>NC_062289.1:14555327-17325327 GCF_902655055.1 Lutra lutra
ACTTCCAGTTTTAAAGTAAGTAAGTAGGGGCACCTGGGTGGCTCAGTGGGTTAAAGCCTCTGCCTTCGGCTCCGGTCATGATCCCGGGGTCCTGGGATCGAGCCCTGCATCAGGCTCTCTGCTAAGCAGGGAGCCTGCTTCCTCCTATCTCTCTCTCTCTCTCTGCCTGCCTCTCTGCCTACTTGTGATCTCTCTCTGTCAAATAAATAAATAAAATCTTTAAAAAAAAATAAAGTAAGTAAGTATGGGGATGTGAAGTCAGGATAGGGAAGAGAGTCAATAACATTGTAATAGCTTTGTATGGCAACAGATGGTAACTAAACTTACTGTGATCATTTCATAATGTATATAAATGTTGGATCACTGTGTTGTACACCTGAAACTAATATAATATCGTATGTTAACTGTACTTCAATAAAGAAGATTAAGAGTTATATAAAGAAATTTTCTAACGTAAAAAGTTTATGATAATTTCCCTCCCATAATCACTCAGTGAAATAACTATTAAAGTAAGAATTCAGGGGTGCCTGGGTGGCTCAGTGGGTTAAAGCCTCTGCCTTCGGCTCAGGTCATGATCCCAGGGTCCTGGAATCGAGCCCCGCATCGGGCTCTCTGCTCAGCGGGGAGCCTGCTTCCCTCTCTCTCTGCCTGCCTCTCTGTCTACTTGTGATCTCTGTCTGTCAAATAAACAAATAAAATGTTTTTAAAAAATAAAATAAAATAAGAATTTAGCAAGGAGAAAAGAGAAAACTGAAGAAACATTTGTAAAAACTAATGTATATTTGACCATAAAGCAGGGCTCAAGATCTGTCAAAGGACGGAAACGTAGAGTATATTTTCTAACCGGAGTGGAATTAGGCTAGGAATCAGAAGATTACTAATAAATCCACATATGTTTAGAAATTAAATAATACACTTCTAAATAACCCATAGGTTGAAGAAGAAATATTTTAATCAGAATGATGATGAGGTATAACGCATCAAAATTTGCAGGATGTAGCTAAATACCAAATACTTAAACTTCTAGCATTAAAATCATGTGTTAGAAAAAAAGGAAGGCTGAAACTGAAAAGCTAACTGTTCCTCCAGAAGTTAGGGAAAGAATGACAAACCCAAAGAAAGTATAAAATAGAAATTAATAAAAAATAAAAATAATAACAATAGAAATCAATGAAATAGAAAATAAATATGTAATAAAGGAGATCAAGAGGTGCCTGGGTGGGGCAGTCGGTTAAGCATCCTGACTGTTGGTTTGGCTCAGGTCACAATCTCAGGGTTGTGAGACCAAGCCCCACATTGGGCTCCACACTCAGTAAAAAGTCTGCTAAAGACTCTCTTCCCTCCCCCTCTCTCTCCCCGCTATTCTCTCTCAAATAAACAAATCTTTAAAAAGGGGGGGGGGGATCAATAAAGCCAAGTGTTGATTCTTTAAAAAGACTCTTATCATTAAAATCCTCTGGTGATATGAGTCCATTAAAAAAAAAAGAGAGAAACAACACATATAACCAATCTTAGGAATGAAAAAAAGGGTCATCATCACAGATCTAATAAGTAAATAATAAATATCTAAATGATAAAATATTCTATGAACAATTATATATATGTGTATATTAATGTATACATACACACACACATATAGTTTCAAAATTTAGATGAAGTAGACAAATTCCTGAAAATACACAACTTACCCAAACTGGTAAGATGATACAGAAAACTTGAATATGTCTGAATATTAAGGAAATTAAATCAGTAATTTTAAATCTTACCAGAAAGAAAATACCAGTCTCAGTTGGACTTACTTTAGAGTTCTACCAACAACTAAGGAAAAAACAAATGATCTTAAGCTCTTTTAGGGAAAAAAATGGGGGAAATCTCCAACATATTTTATGAGGCAAATGTAATCTTAATATCAACATTTTACAAAGATCTAGTGAGAAAGAAAAGTTACAGACCAATTTCACTCATAAACATAAATACAAACATCATAAATTATTAAAAAACCAAATTAGCAAAATGTAAAAGTAACACACCATAACCAAGTAGGTTTTCTTCTGCAAGGGTTTAAACTACATCAGGTTGGTTTATCAAACAAAAACCAACAGTGTAGGGGCACATGGGTAGCTCAATCAGTTTGCATCATCTGCCTTCAACTCAGGTCAAGATCCCAGGGTCCTGGGATCCAGTCCTGCAGTCAGGCTCCTTGCTCAGTGGGGAGCCTGTTTCTCCCTCTCCCTATACCCCTTCCCCTACCTCCTGTGTGCTCTCTCTCTCTCTCTCTCTCTCAAATAAATAATTTTAAAAATCTAAAAAACACACAGCGTCACAGTGTAATTTGCCTATTAACAGAATAAAGGATATCATATGATCATCTATGGATGCAGAAATGGCATTTGACAAAACATCCATTCACAGTAAAAACTCGTAGCAAATTAGGAAAAGAGGGAAAATTCTTTAAACTGATAAAGTTTCAGGAGAGAGCGAGCAAGGGCATATGAACCCTGAAACAGACTCATGAATATCTGGAAAGATGATAAATGTTCTTGTATATAAAAATCAGAGCCCCTTCTATACACTATTTAGAAAAATCAATTCTAGGAGGATGAATACTATTCATTTGAAAATAAAATTTTCAGAAGAAAATATAGTAGACTCTCTTTATGTTATCAACATGGAAGAAAATTTCCTAGTAAAGACACTGAAATCACAAACTTGAAAGATTAATGAGATTTACAATTTTAAAACTGAAAATGTTTGTTGTGGCTCCTGGTTGGCCTAGTCAGTTAAGTGTTCGACTCCTGGGATGCCTGGGTGGCTCAGTAGGTTAAGTGGCTGCCTTTGGCTCAGGTCATGATCCCAGGGCTCTGGGATGGAGCCCCGCATCGGGCTTCTTACAGTGGGGAGACTGCTTCTCCCTTTGCCTGCTGCTACCCCTGCTTGCCTCTCTCTCTGACAAATAGATAAAATCTTTTTTTTTTTTTTAAATCAGTACATCAAACAAAAGCCATACTGAAGTACTGCCTTAGAAAGTTCTCTACTGGGAAAAATAAGCCCCTGTCTCTGGCCCACCATATTTTCCTTTGAACTTCTCTCTTTTCCCACAACATCTGGGCCAGACACAAAATGGTTATCATTAATATGCAAATGCCATAGGTCACACCTCCAGGGGCAGGTGTCCCAACAGAAAAGCGCTTCCTAGCCCCATTAAATCCTCACAGTGTGTAGATTACTTCTGTGCTTCCAAAAATCTTTATGAAAACACTCTTAGTCTGGGATAACAAAAAGTCAACACAACTGATTATTTTGGTAGATTCTATAAGGCCCACTTTAAATGTTCAAATACACCCGATGAAAAGAGCATCCTTCTGCTGAGCAAGTGCACAGATCATTGCTTTAAGGACCCGGGTATCAAATCAAGAGCAATCCACTCATTTTTACACAAGTAGTTCTCAAAACTAATTTAGCATGGGTCAGAATCACCTGAAAGGCTTGCAACAACACATTTTTGACTGGGCCTCTCCTCTAGAGTTTCTGACTCGGTCAGTTGGGATGAGGGCTGAGAATTTTGCCTTTTTTTTTTACTTCTAACTTCTAAATGTTTTAAGTAGAGGTATAATTGACATATAACATTGTATTAGTGTCAGGAGCACAACATAATGAATCAGTATTTGTATACAAGGTGACATGATTGCCACACTAACTCTAGTTAACTCTAGTTAACATCCTTCAGCTTACCTAGTTATAAATTTTTTCTCTTGTGATGAGAACTTTTTTTTTTTGCTTTTTTTTTTTTTTTAAACATTTACTTATTAGAGAGCAGAGCAAGAAAGAGAGCACAAGCTGGGAGGGGGCAGGTAGCGGCAGACAGAGAGAAGCAGTCTCCCCACTGAACAGGGAACCCACAATATGGGGCTCTATCCCAGGACCCTGGGATCATGACCTAAGCTGAAGGCAGAACCTTAACCAACTGAGACACCCAGGTGTCCCATGATGAAAACTTTTAAGATCTACTATCTTAGAAACTTTGAAATACGCAATAGAATATAATTAACCATAGTCACTGTACTGTACACTGTATTTCCATGACTTATTTATACAAATTTGCATTTTTAAAAAGATTTTATTTATTTTTTTTGACAAAAAGAGATCACAAGTAGGCAGAGAGGAAGGCAGAGAGAAAGAGGAGGAAGCAGGCTCCCTGCTGAGCCGAGAGCCATGTGGGGGATCCCAAGACCCTGGGATCCCCACCTGAGCCAAAGGCAGAGGTTTTAACCCACTGAGCCAGCCAGGCGCCTGCAAAATTTCCATTTTTAACAGGTTCTCTGCTGCTGGTGTGGTGAGTCTGGGGATCACACTTTGAAAGTTAACTATTTAAGGTCTTGCTGGCCATCTGCCATTTTAGCTATGGTTTCGATGTCTTTTTAAAATGACCTTTTTAATATTTCATCTTGTTAAAATTTCAGTGGCGATTTTAGGCTTAAGAACCAGTAGAATCTGCTGTCTGTGACCCATGTTCTGCCTCATGAAAAAATGTAATAATGTCCAAATGGAATCCTTCTATCACTTTTTTTCTTCCCACTGGATGTTGAAAGAAGAGTTGAGAGGATTTTGATGTCACGTTGTTGAGTTATAGAGTTACCAGTGAAAGCATCAGAGATTGGTACTATATCCTTTTATTTTACTTTTCTTTTAATTTTTTTAAAAGATTTTATTTTTGAGTAATCTCTACAACCAAAGTGGGGCTTGAATTTACAACCCTGAGATCAAGAGTGCCATGCTTTACCAGCTGAGCCAAGCAGAAACCCCTAACACTGTATCTTTTAGCATCCAAAATTGCTACTGTGTCTTTTAGCAGAGGTTGTTACTATATCTTTTTAAAGCAAAGTTGCTACTGTATCATTTTTAGTCTCAGAGATTGCTGCTGTATCTGTTTTCTGATCAGCAGTAGAGAATTTGGTCTTCTCATTTGGACATGTGCCAGAGGTAATTTTTAAATTATATGAAAGTTGTATACATATACATGCTGACAATAGAGAAGAAAAACACTGTCCAGGATTGGAATAGTGTTCTAGAGTATTAAATTGTAATTAACACCTGATTCTTCTGTCTGGTTTTATTTCTGACTTGTATTTTGGACTTGGCTCCACAAATGGATGTTCTTATTTAAACTCAGCTATTTCTGGTGCCCTCCTCTGTCTGGTGACCATCTTCACCCACTGTTTGCTTTCAAAGCACTCATAACCTTAGGAAAAAAAAAAGGAGAAGTTTGACAAAAAGAAAGAATTAAGGTTTCAGAAAGTGTTATACTTAAAATCTTCCTTTTCATACAGGCTGACAGGCTGAGTTGCTTACTCATGTAGGGCATGATTATACCACCAAAACAGTATTTCTACAAATATTTTAAATAATTTGGAGAAATAGGATTGGATTCAGTAATACACATGTTAGTAAAAATGAAGAAAAACATGTACTTCTTCCCCACTTTTTAGCTTCTCATCTCTTCCAATATCAATTTAAAAAGAAAACTTGCAGGTCACATTCATAGATGGACCTCTTTTTTTTTTTTTTTTAATTTTTATGAGCTTATTCTTTGGTTTGGGTTATTTTAAAGTTGTCCGCCCCTCCCCTCCCCCCCCCCCCGTTTTTTTTTAAACCTGTTCTCTTTTCTTTCTTTCTTTCTCTCTCTCTCTTTTTTAAAGATTTTATTTATTCATTTGACAGAGAGAGGGATCACAAGTAGGCAGAGCAGCACACAGACTGCTGTGGGGGGGTGGGGATGGGGGGCAGGCTCCCCAGCCCGATGCGATGCGGGACTCCATCCCAGGACCCTGAGATCATGACCTGAGCCAAAGGCAGAGGCTTAACCTACTGAGCCACCCAGGTGTCTCCCCCCGCCTCCCTGCCCACCACTTTGTAAAGATGAATTAAAGCCATCATCTCTGTGGCAAGAATGTCTAGTCAGTAGCCTAACACTAACTGAATGGTTCCTCCATGGGGATCCTCAAGGAAAACAGAAACCAATATTTCCTTCAATTAGTTATTACTGAAATCCTTTTCTGATGTTCTGTTCTCTTTTCAAAAGACTGTCTTAGGATTTAAATGAATGTAAACTGATATTCTTTTATGAATACATCTAGACTAAATAATACTTTAGAGAAATCTTGGCAGGGGTGGGGCTGGGGAGGTGGAAAACCCTCCTGGTTTTAAAACACGAGACTTTTGGATAACATTCTCCTGAGGACAGCAGGAGAAAAAGCGTAAGTGAACTTTCAACCAGACTTCTCAATCTCTTTGAGGAAACTTCTACTGAGCCCTATAGACAGAGATAGACCACTTACAAAAAAATCTCTTTTCCCAATCTGTTTCCTGTCCTTCCTGTTCCTCCTGGTTTGTCTGCTCATTGCTCTTTTATCCATCCCTTTTCTCTTTGTTCTTCTTTCCCCAGCTCTTCTCCTTCCTTATTTTCAGCCCCACAACCCTCTCTTCTGCTCTTAGCTCTTCAGAAAACCCCTGGAGATAAGCTCACAATAATGTGTGTCTTCCAAAGGGAAGGATACATAATCAGGAAAGGAAAGGAGCGTGGAGTGGGCGGGGAAGGTTGGCAGTGGGGGCTAGGACTTAAGGAGGGGAGGAGCACAGTAGCCCAAAGGTGGAAACAGGCCAAATGTCCACTGTCAGATAAATGGATGAACAAAATACGGCCTCTATACATGATGGAATATTACTCACCCATAAAATGGAATGGAATACTGTGTCTGCTACGACACGGAGGAACATCAGGAGCCTCACGCTAGGTGAAAGAAGCTCGACACAAAGGGTCAAGTATTTTATAATGCCATTTACGCAAGAGTCTGCAGTAGAGAAGTCCAGGGAGACAGAAAAAGGCTGGGGACTGCAGGAGAATACTAACTGGGCGAGGGGTTTCACTATCGGGCTTAGAAATGTGTTCAAACAAGACACAGGTGATGGTTGGATAGCATTGTGAATGCATGAAATGTCAGTGAATTGTTCACTTTAAATGGTTAATTTTAGGTGACACAAATTTTATCTCCAAAATTTAAAGACCTTTTTTCAAAAGAGGAAAACTATCAACATTTCCAACTCCATTTCTCTTAGATTTTGTAACCACATCTGCCTTTCACTTTAATGGTATCCCAAAGAAATTTTTTTACATTTAATTTAGATATTAAGCCAGGAGAGGTCTTGCGTTGACCTCCAAATCTTAAGTATTATATCAACATGCAATAAAAATAGCCCTAATAACAATGGGAATAATAAAGTCTCCCTATGAGTCAGTGATAGAACTGGGAATGGATCCCAAGGAGCATTACCTCTTAGTCTCTTCTACATTCTGCTGATTATCTCTCCATGTCCCTGAAACTCCTGACGTAATTGAAGATGACTTGTCAATGATGTCATCCGTCCAACCAGGAGAAAACACAGAAGAGCCTTGAACATAGGTTACAGATTGCCATGTCCTCTAGAGGCTGCCGCATTCAGATTCCATTCTGCCCTTGGCAAAATTGTGATGCAACATGAAATCTGTCTGGGCCCCCTCTCACTCACTCTTTTCTAATATCCTACATTCTTCCCTGGGGCCTCCCCCTTTGTCTCTCAGGCACCTATGGACAGTGTCTAGGCCTTCATCCCCATTTTCCCTATTCCTCCATCTACACTGCTATTTAGGAAAGAGACTGATATCATTACTTTCCTGGGAGTGAATTTTCCATTAATATCTCAGACCTATATTATTGGAGGTCTTTCCACTTTGATACCAGACATTTTTGCAAGGTTTCTGGGTATTCACAGGACCCACAGTCCCCCTGCATGCTGTGCTTTAGGAAGGGGCACACCAGGGAATCTCACGGTTGCGCATCATTGTCAAGTTTGTTTGAAGTTTAGGTACCACAGAGGAGAAAAGGCACAGTACAGGGCAGCCTAGCAAAAAACTGACTTTCAAGAGATTGAATTGTAGAATATTATACATACATACAAGTGATGAGGATTCTAACTTTAGTTTTGCCCACAGGCAAATAGCTGTGTTTCTACACCTAGAAGAATCAAGGAGTTGATCAATGATTCAATTTGGACTAGAGCCATTTTGACTAAGAAATAGTTTACCCTCAGGGAATTTGTGAGTCATTTCTGTATTCTCTTCCCCACACCACATGGTATCCATTTATAATAACATGCAAACACAGTGTCCTTGTTTAATCAAGTCACAAAGGTGGGGCATGGGGTGATGGTCAGCTCAACTTAATATCAGAAGAACAGCACATCTGTGCTTGCAAATAATCCGGTTTGAACCTCTCACCTTGTTAGTTCAACCTCTTTTTGTAACCTCAAAAGCATTGCTGTCTAGTTTCAAGGGTGCACACCCCATTTCCTTTTCTTTCTTTCTTTTTTTTTTTTTTTTTTAGATCTTATTTTTAAATAATCTCTATACCCAACATGGGGCTCAAACTCAACCCCTAAACCAGGAGTTGCATACTCTACTGACTAAGTCAGCCAGGCACCCAGTATACCCCATTTCTGATTGTTTGTCGTTACCAGGTCCCTATAGGAGCCCCTACTTTCTAGGAACAAAAGGTGTTATCAGTGTTAGGTGATCAATCAGCAAGTGTTGGGAACTGCTGGTCAACCGAGATAACCTGACGGCTTTGTCAGCTGTTCTGTGTCTCTCTGGGAATTCAGCTTGCTTTGCATACTGCCATTCTGATCTGTCAGGTCACAGCCATGCACCAAAGAACCAGAAGGGTGAGCAGAAATATTTATGCCTACATTGCACTCCCAATTTTCACACTTTTTAAATGCAGACTAATAAAATCACAAGAAATATTGGTAAAGTAGTTGTGTAAAGAGGTCTTACCAGGATCCCTCATCTTTCAATGAGATGAATACACTTGTCTGTATCTTTTCCTAACATTTTTGGTTTGCTGGGTGTTCACTGAATAGTTGGCATTGATTTTCATTAATCCTCTTGGGGGTGGGAACTGTATTTTTTCCTCTTGTTATTTTCAATATTTATTTTTCCATTTGAAGTTCAATCTTCAGGGGGATGTTCCCTGGTCCGTGTTCGGAAAAATTACTTGTGGGGCTGATGCCAGCACTCTGGGTGACTTTGAAGTCCAGACAACACCAAACTAAACACGGTCATGGTTTTTTTTTTTCCTGCTATTTGTGCAAGTGTCAGTTACATTCAGTGCCTCTGGGCAGGCCATGGAATCTTTAGAAATTAGATTGATCCCAATGAGTAAATTAACTCAACAATACTGCACAGATAAAATCAACATGCTTTTGATTACACTGGAATGGATATTTATTTTGTTTTGTTTTTAAGTAGGCTCCAAGCTGGGCATGGAGCCCAACATGGGGCTTGAATTCCTGATCCTGAGACCAAGACCTGAGCTGAGATCAAGAGGCGGACGCAACTGACTGAGCTACCCAGGCACCCTGGGTGGATGTTTGCAAATACTCTCTAAAACTTTCAAAATAGCGTTGGCTTAAGAGGAGAAGTAAACCATTATTTTAAAATGTTTTATTAACACCATTTCAGAAGGCTTTAGAAGTCAAACTGAGTGGTAACAGTTTTGGGTGGATAAGTTTATGGAGTTTTTTGGAAGGCTAATTACCTGATACAAGCCAAGCAGTGCGGCAGGGGATGGTTCTCGAGAATGACCTGGAGGAGCTCAGCTCCTCTTGCAGGTTCCTAGGGCATTAGTTAAAGAACTAGTTGAGAAAATGTACCCGTGACATTAATCATGGATAAAAAGTTGAATGCAGTGCAGGGCCTGTTCAGTTAAGCATCTGACTACTGATTTCAGCTCAGGGTCCTGGGATCGAGCCCCTCATCAGGTTCCATGCTCAATACGGAGTCTGCTTGAGATTCTCTTTCCCTCTCCCTCTGTCCCTCCCACTTGTGTGTGCGCTCTCTCTCTCTCTCTCTCTCTCTCTCTCTCAAATAAATAAATCTTAAAAGAAAAAAAGTTGAATGCACTACCCCTTCCTCAACTGTTTAACCAGACTCTCTATTTACTTCATATCTGTTTGTATTTGTCTGTACCCTTACAATGTCAATGGGCACTGTTACTCTCCCCTCATCCCCTAAGTCTTTAGCACAGTTAAATCCTGAGAAGAAAAATTAACCCCCAGACCCAGTGGAAAGCAATCAAACAATGAATATGGTTATTTCTAGGTTTTCAGAGCAAGTCTGCATGTGTAAAGTTTTCTCCATGTTCCTGACCTGTGGTCACCAGTGACTTTATATCTAGTAACATACCTGGGATATTAGTTATCTATTGCTACATAACAAGTTGTCCTCAACTTTAGCAGCTTGACGCAGTAGCAAACATTATCTCACACAGTTTTTGTGGATCAGAAGCAGCTTCGCTGGGTGGTTCTGGCTCAGGGTCTGTCATGAAGTTTCCATCAAGATGTTGGCAAGAGCTATGGTTATCCAAAGGCTTGACTCAGCCTGGAGGATCCACTCCCAAGATAGCTCACTTCCAGGGTCGGCAAGTTGATGCTAGTTGGTGCCATTCAGCTTTAGTTCCTCACCATGTGAACTTCTCCACAAGAATCCTGGAGGGTCCTGTTGACATGGCAGCTGGATTCAAAGCAAGTGATTCAGCAGAGAGATGGAAGACATGTCTTTCATGATCTGTCATAGAAGTCACAGATCACCAGTTCTGCAACATTCTTTTGGTTACACAGGCCAGCTCTAGTCAACGTCAGGAGTTCACAAGGTGTGAATACCATGAGGCAGGAATCATTGAGGCCATCCTGGGCACTAGCTACCACACCTGGGTAAATCTGGTTACATTATCTTGGACGAAGTGAAGTCATGGGGGATCTGGTAAGGCCTCTGTTTCCAGTGGCCTCTCTATGGCTCTAGACTTGCCTGCCTACCAGGGCCTGTCCTTCGTCATCTCTTGCTGCCTGCCTGTTTTGTTTCCAAGCCTTTGAAAAGTTCTATGTCTGAACTTGAAGCTTGAAACTCCTGAGAATCAGAGCATGGCAGAGTTTGGGAAGATCAACAATTACCTGGTCCAATTCCTACCTTCTATTAAAGATTTATTTATTCATTTTAGATGGAGCGCATGAGCAAGGGGAGGGGCACAGGGAGAGGGAGAGAGAGAATCTCCAGCAGACTCTCTGCTGAGTGCAGAGTCTGATGTGGGGCTGGATCTCATGACCCTGAGATCACAACCTCAACTGAACTCAAGAGTCGGACACTTAACCAATTGAGCCATGCAGGTGTCCCCTACCTTTATAATAAGGAAATATCACTGTTCGCAAGACCAATCTAAGATAGTTCTTAGGCAAGTTACCTGTGATAACCCATACCTATGCATCAAATAGAGGGCCCTGGAAATTTCCTTTAAGTAACTTGAGTTACTGAGATACAGAAGGTCAAGAGTTTAAGAATTATCTTTAGGGCACTTGGGTGGCTCAGCTGGTTAAGTGTCTGCCTACAGCTCAGGTCATGATCTCAGTATCCTGGGGTCCAGCCCCATGTCTGGCTTCCTACTCAGTGGAAAGTCTGCTTCTCCCTCTGCCCCTCCCCTGCTTGCATGCTCTCTCTCTTTCAAATAAAAAAAAATCTTTAAAAAAAATTACTTTTATACTGCTTCCCTTTCAGGGCTTTGTTCTGTACAATATTCCCTCTGTTGCCTAGGCCCTGTGGTTGTATGAAGGAATAAACAAGAGAAACAGTTTTGAATAAGGATGGGAAAATTGCTTATGGCCTTTGATGTGAGGAAGGCAGGATGGCGAAGGCCTAGAAGGAAGTTGGGGTACTTTATTTCTCAGTCTTGCCTAATATATGCTCCCCCTCTAAGCTGGTAGGAATGGGGGTCAAGCCTGGCATTGGAGGGGTAAGTGGGCCAGTCCTCTCTTACTCAAATCCACCCCTCCTTAGGCCCTCCCTGCCACGCTTCCAAATTATCCTTCTCAAAAGGGCCATGGAATCCCCTGTTCCTTACTCCCACGGCTGTCCCTGTATGCATAATCTCCATCAAGGTCAACCAAATGAAAACAGAAGTCATGACTTCAGACTTGAACCAATCGTGAGTGCAGAACGAAAAGATACACTATTGTATTTCTCGAGAGGATAGGATGAGAGCAAAGAATCCGAACTCAGAAGGCCTTTGAGGCTTTCATTTTGAGAATGGTACTTATTTTGGGACGGGTTCTCCCCCCCCAGGCTGCTTTTTGTAATCCTACATATTAATACTGTACCAAATGCCAGCACCACTCACCTCATAGAAAAACACCAGCTCTTTTCACTGCATCTCTAACCTGCTAATGATGTTCTGCGTGTTCTGTGTAGGCCAATGCCAGAGAAGCTTACGGCAGTGTTTTTTCAGAGGAAGAGCAATAAAATAGCTAGTGTGGATGATTTATACCTGGAATTCATTAACCTGTTCTCCCCTTCAATATCAAAGCTATACAGATATTTTCCACTACATTTTGCTGGCATTTTCCCATCCATTTGGACATGGGCCAGAGGCAACCCCTCTCATAAAGAATTTTCAAAATCTGACTTGAAATAATGACTTGTATCATTTTTAGCTGTTTGGCAAAGCGGCTTGAAAAATATGATCGCTTGAAGATTTCAAACTGTTGGCAATAATAGGACCTTCTGTTTCCAGGAACACTGTCAGGCTTTAAATTTTGTTGTTCTGCTTAAAATATACCAGATACTAAGCAATATTTCTAGGAGTGTTTCCGGAAGTGGGGTCCGAGACTTGGTCATGTGTGTGTATCTATGTGTGTGTGTGAGAGAGAGACAGAGACAGAGAAACAGCAAGGAGCCAGAGTGAGGGTAGGGGGTTGGTTGCTGCCCCTGAGGGAAATTTTGGAGGCAACTAGCACTCTGGCCAGAGCCTCAAAGACTGGAGTGGAAGAATTAGGCGGGGATTGGTTGAAAAGTCAGAAAAGCTTGTAGGAACAAAAGTAGCTGTGAAGTAAAAGACGGAGGAAAGTTGTCCAATGATCCAGGGGCAATACAGGGACAAGAACAATACAATGTTCTGAATACAAGCAGCAGGGGGCCCAGACAATCTGCTTGGTGGTCAAGAGTTCCTGACAGAAAGAAATGGGAGCAAGTCAGTTCCCAGAAGAGAGGCCATTAAGGTACATTAATGTAGGTAGGCCCTAAGGATGCTTCTGAAGGCTGTGGGACTGTGTCCTGACACCCTCAAGCCCCCGACTGCCACCCCAGCCAATTTCAAGAGAATATCCAAAGAGTCGTTTGTAGCAGAGGGTAGAGTGTGAGCTCCGCAAACACCCTGTAGCTGTTCTAACCCAGATGGACTGAAAGAAATCCCTAGGAAACCTGCATAAGCTGACAAAGCTGGAGGGAGGCCATGACAGGATTGAGGAATGATAAAAAAAAGCTGAACAAAGGGAACAGATGCAGGGATGTGTTAAGGAACCGAGAGAGGGAGGTGATCAACGCAAGCTGATACACACAGCCAGACACAAGGGAAAGGGGAGGCTGGCACAGCTTGCCTCAACGCAGATGATATTACCCTTTGTATTATAATGTAGCTACTTCATAAATATCATTTTTATCTTTGCATAGTGTTTTAAGGATTTCATAGACATGCGCACATCACTAAAAGATATACCTTTTGAAAGAAAATACCTGCTTCCTAAGCCATCTCGCACCACGGGCCCTGTTCCCTGTGGCCTTCCTCATCACAAGACGAGGAGACTTGAGGAATATGAACATTTTTTTCTGTGCTACTCACACAGATTGACATTCCTGGGGTAGAGAGGGACTAAATAATGGGAAAACTTGGAATTTTATAGACCATATGATCTCGAGAGCAGGTGAAGTATAGATTTTTGGATCAGAGAAATCATTTAGAAGAAATTAGGTGCCAGGGCTGGTCTGTCTATATGGTTTCCCCTAATATCTCTTCCCCTGGTGTGCCCTGAATGTGTTGGTTGACTAATGACCACCATGATAAGAGACCCTTTGGGATAAGCTGTGTCTTCTGCAGGGAGGATGTTGCAAGCTATTAGTCATTCATATGTTAGTGTGAATTAGTTGATGCAAATTGCTTTCCTTCTGTGATAGCTGGTATTGGTTGTACTCAGAAAATGGACTTCTGATTTGAAAGCATCTGAAGAGCAGCTGGGTGGCTGGGCTGGGCAGCATGGAGCAGGTTGAGGGGAGGAGACAGCTCTGGGTAGGATACTAAAGTAACAGCCATAGGGAAGCTTGAGAACCCTGGAGACCACGAATCAAGAGAGAATGCCAAAAAGGCCTGGAGAAGTTTCTCAGGCCATAACATAGTTGGAATATAGAAATAATTGTATAGATCTGAAGATGGGTTTCCTGAGGTGTGCTCCTTAGCACACATTAGGTAAGAAAGTTCACGTCAGGTAACATAGAGTTAGAAGTTTCTCTGCTGCAGGACTTCTCTGGGTGTTTAATATGCTAACAAGCTTTGTGAATAGCCAAAAGGGGACTTCACTATGCAAGTCTATTTTACCAAATGTGGAGATCCTCTCATGGTATTCAGCAGGACACATTTTGGGGTAATAAATTTATTGTTTATTACACACAAGAACACCAAAAATGTTGGGCAGTATTTTCACCTCTGAACCTCAGCTGAAAAGAAAGATGTGAGGTTGGGCCATCTGTTTCTCTCTAATTCTAGAATCTGGAGCCCATGAGAAATAAGAGTGGGTACCATCTGAATGAAGAGCGGCTGGGCAGTGTGAAACAGAAGCAAAGACAAAATGCAGTCATTACAAAATCTTTTCAAGGCCGATCTTGCCCTAAAAACAAGAAAGGAATTCATTTCTTCCTGGACTCTTATTCTACTCTGGCGCCTCTCCTGGGACCAGAGCTTGGAGTGTTCCATGCTCCAGTTACTAATTTTCCCTCTCCACCCAAAGTGCTCAGACCGACCCAGCATGTCTCAGCTAAGTCCTGCCAATTTTATCTCCTAAATAGCTCTCAAATCTGTCCGTGCCCTCCAAATCCTTAATCTTGCACCTGTCTCCTATCCGACTGTTCTCAGTGGATGTCCCATGTCTCCTCCACTCTAGTCTTTTCTCCACTGCAGTCAGTTTGAAACACAAACCTAATCATGTCACACACATTCTTCCCACAACTCCACTCCACTGCCCCAATTTTAATGTCTTCTCATTTTCCTTAAGGCATGGCCAAATCTCTTTATTGACGTTGTGAAGACCTTATTGGTCTGTCCCTCCTTCATTTCCGCTGCCTTAACCCATGCTGTCCTTATTCTGCGTCCCAGACACATTGGCTTCTTTTAGTCCTCATACTTCCTACAGCCGTGTGCCACAGCACCTTGGCACAGGCTGCCCACTTCAATTTTTGCTGTGCTTGATCTTTCATCTAAAGCCTCACTTTCTCAGGGGATGTGTCTCTGATCACCTTGGCTGGGTCAGACCCTCCTATAGCAAGTTATCAGAGCACCATAGTGCCTTTACTTTTTACTTAAAGCAGTTACATTTTACTTATTTTTTTTTAAAGATTTTATTTATTTATTTGACAGGGACAGATCACAAGTAGGCAGAGAGGCAGGCAGAGAGAGAGAGAGAGGGAAACAGGCTCCCTGCTGAGCAGAGAGCCCAATGCAGGACTCGATCCCAGGACCCCGAGATCATGACCTGAGCCGAAGGCAGCGGCCTAACCCACTGAGCCACCCAGGTGCCCCACATTTTACTTATTTTTTATTTACCTTTTATTTTTTAAAGTTTTTTTCTCCTCTCTTTCTCTCTCTCTCTCTTTCTTCCTTCCTTCCTTCCTTCCTTCCTTCCTTTCTTTCTTTCTTTCTTTCTTTCTTTCTTTCTTTCTTTCTTTCTTTCTTCCCCCTCCTTCCTTCCCTCCCTCTTTCCTCCTTCGCTTTCCTTTCCTTTCCTTTTTTCCTCTCCTCTCCTCTCCTCCCCTCCCCTCCCTTCTTTTCTTTTTTCTTTCCTTTCCTTTCCTTTCCTTTCCTTTCCTTTCCTTTCCTTTCCTTTCCTTTTCTTTTCTTTTCTCTTTTCTTTTTTCTTTTCTCTTCTTTTCTTTTCTTTTCTTTTCTTTTCTTTTCTTTTCTTTTCTTTTCTCTTCTTTTCTTTTCTTTCTTTTCAGTAGGCTCCATATCCTGAATAGAGGATTTTCATGACCCTGAGACCAAGACCTGAGCTAAATTCAAGAGTCAGATACTTAACCAACTGAGCCACTCAGATACCCCTATTTATTTATTTTTTTTACTAAATGTCTACACCCACATGGGGCTTGAATCTAAGATCAAGAGTCGAATGCTCTTCCAACTAAGCCAGCCAGGTGCCTCTGCAATTACATTTGAAGTTCATGTCTTCCACATTAGAGGGACTAGTTACATACTCCATGAAAACATCCTTTGCCCGTGATTGCATCCCAAGTGCTCAGCATTGTGCCTGCATGTGGGGGAACCTTAATAAATACGAGGAAACTAATCTGGCAATATTGTTTCATTTTATAACATGAGTGATTGATAGGACTTTAATCCCCTAGAATAATAGTTTTTGCCTGAGGTCCATGCAGGATATCCATCTCCAGAGAAGATATAGAAATGTTTGTGCAGGTATATTTTTCTGAGGGGAAGTGTCCATGCATTTTAACATATTCTCAAGAGGGGTCTATGCCCTACTTCCCTTCTACCCCCCCAAAAGTAATAATGGTCCCAGAGGTTTCATTTTGTTTTGTTTTCAAAGGAATTCCTTCTTACCTAAATGAATCTTAAACAATTAATATGGGACAAGCACACAGAAGACAAGGCAAGGTCAAGGCCACAGCCTGACTGACTGGACTGGTATAGACACCATGAGATACTCCTAGACGTAGACAGCTTATTACTCACATAAACAGTGGAAGGAAAATAAGCAGAGTGCCATCTTCCCATGGACCTAATCCCACATGCAAATGAGGATGGCCCCGGGCACCTGGGTGGCTCAGTCGTTAAGTGTCTGGTTGGGCTCAGGTCTTGATCCCAGGCTCCTGGGATCAAGCTCTGCATCAGGCTCCCTGCTCAGTGGGGAGCCTACTTCTCCTCTCCCACTCGCCCTGCTTGTGTTCCCTCTCTTGCTGTGTTTCCCTCTGTCAAACAAATAAATAAAATCTTTAAAAAAAAAAAAAAAAGATGGCGCCACAACAAAATGTCCATCGTGATACACCTGGTAGCTCAGGCGCCAGCCCAAGAGAGCAGCTGAGCAGGTTTCCGGTCTGCAGCTTGCTTCTGAGGGCTGAGGAAGGAAGCCTCACACCTCTTCAGGAGCTGGAAGGTGGTGAGAAACTACCTCAGGACGACCTCCCAGGGGAGGCAGGGAGTGGGCCGCAGAGCACCCCTCACATGCCTCCCCAGGGGACCGCAGGTGTTTGGCCAAGACTCAGGTGAACTGCGGGTGGAGTCTCACCTCCGTGGCCCATGTGGATATGGGCCAGGTTTCTGTTTCCTTACCACATGTCAACAGTAGAGAGGCTATTTCTAGACGGTATGAATGAGGATGATTTAGAGCGGTCAAGCAACTGAACGTGTAGGCAGGTTATTCCTAACCAGTATGTCTCCCCAGGTATCAGCTGCCCCAAATGGCCTGCTTTTCATTCCTCTAAACACTTACAGTGTCTGCTGTACTCGGGGCTGTCACTGTTTTGGCGGGGGACATTTTGGAGGGGGATGCAGTCTGCATTTCTAATAGTTGCTTTAAAATGGACTTTTCAGGGGTGCCTGGATAGCTCAGTGGGTTAAAGCCTCTGCCTTCGGCTCAGGTCATGATCCTAGAGTTCTGGAATCGAGCCCCATATCAGGGTCCCTGCTCATGGGGAGCCTGCTTCTCCCTCTCCTCCCCACTCATATTGTCTGTCTCACTTTCAAATGAATAAATAAAATCTCTAATTAATTAATTAATTTAAAAAATGAACTTTTCACCAGTGGAGAATTGTTTGTATGTAAGAAACAGCCTCAAGGCAGTGAAAGGAGCCTGGTTTTGTGAAGATTGGGAGAATGGGCAGTGGGATGATTCTCGATTCACCTGGCTAGGGACAAAAATCCTGCCCCGCCTCCTGTGTCTGGTGAGCTTCCAGTGATGGAAGACTTCTTGTTAAGCAGTGGAGAGGAGGTGAGGGGAATCTGTGAGGCTGGGAGAAAATACAAACTGAGTTCTCTTACAGTGAACTGACTTAGCCCCAGGTTATAAACAGCCCACACTTTGATTTTAATAAGCTTCAGGGCTGGTACTTCTTAGTAATGAGCAGACTTTAAAGGAAATGAAACCACCTCAGGAGTTTTAGTTCATCTGTTGTATAGAAGAAAGCACTCCGATTAGTGATCGCAATAGCGGTAGGTAATGTCTTGGAACCAACTGACAAGTTAAAAAAGGATTTGGGAATCAGACCAGTTCTCTGGCCTACTTCCTAGCTGACAGAATTTTGGTCTCTCTCTTCACAGAATCTCAGTGTGTGGGCCCTTCTCTGACGGAGAAAGAGGGTTCAAGACAATGCCATCTCTAAGCAGTGTTCAGTAAGTTCCTCCTTTACCAGACCAGCAAGTTCATGCTTGAAGCCACTGAAACTACTACTACTGAAACTTAACTGAGAATGACACACCGGGAAGCATTTTTGGAGCTTCCCCGTAAGAGAGTGTTTTGGGGAACTCAGCAGCCATCCTCCAGTTGAAGTAAATATTCATGCATGTCCAAGCAAACACCCCATGTCTACCATGTTTAACCATATACAGCAGAGAGAGCAAATGTCACGAGGCTTCACCTTTTCTTGGGTCACAGGTAAATTGCAGAAAGACTTGGCTTTCTGGGAGAACCTAGAGCACAGAACCCTTGAGGGCTTTGCTGAATGCAAGGGGACCACTGTCTTTGGAATGCCAATGGGCCGATCACCATAGAACTGGTCAAGCTGAGCCATTCCAGGGTATTTACCTCCAGGAATCTTGGGGCCCACACCGAGGAACCCCTGGCCTCCAATAGGATCACTGCCCCTCTGAGGACCATGGAATCATGGTGAGTGACATTCCCAACAATGCTTCGGGGTGGCTGATGGGGAAAAATGGACAAGAAACCGTAGTATTTGATAAAACTTAAGAACTGATGACATGAATTGGAAGTTCAAGGTCTGGGTGCTAAAATGCTTTCTTAGACATGAATTTGCTTAAATGACCCTGACTTGTTTTTTTCACCTGGGAAATGAGAATATATTTTGCTCTCACTTTCAAAAATGCCATAAGGATTGATGCACTAAAATAATGTCAATCATGTTGTAAATTTAAAAAACAATGCCAATCATGTTTGCAGATATAAGTAAAGGATGATATGCTTGGCCCTGTATAGGCTATGAACAGAATTAAAGTGGATGAGGAAAGCCATTATTATATTTAAGTAGTTAAATCAGTAACATTTCGTTTATGTTTAGATTTTAATTTAAACCTGGTCTTTATGAGAGAAAACCCCTGAGAATAGACAAGGACAATTATTTGGGTAGAGAAATATGATTTTGAAATCCACACCCATGCCAGCCCTCTGATGACACACATGAGGCTTCAGAGAACAACTCTTTCTGGTCTCCCAGGAGGGCAAATGCAGAGCTTCTCTTTGCTAATGATCTGTCGTATGAGGAAAAAGTTAAACACAGGTGATTATTTCCCTCAGATCTCAGAGATGTTGCAAAGGATCCTGCCAATAGAAGGAAACCAATGGAAAAAATTCCTCTGCTCCCATTTAAAAATGTCACCCCACTAAAGTGAAAATCTATAATAGTGCTTATCCTCCATTATAGCTTTGCTTCTAAGCTCAGCAAAGGACGCCTTCAAATTTACCTCTTTTCTGCATAAGCCTCCCGATCCCCGTGCCTAATGGACTGATAGCATCCCCACACTGTTATGTTTACACAGACCGAAACTCAATAACTGAAGACACAAATCAAATTGGAGAGCATGAGTCACTGCCCTGGCGGGGCAGGAGTGATGTGGTGAAGCAGTTAGCTCTCAGCACGCCAGGGGTGAGCCGGAGAGCCGAGGTCTGATTCTGGTCATGATTTGGTTCAAGGGTTTTGCATTCCTGTTACACTTCAGGTCCCATCATGCTCAGTGACTCATGAACAGGGCACCAATTAGTGCATGGATATTACGATGAACAAAGGAAAATGAGTTAAATAAAACAGACAACAAGATGGGTGGGGTTTGCCCTAGGGGATGCTGCAGAGTCAGAAGCAGTGAGGGGTCCACAGGTGGGACTGCCCCGGGTGGGGGCATTCGTTTCTGAATGGGAATGGTGAGGGAGACCAGGCTGCAAGGAGATGCCAGACCACGCTCATCATCTTAATGGCAATCACGCTCAGTGTTTTGGTCACAGAGAGAAAAAAAAAACAAAAACATTGTCCAGCTGGTAGGCATACAGAGAAGTGTGCATCCTGCCCTACCCAAGCATTTCTCTGTAGGGGGAGTATAGGCCAGATGAACAGTGGGACAGCCACTCTTCTGTAACGGGGAATAGGTACTGGGCCACTTCCATGAGACAGGGGATGGGGAATTGCGTCTCACACTTGCCATTATTGGCAGAGAGTAGTGGTTTTCTTAGCTGCAACTTTAGAGCTCAAATTTGGTCTTCCAAATTTCCAAAACTTCCAAAATTGAGGTGTAAATTACAGACAATGTCTTAGTTCTGCATATAATTATTATATTAGTCCATTGCGACCGCACAAAATACCATGGATTGGCCGGCTTATAAACCACAGAAATGTATGGTTCATAGTTCTGGAGCCTGGGAAGCCCAAGATCAAGGTACCAGCATGGTTGTAGTTTGGTGAAGGCCCCCTTCTGGGTTTATAGCAAGTGCCTTCGCTCTGTGTGTTTACTTGGTAGAAGGGCTAGTGAGCTCTGTGGGGTCTCTTTTATAAGGGCACTGATCCCATTCACGAGGGCTCCTCCCTTAGGGCTTCATCCTCTTCTGATCACTTTCCAAAGGCTCCACCTCCTAATTGCACCATATCTGGGGGTTAGGACTTTAATGTATGAATTGTGCGGGGCACATTCCGATCATAACATACAGTAAAGTCACATACAGTAAAACTCGATGAATTTTTACATATGCATATATCCATGGGAACATCTACCATTTTTTTTTTATGAAGATTTTATTTATTTGTCAGAGAGAGAGCACAAGCAGAGAGAGCTGCAGGCTGAGGGAGAAGCAGGCTCCCCACTGCACAGGGAGCCCAATGTGGGACTTGATCTCAAGACCCTGAGATCCTGACCTGAGCGGAAGGAAGACGCTTAACCAGCTGAGCCACCACCCAGCCGCCCCAACAACTACCATTTCTTTCACCGCAGTACTCCAGGTAAATAATGTCTCTCGTGCAACCCCTTCCTGATTTCTATCATCATAAATTCATTTTGCTGTTCTTGAATGTCCTATGGATGGAATTGTAGCAGTAGGTAGATAGTCGCTGCGTCTGTCTTTTTCACTCAGCGTCGTCGGAGCCTCATCCTTGCTGGGGGCGTGGGTAAGCTGCAATTTGAAGGACGCGCTTTTCCCATTTTGGCACTTACTTCACTTATACTGAGATGGCTGTACCTGGTCAAGGGGACAGATGCCATATGTAAATTCTTGAAACTAAAAAGTTCTGCATCAAAATATCCTGCAGCCTGGTGCAAGGACGGCAACCCGGTGTCATGCCACAGCCACTCAGCCAACACTCTTTACGCCGCAAATTAGTTTTAATTTGTGTGCTTCTCTGCTTCTTACTGTGTTGCCTCCAGCCTTGGGAAGGTGGCCTTTTGTTCACAAAGAGTCACAGGACTGCCACTGGCTCAATCACAGGGTGGTTAAGGCTGTGACTGAAATTTAGGAGACCGCGTTCAATGTCACCTTTGATGATCTAAAATTGTGCACAGGTAAACCAGAGCTCGTCCATCAGCGACAGCGCACAGAGGCTCGTTCTCAGACTGTGTGCTCTCGGGGCCTTGTTGCCGCTGACTGATGTTATTAAACTTTAAGAACCCCTCTGAGAAGGATGTTTTGCTCGGAATAGCAGTGTTCTTGGGGAGATTGTGAACTGGCGACCTCACACAATCGACTCTCTCTCATTTTATAGAGAATCTGAAGCTTCTCACCATTAAGCTGACCAAGAATAGCAGTGCGGGTTTTTTTTTTTCTTTTTCTGCTTTAGCACATTCCAGGGGGCCAAGGGCTGTGCTTCCTGAACATAACTGGGACAGAAGCTTATGGAAATGTCGCGAGAGAAGGAGGCACAGGGCCAAGTTTACAGATGCTGCACGTTGAGAACTGCCCAGTCCTCCAGCAGGTCACACAAAGGGTCCCCTTTGATTTGGCAACTGTAAAAGAAACAGATCTCTTTTTCCCAGAGCCCTTCCCCTACATGCCAGCAGCCCCAAATAGAAATTAGCCCCCAGCTGAGGTGACCGGTGTTGTCCCTTTGTAGTGATGACTCAAGCCTGTAGCTTCGCTGCCTCTGGGAGGGGAGAAGGAGGCAGTGATCAGGGTAGCCTCCTCTCCGAACGCTTAGAGCCCCACGGCCTCATGAACAAAGGCCCCTGAATGAGAGAGGAAACGTTCACCAGTGGGAGTGCCTGGTTATTGACATGTGGTGATTGTCTTCAGGTTTTGATAAGCCAATAGATAAAAGCATTTAGGGAAAGGAGGAAAAGTTAAATTGCAAAGAAGTGAAGGGAATCAGAGTTCAAAAAGGACTGACTCTACTGACTCAGCTCAAAGGAAATGTAGTGATGACAATTTGATGAATTAGATTAACGCTTTTTTAAAAAGGGCATGTTAGTATTATTTTTGTTTTATCTGTGTCCAGTGCATCTTTCTGGAATAGAAGGAATCAGATACCTTGATTGTGCAATCAAGGACATGGTAGAGAACTAAACAATGGGAGAAAACCACAGGTCAAGTTTATATTCTTTATTCATAGTAGAAAAAAAGTAACCTTTTCACACTATTGTTGTAGCCACATGCATCAGCATTGTGAAAGTCAGGCATGAAGCTGTGTTGTGTTTCGGGCGTTCAGGTTCGGAGAACTGCTCAAGTATGTATTATCTTGTGGACCAGACAGAGACAGAGTGACACTATTATTTTTGGTTTATCTCAGGGTGCAAATTCTTTCTTTTTTTCTGTTTCCTGACTGTGGTATGTCATATCCTTAATGAGAATGGAAGCAGAGAAAAATACCAGTTTTGCTCCTGGAGTCCCTCCTTTGTTTAAGTTCCTGCCCCTAAGGTGTGGATGCGACCACCTATGATGCTTCCTGATTTTCTGGTTCAGTACCATTGATACGATGTTTTATTTGACTTGATGAGCTTTATTTTCATAGAAATAATGAATGTTTAATACACAAAGACCCTCTTCTACATTAAAAAAAAAAAGCAACATGATAGTAAGGTTTAAGAATTACTTTTATCTGGAGGCATTATAAAGCCCATAAATTATTACAAATTTTATGTCTCAGATGTGTTTTTTTAAAAGGTTTTATTTGTAGGTAACCTCTACACCTAATGTAGGGCTCAAACTTACAGCCCCAAGATCAAGCGTTGCATGCTCTATCCACCAAGCCAGACAAGTGCCCCTGCCTCAGAAATACTTTCTTTCCCTTGTCAGTTGATCCACTGAGACCAAGAACCAAGAACCAAATTCATGTCTACCGGGCTTTGCCCACAGTACCTGTAACTTCTGGATGTATGTGTTAGTCAGGGTTCTCCAGAGAAACAGAACCAATAGGAGATAGGTAAGTAGATAGATAGACAGACAGACAGATAGACAGGAAGGAACTGGCTCATATGATTATGGAGGCTGGAATGTCCCATAATCTGCTCTCCGCAAGATGGGGCCCCTGGAAAGCAGAGGTGGCCTGGATCCGAACGTCTGAGAACCAGGAGGTTTGATGGTCTAAGTCCCAGTCAGGCTGGGAGGGGGAGTTTTCCCCCTTCCTCTGTCCTTTTGTGCTATGCAGACCCTCAGCACTTTGGATGAGGACCACCCACATGGGGGAGAGCAGTCTGTTCTACTCAGTAATCTCATCCGGAAACACATCCCATACATCTCCAGAAATGATCTTGACCCCATATATGGACACCTGTGACCCAGAGCCGTGACACATGAAATCCGTCATCACAGTGCACCAGGGTCTTTTCTTTCCCCGCTGTCCCCCTGTTTGTCAGTGCTCCTGGCCTGCCTCAGGGGCAGGGGTTCCACAAGCCACAGAGCAGCTTGTAGACCAGGTTTGTGGGCGGACCCCGAAAGCCTTGTTCCATATGTGAAGGCGTGGTCCTTGGGCTTATCTTCCTTAATTAGATGAGATTTCTGGCATGATCGTGGTATAGGTTTGATTTGACTTGATCTATCCAATTGTTTCCCGGTTGGGGAAAGAATATGTTCTTACTGAACCTCTGGTTACAGAGAGCGAAGGAGCTCAGTAAAGGCACTTTGAATAATACTGACCCATTGTTGCCTTGATTTTATCTTATTAATTGTATAGAATTCTGATTCTTAAGTTTTCCCTCATGATTTATTAATTGACTGTATTAAGCTCTTTTATTACCATTTCACCTCCCACCCTGAATCCGAACCCGGAGGGTTCAGTGGGAACAAGATACTATCTGAAAAAGCTTTTATACCAGTTTGAACAAATGCAACCTGTTAAATGGAGGGTCAGTGCTGAATTAAGAATAAAGAAAAGAGCTTTCCTCACATGTGCATTTAAAATAGAAGACTGGCCACAGTTCAATCAGTTCATTCTATTCATTTAGTTCTAGGGAATTAATGTGTGTTTTGTTGCTCTTAGACTAAACAGTTTATTTCCACGAAGTCCTTTGTTTTTGCAAGGGAACATTTTGGGAGTCCTGATTTAGTCTCGCAGAGAGTGGTGAAGGGGTCATCTTATAAAAGGAAGCCGCACTCTCGAGTCCCATCCTCGTCGTTTCAACCATCCTGAGGATCTGGTTCAGTGCTTTACTGAAGCTCGATTGATATTTTTCCAGAAGACTCAATTTCCGATCTGCTCTTACAGCAGGACCCTTTAGGTGAGTGAAAGGGAAAAGCAGAAAATGCTTATGGATAGTAAAACTCCAAGGCTCTAGTTAATTTATGAGGACAGTCAACAATATCAGAATGTAGAAAAGTAGAATCTTCTATTGAGGTGCAAGAGGAAGTCAGTTACTAAGGATTTAGTTTATCCTTATCTTGAGGGGTGCCTGGGTGCCTCAGTGGTTAGGCATCTGCCTTCGGCTCAGGATGATCCCAGGGTCCTGGGATCGAGCCCAGCATCAGGCTTCCTACCCTGCAGGAAGCCTGCTTTCCCTCTCTCCCACTCCTCCTGCTTGTATTCCCTCTCGCTGTGTCTCTGTCAAATAAATATATAAAATCTTAAAAAAAAAAATCCTATCCTGAGGGTAAGGAAACATTGCAGACAATAAGGACATTGTGAAATCTCTGGTCTTTAATTTATCCCGTAAAGTATATTCAGATTGTCATCAGTTGACATGTATTTATATAGAAACTATTTATATAGCAAAAGCTATGTATGTAGGAAATCAAGATGTCTCTTTTAAAAATTAACCTATTCTTTGACAGTTTTTTACCATATTTGTATATGTTCATAAGTATGTTTCAGACAAAATTTTATAATTACTGAAACATTTATATTGGCATCATTTTATTTACATATAATTAGTACAGAGAGATTTAGCTTTTTGACTTGCTGGTTATTCATACTGTAGACATCACAGTGGTGAATACATTAAACCTAGAGAATGCCAGATTCTTTCTAATATCTCTTCTTCAAAAAGGTGAAAGATTGAATCGTTTTAACACCCACCGAATGTCTGGGAAACTCCAAAGATAACGTAAGTATAATCGAAATCTTTACAGTTTTGGAGTTCTGATTTGGTGTTCTGAATTTGGGAAAAGCAGTATCAAAAAGAGTTAAAGGAAACATGATATGAGCATTAGTCATAGATGCCCTGGAGACAAGAAATGGTTTCAGGTAATCTTTAAAGGAAACACAGCAATACATAAGAATGATTATTTGGCACTCTACTTCAAAACTAAAGACATTTTGTTAAAATTGATTTAAAAGTGTGACAAACACAACCAGTTTACAGAACATTTTAGTAGAAAGAGAACCACTGATATCTGGGCACGGAACACTCTAACTCTTCTTATCTCTCTTTGCTTTTGTTAGGAGCATTCTAGCTACTCAAGGATGAATTTACCATTTTAACAGAGAGAGAGAGAGAGCCAAATTCTTACTTTATTCTTTTTGATTACCATCCGTGTAGCAATTTGTAGTAAAGGATGCATAAGCCTCTTTCCACCTTACAAATAAATCAATTATCACTGAGCCAATCTTGCAAAAATTTTTAAGATTTCTTTTTTTTTAATTAAAAAAAAATTTTTTTTTAAGATTTTATTTATTTGACAGAGAGAGATCACAAGTAGGCACAGAGAGAGAAAGAGAGAGAGAGTAGAGAGAGTAGAGAGAGGAGGAAGCAGGCTCCCTGCCGAGCAGAAAGCCTGATTCAGGACTCGATCCCAGAATTCTGAGATCACGACCTGAGCTGAAGGCAGAGGCTTAACCCACTGAACCACCCAGGCGCCCTTTAAATTTTTTATAAACATATAATATATTTTTATCTCCAGGGGTACAGGTCTGCTAATCGCCAGGTTTACACACTTCACAGCACTCACCATAGCACATACCCTCCCCAATGTCCATAATCCCACCCCCCTTCTCCCAACCCCCCTCCCCCCAGCAACCCTCAGTTTGTTTTGTGAGATTAAGAGTCACTTCTGGTTTGTCTCCCTCCCA
The DNA here is from genome assembly GCF_902655055.1 of Lutra lutra. Classification (NCBI taxonomy): domain Eukaryota; kingdom Metazoa; phylum Chordata; class Mammalia; order Carnivora; family Mustelidae; genus Lutra; species Lutra lutra. Next base: position 14,582,167 of record NC_062289.1, read on the forward strand.
ATCCCTCTTGTTTCATTTATTCTTCTCCTACCCCCTTAACCCCCCATGTTGCATCTCCTCTCCCTCATATCAGGGAGATCATATGATAGTTGTCTTTCTCTGACTGACTTATTTCGCTAAGCATGATACCCTCTAGTTCCATCCACGTCGTCGCAAATGGCAAAATTTCATTTCTTTTGATGGCTGCATAGTATTTCATTGTGTATATATACCACATCTTCTTTATCCATTCATCTGTTGATGGACATCTAGGTTCTTTCCATAGTTTGGCTATTGTAGACATTGCTGCTATAAACATTCGGGTGCACGTGCCCCTTCAGATCACTACGTTTGTATCTTTAGGGTAAATACCCAGTAGTGCAATCTCTGGGTCATAGGGTAATTCTATTTTCAACTTTTTGAGGAACCTTCATGCTGTTTTCCAGAGTGGTTGCACCAGCTTGCATTCCACCAACAGTGTAGGAGGGTTCCCTTTTCTCCACATCCTCGCCAGCATCTGTCATTTCCTGACTTGTTAATTTTAGCCATTCTGACTGGTGTGAGGTGATATCTCACTGTGGTTTTGATTTGTATTTCCCTAATGCCGAGTGATATGGAGCACTTTTTCATGTGTCTGTTGGCCATCTGGATGTCTTTGCAGAAATGTCTGTTCATGTCTTCTGCCCATTTCTTGATTGGATTATTTGTTCTTTGGGTGTTGAGTTTGCTAAGTTCTTATTTATGATTTTGGACACTAGCCCTTTATCTGATATGTCGTTTGCAAATATCTTCTCCCATTCTGTCAGTTGTCTTTTGGTTTTGTTAACTGTTTCCTTTGCTGTGCAAAAGCTTTTGATCTTGATAAAATCCCAAAAGTTCATTTTTGCCCTTGCTTCCCTTGCCTTTGGCGATGTTCCTAGGAAGATGTTGCTGCAGCTGAGGTCGAAGAGGTTGCTACCTGTGTTCTCCTCAAGGATTTTGATGGATTCCTTTCTCACATTGAGGTCCTTCATCCATTTTGAGTCTATTTTCGTGTGTAGTGTAAGGAAATGATCCGATTTCATTTTTCTGCATGTGGCTGTCCAATTTTCCCAACACCATTTATTGAAGAGGCTGTCTTTGTTCCATTGGACATTCTTTCCTGCTTTGTCGAAGATGAGTTGACCATAGAGTTGAGGGTCCATTTCTGGGCTCTCTATTCTGTTCCATTGATCTATGTGTCTGTTTTTGTGCCAGTACCATGCTGTCTTGATGATGACAGCTTTGTAATAGAGCTTGAAGTCCGGAATTGTGGTGCCACCAACTTTGGCTTTCTTTTTCAATATTCCTTTGGCTATTCGAGGTCTTTTCTGGTTCCATATAAATTTTAGGATTATTTGTTCCATTTCTTTGAAAAAAATGGATGGTACTTTGATAGGAATTGCATTAAGTGTGTAGATTGCTTTAGGTAGCATAGACATTTTCACAATATTTATTCTTCCAATCCAGGAGCATGGAACATTTTTCCATTTCTTTGTGTCTTCCTCAATTTCTTTCATGAGTACTTTATAGTTTTCTGTGTATAGATTCTTAGCCTCTTTGGTTAGGTTTATTCCTAGGTATCTTATAGTTTTGGGTGCAATTGTAAATGGGATGGACTCCTTAATTTCTCTTTCTTCTGTCTTGTTGTTGGTGTAGAAAAATGCAACTGATTTCTGTGCATTGATTTTATATCCTGACACTTTACTGAATTCCTGTATAAGTTCTAGCAGTTTTGGAGTGAAGTCTTTTGGGTTTTCCACATACAGTATCATATCATCTGCGAAGAGTGATAGTTTGACTTCTTTGCAGATTTGGATGCTTTTAATTTCCTTTTGTTGTCTGATTGCTGAAGCTAGGACTTCTAGTACTATGTTGAATAGCAGTGGTGATAATGGACATCCCTGCCATGTTCCTGACCTTAGCGGAAAAGCTTTCAGTTTTTCTCCATTGAGAATGATATTTGCGGTGGGTTTTTCATAGATGGCTTTGATAATATTGAGGTATGTGCCCTCTATCCCTACACTTTGAAGAGTTTTGATCAGGAAGGGATGCTGTACTTTGTCAAATGCTTTTTCAGCATCTATGGAGAGTATCATATGGTTCTTGTTCTTTCTTTTATTAATGTGTTGTATCACATTGATTGATTTGCGGATGTTGAACCAACCTTGCAGCCCTGGAATAAATCCCACTTGGTCGTGGTGAATAATCCTTTTAATGTACTGTTGAATCCTATTGGCTAATATTTTGGTGAGAATTTTTGCATCTGTGTTCATCAAGGATATTAGTCTGTAGTTCTCTTTTTTGATGGGATCCTTGTTTGGTTTTGGGATCAAGGTGATGCTGGCCTCATAAAATGAGTTTGGAAGTTTTCCTTCCATTTCTATTTTTTGGAACAGTTTCAGGAGAATAGGAATTAGTTCTTCTTTAAATGTTTGGTAGAATTCCCCCGAGAAGCCATCTGGCCCTGGGCTTTTGTTTGTTTGGAGATTTTTGATGACTGTTTCAATCTCCTTACTGGTTATGGGTCTGTTCAGGTTTTCTATTTCTTCCTGGTTCAGTTGTGGTAGTTTATATGTCTCTAGGAATGCATCCATTTCTTCCAGATTGTCAAATTTGTTGGCGTAGTGTTGCTCATAGTATGTTCTTATAATTGTCTGTATTTCTTTGGTGTTAGTTGTGATCTCTCCTCTTTCCTTCATGATTTTATTTATTTGGGTCCTTTCTCTTTTCTTTTTGATAAGTCTGGCCAGGGGTTTATCAATCTTATTAATTCTTTCAAAGAACCAGCTCCTAATTTCGTTGATTTGTTCTATTGTTTTTTTGGTTTCTATGTCATTGATTTCTGCTCTGATCTTTATGATTTCTCTTCTCCTGCTGGGTTTAGGGTTTCTTTCTTGTTCTTTCTCCAGCTCCTTTAGGTGTAGGGTTAGGTTGTGTATCTGAGACATTTCTTGTTTCTTTAGAAAGGCTTGTACTGGGGCGCCTGGGTGGCTCAGTGGGTTAAAGCCTCTGCCTTCGGCTCAGGTCATGATCCCAGGGTCCTGGGATCGAGCCCCATGTCGGGCTCTCTGCTCAGCGGGGAGCCTGCTTCCCTTCCTCTCTCTCTCTGCCTGCCTCTCTGCCTAATTGTGATCTCTGTCTGTCAAATAAATAAATAAAATCTTAAAAAAAAAAAAAGAAAGGCTTGTACTGCTATATATTTTCCTCTTAGGACTGCTTTTGCTGTGTTCCACAGATTTAAGATTTCTTTTTTTTTTTTTTTAAAGATTTTATTTATTTATTTGACAGAGAGATATCACAAGTAGGCAGAGAGGCAGACAGAGAGAGGAAGCAGGATCCCCGCTGAGCAAAGAGCTCAATGCAGGGCTCGATCCTAGGACCCTGGGATCATGACCTGAGCCGAAGGCAGAGGCTTTAACCCACTGAGCCACCCAGGTACCCCTAAGATTTCTTTGTTCATGTCAGATTCACTATATGCAGGCATTAGAAGCCCAGGCTCTTCTTTTTTTTCTGTATTTGTGACATATCCTCAAATTGTCTTCTATTACCTTCTTTCATGTTCTGGCACAACCAGACAATTTTATTTAGAACAAAACAAAGGGGCGCTTGGGTGGTTCAGTTGGTTAAGCATCCAGCTCTTGATTTTTTTTTTTTTTAAGATTTTATTTTTAAGTAATCTCTACACCCAACGTGGGGATCAAACTTACAACCCCAAGATCAAGAGTTGCATGTTCTACCAACTGAGCCAACCAGGCGCTCCTAAAGAGATTCTTAAAGTAGTAAATTTATACATCCATTTTTACCTTCTAAACGATGGCAAGAAAATAGTTAAACTAAAGTTTTTAGCTGTGTAAGATATGTACTAATACCTTGATTTACTGTTAGTTCAAAGTCTTAAAAGTTAATTGGTGGGGGATGTAAAATGGTGTACTGTGGAAAACATCTTGATGATTCCTAAGAAAGTTAAACATAGAATTATCATATGACCCAGCACTTCTATTCCTGGGTATATACACAAAAAAACTAAAAACAGGAATTGAAACAAATATTTGTACATACATGTTTACAAGAGCACTATATTTATAATAGCCAAAACTTGGAAACAACTGAAATGTCCATCATGGAAGAATGGATAAGCAAAATTTGGTATATACATATAATAGAACATTATTTGGCTGTAGAAATGAATGCCATCCAGATAATATACATCGTGGATGAACCTCATGCTAAGTGAAAGAAGCCAGGTCACCTATTGTATGAGTCCATATGCATGAAATATCCAGAACAATTAAATCCATAGATAGAGAAAGCAGACTGGTGGTTTCCAGGGGCTGGGGATAGGAACAGCAAGTGACTGTTCAATGAGTTTAAGGTCTGCTTTTGGGGTGATGACAATACCATCTCGTTTGGAACAAGGTAGAGCCTGCAGTTGTACAACATCATGAATGTACTAAATGCCCCTACTTACATGCTTCACATGCTTAGTTTTGGGGTGCTTGGGTGGCTCAGTGGGTTGAAGCCTCTGCCTTCAGCTCAGGTCATGACTCCAGGGTCCTGGGATCGAGCCCCACATCAGGCTTTCTGTTCAGCAGGGAACCTGCTTCCTCCTCTCTCTCTGCCTGCCTCTCTGCCTACTAGTGATCTCTGTCTGTCAAATAAATAAATAAAATCTTAAAAAAAAAAGGTTAGTTTTATGATTCATGAATTTCACTTCAATTTAAAAAGTAGGGATTTCAAATATATATGAAATATATATGTATACATATACATATATATATATAATAACCTTACATTTCTATAACAAAAACTGACTCAAAAAATTTTAAAGCATTCAGAGTAATTAAGCTTTTGTGATTAAAAAAAAAACCCATGTTTTGTATAAACTAGAATGTTGGTTTTTGTACTGTGATAAAATCAGGAAGAAATATAATTGCTTTGAAAAAAAATTTTCACCCTGAATAAGACTATTTCTTAGACTTTTCCATAGGTTTATACTTTATAAACACTTATATTTATAAACAAATACTGAAAATTCTTTAAATTGTGTTTGAAGTCCCTTAGCATTCTTTTGCTTTTTATCTTCTAAACCATAACCAAGGCTATTAATTTATCTGGGAGTTAAACTTTGTCATTCCTCTGAGGTAGAGAGTCATCAAGCTTTTAAAGTTTTTTTCTTAAAGAACCATCACACTGACAACATTAAAATTTGATATTCCTCCTTTCTGGAATTACTTTTAAATTTAATTTATTCTTTTAGAATTATTCTTCTAAGTTTGAGAGTGTTTCTATATGCCAATGAAGACCAATGCTTTGATAAATATAAGTAACTTTACAATGTAATTTGTTAATTATTTTCCCTCTTTTATCTGATGAGTTTATCCATGGAATGCACGTAAAATGGAGGATCTGTATTTATTTATTTTTTTAAAGATTTTATTTAGGGGCGCCTGGGTGGCTCAGTGGGTTAAAGCCTCTGCCTTCGGCGCAGGTCATGATCCTAGGGTCCTGGGATCGAGCCCCACATCGGGCTCTCTGCTCAGCAGGGAGCCTGCTTCCTCCTCTCTCTCTCTCTCTGCCTGCCTCTCTGCCTACTTGTGATCTCTGTCTGTCAAATAAATAAATAAAAATCTTTAAAAAAAATAAATAAAATAAAGATTTTATTTACTTATTTGCCAGAGAGAGAGAGAGCATAAGCAGGGGGAGCAGTAGGCAGAGGGAGAATCAGGGTCCCTGCTGAGCAAGGAGCCTGATGTGGGGCATCAATCCCAGGACCCTGGAATCATGACCTGAGCTGACGGCAGCTGCTTAACCAACTGAGCCACCTAGGTGCCCCCAAAATGAAAGATCTTTATAACCAGTTAATCTCCACAAGTTTTCTGGGGTGGGAGGAGGTGCGGGGAGGAAATGAAAATGGGGAGAAGAGAGGGAAGGGGTAGCCACAAATACAGAATGTGATAAACAAAATATTTAATTACCTTCCTTTTGCATGGAGAGAACAAGAAAAAAAATTTTTTTTTCATGTACCAAAATTACTAGTGGGGGCACCTGGCTGGCTTAGGCAGTAGAGAGTGCTACTCTTGATTTCAGGGTTGTGAGTTCAAGCCCCAGGTTGGGACTTTAAAAAAAAAAAAGAAAAAGAAAGTACTTAGTGGTTTCAGTTTTATAACCTCAGCTAGGAATAAAAAATAAATAGAACACAAAAGCCCACAGGTCCAGCCACTGTAGATCTCAAAAGTTTGTTTGCTTTTCTAGTTGGCACAGGAAACTTTCTTGAGTGATAGGATCTCACAGAAGAGAAAACGTTGTTGACTAGTCAGAGAGTAGTGCCCCCAAGAGAATGAGAGGGGAGAGGTAGGCAGGACTTTGTCCCCTGTGGGCCCCAGGCAATCTTCAGTTGGGGCCTAAGAAACCTGGCTCATTTCAATTAGGTAATTTTGCCCAGGGCCCCACAACACTTCTTTCTATATCCAATCTGTCCATAGCTTAGACTATTTCTACAGCATGTCTCTCCTTACTTTACAGAATGTTTGTACTCACGCTTCAGCAATAGATGAATAGATCAGCAATAGATATCAGAATCCCCAGGTCAAACAAACAAAAGGACAGATAAAAAAGATAGATGAACCAGTCTCTGTTATTTGCCGCCTGGTGGAGATCACCAGAAACCTACAATCCCTCCCTTTCAGTCATCACTAGGGGATAAATTGTTGCCCATGCTCACACCACAACTGGGACAAGACCTGATCCAGAAATGCACATAGAAACATCCAGAAAACTACAGAGTTAGGAAGAAAACAAACAAACAAAAAGGCGGCGATAGTAAAGCTCTCTTGCTGCGTGAGATTAATTCTAGAAATTAAAAACAAACAAAACAGAAAAAAAAACCATGTCTTGGTTCACACAGTTTGTGAGGTAAGTGCGTTCTTAGGTAAGGTTCAGTCAGCTTTAGCAGGGGAGGCTCCTTCCACGGGGAGATCTCACAGGAACCTCCAGAACCACGAAAAGACTCAGACACACAAGCATTTGGAAAAGAAAAACATTTCTTTCACTTTCAAAATCCAAGTGTGTCAGACTTCAAAAGGATCCATGTGCCAAATGAGAAACCACAGCGGGGTCACCTGGCCGGCTCAGTGCTGGGGGCGGGCGGCTCTTGATCTCGGGTTGTGGGCTCGAGCCCCGGGTTGGGTGTAGAGATTACTTAAAATAAATATTAAGAAAAAAATTTCAGGCGTTTGTGGAAAAATATCACAAATATTAACAAAATTATCAAATTTAGACTATTGGTTGATGTGAATATTATATTTATATTGATCATATTTGTTTGTATTAATTTTTATTTATTATTTATTCATGAGGAGCAGAGAATAACGTATCACATGCTCATCATAGTCACAAGTTCAAATTATACCTATAAACGCTACTATCACAAAAGTCAAAGATAAAACTTCCCCTCTGCCCTGCTTTTCTTTAAAGAAAACTAAGTTTTATAGGATATGTTCAAGTTTTTATTATCTTGGGGGCTATAAGGGCAAAGGCCTTTTTTTCCCCCTATGTTATATCATCAGCTTGATTACAGTGGAAGCAGGAAAAAGTGTCAGTTTTATGGATAAAACAATTTGCAGTGTTTTCTGGAGACTTTAGGGTCTCCTCTCATACCTGCTATGTGCTGAGTTGTATCTCCCCACAAAATCAGGTGTTGAAATTCTAACCCCTAGTACCTCAGAGTTTAACTGTATTTAGAGATAAGACCTTTAAAGAAGTGATTAATTAGGGGGCGCCTGCGTGGCTCAGTTGGTTGAGCATCTGCCTTCTGCTCAGGCCATGACCCCAGGGTCCTGGGATCGAATCTTGCATCGGGCTCTTGTTCAGGGAGCCTGCTTCTCTCTCTGCCTGCTGCTCCCCCTGCTTGTGCTTTCTCTCTCTGACCAGATAAATAAATAAAATCTTGGAAAAAAAAAAAGGTGATTAACTTAAAATGGGCATTGGGTTAGGCTCTAATCCAATCTGACTACTGGAAATTTAGACACACAGAGAGGCATCAGGGAGGTACCCAGAGAGGAGAGACCCTGAGAGGACACAGGCAGCTTGTCTGCAAGCCAAGGGGAGAGGCCACCAACCCCCTAGCACCTTGATCTCAGACTTCCAACCTCACAACTGTGAGAAAGTCCGTGTGTGTTGCTGAGGCCACCCAGCCTGTGGCACTTTGTCATGGAAGCCTGCCCTGACTCATACCCCACCCAGCATGTCCACTAAGGACTTAGTGGGTCCAGAAAATGAGGCTGTGGTGACCGACAGCTGGATTTTTCAGGGTGGGGCTTCTCAGTCCTGGCTGTGCACTAGAGCTAGCCAGGGAGTTTTTAAAAATAACAATTCTCAGGGCTCACTTCCAGAGAAGCTAATTTCATTCGTTCTGGGTGGGTCTGGACATGGGTGTGTGTGTGTGTGTGTGTTCTAAGCTGCCCAGGTGATTCCAACTTGTAGCCAGTGAGACCCCACGTCTATAGGCCCAAGGTCTTACAAAGCTGTTCTAATCTACTAAAGCTGGTCTACCTAGGCTTCTGAGTTACGGTGTGTGTTTTTTAAGCTGCATCAACATATTTTCCAAATCCTGCTGGAGAAACAGGAAACCAAGCCTGTGTTCCAATTTGTAAACCTAAAGTAGGGCACCCTAAGGGCAGTAGACAGTGTCTGCTCCTAGGAGCTGGGAAAAATAGTTCGGCTACACATATCTGAACTAGGAAGAAATAATTTTTTTTAAAAAATCCATCATCTATATCATTTCTTGGTCCAGCTCAGAATTTCTCAGAGTGTGCTCCAAGAGAAAAATGGCTGTAGAAAAAAGAAATCTTGGGATACCTGTGTGGCTCAGTCAGTTAAGCATCTGCCTTGGGCTCAGCTCAGCTCATGGTCCCAGGGACCCTGGATGGAGTCCCACATTGAGCTCCTTGCTCAGCAGGGAGCCTGCGTCTCCTCCTGCTTGTGCTCATACTCTCTCTCTCTTTGATAAATAAATAAAATCTTAAAATAATAATAATAATTTAAAGAAAAGAGAAATCTTCAGTTAGCTAACTCTGGGAAATACTGCCTACTGTGTCTTCTCCTGGTGATTCACAATGCACATGAACGTTTGAAGGGATCTAATAAATCCTGCATTAATTAAATCAGCAGTTTCCAGATTCCAGTGACCAGCAATTACCCACCCTTTTGTTTTTCTTCCCTTTGGGTAACAGCCGTTATCATCCTTCAGCGTGAGTGGTCCTTGGAATACACTTAAGGCGATGTTAATTTACAGGATTTTATCTCCAATTGTTTGGGGCATAGGGCTAAGTCTTCAATGTATTTGGGAAGCAAATGCTCCCTGCTAAAGCATTTCTGAAGCTTCTAAGCCTGACTTAAGGGGTATGGCCTAGGCTCAGGCAGGAGGTACTTCCCCCCGACACTTTGTCTAATGGCTGTATGGTGGTGTGTGTCCCATGGCACTGTTGTCTTTATGCCCATCTCTGCCATAGGACTGAAGAGGGTGACACACGCCTGGCATCTGGGAGGTCATAAATGTTGAATGAATGAATGAATGAATACATAAATGGTGGGACACTTGTACCATTGGCACACCCCCTTCCCTGTCCTGAATTTCTAAATCCTGAAAATTAATATATCTCTCTGTTCTGACAGAGGTCTGGTTGAAGAGGAGTTATTCTTGTCTGGTGACTAGCCATAAACCCAGTACCCCAGATAATGAGAAGGAGAGGTAGGCAGGACTTTGTCCCTTGTGGGTCCCTGTCAGCCTTCAGTAGGGGCCCAAAAAACTTGGCTCATTGCAAGTTAGGCCCATCCTTGCCCAGGGCCCAGTGACACTACTTTCTACATCTAAGCTTGTTGCTAACCAGGAATATTTCTAAAACATGTCTCTCCTCATTTCCTAGGATGTTTGTAATAACATTTCAGCAGTGGAACATTTTCAATGTATTACTGAAATTACTTTTATCTTCCACATTGTTTCAGTGACAAATGGTTTGCAAGATTATAAATCTCATGAAACAGTAATGTCAAGACGACAGCAATCTTATGCAAAATTCATAAGTATTGTCTGGAAGAAGTTAGCCAGTAGAGACAAGGACTTAAATGTGATTTTGAGTGTTGTCCTTACTGCAGGTGATTATTATTAAACCATCATCTTGATACATTTGAGACTTGTCCAAATAATAAACTACTGTGAGTTAACTAGTCACTATGCATTTATTGAAAGCCAAGTCCTGCACTAGAGGATAAAGTCAGAGAGAAAACAAATCCTGCCCTTGGAGTTTCCAATCTAAAGACTAAGTTGGACTAGAAGCAATAAGAATATCCAAAAGCAAAGCCAGTGAATGACTGAGGCTCCATGACGTATCTGTGGCGAAGGTTTGTAGACCAAAGAACGGAGGGATGGGAGCGGTGGCGGGGCTGATCCAGAAAGATGGAAGAGTGGGTTTTACAGGATGAGGGGAGGACTTTCAGCTAGGACAAACAAACCTCCAAGACGAACAGAGACCAAATTCAGAAGGTACCAGTAGGGGTTTTTTGGTCGGTTTTTTGTTTTAAGTTCAGTGGGGGGCTTGAACTAAAAACCCTCAGATCAAGATCTGAGCTGAGATCAGGAGTAGGACACTCAACTGACTGAGCCACCCAGGTGCCCCAGACATAATGGTTTTACTAAGTGAATTATTTACAATAGCACTTGGACGTCAAATAAAAAAAAAAATACATTCCTTTGCAAATATTTTCAAAGATTTGCTCATGCACTTAATTTTGAAATGGGGATGTGAGTGAGAGATGGTGAAGGTCTTGTGACTGTGACACCTGGTGCTGTCACATATGATGTCTGAGGAGGAATGAAAATTGCCTGGCTAGAAGGATTAAAGTCATTGAAGATCATAGTCTCTGTCCTATTGGCAGAGGCAGGGAAAAGGCACTGGCTCCTAAACAGGGATGTGTTCCCCCAACCTGCATTTCTTTCTCAAACTTGACTGGAGGCAAATATTTTTCTCCAGGTCCAGGACTGAAAGCACCAAGAGGAAAGAGTTGAAAGCCTGTAATGAGGAAATCGAATCTGAGAACTCCCTGACCCTTTCAAGGTGTTGATAACTTTCTAAATTTAGTCACCTTTCTAAATCTCAAGGTGAAACTCTAGAGATATTTATAGGTAGGGGTTTGATGTTTGAGTGAAGAAAAATAGTGGCACCATGAGGTGGACCTGGCAGGGTGAGTGGGGGCTGATGGTGTCAAGGAGAATTAAGAGAAAGGAAGACAGAAGTTTTGTGAGTTGCATCTGTATGTCCTCTCAATTCTGTTCCATGCAAAAAACCCAAAGGGCAGATTCAGGGAAAGGTTGTAAGCTCTGAATAACATGGCTTACCAGAATAGTTTTATATATTGTGAGATGCTAAAACAAATCCCACACAATCCCCAGTAAAGAACGTTGGATTCAGAAAAAGAAGAGAATTATCAGGGTTGATGGTCGTTGTTGGGAGGAGATTGGAGAGTGCAGATTACTTGTATCCACAGCCTCTTTTTGTTTGAGGATGATCTCAAGACTCACAGATGACAGGACAAAGTGATATTTAAAGACTCATATTAGTGTCCACGCTGCTAAATCCTTTGTCAAGGCTGAGGTTAATTCTAACCTTGGGATCAAGGTAATCCCTCCCCCTCCCAAGCATTCTCTTTGAACATCCTCAGGGCTCACTCATCTTCATCCTTTGAAGGACTTACCCTGAGGATTGAAGAAGATAATATTCTTAAAGCACTGAGTGCAGCTCCTAGCCCTGAATATGAGGAAGACATTGTGGCTTCTTTTGACAATTATTAATATTAGATTTGACTTTTGCAGGCAATCAGAAATCATTTAGAGGGAAGTCTGATGTATGAGGAAAGGGGTCAAGCCAAAACTGGGCATTTGGAGCCCAAAATGCAGGCTTCAGAAATGGTGAGGTTGTTTCTTGTGGTTCATAAGCCGTAAGTGAAAGATTATATTTCACTAAAATTACCGGAAAAGAGAAAGCTTCAGAAATATCTTGATAGTAATTTCCTTCGTGCTTAAGGTGACAGGCTTCACTGGGATGTGTCCATTCTGGTACACTTTCTGCAGAGCAGTAGGAGGTGTTGAAAGGGGAATTAAAAAAAAAAAGCCAGGGTGGGTCTCCGTTGCGGGGCAGCTTTGGCGGTGAGGGCTGGGGTACAACCCAGAGAAACCGAGGACAAGCATTCCAGCAGGAGGCCACTGCTGCCAAAAGTTCAACAGCCCCTCCTGCTGCTGGCTGGTGCCTTGGGGACAAAGAGAGAACCCCACCCTCTCCTCTAGAGATGAGCTGGAGGACGTGGCCTCTCTTTCCACTTGGGAGGGCGGAGTTTGGGTGGTTGGATGTGCCTGGATTTGGAACCTGGCCTCACCATGGATTAGCAATTGGGCAAGTTATTTAGTCATTCTTTTATTTTTATTTTATTTTATTTTATTTTTTTAAAAGATTTTATTTATTTATTTGACAGACAGAGATCACAAGCAGTAAGAGAGGCATGCAGAGAGAGAGAGGAAGGGAAGCAGGCTCCCTGCTGAGCAGAGAGCCTGACGCGGGGCTCGATCCCAGGACCCCGGGATCATGACCTGAGCCGAAGGCAGCAGCTTTAACCCACTGAGCCACCCAGGCGCCCCTTTTTTTCTTTTTTTAAAGATTTTATTTATTTATTGACAGAGATCACAAGTAGGCAGAGAGGCAGGCAGAGAGAGAGAGAGGGGAGGAACAGGCTCCCTGCTGAGCAGAGAGCCCGATGCAGGGCTCAATCCCAGGACCCTGAGATCATGACCTGAGCTGAAGTTAGAGGCTTTAACCCACTGAGCCACCCAGGCGCTCCCTATTTAGTCATTCTGAATTCACTTATCTTTTCTAAAAAATTTGGGCCACTTAACATGCTCTTCAAAGAAGTTTCTTCAGGGGTGCCTGGGTAGCTCAGTGAGCTAAGCCTCGGTCTTCCGCTCAGGGTCCTAGGATCGAGCCCACATTGAACTCCCTGCTCCACAGGGAGCCTGCTTCTCCCTCTCCCTCTGCCCCCTACTCTTGCTTTCTCTCTCTCTCTGCTGTTCTCTCTCACTCTCAAATAAGAAAAAAAAAAATCTTTAAAAAAAAAAGTTTCTTCAAAGGATTTTTATTTTTTATTATGAAAAATTTTGAAGATTCCATAAACAGAATAGTATAGCTAACAACCCCTCATGTATTTACAACGCTGCTTCAACACCTGTTACTTAACCCAATCTTACCTTTTCCCAACTTTTACCCAACACCCCTCCCCCCACTCCAGACTGTTGTAAAGTAAATCATAGGCATCTTGTCACTTAGTCCGTAGACATTTCAGTATGGACCTCTACAAGATTAAATCTCTTTTTAAAACCAGAACAACAGGGGCGCCTGGCTGGCCTAGCCGGTAGAGCATGTGACTCTTGATCTCAGAGTCATGAGTTTGAGCCCTGTGATGGATAGTTTGTTTAAAAAAATAAGTAAATAAAATCTTTAAAGCTGTAACAACAATTCCATAATCACACCTAAAAATATGATCAGTAATTTCATAGTATCACCTGTCAGTGGCTCAATCAGTGTTCATATTTCCCCATTAGTCTCATCGTGTTTTTATTTTTATTTTTATTTTTTTTTAAGATTTTTTTTATTTATTTGTCAGAGAGAGAGGAGAGCGAGCGAGCACAGGCAGACAGAATGGCAGGCAGAGGCAGAGGGAGAAGCAGGCTCCCCGCCAAGCAAGGAGCCCGATGTGGGACTCGATCCCAGGACGCTGGGATCATGACCTGAGCCGAAGGCAGCTGCTCAACCAACTGAGCCACCCAGGCGTCCCTCATCGTGTTTTTAAAAGTTGGTACAAATTCAGAGTAAAATATGGTCCACACTTTGCAATTAGTTGATGTATTTTTTTACGACTCATTTAACTAAAGTCTTTCTCTCCCTCTTAGTTTACTTCCTATTTTTCTTTTTCTTTTCCTTTTCCCTTCTTTCCTTCCTTCCTTCCTTCCTTCCTTCCTTACAATTCCCTTGCAGTTGTCATTTGTCATGTAAAGGCTTCCCACAGTCAGTGTGTTTTAAAATGTAGAGTTTATTATTGCTCAAGTTTGGTGAGACCAACAGATCAGGAGACACCCCCAAGAGGAGGGGGTGTGCCAGGCCAAGGAAGCCATGCTGGGAAGCATCAGCATCAGTCGGAGGTAGAAGGGGAGAGGAAAACGTGGGCAAGCCCCTTTATTGTGGTCTGTGGGAAAGGCAAAGCAAGGCAGGTGGGGAAGGTTGGCTCGCTGGGATAATTTCAATGGGCTCTGGGACATAAGGGCTATCTCCAGTTGTTTGGGGTGACTAGGGCAAGGGATATTTCCCTGAATTGTGAAAGCCCGGTGGAAGATGGGGGTGGGGTGGCTCCGCATTGGTTAATTTGCATATGAAAGGCATGCTTGTAAGTGAGTTGTTTACCATTCCTAGAAATTGATTAGCCATAGAAGGACAGTCTCCCACCGCCATAAAACACCAAATGTGAAAATACGGCAATAAAAAGACATGCTTAATACACAAAATTTTGTCTATCGCATCCCCATGTTGTCATTTCATATCTTTCTCTGTCCCCTGTATTTGCTGTAAATTGGTAATGAAATTTAAAGCCTTAGGATCAAATTCCATTTTTTGGTGTGACTTCCATTCCAAAGAACATAGTATCCAATTATCTCTCTTTTTGTTATGCTAGCAGCTACCGTTGAGCACTGCCTAGATTAATTCTTTAATTAGGAATTGCAAAAGTGGGATATTCTAATTCTACCATTCCGTCTTTATTTTCTAGCATGATAATTTTTTCTGTAAAAAGAAATGTCTCCTCATCAACTATTTTGTAGGATTGCATAGGAAAGGTAGATTAAATGATTGATTCTTTGCCTTTTGTTTAAACCTGTTTTCAAAAATAATGCGTTGTTGTTAGTATCCTCAGGAAGTGAGTTTGTTTCATTGATTTAAACATACTTGATCAGTTTCAACCCACTGTACTTATTCCTTTTTTTTTTTCTTTTAAGATTTTATTTATTTATTAGAGAGAGAGGATCACAAGCAGGGGGAATGGCAGGGACAGAGGGAGAAGCACGCTATCTGCTGAGCAGGGAGACAGAAGCCGGACTCCATCCTACGACCCTGGGACCATGACGGGAGCCCCTCAGGCGTGTCCACTGTAGTTATTCTCACCGATGCTGAAATTGCACCATGTTGGGCCTCTGGAAGCTTCAAGCTTGCCCCCAACTCTTTTGGACAGAACTCACGTGAGCTTCCTGTCTTCAGGGATGAGAAAATTTCCAGGCTTATATTATACATTTCCTAACTCATGCCTGGGCTCAACCGTATCTCAAACAAACCCTGTTCCTTTTAATGGGAGGCTGTATTTGGAAACCATTATCTTACTGCTTTCCAGCGCTTATTCCTTCTGAGCTGGTCACTGCTTTTAGGTTTTATCAATGGCTAGAACAAGGAAATACATGTATCAATAATTGGTTGGTGTGTTTATTAAGTGTCCTTTAAGTATTGTTTTTCCTTCTCATTGTTTCTTCTTAGATATGATGTGATGTGGACCAGGAGTGAATGGTCAAGAAAGAATTCTTGATATGTTTTTGAGGTGGTTTTATTAAAGCATGGGGACAGGACCTATGGGCAGAAAGATCTGCACTGGGATTGTGAGCAACAATCTGTTATATATTGTTAAGTTGGGGTGGGGTAAAGATGAAAGAAATTTCCAGAAGGATTTTCATATGTTGAAGAGGACTTACAGGATCCTGGAGGTCTGCCTATTGTCAACCTAAGGTTGCTTTTTGCCTCTAGTAGAGCATTAACATTAAGGTAGTTGCGAGTTCCTTGAGGAATGTCCCATTCTGCCTGTCTCAAGTATTTGTCAATGGGCTGCCGGTTGTAAGGAAACAATTTTATCTACGTTTTTTTTTTTGCCTTTGTTCTCATCAGATATAGTCTCCTTTCAGTTTGGTTGTTGAGTTTATCCGGATGCTTCCAACTGAAACTCAGGTACTCAGGTTTTAAAATCCTGGTTCCCAACTCAGACCAGCATACTTACTCATGTGCTTCATCCGAATACAAACAACAGTTTCAGAATAATAGTTGCAGCACTACCACCGACAATATGATAACTGAAAACACTTCAATTTATTTAATAGTTTGTTTTGTCCTTAGGTTACAGTTCCCTAAAAGATGTTCATCTAAGTTCTATGTTTTATTTTTCTGTGTTTTATTTATTTTTTATTTATTTATTTTTTTAAAGATCTTATTTATTTGACAGAGGGAGAGAGATCACAAGCAGAGAGGCAGGCAGAGAGAGAGGGGGAAGCAGGCTCCCCGCTGAGCAGAGAGCCTGATGTAGAGCTCCATCCCAGGACTCTCAGATCCGGACCTGAGCCAAAGGCAGAGGACCGACCACTGAGCCACCCAGGCGCCCCTAAATTTTGTGTCTTAGAGTCATGCAATAATCCCTTTTGGTAAAGTTATGCTGCGAGCTTGATTCTCAGGAATCCATTCATTCATTTCATCATGCTTTACATTTTTAAGAATTAAATGTTTTTAAATTTTAATTTTGCTTTACATTCAAGGTATATTCATAGAAGTCTAGCTTTGAACCCAGTCTTCTCCGTCCTGTTTTCCTTACTTCAGATATGAAATGTTTTGGGGTTGGGGAACAAACAGTCAAGAAAGAATTCTTGACGGGGGCCTGGGTGGCTCAGTGGGTTAAACCTCTGGCTTTGGCTCAGGTCATGGTCTCAGGGTCCTGGGATCGAGCCCCGTGTCAGGCTCTCTACTCAGCGGGGAGCCTGCTTCCCCACCTCTCTCTCTGCCTGCCTCTCTACCTACTTGTGATCTTTGTCTGTCAAATAAATAAATAAAATCTTAAAAAAAAAAATTCTTGAGAGGTCTTCAATGGAAAAAAGGTGGTTTTAGTAATGCACTGGGACAGGACCTGTAGGCAGAAAGAGCTGCACTGGGATTGGGGGGAGTGACTGATTATATATTTTTCAGTTGGGAGGGGGTTAGGCATGGGGTTAACGTTTCTAAGGAATTTGGAAGTAAGGCTTCCAGGACCTTGAGGGGCTAGCTGCTGTTGAGATAAGAACATTTACTACTGTCTAGTAAAACATTAGTCATGAGACCTTCAGATGTGTATCAGTGGCCCATATGTTTGGAGGATGACTGCTAACATATATCTTTGGGGGAGGGTAGAGATAAAGGAAGCTTCCAAAGGGATTTTTAATATGTTAAAGAAGACTTATAGGATCCTGGAGTTCAGGCCAATGTCAAGCTAAGAAGACTTATAGGATCCTGGAGTTCAGGCCAATGTCAAGCTAAGGTTGCCTTTTGCCCCTAGCAAAATATTCACATTGTGACAACTGAACTCTTAAGGAAGGGCACCCTGCCTGTCCCAAGAACTTGTCAAGGAGCTGTATGTTATAAGGAGATTTAATTTTTTTCTACATTTCTTTCGCCTTTGTTCTCCACATCACTTCCATTGTTTTACCTTTTGGTTTATCTTTTCTTGCTTCTCCTCCTCTTCTTTTTTTTTAGTATGAACAAATTTTAAAAATATAAGCAAATGTTCATTCCCTCTCCCCTAAGATAAAGGTAGCATATTATACATGCTCTTCTCCACCTTGCTTTTTTTCACTTAATATAGGTTACAGATTACTAAATAGGACTATTTTAAATACTAAATAAAATACAAGTTCACAGACTCTTACCCACAATTCCCAAATTCTCAGAGTTCTGAAAACCCAGAATTTTATTATAGGCTTCCAGCAAACTCATCTGGAAAAAAAAAAAATCAGATCTGAACACCTGTAAAGTTATTTATTGTCTTTATTTTTTTAAAGATTTTATTTATTTATTTGAGAGAGAGAGTGCAAGTGGGGGTAAGGAGGGACAGAGGGAGAGGGAAGCAGCCTCCCTGCTGAGCAGGGAGCCTGACTGAGGGGTCCATCCTGGGACTCCTGAGTTCATGACCTGAGCTGAAGGCAGACGCTTAACCAACTGAGCCACCGAGATGCCCCTATTATCTTTATTTTCATACTTCTGTACATTTATACTTGATACATTTTTGATACCGGAATATTTAATATATTTGATTATGGGTCCAGCCTCATAGCTTGATGAGTTAAATAATATATAGTATATGTACTATATTACCTTTCTGAAACCTGCAAATTATGAATTCTGAAATATATCTAAGTCTTAAGGACTTCAGATAAGGCATACTGCCCCTGTGAAATATACATCACTTACGAGTAATTTATACTTTTTCTTTCTCCCAACATCTGTTTTTGTTTTTTTGTTTTGTTTTGTTTTTGCTCTTTTGGTTTTGTTTTCTTTTTTTTTCTTTTTTTTTTTTTTTAAGTAATCTCTATGATCAATGTGGGACTGGAACCCATGGCCCAGAGATAAAGAGTGACAGACTCCACCCACTGAGCCAGCCAGGTGCCCCAGATTTTTTCAAAAGAAGATTTTATTTATTTATTTGAGAGAGAAAGGGAGAGTGCATGCAAGGGGTAGAGAGTGGGGGCAGGGGGAGAGAGAGAGAATCCCAGGCAGACTCTATGCTGAGCGGGCAGCCTGACACAGAGATGGATCCCACTACCCTGAGATCACGACCTGAGCTAAAACCAAGAGTCAGAGGCTCAACCACAACTGAGCCACCCAGGCAACCCTGGATTTTTTTTTTTTTTTTTAAGAATTGTATCTATAATACTTAGCCTCCCATTTTAATATAACCAGGTAAATAATGTGAATCTCTCAGCATAAATTGAATGGGAACCAGAAATCCATGGGTTTTGCTGGCACAAGCCAAGACTGGGTGGGATTCTGAGATTTCCTCCCAGCTAAAGTAACCTCAGGGGCTAAGATTTCTGGTGACAGTTTGAAGACTCAGATAAGTATTTTGACATTTTAAGTATAATTATGAAGGAGATACATTTTATTTTATTTTATTTTATTTTTAAAGATTTTATTTATTCATTTTACAGACAGAGATCACAAGCAGGCAGAGAGGCAGGCAGAGAGAGAGAGGAGGAAGCAGGCTCCCTACTGAGCAGAGAGCCCGATATGGGGCTCGATCCCAGGACCCTGGGATCATGACCTGAGCCGAAGGCAGAGGCTTTAACCCACTGAGCCACCCAGGTGCCCCGAAGGAGATACATTTTACAGAAAACTCTGGCTAGACTGTTTTCACAGAATTCTCAGGCTTTGTTGACTCCTTCTGTGTTAGAGTACCATAGAATTTTTTTAAAAGATTTTATTTATTTGACAGAGAGAGAGGTAGAGAGAGGACAAGTAGGCAGAGCAGCAGGCAGAGGGAGAGGGAGAAGCAAGCCTCCTGCTGAGCAGGGAGCCCAACACCCTGCTCAGTCCCAGGACCCTGGGATCATGACCTGAGCTGAAGGCAGCTGCTTAACAGACTGAGCCACCCAGGTGCCCCTAGAGTATCATAGAATTTTGAGGGGGAAAGAATGCTGGTAGTTGCTCGTATCCTCCAGAAACACTGGACCAATCATGACTTGAACAAGAAGCCATTCCTAACTTTGCCTGTTGATTTTATGAGGAACTATTGCATTTATGATACTGACAGAGAACAGGTATGAGCAATAACTATGCTACCTCCTTTATTATCCAATGTGTTTCCAGAATTATTAGATCATAAGTTTTCTCTGGGAGGTAACCTAGGCCAAACTTTTTTCACAAGTGAGAAAACACAGAGGCCTCTCACTGGGGTAGATCATATAATGTGTACAATGCTTGCTGCCCCTCCCTTATGAAAGAATTGTGTCCCTGTCCCATCGACAAAGCCATTGATCTTGCTCTGTCAACAGACTGAGTGGAAACAATGTGGCTACTTTAGGAGAGAAGCTTTTAGAGCCAGCATGTTATTTTCCATGTGCTCTTTTCCCTCTGTCACAAAACTGGCTGGATCCGAGATAGAAACTGCTCCATCAGCCTCCATCTGAGAGTAAAGATGATGTGGCCCAAAGCCACAACCACCTCTGATGGACGTGTGATATAAAGGAAAAACAATCTTAGTTCTAAAGATTGTTTGTTGGGGTGTCTGGGTGCCTCAGTCTTTAAGCGTCTGCCTTCGGCTCAGGTCATGATCTCATTGTTCTGGGATCAAGCCCCATATCAGGCTCCCTGCTCAGTGGGGAGCCTGCTTCTCCCTCTCCAGCTCCCCAGTGCTTATGTTCCCTCTTTTGCTATCTCTCTCTGTCATAAATAAATAAAATCTAAAAACAGAAAAATGAAAATAAAGATTGTTTGTTACCACACCATAACCTAACTTACACTGACTGATACCCTTGCCTATGGTGAAGCAGCCAATGGTTACATGTGATAGGCAGCCCCAGTGTCCTGATGAAATCCTCAGGTTTTGGGGCACCTGGGTGGCTCAGTGGGTTAAAGCCTCTGCCTTCGGCTCAGGTCATGATCCCAGGTCCTGGGATCAAGCCCCACATCGGGCTCTCTGCTCAGCAGAGAGTCTGCTTCCTCCTATCTCTCTCTGCCTACTTGTGATCTCTGTCAAATAAATAAATAAAATCTTAAAAAAAAAAAAAAAGAAATCCTCAGGTTTTTACTAGAGACGACAAGTTATCCTTCAAGCTCACTTTCCTTACCTATTCTAATTTCTTTCTTTTTTAAGATTTTATTTATTTTATTTAAAAAATATTTTATTTATTTAAATAATTAATTTATTTATTTGACAGAGAGACAAACAGCACAAGTGGAGGGAGAGGGAGAAGCAGGCTCTCCAATGAGCAGGGAGCCCAATGTGGGGCTTGATCCCAGAATGCTGAGATTATGACCTAAGCCAAAGGCAGATGTTTAACCAACTAACCCACCCAAGCACCGTCTAATTTCTTTCTTTCTTTTTTTTAATAAACATATTTATTTATTTGAAAGAGAGAGAATATGAGTGGGGAAGGGGCAGAGGAAGAGAGTCTCAAGCAGATACCCTGCTGAGCAGGGAGCTTGTTGTTGGAACTTGGTCTCAACCTAGGATCATGACCTGAGCCTGATCTCTCCCAAGATCATGACCTGAGCTGAAATCAAGAGTCAGATGCTTAACCAACTGAGCCACTCAGGTGCCCCATTCTCATTTCTGAAATAGCTCGAGACACCTACTTCTTATCTTGAAACTTTCTGAGATCCTGTATATATGGCAGATACTAAGTACTAAAGCACCTGTGTCTGTAGCTCCAGCAAGTATTAAGTATTATAAATATGCTCCCTGTCGGACTGGGAGTGAAAACAAGGTGACTGAGAAATTAGTAATCTAGGAAGTAGAAGAACGATGAAAAGGAGACAAGAATTATATCATGATGGATGGATTTGTTTGGTATTTTCATTTTCCTTGCTTTGAACTGACAGAGAGGACTTTGGCGAGAAAGATGCTATCATCAATCTTTCTCATCTCTTTCCCCAAAATAAGGAGATAGGAAGATTTCGGTTTATGAAAGGGGGAAAAAACCCCACTCCTACAATGGAATTTTTAAAGTTCAACTTTAGAATTGTATCTTTTTGTTCTTATATGCTTAGATGAATAGGCTGAGTTTGAGGGTTGAAGGGCCCTTTCTCTTATTTTCTCTCTCTCTCCATCTTCCTCTTTCATTTTATTAAAAGAAAACCATCAGAGCCAAGCTATCATGTTAGTACCTGAGTCCATACAAGAGGGTGGTTTTTTTTGTTGTTTTTGTCTTTTTTAAAAAATATTTTATTTATTTATTTGACAGAGATCACAAGTAGTCAGAGAGGCAGGCAGAGAGAGAGAGAGAGGAGGAAGCAGGCTCCCTACTGAGCAGAGAGCCCGATATGGGGCTCGACCCCAGGACCTTGGGATCATGACCTGAGCCGAAGGCAGAGGCTTTAACCCACTGAGCCACCCAGGTGCCCCAAAAGGGTGTTTTCTAAAGGCTCTTATAGCTCAGCTAGTGAGAAGTCTTGGATAGACAACTGAATTCTGCATCCTTATGGACCCTGTAACTGTTAAGGCCCTGGCACATTTATTCTAATATCTGTAGATCTTTCAGGAAGTGAATTAAGAGTAGGAGATGATATGCTAATAAAGCAGCTGGAAGAAATCACCCCTTCCAGGGATTCTGTTCAGTGATCCCTGTTTTCATAGTCACCCGGGTCAGTGTGGTATGTTCCAGGAATGTCTTGCTTCTATTATCTATTCAAAATAGAAATTGTCTCAGCAAAAAAAATTACCACTTATATATACCAAGTGTCCATAAAGGTTTATTGAGTGCCTACTATGTCCCAGACTTTCTAAGACTCATCCCCAAAATAAGAAATTTGGAATAATTTCAGGATTGGCACAAGATGCCAAATCATTTTGGACCCAACTCATAATTACAGAACAATAGAAGAGATGGGAATAAACCCTTGAAATACACTAATTTGGCTTGGCTCATAACATTTCAATTTAAAATATGAACTGGAAAGTCAAGAAAGACCCACAGATAAGCATCCACAATGGAAGAGGCTCAAACCAGGTGCTGGTATGGTGGTGTCTGGACTTTGGGGCAGCTGAGTGGCCAGAATCAGAGGGGCAAATCAGCAGCTGGGCTGCTCATGAACTCACTGACTCACCCTGAGAATTTTTATTGCCAGGTAAAATGTGCACAGCTTTTGAAGGATAATTATAATCCAGTAACTGTGATGAGCCACAAACTTTAATTAACTTGGAAGTTCCAAATAATACAAATTATTTGGAAACATGGAGCATATATATTTATACCCACAGCCAGCATTCTGTTGCACTCTCTAGTTCTGCTATAACTGTAGGAATATTCTTGATTCCGTCCTGGTGTCCGTATGCGTTCAGTTCCTTAAGTCACCTATAATCTGAGGACAGCAAAATATCCTTTTCCTTCCATCAGCTTTTTCTTGCTCACAGATAGATGTTTGAACAGGTATGAAAGAAATGAGTTCTGGCAAGCAATAACTTGCAGCTGCAGCTGTTTGGGGGGAAAAGAAACAAGGTAAGTTCAATCTACCACAACTAGAAGCCTATTGGCTATTATCAGAGAAGCAGGATCAAGGACCAAAGGCTAGCTCTCCACCCAACCATAATTTACTGTTTTATTACTTCCCCATAGCATCAGGAAGGCATAGGGACCCCATGTCTTACGTAGACATACTTGTCTGCTGAAAGACTAATTGGCCAGAGTCAGTGGGATTGGCTGGACTGTTTCTGTTTTGCTCACAAGGCAGCAAAGACAGGAAGGCATTTTTATGGTCTAGAGCCAAATCTGTTGCATTTCACATATTGCAATTAAAAAATCATTTGCTAAAGGTGTTAGGAAAAGAAAGATAAAAGAGATCATTAGTTAAACATATCAGAATAAAGCTTTGCCCTAATGCCCACTACCTCTGCCCTATTCTAAGTAAGGAATTTATTCTCTAGCTTCTGGGGCAAGGTGACAGGGCCATCCATTGATGGGATTTAAGTCAGTAGTGCAGTCCTCGATAGCATTTACATTGCTGGGATTAGGGGTGAGATTATATATAAGATAGGTTAAAAACATATGTGATTCAAGAAATGGTAATTTAAAGTTTGCTTTTTTTAAAGATTTTATTTATTTATTTCACAGAGAGATCACAAGTAGGCGGAGAGGCAGGCAGAGAGAGAGCAGGAAGCAGGCTCCCTGCAGAGCAGAGAGCCTAATACGGACTCGATCCCAGGACCCTGAGATCATGACCTGAACCGAAGGCAGAGGCTTAACCCACTGAGCCACTCAGGCACCCCGTAATTTAAGATTATTGATAAATGATTTAGAATTTCACTAAGAACTAGAGGAAAATGGAGATTTCGTGTCAATGAATCATAAGAAGGAACTTTGCCACTTTCAGGTAAAGTGCTGGCAAGTTTTGATTATCTAAGAATACCAGTCAGCCATGCGTGTATTCTCCACATATTAGTTATCTATTACTGTGAGACAAATGACCCCACAAGTTCAAAAGAAAACCCAGCAAGTTCAAAAAGAAAACCCAATTATGTCTTCTCTCTCACAATTTTGGAAGGTCAGGAGTCCAGGAGTGACTTAGTTGATGGTTCTGCCTCAGCGTCTCGTATGAGGTTGCTGTCAAGAAGTCAACCAGAGGTGGGGTCATCTGGAGGCTCGACTGGGGCCAAACCACCTGCTTTCAAGACGATTTGTTCCTATTGCTCTTCTTGGCTGGAAGCCTCATTTTCTCACCATGGGGACTGCGCCAGGGGGCTGCTCAAGTGTTTTCACAACCTGGCAGCTGGCTTCCTTGAGAGAGTGGCCTGAGGGTAAGGAGGAAGCCACAGTGTGTTTTGACCTACTCAGGATTCTTATGTGGTTGCTTCTGTCACATTCTCTTTGTTAGAACCAAAGTGTAACCTACACTCAAAGGGAAGGCAATGAGGAACCAGCTTATGAGCATAGGAGTAGCAAGGAATTGTGAGTGTGTTTTAAAACTGTCACAGTAGCAGGGGTGCCTGTCTGACTCAGTCAGTAGGGCATGCGGCTCTTGATCTTGGGGTCATGAGTTCAAGCCCCATGCTGGGTGTGGAGATTATTTAAAAACAAAATCTTAAAAAAAAAAAAACTGCTACAGTAACGAATTACTGGAAAAAATTCTATTGTTTTTTGGCAAAGAACTTACTATTTTTTTTTAAAGATTCTATTTATTTATTTGACAGGCAGAGATCACAAGTAGGGGGAGATGCAGGCAGAGAGAGAGAAGGAAGCAGGCTCCCTGCTGAGCAGAGAGCCCGATATGGGGCTCGATCCCAGGACCCTGGGATCATGACCTGAGCTGAAGGCAGAGGCTTTAACCCACTGAGCCACCCAGGTGCCCCAGAACTTACTATTTTTAATTATCTAATACAAAAAAATTGTTCATTAATTCTCCATAGTTCAGACTTAGGTCTTGCTTACAGGACAGCACTAAAGAATATACTTTTAGGTGACAGGTGACAAGGAAAAAGTAAATCTGTCTAGAATTTTTAAAGAAAATAAAAACCTGGGCATGGACCAGTAAAAGCCATTCAGGAGCCACAGTACACATACTGCATCAGAACCACACCAAACCCACCACACTCTTGTCCAATTTGCTTAAATACTCTTAGCTGTTTTCATGGCTGAACTTGATTATGTTTTTTTCTACCCTTGATCAATGATGGTGTCTATTCCATGTTGTGTGTGTTCTTTGTGGGACCAGAAATTGGGGAACGAGAAGACAGGACCACACATGGAGTATAATGTTTAGCTCTAAAAAAAAAAAAAAAAAGGCAAAGCCAAGACCATCTGATAGAACAGGATG
This sequence comes from Lutra lutra, assembly GCF_902655055.1. NCBI lineage: Eukaryota > Metazoa > Chordata > Mammalia > Carnivora > Mustelidae > Lutra > Lutra lutra. The sequence goes on from NC_062289.1 coordinate 14,607,558, forward strand.
GGGAGACCCCTAGCTCTTCTGTCTGCAGAAACCTGGAAGACCCCTGGGCATTCTGATCTGGAGAATGTGCTGCCCATATTCCCCTGGATCTTACCATGGAAGCGCAGGCTAGCTGAGTTCCAGCTGCCAGCCTGTGCATCTCTTTGAGGGCTTTCTCTGAAAGCTGGAACTCAGTCTCTCTCAACGGCAGCCATCAACTAATAACTGATGGGTGTTGCTATGTAAATCCCCAGCTTCCTCACACTTTAAGTGGGATAACCCTGAGGCTAGTGTTCTACCGTGGCTTCCAAAGCTAGCGAATGACAGATCTCAGGTTGTCCACAGTGGTCGTTGGCTTGATCACACCCTGCTGGCTGTTTCCTTTCCCTCTCAATTCCGTGCTCCCCTAGAACTACCTCCTAGATAAACTACTAGCATTTGAATAAATCATTATGACAGAGTTGGCCTCCTAGGGAACCCAAGCTAAGACAGAGGATGATGTGACCATAGTCTTCAAATAATGGATGACTGTGAGCAATTAGATTTACTCTGCAAAAGGGGGAGGTAGATGGTGCCTGGTTGGCTCAGTTGGAAAGCATGTGACTCTTGATCTTGGATTCACGAGTTCAAGACCCACGTTGGACATAGAGATTATTTATAAACAAACAAACAAACTTAAAAAATAGAACAGGAGACTTAGGACCACTGGATAGTTGTTATTAGGAGGTAGGTTTTGGCTTAGCATTAGAAAGAATTCTGGAATAACTTAAGATGCCTATGAGGATTAATTTTATGTGTCAAGTTGAGTTAAAGGATGCCCAGAAAACTGGTAGGACATATTTCTGGTTGTGTCTCTAAGGGTGTTTCCAGAAGAGATTAGCATTTGAATCTGTAGACTGAGTAAAGATCACCTTCACCTATGGGGTGAGCATCATCTAATCTGTTGAAAGCCCAAATGGCACCAGAAGGCAGCAGTGGAATTCACTCTGCTTGAGCTAGGCCACCCATCTTCTCCTACTGTCAGACATGGACGCTCCTGGTTCTCAGGCCTCCAGTCTCAGATCACACTGAACCCTCAGCTTTCCTGTTCTTCAGCTTGCAGACAGCAGGTCCTGGGACTTCTCAGCCCTGATTACTGCCGAGCCAATTCCTATAATAAATTTCTTGTAATGTATATTTGTATCTATCTTATTGGTTCTGTTTCTCTGTAGAACCCCAACTAATACAATGCCTAAAAATGGAATGGGTTGCTTTGGGATATAACACACGCAGCATCTTAGGGGTTATTTTATAGTATGTGATTGCTGTGAAACCTAAACTAAGGGCTTTGGAAGGTCAGAGGTGGGCTCCCCATAATGATAATGAAGCTGAAACTTGTGTGTCCTGCTCTTCACAGACCCTTTCAAGGCCTAGCAATGTGCTCATATGGTCACATATGTCCATCGATGTGTAGATCTTTGTATCACTATCGATTAAGGCCACCAACTAGTTTTGGTGGTTGTTGTTCTTTCTTTTGGATTTTATTTTTAAGTAATCTCCACACCCAATGTGGGACTTGTACTCACAACCCCAAGATCAAGAGTCACATACTCCATTGACAGAGCCAGTCAGGATGGTGTCCTGACCACTGACTGTTTTGACTGTAACTTAACATTTTTTTCTAGGAATTTCTTGAAACATCTATTAAAATTCCAGGGTTTGTAGATAACACATGCGTAGCAGTGCTGGAAATGAGTACAGTTCATTTGTGAAGTTGCATGTTTTTATGGATTCCAACATATCAGATTACATTTTGGAATATCTGACATGTCTTGATGGTTCCAGATGAAATAGCATGCAAAATTGCCGCCAACCCAGCAGGATAACCAAAATAAACAAGTGACAACGGCAGAAAAGAAAGCCCAGTGACAGAACTCTTACACTAAGAGTAATTTGATCAGACTGTCACCTTTTCAATGTAACAGTAATTATAAGAGTATTCAAATTGCATTTGTGTATTCTTTGATTTTTAGATTAATTTTTAATATTTTTTCCAAAATTATTAACCAATCAAAATTTATTTTATTATTATTATTATTTTTTAAAGATTTTATTTATTTACTTGAGAGAGAATGAGTGAGAGAGAGCATGAGAGAGGAGAAGGTCAGAGGGAGAAGCAGACTCCCCAGGGAGCTGGGAGCCCGATGCGGGACTCGATCCTGGAAGTCCAGGATCATGACCTGAGCCAAAGGCAGTTGCTCAACCAACCGAGCCACCCAGGCACCCTATTTTATTATTTTTTATTAAGTTTTAAAATTCCAGTATAGTTTACATAATGTTGTTACATTAGTTTCAGGTGCCTAATATAGCAATTTAAAAATTCTGTTCATTACTCAGGGCTCGCATGGGTGGTTCAGTGGTAGAATTCTCGCCTGCCATTACTCAGGGCTCATCATGATAAGTGTACTCTTTAGACCCAGCCAAAATTTTAAATATGACAGAAAGGAAGTATTTTAGTGGAAACCCAGAAGGTAATCTGAAATAAAATGGTTGTCATATCTCTCAGCTCTTTAGAGTTTATCATCTATTGAAATTTGTTTTCTCATTTGAAATAAAATTCACTTTTGTATCTAATTTTGCATTCATTATGTGCCCCCCTCTGTTCCTTTTATTTAAAAGGACCCACATATAATTGGGATCTACCACTGAAATACTTTTTGATTCCTAGAATTCTGAGTCATGAGTCTGTGTTACCATGAGCTGAAGGGTAACCATATTGTTTACTATCTGACTAGGAATATTTTGTAGTGTGGAATAATGAGATGTGTGGCCTGTTAGCTCAAAAGTACAGAGAAAATGCCCAGGAATGCTTTTATTTATTTATGTGTTTATGTATTTGTTTTTATTCTTAAGCAATCTGTACATCCAGTGTGAGGCTCAAAGTCATAATCCTGAGATCGAGAGTCACATGACCTACTGACAGAGCCAGCTGGGCACCCCTCCCATGGTTTTAATAAAATCTTCAATATAGAAAGTCAAGGCTGGCAAGACCCTCTGGTGTCTATGCTGTCTTTGACCTTGTCCCTTTAGAGAGCAGTCATTTTGGTTTTTTTTGGTTCCTTTTTAAATATTTTATTTGAGAGAGAGAGCACTAGAGAGAGAGAACAAGCACAAGTGGGGGGTCCGATGGAGAGGGAGACACAGACTCCTTATTGAGGAGGGAGCCCATCATGGGACTGGATCCAGGACTCCAGGATTGTGACCTGAGCTGAATGCAGTTACTTACCCGACTGAGCCACCACCCAGGTGCCCTAAGGGCCATCATTTTGGATACCTACTCACACTTTCTACAAAGAATGACATGAACTAAAGGGATTCTATAAAAGTGTTATTGATAGCAATGAAAGTGAAATGGTAAAACTATTCTTCTGAATGTTTTCTAATCTGTATAATACTGTCCCAGGGATGAAGAAAGTTTGTGCTTATACAAATATGCATGAAAATATTAATCTGAATGATCAACATGAGGAGAAAACTGAGTAATAAGACAATTAAAATTGGCAAGTTATAAAGTGGGTCAAACATTCCTTTTTTTTTTTAAAGATTTTATTTATTTATCTGACAGAGAAAGACAAAGCAAGAAAGGGAACACACAAGCAGGGGGAGGGGGAGAGGGAGAAGCAGGCTCCCCACCCGCCTGATGCGGGACTAGATCCCAGCACCTGGGGTCATGACCTGAGCGGAAGGCAGACACTTAACAACTGAGCCCCCCAGGTGTCCAGCGTTAAACACTCCTTGACTGTAAAAGAATAAGTTTATGTGGCTATGGGGTGCCTGGATGGCTCAGTGGGTTAAGCCTCTGCCTTGGGCTTAGGTCATGATCCCAGGGTCCTGGGATGGAGCCCTGCATCTGGCTCTCTGCAGAGCAGGGAGTCTGCTCCCCACCCCCCTCTTCTGCCTGCCTCTCTGCCTACTTGCTATCTCTGTCAAATAGATAAATAAAATCTTAAAAAAAAAAAAAGAATAAGTTTATGTGGCTAGAGGAGTTAGCAAACTATTGCAATAGACCAAATCTCCTGCCTCATTTTTTAAATAAAGTTTTATTGAAACACAGCCACATTCACTTATTTACATATCGTCTATGGCTGCTTTCACACTGTAACTGCAGAATTTGTATAACAGAGACAGTATGGCCTGCAAAACTTAAAATACTGACTCATTGGTCCTTCATAGAAAATGCCTACCAACCTCTAGTCTAGAGATAATCTTCGAGCTGGACAAAATTTGTTTGGCAATTTGTAAACATAGATATGTATGGGGAATAGTTCTTAATTCTGTAAAAAAAAAAATCACAGTAAAAGATCTTAATTTTGTAATAGAAGAATTTTAAAAATTAAAAAAGTTTTGTCACTACAAGTTGTGACGCTTCTCTATTCAGGTCAGGCCAGAGGGGAAAGATGAGGTGTAAACATAAGGTGTTAATGTTAATTGGCATCAGATCTTAGCTTAATGGGGAAATTTTGTAGCCTCTTTATTTAAAACTGCAGTTAAGATAAAGAAAGCTTCCTCTTTTTACCCCTCAGTGCTGGTGGCTTCCTCCCAGGCCACCCTTCTAAGCTGCTCTGTTCCAAACAACGTGTTCTGTGTCCTTTTTTGGTCACTGCCTGAGGTCACCTGCACCCATCTATCTTTCCAGCATCACCAGCCTACACTGGCCCTACAGCCCCCTGCATGTTCATATCTGTGCTTAGGAACCTGCGTTAGATGAACACCCCCGCCCCCCACCCCACATACACTGTGCTTTGGCTGCATGAATCTCATAGCTCTCTACAGATTCCATAAACTTTCATATCCCCTATGTCTTTGCTTTTGCTATTTTCATGCCTTTCTTGTGCCTTGAAACCATGCATTTGCCCCCCAAATCTAGCTGTGAAGAACATGAAATCAAATTCATTCTCTTTTCCTTGGAGCATGCTTAGGAAATGGGCTCCTCTGTTTGAGTCTCCCATTTCTGAGCTCTCATTCCCTTGCCTTCGGGCAAGTAAGTAGAAATTCAAAGGGTCCAATCAGGGCTCTATTACTGTGGGTCTTCTGAGCTACATTTTTAATACTTAGAGGAAAATTCTAAATTCCCAAAAGGGCTAGCATCTGCAAACCACAGGGAAGTTTTCTGACTCTCTTACAGGCAAGAACTAGTTTTTTTTCCACTTCAACCACAACTTCCCTAGAAGCCCTGTCAGGGCAATGCCAATATCTCAACCTCTCAGTGGTCACTGTCGCACTCAAGGGAGTGGCTGGCATATGAAGGCAGGTAGCTGATGTTTGTTGTAGGAAAGTGAATGAACATGGAGGCACGGGTACAGAGGAACGCTCAGTAGGAAGGTGAACCATTAGAGTCAGATGGCTATATGTCATTTTAGTGGCCTATTAAATGACTCGTGCATGTCTGGTCATTCCTCTTTGACAGCTGTTCACAGTTATTGCCATCCCATGACCCAAGGCAGGGCCGCTGTGTTACACAACTCTGGTACGTTCAGTGGCCAGGCTGGCCCTCCATATGCAGCTGGCTTGAGGTAGTGCTAAGATCACGGGTTTTGAGGTGTGCATACTCAGATTTGACTCCCAATTTCAGCATTTATTAGTTTATTGACTCTATGCAAGTTCCTTACCATTCTCCGGACTTTAATTTGTTCATCTTTAGAATGGGTGAATCATCCATGATTGTTTGATTATGAGGATTAAATAAAGTAAGGTATTGCACTTCAGAAAAAGGCAAATGCTTAATAAGTACACTTTTTGTGATACGTGTTTGTGGCCAATTGTGAATCTTCATTGGAGATTTATGTCACTGTAAACGATCTTAGTACAGGGAGGGTTTTGACGCTGTAACGAATGTGACCGTATTAGTTTCGTAGGGCTGCTGTAACAAGTTATTACAAACTGGGTGGCTTTAACGACAGACATTTGTTATCTCACTCTTCTGGAGGCTAGAAATCCAAGATCAAGGTGTTGGCAGGGCCAAGTTTCCTCTGAAGGCTCTGGGGGACGATCCTTCCTTGCCTCTTCTGGCTTCTCAGAATTCTTGGTGTTCCTTGTCTTGTAGCTACATGACTTCAACCTCTGCCTATGTCATCACCTTCTTCCCTTCTTTCTTCTGTATCTATGTCCAAACTTCCCCCTCTTATTAGGACATCATTCTTTGGATTAAGGCCCACCCAAATCCAGTGGGACCTCATTCTAATGTAAATACATCTTCAAAGACCTAATCATACTCACAGTTACTGGGACTTGGAACTTGGACATATCTTTTGGAGTGGACCCAATTCAACACACAGTAGCGACCATGAACATAGCCCTGCAGGGAGGAGAAGGTTTTCTTCAGGAACTGGCTGTATAACCTCAAGACAAGTCACTTAACATTTTTTGTGCTCAGTTTCCTTATCTGCACTATCTGTGAAATGAGGAAATTGGATAACCCATTTGCTCAGATTCCTCGGTCTTAACATTTTCTGGTTTCATGAAGTCTCTCAGATTCCAAATCCACAAACCCTGAAGTCCTGAGGTTCCTCTGTGATGTTGGTCTGAGATGACTGCAGGAAGGACACTGGCCTCACAGGTGAGTCCTGTGGGGTCAGCCAGGGTGGGTTCCACTTGCGGGGTTCACTGCCTCTGCATCTGAAAGCAGCTCCTTGGGAGCTCGTTCAAAGCATGGGGGCCCATTTCCCACCAAAATTTGTTCTTATTCCTTTTTTTCCCCCTGTTCTAAACCACTGATACTAAATTTCATTTTGATTTTTACAAAATGTGCCTCCATTTCCGTAGATTGCTATAGGGTCAAACTGTGTTTCAATCACTACTGTTGGCAACTTTGTGAGATTTATTTATTTATTTTAGAGCGAGAGAGACAGACAACACGTGTGAGTAGGGGGGAGGGGCAGAGGGAGAGGTAAAGAGGCAGATGCCCGGCTGAGCGCAGAACCCTACATAGGTCTTGACCCCGAGATCATGATCTGATTCGAAATCAAGAGTTAGATGGTCGACTGACTGAGTCACCCAGGCACTCCTTTTGGAAACTTTTGAACTTTTTTTTCTTGAGAGAGAGTGCATATATGTGTGCACAGGGGTTGAGGTAGGGAGTGGGGGTGGAAAGACAGAGAAAGAGAGAATCCTAAGCAAGGCTCCCTGCTCTCCCAGTGTAGAGTCTGACTTGGGGGACTCAATCCCATGATCCTGAGATCATAACCTGAGCTGAAATCAAGGTCAGATGGTCAACTGACTGAGCCACCCAGGTGCCCCAACTCCTGACACCATTAAGAGCCAGGCTAGGACACACAGACTTTTTGGGGCATGGGGTAGCAGATAGAAAAGCCCACCTAGGGGACTTCAAATATATTTATGTTCATCCCATGCAGAGGAAGATGTCCCTGTGGTTCATTGGCTTAAACAGTAGACCTAGAGATTCACACCTCATGTGAACCTGAGATCGGGGGAAAAGCCCTTTTGTCCAGCAAACACTCCATAAAGAAAATTACTTGTTTCATAGTATGAAGCAAATGACATATTTATAGCTTGGAAGGACACTTAGGATCTCCCTAGAGCTTTATCAGTAAATAACTTTTAAATCCCAATGCTACTGGAATCTTAGAAGTTGCAGTTTTTATTATGAATGATGTCATTATGTAGGAAATAAGCACCTGGACCACATTCTTTGCAAGGATTCTATAGACTATACCTCAAAAGTATACATTTTTCTGTATACATGCACTAAACAATATAAACTTGCTGAACTGATAATGCAAATCTTGTAAAAAGAAACATATTTGTTGCATAAATATTTCTAATATCTATACTCTATATTACATATCCTAGGAACTATATTTTGCCTTTCCATTAAACTTTGCAAGCATGGATACAAAAAATAATGAAAACAGTCAATATAGCTTTGCAGAATTTTAATTGAGAATAATATAGTGCTCTGGAACCTGATAATGAATATAATAAATCTCACACAACTGTGTGATTAATTTCGATTTATTAGGAAAGTGTTTGCAAAGGTGAAATTCAGCCTGGTTCCTATTAAAATAGCACTGATTATGAATTAGTGGCATCTGAATTAATGAGGTCTTATTTTGAGTGAAACTTTACTTTTTAAAACTATTTGTTTTGATTATATGACCCTTTTTGGCGGTTGCATCCATGATGGGGTCAATAACTAAAAGTAAAAGTGCCCACTCACCGGAGCCAGAGCTACCAGCCTCACTCAGGGCCACGCCATCAGAGGCATCAGCTGTGAAGACGTGCCTGACTCACAATATCAGTGATGATTACAGGTTATTTTAATTCTGAGCCGGTGGATCATGGTCTGCGCGCTCTGGTGGCCAGGAGGCAGAGTGGTGCCAGCTAAAGAACTCAGCCCCTGGGGGCACCTGGGGGCACCTGGGTGGCTCACTTGTTAGGCGTCTGCCTTCGGCTCGGGTCATGATCCCAAGGTCCTAAGATCAAATCCCACATCGGGCTCTGCTCGGTGGGAAGCCTGCTTCTTCCTCTCCCTCTCCTCCTGCTTGTGTTCCCTCTCTCGCTCACTATATCTCTCTCTGTCAAATAATAAATAAAATCTTAAAAAAAAAAAGAACTCAGCCCCTGGAGTTAGACTAACCTGAGCTCAAATGGCATTTCCACAGCTTGCTAGCATGGGACCTTGGCCTTCCTTAACTCCTTAACCCTCGGGGTGCTCGTCTGTAAAATGGGTCCTACTGCATGGGATAGTTAACAGGATTGAATGGAATAAGGCAGGGACAGCACTCTTCAGTAGTAGCCACTGGTGTGAACGTGCTCCAGGTCTTACTCTCCCTTTTTTTTTTTTTAAGATTTCTTTAAAGATTTTATTTATTGTGGAACAAAACTGAAATCTCTAATATATGTTGGGGATTCCTGGAGGTGAAAAGGAAATGGGCCTTATTTGACCTTTCTGTGGGATAGTTGGTTTGAATTAGAGAATCTCACACCCCTTTGAGGTTTAATGCTAGATGAGCCTATACAGTATAAGAAATACGTGTTTGACTTCTGTCCCAGTTTCCTGGCACAGAGCTCCGAAAACCCTTGGAATTTCCTGAGTTATAGGGGTGATAGGAGCATCTATTGTTATTTAAATAAGCTCTTTTGAACCACTCTGCTAATGAGGTGACTTTGGGCAAAGTCCATAGATAGCTTGGGGGCCGGTGGGGGATGGGGAGGTTTGGTGGCAGGAATGACCAAACCATGATTAGAAGGGTGGAACTTTCAGCCCCACTCTCTGACTCTGAGGAGGGAATGGGGGCTGGAGTTTGAATACAGTTACCAATGGCCAAGGATTTACTCAGTCATGCCGCCATGATGAAACCTCCATACAGACTCCCACATGAGGGAGTTGTGGGAGGCCGCGATAAGGCTTGAGACAAGGACCAAACTAGGCCCTGACTTGTGCCTCCTTTAAAGTCCGAAGAACCTAACAAAATGTTTAGGATGGGAAAAGTTGAGTAGCACTGAGAAAGGGTCTGTGCTATGTGTTGTGTGCTCGCCTACGTGACTTCCCACACGCTTGCTAAACAAATGCGAACAATTTGGTTGGGGTCAAAAGTTCGTTGCTGGTCCTTGCTGCCCTAATACTGCTCATAAATTACTTTCAGGTTTGCTGTATCAATACAGAACAATTGTACGAGCATTAGCCATTTGGCGTCACGAGGTCTGCTTATAGTTAAATGTGAAACTTATTATGGGAACTCGTGGTTGTTTAACTAGACACAGGTGTATTGCTTCTCCTATCACTATATATATGGCCTTAATGCTTTAAATAAACTTAGCACTGTTGGACATTCTCCTCAGTGCTCCTCCTGCCCTCATCTCTTTGCTTCTCGAGTTCTTTTCTTCATCCTCTTACCCTCACGTTCCTGGTCGATTCGTCACGCCAGCTGCGACAGGGAGTCTAGGGGTATTCCATGTCAGTGAACACCTCCATGTTCAAGGGGGACTAGTGCACCCCAACTCCAGGAGAACAGAACTTCCTGTGCACAGGACTTCCTTGGACCTCGCCCTCTGTACCTCTTCATCTGGCTGTTCAGGTGCAGTCTTTATAATAAACAGTAGTAGCAAGTCCAGTGTTTTCCTGGGTTCTGTGAGTTCTAGATAACCACCAAAATTGAAAGGGGGGCATGGGGACTCTAGATTTTGTAGCCAAGTCAGAAGGAAGTGTGAGCAGCCTAGGCATTCCATTCTCAGTTGGCATTGGAAGTGAGAGTGGTCTTGAACTAACTACTCTGGGTGGTTAGTGTCAGAATGGAACTCAGCAGTTGGATACCCCCTTAGTACTGGTGAATCAGGGAATCTAAGAGCCTATAATGACCACTTCTTTTTTTTTTTTTTAAGATTTTATTTATTTATTTGACCGACAGAGATCACAAGTAGGCAGAGAGCGAGAAGGAAGCAGGCTTCCTGCTGAGCAGAGAGCCCGATGTGGGGCTCGATTCCAGGACCCTGGGATCATGACCTGAGCTGAAGGCAGAGGCTTTAACCCACTGAGCCACCCAGGCACCCCTATAATGACCACATCTGATAAGTTTTGTAACCAAACCCACCTGTGTCTCTTGTTTTCAAACCATTAACTGGGAGGGTTAAGTGGGACAACATTTTTCATGCTTCTGGGGTGCTGCAAAGGAGAAGCATATGTGTTTCTTCCAAGAGTCTCCATGGTGTGTGTGCAATGACACTCTCCTCTGGACAGCTGTCATCAGATGGGCATCTTAGGGCAAGAAATCAATGGCCTAAATGAGCAACTAGGGGCTGGGGTCAAGAAGATAGGGAAGTGCATTACCACAGCCAAGGTCATCTTCGAACTGCTGAAGGGAAAGCTGTGTGTAAGACCCTTCCTAGGTACCATACTTAGTATGACTGCCTTACCATTATGTTCAAAACATCGTCTGACCTAGACTGGAAATTTTCCAGGATTTTCTCATTTACGACAATTCTTTCTGGAGGTGGGTAGGGTAGAACAAACATAAATAAGCACATAAATAAATATATCTCATTTTCATTATCTTGTAACATTACTAGGATGAATCTCATTTTCAGGAACTTCATGCCCTCGGGAATCCTGTGTCTACTCCTGTGGTTCATATTTTCCATTTTGAAATGTTTTTCCACAAACCATTTTCTTCTAGTTCTGGGCCTGTGATGCGAAATTAATTTACTTGCCTCCCTTCCATGGTGTCAGCTCAGCCCTGTTAAGTTGGATGCTAGAGGACATGTGTTCTAACGCACCATGAGAACTAAAAAATGTTTTTCCAGCTTGTAAATTGCTTTTTGTTTATTTAATTTTGTCTTTCACGGACTATATATTCAGCATATGCCTCTGGGGTCTTTTCTACATTAACAATTCAAAAACCACTGACCTATAATCATATTAAAACTCCCATTTTATCTCCAGTTTAACCATAATAGAATCCTCTTACAAGAGTTGGGCAGAAGCCTTGTGAACAGATAATCTCGCCTCTAAAATGTTAGGGCTTTATGGAGTAAGTAGGGATTGTAAATCCAAATTGCAAACCATTTTATTATTGCAGATTCTGTCATTATCATGCAATTACAAAGCATTCCAAATTTTATTGGTTGATTCATTTAGCTATCACCTGATCAGTTTAGTGTTTATTTTAGGGGGGGGTTTGTTTTGCTTTGGTTTTTTTCCCCCCCGATTTTTTTTGTTTTTTGTTTTGGTTGGGATGACTGACCCTTCCGAGAGATGGAAAATGAAAGCAGTTCATCATGGAAGAGATTGCTTTCAGGTCCCTCCTTGCAGGTAATAGATGAGAACAGGCCATCTCAGTGATTCAAAATCAAGAGGCCGTTTACACAGTAATCTGGGCAGGCTGTTGTCACTTTCGCATCTTGTCCTTCTAGAAGTAGTTTAAGCCTGGGACGCTTGCAGACTAGGCTAAAGTGTGTTTCTCCAGCTAAACTCCGTCCTTACTAATCACTGAGGTTAGTCCCTTGGCCTGTTGCTGAGTGGAAAAGTGTTTGCTTAAAACAACAATTACAATGAAGGGCTGCCAGGTTCTGATGATCCAGACAAGTCATAATATCATGTTAATGGCAGCTTGGCCTACATTTTATTATTCGGTTTTATTGAGAGTTCTGAGGAAAAAGGGAGAGAAGGCTAAAGCTGCACTGTCCGTGGCCATTCAGGCAGCCTTCCGTGTGGCTGTTTATTTGATTTGATTTTTTGCACAATTATTTGGATTACCATGTTAAGCCAACTGGGTCATGACAACTGCTAACAGTCAGCTGTGTAACAGCTTATTTCTTTGTCCATTAGGACAAATGAAGTGACGTTTTACGGCTGCGTAACTGTGTTTATTACATGGAGTGATCTCAGTGGATACAAACAGGACATGGCGCTCTTTGTTTTTCCTTCCATGGCTTTGCCAGATCTCTGCTCCCTGATCCATGATGGCACAGCGGGCCCGTCTCATTGCTAAGTGGCTTTCAGTTATAAGACTAATCTCACTTAGGTAGCTGTGATTCATTGCCACGAGTTAAAGTGTCTCTTCTAGTCTAAATCAAAACTTTAGCCTCCCATTCAGTCCAGAGTTTCTCATTTCCCCATTTGTGGCCTCACCCTCTTGGCTCAGAGACCCGGCAGGTCAGGACCAGCACCCTCATTCTTCTTTCTCCTTTCTTTGCCCCCCAAATTGTCTTCTTGAAGACAGCCCCAGACTCTGTGAGGGGTGGGGCTGTCTTTCAGCCCTTCCATTTCTGGCCTGGAGTGGGAGGAAGCTTTCCCTCTTTCATTTGACAACTTTTTCCAATTACTTTTTTATTTTTAGTCCTTTTTTAAAAGATTTTATTTATTTGAGAGGGAGAGAGCGCACACATGAGCTGTTGGGTGGGGGGAGGGCGGTGGCACAGAGGGAGAGGGAGAAGCAGACTCCCCCCTGTGCAAGGAGCCCAAAGATGCAGCTGGATCCCAGGACTTTGAGGTCATGACCTGAGCCCAAAGCAGACACTTAACCGACTGAGCCACACAGGTGCCCCTATTTCTAGTCTTTTTTTAATAAAGATTTTGTTTATTTATTTGACAGACAGAAATAACAAGTAGGCAGGGGGTGGGGGAAAGCAGCTCCATGCTGAGCAGAGAGCCTGATGTGGGGCTTGATCCCAGGACCCTGAGATCATGACCCGAGCTGAAGACAGAGGCTTAACCCACTGAGCCACCCAGGCGCCCTATTTCTAGTCTTTCTTAAATAAGCTGCAGATGGACTTAGGACAACAAGAAAAATCCCATTAAGCATCTGTTTACAGACATTTCCACCACAGCACACATACGTTCCCGTGTAGAAACCTCACTTGACATGATGTGAGAGTTCTTCAAAGATCAACATAGTTCCTCGAAGCTTTTTAGTCTCTTACTAGGAAAGAAGTGACCATAGAAAGTGTTGAGAAAAATAGCCCATATTGAGCTTTCGATGTGGAAATTTTGGCCTGTAGGGCCCAGAGAATCTGAATGTCTTCTTTGGTTATCTGCATTTTGCACATGATAAGGTGACACTGGTGTCCACGGTGATGTGGGTGGCTCCCATTTCTCACAGACAGAATCAGCCGCCATCTGTCTCCTCTTGGTTCCACCTCTTAGGTAGTGGGTGGTCTGAATAATGTGGAGAAGAGTCCTGATCTTTGTGCTGTCTCTAATTTGTTTACATTTTCATTTAACTACTCTGCTGGGAACATTAAATCAATGTGGATGATTTTTGAAGAATGTAATCTAGAAAATTCAATTATTTAGTGCCTGGAAGGGTTTCAAAGATTAAAATGCTGTGTAAAAATGTGTAAGCATTTATTATTAAAATTAAATAAATGTTTGCTCCGTGCAATTAAATTGCATTTTCAAAATGGTGTGTTCGACTCCTCCAAACACATTTTGTGTTATTTTTGTTTGGGCTTTTGCGAATGCTCCCAGGCAGAATTAGAAACTGCTCTCCTCTGTTGCTCCCATAGCTTTGTCTTTATACCTCTATTTTAGCTAAATTCAATTCAATTTGATTCGATTTCATTTCAAATAACATTTATTAAGTGTAAACTAGGTACTAGATACTGTACTGGGGTTCAAGGAACAGAAAGTTAAGTTGCACCTTCCATCAAACAGGAGTGTGTGCAAGTGCACATGTCTGTGTGTGTGTGTGTGTATATGCGCGCATGCTTTAATTTTAATGCAGTTAGTTCCCTGGTAACAACAAAATTCAAAGAAGGCAGGGGGAAGGGAATCTGTATTAGTGTTCCAGGTGCTGACAACTTTGAAAATGAATGATTTTGATTGCATGGAACTAACTAAGAAAGCTTTTAGAAAAACTGGGCCCTTGCCTTTGAGAAGGATTCAAATCTTTGTGGGTTAGTAGAGAAAGGACTCCTCCCACCCATCCCCATGGAAGAGGCACAATGGAGAAGTATGGTGGCAAAATTTTCCTTCACTGGTTTTTTTTTTTTTAAGATTTTATTTATTTACTTGACAGAGATCACAAGTAGGCAGAGAGGCAGGCAGAGAGAAAGACGAGAAGGCAGGCTCCCCGCGGAGCAGAGAGCCTGATGTGGGGCTCGATCCCAGGACCCTGGGATCATGACCTGAGCCAAAGGCAGAGGCTTTAACCCACTGAGCCACCCAGGTGCCCCATCCTTCACTGGTTTTGCCCTTGAATTTGGTGAATCCAGTTCTGCAAATTGGAAATATTTCTTTTTTTTTTTTTTAGATTTTTTTTTTTTTAATTTGACAGATAGAGATCACAGGTAGGCAGTGAGGCAGGCAGAGAGAGAGAGAGAGGAGGAAGCAGGCTCCCCGCTGAGCAGAGAGCCCGATGTGGGGCTCGATCCCAGGACCCTGGGATCATGACCTGAGCTGAAGGCAGAGGCTTTAACCCACTGAGCCACCCAGGCGCCCCTGGAAATATTTCTGAGGTTTCCAGGTTGTTCAACCTTTCAGCAAATGTGCCAAGCATGGTGGCAACCTTCTTTCTAGAGTCAAGCCGTTTTCTTCATTTGCTCGTAACTCTGACTTCTTTAAAATGAAAAAAATTTCCTTTTTTTTTTTTTTTTAAAGATTTTATTTATTTGAGAGTGAGAGCACGAGCAGGGGCAAGGGGCAGAGAGAGAGGGAGAAGCAGGCTCCAGGGTGAGCAGGGAGCCTGACCCGGGGCTGGATCGCAGGACCCTGGGATCATGACCTGAGCTGAAGGCAGACGCTTAACCAACTAAGTCACCCAGGTGCCCTGGGATGATCCTGAATATTAAACAGCTGGTATTCAGGGGGGAAAAAAAATATATATATATATATGTGTGTGTGTGTATATATATATATATATATATGTGTGTGTGTGTGTGTATATATATGTGTGTATATATATGCACATACATACACACACACATACATACATATATTGGTGAGGACCAGCACTCATGATCATAAAGTCATTGTGAATATAAGAATTACAACATCAAGATTTTGGCCTAGACCTTTGTGCATGAGCAGAGATTTTTAAGAGGGAAGGACATTAAATAAACTAAGCCAAAAAAAATTTATGTATTAAAATTAAAATACAAAAGAACAGGATAAAAATCACAAGTGTCAGCTAGTGTTTTGCCTGTGTTAAAAAAAAAAAAAGCAGGATAAGGTCATCCATATTATAGATATTTATTATGGAAAGTTTGGATTCTGAAAAGGATGAGAAAGTCCTTTTCTGGTTTACTTCTTATCTACAAGCCTGTGTCACAGCCTATTCAAAACTCCTCAGAAGCAAAAATACTTGAGCACTTTGGTGAGGCTGCAAGTCGGATAGAATATGAGGTTAACTGAGTGTAAAAGACCAATAAAATAAATAAATAGTGAAAGATAGGGGTAGAAGAAAGGGAAGGGAAGGACCACAAAATGAATGGGGTAATTGCCATTTTTGTGTGCTCTGGAACAAATTGTGGAGGGTGTGGATCTTAATCCTTGAGAATTTGAAAGAATCTGTTAGTACATAACCTAGTCCCGGAGGCTTCGTTGGGAGGCAGTTCTTGGATAGTTGTTGTTGTTACTCTACTAGTGCATTGTAGTATTTCTGGTTTCAATTTTGGAAATTTATATTTTTTAAGAAAATTGCCAGATTTTGAAATTTATTAGCATGGAGTTGAATATGGTGTGAGAATTGCATATGCAAGTCTATGCTAATCTATTCAAATTCCCTTCCATATTTGTTGTCGCATACTTGGCCTGTTCTAGTTTTGTATCATTTTTATTTTTTCATTTAATTTTTCAGAGATAGGCCATTTTGGTTATTTGTTCTCACACATAAGGCTCTTGAATTTGTTGACCAATCCTTAATTTTATTATTTTGGGATTTTTTTTACCTCTATTATTTTCTGCCTTTGCTTTATTTTAGGTATCTTCTAATCTTTTTCTAGTTTCCACATTCAAATGATTATATTTGCTTTTTTCAACCTTTCTTGAATAACAGTGAAAGCTTCTAAAATGTCAGATTTGTGTCTGGGCACAATTTCAGCCAAATGCCCTAAGTTTTAATATGTGTGTTTCTATTTTTGCTTTTTCTAAATAGTTTGTGTTTTTATGATAACATAATAGGATGTGTATTAGTTATCAGATGGTGAAGCATTTTTTTGTTTAAACTTCTATACTTTTTTTTTTTAAAGATTTTATTTGTTTATTTGACAGAGATCACACGTAGAGAGGCAGGCAGAGAGAGAGAGAGGGAAGCAGGCTCCCCGCTGAGCAGAGAGCCCGACGCGGGACTCGAGCCCAGGACCCTGAGATCATGACCTGAGCCGAAGGCAGCGGCTTAACCCACTAAGCCACCCAGGCGCCCTAAACTTCTATACTTTTAAATTTGAATCGATTCTTAAAAAAAAAAATGTGACCTGGGTGCCTGGGTGGCTCAGTGGATTAAAGCCTCTGCCTTCGGCTCAGGTCTTGATCCCAGGGTCCTGGGATTGAGCCCCACATTGGGCTCTCTGCTCAGCAGGGAGCCTGCTTCCTCCTCTCTCTCTGCCTGCCTCTCAGCCTACTTGTGATCTCTCTCTCTCTCTGTGTCAAATAAATAAATCTTTATTTAAAACAAAAAAATTTGACCTGTATAATTTTTGCTATCTGGAACTTATCGAAATTATCTTTTTTTTTCTTCCTATATATTTAATTATTTGTGTGTGTATGTGTTCCATGGATACCTGTGAGCTAGTATTCTGTTTTTTAAAATATTTCATTTATTGATTTTAGAGAGAAAGCATGCACATGGGTGGTGGGATGGGGCAGAGGGAGGAGGAGAGAGAGAGAGAGAAACCTTGAGTAGGCTCTGCGCTGGGCACGGAGCCCAATGTGGGGTTCCTTCCCAGGACCTTGAGATCATGACCTGAATCATTCTTTACAGTTTGGTCCTTGGACCAAATGAATGTTGACCTCATTCATATCTAAATTTTAACCAGTTTCTACCTGGTTTGTTTTAAAATCTAGCCCAGGGGCATCTGGGTGGCTTAGTCGTTAAACCTCTGTCTTTGGCTCAGGTCATGATCTTAGGGTCCTGGGATTGAGCCCCACATTGTGCTCCCTGCTTGGCGGGAAGCCTGCTTCTCCCTCTCCCACTCCCCCCGCTTGGCTTGTGTTCCCTCTCTCGCTGTGTCTCTCTCTGTCAAATTTTAAAAATTAAATAAATAAAATAAAATCTAGCCCAGACCTAATCTCAAGTGATTCAGTCTCTCAGCTTCAAATGCTTGCTGATCTTTTCCACCTGGATATGCCACCAGCATCTCAAATACTTTGGGTTCCTAAATTCATCATCCCCTCTAGCCATCCTCCATAACTGACTGAATTAAACTCAAGGATGGCACTGCTACTGGTTTTCCCGTGGACCACTAATGGGGATCGTTGTGGGAATCCAAAAGGGGAAGTCTCTTTTGGACTGATTCCTAAGGATGCAATTTAATGTCATTGAATGGAAGTCTGTGGGACAATCCGAAGGAAGCATTGTCCATATCATTGCCTCTAGAGTTAACCACCCCGTCTCCCCAACATTTGTCATGCACTTGCCTATTACCATCTGTGGATGACTATTTGAGATCCCATCCAAAGCAGCCATTTCCCATTTATTCTAACCCTGAATGTGGCTGTTGCACATATGTGCATGTAATTCTGTCCTGGTAAGATGAGTTTCTTAGGAAGGTTAGTCCCTCAGGCTAAAAACCTTGTTGTTACATCGGTATCTTTCAGCAGTCAGTCACTGGGTCTCATCGACTCTGCCTCCCCTTCTGCTCTCTAGAGGTTCTCAGCCTGGCTGCAAGTTAGAATCCCTGGGAAGCTCTCATGAACTCCCTTACCTATGCCTCACTGAAGACCAGTTAAATCAGAATATCTGGGTTGGAGCTTAGACATCTTACTGTTTGGAAGTTTATCTTGTGACTCTAATTAGTGTGTAGACAAGTCGTGCTGGTGAATGAGAAACAGGGCTGCCTGGGATCTGATGCTGACCTGGCCTTTAATTACTCTGACCTGGGGAAAATTCACACTTTCTGAGAATCAATTTGCAATACTGTAGAAGGTGATAAAACTTTCCTAGCAGAATTATTGAAGGGGCAAATGAAATGGTGGTGTGAAAAGGCCCTATAACTGTGTACAGTACAGCTAGGTACTGTTAGGATTACCATACTCCTGTTGCTGCCGGTCTGACTTCTAGCCCTACTCACCTTCACAGGCACTAGGGCTCTCTAGCTGTGTGACCCTTGCCTCCAGGATCTCTGCCTCCAATTCCTCCTTTATACCAGGGCCACATCAGCTTTTCTAAATTACACTCTTGCTCAAATACTATTCTGCTTTCCGTTTACCACCAAACTGATGCATCCTCAAACTGAAACCCAAATTACTTTTCTAGCCTCATCTTCTATTTCCTAAATATGGTTCATCTGCAGCCAGCCATCACCTATCTAGCCAGACAGCTAACAAAGATTTTGGGTTCCTAGCATATGACAGCATTGAGCTAGAGATTTGGGAAAATGCAAAGATGAACCAGAGGTAAGTGAAGCAAGAAGCTAACCATCTAGAAACTTGTAGAAATGATTAGTTTTAGTAAATGTAATCCCTGAAGAATAAAGAATTCCTGAAATTCAACAAAAACAAAAAACAAACAACCTCATTCAAAATGGGCAAAGGACTTGAACAGATACTTCTCCAACAAAGAAAGTATACAAATGGCCAATAAGCACATGAGAAATTAGTTCAACATCACTAATTATTAGAGTAATACAAATCAAAATTATAATGAGATATACTTCACACCTCCTCAAATGGCCATTGTACAAAAAGCAAAACCAAACCTAGAAATAGTGTTGTCAAGGATATGGAGAAATTGGAACCCTTGTGCACTGTTGGTGGGAGTGCAAAATGATGTAGTTGCTGTGAAAAACAGTATGGATATTTCTGAAAAAATTAAAAATAGAATTGACAGGTGATCCAGCAATTCCATTTCTAGGCATATATTAGAAGAATGGGAAGCAGGGTCTTGTACAGATATGTGAATACCCACATTTAAAGCAGCATTATTCACAATAAGAAAAAGTGAAAACAACCCAAATGTTCATTTGATGAATGGATAAATTCATTGCGGTATATCCATAAATGGAATATTATTCAGCCTTGAAAAGGAAGGAAATTCTGAAACAGGCTACAGCATGGACAAACCTTGAAGACATTAGACTAATGAAATAAGCCACAAAAGAACAAATGTATGATTCCACTTATATGAGGGAACAGAGAAGTCAGTTTCATAGAGACGGAAAGTTGAATGGTGGTTGTCAGGGGCTAGGAAGAGGGGGAATGGGGAATTATTGTTTCATGGATACAGAGTTTCAGTTTGGGATGACAAAAGTTTTGGAAATGGACAGTGGTGATGGTCACACAGCAGTGTCAATATACTTAATGCCACTGAACCGCACACTTAAAAATAGCTATAGTGGTAATTTTTTTTTTTTTTAGGAATTTATTTATTTATCTGACAGTGTGAGAGAGAGAGCAGAAGCAGGCAGAGTGGCAGGCAGAGGGAGAGAGAGAAGCAGGCTCCCTGCCGAGCAGAGAGCCCAATGCGGGACTCATCCCAGGACGCTGGGATCATGACCTGAGTCGAAGGCAGTTGCTTAACCAACTGAGCCACCCAGGCGTCCTTACAGTGGTAAATTTTATGTTATGTGTATGTTATCACAATTAAAAAAATCTTGTTTCTCTCTATTGGGCCTTTGAAACTCTGGGTGACAGTCAACATGGTGTTATTAGTGTCTCATAATATGCTGAAAAGACTGTTCTCACAGTAGAAAATCAAAGCATACATGTAGAAGTGGCATATTGGGATGAATTTGGCTATAGGTAGCAGAAGACAATGTGACGTGTCTTGTACAATAAGGGGATTATTTATGTAAGTTGCCCAGAATCATGCTTCTCATAAGATTCAGTGTGTGGCTATAACCTGTTAGTCTGTTTTCCTCTTCTTCCATGTAGCATATCCCTTCTTTTGTTGCAACACCCACCCTACCCCACATGACTTCAGCTATCCTGCCTTGTCATGTGGTCACTCACGGTACCATTTCTTTTGCCAGGAATTGGTTTAGGGATGAGTATGTGACATAGTTCTGGATTATGAGTCACAAGAGGAAGTTGACTGGAAGGCTTCTAGAAAAGAGTTCGTCACTCTGAGAAGAAGTTGTTCCCTTTTTTGCTGCTGGATGTTACCTGATCTACATATGACATCAGGATGAGGGCAACCGTTTTATAACAAGGGCAGTTTCCCCAGAAAACACGCCAAAGGAGGGAGGAGAGTAACAATACTCACCTTGATTGGGTGGATGGGAGGATTAAGTAGGATGATGTTTGCAAAGCACCTAACAGTGATTAGACCCATTATTTTTTTTTTTAAAGATTTTATTTATTTATTTGACAGGCAGAGATCACAAGTAAGCAGATAGGCAGCCAGAGAGAGAGAGAGAGGAGGAAGCAGGCTCCCTGCAGAGCACAGATCCCGACGCGGGGCTCGATCCCAGGAGTCTGAGATCATGACCTGAGCCGAAGGCAGCGGCTTAACCCACTGAGCCACCCAGGCGCCCCAATTAGACCCATTATTGTATTAAACATTATTTCATTACTCACAATAATGTTTCATAAATGGTAGCCATCCCAACTGTTCTTCTCCCAAACATGTAAATGAGCATCTGCTTGGTTATCTTTTTAGCTTTGCCGATGTGGATAAGTCCTTGGGAAAATACATGGCCCCTAGGTACTCCACCATAGGTTGTGAGCTGGAGTCCTAAGTTGTGCTCATTTGCTAGCCCTGCCATAACAAATTGCCGCAGACTGGGTGGCTTCCGCATCAGAAATTTGGTTCACAGTTCTGGAGACTAGAAGTCTGAGACTGAGGTCTTGGCAGGGCTGGTTCCTTCTGAGGGCTGTGAAGATGGGACCTATTCCAGGCCTCTCTCCTTGGCTTGCAGATGGCCATCTCCTGTCTTTCTTCACATCTTTCTTCTGTATGTGTCTGTGTCCAAATTTCCCCTTCTTACAAGGACACTGGTCATATTGGATAAGGGCACATTTCAATATGTTTATTTCAACTTGATTACCTCTATAAAGACCCTCATATAGCCATGTTCTGAGGTACTAGAGGTTAAGACTTCAACATACAGTTTCTGAAAGGACACATTTCAACCCATAACATAGTGTAAGAATAGCTACTGGAAAGTCCATTTTCCTTTAGAGCCCACAGAGAATTCTCATGTCACGATTCTTTTTCCTGTCTCTACCCAGCCCCCCCCCCCACAGGGGTTTGGAAATAACCCTAAATCCCACTTTGGCTGAGCTGGAGTAACTAGGTTGTACCAGATTTGTGGAGAAACAACTTAAAGAAGATCCCCTGAGAGGGGATGTAGGAAGCATGACTCTGAAATGAAAAATGGAAATTTCTGACTGGTCATTAGAATGAACACTTATTAAGCACTGACTGCGTGCAGGACAGGAGCATGCTAATCTGTATGATGCCGGGGCATGTGTTCCTGGACCTGTTGATGTGAATACAGCAGAGTTCTAGTCTTTAAGGACCTGTTGATGGGATGAATACGTGAGTGGCTGTAAGGCAGAGTCCAGTAAGTGCGAAATAAAAGAATGATTCATGGGTCCTAAGAGTTCACAGAAGATAAAAATGAATCTGGTTGGAGAAATCGGAGTGTGCTTTGAAGGGACACGAGGCCATGGTGAGAGACAGACGGAGAAACTTTGAAAGCACCAAATCTTTGGAGATTGGCCATTGTAAATGTAGGCCCCATGGCTGCATAAGGTACAAAGAAAGTGGGACGGTGAGGCTAGGGAAGAGCAGATCCTCTTGAAATCTGGGGGAGATTTGGGGTCCTGCAGTGGCGTGAGCCACAGTGTCAGCCTTGGAAGCCACTCGCTAACCCTGAGCTACAACAATAGTGGCTGGGAAGAGGCTGAGATGCATTTAAGTCAGATCAAGAGGAATTACTTGGAAATATCTGGAGAGTGTGGTCTATGGCAGGTGTTCAGGGGAAGGACTTTGGGTTTGGCAGACCTGGGTCAAGGTTGTGCTCACCGTTCACTGGTCCTGTCTTCTTGGGCAAGGTGTGTAAGGGGCACAGGCATCGGTTTCCTTGTCTGTAAGGTGGGGCGTGGTGATCATAGAACTTCTAAGGATCTGGCAAGCATGAATGGAAATACTCTGGTAATGGTCAGCAACACTATCTGGTCCACAGGCTTTCAAGCCATTCACTAGTGAAAAAAGAAGTTGCTCTTTACTGGCTTCGGACTTGATTGATATCTCAAGGTTCTCTTACCCTGTAGCAGAATAATTTGCGGTCTTTAAATCAGATACATGAAGGGGGAGACAGGAAGCACTGAAGCAGAAAGGTTGAGAATGCAGTAGGGCATGCTCTACTCCACCCCGCTTCCCAACACACTCCACCCACCCGGGGCGGGGGTGGGGGGTAGAGAAGTAACAGCAGAGGAAAGAGGTAGGAAAAATAGGTAGGAAGTCTGTGTAGAACATCCTAGTCCACTTTGCCCTATCCTGACCCCTGCAAGGGTCTGACCTCTGGGAGACATGGGCCAGGGGTTGCCATACCTCCTCCTGACCACGAGAGGGTGCCCTGATTTGACCCTCTGGATCCAGAAGGGCCAGAAACAGATGCTTTGCTTCCCTTGTTTTGGGAAGATTGCTGCTCAGAATGATTGCAGCTCGGAGAAGAGACAGTGGGGAGAAGGGGTGGGTGAGGCCTGGTCTGGACCTGGATCCGGTAAAGGGGTGCCAGGCCAACTTGAGTAAGATGCAGGCTAGGAATTGAGTCCACAAGATGGAGCCCGTTTCTTGGACCAGTAAGGCAAAGCATTAGATTCAGACTTGGGTCCAAACAATGGAGATGGAACTTGCTTGTTCTTGTTTTCCTTTTCTCCTGTCTCTGAGCTGCACCTCCATACCATCTGGCAGCTGGATCAGAGGGTTTAGTGGCCAAGAGGAGAGGAGCCAAATGGGTTCCAGCAACCTGACAGCTGATGGAGAGGAAACAGGAACAGTGACTGATGAGCATGGATGAAGGCACAGCTGGAGGGAATGAGAATAGGACAGATGATGAGGGGAGGGCTGATCGAATGCAGTCACTCCAGCCCATCAGGCAGTGAGACCTGTGTCTCACGTTGATTGTACAGGGCAAGGAATTGAGTTCAGTTTATAATGATTTCCTTCTACCCTACTTAGAGCAGACATTAGCAACTGGCTGGTGGATGGGAGGATCTTGCTCAACCCCAAACTGCCCAAATGTCATGAGAACACAGCAGACACCTGCTGTTGTGGTGGGTGTCCAGAGGACTTTGGCATCATAATACGAGGCTGACATTCAGCCCAGACACACCAAATGGCCATATTGTTTATGGTCATTATCATAGTGGATTGGTGGATGCCTAGGCCTACAACTGGTTAAACATGTTGACTGTTACCCCTGACTATGATAGCTGATTCACAGTGTCTGTGGTAGGTATCAAAGATGAGCTTAAAAAAAAAAAAAAGTGGGATGTCTTTGTTCAATCCATCACCACTTTTAGAAAAGCAGTCTAGGTGTAGGTCCGATGAACATCCCCTGCGGGTTCCAGAATACTTCAGTGTTTTGTTCCAGATGAGGCTTCGTTGTCCTTAGATGGATAGCACCTGGTTCTAAGTACGAAAGAGATTAGACAATGTGTCAAATACAGTGCCTTTCTCACTTAGAACATCTTCTCAGAATGATTAGTCTGATGGAATTGGCTTAAGTAGGGCCCCAAAATAAAAACCAGTTTTGGAAATGTGCACTCTCTTTAGCAGTCATTATTAGTAAACTAGACTATGTCGAGTTTAAGACTTTTCTTCTAGACTTTAAAAAAGATTATATATGCCTTAAGGAGGCAAATACCACGCAAGGAAAAGTAAGTTTGCAAATTGAGTAAGAGAAACTCACTCTTCCTCCTGGGAGTTTCTCCTTTATGTTCATATAGAACATTCCACTTCTGACCCTTCTGGTCACCAAAGGTGTGGGTCCCCCCCCCCACAAAACCAATTCTCTGTGACACCAGCTGGGTGTCCTACAATTTAACTCAATTCTGATGCTATGTAGAGGACGGTCAGTCCTACAAGACTGTGGACCCTGCCCCCCATGTCAGTTGCAAGTCCTGGAGATCACTTGTGCATCTGAGCATCGATGGGCCATAAAGCAGAGGTTCCCATCACCTTCTGCCTAGGTTTAATGAATTTGTTAAAGTGGCTCACAGAACTCAGGAAAAGTTTACTTACTGTTTATCGGTTTATTATAAAAGGTAGTATAAAGGATACTGATGACCATCCAGGTAGAAGAGACGTGTAAGGCAAGGAAGATGGGAAGGTGCTGGGAGTTTCCATGTCCTCTCTGGGTATATCTCTTCCCTCCAGACCTCCACATATTCAGCTACCCAAAAGCTTTCCAAACTCTGTACTTTGGGACTTTTATGGAGGCCTCATCCTATAGATGTAATACATCCTATAAATGTATTAGTAACATTTTAAAAAAGACTTTATTTATTTGACAGACAGAGATCACAAGTAGGCAGAGGGGCAGACAGAGAGAGGGGGAGAAGCAGGCCTCCCGCCGAGCAGAGAGCCTTATTCGGGGCTCAATCCCAGGACCCTGGATCATGACCTGAGTCAAAGGCAGAGGCTTTAACCCACTGAGCCACCCAGGCACCCCTAGGATCATGTATTAAATCCATTTCTAGCTGCTCTCCCCTCTCTGGAGAAGGGGAGCTGGGGCTGAAAATTCTAAGCTTCTCATCATGGCTTGGTCTTTGTGCTGACCAGCACTCACCCAGGAACCTACCAAGAGTCACCTCATTAGAACAAAAGACATACCCATCCCCCAGGAAATTCCCAGGGGCATAGGAACTCCGGTCAGGAATTGGGGTCAAAGGCCAAATAATAGAACAAAAGATACTCCCAGTGCTCTTATCACTTAGGAAATTACAAGGGTTTCAGGAGCCCTGTGCCAGGAACTGGGAGCAGAGACCAATATATATATATTTTCTGCTATTTCACACAAATCAATTTGGTTTCAACATCTATTAGGGAGGACGATAATGTGTCTGGTTGAATATGCCTCCTTGGCTTATCATTGACAGCATGTGAAAGCTGGCTCAGCGTGGGGTACTTCTTCAGCGTTTTCAAACAACTTTGCTGAGGTAGGATTTACAAGCCTTAAAATCCCCTTGTTTTTAAGTGTGCAACTATTACCATAATTCGATTTCAAGGTGCAGTTTTAACGTATAAAACTCATACGTGTTAAACAGAAAACTTACCCTCATTATTGGGTTGGATTAGGATCTTTAGAGGTTGCAAGCTGAGTAGGATTTGTTTCCCATCCCAATTTTCTCTTTCTTTCCCTTCTTCTCCTCTTGTTTCTCTCCTTCCCTCCCTCCCTCTTCATGTGTTAGGGGCTCAGGGTAGGAGGTAAAAAAATAATCCTGCCTTCAAAGATCGGTAAAACGTGGCAAAAAGCAATGAAAGAGATCATCATGTTCTTTTTTGGGGGGTAAGATTTATTTATTTTTTATTTGAGAGAATGAGAGAGAGAGTGTGTACCAGCTTGGGGAGGGGCAGCTGGAGAAGGAGAGGGAAGCTGAAGCAGATTCCATGTTGAGCCCAGACCTCCCTGCACAAGCCTTGATCCCAGGACCCTGAGATCATGATCTGAGTCAAAACCAAAAGTCAAACACTTAACCAGCTGTGTCACCCAGGTGCCCCTAGATCACCACATTCTCTTGTGGAAGTGTCATCTCCAGCACAAGGGCAGTCCTTGGTCTTATGGGGCCATATTTATCTCAGCTCCATCCCAGGTTATCAGAGATTTATGGGCTCAGGCCAATAAACCATAAAGATTGTTGAACACGATAAACCTTCTCAATGCTGTGGGTACAAAGATGGATAAGAACTCACCCCTGTCTGGATTTAAATGACTTTAGTTCCACCTCAGGTGACTAAATGTTGGTCAATGTTGCTGGTCTCACTGACCTTGTGAACCAGTCCTAGTAGCTCAACCTTTGCCCATGGGAAATACAGACCCATCTCTTGTACCCTGTCTGATAAGGGCAAGTCTTTCGCTGTTTACTGCCTGCCTTGCTCCCTCACTTCCGGCAGCTCGCTCCCCCTTCTCGGGGGGGCCCCCCCTCCGGCCACTGAACTGAAATTTCAGCCTTCTTCTCACACAGAGACTTAATCACCCACTTTCCTGATCGCTTTTCTCCCCTTTTACTTTTCACCCCAACACATAATTCATTTTACCTGTGATTATGTTGTATATTCTCTGCTTTTTGTTAGAATGTGTGTCCTCTGAAGGCGGGAATTTGGGTCTGTTTTCTTCTCTGTTCTGATCCTAGAGCCGGGTTCCCGGTACACAGTCCATACTCAATGAATGTTTGTCGAATGCCTTCATGACCATCTGATCTTTATCTTGTGCCCAGAGCCCATCCTGAGAAGCCTAGTTCTTTAAGACCTGAGATGCTACCTGGACTCTGTCTTACTCCCACCATGGGCAGGGGCTTGGTCTGGAGCTGGAGGCCAGAAGCTTTGGCCATGCTGCCTGCCAGCTTGCAGCTGGGGACACTGCCTGGTCACCGCTGCTTCGCTCCTGGGACCGCCTCGCTGAAGAATCTTGTTCAGACATGTCATTGCCTGCTCCTCCCCTGACTCGAAGGGTTGATGCTTGTCCCTGCGCTGCCCCCTACTAGTCTTAGAACTGGTCTATCCCGGTCTGCCCCAGTTAATTAACCTTCTCTACGTGACAGCTTTACAAGACTAGACAGAAGGCAGAACACCCATGATGGGTTATGAATTAAAATAGCAGCCAGCGGGAATGAACGAGTAAGAATGGAAGTTACCCCACACCAGGCTAAAATCTTGAATCCTCCCAAAGAATTGAAAAAAAGAGTTTCAATATTTTGGAATAATTACTGGTCCCTGAAATTAGCTTCTTAAAAGTAGTCTTTAAAGGCACTTCTTGTATATATAGGTTAAACTTTCCTAGTAAAATTTTGAGGTGTGATAACT
The DNA here is from genome assembly GCF_902655055.1 of Lutra lutra. Lineage (NCBI taxonomy): Eukaryota > Metazoa > Chordata > Mammalia > Carnivora > Mustelidae > Lutra > Lutra lutra. Next base: position 14,635,163 of record NC_062289.1, read on the forward strand.
TACCATCCTATTCCAAGCTCCTGGTCAACATCAGAAGTTTTCAATACTCTCATTAGCTTCTCATTGAAAAAAAAATTTTTTTTCTGCCCTGAATTGGAGGCAAAAATAAAGACTCCTGAAGCCTTCTACCCCAAGCATACCTGAGGCTTTTAAAGCCCACATCTAGCTTTCCTTGCTGCCAGGTGCAGTGAGGATAGAACTTTGGGGAACAAAAGGACACGAGTTAGCCAAGTGAACACTTTAATTAGGAGCCCAAGAAGGACTGACAGCCATCAAGCTATAAACCATAAAGCTGTCTCTTGGTGACTGATTTCTGTATGTGGTTAGTGACAACACATTCGGAAACACTATGAACAGGTTTTAGTTGAGTACAATTTGAATTTTAGTAGGTCATTCAGAGCCCCCCACCCCCTATGGTTTGGAGGGTCTCCTTTTCATTTTCTTACAGAAGCGCTGCGGTGAGCTCTTGGGAGAGGTTAGAACGGGAGTTCTTTCTTTGTGGACAAGCCCCGAGATGTTATTCTACGCCTTCTCGTGTTTCTTTCTCTTTTGAGGGGTCACAGTTGCTTGTTGAAGCTCTGCCACCGGAGGAGAACTTGGGGGCGGGGGAGACTGCAGTGGAGTGGGGAGAGGGGGTATTTATCCCCTCTTAGGAAAAAGGGAAATTAGGACAATTAGGGGAAAAGGCTGCGTGTTCTCTGTTGTTTAACTGAGGAACCGTCCAGTTAACCTGGTGCTGGCATTCAGGCAGGTGGGCGGGCTTATCCTTCTCAGTCATCAAACAGACTTTTAGATCTTCATTCTGCATAGAAATCCTTGGAAAAGGCACCAAGGAGCATGCACACCATCCTCTACCAGCCACCCCCTCTCCTCCATTCCCCAGTTCTGCAGTCAACCCAAGAGGCAAGAGACGGTCTTCATATTTTCTTGGAGGAACTAGTCATGCTAAACATGTTCCCTAGGATAGAAGTTCGGTTTCAAGGTGGAGAATAAGGTGGGCCGCGGTGGTTTGCACCTGTCATGGAACCCTCAGCATTTGCACCTCGCTCTTCCCAACCCCCGCCTCCTCCCCTGCACCCCCTCCCAGGGAGCCAGGTGGTGGGGTATCCGTTCGGGCTGCTCTGGAAGCGTCTTCCCTTCCACAAAAGTAGGATCGATCCCTGCTTGGATTACGTGAACTTTTAGCGGCAGCCAGAAGTACCTGCGGCGACGCGGATGCCAGGGCAGTTTCTGGAAACGCGACGGTATCAACTCCCCGGCTCGGTCCCCCTGTGGCGAGCCGCACGCCCGTCCCCTCCGGCCTCGGCCCCCGCCTCAGCCCCTGACCTCCCGCCTGCCGAACGCGGCCTCGTCTCACACCTGATCGCCGCTCAGGTACCCCCCCTCCCCTGCCCCCCACCGCGCGCGGCGCAGAGACAACGTCGAGGTCCCGACCCAGGTTGGGCACTTGGGGCACGGCCTAGGGAGCGCGCGGGCCAGGGTGGGCAGCTCCTCACTCGGGCGGCGGGGGTGCGACTCCGGACTGACAGACGGACGTCCAGGACCGGCCGCCGTGGTGGGGGGGAGGGTTGGAGGAGGTGGAGCCGCCGGGGAGGGGCGGTGCCGCGGGGAGCAGAGCCCGGCCTCCCGCCCCCACCCCCCTTCGGTGCCTGAGTCTGGGCGGTGACACAAAAAGCTCCCGCTCGGAGCCGAGCGCCTGGCGGCGGTGTCCGACCGGGAGCGCCGAGGGCAGCGGGCAGGTGGGGCGCCTCCCGAAGGGCCGCGCCGGGAGCCCAGGCTGCAGGCGCGGACGCCGCGCTCCCCTCCCGCGCCGGCCCCGCAGCCCGCCTCGCGCGTCTGGCCGAGCGGGTGGCGGGCTCGCCGGGACCACCCCGCAATGCTCCCGCCGCCGCCGCCGTAGGGAGCGCCGGAGCCCGCTGCAGAGAGAGGTCGGTGACTTTCGGTTTGTTTCTTGGCTCTGCCCCTCCCGGGTCGAGGGTGGCGAGAGGGGCGCGAAGGGATGGATGCCCTCGCCCCCACCGCGGCCGCGCCCGGAGCCAGGGAAGCGGGGAAGGGGAGCCGCCGCCTGGTGTGTTGGGGGGGCTTCTTTTGGGCAGCGGATGGGAGTGGCGGGCCGCAGGGGTCCCGGGGAGGGGAGCGCAGCGCACAGCGGGGCGGTCCCGGGGCGCCGGGGAGGGGGTCCCTGGAGTTGCGTTTCGCCGGAGCGCTGGCGGAGTTGGGCTGGCGGCTGGGGCGGGGGAGCGGCGCTGTCGGCCGCTCCGCCGAGTCCTCGGATGCCCCCTGGAGCTCCAGTCCGAGGGAGCGGGTCTGGTGCCCGCGCCGCGCGGGCCCAGGAGGGTGCACGTGCGCGCGCGCCCCGGCTGCGCCCCGACCCCGCACGCACCCCGGACGGCCCCCTAGCAAGCCCCTTGTCGAGCGAGGTCCCCATCCCCAGAAGTTGCCCTCGCGCGCCACTCCGCGGCCCCGGGACCCCTCTCGGGAGGAGAGGGAGCCGTGGCGGGCCAGATGGTGGGGGTCTTTTGTGCGGACCCACGTGCCTGGGGCGCTTGCTCCTGGAAGGGCAGCGGCAGGACAAAGCAGGCTGGACGCGTGGGACGCTGCACGCGAGGCGGCGGTCCCCGATCCCGCTTAGGGTGGGGGTGGGGCGGGGGGAGCGCTGCGCGGTTTTGGAAAGAGTGGAGAAATCGGCTAAACAGTGACAGGGACTTGATGAGGTGGCGGACGGGGGCGAGGGAAAGGATGCTCGCAAATGCAGCGCCGGTGTGTCTGTCTGGGCGGGTGACCGGGCGCCCCGCATTCCCCGAGAACCCGGTTGACTAGTATATTTTGCCAGTGTGTCTTTTGCCCCGAGATGTTATTCTACGCCTTCTCGTGTTTCTTTCTCTTTTGAGGGGTCACAGTTGCTGGTGGAAGCTCTGCCACCGGAGGAGAACTTGGGGGCGGGGGAGACTGCAGCGGAGTGGGGGGAGGGGGTATTTATCCTATAGAGACAATTAGGAAGCGTTACGCCCCCTCCGCGGCTGGCGGGCTCCCCACACCTCCGCCGCCTCCCTCCACCTCCCAGCAGCGCACCCACTCCGCCGCCGCCGGCCGGGGAGGGTGCTTGAATTTCTTTCTCTGCTGCGCGAGTCTAACCCTTCCTGCGCGTCTTTCACTGCAGGCTGAACAAAGCTCAGGCTCAGTTGTGCTTCCTGCTTGTCAGCCTCTTGCCTCCCAAACGCGTACCATTTCCACTTGATGTCATCACGCAGAAGGGGGTGAAAGGGACTTGATGACAGATTCAGGTAACCCCCAGCAGTCTGGGTCGCCGCCTGGGTGTCTGTGGGTCATTGGGGCCAACAGTGTTTGCACGGGGCCGACCGGGGGGTTTCTGCATCACACCATTCCTTTGCTGTCTGTGTGGCAGAGCCGTGGGGGGCTGCTGCTAACTCCTGGTTCTGAGAAATTGCAAATGACTTGAAACCTTCCTTTGCAAGAAGTCGTTGAGGGCAGGGTGCCTTTGGGGTTGAATCAATTCCCCCCGGGTTTCCATGGATGGGAATTTTGATATATTCAGTACATGGGCAATTGTATCTGAACGTGGGGTTTGGATAGATGCCTGCTTTCTTATCTGTAGTAATATATTTTGGCTTCAGTCTGTTCGTGGATATTGCTTGTTGAAAAGGTATCATTATGAGGCTGATTGTAAATTTGACCAGTGCTCAATTAGGGCATTGGTCAAATGTAGTAACCTTCTTAGGAAATTATGTCTCTCTTGCAAGCCTTCATTGTAATAGTGTTTGCAATATCAGGAGGGACATGCCAGCAGTAAGTTCCTGGGAGGTGGAACGGAGGGCAGTTGGGGGAGCAGAGCAGAAAGAGAACAGAGAAAGGGCGCTTTAGTTAAGTTTCCATTTACATAGCCGTGAACCATTAGGTTCTCAGTCTGCGTTTTATCTTTAGGTGCTTGGTTCTTTTCCAAAAACTCTGGCCTGTTCCTTTCTTTCCAAGGATAGCTCTGTTCTGGTGTCAACCTAATGAAATCTGGGGTTATCTTGACGGGGCTCAATGAAAATGTAACCTTCAGACGCCTCAGATCACCTTGGCATTGGCATTGTCTCCTAGAGGGCAGAGTCCTGGCATCCTGCAAGAGAAGCAGAGAATAAGAGTGGTTATGGAGGTGGCCTCAAGGTTCATCTCGTAGGAAGAAGACATTGCTGAGGGCCCAAGCTCTCTTGAGCTACAGCTGTACCCGCACTGTCTGTGGCAGATTCCGCCATCACCTTTCCCCTCCCCTCCAAATCCCTTGAAAAATAAAATGGAAAAACTTGAAGGATTTGTCATTCACCTCTAGGGTAGTTTTGAAAGGTGACTTTAAGCAAACGTCAGTGACAATTGGCATGTATCCTTGTACTTCGAGCGTCTGGGAATCACCAGGAAAAGTAAGGGAGGTATCTGGTCCCAGCTGGAACAAAGGCCACTGCTTTGGGAAGATCAGGTTCGTAATGGTGCCAGGATAGAGGGATTTTGACAAGTAATTTTTATGTCAGCAAAATAACGCAGGGTGTGTGCTGTGTTCCTGCAAGAGGAGAAGCCACGTGATGGGATAATAAGGAGTGTAATAATGCAATAGAAACAAAGGGTGTGGGTTTTTTTTTTTTTTAATAGAAAAAATAAATACCTCACACACAGAATTCCATACGGGAGAACAGCTGCCTGCACATGTAAATGCACGTCCAAGAACAAAGATAGCCACAGTGCAGTGTTCGGCGTACTGTGGTTTTAAGCGCTGTGTGGTAATAAATCATAATAAAGTGTTATATTGATGCTTATTTTGTTTTCTTGAGGTGGAGGCTCCCCAGCCCCAGATGTCTGCAGTAGTGTGTTTAACTGTGGCGTGGGGGACCCTAGAGGGTTATTAGACCAACCTTTGCCTCCAGTGCCCAAGGCCTTTCTACAGTGTTCCCTCTAATTCAATTCAGTAGATGTTGATCGAGCACCTGATAAATAATAGTCTCTGTGAAAAATGCCAAGGGGGGTGGGGCGGGTGGGGAGACTGTCTGGAGACCTAAAGATGAGCCACCTTCAGGAAGCTTATGGAAGACCTGATTTTAATTAAGTTGGATGGAAGCTAAAGAAAGAGGAACAAAGGGTGGCATTGGACTTCTGAGGGAGGAGCTTATGGCCATTGAATGCCTCTTTCATTGGAGAGATCACTACTTCATAAGTGACTGGACCTGTTGTCAGAAGGTGACCTTTTTTTCATAGGCTTTAAACTCTTGAGCTGAGTTCCACACGAATGTTTAGATCTCACCATTGTTGAAAGGTTATTCTGTTTCATTCCTTATTCCCTGCAAGTTGCTTGAACTTGTCTGTCCTGTCTGCATCCTCTACATTTGAAAGAAGGACTTGAAGTTTGAAACAAACTCTGCTTTTTTGGTATTACGTGATTTAGAAAACAGATGGGGAGAGGAACTTTTGCAGGGTTCTCTCTGTTTTAAAACAGCGATAATATTGGCAAGTTAGGTTAGGTTATGGGGCAGGAAGAAATCACCTCGAAATCTCAGGGGTTAAACACAGTTTCTTTCTTTCCCGTGCAGTGTGTCCGGCGTGGTCAGCAGGTGTTGGCTCTGCTCGTCTTAGTCACCTGAAGACACAAACTGATGCAGGTGTGATCTTGAGTGTGCAGTCCTGGAAAGGAAGCTAGAGGATCTCATTGTATTAATGACACGATTGGGCGCAGAAGTGACTCAGATTGCTTTGGCCAGAACTTGTCCTAGAACCCCACTGAAACCATAGTTCAGTATCTCTTGTCTTGAAAAAGGCGAAATCTGAAAAAGGGGTAGCGGCGAGTGATCACCAATGACTTCCACAGGTGCTGTGGCCCAGATGAGGTTACAAAGTGTCTTTCTGTGGGGCTAGCTCATGCTTTGTAGACATTGGGTGTTATAAGAGTATCAGTTGAAAGAATGAATGAAAAATACCTTAAAGAATCTGGTTGTACCCCCACATGGCATTTACTGATGCATTGGTATTATATTTATGATATGATTGTACACTGACCATCAAATTAAAAAAACCATAATGTTCTCTCTTGTTGCCTGTTTTGAGTAGTTGTTTATTCTGATGTGATAGGTTTGGAGATGGTTCTAGGGCTAGTTCTAGGAGGTTCTGTGCTTAGCATTATGTAACAGAGAGCTGTTACTTACAGACTTTCTCTCCCTCACCATCTGCCTCTTGTCTAAGACTTCTTGAGTTTGTTTGGAACAGCCTGGGTAGGAAAGGAGTGGCGGTGGGCCTAGAGTCACATAGGGGGTGGCCTCGCATAGCAAAGATTGCAGGGCCCTAGAGATGACTTCGAGGGGGCAGGAATGTGTGTAGGGCGGCCTTGGGTTACCCCTTTGTTACTCTGAGGTTTAGAAAAAGCACTTTGGATGAGCAACATTTTCTGGTCATGGGACCAGCAGAACACCTAGAGAGTTCTGGGACATTCATGCTCCCATCAGCAACCATGTTGACAAAGAGGGTGGTAAGTTTTAAAGCCTGCCTTGTTGCATTGTCCCTCAAAACAGTTGGGTGCACAAGGGGCAGTGAGTTTAAGTAATTGGAGGCTTGTAGAGAGATTTTGCTGTCAGAAGCGCTGGTTCCTCAAAATATCTTTGTTCATGTTGTGATTAATGCATGCATGGATTAGAATTTTTAGGATTTAAGAAGTACCTTCGGCATATGTGTGAAATTTAACAAAATATTTTGTATTGCATCTGGCTCAGTAATCACCTCGCTTGCTGAAGTCATTTTTTATAAAAAGCTCTCCCTAGACAGGTGATATGGTGAAATGGCCCCTGAGTCACAGTGACTAGGGGACATCAGTGTTAGCCTAAGAATTCAGAGGCTGCCCTTTGCTTCCCTTGAGTGACACAGTGTTGCACCCAAAGGCAGGGAAAGTGGGAAATGAGTGGCTGAGAAGCCTGAAGGGAGAACCAAATATAGCCCGTCCACAACCTTCAGGAACCCACCAGGGTGTGTGGGGTTGGGCTGAGGGCGAACACAGACCCGGCAAGAGGGAAAATGAAGTCCTGAGGGACTAGTCTCGAAATACATTTGGGAAGCTCCGGAACACATTTCTGTGTTTTCTTTGGCCTCTGAGTGCCCACCACTTAGTTAATTTCATAATTAGTCCGTGGACCAGGTAGAGGACACTTGTGGAGTGAATGGGATGCCTGGCCCCGGGCGCTGTGGAAATGTCGAGAAAGCTGGAAGGGAGGAGGGCGTGGGTTTTCCTGCTCCATCCCTGCTGGCTTTTTGGCTTTGTGAGCTGCCCGGACTCCAGGAGTCTGCCTTCGTGATTGAAATCACCATTTAGATAAAAGAAATTACTCTTATGTTTAAGGATTTTTGGTTTCTGGTTGACTTACTGTCACTGGAAGACTTAAGGCCAGCAGCAAGCAGTTTGTGTGTGACTGTTTCTCCTTTGGGTGGTCCTTGAAGCCTGTGGTTTTCTGGCCTAGACCCTCTATGGCTGCTGAGGCCTGGAGTACATTTTTTGTAGAAGTGTAGGGGGCTCCTTGTGGTCTACGGGGAGCAGAGGGCGTGAATAGAGCGTGGTATCTTATTTGCCGCTGGATTTGTTCATTCCTGCTCACTGCAAACATCCTGCAGGTTAAAACTTACTCTGACATCACACAGGCTCCCTGGGCTACCAGACTTCATGCAGGGACAGCATTGATCAAATGCCGCGGGGAGGGGCAGAGACCTGTTGAATTGGGTCTTGGGCTCCATGTTCTGTGCCCGTGCTTGCTTTCTCGTCCTTCCTGCCTACGTCCCAAGGAAATGTAACTTTTCTGCCTCGCTTTCTGTTTATAAATCCAGATAAGCACACACTTAGTATACTCCCCACTGACGTTCTCTGGTCACTGATGAGATTTTGGCAAAAGCTTTGACAGATACCGTGGAAATAGGGAGCATTCTCATGAATGTTTGGATTCTGTTGATGAACAGATGGACTGTCCCTCCTTAGTGACAGTTCCCTGCCTCCCTTCACTTCTGTCTTCACTATCGTCTCCCAGTGGAGGACTTTATTTCTCTCTGGACTGTAAGAGTGGGTACCCTTACCTCCTGGCTTTCCCACCCCAATCCATATGACAAAAATGCTGGTACCCTTAGGACAGTAGGCCATTTTAGGTGTTCATTCCCTTGCTTAATACTTTTCGGTGGCTTCTGTCTTTTGGGGATGAAATTCATATATTTTACTCTTCCCTTTAAGACTTTCCCCACCTAGACTCAAGTCTGAGTTTAAGATTAGCTGGGATGGTGAACCCACTAGTCCCTGAAATGTTTTGCATAGCCTGTTTAAAATTCTGGAATATTCTGTGGCCTGCAATGTCCTCTCCCTATACTATGTCACTCAAGGTGTGATTTGGCTCTTAACTCTTCTAAAACATTTAACTCTGTCACTTTAGCCCATAGCCATCCTTCTTCACTCCTGCAAAGTTCCCTGGCAAAATCGCATTCATCCCTCATTTCATTTAACGTTCATTCATTCTACAAAGGACACTTATCATAGATGGTCTTGTATTATCACCTAAGATGGAGGGGTCTTTTTCTTTCCTTTCTTCTTCTTCTTCTTCTTTTTTTTTTTATTTGAGAGGAGAGAGAGCCAGAGAGAGAGAGAGCACAAGTAGAGGGGAGGTGCAGAAGGAGAAGCAGACTCCTCGTTGAGCAGGGAGCCTAATGCGGGGCTCGATCCTAGGACCCTAGGCTCATGACTGGAGGTAGGTGCTTAACTGACTGAGCCACCCAGGCACCCTAGTCTTTTTCTTTCTTTTTAATCCCAAAGAACAGAAACCCACTCGAGCTAGTTCAGATAAAGGGCGATGTACTGAAAAGATATCCCAGGATGAGAATGGGATTTTTCCAGTCACTGCTTAGCTGGTGGAGAGGGTGAGGAGTACAGTTTCCTCCAAGGGGGCCTTGGAGCTGGTGGATGTAGGGACTGAAACCAGCAACATCTCATTTCTCTTGCAAGCTCCTTAGAGATGAATACTGGATGAGGTTTGAACCTATTTTGTATTCCCCACGTTAGTGCAACATAAGGGCTCAATACATACTCAATCATTGATGAATCTTTGACAGCCCAGAAATGATTTTGACCTACTGTGATAAAGGAATTATAGATGCTTTTGGCCTTAGACTTAAAGGAAGTTAAGAAGACAGACTTTTTTTTTTTTTCCTGATTGACTTTCTTTATTTGTTAGAGAGCAGAGAGCACGAGTGTGAGTGGAGGTGGGGGAGGAGCAGAGAGGGAGGGAGAAGGAGACTCCCCATTGAGCGCAGAGCCCAACACAGAGCACGATCCCAGGACCCCGAGACCATGTCCTGAACTGAAGCCAAGAACTGGAAGCCCAGCTGAGCCTGAGGGAAACTTATTTTTAAGAGTTTCCCCTACTTGCATTAATAATGATTAAGTATTGAATCAAATTAGAGTTGCCAGGCTTCATGTGCATTTCAGCGGTTGGGAAGTAAATGTTCTCATTGAGGGTTGTCACTCTAACAAAAGGAATTGTTATTGGTAATCTGTTTCTCAGCTTCTGTTTGTCCGCTTCTTCCAGCACAACAAGAGTACACACAAAAACATCTTCTCAGGGGACATAGAAAACTTAAATCCCATGATCTCAAGGCTACCCCACAGTCTCAAGAAGCAGTTTGGATTTGACCATAGTGGGCAACTGTTGTCCAGGCTGCCATGTCTCCCTTCGTAATTAGCTTGTAGCCATAAGTGCCTTTGGGATAGACATCTGGTTTGCTCTTCTCTTTTGATTTTGGAATACTCGTTCACGTGATGGAAACTCTAACCCTTGGAATGCTTGATCATTATGGGTAGTGTTATTATGAAAGAGGAAATGTGTTTAGCTGCTTGGAGAAAATGGCCATGGATACATTAACATCAAAATAATGTTCTCAGTTTGAGGGCTAATGAATGGAGCTGAGATCAGTGTCTCAAAAAACAAAGTATTTGGTGTGATATTCTTTTCCAGTTGTATTGCTCTGGGGTAGGTTTGTAAATTGCTTCCTTGCAGGTTGATACGAGGTTAAAAGTGGAGAGAATGTGGATAGATCTCTGTACCTTTTTTGGAGAATTTGCCCCTTTGTTGCACGTGACATAAGGATCAACGGTCATTGTGAGTGAGTGAGTGAGCGAGTGATAGTTTATTCAACCGTATAGGCAGAGAGCCATCTTTACGTGGGGCAAGCACTTGTCCATTTGGTCCTACTCCATCACATTGACGATTGAGAAACCTAACTACTGAGAAACAGAATCCATCTGTCCACCTCTGGTGATGGGTAAAATAGCATTTGAAACACTGAGAATCAATGGCGTAAACCCTGTATTAGGTATAAAATTGTATTAAATTATTAAATTTATTCAAATAAGTTCCTGCCATTTGCTAGGCACAATTCTGCGCAGTTCTAAGTAAAACCCTTGCCTTAGCTTAATGTACAAACTTAACTTGTAATTAATTTGCGGTTTTTTTTTTCTTTTTGCAGTGGCGAAGCTAAAAGGGGACAACAGAATAAAAGAAATGTTTCTGATACTCATCCCCCTCAATTCTTGATCCATTACCATACATACCCATCTTACCTGATCCTAAGTCAGTTGAGTGATTAAAAACATGGCATATTTGAAGCAAGATGGGTTTGGGTTCAGGTGTTGGCTCTGCCTTTAATGATCTTGAGTAAATGAGGTCTGACTGAGCTTTGGTTTCTTTGTCTGGAAAATGGAGGACAGTCAACCTCACTGAGCTATTCGAGAGTAAGTTAGTTCATTTGCATAAGGTGCTTAGCGTGTTGGCCTGTGCATCGTAAATGCTACATTAATGGCGGCTGTTACTACTGTCCCTTTTACTTGGCATCTGCCATCCACCAGTTGTGTTGAAATCTGGAAATCTCGGGATGAACAGTTGTGCTTTACGCTGCAGAAGCTCTTGAACTAGCCACGAAGATAACCACATCCAAATACCTATGGCCTCTGGCATTTTTATGAGGATTTGCTTCATATGTCATGGCGTTCGAGTCTTATCATTGGAGAGTCTTTGTAGAGCTTTGCCTAAATGGTGTGGAGTTTAGGATGATCGACCTTCTCGGAGGAGGCTGGAGGAAGCAGAGAGGCTCTGGGACAGCTCACAGGCAGTCGGCCTTCCTTCAAGAGCACCAGCCTCCTTTCTCCGGTGACCTCAGTCTTCCCAGGCCAGGCAAGGAAGGGTCTGGTTTCCAGGGTCTGGTTTCTTGGGAGGTAGGATGATCCACCGATTCAGCTTGTCCAGGACTAAGAGGATACCCCGGGTGAGGGACTTTCTGTTTTCAAAACCAGAAAGGCCCCAGGAAGCCCAGCATTACTTGGTCACCCTACCGAAGGGTCCTGTCCTTGTCTGTTTTTTTGTTCTCCCTGAAGCAGGCTTTGTGGACATTTCCCGTGGTTGGAGAGGCAGCCGTCCTCAGAAGAGAGGCAGCAGAGAGCTGGCCTGGATAAGCCTGCAGAAGGCCGTTGGCTTTGTCAGTCCTTTTCTTTCTGAATGTGCTTTTTGGAATAGGATCTTTATTATTATTGCTGTTATTTTTATTAAAGAAGAGATCTCTTTAGTACAGGCAAGAAAGGCAACTAGCCTATACGATAGAGCTATAAAGTTAACGGGATCTATTAAAAATGCTCTTTAAGTTGTAATATTTGTGCCTGGAAGGGTTTTTTTGCACAGGGCTTGGTACACAGTGGCTATTTAATAAATACTTGTTGAAGGAAGGGTGCAGTTTAATCTTGGGAAATGACCTTGAGAGCTGGGTTCCAGTTCAGGGCCGGGTTGCTGATCTTGCAGGATTTCAGTCTGGGCCCTCGGATGGGTTCCTTGAAAATGCACAACCTTCTATCCTCTCTGGGTCCCTTGTGCTGCGACCTGGAGTGTATGAGCTGTTGCTTCTCTTGACTGTTTGTTGTGCTTCTTCTTGGTGGAACCACATGACACCGGCCGATGAGTCTTTTGTTTGACGCTCGGATGCTTCTGGCACGTGCGCATGTTGTGCACAGAACTGTAGTGTGATCGAGTGCCTGTGCACCCGCTGCCCTGTGCTTTCCTCGAGTTAAGGGAGCGATTTCCTGATGAGTCTTTTCATTCCAAGTGGGGGTTGGGAAGGGAAGGAGGCCTAGCTCCTGCCTCCGGAGTGGGGTATCTGGAAGCCTGGGGGCCAATTTGTCTGCATTCTCTCTTTCTGAATCTCCATTACTAACACATGGGGTTGATGGCAACTGATAAGGCCCTTGGATTAGCCACAGATTTTTCTGATCTTTAGCCGATGCCTCCAGTGATAACCCTTTGTGTTCTGTTTCTTCTTGGGAAGTGTAACTATTTATCTGGGGATGTTAGGACCTGCAGCAAATTACCAAAACAGTAATTAGTTTGCTAGTTGTAGACCCCCCCCCCCTTCCCGGGCACAGAGCACCTGAGGGCAATTGCTAGACATTTACGTCACTCTTTCAACTCAGATTCCTGGGTAATCACCATGGCTCTGAGAAATACTCATTTTGGTTCCTGATAAGCCAGATTTCTTCAGGGTCTGTTGCTTCACCTGAGAAAAAGGTAAATGGTTTGTCTACAGAAGGGGAAACTTACAGGCAAGCAGAATGCATTTTATTTTTTTTTTAAGATTTTATTTTATTTTTAAGATTTTATTTATTTATTTGACAGAGATCACAAGCAGGCAGAGAGGCAGGCAGAGAGAGAGGAAGGGAAGCAGGCTCCCCCCGCTGAGCAGAGAGCCTGATGAGGGGCTCAATCCCAGGACCCTGCGATCATAACCTGAGCTGAAGGCGGAGGCTTTAATCCACTGAGCCACCCAGGCGCCCCCAAAATGCATTCTATAATTGCCCTATTTCTACACGCAAATGTTAAATATTAGTTCAAAGAGTTAGTGTTTTTTTGTTTGTTTGTTTTGTTTTGTTTTTTGGAGAATCACTCGTTTACTTTTTTCCAACAGCAGAGTCAGAGCTATCCAAAATTAATCATTCACACACACCTTGAGTTTATGTTACAGTAATAAACTGCGGTGTTTGAGAATTGCATCTTAGGGCCGTCATTCTTCCCAACAAGAAGTTCTTTGATTTTCGAGAAAAAATGTCTTTACGAAGAGGTTAAAAAGAATATGTGAAGTTTTACCCCAGATTTATTAGGTCTTATTTGTGGAACCTGTTCGTGGAGGTGCCAAAGCTTCTTTTTAATGTGCTCCTTAAAATAACATTCTCAGGAATCAAGGCCAGTCTGGAATGGAAATTGAAAAAGAGATGCTGTCCAGACAACTTAGAATTCCTTGTAAATTAGGAGGGCAATGATAATCAATTTTGAAGTGTAAATGGAATTCAGCCTCGGTCATCTGGTCGCCTTGGCTTTCATTTTGTTCCTTGTCCTTGACTTACCGCAAAGGGCAGCGCCATTTGACTCACTGGTGCCTATGAGTAAAGGGGACTGGGGCTTCGCCTGTGTTCACCTAGGACCCCCCCAGGAGTGGGGTGTTCACCGTGATTCTAGGCAGAGGGGGAGGCCGCTGGGCTCTGGCTGACGCTCCTCTGCGTTCTGGAGTTCACCTCCCTCAGCTTAACTCCTCCTTCGAGATTCTGACTTGTAAAGAAACAAATTTCTTCCTTTTATGAGGCTTTTTAGTGCTAGGTGACTGGTGTTGTTCGATATAATCTATAGTACTTAACAGCTAAATACACTTTGTTTTCCCAGAGCTGATCACAGTGAAAATGAGAAAAGGAGAGAGAGAGACAACAGTTGGAGGGAAGAAAAGTGAGTTAAGCGAATAAGGGGGTAAATAATTATGTAAGAGTGTGGTATTTTTTAGACTCAATTTTAGCTTCAAAATGAAGGAAAACTGGTGTTTACATGGTGGTATTGACTTCGTAATTAAAAGGATCTTGCCCGGGGCGCCTCGGTGGCTCAGTGGGTTAAAGCCTCTGCCTTCGGCCCAGGTCATGATCCCAGGGTCCTGGGATCAAGCCCCACATTGGGCTGTCTGCTCCGCAGGGAGCCTGCTTCATCTTCTCTCTCTCTCTCTGCCTGCCTCTCTGCCTACTTGTGATCTCTGTCTGTCAAATAAATAAATAAAATCTTTAAAAAAAAAAAAAAAGAAGGATCTTGTCCGAAGCAAATTGACATTGTTATTAATAATGCATGTTTTACAAAATGACATGGAACTTTATCTGTTGTTTTCCTTCCCAAACTGTTGGATTCCACAGTGCATTTCTTGGGGTGGGGGCTTGGGGGGAATAACTCTAGTACAGAGATAGCAGATAACATGTATTATAGGTTTCAGGCTCAGTGCTAACTGCTTTAAGCATGTTTTCTGAGAGGCAGTGGATCCTGGAAAGTTAGGGGACTTGCCCAAGGTCACACGGCGAGTTTATGCCAGAGCTGGGATACGGAGCCTGTGGGGTCTGCTCTTAACCCCCAGCCTGGGAGCCACATCCACAGCTGGGATTCAGGATTGAAAAAAGCAGTTAAGTCCTTTTTAAAAAATGGGTTCAGTGTGGTATAACTCAGGAAGCGATCTGACTCCTGTACGCTTCTGTCCCTGGGAACAAAGATGGATGATTTGGGTCCGCATCTCCCTGAATCAGTCTCATGGTGACTTTGGGGCTGTGCGGTTTGAAAGAGTCGGTGATGAGTTCTGCTGGGAAATTTGCAGTGCGATTTCCGACTATTCTCTGAGCTCTGCCCTGTGCTGACACGTTTCTATGCAGTTAGGTGGTGGGAATTGTTTCTTGAAGGGCTACTTGACTGAAAGCCAGTGTGCGTAGCTGGGAGCTTAAGACTTTCATGAATACTCTACTAAAAAATATTGTTCAAACAAAAAAGCATTTCTTACAATGGCCGTTGGTGGGCGAGCCCTCCTCCCCTTGTTACTGTTTTGCCCCACACCAAAAAGGGAGTAAGTCCTACCCTTTCATCTTGCCATTCCTTTGTTCATGGAGTTCCCTCTTCCTGGAATGCCTTCCCCCTTCCCACAAAAATGCCTTGTCTCCATGGAAAGCTGTAAGTATCTGCTTCCTTCAAGACTTCTTTCCCATTCTGTCTGCTTTATGGATTCTCCTCCAACCCTGTGAGGAAGAATTAGTGTTCCTTCCATTTGTTCTTTTTTAATCGTACTTACCTCTGGTTGCCTCCCTGCTCCACTGGAGAATTCTCTGACTGCAGGGACCTTGTCTTGTTCAGGAATTCAGATGAATGGATGGAGGAACAAACAAGAGGATGAATGAACAAACTTGAAATGTGGATTCCTTGGGATTGATGAGAGTGTATCTTAGTGACAGATGGCGGTAGACCTGAGCATTGACATGTCCTGTGGTGGGGGGGGAGTGGCTGGATGCTTACCACAATCTCAGCATTGTTGATTTGGGACTGGATGGGTCTTTGTTGCGGGGAGACTGACCTGTGCCCCGTGGGGTGTTCAGTAGCACCCTTGGACCCTACGCACTCAGTGCCAGTTGCCTCATTAGGACAGAGATGTTTCCAGACATTGCCAGTCTCCTGGGAGTCACAGTTGCCTCCACAGTGTTGACAACCACTGTACTAGACTACTTTCCACATGGGGCGGGGGGGCAGAGGCATGTGACTGATTCTCACCCATGGGCCGGTGTGGAAATGAGAGGCAGCTAAGCGGGGAGGGCCTTTTCCACATTTGCTCTCTTTCTGGTCTGCTGGCCACCTGCAGGGTGGGTGGGGTGGGGGAGAACTGCGAAGCCCTGGGCTGTGATGGAGCCACAAGGTGGGAGAAGCCACAGGATGGGAGAAGCCTGAATGACTGTGTGGAGCAGAACCCTCGCCCCCCTCCACCCGAGCGGAAGTGGAATGCAGCGTGAAGAAGGGGTTAAACCATGTGCGGCGTTAGGCTGCTGAGATTTGGGGGTATTTATTCTGACAGTCATTCTCCCCTGCCTCCCCTTCCCTGACATTTGGATGGAGACCCCTCGGTGAAGCAGCCATGCCAGGATTCCAGGTCGTAAGTAAAAACAGACCTTCTAGCCATGGAGAAAGGGACAGTATTTTTGTTGGTTCTTGTAAGGCATCAGCCTTAGTGCTATAGTTCTGGTTAATTTCTAGGTTTTGTCAGAAACTAAGATGAGGAGAAATGTGAGCTTGGATCCCACTACTCTGGTAATTCTGACATGTGAAGAACGAGCAATTTTGAGCTATAAATAATTTTAGTAGAAAGTGATAAAACCTCCAACTTCCTGGCAGATTTCACTTCACCGTGTGGGACTGCGGGCCTGTGGTCTGGGTTCAGGTCGTTTATTTGTGGCGATTTTTGTATAATGCATCTTCACATTTTGGGGGAGGGGGATGACAGATGTGGATACCCTGCAGTCGCAGCTGTTCCCCACACCATTAATTAATAAGTCGCTGTATGATGTGCTGGGCCTTGAAGCAGACTCATATTTGCATAGTCCAGCTGGATGCCGTGGATTCGTGTCCTTTAAAAATCTGACCCCAAAAGCTTGCTTATCGGGCCAGATTCAGGGCCTAGTTCTGGATTTCTTGTGCAGCAATTAATCGTATCTGTGGTTGTCTCTACACAGAGCCACGGACCAAAATGCCTAAGTCCCATGGTTTCATTTGGCCCCCATCTGGGTGACAGCAGCTGGGTTGTTTGCGGGAGACAATGGCTGTTTGTGCGTGAGCGCCTTGACGGCTGAAGGCGTTGTGTCTGGTTCAGTGGCCGGGTGCTTGCTCTGTTTGTACAACATTCACTCCATGGTACAGAGAGCCCTCTGCCCCCACCCCCGCTCTGCCCCCGCCCCCCACTGCCCCCGCCCCGCCCCGCCCCGCCCCGCCCCGCCCCGTGAATTTCACCCCACCTGTCAAATCAGCCAGAGACTCCCAGTCGGGAAGAGAGCCAATGTGGACTGACAATTCTAAGATGGTAAAGTCTTCCTTTCTAGTAAAAATCCTGCTAGACATCTTAACTACCAAGTCTGTGATTCTTGTGGGGTTTTCTTCCCCCATATAGAACATTTGCATCATAATAAGACCAGCTAACCTGGATAGGACTAGTTACATGCCAGGCTCTAAGTGTTTTGCATAGTGCATGCCTTATTCTCACTACAGTCTGAAGGGGAAGGTACTTTTTATCTCTATTTTAATTTGCTTCTCTACAAGAACTTGAGGCTACATGACATGCCAAGGTCACAAAGTACGTGAATGCCAGAACTTGGATTAGAACTCAGCTCCAGGGGCGCCTGGGTGGCTCAGTGGGTTAAGCCTCTGCCTTCAGCTCAGGTCATGATCCCGGGGTCCTGGGATGGAGCCCTGCATCGGGCTCTCTGCTCGGCAGGAAGCCTGCTTCCTCCTCTCTCTGCCTGCCTCTCTGCCTACTGTGATCTCTCTCTGTCTGTCAAATAAATAAATAAAATCTTTAAAAAAAAAAAAAAGAAGAACTCAGCTCCACATGGCTCTGGAGTTGAGGCTGTAAGATATATCCGTGTGCTGCCTTACATTCCTCATTCTGTTCAGGAGACTCCTTTTCTCCGAGATGTTCTGTATTTTCATGAATTCAGCCAACATCTGTATATGATGGTTAAAAAGAGTTACGGATATTATCGCTTTATTTTTGCATTGTTGGAGCATAATTTCCCAATTTAGCTGTCAATGGATGCTCTGGAGTCTTCCATAACTCTTGGCGCCATGGTTCCTGCTAAGAAAGTACTAACCTAGCATGTTGGTTTGATTATTTTCCTACAGGGGTGCTCCTTGAGGAGGTCCCCTCGGTAGGAGTAAGGACACAAGCACACCAGGAACCGCATGCCAGGTGGTAGTGGATGAAATGAGTGGTACTAGAGTGTGAAGGGGAGAGATTACTTCCTGCTAAAGGATTTAAAAAGGCTTCATGCAAGAAGTAGCATTTGGCGATGCTCCTGAAGTGTAGGGAGTAATCTGGCCACGTGGGCAGTGGAGTGGCATTCCAGCAGAGCAGCAAGGTGGTAGGGGAGGGGAGATCTTGTCTTCTGAACACCAAATAGTGCTTTATGACTACAGTGCTTTATGACTGTGGCGTATGCGAGCTGGACTGGGGGGAAAAGGGTTAGATTAGCTGGTGGGAAGGGGGCCTTTGGGATTTATTTGTAGGAAGTCATGATGGTTTTGGGGGTTGGGAGCAGGTGGGTATGAAGCTGTGCTTTTGGAGCTTAATCTGGCAGCAGTTGATGCGGATGGGGAAGGACAAAGGTGGGGAGACCAATTGGGATCCAGAGAAGATGTAACAAAGACCTGCACCCCAGGAGGCGGGCCACAGGGAGAGAAAAGATGCATGAATGCAAGAGACATTTCAGGGACAAAATTAGTGGAATTTCGGAGATCAGTTGAATGAGAGGTGGGAGATAAACAGGTTTTCAAGTCTGGGTTACAGGGTGAATAACAGTAACAAAGACAAAATGATGTGGAAAAAGCCAAATTTGGAGAAATCAAGAGTTCTCTTTGGAATGGCATTTGGAAGAGAGGACAGAGCTGTGCCTTTGGGACTAATCGACATCCAGGTGGCCATTGTGAATCTGAGGTTGAACCATGTTGCCAAGTTGGGGAGAGAGAGGCTCTGAGAGCTGTCCGCGAAAGGACAGAGATGGAAAGGGAGGAAGGAACAAGGAAAACACGGTTGTTTCCTGGAGCAGAGGACACTTAACATGTATTGAAAACTAAAAGGTAATATGTGACTTCATGTTCTAGTGGAGCTAAATTGTAGTTGTTCTTCCCAGATTGATTCTGATTTCTCCTTGATTTAAGACATTTGAGATATTTTGCAGACTGTGCATGGAGAGGGTTCTGTTAGGGGCCCTGCCTGGCATATTGGGAATCTGGTGGGATGATGCTCCGCTCACCCAAACTGACCGTGTGTTTCTAACTCACCAGCCCCTGGGCGTGCTCTGGCTGGCCTGCCTTCCTCCTGTGGTCTCCTTGAGGATGCGTGCCTTTTTTTTTTCTCCCTTCACCCCTCAGTTCAGATCCTAACTCTTTCTTTGGTACCCTGCCCAAGGCCCATCTCCAAATCCCCGATGATTACAGGAGAAAGGGACCTTTGCTGTCTTCTCCATCTTGCAGACCTAGTGCAGGGCCTCCGGGGATGGCCGGCTGCTGAGTGATGCCAGATGGGGCTTGCGTGAGGGCTGTGCCTACCCTACTAGGGACCTGGCTTATTTATTTGTTTTCACCAGTAAATGTTGTCATGACCGGTTATCTTCTATCTCTAACTGGCTCTTAGTCTCCTTAAAGAAGGTAGTGATCTCACACTTTATTATATCCCCCATACTCTCTTGGACGTGGTATCTTTGTGCTACTGGTGGGTTAAGGGCTGTATCATCAGGAAGTTTTCTTCGGTTCGGTGGGGGTGGGGGGGCACTGCATCTTGGTGGCTGAGTCTTGTATTGGCTAGGGAAGTATGGTGGTTCCTGCCACTGGTGTCCTTTTTATTTGGCTATTCCAAAGACATATTGACGGTCTTGATTGATTCTTCTCTCTGGTCAGTTAATGCGCTGTGCAGCTAGCAGAGAGGGAATAGTATTGGGGCAAATCGCCCTGTAGTTTGGCCTTTGGGTTTCATGTAAGAAGTTGGGGGTAGGTTTTCAGGAACCAAAATATACTTGGAGCCCCAAATGGGTAAAACAGTAGTAGAGGCCTGAAATTAGCTTTTATAGGTCTAAAATTAATCAGACAGAATTCATGTAGTATGGTGTGAGGAATGGTCACAAATAATGCAGAATAAAACTACTCGTTTAGATAGATAAGGAAAATACTTTGAAGATGGGAAGTGGGTTTTGTTTTCCTTTTGTGAAGTTTGTTTACTAATGCACTCTCTGCCTCAAGGGCCTCAAAAACTCTAGTATAATCAGCGCTGATTAATTCGAATCTGCTGCCCTGCGCTTTGCTCTAGCCGATTCCATTGTCTCAGAAAATGAGTCTGCTTTCTTTGGCTTGTAGAAGGGAACCTTAGTCCTTCAGAGAATGTGTCAGGTGGGCTGATGGTCATAACTGACTATTGGATAATCACTTTAGTACATTGGCAGAAAAAGAAGAAAATGGAGGTGACAACATTTTGAGTAAAATCTTATTTTATTATTATTATTTTTTAAGTAGGCTCTACGCCCAATGTGGGCTCAAGCTCATGACCCTGAGATCAAGAGTCACACACTCCACCTACTGAGCCAACCAGGCGCCCCTTGAGTAAAATTTAAAATATTGAATATCTTTGAATTGAATTTACAAGTTAAAGAATTGTTAACTATACCTGGCAGTAACTAAATCCAGAGTATTTAGTAAGCTCTGTAAAAGTTACTCCACCTAATTATCACAATAATTTAGGAGTAGGTGCTGTTTTAAGCCCCATATTTATGGTTGAACAAACTGAGACTTAGAGAAGTTTAGTGGCTTGGGCCAGATTATGCTCCCGAGGGGTAGAAGGAACATACGAACCCTAAATCTGGGGGCACATGGGTGGTTCAGTAAGTTAAGCATCTGCCTTCAGCCCAGGTTATGATCCCGGGGTCCTGGGATTTGGTCCTGGGATTTAGTCCCGCTTGGGGCTCCCTGCTCAGCGGGGAGTCGGCTTCCCCCTCTGCCCCTCCCCCTGCTTGTGCTCTCTCACTCTCTCTCTCTTTCCCCCTCAAATAAATAAATAAAATCCTAAAAACAAACAAACAAAAAACCCCACAAATAAGCCAAAACCCCAAACCCAAAAACAGACCCTGAATCTGGTTAGTAGTAACGTTGGTACTCAGACCATCACGATATAGCGGTCTTTCAAAACTTTGCAGTAGTAGTTATGGAAAAGTACCAATACCAAGAAAGCAGTGCTGTTAGAAACAGAACGTACTAACAATGAGCGCCTTTATAGTAATTATTTGCTGGCTACAAAGATGAACATGATATTAAAAACGAAATACTAAAACTTTCAGAGTTTTAATTTTGGTCATTCTGTGCTGTTGTCATAATGGAGTTGTAATTAATTATTTTATTGTGGCTATTTTATTTCTACACCAGAAATTCATCTGGAAATTATGGCGCAACAAATAGCCCTGGAATCATGATGGTGGTAATTATATCCGTAACATAATTGTGCAAGTCTAGAATAATGAGGTTATTTATTTTTTTTTATTTATTTGACAGCGAGAGATCGCAAATGGAGAGGCAGGCAGAGAGACAGAGAGAGGGAAGCAGGCTCGCCGCCGAGCAGAGAGCCCGATGCGGGACTCGATCCCAGGACCCTGAGATCATGACCCGAGCCGAAGGCAGAGGCTTAACCCACTGAGCCACCCAGGCGCCCTAATGAGGTTATTTTGAGGGAAGTCCGCTTCAGTGGAATAGTCAATGCTTTTCAAATGTAGAACAAGCCAGAAAGGAAAGAGGCCTAATAATGGATTTGTAACCTATAATGGAAATAGGTGAGTTTTCAGGAATATTTTGGAGATTAAAAAATTAGACCGCCCAGACTTAATTAAGAATTTTTAACCAGATATTATCGAAGTCATTAGTAGTATTTTTGGCTCCAGCAGGGTTTTTTGTTTGTTTGTTTTTAAATAAGCATCGTTCGTCTCTAGCCTGTTGTTCAGTGAATCCTCGATTTCTCACGTTGGACGTAACTTACATTCCCAGGTTTGCTGTCCTCCTTACTGTAGGACTTACTCCCTTTCTGGAATTTCCCTCACAGGAGGTTTTCTCTTCTGCCATGAACACCTCCAGGGGTCAGGAGCTTGCAGTGCCCAAGTAAATTTTATTTTAAAGATTTTATTTATTTATTTGACAGAGACAGACCCAGTGAGAGAGGGAACACAAGCAGGGAGAGTGGGAGAGGGAGAAATAGGCTTCCCACAGAGCAGGGAGCCCAAAGTGGGGTTCGATCCCAGGACCCTGGGATCATGACCAAGCTGAAGGCAGACACTTAACGACTGAGCCACCCAGATGCTCCCCAAGTAAATTTTATGCCCCATTTTATTGTCAGGACAAGCTGAGCCTAAAGGAGGCAAATGGGTAGACCAAGGTCTGTGGTTCAGAGGTGGGCCTTGAGTTAACCTTGACAGTGTACACCATGTGTTCAACTCTGGTCAGGACTCTGGTCAAATCATCCCATGCTCACCTCAGCTGCCCGGTGCTTTCCTTCTGATAGTCCACCATCAGCGTTCCACGGGACCCCTCACTGCACAGGCCTGCAGAGTGTCCATGATTTTACCATTAGAGCTTCATTCCTTGTGGTGTGTTGAAAACAGCAGGGATTGTGGTCACTTGGTAGACTGAGGGCTATATCCCTACTCTGCTAATTCATCAGCCTTGTGGTCCTGAGCAAGTCATTCTGTGTCCTCATTTAAGACGAAACTGGTAGTGCTTATTTCAGAAGATTGTGGTGAAGGTTAATAAAATGGATGCTTGTGGAGCCCTTGCAAGGTGTCAGGTGCTGTTTTAAGTATTACATACATACATGTTAACATACATGTTAACTTACTGAAGTATCAGAACAGCTGTCTGAGGCAGGAGCCAGAGGCAGGCCCAGAGAAATTAAATGATGTGTCTGGGGTCTGAAGCTGGTACATAGACGATTCATTATAAATTAGTTCCTTTCCTTTTTGGGTTTTATGTCCCTGAATCCTTTGCTAAAATGTGAGCGCCTTATGAAGAGAAACACAATCACCTCTGTAAGGGTGTTGTGGCTAATCGCTTGGCCAAGTGTCTGCCGGCGGTGCTGGGAAGCAGGTGCAGATGGGGTGTGGGCCGGTCGGATGGAGGAAATGTGAAGACGACGACCACAGGCTGTTACATTTTCCAGACAGATGGGCTCCACTAAGACTTGGGGATGGGGTGGCGGGAGGACTGACTTGAGCACGAAAACCAGGGCAGGAGGCATGAAGGCACGAAGCCTGGGAGGCCCTCAGTTCAGAGGAGATCGTTCTGCCTTGGATGGAGCTGGCCCCTTACTTTGGCTTCACTTTTCTTTTTCTTGGATCTGAAGCAGTGAGGTCGACACACATGCTGGCAGGAGAATAGGACTCTGGTCCTTTTTCCTTCTTGCTTAACCTTAAAGGAACTCTTCTTTCCACATCCTGAAAAAAAGGAAAAAGGGAGAGAAGGAACAGTGACATCCCAAAGCAAAACTTAAAGGGAGTGGGGTTGGGGTTGCTGTTGGCCAAGACACAGACCCTGGCTGGACTCTGGAGTAGGGCAGATGGCGGGGCTGGGGAGTCTTTTCTGGAGGGGAAGGAGGCGGGCTGTGAAGAGCCAAGGGGTGAGGGGACTGACCCCGGGAACGTGAAAGGGATTGCTGCACACTTACCGCCTTGGGTGGAAGAAAGCCCCAGCAGATGAGGTCACTTAGTAGAAAAAAGTGGTGTGGAACACAAGCAGATGGAATGTATGACATGAAGATCTTTAAAAATGCCATCCACGAGTGTATTTGCAATAATAAATCCCATCCTCAGACACTGATCTGTAAAGCCTGTTTCTCTCATAGGCCATGTCCTGGCTGCAGGGACATTTGGCCCCGGAAGACATCCCGCCCAGCTCTGAGCCCCACCCCCACCCCCACCCCAGCCTCTATAATCCTAAAAGCAGGGGATTAGAATCCCATGTGGGTCCAGTAAAACTATATTTCCGCATTTCCAAATGATTTCTTTCCCAGACAGGGCAAGATTTAGGAGCAATGGAAAGATAACGACCTGACAAGGTATATGGTGAGGCTTGCCTTAGGTTGATAGACTTGCCCATTTTCTTTTTTTTTAAACTGTGGATTAAATTCAGAGTGAGCAAGCTCCTTGCAGAAGTCTCTACCAGAAAATACAAACGCTTACAGTGAATTCTGATGACACTGCGTCAACTGTCGTGGTTTCCTATTCAAAGCACAGATGCTTACACACCTTCTCATTTAGTCTTTATGTCATCATTGTGTCATTAGCAGCTAAGATGTGAAGATGGAGAACTCCCATTTCTGTGGATTTTACTAATTAGAATTTTGTGGTGATTGAAATGGTGGGAGGAAGTGGTGGAGACAGGGTTTCCTTTAGCTAGTCCTACTTACAATGGAATGGAGAACTGAAGATATTCGTGGAACAAACAAGATCACCTGCAAGGTATTAGAATGGTCTAAAAAAAATCTTTTCTAAGAATTTCAAATGCTTATGAAAGACCTATATTTTTATAAACAGTGACTACTTTTAGTTCTTCTGTTTAATCACTAAAGTGGAAACCCTAGGCGCCTGGGTGGCTCAGTGGGTTAAGCCTCTGCCTTCCATCAGGTCATGGTCTCAGGGTCCTGGGATCGAGCCCCACATCAGGCGCTCTGCTCAGCAGGGAGCCTGCTTCCTCCTCTCTCTCTGCCTGCCGCTCTCCCTACTTGTGATCTCTCTCTCTCTCTCTCTCTGTGTGTGTCAAATAAATAAATAAAATCTTTAAAAAAAAAAAGGTGGGAACCTTGAGAACTCAAGGCTGGGCAGTCCCTTTATCAACTGGCTTTAAGTCTTGTGGGAAGCCTCCTATATCATTGATCTCTACCCCCCACCCCTCCCCCCACCCCAGCTGCTTTCCTAAGGCCTACTTCCAACTTCCCTACACACTTTCCTGCTCTTCCTCTTCCCCCAACGTCACTACGGGGCATGATACCGATATATGCTTTTCATTCATTTCGTGGACAACTTTGAAGTTACTTGTAAAGCCGGTGCCTGGCCTTGGGACTTGAAATGGCTTTTCTGGAGAGCCCTGCAGGCTCAGCAAACAGTGATCATCGGGACAATGCCCAGATCCCCCCCATCCCGTGCTCCCTGAGCTGACATTGGGCAGGTGTGGCTGCTTTGGAGAACTTGTATAAGCTGGGAGGAAAAGAAAATATTTTAAAAATGCCTTTCCTTGGGAGGAACCCCCCCCCCCCCGCCCCAACACAGGCTCCTAAGCCTACAGTAACACTGGGAGCCCCCCCTGTATCAGCAGCTTGTTCTGAATGCCTGTGCTGCCTACAAGGGAACCGGGGAGAGCTCGGAAAAACCCAGCTCCACCCATTACCATGAATCTCCTTGGAAGGTTTTGTGAAAGAGGCTCCGGCATCCAGATCACACCTCTCACCCCCTGGGGCTCATTAAGTCCTAAGAAGGTGAGCGAAATGGATTTAATATATAGTTCGCTTTAGCGAGCATATTAGTTTTAGGTTAATTTTTTTTTTAAAGATTTTATTCATTTGACAGAGATCACAAGTAGGCAGAGAGGCAGGCAGAGAGAGAGAGAGGGAAGCAGGCTCCCTGCTGAGCAGAGAGCCCGACTCGAGGCTCGATCCCAGGACCCTGAGACCATGACCTGAGCCGAAGGCAGAGGCTTTAACCCACTGAGCCACCCAGGCGCCCAGTTTTAGGTTAATTTTACATAACGGTAGGGTTGTATTTTTATGTGCGTTTGTGTATTTCCACAGTGCTGCGGGGTTCCTCAGAGAATTTGCGTGCGCTGGACAGTTGCAACCGTTGTATGGGATTTAGGAGCATTATTTTATATTTTCAACTCTGTGTGTCGCCGATCTGTGATCTTTGCTTTTCGGGCTGCATTGCTGATGGTATTGGGGTTTCTCTGATGCCGAGTTCATGGTCAGGAACGGATGCCAGCCTGCTTTCCACCCACCCCTTCACCCCGTGTGGGGACGACAGAAGAGCTGCAGGAGTGGGTACACTCCCTCCTTAAAATCGAAGAAGAACGGCCTCCACACACCTCTTCGCTCCCCCTCCTGCTGCTCGGAAGCAACAACAAAACCCCGGCTGAGTTGTGGCTTCAGTTCGCCATCCCTGTTTGGTGGTGCATGGCTAACTCTTGAGTTCGGGTTCCGAAGATGATCTCTTGCTGATTGTAAAATCCCAAATAGGCTTGCTTCCTAAAGCCACTCGCTAGTGAGCAGATAGCCGGTGTTCTCGCCTTCCCGTGGTGACCACATTTGCATGCTGGATGGAAAAAATGCTCCCTGATAGAGCTTTTATGGAGTTCACGTAAATCCCGCCATCGCCTCGTAGTCACTCTTCAAGGATCGAACTGGGTCGTTTGGGGACAAGCCCCTGAGTCTCTGGTTTGGTTTTCATTTTACTTCTTTCAGTGTCGTTGATGATCTGCTTTAGCACGTTCCTTAGTTCCAGAGGTCACAGAACGTTTCCACGGTGGGGACACAGGGCAGGTCGTAGAGAAGTCGGTGCGGTGGCTGGGAGAAGGCCACACACTCCGGGGGAGACAAAGGGCCCCCCCCCCCAGTGTCAACTGGAGGAATGAACTTGGCACTCCAGGAGCTTAAAGTTCCGGGGGGAAGAGACCCCAAAGGGGGACTTGGGGTCCCAGGAGGAAGGGTGGGGGGAAGAGCAGGTGCACATAGGTTAGAAAAGCCAGAATGGAGGGTAGATGGAGAAGAACGTGTTTGTCAGATGAGGCTGCGAATATAACCGAATCACCAAAGGACCCATAGAGCCTGGCGGCTGTGGGGGCCCTGCTCTCCTGGTAGTAAGGAATGAGTAGAATATTCCAAGCGGTGGTGGGGCTCGATCTGCTGGTTCTGCATGTGGGCGGCTGGGCAGAAAGCGTGGGTGTGAATCCTGGCTCTGCCAGTCACTTGCTCTGTTACTGGGCAACCTTTTGAACCTCTTTGCCACCATCTCTTGCTCTGCCATGTGGGGACAAGGAGGACACCCTCCCCAAGTTGTCCCAAGGATAAAGAAGTCACCATATGTAAATCCCTGGCATGGAGTAGCGCTCCCGAGGGCTGGTGGGGATGTGACCTGCCATTTAGGAGCAGCACCCGGTATGGTTGGAGTGGGACACCATCTGGAGACGGGAACCTGGTTTGGGGCAGTCTGGTCGCAGTTCCCAGAGAGGTGCCCTGGGGGACCCTGGTCCTCTGAGTTCCTTTGGAGGTGGCGGGTGTGTGGTCAGGAATATCCTTGCCTGCTTCTCTCTAGCCTCGCCTGTGAACCCAGGAACCGACCTGAGAGAAATTTCTGGAGGCAGAATAACCTGGGTCAGATGAAACTTCAGAAGCGTGATATTCTCTCATCTTTTGGATAACACGGTTACTCGGGTGCCCAGTTGTTCTAACGGGGAAATATGTAACTGGATCTCAGCTGGCTAGGCTTCCTTGCAAACGAAAGGAAAACTGCCATTTTTAGAGTTTTATGCAGGTTTCTTCGGGGAGATGCAGACTGATATCATGGGGATATTTGCCTTTAAAATGAGTTTCCTTGGAAATCCATTGGATTATATGTCTAAACTGTAATGTCGAGAAAACTCTTTTCCAAGGCGCTGAAGTATTAGTCCATCAGGAGTCTGTGCGAGGCAGTAGGGACTCTGAGCACTGAATCCCACCACCAGGCTGGATGCTGCTAGCAGGGGATTATCTAGGACTTGGGTTTAGGCAGTTTGGAAAACAATTCAGCAAAGTATATAAAGGCAATGGGGGAAATGGTATTGCTTTTTTTGTGTGCTGCCAACCAGGTTTGTCACACGGATTAGTAATTTAGATAGGAACAGCCATGAATCACTGCTTAGAGTTTCGCATTTAATTTTGTCCTGGAAGCAATTTCCTTTCAAATTCTCGAGCTGTAGTTATCATTAATGAATTAAACATTATGAAACCCAGAGAACCGCTAATTCATTTTGAAATAAGTAGACATTTACGTCCAAAAAAGAAACCTTAAATTTTGTTCAGTGGTGTTTAATATTTTCAAGCTGACAAAATGTGGAATGGCGTTTCTCAGCCGCGCATTCCCGGAGTGGTTTAGTGGCTGGTCCTGGCGTGTGTGTGTGTGTCCGCCTGGCATCTTGGCCTCAGGTTTTAAGGGGCATGAAAGAAGAAATCCAAGTTTTCTCAGTGGCCAGCCGACTGGGTGTTTTTCAGGGGGGTAAGATTAAAATATTTGGAAAAGGCAACTGACCAGAGTCCGAGCTCTCCACCCAAGGGCCTTATCTCCAGGGCCTTCCAGCTTAACCCTTTTCCTCCTGTCCTTTCCAGGGGTCCTGGCATCCCACTGGGTCCCTGCCTTCTCCTGCCTGCTCAAGGGCTGCTTCCGGAGAGGGTTCACTCAGGCACAGAGGTTGCTGGACACCATGTGTGGGAGCTCCAGCCTCTGGAACCCTGGAGTCCAGTTCAGGAGAGCGCACCCGGAGCTGGGTGGGGACACGGCGGTGCCTAGAGACTTGGAGGCACATGGGGAGCACACACGCAGATGCCTTATATTTCAAGCTAGAAAACATATGCAGTTTGTTTTGTTTTTTTTCCCCTGAGAGATATTTGAATATAAAAAGCTGGCCAGAAAATGGGCAGATTGTGTCGATAGCCACGTTTTGTGACCGTTGTGCGTTCAGTAAAAGGGAAAGGGGCTACGTGTCAAGGCCAGCAGATTTGATTTGGTTGGACATGGAAGGTGTCTAGAACTTTTCTTTAGCTTGTCCCCCTCTCCCCCAAACCCCAGGTAGGATTCACTCCCATCTTATCTCTTTTGAAAGCCTTTTGCTTTGTCAACTCAAGTTCTTTTTGGAATGGTCCTCTCGTCCGTGGGCAGCCTGCGACCTAGTCTGAGCACCAGTTTCCTTGTGTGTAAAATAGGGATGATAACACCTGCCCTCTTTCTCTGTCACCCAGATGGTCGTGATCATGAGAGGAGATCACGGATATGGAAACACATGTCTGGTACCTTTCAGAAGTATGTGAGGCAGAGAGGCACTAAGGAGGCTGAGGATGGAGAAGGCAGGACTTCTGCCTCCGTTCCCTCCCCGGCTCAGGACCTGGATTAGTCACACTTCTCAGGGGAAGGAAGGTTCCTCTGAGGGATGCAGAGCCTTGTCTTTCTTCCCCCAGTTTCTTCCCGTGCATAGCCATGCTGAGAAGATGTCCCTGAGCACAACCATATATTTTTCTTATTTGGTGCAGTTTCTAAATCGAGATTTTTGAGATTCCTTGGTTTTCCTTTCCACCCTATGTTAATAAGGTACAAGGAACTGGGCGGCTTAAAACAACAGAAATGTATCCTCTGACAGCTCTGGAGGCTGGAGGTCTGAATTTAAGGTGTCTGCAGGAGACCTTGAATTCAGAGACCTTTCCTTGCCTCTTCCAGCTCCTGGCGCTGCTGGCAACCCCTGGCTTGTGGATGCATCTGATTGCCGCCCGCGTGTCATAGGACCCACTTTGCTCAGGTGTCTCTTACCCTCTTGACAAGGTCACCCGGCGGTGTTGGGTTGAAGGTCCTCCTCATCTTATTGAACCACGTGTGCAGTGACCCTACTGCCCAGCAAGGCCACATTGTGAGGGACAGCGGGCTAGGACTTGAACATGCGTTTTTTGGAGACTCCGTTCCGTACCCCCTGAGCGTGCGCACACGCGCACACGTGTGTGCGCACACACACACACACACACACACACACACGGATTGCTGCTCATCTGCTCACACCACAGCCTCAAGCTCCTTTGCAGAGGGCAGCCCGTGCCAGCCTGGACAGGGAGGCAGCTCCTCTCTGGCTTCTCCCAGAATGGATAGCTTGTGTCTCTGCTGACAGCGCCGTGAGGCCCCTGAGAACGTGGTCTGCGAGAGTTATGCCGCCCCTTGGAAGCAACTCAGAGCTGGAATTAGCCCCGGATAGCCGTCTCCTGCTCTGCTGCGGATTTCACTGACGTCAACTAAGCCTGAAACCAAGAAGCTTTGATGGGACCCGTGGGAAGTACAGAAGTCCTTCCAGTTTTTATTTGAAACAGTTGGTTTTATCAGAAGTACTGAGTTGGGAATTTGAGCAAATGCTTCCTGTGGCCCCTTCCGCGAGGTGGAACATGTATGTGGTGGCTTTGGAGTCACGTGGGCAGGTGACTGGGACCCCAGGGAGCCCTGGTGCTTGTCCATGGGAGGGGGTCGGCCATCGTGGGCTGGAAAGGACCTGCTCCACCCCCTCCCGCAGCGGGTAATTGACAGAACTCAGTGCGCAAGACACATGGTTTCCCCAAAGACGGTTCCTACTGTAAGTATGAAGCCAGGAGACTCTGAGTTACTCTCGGTTTTGCCCCAGTATTGGCAGCAGAACTGAGGCATGGTTCTTAGTAGAATGGGATCCTCCGCTTCTGCTCTCTGTGTGAAAATAGTGAAATTTGCTGCATCATGATGTCTGCAGGGCAATTAATAGGTTGCTGTATGCGAGCCGCTGGCAGATCTCAAGTAAATAGTGAGAGTTGATAGTGAGGACAGCCATTCACTAGCTCTCTCTCCACCAGTAAATGGAGTTTAGGCCCAGACAAGGGCATTTAAATAAGAACCTGGCCTGAAAGGCAGAGGGTCACTTGAAGAGCTGCTGGTCTTATTCTCAGGGCCCTGCCAGGCCCGGAAGGAGTGGGGTGCACTTGCACAGTAAGATAGAGGAGCTGCGGGAAGGTTCTGGGCTTGGGGCATCCCCTTGGGGGGATGACTTGTTGATAGGAAGTTGAAGGAGGCAGGATTGGGAATATTTTCCTGGTCCTAGGGTACAGGATTGAAGGGACAGCAGGTTGGGGGAGGGAGAGGCAGCCAGGGGTCCAGTGGACCTGAAGGTTAAGGAATCAAGAAGGAACACAGTGTAGGTTGAGGAGTGCTGGCAGGAAGTTAATGCTGAGCTGGTGTTCTGGGGGACTTGGGTGGGGTGCCAGGGGGTTGCACCCAAACTCCCCAGATGTCTCCACTGAGATTAGTGTTGGTCCTAGAAACTGGGTAGGTGGGAGGGGTTCCTTCATGAGAAAAGAGGGCTGGGGCAGCCCAACTCCAGGTTGGGACAGAGTGGTCATCTTATCCTGCTTCACTTATTTGAATAGACTTGGGGACTTGGTAGCAGAGACCCCAAAATAAAGCTAAAGTCCTGCCCACCATCTGAGCATAGACTAGAGTTGTTCCTGCAGCTGCTCTTTTAGTTGTCCTGTTCCTTAAAATCATAGGGCAGAGGCATTATTTGGGAAAACACAGTTGAGGGTAGATGTTTATATACTTCCATGACAGATTTACCTCAAATGACTACTGATTAACAGAGCTGGGACTGAGAGGTGATGCCATCCCCAAGTAGAAGGAACAAAGGTCCACAGTCCTATTTCTGATTGCTGGCCAGGGCCTGGAAGACATGGAAGTAGTGAGGAACCATTTGCTGCTTTTGTGTCCTGTACAGGCAGATCATGGCCAGGAACCATGAGGCTTGGGATTTCAAAGAAATAATCTGTACACGCAATGGAATATTACTTAGTCATTAAAAAAGAATGAAATCTTGCCACTGGGGACAACTTGGATGGATCTAGAAGGATTAGGCTGAATGAAGTCAGACAGAGAAGGACAAATGCCCTGTTTCACTTATACCTGAAATCTAAAAAACACAACAAGGCAAAACATAAAAACAACAAACGTGGTTGCCGGAAGGAGGGGGGAGAAGGAGCAAAATAGGTAAAGAGGATGAAGAGGTACAACCTTTGGTTGCAAAATGAGTAAGTCCTGGGGATGACAAGTACAGCACCACTGGGAATGATCACGTTGTTTGGGGACCACACTTAGCATGATGAGCACCGAGTGGAACTGTCGGGTGGAACTGTCTGGAACTGTCTGGAACTGTCGAGTCACTATGTCGTACACCCGAAGCTCCTCTAACACTGCATGTCAATTAAACTTCAATTAAAAAATGTAAAAAAAGGAATAGTAGGTTATGAGCAGAACTGCAGTTAATACAACAGACCGTGAGAAGCATTCTCTCGCCTGTCTCTGCTTGCAGAGAAAACCCTGTCTATGTGGCTGTTCATTTGCCAGGAGCCAAACCAGAATGTTCTGAGGCCTGAAAGGTTCAGAAGCAAGGCCCAGACAAAATAGATGACAGCTTTTGATGTGAGAATTATTTTAGTTTCATCATGAAAACAAAACTACCTAGACTGTGTTTGATGTCCTAGGGCATCAAAATAAGGAGTTTGGTGATCAGGGTTTTTGTTGTGACTCAACTTTGGATGAATCATTTAATTTCCTTAAAGTCTCAGTTTTTCTCATCTGCAAAATAGGAAAAATCTTCTTACACTCTCTCCCTTTTCCAGTGTCGGGGGTAATCCACTGAGTAATGTACACGACCCTGGAAACTGACATGTTATAAAACTGGTAAGTAGGGATTATCAGCGCGAAGGTGAAAGTCACATTCTCCCTCTTTTATGCCTGTTCCCTGGCATCTTATTTTAATTATATTCACTCCAGAATTTTGATGGAAAAATGCTTGTTTTTCCGTGTTTTACTACTTAATTAATCTAAAATGTTACCCTGAGTAATGGCACTGTATCTAGACAAGGGCTGTTCCAAGAGGAGAAATTGTGCAGAAGGATGTTTGTAAATAATGCTTAGGTGACACGATTGTGATAATTATGGCTTTTTGAAGATGAGTTTTATAGCAAGTCTTCAATTTTCCTGTCACTTTTTTTCTGGGCTCTCCCACTTAAGCAAGCACATTTGTTTCATGGAACTAGTTGTTCGGGGATCTGAATCTTGAGTGAGCTCAACAGCTCTGTGAATCCAGTTTTCATTTGCTGTGGCTAATTTTGCAGACCCTCAAGAGGACAGAGGTTGCTCTACTGTCCCCCTGCCCCACCCCAGGAAGGGACAGGAGGAAGAAGGTGTAGCAAGTCCCTAACCACTCAGTCTCTAGCTCAAAGGAATAGCTATCTCTGTATCAGACTGTCCTTGAACGCTATGTTGGACCCTGTGTGGCGAGAAGGGCCCTAGTGATGATGCTTTGATGATGCTTCATGTGGATGTCCACCACCCCCCATTTCACCCATTTCACCCCCCATCCCTTCTGTGCCTGTACTTGGGAGGCTCTGAGCGCTGGAGGCAGCATGAAAACACAGGACCCTCCTGCACTTAAGTATAAGCACCCTCAGGAGTCTTTGAAATAAACTCTTGGGCCCCCCAGGTTTTGTGGTTTTCCCTCAGGGAGGACACATTTTCTGTTGCACCATGTTCTCCACCTTATGTGTCTTCTCCAGCTTTTAGTTGTTCAGTCTTGGCCATCAGCTTCATAGTCTTCACTTTATTCACCAACTCAGTTGGAATCTAATTCTAGGTAGAGGTCAGCCCGTAAACTTTGTTAATGGATCTTTTGAAAGCTTCTAGAGTCAGAATTGGAGGAGCCCTTGGAGGTCATCTTGTCCAGCCCTCTCACCTTCCCAGAGAGAGCTCTGTGTTTCAGAGAAGTTGAGTGATTGGTCCAGGTGAATTAATGGCAGAGGCAGGACCAGAACCCAGGGCTCTTTAACTACCTGGATGTCGGGAAACATGGAGTAAGGAATATTTAGCAGGCGTAATGTCTTTCAGTTTAGCTGGGTTATATCTAAATGACATGGATTAGAACATCCTAATTTTATTTTTTAATTATTTTTTAAATTTTATTTTTTTTCAGTGTTCCAAAATTCATTGTTTATGGACCACACCCAGTGTTCCATGCAATCCATGCCCTCCATAATACCCACCACCAGGCTCACCTCCCCCCAGCCCCCTCCAAATCCCTCAGTTTGTTTCTCAGAGTCCACATCTCTCATGGTTTGTCTCCCCCTCCGATTTCCCCCATCTCACTTCTCCTCTCCATCTCCCAGTGTCCTCCATGTTATTCCTTATGCTCCACAAGTAAGTGAAACCATATGATACTTGACTCTCTCTGTTTGACTTATTTCACTCAGCATAATCTCTTCTAGTCCTGTCCATGTTGATAAAAAAGTTGGGCATTCGTCCTTTCTGATGGAGGAATAATACTCCATTGTATATATGAACCATATCGTCTTTATCCATTCATGCGTTGAAGGACATCTTGGTTCTTTCCACATTTTGGCGACTGTGGCCATTGCGGCTATGAACATTGGGGTACAGATGGCCCTTCTTTTCATTACATCTGTATCTTTGGGGTAAATACCCAATAGTGCAATTGCAGGGCCATAGGGTAGCTCTATTTTTAATTCCTTAAGGAATCTCCACACTGTTTTCCAAAGTGGCTGCACCAACTTGCATTCCCACCAGCAGTGTAAGAGAGTTCCCCTTTCTCCACATCCTCTCCAACACTTGTTTCCTGTCCTCTTACTTTTGGCCATTCTAACTGGTGTAAGGTGGTATCTCAATGTGGTTTTGATTTGAATCTCCCTGATGACTAATGATGATGAACATTTTTTCATGTGTCTGTTAGCCATTTGTGATCACCAAGACAGCATGGTACTGGCACAAAAACAGACACATAGACCAGTGGAACAGAGTAGAGAGCCCAGATATGAACCCTCAACTCTATGGTCAAATAATCTTCGGCAAAGCAGGAAAAAATATACAGTAGAAAAAAATCTCTTCAATAAATGGTGCTGGGAAAATTGGACAGCTATGTGTAGAAGAATGAAACCCGACCATTTTCTTACACCTTACACAAAGATAAACTCGAAGTGCATAAAAGACCTCAACAGGAGGCAGGAATCCATCAGAATCCTAGAGGAGAACATAGGCAGTAATCTCTTCGACATCGGCCATAGCAACTTCTTTTAAGACATGTCTCCAAGGGTAAAGGAAACAAAAGTGAATATGAACTTTTGGGACTTCATCAAGATCAAAAGCTTCTGCACAGCAAAGGAAACAGTCAACAAAACAAAGAGGCAACCCACGGAATGGGAGAAGGTATTAGCAAATGACACTGCAGGCAAAGGGCTGATATCCAAGATCTATAAAGAACTCCTCAAACTCCACACACACAAAACAGAAAATCATGTCAAAAAAAGGGCAGAAGACATGAACAGACACTTCTCCAAAGAACATCCTAATTTTATTATGAGTTTATGGTTGACTCCTGGTAAACCAGCATTCCCGTGTAATGCTACCTTCTTGAAAAGCTTTAAAAATGCATTGGTTTATTTTCTGAATGAGTGGCCCAGACTGACTCTCAGATGTCAGGGGATCTTGCTGCCCCTAAGAGTCATTCCCAATATTGGTTATAATCATATGAAGTGATAGCTTCAGAGCATGGATTTGGCATGAATATCCCAGCCTTCCCCAATCTCCACCATATTAGCTTATTTAAAATAAAATATTCTGGTTGTTTGAATTATTCCACATGACCTTTAAAACCCTGTTTGCCGTTATTTTATAGTTCTGGGGACGGAGTTGATGTGTTCCCTCAGTCCTGGAAAATCATGTAACTTGCTGGTGTTACACCAGTTGCATTCTGATGCGGCATTGATTTTTTTTTTTTCCTTCCCTACCATTTTCACATCAGATGGAACAGACTCAGGCCAGGTATAAGCGTGGCAGTGAGATTTACTTGTTTACCTTCTCCCATTGTTAAAGTGGCTGTGATTCAGCACCAGGTTGTCCTCTCCCTGATGTGCTTGGGAGGGAGGAGTATGTGAAATCCCAAGGCGTCAGTGGAGGCATGACCATCACATTAGAATGTTGGTTTTTTTTTTTTTTTAAGATTTTATTTATTTAGTTGACAGAGATCACACACGGGCGGGGAGGGGGGGAAGCAGGCTCCCCATTGAGCAGAGAGCCCGATGCGGGGCTCAATCCCAGGCCCCTGGTATCATGACTTGAGCTGAAGGCAGAGGCTTTAACCCCCTGAGCCACCCAGGTGCCCCTAGAATGTTCTTTGTGTAGAAAGCCTTACCCACTACTTCCTGACGACCTCAGCTAAAATGATACCACATTCTAGAAGACCACTATCTGGGCTTCTAAGTACATACTACCTCCTCAGTTGAGAAGAAGAAAAAGTAGTTCTGAATAGGCTGTTTCAAGCAGGCAGGGTATGGACATCACAGATTACAGATTTTTCTCAAGATGGTTATGTTTATGTCTTAGTAAGTTCAGATTGCTTTGCTCTCTTAAAACCAAGAGCTCGCCTTTTCTCTCCATATACTACCTAATGCCTCCAACTCTGAGATAGTGTGACATTGTAGTTTTCATAATGAATTACTGCCTCAGGGGGCTTGCTGGACAGTAGGGAAGGGGTCTCGCTCAAGGCATGTTTACCAGGAGTAGTAGTGCATGGACGTTTCCACTTGGCATATATTGGCTGAGAATGGAAATAATGATTGAGGCTGAGTGAAAACACTTCTTGTTAACAGTGTGGTGGAAAGTAATATTGCAAACATCACCAACACTTGGGGCAGAGAGAAAGTGGGTCTGAGAGTTAGGAGGTCAGATTGAAATTCAGCCTTGTCCCAGACATGGGACCTGGTTAAGTCACGCAGCCCTGACCCTCAGTTGTAATGGGAAAGAAAGGATGGTGGGCAGGGGGGGATGGGCATAATGGTAATAGTGGTGACAGTTGCCTTATTCTGCGGCAGGCCGAATAATGGCCCCTAGAGATGTCCTTGTCCTAATCCCTCGAGTCTGTGAATGTTCTCTTACAGGGCAAAAGGGACTTTGTGGAAGTGATTAGGGATCTGGAAATGGAGAGATTATCCTGGATTATCTGTGTGTGTCCAAAGTAAGCCCAAGGGTCCTTCCTTGTAAGAGGGAGGCCGTGGAGGAATATAGGGAAGGAGCTATGGGTTAAGGAATCCAGGCTGCCTAGAGGCTGAAAAAGGCAAGGAAACAGATTTTTCCCCTCAGGGCCTCTAGAAGGAACCAGCCATGCCCACACCTTGACTTTAGCCTAGGGAGACTAATTTCAGACATCTGATCTTCAGAACTATAAGAATCAATTCATGTTGAATTTATGAATGAATATAAATAAATACATAGATGTTAGTACCTTCAAAATGCATTTTTGTATTCATTTGCATTTCCAGGTGAAGGTTGTCTAAGTATATCAGGAAGACCAGAAGAACAATTTCAATTATGCAGTGAACAGATTGGATCTGAACATTTAAACCCATATATCAAATAATCCTAAATTGTGAAATCATTCCTGGTCAGCAGATCAAAAGTCAATCACTTCTTACTTGAGCGGGCAGGTGTACACCTTACTTTCTGTACTTGTGGGGCTCAACCTTGAGTGTAGTAGAGTCACTGGGAGGGCTTTTAAAAGTCCCAGTGTGGGGGGCATCTGGGTGGCTCAGTCAGCTGAGTGTCTGCTTTTGGCTCAGGTCATGATCCCAGGGTCCTAGGATGGAGTCCTGCATCAGGCTTCTTGCTCAGTGGGGAGCCTGCTTCTCCCTCTACCTGCGGC
Organism: Lutra lutra; assembly: GCF_902655055.1. NCBI lineage: Eukaryota > Metazoa > Chordata > Mammalia > Carnivora > Mustelidae > Lutra > Lutra lutra. The sequence goes on from NC_062289.1 coordinate 14,672,323, forward strand.
TCCCCCTGCTTGTGCTTGTGTGCTCTCTCTCTGACAAATAAATACAATCTTTTTTTTTTTTTAAGATTTTATTTATTTGACAGGCAGAGATCACAAGTTGGTAGAGAGGCAGGCAGAGAGAGAGAGGAGGAAGCAGGTCCCCTCGGAGCAGAGAGCCTGATGTGGGGCTCGATCTCAGGACCATGAGATCATCACCCGAGCCAAAGGCAGAGGCTTTATCTACTGAGCCACCCACGTGCCCCGACAAATAAATACAATCTTTAAAAAAAAAAAAAAGTCCCAGTGTGCAGGCCCCACCCCAGGACAATTATATCAGTACTTCTACATATGGAACCTGAACAATGGTATCTTTTTAAAGCTCTCCAAGTGACTGTAGTGTTTAGCCAAGAAAGAGACCCACTGCAGAGTGGTTGTGTCTGCTAAGTAAGATTTCAAATCAGTCTTCTGAAGTCTGATGATCTAGATGTTCCTTTGAGTTTTAGAGAAGATGTTCTGCTGGGAACTCTAGGTTATATCTTTCAGGGATATTAACTTACCAGTTTTATGAGTTCTGGTTTGATTCTGGCAAGAAAGACAAAAGTAATAGTTAGCTAGCAACTCTAGAGATGTTCAGCAAAAAAGATTGGTATGCCCCGATGGCAAACATAGTTTCAGTAAGCAAATACTTTTCTCCTCTGTTGCCCAAAGGTTTTGAAAAGCAATAGCAAGGGAGAAAGAAGAAAGACATGGGGACCTTCTCAAATGGTTGATCCCCTTGAGGATTGAGGAATATTGCTTTTACTTAAATTCTGTGTCCTTACGTCTCTAGTCTGCAGGAGAAAGTAATCATTTTGAAATTTCTTCCTTGGGAAACATCATTGGCAGAAGCAGTCATCTTTGAAAGGTCCCTCCTTGTATCCCTGGGTGCTTTGAGCTGAGATGTGTCTCTGGGCTGCCTGTCACTAGGATTGCCCTGGTCTTTGACAACTGATGATGTTATCTGCATTGTGTATGTCACAGGGAGTGTGTTGGAGATAAAATTATTTTTATAAATCACAAGGTGCTATGCAAATGTTGCTGTTGTATTTTCAGTGGGAATTCTGGGTTGAAGTTAGAAAGATGATAGAAAGCCTGTAGCATAAACTTACTATATTCACGTATAGGAACAATTCAGGGTCCTTATTTTCTAGGTTCTAAGGTAGTGACCAAGTAGAAGCACGGGGTCTGGTTTATGTCTAGATGGCATTTGATTTTTTATTGGTCATTTAACCAGTTGGGTTTAATTTTTTTTTTAAGATTTTATTTATTAATTTGACAGACAGAGATCACAAGTAGGCAGAGAGGCAGGTAGAGAAAGGGGGAAGCAGGCTCCCTGCTGAACAGAGATTCCCGACTTGGGTCTCGACTTGGGGCTCGATCCCAGGACCCTGAGATCAGGACCTGAGCCAAAGGCAGAGGCTTTAACCCACTGAGCCACCCAGGCGCCCCTGGGTTTAATTTTTCTTATCTGTGAATGAAAACCTTAATGATTGGCTTTCTTCAGGCTGCCTTAGGTGAATTTGGGTGTCCAGAAAGTAGGGCAGTATTAGAAGATGGCTCTGGATTATACTCTTTCAGTTTAAATCTTGGCTCTGAAACACTGTCTGGGTTGCACTCAGAAAACCGTTTAATCTCTCTGTGCCTCAGTTTCTGCATCCCTAAAATGGGTGAATGAGATACCTTCTCATGACTGTTACAAGGATGAGAGGAGGCCCATCGAGAACATAGGTCAGCTCTTCTACTTCCTCACCCTTGAGTCTGGGGCAGGTCAGGAGCTTGGCTCAGTGTTTTTTGTTGTTGTTGTTCTCCATTTTTCTTTCTTCCCTCCATCTCTCCCTTCAATAAATGTTTATTGGATTCCTATAATTCTTAAGAACTACACTGTGGCTATAGTGTTAATGTGAAGTAGACACCATGGTCCACACTCAAATGGTTTAAAAGTTCGATTTAAAATATTGATACAAAGTGCTGATGGGGAAGGACTGGGTGAGTACAGCCTGTCTGTTTCTGTTTCTGTTAGAGCAGAAACGTCAGACTCCACGTGGTTTATTTGTGCTAACCAGAGTCAGAGCAGACGATGTTTTTTATAATTGTGGGTATCAGTAGGTGGTCTTAGGGACCAAGCAGGAAGGTCATTGGCATGTTGCTGATCCACCGAGTGGTTCCCTGGCAAGCTGACATGGTTCTCTGGTCTGATTTGCCACAGAATCAGTCATTTATCAAAGCGAACGTGGTGGCTGGGTATTTCCATGTGCTTGGCACTGTGCCAGCTGTCCCAGGGCTGTGGTCCCTGCTGGGTGGTCTGGTCCCTGCTGGGCAGAGCTTCTGGAGTATCAGAAGACCTTACCATGGAGACTGGGATACTTATATAGAGAGAATGCTGGTTGGGAGCTTCTGGACGTTTTCACCAGATCCCTGACCTCAAAGAAGCATTTGGGGTATTTTAAGGCTCATGAAATTGTTTATTTTTTTAACCTGTATTTTGGATACCATTCATTCACAAGCAGGTTTACTTTGTTGTCCTGAATTTAAACCTTTTTCATAGAAAATAGTCCAAAGTGAAATCCTCTTTCCTCAAGATTTCCCTGGGGACACGTTTCTTGTGCTCTAATCAAGTCTATGTAGTTTGACCCTGCTTTTCAGTCACTTGGGTTTTACTATCAATGAGAGCTGTCAGTCAAGTTTGGTGGTGAACATAACACCCATTAGTGTTCTGTTCTTTTCTTTCTTTCTTTCTTTCTTTGTTTCTTTCTTTCTTTCTTTCTTTCTTTAAGATTTACTTATTAGAGAGAGAGAGAGAGCATGCACATACGCACACACAAGTAGGGAGAGGAGCAGTGGGAGAGAATCTTCAAGCAGGCTCCCTGTTGAGCGAGGGGCCTGTCTCGGGACTCAGTCTCACAACCCCTGAGATCACAACCTGAGGGGAAACCAGGAGTCCGACTTTGAACCGAGTGAGCCACCCAGGTCCCCCCACCCATTTGTGTTATTTTCAAGTCTTCTTGTAAAGACTAAAAAAGAGATTTTAAGGTCATAGAATAATTCTGGAGAATGCTCAAAGAAATTTTGTACTTTTACCAATTCTACTTAGAACCGCATATGAAAAATGATAATGAGGATTATAATGATGATAATGATTACATTCTGCTTTCAAGTGGTTATTCTATCCCTGATACTATCCTGAGGGCTTTGCACGCATGTTCTCATTTGATCACCCAGCAACTGTGTGAGCGCACATGCTTTCTTAGTGTTCACATTTTACACATGAAGAACACTAGGGCACAGCTAAGTTGGATAATTTGTCCAAGTTCAAATGGTTCACTAGCAAAAGGTCTATCATTTGACTCCAGATGAGTCTGATGGATGTGGTTGCAAAACTACCATATTATCGCTTTGGGCAAAGTCCACTTTTAGGGTTGGGGGAAGAAGAGCCTTTGGAAGAGACTTGGAAGGATATAACGTGTAATTCACTTCCATATGTCCCAGACAGGTTTGGATGAAGGGTCATTGTATTTAAAGAGCTGGGGATACTGAGCGGCTGAGAGGGAAATCAGTAGAGCCTCTGGGCATAAAGTAAATCATTGATAGAACTTAATCCAGAAGCCAGTTGTTCTCCGAACTCATGCGGTGAAGGTTCAGCTTATACATTTGCACCGTCCACATCTATTCAAATGCATTGGTGAAGCAGAGATCCGTTTTGTTATGGGTCCTCTGAAATCAGAGGTTTAAGAAGTTTTCATTTGGATTAAATTCTAAAGCTTCTTTTTTCCATATTTTGAAAAAGTGCACAGGCTTTGGCATCTTCTCAGTGGTCAGCTTGGGCAGATTACTTCAACACAGCAGTGAATGCTTCCTTTGTGTGGCTCTTGGGAGGAGTGGGTACTATTGGCACCTAGAACTTTGTAGGTATTCTGTAATTGCTGAGGGATTGGTCACTCATTATGCATTTGAAGTAACTTTAGAAGACAGAGCAGGATCCTGAACTGTCATCATGGGCCTAGGGAAATCCCTTCAGGGCTGACTTCAAGGTAGCAGAAATGGAGTTCATCTATGAAAGAAATTCTCTGGCCATATCACAGAGCAGTTGCATCTCAGTGTTTGTGTGTGGGGTACTAGAGACCATTTGCTTTGGACAGGGCACTTAGTACTTAGGTTATGAGATGTAAACCCACCCCACAACCCACAACCCCCACCCAGGGCAGCATTTCCCTGACACGGATTTGGCTCCCAGATCCTAGTGGATCCACAGTTAACAGTGAGGAGAAGTAAGGAAAGCTCCCAGCCCTTACCCAGGCTTCCCTGTTCTTCCCTGCACTGGGCAAGACTCTAGGGTCTCCACTGGCTAACAGGGTGTGTGGGACATTCTCCATTCATCCCTCCTGCCTTCCCAGACTTTCTTGGACTGTGTCCTCCTGCCTGCCTCGCCTCCCTTGCCCTCTGGCTTCAGGTTGGGTTTGACTACTGGTGGGAGATGCTAGGACGTCTCCTTTTCCACATCCTTGCTCCCTCCCTGCCTGAGCCCCATTTCCCTTCCACCTCTCTTAGCTCCTGCTAGGTAAGCCCACTTTGCAGGTTCCAGAACATCAACCTTCTCTTAATTGTGGTGACAGCTCCCTTCTCTTGCCTTTCAGTTCTGGGGTTGGTAGGGGTCTTCTACTGTTGTTAATCCCTGACAGCCTTGAGAGGACCCTCACCCCCTCCCTGCCTGACCTGTATACAGGCCCTTCCTCATCTCTTTTCAAATACTCCTCAGGAAGATGTAGCCGTGTCCAGCTTAGGTCAAGCACAGGCCGGATCACTGTGTATGAAAATAGTAAGCATGTGAGTGTTGCTTCTATATTCTCTTACTGACTTCCAGTTTAATTAGAGGAAGGCGATAGCAGAGGAGGGATAGTAATTTATTTTTATTTTTAATTTTTACTGTATCTGACATATACATTTCTCTTTTAGGGAATCATTCAAATGTGGTATAATTATTAACGGTCAGAAAAATGATGGAAGCCTGATATCTCTTGTAAAAATACTGGGAAACCTAGAAAGCTTTGGTGTGGTGGGACAGAGAGAGGGAGGACAGTCAGTAAGGCCTGTTCTTCCTGCCCCGTCCCCACCAAAGCTTTAGCTGGCTGATGTGCTAGAAGCCCAGAAGCAGGTGTTTTTTGTTGTTGTTGTTGTTTTTTAAGATTTTATTTATTTGACAGAGAGAGACACAGCGAGAGAGGGAACACAAGCAGGGAGAATGGGAGAGGGAGGCTTCCCCCGAAGCAGGGAACCTGATGTGGGGCTCGATCCCAGGACTCTGGGGTCATGACCTGAGCCAAAGGCAGACGCTTAATGACTGAGCCACCCAGGCGCCCCCCAGAAGCCCCCCAAATGCTCAGTGGTGCGTCTGGTACGTGCCGGGCACAGTCCTAGATGCTGGGGATGCAGCACCGAATAAGACACTGCACGGAGCTTGTGTTCTGGGTACTTAGGGAGTGAGGCCAAGCAAAAATAAAAAGGTAAGTGACATACCTCATTAAAAGATGACGTGTCTAGAGAAAGATGAGGAAAGAAAGAGGAGAGGGGATGCTGGGAGGCGTTGCAATTTATAAAAGGGCCAAAGGCCATCAAGAAAGGCCTTCCTCAGAAGGTGGTGCTTGCAGACTAGAAGGAGGTGAGGGGGAAAGACGGCATATCTGATAGAAGAAATCGCAGGCCCGGGGAAGAGTGAGCCCGGAGCAGAGGGAGCAAGGGGTGACCCAGGGGAGGCCCTGGTGTGTGATGCCACACATGGGTCATTGTGAGAGCTTTGCCTTTACTTCTCAGGGTATATGTAGCTATTGTAGACTTTGAGGGTGGGATTCCTTGCTCTGACTTTTGTTGTCCTAACATCACTCTGGGTGCAGTACCCAGAGTAGACTGTAGAGGGCAGAGCACAGGGCAGGGAGCTAGGCCACCATATTGCCAGTGCTCCTGGTGAGAGGGATGGTGGCCAGGGCCCGGTCAGAAGGGAGGAGGGAACCAAGCGAAGGCGATGGTGTAGGTGGGATATGAGGTATGTGAGAGAGAGGAGACATGATGATGCTGAGGGCTGTCGCTTGTGCTGCTGGAAGCATAAGGTTTCCTGTAACTGAGATGAGGAGGACTGTGGGAAGAGCAGGTTTTGGGGGAAGACCAAGAATTCTATTCTGGACATGTTAACTTTGAGAAGTTTTTGGGAGCCCCAGGTGGTGATCTCAGATGTGTGACTCTTGTCCATGTTTGAGTGGTAATTTTAATTTTCAAATTACCCTCCATGGCTGGCTTTCTCTGAGGTGTGTTTTAAGAAAAAGCAATGTTTATACCGTGGCTGTAGTGACTTTGAAAGTGAGCCTCAGGCTGCCTCTATCTTCCATTGATGCAAAGCCGTCTTTGCACGCTTAACAGATTCAAGGACACTTGTGGGAATTTATTCTGAGCCAAGAGACTTTTGGCACTGTTTTACCGACTCCTGCTATAACAGCACCAAACCTTTTTTAGGGCACAGCTGCGTGCGAGGGCATGACGCAGCGAGGGTCTCAAGTCAGCCCCCGAAGCAGACCTCAAGCAAATGGAAATAGCGCATTTCACAAAGCTGCTGTTTGCTCGTGTGGAAACTTCACTACCTTTTCAGAGATATTTTTTTCTTTTAAATATTATTCTGCTACTTTTTCCTTGGGCTCTTCTCTCCACCTTTCGTTTTATTCCCAGAAGGTCTGTTTTCTTGTTGGCAATGTCACCTTTGCTCTCAAATAAGTTGGACAAGTAGGGGAAGGAAGAGCAGTGTTTGGGGCGCCCGGGTGGCTCAGTGGGTTAAGCCTCTGCCTTCGGCTCAGGTCATGATCTCAGGGTCTTGGGATCAAGCCCCACATTGGGCTCTCTGCTCAGCGGGGAGTCTGCTTCCCCCTCTCTGTCTCTGCCTGCCTTTCTGCTTACTTGTGATCTCTGTCAAATAAATAAATAAATAATCTTTTTTTTTTTTTTTTTTTAAAGGCAGTGTTTACTGAACACTTATTATGTGCTGATTACTGGGCTGGATACCTTACCAGTTACCCATTGAGTCCTAAAAATTAAACTTTGAGATCGGTGTGATTGTGCTTGCCTAAGAGGTGAGGAAACTGAAACTTAGGTTAAATGATTGGCCTAAGGCCTCACCCCTAATTAGCGACGAGTTGAGATGCTGGTGGGTGACTTTCCAGGGTCCGGGGCCTCAGCTCTGCCCAAGGAAAGTTCTGTCCTCTTGCAGTCTAGTGCTTCTGGTGTTAGTGCCTTGCTTTGTCTGGCCTCCTTATGGATGAGGAAGTTCTAATACTTAGTGCCTGCTGCCCCTGTGGTAAGTTGTTTCTCGGGTTTTCCGTGGTGAGCTCAGTGTCGGTGGGGGGCAGCAAGTCCTCGGGGCTTAGAGTTGGGCAAACCTGAAGTAATGGGTTACGCCGGAGAGGAACGTGAAGAAGGGGAGGCGGGGAAGAAGGCTCTCGGGCGGCGGGCACAGCGAGGACCAAGGCTGAGGCAGGGCTGAACCCGGGCAGTGGAGATTGCAGAGGGGCCGTGGGGAGGGGCGAGAGGAGGTTCTAGGGGAGATAGAACCGGTCTGTTCCGTGGTGCTCAGTGGTGGTCGTACCTTTGACTTTCCGTTTCATGGTATCCCAGCTGCTCTTCAAGACAGTTTTTGGGGGCCGCCTGGGTGGCTCAGTCGGCGAAGCATCGGACTCTTGTTCTCAGCCCACGTCTTGATCTCAAGGTTGTAAGTTGGGCTTCATGCTGGCAGTGAGCCTACTTAAAAGAGAAAAAAAAGGGGCGCCTGGGTGGCTCAGTGGGTTAAGCCGCTGCCTTCGGCTCGGGTCATGATCCCAGGTCCTGGGTTCGAGCCCCACGTTGGGCTTTCTGCTCAGCAGGGAGCCTGCTTCCTCCTCTCTCTGCCTGCCTCTCTGCTTACTTGTGATTTCTCTCTGTCAAATAAATAATTAAAATCTAAAAAAAAAAGAAAAAGAAAAAAAAGAAAAAAAAAAGATTTTTGGGAACTTTTGAAAGGGTAGGAACAGGACAGGAGCAAGCACAAGCGTGGTTGGAAGAGTGTGCGTGGCTTCTCCTCGGGTTCCCGCGTGCTCGTGCGATCGATGCGGGGGAGGCCGGGTCCGAGTGGGAGGAGTGTCGGCTGGGCCGCCTCGGCTTCAGGCAGCTGGTGTCTCAGAGCAGGGCGCGTGGGTGCTCTAGAGGACGCTCTCAGAAACGCTGTTGCAGGGCGCCTGGCTGGCTCAGTCGGTTAAGCATCTGCTTTCGGCTCAGGTCATGATCTCAGGGTCCTGGGATCGAGCCCCCCTCGGGCTCCCGGCTCGGCAAGGAGGCCGCTTCTCCCTCTACCCCTCCCCACTGCTTGTGCCCTCTCCCCATTGTTCTCTCAGTTACATAAATGCAATCTTAAAAAAAAGAAAAAGGAAAAACTCTGTTGTCAGGGAGGAAACCTTTTTGACCATAAACTTCACACTTCAGCACCTGCCTAAGCGGAAGGCTGATGTTTTCTAGCGCAGAGCCCTGGGATGGCTTGGTGGGCTGCGCTGTAAGCCCAGTGGCCACGGGCGGCCTGCAGACTTGGCGGGGTCTGGCGCTCAAGCCACCTTCATGGCTGAGGTTTTATCTGAGATCCCCAGCATTTCCCTTCCTCTGCAGCACACTCAGACCCGTCACCTCCATAAGTGAATAGGAGAGTCATCTTCACCCAGCCCTGATAAACCTAATAAAAATCTTCCCAGTGTCACCAACCTTTTTCTGCCCTTGGATCCACTTATGGCCCCCAGGAGAAACAGGGAGTGAAGCGAATGAAGTAGCTCCTTTGTTACTTGCTCTCCATAAATCGTTCATCACCAGGGTGAGCAGGTGAGTAAATGCCTTTTTGCCAGGCCTCCGTGAATAACCGAGGGCCATCCCAGCCTTTAAAAACAAAGGTAAAATGTATTTTGCTCTTTCTCTTAAGGAGTCAAGTTGCACTGCATCTGACTGCCCTCCTTGGAGACCCAAGTTTTAAGCACATCTGACCTGCAGACTCACGTTATTATTACTTTTATTTCCTCATAATTTCTAGAGTTACTGTGGAGACGCGCGATGAATAACTTGGACAGTCTATGCTAGTGATTTAGAAAGAGAATCGTACCTCCCAGGTGAAAAAATGGAGCTGGGAGGGCCCGACAGTCCCAGACACGTTTCTCGAACACAAACAACAACAAACCCCCGAGAGACAGCGGAGCCCCCGTGGCTTTATTCCACCACATCCAGGTGATGAATGTCCTTGGCCACAGCAAGAGGAGGCAGCGGGATAGTGTGCTGGTGGCGTCGGGTATTGTCACCCACAGCTCTTTGTGGATGAGTTGTGGGAGACTTTATAAAAGGTGTTTGCTGATGAATTTGAGTTGGATTTTTCATACAAAAGGATAAGCTCCTTTGTGCTCTGTAGAGTTTTTATGCTTTGTACTGTTTACACCCCTACATGCGCTAGGGTTTGAACTAGTTGGCAGTTCTGAAGAAGTTAATATTGAATTCTGTGAGGCTTAACTTGGGAGACCAGCAGAAATGGCTAGAAACACACTGTGAACCTAAGTCCTTTCTAGTGAGGAGAGCTGGCTTTTCTGTCAAGGTGTGAAAACCATCTCCTCAGTCCCCCAGAAATGGCTCCATACCCACACAGCTCGTGCTGACCCGCTTCCTCAGAGCAAGGTTGGCAGGCCCCTGGCCAGGTGTGAACTTCAGAATGCAGGACTCTTGAAATAAGTCAAACAGAGAAAGTCAATGATCATATGATTTAACTTACCTGTGAAGCATAAGGAATAACAGGAGGACATTAGCAGAAGGAAAGGAAAAGTGAATTGGGGGAAATTGGAGGGGGAGACGAAGCATGAGAGACTGTGGACTCCGAGAAACAAACTGAGGGTTTTGGAGGGGATGGGGGTGGGGAATAGGTGAGCCTGGTGGTGGTTATTAAGGAGGGCACGGATTGCATGGAGCACTGGGTATTATATGTAAACAGTGAATCTTGGAACACTGAAAAAAGAAAAGAAAAGAATGCAGGACTCTTGAGAGGAAAACCCATTCAGACCCCCTCCATTCTGTGGAGCTAACAGGCTGTGGTTGAAGCGGCTTGCCAGAAAGTCAGGAGAATAGGAAGCGACTCAGGGCAGCGCACCTGGGAAGGCACTCAGTAGTCAAGCGTCTGCCCTTTGGCCATGAAGGCCAGGCCAGACCAGAGAAGAGCCTTGTGTGGGTCCTGATTTTTGTGAAAACAAGTCTCTGTGCAGACAAAGCCCTTGTGACTGTTGGCCTGAGTCTGACAGCTGCCAGGCCTGTTAAAATGACAGAGGGATTCAGAAGAGAAACGGGCAGCTTGGAACACGAAGGAATGTGTTCTGCTTTTATGTCTGGCGCGTGGTCAGCTGTCAGTTAATAGAACTGTGCTGTGAGGTAGAAAAGCAGGACACAAAGGGTCTTTCAGGAGATGTTTATAATGTGGAGTTAGTCCAACCCTCACTGTGCGGCTGCACGTCGGAACAGTGGCTTCTTCATAACAGATTGTGCGATAGGAAAAAATGTGGCGATGGGACTTGCTGGTTAAGTTTGTAACAAAGTGAGTATGTGATAAACCTTTAAGAAATCAGTTAAGTTTAAAAAAAAATCAGTTTAGTTTTATAATTTTCTATTGTAGTCCTTGTGCTGCATTTAAAGTAATACCTTCCAGCATATTCCTCAGGTCAAAGCCAGCCTGCCTCCTATTTCTGTAAATAAAGTTTTAAAACACAGGTGCATCCATTGGTTGTTATTGTCTGTGGCCACTTTCTGGGACAGCAGCAGAGCTGAGTTGTTGGAGCATATACCGTGTGGCCCACCAAGCCCAAAATATTTACCATCTGTCCCCAGACAGAAAACGGGTGCTGACCTCTGTTCTAGAAGGTTGCCGCTCAAAGCAGCATCTGTGATTCATTGGCACATTAACATTTGAGAAGCGCTGGCCGAGGGCAGGGGCTCTTCACCTGGGGCCCCCGTGATCGAGCTCCGTGAAGTTAGAGGCACACTCTGCTTGTGTACATGTGTGCTTTTCTGCACCTCTACCCTCTCAGACACAGAGGAGTCTATACCCTTTAATCCCTTTCTCAGAACGTTTGTAGCTCCTGAGAGTGAAGAATTGTTAGTCTGGAAGAGGGGGACCTTGACTCAGAACTCGTGGATTCACGTTTGACATGATGATTACAAAGATCTTGCTTCTCTATGCCCAGAAAAGTCAGACCAACTCATGCTTATTTATTTATCTATTCTTAAGTAAAGAATATAAGATTTGCAGCCCAGCCCAGCTGTGGGATTTGACATTTTGTAACTATTATTAATGGATAAGGGACTGTTTCATGGATATTGGTTCCTTGAGCCTTAATAGCTAGTGTCATATCACATTGTGGTTCTGGAGATATTTATTACATACCTTTCCCGTTTGGAAAAATGAAAGGTCTGAGGTCCAAAATTAGAGGCCTTTGTAGTAACTTTTTATGGGTACCCACTAGAAATCACTGCTAGTTAGCCTGACAATGTTATTAAACATCCATCATGTATGCAACCCTGTAGAAACTTCCAAAAAGCAGAAGATGGACTGTGCAATGGGTTGGGACTGACTTCTGATCGCCTTTCCCATGAATGGCTGTTTCAAGGACTCTGTGACAGTCTTTCTCACCCCAGATTAGGCTCCTAGAGCAGGTGGCAGGGACCCAAAGATTTATATGTCATCTCTAGGTTACCTGGATGAACACATTTCTGGGGATGGAAGCTGAGCAGAGCAGTAGAGAAGGAATAACAATGGTGCTTTTAGAAAGAAAATGGTGATGTCAGAGGCAGAGAAAGGGAAGAAGCTCAGAAATGTAGGACTAGCTGAGGAGCCCTGACTTTGGGACCAAAGTATCACCCCCACAGACCTAAAAAGGTACCCATCACTTTGCTATACCACCTAAAAAAAATTTTTTTTTTAATCCATTAGAAATTAACATAGGGAAAGACAAACTATCACCATGAAGAATGTAATTTTTTTTTTTTTGGTGCTGTTTTTTAGTGGGAAAATTCTCCTCTGGGACAAACAGATTCCTGGGGTTCTGGGAGCTGGGATGGATTGTGCACAGGGCAGGGCTTTTGGGCTCCTTGGAACCCATGTTCTATGAAAGTCCACCTAGGAGGCCAAGAAGTTAGATGCGAACACACAGGGTAGTGTGACAAGGAGAAAGACCAAGGATGACACAATCAGGTAGAATTAGAAGCTCCCAGACCAGAGTGTGAGGCTTTGGAAGAGAAGAGGGAGCTGTGAGTGACAGGATAGGACCCCAGCTTTGTAAGCATAGCTCCTTGGGTTGTGGGCTATTAAGAAAAGACAGACCAGTCCAGTTGCAGGATCCTAGCCGATTTAACTGATACTGAGGCTTATCTGCTACATGGGAGCAAGATGCTGGCCATCTCCAGGGGAGCTCAGCTCCTAGCCATGTCCACTGACAGGTCCTGGGAGCAGTGATAAGTGACAGCCATGAGTATATTTCTGGTTTCTAAGATCCTGGATTCTTTCTGTCTTTGTTTTTGTTTTCCTTCAAGTAATCTCTACACCCAATGTGGGGCTCAAACTCACAACCCCAAGATCAAGAATTGCATGCTCTACTGACCAAGCCCGCCAGCCAGGCACCCCACTACGATCTCGATTTCTAGATGCCTTTCTGCAAGTGAAGGGAATGGGCTCCTGGGAGAAGTGGCTGTTTCTGGGCCTGGGACAGGGGAAGTATGAGATGAGCCTAAAACATCTTTCTGTGTCACAAAGTAAGGAAGTGCTCCAAGAATGATGGGGACATAGGAACCATGCCTGAAGGAGCCCCCAGTAGCCAAACCTAGGGTACTTTACAGCATCAAAATAAATACAGCGGTAATGGGTCTTAACTCGTTGAATCGTATAAACTCAATGAGCCCATACTAATATGACTAAAATAAATAAGGAAAAGAGGACATTCACCTAGAATATCGGCTAATTCTATCTACTTTCTGTCTAGAATATCAGCTAATAAGTGTAGAAGGAAGGGTAGGATTAACAATCATCACCATCCGGCAACCATCATTTGAAAGCGTGCTAAAGTGGGTGGATGCACGTTTCCGAAGGAATAAGATTTATAAAGCCTCAACGTACCTCTCTACAAAATACTTGTTAAATACAAAAGGAAGGGGATTAAGGAGTAACTTAACAGTGGAGAAATGTGGGAGACACAAGTATCAAGTTAATATCACATAACCACCTGCTAGAATTACTTCTGTAAGCTCTCTCGTCTCCCCACCAAATACAGTGTGTAAACCAAGTCTGTTCATGAGAAAACAACAGACAAATTCAAACTGAAGGGTATTCTACAAAGTAACCCCTGATAATCTTTAAACTGTCAAGGTTATAATAAAGTCAAGAGAAGACTGAGGAACTGTTCCAGATTGAAGAAGAGTAAAGAATCAGGACAGGTAAATACAACACGTGACCCTGGATTCTGTCCCTTTGCATTGTCAGGATATTTGGTGCAATTTTCTGATTTTAATCGTTGTACAGCTCTTACGTCGTAAATAACCTTGAGTGCACAACAGTAATGGGACCTCTGGTCTGCAACTTAAATGTTTTGGGGAAGGGGAAATTATTTGGGGTTTTTTGGCAACAAGATGGGGTCCTGTGAGTAATCATTACATTTGGTGAAACTGTGGAATAGAAGAACATGGCAAAGGTCAGCCGGGACTGCTGATAGGTGAGGAAGGTTGAGAATAAATCTGCAGCCTGTGTTGGTCTTAGCAGAGAAGCAGGTACCAGTAGGGACAGGAAGGACGAAGGAACAGATGGGAAGTATAGGCGTTTTAGGATAAAGGAGCATCAACCTACAAAGGGCAGGTATCCCCCAGGAGGGAGGAAGTGGGAGGCAAGGAGATGAGTCATGGGAGAAGGATAGGTAGGACTTGGATCTGGATGGGGAGGGGGAAGCAAGGACCTTGAGTGTAGCTTTGGACAGCAGACGTGCATCTGTCTGTGGGCTGTCCTTTACCGGACCCTTTGCTGCCGTCCTAGTAAATGGCGGCTCTTCCACCTCTCCCGAGCCACGGGAATGTTAGTGCTATCTAGGAAGCTTGTGACGTATTTGTAGGTGCTTTGGGGCCAAGTTGGGTGGGGGGGTGGCAGGAGAGGTGGTTGGCCAGGGACTGAAGAAGGATTACAATAGTTTACTCTAGAAAGAGAGGTTGGTTTAAGCTCACACTGAGGTACGTTTAATTTGATCTTGGTTCTCTAAGATTCATTTCTGCGAATACTAATGAAAATGAATCTTCATTTTGGCTTCATTTGGCTTCAAGTACTGCGATGTAAGGATCATTCCTCTGCCTTCGGTGATAGGGCTGAACTTTTTAATCCTTTTTGTGATTGCTTCTCTGGTCCCTCGAACATGCCAAGTGAATGAAAAGTTAGGAGTCTGAAATTGAACATGTAAGGATGGTTCATTTTTCATCTTAATTTAATTCACCAAAAATATGAGTGCCTAGCATGTGCTTAAATGCTGTGGTTCGAAAAGAGAAAGAACATGTTATTTCCCGCTCTAGAGCAGCCAGATCTGGGGGGTGGGTGGGAATTGTGAGTGAACAGGTAGTTATCTTGCGGCATGGGGAGGGGGCTCCTAGGGAGATACAAAGAGCTGAGGAACTGGGTGGAGGGAGCCTCCAGCTCTGTAAGGGCTGTGGAGGGAAGCCTTGGAGTCAGGAGGGACAGTGTGTGTGTGTTTCTTGAAAGGCCCAGAGGCAAGGAACCAGGAGTTGGAGGGTGTCCTGGAGCCTAGGGAAGGGGGTGGGGGTGGGGGATGGAGCCTGTGTGATTAATGGGGATGGCATTGAAGGACCGTGTGTGCCATTCTTGCAAAGTCTGAAGGAAAGGGTGCATTTGGGTGCTGTGAGCCAGGAACTCTGCTAGACACTTGGCCTGGCGAAGAAGCAAATGAATCAAAAGCACAAGGGGTACCTGGCTGGCTCCGTGTGGAGCAGACGACTCTTGATCTCAGGTTGTGTGTTCGAGTCCCACACTGGCTGTAGAGATTACTTAACAACAAACTCTTTAAAAAAAGAGAGAGAGAGAGAAGAAGAAGGGATGCCTGAGTAGCTCAGTGGATTAAGCCACTGCCTTTGTCTTAGGTCATGGTCCTGGGATCGAGTCCCGCATCGGACTCCTTGCTCAGCGGGGAGCCTGCTTCTCTCTCTGCCTCTGCCTGCCACTCTGCCTACTTGTGCGCTCTCTGACAAGTAAATAAACAAAATCTTAAAAAAAAAAAAAAGAAAGAAAGAAAGAAAAGCAGAAAGTGAGTATATTCGTTTGCTTGGGATGCTCTAACAGAGTAGCATGGACTGGGTGGCTTAAGCAACCCAAGTTTACTTTCTCACCATTCTGGCGGCTAGAGGTCTCAGATCTTGGTGTCAGCAAGGTTGGTTTCTTCGGAGGTCTGTCTCCTTGGCTTGTAGATGGCCACCTTCTCCCTGTGTCTTCATGTGCTCTTCGGGATACCCGTCTGTGCCCTAATTTCCCCTCCTCATAAGGATGTAGTCATACTGAATTAGGGCCACGCTAGTGACCTCATTTAAACTTAATCGCCTCTTTGAAGGCCCTGTCTTTAAATACAGTCACATTCTGAGGGACTGGGGTTAGGACCTCAGTGTATGAGTTACAGGGTTGGGGAGGAGCACAGTTCAGCCCCTAATAATCAGGAAGCTTTGTTTTTGTAGACCCTCACATGTTTTTGAGGGTTGAGTCGCAGCTTTTCAGGAAGTGTAAGAGGCTTGCTTTGGCTGCATTTAGCTTTCTGTCACCTGAAGTCTCAGAAACAGAAGGAATAACTCAACAGGTGGAATGGAGATGAATTTTACACTTCACCTCGTTTGCGGGCATCATGACGCCTTACTCCCAGAATACTTCCTGCATGTATCTCCCAAGAACAGGGACATTCTCCCTCAGAATCCCATCATCACACCCAAGAAATTCACCATTAATTCAGTAATAGTACCTAATACACAGTCCATATTTTAAAATGTCTTTTATCACTATAGAGACCCCCTCCCACACACCCAACACCCAGTCATGGATCCCAACGTGGTTGATGCATCTTCTTAGTCTTATAATCTAGGACAGTCTCCTTGCTTTTGATTTCCTCTCCGTGACATTGCCGGCTTTGAGGAGCTCATAAAAGTCCTCCACATCTTGTTCCTTGTGATTAAATTCAAGATGAACCCATTGGCATGGCACCTCACAGGCAAAATCGTGTTCTTCCGTGCGCCATTGTGGGAAGCACGTGACATCAGCCTGTGCAATTATTGGGAGGTGCTGAGTTGGAGCTTTGGTTAAGGTGACGCCTGCCAGATCTTGCCATCGTAGAGACGATTTTTGTCTTCACCATTTAATAAGCAACGTGTGAGCTGATCTCCAAGGGAGTAAATACACTATGCTGTCTTCCAGCAACCTTTCACCCAGGGATTTTGGCATTTATGGATGATCTTCAGCTAAGTCAGACACTACACTGGAGGTGGCAAAATGGTGGTTTAAAAAATTTAATCTCTTGTTTTTCATATATATGCTGGGAGTCGTCATTAAGAAAGAACTCTCGGGATGCCTGGGTGGCTCAGTTGGTTGAGTGGCTGCCTTTGGCTCAGGTCATGATCCCAGCGTCCTGGGATCGAGTCCCACATCAGGCTCCTTGCTCAGCAGGGAGCCTGCTTCTCCCTCTGCCTCTGCCTGCCATTCTGCCTACCTGTGCGCGCGCTCTCTCTCTCTCTCTGGCAAATAAATAAATAAAATCTTCAAAAAAAAATTTTTTTTAAAAATAAAAATAAAAAAGAACTCTCTCCCCCTCCTCCTTCCCCTCATTCTTCTCATCCTTCTGCATCCCCCACCCCACTCCCGATTATGTTGGTATGTTATGGTGGTTATGCTGTCCATCTGAGCTCAGTTCAGTTGTTTCTGTGTATATATTTAATTTTAGGATTTGATTTTGTTCATCCTTTTTTGATTTAATTCAGTTTTTGAATAAGTGCAATGTATACATGATTCAAAATCGCAGCTGTCTAAAAGATGCAGTGAGAGAGCCCTCGGCCTCATCATGCCCTTCCTCTCCATTCCCACCCACTCCCTCATTTGTGACCATTGTGACATGAATTGGTTTGTTCTCTCTTTTCGTGAAAATAAACAAATTTATCTTCTTATTCCCCTTCTTTCTTCCACCTTGCCCCCCCCCCCCCACTTAGTATCACCAGGCTATCATTGCAAAGCAGTTCATAGCATCTTCCTCATTCTTCTGTTTGCCATGTTCCATACTACTCCGCTGGTGGCTAGAAACCAATGAGCTTCTGTGAATGGAAATTTAAATTTCTTTTTTTCCCAGCATCTGGCTGTTGCAAATAATGGTGAAATGAATTACCTTGTGAATATTTTGTCTAGGGTGCACGGGGGTATATTTTCGGAGTGAATACTTAGAAGTGGAATTACCAGGTGGACAGGTAAATCACATGTAGGTTTATTAAATAACGACTCATCCCCCTCCGGCTGTCGTGTTCTCCCAAGAGCAGTGTGTAAGGGAGCCTGCTGTGGGGTAGATGCCCATTCTGGTTAGAGTGAGGAATTGGCAGTGGCTGGCAGACCTCACTGGACATGACAATCATCCAGGGAGGTTTTGCAGGTGTTTGTCAGGACCCCACTCCCAGGCACTGGCTTCAGTGGACATGATGAGGCATGGATTCAAAGCATTTTGTAGAAATATTAGTTTAGGGACGCCTGGGTGGCTCAGTCGTTAAGCCTCTGCCTTTTGCTCGGGTCATGATCGCAGAGTCCTGGGATCGAGCCCCCATATTGGGCTCCCTGCTCTGCAGGAAGCCTGCTTCTCTGTCTCCCACCCCCTGCTTGTGTTCTCTCTATTGTTGTGTCTCTCTGTCAAGTAATAAGTAAAATCTTAAAAAAAAAAAAAATGAAAAAGTACCAGTTTAACATCTGAGTTTATTTTCCTACCCAGTAACTCCTTCCTTTAACATACCATTCTAGGAAGAGGTAAATGCAAGCATACGATTAATGTGTGAATCTTACCCTGTTCATGATTTCTGAATTGCCCGCAATCCTGGTAACCGTATGTCCTTAATTTTTCAGAAATGGCTCAATTTCAGTTAGTTTTCAGTCTACAAGCATTTGTGGAGCCCTTTCTGGACAGCAGTCAGATTCCTGTCCTCAGTGTGGAGGCCATTCTGCGCTGTATTCATGCTGGGGGGTAGGGGGAGATGCCGGTAAACAGGAATCCATCCAACCCCTTGGTTGGTCAAACACAGGGGGTGTGTAGGTTCCTGCCCTGAGGGAACCCTTTCCAATGGGGGAGATGCAAGTAAACAATATGAGAGTGTAAGTGTAGCACCTTACCCAGCTAGAAGGGTAAGAGATGGTTTCTTAGAGTTGCTGCTGGACATCGCGTTTCTAGACCAAAAAGGGGAACTGCCGCTAAGCCAAGAGGGATGTGTGTGTAGAAGTTTAGAGGCTCTGAGAGGCACGTTGCTGTTATAGAAGTGCGAGTGACCCCAAGTGGCTGGAGGGTGGAGTTCAAGCCAGGGCATGACAAGTACTTGACTAAGTAACCAAGGGGTCCCATCATTTGCTCTAGTGTTTGGCGAGAGTAATTCACTGGAGGGCTGATGGCAGGAATGATGACTTTATTTGTGGAATAAAGAAGGTGTGCATTGGCGTCTTGGAGTTGTGGTGCCCGTGTATTTGATATTTTATCTTGTGGATGTTTTTTTTTCAATGCAAATGGAAGTCCGGGTTATGAAAGTAGCCATCATGGGGAACCCTGGGTGATGTATTTATTGCCCCATCCTGGCTTGATGGACAGAAAGAAAAATCTCTTCAAATTGTTGTCATGATGTTTCTGTCTCTTTATCTGCTTGTTATAATCCAGCTTCAGGGATAGATAGCATTTAAAAAATGCAGAGTCCCTTTGGCCTTGAAAGCCCTAGAATGCTTCCCATCAGCTAAAGAAAAACACACCGATGAGACTAACAGAGGGCCCTCGGTTCACTGATGTTAGCTCTAGAATCACTTCCTCAGGAAATTGTATTTGTGTGTGAGTCTGTGGTTCTGTGGTCTCATTGATATTCCATTGACGGGAACACGGAGGGATTGCGACAGTCCGAGGAAAGGACGGAAGGACGGAAGGAAGGAAGGATGGCGTGGAACTGATGTGTGGCTGCGGAGGAGGGTCGGGGGTGGGGCGGGATCTGCCCTGTCCATCACCTTAGGTTGGAATTTATGTGAGGCTTTGCCACCTCTTCCCTCCTTTCAGTGTAGGTTAAATTCAACCTTGTTTTATTTTAAGTTGCTCAGTAACTTGACAGCATTAGAGAGTTATTTTCCGAGTAGACTGGCTGTCTCAATAAACCAATGTAATCTGATTCCCATGACCTACATCAGCTGACGGTTTGTGAGACATTTATTTTCATTTAAATCTGTATTTGTTGTTTTACTCCTATTATTGCTGCATCTCTGCATTTTAAATTCAAAAGTAGAATTGGGTTAGTACAAGAAAATATTAACTTACTGCTTTTAGATATATTTTGTGACTCTTCTGAGAAAGGGAAGTTACGAGAATTTTTTTCACAAAGGATAGGAAAGCTGAAACTCAATAAGTTAATTGAAAGATTAAATAGGCTTACTTTACAGTTGTTGTTGTTGTTTTTCCCCTCTAAGGGTACTTGGTGAGAGTAGGGGGAGAGCGTGATGTCCAAAACTGCTTAATTTTTTTATTCTTGAAGCTTAAATACTTTGTGTGTGGTCTTGGATATAAAAATCAGGATAATCCATAACCTCACATTTCAGTTTGGGCCTCCGTGTGAAGTTGAATATTCTTATTATGGAAATAATACGACAGTGAGAGGAAGACAGGCTCTCTCATCTGGGTGTTATTATAGACGAGCGCCTACTGTATACCGTCTACTGGGCTTGGCAGGCTTTATTAATCTGTAAAGATGTATCTATTTGGGTGGGGGGTGGGGGGGTGGGGGGTTGGAGCTGAATGAGCCACAAAGGGAGAGGTGGTGAATCTGAGCATTTCTTCCCATTTAGTTGGTAACCAGAGCCAGGGTTTAGAGAGAGGAATTTACATGGCAAAAGATAGCTTTGAGCCTTACTTGACAATGGGATGTCCTAATAAACTGCTCTAGCCTGGCACCACAGAACCTCTTACACTGTGCTTTTTTAGAGATGAGAAGAATTTGAACACTGCTAAGGTTTAATCTCTGTGAATTTAGACATTTGTGGTTCATAGTCTCTTCTCCTCTTTTTTTTTTTCCTGGAGGACCCAGTAATGAAAATATCCATTTCTTTGTTGTCTAATAATTGACTTGGTGAAATATAATGTCATATAAATTATTTGGTAATGCTAGTTCCGTAGTGGTTATCTAAGTTTCGCATGGAAGTCAGAACTTGAGCAGTTAGAAAACTTAAAGATTCAGAGCATATTGGCCATCTCTGTAACCTCCAGACACCGTGCTGCCTTTCAGTAAGCAGCCTTCCTCAGAAATCTGACCTCCATTTGGTTGTCTGAACCAGAACCATGGGGGGTCTTTTCCTCCCCTGTCACGTTACCAAACAGTCTGTTACAGTCACTAACCCGGGAGCCGCACGCAAGAGCCTGGGCACTGTAGTGGCCAACCGCTCCATCCCCCAAGTGGGCCAGACCAATCAAAACGTAGCTTCTGGCTGGGGTGGCCAACACTGTTGCCAAACAAACTTGGATAAACTTGTAAGAGAAGCTGGTACCTCAAGAAAGGAGAGTTGGAAAAGAGAAAGGGAGAAATTTATTTTGGGTGCCAGAAGCTGGGGGAGTTGACAAGCTTGAGCCTTAACACCTGATCTCTATGCACCCAAGATGGACACTAGAGTTTTATTTTTTTAAAAGATTTTTATTTATCTGAGAGAACATGCACATATGTAAGCAAGTGTGAGTTCGGGGAGGGGTGGAGCGGGGAGAAGCAGATTCCCTGCTGAGCAGGGAGCCCCATGGGGACACAAAAGGACAAATATATGGTTCCACTTATATGAGGCACCTAGAATAGGCAAATTCCTTGAGAAACAAAAGCAGAAGGGAGGTTACCAGGGACGGGGAGTTACATTCTTGAGGAGTACCAAGTGTCAGGGAGGAAGAAATTCCTCTGCCCTTCGAGGTCCTTCTGGCTGGCCTGAGAATCAAATTGGCAAGAGACAGACGAACAGAGAAAATAAAATGTAGTTTCATACATACAGGGAATCCACACAGACATGAAATCCCAAAGACAGTGAGGCACCATGGGGCTTCTGTGAGCTAAGGAGAGGGTAGGGTCTGCTGACACAAAGGGGAGAAAGTCCATTAGTGGGGAGGTGAGAGGAGATGTCTGTAAAGCAAAGGTGGCCCTGTTACGCAGATTCATAGGTAAAGAGAAATCTCCGTGAATACCTCTCTTCCTGGTATAGGCAGGCAGTGGAAGGGGAGGTGAAGAGCTTTTCCTGAATCTGCTGGGTTTGGATTGCTTTTAATTCAAAATAATCTTCATGTCAGAGTGGCCCCCCTTGGGGCAGCCCGCTGTTGGCCCTACAAGAGTTCCTGTTGGGTATGAAGACGTTGTTTCTGGAAGTAGGGATGATGCTTACCCGACATTAGGAGTGTGCTTCATGCCACTGAATTGTGGACTTTAAAATGGTTAAAAAGGAAAAAAAAGATCATGTGGTTATGATTGTGATACTGCTCCCCAGTGAAGTCTTCAGCAGCCCAGCCACGCACAGGACAAAATCCAAACCCTGAGAACTGGGGGAGGGGCCTGCCCTTCTGTTCCTGAGCTTCCCCCAAAATCAGAACTGCTGCTTCTGCCTGCTGCTGGGGGCTGGGCCTTCCTCAGTGCCCCTCGCAGAGGAGTTGCAAGGAGGAGGGGGAAGGGCTCTACTCTGTCTTGCTTTCTTTCCTTCCCCCTCCGCTCTTTCCTCCTCCCTCTTTCCTTCCTCATTCTCTTCTCCTTCCTTCCTCACTCGCTGACTTACTTGCCCTCCGTGGGGGGGGGGCATATTTTGCCCCCTGCTCCTACTGCCACCTAGTGACCTGACGTCTCCCAGCTGGCAGGAACAGCTATTGGGTTCCTTGGAACCTCAGTGCGAGGACCAGGGAAGTGCCGTTTTGGCTTTGGGGACTTCCTCCTGCCTTGCTTTAGAACCCTGGAGCCAAGGCTACATTTGAACCCCCACCTGTTTCTTTGTCTGCCTTTCCGCTGAGCTCAGAGCGCAGAGGGAAGACTGTGCTCAATTGATGGATTCGTTAATGCTGCTCAGACCCCACTGCCTTCCGCCGTCCATCAGGCTCCGGCAGGCCTTCCCTTTCCTTCCTCATCAGGTAGTGATAATACCAGGAAGAGCCGGCCGGGGGGTCAGGCACCTTTCTGAGAGTTTGACGTGTGTTCTAACTCATTGAAGTCTGCACAGCCTTTGAGGTAGGTGCTGACAGACATAACGTGAGTACTGCTGGAGGCCGTGGGTTCAGAGCCCTGCCCGTAACCACTGGTACTGCCCAGTCTGTGCCTTTACTTACGCTGTGGCCTCATCCTTGAGGTTAAAGTGCCACCTTTTCCTGAAAAATCTTGCCAGGCTTCCCTAGGCAGACCACGTGTCTCTTCTTCCATTGCTGTCTGATAGCCTTCATGAAGCCCAGACCACATCACGAGGTTATCTTTGCAAGGAAGGGCCCATCTTTTTCTCTTTGGATCCCTCAAACCCAGGACAGTGCCTTGTACTCTGTCCGTATTTGAATGAATGCATTCAGAGTACTCTTTGTTACTCTGTGGTCTTCTCTGGGAGTATGAATGTAAAGTTGGTTCAACACCTTATTCCCCAGAATATGGTCCTAGGTCATCTGAAAGTACACTCAGAATACTGCCACTTGGGGCGCCTGGGTGGCTCAGTGGGTTGGGGCCTCTGCCTTCGGCTCAGGTCGTGATCTCAGGGTCCTGGGATGGAGCCCCGCATCGGGCTCTCTGCTCAGTGGGGAGCCTGCTTTCTCCTCTCTCTCTGCCTGCCTCTCTGCCTACTTGAGATCTCTCTGTCTGTCAAATAAATAAATAAAATCTTAAAAAAAAAAAAGAATATTGTCACTTGCCTTAAACCTATACCTACAGACAAGCTACAGATTCAAAGCTAGATTGGAGCCGGGGACAGAGAGGGAGGATGGACTGGATGTGGCACAAAGGGACCTTGTGGGGTGATGGAAATAGCTTGATTGGCATTGTGGTTACACAGCTGTGTGTATTGTCAAAACTCATTGAACTCTGTTGTTTAAAGTATGTGCATTTTGTTGTCAAGTATTACTTCTGAGTTGACTTAAAAACAAACATAAGAAAGCAAAGGAGAAGTCTTTCGGATTTCTTGTGAGGTTAGGAAAGATGGACTCATGGTTGATGGCTTGTGGTTGTACCACCGTTCCATTTGGGGGGGGGGGTTGCTTTTTTTCTTCTTGCCCTGCCTAAATGGAAAGTCAAGTCTCATTGAGTTACTGCAGCTGGATGTCAGAAAAAGCAGAAGTGTAACAAGCAGCCTGACAGCTGACTCCCTGCGCACCCCCCCCCCCCCCCCGCTCCACGGCGCTTCCTGGGTTTAGTTTAGTCAGGGAGCTGAGCAACTTCAGTTTGAGACTTCACTTATGCCATGAATCATCACAATTGATGCTAGGTAGAGAGATTGCAGCAATAAATACTCCCTGCTCAAAGAAAATAATCTTACGACTAGCTTCCAAATAGATTTATTTAAAGAGATATCTTTAAAACCCACCAGGCTTTTGATGTGCTGTTCTTTTCAGATGTTTAATTTAGAATGTTTTCCAGGTATTCTGAGGAAATCTTAAGAAATGTATGTATTTTTTAAATGTGTAAAAGTAGGTGAGTCTTAATATTTAGATTTTTTTTTTTTTTCAACTTAGCCAAGGGGTGCCTGGGTGGCTCAGTCGGTTAAGCGTCTCACTCTCGGTGGCGGCTCAGATTGTGATCTCAGGGTCATGAGATCGAGCCCCGTGTTGGGCTTGTGCTCAGTGCAGCGGATGAGGTTCTCTTTCTCCCTCTGCCCACCCCCTACCCCCCTGCTCTCTCTCTCTCTCTCTCAAATAAATAAATGAATCTTAAAAAAATAAATAAAGTTGAGCTAAGACTTTCCTATCCTGCCCCTCCTTCTAGCCTCAGGGTGTCTCAGATTAATGGAGTTTTCATCTTCATCCGTGTTCTGTGGCACTTTGAAGGACTTCTCCATGTGTTTGGGAAATGTACCCAGTGTCCTTCTTGATAAAGGTGAAGCACCATGAGATAGCAACATACAGCTGAGATTAGGGGCGCCTGGGTGGCTCAGTGGGTTAAAGCCTCTGCCTTCGGCTCAGGTCATGGTCCCAGGGTCCTGGGATCGAGCCCCGCATCAGGCTCTCTGCTCGGCGGGGAGTCTGCTTCCTCCTCTCTCTCTGACTGCCTCTCTGCCTGTTTGTGATCTCTGTCTGTCAAATAAATAAATAAGGTCTTTAAAGCTGAGATTAACCTGGCGAGATCTAAATTGGTTCAGCTACTTCCCGGCTGGCCATAACTGTGGAGATGAACACAGGATTATATCCACAGTTCGGGCAGTCCGGCGCCATTACCACTGTGTCCCTGTGACATTCCATTAAATTAGGGGTTGTCTTTAATTTGGAGTGGTCATGATAAATTCTAGAGTTATTGCCATTTGGTCCAAGTGATAGATCCATATTTCTAAGTGGAAAGAAGTCTGGAACCCTACTTCTGTGTTCTCACGAATGGTGTTGCAGTTAGTGGTCAGGTATGATGGTCATTGTCAATGTCTTTGCTCACCTCTCTTCCTGTTTTCTGAAAACAGTCATTTAAAAAGGTGTTGCATCTGTAAAGCTGATACTCTCTTATCTCCCCAAATAACTATGAAAGTATTTTGCCTTCTGGAACTTGACAGAAAGATACCAGGTGAGATAACTGATGTTAAAGCAAGAAGCAGATGTGGGGATGGGTGTCTCCAGAGTAATGCATTGAAATTAGGGGATTAAGGGCAGGGCTGAGGGGAAATGGTAGCCATCTGGGGTCAGCACATGATAGCCTGTTGGGCAACTCCAATCCTAGGCCTGTCTTTGTAAAGACACTGTTCTTTGTTGTCTATGACTCCTTTCACACTTTGCAGAGTTGAGTGTTTGTGAACGAGCCTGTTTGACCTACAGGGCCTAAAATTCATATCTGCCTCTTTACCGAAGAAAGTCGAGGGTCTCTGATAGAGACAAAACACAATGGGAAAAAATTAAAAAAAACAAATTGCCTGAAGGTTTCTGTTTGTGCTGGGGTTGGTGGGGAAGGCACCTGTGTGGTTCATATTCTGGAAATGCACATGGATACATAGCAAGTCTGACTGGGGCCTTCAGCGTCCCCCTGTACCCCACACATGAAGAGCAGGGGCAGTGGGGATCCACGGCAGAGAGGGGCCTTTGCCTTCCCGGGAGCTTGCTTACTTAGAGCCTCGGGGTCCTTAATGCACGACTTCAATTCCTCAGACCCTTCTCCCCAGTGATGACCTAATGTGCTTCGCTAGCACTGGGCTGTCTTTAGACGACCTTGAGATTCCCCCCTCAAACTCAAACTCAAACTCCGGCTTCTCTTGAGGCTTGCTTATAGCCCTTATAGCTCAGAGCCCACCTTGCTGTCTGGGGTGATGCCCGCATGGGTCTAACGTGGTGCTTAATCATAAAAGGAAATGTCATTTTCCTTCCCTCTGACTTTCCTGTTCCCCGGTGTCACCGGAGCAGGAAGAACAGTGAGCCCGCTGATAGCTGGCTCTAACATTTCGGGTTCTAACAGGCAGTGAAAGTTCTTTGCTTGGTAGTTCTGATTGAAGCCCGTGCGTGATAGATTGAAGAAGCACCTCCTTTCAGTGCTCTGACTGGCCGCCCCCCTCCCACCCCTTGGTTCTCTTTCCATAGCTCCTCCCTCAAGTGCACGTCTAGGCTCCTTGAGGGCAAAGGCACTAGTTGGTTGTAGTGTCTCAGTGTCTTGGATAACGCTTGGCACATGATGGGTTCCCAGTAAATACTTGTTTACCTACCGAATGTTTTCCCTTAGTAGATGTCCAGCCACTGGGGAGGCTTAGGGTGTTTGTTTTTCATTTCTTTGGCCTTACTTAGATGTCTGACTTGTCATTTCCTTTGGCTGTACTCAGAATTCTAGGATTTGGGGTAATTGATCATTTTCCCTTTGTCCTACCTGTCTATGTCTGTCTGTCTGATGGCATCTTTTATTATCCCTCCTCTCCAGGGAGCCTGGGGATCCCCTGACAGATATAAATATCTCTACCCTGCTTTTATGAGCACCTGCAACTTTTTCTTCACCATTACTGGTGATCAGAACAAGTGAAGGTGAAACAAAGTATCTGATTTATGCCAGTATTATCCTCTGTGTGAGGTGGGCGGCTGTGCAGATGACTTTTCAAGGGAAAGTTGGGACCACCTTCACATGGTAATGAGTTTAAGTAATAGCACGATCTTCCTTAATCTAAGAAGGTTATTGATTAGACATAAGATAGTTATGCTTTGGATTGTTGCTGCAAATCAGTTATGGCTGTTTCTGTTAGCCCTTTAGCTCTACCTAAATTCATTTTTGAACCAGAGGCACAAAGGAAGAAATTTCTAATGTAAGTTGCCTCCCATTTATTGAACTGCCCGCTCTCTCACGTAGATGTACATTCTTGTGAGATCATTAACATGATACTTACAGATGATCTGGCAGGTACCATAAGCGCAGAACAAATAGCCTGGCGGCTCCGTCACTGAAAGCTAGCACTTTGTTCATGTAGTAGGACTGTGTTTGCTAGAAGGTACTTTAGGGGATCATCTCGTACAGTGTCCTCATAGGTGAGGACCCCACAGCTCGCGGGGAGGTGACTTGCTGAAGGTCACGCATTTGATTAGGGCAGAATTAGAGCTAAGATCCTCCTTTCCTGACCCCTAAGAGTAGTGATGGTTTGATAGCTATTAGAAGAAGCAAACCCACAAAAACCAGCGGTTATTGTCAGTCATGGCTACAGTGAAATTCGGCTTTAATTCCTAAAAATGTCTTGATTCCAATATACTTGGATTTTAAATATGCATTGCCAAACTGGGGGGGGGGGGACATCAAATTTGTTTATCTTCTTTGTAACTCGACTTAAATGCTTCTGAGTAAATGAAATGCTCCTGAATAAATAACATCTCTGACGGCCGTGGTTCAGCTTCCCCAGCTTGGTTAGTCTAATTTTCAGAGTAACAGAGTTGGCCCCTGTCCTCTGGCCCAGTCCTTCGGGACTGTGGTTGTCCCAAGGGGCAGTGCTGGCAGGGCCAGTCCTCTGGTCGTGTGCAGGTCCCTGGGGCTGATCATGGCCTTCTGGCTGGCTGGTCTGCTGCCCTCTGCCTGTATAGCCACGATCTCTCTGTCTCACCGGGTCTGCCCCTGCCACCAAGGCCACTCTGCCTCTAGACCGGGTCACCATTCCCTGCCGCATCCTCAGGTCATCCAAGACAATGGTTGAGAGTTTTCACTTTCTAGAGTCGTGACATCGTTAAATACAGCAAACCACGGATGCTCATAGGAGGAAACAATGTAAATATTAGAGTTGGGGCCGATGGAATTCTCATTTAACATTTGTCAGAGTCCTAGAATCCACTGCCTTCTCCATTAAATCAGAGTGAGTGTAGTTAGGCCAGTTGGACTCTGCGTCCATCAGGCAATTGTGTCCTAAAAGAATTGCTCTCTGCTACCAGAGGACCGGAAGTCAGCGGCACGTCCGTCACTGCCGGGCCATTCCCATTCTTGCCACTTACCAGAGTGTTTGCCGAGATCCAGTATAACCAAGTGGTCTTACCAGCTGAAATGCCACATTACATGGAATTGTAATGATTTCATTTAATCCCATTTCAAATACTTACTTTTTCTTGAAGAATGAAGTAATAAATAGCCAGCATCAGAAGGAGGAGCTATTTCCAGAGAGGAAGAAAAGCAGGACAGTGTCCAGTTTAATCTCTGACTTCAAGATGATTCTCACCAGGACCATTGAATTGAAGGTCCTGATGGAGACCATCGGGTGGAATAGTTCAAGGTCAACCAGGGTCAGCCAGATGTAGTTGCTCTTGGTCCATGCCAGTTCTGAGGGGAGGCTTCCCAATGAAGGTCACAGCCACAGATCCAAATCAGGACGTACGGAGGGTCGCAAGAGTCTAAGCAGAGTACAACGTTCTGGATTATTTATTTCCTCCGCTTTTTTATCCTCATTTGCCTCGACTTCTAAAAGCAACTGGGACTGCGCAGACTCGGTATTGGAGGTCTGTGTTATTTTACCACCACTGAATTCATAGTGACGCTTTATCATGCCCACACCTTTTATCATGGTGTTTGAAATTATATAGTGTTTTTAAAAGGGGAACTTTTATTTTGGGGAAAATTTATCAAGTGTTGAAGAGCATCAAATACCCACTACTCCCAAACAACAACATTTCCACCCCACCCCCCAATCATGCTTCCCTGTAGTTACACAAATCTCAATCCATGTTTTAAAAAAAATATTTATTTATTTATTTGAGAGAGAGTGTGAGAGAGAGGGCGCGTAAGCAAGGGGCCAAAGGAAAAGGGGTGGGGGGAGAAAATCTCGAGCAGACTCACAACCTGAGCTGAAACCAAGAAAAGCATTTTAGGGGTGCCTGGGTGCCACCGTCGGTTGAGTGCCCAATGACTGGTCCCCATTCGGGTTTTTTGTTTGTTTGTTTTTTAAAGATTTTATTTATTTATTTGACAGACAGAGATTACAGGTAGGCAGAGAGGCAGGCAGAGAGGAGGAAGCAGGCTCCCTGCTGCACAGAGAGCTCGATCCCAGGACCCCAGGATCATGACCTGAGCCGAAGGCAGAGGCTTTAACCCACTGAGCCACCCAGGCGCCCCGCCCACTCGGGTTTTGATCTGAGGGTTGTGAGGTCGAGCCCTGCATCGGGCTCCACGCTCAGTGGGGAGTCTGCTTCTATCCCTCTCTCTCTCTCTTGCCCCCGCTGCCCCCCGCCCCACTTGCTCACTTGCTGTCAAATAATTATTTTTTTTAAGAAAGGCATTTTAAACCAAAACATGCGTTAGTACTGAGTTCAGTGATTGTTCAAGGCCTTTTATCTGTATGCTGTACTGTTGACATCGTTTATGAAACTAAGGACTGTCTTAGGAAAATACGTTTGAAAATTAGTTCTCTTATTATAAGCCATAATTATTTTGAGAATGTCCTCCTTTAGGGGCTCTTCCTCTTCTTGTGATCTGGTTTTTGATCTTTAGATTCTTTCAAAAATAAATTGTCCCATGATGTTTCAGAATACACTTGTTTGTATGCGTTCCCAGTGCCCTTTCCTCCTGAATGTAATGAGTGTCTTACTGGACTGCCGTGTCTTGCTCTGGTAAGGAAAGAACCTCAGACTCTGGTTCCTGAGGCTCTCACCTGAGTGTGCTTCATGTAAGATGCATTAGACCAGGCACTCGAGTTTCTTTCCCAGCTTACGTGGGCTTTGTTTGCATTCCCTTTCTTCTGTGGTTGACACACACCTTTCCAGGTTTTGAAGGAAGGGAAAAGGGATGATTCATCATCAGCTTTGGTCCATAGGCTCATAAATTTTCTTCTCTTTACCTAACTAATCATCATCATTACTAATTATGCTGCAGAAAATAAGCTGGAATGCAGTACAGGCTGGCGTCACACAGAGCACGTCCACGGATAGATGAGAGATGCTGTCACCAGGATGCCTTGAGTGGCTGAGCATGGAAGATAGGAACTGTTTCCCCATTCTGCTTTGGTCGTCAGCCTTTACCCTAGGGCCTAGGCTTACGTGGATAGAGTTGAAAATTGAGTAGTATAATCCAGTTTTGTTTTTTTTTTTTTCCGTATAATCCAGTTTTAAAGGAGTGCAATGTAAGCGAGCATTACTTGGAACATAAATTCGTGAATAAAATTGCATGTTGGTTTTGTTGAAAAATGATGGTGTGGCAGGCCTTGGGGCAGGGCCAAGGAGAACCCTTGCATTCTTCCTCCCAAGCTGTTCAAAATGGCGGTTCTTTGAGAGCCAGGAAGAGCTCTCTGGGCAGATGGCACACAGCACTGGAAGGAGTGCTCCTTGAGCCTTTTACCTGATTCAGCTAGAACTCCATTTTCCTCTTTAGCCAGTAAAGAATCAGGCTTCCAGAGGTTCAATGACTCGCTCTAGTGTCACAGCTGGTGGTGATAGAGCTAGGATTGGACCCAAGGTTCATTGAGGCCAAAGCCCTTGTTCTTCCTCCTCCACTAAACTGATTCCCACATTTTTTATATGAAAGTAAGGTAAAGGATAAGGCAGGCAGGAAGGGTTTTTTTTTTTGTTTTGTTTTGTTAGGAAGGAAAATTGATAATTTCGTGGTCACAGTTTCCGTACTGGTATCAAGAAACAGTTTTTTTGTCCCAGCTCCATGTATCTTGAAGGTGGTGGTCCTGAGTGCCGTTGTTAAAGAAAGCTGTCTCCAAATTCGTAAAATTGCAGGAATCTGTGCTTTTTCTTCCCCCCTCCCCAGTTTTGTCATTTCTGCCACCATAGCTCCAAGCAGTCAGTCCTTCCCACCCAAGCACATTCCCATCTGCCTGTGGTCTGTCACCGTGGCCTTATCTCTGTCCCTGGGCTTTAATGCTAAGGACAGAGAGGAACATTTGCCAAGATTCGCCAGCAAACCCTGTGTTTTGCTTTTGTATTTTAGGAAAGAATAAATTCTGTACCTGGGGTCTGAAATGAGAAGGTTCTACCCTAACTGCTGGCTCACGGGGGATTTCCATTCCGCTTTGCCCACTGCAGACGTCTGGCAGCTTTCCCCTGTCTGAGCTCATGCGCTCCCTTTGCCTGCACCCGTCGCGGGCGGTCATGGTGTTGGGCAGGACCGCACAGACCCTGTGGCTTGGAGCACGCCTGCCTCCTCTGCTTCTCTTCCCTCAGATTTCTCTGTTCTCAAAACAAAGTGATTCTTCGCCCTCTCAGCTACTGGCCTGCCCCTTTGCCTCACGCTACCTCCAAAGGGACTCCGGTGCTTCCATTCCAGCATCCCTTCCGACTATGTCATCCCCCTGATACTCCACTGAAGACACTCTTAAAAAAAATACCAAGGATTGGGGGCACCTGGGTGGCTCAGTTGGTTAAGCGACTGCCTTCAGCTCAGGTCATGATCCCGGAGTCCTGGGATCGAGTCCCACATCAGGCTCCCAGCTCCATGGGGAGTCTGCTTCTCCCTCTGTCTCCTCTCATGCTCTCTCACTCTGTCTCTCTCGAATAAATAAAAAAATAAAAAAAAAATAATACCAAGGACCTCCTGGTCACCAAAGCCCAAGGTTCTCTCTCCATACCCTCATGCTGCTCAGGCCTTTTTTTTCTTCTTCTTCTTCTTCTTTTTTTTTTTTTTTTTTTTGCGAGGGATGCATGCTGGGAGATGATGGCTTTCCTTCTACCTCTGTCCCCGTTCATCCTTTCCATCAGAAGGAGCTGTGTGTTCCCCGAGGGTGTCTCTCTGTTCTTTTGTCTCTGGCTGATAGCTCTTTTTGGTGGCCCTCACCTGAGTCTCCAGGTCCATGCCTGACTCTTCTCTATACTATCATCCCCACATTTTCAGCTTTTTTCCCAACTCTTTTTTTTTTTTAAGATTTTATTTATTTATTTGACAGAGAGAGATCACAAGTAGACGGAGAGGCAGGCAAAGAGAGAGAGAGAGAGGGAAGCAGGCTCCCTGCTGAGCAGAGAGCCCGATGCGGGACTCGATCCCAGGACCCTGAGATCATGACCTGAGCCGAAGGCAACGGCTTAACCCACTGAGCCACCCAGGCGCCCTTTTTTCCCAACTCTTTCCTGTCTTCCTGAATAACTTGTTTCGTATCTCTTCCCAGCACCTCAACTGGAAGGTGGCCTAAGCAGAACTCACTGTCGTTCCGTCAGGATCCCTATTTCTCTTAATGATGCCACCCTCCTCTACAGACTTCACCTGTGCCTTCTCCCTGCCACACAGCCACATTGTAATTCACTGCCGGATCCCACTCAACTTCTCTCCTACCGCTTGGCACCTCTCATCTCTTCAGCCTAATTGCCCATCTTTCCTTCAACGACTCGTTACGTCTTGTCTAATATTATAATAGCTTCCCTGCAGGTCTTTCCAATCTATCCTGAGTATGACTACCTAATGAATCATTCTTATATTCTTTTTTTTTTTTTAAGATTTTATTTATTTATTAGAGAGAATGAGTGGGGGATGGAGATGGGAAGGAGCAGTGGGAGAGGGAGAAACAGACTCCACACTGAGCAGAGAGCCCCATGTGGGGCTCAGTCCCAGGTCCCCCAGATCATGACCTAAGCTGAGGGCAGATGCTTAACCCACTGAGCCACCCAGGCGCCCCCTCATTCTCATACTCCTAACCTCTCTGGTATTTTCCCATCGCCCACCAGAAAGCCCCACATCCTTAGCACTCAAGGCTGTCCACAGTGTGTGGTCTGTGCCTGGCCACACTCCCCTCTCCCCTCCCTGCAGGAATGCTCTCTCTCCGGCTGGGCCTGCGGGAGGCTGCTTGCAAGTTCTCCAAGAATCTCATTTCTGTAAAGGGCATCTGGGGGCACCTTGGCCTCAGTTGGTAGAGCCTGAGACTCTTGATCTCAGGGTTGTAAGTTTGAGCCCCACATTGGTTGTAGACATTACTGAGAAATAAAATCATAAAAAATTAAAAGGCATCTGTTTCAAAGACCTAAACATCAAAGCTAAAACTATAAAATTCTTAGAGCGGGGATTTTCAAGTTACTCTCATATTAGGAAAAAAAAATTCTCCAGCCAGTGCCACAGGTAGAGCCTAGAAATAATTCTGCAGCTGCTCACGCTCTTTCCTTGGCTCACACTGATTTCTGAACCTGAAAATGATCTGCCCCCTGCTTTTATATGTCCAAATTCTCTCCATAATCCAGATCATCCGTTGAGCCTTCCCTGATTCCTCCTACCCCTGTCCGGCAGGTTTCCCTCTGTGTTTGTATTATAGCTGTTCACATGAATAACTGGTTCCTGCTAGGCTGGGAGTTTCTTACGGGCAGTGACAAGATCTTGGTTACAAGGGACAAAAACAAATACCATAATTCTTGATACGTGGAGATGTTCAATAAGAATCTGAATGAATACATGAATGGGAAGAGAAAATCTATTCATGTTTTCTTTCTTACCTAACCAGATTGCTTAAGAGTAGGATTTGGATCAGTTTCATCTATATGCCCAGTAGTAGCTAGCATTGTGCTTTGTGCCTGATAGATGCTCCACAGATAGCTTTAATTTTTACTTTTTTCAGTTTTTTTTGAGGTATAACTGACAAAACTGTAAGACATTGAAGGTGTGCGTGGTGGCGATTTGCTATATGGACATTGTGAAAGGACCCCCTGCCCCCCCATCTAGCTAATTAACACCTCCATCACCCAATAATATGTTTTTTCATCGAGAACATTTGAGTTCTACCCTTAGCAGATTTCAATTATTCAATAAACATTTCTTAAATTAGTGGATAGATAAGCAGTTGATTATGATATGAACTTTCTGAATGCTCTATTATTTTGTTTGACTTTCAGTAACTTAATCGAGGCGCTCTTACTACATCTAAAATGTTTCACGGTATGTTGCTGGTTTTGGTTATTGTTGTTATTTTCACCAGTGATGATTTTTTGCTTTAAACTTTTCCTCCATTTCTAATTCTGATTTCTAACAAATCATATCATTGGCAAGGAGTACATTCTTAATTTCACAAGGGAAGTTAGAAAAAGAAGGTTTGCTTTTTAAGAAACGTGTGCTGGAACTTTTCTTTGTTATTAGCTCCTGGCCCTGGGAGCGGGTGGGGTTCAAGGACTGGTGATTTTTTTCTACAATAGTGGTCGGGTAGTTCTTTCCAGAGCCATTGTTACTCCATCCAGAGACGGGTAATTTGGACACTTTCAATAGGAAACAGAATTAGCAGCCTTCACTGCCACACTGGAGCCTTAGGGGTTTCCTCAGACCCCAGTTAAGTTGAACCAAGTCATTCTGCTTCCTCTCAGTACCAGGAGGCTTACACTGTTTTCGTTTTATGGTGGGGGCTGCCTGCCAGTCTTCTTTGGCAACCTCTTGCTAGACAATACTTGGTTACGACTGGCGAGTTAATAGTACTTGCTTGCAGTCCCATTCCTGGGTGCGAGCCTAAATAGTATTGCAATTAAAGTAAGGGATGGAAAATACTAGGGGTCCCTGTGTGCCTTTGTGACCCCTGCTGCCTGAAGGCTCATTGCTGCTGCTGGCCATTGTTGCTGTTGTTTTGAGTTCTTGTCTCTTTTGAAACCAAATGACAAGCATTACTTTATTTCAATGATTTGGTGGGGGGGGGGTCCCAGATATGGTGGGGGGGTCCCCAGATATGGTGGGGGGTCCCCAGATATTTGGCTGCACTGTTTTAATTTTCTTTGCGAGAGGAATTGAACAAGTAAGTTACATGGACTCCCTAGATTTGGGAAGTTGCCTGAATCTGGCAATGAACACTTGCAGGAGGGTAAGTCGAGTCAGGAGAAGACGACCAGCGGGTTGAAGGAAAGAAATTTACTTTTAGGAGACGATACAAAGTTAATGGAAGCAAGAGAATTTCTTCGGTGTATTTTAGAAGAACAAGCCAGGGTCCACCAAGATACTCAAAACATAATCAAGTCTCCCTCTTTATGAAATATGGGGCATGTGTGCCCCCGTGAAAGCATTCCCTGTAGAAATGAGCAAGGTACTTACCGGAAGAAGCCGCCTGAGACAACTCCTGTACCTTGCACTGGGCATTACAAGTGGGACTCCTGTAATCTCTCCCGAGTGGGAAATTTTTATGTTTTTGACCCAGTGTCAAGACTTTTTGAACCCCGGCTGATGTGCTGACACCTCAGCTTGTTTGAAATAATTAACTTTTCTGCATTTTTTTGTCTTCTTCAGAAATGAACACACTCGAGTATGCTCGGTGCCTGTGAGCTCCCTGATCCCCTCACGACTTTGGAAAGCCAAGAAGGAGGGCGTGGGAGTGCCTGCCCCTGAGAACAAGCTCCTTCCCCTTGGCCTTGGCCTTCCTGCTTCCCAGAGGCGCGATGGAGACGCTCTCCCAGGATTCCTTGCTGGAATGTCAGATCTGTTTCAATTACTACAGCCCCCGGCGAAGGCCCAAGTTGCTGGACTGCAAACACACCTGCTGCTCGGTGTGCCTCCAGCAGATGAGGACGAGCCAGAAGGACGTGAGGTGCCCCTGGTGCCGGGGCGTCACCAAGTTGCCCCCGGGCTTCTCCGTGTCGCAGCTCCCCGACGACCCCGAGGTCCTGGCGGTCATCGCCATCCCGCACGCGTCCGAGCACACCCCAGTGTTCATCAAACTTCCCAGCAATGGGTGCTACATGCTGCCCCTGCCCATCTCCAAGGAGCGAGCGCTGCTGCCCGGAGACATGGGCTGCCGCCTGCTGCCCGGGAGCCAGCAGAAGCCGGTCACCGTGGTGACCATCCCCGCGGAACAGCAGCCTCTGCAGGGCGGGGCGCCCCAGGAGGCGGTGGAGGAGGAGCCCGACCGGCGTGGCGTGGCCAAAAGCTCCACCTGGTCCGGGGTGTGCACTGTGATCCTGGTGGCCTGCGTCCTCGTCTTCCTGCTGGGCATCGTGCTGCACAACATGTCTTGCATTTCGAAGCGCTTCACTGTGATCTCCTGTGGCTGAACAGCGCGGCAGGGGAGTCTCTCGTGGGTGCCAACTCGGGGTTGAGCAGGTGTTGGTGATGGGATCGCAGCGAGAAGATGGGGGGCGACGCTGATCATTTGGTGCCAGCGCTGGCCTCTGGGCTGCCACTTGATTAACCGGAG
The DNA here is from genome assembly GCF_902655055.1 of Lutra lutra. NCBI lineage: Eukaryota > Metazoa > Chordata > Mammalia > Carnivora > Mustelidae > Lutra > Lutra lutra. Next base: position 14,708,327 of record NC_062289.1, read on the forward strand.
ACAGACGCGAAGGGCAGACGCGAGGTCTCAGCGAGATACCGGGCAAATCATTGAGCGTTGGTGGCAACAGCTTCGAAGACGATTGCATGCATCCCCATAATCATTTATTAAATGGACTGTGATTTATGATTTGTCAGAATCCTGTTATGAGATAGACGTATTCTACTTAGACGTTAAACTGTGCAAGTGCGTACAATGTGATCTTCTCTAAATGTGGTAGATTAAAACAAAGATGCTTATGTATACAAATAGAACTAAACCTGAGAATCCCCCTAAAAATTCAGCGACGACATGCAGTGCTGGTTCCTTTCCCCTTTTTAATGGAAATCCAGTCTTCATTTAGTTGCTAAGGCTTTTTATACTTTTTGAATGGCACCCGAATTAAAATAAGTGAAGTGGATGGTCTTTTTTTTTTTTTTTTTTTGAAGAAAGTGTCCGAACAAGTGTTTCCAGTGTGTTGTGTTTTGTTTTGTACCTCCATTTTTCTTCCCTTGTAATTAGAGCTCGCTACGTGTTTATTAAACTGAAAGCCCAACAGGAGAGCAATAAACTGAGTAATAATGAGAAATGCCTAATCCCACAGGAACCCTATATGCCAATTTTTCTCAAGCCATCTCACGAAGTAAGAATTTTAAATGTAAATATTGTGTTATTTGTGTGTGCGTGTGTGTGTGTCATTTGATTTACCTCAGGTTTTGAATCTTTTCAGAAGAATCCCAGGAGTAAGACTTTGTGGGCCTGAATGAGTCCAGGGCCTGACTCGGTGGCCACCTCTCGAGCGCCAGGACCCAGGACTCTCCCCGGGAAGTGTCACGCACATATCACTTCCAACATTTGCTCCTCCTCTGTATATCCAAGTCCTGTATTCTGTGAGGCACAGATGGAAAGTGACAGAAGACGCTGTCTTGGCTCGGGGTTTGGAGGTATCATGATAGATATGAGTGTTGTTCATTGATGACAAACCTGGACTGACATTTTAATAGACAGTCCATGATTGCTTTTTGAACGATGTTGTTCCGTGAGAGTGTAAACCATTTAGGATTCCAATTTCCTCTTGTTGGTACAAGTGAGAAAATCTCTTGTATTTCAAAATATGTTTTTATTGAGAAAAGTGACAAGGTAAACTAACGACTCACATTCCCAATCTAAAATGGATCAGTTCATCATAAATTCTCGAATATTCTTAAAAGTATAGTGATCTGCGGACGCCGGTGAAGAAAGATCTGCTGGTGTTGAAGTTGTAATTTCCTGTGTCTGGATGTGTGTGCATTCAGAAATAGCCATCAGCTTTACGGTTCTCTTCTAATTTCTTTTATGGAATTCATGGAGCAAGTGTATTTGAAAGCTCAAAGTAGAAATTAGGTTAAAATGCCATTTTATTGTCTAAGCTATTGGGCATTATACAACAAATAATCTAGGATTTATTTGGTATTAATAATTTAGGTATCCTATTAACTCAATACTATCCTCTATTACGTAACATAATATACTGTTGGGTTAGTGTCGATTTCTCAAACTCTGCCAGGCTGCCGTGATGCATGTCTGACCTAATTTCTATACCTCTTGGAGGAAAGGAAAAAAAAAAAAAAAGACCACGGAAAATGTTGCATTAAGAATGCTACATTTCAAACGGACTTGACCCTTGCAGTTTTCAGCCAGGCCATATTTGAGTTGCTTTTGTGAATGATATCTATGTCTGTCTATGTTCAGTATGAAATGACTGGCCCCGTAGTATAGTATGAACTAGAGTCCTGCGTGTTAAGTAGGTTTTATATAGACACTAATGTGTGTGGCGGTAGAGCGCCCTGTGTTTCTTAGTGCAAAGCCGTAGAGTAAAAATGTCCACGTAACTTAAAAACAGTCCCACGCTAGAGCTGCAGTGAAGCAGTGCTAAATTAATCAGCCCTGTGATAGATTATTGACTTTACAATTTAAGGTAACAATAACACCCAAATCAGAATTCTGTGTGTGCGTCTTCCTGACCTAAGAAATACTGTTTCAACGGATTCTGCCTGCAGTTACTTGTGTATTGCCTGTCAAAGTGTGCAGTTGTGCACACATGTGTGCGCGTGTTTCTGTGCGTCATAGCTCAGCCTGCAGATAGAATATTTGTACACTTGATGTTTTCATGTTAGTTGGCATCCCATCGCGCTGGCCTCTTCTGGCATTTCCCCACGACACTAACAACTCATCTACCCCGTGTGACAAAAGTCCAGGGACACAATCAACTGGAATTCACAGTTGCACATCAGTGGAAAAAAATCACAACTGAAAGCACAGAAAGTCAGAGCTGAGAGCAGCCTCTGGTGGCTTCCTTTTGTGCATGAGTCCATGGAGGCCCACAGAGGTGTGTGGCCCCTTGTAATTCTGCAGCAAAATGGAGACGAGAACTGCATTATTCTCTGCTCTTTCCGAGGCCTGTTGATGTCTCTGTCGGGCTCTGATCCTTTGGAGGGTGAATAAATACCCTTTACTCACTCAATAGTGCTTTAGTTTGTTGTTGTTGTTGTTTTAAATATATATATATCCGCTTTAGTTAGCATCTACCTCTCTGGGAAACGAAAGGATGATTGAGTTAAGGATGAGTATAGACATTTAATAAAAAATGATGTGATTTGAATTTTTAAAATTGTCAACCATTGGTTCCCCCCACCCTTATGTAAAGGACAATGAGTGTTGTGTAAATAGTAAACTTTAAGAAGCATGAATTTTCATCTTTATTAATGATCTTGACATAAGCAAGAGAATACTTCATATGTTAAGTACAACCAACCAAGAATGCTATCAAAAAGCATTGTCTTGGGAAATTTTTGTACAGTGACCTGGGGCACAAGTTGTGATCGAAAAGGCCAATTGGTTTTCAGTTTCAGTCATACTTTATGATTAGAAAGCTTAAAAGGTATTTTCTTTAAGAATACAATTAAGTTCAGTTTTGAGCATGACCTAAAAGTAGGTCCCTTGAAGGTTAACCCATGTGCTGGTGCCACTTAGAGCTATTCTGTTCAATAGATCTCTCTCCGATGACAGAAGTGTTCTATGGCCTATGCGGTCCAATATAGTGGCCACTGGCCATATCGGCTAGTGGGTAGTTGAAGTGGGGTTAGTATGACTGAGGAATGTATTTTGTATTTTATTTAAGTTATCTAAACATAGTCACTCACCTATGGCTGGTTACTACCGTATTGGACCATGTAATTCTGGAGGGTTGCATAGTGGGATCTAGCATGAGAGTGTTGACAGGGTACAGAGTAGGGCTAAGAGAACAGTTTGTGGTTTAGTAACATGCAGTTGCTAAAAAAAAAAAAAAATCCTTTCTGGGCTTAAAAGATAAATGATCTCAAGTATGATGATTCAAATTCATTGATTGCCCTTTGGGGTTATTACTTACATACTTTGGGCCATAGAATGGTCAGTGAGGCATAAAGAGTGTTTTATGAAGCCCCTCGTCTGGGATCATTAGCTGCATGTGAATCTGTTGTCCAAAAATAGTAGTTAGACAGTAACTGTATAAACGTTTGACTTGCAAGCTATGCATGACCTATACTGTGAAACTGTGTTTAGGATCTTAGGGCCAAAAAGTAAATGTTACAGAAAAACAGAAAAAAAAAAAGTCTAATGAAATTCCTCTTCACTTCAAGCATCTTACCCAGATTTCATCACTGCATGAGTAAGGTGTGAAATGTAAGAACAATCATGTTTCGCAGTGTTTGTAGAGGGGTTTTGTTTGCCCTTGAAGTCTGCTGGCTTGTCGTTGTGTTTGGTATGAGGACCCATTTTCAGATGCTGGACGACAGCATAGGTACTGTTCTTAGAGTGAGATTTGACACGTGCAGTCTTGTTTGGTTTTTCCTTTTATCTCTTATCACTGAACAAATTGCAAATTTGCAGCCGTGCACAAAGGCTTTTTTTTTTTTTTTTTTTTTTTTACATTAAAAAACATTGTTCAGGGAATTTAAAGTGTTATTAAAGGGTTATTAAAGTTAACGAAAATTGCTTTTTAAGTGAGTAAAAGAAAGCAGAAAATTGAGTTTGAGATACATTTTCATAGAAAGATGAGACTCTTCCTGATGGTATGATACTTATTCTAGTCTGTATTTTGATTTGAAGAGTTCACATTGCTTTATTTGAAATCCTGTGCGGTGTCAGAATTGGCTAGTCTACTTTTCATTGTTCCTGAGTATAATGTGAACATTGCATTTGTCTCAATTTAGCAAAATTTTAAAAAAATTTTAGCAAAATAGATTTTTTTTTTGAGAACTCGTCAGTGGGCATGACCTTTATAGCTTATCTCTTAAAATTATTTAATTTTTTTTTTTGCCAAGATAATAGTTTGTCTTCAGACTTAAGAGGAATTTAGAAGTCTAGAAGTTATTGGTATGAGAGGAGTGATATCGAAAAGGTTTGAATTTCTATCTTCTCCTAAAAGAACGATATTGTCAGTCAGTGTGCATTTTGTTCCCACACAAAACATGTCACCAGTCAGTTGATCGGTCATCCTTGACCATTTCCGTCATTCCCAGGAAAACATCACATACAAGGTAACCCTTAACCAAAACAGAAGCTCCAGAAAAGAATGGAGTCATCAAGAAAATCCAGTAGCTGTGTTGAAAGTATTAGTCTATCTCAAAAGCAGTGAATTTTAGTTAAATTTTAGTTAAATTCAGTTAAATTTTATTAAGCATGAAATATTTCTAAAAAATAAGTGGAAATTGAAGCCATTGATTTTTTTTCTGACACGATTCACTATATATATATATATATATATATATTTGCACATACAGGTATAGACATATATGTACATACACACACGACTTAGATGTAACAGGAGTTTAAAAAATCAAGTAAAAAAATGTTGTTAGTCATGTTTTCCAATTTGTGGGTTATATAATGTTGAACTTAGATGTTAATTTCTTAACAAATGCTATAGGCTGCGTACATTATATCAAACCAACCACCTTTGGGAATGTCTAGGTGAATAAACCCTTGACACTTCAAACCTATGAAAAGGTGGGTTCTCCTCTATACATTTTATTGGAAAGCCATTGATGATTGAAGAACGCAAGCAGGAGGGGCATTTAGTTTCTGCCTTTCAAATGGCTTGTTTTTTGGCTCAGGTGGAGTACCATTATTCCTGAACTCATGCAGTGTGGCTCCAATTTTTCTCCACAAGTTTCCTTGCACAGTTGGGCCAATGGATTTTTTTTTTTTTTTTTCAGGACTCACTGCCCGGGGTATCCCACTATTCCCACTATGTATATCTCCCTTACGATGTAGTGGTGCTTGAAAACACTCATCTTGTTAGCTGGACTTTATTATTCTAGTCTAAGGTTTTTGATACTATTCATATTATGATCTTTTATAGGAACAATCAGTAATATTTGGGGCAAAGTACAGAGGAGTCTCTTAAAGTCCGCATCAGCAGGCATTGTCTTTTGTTTTTTCTGGGGGTGCTCTCTTAGAGTTGTCCCTGTTCTTCTAGAACACTGCTCTAAATTCATCACCGCAGGGTGCAGGGCTAGTAGCCTGTGTGAGGGTTTTCTGTATTCTCCCTGTGAGTTACTGGGTTATTCTAATTAGTTTTCCAAAGTGATGTTCCATTTTGAATTTGACATTTGCTTTTTGAGAATCTGGAAGTAGATGATTGACTGTGAGCATGGTAAAGGAACATGGGGTGTAAGGAGGAGGAAAAAGAGGAGGAAGATGTCCCCTCGACCTCAATCTGTGTCATCTCTGTTTAGATGGGAGGACAGAGTAGGTGCTGTCATACACTGTGCTTTAGGAAGCTCCTGGCCTGATTTTTCTGGCTGAGAGACAGATCCTGTGTGGGAGCAGTGGAGACGTGGCCTTGGGTCTATAGTAATAGGTAGATGTGCTCAAGACAGAAAATACTTGCATAAAAGGAGAGAAATCTGTAGTGGGATCATGGGTGGAGAACAAAATACATGGGAGCTGAAGGTCAGTTGTGGTAGAAACCAGCTGAAAAAAGAAACACAAGGACGACTAGGAATAACTTAGACAAGCACAATTTGTCATTCTAGGATGGCCTACCAAATTCAGTTCCAGATGTCTAAGTTGAAGACAGAGAGAGTGGGCTGGGCCAGTGAGAGGATCCAAGCTGCTCCACCCCCACCCCTGGGTTGTCCACACGCTAGACAATCTCTGAGCCTGTTCTAGAATTGGTTGCTAGGTCATTACCCACGAACTCTAATAATACCCTCTTAGCAGTGGAATGCATTGCCCAGGTCTGTGGTTGACTTGAGTAGGTTGATCTATTGGGAAGACTCATCCAAGAGTATTTTGGTTTTCAATCCTGGTGGTTGTCATTATACTTTTCCTTATTCCACCACCTGGTCCTGTTTGCCTCAATGGACGATTGCGAGTGGGGAGGCTGCTTTCAGCTTGGGGCGGGTCCCGACTCCCCCATCATAAGCCACGCAGCTGCTCTGCACTGTTCCCGCCGGTCTTCCAGCCCCACTGGTGGGCTCCCTGGCCCTCTCGAGAGCTAATACTCCAGTATTAGGTGGCTAGATTAATGCTGCTGAGAGGCTAACTCAAGTCCTTGACATGTTTCGTTCACAATTATGCATATTATTTATTTTAGAAGCTTTTGTTTTAAAGGGCCAAATTGCCCTACAGATAAATGAGCTGCTGGGCTGTGTAGAAAATATTGTTCAAATGTTGCCAAATAACTGACTTTGGAAGTGGGATATCAAGCTGCTGTTTATAAATCTGAATGTCTTAAAAAGCATTCTTGCTTGCTTTCTCTGGTGTAGATGGTGTCTTAGCAAGTCTTGAGTTTTTCCAATGAACCCAATTTTAATATATGGTATTTTTGTATGCCAAACTGTTGTCTTGTCCTTTGTATATGTGGTAATGTTGATTTTATGACTACTGTTAAAACACATTTGCTATGATTAAAATTCATAAAATGATTTCAAACAGACTCACGTGCTGGTTTTGTGTGTGTGTGTGTGTGTGTGTGTGTGTGTGTGTGTGTTTTCTTCCCACTCTATGAAGAAAAAAAAATGCGCTGGAATTTTCATCATCAGCTACTCTAAGAATTTTAATAGACTAGGGTAATAAAGCAACAAGGAGCTCCTGAGCCAAGAATTTTAAGTGGAGGTGACCTTCAAGCAGCTTCTCTGAGAAGGCGAAGAATGCATTTGTAATGAGTAAGACCGAGGATGGTGTTGCAACTTGGGTTTTCGTGACTTCCCGTGGCCCCGACTTTCTCCTTCTACTGTCTTAAAATGGCATTGGGTGTGTCGGGCCCCAGGTGAACCATCTTATTTTACTATATGTAGAACAGCTTCACCCAGGCCCCCCATGTAGTAAGAAGAAGGCCCCCATGTCATCTTCCTCTTGGCTCTGAATCTGGAAAGGCATCCTTCAATGCACGTTCTCATCAGTGGGACAGAGTTTTCAGGAGAGCCTTTTCTGATAAAAGCATTCTGTCTTTCAGTAACTCTGGATCACATCAATGAATTTCAACTCCGTTTGCAAGTGGCCTAATCCTTTTTAAGGGCTTATCAATGATCTGATCATGCATGCGTGCTTGTATAAGCATGACCTGGCTCTCTCTGGGCAATTAAAAAATCCCCATAGGTTTTGGGGGGAGGTTCGTTTGTTTGTTTTTAAGATTTTACTTATTTATTTGAGAGTGGGAGAGCTTGAACAGGAGAAGTGGGAGGAGAGGCAGATTCCTCACTGAGCAGGGAGCCAGATGTGGGACCTGATCCTGGGATGACCTGAGCAGAAGGCAGCTGCTTAACAGACTGAGCCACCCAAGTGCCCCTCCCTATAGTTTTAAAAGTGTGAGATACCCTTTTGTTGTACCAAAAAGCAAGTTTTGTACTAGGGAGTCCAGACTTTTGGAAATGTGAAATTCATTTATCGTATTTTAGAATTTCTTGTGTGCCTTTCCCCAGTCTCGGAGTGAGTGGGCATGTGTGTATTTTGGGGCGGGGAGGGATTCCCTTACTGTAACTGCTTCTTCAAGCTTGTGCATTTCTTTCAGCTAGAGAAGGAGTTAACTCAAAAGGGGCAAGAAGGCATTTAAGGCCCTTGTTAAATACCTTAGCTTTTCCAGGTCTTAGCTCCTCCAAGCCCAGGACTGGATTGTATCTAGAGCCTTATCTAGAGACTTCTCTGTAGACTTGGTGGGACCTGGAGTGAATGAGAGGGGAGCACGGGTGAGCCCTGCACACACATCTTGCCTGGGGAACCCCACGTTGGCAACCTCTGCAGAAGAGGCTCTATTCGGATAGCTAGTGCAAGGTTTCTGCCTCTGGGTGTAGGGGTGGAAGAAGTGGGGGAACCTGTGTCAACTCCAAGGTCTTTGCCATTCTGGCCCCTCCTGCAAAGGGGTACTGCATTTGAGTACCCCCAAAGGTCTGGAGGGGATGGGGGCTGGGCACAGAGAGTGACTGGAGCCAGGACTGGCATCCACTGTGTGTCACCCCCACCCTCAGTCCTGACAGATGTGTCCCCTCAGAATATTCAGCCGAGTTTCCTGAAGTGAAAGCCTATTTCCCTGCCAATGCATTATTTTTCTCAATGCTTTTCTTTCCAGCAATAACTCTTGAAGAAAAATGCACGTTCAGTGTACGTAGTGTGGCACTGGGCTGGGGAAATGGCAGCTGTGGGGGGGTGGGGGTGGGGGAAGGAACGGATCCTCGACCCGGACTGAGCCTCTCCCTTTCTTTTTATAGGTTTGAAAATTTGTGTGCAATTCTATTTGACCCAGAAAAGGACAGAGCTGTAATTGGATTCAGTCTCCTTTCTCCTCCTGTTCCTTGCTTTCCCATCTCTTCACACTATTTTGCTGGTAAATGAACATATAGATTATTATTTGCAAGAGTCAGCGATGTAGAAATGTGCATGGGTGTGCGCATGTGCATGTGTATTGTGCGCATGTGCCTACACATACGTGTGAACATCTCGTGGACTCTTGGCACAGATTTTCTCCAAAAGTTGAAAGAGTGAAGATCTTTAGAGACGGGTGAAAGGAGAGACGACTACACCAGTTGGGCGACCAAGGAAGGATAACTGATATGGCAGACGCCCTTGGGAGCGGAGAGGAGTAGGATCTCCTCGGGTCGCTTGTTCCTTCCTGTGCCACTCCCGCTGCTTGACAGACACGAGATGGAAGTGGCCACTGGCCTCTTGGCCCTCACAGTCCTGGAGGGAAGACTGGCATTAATAAAGAAACACTGTTTATGTCCAGGGCAGGGGTACATGGTGTTTGAACATAGCTGACAGGGGGGAGGGCAAGCTGATCTGGTGGGTTCTGGGGAAGGGAGGAGTTAGAAAAGGCAATGGCTTCTAGAATAAGCTCTGAAGGATAACTTGGGGTCAGTGAGGACCGTTTAAGAAGGGACAATAAGAAAGGAGGCAGAGCTGGCTTTTCCTGTCAGGCCCCCTGCCATTCTCGCATTGCCTTGTGCCACGATGCACTGTCATGGGTGATATTTCAGGACGACTCACCAGTCCCCAGAAATAGCCACAAAAGAGCCTTGGACAAAAGCCCAGCTATGGGGTCCATTCCTCCGGTAGTTATTTTCATCAGACGTCGCTGTATGTGGAACTGACTCCACAGTGAGTATTTTCACCTCGCTTTGCCCACAGAACATGTAGCTGTTTTCCTCTGCCAGCACCGTGTGCAGAAGAAAAGGGCAGGTCGAGCCTTTCGTTCCAGTAGTTGTGCTATTGGTTCCTGACTTAGACGAGTTTAGAGTCTGCTCTTACTGACAGAGGCTGCATACAGATCAGCTCTGTCTAGAGTCAAGCCTTGAGAAGAAACTGGCCCAAGCCGTATTTGAGATAGTTGTAGGTATTATATGAAAAAGTTTTCGTGGTTAAATAAACTGGGAAAACACTGGGTTAAATAGGGATTTTTTTTTTGAATTGTATAACTTTCTAGAACCTTTAACATGTGTGACATGTCCTCTAGAGAAACATATACACACATATGTATATATACAAATATCTATATAAATTTATCATATTGTATATAGATCTGTAAAGAGATTTATGTGAAGGAATTGGTTCATGTACCTGAAGAAGCTGGCAGTCTTCAGAGCAGGCCAGTGGGCTGCGGACCTAGAGAAGGTTGACACTGCAGCTTGAGTCCCAAACAAAATGCTAGCAGGAGTCCCTCTTCCTTAGCGGTTACTATTTTTTTCTCTAAAAGTCTTCAACTTATTGAATAGACGCACCCACTCTAGGGAGGACAGTGGGCTTTACCCAAAGTCCACTGATTTACCTGTTAATCTCATCTACAAAATACTTTCACAGCAATACCTTCTGGACGGGTGTCCGACCCAATACCTAGGCATCATGGCCTATCTCAGTTGACACGTACAATTAACCATCGTGGTATGCTAAAGGGCCTTGCCAAATCTGGAAAAGGGAAACACAATGCATACCACTTTCTCCCAATTTATGTGAGTAAAGAATCCATCATTTGCAGAAAACCTATTAACATCTGATAAAACACAGTTTGGAGACTATTGACTTTGAATAATGATTCACAATTTTGTCTTGTTCCAGTTAATCAAAATAGGGTAAAACAAAACAAAAAAACCAAAAACTACACACACACACACACACACACACGCACACACACACATATATTTTGCTTATTTTTTATGTTAAGATTAAACAACTACTCATATGTTCCCTTTTTAAAAACAGTAACATGTAAATGTAAAATAACCCAGTATTTTATTAGATTTGCTTTCATGTTCTATTGTAATTTGCATGCCAACATTCCATGCAGTGCACACATTACAGATGAAACGTTCTCCTATTAGCAAATGATGGGGCAAATATGTATACATCCGCTTCAGTAATAAGAGAATGGGTGACTCTTACTTGCACACAGTGCATACATACCAGAGCAATTTTGGAAAATTATAGCCTAAAAATTCATAAATATTCATTACTACATACTATGGGGTTAAAAACAACTCACAACAAACAAAATTGATAATGATGAACAAAACTAACAATAATTTGCTGTGAAGAAGCAAAAGCACAGCAATTAAAAAACATGATCATTCCAGGCAGCGCTGGAAATTAATACATATCCTCCCCCCACATTGTCGGAATCCAGCCACTCGCACAGGCACACATGTGACTGGAGCCTTGCAGCGTCAGTAAAATACTAGAGCCACGTCTAAATTCTCTGAAGTTAAAAAGCACTAATTTTAGTTTAAAAATACCACATGTAGCAAAACATATGTAGACAGTTATTAATGAGTTGATCTCATTCAGGCACTTAAGAAAAAGTTTTAGGATTGTCAAGGGGAACCCATTAGGAAGATTTGTTGGCCCCGCAGTGGGCAGAGGGTCATACTTTGAGAACCGCTACACAGAGGATTATGCAAACAAATAAAGGAAATTACAAATATATGCAAAACACATAAATTAAAAATATTTTAGCATTTCATAGAAAATCATTTTACTAGAAATAAAACTCATGAAATGAAATCAATAGTTGTAATAATTAGTTTTTTAGAAAGATTATATTTAGAGAGAGAGAAAGCACACGCACATGCGTGTGTATGCTCGAGCACGGGCGGGGGCGGGGGTGTACAGGGTACAGAGGGACAGGGAGAAAGTCTCAAGCAGAATCCATGCTGAGCCTGGAGCCTAATGCAGGCCTCCGTCTCACGACCCTGAGATCATGAACTGAGCCAAAATGAAGAGTCAGACGCTTAATCAACTGAGCCATCCAGGAACCCATGTAATCATTACTTTCAGTATACTCATAAACAATGCATAAGCAATGTAGGGACTATCTATGCTTCTATAAATTTTATATTTATATTCTATAAATTATAAATTTCTATCAGTTTATATACACTTGAAACACAAGCAGCCCCACTGCACAGTTAAGTTCCCTGTTTAATTACATCCCCCGCCCCCACCATTTAGGACAAATCACACCTCCTTCCTGGCTTTATGTCCGACAACCAAGAAATGGTCCTGATTTCACCCCATTCTAGTGTGCGTCTTCCCCACAGCCACCGAGAGGGTAACATTCATTCCGAAGTAGAAGCTTTGCACTCCCTCAAATTTCAGCCCAACTCCTCTATCCTTTTCCGAAGCCGGTACTTGGTGGCTTTTATTTCTATGGAAACCATTATTAATTTCAGAATGACTTCAGTTTACATAGTTCTGGAAAATGGTGTTCTGCTTAAAAGAAAAAAAGAGGACAGGGGCGCCTGGCTGGCTCAGTCAGTATAGCATTTGACTCTTGATCTTGGGGTTTGTGGGTTCAAGCCTCATATGGGGTGTAGAAATTACTTAAAAATAAAATATTTTTTTAAAAAAGGATTGAATATGTAAATTTTGGAGAAGCAGAATTAGTGGATGGGAAAAGACTTCCTACAAGAGAATCTGAACCCAGTACCACTGAGAGAGGGGATCAGGTTAATCCTGCCCTGGGGACCCATCTGTGCCTGGCACTCAGCACTGCCCACCCCCCCGCCCCCAGCACTCAGAGGAGTGATGGAGGCTCCGTGAGTGTTTGCTGAATGAATGAGACGTGAGTCAGCTCGTCCGCTGGGATAGCTCAGCTTGGTCAGGTTCGGATGCACAGTGGGTTTTGGAATACCCCGGGGGCGGGGGGCGGTGTGGCTGGGATTCTCTTTGCAGATCTCATCACTTTCCACACTTAGATTCTTGCTACTGCTGTGGGGAACAGTGGCTTTCTCTTTCCTGCCCGTCAAACCCATTTTAGTGAGCTGCTCCTGTTCAGCTATCTTCCCACAATACAGTCATTTCCTCTTCTTTAAAATGTTCATGCTTGAGGCTGACTGCCTAGGTGGCTTCACTTGTTAGTCAGAATTAACTGATGTCACGACTGTACCAGCCCTGTCACTTGACCATTTACAGATGCTGTGTGTTCCCCATAGCCCACTGGCACACTGGACTAGGTTTGATTTTGTTGTATTTAATTGTGCTCTGTGGTGTGTGTGTGTGAGGAGGGAGAGGGCAGGACTGGGAGGATGGGGAGAGGTGAGGCTGCTGGGATGGGACATGTAAGGAGGTGCTCGCTTCCAGAGGCTTCTGCTGCCTCGGCCTTGTCCTGGCTCTGGGAGGAGAAAGGGAGGATATGTGTGAGTGTGACTGTGTGGGTGTGAATGTGAACAGGTGAGCATGAGCATGAGTGTATGAGTGTAAGTATGGGTCAGTGTGTGAGCATGGGTTTGTGAGTGTGAGCATGAGTGTGCACTGGTGTGTGAGAGCATGGATGTGAGTATGAGTGTGAGGGTCAGTATGTGAGTGTGAGCATGGATGTGAGTGTGAGTGCACCAGTGTGTGAAAGTATGGATGTGAATATGAATATGGTGAGTGTGAGCATGAACATGGATGTGGGACTGCAAGTCTGTGAGCATGAGTGTGCATCGGTGTGTGAGTGTGGGTGTGAGTGTGAGTCAGTATGTGAGCATGAATATGGATGTGTGAGTGTGAGCACGAGTGTGCACTGGTGTGAGTGTGGGTGTGAGTGTAACGAATACGGAGTGTGAGCATGAACATGGATGTGTGATTGCAAGTCTGTGAGCATGAGTGTGCATCGGTGTGTGAGAGTGTTGGTGTGAGTATGAGTGGGTGAGTGTGGGTCAGTATGTGAGCGTGAGCATGGCGTGTGAGTGTGAGCGTGAGTGTGCACTGGTGTGTGAGAGCGTGGATATATGAGTGTGGGTGGGTATGTATGAGCATGAGTGTGCATCAGTGAGTGTGTGTGAGGGTGAGGAGTGCTGACTGTACTTGGATGTAAGGTGGCGTGGGATACACGTCACTTTCCCCAAAAGTGGCAGACAGTCCCTGGCACACAGCAGGTGCCCAGGAAACAGTGTGTGTGCTCAAGTAGAAAATAATCCAAGTTGGAAGGTGGTCCCTTATCCTTCCAGTGAGAAGTTCTAAAAAAAAAAAAAAATGCAGTTTAGGTCAACTTGAATATATAAACTTTTATAGGCATAGATGTCAAATGTCTGCTTTAAACATAATTTACCTTAATTGTACAATATATTTTAAGTCTTAGGTGCTTTTTAAAAAAATGCTATCAGGTGACCTGTATAAAAATTTAAAACTAGCAGTTTCCTCATTTTACAATGGAGATGATCATAATAGTACACGATTTATAGGGTTGTTGTGACGGTTAGAATATTTAATGCAAATAAAGGACTTAGAACAGAGCCTGGTATGCTGTGAGGTCTCAACCGAGGTCTGGGCGTGCCTGCATGTGTGTGTGGGCGTGTGTGTGTGTTGGGGGCATGTGCGTTTCTAGCCCATATGAGCTTTGTTATTCAAAGTGTGTAAACCTCAGAATAGGAAAGACAATAAGGATGTGAGAACTTGGTCTACGTTCTCCTTTCGAGGAGACATTTTTTTGCGGTAAACAATCTTACCTTTTCTTTGGTTATATCCAATAACTGTCAGGACCTGCACTCAAATTTCAATGGAAGGTTCTAGAATGTAAGGTGAAATTGAGGCTATGGAAAAAGGCAGTTGGGAGACAAAACCTCTAGAAAATAATGACTAACTCTCTGTGCAAATATGACTTCCTTTGTTTCTTAAATTTTTCCATGCAGTCGAGCAAAGTTCTTTCCCTCTTCTCCCTTTTTCCCAGACAAAAAGCCTGTTTCATTACAGTCTTCACTTTGCTCGTCAAGACTGAGTGACTTTAGGTGCGTTTAATTCAACTGGATTTATTCGAGGAGCTCGAGAACTAATTTATTTATTCTATTTATTTTTACAGCATGCCCATTACCCAGGGATTCTAGGCACATATAAATGATGTGCTTGGGATTGGCAAACAAGAACTGGTGATAAATTGACAGTGAGCAAACCGTCTGAAAACATTACTCAAAAGGATTCTTCCCTTCCAGAAATGCTTGGTTAAGCAGGTTGGTCTTACAATTTTCTTTGGATCTTGACATTTTATGTTCACACTGCTTGCTTTTCTTTTCTTTTTCTTTCTTTTTTCTTTCTTCTTCTTCTTCTTCTTCTTCTTTTTTTTTTTCTTGACAAACACAAGAAGAGGGAGGTCCCTGGGTGACGTTGGGGCAGAAAGGGCCCCCTGTGGAGGAGTGGGGGGCACACAGAGGCAGGGGAGGTGCCCTCCACCCGTTAGCCAAAGGCCTGGGCTCTGTCCCTGGGGGGTCTATTTTGCGATTCACAAAGGGGAGGGTTCTGGGCAGGATGATTCTGCATGTCCTCAAAAGGTCATATAGTTTCAACTCAGGTTCAAGGTGAAAAAAGGAACAATGCTGGTCCCCCACTGAGGGGAGGAACTGAAGCTCTCCTAAGTCCCCTACTCAATAGACAAGCACAAACAATGACATGATCAAAGGGGAACCAGAATGCTGTTTGGTCACTCCCTTGATTCCTCCTCATCTGGGGAGGCCCTTGGGAGACCACACTGCCCCTGCTGCTGGCTGTCAGCCTTTGAGCAGTTCTCCTCATCTCCCCAGACCTCCTCTCCTTATCCAAAAAACGAGGAAGTTGGCCTGTAGTAGAAGTTTTCAGAGAATGTTCCCTGGGAGCCATGGGGGCCGCCAGGGGAGGGCAAGGGGAGGACTGCGGTAGTGCTGACCAGTCCGTCACGGATTTCTGTCTGGTAAAAGGAGTTCTGCTGGAAGAAATAAACTTGATGACCACTTTCCTTGGTGATTTCTAAGGTGATTTCTGCTTTTTGTCCAGCCAATCTTTTCCCCACAAATTGGGTTGACTCTAATTTGGGTCTAAACTTGAGGTGTAGGCAACCTCTCTTGTGGGGGTTCAGGAAAAGTTTGCCAACATGGCCTTCTTTAAGACCCCCGCAAGGTGATTGTGGGGGCTGTGCCCAGAGCCCATCTGCCATTTTTACAGAGTTTGATGAGAGAAAGTGGCTGATTTTAAAGAAGCAGCATCAAAACACTGTGGCTTCGAATGGGCCTCTCAGCCCAAAGTGCTCTCCAAATGGAAAAAAATCGTCACAGAGGGACTAATCACTTCTCACAGCGATAAAACACAGGCCAGGCAAATAAACACGGTGGCGGAATCAGCCAGATTTAAGTTTGAATGGAAAATGGTTTTTGGCAAATAGGCCTGGGAGCCACGAACACACGACCAGCTCAGCGAGAGGTAGAAGCAGAGACTTTGGCTTTCCGAGGGCGCACCTGTTTGGGACCCAGGCGAGTGGAGACACCGCACGGAACCCACGTGTGTTAATGGGCCACGCAAGCCTCACCTCCCGGCATCCGCAGATGGTGGAGAAGCCTGAAAGCAAATTAAAGCCTCAATGGGTCACCAAATGCTTTTTGGTTTTCCTTCGTGAGCAGGACAGATCTTCACAGCCCCACCTGCCTTTCCGTCTAAAGCAGAGATTTTATAGATTTTCCCCAGCAGCAAGAAGGAGGCGCAGGCATCTTGTCAAACCCCAGAAACCCTGGTTCTTAACTGAGCCTGAGCCATGTGTGTAGATAAGTGGACTCCCCGCCTGTTTGGAAAACAAACCAGAAACAGCCTTGCATTCCTTCCCATTGGCTGGAACGCTTGTATCTAGATCAATGACTCCAAGAATTCTACAGTTCACTCATAGTTTTGGCTTTCTTTGCAATTTTCCATTCCCCCGACCAATAACCCATTGCCAAGCAGCCTTTCATTTCCTGGGGATGCATAAACAGGGAAATAGTTTTGAGCTGTTGACGTCATGGGGTAGGGGAGGAGAGAACGCCAGTTCTGGGTAAGGTTTTGGTCCCAGCTCAGGCTTTGCAGCTAGTTCTCCGTGTAACCTTGGGAAAAATCACTTCACCTCTCTGGACCTCAGTTTCTGCATCTGTAAAATGGGAATGATGGAACTTACTATCTTACACAGTTACTCTGGGGCTCAAACACGACAATGACGCTTGTGAAAATGCTTCAAAAAGCTTAAAAATATAACACGTATTAATGAAATGCTTCAGTTAACAGTGAATGGCCATGAAATACCTCTTAAATGAATGGCTGTAAAGACTAAAATACTAAGGGCACCTGACTGGCTCAGTCAGTGGAGCATGGGACTCAGGGGTTGTCAGTTGGAGCCCCACGTTGGGTGTAGAAATAACTTAAAAAAATAAAATCTTAAAAAAAAAAAGACTAAAAAAATAATAAAAGAAGCTTCGAGTTTGTTTATTTTTCTTCTACATTCTTATGGCTACTGCCCTGGTTTCGATGCTCATCAGGAAACTCCCATCAACTCTTGGTTGATGTCCCTGCCTTCTACTTTACCTCTACTACTCACGTTTTGTCCTCTTCACCGATGCTAGCGTGTTTTTTCAGAAGCCACAGATCTCTGAGCATGCCCCACTCCTGATTTTTTTTTAAGTTTTTTTTTTTTAATTTATTTGACAGAGATCACAAGTAGGCAGAGAGGCAGGCAGAGAGAGAGAGGACGAAGCAGGCTTCCCGCCGAGCAGAAAGCCTGATGGGGGACTTAATTCCAGGACCCTGAGATCATGACCTGAGTAGAAGGCAGAGGCTTAACCCACTGAGCCACCTAGGCACTCCCCTCTCCTGATTAAATCCTTTCCTGGCTCTGTCTCTCCAATAAGACCAGGCTCCCTGTATCTTAGCATCACACACAGGTGTCCTGGTTCCTCCTCCTCCCTACCTCTCCAGCTTATTTTTAAGCTCCAGCAATGTTAAAGGATTTTATATGTTCCCTGAATGCTATTATCCATACACTGTCTCTTCCTCCCTTTCTGGTCTGACCAGGAAACAACTCTACTCAATTTTCTAGCCTTCATGTCCTAGATGCCAGGAAGCTTTTCTGACCCTCCAAGAGAGGGTTCATCAGTCCCTCCTCTGTGGTAGTTAGTATCTGATTACCTTTCTCCTGCTTGGCACTCTCCTAGAGCTCGTTGGCTTCCCTACCTCTCTCTCCCACCTGATTGTGATCTGCCTATAGGGAAGGATCCTGCTTAGTTCCTTTGTGTAAAGGACCCATAGCGAACATTCTCACTTGTATGTTTTCTCTTACCTGTCCTTCTTGAACAGTGCTTGGCCACTGAAAAAGTGGATGATCTTGGGGCTAAGAAAAGATATGTCAGGATTTCTGCCCCTACTCTGAATGGCCTTGTTCAATGGATTAGATCTCTCCTCTCCACCCACCCCTGCCCTGTTCCTTCTTCTCTCTTTTCCTTCTTTCAAAGAACTTCCAAATACCTCGGTCAACTTCCCCACTGAGAGTGGTCACTGTGATCTTGTTGTGTGGGGTGTGCTCTGCTCCCAAACTTCAGCATGATGGACAGGGATGGGACCCCTGGATAGGGAGCCGTGCAGAGGCCCTGTGGCAGTTTCTTCTCTGATTGCTAATAGTCCTGGATCTCAGAGCAGTGCCTGCTTAGCAAACAGGCCTCATTTACTAACAAGGACTTATTTAAATAAATTACTTAGAATATACACAGAGATATATAAATCAGTCCCTAGTTATGTTTTCAAAAAATTGTATTACTAAAACTCCTCTGTATAAATGCTCCTCCTGTGTTACATATAACATTGGATATTAGTGTATATATAAATTATTATTTTCCTGGCTTTTTTATGTGAGAATTCCAGGACACAGAAGGGCTAAATAACCTTCCTAGAACCGTAAAATAGTTAATGGCAGTGTCAGGATTCAAACCCAGACAGTCTGAAAGCGAGAGATTTGGACAAATCAAGATCCTTTCTCTTTTAAGAGAACTAAAGCTCTGAATGATATGTACTTTGGTGGATTTTATGCTCAAAGTATTATCCTTTTTGTATAGATTTACCACTAAAATAGGGAAAGAGGTGAGGAAATATGAAGGAAAGGAACAAAATAACAGGATATTTGCTATAACACGAATGGACCTTGAAGAGATCATGCTTTGTGAAATAGGCCAGACCCAGAAGGACAAATCTTACGTGATTTCACTCATATGAAGCACGCAGAGTAGGCAAAATTGCAGAGACGAAAGTGGAATAGAGGTTACCAGGGCCTGGTGGGGAGGGAGACATGGGGAGTGATTGTTTAATGAATAAACAGTTTCTGTTTGGGATGATGAAAAAGTTCTGAAAATGGATGGCGAAGGCAGTTGCACAACATTGTAAATGTACTTAAAGCCACTGAGCTGCGCACTTAAAAATGGTAAAAATGGTAAATAGCATGTATATATCACCACAATAAAAAAAGAAAATAAAAGTAAAGTAGCAGTTTTATAATCCCGGACAGTAGCTTCCTCTGGAGGCTGCCGAAGAGGCGGGAGGCATGATGGAGGGCTCTGCCATTTGCTCGCGGCAAACAGAATTTAATTAATCACGACCGAGCCCTCCCTGGCAGCCCTCCCCAGTGGGGCAGCGGCTCAGGACAATTACTGTTGGCAGAACAAAATTATGAATGTTGGGGGGTAATATAAATTTCCTCCTCGAATTTAAGGAATTATGCAAAGTCGGTGTGCTATCTCTAATATCAGCTTAATCAGAGCTCACTCTGTTCTGTACACAGTCAACGTGGAGTCGTCGGAAATGCGAGGGGTGGGCTGAGAGCAGAGGAAAACTCTTTCTCAAGCCTCCCGCCTGGTTGACCTGAGGCAGGAGTTGCAGGGCTGTGGCCCAATCCTGCCAGAAACTCTTTTATTTGACCTGCGATCGTGTTCATCTGAGTTGCCAATATTTTAAGACATGGCCATTTCTTGCAAATACGGATTTCTGACTTTTCTGGAAAAATCTGAAGGCCCGGTTACAGGGCCCCAGGCTCGTGCGCAGCAGAGGGGTGGTGACAGTCCCGTCCAGACTGGGCACTTGCCCCTGGCACTTCCAGCCTGTCCTGCTCTCACTCATTCATGTTTTCTGCTCGGCCCCCTGGGCATTTGCGCTCCCTTCTCGGATGCAAGTCTTCCCTGACCTTTATTTCATGCCCTCCGTAAAACTGCCTCGTCCTCCACTTCCCTCCTTTGGCAGCTCTTCAGGCCTATAGCTCTTACTGTGCCTACACTATTCATGGCCCTCATCATGGATTATCTTTTGTAATGGAATGGACATGACAGAAAGTTCTAGACTTCCTGAAACAGCAAATGCAATTTTTTGCACTACTCTCTATTTCTACTTTAGAAGACATAGTCGCTCATGACCAAATTAGATTGTAAGACCCTCTAGTGCCTAGACTACACCTTAAAATACCTGATTTTCCTAGCACCGGCATGGGTTGGGTTGGTGTCAATAATGAATCAATGGGTTTGGGAACCTCTTTAAGAATACAGATGACTCCTGAGTTCGGCTGTTTAGAGAATTGTGCTAATGCAGCCAAAGACATGGACTTCATCCCTTGGAAAGTCAATCCATTTGTCCCATCCTGTGGACATGGACCAAATCTCATCCTCTGGCCAACAGCTGTTCTTGGTCAAAGGACAGAAAGAGTGAGGGACTCCTGCAAATTCACCCCGTAGTCCTGGGGAAGAATTCATGGCTCCTGGGTTGGTCTTGCTATTTTTGTGCAAGGAGGCTGTCCCTCAGACTACAGGTACTTCTATAAAAGATGGCAACTCTTTGTTTTTAAGTTCATTCTGCCATATCTTGAGTGAATTGATGATGAATTCATTCTTGTAGCTCAGTAAGCAATATTACTTATGTGCTGGGAGGAACAGTGGTTTGGATATGAAGAACGAAGACTGTGACAATCAGCATTGTTAAGAGAGTGTGTGAAGTTCATTGTTCTTGAGAAGTCACAGTAGTTTATAGGAAAAACATTCTTGATCTTTAAAGAAAAAAAAGAAAGCCAAAGGAAACTGCCAGGAAATTGAGTTTCAAAGTCTTGTCCCTTTAGAGTTCAGTACTTTCTAGTAAAGTCAAATTTGGGTAGCCCTTGCTTAGCACAGTACAGCGTTAGCTGGAACATGGGTATGTTCAAATCATGACCATATGGTTCTGAGATGCGCAGGGTTCGGTAAATACGGTAGCAGGCAAAGCAAGGACTCTGCTGATGTCCAGTAAAGGTTGGTACATTCCTCTTATCTACAAAGAATGAGGGATAATCAAGGAAGATGAGAGGACATTTCCCATGATCACTGAAATAAACTAAAGAGCATACATTTTGGGCTACTTAATATTTCAGATGAAAGACTATGTTGCATTGATAGATTTGTTGGAAAATACCAAGACTCTCCTTCTGGCTCTTTGTACAATCCATCCTAATACAGTCTGTATTGGTCGGGGTAGCTAGGTTGTGCACAGTAACAAAAAACCCCTACGTCTCATGGCTGAGTACCTTCCAGCTGATTTCTCACTCTTACGAAGTTATTTGTGCATTTAGTGATTCTGTCTAACACAGCTGTCCTCTCTGTACAACATTGCAGGATCCAGGCTGAACAGAGGGCCCACCATCCCAGAGCTATACCTCCAAGAACACATAACCTCCTCGGGTGACGGGACAGAGGAAGAAGGTCTCACGCTGATGATTAAAGGTTTGGGCCTGGAAGTGACGTGCTTCACTTCTGCTCCAGATCATAGTCCTGCCTGACTGGAAAGGGAGCAGAGAGATGTGCTCTCCTCACATGCTCCAAAGGAGAGGCAGAGAAGAAATGGGTAAGCACTAGACATCACTACCACACATTTCCAATCACATTTGGAGTTTCTTCCCCTGACACTTATATACCAAAATCATCTGGTCGATATTCCAGTTGTTCTCTGTAAACTTAGATTTGAGGAATTGGCAAGAAATGTCATCACTTTATTTGGAAATACAACTCAGGAAAAGAGAGAGAGAGAGGGAGGGAGAAAGAGAAAGTAGATCTTCATTCATTCAAGTGTTCAGCAAATATTTGTTGAATGACCCAGGTGCTGGGATTCAGCAATAATCAAAACACACAAAAGTCCTTGTCTTTTTGAAAGTGTATTTTTGTGGGGACGATAGACAATAAAATATATGTATGATGAAAACAATAGGCATATACTGTAACTCAGATGAGAATTAGCGTCATGTCAAAATAAGGCCCAGGGAAGAGATACCATGTGACTGGGGTGGGGTGGGGGGGGCATGTTAGGTGGGGCACCCAGGGAAGGTCACCAGGAACAATTTTTTTCAAATAATAATACATGGCAGGCTTGGTGGGGAGAGGAACCGAGAGTGGGTTCATGATCTAGATTCTACCCCCAGGGATTTTACAATGGGGGCATGAGATGGGGACTTTATAGACTACAATAAAGGTTAAATGTGATTTTTTAAAAATAAGAGTTAATATTTACTGACTGTCAGCTACGTGCCAAGCACATTCCATGATTTAGCTTCTTTACCTTTCACAACCAGTGGCTATCTCGTTTTTCAAAAAGGCAAACATAAGCTGTGATTCCCAGAAGGTAAGCAATTTGTCCAAGTTAACACAGGTAAGAGGCAGTAGAGCTGGGCCTCAAACCCAGCTGTCCACCTTCAAAGTTGTGCATCTAACTCCTGCACCCTACTGACTTCTCTAAATGTGATAAATGTCACAAGAGAGGTGCTACTTGGGAGGAGGGAAATCAAGGAAGGCTTCTTGGAGGAACTGGCATGCCTGAGCCTAGGTGAATTACTGGGATTCAAGGAGAGGGCATTTGAGAAGGTGCTAGTATAAACAGAGATGTGGAGTCAAAAAGGCTCAGGGCAGGTTTGGAGTGGACCAGAAATTTGTGTTTGGCTAGAACTGGTACAAAGAAATAGGGAAATAATCTTGGAAAGAAAGTTTGTGGTCATATTACAGAAGGTCTAAAATGCCAAGCAAAGGAGTTTGAACTTTGTGGAAAAGAAAGCAATAGTAGCTATTGAAATTTTTGAGCAGAGAATAGAAAGAGGAAAGGCTGTGTCTTAAAAGAAATAAATTGGTCAATGGTGTCAAGAATAGATTAGACAGTTTGGTCAGGGAGATCAATCAAGGGTACTGTAAAGGGCAATGTCAACGGAGTGGAAAAGCATGAAATGAGCAGTCATTTCAGAAGTAGAATGGAGAGCATTTGTAACGAACATGGGAAGGGAGGGCCAGGGAACAGAGAGGGAAGAATAAAAGATAACTCAACCTGGTGAAAAGTCTAGATAATTCTTTATTTTCATACAACTTACACTTTGTTTCTGCTTCTAACACTTATCTTTGATCCCCAGACAGGAGTCAAAAATGGAATTTTACCCCAGTCTTGTTGTGAAATTCAATGAATGCCAATGGAACAAAGCTACTTAAATTACGAGCTGTAAAGCTTCAAATCTCTCCTCCCAATGAAAATCTCATTAGCCTGCCATTTGGAAACCAGCACATTCAAATTTGACTCTGTTTGGCTTGTACAGTTGGATCCCTTTAAAGTGATAGTTTTTCGGGAGTGTGGCAGGAGGCCTGAAATTTCAATTAGATAAGCTGGAGGTTTACCTGTTGGAGGAGAGAAGGTATTATCTTCCTGTTGCTAGGTGATGGGTCTCTAAAGCAAGAGTTCAGTCTTAAAGGATCAGAACTCTTTTTAAATTCCTTTTCTTTTGAAAACAAACATCAATTTAAAACTAATTCCAGATGCCCCACTCTGGTTCTTTAAGGAATAAAACCACTTACTGCCATAAATTCCCCAAACCTTCCGTTCACCCCTTCCCCAAACTAGATAGCCCTAATTTATGTGGATGACCAGCCTTTACTATTTCTATAGGGTATGGATAAGAATAATGACAACCAAGATTAAAGCTAGGAGCCATTCTCCCTGCTTTGTTGCTTTATTTCATTATAATTCTAGGACGTATATACTATTTGTGTCCCTTTAATGGATAGTGTGAGGTTAATTTTATATGTCAACCTGGCTTAGGCTCTGGTGCCTGTTGTTTGGTCAAACACACATCTAGATATTGCTGTGAAGGTATTTGTTGAAAGATGATTAACACTTAAATTAGTACACATTTTTAAAAAATATATTTTATTTATTTATTAGAGAGAGAGTGTGAGAGCATGAGCAGTGGGAAGGGCAGAGGGAGAAGCAGACTCCCCACTGAGCAGGGAGCCCATTGTGGAGCTTGATCCCAGGACCCCAGGATCATGACCTGAACTGAAGGCAGATGCTTCACTGACTGAGCCACCCAGATGCCCCAAGTTAGTACACTTTGAGTAAAGCAGATTATGCTCCATAATTTGGCTCCTAATCATTTGAAGGCGTTAAAGCAAGCTCTGAGCCCCAGCCCTGAAGTAGGAATTATCCTCAGGAATGCAACACAGAAACCCTGTCTGAGTTTCCAGTCCACTGCTCCGTGCAGCTCTGGTTCCACACCGCAACACTGACCATCAGAATTTCTTGCCTACCAGCCTGTCCTATAGTTTCAGACTTTCTAGGTCCTGCAAGTCTGTGAGCCAATTCCTTAAAATCGATCTCCATCTTGGGGCGCCTGGGTGGCTCAGTGGGTTAAGCCGCTGCCTTCGGCTCGGGTCATGATCTCGGAGTCCTGGGATCGAGCCCCACATCGGGCTCTCAGCTCTCTCGGGGAGCCTGCTTCCTCCTCTCTCTCTGCCTGCCTCTCTGCCTGCTTGTGATCTCTCTGTCAAATTAAAAAAAAAAAAAAAGAATTAAAAAAAAAATCGATCTCCTTCTCGATCTCTATCCATTGGTTCTGTTTCTCTGGACAACCCTGGCCATGGCAGAGGGAGAAAGTGAGGCTTACCTATGCTAACTCATTCAAGGTCACACAGGTGGTCAGGGGTGGAAGCCTGCATGTCTAACCAGCGGACTATTCTACCTCCTGTATCAGGACAGGGAGTTACTCATGGCAATTATATTCAAACTTGAAATACATTTTTTTTTTCAAACAAACAAAACAATTTTTTAAAAAAGATTTTATTTATTTATTTGACAGAGACAGCAAGAGAGGGAACACAAGCAAGGGGAGTAGGAGAGGGAGAAGCAGGCTTCCCATGGAGCAGGGAGCCCGATGCAGGGCTCGATCCCAGGACTCTGGGATCATGACCTGAGCTGAAGGCAGACGTTTAACAACTGAGACACCCAGGCATCCCCAACAAAATAAATTTTTAATGGGAAATTTGCAATATGTACAAAAGTAGAGGGGATAGTACAATGAACCTCTGTGTAAATATCATCTGCTTGAACAATCATCAACACATGGTGAATCTTTTTTTCCTGAGATAAAATTGACACGTTAAGTCAATCTGACATGTTTTAGTTTTAGGTATACAACATAATGACTTGATACATGTATGTACTATAAATTGATTACCATGTTAAGTTTCTCGAACATCCATCACCACACATAGTTACAAATTTTTCTTTCTTGTGATGAGAACTTTTAAGATCTCTCTTAGCAACTTTCAAATATGCAACTGAGTGTTGAACTCCTGGCTGATCTTGTTGAAGCAAAGTTTTTAATGAATTTTATCAGACTGTAAACAAGGAGGAGCTGATGCTGGAAGACAGTCTCTCTTCGTTGCACTTCCTCTCATTCCTGAGGGGGAGTCCAGTTTGAGTCCCCCCAGGAGGTACATCCTCTCTTTCCAGAGCCTCTTTCTTGACCCAGTCCCCCTGAATTCCAGGTGTCCAATCCCCTACATGCGGTTCTAACAACGATTCCTGTATACTTTTGGCTTAAGGAAGAGGCGGATCTCTTGGGTTTGAGTCCTGGGAGAGAGAGATTCACAGCGCTATCACAAACATCATTCTCTTCTCCTAAAGATGCAGGGGTGTGGTCTGTGTGGAAATTAGGGGTCTATATGAAATTTACAAAGCAGCTTTAAGAGAGGAAAGCGTGGTCCCCAGAGGGGGAACCTGGTACGGCCCAGGGATGAAGTGTGCATCTCCAGATCCCAGACTATGTGAAGTGACACAGCAAGGTACGGTGTTCCCTGGGCTGTATTCACTGGGAACAGTTAGACCTGAGTGTACATGGGGCCCGTCATCAAAGGCAGGAACTTCTCAGAAAATAGTACTTTCTAGGAGGGTCTCACCTAAAAACCCATACCTAGCAATGGGAGAGTGGAATGAATCATTTGCACAAATGTCACTATAATTTCCATCTCTGCCCTTGAGTAGTACCCCCGCCCATACCAGCTCTGGACTTGGCCATATGAGTTGCTTTTGTCAAGGGGACAATAACCAATGTGACACAATCACAGGCTTGAAAACTAGTTGAGCATTGGGCCTTGCTCTCAAGGCAAGGAGACCAGGAAACTGGAGGCTACGAGGCCATTTGGAGAAGAGGTGAGCCATCCCAGCTGAGGGGGCTAGACCACCCGTGAGTGAGAGAGGCCATCTCCTCAGCTGGCCAGATCACCTGAGAGGCCCCAACAGAGCTCAGCTGAGCCAGTCCAGAAAAAGCTTCCAGGTGACCCACAGAATCATGGGCTAAATACAAGATAAATTGTGCTGTACAAAGGTATTTTATTTCAGAGAATCTTATTATGCACCATAAGCTAAGTGACAGATACCCGTGCTCTTCAATAAAGATAGCATTTCCTCCTAAAGTTCTCAAGCATGTCTAGCAACTGCACTAGACCCAACATACCCATAAGCTGTTAACTTTATGAAAGAACTTGAGTTCTTTTATTTTTTAAAAAAGATTTTATTTATTTATTTATGTATGTATTCATGAGAGAGTGAGAGAGAGAAAGAGAGAGAGCATGCCCAAGTAGGGAGGGGAATGGAGGAGAGGGACAAGCAGAGTCTGCGCCAAGAATGGAGTCCAATGCGGGGCTTGATCCTATGACCCTGAGATCACTACCTGAGTGGAAACCAACTGACCAAGCCACCCAGATGCCCCGAATTTATTTCTTTTCCATATTTTAAATATGATTTATGATTTATACTTCAACAATGCAATTGTTACCCATATCAAAGTGCATGAACTTTCTCTCAAGTCAAAACTTAGTAATTAATTATATTTCATAGTGAATTTTAGAGTTTCCTCTTATCTTGATGCCAGTCTAATGAAAAGCCATGGTGATGTCAATAATGTTTACAACTTACATAATGTATTTCACGTTTCCAGAGGTGTCCAGCTGTTGTTAGTTAAACAATTGCAACAGCATTCGGGTAAGTGGGAGGGTACATGTTCCAATATGCCTCTAGAGTGTAAATTCTATGAGAGCAGCACTACTGCCTGTTTGGTTCATTGTTTATCCACAGCACCTAGAACCTAAAACACAATAAATGCTCGATAAATAATTTGTTCAATGAATGAATGGTTATGGACCCAAAATACTTGCTTTCATGTCTAGCTCTCTTTGGGTACTGTGAAAGAACGCACTTACCCCCACATTTTCTGTTCTCTATTAAATGGATTACTTCCTTTGTTCTACTTAGTCATCTTTATAGCAAGACTACTAATGTCAAAAATACTCAAATAACTCCTTTTTAGAAGTACTGTGTTAATTTCCTTAAGTACTGCAGCTCATCAACCATTTCAAAGAATTCGAGATTGCCACAACTTGTATTATTTCTACTTAATTCTTTTTAATCTCGCAAGGAAGAGAACTCTCCAAGACCTCTAATAATTGATAAGGCCATTCATTATGCATAAGGCATAAACCACAGTGGTGAACAGAGTCATCTTCATGTGAATGAATGTCAATCCACTCTCAAGCTTGGGCTGCTGCATTAGGGACACGTGTTGGGAAAACCTGGAACAGGTTGGGCTGTGATTCAATCAAATTATTTCTACCAGAAACTGTTGAATTCTAGTTGTATAGCTAAAGATTGCCCTAAAATTGAATTCTTAGCTCTGCCTGCACTTTTGAGTCACACAGGTCATTAAATATATATAGATCTGTTTCCTATATGGTATATGTATAAGGAGTATATGGGGACTCTCCGGACCAGCATCAATTTTTCTGTAAGCCTGAAACTGCTCCAAAAAGATAAGGTCTATTAATTAAAAGAAAGAAAAGAAAAAGAAAGATACTCCCCCCGCCCAACATATACACACTAATGCCTAGTCCCCCAGACCATGTGAATCAGAATCAGAATTTCTAAGGCTGGGGTCTGGGTATCCAGATTCGATTAAATCTCCCCAGACGCCTCTAATGGGCAACGAGTTTCCCGAACATTCGCCTTAAGGGTACTGCCACTTTCCTGGATAATAGAAGTAGCCCCTTGGTGGCAAATGGGTAAGGAAGTTTAATTTTGCTTCAAAATGTCTATTAGTTGCTGAGTGCAAATGACGAATAGAGTTGTTACAGGACCAGAGTTGAGCTCATGTCTGGAAACAGGGAAGCTACTGAGCAATGCATTAATCACGTGCTTACCAGAGACTCATCTAAGAGGGAGCCCCGTTGAAATCAGCAACACTGTTTTATTGGAACCTCAGGTGCCTGCGCAAGATAATGGGCTTGAATTTAGCAACTCCCTGCACTGGGGGTTCAAGGAGACAGTCCCCCTCCCCCATATGTTTACAGTGAGATAGTCCGGGGTTGGCTCAGGGTCCTAATTACGGTAATAAGTGAGCATCCTTCACAATAAACGGCACACAGGATCCTAATTAATGAGCTCAATTCATCTGAAGTAAAGAGTCCGCCGACTGCGCAAGAGGGATGCGTATCAATCAAGCCGGAGCCAGACGTGGGATCTGCGGAATGTGTTCCATTAATGCCATTTAACGTCTTTTATCAGAGGCTTTCAGAGCACTTTATAAACACGAGCTCTCGCTGCACTGTTGGGAAAGTTACTGATAACGTGCTGGCTGTGAGCCCGCCAGCGATCGCCTTGGGTCACCCCCCCCCCCCCCCCCCCGGACTTCCGGCTCGTCAGCCGCTGGTGGCGCCCGGGGACCCTCTGGGCTCCACTCCCAGCCCGGACTGGAGGAGGGCCCAGGGCCCAGCAGCAGTTGGTGGAGGGAGACAGAGTGTAGAAAGGGCGGTTTGCGGTCCAGTTCTGACTCATATGGGCGCTTGAGGCCAATCTCAGATTTCAGGGTCCCCACTGAGAAGTCATGATGATTCCTCACCCCGGTTTCACGGGGCTGCCTTGCTCCGCCAGCCCCTTCCCCAGGCAATACACTCACACGAACTCTTGTCAAGATTTAGTAAAGGAGCATGAGGATCCTTGTTAGGACTCTGCCTGCACGTTTACACAGCATGCCGCTCCTTCCACGGGATTGAGAACTCAGTTGTTGATTGGTGTGACCGTGACTGGTGTTAGGTTTCCTCTATCCCTTGGTGTAAGACTGGCGCGGAGAGACTAGTTAGGGACCATGGTGGAATCCAGACAAGAGGGCCTGGGGGCCTAGCTCAGAGAGGAGGGCAGATCTGAGAGCTAAGATACAGTGTACTGATCGGCTGCCATTTAAACCTGGGGTGGACTTTTTTGACTCTTGTGTCTGTCCCATCCAAGATTCCCCATTGTTTTCTTTTCCCAGGCCTGCTGTGGCAAACCCACACACTGAGGGCTTCGAAGAACAGAAATCTATTCTCTCAGAGTTCTGGAGGCTCAAAGTCCAAAACCAAGACTCTCTCTCCAAGGTTTTAGGGAAGAATCTGGGCCACGTGGTCCTTCTGCCTTCCTGACAGCTATCCTTTTTTTTTTCTTTTAAAGATTTTATTTATTTATTTGACAGACAGAGATCACAAGTAGACAGAGAGGCAGGCAGAGAGAGGTGGGGAAGCAGGCTCCCTGCTGAGCAGAGAGCCTGATGCGGGGCTCCATCCCAGGACCGGGAGATCATGACCTGAGCTGAAGGCAGAGGCTTAACCCACTGAGCCACCCAGGTGCCCCGCTGACAGCTATCATTGGTATTCCACGACTTACAGACACATCTGTCCAGCTACTGCCTCTGTCTTTACATGGTGTTCTTTCCTGTGTCTGCGTGTCCAAATTACTTTCTTCTTTTAGGAAACCAGTTATTGGAGTAGGACCTAATCCAATGGCCTCTTCCTAATCCAGTGGCCTCTGCAAAGACCATCTCTAGATAAGGTCACATTCACAGGTATCAGGGATTGGGACTTGAACATAGTTTGGGGGGAAACACAATCAATCTACAGTGCCCTTCAGGAGGTTTCAAGCACGGCAAAGACAATACAGTGGCCAATAGTGTTGATTCTCTTTCATGAGTGCTAATTGCCATCACCCCCCAGATGCCTTCTTCCCTTCCAGTGGTGTGGGAAGGAGGGTCCTGGAAGGTAGGATGAGGTAGCTTCCCACTTGAAGTGAATGAGCCAATATTTGAGCCTCGAAGGGGCTCCGGAAATCTAGATCAACCCCCAACAGGCTTTGGAGGAGGAGACAGGGATTCCCTCATCCAATCCTCCCAGGCAAATTCCAGCTGACTGCCTTCTCGCTACTTAACAGGGCATTAAAACTGATGCCTTATCATCTAACAACAGATGTCGTTCCTGGTTCTTCTGGAAGTAACTTATCACATTTGCTAATATTAAATACTTCAACAACAAATGCAGTTCAAATGCCTCAAAAGCAGACTTTAAAGAGTACACTCAACACCTGGGTTACTGAATCTTCCCGAAACATTTACTACTAATGAAAGTCAACTCATTTGAATATTCAAATCCCTTTTCATAACACACAGATCAAACTACCATTAAAATATTTCTTTTTGGCACTATTAAGCTTTCCGATGGCCCCTCAGATGGGCAGAACGCTGTAAGACTCTTCTCAGGGCCCTGGCCTACCTGGGGATTTTCCAGTTTCCCAGAGTCAATACCGTCGGCAGGATTATAAATGATGGGAAATGGGCATGAGAGAGAGAGAGAGAGAAAAAGAGGATGATGTGAACTTTCTGGTTTGGGTAGTTAATGGTAAGTCTGCCATTTCAGCAAATGGCATATTAAAGGAGAAGTTGGTATGTGTATCATGGGGAGGGGTCAAAATGAGCTCAAGTTGGGACATGTTGAGCTTGAAATGGATGTGGGACATCCAGGTGGTGATGTCCAGAAGGCCAGTGACTATGGGTGGAAAGTACTGGAATGCTATCTCTACTATAGATGTTGACTTAGGCATCATCAACTTTTGATGGTACCTGAGGCCAAAGAGTGAATATGATCACTCAAAAAGTGTGAGGATAAAAGATAAAAGAGAATCCAAGGTGGAACTGGGGGTTCCCAACACTATGCACACAGGAAGAGCGACCATGAAGAAACCTGAATGGAAGTCAGGGAGTGACTCCACAGATAGTAGATACATCAGGAGTTTGGTGGGACAGAAGAGGGACAGAAACAATTTGAAGGAGGAGGAGGTCAACAGGATAAACTCTGGCTTGGTGGTCCAGGCAGGTAAGAACTAAAAAACATGAATTGAATTTTAGGAGAAGGAGGTTGTCGATTGATTGTCCGAAGGTAGTGGCTGAAGAGTGAAAAAATAGACTCTACAAAATATAGAAAATTATTTGAAGACTATTGGCTAGAAAGAGTTGACAGAGAGAGAGAAAGGAAAGGCTTGAAGGTCCAGGAGAGGGAGAAAGAGACAGGATGATAAATGGAATAAAGCTCCTGAGGTGGTTGGGGATGATGGGATTCAGAGCATTGGACTAAAGAAGATTTCTTCTTTCTTTTTTTAAAAAATTGTGGTAAAACACACTTAACATAAAAGATACCATCTGAACCATTTTTAAGTATATAGCTCAGTGGCAGTAGGTACACATTGTTGTGCAAGGATTCCCACCATCCATTTCCAGAACCTTCCTCATCTTGCAAGATTGAAACTATACCCATTAAACACCCTGTTACCCTGTTTCTCCAGCCCCAGGAAACCACCACTGTACTTTCTATCTCTATGAATTAGACTTCTGCATGTACCCCAAATAAATGTCATCGTACATTATTTATCCTACTGGGACTGGCTTGTTTCACTTAAAATACTGTTCTCTAGGTCCATCCATGCTGTAGCGTGCTGATGTGTTGTTTTTTTTTTTTTTTTTGAGGCTGAATATGTTTTTTTGAGGCTTTTTTTTTAAATTTTTTATTTTTTTCAGGCATAACAGTATTCATTATTTTTGCACCACACCCAGTGCTCCATGCAATCCGTGCCCTCTACAATACCCACCACCTGGTGCCCCCAACCTCCCACCCCCCACCCCTTCAAAATTCTCAGATTGTTTTTCAGAGTCCATAGTCTCTCATGGTTCACCTCCCCTTCCAATTTCCCTCAACTCCCTTCTCCTCTCCATCTCCCCTTGTCCTCCATGCTATTTGTTATGCTCCACAAATAAGTGAAACCATATGATAATTGACTCTCTCTGCTTGACTTATTTCACTCAGCATAATCTCTTCCAGTCCCGTCCATGTTGCTACAAAACTTGGGTATTCATCCTTTCTTTTTTCTTTTTTTTTTTCACAGCTTTATAAACATATATTTTTATCCCCAGGGGTACAGGTCTGCGAATCGCCAGGTTTACACACTTCACAGCACTCACCATAGCACATACCCTCCCCAATATCCATAACCCCACCCCCTCTCCCAACCCCCTCCCGCCATCAACCCTCAGTTTGTTTTGTGAGATTAAGAGTCACTTATGGTTTGTCTCCCTCCCAATCCCATCTTGTTTCAATTTACTCTTCTCCTACCCCCTCAACCCCTCATGTTGCATCTCCTCTCCCTCATATCAGGGAGATCATATGATAGTTGTCTTTCTCCGATTGACTTATTTCGCTAAGCATGATACCCTCTAGTTCCATCCACGTCGTCGCAAATGGCAAGATTTCATTCTTTTGATGGCTGCATAGTATTCCATTGTGTATA
Organism: Lutra lutra; assembly: GCF_902655055.1. NCBI lineage: Eukaryota > Metazoa > Chordata > Mammalia > Carnivora > Mustelidae > Lutra > Lutra lutra. Next base: position 14,741,000 of record NC_062289.1, read on the forward strand.
TATACCACATCTTCTTTATCCATTCGTCTGTTGATGGACATCTAGGTTCTTTCCATAGTTTGGCTATTGTAGACATTGCTGCTATAAACATTCGGGTGCACGTGCCCCTTCGGATCACTACGTTTGTATCTTTAGGGTAAATACCCAGCAGTGCAATTGCAGGGTCGTAGGGTAGTTCTATTTTCAACATTTTGAGGAACCTCCATGCTGTTTTCCAGAGTGGTTGCACCAGCTTGCATTCCCACCAACAGTGTAGGAGGGTTCCCCTTTCTCCGCATCCTCGCCAGCATCTGTCATTTCCTGACTTGTTAATTTTAGCCATTCTGACTGGTGTGAGGTGATATCTCATGGTGGTTTTGATTTGTATTTCCCTGATGCCGAGTGATATGGAGCACTTTTCATGTGTCTGTTGGCCATCTGGATGTCTTCTTTGCAGAAATGTCTGTTCATGTCCTCTGCCCATTTCTTGATTGGATTATTTGTTCTTTGGGTGTTGAGTTTGCTAAGTTCTTTATAGATTTTGGACACTAGCCCTTTATCTGATATGTCATTTGCAAATATCTTCTCCCATTCTGTCAGTTGTCTTTTGGTTTTTTTAACTGTTTCCTTTGCTGTGCAAAAGCTTTTGATCTTGATAAAATCCCAAAAGTTCATTTTTGCCCTTGCTTCCCTTGCCTTTGGTGATGTTCCTAGGAAGATGTTGCTGCGGCTGAGGTCGAAGAGGTTGTTGCCTGTGTTCTCCTCGAGGATTTTGATGGATTCCTTTCTCACATTGAGATCCTTCATCCATTTTGAGTCTATTTTCGTGTGTGGTGTAAGGAAATGATCGAATTTCATTTTTCTGCATGTGGCTGTCCAATTTCCCAACACCATTTATTGAAGAGGCTGTCTTTGTTCCATTGGACATTCTTTCCTGCTTTGTCGAAGATGAGTTGACCATAGAGTTGAGGGTCCATTTCTGGGCTCTCTATTCTGTTCCATTGATCTATGTGTCTGTTTTTGTGCCAGTACCATGCTGTCTTGATGATGACAGCTTTGTAATAGAGCTTGAAGTCCGGAATTGTGATGCCACCAACTTTGGCTTTCTTTTTCAATATTCCTTTGGCTATTCGAGGTCTTTTCTGGTTCCATATAAATTTTAGGATTATTTGTTCCATTTCTTTGAAAAAAATGGATGGTACTTTGATAGGAATTGCATTAAATGTGTAGACTGCTTTAGGTAGCATAGACATTTTCACAATATTTATTCTTCCAATCCAGGAGCATGGAACATTTTTCCATTTCTTTGTGTCTTCCTCAATTTCTTTCATGAGTACTTTATAGTTTTCTGAGTATAGATTCTTAGTCTCTTTGGTTAGGTTTATTCCTAGGTATCTTATAGTTTTGGGTGCAATTGTAAATGGGATGGACTCCTTAATTTCTCTTTCTTCTGTCTTGTTGTTGGTGTAGAGAAATGCAACTGATTTCTGTGCATTGATTTTATATCCTGACACTTTACTGAATTCCTGTACAAGTTCTAGCAGTTTTGGAGTGGAGTCTTTTGGGTTTTCCACATATAGTATCATATCATCTGCAAAGAGTGATAGTTTGACTTCTTCTTTGCTGATTTGGATGCCTTTAATTCCTTTTGTTGTCTGATTGCTGAGGCTAGGACTTCTAGTACTATGTTGAATAGCAGTGGTGATAACGGACATCCCTGCCGTGTTCCTGACCTTAGCGGAAAAGCTTTCAGTTTTTCTCCATTGAGAATGATATTTGTGGTGGGTTTTTTCATAGATGGCTTTGATAATATTGAAGTATGTGCCCTCTATCCCTACACTTTGAAGAGTTCTGTACTTTGTCAAATGCTTTTCAGCATCTATGGAGAGTATCATATGATTCTTGTTCTTTCTTTATTAATGTGTTGTATCACATTGATTGATTTGCGGATGTTGAAACAACCTTGCAGCCCTGGAATAAATCCCACTTGGTCTTGGTGAATAATCCTTTAATGTACTGTTGAATCCTATTGGCTAGTATTTTGGCGAGAATTTTTGCATCTGTGTTCATCAAGGATATTGGTCTGTAGTTCTCTTTTTTGATGGGATCCTTGTCTGGTTTTGGGATCAAGGTGATGCTGGCCTCATAAAATGAGTTTGGAAGTTTTCCTTCCATTTCTATTTTTTGGAACAGTTTCAGGAGAATAGGAATTAGTTCTTCTTTAAATGTTTGGTAGAATTCCCCCGAGAAGCCATCTGGCCCTGGGCTTTTGTTTGTTTGGAGATTTTTGATGACTGTTTCAATCTCCTTACTGGTTATGGGTCTGTTCAGGTTTTCTCTTTCTTCCTGGTTCAGTTGTGGTTTTATGTCTCTAGGAATGCATCCATTTCTTACAGATTGTCAAATTTGTTTGCGTAGAGTTGCTCATAGTATGTTCTTATAATTGTCTGTATTTCTTTGGTGTTCGTTGTGATCTCTCCTCTTTCATTCATGATTTTATTTTTTTTATTATTATTTTTCTTAAGATTTTATTTATTTATTTGACAGAGAGATCACAAGCAGGCAGAGAGGCAGGCAGAGAGAGAGGAGGAAGCAGGCTCCCCATGATTTTATTTATTTGGGTCCTTTCTCTTTTCTTTTTGATAAGTATGGCCAGGGGTTTATTAATCTTATTAGTTCTTTCAAAGAACCAGCTCCTAGTTTCGTTGATTTGTTCTATGGTTTTTTTGGTTTCTATTTCATTGATTTCTGCTCTGATCTTTATGATTTCTCTTCTCCTGCTGGGTTTAGGGTTTCTTTCTTGTTCTTTCTCCAGCTCCTTTAGGTGTAGGGTTAGGTTGTGTACCTGAGACCTTTCTTGTTTCTTGAGAAAGGCTTGTACAGCTATATATTTTCCTCTCAGGACTGCCTTTGTTGTGTCCCACAGATTCTGAACCGTTGTGTTTTCATTATCATTTGTTTCCATAAATTTTTTCAATTCTTCTTTAATTTCCTGGTTGACCCATTCATTCTTTAGAAGGATGCTGTTTAGTCTCCATGTATTTGGGTTCTTTCCAAATTTCCTCTTGTTATTGAGTTCTAGCTTTAGAGCATTGTGGTCTGAAAATATGCAGGGAATGATCCCAATCTTTTGATACCGGTTGAGACTTGATTAGGACCAAGAATGTGATCTATTCTGGAGAATGTTCCATGTGCACTAGAGGAGAATGTGTATTCTGTTGCTTTGGGATGAAATGTTCTGAATATATCTGTGATGTCCATCTGGTCCAGTGTGTCATTTAAGGCCTTGATTTCCTTGTTGATCTTTTGCTTGGATGATCTGTCCATTTCAGTGAGGGGAGTGTTAAAATCCCCTACTATTATTGTATTCTTGTCGATGTGTTTCTTTGATTTTGTTATTAATTGGTTTATATAGTTGGCTGCTCCCACGTTAGGGGCATAGATATTTAAAATTGTTAGATCTTCTTGTTGGACAGTTCCTTTGAGTATGATATAGTGTCCTTCCTCATCTCTTATTATAGTCTTTGGCTTAAAATCTAATTGATCTGATATAAGGATTGCCACTCCTGCTTTCTTCTGATTTCCATTAGCATGGTAAATTCTTTTCCACCCCCTCACTTTAAACCTGGAGGTGTCTTCGGGTTTAAGATGAGTTTCTTGTAGGCAACATATAGATGGGTTTTGTTTTTTTTATCCATTCTGATACCCTGTGTATTTTGATTGGGGCATTTAGCCCATTAACATTCAGGGTAAGTATTGAGAGATATGAATTTAGTGCCATTGTATTGCCTGTAAGGTGACTGTTATTGTATATTGTCTCTGTTTCTTTCTGATATACTACTTTTAGGGTCTCTCTTTGCTTAGAGGACCCCTTTCAATATTTCCTATAGAGCTAGTTTGGTATTTGCAAATTCTTTCAGTTTTTGTTTGTCCTGGAAGCTTTTAATCTCTCCTTCTATTTTCAATGATAGCCTAGCTGGATATAGTATTCTTGGCTGCATGTTTTTCTCATTTAGTACTCTGAATATATCATGCCAGCTCTTTCTGGCCTGCCAGGTCTCTGTGGATAAGTCTGCTGCCAATCTAATATTTTTACCATTGTACGTTACAGACTTCTTTTCCCGGGCTGCTTTCAGGATCTTTTCTTTGTCGCTAAGACTTGTCAATTTTACTATTAGGTGACGGGGTGTAGACCTATTCTTATTGATTTTGAGGGGGGTTCTCTGAACCTCCTGGATTTTGATGCTTGTTCCCTTTGCCATATTGGGGAAATTCTCTCCAATAATTCTCTCCAATATACCTTCTGCTCCCCTCTCTGTTTCCTCTTCTTCTGGAATCCCAATTATTCTAATGTTGTTTCGTCTTATGGTGTCACTTATCTCTCGAATTCTCCCCTCGTGGTCCAGTAGCTGTTTGTCCCTCTTTTGCTCAGCTTCTTTATTCTCTGTCATTTGGTCTTCTATATCGCTAATTCTTTCTTCTGCCTCATTTATCCTAGCAGTGAGAGCCTCCATTTTTGATTGCACCTCATTAATAGCTTCTTTGATTTCAACTTGGTTAGATTTTAGTTCTTTTATTTCTCCAGAAAGGGCTTTTATATCTCCCAAAAGGGTTGCTTTAATATCTTCCATGCCTTTTTCAAGCCCGGCTAGAACCTTGAGAATCGTCATTCTGAACTCTATATCTGACATATTACCAATGTCTGTATTGATTAGGTCCCTAGCCTTTGGTACTGCCTCTTGTTCTTTTTTTGTTGTGAATTTTCTGCCTTGTCATTTTGTCCAGATAAGAGTTTATGAAGGAGCAAGTAAAATACTAAAAGGGTGGCAACAACCCCAGGAAAATATGCTTTAGCCAAATCAGAAGAGATCCCAAATTGTGACGGGGGAGAAAGGGGATAAAAAGTGGTTCAGAAAGGAAAAAAAAAAAAAAGAAACTATTAAAAAAAAGAAAGCCGATAAAGAAAAAATATAAAAGAGGGAAAAAAATATATATATATTAGATAAACTATTTAAAAACGTTAAAAAAGAAAACGGTAAAAGTTAAAAAAAATTTAGCAGAAGAAGAGAAAAAGAAAAAAAAATTGAAAAAGAAAAAAAAAATTAAAATAACTGCAAGGCTAAAAAATCATGGGGAGAAAGCCATGAGTTCCGTGCTTTGCTTTCTTCTCCTCTGGAATTCCGCCGCTCTCCTTGGTAGGTGAACTTGGTCCTGGCTGGGTTTCCCGTAGATCTTCTGGGGGAGGGGCCCGTTGTAGTGATTCTCAAGCGTCTTTGCCCCAGGCGGAGTTGCACCGCCCTTACCCGGGGCCGCGCTGAGTCATCCGCTTGGGTTTGCTTTCGGGAGCTTTTGTTCCCTGAGCGCTTTCCGTAGAGTCCGGAGGACGGGAATAAAGATGGCGGCCTCCCGGTCTCCGGCCCGGAGGAGCCGAGAGCCCGGGGCCCCACTCCTCAGTGCGCCCTCAGAGAACAGCGCCAAATGACTCCCATCACCCTGGCCTCCGGCCGCGCTCCGAGCTGACCGAGCCTGCGACCGGTTCAAGGCAACCCTGAGCTGAGAGTCACTCCTCGGCTCTGTCTCTGCAGCCGGCTTCCCCGTTCTAATACCGGTAAGCTCTGCGACACTCAGACCCGATCCTTCTGCGACCCTGCGGGACCTGAGGCCACGCTTACCCCCCTGGGCTTCACCCCAGTTAAGCCTCTGGAGCGATGTCCCTCCGCGGAACAGACTTTTAAAAGTCCTGATTTTGCTCCGTTGCTCCGCCGCTCGCCGGGAGCCGGCCCCTCCCCCCGCGGTCTATCTTCCCGTCGCTTTGGATTCACTTCTCCGCCAGTCCTACCTTGCAGAAAGTGGTTGATTTTCTGTTTCTGGAATTGCTGTTCTTCTTCTCTTCAATCTCCCGTTGGATTTGTAGGTGTTTGCAATCTTTAGATAAGCTATTTAGCTGATCTCCCGCTACCCGAAGTAGTCTCAGCCTGCTACTTCTCCGCCATCTTGACTCCCTATGAGGTTTTTTTTTTTTAAGGCTGAATATTGTCCTATTGTATGTGTAGACCACATTTTCTTTATCCAGTCACCCCTCTATGGATACTTCTTTATTCATTCGCCCTTCCTTGGACAATTGCTTCCAACTTTTGGCTATTGTGAATAATGCTGTTGTGAACATGGGTGTACAAATATGTCTTCTAGACCTTTTCAATTAATTTGGGGATATACAGAAAGTCTTTTTTTTTTTTAAAGATTTTATTTATTTGAGAAGGAGAGAGACAGTGAAAGAGACCATGAGAGGGGAGAAGGTCAGAGGGAGAAGCAGACTCCCCATGGAGCTGGGAGCCACATGTGGGACTCAATCCCGGGACTCCAGGATCATGACCTGAGCCGAAGGCAGTTGCTTAACCAGCTGAGCCGCCCAGATGCCCCAGAAAGTCACTATTTTTCATAAGATGCCTCCAATATCCAGACATCAGCCAGACAACTCTCCTGCCCTCCAGCCTCACTTTTGAACCATCTAGGTATTTGCAGTGAGGCCTCTTCTCCCCTCTTCTCCTCTCCCCACTCCTCCTCTCTTCTGCTTCTGATCCTATTTTATCTTATTTTCCCCATCTCCATCTATAAGTAACTCAGTTTACAAAGGCACATCTGTCTAACCTTCTCTGAGCAGAACTTCACCATTCTGCTATAGACTGAATGCTGGTGTTCCCCCCAAATTTGTAAGTTGAAACCTAATTCCCAAGGATGATGCTATTTGGAGGTATAGTCTTTGGGAGGTGACTAGGTCATGAGGGTGGACCCCTCATGAATGAGATTAGTGCCCTTATACAAGAGACACCGGAGAGCTCCCTCATCCTTGTCCATCTGTGAGCACACAGCGAGAAGACAGGCATCTGTGAACCAGAAAGCAGGTCTCACCAGACACCGAATCTGCTGATGCCTTGATCTTGGGCTTCTAGCCTCCAGAACTGTGAGAAATAAATTTCTGTTGTTTAAGTCCCCCAGTCTGTGGGATTCTTTTACAGCAGCCCAAAGGGACCAAAACACCCACCTACTCAAGAATTCCCAATCCCCTCCTGGTTCCCATGGCACATATGTACTCTTGGAGTTACTTTTCAATGTCCTCATAATTGTTATTCCCTTTCCAGTCAGTCTTACATCCCATGCTCACCTTTCTCTCATTCAAGCAAATCCCTGTTTCCCCCACATGCCATGCTTGTTCTTAACTCCCTGACTCTGTTCATCCTGTTCACCCACTTTCAAATAACCTTCCTTGTGCCCTTAGCCTGAGCAAACTCTGTCCATCCAAGAGAGTCTATCCCAGGTGTCATCCAAGCCCCATTCCTTCTGTGCTTTGGCAAAGTCATCACCAACCATCCCACCACATTCTCCTCTCTGGGCAGTGATTATACCTAACATTGTGCAGGTTAACTGTTCCTTCCCTGTGGGTGAGAACCATCTGACTTATGGGTTTAGATTATAAAGTCCTCGAAAGGGCAGGTCCCATGTCTCTTAATACCTTCCCTGCTCTGACTGAAACAGCTGAGAGAGGTGGTGAGCCTTTGGCTGGACAACCACCTCCTTGAGACATGGAAATAAGTTGGTTTTGTCTCAACAGGAAAGTAATAGACAAAAGGTTGAGGCTGGAAAGGATTAGTGAGTCCTACATCAGCCCAGAAAGGTGAAGAAACTTCCTTAAGTGCTTTCAAGTATTTTTAAAAAAATATTTATTTATTTATTTATTTATTTATTTATTTGAGGGAGGGAGGGAGAGAGAATGAGAAAGAGAGAGTTGTGCAGAGCAGAGGGAGAGGAAGAGAATCCGCTGAGCGTGGAGCCCAACCTGGGGCCTGATCCTACAGCCCTGAGATCATCACCCAAGCCAAAACCAAGAGTCGGCTGCCCACCCGACTGAGCCCCCGAGGCACCCCAAGAACATACAATTATTTAGTGGCAGAGCTGTGACTTGCATTCAGAATGCCTGACTTTTAGAGCATCGCTTTTCTTTTTATACCACATGGGTGAATGTTTCGCAGGTGACTCCTGCAATTTCTGGTTAAATTTGCTTCAGCTTGAAGTGGCAATCACAACTCCGATTGCTCTTTGTGTCCTATACTCTCCAGTCATCTGAGCATCTCCCAGCATCTCATTGTCGTGTACACGTTCCTTCAGAGAATGGGAGGCAGAGTCTTGAAAGTGGCCCCAGAGACCTCCAGGCTCCTTTTCGAATACCTCTGTCCCTGGACAGCTCATGATCTCAAAGAAGCAGACAAACCTACTTGGCCACCTTATTGATAGTGTCAAGTTAGCTATCAACTAGGTTTAAATGATAAAGTCTCATAGGACTTTTTAAGAAATGTGATGAGTGGCGATAATCAGATTAAGGAATAATCAGATGGTCAGAATGGGTTTTAATCATTCATGTTGCAATGATGACCAGCTGCCAATGTTACCAGACTAAGCTTATCACTGTTTGACGCCAAGTTCCTTACTAAGGAGCAAAGTTTATCCGTAACCACCGACTCTTGGACCTGATGCCTGTTAAGGACTTTGCAGCTGACTAAGCAAACGTGGGTTACCATAACAAGTCACTATGTTTGGTAAGTTATTGGTTAACATTAAATGGTAACGAAGTCTTTGCTAGGATTGTGGGTACAACAAAGATGCAAAATCAAACGTAGACCTCTGGAGGTATTTAATGCTGAGTCCACCGTTGACTGAATTCCTTTGTTATTATTATTATTTTTATTTTTTAAATATTTTATTTATTTATTTGAGAGAGAAAGAGCTAGTGAGAAAGCACAAGCAGGAGTAGCAGCAGGCAGAGGAAGAAGCAGGCTCCCACTGTGCGAGAGCCTGATGCAGGACTCAATCCCAGGACCCTGGGATCATGACCTGAGCTGAAGGCAGACACTTAACCAACTGAGCCACACAAGCACCCCAAATTCCTTTAAACAAATTATGATTCTTCTTATTTTCATATTGCCTCCTTTTCTGTGATGACATGTTTTACATTTTCCACCATCCTGAACCTCTAATGTAACTTCTCTTCTTTAGAACAAATCCACATCTGAGTTGTTATTGTTCCTTTCCTAAAGTAGCCTTGTAAATCATGTAAGTAAGCAAAATGTTCTAGTCACCCCATGAAAAAAAATCACCAATATTGTTATTCTCTAGGAGACAGACAGTGTGCTATAAAACAATAAATTCAACATTTTTTTATTAGTGAGATGGGAACATTTTATGTCACATTAGTTAATAATGTATAAATCTTTCTTTAAATGCTTTATTTTTCATCCTCTCTCCTCTACAGGTTATCATAAAAATCATAATGTTTTAGTCATGTTAGTTTTCCATGGAAAATTCTCAAGATTTTGTGGCTATTGACAGTTCCCCTCAAATGAAAGCACACAGATCACATGTTCTAATTCCATTATTTATACATTTGATACTACAGATGATATGTAGACTATAATTCATTTCTAGAAATTGTCATAAAGTGACTGTCATAAAGTGAGCTATAGTCTTGCCTGGGAACCATGTTACAATTAGGGGTTACATTTCTGATCCTCAATGCAATATCAAATATGCAATGGATATGCAAAACATGTGCTATAAAATCAAATATATAAAACTATTAACCTCCTCAATTAATTAAAATAGTAATGCAACAAATTGGGCATAAATGTACTGTGGACATTGTACAACAGGCTTCCAATGGGCTATAAAGTGCACAAATAGCACATAAAAATTATGAGTGGTCCAGTCAAAGATGGGACCTATTAGAAGCTGAAATCCACGTTAAGTCTTAACAATACTTCTGCATGTCTTATTAGGCTATGGAAAGATGTTTCTGGTTGCGGGGGATGGGTTGGATGTTGCACTACAAAACCCCCAAGATTGTTGAAAGACAAGTCTTGATTTTTGTGAATAGTGCTATTAGCAGTGGGGCTTGGAGAGAGAGATTGAGGACTGGGTTCAGGCCCCTTGAATCAAAATCAGCTGCTTCCTATGAGCTCAGCAATGTACAAGAACAGGCCTTAGCCCCAGCTGAGGTGTTGGGACTCAACTTCCTTAACTATTGAATAAGATATTTGAGTAATGACCTTGGGCACTAAACCTCTGTGATTCCACAGCCTAAGAGGGCCAATAAGGATGATTTGGATAGCTAGGTTTCTTAAAAAGCTGTCTAAAGATGTTTAGAATAATATCTTTTCTATCTTCCTACATAAATTCACTTTCAGCAAAATAGAGTGATTCAAAGTAATTCTATCCATGTTGGGGATGTCTGAAAATATTTTAATAGCCCTTCTGTGTGGGGAGGGACTCAAGACGAAGTTGAGGAGTAGTACTGGTATCTTGCTGAAAAATTTACTTAAGATGATAAGAAAACCCAAGTGACCTCCTTTTGACCTTTCACGTCCAGACTTACACAGGTAGCTATTTGAGATCAGACTCTGAAGTCTTGGAAAACAATAAACCTGCTATGGACAGAATGTTGTGTTCTCCCTAAATTCGTAGTGAAGCCCTCATCTCCAGTGTCATGGTGTTAGGAGTTGGGGCCCTGGGGAGGTGATTAACTCTTGAGGGTAGAGTTAATCATGGGTGTGATTAATTGTTTTTATGAGAAGAGACTTGAGAGAAATGATTGTTCTCTGCTTTCTGCCACGTGAGGACACAGCAAGAAGATGGCCAACTGCAAACCAGGAAGGGGGTTCTCACTAGTCACTGCACCTGCCCGCACCTGGATCCTGGACTTCTAAGCCTCCTGAACTGAGAAATAAATTATGTTGTTTAAGCCACCGAGTCTATGGTATTCTGTTACAGCAGCCTGAATGACTAAGGCAAGTGCTTGGAATTATTTCCTAGATGCATGGTTGAACATTGTTAAATTAATTCACACTTCATTAGAAACCTGCAAAAATTAAAAGGAACTTTCCTTTTCTGACAGCATGCTGGGCTTGATAACTCTGCCTCTGAAACTATTTAAAAATTATTTCCAGATGCATCAGTGGACTAGCAAGAAGGTAGAGATACTCTCATACCACAAGCTATGGAGAAGCTTTAACCTATAGAAGTAGGTAGAGCGCTAAATCAACCTTTGCCTTGAGTGTCCGTATTGAAATCCGGTGAACTTGAGCTTGGCTTTCAGAGCCTTGCGGGGACAGTGATATTTGACAAAAGCCAAGACTGCCCATGGAGTGTCTAATTATAGGTCTCTTGCATAAAGCTGAGACCCAAACACTGTTTCCTGAGGGTAACGATGAATTGGAAATACATTGGAACTAAATCTGCACCTAGGTTAAGGAGGGGGAAGGGCTGCAAGGAAACTGCCTCTCTTGCATCTTGGAGCAGCAGAAAACAAATCTTTCTTGATAATTCAAGATGATAAGCCTTCCTTCATGCAAATTTGTTGCCAAAACTTATGATACCTGGTGATTCCTAAACCTTAAGGCAAAAACAGGTTAAATAGTTTAGGATCAATCGGTGCTGCAGGTATCTGATGAAAGACATAGGAATCCTCTCTGGAGGGAATCATTTTCAAAGCAAGAAACAAGAATTCCCAAGATAATGTTCTAAGGAATATCAGGACGCAGTGAAAAATTACAAATAATAAGGAAACAAGGCAAACAGACGCAGAAGCAGATATAAAATTCCTTCAGACACAGAAAACAAGCTTGTTGAATATTCAAAGAAATAAAAGAATGGATTAAAGGCATGAACAAAAAGTAAGAAATATAATAGGGGCACCTGGGTGGCTCAGTGGGTTAAGCCTCTGCCTTTGGCTCAGATCATGATCTCGGTCCTGGGATAGAGCCCCGCATGGGAGTCTCTTGTCGGTGGGGAGCCTGCTTCCCCTCTCTCTCTGCCTGCCTGCTTGTGATCTCCGTCTGTGTCAAATAAACAGATAAAAAAATCTTAAAAAAAAAAAAAAAAGGAGCCAGGAGCCAGTAGAACCTTAAAAATGAAAGTCCTCCCGAAGAAAAGCACTCTAAGTCTCACAGCAGAGTACTGGTAACAGAAGACGGAACCATGAACTGGGAGACAGATTCAAGGAATGATCTAGAATGTAGCACAAGAAATAGACTGAAAATATCTAAAGAAGTTAAGATGGCACGGAAGCTAGAGGAGGAAGTTCTAATTAAATCTTGTTTGAGTTCCAGAAGGGAAGTGGAAAAAAAGGGACAGAGGAAATGTATGAAAAGATAATGCCTGAGAAGTTTCCCCGAGAGAGAAGAAGGGAGAAGTCGCGCAAGATGGAAGTCAGTTTTTTTGGTAACGTCATTGCTCAAGTGATAACCTACCAGTGTTGCAGTATTCTTGCGGTTAGAAGCAAATCACTGGGTTTGGTCCATTGCACAATTACACAAGTGTGTGAATGCCAGGAGGTAAGGACTGTTAAAGGCCATCTCAGAGACTGCCTATGTGAGTCATCGATGAAGTGCACATCAAAACCAAATGAGATACTGCTACACATCTACTAGAATGGCTAAAATTTTAAAAAATGCAATATCAACGTTAACAAAAATAGGGGGCAATGGGAAATGTTGGTGGGATCTAAAATGGTACACACAGGTTGGAAAACAGTTTGGCAGTTCTCAAATTGTTAAGCATACACCTACCATATGTCATTCCTCTCTTAAGTATTTACCCTGGAGAAATGAAACAGGTGTTTGCACAAAGACTAGTACATGAATGTCCATAGCACATTTATAACAGTCCAAACACTAGGTACAACCCAATGTCCATCGCAAAGGAAGGGATGACAAATTGTGGCATATTTATACAATTGAACACCACCCAATAATAAAATGGAACTGTCCATATATGCAATAATGTGAATCAATCTCAAAATAATTATGCTGAGCAAAAGAAGGCAGATCCAAGTAACTATTTACTGAATCATTTCACTTTTGTAAGATTCTAGAAAAAAGGAAATTAATCTATAAATTGCAGTGAACAAAATGGTTGTCCGGAGCCAGGGGTGGGGACAGGAAGGATGGAGCGCCAAGGGCATGAAGAAGCCTTGGGATGATGGAAATGTTCTGTATCTTGATTGTGGCTCTGGTTTCACAGGTTTTTACATCTGTTGGGCTCACCAAATAGTATATTCTAAGTACATGTGATTTACTATACTGAAACCATACCCTGAGAAAGTAGTCAACAGAAAAAAAGAACAAGGCGAAACAAAGCATTTTAAGACCAAAAACAAAACAAAACAAAAGACAAAGAAAGAAAAAGAAAAAGAAAGAAAGAGTATTCTGGCTGCTATGACTCAGTGCATGAACTTAGTGGCTTCAAACCACACACTCAGTTCTGGAGTCAGAAGTCCAACATGGGCTAAAATCAAGACATTGCAGGGCCGTGCTCCTTCTGGAGACTCCCGGGGAAAATTTGCTTTGGAGCCTCTTACAGGTACTAGAGGCTGCTCATGCTCCTTAAGTCACAGCCACATCCCCCCATCTTCAGAACATTTATGGTATACGGAAGCTGAGTGAGGGCAACTACCCCAGTATGGGGACACTGTTACACCTGCTCTTCTTCAGCCTTGTAATTGCAAGGGTGAGAAAAGCATTAGGTAAGCAGGAAACTGAGGGCTTAGGGACCCACAGTCCGCGTGGGGGAGGAGTCTGAGATCAACAGGGGTTAGCCTGGGTGCCCTCGTGAGAAGGTGGACTGGGGCCGACGACAAGGGTCCCCTGGGTCCTCTGGGACGTTGAGGTTGAGCACACCGATCTTCACGGAGGAGGTAGGAGCTCTTTCTCGGGGACCTTCACTGCCAGGCACCCCTAGCACCTGGGGGTGTCACTAGCCCCTCCGAACGTCTGTCATCATGTCGATGGAGGACAAAAAAGAGAAAAGGCACAAGTAGAACAGGAGAAACATGAAAGGGACATACCCATAGGTGTTTCAAAGATTTAAAATATAAGAAAATACGGTGAACAGTCTTATTCAACTGTATTCAAAAACTTGAACAAAACAGACACGTGCTTGGGAAAATATAATTTATGCAGAACTAGAAATAGCAAATAGACCCGAGAGACGCTTACGTGAGCACATATATTTTCTTCCTAAGTCACAAGCCAGCCTTCTTGCATGTAGGGCACTAGACAGTGGAATCGCCGACAAGCAGCGCCACAATGTGAAAAACGTGACACTAAACAGACCGCAAAAAGGACACATGTTTCCAGCATGAGAGCTGAAGCCAGAAGCAGAGCCTTGCTGGCCCTCAGCTGGGAGCCTGCAGGGAGAGTGACTCAAATTTTTCGCCACTCTACACCTGCAAATGGCCGCCCATGGCCGCAAAAGCCCTCTATGGATTCCTTTGTTACAGAGAAGTCTTAGCAAGCAGGTGCATTTGCAGCTGAGGAATCCAGGAATAATGAGGTTTGGCTGTAATTCCTTTAAGAGCAGAAGGAAGACAAAGGTAAAGTCCTGGTCAGACCAGTGAGATTTGGAAAAGAAAAGGCACATTTTTCTTGTCATGCAGATGATACAATTATTACATAGAAAACCTCCAAAAGGATCTCTAATAATTATTATAGTCAACCAGACTTTAGAAAGATTGCCTAATGCAAAATTAATGCATGAACATTAATCCGTTTGTATATTCCAGCCATAAACATTTAGAAAATGTAATTTAATAAAAGATACCAATTATGATAGAATTGAAAATAGATAAAGCAACCAAGAAGAAAACAGTTGAAAAAAGGAGCAAGATCTTAATGTTCAATATTATTAAATTTCACTGGAACACGTTTATGAAGATGCCAGTAAGTGAAGAATGTACTGTGTAAATGGGTGGGAGAAAAAAACGATTTAGCAAAGAAGTCAAGTCCTCCCAAATTTATCTAGGGACAATGCAATTTTCCACAAAACACCCCAGGTTTTGGGTTGTTTTATTTTGTTTGAATTTGATGAGCTGATGTGAAAATTTATATCAAAGAGGAAAGGATCAAAAACAGCACAGACACTCCTGAGGAACAAGCCGGGTGCCTTGCTCTACCAGGAACATAGCAAGAATTATTTGAAATACTTTGGAAAGACGGATTGACCAATGGGACGGAATCAAATACTCAGAGACAGACCCAGATACATATACAGAAACTTTAGACACTGTGGTGGGTGGGTATAAGAATTATTTAAAATGGTGCTGGTCAGTGGGTAAAGGATTGATTACTTAAAATGATCATTTTATTTCATTTTTTAGTATTTTTAGAGAGAGAGAGAGAGAGTGCGTGCTTGAGCAGGGGAATGGGGGGAGAAGCAGAGCGGGAGAGAGAGAATCCCAAGCAGGCTCCATGCTTAGCACAGAGCCCTACCTGGGGCTCGATCTCACGACTCTGCTGTCATGACCTGAACTGAAATCAAGAGTTGGTCGCTTAACTGACTGAGCTACCTAGGTGTCCCTACAATGATTATTTTAAATTGGTAATTTAAAAACCAGTTGGTGGGACACTTGGATGGCTCAGTTGGTTAAGTGTCTGCCTTTGGCTCAGGTCTTGATCCTGGGGTCCCAGGATCGAGCCCCATGTCGGGCTCCCGCTCAGCAGGGAGTCTACTTCTTCCACCCCCGTGGCCCCTCCCCCTGTTCTTCTCTCTCTCTTTCTCTCTCTTGTTCACTCTCTCAAATAAATAAATGAAATGTTTAAAATAAAATCAGTTGGTGATTCACCCAAAAAATAATGAAACTATCTCATAGTACATAACAACCCATTCCGGATAGATTAAACATTTATATGTGAAAGATAGGACCATAAAACTTTTAAGGAGACAAAGTAGGAGAATATTTTTATGACCTTGTTATGAGGAAAAATTTCTCTAACAAGGTAAAGATCAAAATTTGATGAGTATATAGAATAACTTGAACACTTACACGGTGCTCGTGGGCAGGTAAGTTCTGCACCGGAAAGTAACTGGCATTATTTAGTCAATTAAAAAATGTGCATATCCAATAACACAGCCATTCTGCTCCTAGGGATTTCCCCTAGAGAAACCCTTGCATGTGGATAACAGGAACTCCCGTAATACTGTTCACAGCAGCCCCATAATGGGAAGAAAAAACTGGAAACAGCCAGTGTTTCCACTGACAGTAGAATGGTTAACTAAATTGTGGTATATTTGTATAATCGACTGTCATAAAGGAATAAGAGGGAATGAATTGTAGTTATACATGACAATGTGAGTGACACCTAATATTGAATGAAGAAAGTCTCGGAAGCATATCCAAAGTATGGTTACATTTATATAAAGTTTTAAAAGGCTAGTCTGGGTATATTGCATAGAGATACAAATATGAAGTTAACACTATAAACCAAAAAAGCAGAATGAGTCCCAAGTTCAAAATAATCGGGGGGTGAGGACAATGAGGTGGAGGTGGAGCCTAAGAACCTCTGGGTAACGGTCGCCATCTTTCTCTTAAACTGGTTCATGGCTTATTGTATTGTTATTCTTTATACCTTACACAGACACATATTTTTGGGCAAATACAGGGCATTTACTTAAACGATTAGAAATGAAGGAAAACACAGCACCAAACGACAAATATAAAATCTCCCCAGTAATTGCCAAGGCAGGCAGTGTATTGACAGCTTTGACTGATAAGGAGATTGACCTACCATTTATGGATTAAGCTGTTGTGGGCATTTGACACGCATCATCTTATTAAATTCTTTCAGCAATCCTTGTGGGATGTGTCTTATTATCCTACTTTATAGAAAAGGACACCGTATCTTGGGTTAAGTAGCTGGATCAAGATCAGTAGTAAATGATGGAACGGGAATTGAAACCAACTGTCTCTCGTTCCAAACCTGTGTTCCAAAATCTTGTTAAAGACTAAATCAGGTGGTGAAAATGGACACATTGCTTTCCTTTTAGGCACTTGAGAACCGGGGGCCTCTTTTTAATCAGGGAGAGGCCGATGAGGACACTGTCACCTCAGTCAGCCCAAAGGGCAGGTTCCTGAGGGAGAGAGAAAACAGGGTTAAGGAAAATGGAAGCCATTTCCAGTCCAAATGGATCTGTGCAGCCTCCAAAGGGGAGAACCTGTGGCCAAAATGAATAGAATAGAGCATGATCTGTGAATGAGGAAG
The DNA here is from genome assembly GCF_902655055.1 of Lutra lutra. NCBI lineage: Eukaryota > Metazoa > Chordata > Mammalia > Carnivora > Mustelidae > Lutra > Lutra lutra. Next base: position 14,758,063 of record NC_062289.1, read on the forward strand.
TGGAAATACAAAACAGGGTCATTCGTGTGAGCCTTCCAAGGTGAGCAATGTTTTTAACGTGGTGTGGGGTGGCGGGCGTTCCAGCAAAGCCAGCTGCCGCTGGGCTGGACAGACTACAAATCCTGCCTGCTGTCAGGAGGCTGCTCTCCACAGATAAGGCCGCCCTGCCATGCGGCCATCCCCCTTCCCTTCAGATGAGGCCAACTAACATCACTCATTTAGAAGAAAGCCTCTTCTCAGAATTTAGCCCTTCTGTGGTGAGCAGGAGCAGAAACAATGCAGCACAGGTGATCTGGGGCTGAAGAACTCGGCGAGAGGCAGGGATTTCTGATGGGCCGTGGTGACTAGAAACACTGCAGAAGCTTTTTCCTTTGGGCAGGCCCTTCTTCTGTGTGCAATGCTGGCAGAAACTCCACATTTCCCACTTTCCCTCCCCCCGCACTCTGAGCCTGGGAACTGCCTCATCAAAACTCGCTTCATGCTGAGAAGCAGAGGTGTGACATTTCACAAAACCAGGGCCTTCACACGCCTCTCCTTGGAAAAGAGACTTGTGAAGTATTCAGTGTCGATTAAGCCCTTCAAGCGGCCCATGGCCTACGTCATCCAGGTGGTAAAACCTCGGGTTCTATGGATCTCATGCCTCTCGGAATTTCCTTCAAGACACAACAGCCTCTTCACCGCCCGGATCCGAGGAGGCAACTCAGTGGCATTCTCGGTTTTTCTGTAAGTCTCACTCTCTAATTTCTGCTTTTTTCCCCAAACCATTGAAACCCCGGTTCCCTCACCACCATCCCCCGACCCCAGAAAACACTGCCTCGCTTTACTTCACACTCTATAATGGAACTTTCTGGCTGAGAAGTTGCACTTCAGACTTTGGCCATGGTTTTCACAGTTAATACATGAATAAATTGAAGAGCCCCCGGACAGCTGTGCTCTTTGAGGCTCAGAATGCCGTTGGCTCAGTCATCTGACTCCGTTTCCCACCCTCCCTCTTATATTGAGGTGAACTTGAAGGGTGGATCCAGTTTCCTGATTCTCCTGGTAGAAGCTGGAAATTAAGCTCTATTGTTAATCAACTGAAAATAATTTCATCGTAGTAGCAATTTCCATACTTAAAAGAACTTAGTTAGAATCCAACAGAACCAGGAGGGCTTCTCATGCCCAGACCCTCTTTTTTTTTTTTTTTATTGTGATATAATATCTATGAGATAAAATTTACCATTTCAACCATTTTTAATTCTGTGGCATTAAATACATTTACAACGTATTTTGCAAACCATCACCACTATCTCTTTCCAGGTGTTTTTTTGTCTTCCCAAACAGAAACTTTGTGCCCTTTAAGCTATCCTCAGTCCCCCTCCATTCAACCACTGGTAACCACCTTCATGCTTTCTGTGTTTATGAACTTGACTATCTGAGGTACCTCATATATGAGGCATCATGTAATCTGTGCCTTCCGTATCTGCTTTATTTCACTTAGTGTAACATTTTCAAGGTTCAACCATGTTGTGGCAGGGTTTTACTATATATGAGAATTTCACATGTTTTTATGGATGAATAATATTCCCTTCTATGTCTATACCACATTTCTATCCATTTTATCCGCTGATGGACACTTGAGTTGTTTCTACTTTTTGGTTCTTGTGAACACTGGTGTACAGGTATCTGTTTGAGCCCTAAATTTCCGTTATTTTGGGTGTATACTTAGGAGTGACATTGGTGGATCATATGGTGATTCTATGTTTTGAGGAACCAGTCCTTCATTTTTATTTATTTTTATTATTTTTTAGAGATTTTATTTATTTATTTGAGAGAGTGAGAGTGAGAGAGAGAGCATGAGAGGGGGGAGGGTCAGAGGGAGAAGCAGCCTCCCCACTGAGCAGGGAGCCCGGACACAGGACTTGATCCTGGGACTCCAGGATCATGACCTGAGCCAAAGGCAGTCGCTCAACTGACTGAGCCACCCAGGTGCCCCAGCCCCTCATTTTTAAAGGCAAGGAAACTAAGGATCAGGAAGGACCAACTGTTTTTTAAGATCATACTTATTAAGAATATTTGATTACTGTAATTTTTTTAAACATGTGCTTCTTTCTACCTTCAAGTGTATCTTAAGAACTTCTAGAGGGCAGGGAACTTAAGTCATGTTTGCTTGAACATGCCTAGCAGTGCCTGGAGCGTGATCAACATTCAAGCAATGTAATAGATGTTTGTACATCAATATGTCAAAAAAGGCACTCTATCAATGACCTGGAGCAAAATAATAGATGGCAAGTATGCTCACATTGCAAAGTGGGGTGCTAGATCACCTATGAAGGACTTACACATGAGGTATTCTGTAAGTCTATCTTGTGACCTTAAGTACAGGAAAGGACTGAAGCTGAAGATATCAGGAGAGTCCTTTAAACAAGTGTGTTGAAGTGTGATGACATTTTCCCTTCTCCCTGGTAGCACTGTCGGGAGAAGACTGGGCTTCCACTGATGGTTAGGCAGAGGCACACTACACGAAACACAGGCCACTCAGAGGGAGCTCACCCAAGATGGCGTCCTGCCAGGAAGAGACGGGGGTGGACTTTTGGATGCAGACACTAATAGAAATGTCATAAGACAGCTGGAAGAGAGGCTTTATCTTTTCAATCAAGAAAGCTGCAGGTAGATGTTTCCAGTTGGGGCTGCATGAGAGAAAGTCAGCAAGGGAATCACCTATATTCATAGAACACTTGAGCAGATAATGCCAGTAGCAGGAAAGTAAAGATCTTTCTGGAGCTTCTCTTTCCAGTAGCTTGACCCCCAGTCCCACCTTCAAGTTTTATCTGGAAGGATTCAGACAGAGAGCAAGAGAAAAGGTGGAGAAACCAGAAAGAAGTCAATCCTGCCATCCCCTTCCCCCGCAGGCTCCCAGCCAGAAGCAAAGCTAATCCAGAGGCAGGAACTTTCAATGAAGTTCGCAGTTTCATCTGCTACGCTGAAGAGGAAATTTAGTGAATGGAGGCTCTCCCTGGTTCTGAGAGTGACTAGAGAACTTTTTCTTATCTAAGGGTGCCTGACAAAGATATGGGAGCCAGCCAGCGGTTCATCCAGGAGGCTGTGGGGCAGAAACACCCGCAACAGACAGTGAGGGGAAAGAACAGAGTTGTTTTCTGCTTATACCCTATCGAGTTTTTCTTCCTCAAGGCTCAATTTAAAGTGCATTAGAATAGATTTTTGTTTCCAGAACATTATCCATCATAAGCTTACTCAGGCTAACAAAAAAATGTTAAATTTATTTGCTTCTGATTATCACTTAATTGACTGGGGTGACAGTGCATATTTTATCAAAGTAAGAATACTTTGGGCTATCTGGCATCCACTATCAATTTTTAGTAACAGCACTTCAGGTCCTTGTGGAAAATGATTTCTCCCCCATTCCGTATAGTTTGGTAAGACTGTTGCTCAAGATGTCCTGTCTTTCCCTAAGCAAAAGATGGGATAGGGGGCCAAGGCCCTGGAGTTTAAATTTTGGGCAGAATGAGAGAAAGACTAAGAACACTTGGCACTATGGTTAACAGACACAGCACTTTGATAAGATTGTAAGTAGCGATGTGAAGTCTCTGACCTTCCCCTCTAGAGCCAGGCTTCTGGACTTGGGTTTCCATAATCTGAGCCAGCAGATGTCTTGCCAATAGATTGTTGTAATCACAGTTTCTATCGCTTATAACCAAAAGAACCTAATTTGTGCTGATTGGAGGCTGGTATACATTTATTTATGTCACTAATACAAAAAAAAATAAGTTTTTGTTTAATATATGTGGTTGGGTAGGGAGATGCTTGCTAAATGGAAGAAGAGTAGGGGTGAGGGCTATAAACAGTAAGGGGCATTGTGGCAGGCACTGGAGAAACAATGATTAGTAATGCAGACCTATCCCTGGCCACATGAGATTTACAGTGTAATGGGACCTGAACAGTCATAAATAGCACTTGTTTCATTGAGTATTAATTGATGATGATGGGGAAACCAACAGGGGCTATGAGAATGTGTAGGAAACAGTGAGGACTTCCTGGAGCAAAGGGAACCTGTAGGATAAGAAGTGGGACTCACTCAGCAAACTGGGGAAGAGCTGATGAGAGAGCTTAGGATGGCAATGACATAGTTTTCCAGGTAGAGAGAAAGAAGTTCAAAGTTTGGTAGATCAAAAATGGTGGGTGCCTCCAGAGATCTGAAGGAAGATCTCTGTTCCGTGGTTATGGACACTCATAAGCCAAGAGCCTGTTGATGGTGACAGAGAGGATGGCGGATGGGCATTGCCTTCACCTTTAGTGCAGGGAATTTTAGAGGTCTCGGTAAGCTAGTGAGAATAAGGAAATATTCCCTTGTGAGTTGGGTTGAAGGGAACACTTCAAAGACCTGTAGTCACTGCCTTTTTAACCTACACTTAAAAATGGTTCTGCCTGGCTGAGTATGAACAGAAATAGAAACAGCCATTACCTCTGGAATAGTAGCTCCAGCCATTTTGTTTTAATTCAGTACATTTGGATGAGAACAAAAATAATAATCTAGGTGGGAGAAGATGATGCAGGTGCGCAGATAAGAAATGGCAGATCTGCTACCCCATGACACCCCATGATTCTCCTCAGTGCCCTGCCCAACAATGCAGGGCGGGGAGTGTGCAGAAGGAACAAGTGACAGCATGTTTTTCAAATTTCTTGCCTCCATAGATCCCTTCAGAAACTCAAGAGTTGAAAAACTCAAGCCGGGAACTCCTAACAGGGTGTGTCTTACAATTCCTGAGATTCCCCATGATCTGTTTTGGGGATGCTGTGTAGCACTAATAAAATGGAACATCTGGATGTTTTCAGACAAACTGACTAGTTTCCACAACACCTACAGAGCACTTGTACATTGACACTCTGGAGGGTATAAAGATGAGTAAGACATATTCCTCGCCCTCCAGTAGCTTATCTTCTAAAAGGGCAGTTGAGAACTTTGGCAGATCGTTTTCACCCTCTTGGATGAGTATAGTGTACCTGCTGTATAGTGGCATACATTGTCCCCAAGTGAGAATTGTCAGTCTATGTTATAAGGAATGGAATAAGCTAATCATTGATGATATGACCTAAGCCTGATATACCATTATAGGAGGAATTCAGGAAGGAGGAAAAAGAAATGTTTATAGCCAACGACTTATTGGGCTTCATTTTGTTTCATTCTCCCTGCAACCTTGCAAAGTAGACATTAATGACCTCTTTTCACAGAGATAGGAACGGAGGCAAAGTTAGGGAACTTGCCTACAGCTACATGACCAGTAAGAGGAGAGCTGGAGTAGGAAGCTACGTCTGGTCTCCGGGGCCCATGCATTTCCCACGGCTGCTGCTTACTGCTTCTGACCTAATCCTCCCAGGATCCAGTCGTATCCTTGTGTGCTTCCCCAGTGCTTTTAAGCAGACCCTTGAGATCATTTAAATATGTGATGATAAGTGATATGGATTAAAGAGGCTTCTTTTGGAGATTTCTTTTATTTGCCTCTGCTAGACAAGACCCATCTGATTTTTTCTGACTTATCTCTGGAGAGGTGGGCTTTGGTGTGACTATGAGTCTTTTCCTCTGCTGAGTCACCACTCTGTGACCCTAAAAAGTCATAGTTGACAATAGTCACTTATTGTAATTGAAGAAGGAAAGCACAGATACTTGCTGAGTGATAGCTATGCTGCTATGTGGGTATTCAGAGGAGAGGATATGTACTCTACCACAGTGATCCTTATTTTTGAACACTTCTGGGCCACCCTTCTTCCCACTCATCCCTAGTGGGTTACCGGATCTGACAGCTGTCACCCCTATCGAGTAGGAGGGTGTTAGAGAAGTATAAGGTATATCCAGTTTTGTTTTTTTTTTAAATCGAGTGCCTGAGTGCCACAAATCACGACAGTGACTTTCTTGGACACTTAAGCTTCACAGAATCCCCATGTAGTTATTATTATCCTTGTGAAGAAATGAAGTTCAAGGAAAGGAAAGCTTCCACATCCCCACAGTTAGCAAACAACAGGTCTGGGATTCCCTTGGACTCTCCAGGGATTCCACTCACTGCTCCGCCTCCAAGGGGTTGAAAGAGAACACTGAGGTCTAGAAAGCCCGAGGGAAGTGGTGATCAATGGAGTCTGGAAAAGATGGTCATTCTGGACTGCATGTTTGTGCCTCCCCGGCCGACCTGCCATCAAATTTGTATGTTGAAATCCTAACTTCCAGTGTGATGGTGTTAGGAGGTAGGGCCTTCAGGACGTAATTAGGGAGATTAGTGGAGCCCTTAGCAATGAGATTAGTGCCCTCATAAAAGAACCACCGAAGAGCCTCCCATTCTCTCTGCCGTGTGAGGACACAGTGAGCAGACATCTGTCTGTGAACTGGGGAGCAGAATCTCACCAGATTCCCAATGTGCTGGCACCTTGATCTTGGATTTTTCAGCCTCCAGAACTGTGTGAAATAAATGTTCTTTTTTTTTTTTTTAGCCACCCAATAGATAGTATTTTCGTAATTTAGCAGCCCAAGTGGACTAAGACAATGGTAGAGTAAGTGATAAATATTATTCATAAATATGATTTTCTGAGTAGCCTCTGATCTTCTCCAAAGGAGCTGGTCACCTTTGATAATGTGCCCCACCTGTGTTTCCCTCTGCCCCTGCCGGAGCCCTCTATGATGGCCCTTTGTATCCTCAGAAGAGGTGCGGCTTTGGAGATCTCCAGGATCTTCTCCACCTTGACCCTTAAAGCAATTATTTAAATTTTCCTTTCATTCTTCCTGCATCTACCAGATGTTGAGGCCTCAAGGGGTCATGGCCAGTGGAAGTGGTAGGCAACCAGACAATCCATTGTAATGTGCCTTAGAAAGGTACACTCGGTCACAGATTTGGTGTGTTATTAAGAAATCTGTAATGATTTCCTAGTGGTGAAATGTCTCATTTCGTAAGATACAACCCCCAAAACTATTATTTTTAACATCCTTGATTGCCTCCCAGCTGGTCAGAAAAAATTAATCCTTTTCTGCAATTCCTTTATCACAGGTTGCTTACCTCTTTGTATTTTTGACAGTGAATCATCTCTATTTGACATTTCATGCTCTAGGTGACCTTTGATGACAGAGGGACCAGACCATCCTTTCCCGGTGCTGGGAGGGACATGGTGGTGCTGTCTTCCTTGGTGTCTTAGCAAGAAGATGCAGAAAGAATAATGCCACATTTAATAGGCTTGAGTTTCATTTGTAGCTTTGCCTAATATTTAAGAGTAATGCCCAGTGCTTTCAGCAATGTAAAAAGCATCTTTGGATTCCTGGAAATTTTCACCAATAGCAAAAAAAGAGACTTATCTGGCCTGTAATGGGTCTGTGAGTGGTAGAGAAACAAGGCAAGGGGAAGACAGCAAAAAGCACATCTTTTCTCTTTCCCTGCAGCATTTGAAAAGCGCAGTGGTGAGGGGATGGATGTTAATAAGAGAATTCACTGGTTACTGGTCAAATGATCTCCATGACCTATTTTATCTAAATAGTGAGTCTGTTGCACAGAAAAGCCAGTACCTGCGGCTCCTGAACAAATTTCACCGCCAGATTATACATATGGGGTATCAGTGGAGAGCATCAGTTTCTTTTCCTCTTTCTAGAAGAGATGAGAAGAAATAAGACTATGGCCTGCCCACAGAAATACAGTTAGGTTACCTATAGCCAAAGATGGATTTTGCCATTCTTTATCCTGATTTCTGGAAACAGCCAATCTCTGAGTGCTAGAAAGCCCAGGGCCCAGGGTCGCTGATTGGGGTAAGTGGGCTGTGCCTCAGTTTCTTCCAGCTGCTACACGGCTGCTGAAGCTGGCATGCCTTTTTTTTTTCCTTGAACTCTTTTTTTTTTAATCAGAAGGAGTCATGATTCATGATATAATTCCCAGAAAGTTCTTAAAGCTCCTCAGGATAAGGTTCACATTTAAATGAAATACAACATAATCTAAGAACTTAAATGGTCCAGATCCTTCAAATGTGTGGATTGCTTCTTCCTTGACACGGGCTCCTTTAAGAACTATATCAGCTCCTTCATTGCACAGAAGTGCTGTCAGGACATTTCAATAAATCATGTGATTCATTTATCCAGTTAGTCAATCAACAAATACTTCCTGAACACCCATTACATGCTAGAACGCCATGTTAGCCCCACGGGTTATCCAAGAGTTCTAAAATGGTTTCTCATTGTTTTCAAGTGTTTTGGCATAGAATGTTACATTTATCTTCACAATAGCAGGGAGAAGAAATATCATTATTAGCTTTATTTTACTGATAAGGACACCAAGACTCAGGGAGATGGCTGTGCCCAAGGACTTATATGTAAAACCTACTTTCTAAATTTCATTCTATTTCCAATATAGCATGCTGTATTCTCAATTTTATGAACTTTAGTTACTAGGTTTTCATCAGAATCGATGAACCAAAGTCAACATACAGACTAAACTCTTGGCATTTGCAGATTTAACTTTCTTGGCTTTGACTATTGGCTAGACTCTTCTCGGGAACTATTTGCAAGTGACCTGGAAGAGCCATGACTTAGGAATATGAATTGCAGAGACATGACCTGATAGATCATATGTTAGGCTATAACACAAGTCCTAAATCCCTTACCCTAAGAGGCTTCAGTGCGGAGCCCGTCCCTCCGGTTCTGAGGGGCTCACCAAGCATCTGCATTTCCGTGGGGCTCTCTTTTTGTATGTTTTCCTTCATGTATTTTATAGTGAAAATGCTCAGTGGGCTGCCAATCAGCCGTGGCAGTTATCGATATTGGGACTTCCAGAGAAAGCTTCAGGGATTGGCCATCATGAATGTCAGTGTGTGAATGATGCGTAATGTGGGAGTTATCAACTTCAGTTTGGGGAGGGAATTTGACCTAGTGGTTCACATCTCTTGGCCATGGACTCATCAGAGCCTCTTTTACTGCTTTCTCTCTCTCTGTGGTTTAGGAATGGGGCCTAGGACACTGGTATGGGTCACTTTTGATGGAAACTTGAACAGTCATGTAGTGTTATGCAAGACCTTCAAGGGGATTCCACGGGGCCCTACAGGTTTCCAGAGTTCTCAGCGGTTACTTCTTCCTAACTCAGAACGTTTAGTTGGCATAATCTCTTAGTCTCTTTGGGCTGCTATAACAAAATATCACAGACTAGGACAACAGAAATTTATTTCTTTCAGTTCTGGAAGCTGGGAGTTCAAACCCAAAACACCAGTATGCTTGCGTTCTGGTGATCGTGTTCTGGTGAGAGCCCTCTTTCTGGTTCATAACTGGGGCCTTCTCTCTGCATCCTCACCTGATGGGAGGGGCTAAGAATCTCTCTGGAGCCTCTTTTATAAAACACTAATTCTATACAGGAAGGCTCTGCCCTTGCTCCATGACAAGCACCTCCCTAAGGCCCACCACCTAAGCCATTAGCTTTGGGGATTAGGATTTCAATAAATGAATTTTGGCAGATGCAAATATTCAGACTATGGCCAGTAGATATTGTAGGGAACATAGTTTTATACAGCCTTGGAGATTTGCAATAGTTTTTTTGTAATTATCTACCTACCATGAGATTAGTAAAGTAACCAGGTCTTTCTCAGAACTGCTACGTTGGCATCTACTTTATGCTCCTTATAGCTGATAGGAGTCTAACCCAGAAGACAGTCTCTGACCCTAGAGGCTTCATTAAACATTCCATTTCCATAAAACGCTCCATTTGAAAGAATTTTGTTGGGAATGAAACACTCCAAATAATGGATTTCAAAAATCTTTTTTTTATTTGGAATAGATATTAATAAAATAAAACTCTCTATCCAGTTAAAGCTTATTTTAAAGAGTAGAAAAAAGAGGAAATGGGATTTGCAGTATCCCAGCCCCAGAATCATGAAACAGAGCACAAAACAGTAGACTTGGGGCAGAGAAGCAATAGCTTAATAACTAACACAATCACTGTTTCCAAAAAATCTTCCAGTGAGTGGAACTCAGTCCCCTTATGATACAACAGTACCATATGCTCTGCTACAAGGAGTAGTTTTGTGGGGGGATCCCATTTTTCCCTACTAGTCACCACTGACTTCACACATCAAGACTCTTGGAAAATATCTTTACTGACCACAGACTAATCTTCCTGTAACTGTGAAGTGTTATTTAACCAAATGTATACACATGACCCTTCATGGTTGCAAGTGAAGATGACACGGTGATTTATTTATCTTAAAAACACCTGCTTTGCCATCCATTCCTATCACATAGAGGAATTTAGAAATGTCTTCCGGAGGTCAGGAGCAAATCTGAGTCATGTTCCGGAACGAATCACAGGCTGAGTAACTTCTGTTCAGCTCCTCCTTTGTCCAAGAGAAGGAAAACCAGAGTTGACTTGGCCAAGATAAAATCAAGGAGAAACAAAAGAAAACCCATCTGAGTTTTGCATGGCACTGGCCTCATCCTCAACACAGTACAGAGCTTCCATGCTGGGCGTGAGGGTTCGCAAACATTCTCGAAGAGCAGAGGCAAACGCTGCTTTTGCAAATGTGAGAGCCTCGATACTAATCAAAGATCTGCCACAATCTTGCAGCATCAGTGAGATTTCCCAGCTGTCAATCACTGCAGTTCTGACAGCTGCGATGAGACTGTGGCTTGACGTGCCCTTCTCAACAACCTGGGGCCTGGAGCAGGTGTTGTCTTCTTTAAAAGACAACCTGCAGACTGTCAACCAATTTCTTCCCATCTGGAAGGGAGGAGACAGCCCTCCGTGGTCCAGCATGAGGACCAGAGAGCTGTGGCAGATATCGTACTGAAGCCTTGCTTCCCTACCTGCTCCAAGGAATGATGATTTCCAATGGCAAGTGGCCTTAAAGAGGGGCAATTTAGTGCCAGACTGCCTAATCAGGAAAGGCAAAAGTATTTGAACTTGGGAGTTTTACTCTAATTCCAATAGAGGGATCTCCAGTAATAAGAAATTAGTTAAGTGTCTGTTCTCGGTAACAGAACGTATTTACCGTCACCTCTTTTGAGATAATGAAATGCTATTTCAATGACCCTCTCTCCCTGGTAAATCCGAGCAGAAAGCAAACTCCCTGTTTCTTATCATTTTGCAGAGCCCCAAACCATACTTGTAACCACTTCAGATCTCACTAGGGAAGAACAGCAGGTAGGAGACGATTCGGGATTTATAGCTCCACTTACTTCTATAGGCAAAACCAGAGTCATAAAAAGCAAGAAGAGTTCTTAAGCCCTCCAGGGTAAGTAAGGGAACGCACTTTAAAATCCTGATTTTTATTACTCTAGACAAAATAAGACACCTTACTTAGCCCCTCGCGGGAAGACTGAAATTCAGCCTTTGTCTGATGCTCTTACTTCAACCGAGTCTTTTCCGGTTTGTCTACACTGAGCCCAGGCCGGTCTGGTGTTTCTCCCAGACTCAGCGTCCTCGCCTCTGAAGTGGAGCTGGTAATATCGGCCGGGTTCCGGCTTCACGTGACACTTGTCCTGAAAGGTGCCATCTTGGGGCTCTAATGTTCTGCCCCAATGACCAAGAATCGCTCTGATGGCAGAGAAATCGGAACCATGAACGTGCCATTTTCCCAAATGTTTCAGACCTAGACTGGCCCAGGGTATAGGCTGGGTCTGTTTCCATGTTGTTGATTTCCCTCGTTTTCCCACCACCCCTTCACCTGGGGTAATCAGGGTGGTGGGCAGGAGGGAGAATGGCACGAACGTAGTATCTGAGCTTCCCTAGGAGGGAGTTGGCCAGGACTCAGCAAGGAAGCCCCACTGGTTTAAACCTCTTCCAGAAGAGGCCAGTCTGAGGCCATGAAAAGGTCCAAGCATGAGTCTCTGCTTCTAAATGGAGAGAGATCTCTGTCGCATCGCGTCTCTCCCGTCCTTCCCACCAAATCCCCAACCCTGGGAAAGACGAGCCTTCCTCCTCACCCCGGAGTCCTTCCTCTTTCTCTTGCTGCAAGTCCCCTTTTCTCCCGGACAAAGACGCATGACTCTCTCCTAACAGAAAAACAAAGTCATTTGATGAAACTTGTTACCCCCTTTGAGACCAGGGCACTGCTGTCCTTTCCCTCTCCCCTCCCCTGGCGCAGAGAGCAAGGCATGTCAGGAAAAGCGGGGGCTGGAGTCAGGTTGAAATGTTCCCCTCTCTTTAGCTGTGTGTCTGGGGAAGTGATTTACCCTCTCTTGCCTCAGCCGAAACAGCGGCAAAAACACTGTGATGATAATGCCTGGGAGAGTTATGAGGCTGCTATGAGATCATGCGTTGAAGTGCTCACCAAAGACCCAGGACACAGAGGTAACTGGGGTCTCTTCCGTGCGTGGCCGGAGGTTTTGGCATTGTGCTTGGACCTGCCACCTCTCCTATCGTGACCTTGCCTTGCTCCTCGGGCTCTGGAGGGACTTCCGTGTTTGTCGACCTTCTGCCCATGTGCCAAGGTTAAACACCGCCTCTGCCTGGCAATCTTGCCGCACCGGTTTCCATGACACAGCATTATCTCTGCAGTTGACAAAACAACTCACAGAATTCCTCCTAAAATGTAGAGTTAAAATAGATGGTTAGGGCCCTGGACTCAGTGCAGACAGCTCTGCTTCTTCAGAGCCCCCGCAGCCTTGGGCTCGGGTCCCTGGGACTCTGGAAAACCTTATTTGGGGCTGGGGGCCTCCCCGCACAGCTGGGATGCCAGTGCCCAGGGAGTGAGCTGGGTCGATCGGAAGCAAGCCCAAGCCTCATCCTCACCGTCCTGGGAGCCACAGACCGGGTGACATTGGGCCTGTTACCGTGCAGTGGGTGGTGGGCAACCATGAGGTCCCAGCGCAGACAGCTGACATCCCCCGCTCACCTTTATTCACTTGTTGAAGACTGTTGCTCCCATGGAGTCCCGGAGAAACGGAGGCAGGGGGGCAGGGGCAGCCACAGCACAGCTGGTGACATCGTGGGCTCCGGCCTCCGCCAGCAGCTTGCTTTACTACACCTACAGCCCGTGGCCTGTTTGTCCGCAGACAATGTGTCCAGCTCTGTGTGTTCTCTATAAACAAAGGTATTTGTGGGGAGAAAGGCAGAAAATAGAGGGCTTGGGCTGACAGGCAGCTAAGGAGGGGGGAAGGGAGGCTGGAAACCTGATGTATCAGGGAGGTGAGAGAAGGGGCTGAGAGGTAAATCCAAGGAGCAGGGAGATGTGCCCGTTAGGGCAGAGCCTGCTAGAAGGCGCAGAGCGAGCTGGCTGGTAAGCGGCCACGCCGCCAGGAGGGAGCTGGGGGGGATTTGTGTGCACACGGAGACCCTCATTCCGACATCACGCTGCAGGTGGAGGGTAGGACCCACCACCTTGGACAAGCTCTTGCGGATTTAGGATTCACCAGCACACAGAGAGGAGGAAGGGAGGCCAGCTATGTGAGCACCAGCCCCTCACCTCGGGCCGGAGGTGGAACCAGAGGGAATAGCAGAGAAGAACACAGGTTCGAAGACCTTTCGGCCCAGAAGACACTGTCTAGTTTTACTCCTTTCTGTACAAGCGGGAAAGCGGCAGCCCAAGGAGGTCAAACGACCCTGCGGCAAGCTGTGGAGTCTGTGCAGAAATCACTCTGGTCTCTGTCTTAGTTATCTGGGTGCTGTGGGCTGAGTAGTGTCTGCCCCCCAACCCCCAGTATATATTTCAAGTCCTCACTGTCGGTACCTGTGAACGTGACCTTGTTTGGATGGCCTTTGCAGATGTCAGGGTAAGCCGCGGTCGCACTAACATAGGGCATGCCCCTAATCCGGAATGACTGGGGTCCTTGTAAGAAGAGGACAGGAGACCCACACACACGGGGAAGAAGGCCACCCGACTTTGGAGGCGGAGACCGAGTAATGCGCCAATAAGCCACAGAAGGCCACGGACTGCCCGTGACCTCCAGAAGCTAAGAGAGGTGCGGGACAGGCCCTTCCGAGGGGCCCTCCCGGAGGAAGCAAGGCTCTTGTCTCCCTGACTTCAGACCTCCGGCCTTCTGAACTGTGAGACAGTCAGACTCTGTTTTGGAAGCCACGCAGTCTGTGGCCCTTTGTGTGGCAACCCAAGGAAGCCAGAACGGGCCAAGGGGACTGGCACGGTTGACGGGCAGCACTTGCTTGGAAATACAGCAGCGCACAGGGCGACATCAGATGGCTTTCTGTCGAGTCTGGACCCACCTTCTGCAAGGTCTCGATCCACGGTGAGGCCCGAGGAAACATGGAGAGATGAAGGGACCCGGGGAGCAGGGCAGAGAGAGCCAGGCAGGGCCACGTGCTGTCGTTGCCTCTCTGCCTAGGTTCTGTACCTTCGTGAACCGGCCCCTTGGCTGGCGCTGCTCCTGATGAGAGTCTCAGTTCTTGGGGGGCGGGGGTGTGCCACATGGGGTGCAACACTTCAGAACTTATAGGGGCTTCTGCCCTGTGACCCTGTCTGAGCTCCTACCCTGGCCGACTGCAGGAGGTCATGTCAGCAGCCCAGGGATCCCCTTCCCCTTCCTCCCTCCACCTCTGAGGCAGAAGTGTCACCCCCAGATCCCAGCCAGGGCCCCCCTAGTTCCTCACGACCAATAAGAACACAGTGACCGAACAACTGGTCCAGTGAGGAACAGGCTGGGGCTTCAGGAAGAAGAGCCCTTGAGCTTCCCCACAGGGAAGGAATGGGGTTAACTGAGCCCCAAACTATGTGATTACTTCCATCAGGCCTTCCCAGTCTTGGGTCCCCTCCCCTCAGGCACCACCACTGTCGACGGGTCCCTCTGTTGCTGTCGCTCAGGCTTGAATTTGAACTGAGGCATTTGGAACCCGGCTTCTGTCTTTTCACCCAAGAGTTCTGAGACCGACTCCCAGGCTTGGCTTTCAGAGGTCTGGGGCGAGGCCTGGGGCTTTGCCTCTTTCCACCAGCAAGCCGGGTGGTTTTGCCTGGGGGATCCTCAGTCTGGAGACATGGTTGTTCCACAGATGATCTAGAGCCTTCCAGGGTAGGGGATGCTGGGGATAGTGGCAGGCAGTGGAAGGGACCGTTTTGACAGGTCTGCAATTCTATGCTTCCTTTTAGTGGGGACCTTCTCCGACGAAGCTGAGCATGGCCCCAGAGCCTGTGGGCCCCTGAAGGGCTTCCTGGACGTTTCTGGGCGGATGCTGCTGGCTGCAGCCCTCAGACTCTGCAAGGGGGGCAGAGAGGCTGTAACTGCCACAGGGCGGAGCCCAGCAGAACGTTCTCCACAGGAGAGAGGAGGGCAGAGGGAGGAAGAGGGAGCTGGCAGGGAAGGGCAGAGGCGTGGGTGGGGGGGCGCTCTGCGGGGTGCACCCCTGCTGGCCAGCCAGTCCTTGTGGCCCTCCTGGGCTCCCTGTCTTCCGCTCTGAGCAGCTGCCTTCCCATCTATGGGAGGGATACGTCCACTTCCCATGAGGAGAGCTTGCACCTACCTCAGAGGGAGAACAAAAGACCAGTGTCTTAGTCCGTTCAGGCTCCTGTACCTAAAGGAGCGTAGATGGTGGTTCAAACAACAAACACTTGTTTCTCAGTTATGGAGGTGGGAAGTCCAAGCTCAAAGCGCCAGTAGATTCGGTGTCTGGGGAGGCTTGCTGCCTGGTTTACGCCTCACTGTGAACTCGCATGGTGCGGGGAGGGGGCGAAGGGCGTTCTGCGGGGCCTCTGTTACTAGGGCCCCAACCCCGTTTGTGAGGGCTCCATCCTCTTGACCTAATCACCTCCAAGGCTCCTCCTCCTAATAGCATCATAACGGGGGTTAGGTTTCAGCATATGAATTTGGGCGGGGGGAGACCCACATTCACTATATAGGGACAAGGAAAGAATGAAAATCTCCAACCATTCCACTGGCTGCTCAAACCCAGTCCCTGCTCAAGAAGCAAAGAGGGGGAGATCGTCCCATAGTAGGGGTGGGGGAGTGGGGATGCACTAGCTTTGTCCTGGGTGCCCGCTGGCCAGTCCCTCTGAGGGTCTGGCTCCCTGTCACCTCTTCATGTGTGTGCCTGGACTCCACGTGCAGCAGCCGCAGAGCTAGGCTGTTTCTGGAACAAGTCTTGACAGGCACTGCTTGGGGCTTGGCCTACTGCTAGGGATGTGCGCGCTTCTCGTGGGCATCATCCCCTTGACGAGGGAGGGCGAGCAAACATCAAGTTCATTCAAGTGTTTGACCTCGGGGGGGTCTCCTATACTCGGATGAAACGTAAAGCAGAACACTGGCCGCATTAAAGTGACGGTTGCTTCCCCTCTGGCCATTTCCAGCTTAAACCGTGAACCCTCACCCTGCCGTATGTAGAGCTGTCAAAAGTAAACTGAGGCACATCAAAAATTTCGAGTTATTTGAGCAAGCTCGGTGAGAATGGGACAGCCCTGAACCGGAAGTGGTGAGGAGCGCTTTGCCAACAGAGGCTTGGGGAGAGCGTTTTTTATAGAGAAGGGGCGGGAGCAAAGAAAGGAAATTAGTTGATTGGCTACAGCTTCTCACTGGCTGTTTGTGATTGGTTGTCCTTAGGTTTGGGTTTCATAAGCCGAGGCTTAGGTTTTGGTTGGCTTCCAGGGGCCACCAAAGTGTAAGGGCCGCTTCCGTACATGGCCTCTTTGTTTAATGAATTGAACACAACCCGCCCAAGAGAATCGAGTGCTAGGTTTAAACGATATATATATTTTTTAATTAGACATGTGTGTCACATGTCCCCTGGTGCCAACAGCAGTCAGTCTAGGTTTTTTTGGCCGTGACATGGGACGGTGACTAAGGCAGAAGCTGCCTCTTCTTCGGTTTGGCCTGTTGAGTGAGTTTGTGTTTCTTTAGGGTGAAAAGAATGTCAGTGACGACAAGGGGCAAAGTCATGTCGTCAAGAGCAAGGACCCTGCAGCCAGATTGGGCTTGATCCTGGCTATGCTGTTCACTGACCTTACGACTTTTGGTGGCTGGCTCACACTCCGTGCCTCAGTTTCCTTCTCTTTGAAATAGGACTGCGGATGGTACTTATCTCACAGGGGTGGTTTTTTTTTGTTTGTTTTATTTATTTATTAAATATTCTTATCCCACAGGGTTTCTGTGAATGTTGGATGAGTTAAGGTAAAGTGTGTGGAGCTGAGCAGAGCACACAGTAAGCACTTAAGGTGAGTCGGGTTTATTTCAGTTCACGGTTGACATGTATTTGCCATCTTCTCCTGCCTTTAAAGCCACTATCAGCAAGTAGCAGGAGAAGTCCTCATTGTCAGAGTAACAAACTGCGGTTAGATCCTCAGCTCCCCCTTTTCTTAGTGCACAGAACACCAATGAAGGAAATTCTGTGAATGTCTGCAAAATATTTGTTCGTCCTCTCTAAGTACCGTCTGGTCCCTTATAACCTTTCTGAGAATGGAGGGACTGGCAATTGCTTTTATAATAAACTTGGGAAAGGTGCATCTTTTTTATGTGTCCAGAAAGGGGACTGGAATTCTGTACCCTCAGTCTTTATTCCTGGGTGTCCTTGAACTTGTGCCTGGGTTTGAGGGGTTGTGCGGAGGACTCATGACACATGTTCATAAAGTGCCAGGCTGGCACATTCTGGAATGCTCCACAGAGATATGCTCCCAATCTTGGCTCTTCCAGCCTGTTTCCTAGCCTGAACTATTACTATCTACAGCTGTGGCCAAGCTTCCTGCCCCTGCCCCATGGCCGTAATGACTTCCTAAGGACTTGTTTCACAAACATGGTCAATGAGCAGGGAGGAAGGAAATGCACGTAATTTAATCTAACGAGTAGAAGTAGCCCCGAAATCACCAAAGCAAAGAATCATTCAATTGGCCGGGGGGGGGGGGGGGGGGGGGGGGGGGGAGAGGGGGGCGGGGTCCATGTTCCAGAATTGTGTTCCAGAAGAGTGAGTTTCCTCTTTGCCAATTTCTCTTTGAAAAAGTTGCCACCCTGGTGACGGGGGGTGACACCTCATATCGGTGCCTGAACCCCTGTGGGGGGGGATGTTGAATAGAGCGGAACCTCCCGCACCCCGCAGATGGGATCAGCTAGTTACTACTCTTGCCTGGAGCCCTGAGTCGGCTCCAGAGCGGCCCCGCTACTCTGCAAAGCACACAGGCAAATCTCATCAAAGAAAATGAAAAACAAGTCCACACTGGCTGCTGCAAGGAGACGCTTCATCTCTGTGTTGCTGGGACCCTGGCTGTCAAGAAACACAACGGGTTCACACAACGGGTTTAAGGAAAATAGAACTGCCACCTAAAAACCATACCACGCATGCGTACTATGAAAGGCCATCTCTGTGGCGGTTTTTTTCTGACATGGCTAATTACCAAGGTTCTAAACCAATTTATTTGTAGACACCCCGCCCCTGAGGATCTAGCCACTCCAAAGCATTTACTCCAAAGCTGTCCTTTCTGCCCCTCACTTCCTTGCAGGAATCTATTCTTCTCTTCCCCTACTGGGAAAACAGTTGCCCCTTTAAATATAGGTCATAGAACTTCCATATGGGCCGAGAACCATCCGCTCAGAGAGCATCCGATTCAGAAACCTTTATGTAAACACTGCAGTCCCCCTACTGCCAGACAATGACCAGATTTCCTACCGCCCAGGCGTCCTAAGTCCTGGCACTGGGACTGTACAGCTGTGGGGCTGGATATGCAAAAGGAGGATTTTAAATGCTCACATGTTTCCGCCCATTACCAGCTCCAAGTTATTACCTACCTCCTATTGTTCTCGTTCACTAGGGAATGCCTTTGTGGTTGACCTCCCAAAGGAGAGTAACAATGACCTCAGGAATTCCAGCCAAGGAGCATAAGAGGGGCCAGATGGTTCTCCCTTTCTCTGGTGCCAACGCTGTGACAATTCTCCGAAAGGAAGACTTGCACACAGAAGCTAGAAAAATTATTGCTTGGGCAAAGAAATTTATCTTCTGTTCAGAAAAAAATGACTGGTTATTGTCACGGTTTTGCCTCTGTACTGGTTTCTTGGTGGCCCTAGATAATGACCGTGCCATAATCTGCCCAGAAGGCCAAAGAAGCTTTCTGACTTGAGGTGGATCCCAGGTCACTCTTGAGTGAGGAGACATATGGGTAGACAGGCTTTCTTGAGAAGGCGCTAGAAGAGCGTAAACTCACCATTTTCAGCAGCTGTCCTCAGCTTCCTAGAAAGTTTGTGATTTGGTTTTGAAATTCTGTGCTTTGAAGGGTCTGAAAGCCCCTCTACATATCTATGAAGAGACATTGATTATTTGCATGTGTCTGTGTTCACATTCATGGGTTAAACTTTCATCCAGGAAAAAATACAGGTGCTTTGAGGAAATGGTTTCTGACTCCGGGCTCTGTATTAGAGGTTTTGAACTGCCAAACTGGATGGTCATATTCATTTTCAGTTTGTACAAGACTTTCTAAGGAAATTTAAAGGGTTGCTTCCCAAACTTGTAATCAGGCAGGGTAACCTCTTACTGAGGAAGAGGTACTTTAATACTTATTAGCATCATTCCAGAGTCAACAATGATGTCCACTGTGCCTAGACAACAACTAAGCAACCACAGCAAAGATTGGAAGTTAGGCAGAAAAATAGATTCATATGATTGTACGAAAACCTGGAGAACTGGATTTATCCTAGCAGGAAAATCAAATGTAGAATGTCTTGAGAGGGAACAGAATTGGAGAAATAGGGCCAATGGGAAACCACTGATATTTGATGAAGTGGTCTAAAGATTTGAAAACGAGGTGACTCATGCTGGATTTTTTGGATACAGGTAGTTTTGACATCATACTGTTTCAGGCCAAATCTCTCCATTGTGTTAATCCTACAATGAAGTGGGCTTCAACACAAAGCTACTGGATGAATGTGTTTGGAAGGAAATCACAGAAAGAGCCATGTCCCAGATCTTGGGCCACAGCGGATGGGGGAAAGAGAAGAGCAGTGGGAGGAGACAGCAGTGGAAACGGGAGCCAGTAATGCCTTCAGGACAAGCTGGAACTTGCCCGAGAATTTGCCAGAATCTTGGCCTTCCCCCAGAATTTAAGATGGGACATTAAGCCAACTTTATTTCAAATCTCCAATGACACAATGACCTCAGCCAACCCCTGGATTGCATTGGTTTCTACAGCAGAATGCAACCATAGGAATCAAAGCAGAAAACTCATGTGAATCAAGCACACGGAATTTGGCACATAGTATGTCCTCAACCGTTAGTAACCATGATTAGTGTGGTGGTTGCTATTGAATACTGTTGTTTTATAACTTGCTAAGCCTATCTGTTTTGATAAGGAATTCTCATTTAAGAAGTGTTTGGTGGAAGATCTTGTTCCCTCTTGGCTAAGTGTCTCTCTTGGTTAATTATGATGGCAGATGTTTGCTTGTGGTGTCATGACATTGTCCTAACCCAGGCGGAGCCACCACCTAGGAGCAGGTTGTTTGAATGTCAGAGACATTTGAGGAGATCATCATCATCCTGGAGAAAGGCCAGTATAACAGCACAAAGGTGTTGGTGAACTACAGCCAAAGCTGGATGATAGCCCTGCTAAGAATGCTTTATATATTTTTAAAGGATTATAAAGTAAAAGGGATATGTGACGAGGATTGGATGAGAGCAACAAAGCCTGAAATATTCACTCTCTGACCCCTTACAGAAAGTCTGCTGTGCGTTGGCTAAGGGCACCAGGTCGCTAGGGCCCAGAGTCGGGGAGGAGGGGAGAGGCCCCGGGGAAGGCGTCACAAGCACCCAGCAGGGATACACCTTGTGCTCCAAATCTGGCAATGTGTCTCGTCTAAGCGGACAGCTCGGGATCAAGTCATCCTCAGCACAGCCCCATGGAGCAGAGCCTGAGTCTCAGATCTGAGGCTGGGAGATGCTGGTGCCTCAGATTATACGACATCGTCTGCCCCAGAAGCCCTGGGAGGGAGCCACCTGCACGGACAGTTGACTTAGCCTGGGGGAGGAGCAGGAGTGGGACACTTGGGGACAAGGTCACATCTGTAAGGGAGGCCTGGAGATGGGTGGGGACGCCGACAGGAGCCCATTGTGGGGTCTGAGGCCTCAGCCAGCTCAGCTGCTGCTCCTTGAGGGTGGGCTGAGGAGACGGCCATTCTCCATGGAAACCTGAGCCTTGGGTCAGAGCGGTCCTACGACAGCCATGAAAGGCCCTCTCAAGCGGCCTCCATCCACCTTCTGTCTGAGTGCTCAGTTCATAGCTCTCATTTGGCCCAGCAACGCTGTGGGGAAGGAAGGACACCCAGCCTTTAGGGGCCTTCCTTCCCTCCCGCCCACCTTTGTTCCCACACAATCAGGAGGATTTTGTCAATCTTCATATTCAGCCTGTTTGGGGTTTAGCATAAGAAAGACAATGAGGTCTGGCTACTAAATGCTTACAAAATGCTCTGCTTATAAATCCCCCCCCCTTTTTTTCCTGTTCCTTTTTGGCACAGTGGGCATTCCTGCAGAATAGAGTTTGAATAGAGGTGCCTTCTTTTTAGGGGAAAAATCTTGCCGCCTTGCCCAAGGCTGAGCTCTTAGGCCAAAGCACACAGTGCTCTGGGCGGCCAGGCCCAATCAGCAGGTGCTTCCTGGTGGCGACCACTTTAGAAAGTCAGAGGATGGTCCCTGGATGAGCTCTTGGTGGCCAGAGAGTGACTGTCCTGGGCATGCTGGGGGCAGGGATCTAGCAGTCATGATGCGAGCAGAGGAGTTGGCGAAGATCGGGGGTGGGGGGTGTGTGGGCCAGGCACGGGATGCTGGGACCATGCCACGTAGGGTGTCCCTCTGGGGGTGCCAGCTGGGAGAGCCACTGCCGCTGGTGGCTGGTATTTCCCTGGCATTTTTCAAGAACCAGGGAGGTCAGATTAGGAGAAGGTTGTTTTAAGCTAACAGAAGGGACCTTGTCTCTTTTGTTCCCGGCTGAATCCCCACTGTCCATCTCAGCACAGACATCATGGAAGACACTCAAATAACTGTTGATGTTGGGCACGCCAAAGGCCCTGTTTTTAAAGGCAAACCAGTTCATTTTGCAAAGGAGGAGTGGATCTACCAAGCGGCTGGTACAAGGATCTATTCCAGAAATTCTTTCCCCCTGAATCCTGTCACTCAATTCTGCGGAGTCTCTTTGCTGTGTTTAACTCTGCAGTAGAAACAGAGACATGGAGCTGACTCGGATAGTTCCACTCTGGGTGAGAAAATACATCATGAACCTTTGTTCTGGCCTTACGTCTCCAGCTTGGTTGCACCTTCCATCTTTTTTTTTTTTTTTAAGATTTTATTTTTTTGACAGAGATCACAAGTAGGCAGAGAGGCAGGCAGAAAGAGAGCCGGAGAAACAGGCTCCCCGCTGAGCAGAGAGCCCGATATGGGGCTCGATCCCAGGACCCTGGGATCATGACCTGAGCTGAAGGCAGAGGCTTTAACCCACTGAGCCACCCAGGCACCCCTCACATTCCGTCTTCGACTTCAGTCTCACACCCACTCAATTGCTGGCAGGTAGGTCCTGACTAGAGAATAATATGATGTCTTAGGAATCAGAAAGCTTTGGGTTCAAATCCCAGCTCTACCACCACTTCCTAGCTGTATGCCCTTCTGCAGGTGATTTAAATGCTTGAAGCCTCACTCTTTCATCTGTAAAATGGAGATAATAATTGTATCTACCTCTGAGTATTATTTGGGGACTAAATGAAATGAGGTAGGTGATACGCCAAAAGGCTGCATGGAAGAGGGGTAGGAATGTAATTGGGCTTAGCTATTATTAGCTGTATTATTGGAGTGTGTGAGTGTGTGTGTGCCCGTGTTTGTGTGTGTTTGTGTCTTCTCTGCCTGAAAGGTACAGCCTTGCCCTTCACTCATTCTCCAAGGTTCCGTCCAGTTATTATAATACTCCTCTGGAAGGAAGTTTCCTCAGACACTCTCCCGCCCATGAATGCCTCCTTTGTGCTTCCAGGGTACCCTGTGCACTGCTCTGTCGGTGAATCTGCCACCCTGTGTCATCATTGTCAGCTCCGACGCCTGCCCCTTGGCCAGATTGGGCGCTGCAGGAAGTCAGGGCGTGGTTTTATGTGGCCCCTCCCCTCCCACCTTACAGGATTTTTATTGTCTTAGGAGCTCAAGTGTTTGCTGAATAAATGAATGGGAAGGTCATATTGCATCATTTATGGGATAAAGGACTATTACAGAGAGTCAGGCCTCACTTGAGGTCAGAGGAAGGGGAGAAACGCATCCATGCTTGTGGAACATGTTCAAAAGGAAGGAAGGACAATTTGCTAAGAAGTGAAAGTCTGGGCATGGCACTATTATATTATCTTTAATTTTTAAAAAGGAACTCTTTAAACAATGAGGCGATAATGTGTGTATAAGTGTGTTTAATTGCTACCCTAGGCACAGTTATTTAATATGTAATATTTGAAGTTTCCTAGGTATCTTGGGCTATTTAGGAGTATTTCTATTATATTCCAGAGGCTGATGCTTCCACTTCATTATATTTATTTCCAGTGAGCATCAGAAGGTGTATTAATTAGCATCAGGATGTTAGACGGTCTCTTTTCATTGGTGGAATAAGCCATGTGTGTTGGATCGGTTAGACAAGCCATACAGGCAGCTTTGCCTTTGCAGGAGCTGAGTCTAAGCAGCTCAAATCCTTTGGAATGGCCTCCAACTCTTAGAATTCCGCTAAATCCTGTGTCCATCTGCTTAAGGAGAATCCTGTCATCGGACCAATTAACCGTATCTTGCTGCTAGCTTCTTGTCACATCTGCTCCGAGTGAAAAGATGGAGAGCTGGGGCTCTGCCCAGCTTAAAAAACAGGTGGTCTGGTATTTGTTCCTGCTGCCTGGTAAGTGTCTCTTCGAGTCAGGATTCGGTCTGAGACTTGCTTCCATTGTAACGGGCCACCTGGTCGAGAGGTAGAGGGAGAGGAGGCTTAGGGCGCTCACTCCCTCCAACCACCGAAGACTGCCAGAAGGCTCGGAGCCTCAATAACGTCATAGTGAGCCACCAGTGGTTCCAATCAGCTTGAACACGGAGGATAGGAGGGCGGTGGTCCTGATGAAAGGAGAAAATCAAGAATGTCTGGGAGGCACCCAAAGGAGATCAGAAACAGCAAGATTTGGTGACTGGTAGAATGTGGTAGCAAGCGGGAGGGAGTGTCAAGAACACGAGCTGATGGCCTTGGAGATAGATGCAGAATACACCTCCTTCGGCTCCTTACTGCCCCTCAAGAGCCGGGAGGGAGAATTGGGCAGTTCTCGGAAACAGAAGCACAGAGACTTAGCCTTGTCTCTGTGGCCAAGAAGTGTCGGGGTCAGAATCCAGACCCATGTTTTCAGACCCCAAGTCGAGTCTCTTTTCATCCAATTTCATCCAGTACTCAAAGGCTGGGTGACTGCGAGATTGGAAGGTTGGCCTGGAAAGTGAACAGCCTAAAGGTTTGTCTCCCACTCCCATTTGTGTGTTGAAATCCAAACCCCCCCACCCCCACCCGAAGGGGATGATATAAGGTGGGGCCTTGGGAAGCTATCAGGTCCTGAGGGTAGGGCCCCTGGGAAAGGGATTAGTGCCCTTGTCAGAGAGACTCCAGAGAGTTCTCTCATCCCTGCCATCACTAAGGATACAAGAAGTTCAAGATCCACAAGAGGGCCTCCCGCCAACCACACTGGCACTCTGAGCTCAGACTTCTAGCTTCCGGGACTGTGAGTGTAACTTTCAGCCCAGTCCCCCAGCTGGTGGTATTCTGTTAATTCTAAGTCCCTAGTCCCCCAAGGGACTAGGATGGGTGCTGACATGGGCTCCATGGTGAGCCAGACACAGCTTCTCTGTCCACCAGAGTTGGCCTTTTCCATGTCCCAGGACAGTTCTTTGTGGGGTCCGCAAGTGTCCCCAAAGTTCACTCTCCAGCTCGTAGACCTCTTCAGATGCTCCCGGCTGCTTGGGACCTTCTGTTTCACCCCAAGAGCAGCCCCCAGGCAGAAACAAAAGGGCCTTCTGCCCTATAATTTACCTTGGGTAAAGGGGCTTTTTATGCATGGAGGGAAAGACAAAGTAAAGCGAAGCCATGACCATATTTGCCTTGGACTTGTTGCTGTTGACCGTTGGTGACCCTTTGAGTATGAAAACAACAGGTCTTTTGTGGGCATTGAAGCTGCCTTGATGAGCATGGTCTCCTATCTCAGCATCTTTCTGCTGTTTTAAAAAATAAATCAATAAATAAGATAAATATCATATTCCTTATTGTTGATGTTCACAACACCACAGGACAAAAGCTAACAAAAAGTGCCCTACTTTGGCATTTTTGTTTGTCATCACTTTAATTTAGACCATTGACTCTCCTGGGGAGCCTTTCACAAATGCAGATTCCCGGGCCTGGTCCCCACAGGATCTGGTTTTTACAGATAAAAAAGAGAGACTCTTTTTTCCTCCAGAGAGTCAGCTGTGTTTATGTTTTGAGGAACCTTTGCTCCTTTGTTCTAGGGCAGGCTACAGACTTGAGTAAAGAGAGAACTTTCCTTGTGCTCTTGGCCAACATCCCTGTGGTCTGGCTTGTTTGGAGCCACTCACTGGATTAATAATGAACTGCCTTCAGGCTGAGCCTCAGTCTGTTCTCTGTGTGCGCCCCTCAACTTTCCCATTTGGCCTCAGACTCCTGTTTTCAAATTGGCTTTGACAGATTCAGAAGGTGCCTTGGAGACCTTTCTGTGCCCAGTGAACTTAACTTGGCGTGGGGCTTCTGGCCCCCTGATAGGTGACAGTACAGCCTGGGCTTTGGAAAGTCATGTATGAAGAAGAAACTGACCAGAGGAAGAGACTTTGGAACAGAAATTTCTAAGATTATGTGAGACGTGCAGGCAGAACCTGAGTAGAAGCCTCATCCGCCTTTGAGGCATGAAAAACCACAGACGGGGGGCGGTGGGGACAGGAGGAGAGATGGAGAAGTCTGCTCCCATTTCTATATTTTAATTCTTCTTGCTCAAAGTTTAGCTTCCAGGTAAAATGTAAATATCCTTGAATAGGCTGATAGATCTTCTTAGACCTTTATACTTCAGTGTGAATGCCTGTATGAGATCCTTTCCTGAAATCAGAAAAAAAGAGAGAGAGAGAGAGAGTGAAATCCCAAATGAGTGGCTGAGAGGTGGCTCTGGGTCACTGGGCCAATTGTGAGCTGGTGCCCCTAGATTTTCCTCCCAATCCCCCTCTTCCCAGAGGACCCCAAGGTCGACAAGAAACAGTAGCAGATGGAACAGCCTCGGTCATGTCTGTGCCCTAAACCCTCCCCCATAACAGGCTCCAAGTGCTTTGAAGAAAAGCTCCTCTGCTTCTGCTCTTGTCCTTTGCCTGACATCTTCCACCTTCAGGGGTGGATGTTGAAGGGTCCAGGGCCCATCACTTATTTGTAGGAAGTTAGATCCCGTATCCCTGATTAGGAACCGAGCATCCTGGCAGGTGACCGGTGGGCCCCCTCATCTGATTATGCTTGAGGCAGCTCTGGTGGGTCAGACACACACAGGAGGCCCACGACCCAGCTGACTTAAAACCGCAGCAGATAGCAAGGCAGACCATTCCAGCAGGCTCTCTCACTAACCCTCGAGCTCTTAGGGAAGCAGGTTCAAGGGAGCTAATAAGTAACTTGGTTGTAATTTTTATTTAGCTGCGTAAACATAACAGGCAGCTTAATTGCAGCTGCAGAAGTGAACCATGTAATCACAAATTGGGCCCTTTACATCTGTCACCTGCCACTAAGAGAAATGCTCTGAATGGGGAGCCTTAGTTTTGCTTGGGCTCATACTAAATCAAAGGAGTTTTTAAAGCAAGGCACCTTTTTTTTTTTTTTTGCAGGGGAGTAGGGCACTTTTATTTATTTATTTATTTATTTATTTATTTATTTATTTATTTATTTAACTCAGAAACCTTAAGCTCCAACCTTGTCTGAGCCAAATAGCAATTCTCCTGTTCCCTTCTGGATTCCTCTGTTAGCTTGTCAGTGAGTATCTAAATCCCAGCTACTGAGTATTGATCGGCCTCCTTGTTTAATTACCCAGCAGAGTGTATTCCCAACCAATCAATTTCGCTCCCGAAATGCCGGAGTCCTGCTTCTGGGGAAGGAGGGGAATCAATTAATCCTTGTTTGCTTTTTAATTCCTGTTCCAAACACAGTACATTCACACACAGGTTAATTTTTAAATCCACTGCTCTTACTTCACTGCTTTCTTTAATTTACCCTGGAAACCTCAGTGACACTAAAACTCTATGAACCTCTTCTTACTGCTTATGTAGCCTCATTGAATAGCTTAGCAAACACCTGACCTGGTCATTTCCCAGACTTCTGCTGGTAACAGTGTCCAAAGTCCCTTACATTTTCTGTTCCTGTCTGAAGTCCCTTAGGGCAGAGGTTTTCAGGACTGCTGACACATCTCCATCTTAACCTGGTGTGGAAGGCAGAAGGCAGACTTTTGCATGCCCTCTGAGGGTCTGTTCCCAGGTCCTCTTTCTCGGCAGACCTAGGTCCCATTGATTTTGAGCCCAGAGCCCCCTGAACGTTAAGGACTTTATGAAGCGAGTAGATCTACAATCCGTCGGGAGCCTATAGACACAGAGATGAGCGAGAAGGTCAGGTCACTGTATCTCCTTTGGTAATGACATTTCTAGGCATATAAACAAAATCCTACTCTTTGAGTTTAATGCTGATTTTTACTTAAATATTGGCTTAAATGTTTAGATAGTATCAGCAATGGCAGTGTCGTAGTCAGCAGAGGAAAAATGAATCCCCTTTGATTCTGGCTGCCCATCCCTGAGGCTCTGACCTGCCCAGGAGTCCCAGGAATCCCTGGGCTGAGGGTTTAGACACTTGGAGCCTGGACCCCCTGACTCACCTCAGCCTGTGCAAGAGATCTGTCAAAGGTCCGGGCTGGTTTGATCCTGGCCAGCTGTCAGCCCCATTCGAACATATTGGCTTCCAGGGCCGACTGCTTGGGCAGAACCTTGAAGTCGAAGATCAGTCAGAAAAGCTTTAAGGAGCTCTACTGGGAATCTTTTATAGCATCTGAGCAGTCTGCCTGTATTCGGCTAATGTGTGTTTCCTTTCGCCTGATAGAGTACAAAATGCCTTCAAACCCAAGAAGGGATCCCCTGGGGACCAGTGTCCTCCACGCTTTCCTAGGATATTAATACCGTGGGATTTGGTGGCTTTAGGCTTCTAAACAGTCCTGAAACTCTAGCTAGGAAGCAGGCATTCAAACCTTGGGGGGTTTGATCTTGTATTTTTCTGCTGGAATCTTTAATATGATGGTTAAAAATAAACAGGCTATTAATGGATACTTTTTCATAAGGTCGTTCATAAATACCAGAGAACAACTTCCAGTCCTTTCTAGTATCTCAGGTACAGGCTAAGGAGAGTCTCAGAACAAGGCTCCTGGGCTCTCCTCTTGAGCAGTGCAGCTGTCCTCCAAGTGCCACTAACAGGGACTAAAGCAGATCTGACCTACATGGACTGTTCCAGAAGGTGATGATAGCATGTTAGAAGCGTGAAGAAGGTTGCATTATGCATGAAAACACACACTAAGCTTAAGCAGAGACTAATGAAGCAAGAGCTCAGGGGAGACAGCAGCTCCCAAGAGAAAGGCTTTTCGCTTTCCGTTTATGGGGCTCTAATAGGGTTTCTCACAGCGCAACTCATGCTATTTCCAGGGTGTCTGTGTCTTTACCCTTATATCCTTCCAATCTTGTCCAAAAAGCCACCAGGAGAGAAGAAGGCCGTCCCTAGAAGAATAAAGGTGTAACATCCAGAGGTTGCACTGGGAGCAATTAGGAACAATTTCCACATGAACAACTTTGTAGTTTGTGAGACTATACTTTGGGCTCAGCAGGAAACACAGAAGCTACGATACACATTTGTGCAGGGAGAGAGACAGACGAGGATGTTCCATATGCACGTTTCTGCCTACAATTACAATAACTACAGAAAGCAAGAATAGGGACACCTGCGTGGCTCAGACCATTAGGCAGCTGCCTTCAGCTTGGGTCATGATCCCAAAGTCCTGGGATCAAGTCCCACACTGGGCTCTCTGCTCAGCAGGGAGCCTGTTTCTCCCTCTCCCTCTGCCTGCCGCTCCCCTGCTTGTGCTCTCTCTCTCTGACAAATAAATAAAAATCTTAAAAAAAAAAAAGGAAAGCAAAGAAAGGAAGCAAGTAACAGAAGAAGGAAAATAACTGGAATACATAAAAAGCAGGAAAATCAAGAGGTGGGGGATGGGGTGAAAGCCAAGAGCAACTTCTTTTGAGGCGAGGTTCTGGCACTTCAGATCGTTTATTTCTCTCCCCCATTAGGCTGGCTGCAGCTCTCCAGACGTCCGTGGACTAGACGTGATGGGCTGGTTTGCATTTGCAGGGGTTTTGAATTAGAAAATTCTTATTTGTCAAAATGTAATGGCTTTCTCATGCCGCAGACTGGGAGAACATATTTGCAAGACACACATCTCATAAGGGACTTGTATTCAGAATACATAAAGCACATTAAAAACTCAGCAATAAGAAGATAAACAACTTGATTAAAACACGGGCAGAAAATCTAACTAGAAATCTCCCCCTAGAAGATGTACAGATGCCAGATAAAGACACGAGAAAACACTCAGCACTGTTAATCATCAGGGAAATGCAAATTGCAACTATAATGAGATAACACGACACATCTACCAGAAAGGCTAAAATTAAAAAGATTGACAATGCCAGGTGTTGGTGAGGGTGTGGAGCGACTAGAACTCTCCTGTACTCTAGGTGGGAATATAAAATGGTATAACCCCTTTGGAAAAGTTTGGAAGTTTCTTTTAAAACTAAACCTACACTTATCCAGTGTATATATGACCCAGTGTCCCCACTTACAATTGTTCATAAAAACCCCAAACTAGAAAAAATCCAAATGTCCATCTGCTGGGGACTGGAAAAGCGTGTCATGGTGAAGCCATGCAATAGAATATCGCTCAGTAATAAAAAGGAATGAACTATGAATGTAGGTGAAGGAATCTTAAGAGCATTAGCTAAGTGAAAGACATAAGACACAAAGGACTAAATGTTGTGTGATACTGTTTATAGAATGTTCTAGAAAAGGCCAATCTAATGGTGAAAGAAAGAAAATCCATGGCTGCCAGGAGCTACATACAGGCAGGAGAAGGGATGGAATGTAAAGGGGTACGAGGGGACTTTTTGAGGGGATAGAAATGTTCTATATCTTGATTTGTGGCGATGGTCGGCAAAGATACATAATTGTCAAAATTCATCAAGCAGCACACTTTTAAATCATTTTGGTGATGACTTTTATTGTTTATAAATTACACTTTAATAAAGCTGATGGAAATGTTATACCTTTCTGAGCATTGCTTTAAACCTTGCCTTTTGAATGGGACATCAGAGGGAGCCATTTGTCAGCCTGTGGCTGAAGGTGGACAGTATCTGTTCCCAAGCACAAGACTCACAATCTGAGTCTTGGCACTTGGGAACTTCCATGCTTAGGAGCTCAGTTCGGAACTGGGTCAAGGGGGAAGGGGCAGAATCAGAGGCATGGCCTCCCTGGTGAATTCTGGGTCATGAAGATAAATTCAAAAAGGTACTAAAAGGAAGTATTCTCAAGAGGATGTAAACATGATCTCATGTCAAGGATTTTATTTTACTCCTAATGGGAAAACCAGGCTGTTAGAGCTAGGAAGGAATAAGATAAAGAAAAAAAGAAGAAGAAGAAGGAGAAGGAGAAGAAGGAGATGGAGAAGAAAGAAGAAGAAGGAGGAGGAGGATGAGGAGGAGGAAGAGTAAAGGAATACTGAAATGAATGTGCAAATGGGGGAAACTGGTTTTTCCACAAAGAAGAGGGGCATTCTTCCACCAGACAATTCTCTGGACAAGAACTTCTTGCATTGCTGTCAGTTACCTACATGCTGTGCAATGTCAGGTAGTTCCCATGGAATCAGAACCAGATCGCGGGGCCAGGTATGCTGTAGACAACATCCAGTTTTCTAGGGCAGTACAAATTTTTCCCTCCCTAGGGGTTCTGGAAAGGCTTCCTGGAACCACACTGGAAAGTAGCTGCCTTTTCTTTTTCTTTTGATCTCTCAGGCTCCATCTATATTCTCAAAGTGAACACTGCACTAAATCTTCTTTCCCCCTGCAGAATACATTTGTTAAAGAACACTTCGATGGGCTACAGATTTACTTTTCTGAACACCTTGAATCACTTGGCTCCCCCGAGTAGCAAGTGGCCTCTTGAATCCCCATCGTATTCATGCTGCCATTTCTGAGTGTCATCGCCCTTGTGAAAATGAAGAGGCAGAGCTCACCCAAAGCACAGCATTTGCTCAAGGTAAAATTCTTACCTCTCAAAACCATTCCCTCTCCCCCATTCTCTAGGCTCCAAAGACCAGAAAAGGGTGATAAATCACATTAATAGCCATACTTTCATGGCTTTGAAACATGAATGCTCACTTGCAAAACTCCTATATTTTCTTGGATCAATTTTTATTACAAATCCTCCTCCCCATGCTAATAGCACTCTGAATAAAAGGAGAGTGGAAACAAACTTCCTATATACTGTTAGGATTCTATGGAGGCCCCAATAACCAAATATCTGAATGGACTACAAGTGATTTTCAAGCTAATTTTGTGTTGTTGTTAGAGTATAATGATTAAGAACAGGGAAAGTATATCATTGAAGATGCTTTGGATTAAATCCTTGTTCTACCACATACTGTCTGATCTTGAGCAAATTACCTAACCTTCACGAATCTTCGTTTTCTCTGTACAATGGGAATAACATCAGCCATACGGGGCTTTTACGAGGATTAAATGCATATGCTTATGAAGCACTTAGGGTAATGCCTGGGCTATAGTGAGGAGGTATGGACATAATCAATGGTAAATTGCATGAATTAGGCGCAGGTGGGGAGGGCAGAATTATTGATTTTTTTTACCTGCTACCACAGTGCCAGCCTGGTTTTTACGCTAAGGTTTAACTGTGTATGGAATGAGAGCCAATGCATGTAGCTATCATTGCGATCTGATATATAGTCTCTTTATGTAATGAACTCGATCACCACATCTAGTAGCTTGATTTACACTCTCTAAACACACCTTCTGTAGAATCTTCTATTTGGTTTTTCTTAGAGTTTCTAGGACTGCTGTCCTTTTTGGTCTCAGTTACTGATACTTCTCCATATTTATTTTGTTTGCTCCTGTCTTCAGTAAAGGTTTACTCCATACCACTTTGTGCCAAGCACTGGGCTAGGCAGTGGTGGACAGCCGGACAGACAGAATACAATTCCTGTCCTCAAGTTGCTCATACTCTAGTGGAGGAAGAAAGTCCAGACCATGATGGCAGTGTAGGGTGAATATCCAGTAACATGGATGAGGACAGGGTGTCTAGTATCTAAGAAAGGCAGCTACCAGTGAGATAAGGCAGTCACTGTATGATCTCACTTATACGTGGAATCTACAAAAAACCAAACTTGCAGAAACAGAGACCAGAATGGTGGTTACCAGGGTTGAGGGTGGGGAAAATGGGGAGGTGTCAGTCAAAGAATACGAACTTCCAGTTATAAGATGAGTAAGTTCTGGGATCTAATGTATACAGAATGGTGATTATAACTAATGATACTGTATTATATACTTGAAAGTTGCTAAGAGAGTTGATCTTAAATGTTCTCACCACAAAAAATAAATGGTAATTAGAATTCATGAGGAAGGTTTTAGCTAATACTATGCTGGTAGTCATTTTGCGATGTATGAGTGTATCAAATCAACATGTGCACCTTCAACTTACACAATGTCATCTTTCAAGTATATCTCAATAAAGCTGGAAAAGAAAAAGAAAAAGGACCACTACTTCATCTTGGAGGGGGGTCAAAAGAAAGTCTTCTTGGAGGAAGTGATGCTTAAGCTGAGTCATTGGCTAAGAGGAACTGGTCACGGACACCAGCTGGAGGGCATGTTGAAAGCCACAAAGATATGAACAGTAGGTTTTGTTGGGATGGAATGCAGATGCATTTGGGGACGTTGAGGCATGAGATCAGAAAAGTAGTAAGGGCCAAATCATGAAGGTCTTGATAGGCATGCTAAGAACTTTGACCTATATACTGAAAATAGAGGTGAGCCCCGGAGTAATTTAAAGCCAACAATAACATTAAACCAACGTGTATTTTTAGAAATCAAATTCTTTTGGCAATATAGACTAGAAGAAGTCAGATGGTATGAGGAGAAAGCTTCCAGGACACAACTGTAGTCATTAGTGAGAAATTGGGAAGACTGGAACAGAGGCAGTTATGGAGGGCTCAGTTCACTGCTTTAGGAAGTCGAGTTGGTGATCAGTTTGGGATAGATGAGAGGTAGATAAATTTGGTGGAGGAGTCAAAAAGGACTTCCAGGGTTATGACTTGACTACTATGACCATAAACAAGGAAAAGGGGACGTTCGAAGAAGAGCATTGTGGGAAAGAGAACATTTAGCCTTGAACATGTTATTGCTTCTGTTGAGTATGTACAATATCTAAGGGGAAACCTCCTATAGGCAGGTGACTAGTGAGTGTAGAGCTGGGAAAGATCATAGATAGAGATTGTCTGTCATTGGCAAAGCTGCCTTGTGGTAGAGAAAACCTTGGGCATGGATGATATTATCCAGGATGTATCTGGAGGACCTGAAGAGGAAGACCAAGCATGGAACCTAAGGGAACAGTAACATGGGGGGAGATAAATGGAAGAAAAAGAATCAGCAGATGAAACAGAACCAGTGTCAGAGGAGAAATAGAAGTGGAAAAACTAAATGGAAAGGGACTTTCAAAGCAAGGAGTCATTAACAATCTGAATTATTACATAAAGGTGAAAAAAAGAGTGCTCACCAAGAAGTTCAATGGGTTCTTCCCCAGCCTTCCTTAGTAAGTCACCCTCATTATCATGGGTAATTTCAGTGCAGCCCTGGGGAATGAAAATCCTGTGGTCTAGGAGTGCATTGGAGGAGAGGAGGCACAGAGCTAGTACTGCCCTCCACTTCCGGACACTTGGTTGGGAAGACAGGAAAGGGAGAGCATGGGATCAGAGGAGAGTGGTTTTACCCTCAGGGCAAAGATCTGAGGCCCTGAGTCAGTAGACAGAAACAGCCACAGTAGGAGGCTTAGCAGGTGCCAGAGGGAAGACCCTGAATTCTCTGACCAAGGAACATTCCAGGCCTAGACTCTCACTTATTTTCTGAAAGAACAATACCGGATTCGCCTTATCACAGGAATCCAGGGAGATGGTGAACCCTGGAGGTGACATCGATGGCTCTGGAGGAGAGGAGAGAGAGACTTGGGAGTGCCGTTCTTCTTCTGACTTTCAGGCCAGCGTTCAGTGACGGAGCACAGGGCTAGGTGACATAGGACCCTCAGTCTGAAAGGCACAGACTTGCTGTCTTGTCCCTCACACCTTTTAAGAACTGCTCGCACACAATGCAAGGTCTGTCTGGAGTGTGAGGCTCCCCTGGCTCTGACCCGTGATGCAATCCTTCCTCTCCGTTCCAGCGTCTTGCGCAGCACGATGAGTGCATTTTCCTCTCCCGGACAGGAGTCCCGAGAACAAGCTGAGGCACTGGAGGCAGGCAGGTATCCAGAGGGATTATTCAGACTTGACTTTGCCTTGGGCAGAACAAGATCCTTGGGTTTTATGAGCACCTTTTAGAACTATGTCTAGATAATTATGGAAATCAGAGCTGGGTTTGAGTTTCAGGGTAAGAAATTATGGACAATTACTGTTCTTTTGGTTCTGTTTCCATAGCAATCTGAAACATTTGAAATTGTCAACTGTTGCCAAGAATCTGGACAATAATTTCAGATTGTTTGGCACTTACTATCTAAAATGGCAATTTTCCTGTGTTTCTGGTGACATGTAAGGCATCTTGACCAGCGCTGTGGGTGATAATGGGATCCTCACTGCATGTTCTTGAGCTATAGTTGAGGTTTGCTCAGTTTGCTCAGCTATAGTTGAGTTTGCCAACTGGTTCCTGCTTTCCTTCTGTCATTTACTTAGAGCCGCATGGAGCTGCACAAAAGCTGGATTCTGGGTTTAGGAAAGAATAAGGATCTGCATTTATTTGATTTTCCAAGGATTTTTTGTTCCTTTGGTAACTTGGAGCTCTGGTTATGGCCACTAAACCAAGACAGGTGTGCCAAAGGCCTGTGACTCAACACCAGGAGGTTCTGCTACCTCAGGTCAAGTTCCCACAAGCCAGAGATGTTCCGCAAGCAGGCTGACCTCACTCTTGGGGAATCCAAGAAACTTCCAGGCATGGCGCTGCGCACCGTGGGCCCAGAATGTCAGGCCGCTCTTCCCTGGGAACACAGGCAGGACTGTGGGCCTGGACCTTCCCTCTTCTTGCTGTGAGCTTTGGGGCTGATGCTGACTCAGATGTCATTTGGGGTTTTTATGAGGATCAGATGAACTCATTCCTCTTTTCTCCAGCCAAACTCTGTCAAGTTCACTGTAGGTACCAACTGTAGGTACCAGGCACTGTTGAAAGTGGTGACGATGTAATCGTGATTAGGATAGACATGGTTCAGGTACAGTGCCACAATTATTTTAAGCATGCTGCTCAACTATAGTGTTCTGGATTTATAGAAACCATAATGTTCTTTCCTTATCAAATCTTCACTCTATAGGGCCGGTCATTGTATCCTGAATAATTATATTAGTATAAGCTTTAGAAAACCCATCTACCTGATAATGTAAAGTGAGAAGTAATTTATTCTGTTAAATTTATCTTAATCAGATATCTTGGTAGAAGAAGCTATTTTTGTGTGTCTTAAAACGAATAAACATGGTAGCGCATATTGGGCTGTTGAAATATCATGTTACCCATTTGAGTGCATATGTTGTCTGAAGTAAAGATTTTTTAAAACAGGAAGCATCTAATCATCATCATCATCCTCATGATCCGTGTAACGATGGGAAGACAACCCCTGAGAGGTACATGGAGCTTGCTGTGTGCCAGTCCGTCATGTATATGGATTCTTTCCATCCTTTTAACAGCCTGGGCAATTTGTATTACCTTTATTCCCATTTTAGATAAGCAAATGGGAGGCCTGAGAAGTTGAGTATCCTGCCCCGGGGCACACAACTGGTCAGCAACAAAGCAGCCATCTAAACCCAGGCTACCTGGCATAGACTCTTACAAGAGTGAAATTGGAATTCACACTCTCCCACCCTCTGAACAATCAGGTGCTACAAACTTTGTGAGCAACTGGCCCGCCCATAGCTTGGTATGCTGTGCTCCATGCTGGGTTCCATGCGGGGTTCCATGTGGGGTTCTATGCGGGGTCCCATGCTGTGCTCTATGCTGGGATCCATGCGGGGTTCCATGCCGGGTTCCGTGCAGATTCCATGCTATGCTCCATGCTGTGCTCCATGACAGGTTCCATGCTGTGCTCCACGCTGGGTTCCATGCCGAGTTCCATGCTGTGCTCCATGCTATACTCCGTGTTGGGCTCCTTGCTGTGCTCCGTGCTGGGCTTCATGCTGTGCTCTGTGTTGGGTTCCTTGCTGTGCTCCGTGCTGGGTTCCATGCTGTGCTGCGTGCTGGGTTCCATGCTGTGCTGCGTGCTGGGTTCCATGCTGTGCTCCATGCTGTGCTCCATGCTGGGTTCCATGCTGGGTTCCATGCTGGTGCTGTCTCCCCCGGAGTCCTTGCCTTTGCTTGGATAACCCACTTAACTGCCCCAGGCCTGCCACCCAGGGTACCAGGTTCCAGCTGTTCCTACATAGTCTGTTCTCTTTGTGGGCACTGCATTTACTTTCTTTTTAGTGAAAACAATGATGTTCAGTGATATCAGATTTCCATTCAAGTAACACTTTTAGAAGAAATTTGAGCCTATTTTTTAAAAAAGTTTGAGAAAGTAAATTTATGTTGCATGTATTTTATTGCAGTTTTTAAAAATGAAAAAAAATTTAATGGTAAAAAGTAGTGTGTGTTTTTGGAAACAAAAATTTTGAAGTGTATAAAGTAAAAGGTAGATCTTCTGACTAGCTATGTCGTCCACGCCCACCCGCACCCCGGAAGTCACATTGTTACCTTTCTGGTTGTGTGCTTTTAGGACTTTATTGTGCATATACAAGGTTTGTGTATATGTGCATGTGTGTGTATTCTTCTGAATTCTGTTCTGGGCTTTGATTTTTGTACTTTGTTTCACTATAGATGGCTGTCCGGTTTGCCACTGTGCACTAATTCATTTAGTCTGTGCCCCATGGATGGATGGTTAGGTTCTGTTTTTGGTGTTGCAGTTTTGCCATTACAAAACCTCTATAGTAAACATCCTTTAATATTCAAATAGGCCACTTTTAATTTAATTTAATTTTTTTCTTTTTTTTTTTTAAGATTTTTATTTATTTATTTGACAGAGGTCACAAGTAGGCCGAGAGGAGGAAGCTGGCTCCCTGCGGAGCAGAGAGCCTGATGTGGGGCTTGATCCCAGGACCCTGGGATCATGACCTGAGCTGAAGGCAGAGGCTTTAACCCACTGAGCCACCCAGATGCCCCTGTTTGTTTTTTTTTTTTTAAGTAGGCTTTTTAAATAGGATTAAGACCTGAGCTGAGATCAAGAGTCAGATGCTCAATGGACTGAACTACCCAGGTGCCCCTCAAACAGGCCACTTTTGATCTTTACCTTAGTATCTGCTGACCTTGAATAAATGCAAATTAGCCCCCTTCACCAATTTATACAGGAAAAGGAGATTGTGAGGGAGAGAAGAGGGGCCAGACAATGGGTGAGACCATGGTTCCCACAGAGCAGAGCTTCATAGTTGGGTCCCAGCTGAGAAAAGAGCAAAAACCTCATCTTGGCACAGATTTCTGAGGTAATGAGACTGCGATTTCTAAAACCCTGCTTGAGGGAAGCCTCCAAAGTCTGGCGTTCTGTGGAAGAACGGGGCGGGGGAGGGGGTATAGTTTCTGTCCTCTGTAAGGAAACCCTTGCTTGGGGATGTACATTTTCCTCAGGAAAACTGTCCTGAGGCTCAGGACTGAATTAAACCCCAGCTGTGTTTAACCTGCTCCTCAGGAGGGCCTCATGGTATGTGGGAGGAAGGTACTAGAAGATTTTCTAGAGTGGGTTTGAAGTCATCATGAGTTTATTTCCAAATGAACTAATTCATCAAACTCTGTGCTTGCTTACTTTGAGAATCCGATCGATGTGAAAACAATTCTCATGGAGTTAAAGGCTGTTCATGGAGACAGGAACATCTCCTCCTCTGAAGACTGAACTAGGGCAAGCCACAAGAAGCAGGGATTATAACTACAGAAACTCAGGGTCAATAGAAAAGCACCAGGTTCCTCTGCAAGCAGAGGGGCAAGCTGGGAACAGGAGCCTTGGCTGCAAATTTTTATAAGGTATATTGAGACCCCTTCCCACATATATTTGGGCATCCTGCCTCCCCCCACCCACAGCCCGTTACCATCTCCCTCCCCAACAAACCCACATTAGCAGAAAACAGGAGGGACCAGGGGGGATTAAATGAAAATTTCCCCACAAAATGGTCCCCAGGCAGGAGACTGGTGGAATCATCTTCAGGAAAGGTAACTGGCCCAAGAAGAAATACCTAGATACAAATATTGGAAAGGAGAACAAGACAATGACTGGTTGAGGCCCACTATTAGTTAAGCCCTTCCCATACACAGAGGACTTCAAATCAACATTTTGGTAATCTACTCTTAAGTCTTAACAGCCAAAGACCACCAGACATTTGATGAAATCTTTTAACATAAAGAGCCCAAAACAATCAAACACACACACACACACACACACACCCCAGATACAAGGCAGGGAGCAAAGAAAACTTTGCAACAGGGCTAACAAAAGCCTTAATATCTTCAGAGACATATGAGAAAATATTGAATTTACCAAATAAGATCAGAATGCTATAAAAAAGAAACAGAACAACATGGAAATCAAAATTATGACAGCATTGGTTTGAAATAATCCATAGACAGAAGAAAGGTAAAGCTGAGAAAGTCCCCTGCAAAGTGGAATAGAAAGACAAAGAATTCTAATAAGGAAGGGAATAGATTTTCTTGGAAAAATTATGAAGCAAAACATCATACAGGAAATGAAATGTCATCATAGTAAACCTTATGGTTTAGTTGCTAATAATACTTCTGTTCTAATAAGGACTTAAAATTAATATTTATAGAGTACTGAGAACCGAGCACATAGTAAGCATTATGTAAGTGCTTATTAAAGTAATGCAATAAAGAAAAAATAGACAATGACTACTGATTTAACCAGAAGTTGGGATGTAGCTATTTGGGGACGATACAAAGACGAACAGTGGATTTGGCGTGCGTTTGTTCACGTGGATGGGGTGGGGGCAGTGATAATCTAATCACTAAATGCTTATCTTCAATAGAAGGAAATGAACAGAAAATAAGTAAAATTATGCAAGAAGTATTAGTATAAGCATATTATTTAGAAATACAACTGTAAATACCAGAAGCAGCTGATAAACGATGGAAATTCAGGAGTAGAAAGGAAAGGAAGAGAATATTATTTTTTATATCACAAGTTTATTAATAATACTCGACTTATAAAATAATATACATATATCATTACATATATTACTTTGGGTAAGTATTAAAAGTTTAATTTAAAAATCTCCTGGTCCAATCTTTATTCTTTCCTCAAGGTAAATCTCTCCATAAAATCTATTGTGTCATCAGAAGCCTCTAGAAGGCATCCTGGAAGATGACAACAGGCCTTAAATCACAAAGTCCCCCCCAGAGATATGCTTGCCTCCATTTTCAACCTGCCTTCATGCCCTCTGCTTCCGACTTTCCATCACAACGCCCAGTTGTAGAAATGGAAGAATTGGCATGAAGGATATGGTGCTGGGAACCCTCTGCTGAGACTCATGGCTGCCTTGGAGAAAAGAAGAACCAGGAAGGTGAAATGGGGATTAGGGGCCCCTCCGTGAATCTCTGGTATAAGCCACCTCTTCAGGGAATTATTAATAAACAAGCATTAGATGAAGCC
The DNA here is from genome assembly GCF_902655055.1 of Lutra lutra. NCBI lineage: Eukaryota > Metazoa > Chordata > Mammalia > Carnivora > Mustelidae > Lutra > Lutra lutra. Next base: position 14,797,999 of record NC_062289.1, read on the forward strand.
CTGTAGAAGTCTGCAGAAGATGGGGGTGGTGGTTACTCTGTGTATGGTGGCCTCAGGGGCATGAGCAATGACCCCTCCACATCTACAGAGGACATACCAGGGTGGAGTTTTAGGGGCAGGCAGCTGGGGAGAGGCCACGGGCTTCCAGCCATCAGTCCCAGTGGAAGAAGGTTTCAGGGACTTCTGCGCACATGTTCTCCTGACATGGCACATACCGCCATTCCGCAGTCCATCAGCCACTTCATTTCCCTCGATGCCTCTACCGTCAAACCATTACACAACTCTCCTATAAAAAATAACCAAAAAATTGTGTGTGGTCCTGATATTCCTTTGGTTCTTATTTCTCCAGCTCCATTTTTATTGACAGTTATTACTTCTTTTTAATCTGTTCCCTCATTGACCTGTGGCAACTGATTTCTCTCTGCCATTCCAAGTCAACGACCCCTTGAAGCTTGGCAGATGCCCTCTTCATTGTCACCACTTGGCTTTTCCTCCAGGATTTTCCTCTCCCTCCCTCCTTCCCTCCCTTCCTTCTTTCCTTCTTTCCTCTCCTCCCTCCCTTCCTTCCTTCCTTCCTTCCTTCCATCCTTCCTTCTTTCCTTCTTCCCTCCCTTCTTTTCTTTATTCCCTTCTTTTTATCTTGGGTTTTCAAACCCATAGAAAAACTGGAAGAGGGCACCTGGGTAGTTTAGTCCATTAAGCATCTGCCTTCAGCTCAGGTTGTGATCCCAGGGTTCTGGGACTGAGTCCCTGCTCTGTGGGCAGCTTGCTTCTCCCTCGGTCTCTCTCTTCTCTGTCTCTCTCTGTCTCTTATGAGTAAATAAATAAAATCTTTTTTAAAAATGAAAGAATAATACAATGAACCATATACATTGAGTCTATATACCCTTCACCTCACTTTACCAAATAACTAACATTTTGCTGCATTTGTAGGTCCGTGTGTGTGTGTGTGTGTGTGTGTGTGTGTGTGTGTGTGTGTTCTGCCAGAGCAATTTGATAGAAGCTTGTATTATTCATGACATTTCACCAAAATGCTTCATTCTAAGTACTTAAGCAGGTATCTCCTAGAAAAAGGTTATTCACTACAATACTACAAAAGAATACAAAAAGAATACATTATTGTTCCATAAGATTGTTTAATAAACAGTTCATATTCAAAACCCTAAATTGTCCCCCAAAGTGCTTTTTTGAAATTTTGTTGTTGTCTTGGTTTTTAAATCCAGAATTCAAATACATTTCATGAACTGTCTTTGATTATTTTGTTTTTCCAAACTCCCTTAATCTATACTCTAGAGTGTTCCATCCTCTTTTGTGGAATTTCATGATCACTGACATTTTCAAAGAGTTCAGACCAATTATCTTATAGATTGTTTCTCATTCTGGACTTATCTGGTTCCTCAAGTTTAGATTCAGGTTAAATGTTGTTTTGTTGTGTGTTTTGGCAAGACTATCATATAAATAATGTTATGTTCTTCTAGTTGCATCACACCAGGAGGTATAAGTCAATTTTATCCCATTATTCATTTGGCAACTGTATTGTTGTCTGCCAAATTTCTCCCCTATAAAACTGTCTTTTTCCCACTTGTAAAAAACAAGTATTTTGAGACCATGCAAATATCCCATTCCTGACACCTTTTCACTCAGTGGTTTTAGTATGCTTTGATTATGCCAGCCTTGACCAGTTATTGCATTGATGGCAGCAACGTGGCCATTTTCTAGTTCTTTCTACACTTATCGGCTGGTGTTATTATGTAAAAGAAAGCTTTCCCTGTTCCTTTTTTGTTCAATACCAGTACAAATCCAAGACTTCTTTTTCCTTTATTCTGTTTTCTAACCCATAGCCTTCATTATTCTTTTTAATTCTCAAATCCACACAAATGTGGCCAGTGGGAGCCCTTTTATACCAGTCTTCTGTGTTCTTATGACATAGACTCACTTAATCTTTCAGCACTTTTTGCTTTCTGACCGGAGAGAGTCCATGCTGGTCTTGTATTTTCCTGGCCCCAGACCTAGAATTAGCCATGTCTCCAAGAAGCGCACATTCATTTTATTTCTTGCAGTCTTGTTTTCCCTGAAACACTAGATTCTGTTACTCAAAGCCTCCTCCTTGAAGTTCTGGTTTCATAAATATTTCATTACTTTGATCTCTTGCTACCTTCGTAACTGTTCCAATTCCCATGTTTGACTCATTAATTTTTTTTCAGCACACACTGAAATGTTCGTTATGTGCCAGGCACCATGTGCTTGAGGCCTGTAGGCAAAGAGATCTCAGGCCCTACCCTAAAGAAGCTCACACTCTTGAGCTTCTAACTAAGTGACTAACTAGGTGGCAATTAGCTTCCAAACAGGACTCTGTGAAAGTGAAAAACAAAACAAAAAAACCCACTTACTGTAGGAAAGCAAGCAGCAAGAAAAGATCTGCTACCCAGAAACAAACAGCCATCACGTGGGCAGCAGTCGTGTCAGCACTAAGGGTACATGCTGGAAGGAGTCCTTCCCCAGGTAAAGCATTGCTCAGGACTGAGGGTAAAGTAGGCATTGACAGAACACAGGGCTGGGAGTGTTGACTCTCAGAGCCCTTACTGAAAGAGCCACTGAATGATACGTACTTCAGAGAGAAGAAAAAGAAACCAGAGGTATGGAATCGGGAAGCAGTGGTGAATAGATTGTTAAAATGTATTGGACTGGGTGCCTGGGTGGCTCAGTTGGTTGAGTGATGGCCTTCTGCTTGGGTCATGATGCCGGAGTCCTGGGATTGAATCCCACATCGGGCTCCTGGCTCCCTGGGAAGTTGGCTTCTCCCTCTTGACCCCCCGTCTCATGCTCTCTCACTCTATCTCTCTCTCTCAAATAAATAATCTTTAAAACGAAACAAAACAAAATGTATTGGATTGACTGTCAAAAATAGTAAGCTAATTCTTCTCTGTATTTTGAAACCCTTGCAAATAATATATTTGCAAATATATATAAACAATTATATATATATAAATTTGCAATTATATATAAACAAATATTGGGAAGATGGGAAGTGGGGGAACTTTGGGAAGATGTTACAGTGTTGAAGGTCCTTGTCTTGATGAGGAGGAGGTTAGAGATGCTGATTCGATTTGGAATTGCTTAGAAAGTCTCACCACTCCTCCTCATCCCTCATGGCCTACATGGGACCGAACCTCCTCCGCGAGTCTTCTCTAATTACCTCTTACTCATTTATCTTCTCGACTCCTCCAGCACTTAAAGCCTGTCCATGCAATTTAGCACTGAACTCTGCGGTGTTGCTTGTCCGCTAAGTGCTGAGTGCTCAGGCTCGTGAACCCACATTGATTAACAGGCAAGCGTGGCATCAAGGAAAGGGTACCTGGCTGAAGCCCTGCTTCGGACACTGAGTCCCATTGTGAGCTTGGACACGTTACTAACCTCTCTAGGTTTCTGTTTTCTCTTACCAGTCTGTCTGATGAGAGGACACGGTGAGATTGCCCCTAAGATTTATTCCAGCATTACGAATCTACGATTGGTTCTTCCACTCCTGTCCTATGGTTCCTGGAGAAGAACTGTCCAGAAAGATCATCCTGTGAATCGGTCTTTGGGGAGAGGCAGTGAGCAAAATATCACAGCACCTCTTCTCCAGTGAGGGGCTTTCATTCCTCTCCTCTGTCGGACTCTCAGCCAGGCTTGCTCGGGGACTGGAGGAGTTCTGACAACACTGACTCCATCTCTGGCCCTCCATCTTGTTTGGGGCTGTGTTCCAGGGCCCATGGAAGTTAACACATGCCCAGCCAGAAGGAGGGAAGGCTTGTTCTCATCGTCCCTGAAGTGCTTCACAGGTGGCACCACTTCAGATAACCAGTACAGAGGCCTGACACACAGATGGTGCCATTTTTAGATAATGACTCTGTAAAAGCTGGGGTTCAGGTCTGTAATTGGCGGGGAGTGACTATGTGGCCTCGTGTTGTTTGTCGACACGGTCTCCGTTACCCTGTCAGTAAGTAACTGTCAATGCTATGGAATGGTTTACTTCGTTTTTTGGGTCTGAAAGTGCCTTCTCTGGAGAATGCAATCTGTTCTAACAGGGGCCATTTCCTGACATGGCCTCAGGTGGGTCCCAGTGTCTGGACTCAAGCCAAGGGGTGCTTCTGGTCATCGGGGACTTCCTTATTGGTACGCTGGGCTTATTATTCAGTGTGTCCCAGCAGTTCGTGCCTGTGTTGCGTGTTCTTTTGGTCCTCCTGCCCCCCACTCAATGCCTTTCTCCCTGGATTCTGAACCAGTGACTTAATCCAACCTTTGATACCTGCCTGACTCATGGAGTCTACCCCAGATCACACACCTCTGCCCCATGTCCTGCTTTTAGAAGACTGTTTCCATCCCAGCTGACACCTCCCTGGGTGGGATTACTTTACTCCTGTGCTTTTCCCTCATTCTGAGTTGTCAGGTTTTTTGTAGCTTTTAGGTCCCAGATGCTCACTTATTATACATAATACAACGTGACAGCAAAAATCATGTAATTCTTAAGGACTTGAAAAACTATTTGAGATGTAGCAAGTTGTTGCAAAAGTGTATGAGGTACCTCTCTTTATTGGTCTGTTCTGGTAATCTCCTTAGACCCAAGGTCAGGCATTAACAAGGTCAGAGGGGGGTGTGTTGTGATTGAGAGCAGTCAACACACTGCTTCTCACAAAAATAGTAATGTTGATTTGGTTCCACATCTCCGCCTAGATTCCCTTCCTCGGTAGTTTAACAGTAGTCTCTTACCCAGAAACCATGGCTATCTTGGTTTTTCATTGGGTGGCAACTTCTGATGGGCCAGATTTATATTCCAAAGAGTTACCTACAGCAAGAGGCAATACATGTTATCCACCGCTCCATAAAAATTTAGCGCAAACTTAGCAACTTAAAGCAACACAAACTTACTGTCCCACAGTTTCTGTGGCTGGAGTCAGGGCCTGGATTTACGGGATCCTCTGCTTCAGGAACTCTCGCAACCTATGTGGGTGAGGGCTTTGGTCTCATCTGAAAACTTGCTTGGGGAAGAATCCGCTTCCAAGCTCAGGTGGTATTGGCAGAATTCATTTCCTGGAGGGCTGTTGAACTGAGGGCCTCCGTTCCTTGCTGGTAGGCGACCAGAGGTTATTCTCCGTTCCTTATGTGATGCAGTTGTGGGAGCAACATCCTGTCCCCTTTGCCATATTCTGTTGGTTAAAGCAAGGCATAGGTCCAGTCCCTATGCAAGGGGAGGGGATGACCCAGATATTAATATCAGGAGGCCAAGTTCCACAGGGTCAGGGATGGGCGGCAGGGGGCATCTTAGAATCTGCCAACAACTGGCAGTAAAGCACAGTGGTTAAGACTTGGACTTTGGAGTTGTCTGTCTGCTTTCAAGCTTCAGCACCAACATTTAGTACCTCTACTTCTCTGTGCCTCAGTTTCCTCATTTATAGAACAAAGGTATTAATAGTACCTACCTTACCAAGTCATTGTGAGGATTAAATGAGTTACTATACTTAAGGTTCTTAGAACAGCCTGGCACACAGCACCAAGTCATGGTTACCTACTGTCACTTTCTCTTTGCTGGTGCTCTTTCTGGAAAGGTGGGGGCAGCACATTGGTGAGCTCTACCTTCTCTCTCAGATGACTTTATGGTCTGAAGCAGGGGCGCTTCTCCGTCATTTCTACACACACAGGATGTGCACACAGGGGTACACATAATTACAAATAAACTGCGTGTTTTACATCTGACAAATTACTTCCTATTGATTTATGTTGGATGCCTCAAGGGGAAGGTGGGATGCCACAAATGATAAGTAAAGTGGCTACAGCCAACTATTCAGACAGAAGAGTCTCTGGGGACAATTTGATACTCTACAAAGTGGTTTCCTCTTTAGGAAGAGTTAAGATCAGACCATCAAATATTTATGGGCCTTTCATGGGAGTTGTTGTCCTTCAACTAGTTTGTGGAGTCCATTATAAGAGTTCTGGATGAAAACTATTGCCTTTGGTGCGGGTTCTGTGTAGAAGATGATCTTTAAAGATTTTTCAGCTTTGTGATTGAAAGAGTAGATTGGCTTGGACCCTATGGCCGTCTGCAGGTAGAAATTGTAAGAACTCTGTTTACAAAAGTGATGTGGGGTATTAGGAAGGAAAGGAGTTTTAGAACAGACCCAGAAAAATCACAAACTCTATCTCATCAAGTTAAGAAATATGGTTTAAAAAAAAAAAAAAGATTTCATCATTTAAAGCCCAAACGAAGTGGGAGGAACCATTGCAGTTCCTTAACTTCAGAAAATTTGGCAGAGGACAGATTTTGTCTAATGCCACAGCAGCAGTGAGGGCCCAAGATGTGTCAGCCAAGACAGATGCAAACAGCTGGCACTAGGGCCCATGCCAGCACGACAGAGCTGAGTCAGCCTGCGTTGAATGCTCCCAGGCAGTGTGTCCATTAAAATGGCGTTGAGCTGCAAAGAGCAGACCGCCTGGCCGACAGGACCCCACACGTAAGGGGTGGATTTGCCCCATCTATCACATGCAACAAAGGGGTGGAGGTAGACCATCCTGGACAAGGAAAGCAATTCTAAATGTCTCCAAGCACCGAGTTCTGCTTATCTTTCTCTTCTAGCCTTAGCAAGTGGCTTTTATTTTTCATGATCTCCAGAGAGCTGCTGCACCCCAGGTATCCTACCTATATTATTACTGTTGTTGTTATTATTATCATTATTATTTATTAGAGAGCACTCTGGGGGTCCAGGGGTGGAGGGAGAGCAAGTGAGAAAGAATCCTAAGCAGGTTCCATGCCCAGCTCAGAGCACAGTGACCCTGAGATCATGACCTGAACCAAAATAAAAAGTCAAACACTCAACCAACCGAGCCACTCAGGTGCCCTGATACCATACTGGTTTTAGAGAAGAAAAGGAGGCACAGTGGCCCAAGGAGCTGTGCTAGCTGAGTCACTCCCTTTAAAAAAAATTTCCTCTGAAAGGTCTACTTAGTCACTTCTATTAGATCTGTCCGCTAGAGGTGTGTGACCTTGCCACGGTTAGCCACGGACAGGCCACTGAAATCTTTTCTTTCTGGCCTCCTTAGAGGAGGGACACAAGGGGAAAAAGGTTGTGAATGGATTTTGGACTTCCAGTCCACAGAGCTGCCATGGTAATATCTGGAGCTCTGAGTGTCCCTTGTCATTCTTGTTTGTGTATCTCTGGCTGGGTTTTCGAACAACTGCCTTTTTCTAGAGCAGACAGCCAGTTGAAATGTTTTTATGGGTATCAGAGAGTTGGGTAATTTGATGCTAATAATCAGCTGAAACATGCAATAAAAAAAAATGATTTCATACCTGGTCACACCCACCTCCCTGTCCACAAAAGATTTCCTGCTCCTAACCCTGGGTGCAATCATTTGAACAGTACAACTTTTAGTAATTTGTGCCTTCCTGCTAGTGGCCAGGAAGAATGAACATAAATATTTTCTTGCCCATAAGAGCCGGTCTGCATCATGGAAACTTCTAGCTGGCATATGGTGGTTCTCAGCCAATCTGTGATTGAGCAAGTGCACAGTCTCCTCCTCTCGGACTTGCTTCTTTCCCAGGGTCACGAAGGCCGAGGGTAGTCAAGCAACCTGTTGACATCTGACATGAAGAGTCCGCAATTCTACTACTTGGTTTGCATTAGAAGGCGGATGTGCTTATCAATAAACCCAGTGGAAGCACTTCATTTAGTATCCTGGTCAAGTGCCACCTCCCTTGTCTGCTTCACGGTATTGTCTGTCTTACACGGGAAGCATTTGCTAACCCACTTTGACCATGGCGGTGCTCATTTTGCACAATTGAGATAAATTGCAGGGAGTTCTTCTGGATGCTAAGATGGGAGGACAGAGAAAGGAGGCAGGAATCTGATTTTTTCCTTTGTGAGGGGCCCATGGCCAGTCAGAGTCACTCGGCAGGGGTGGCTATGGTAGGAGGGAGGGGGGTTAGATGAGGAAGAGAGCTAAGTCTGTAAAGATCAGATACTCTGGCCCAATTCCCATTTAGGAAGATTCCAAGTCTTTGAGGAAAATACCTATCCTGGTCATTAAGCAAGCTTGTAGAGCATGTGTAATGAGACGGAAACCAAGTGTTCACTCAACATTGGGTCAAACTGCTTTGACACTTCATTGACAAGAAAATGCTTAACTGAACCAGTCCTATAAATGGAGGTGATTTTTTGAAAAGAAAATAATTTCAGAAACACTATTTAGACAAAATATTACTTGTCTTGTCCCACCTAGCCTCTGGGAACTCTAATCCTTTAAAGGCTATTGATTTCCTTTTGTTTGATGTGGCAAGGCACGCTTTCTCACGACTCAATTAAAACACATTTTTTCCAGTGAGCAACGGTCTTGATCACATTAACATTCATGAGATGGGCCTGTGTCCCACTTGTTTTTTTAATAAAAGATCTAGAATCTAGGGATATTATTCAGTCAAAGTGGCCCATCACCCTGGGACAACATTACTGTTGCAATTCCATTAAAAGCACTAGCAATTGGAAGGGAAGTAGCAATAATAAAAAATTGTTGCTTTTAGGCAACAACTAGAAAATGCTTATTGTGAATATCCTCTCTTGCCTGCTTAATCAAGAAGAGAAGCAGGCGTGCTCCGGACAGCAGGAGATTCTGCAGAGGTCAGCAGGGAATAGCATGATGACGAGGCCAAAATCTTACTCCTAAAGGAGGGAGGTACCATGTTATTCTTCTATTCTCTCTTCCAGGGCTTCCGTTCCCAGCTGGAAAGACCCAACTCTTGGTTACATACTCGGACTCCCTCTCCTCTTCCGTTTTAAGATACCAAATGAGCACTAGGCCAAGCAATGTACAAAGATGTCTTCTGCATTTGTTTTATTCTCACTAGAAACCTAAGAAGAAGCTACTCTACTCATTTTATCAATAGATGTCAATAAGTTTCTCACTCAAGGTTATACTCTCAGTAAATGGTGGAAGCCAGAGTCCAAATCCAATCCTTGAGTCACAGAATGACAGAGCAACCCTCTTGAGCAATGTTGTAGTAACAGGAATTAAGCAAGAGCAGGGGTTCTAGAATCCTCTAGCAAGGGCGTCTGAGGGTGAAGAAGGGTTCACATGAGGGATGGCCACATGACTACAGATTGGCTGGGCACTCCTGTACGGAGAGCACTGATCAAGGTCATGAAATAAACTTATACTTGTACTCCTCTTCCTGAAGGCTTATCATTATCTCATTGGTTTTTTTACCCTGATGGAAATTTTCACTGAGTCTTGCTCCCTGGAGTAGAGTTTAAACATGGGAAGAATAAGCTGTGTGCAAAGGTTTACTTTTTAGCCAGAATACGTACCAGGGAAAATATGATTCATTAGACCTGCTTTTCCAGATTACTTCCTTGGCTGTGCTGACAAGTGCCCCTGTATCACAAACACTTCTTAGCTCAGGCTGCTATAACAAAATGCTAGCGACTGGGTGGCTTACACAATGGGAATTAATTTTCTTGGAGTTCTGGGTGCTGGAAAATCCAAGATCAAAGTTCTGGTGGGTTTGGCTTCTGGCAAGAGCTCTCTTCCTGGCTTGTAGAAGGCCACCTTCTTGCTATGTCATCACATGGCAGAGAGAGGGAGCAAATTCTCTCCCGTCTCTTCTTATAATCCTATCACGGGGGCTCTACTCTCATGACCTCAACTAACCCTAATGACCTCCCAAAGGTCCCTTCGCCAAATACTATTACACTGGGGATTGGGGCCTCAACTTTTAAATTTGGGGGTACATAAATTCAGTTCTTTTTTTTTTTTTTAAGATTTTTTTAATTTATTTATTTGACAGAGAGAGATCACAAGTAGATGGAGAGGCAGGCAGAGAGAGAGAGAGAGAGGGAAGCAGGCTCCCTGCTGAGCAGAGAGCCCGATGCGGGCCTCGATCCCAGGACCCTGAGATCACGACCTGAGCCGAAGGCAGCGGCTTAACCCACTGAGCCACCCAGGCGCCCATAAATTCAGTTCTTAACAGTCCTCAACAATGTCTTTCTCAGGCCTGATGCTTAGGGCACAACAAAATCTTTATCCGGTGTGAGAAGCCCCAGTGAATACAGCATGGCCAGCCCAGTTCTGCAAGACTAGGGCACATCCGGCTGCAGGGAGAAGGGATCTGACATAGACATTCTCAAGGGTTGCCTGTTTCTTCCGGATCCTCACACCCAGCTGTCTTCGTCTGTCCCAGCTGCTCTAACAAAAACAGCATAGACCAGGTGGCTCAAACAACAAACATTCATTTCTCACAGTTCTGGAGGCTAAAAAGTCCAGGATCAAGGTGACAGCAGATTCAGTGTCTGGTAAGGACCCATTTTTTGGCTCATAGAGGGCGGTTATCTCACTGTGTCCTCAGATGTGGAAAGAGCAAGAAAATTTACTGGAGTCTCTTAGCTTTTATGAGGGCACTAATCCCAGCCGTGAGGATTTCACCCTGGTGACCTAATCAACTCCCAAACCACCCCCCACCCCAGTCACATTGGGGGAAAAGATATCAACGTGGGACTTTAGAGGGATACAAACATTCAGTTCATAACAGCCTCTTCCTATCTTAGGTTCTCCTCTGTGCATCTCCTGGTTCTCCTGGTTCTCTGCTAAGTCCCAAGTTCCTTCTTGAGAGGAAGTGACATTCTTTCTTTGGGTCCTGCTTGCATTCTGAGCTGGACTCCGCCCATCCCTGGCAGGCAGTACAAGTGCTAAATGCTAACCATCCTGATTCCAGTGCACAGAATCCCGTTCATCCTGCTGTGCCCCTCTCCCCACTCTTTAGTCCACAGCAACATTCTTCCCCTGGGCTGCTTTTCCCTTGTTACCAGTCCTTCTCCTTGGGTCCCTGGGTTCATTATATTATTCTTTGTCTCTCTTACAGTCTCCTGACTAATGTCTCAACCATCATTAACGTGCTTACACCACATATAATTCACATGAAGAAAACCTACGTGGAGTAGACACTCAGGAAAGGCATGGAAAATGCAAGGCTTTTCATCCATCCTGTGAACAGATTTTTATTTAGAAGAGGCATTTTTGGGGGCGCCTGGGTGGCTCATTTGGTTAAGCGACTGCCTTTGGCTCAGGTCATGATCCTGGAGTCACGGGATCGAGTCCCGTATTAGGTTCCCTGCTTAGCAGGGAGTCTGTTTCTCCCTCTGACCCTCCCCCTTCTCATGCTCTCTTTCTCAAATAAAGAAAATCTAAAAAAAAAAGAAGAGGCATTTTTATTTTCTTAACCAAAGAACACTTAGTTACTGCATAATGAATAATTTAAAAGCCTCTTCTCGTGATCAGAGTCAGGAGTTTTCTATATTCAAGTTAATCCAGCTTCTCTGGCAAAGGAAAATCCTTATAAAGGATAATACCAATTTAGCATTTCTAGTTAATATGGAATCTCAATTTCTTTTATTGAGTGGTTCAGAAATGATTATCCTTTCTTTTAACTGGGTAAATGAAAAATATAAAGGGAACTACAGTAATGACCTTGGAGTTTTTTTGAGGCAAAGAGGCTTCACTGTGGCCACCCATGTCTGTGGCCATTTTGGGGTAATGTGATACAGTCCCTCAGTAATAAGGGAAGAGGACTCAAATAAGGACAAAAGGAAACTTAGCCTGGAACATGGTGCTTTTGCTTAATTAAAATTACTGCTTTCTTACTTCTTTGAGAGTTCAAAGACCTAGGGTGATTTCCCCAAATGGTTTCAGCTAACCTGATGCAGAAGGAAAGATGAGAATTAATGGCACCCTCACTGGAAAGTTTAAAGTCCAATTAGCTCTCAGGCTGGCTGAGTTTTGTTAATTCATCCATGGGATTCTGGGAAGGCGGGCAGGCCAAGCAGGCAGTAAGAGCTAAGTTAGAATGAAGAGCACAGGGAAAAGCAACCAACCAAGGTGATTTGTTCCACATTCTGACCCACCTGGCACATAAGCCATTACCGATTTGTTACCTTGTTAACCGGCTGCACAGGAAACTTGGAATAGTGGCCCACTTACACTTCAGATTAATTTTCTGTAACTTAGGATGCTGTAAGTAAATGGATTAAAGAACCATTTGATCTTCAAAAAGAGGTTTATGGTTGCTTTGATGATTAAGTACCCAGGGGACACAATGGATTATCATGGATAATGGATTTGGAGAAGTGGGATATTAAAAATGAACTCTCCTCCCTAGCCCTATAGAGATGGTGCTAAGAGGTTATATAGGGACTAGGTTAACTCTGTCATACACTGGAATGAACAGTAGAGATAAGCAGAATGAACTCAGTCAACCCAAGTGAACCCACTTCTCTCACTCCCAAGAGAAAAATTGAGTCTTACTGGTGAAACTTCAAAGCGTAACCTCATCTCCCCACCCTCATTCTTGGGAAAATACCTTTGGAAAGTACAGGTTCAGAGCAGAAAAACCACTCTAAGAAAAATGGCCTTTGTTTGTTTACCAGAGGTTTACTTCTGCACAGCGAGTCTCTGTGACAAAGTATCAACCCATGGAGAAGAGCTTCCCTATAGAAATGTCCCCGGGGTGGTTCTTCCATCTCCACTCTCCTCTGAGACCACACTTCCTCTGCTTTCTCCAGCTGGGAGAAATAGTTGGTGATGATGAAATGTCACAGAATAGGGGCAGTTTGGAGTGGGGGAGAATATAACATGTATAGTAAATACGTAGCGCACAGATGATTAACATGTATTATATGCTCTTCGGGTGATCTGTAAAAGCCTAATTAAAAAGCCAGAAATATTGCTGATGCCAGTATGCATCACCAGGTAATTTAAGGCAGAAGTGAAAACTCAGTAGCTTACCAGGGCCAGTACAGTAACAAACAAGGAAATTAGGCCAGGCACAAGTGCCTACGTATTCACCAGGTGTGGAGGGGGGGTTGGGTGGTGGTTACCTAAAGAGTGTGCTTCTTGTAAGGGGTGGGAGCTACAGGGCTCTAGCTAAATGTTGCTGAGTAGGAATGTGAAGCCCAGTGTTTCCAGTGTTCCCAGATTTCCCCATTTTTCCAAAGAAAGTAGAAATGTGGATTTTTTTTAAATAAAAAGGGATTCCCCACTAAAATTTTCCACAGGCTGAATTTTCCCCAAGGGAGTCTAATTTATGATTTTTGCTCAAAGGTTAAGTAAGCAAATCACAATTAATGATGATAAAGTTGTAACAATAATTTATCATTAAAAAGGATATATGAAAGATTAAGCATTTAACAAAATATGTAAAGGATTTGTATGCAGAAAACTACAAAACATCCAGGAGAGACATACCATGCTCATAGATTGGAAGACTCAGTATAATGAAGATGTTGGTGCTTCCCAAATTGACCTGGTTTTAACACTATTTTTTTTTTTTATTTGACAGAGATCAAAAGTAGGCAGACAGGCAGGCAGAGAGAGAGAGAGAGAGAGGAGAAGGCAGGCTCCCCACTGAGCAGAGAGCCGGATGCAAGGGCTCGGCCCCAGGACCCTGAGATCATGACCTGAGCTGAAGGCAGAGGCTTAACCCACTGAGCCACCCAGGTGCCCCTTAACACTATTCTTATCAAGATTCCAATAAGATTTTTTTTGTAGAAATATTCCAAAATTTATATGGAAAGGCAAAGGAACCAGGATATCTATAATAATTTTGAAAAAGAAGAGTAAGTTTGAAGGACTTAATTTACCTGATTTCAAGATTTTTTTTGTTTTTTAAGATTTTATTTATCTGACAGAGAGAGATCACAAGTGGGCAGACAGGCAAGCAGAGAGAGAGAGAGGAGGAAGCAGGCTCCCTGCAGAGCAGAGAGCCCGATGTGGGACTCGATCCCAGGACCCTGAGATCATGACCTGAGCTGAAGGCAGAGGCTTAACCACTGAGCCACCCAGGTGCCCCATGATTTCAAGATTTATTATAAAAATTATATAAATAACAAATATATAATTTATCATATATGAATAAGTGAATTTTATTATACAGATTATATTAATTAGCTATATTAATGAAGACTGGGTATTGCTAAGGAGATGAATACACAGGTCAATGGAACAAATAGAGAACCCACAAATAGACACACCCACACAACCAGTTGGTTTTTTTTTTTTAAGATTTATTTTAGAGAGAGCATGTGATCAGAGTAGAGAGGCAGGGTGGGAGGGTTGGGGGGGTGCACAGGGAGAAGGAAGCAGACTCCATGCTGAGTGCAGAGCCGGATGTGGGGCTCAATGTAGGGGTTTGATCTCATGACCCTGAGATCATGACTGAGCTGAAATCAAGAGTTGGATGCTTAACCAACTGTGCCACCCAGGTGTCCCACAACCCACTGATTTTTGACAAAGGTGCAAAGTCACATAATGGGAAGAAAGATAGCTTCTTCACAAATGGTGCTGGAAAATTTGATCTCAATGACAAAAACAAAACAAAACAAAAAACAACCCTAAACCTCAAACCTTATACAAAAAGCAACTCAAAATAAATTATAGATTTAAATATAAAGCATACATTATAAAACTTTTAAAAGAAAACAAAAAATTTTGAGTGCCTAGAGCTTTGTGGAAAATTCATAGACAACACTAAACATATGTTCCATTTTTTTAAAAAAGTGTAAATTTGGGACACCTGGGTGGTTCAATGGGTTCAGTACCCAGCTCTTGCTTTTGGCTGAGGCCATGATCTTAGGCTCCTAGCATGGAGCCCCGTGGGCTCTCTCTGCTCCCCAACCCTTGCACACACATTTGTGTGTTCTCTCTCTCACAAATAAATCTTTTTTAAAAAATGGATAAATTTGACTATATCAAAATTAAGAACTTTTGTTCTGAGAGAGACCCTCTTAAAAGGTGAAAAGACAACCTACAGACTGGGAGAAAATATTTGCAAGCCACATATCTGACAAAGGATTTCTGTCTAATATACATAAAGTGCTTAAAAATTTCAATAGTAAAACAAATAATCCAATTAGAAAATAGGCAAGAGACATGAAGAGGCATTTTACCTAAGAAGATACACAGATGGCAGATAAGCACATGAAAAGAGGTTTCATCTCATCGGCCATTAGGGAAATAAAAATTAAGAAAATGATATGTCACTAGGTATCTATTAAAGTTAAAAAATAATGACAATGCCAAATGCTGGGAAGTTTGCAGAGAAATTGACCCTCTTATACATTGTTGGTGGGAATGTTAAATAGGACAGCCACTCCAGAAGATAGTTTGGTAGTTAAAAAAAAAAATCTGAACTTGCACTTTGCATACTTGAACATTTATCCCAGAGAAATGAGAGCTCATGTCCACACAAATATCTGTACACAGTTGTTCAGCAGTTTTATTTATAATAGCCCAAACGGGAGACCTATAATAGGTGAAGGGTTTGACTGTGCTACCATACCATGGAATACTAAGAAATAAAAAGGAAGAAACTGGGGCAGCTGGCTGGCTCAGTCAGTAGAGCATACAGCTCTTGATCCCAGGGTTGTGAGTTTGAGCCCTACATTGGGTATAGAGATAAATTAAAATCCTTAGGGGTGCCTGGGTGCCTCAGTTGGTCAAGCGACTGCCTTCCTCACAGGTCATGATCCAGGAGTCCTGGGATCGAGTCCAGCATCAGGCTCCCTGCTCAGCAGGGAGTCTGCTTCTCCCTCTGACCTCCCCCCTCTCATGCTTTCTCTCTCATTCTCTCTCCAGTAAATAAATAAAATCTTAAAAAATAAAGTAAAATAAAATCTTTTAAAAATAATAAAAGTAAAAAGGAACAAGCTATTGTTAGAGTCACTGTGGTAGGCAGAATAATGTCCCTTCCAAAAATGTTTATTCCTTAAATCCTCAAACTGTGAATACATCATATTACATGGCAAAAGGGACTTTACAGATGTGATTAAATTAAGGATCTGGAGATGGGGAGGTTATTCTGGATTGTCCTCTTGGTCCAATTAATCACAAGAGCCCTTGAAAGAGAGGTTGGAGTGTCAGAGTAGGAGAAGTAATGACAGAAACAGAGTTTGGAGTGATGTGGGTCCAAGAGCCAAGAAATGCTGGTGGCTCTAGCTGCTGGAAAAAGTCAAGGAAACAGATTCTCCCTTAAAGCCTCTGGAAGGCATGGAGTGAAGTCTTACTGATGCCTTGATTCTACCCCAGGGAAACAGATTTTCGATTTCTGAACTTCAGAACTGTAAGAGATGGGATAAACTTCCATTCTGTAATAAATTTGTGGGGGCTGTAAGTCACAAGTTTGTGGTGATTTGTTACAGTGCAGTAGGAAACAGATTCTCAGCAGCTGGACTGGATCTCGAGGGTATTATGCTGAGTGAAAAAAGTCGGTCCCTAAAGGTCACATAAGATATAATTCCATTTACATAGCATTCTTAAAACGGCAAAATTATAAAGATGAGAAAATTAGAGGTCATTAGGGGTAAGGGATGGTGGGGAGAAGTGGGTAGATATACCTACAAAGGGGAGGATGAGGGCGATCTTCATGCTGATGGCATTGTTCTGTGTCTTTATCATGGTGGTGGTTACACACAGCTACAGTAGTTACAATGTTACAAAACTCTGCATGAGAAGTGTGCCAATATCAGTCTCCTGGCTTTGTTATTGTGCTGTAGTTACTGAAAAGGTAACCAAGGGGGAAACTGGATGAAGGGTACATGGAACCTCTCTGTACTGGCTTTGGAACCATTTGTGAATCTATAATTATTAAAAAAAAAAAAATTTCTAAAGCAAAAATAACAAAACCAGAGCTGATTCAAAACTTACAATGAAGTGTCATTTCGGAAAATATCCTCTACTCTATGCATCCGTGTAGATATGTGTCCTAAAGCTTTTGCTGTTTGAAATCGATTGGCATTACTATGCAGACCTGGGAAACTCTACCATGGTCATTTAATTCATTTAATTCAGGAATACCAAACCTCAGTAACTCCTTCTTTTAGCAGTTTACGAGTGTTAACTCATAACTGCTCATCAACACTTGAAAGAACATTGTTGCATTTTTGGTTCAGCTTTGGCCCATCAAGGGGATCACTAAGAATCAGTAGGTTGAGGGATTTAAGCAAGTCAAATAATGTCCGCAGAGTACCATCCCCCGGATTGGATGTTGAAGAACCTTGTATTCATCAGCTCAGGCAGCCATAAAACGCCATAGACCGAGTGGCTTAATAGGATTTATTTTTGTACTGTTTTCTGGAGGCTGGAAGTCCTGGATTACGATGCCAGCCCACACGGTTGGGTTCTGGAGAGGACTCTTCTCCTGGCTTACAGATGGCTGCCTTATCACATGCATTCACAGGGCAGAGAAAGAGCCATCAGGAGAAAGAGAGACTGAGAGGGAGCATGGGAGGGTGCATACAAGCTTTCCAGTGTCTCTTCCTGTAAGGACACTAAGCCCATCATGGGGCCTCCAGCCTCGTGACCTCACCGAAACCCAATTACCTCCCAAAGGTGCCATCGCCAAATAGAATCACATTGGCGGTTAGGCTTCAACCTATGAATCTGGAGAACAACAATTCAGTCCACAGTAAACCCCGATGTGGATATTCCAGTTGGAAGGGACTGGAAGGAAATGAAGATTGAAATTCCCAAGAGGTTAAATGGTTTGGTGCTCATCACCCAAGGCAGTTTCTTGGGAGCTTTTTGGAAAAATAATCTATAAAGGGAAAAATACCTTGTTGGTGTAAAACATTTTCAGCACCGCTATATATCTTCATGAGGACTTTAAATTCAGAAAGACTCATATCAAGTGTGCATAGATTGGGGCACCTGGGTGGCTCGGTGGGTTAAGCCTCTGCCTTTGGCTCAGGTCATGATCTCAGGGTCCTGGGATCGAGCCCCACATTGGGCTCTCTGCTCAGCAGGGAGCCTGCTGCTCTGCCTACTTGTGATCTCTCTCTGTCAAATAAATAAATAAAATCTTTAAAAAAAAAAAGTGCATAGATTTTTTTTTTTTAATCTTTTCTAATGAAAAGTCTTTGAGTTTTGACCTGGACTTAGGTGCTAGTTCTGTGCATCTTTGGTTGTGTGTTGCTTAACTGAGCTAATTTGTAGGAAGGAATAAGGCCACACATTTGATTGTTTTAAGTGTTAAATGAGATCATATACAAAATACATAGGGGCCCTGTTGCACACACACTAACTGTAACAAATGTTACTTCTCTTCCTCTCCACGCTATTCTCTTAAAAGCAAAGTCCCTTTATTGAAAAATACGATGCATTTCACAAGTTAAAAAAATGGAAAGACTCAAAGGGTTGGAAGAACTGTAATAGGAAGAAAACTCTGAGCAATAAATACTGAGAATCTGCAAGGTCAACATCTCGAGGCAAGAAAGATTCCTGAAAATTGGAGGTGACATAGCAGATACAACACTTCCAACCTGAAGTGACCCCTGAGCTGACAAGGTCAAAGATTTTTAAAATGACCTCTCCGTGGATGATAAACCAGGATCCCACCCCCAGTAAATTAATCCACCCAAGTTAAATAAGCCACTGGGGCTTGAAATAGAAACACTATTTCAAGTCTCAACACTTTCATCCCCCCTCAATTTGAAGCAGAAAAGAAAAGTCATTTCTTTCTATCTCCCTTAAATGCCACTTTTATTTCTTTCCTTTGTTTCTCCCAGTGGAACGTCATTGCTATTTTCAACACATTCTAGTGTAAGCTTCCCCAGGCTGAATGCAGAACAAAGGAGAGGAGAGAAAACAATGGGAACTGGAGGTAGACGTTCCCTAGGCTGGTATTACATTTTTACAAGTTAATCCAGAGCCATGATTAATAAAAAGGTAGAATCAATTTAGTGCAGACCATGTTCATAGTTTCTTGTTGTTGTTGTTCTTTTTTTCCCAGCCTTATTGCCTTTGTTAAGCTCGGTGGTCCTGGGCACAGATGTAAACAGGACAGTCTTCAGAGGGTTACAGGCAAAAACTCCACTCTGAAATGGAAACAGGAAAACCTGCTATTCAATCCAAATGACAAATGTGTAAAACTACCACATGATATTTTAATCTCTTCTCTACCTTGGAGTGAGTGTTTGAAAAGTCATGGCAAAGACCAGGGAAGCTTTTGTAGAACATTCTATGCTCGTCTGAGTAGTAATTTATCCTTATGCCCTACAGTGGTGAGCGTGATACTTTGCACACAGCGGATGCTCAATAAATGTGTGTACCAGTTACCAAAAAATGTAATTTCCAACTGGTTTTATTTACATACAGATTTCAAAACATTTAAAACATTGCCTCGAGATATCTCCGACATAAGGGAGAACCTTCATGTCCTCGGCCATGTGGTTCCACGAAGATGGACTTCCTCTTCTCTCCTTGGCAGTGAGCGAGTTCTCTGATTTTAGGCAAGACAGGGTATGCTTGGTCCAGCCCTTCTGGAGGTTTTTCTCTTTTGGATCTCCCTCACTTCTCAAAAGGCCCATCAATTTCTTGATCTGTGCACGGTATTAACGTGGAAGGGCAGACTATGCCAGGCTGCCAGGAGTCCCGGAACCAGTTGACAGTTCCGTCCAGAAATCTCCAAATATAATGTGGAGTTGTCTGTTTCTCCCGCAGCTCTATCAGTCCTGCTTCATATATTCTGAAATTCTTTTATTAAGCACATACATTTCTAGTATTGCTATGTCCTATCGATAAATTTAGCCCTTGATTGTTTTGAAAAGAACTTCCTTATGCCCGGTAATATCATTGCTCCGAAATCTCCTTTGATAAAATATGTATTTTTTTTCCATCCTTTTACCTTATAGTTGAGATCCATTTCTTATAGACAGCATGTGTTTGAGCCTTCTTTTTTTAATCCAACCTGAAAGTTTCTGCCTTTTCATGGGATAGTTCCACGTTTTATATTTAATGTGATTATTGGTATGGTTAGGTTGAACTCTGTCTTCTTACTGTGTGTTTTCTGTTTTTTGCCTTCTGGGTTTTTTTTACTCCCCCCCCTTTTTTGTCTTCTTTTAGATGAACTTTTTTTCCCCCCACAATTCTATTTTATTTTATTAACTATAACTCTTTGCTGTTATTTTTTTTAAAGATTTTATTTATTTGTTAAAGAGAGAGAGAGCACAAGTAGGGGAGAGGAGAGAGGGAGAGGGAGAAGTGGACTGAGCATGGAGCCCAGTGCAGGGCTGCATCCTAGGACCCAGAGGTCATGACTTGAGCTGAAGGCAGAAGGCAGATGCTTAATCGACTGAGCCACCAGGAACCCCTCTTTTGTCATTTCAGTGGTTGCTTTAGGGTCTTTCATGTACATCTTTAAGTTACCACCGTCTACCTCCAAGTGCTATTAAACCACTTGTTCTAAGAAACTTATGTCGCAGAGCAATGTCCTGTCCCCTTCAACATCCTGCTAGCCAAACAAAGAGTCAAATTGACATGAGACAGATGAATGGGAGAAAATCAAGTTTAGTAGCATACATACAGGTAATTCACACCACACATGGAAATTCCAAAGACAGTCTGGCACAATGAGATGTATCTGTTATTCTGAACTAAGGAGAAAGGGGTGGGGGTCTGGGACTTCCAAGGGAAGGACTGTAATTCACAAGGAGACGAAAAAAAGTAAATGTTTGTTAAGCACATGTTTGCTGGGCCTCTCAGAAACATTGGGACACAGAGGATTTGATCAGACAGTACTTGATGGGTTCTTCCCTGTCTACCAAACCTAGTTCGCAGAGTACTGCGGTTCTCTGTGGTGATGGCTTTCTTTCTTTCTTTCTTTCTTTCTTTCTTTCTTTCTTTCTTTCTTTCTTTCTTTCTTTCTTTCTTTCTTTCTTCCGTCCTTCCTTCCTTCCTTCCTTCCTTCCTTTCTTTTTCTTTCTTTCTTTCTTTCTAAAAGATTTTATTTATTTATTTGACAGACAGAGATCACAAGGAGCAGAGAGGCAGGCAGAGACAGGAAGGGAAGCAGGCTCCCCGCTGAGCAGAGAGCCCAATGCCAGGCTCGATCCCAGGACCCCGGGATCGCAACCCAAGTGGAAGGCAGAGTCCCTAACCCACTGAGCCACCCAAGCACCCCTGGTGATTACTTTCTTCCTGGATTGGGTCCTCTAAATTCTTTTTAGGTAGTTGTGGGGGAGGTAAAGAGCTTTTCTTGAATCGACTAGGTTTTTTATTGCTTTTTAGCTCAGAATAATCTTTATGCCAAAGCGGCATATTTGGGGGGTACCTGAACTTCGCCCATTTACAATACCACACCTCTGTTTCTTGCCTCTTAATCATCAAACTTTCGTTGTCCTACTCTTTGTTTTCTCTTATGTTGTAAACCCCACACCATGCAGTCATTAGGTTTCTTTAAACATATTTTCAAGTTAAGATTTAAATGATAAGGAAGATACTCTGCGCAGGGCTGGATCCTAGGACCCTGAGGTCAGTATCCCGTAGAGCTACTCTGTGGGGTTAGCTTTTGTTTTTATTTTCTGAGTGTCCTATGTGCATATTGCCACATTTCTTCCAAACTCTGTGACAGCTATCACACACCTGTGGAAAATTTTTCCCAATGTCTAAGTGCCATTCCGAATACTGCATAAATCCGAGTCTACTCACTCTGCCCATCTCCCTTAAACCTCCGTGTTGAACCTCGCCATTGTCCTGTTCCGATCCATACTGAATGCTTGTTGGGCTGTGTGTGTTTTCCTGGCGCTGCTTTCTGCAGCCTTCTTTCCTGTTTCCTGGGTCCTGTCTTCCTCTTTTTTGATTTATTCCTTATCCTGCTGGAGTGCGTCTTCCACGTCAGGGTGTATGGATAGTAAATGTCTCTATTTTACCCTTAGGTGTGATTGGTAACTAACCAGCAGGGCAAGTTTCACAGGTGTCTGATCTGAGCAGTCACACAGGGCTCTCCACTTGGAGGAGCCCACACGTGGTTTAATGCTATCACCTTAAAACTCTTAATTTGGGGACAAGAGGCCCACATTTTTATTTTTCACTGGGGCCCCACAAATTACATTGTTGGTTGCGTTAGCTAGAAATGGAAATCTAAGCTAAAATAATTTTCCCTGCTGATTTTGCTGTCAGCGTTCCACTCTCTTTGTGTCTAGTGGTACTGTTGACAAGTCTAGTGCCATTTTCGTTCCCTCTCTGCTGTACGTGGCTCAATCTTTTTCTCTCTGGAAGCTCCTACTAGCATCTCTTTATCTCCAGTGAGCTGAAATTTTATGATTAGATGGGATTTTTAAATTTTTTAGATTGATTTGCTTTAAAAATGTTTATCTTGGGGCGCCTGGGTGGCTCAGTGGGTTAAAGCCTCTGCCTTCGGCTCAGGTCATGATCCCAGGGTCCTGGGATCGAGCCCCACATCGGGCTCTCTGCTCCGCAGGGAGCCTGCTTCCTCCTCTCTCTGCCTGCCTCTCTGCCTGCCTCTCTGCCTGCTTGTGATCTCTGTCTGTCAAATAAACAAATAAAATCTTTAAAAAAAAATGTTTATCTTTACTTATTGCCTTGTTCAGCTAATATGTTCTTTCCATTTTGAGTCTTCTGTACTTGAAAATACAGATAATTTCCTATATTACTGTTCAATAATTTTCTTTTTATTTTTCATAGTTTCTCTTTATGGAACTCTTATTTGGATACTGGGCTTTGTCAGTTGATCTTCTAATTTTATTTTATTTTTATTGTCTACTGGCTTGTTTTTGTTCTACTTTGTGATTTGTCTCTGGTATTTTCCCATGTTTCTGTTCAATTTATTATAAAATGACTAAGAGTTCCTCTTAATCTGATTATTCCCTTTTTGTAGACTCCTGCTCTTTTACTATGGTTTACTGTTTTCTGTTATCTTTCTGACGATGTTAATGATAGATTTACGGGGAAACATTCTCTGTTCCCTCTATTTTTTCTCTGTGTTCTTGGTTTCTTTTGATTTTTGCCTTTTCTGTTATAGAGTTTCTTCAAATATCTGCTGATCCTTGACTCTTGAAGAATTTATATTGAAAAATAATAAAAAGCTGATTGGAGGGTGTGTGTGTGTGTGTGTGTGTGTGTGTGTGTGTGTATGTATGTGCTGGTTGTGGACTGGTGAGCTGTGCATAAATGCTTCAATAGAGACTTGGTGCTTTCTTTGGGGAAAACCCAAATGTCCGCATCCATAATT
The DNA here is from genome assembly GCF_902655055.1 of Lutra lutra. Classification (NCBI taxonomy): domain Eukaryota; kingdom Metazoa; phylum Chordata; class Mammalia; order Carnivora; family Mustelidae; genus Lutra; species Lutra lutra. Next base: position 14,821,040 of record NC_062289.1, read on the forward strand.
CTTTTTTCTCTAGTACCTTGATTTCTCCATAGACCAAATCCTAAAATATTCCCACAAACAAGTATTGTGAGAGCAGGCAAAGAAAGAGAGGAATGGTATTTCACTACTGAGTATGTAAACTTTCACTGAATGTCCCCATTTTCAAAATCATGCCTCCTACCTTCTCTCCACTGTGCTTATTGTTCCCTGCTTTAGAGGTGACACTGATTCATTTTCTCCAGATAAGTCTGTAATCTCCTGGGGGTAGGGGCGGGAAGGGGAGGAGATGGGCTTGAGGGTACCCAAATATAGTCTTTTGGCTAACCCTTGGGTCTTCGGCTCTAAGCCATGCCTCAGACTTTCATGATGCCTTATCCACCCAAGCCCTGAGTCTTTCTTGAATTCTGTAGAGCAAACTGATTTGTTTCTTATCATTGCCTCCCACGAGGGCAAGTGGATTTATGTTTTCCCTGTTGGGCTAGATGAGTTTCATGCCTCTATCCATTTTTAATCTTCCCAAACTTGGAGACTTCTGTTGTCAGCTTTCATCCCTGCTCCTGCTCTCTTTGTCCTTCTGACTTTATGTCTTCTTTTTTTACTCCTTTACTTATATATTGATGGTATTTCAGGAGAAGACGGAGATACATTTTTTCAGTCTACCAAATTTAAATAGATTTCTTAACTAACCTTCTAAAGTCTTTCAAATACTCTAATTCTATGTCAGAACTAATGCTGGCAATGAAGTGATATGGAGAGTATCCAAAAGTGGGGGGGAAATGATAAACAGAGAAGCGGAATGTTATTGTTTGACAAGGAATGTTCTTAGATATATAAATAGATCTTTAATACCAAGGACAGATAGGGAACTTTTTTTTTTTCTCTGTTGAAGGTTATTCAGCTTTCTAGTTTTTAGAAAACACAAGTAATGAGGTACCCATGTAAGGGGAAACCTAGCTCATTTGGATAAGGGAAAAAGAAAAGCAAATGCGTGGTAAGAAACACCTACTCAGAACTGGGGCACCTGGGTGGGTTTGAACAGAACTTTCTACCTCGGGGAATTCTGTGTAAATTCATTTCTTAAGTTCCTCCTAAAAGGAAGGAAAACTTTAGTGAAAACTAACAAGCACTGGACAGAGAAGAGAAAAAGGAGACTTAAATAGGAGGGTTATGACTGTCATCTGCAGTTTACTTTATATATATTTAAAATATCAGTATATATTTTAAAGTATATTTTAAAGTATAAAAAGGGAGGGCGTGCACATGTGTAAGTGGGGGTGGGGGCAGAGGGAGAGAGAGGGTCTTAAGCAGGCTTCCCCCTCAATGAGCCTGACTTAGAGCTTGATCTCATGACCCTGAGATCAGGATCTGAGCTGAAGTCAAGAGTCAAACACTCAGGGCGCCTGGGTGGCTCAGTGGGTTAAGTATCTGCCTTCGGCTTGGGTCATGATCCCAGGGTCCTGGGATCGACCCCACGTCGGGCTTTCTGCTCAGTAGAGAGTCTGCTTCTGCCTCTCTCTCTGCCTACTTGTGATCTCTCTCTCTGTCAAATAAATAAATAAAATCTTTAAAAAAAAAAAGTCAGACACTTAACCAGCTGAGCCACCCAGGTTCCCCTAAAATATATTTTTTTAAAAAGAAAGCGTAGAGGAATGACTGGATGGATGGATATGTGATGAAGTAAGTAGAGCAGAATAGTATAATCCAGGTGGGAAGTATATGAGCATTGGCTAAAATTCTTTCAACTTTACTGTATGTTGGAAAATTCTTACAGTGCAATATTGGGAAAAAATAAGGATTGTGGTGATAAAGAGGTGAAGGAGACAATACTTCTAGACATAAACTGACCAGCAAAGCAAGCCCAGAGAAGACACTGTCCTTTAAGTTTTTCTGAGGAACATCTCTGTATTAACTTCAGAATTTTACTTCCCAAAGGTCTGAAGTTGGTCTTCCATTCTCGTAGCTATGGGTACACATGCATTGTCCCTTTCTGGTGCTTGCCCTTCAAGCCTAAAATTAAGATACAGGTTACATTCAGCTCAAAACTAGAGGTTCCCAGACCATGGCCTGGCTCTTCACCAAGGAGGAAGTGATAGTGACTCTGATCACCCCAGCAGGTCAGACTCCTACAGCGGCGGTGCGGACCTAGAAGGTGTCAGCCGAGACAGACACAAACAGCTGGCACTAGGGTCAATGACAGAACAGCAGAGCTGAGCCAGCATGTGCCGAATGCTCCCAGGAAATGTGTCCATTAAGCTTGCTGATCAAGGAAAATGTGCTTTAAATCATCCACTTTATCATCCTGTAATACTTAACTTTGTGGTTTCAGCTGGCAAGTTCTGATGACCAGAGCATGTACTAATGAAGTCTAAGGAGCGTTGGCCAAGTGGCCTTTAGCCTCAAGTAGTATAATCTGACTTGATTCCAGAATTATGGGTCCGACCACCACACAGACCCGCTGCTTCATATGAAACCACTGTCCAGGGGCCCCCAAACAACCCTGATCCCAAAGTGATCACTTGCAGCTGTTCTCTTTGTGACAAAAAGGAACTGAAAGCAAGTCCGTCTCAAACATACTTATCACCTCTTTGGAAAAAGCAGTTTACTTGTGGCCCTAGACGCGGGTAGGATTAACCTTCTGGGTGTGTATGAGCTCATCTGGGCAGTAATTTTCCTTTTCGAAGGAGAATATTTTCACAAAATGTTTTAAAAGTTGACAGCATTACTGAAGGAATTCAGAAATATTACCGCAGGAGAGATCGGCTAAGAATAGAAATACTGAGCGTGCATGTTCGTGCATTGTGTTTATTCATCTGCTCTCAGGTTGAGAGCCGTGTTGGGGCTATTGTGCAGAAAGTGACTTGGCAATCAGCATCATTGTGTGCTGTAATCACAGGGCTGCGAGAGACGCTCCCGCTGCCGCCCGATGTTCTCACTGATACGGAGCCTCTTCATTAACGAACCACCCCCCAAGCATTGTCTGAACCAGCCAGTGTCTGCCACCCTGCGCAGACAACTCTTTCATCTTGTTTTGAATTTGATTTTTTTGCAGACTGCAGGAGCCTCAACGAATTTTGCAAAAAGTTGTTTGAGCATTCAGATATGGCCTCACTTGCAGGATCCCTGTGGCTGCTTTAACCATTTATCTGCAAGCTGACAGTTTACATGTTAGAACTTAAAGGAAGCTTGGTTACTTTAGTGCCATTCCCTTATTTTATAAAAGAAAAGGAGGGAGAGTCTCGGGCTCTTGTTTCATTGTGGAATGAATTGTGGAAGGTTGATTGGAATCTATCTATCTATATATATCCCTTTTCTCTCTTTTTTTTTTAGATTTTTAAAAAAATTTATTAGAGATCGCAAGTAGACAGAGAGGCAAGCGGGGGTGGGGGGAGGAGAGCAGGCTCCCTGCTGAGCAGACAGCCCAATGCAGGGCTCAATCCCAGGACCCTGAGATCATGACCTGAGCCAAAGGCAGAGGCTTAACCCACTGAGCCACCCAGGTGCCCCAATCCCTTATTTTTCTTAGTTCTACATCTCTCTCTCTCTCTTTCACACACACACACACACACACAATTCATCACAATATATTCTATCTCTATCTCTCTATCTCCATCTGCTTTTGTCTCTATCTCTGTCTTCTTTTCCTTGATGCTATGCTGGGCCTGGGTCTCCCTCTACTTGGCAGGAGCCCTCTGCCCTAAAAATGCTCTGGGAGGTGTCCACACGAAGGAGGCATGCTGGGTGAATGCTGCTTAATGAAGCCTTTATCTGATCCATACCAAGGGGCCTTCCTGCTCATGCCTGGTCACAACCATCTCATCAGGCCAGAGCCAGCTAAGGACAGATGGTCCAAAGCTTGGCCAACGATGGTATGGGGGTTGTCTTAAGTCGCCCCTGTACACACCTTTTGGGAACAGCAGGCGGGCTGCAAGGATCCTGACTCCTTTTTGTTCTCCACTAAACAGCTGCAGCCAAACCAAGCATGGACCCTCTCCTTTTTCAGAAGAACTCCTCCTCTCCGAATTTCCTTTAGTCTCTTCCTTACCAAGCAAGTCAGAGTAGCTCTTTAGGAAGAGGAGCCCTCCATTACCCAGCTCCCAAGGTTATACTCCAGGGTCTCACTACAGAGGCCAAGTTTAGAATGAGTAATTTGGGGGTGGGGGGAGATAATACTAAGGGCTTCGAATTAGCTCCCTGTAAGAGGTTAGAATGAGTCTGATTAAGCCCAGGTGAGCATCAGGTTTTACCTAATCTCATTACACAGCTGAACGCCGGCCCGGTGAAGCTCTTAATGAATGACCATGGTTGCTAATTGTCGACCTCATTTCTGCATCAACCACAGTTGTTTCCAAGTTCTGACCCATCTGATCTATACGTAAACCAGAGGCTGACTCGGCAAGTACAAAAGGAAAGCAGCAGGGTCCTCTTTGAGATGTAGTAAGGCTTTCAGAACATGGTAAGATTTTTACCTTTTTCATTAAAGAAATGCATGCCTGCTCCCCAATTTATCACCAGCTCAGAGAGAGGACTTCTGCCCCAGGCCTTGCAGAGTGGTTACATCCTAAGGAGACGTCCATTCTGTACCAGTCTTTCTTGGATTAGCAGCTGCTTGATTGACCAAAATCTCTGAGCCGCTGGGAACTGGCGCGTCCTGGAGAGGTGAGCAATAACCATAACCAGGCTGACTGATTCTGGGACGCCGGCTGGGGCCAAGGAATCACCCATGGGAGGAGGGGAAGAGAGTCTATTGTTAGTAAGTCTCTCTCTTGTTTACTGGTCACGTTTTAAGATCTTTATATATAAAGGTTTCTTGTAAGCCTCATGCTAGCCCCAGGAGGAAAACAGGGAAAGTAACAGTCCCATTGCATAGATGAGAAAACTGGGACCAAGGGACTAACATTAGCTCCGGTACCATCTTAGAAGCAAAATGGGGAGCGTAATCGGAGTCTTTCGGTTCCTAGTTTCCACCTGTCGGAGATCTGGCAACATATTTAGGTCTGCTGGAGGATCCCTTTCTCATTTTTTCCTCTTTTGGCTCTGGAAGATTATTAACCAGTAGCACCAATATGAGATGCTATAAAATCTCCTTCCCTGAAGGCATTGGGAATGAATCCCTTTTGTTGGTGACCACAAAAGGCACAGTGGCTTGAACCCGGATGAACCAAGGCCACAAGCCTGCCCTCAGAACCTCAGCACCTTATGTTCTCAGGCACTCTCTGAGGGCAGCCGAGGGCCTGACAGGCTCGGATTCTCTGAGTTGCAGGATGGGCTTAGGAGGGAGGCAGACAACCCTCCCCAATCCCTCTCCGCACACTCAATGCCTGTCGCTCGGGAGACCGGCCCTTTCTAGATCTTCTCGTCCCTGGAGTCAACTTCTGCAGTTCACTTTCTCTGGGCAGATGTTGGCTACATTTTAGAACTTTGTCCTTGGCTCAAGCCCAGCAATGGGTTTTGTGTCCATGGAAAAGTGGCCTCAAACTCTGATTTCTCTTCTGACCTTTCCTAAGTCAAGTAATGAATCCTACAAAATGATGCCAGCGCTTCTGAGTCCCTTCAGTCCCTTCAGTGGAACCATGACCATGAAGGAAAAAAAAAAAAAAGCTTTTGCCTTCCCAGCCGTCAAGGTGAACCAGGTTGTAACTCCAGGCCTGCCAGGCAGCCTGATTTCTATCTCTCACGGAAAGGCCAAAGAGCTGTGAACTCCTAGAGGACTGAGATCACGTTGTAATCAATCTTGAATCTTCTTGGCCAGAAGTGGCCCCCATTGCCTCAGCCGCCCACCAGTGCTCCATGTGTTGAGTGACAGACAGCAAGAGGGGAAAAGACTCTCTCCCAGAGGACTCTGGGAGCAACGTCAGACACCTGGCACTTAATTAAGCCTGTTCTTGAAGCAGAAACACATTTCATAAATCCAATTCAGAGGTCTGGGTGAAGGAAGGGGGTATGGCAGATGTCAGTGTGCAGCAGAAGACGTTTTTGGGTAGTAGGTGAAGCATTCTGGTCACAGGTGTAGGTACCATTTCTGGCCTGTAGGGAAAGACTGTCTGTCAGCCATATTTGCCAGAGCTGGGATTCGATTCCGGAAGCTTGCTGCCAGGTCCTCGGAGGCAACATTGCAGTGGCATTCTTCCATTTTCTACACACACTACGTGAATCTGAGAAATGTGGTGACAACTCCTGTCCTATGCACAGCCCAGAGTCGGAGTGCTAGACTTTTCTCCATCACTATCACGGGCAAGTCATTTGAATCCATTCTCCTTTTCCTGTCCCTTAAAATGGAAATGTCCCCTGCAGCTCTAATCGCCTCTGTCCCTGCTGTTCCCCAAAGGAATGGCCTCTTTCCACCATCTTTCTCTGACATATGACCTAGAGCTTTGTATCTCAACAGGCAGTTTCTAGAGAGGATTACGTTGTCAACTAGGTAGGACTGAAAACACCTCTTTTAAAAAAAAAATCCTCCTATGAGTTTCTTCTTTGGCTTACAGTTGGAAAATGCCAGGGCTGAGACAGAGCTAAGAAAAAAAAAAAAAAAAAAGCTCAGGAGAAATTCACTGAACTTTTCCCCTTTGCCCTGTGCTTGTTTTCCTGTCTTTAGTGTGTTTCAATGTACAACCAAGTTGTTAATGTTTTCTGTTTAATAAACAGAACATCTGTAACCTCTGTTCCTGATGTTTCCAATCAGCTCCCCCATCAGCTAACAGGGAACTAGTTTGAAATGCAGAACTCAAGGTCACTTTCACTGTTCCTTCATTTGCATTCTCGGTATAATTCACTGTGTTAATGCTCTCCCTGAAAACACCCTGCTTTAAATATATCATTGCTTCCTCCCTTGGGCGCAGGACAAATAACACAGCCCGCACCGCTTGGCACCCTGTGCTGGGTTAGCCCAGTGATGCATATTTGGGAAGCTGTGGGGCTCAAAGAGTGACATTCATTTATATCTTCAAAAACGATTCTCAGAGCGCAATTAGTCATCAGGCCCCTGCTGGCTGTCGCCTGGCCTACCCTGGCCTCTAGACTGGAGAGCCTCTGGAGCCTTTGTGGAACCCGGGTTTTCTTCTGAGTTTCACTGGGGCTGGACCAGGGCCCAGAATGTACCCATTCTGAATTTGACCTAAGAGAGGGATCTCGAGAGGAAAGAGAGAGATGGTTGGAGTCCCCAGCTTTCCATGGGGCTCGGGCTGCTCCCAGAGAGGACACTGGGCAGTGATCCCTGTTTCGTTACTAACATTTGAAGAACGGGGACCAAGAGACCATGTCTGCAGCAGGGACTGCTCCCCTATCTGTAGCTGGCACTTTCCGTCCCCAAACTTCCCACCTGCTCCGTCTCCATCCTCACTTGGAAGTAGTGTTGAATTTTCACTTCCTGTATGGTTTTTCTTCTGAAGCAATTTTGTTAGGTCATTTGCTATTATAGATTTTTTTCTTTAACGTGTCTTGAGTTTTAAGTTGTTGATTAAAAACTTCAAGGAAGGGGCACCTGGGGTGGCTCAGTCAGCTAAGCATCTGCCTTAGGCTCAGGTCTTGATGCTGGGGTCCTAGGATTGAGTCCTGCATCAGCCTTCCTGTTTGGAGAGCCGGCTTCTCCCTCTCTGTTTGCCTGCTTGCCGCTCCCGCTGCTTATGTGCTCTCTCTGTCAGATAAATGAGAAAAATCTTAAAAACAAAGCAAAACCTTGAGAGAATTAGTAATAACACTTGAATCACTTTTTAAAAAGTCGTCCTTTGTGCGCTTTTTTGGTCTTCAGGCTTCCACCCAGGGCCACCTTGAGCAATGTATGACATCAATATTCTCACTTTCTTTCCTTCTGTGTAAGCAGACCCATTCCTGGTTATTTTCCTTCAGTAGAAAAAGAAAGTAGAATAAGTTTTAAAGATCTACATGGAAGGAATACACCGGTGACTTCAAACAATCCTTTGGCTAGAACATGTAAAAGGACATGAAATAGTTAAGCTGTAAAAGCATATAAACAAGACAAAACTCACGGCTTGCTGGTTGCTATGGCCATGGGATTTGGGGGAAAGGGGAGTAACGGTGCGGGTGCAGCTGTGGAAGTAGTAAACCCAGGCTGAGGATCTCGGACTCAGCAGGAGAGCAACTTCAATGTGGCCCAGAACCCGACATCAACTCTCCCTAACCTTGGGTCTCTTCCCAGCTGCCAGTGAGCTCCTACAAAGTTGCAAGCAGCCAGGGAGAGTTTTTGGAGACTTTGATCCCTGATATGCAATCTAAAGATTGAAAGATTATATTTCCTCTCTAATTAAATCTCCTCTAACCTTGCACCGAGTGCCTGTGAGTTGAGCAGGCAAGATCCGACCTGCTGAGCGGAGTGGATTCCCAGGAAGCCTGGGAGACAGTGTGTTCCACCCAGGGGAGACCTCGCTCGGGATTTGCAGCGGGAGCTACTGAAGCAAGAGCTTCGTGTTGGGGTAGCGGGTGGAGGGTGGACGCAGTGGGCAGCCGCAGGGAGCACGGCTCAGCCAGCGCTTTCCTGAGATGCTGATGTGGATGCGAGCCCTCAGAACAGGTACAGTCTACCAAGTTCAAAGGAGGGTCTGCATCACAAAGGGCAATCTGTTGTCGGGACCCAGCTACTATATCCGTACCGCAAAGCAGGCTATGGCCACCACAGTAATCCTACTCTGTAGGAGTAGAGTAATCCTACCCAGACCCTGGGCTAACACGGGGCTCTAAGCATTTATAGGAGCTCTTTGCCCCTAGCTTCCAAGGATTCTTCAGATTCTCCTGTGTCTTCCCGTGGGGCTTGCAAGGCCATTGTTTGCTAAATAATCCTATTATTTAAGGACCTTAACGATGTTTTGTTCAACCAGTTCCCTTTGAGGAAATGGAAGCTCAGAAGGTTACCCCTCCCCCTTCAAGGTCACCCACCTGCTTCTCCGCAGGGTAGCCCTTTCAGGACTCCCTGGCCAGGTCGAGGGCCTTCTGTGCTGGAGGGAGAAATCCTTACTGATGTCGCGTTACTGTCCTCCATCTCTTGCTGCAGTTCACAAGCTGTGACGTGGTGACGAGGAAGAGCTATTCCCTGTAGGGGACGAGGGATGTAGCCCAGAGGAGTCGGTTGCAGTGGTCCTTCCCATAAGCGGGGGACGCAAGGAGCACCCCAAACCGCCATTTGTATTCATTTCCTAGGGGGGTTATAAGAAAGTACCACGAACTGGGAGGCTTAAAACAAGTAAGACTTCTGCTGTCACGGTTACAGGTCTGGAAACAATGTGTCTGAAACTGGAGAAGAATCCTTCCTTGCCTCTTCCTAGCGTGGGGTCGCCAGCAATCCTTGTCGTTTCCAGGTCTGCGGCTGGTCGTCACACAGCCTTGCCCTGTATGTCTCTGTGGGCACTTCTCTGTCTCTTATAAGGATACTGTCGTTGGATTTAGGGCTCACCCGAATCCAGCATGATCTTATTTCAATCTGTACCTCGATTACATCTACAAAGATCCTATTTCCAAATGAGGTCAGATTCTGAGGTTTTGGATGGGCTTGAATTTCCGGGAGCCCCTATTCAACCGCTATGTTATTTATCCTGAAATGTCAGCTAATAACCGGACACTAAACCTAAAACGTTCTATAAAACTGAAGAAATCCCCCTCTTTTTTTCTATTTACAAATCCCTGTGATGGTCTATTGCAAACCTGAATTCTGAAGTTAAAACTCCCTAGCAAAAGGCTAGAAGATTATATTAAACACTCAATAAAGTTTTAAGAGAATAATATATTTTTAGTGTGTTTTTCTACACTGGACATTGCATTCAGTGATTTAGTTGGGCTGTTTCATTAATTCCTTTCAGAAGCCCCACTGGGCCGGCACCATCACTGTCCCATCCTACAAGGGAGGAAATGGGTTCAACGAGCCTGGGCAAGCGGGCCAGGCAGACCCGGCCAACCTCCTCATCTCTGTGTTGGCCGCAGGACTCCACGACTGTGTGGTCCCCCTAGAAACTGCAGAGAAGAACTGTAACCACTGGTCATTGAAAATGTCTGTAGGATTCCAGATCCACTGGGGCTGATGCTGGGGGTGGGGATATGGAGGTAAAAGCCAATCCTTGGAGGCAGACTGCTTGAGTTCAAATCCCCCAACCACCTGTAACAGCTGTTTGCTTTAGCTGCTCCTTGCTACAAACACAGAATCTTACAGTTCTGGAATTCTAAAATTGAGGTGTTAGTGGGGCTGCATTCTTTCCCAGAGGCTCTAGGAGAAAATCTGTTCCCTGCCCTTGGCGGGCTTCCAGAGGCCACCTGCATTCCCTGGCATGTGGTCCCTTCCTCCCATCACTGCAACCTCTGTTTCCATGGTCATGCTGGCGCTCCTGCCTCCTGCTTCTAAGAACCCTTCTGACTATGTCAGACCTGCCTGAATAATCTGGGACGATCTCCCCATCTCAAGATCCTTGACTTAATCACATAGGCAGTCTCTTTGCCATGAAGGCGACACTGCACAGGGTCTGAAGATTAGGATGTGGACATATTTAGGGAACCATTATTCTGTCTACCACACTCTGTTTTCAGGGGTTAATTACTTAGCTGCCTTAAGGCATACTTTTCTGCTCTAAGAAAAATGGGAGGGGCGCCTGGGTGGGGCAGTGGGTTGAGTGCCCAACTTTTGATTTCAGCTCAGGTCATGATCTCAGAGTCATGGGATCAAGCCCCACACTGGGCTCTGGGCTCAGCATGGGGTCTGCTTGAGGGTCTCTCTCCCTCTCCCTCTGCCCCTCCCAATTGTGCTTCCTCTCTCTCTCTCTAAAAGAAATCATCTTTTTTTAAAAAATGGGCAAATAATGGTTAACCTAGCTTGTTAAGCCCTTGTGAGGATCAAATAAGAATATGATGAGCTCGTTGCCTGGAGAAGTAGGTGAAGGTGACTGGTCATATTATCACTTTTGGTGAAGACATGAGCCAGGAGCCGTTGTCGTGAACGAAGGTGGTGGGAGTCTGTAGGGTGATGGGTGTGGGGTTGATGGTCTCCACCTAGGACTAGAGTGCACAAGAGGTGCCCTCATTTTGTATGTAGCGAAAACCCTGTTGAGCGAGGTCCAGCCACTTGGACCTAGTAAACTGGAATTTGGGAAATAACAGGCTTTCAATTCTACTGAGACGGAGAGGAAACAGAGGCACCGAGCAAAGCTAGGGCCGACGACACGGGTAAAGAAGACAGGTCTCCATAAAAGACTACCCTGCACTTCTGACACCAACTGCAGGGTCAGGGGCTCCCAAACCGCTCCTAGACTGAAAAGCTTGCTAGAAAGACTCACAGAACACTGAAAGCTATATCCTCACGGTTATGGCTTATTACAGAGCAAGGATATGGTTAAGATATAAGAATCAAAGGAAGAGACAGGGTGGAGCCCAGAAGGGTTCCAAGGCAAAGCCTCTGATGTTCTTTTCCCATGGAGTCAAGGCACATCAATCTCCTGGCACTGAAGGGTTATGATGCACATGGAGCATTTCCAGCCAGAGAAGCTCAGCCAAACCTTGGGCTTCAGAGTTTTTATTGGGGTTCCATTACAATGGCGTGATTGATTGATTGCCCAGGTGGTGGATCTCCATTCTGGTCTCCAGCCCCTTTGGGTGTGACCTAAAGCCCCACCCTAAATCACATCTTAGGTCTTTCTGGCATGGCCAGCACCGCTCTAAACAAAGACTTTCCTATAGCAATTACTTCCTAGAACCCAAGGGCCAAGGCCAGGTCTCTTTGGGGACAAGGTTAAATTCTATCCTATATTGTCCTGAGGAATTGAGTGACTCAACTGAGGTCACATGGCACAGCTAACCTATTTAAATTATTAGCACTCAGTAATTCTTCATAGTCTTTATGATTAATACAGAATATGAAGCAATATAACGTGATGATTAAGACTGTGAATTCTGGAATCAGGCTTCGGGGCCAGCCCACAACTCTGGCATTTATTATTGTGTAACTTTGGCAATTTCCCACCCTGTTTGTGCCTCAGTTTCCTCCTTTATAAGATGGGGGGTAATAATAAAACCTATAAAATAGAGTCAATATATGTGCAACACTTAAAACCGTGTCTAGCCTGTATTAAGTCTTTAATTTTAGTTTTTCATATTAAATGGAAAAAATATATAAGTAGATTAGAAAGCAAAATTTATCTGTAGTCTTCCTTTTCTCCTCCCACTGAATTGATAGTTGGCTCTGTATGTTACCAAAACTTATCGCTCATAAGCAAATCATATTACACATACTCTACGATTTCATTCTTATCATAATTTTCATCAAAATTTTTTATTTTTAAATAATAAGAATTTTGGAAATCCTGTAAATATTGAACACATGTGGAAAAGCTAAGCAAGAGAACTACATTTGTTGGCTGCACAAGCACTAAAGAAGGAGCCGTGGAAAGCCACCTGGGTTACAGAAGCCAAAAATGTCCTTTTGATTTGTTTAAAGTCACCATAACAAATGTTGTTTGTCCCCACACATTCCTGCTCCAGCTCCACGATTCTTTCGTCACAGAGGAGAATAGTATTTGTCAGGAAACACTGCTTTCCTAACGTCGAGGAAGAAAAATAACTGTGGAAATTTCTGCTCACCTCAGTGGCAAATTTACAGTTTTCCAATTATGAAGCAGCAAAATATTGTTTTTAGCTGTTATGCCTAGAACTCAAAAGAATTGTGTAAAAAAAAAAAAAAAGACAATTATGCTCAATTAAGGGAAAATGGGATCAAGTTCCAATTATGTGCCAGACACTGGGCTGACCAGTCTCAGGAAACCAGAGTCAAAGAAGACATTGCCTTGGGTCCCCACGTTCCCCCAGCGTAGCAGGACACACAGATGCACAGATGACAGGCCCAATAGAAGTTTGGCCCCAGGATGTGGAGCTGCATTGGAAGGGCATTTTGTTTGTTTGTTTGTTTGTTTTAATTTTTTAATTAATTTATTTGTTTTATTAAACAGAGCTCGAGGGAGAGGGAGAATCCTAAGCAGGCCCCATACCCAGCAGGGAGCCTGATGCAGGGCTGAATCCCACAACCCCGAGATCATAACCTGAGCAGAAATCAAGAGTCAGACACTCAACAGAGTGAGCCACCCAGGTGCCTCTGGAAGAAGCATTTAATTCTGAATGGGCTGCAGGAAAGTGAGGACCCTGAGCTCTGCTTTCAAAGATTTCTGTAGGTACCCCAGTGCGAGAGCACCTACTCTATTGAGATGAAAGCAGGATACCACATGGGCATCCAAGATCGGTTATAGCAAGAGAGAACTGCTGCAACAGAGTAGTCAGACGGGAGTCCTAGTTTTCCTTCCTATGATGTGAGAAGTTGGGCCTTGTGAGAGGAGGCAGGTGGGAGGGTCCGGGAACATTGCTCTCCAGTTCAGGTAGGGCTAACTGGTTCATATCAGGCATTTGCAGGAGTACTTCATACTTTTCAAGGGGACTTTAGGGTCATCAGCATGATTCGAACTTAGACTGACTTCATGGGAGAGGGAGGATGGGTGACATTAAATGCAGTGAGGACAGTGAGGCAGTGGGTCACAGTGTGAGCTGATCATGCACAACTGGGAGCAGAATCACAGTCTTCCTCAAGATCTTCCTTAACTTCCACCTTAGTACACTTCTTTGTACTTCATCTCCTACATGCTCAGCTTTCCAGATTCCTTTTCTTTCTTCTTCTTCTTCTTCTTTTTTTTTTTATGGGCAAGGGTCTCCAAATTGCAAGGCATGCTTGGCACAATTTACACTGTAAGAGGCTTAAATTTTTAATTTTCTTTCCCATTTCATCAGAACATTTTCGAAAGTTGTACAACTTTTCTTTCCACTGCATTCTGAACATACTCTACCACTGTGATCCTAACCCCTGCAGAGCCTGGGCAGGGTTGGACTTCCAAGAAATCATTGAAGATAATGTGAGGTCCAGCAGGTCAAAAAGGTTCCACAGAGCAAAAGTGGACCAAGCGCTCTACCTTGTGAGATCCCATTACCATGAAGGAGATGGTGGACCACGGACTCTAACAGCCCATGTGCTCCTAGCTTACCTAACACCTAACATGCTCTCTGGAACTCCACACATTTTCTACCTTATGTCCCCCAAACCATTATCAGTGGGCAGAGTCCTTCCCGGCCTCAGACTGTTGAATTGCATCAGGCTGTACGTCGCTGCATTCCATGGCGGCCACTGATGGTGTCTATCTGCCAAGTTTCCATCTGAGTGTCCTCCTCTTTAGATTTCAGGAGGAACACTTAGTGGTACCATTAAATTTTCCTAACTTATTTTGGTTTCACCCTTAAGCAACTGCTTAATTGGCTTGTTTCCCTTGAGACCAAACATTTTCCCATGGTGGGAGCATAGAAAATTAATAGCTTCTGGAATATACAACCACTGGGCAGGGATTTGGGAAAGAATTCTCTTTTTTCTAAGGTTCTTCTGGGAAAAGAATCATTGTTACCACCTTCCTGGGCCTGAATCCTGTATTCTAAACATGACCTGTACTTACCGCTGCTGACTTCCAAGTCTATTAGTGAAAGGGGTAAGATGGATTACCCCCATTGTCTGGTGATACTGAGCATTTTTTCATGTGTCTGTTGGCCATTCGTATGTCTTCTTTGGAGAAGTGTCTGTTTGTGTCTTCTCCCCATTTATTGATTGGATCATTTGTTTTTGGAGTGCTGAGTTTGAGAAGTTCTTTATAGATCTTGGATACCAGCCCTTTATCTGTAATGTCATTTGCAAATATCTTCTCCCTTTCTGTGGGTTGCCTCTTAGTTTTGTTGACTGTTTCCTTTGCTGTGCAGAAGCTTTTCATCTTGATGAAGTCCCCAAAGTTCATTTTTGCTTTTGTTTCCCTTGCCTTTGGAGATGTGTCTGGAAAGAGGTCACTGTGGCCAACATCAAAGAGGTTACTGCCTATGTTCTCCTCTAGGATTTGATGGATTCCTGTCTGACATTTAGGTCTTTCATCCATTTTGAGTTTATCTCTGTGTACGGTGTAAGAGAATGGTCCAGTTTCATTTTTCTGCATGTGGCTGTCCAATTTGCCCAGGACCATTTATTGAAGAGACTGAGCCAACCATTAAAAACAATAAGATCGGGGTGCCTGGGTGGCTCAGTGGGTTAGATCTCTGCCTTTGGCTTGGGTCGTGGTCTCAGAGTCCTGGGATTGAGTCCCGTATCGGGCTCTCTGCTTAGCAGGGTTAAGATCTGGGGCACCTGGGTGGCTCAGTAGGTTAAGTGTCCAACTCTATGTTTTGGCTCAGGTCGAGATCTCAGGGTTGTGGGATCAAGCCCTGTCTTGGGCTCCACACTCAGTGGGAGTCTGCTTGAGATTCTCTCTCTCCCTCTCCTTCTGCCCCTCCCCACTGGGAGCATGCATATGTGTGCGTACACTCTCTTTCTCTCTAAATCTTAAAAAAATAAAAAATAAAAAAAATAAAAACAATGAGATCTAGGGTGTTAGGTTACTGTTCACAAGTTCAGGCAAAAATAGCCTATTGTTCTTGAGAAAGCTCAGAAAACACACAGATCAGCAGCATGTAGCTGTCTCTCAGTAGCAATCTCATTGTCCTGGTCAGCCTCCTCTCTTCTGAGTCTATAAGCATAGGAAATGTGCACAAAAGGGATTTACACCTGTGAATTGTGATGGCATTGCTTCATTTCAGTGTTCTTTTGAGTTCTTCATTGTACGTACTATACTGAATGGTTAAAGAAAGCCTGTAGAATTTGTTTTAAATAAAAATACTTTGTTTTCAAGTTTCCTGCATCTTGTTGACAGCTGGTTAAATATTGCCTCCTCTCCTCGGAGAATCATTATGCTTGTAGCTAATGCTGGGAACTGCTCATCCCTGCCTCTTCCTTTCTCCCTTTCAAGGAATTTATCCATTTATTTAGCACATATTTATTGACTCCGTTCATGTCACATACATTCTGTGAGGCCCTTGGTGCATGGTAGTGAACACAGGGCATGGTTCCTGCCTCCAGAGAATGTAGTCTTAGAGCAGAGACCTGTACTTAAAATGTTGATCTGGATGTGTATGTGTTATGTTGTGCATATACATACACATACACATTTGTACGCACACACACACACACACACACACACACACACACACACACAAATGACAAATAGTGGTAAATGATATTAAGGAAAGAAATGCGAGACCTAATTTAAACTGGGGTGGTTGGGAACAGCCTTCCTAAAGAAATGACTTTGGAGCTAAGACCTGAGAAAAGGTTGGACCTAGAAAGTAGGAAAAATTAATTACGGGGAGAGCAAGCAGGTTGTATGGAGGCCCTCAGAAGGAGTGGCCTGTTTGACAAACTGAAAGATATCCAGGGTGAGGGATAGGAGTTAGTATGAGCCACACAACCCTGCCTGGACTCCAGGATTTTGCTAACTGAAGAGTGAGAGCAGATGCTGGGCAATGAGGAGTTCAGGTTTAAAGGGATCATTCTAGCTATTGAATGGAGAATTGGTTAAGGGGGGAGAGGTGTTTGCCATAAAAAATGGAGCAAGGGAGGAGGGAGGAGAAGGGATTCAGGTACTATCTTGTTGGGAGAATTAACAAGACCTGCTGATAGATTAAATATGAAAGTCACAGAGAGGGAGATATTAAAAAATGACTCCTTCCTTTCTGATTTTTGACCTGACCACTTAGTGAATTTCACTTTAGGTGACGTTTCTCCTAGGACTATTGTAAGGGTTCAGAACAAGTCTCCCCAAAATATGCCACTGCAACACAAGAATTATTTTGTGCTAAGGGCAATCAAAGTCCAACAGGTTCCGGAAAAACGGTTTCCCTCCCTCCCCTCTCATTCCCGACTGCCTGTATTCACACTGGAAAGGGAGCCTGTACCAGGAACAGAGTATTAGCAGAGATTCCTCTCTACTGGAAGAAATTTAGGGACATAATAGGGCCATCTTTGTTTTTCAAACCTCTCCCCTCCCTTCCAGTGAATGGCCTTCCTCCCCTTTGTATTCCCAGTCACTATCCCGTCCCCTCAGCTCAATTACCTGGCTGCCCTTGGGTCTACATATCTTTACAGGGGTCCTGATTGTACCTGATTAAATTTGTTCTTCTGTTAATCTGTCTTATGTCATTTTAATTGTTTGGATAGGCAAAGAACCTAGAAGGGAAGAAGGGAAAATGTTTTCACCCCTACACTGTGCACCTTGTCTCACTCCAAGTCAGAAATAAACTGAGCTAGTTTTTCCCTTCTGCTGTAGGACCTTGACTGGGGGAGGCAAGTCAAGTCCACAGGAGGTATCTCTGGCAGAATGAATTCCTGTAGGGATATTTATACTCCAGGTATATATTTAAACTCCAGATCTGATAAAAACAAATAATGTGGAAGTGACTGAAACCACGCTCTGTAATCGTGATCATTCACAGGTGTTGTATGTGAGGACCTACTAGAGATATATAATGAGTTATCTTACAAATAACAATTCCTCTTCACCAAGGAACTGGCTTGAACTCTTAATTAGCATCAACAAGGAAATGGCTCTGGCCTGGAATTTGCTTCTCCTCCAGGTCTGGGGATATTTTTGTCTATTTGATTGGTTGTACCATATTGGCTTGCCCCAGGACATCTGGGTAGGAATATTCATTTCTTGGTTTTAAGACTCTCAGGAGTGACTCCTTTCTCTGCTTCTGCAAATATGTCAAGTGCACTTTGAATAATGGGTCTTTGTCAATTGACCTCCACAGGAGGTTTTGTTTCTCTCCAAAATGCTTTTAAAACTTTGTTGTATATTTTATGAGTAAGTAGTCATAATTGATAACAAGTGTAATAGCTACTATGTATTGAATGCCAAGAAACTGCGCTTAATTTTAGACCTAATCTCACTAGTGGGTGTCATTGTCCTTTGTCAAAGTCAAGTAGTTCGTGAGTGGGTGGAGATGAAATCCGAAGCCAGGCGGGGCTGGTTCCAGAGCCAGAGCTCTTGGCCATTGCCTAAGGTTCTCTGCAGAGGCCACTCTGGGCTGTGAGTTAGGATCCCCATGAGCTTTGGCAAGGGGAGGGATATTTTAAACCACCAGAAGAGGAAAAAGGGACTTCCTCTTTGGCACCCCACCTGAATTTAATTTAGACTTGTAGGTCTAACATCCTGTGGGGTGCTACACATCCTCTTTGATTTTCTTTTCCTTTTCAGTTTTCCTCTGCTACATTAAAAAACAAACCCTTCTCTCCAACTTCATCTTTATCATTCCCTTTCCAAGCCAAAAAGGACAATTGAGTCATCATGGTGGTTCTATTTAAAAAAAAAAAAAAAAAAGTCTATTCCAGGCTTGGTTTTGCCATATGATGATTGTTTTCTAATTTCTAATTATGGATATTATCTTAAATAAACCATTAACTGCTTCTTCATGTCAAAGCACAGTGACTGGCACAAAACTGATACATCATCTGTGCTAGTTGGTGCTGAATCCTAAGGAAGGAGGAGTCACACATTCATTCACTTGACAAGCATGTGTTGAGGGCCCTCTCTGTCCCTGGTGCCATGCCAGGGGTTGGGGTGCAATGATGATGCTGACATTTAAAACACCTGCAGGCTCCTGACTTCGATTCCCATCCTGCTCCGTCCCCCAACCCCACACTAACAGGGAAACTTGGCAGATTATCCCCCTAAGTGTCCGATTTCTCATGTGACAGTTAGGACTAACCATAGGACCTATTTCATGGGACTGAGGAGGACTGAACGAGAGTGCACGTAAGGCCCTTCGCACAGTACCTGGCATTTTGGAAGTGATCAGTAAGTGTCTATGGTATTATTATGGAGAGGAAGATCAAGGGGAGCTGGACTCCACTGCCAGTCTGTTTATCAATAAGTACACACGTACACACACACACATCCATGCATGGGGGATAGTGATTTCTAATGTTGGGGAGAAGAAGGGTGAATATTTGATCTAAAGGTATGTTTGCAAAACTAAACGGCATGTCTTCTATATAACACAAACTATGGAAAGTAAAGCTCAGCAATGTTGTTGATGTTGGACACCATGGGTCTTCAGGGTGAAAGTAGGAGGGGAGAGCACAGAGTCTAATTTCTGCAGCCTGAAATTTCAGTTTGTCAAAATGGACAACGGAGTAAAAGAATAAGACAACTTGAGCCAAAGGCTCTCCACGTCCCTTGATGTTTTCCATAGTAAGTAAACAGATGAAGAATGGACAGATTTCAGTCTTGGTATAAGTTTAAGTGGTGCTACACCCAGCATTACCTAGATTTTCGGAGTGAAGACAGATGTGACCTAGTGGTGTGTGGACAGAGAAGTAGGCCGGGCAGAGCCAGGCATGGGACTTGGCCACCATGGTTGTGTTGCTGTTTGGCAGCCACCCAGCAGCTGGCGTTGGGCTGATGTTTGGTGTGGAGTCCAAGACAGAGTGTCTGAAGGATACAAGCACAGGCCAGAGTCCTGTGGCTCTCAGCATGGGGCAAGCAAGTAGACCTCACCCCAAAGGTCAGGATGTTCCACAAGCAAGCAGAACATGGCCACAGAGAGTAGTAGAGGCAGTGCTCAAAGTCCAGCAAGATCGGCAGCTAACCGTGGAGGAGAATTTCAGCAGGGAGCAGGGTCCTAATCTCTGGGGGAGGACTCAGAAAAGAGGACTGGCCAGGGCAAGGCGGATCTTGTTGATAGACCTTGAACTCCAATGCCTTCCAAAGCCAGGTCTGGGTAGCAGAGTTCAGGACACAGAAGCTACCATGGACAGCTAGAAGAACCCAGACAACCTCTTTTGAAGAGCTTCCTAGATGGGGGAGGGATGAGCCTGTTTGTAAGGGTCTGGTGTCACTTGCTAAGAGGAACGAAGAGGAACAGAGGCCGAAAAACATAGAAGTCTTTCCAGAAGCTGTACAAACAACTGCTATTCTCATTTCATCTTCCTGTTTTCTGGTTATGTTCAATTATTACAAATACACCACATTGCTTTACTTAATAAAAAACAAAACAAAACAAAACAAAATCCAATATACGTTATTAAAACTATACTCTGCCTCTAACCATAGTATTGAAAATGTCTGGGGTAGCCCCAAGCTGCAGTCAACCTTATTGCTTTCGATACATGGAAGTCATAAAACCAACTTAATTTTTTAAAATAACTTTTATATGCCTTTTGCCATAAATTGACATATTGAAGACAATCCTCTGCCCTTCACATTTTCCACTTTGGGTTTGGAAAGCCAGCCCTGTACTGAGGAGTCTTCAAACAGAGCACAGTTGTTGGGTCGGAAAGTGGTCATGCGGGTGACATTCTTTCCAATGAAAAATGCGTTCCAAATTCGAAACAGCCACACTGGACGTTCCTTCTGGGCAAGATCTGTTTGGAATATACTGCAGTGCTTACCCAGAACCTTCTGTAAAACGGTGCTCATAAAGGTCAAATGTGGTGGAGAGCGAGAGAGGCTCTTCCAACCCAATGCCTCCCTCCAGATCTGAAGCCACTGAGCCCCGGGTATTTTATCCTTGAAATCAGAACAGGACAACCACTACTGACCATAGGCCTGTAGCCCTTTATGCCTGTCCACTGTTCATCCCTCCTCTCCTTTGAATGGTGTCTCCTTAGTATCTTCAGGTGTTTTGCCATCAGGGGCAAGGGTTAGCCCCTGAAAGGTGGCCAAGTCCATGGGTCCTCCTCTCTTCCTTCCGTTTCCGTGACTCTCTCTCTGGGGTATAGATTCCCTGTCACAACCACACCTCTGGGTGTCCAGGTTGGACATTGCGGAGTCATCCCACTGCAAGGAAGAATTTGTGCCTCCTTGGAGATGGTGCATTGCCCCGAGGACACAGCTCCGAGTGTCCCAATGGCCTGGGGCCTGCTGTATGACTCTGTAAGTTGGACGTAACCAAGAGCTTGCAGAATATTCCTTAGCTGTAGATGGGCAATCCTGTTCTGTCTTGCAGAGGTCGGCGGAATGCTCCTCCCTGTGGAAGAAGCTGGTTTTGCCTCCATTTGGTTATTCATTTCAATATTCCTCATCTATAAATGTGTCTATTTTTCAATTTCTCCCTGGAACCACTTATAACATCTGCCTGGTTCCTTCTTTATGAGTAAAATAAAATCTTTAACATGTGTTCATTTTATATCCTTATGAGTCATGATTTTACCTTTTTTTTTTCTTTTCCTTTTAAAATTGTCTTTCCACATCATCTTTTTCTCACTTGCAGCTTCTCGTCCTTCATTTTATGCACTCGGTGCTCTTTTTAAATGCCTCTAATTTGTCTCTTTCCCTGCAACCCACTGCTGGCCTCCTGGCTCAGCTCACTGGCATTTTTCACAGGCTTAACTGGAATAGATTCCTAAGTGATACCCTGCCTCGTGCCAGGCGCCCCCATCACCCCCCACCAGCCCCATTCTATGCCAAACACTATCGCTCCGAAACTGAGGTCCCCGCCTGCCCATTTCCACTTCAAAGTCCTTGAGGACTTTGCACCACGTTAGACCGCCAGCCACGCTGGGGGGTCTAAAAACTGGGCCTTTGACATACACGGTGAGCTGGGCCCTGACCGCATGTCTGTCCCCAACACTGTCCTCCTCCGCCGATAGGTGACCACAATTTCTTTTTTTTTTTTTAAGATTTTTATTTATTTATTTGACAGACAGAGATGACAAGTAGGCAGGAGGCAGGCAGAGAGAGAAGGAAGCAGGCTCCCCGCTGAGCAGAGAACCCGACGTGGGGCTCGATCCCAGAACCCCGGGATCATGACCTGAGCCGAAGGCAGAGGCCTTAACCCACTGAGCCACCCAGGCGCCCCCCACAATTTCTTTTGATACCTTTTAATACCTTACTGACCTCCGGGCTTTCTCTCACTCTCCTTCTCTGTGCCTCTCCTCCCCGGCCGCTGTAGCTGGGCTAGTTCCTAGGTACCCATCAGGTCCCAGCTTAGATGCGTAGGGGAGGAAAAAAATCTTTTTCACTCTACCCGCCCAGGTGCAATGTCTAGGGCCTGCAGATCAAATTGCATAAAGGCAGAAGGGAAAGGGGTTTGGGGGCTCCTGAGTAGGGGAGGCAACGCTGTGGGTGTGTCAGGGGGTTGTGTAACAGGGTGATGTCAGACTAAATACTGAACCACACTGACAACTGTAGAACGGAGATCCTACTTTACGGGTTTTGGGGGAGGCGGGAGATGAAAAGAGCATGCACAAAGTGCTCAGAATAACAGCACGGAGTAAGACCAGGACAAACGTTAGCTCTTGATAATATGCCACAAACGCAAGAGGGAGGCGAGTCGCTGGGATGGCAGATACCTGTCTGAAGGCCACCGAACGGCGCGTGCTCGGGAGCCAAAGCTTGCAAATCCAGTTCGGAGATTTCTTTCCAGGAGTTTATTAATGTTTGCGGCTCTCCCTCAAGAAAGATTTGCATATTCGTTGTCATCTTCAAAGAGGGCTTCGTGACTAGACCAGGAGCAGTTACAAGGCAAGACCGGGTCGTCTAGCCTTTGTGAGTCTCGTTCTGTGCGTAGATGTCGCCTCTCGTGCGTTTCTTCCTGGCGGCTTTTGGGAAAATCCTCACGCCTCCACATCACACGCTTCAACTCTCTTGATATCCGTCCCCCCAGTGTCCCCTCTTTGGCCCTCACCAAACTTACCCTTTGTCTTTCAGTTCTGGGCTCTTCCTAGTGAACGGGGCTGAGAGTCTGTAGCCTGGGACAGCTGGTGGCCACTGTGGCAGCCGTAGTGAGGAGAAGTCGGACCTGACCTGGTTGGGGGGGGGGTTGGGGTTCTGCCCCCTTAGGCTTCCGCTTTCTGCAAACCGCTCTGCAGCTTGGTTCTGGGAGTAGACTCAAGCCGAGCTTGCACCGTGAGAAAGCCGCATGCACCTGTGCAGCCGCGCCGAGTGGGGAAGTGCGAAGGCCCGTCGCCTCCAGCAAAGCGTTTATCCAGCCCCTGAGCCAGATCTGGGGACTACAGAGATGAATGTCCTAGATCAGGACTTGGAAGAGCTTGCTCTTTTATCTGGGGGGTTATGGGAGGCCTGTAACAGGTTATCTTACTCGAAGTTCGATCTCATAAAGTAAGATTTGTGAACTGATGATTCTGCCACTTAACATGTTACGATGTATCATTCCCTTTTACTAAACTCCCATGTGATTACCATCACCCATTCATTCATCCATGTGCCTGTCTTCACTTTTTAAAAAATGCAATCATTTAAAAAATGATTTTAAGAATGATCCTATTTAAAAAGTGGAATCATCACATATGTATCTCTTATTCTGCAATTTGATTCTTCCATGTAATAATGTATCACAAACATCTTTCAGATCAGTATTTTTTTTTAAAGATTTTATTTATTTGAGAGAGAGAGAGAGAGAGCATGCGCGTACAAGCAGGGCGAGGGGCAGAGTGAGAGGGACAAGCAGAGTCCCCACTGAGCACAGAGCCCAATGTGGGGCTCAATCCCAGAGCCACAGTCAGACTCTTAACCGACTGAGTCCAGGCACTCCTCAGGTCAGGATTTACAGTGACACTCCATTCTTCTTGAGGGGTACGTGGTATTTGTTGAATGAATGTACCATAATTTATCTGATCATTCCCCTTGTAAATGTATTGGTGTATACATGCGTAAGCATTATTGTAGAATGCATATCTAGATAGGGATTTCTAAATTCCTAGGTACCTATATGTTAAAGTTTAAGAGAAACTACAAAAATGCCTTCAAAAAAATACTAATTTATGTCTACTACCTGTGTATAAAAGTTCCAGTTCCCTCCACACACTGAAACTTTTTTCTCTCAATGTAAGGAGGAAAGTGTTCTACTTTAGATTTTTATTTCTTTAGTAACCTGCATATCTCTTCACAAATCCTTTTGCCACTTGTATTTCCTTCACGAATTCTCTGTACTTATCCCCTGCCTTCTTCCCCAACCCCACTCTTTTTTTTTTTTTTTTTTTTTTGGTATTTTCTTCAAGTTTGTAGAAGCTCTTCAGACAGCATGGCCGTTGACCTGGTGTCTTATACGTGATACCTGATCTCCTCCTGGTCTATCTCTTGTCTTTTAATTTGCTTTTGTTTGCCTCATTTTTGTTGTTGCCAGGCAGAATCTTTTTTTTTTTTTTAAGATTTTATTCATTTATTTGACAGACAGAGATCACAAGCAGTCAGAGAGGCAGGGAGAGAGAGAGAGGAGGAAGCAGGCTCCCCACCAAGCAGAGAGCCCGATTTGGGGCTTAAGCCCAGGACCCTGGAATCATGACTGGACCTGAAGGCAGAAGCTTTAACCCACTGAGCCACCCAGGCGCCCTGCCAGGCAGAATCTTTAAAAAAAAAAAAAAAATTGTTATTATACATTCACATCTTCACATTTTCTTTTATGGCTTCTAAATTTTATGTCCTGTGCTGGAGTCCCCACCTCAAGACTATAAAACCTAATACAGAACCTTAAATTTCATATAAATAGGGGTGAATCAGTTTGGTTCGTCAGTAATATTTTATTTAAAAAAAAACAGCCACCAAGTGCCTTGAAGTACAAGCAATACTCATTGTTAAACTGATGAATGGTATCCTTCAAAGGGAGGGTTCTTTATCAAAACACTTACACTTAAATTGAGTTCTTGAAACTTGCAAGAGCTCTGTAAGTATTCCCAGTTCTGTCATTGGACCTTTTTAAAGAGAGAACATGCAGAAAAAAAAAAAAAAAAAAGAAGGGGAACAAGAAAAAATTAAAATCTTCATATGCAAAAGGTATATAGAGAGAGTCTTCTTGCTTTTCTCAATGTGGAGTAAAGGTTGAGCAGCCTGTGCGTAGGACCCTGTATGTGGTCATCTCCCCACACCACGTTCGAGGCAGGAAGTGGGGGGCTGCTGTTTAGGGAGTTCAAACACCGGAAATCCAGGTGCTGTGTGTTTGGGGACTCGAGGAGAAGTTGAAGAGGCCTCTTGGGGAAGATACCATGAGAAAGCAAGGAGATGGCACAGTTTAAGGAAGTAAAAATTAATGATGGATGAAACTGGCCCGTCTTGGAACCACATCTGGGGCAGAATGTAACTTAGCAGCACCTGCTTCTGCGGCCCTGGTCCCGCCCACACCTGCCAGGACCGCCTTCTTCCAAACAGCCTCAGCCTTTCTGTTCAACATCACTCAGCTTGGGCAACAAAAGTGTCTTTTCAAAAGCAAACCGCTTTTGGATATTTCATGGCCTTTCTCGTCGGATATTCTGAAGGGCTCAAAGAAACCAAGCCAGAAGATGGAGTACAGAAGACCTAACATGGGGACACCTGGGTCAGGTCGTCGTTTGAGCCTCCGACTCTTGGTTTCAGCTCAGGTTGTGATCTCGAGGTGCTGGGATGGAGCCCTGCGAGGGGCTCTGCGCTCAGCGTGGAGTCTGCTTGGGATTCTCTCTCCCCCACCCTCCACCCCCACCCATGCACGAGTTCTCTTTTTCTCTCTCAAATCTTTTTTTTTTTTTCTTAAAAGAAGACCTAACTTGTTTTATTGCATAAACCCTGTGTGTGGGCATGAGGCAAACTTCCGGCTTCATTGGAGGTGGACACCGAGTGGCCTGAAGCACCTTTCCTAGTCCCCTAATGGCTTGGGGATGCAGCTGGCACTCAGTCACTGATCTTAGTTATAGGGGGGCATGAGAGGGTTGGAAATAAAGGGTTCGAGGCACTTAGGGAATCACAGGGGATTCTTGCTGTCTCCAGGCTGATTTTCCGCCCATCCGGGACTGCCTTCCTGTGTTTGTTTGGAGGTGTCACAAAACCTCCTCTGCCCAAAATATCCCTGCTCCCTCATCGCCTTTCGCCTCTCTTTGTCTAGATTGTTCTTCTCTTGTTGAGATGTTGTTCTCAAAGCAGCCCGGGGGAGCGGTGGGGCTGCGGGAGAGGAAGAGCAGAGCAAACGACAAAGGGAAATCCGGGGCTGTAAGCAGCATCCACCCGCCCACGGGCAGAATCCCCACTGGAAAATGGGCAACTGCTATGTACAGGCAATTCGCAGAGAATGTTTGGTTTCCTAGAGCCACTATAACAAAATGCCAAAACTGGTGGCTTAGAACAACAGCGTTGTGTCTTCCTACAGGCCAAGAGGCCAAAAGTCTGACGGGAAGGTATCAGTGAAGCCGTACTCTGTCTGGCCCCTGCAGAGGAAGGATTCCTCCTTGCCTTTTCCATCTTGTGGTCGCTCCAGACATTGGCTTGTGGCAGCACAGCTCCGATCTCCTATAGCATTTTCTCGTGTCTTTTCCCACAGTCTATGCTGTGTACAAATTCACGTCTGTGTGTAAAGTTCCCTCTCCCATAAGGACACCAGCCAGACTGGAGTAGAGCCCACTCCACTGACCTCACCTTAACTTGATTGTAGCTGCTGCAATGATCCTGTTTCCAAGTAAGGTCATAATCTGAGGAACTGGGTTTAGGACATCAGTCCATGACACAGAGGAGCGGTTTTAAAAAGCTCATAAGCTTATGAAGGAGCACCTGGGTGAGTCCGTTGGTTAAGCGTCCAACTCTTGATTTCAGCTCAGGTCATGAACTTGCGGTCCTGAGATCAAGCCCCACATCAGGCTCTGTGTACAATGGGGAATCTGCTTGGGATTCTCCTCCTCTCCCTCTGCCCCTCCCCCTGCTCATACTCTCTCTCTAAAATAAATCTTTAAAAAAATAATAAAATAAGCTAATAAGCTTATGAAGAGATTATCAAAACCATTAACAATCAGAGAAATGCAAATTAAAACAACACTTCCCTCCTATCAGACTTGCAAACATTAGAAAGTTGGTAGTCCCAAGTGTCGTCTGGAAAGTAAGGACAAAGGAATACAGTAGTCCTCCTTATCCACTGGGAAGAACTTCCAAAACTCCCAACAGATGCCTGAAACCACCATGTTTTTTGCATACATACATAGATACCTATGACAAAGTTTAATTTATAAATCAGGCACAGTGAATGATGAATAATAACTAATGATAAAATACAACAATTATAACAGTATATTGTAAGAAGAGGTATGCAAATGTGATCTCTCTCAAAATAGCTTATTGTACTGTACTGTACTGTATTGTACTGTACTTCTTCGGGTGATGATATGAGATAATAAAATGCCTATATGGTAAGTGTGGAGCCTACTAAAAAAAAAAAATGTCCCAGCAGTTTCGCTTCTAGGAATATATCACAGAGAAATTCCCACACAACACCACCATGGGATAGACCCAAAGATGTTTGTTCTCATCTCATTTTTGGTGATGGAGAATTGGAGGCCACCTGGATGTCCAGTGGGAGAAATGAGAGTAAAATGTGATAGATACATATTATAGGTTATCACTCAAGTTAGAAGCAATGGCTCAGATACAGACCCAGGACAAATCCTAAGAGTATAGTGTTAGTTAACAACAGCAACAACAAAAAGTAAGAAGCAACATGAGAACTAAAACACCATAATTTTGGGGGCACCTGGGTGATTCAGTGGGTTAAAGCCTCTGCCTTCAGCTCAGGTCATGATCCCAGGGTCCTGGGATAGAGCCCTGTGTCGGGCTCTCTGCTTGGCAGGGAACCTGCTTCACCCCCTTCCCTGCCTGCAGCTCTGCCTACTTGTGATCTCTCTCTGTCAAATAAATAAATAAAAATTTAAAAACAAAACAAAACAGTGAGTTCCTCATCTCTATAAACGAGAATTCTTTTGAAAAAAAAAAAAAAAGCCACCATAATTTTTAGAGAAATTAAAAATATATACATTTATACATACCCCATGATTATGGTGTTAATTATAAAAAGCTATGATAAAATGTCATAGAACCATACATCAAGACATTAAAAAAAGAAAGAAAGAAAAAAGAAAAAAACACTCCATGCAAAAACTGGTAATATCTAACCAAGATCTGTTGTCTAGTTGGTTTTTTGACCTCATTGTCAATATCTGGGTTTTGAGAGTGCATGATTGTCAGGTAAGATGTCACCACTGGGTACAGCTTACATGGGACCTCCCTACTATTTATTTTTTATTTTTATTTATGTTTTTTAACATAGAGAGAGAGGAAGGGAAGCAGGCTCCTGGCTGAGCAGAGAGGCCCGACTTGGGGTTCGATCCCAGGACCCTGAGATCATGACCTGAGCCAAAGGCAGAGGCTTTAACCCACTGAGCCACCCAGCCGCCCCTATTTTGGTCATCTTTAAGAGTACAGTTCAGTTTGGGCACCTGGGTGGCTCAGTTGGTTAAGCGACTGCCTTCGGCTCAGGTCATGATCCAGGAGTCCCGGGATCAAATCCCACATTGGGCTCCCTGCTCGGTGGGTAGTCTGCTTCTCCCACTGACCTCTCTCTCTCTCTCTCTCAGATAAATAAATTTTAAAAAAAAAGAAGAAGAAGTCACCAGTGGTGATTAAAAAGGAAAAGTATAGTTCAGTGGTGTTAAGTACATTCACATTACTGTACAGTCATCACCACTATCCTTCTCAGAACAGTTTCATCATCCCAAAATGACACTTTATACCCATTGAATAATAACTCTCCATCTCCCCATCCTGCAGCCCCTGCTCATCACTCCTCTACTTTCTGTGTCTATGAATTTGACTACTCTAAGTACTTCATTTAAGTGGAATTACATAGTATTTGCCCTTTCATGTGGGGCTTACTTCACTTAGCATAACATCTTCAACATTCATCCATGTTATAGCACGGATCGAAATTTCATTCCTTTTTATGGTTTAACAATATTCTATCATAGGCACACACCACATTTAAAAACAAATCCATATTCATCTTGATAGGCATTTGGTTGTCTCCACTTTTCGGTTATTGTGAGTAATGCTATGAGCACTGGTGCGCAAGTATCTGAGTCCCTGTGTTGGGCTCTTTTGGGACATTCCTAGGAGTGGAGTTGCTTGATCATCCGATAACTTTGTTTAACTTTCTGAGGAACTACCAAACCACTTGCCAGGGTAGCTGCACCATTTTATTTCCCTACCAGCAATACAGAAGGTTGCCAATGTCTCTACATCCTTACCAACACTTGTTTGGTTTTGTTTGTTTTTTTTTTTTTATCTGTTTTAAATAATAGACATTCTGCTGGGTGTGAAATGGTATCTCTTTGCGATTTTGATATTTCTCTAATGAGCAATGATGTTGAACATCTTTTCATATGCCTCTCTGTACTATTTTTTTTTTTTTTTAGATTTTATTTTTTTATTTGTTCTAGAAAGAGAGCGAGCATGGTGGTGGGGGTGGGGTGGGGGGGAGGGAGGACTTGAGGGGAAGGGAGAGGGAAGGCGAATGAATCTCAGGCAGATTCCGGGCTGAGATGGGGTTCCATCTCATGACCCTGAAATCATGGCCTGAGCCGAAACCAAGGGTCAGACCGCTTAATTGACGGAGCCACCCAGGTGCCCCTGTAACTATTTTTCTGATTACAGTGTCTTATGTGCCTATAATTGTTTCAAAATGAAATTAAAAACTCATGTACATCATAGGGAAATCTATCCATATATTCATGTACATCACATGTTCATGTTGTACACATATCTTCATGTCAACACCTGCAAGAACAGGTACAAATAAAAAGAGACACGCTAAACAGATTAGAATGGTGGCCTATCGGCGGAAGGGACTGGAGTTTGGAGATAAAGAGAACAAACAAAGCAACAGAGGGCCATTGAGAGGACAAAGACGATAACGTGCCACAAACTGAGGTGCGTAATGAACTGAAACTTTTGCACAGTAAATTCAGAAAGAAAAGGAAAAGGAAAAGGCAGAGAAAGCCCATGTTTAAGCCTACTGTCATTTCTGGTCCTGCCTTCTCCTCCCCTACAGTGTTGGCTACTGATTAGGGAGGGGACTGGTTTGCCTTCCTTAACCGCCAGGTCTCCTTCCCACTGGCCCCTTCCTTGCCCCGCCCCCGCCCAAGAAATCCAAGCTGAGGAGATGCAGTGGGTAGGTCTCCGTGGTCAAGAGAAGCATTGGCAAGAAGCCACAGCCACGTGGCTCCCCTTCCCACAGTCAGCAAGCTCTGCGGCTCTGGAAAGTGCCATAGCTTCCTCTTCCAGAAAGGGCAGGAATCCATCCTCTCCAGGGTCCCTTGGAGCTGTCACAGTCTCTGACATTGACATTCACCGTGCAACCTTGCCTTCATCCACTCTCCCCGGGCCAGCAGATCACCCGAGCCCCAGAGCACGGCTGCCACAGTTAGTAATGGGAGGTGCTGGTAGGAGCCACCCCCCCCACCTCCCCACCCTGTCTGCAGGTGGTCAGAGGGGACGGGTTGTTCTTTAAAAGGTGACCTCAATCAGTCTGAAACCCGGGGAGGAAACCCGGGGAGGTTAATTTTTCTCAGCCAGCTGCCACCCGGACAGTTTCAACCTTCTCTTTGGCATTTCAGCCTTTCCAGTGCCAGTTGAGACCAGTTGGTACAGAAGGAGGGAATTTATTAGAGGGTGTTGTCAATTTTTTAAAAATCCAAACAAAACTCGGGGAAGGTTGAGCCAAAGGTTGTAGGTTGGGGCTCAGAGAGTGAAAGACCTGTTTGTTTTAACCCGATTTAAATAGTTGGCTCCTTTGAAATAAATACCACCAATAGCACTAGCCAGAAATCAGCTTTAATAGCACACATGTTCGAGGTGAGGCTCGAAGTGCTGCACGGCAGAGGCTGACAGCCCATCCAAGAGCGATTTCCCTCGCCAGGACAGGGAGGGAAGGCTGATCTCCATTATTTACGTTATAGTGGGAACAATTACCATTCTGTTTCGCTTAGGAAATAAGGAGCTGGTAATCTTTTAATTAAACAACTTGGATTGTTTGGTGGGGGGACTACTGTACTATGGAGGCAGCTCTGAGGAGAGGGGAAGACGGGGGTGTTGGGGGTGCTCAGCAAGGTGGCCCCCCAGCCAGCTGGGAGCTCTGCAGACCTCTGCAACCCTGGGGCTTGCAGAGTCCACCTCTCCCAACCTGCTAACGGACCTGTCTCCAAAGTCACCTCGATGAAAGTCAATTTGCTCTGGAGGAAACAAATTCACAGATTAGAGGCACAAGTTCTCCTGGAAATTTACAGGTGATAAACGCCCCGCAGGAGGGCACACTTTTTCTTTCTTAGCATCAATGCTCAAGATTCAGAATAACAAACAAGCAACATTAGCTGGAGGGGAAAATAAATAAATTAAGGAATTCAAACTGCATTTCCCGATTTACTTTCCAGAGCTGGTTCTCAGTATATAAATCAGCACTTGTTGGAGTTTTTGCCATTTAAAAAATGGCAAAAACAAAATGTGGATGGGTGGGGGGATGAAAAGACACATCATTTGAAAAAGAAAACCAATTACATATGTGTTGCTTTGAACTAATCTCAAGGCAACAGTCTTTAATGTTATTAGAAAACATAACATGGGCATATGTACTCGAGTATATTTAAGCAAGAGTATCACAAAACTACTGTTTGCTTTAGGAACCTGAAGTAAATCCTACATATGCTGGTGCACGAGGGGATGACTGGAGAATCAAACTGGCCGGAATTTGCGCCCAGTTGGACCCCACAATTTTTATAAAAAGTGTAGGAAGTCAGGCAGGCACAAAGCCCCTAGAAGACTTTATGTTGCCCTCCCCACGCCAGCAGAGAATGCCACGGGCAACTGGGTTAGATGCAAAGAACTGAGTAGGGCTGATTGCACACAAGCGTGTGGGTGTGCACACAGGCACACAGCAGGACCCCTGCTTGGCTTGGCTGGGCTGGCCCTGGGTCCACGTCGGGGAAATTCCTCCAGCGTGCTGTGTGATTGCTCTATGAAAAAGAGTGCTGGTATCACCAGGAGAGAGCCCCACAGTTGCTCCAGTAGGAAAAAGACTCCAGGGTCCTATGCTCTTCAGAACGCACTTTCTAGAAGCCATTCTAGTAACTCCCAGAAGCAAAGGGATGAGGTTTGGGAGGG
Source organism: Lutra lutra (assembly GCF_902655055.1). Classification (NCBI taxonomy): domain Eukaryota; kingdom Metazoa; phylum Chordata; class Mammalia; order Carnivora; family Mustelidae; genus Lutra; species Lutra lutra. Next base: position 14,852,842 of record NC_062289.1, read on the forward strand.
GCTGCAGCCTTGAGTCCCTGGAGGAAATGCATGGTGTTAGCATATCACCATTCTGGAAATCCTGCTGCAAAGAATCCTGTTTAATTTAGGAGATGGTTTTTAAGATAGCCTTTCAGGAAACAGAAGTTTGCAAAATGCTGTGGGGCAGTCAGGGATGGGAGTGTTTCCTGGGTTTGAGAATGTAACCCCTCCCTAAAAAATGGCGGGTGAGCTGAAGGAACCCTGCCCTACTCCTCCCTCCCCTCTGGGTGAGGGACCTGGACAGAACCAAGAGGGGTCCCAGGAGACAGAATCACCTACTGAGTGATCCCTTCATAATGGTCTCGAGTGATGTCAACTACACACTTGAGACAGTGGGTGCCAGGAAAAGCCGGAACACCCACCTTTCCTTCAGCCCTTGACCGGGTGACTGTGCAAGTTTGAGTCTGGAATCGTCGTCAGAAGGAGCGGAGGGGCAGGCATGAGCCCCCTGGAAGGTGCCAACTCTTCCTGGTTTGTGCAGGACTCTTCCAGTCTTAGCGGGGAGGGTTTCCCATCTCTGGACACCCCGCCCCCCGTCCTGGTCCAACCAGGACAAACCCGGACATTTGGCCACCTTAGCTCTCTCTGGAAAAATCTAGTTTTGAAAAGAAAGTAAGAGCTAGAGGTTCTCCTCCAGGCGCTATAAAAGATTGCCTTTATCTTGGTAATTCGCTCTCTGCTCATTTTTGTTACCTCTTATCTGTTTCCTGGTAGTAAAGCTCTTAGAAAGAAAATGGCCTGTGGGCGTGTTGGGGCTGGGTGGGGTGTGGTGGCTGGGACACCGGCTCACGCTGATGGCAGCTTCCAGGCTGCCTCCTGGGGCCAGTGGGAAGGACGAACTGGGTGCTAAGAGAGCTGCTGGGGGTGGAGGGTTGGGGTGGAGGGGGGCTCTAAGAGACTGGAGGGTGGGTGAGCCTTCCCTAGGGGCAGGCCCTCCTGGCAGGGCTCCAGGCCACTGGCCTTTCTCTCCTCCCTCCACAGCAGATGTGTCCCCCAGTGTGCACGTGGGTGCACTGATCCACGCTTTGCCTCGTGTCCAGACGGGAGCGAGGCTGGGGACAAAACATTACTATTTGTCTTCGGCCCTTACCCTGCGCTGCTTCTCCGTCCTTCCTTCCTTCCTCTCTTTCCTTCCCTCCTTTCTTCCTCTTTTCTCCTCTCCCCCCTTCCTACCTGGCCTTGCATCATCTTTATTTCCCTTTCTTTTTAGGGCCCGGTTTTAAAAGTCACTCCTCGTTAAAGCCCAAGTGCCGCTACTGCCCCCTTGTGTCTCACTGATGGAAGAACTCGGTCGCAGGGTGTCCGCGCACCTGGGGAGAACCAAAGACCCTGGGATGCCCTGGAGCGGAAAGGCTGTTGACCACATAGTGTTGGCAAAGAACATACATGCCCACTGGGGCGACATTTCAGGTGCGGTGACCCCACTGGCCTCCAGGAAGCTTATAACTATAGCAGAGGAAATCCCTGAGGGAACATACCTTGATCTTGTCTAGCTACAACAAGCTTGTGTGGGTCCTTGTCGTGAGCTCTGGTACATACCCAGGGCAGCAGGACTGTATCTGTCTTGTTCAGCATGGAATTTGAATGCTTAGCACAGCACCCGGCCCGTATTTGTTGGGATATAGGGGAGTCAGATTCATACCACAATTACAAGCTAACAATATTTATTATATTTTTTACTACGTGCTAGGAACTGTTCTAACTCCTTTATATGTTTATATTTGTATATTTAAAAGCTTTTATTTATTTATTTGTCAGGGAGAGAGCACAAGCAGGCAGAGTGGCAGACAGAGGCAGAGGGAAAAAGAGAAAAAGCTAGCACAAGCAAGGGGAGTGCAGGCAAAGAGAGAAGCAGGCTCCCCGCTGAGCAGGGAGCCCAATGCAGGGCTTGATGCCAGGACTCTGGGATCCAGACCTGAGCCAAAGGCAGCCACTCAACCCACTGAGCCACCCAGGCATCTCTATATCTGTTATTTGTTATAAACACCTTCTAAATTATTATCCCTTGGGGGCGCCTGGGTGGCTCAGTTGGTTAAGCGTCTGCCTTCAGCTCAGGTCATGATCTCAGGGTCCTGGGATGGAGTCCCCCACATGGAGCCATGCATCAGGCTCCCTGCTCAGTGGGGCGTTTGCTTCTCCCTTTGCCCCTTCTCCCCACGCACTGCTCATGCTTGCATGCTCACTCGCTCGCTCTCTCTCTCTCACTCTCTGAAATAAGTAAATAAAGTCTTTTTTAAAAATCTAAAAAATAGGGGCGCCTGGGTTGCTCAGTCATTGGGCATCTGCCTTCAGCTCAGGTCATGATCCCAGGGTCCTGGCATCAAAGCCCCGCATTGGGCTCCCTGCTCGACGGGCAGCCTGCTTCTCCTTCTCCCATTCCCTCTCTTGCTGTGTCTCTCTCTCTCTGCCAAATGAATAAAATCTTTAAAAAAATTTTTTAAATAAATTATTACTCCTATTTAGTAAACAAGGAAATGAAAGTACAGGATTGGCAACTTACCAAAAAAAGTGGCCGTCAGGATTTGAATCCAGGCTATCTGGTTCCAGAGCACACCTATGGACAAGTAACATTACATGTCTCCCGTTTATATGCATCTACCTTTCATCCTAGTACAAGAGCATCGGCTATTAGCACAATGAAATGCATTTGTTGATCTAGAAAAATGATACATTATGGTATCATTTTTTGAATACTTGAGTACTCAAAACTATTCCACAATTCCTTAATAGTCTTTTTTTTTTAAGATTTTATTTATTTATTTGACAGACAGAGATCACAAGTTGGCAGAGAGGCAGGCAGAGAGAGAGGAGGAAGCAGGCTCCCTGCTGAGCTGAGAGCCCAATCTGGCTCCATCCCAGGACCCTGAGACCATGACCTGAGCCGAAGGCAGAGGCTTTAACCCACTGAGCCACCCGGGCGCCTCATTCTGTAATAGTCTTAACTACGGAACACTCCCGTCGAAAGGTGTGTACATATGGCAAAGGGGAAGGTTTTGAAAAGTGTTAATGTGTGTTTCTGTTTTGCCTTTCTGAGTGGCAGACTTTGGCTTAGGTGGCCCGAAGTTTTCAGCTTGACCTGGCTCGAGGGAGGAAGAGTGCATGGGACAGGGAGATTCAGTGCATGACAGAGTGTGTGCAGGAAAGGTGGGATAGCCTTCAGCCCCTGACATGCAAAGGAGAATGAAGAGATTTTCGGATTCATTCCACCTCCACTCCCCTCTCCTCTTTAACACAGCCCAATCCTGGATAACCCCTTGCAGAGAGTTCTGCTTAAGGAGGGTAGACAGAGTATGAACAGTGAGAACGGAGATTTATAGAAGTGGGGAAAGCCTGATTTTTTAGCCCCAGGGGATTGTGGAGAAGAGCTCTGTAGAGGGCAGTAAGCATACCCAAAATGGGTTGTATATGCCCAGAATTGTGCCTCATTTGGCTTTGGCTGAAGTAAGGAGAGAAAAAAGCCAAAGGCAGAGGAAGGGTTCTGTCAAAACAAGATGCTCGTTAGAACCCTAAAATCTCTCTGGATCCATTCTCAGACCTGCCTGGCTCACCCTGGACGGTTCCAGTAGGGAGGGAGGCCCTGGGTGGAATTACCTTAGGCTTCCCAGGATCCTTGCTGTGGGATGCTGAGCTGAGAGTGGGGGACATTTCCCTGGGCCACACACAGTGGTAGAGTGACAGGACATCAGCGCTGAGGCTGGGACTGGGGAGGTCTGTGAGAACAGAGGACCATCGGGACCGCAAGCTGGCTGCAGGAAAGGCAGGAGGTCTAGTGCAGCGAGGGTTGAGTGAATCTGGGTGTCGGTGAGCCTGAAAGCACCCCCAGAGCAGTGCTCAAGCCAGAAAAGTCCAGATCATCATCTCTACGAGCCGCCGAATGCTGGCAGAGCTGTCACATTGCCCTTAAACATCAAGGCGTCTGTAGGGGATCAGTCCGAGGAAAGGGAAGATATCCGAGAGCTGAGCACCTTTATCTAAGAGATACTGGACACTTCCTAAAGGCTTGTGTACATTATCAGACTGGATTTCACTTTAAACCAGTTTGGACATGTAGCTAAAATTTTTTAAATCCTAAAAATTGTGAGAAGCCAGATTACTTGTGACCGGAAGGAAGATGCACATTTCCCTACGTGTGGGTTCAAGTTTGCAATACCGATAAAATATATACACCCAGGCAAGAACATAAAGGGCTGTGCCCATATCGATTCTTCTGTTTTCACTCTGAGTTGTGTCTTTATCGTCTCAGTTATTTGCTTGGCTCATATCCCCTGCTTCCTGAAGGCAGAGCTGTCTAGCCTCAAGTGGCTAAGGTAATAAGGGGCGCCGGGACTGACAGAACAGGCTGAGTAAAGACAGTGCCCTTTGGCACAAAGATTATTTTGTGCTAAGGACAACTGAGACCCACCAAAAAAAGTTCTTTACTGCCCACTCCTAACTGCCTAAAATTAACTATAAATTTCCTCTTTTGAAAAGGTGCTTCCAGACCTGCTCTCAAGAGACAATTCTTAGCACCCTAGAGACTCTGTGTGCTTAATGAGACAAGCCTCATTTACCATATATTTCCTCCCCGTCTCATAACTTGTTCTCCCCTGACCGTTCCAGAGGCCCAAACCCCTTTTCCTTTGTTTAGCCTAAGATGCTACCTAAACCTCAATCATCTGGCTTCTGCCTTGCGTCTCATTTCTGGGTGAAACTCTTGTGTATACATACATTATTAATTTTTTTTCTGGTTAATCCGTCTTGTATCAGTATGATTTTTGGACCCAGCCAATGAAAAAGGCTTTTCCTCCATGATAGCCCCATCTTTCAGCCTCTGGCAACCACTATTCTACTTTCTGTCTCTACAGATTACTTATTCTGGTCTTTTTGGCTACATGGAATCATATGATATGTGACCTTTTGTCTTTTGTTGTTGTTTTAAAGATTTTATTTGTCAGAGAGACAGAGGGAGAGAGCACAAGCCGAGGGAGAAGCAGGCTCCCCACTGAGCAAGAAGCCCGATGTGGGACTCGATCCCAGGACACCGGGATCATGACCTGAGCCAAAGGCAGACACTTTTTTTTTTTTTTAAGATTTTTTATTTATTTATTTGACAGATCACAAGTAGGCAGAGAGGCTGGCAGAGAGAGAGAGAAGAGGAAGCAGGCTCCCTGCTGAGCAGAGAGCCAGATGTGGGGATCGATCCCAGGACTCTAGGATCATGACCTGAGCCGAAAGCAGAGGCTTTAACCCACTGAGCCACCCAGGCGCCCCAACACTTTTTTTTGACTGGCCTCTTTCACTTAGCATATCTCCAAGGCTCAGCAGGTTGTAGCATGAGTCAGTGCCTCTTTCCTTTCTTTGGCTGAAGAACAGACTGTTGTATGCATGGACCATATTTTGTTCATCCAGCCCTCCATCAGCGGACATTTGTGTGGCTTTTACTTATTGGCTGTCATGAATGGTGCCACTGTGAGCACTCACATACGAGTTTCTGTGTGGGCATATTTAATCCTGGGTATGAATCTGGAAGTGGAGATGCTAGGTCATTTGAATACTTCTCATTTCACTTTTTCGGACCCGCCGAACGGTTTTCCCAGTGGCTGTTCCATCGCACGTTCTCACTGGTGGTGCATGAGATTTTCTAATTTCTCCACATCCTTGTCAACATTCGTGGCTGTCCTTCCTTCTCATGACAGCCATCCTCGTGGATGTGAGAAATATCTCATTGTATCGCCTATCTTTCTGAAGGCTCCTAATAAACTTCTGGGGAGTGTGCAGACATTTCTCGAAGGTTCTTATATTCTTGGCCTTGCTTCATGATCCTTTTGTTTCTTTTGGTTTAGTAGTTTACTGCTGCATCCTTCATGACTCTGAAATAGACACCTCAATTTAGACTTTTTTGGGAAAGTGACCAATCACATGACCCCGTATAGGAAGTAATTTTAAGTGCTTGATGGAGAGCGCTGTTTATCTTGCAAGCCCCAAAGTAAAGTTACCACAGGTCTCTAGGGATTCTCTCATTAGTGGCATGGGGTAACTTTTGTGTCCTGTCACACTCTGTATGACAGATGTGTGACCAAACCCTACTCTGTTAATAACTTTACTTTTTAATTGAACTTTTACCCGTCACGGGTGGAGGGGCAGGGTATATGGCCGTTCTGAGTTAATTACAACTGCCATTATTTTTTATTTGCAGCACCTGAGCAAAGCAGTAAAACACAAGTTAAGTCACATTTGCAATGGGACCATGACTCAATTAGTGTTTTTGAATAATAGGCCATAGTAATTAAGGTCACGGCCATTGCAGCAACAGCATTATGTGGTAGCATGGCTTTGGCAAAGGCTAGTTTGCAACCTGTCTACGGGGGGGGTTGAAGGGAGTCAGAAGAAACCAGGCAGAGAGTCTCTCCTCCAGGATTCTTGCCAACTGGGAATGGAGATTCTTGAGGAGATCTTCAGTCATTTTGTTCACACCCACTTTATCAACTTCCATTTCAGGAGCTCAAAACGCAACATGAAATTTGTAGGTCCTACAAGGTAATATTTTCAGTCCAGTTGACAGTGGCTCTGAAAAGCCGGGCTTCGGAGGCCGAAGGCCATGGGCAAGCATTAGCATGTGCCTGGAGACCAGGGTGTTCCGGGGGAAATTAATAGTGCTCTCAGGCTGGCTTTGCAAACCCAAGCCTATAAAATTCTTTCTAGGCCAAGAGTAAATGTGCCCTTCTTCGGGATAAGAAGATTGAGGCACAACATGGTCCTGTGACTTGGGTAGGAGTCCTCCAAGAGGGGTCCTGGGTGAGGCATTAGGTTCTTATTTTAGATTTCAGTTGCTTTTACTACCATCTCTAGAGAGGCAGCTTCTTAGATGATGTGGGCCCTTGCCTCTAGCCTGATTTTTTATACTAGTGGTAGAACATCCCTTTACGGCATCTAATCCAAAGGGTGAGACATTATAAATGTTCAGATCAAGAAGGGCTACAAGAAATTGGCCCAAACTAATAGTCTGAGAGCTATTAAAATGGACATCAAGCCATCCTTGAAAGTGAAATCCCTAGACGAGAGACACTAGGTTTGAGAGATGGACCGGCTCATCCTCTCTCTCCCTCACACCTGCCTCCTCAACAGTTCCGGTCATCCAGAAGCCCAGTCCTTGTCCACACTGAGGGCAACACAGTGTTTTCCTCGGTATGCTTCTCTGGGCCATTTGGAGATATGTCCTCCCCAATTGGCAGTGACTCTATTTGGAATCACTAAGCCAATGAAAAGGTTTTGTACCTCCTCAAAATTCATATATTGAAATCTAAACCCCAAAGACGATGGTACTGGAAGGCGGGGCCTTTGGTGGTGCTTAGGTTGTGAGGGTGGAACCTCAGGAATGGGACGTGTGCCCTTGCAAAAGAGGCTCCTGAGAGATCGTTCACCCTTCTCACTGTGCGAGGACACAGCAAGATGCTGGCTATGACCAGGAAGGGGGCTCTCACGAGAACACAACTACACTGGCACCCTGACTTGAGACTTCCCAGCCTCTGGAACTGTGAGAAGTGAATTTCTGTTGTTTATAAGCTGCCGAGACTGTGGTGTTTGGTTATAGAAGCCCGAAGGGACTAAGACAGCCTGATGCTTAATACAAGTGTGTGTGATAGGAATTGAGAGGAAGGTCAGGGAAGGCTTGATGGAGTGGGATTTGAGTATGGAGAGTGAGCCAAGGAAGTTGGAGATGGTGTCAAACCCCATTGTAAAGATGTTGAGGCATTAAAAAATTCTGAGCAAGAAAGGAACACGCAGGGGCGCCTGGGTGGCTCAGTGGGTTAAAGCCTCTGCCTTCGGCTCAGGTCATGATCTCAGGGTCCTGGGATCAAGCCCAGCATCGGGCTCTCTGCTCAGTAGGGATCCTGCTTCCCCTCCTCTGTCTCTGCCAGTCTCTCTGCCTACTTGTGATTTCTCTGTCAAATAAATAAATAAATAATCTTAAAAAAAAAAAAAAAAAAAAAAAAAGGAACACGCAGAGAGTTTGGGAAGTAGGGAAGCCATGGAGGCTACAGAGAAATCCGGAATCGCTCCAGAGAAGGTACGGGTAGACTCGAAATGACAGAAAGAAGTTGAAAGACAGTCTAGGTTCAGTCAGCTTAGATAAATTTTTTTAAAGATTTTTATCTTTAAGTAATCTCCTCACCCAACGTGGGCCGTGAACACACAACCCTGAGTCGGAGAGCAGCATGTTCCACCAGCCGAGCCAGCCAGGCACCTCTTGGCTTAGATATTTTTAAAGACACGTGCACTTGCACGGCCCCTTCCTTTGTATCTTTCTAGTGTTTAAAAGATGATTGCTCTTTTGACTTTCAGGACTCCTACTTTCTAATTTGATGTTAGAAACCTGTAATTACTGAAAGAAAGGTCACAAGTGTTTTGCACTGTGGGCTGGAAGGTGGGAGGTTGGAATGAATTTTCATATATTTTTTGGAGATGGAAAGACTTTCCTGCAGAGGGGAGCGGAACATGTCACCACAAAATATGCCGCTTTGACAGGAGGGCTGTTTTGAGCTGAAGGCAACTGAGAAGAAGTAGCTGTAAGGAAAGTGTTGTTTTGGGTTTTTTTTGGTGATAATAAAGCAAAGTTTATTGAGTGATAGTGCAAAGCTCCTGAAGAGGGAGGGGACCCAAGAGGGTTACCCTATAATAGTTATTTTTGATCAGAGGAGGTTAAGTGGACAAGTGTATTAGTCTGCTCAGGCTGCCGTAGTAAGATACTACAATTGTTGGGGGGAGGGGGAGTGGCTTAAACAATAGTAACGAATTGTCTCACAGTTCTAGAGGCTTGAAGTCTAAGATCAAGGTGCTTTCAGGGTTGTTGCCTGAAGCTCTTCTCAGCTTGCAGATGGCTACCTTTTTACTGTGTTCTTGTAGGTTTTTTGCTCTGGGCTTGTATGTTGTGGGGTGAGGGGGAGAGAGATACCTGGGACATCTCTTCCTGTAGAGACCGCAGTCCTATAGGCTTAGGGCCCCACCCTTAACACCTCATTTAACCTTAATTATTTCCCTGAAGTCCTTATCTCCAAATACAAGCACAATGGAGATTAGGATGTTAATGTATGGACTTTAGGGGAAACAATTCAGTCCAAAACAACTCAATTTTAAGGGTTTATCAGCTCTGAGCATCTCAGAACCTGCCTTTGCTTATTCCAGTTTTTGTAATTATTTCTAGTTGGTCCTAACCATTATTTTATAGCCTTGAAATCACCGGACAGAGATGGCTCTTCCCTTGGTGGTTCTTTTTTTTTTTTTTTTTTTCTCTCTTTTTTTCTTTTTTATTTACCTTGGTGGTTCTTTATGTTTTCTGGGAACACAAAATGGTGAGAGAATTCCTCTACCATCCCTGCTATTAGGGAACATAGGCCTTAGTTAATGTTCAATAGTATCACTAAAGAAAAGGCCTCTAAATAGTCTTGACTGGTCATCCTTGTGTATTTTTTGAGCATACACCCCTGACATATCTATTTATTCACTCATTTAAAAATTACATACATTAATCGTGCTATATTATATTGCAAGATATACACAAAACATTTGAAAACAACCATAATAAATATTATTTTGAAGTTGAAAATAAAGAAAAGTTAGTTTGAATAATTGCTTCCTACATTTCCCTCTGGAGACCACTGTCCTCAGTTTAGGGTGTAGTAGGAAAACTGAGGATGAATTTGGAACCACTAATTTTTAGATCCTGGTTCTTCTCTTAGCCACTGTGTCTTCTCTTCTGAGTGGCTGAGTTTCAGCAAAAGACCCTGGAGCCCCCAGGTACCTCCAACAGGCTGAGATTCTTGATAAGCTTTGGTCTGTTTAGGTACCAAATATGTTTATTTTAGTGAAGGATGTAAAGGATACTGTGCCTTCCAGTAGAAGGGGACCGGGCAGGGGGAAGGGGGCTGGGAAGTTATATATTATAGGAAGGGGGCCAGCATTTTTAGTTTTATTTTTAAAGAACTTACTTAGCATTTAAAGCCAAAGCTCACCTTTTAGTTCTAAAAATTTTGCCAGAGCTCCTTGTCACTGACAGCAAGGACTGCTCAGAAAGGAAAGTTAAATTTTATTTACTTGCAAATGAATCCAGGCCCCAGTGGATTGAAGATGCAAACTCAGTTTGAGGTCTAGTCACTTAGACGTGAATTAAAACACTCTCCCCAGGATAATAGATTTTCACCTCTAAGGAACCCAGGGGGGAGAAAGGAAAAAAGCCCGAGCCTCCAGGGTGATGTGTCTATTGTTATGCTAATGTACCTTGAGCAGGTGTGAGCTGTAGCAGCTGGGCCTTCCCTTCTATCAAGTTTTGGATGCTTGTGGCTGCATCACAGGAAAGGACCCAGGTAGGTTCTTCCTCTGGATGCTTAAAGACTATTTTTTAAAAATTTTTTTTCAAAGATTTTATTTATTTATTTGACAGAGGGAGAGAGATCACAAGTAGGCAGAAAGGCAGGCAGAGAGAGAGGAGGAAGCAGGCTCCCCGCTGAGCAGAGAGCCCGATGTGGAGCTCCATCCCAGGACCCTAGGATCATGACCTGAGCCGAAGGCAGAGGCTTAATCCACTGAGCCACCCAGGTGCCCAAGACTATTTTTTAAAAAGGATCAAAATCACAACTCTCATACAGATATGAAAATGAACACATGGCTGAAGATTTTCTTTAACTCAAACTGGTGAGGTGTTACAATGGAAAAGATCAGTGGAAATTCAGTGGAAAAGTTTTTAAAAAGTACCAATCTATGGAGTACAAGAATGTTTTCATAGAGGGGAAGTCCATGGAACCTCTAGGGACGGGACTGAATTTGTATGTTTATAGCCAAGTGTTATTTTGCATTGCTATCAGTCATATGCAATTCACAGTTGTAAAATAGCCCCCTTGGAGTCATATAACCCAAAATAATCCTCTAGAATCTAGGCAATGCATAGTGTCCCGTGAAAGCACAAAATACACCCCCCCCCCCATCACTCCCCACCCCCAGGTTAACTCCCGGAGCCATCGTGCATGGTGCCCACTGGGACTGTGTAGCACAGGGTCTGCTGGGCCCACTTTGGGCTCCCAGTGCCCGGTCTCCCCTCCTGTGCTGTTCTTTGGTGTCAACTGCTTGCCCCAAGCAGAGCACTTACACAAGGAGACATCCCCCCCATGCCTGACAGGCATAACATTTTGACTTCTCTTAGTTCGCGCTACCTCTGGGATACTTGAAAGAAGAGAGATGGGAGAAGGAGATGATGTCTGTCATTCCTTTTCTGTTTCTCTTGATGACCTGTTCCTCCTTCAGAGCTCTAAGAGGGGCGTGGAGCAAGGAAGAGAAGAATATGGTGCAACGTTGGTGATATTAGCAGTGCTGTTCTCATTGTAAACAGGTCGTGGCATATATGTTAGGAAAGTGGTTTCATTTTAGTTAATTAATCTTTACTGCAGTTTCTACTGCAGACTGGAGACACGAGTGAGGGCAATTTAACCTCTCTGAGCTTTGGTATTCGAAGCTGATAAAATGAAATGGTTGCAATAAAAATTTCAAGGTCACTTCCGGTTCTGAATATTTATGAATGTATTCCTATTGATCAGGTATCCTGGATCATACGTTCAGATATAGCAACTGACGTTCTTACTTTCTTTTCTTTTTTTTTTTTTTTAAAGATTTTATTTATTTATTTGACAGACAGAGATCACAAGTAGGCAGAGAGAGAGGAAGGGGGAAGCAGGCTCTCCGCTGAACAGAGAGCCCGATGCGGGGCTCAATCCCAGGACCCTGGGATCATGACCTGAGCCGAAGGCAGAGGCTTTAACCCACTGAGCCACCCAGGCGCCCCGACGTTCTTACTTTCATGGCTCTTTTCTTTATTGTTCTCATTGTTGAAAAATATTTTAAATAATTTGTTTTATGAAATATTGCATAGGGTTGAACAACATTGGGTGAAGCTGAGCAGAAAGCTGAAAAGGGTTCATGTGTACTGTTTTTACATTGAAAAAGAGTGTCCAAATCAAATAGCCTAATATAAAATTGGAAGGATGCTAGCTGTTAGTAGAAGTTTTATCATTTCAACATTGCTATCTTCTCTGCCCTTTGTCTTCTCCACCCAGTCTCATAAATGTTTACTGCATTAATACTAATGTATTATTTTGGATGTGTTTCCACCATTTTGTGACCATCCAGAATGACATCTTAATAGGGTGCCTGAGGGGGGAGTGTGGAACTGGGGCAGTGTCCTTGCACACAGGCCTTGTGTGACATGCCTTATGAACCACTGTTTCTGTTATTTTTACTTCCTGAATTAAAGTTATTAAGTAATTAATTTAAAATTTTTTTAAAAATTTTATTTGTTTATTTGACAGTGAGAGAGGGAACACAGGCAGGGGGAGTGGGAGGGGGAAAAGCAGGCTTCCTGCCATGCAGGGAGCCTGATGCGGGGCTCAACGCCAGGACCCTGGGATCATGACCTGAACTGAAGGCAGGCACTTAATGACTGAGCCACCAGGTGCCCCTAAAAATTTTTTTTTAATTCTGAAAACACAGTAGCAGTTACCCTTTTTAAAGGGAAATTTATATTTATAAAGGAAGTCTCCATTTTTAAGGTTTATCTCCCTCTCTGTATCACTATATCAGGAACAGAAGAATGGCTCTAAATTATAAGAGAATCTTCTTTTTTGGTCAGTAGAGAAAGCATTGATTTAAATTTGAATAACAAACCTTACCTTTGTTTGTTGTGCTTTACCTAGTAACCTCCCCCTAGCTGACATCCTCTCCACCATACTTCTCTTCTTTTGTCTTTAGCTGACCATGGTATTTAAGCTTGAGTTGTAAGCCACTGCTTAGAGATACTCATTTTTCTCTGGGTATCTCCTATGTATACATGAATTATACATTATAAAATTTTTCTCTTGCTAATCTGTCTTTTGTTATAGGGGCCCAGCTAAGAACTAAGAAAGGTAGAAGTTAAATTGTTTTCCTCCCCTATACATCAACAAGTCCGCTAGGTTGTATGTAGCCTTTAAGCAAGTCCAGACTCAAACTAGAGCACTTTCTCATGACAGTGCACTAAGCTGACCTGTTGGCTGAGCCAGGCAAAGGACTCCAGGGTATCAAAGAAAAGACTGTTGTTTGTTCCAACCCCAGCCCTCCTAACATAGGCCACATTTTCTTTATTTCGCTCTTCTGATTCAAATTTAAACACCAAATCTCCTTAGAGCTCCTTAGAATTGGCTGTCTCTGGCCATTAACTCTTCAGCATTTTGTCTGTCTTCAAAATTTCATCTTAAGGGGAACTCTCCAAGACACGATGGGGTTCATTCCTTCAGCAGCTTTTTCTCACCAGTTTTCTGTTTTCCTTAGGAGGAAGGTAGATTCCATTGCTCTCATGTAATAAAGCACAAGATTTTACCTATTGGTCTTAGAGCAAACCAGAAGCAAATTATAGTGAGAAAAATATTTGAGAACTCACCTAAGAATTTTTTTTGGGGAAAAAAAACTTCTCTGAGAAAAGAGAGTCTATACAACACAAACTGACTTCCTGGAAAGAAAATTGTTAATACTTTCTTCCTCCTCTATTTTAAGATTAGTGTTTTGACTATAGATTCAGCTCATGCCACAAAAGGCAAGACATGCTTTGGTTTTGTCTAATTCAAGTGTTGTCAGGAACAGAAAATAAAATTGGATACTGAAAAGGCGTCAATATCTTAATGGATGAGAAATGAATAAGTTCTTCTTGTGCAGGTACCATGTCTTATTCATCTTTATGCCCACTAAAACGACAAGCCTAGTCATTTGTACATGGTAAATTATTGATAAAGGTTTACTGAGCTGAATTATTGAAGACAGGAGAGTCTTGGGATTAGATGTGTGCTCTTGATCTTTTGAAACAATTGTCAAGGACAACCTTGAAGCATTTTGGGGAAAGTGTACTCATTTTTAACTGTATTCCTGAAGGTTTGTACATGGTTATTTACTCGATGTGGCATAAAATACAAGGACATAGTTCATTTACCTTCTGATTTCTTTAAATTAGTCTTAAGGAAAGCTTACTCAGCTTATGCTATTATTAATAGATAAATAATGCATTTGGAAAAGAGACTTAGATATTGGGGCTGGAAGAGCTAGTTCAAACAGGTAGACATCTAACATTTTAGTGAGTATGGAGTACTGCAAATACTTGGCATTAGCAAGTTATAGAGTAAGTTTTAAAGATAACCCCGTCATGAAGTAGTGGAATGGCCAGATCAGTGATTGGTTGTTTCTATGTCTCCTATTCAGAATAATTTTTCCTTCATTAAAGTTATGGCCAGTGAATCGCTGTGCTTCCTACAAAACTGGAAATAGCAGTGTGGGAGTCACACTTGAGTGAAGTACATAGCAATATAAGGCAGGTGGTGTAGATTGATACATAGTATTTCTCCATTTAGAATTTATTTTAAATGTCTTTAGGAGAGAAAAGAGATGGTTTCTGGAAAAACAAGTAATCGCTCCCGCCACATGTGTTTTGGAAGTGCAGTGATACTCGCTGAGATAGCTCGTGAGCCCACGTTATACTTCAAGGCTGGAGTCCTGGCCCCTAACACAGCCTCAGATGGAAAGGAGGCTGAGATTAAATAAGGCTACAAAAGAGCTGACCATTGAGAATATCACCTTTGTATATAAATTTTAGGTTCTTTAATAACACAGAATGTATGTTAGATCATTCTTGTGATCTATTGTGACTCTATTCCTGGCCTTGATTTTATACTTAGTATGTATGTACAGTTTTCAAAAATGAATCCCAACTTTCTGGCACTATTTCCTTTTCCTTTTTCCAAGACTCTTTTCATTCAGAAGAAAATGGGTAAGGCACAGAGAAGCCTACTGTGGACTTGGAGGTGGGAAATTCAGGGAAGGGGAAGGGAGTGTGTAGAGAGAGGGAAGATCCTAAAGTAATGTGGGCAAGGAAGAAGTGGGGGTGTACTGCCCAGAGATGGGAAAGCATCATCCCATGAGAGGTCAAATTCAAAGAGTGGGGCCAGACCACTTGGGTTTTCACATATCCCAGTA
This sequence comes from Lutra lutra, assembly GCF_902655055.1. NCBI lineage: Eukaryota > Metazoa > Chordata > Mammalia > Carnivora > Mustelidae > Lutra > Lutra lutra. Next base: position 14,867,881 of record NC_062289.1, read on the forward strand.
AGTCTTGATCCTGGATGCAACCAAGAGTGGAACACTGTTCCTTGAGCTTTCCTTCTAGAATTTTTGGGTAAATCCAGATTTCCATCATATTTGTTGGAATAAGTCTTATGGATCTGTCTTTGGGCAAGACAGATCACTTAGAAGAGTCTGGAGTTATCTATAGCTGAGGTCAATATAAGTATTTCTGATAGGACAACAGATTTATTCATTCTCACCTAGATGAGAGAAGGAAAGAAAAATCCCATTTTAATGCAAGATGCATATGTAAAAAGTTGTTCTTCAAGCAGGAGGCAATTCCCAAAGAGAAGCAAAGCCCAGTTTGACCTTTGTGCATCTCTTTTTGATTTTCTAACATTCCTGAAGGATCTTTTGGAAAGAAGGGGGTAATTCTTTAGCTAATTCAGAATCATTAGAGAAAATAATTTTAATAATAGTAATAATAAAAATATAACATTTAACCATTGCTAATATGAGCCAGAGACTGATCTAAGACATTAACTCCTGACTCCTCTACATAAACTTGTACAATCAGAAGGTGTGAATAGAGAAAAAAGGCAAGTAGCTGAGCAGCTCTGTTTTCTTCTTTAATTTGTTTTGCTAGAAATTTGGAAGAATCCTTTTCCAAAAATCTGAGAACTCAAATCTTTCTCAGAAGAGGTCTTGGCAAGGTTTAAATGGCACTCCTCTTTATGAACATTATAAAACAAGGTGTTTAATATAATAGCTGATGTAGTGAACCTGCCAAAGTTTTACTAATGTGCCAGAACATTTACCAGCAAGCCCTTAATTACTAATAACACCCCCTCTGGATTCATCCTGAAAGCAACTTACTCTGTCTCTTTCTTGTCCCTGTTTGCTATCTCCATTCTCAACTGAGTGGAACACAGATTTTCTATCTTCTTGTATTGGAAGGGAAGAAGGATTAAGTAGGATGTACCGGAGAGAGATAAGGAGAATGAGAAGACTCCACCAGAGCAAGGATGGTAGAACTGGAAACTTGGGTCATTTTACTTAAACAGACAAGATTAAGTGATCACATATAGGGAGAGCCTGAGTTTCATTTAAGTTAACTTTGGGGGCCTCCAAATATGAGGCTAATTTGTGCATTAGTTTCCTATTACTGCTGTAAAAAATTACCACAAACTTGAAGACTTAAAACAACTCAAATAGGGGTGCCCATGTGGCTTAGTTGGTTAAGTGTCCAACTGTCTCTTTTTTTTTTTAACTCACTAGTAAATTTTATTGTTTTCTTTGATTGACTTGAAAACTTTCCATCTTGATTTTTTTTTCTGAAACTAAACAAGAAATGTATAGTTTTTATTTTAAAAAATGCGCAAAGCAATAATGTTTTATAAATTGCCCTATCAGGTGTTTCTTGTCAGCCTGCTTCAAGGAAATCCATGTGTTGAATATCCTTGCTCGCAGTTTAGCCCATACCAAATGGTTGTTTAATACATTTAGTACTCAATACATGAGCAGCAAACTGAACTGATCCTTCTGGAGAAAATATGGTTGAACAGCCAAGACCACTGGGTAGTCGAAGAGAAGACCACACATCCTGAGCTCCCCAGGAGTAAGTGGAGGCAGCTGATAACGGGGTATGCAGTGTTACCAGACATTGCTGGTCCTAAACCTTCTGCCTTCCTCTGCCACAAATGCAGTAGGAATGCCATCCCCCTCATCCTCTGCTTTTATCCTCAGAATTTCATGTGGTCCTTTAGAGGCAGATGTTACCCAAAGTTCACATGCAACCCCCAAATTGCCACAATCTTTCTTGTTTTTTTCACAGTGACTGAGATCAGAAGTTGAGCCCATCGATATTACAACTCTACACAGACTTTCTGATTTCAGAAGCAACTCCACTCTTTCTACAGCCCACTCAAAATTTGTCTTCACCATCTGGAGCCCTTCGGGCGTTGCTTCCTTGAAGTCACGATGTGACTGTGTGTCTTTCTGTCGGCTTCGATCTCCTGATGGCCAGAATCTCCAGGAATCATTGTCAAAAACATCAGCAAGAACAATTTCTTTGGTGGTTACATCAACATATTTTCCATCATAATATCAATCAGTGTAGAGTTCTGGGGCAACCAGGATTTCTCCAATCTACAAAAAATAACCTGTGTAGTGTGACTTTAGTCTGGCCTATAACAAGTCCAGCAAAGCAAAATTTTGCAGCAATTAGCTGTTCCCCAGACCACTGTGGCTCACTATTGGCATCATCCTTGAAAAACAGCTCCACTAGGTGGGTAAGACTTACATCCCTCCTGGACATCAGGATTTCTTTTGAGAAAAGACCCAGTTGCTATTCTTCTACAAACCCATTCAATTGGAATCATTTCACACTTGGGTGCAGTGAAAGCTGTCTCCCCACATTCTCTGCAGAAAGCAGTTTTGATACCTGCTTCCTTTAACAACTGAAAAGTACAGCAGGTAGTTTCATTTGAGATTGTAGCTTTTCCTTCCAGGTGATTCTTTCTGGCTGCATTTCCTGCTGTAATCTGGTCCTTGGACTGTAGGAGGACTTCTCCTGGACTATTTGGCAATTCATAGACTTCTTTTGTTTTATTCTCATAGAGGTTTCTTTTGTTTTGTTTTGTTTTTTAACCAATGTTCAGTACCTCAGTTGTCGCCATTATCATGCATGGGCTGGGGGCAGCAGCCTCACTGGGAGGAAAGGCAAGTCAAGACTCTGGAAAAGAGGAGTAGTCAGAGAGGTTCCAAGCGTCCAACTCTTGATTTCAGCTAGGTCATGATCTCAGGGTTGTGAGATCGAGCCCTGTGTCAGGCTCTGTGCTCAGCACAGTGTCTGCTTAAGATTCTATTCCTCTCCCTCTGCCCCTCAGCCTCCCCTCCCCCAGCCCCACTCTCACTCTCTCTCTCTCTCAAAGTAAGTAAGTAAATAAATAAATAAATAACAATAAAAAATAAAACAACTCAGATATATTCTCTCAAAGTCCTGGAGATCAGAAGTCTGAAATGAGTTTTATGAAAGTAAAATCTTGGTGTTGGCCAGGCTAGTTACTTCTGGAGGGTCCAGGGGGAGAACTTGTTCCTTGCCTCTTCTGTCTTCTGGATGTTGCAAGCATTTCTTAGCTTGAGGCTACATTGCTTGAGGCTACATTACTCCAATCTCTGTTGTCAATCTCACCTCACCTTCTTCCTCTTCCACAGTCAAATTGCTCTGTGTCTCCCTCTTATAAGGATTCTTAGTACATTCGGTGCCCATGTAAAAGTGTAGATAATGCAGAAAAATCTCCTTAAAATCCTTAACTTAATCACATCTGCAAAAACCCTTTTGCCATATATGGTAACATTTGTAGCTTCCAGGGAATAGGATCTAGATATCTTTGAGGGTCTGGCTATCATTGTTTGGTTAGCCAAGACAGCTGATGGATCATCGTGTTCAGAGAGCTGCTTTATGATTGGGAGAGCCTCGAGGTCTTGGAGAAGAGTGGTAGTAATATGTCCTTTCCTTCTGGGGAAATCTGATTAACCCTGAGTATCAGTTCCCAAGCTTTTTCCTAAATTGACTTAATTCTATCCTTGGAGTCAACCTGAGCCAAGAGCAACTCTCTTTTATCATGGTCTGCAGGGCAAATGTTTCCAAAGTACTCTCAGGAAAGAAAAACTTTTCCTCTACCCTCTTAACTTTAATCATCGAAGGCCTGTAAATTAACTTGACAAAGAGATTAGCAAGAGGAATAAACAGATTTAATTACATATGTATGCATGGAAGTTCACAGAGACACGCAGCTCAGGGAGGCAGTCAGAATTTGGGGCTGATAGGCCATCTTAACAGGGAATGGGGAGAGATAGAGGGACACTTCTGGGAAAACAACTGACTTCTTAGTGGGGAATGGATAAAGTGGGGAATGCACTTATGGAGAAACAACGGAAGTTTTTGAAAGATAAATGGGCACTTAGGAAAATATTTGGGAGATAGGAGGATTTTGTGGCAATGCCTCCTTGGGTGTGATGCCAACTTCTATTCTCTAAGAAGAGAAAGAGCCACTCTGGGGAGGGGATTTATGACAGTTAAGTTCTTTTGGGAAGCTCTGCTTTTAGGCAGATAAGGGATTTCAGGAACCCAGATGCCTTTGGCTCAAAACAATTTTTAGGCCATGGTGGCTTATTCTGGATCCCTTCAGAGCCCACCATTGTGCAAGATTTGATCCAACTTGAAGGTCTTCACTTTTGAGTCTTCTGCATATACCAGATATGTGTTCCTTGTTAACACACATTTATGTTACACGGAGAGAATGAACACAATTTGGGGGCTAGTGTATCAGCAAGGCTGTTGTTGTTGTTGTTGTTATTGTTTGTGGTTTTTTGTTTTGTTTTTAATAAGGAAGACGTATGACAAATTAGGTCCCAGAGGAGGAAAACCAGGGCAGATGACCCTGCAATGGAAGCTGTAATCCATCCTCCCATCTTAGAAGGAGGTCCTTTGTGGGGAGAATCTGTATCCACCTTGTGGGCATGGGTCTTGCTTCATAGCCTGGATCCTGCTGCTGTCTCCGTCCTCAGGCTGGGTCCTACTTTATGGCCCTGGTCTGGGTCCTCAGTCACTCCCCACACTTCCCTGCTTGGGCTTGTACATCTGATCCCCCCTCCTTGAACACTCTCTAGGAACTTTTGGGTTGACTCATCCTACTGTCTAAAAGTGTAGAGCCTTAATTACATAGTCCTCATGTTTAAACCTTAAAAATATAATAATCTTAGGAAATCTTCTGTCTTCCTTTAAATACCAGAGTCAGTAAAAATCCGTCCATGAAAGGGGTCGGGGGGAGGTGGTGGTGGGTGAGTCCCAGGGCCCAATGTCTCACTGGCACATTAGTTATCTGGGCCCTACACATGAGCCAGGGTGGCCTTCAGACAGGGAAAGGGATGTTTGTGGGTGCATGAACTTTGAGGCAGGGAAATGATAGAGTAACATGGAAGGGATCCGGGTAAAGGCACTTCTGTGCTCAGGGCCATAGTGGCACCATAAGTGAAGACTGGTTTCTTCATGCTACCAGGCCTACCCTACGGCTTTCTCTGGCCACATTCTAAATTGCAGGCTATACCTGTTGCCTCTTTTACTTTATTGTTCTGCTGTTGAAAGCTGACTTTTGTTACTACCACTTTACTGTGATGTCGACTCCTCAGCTCTCAAAATGACCCTCTCTCTGTTATTTTATGCCTCCTTAAAAGCACAGGATACCAGTCATTTTCCCCTCCTTTGAGATTGCTAATTTTTACAGGTTGTGTCCCTCCAAAAAGTTATGTGAAATCTTGACCCCTGCTACCTGTGAAGGGGAACTTATTTCAAAATAGGGTCTTTGCAGAGGTAATCAAGTTGAAATGAGATCATTAGGTTGGGCACTAATCCAAAATGACCAGTGTCCCTATGAGAAAAGAAACAGAACACACAGGGAGAAGGCCCGGTGATGATGGAGACAGAGATGGGTGTGCTACAGAGGTGAGCCGAGAAGCGCCACAGGTTGCAGGTCATGACCAGAAGGAAGAGGCAAGAAAGGATTCCCTCCTACAGCCTTCAGAGAGATTATGGCCCTGCTGAGCCCTTGGTTTTGGACTTCTAGCCCTCAGAATTGTGAAACAATTAATTTCTGTTGTTTGAAGCCATTCAGTTTATGGCATTTTGTTCCTAGAAAATAAACACACTCATGTTTAAAATATTATAATCCTGTGGGGCCCTGGCTCTCTGTCTCATCTCTGGCAATTTCTCTCCCCTCTTCTGGCTTCTCTTCCTCCTCCAGGTGCCTGATGCTCAGTGTTGACCAGGATTTCATACTTCAGTTTTAATTCTCTATTTGCATATCTGGCTCTCTCACTCATTTCTAAGCTCCAGCCCTCACTTCAACACAAGGGAAATGAATGTCAATACGTAACTTCTGATCATGTCTAACATTTTTACTTTCCATGGAACATATTCAACCTGGATGTCCCACCGCCTTCTTGAATTCATTATGTCTAAACTTAAACTAATTTTCAATGACCTCCTCCCCAGCCCCAGTCCCTTTTCATCCCCTTGCCTTCCTCATCTGTTCCTAGCTCAGTGCCCACCCCCAACCCCGGCATAGTCATCTGTTATCTGGAATCCTGTATAGTCCTGCTTCGAGTCTTCTCACGCTTAACCAGTTGCCAAATGGAGGAAGAGAACTTTTAACAATTCTCATCCGTGGAGTAGGTGCCCACGAAAGTCTGTGTAACAAACCATACCAAACCACCCTTGTTTACCATACTTTTACTTGTCAACTTCCCACGACTTACTTCCCCAACCCAAAAGCCCCAAACCCCTTTTCCTTTGTTTAGCCTAAGGTGGTATATAACCCTCCATCAACTGGCTGCCTATGGGCGTCTCATTTCTTTGTGAAATTCCCAAGCATACACACGTAATTAAATGTTTTGTTGTTGTTGTTGTTGTTGTTCTCTTATTAATCTGTCTTTTATCAGTTTGATTCAAGGGCTTCAGCCAATGAACCTAAGATGGATAGAGGGAAAAATAGTTTTTCCCCTCCCCCACAAAGGCTCCGAAAGCTGCTCGCTTCTTCAATCTCTCCCTGTCTTAGACACCAGACTGCCTGCAAGTGACTGGGAGCCAAAGAGTGGCTGTGATGGCCTGGCTGTAGCTGCCCAGCATGAGCAGGGATACAGGCATTGTGCCCATTGGGAGGAGGGAGCTCTCCCACCCAGATCCCGGGGAGGGACTGGGAAAGCACAGGTAGCTCACATCTGCAGCCAGCCAGCCAGGGAGGGGCGGGGCGGGGGGGGGGGGGGAGTGAGTGGGTGGGTGGGGTTGGGGGGTGGAGGGGGCGTGTGAGGTGGTAATCCTTGAGGGGATGGGCTCACAGATCAATGCCTCCCGGGGCCAGAGGCAGTTGACAAACTGGAGGTTTTGGGTGGGCTGTCTGTTCTTTGGGGGCAAGCCTGGAGGCAAGCCCAAGAAATCAAATCAGGGCCTCAGGCCCTTTGCAGGGCTGCTTTTTCACAACTCTGGTCATAGGTACTCAATGCCCGATTTAAAAATCTGATGATACCACATTAAAAATGTTGCAATTATCTTCCTTTGATAGTTGTTAGTGGCTTCAATTGGGGTGACTCAGATTAGTCTATCACAGGGTTGATAAAAAGGTTTTCTTGGTCCCTGTTTTGGAAATGAAAATGGGTATCCTCTAAATGGATCTTAGGGGAGTCTAACGGATGACCTTGTTAATGCCAGCTGGATGGGTTTGTAGAAAGACCCAGCCACTGACCTATGTTCTTTGCTAAGGCAAATACATGCAACATTGCCATTGCTTTCTTTGTTTATGTCAGGATGTTTCAGGTTCATTAGATGACCCACCCCAGGGGTGTGTGAAGAGGTAGACTTTAGATGGGTGTGCTTCTGGCCACAGGGAAGTTTCCCAAGCTTTCTTTTTGATTTGGATTGGGAAGACTATGTTTCTGAGCCTGGGCATAACCCGCACTTGTCAAATGAAAGCACAAATAGGCAAACAGATAGGCACATTTTTTTTAAGTTAAAAATGAAACAATAAGAAGGCTAGAAGCAATTAAATTTCAGTAATATTTTCAATAAATTAATGGCCTGTGTTTGTGGCAGCAGACACTTGGAAAAGATTGAGCTGACAGATGGGCACAAATAAAGCCACAGGAAAACTGGGAAAGATGATAAATATTATCTGCAGGCCATTTTCATCCCCTTTGTTAATTAGCCATTCTGCTCTTTTTACAATAGGTAAGCTTCTATTTCATTATTTTTTTTTACTCTGAAATTCTTTCATTTCATATTGTTTTCTTTCAAATTTTCTCATCTTTCCCTCCTGTGTTTTTTTTTTTTTTTCCTACCCCAAATTTGCTTCAAATTTCAATCCTATTTTCTCTCCCACTTTTCCTGCAGTGAGGTTTTTGCAGGGGAGAAAGCAAGGACGTTTCCTTTACCTCCTGTCATCTCCCTAACAATTTTCTTGCTATTAATGTCTAACAACTTCCCAGCCCCAGGGAATACAAATTCCTTTCCTTTTCTATAAATTGTTGTGTGCTGTTCTCACTGCCCATCACTAAAAATACAACACAGCATTATTGATCTCGCTTTCCCTCTCTCTTGCCCCCTTAGAAGAATTTTTACAAATGAATTGGTTCTGCCCTGTATCTCTTAATGGTTTGTATTTTCTGATGTCCGGTTTGGCACCCTGGCAGGGTCATTTAGTTGAAAGAACGTGGTCTTTGGAAACAGCCAGCCCTCGGTTCCTATTCTCATTGCTCATATTCTGGTTTTGTCTCTTATTAACCAGATGACCTTGGGTAAGTTCTTCAGGCTCTCTGAGCCAGTGTCTTCATCCCAGTGATTCCTACCATCTGATTTGTTGATGAGTCTCGAGGAGATGTGGTCCATATATCACCCAGCACCTCCCTTCGCTTCTCTGATAGCAGGATGCCAGAGGGATATGGCCAGTCAAGTGATATCCTTGCTCTTCCTTTTTATTTACAGCTCTCAGGAGGCCATGGAGAGGACAACGGGATGACGCTGGGCTCCCCATTCTGTAGAGCAGTTCAAGAGTGGTGCAAGGTCAAAGAGCTATAATGAAACTCCCTGAAAATTTATCTAATTTGAGTAATTCAGATCTTAGCCAATTGCCATCTCCTCAGAGAAGCCTTCACCGAGCATACGATCAGAAGTAATTCCCCTGGTCATTCTCTAAGCATTATCCTGCTTTATCATCATTACAACACTCACCACTGTCTGAAATTACTTACTAATTTGTGTGTTTCCTCATTTATGTTTTGTCTGTTTCCTCCATTGAAATGTAAACTCTATGACAGCTGGAAAGCTACTTACCTTATTTTCTGTTACAGCCTCATTGCTTTGCTCAGTGTTTGACAAAACTAGGACCCCAATAAGTGTTCGTTACATGGAGATCTCTCTAATATTGGAAATTACCCCAGGCTCCATCAATGAATGAATACAGCAAAAGATTTCGTTTTCAGCTGGGGTCAACTAATCTTAACCGGTTCATTTCTGTGTCTGCAGGTGTAGTGGGTGTGGTGGGGCAGATTTCTTTATTAGACTCTAACTGCATCCTAGTTCAGCACAGCGATCTACCCACCAGTTACCTAACTCCTCAAGAAGAAACAGATAGCAGTTAAAAAGTTTTGTTTAGTTCATGAAGCAATCCTTGCTCCACAACCGATCATTCATTCCTCTCTTTTAAAACACTTTCTTAGCTTGTCTTCTAGAATACTATTCTCTCTCGACTCATCACCTCCCTCACCAGCACCCCATTTCAGTATCCATGGTTGGTTCTTCTTCATCTCCCCAATCTTGAATGTCTTCGTATCCATCAGAATTCACTCTGTAATGTAGTGAAAAGAAGGGCCATCTGTACCCCAATGTTTATAGCAGCAATGGCCATGGTTGCCAAACTGTGGAAAGAACCAAGATGCCCTTCAACGGACGAATGGATAAGAAAGATGTGGTCCATATACACTATGGAGTATTATGCCTCTATCAGAAAGGATAAATACCCAGCTTTTGTAGCAACATGGACAGGACTGGAAGAGATTATGCTGAGTGAAATAAGTCAAGCAGAGAAAATCAATTATCATATGGTTTCACCTATTTGTGGAGCATAACAAATAACATGGAGGACATGGGGAGATAGAGAGGAGAAGGGAGTTGAGGGAAATTGGAAGGGAAGGTGAACCATGAGAGACTGTGGACTCTGAGAAACAACCTGAGGGTCTTGAAGGGGTGGGGGGTGGGAGGTTGGGGGAACAAGGTGGTGGGTATTAGGGAGAGCATGTATTGCATGGAGCACTGGGTGTGGTGCAAAAACAATGAATATTGTTAAGCTGAAAAGAAATAAATAAAAAAGAAAAAGAATTCACTCTGTAGGTGATTCATCTAGTCATGTGACATCAGATACCCTCCTATTTTGACAACCTTCACATTTTTTTCTTCAGCCTAGACCTTTGAATTCCATATACACATCTCCAACTGCCCTGTGATATCTCCACTTGGATGTGAGGTTGATTGCATTAATATCCATAGCCTTTGCCCATGAAATTTTACATTTTCTTTCACTAAAGAGGCAAGGTTTACCTTTCCTGCCAACCCTGCTAAACCTGTGCTTAACCGTGTCACTTGCTTTGCCAATAGATGAGGCAGAATTCATGGCATGCAAGTTCCATGCCTGCTCCTCAAGAGTATGTGTGTGTTTTCACTTATTGTCTCTTGTGCTTCTGCTATTGCTATGAGAAGTATAAGACCAGCCTAGACTCTGTGGTCTCAGAGGCTGTAGGGGAGGAAAAAAATTTTCTTCTACTTTTCCATGTTTTTTTGGCTGGTCTATTGATGAAATTGACATACAACAGATTAAGACAGAAAAATAAATTTAATTAGCTATGTATGTAAGCCTCAGAAGAGATATGAAACCCAAGGACAAGTTGGGAAATTCATTCTTGTATGTCTGGCTAGAGCAGATCCCCAGTATACTGATCATTTGTTTGTTTGTTTGTTTGTTTGTTTGTTTATTTATGTGAGTGTCTATTCAAATTTTGTGCCCTTTATAAAATTGTGTAATTTGTCCTCATATTTTTGAGTTGTAAGAGTTCTTTACATGTTCTAGGTAAAAGTACTTTGTTATATATATGTGTTGTGTATGTTTTCTCCTGTCCTGTGTCTTGCCATTTTGATTTCTGAACAGCAAAAGATTTTAATTTTAATGACATCCAATTTATCTTTTTTCATTGTTTTTTCTTTTCTGGATTGTGCATTTCATGTGCTATGAGCTATTGAGCTTAGAGGTGGCTTGGGATTCAGCACTATCTAACTGATACAGAACCCTAATAGGTATCTCAAAGTGAATGTGTCTAAAACTGAAGTCCTGATTCTCACCCTTTCTTGATCTTGCTCCTCAGACAGTTGTCCTCATCTTAGAAAATGTGATCTGTTCTTCCAGTTGTCAGGCAAGAAACCTTTATTCTTCTCTTCCTGTCATACTCCACATGCAACCATTAGCAAATCCTACTGGAATTCTTTTAAAAATATATCCAGAATCTAACCATGTCTCACCATCTCTACCACTGGGCCAAGTGGCTATGATTGTGCCCTGGTTTTTGCAATAGTCTCCTAAGTGGCATCCCTGCTCCTTCCTTGTCTCATTGCAATTTATTCTCAACACAGAAGCCAGAGTGATATTTTAAAAATTTTAAGATTGATCATGTCTGTCAACTGCTCAAAATCTTTACAAGGCTTCCTTATCATTCAAAGTAAAACTCAAAATCCTTATAGTAATTCAAAACACCCAACACAATCTTTCCCTCCACCTCTACTCTCCCTGAAAACATTCATGCCCACTCTTCCAGCCGTTTCTACTGTTCCTGGCCTTCCTGCTATTCCTTTAACACTATAAGCAAACCCCTGCCTCAGGGCATTTGCATCTATTGTCCCATATACCAGCAATACATTCTTCCCACATACTTGTGCCCATAAATTTCTTCATTTTCCTCAGCTATCTACTCAAATGTCTTTTCAGCTCCTGGCATCGTGTACCTTACTATTTTTTCCCCCATAACCCTTCCTACCACCTAAGTTTTATATATTTGGTAGATATTTGTTTTTTTCACTGCTTTTCCCTCTATCTTGGCAAACCTTTAGAATATAAATTACATAAGGGCAGGGATGTTATTTTGTTGCAGTTGAATCATCAGGGCCTGAAAATTATAGGCAATTCAAGAATTTAGTGATAAAATATTAATCAGTGTACAAACTTCTTAATTTAAGAATTTACAGATTATATTGTAGGGGAACCTGGGTGGCTCAGTCAGTTAAGTGTCCGACTCTTGATTTCGGCTCAGGTCATGATCTCAGGGTCACCAGATCAAGCCCCTCATTGGCTCTGCACTCAGTGTAGAGTCTGCTTGTCCTTCTTCCTCTGCTCCTCCCTGACTCTCTCTCTCTCTCTTTTTCTCAAATAAATAAATAAATAAATAAATAAATCTTAAATTTAAAAAAAAAGATCATATTGTAATTTTAGAAAAATAGAAAAATTCTGAATATTCTCTACACTTGGAGAATAATATATTTACAATGTTGATTTTCTAAAATAGTCTTACTGCTCACCGATGGAAGGCACCAGGCAAATGTTGGGTTAGGAATCAGCCATTCCAATTGTCTTTTGGAGAGATTTGAAATAATGATATGAAAAATGCTTTTAAGTAAGTTTTTTTAAAGTGGAATAAAAAAATGGTATATGTCATAGTAATAATGGAAGAAATTGGCATAAAAAAAAGGAGGAGAAAAAGTACACCACAATTTCTGAAAGTGTATTTCTTAGTAGTGGAATAATACATTGTAAGTGTCTTTTAAACTAAGCTAGTCTATTTCTACTTCTAGTGGCACCTCTATCTTTGCTTTTCCGTTTAAGAAAGAATAATATGTTTTTTTCAAACCATGGAAGCCCCCTAATACCTAGATTGTTGGTTCTACTGCCCTCCGTTGAGAATGACTGTCATTTGTTCATTTGCTGCCCCCTGCAAACTGAGTCCAGAGGGAGGGACTTTACTCTCTCAGTTGGGCAGCAGAGACTAAAACAAACACAGACTTCTTTTCCACCCTAAATCCACACCCCCTCTCAGAGGTATAGGAGGAAGGTGCTACTGGTGAACATGGATTCTGAGTGAGCTTTAGTCTCTGGAGAGTGTGAGCGCTGCAATTCCTGCTTTGGGAACACGATATGAGATGAAATCCTCCTTCCATCTTCTGAATATGTTCACAGGCCACCCTGGGCTTCTCTGCGATATCTCTTTCCCACTACCTTTTGTTCCCCCTACCCCCTAGGGAGAAGCAGCTCTGGTGAGTTTATGCAGTTGAAAACATGAATATAAAAAAAATACCACTAAAAATCTTAATTCACATACGAAGGTAAAAAGAAATACGTCAGTCCCATCAAATGTTTGAAAAAATTGTCAAGACTCATGTAATTTCAAAGCAGATGGGCAGAATGAATATTGCAAAGCTTGTTTACACTTTTATAACATGGCTTGCCACTTTAGGTGACAAACAGAAGTACCAACCTGGCTTTGTAGCATCCTCTAAACCCTGCTGTTTTTTTATGCGCAACGGAACTCCTACACGTGAGCTGTTTTTGTTTTGTTTTGTTTTACTATTATGCTATTATTTTAGCACTCACTGTTATTATCATGTAAAATATTTTTCCAACCCATAACAATGTCACTTAAGTATTCATAAAATAGCGACGAAAGTGCTCACACTGAAAAATGTGCCCCCAAATCAATAGCTTTTGAAGGGAAGTTATATGTGATAAGATGCCGAGAAGAAAGGGAAGCAACCGCAATGACACATGGCGCAGTTAACGTGGGAGATGACATTCTGAAATATTAGATGTAACGTCGGGAGCAGGAAAAGCGGGTTTAAAGCCAAAATATGTTACAACTTGTAAATGTGCTCTGAGAATACATCTGTCTTATTTTATATTTATTCCTTTGAGAAAATCATTCTTGAATTATGCAGGTTCGAATTACACAAGGTCTTCTGAGATGCATCCTTTGTATGAAATGAGACCTCCCTGTATTTTTATAGCCAGAAATAATCCAACTTAAAAAAAAAAGTCAGTGCTGCTTGCCACCTAAATAAACAAGTTCCAAGTTGTCTTTTTAATAGGAAAACTACATTTTTAGATTATATAATCCATCAGTTTGAATTGCTTAGAAAATCCCCCATGTGCAAATATGTGTGAAGGAGATTTTTTTTTGGTGATAAGAATCAGGTAGTTAATATTTCCAAAGCATTTCGTTCAGACACATGAAGGACTAAATTAATTTCCTTGAAGTGTTTAGGAGAATGCACAGTTATTAATCTAATTCAGCTTCTTGTTAGTGCAAAATTCACTGGGATAGTGCAGTGGAATGGTCAGCTGTCGAGATGATTTATGCCATTTATTATTTTTTAAAGGAGGATGTTTTGCATTTTTTTTATTTCCATGTGATAACCTCAGCAGAATGAAATCCCATTTCTAGGTTCCACAATGCCATAAAAACAGGTTCGGGTTTTCAAGTTCAGCCCTGTGATTTGTGTGTGTAGTTGCAGTTTGTGATGTGTCAGCCAATGAACAGCTGATTTAATAACAGTTAAGAACCCCTACTACCCAGGAACGACTGAAGGGATGTTTCCTTGGATCAATAGTATTGCCTGCTTTTACCATGGAAATAAATCATTTTGCCATGTGGTTGCCAAAATGTGAGGGTTTTTGGATCAATGACACAAAGCTATGTCGTCTTTGAAGAGACTAGGAGGTCTTAGTCCATCAATCAGATCAACTTTAATTAAATCTCATTTAATGGACTATTGCCTAATGAAAAGAACACTTAAAAGGAAGTCATAGTTGAAGCACCCGGGGCTTTTCTCTTCAAATGGTAAACCCTCTAAAAGGAAGGCAACATTGTACTGGAGCTGGTCTGCAGATGAGTTTCTGAGAGCGGCTCCCTTTCTGAGGTTCCTGCTCAATCCTTCCCCTCTTGATATAGAAAAAAAGAAGCTGCGGTCTGTAGCAGGGAACGGAATTGATCTTTAATTAGATTTTCAGTGTTTAAAAATAAAGATCATCAAGAAACTTTTTCCCTTTCCTTATGCACTTTTACGCAACCACATCTTAAAAAAAAATGGTGGTAAAATATGCAAATAGTGTATGCCATTTTAAAGCCTGTCACTTAGTGGCATTGATTCTATTCCCCGTGTTGTGCAGCTATGGATGCTACCTGTTTTCTAAGCTTTTTCATCATCCCAAACAGAAACTCTGTGCCCATGAACATTAAAGCCCTGTTCTCTCTTCTCCTGGCCCCTGGTAACTCGAATCCACTCTCTGTCCCCTAAATTTGCCTATTCTAGGTATTTTATTTAAGTGAAATCGCACAATATTTGTCCTCTTGTGACCAGCTTATTTCACTGGGCATAAGGCTCATCCGTGTTGTAACGTGTCGGGGTTTGCTGCCTTTTTAGGCTGACTAGTGTTCCATCCTATGTATATATCACATTTGGGTTATTTATGCACCTGTTGATGGGCATCTGGGTCCCTGGCAGCTCGTGACTCTTCACACAGTGGTAACTTGACAGATATTTCACTCTTGGTCTGCAATGTACTTCCTTCCCCTTTTATCTGTTCAACTTCAGCTTGAACTTTGCCTCTTAGGAGAAGTCTTGTACTACTCTGGGCAAAGGTAGAAGGTAGACCCTGCCCCACCCATGTGCTTGTAGGCCTTTATAAACCTCCATTTTGATGGGGTTCACAATGCCTTGTAATTATATTGAAAAGTCCATCTTTCCCAGTGCATGGAGAGCTCGTCAAAGCACTGGGTGTCCTGCTGTCCTTCGGCTTTGCCACCTTGCCCAACAGGGAGTAGATGTTCATTAGGGTGTGTTCCTTATACAGGAAGCATCCTCCTCGCAAATGGCAAATACAGACCAGTGACCCATTCTGTCCCTCTTCCCTGTCATTCTCAGTGCTGACCACACCATGAGCTTTTTTGGTGGCGGGGAGGCAGGTTCACTGTGACAGACTCCTGGGGTTTTCAGAATTTAGAAGGAGAATATCTAAGGTGAATTTATAAAAAGGGAAAGAACAAGGGGGGATGTTGAAACTCCCAAGTACGGTGGTGGGAAGATGAATCTTGAAGACTTGAAGCCCCTAGAGGGACAAGTGTCAGACCCAGACATGGATGGGACAAAGAGAACATGGTGGAGGCAGTCAGCTGTCCAGCTGTCCCGCTCGCCTTCCACAGTGTATGCTCGGTGGGAGGCGGCTGCCCGGCTGGGGTCTGCATAGCCTGGCTCTCTTTGTTTCCAGGTGGGACCCCAGGACTAGTTGTCACTGGTGGAATAGGAGTGGCAGTGATATGCATCGCTTCCACACAGGCACCGGTGTCTTCTCTACCTCCTCTCTCTCTCTGTTACTCTTGCTTGGAACCAGAAACCCTGCTGTCTAGGGGATGACGGGTCCTGGCCAGAGAGAGCCCTAGTCTTTCATCAGTGCATGTGGATGGCTGCCTGCCAGAGCCCCAGGCCAGCTGAACGTCAGTGAGAAGTGAACGTTTATTGTACTGAGCTGAGGTTTCAGGGTTTACGTGTTACAGAAGGAAGTATTATTTTAACTGCAGAGAAACTGTGAAAAACAAGTCCAAGCAAGCCTCTGGCAGCAGGCAGTCTGAAAAGTACAGTCTTCCCCCAAACAGAGAGGCAGCACGCGATGAGTCACCTTGGGATGAGCTTCCCCGTCCCCCTCTTCGGCAGGGGACTTGGCGCCTAGCCTTCCACTATCAGCTGTCTCAGAGACTCGAGGCTGCAGAGAGTCACCCATCCCCATGCAGAGGGCACTTCCCGGGAGTGGGCAGACCTGTGAAGGTGATGGGATAATCTCTCTCTAGAGTAGGTGCCGTTATATGACAGACGTGATAGGATATCTCGCTGTTGCTGACTGGAGGGGAATTGGAAGTCACGGAGATGGGCGTTGGTTGGCCTGGAAGAAAGCAAACGTCTACACTGTGAACCGCCTGTGCGGCCGCATGGCAAGGATCTGAGAATGGCCTCTAGGACCTGAGACCTGTCTCTGGCTGATGGATAGCAAGTGAACTTGATCTTGGTCATACAGTTGCAAGGAAATGAATTCTGCTGTCAACCCGAATGAGCTTAGAGAACCACCAAGCCCCAGAGAAGAATGGCAGCGCTGGCTATTGCCCTGATTTCAGCCCAGTGAGACACTAAGCCAAGGATTCAGTCAGGTTATTCCTGGATTCCTGATCTACGGAAACTGAGATGATAAATTTGTGATGTTTTAAGTTGACGAGTTTGTGGTAATTTGTGACACACCAGTATGAAACCCAAGATCATGCCCTTTCTCTGGCTGTCCAATAGCTAATGACTGATCTGATCTCTATGGGACTATAAAGCCTGGCTGTCTTGGCCCAAATTAGATAATTCTAAAGGGATAATTGGCTCCAGATGTTCCCATAAGATTGGCTGGGGCTCTGATTGGGCCGGGGGAGAGATTCTGACCCCCCCCCCCAATTCCAGCATGTGAGGGGTTCCCCCCAAACTAATAAGTAATGCTCTGACACCAGCTGGATATCCTACAACTTCACTCAATTCTGACACCATCTACTGGGAGATCGCATCAGATTCCACAGGTTAAGAATTCCTGAGACATCTCCAGTGCCAAAAAAAAAAAAGTGGTTTTATTAAAGCACAGGGGCAGGACCCGTGGGCAGAAAGAGTTGCCCTGGAATTGTGAGGAGTGACTGATTATATACTTTCAAGTTGGGAAGGGGTCAGGGATAAGGTATGTCTCTGAGGAATTTGGAAGCAGGGCTTTCAGGACGTGGAGGGGCTAGGTGCTATTAAGATACCATCATCTACTACTGTCTAGTAAAACATTGGTCATGAGACCCTTCAGATGTATATCAGTGGGTCATCCATTGTGAGGATGATTGCTAACATATATCTTGGGAGGTGGGTAAAGATAAATGGACATTTCCAAAGTGATTTTTTTTTTTTTTTTACATTAAAGTAGACTTATAGGATCCTGGAGGTTTGGGCAATGTCAAGCTAATGTTGCCTTCTGCCCCTAGCAAAAGTATTCACACTGAGACAGCTGAGTTCCTGGAGGAAGATCACTCTGTCTATCTCCAGTACTGTCAATGAGCTGCAAGTTGTAAGGAAATTTAATTTTTTTTCTGCATTTCTTTTGCCTTTGTTCTCCACATCAATTAGTATCAATTTATTCACGTTTACTCAAGTATATTAGTCACTAGCACTGAGGTAATCCAGCCCCACTGGCTGGGCATTTTGAACAAATGAAGTAATTTTTTCACAATCCTGGGGCCGTAATTCTAAGATCAAGGTGTTGGAGGGTTGGTGTCTTCTGAGGTTTCTCCCTGTGTCTTCACATGATCTTCTGTGTGTCTGCGCCCTACTCTTTTCTTCTTGTGAGGACACCAGTTATATTTGATTAGGGCCCATCCAATGACCTTATTTTTACTTAATTACCACTTTAAAGTCTTCATTTCCAGTCAACATCTGAGGTGTTGGGGGTTAAGACTTCAAAATATGAATTTTGGAAGGACATAATTCAGCCCATAATACCAGGAGTGTAGACTTTTAGATTGTTGCAATCTTGAAAATACAAATCATGTGGGGCTTGGGGGATGGATTTGATATATATTTCAGAATTATTTCTGTCTTCAACTCACATCTTTCATCTGCTCCTGCAAAGGTAGGGCATGGGCTGAGCAGAGCATTGAGCTCATAGGGCACTGTCAGGAGGCAGACATTAGGGGGCAGCATACTGAGCGAGAGATGATGGGAAAAGTCTGGCTCGATTAGCTTTTGTGCAAGGTACTGACCCAGGTGAGAAGTGGAGCATCAAGTCAAGTATGTTCTCTGCTCACCTATCCTTCCTTTGAGCATTCGTTATATCCTCATCCTATATTGGACTGTAGAAATGTCTATCACAGCCCCAAGACATTCACTGAACATGAGGAACACTCATAGAATAGAACATTAAATGAACACTTACATCTTGGAAAATGTAAACTTTGGGAAACATACATAGTGTGTAATTTTGTAAAGTTCAAATTTTGTAGGTTCACAGAGAACCCAGCCAAAACCTCAACAATTTTATTATAAGAATAAATCAAATTTTATGTAGAAGGACAGTAAATGGCCAGACCTCACTTTTGCTGTGACCCTGGAAACAGTGCTTTATATAAAACCAATTGTTGTAGAAGGCACGGTCAATCTTAAATGACTGTGTTACATTCTTATTCCAAAGAAATTACAGATCAGGCTAAGAATATATAATACATGTAAAGCCACAACATCTATAAACCTTTAGTATAATCATATAAGTAGTAAAATTATATTAGAGGTCATAAAATGGACATAAATGTACTCTGTATATTGATTATAAAATAGGCCCAAATGTGTTATAGAATATATGTATGTTTTATTAAAAGTATAACTTTACCATAAATTTGACTCACTTCTGGTATGCCAACTGTACTAAACATATAATTAACATTAAATTTGTTTAGCTTTTAATTCTGAGGTGGCTTCAAGTTGTGCTTTAAATCACCTTTTTCTCAAAATCTCTCAATAACACTGGTCAGGGCAGGTGGGACGCTCATTATTTTCCCCACAGAAATACCTCTTTGCAGTTAACCGAGGAGGTATTATTCCCAGGGTTACTCTCAAAGTTGGACTCTTCACTGGAGCATCTTTATGCATTTAATGATGGTTTCTGTGTGAATTTTGATTTTGAGATCAGCTATCCATCGAGCCCATTCCTCTTTTCTCTCTTTGTTGCCTCTCTGATTTCTGACATCAAGTTTCATCCAAGTTGAATGCCCCCAACCATACCCACTTCCTATTTCTGGAGCCTCCTTTCAGTATATGTTTTATGGAGTGGGGGGTGGGGTGCAGGGGCTTCTCCTCCCACCATGGAGCCTGAGGTTGGGAGAGCTCTCTCCCTGCCCTTTGACAGCCAGTCTGAGGACAGAACTCAGCCTCAGGGGGATCTCAACCTTGGTCCCACTCTGTTTAACTGCTGGACCTGATTGGTCTCCCATGGAAAGAGGCACGTCCTGTTTTCCCTGACAAGTTTTGCACCTGGCCCAGAGGAGCTACTTATTCACATCCTTCACAGAACGAATGGATTCTTCCTTCTGGGGTCTACAACCAGGAGATCAATTTCCTTAGTTACCAGATCTGGAGAGGTTTTAGAGTGGTGAGGTCCAAGCAAGGAGTTCGCAAATTTGAATTCCACGGACCGTTCCAAGGACTCATTAGGTTGCTTCAGAATTGGGTCTTGGGCTCTATCACCCTTGCAAACTTCATCAGAGTTGGAATTATAGAGAACAGGATACATTTATTAATTTACACCGTGCCATTAGTGCAGTTGGCTGCACATGGCATTCTCTTCTTGGGTATTTCCCAGGTAGCTAAATTCAGATCAGAACACCGCTGGGTGAATATATAATTAGACTCTAAAGGGAGCTGTATGTCCCTAAGGGATATTTCTAACAAGCTGTGGTAGCTTAACAGAAATACCTTTTTTCTCTCTGGGGAGAAAGAATATTTCTGCTCAGCAGTTGTCTGAGAGAAGATAGTGCAGCTGCTGAAGCTTGATCTGGGGGCTTACAGTTTTGTGTTATATGTGTTTAATTTTTTCAATGCCCTGCCCTCCCTAAATTTAGAAAGACTATACTGCTCACGGAAGTATCAGATAATGGTTATTTTTGCCTGAGTATGAATTCAAATCTATATATTATCTTTCTAAGGTGTTCAAAGCTCACCTAAAAATTTGGACCCCAAAGGGTTGCACGGGAGTCGGGGGGAGTGTTTTTTGGTCAGAGGGCAATTCGTAACTGTCACCTCATGTGAGCACACTCCTACCCTGTCTGTAAATAAGATGCTGTTTCTGCTTCCAAGATCCAGAACTATCTGAATGGAGTTGCATAACTGTTGGATGGGTTTTCTAGAAGACACTCTGACACTGATCCTTAGTTTTTATAACCTTAATGTTTTTCTAACCTTAATGAGGACAGTCGCTCAGCTTTGTCTCTTGATTCTTCAAATTCTTAATTAAGTACATTTCCACGCCAGGGCTTTTTCCTTTCCCTAGAAAATTCTTCTGCCAAGTACCCATACGGGTCTCTCACTTCCTTCAAAACTGTGCTCAGCATCTCCTCAGAGAGGCTTTCCCTCACCATCCATCTAAAATGGTGGCCCATCACTCTATCTCCTTATCCTGCTTTCCCTTATTCAGAGCGTTTATTATGGCTTGCCAGTACGGTATACATTTAGTGATTTATTATCTATCTCTCTTGTGTGTTAGTTTCTCTTTTTTTTTTTTTCGTAAGATTTTATTTATTTTTTGAGAGAGAGGGCATGAGCGAGAAAGAGAGCACAAGCAGTGGGGAGGGGCAGAGGGACAAGCAGATGCCCCGCTGAGCAGGGAGCTGGATGTGGGGCTCAGTCCCAAGACCCTGGGATCATGACTTGAGCTGAAGGCAGACACTTACCCAACTGAGCCACCCGGGTGCCCCATGTTAGCTTCTCAAGGGCAGGGGCTTAGCCTGGCACAGAGTAAGTTCTCAGCAAACATTTGTTAAACAAGTGGATGAATTAGTGAGTGTCTTAATCCCAGGTTCAGAGGTTATTTCTCGTGCATAATTTTGTCAGCTGGGCCCATTCTTTTCTTTGTTATTCCTTCCTCTTTCCCCCTTATTTTTCTTCCTAAGGTAAGCTTTTACTGGGTCATGGAAACCCTCTAGTGGGAAAGAATCCTTCTAGAAAGATTCCTTCAGAATCATTTTCTGCAGACCAATACTGTTCTCCATGGATTCTCGCCATCTTCTTTCCCAAACGGTGGTCTTTTCTGCGGGTGCATTCTCCATATTTTAGGACCTGCAGCTCTCTGTTTATTGATTATGCCATCACTCTTCCCATCTGGCTTGAGGATGACAATCGTGAACAGACTGAGATCATGGAGACAGGAGGTAGTGACTTTAGACTCTTGGAGCCCTAATATCTGTCACGCTGAAGGCATTTCGTAAATACCTGTTGAGTAAGTGGATGTGAATGATGACAATGATGACAAGACACTGAATTAGAAGGCATCTAGGTAGCACTTTAGGGGTAGAATGCCTAACAAACTAGTTTTTAAAATGTTATAGATACTATTCATTTTCTTTCCTTAATGCAAGATCCTTTTTCCATTGCTCTTATTTAGCCAGAAAAAGAAATGAGAACAAATGTACCAAATCATTGTTTTATATCTGATCATTAATTATCATTTATCCAAAATACAAGTGTGTAATTTAGTTTCAGGATTACTGTCATGATAGCAAATCAGGAAATGTATATATAATAATAACTTCATTTTCTCTCCAAGTTTATTAATTTTAAAATAACTGCTGTACATTTATATGTTAAAATTTTTTTTAAGATACCTAGTGGAAGATTAACTCTTTCTCACCCTGTGTTCTAATTCACAGGTTACAGTCCCTGGATAGAACCATGATTCCCAGTTTCTTATGTAGTCTCTCACTTGATTGTGACACAAACATATAGTTAGCTTTTCTTTTTCTTTTTTTTCTTAAAGATTTTCTTTATTTATTTGACAGAGAGATCACAAGTAGACAGAGAGGCAGGCAGAGAGAGAGAGGGAGAAGCAGGCTCCCCACAAGCAGAGAGCCCAATGCGGGGCTCGATCCCAGGACCCTGAGATCATGACCTGAGCCGAAGGCAGAGGCCTAACCCACTGAGCCACCCAGGTGCCCCTATAGTTAGCTTTTCTTAAAAGAAAATATGAATGGTATCATACAATACTCATTATTCCTCACCTTTATATTTTTATTTAACATAGAATTTCAAGATTATTCCATTTTACTACATGGAGAGCTGCCTCCTTTTTTTTTTTATCGTATTGTCTGCATCATGATAATTTAATCCTTTCTCCACTGGTATGCATTTGTTTCCAATTATTGCAATCACAAATAACATCACTTCATACATGGGTAACTATAACTGTTGGATAAAGTTCTAAAAGGGGAATAGTTGCGGTGAAGGGGGAGTACATTTGTAATTTTGACAGATAATGCCAAATTGTCTTTCTTGAAAGTTGAACTGTTTCTACTCTGACTTGTAATCCTGGTTTTCAGTGATAAGTTTCATTATTGGTATGGGTGTTGCTATATGTTTCTATCTTCAACAGTGTGGTTTTTCCTTTTTTTTTTTTAATATTTCATTTATTTATTTGTCAGAGAGAAGGAGAGAGAGAGAGAGAGCACACAAGCAGGCAGAGAGGCAGGCAGAGGCAGACAGAGAAGCAGGCACCCCGCTGAGCAAGGAGCCCATGCGGAACTCGATCCCAGGACCCTGGGATCATGACCCGAGCTGAAGGCAGCGGCTTAACCTACTGAGCCACCCAGGCGTTCCCAACAGTGTGTTTTTAAACTCTTTGATAACTTAACCAGTCTTTGAGGTGAGCAAACACCCTCACTGCCATTTTAATTTGCATTTCCCTCTCTCTGAGGGAGGCTGAACATCTCCCCAAAGATTTAAGATTCATTTGTATTGGGGCGCCTGGGTGTTTCAGTTAGTTAAGCAGCTGACTCTTGCTTTTGGCTCAGGTCATGATCTCAGGGTCCTGAGATGGACCCCTGCTTTGGGCTCTGTCTCAGCAGGGAGTCTGCTTGAGGATTCTTTCTCCCCTCTCCCTCTGCCCCTTCCCCTGATCTCTCTCTAAAATAAATAAATAATTTTTAAAAAGATTCATTTGTATTTCTTTTGTTGGGAACTTTTTGCCTTTATCCCTTCCCCATTTCCTCATTAGGTTCTTTTTCTAATCATCGTTCATTTGTTGGAGCTTTTTATATATTAAAATAGCTAGTGGAAAAGTTATTATTGCTGATGGTAGTTGACTAGGGTTAAGGTCACTGGAAAAAATTGCATCAAATGAAACATTAAGCACTTGAAATTCAATGTCATGTTGCCATTTCTAAAAATGAAGATAGATTTAGAAAGATACTTACGATAATATTTAGATTCCCCAAACAGTAATTGGCAATTATGCTTAGTTCCAGGGCCTGTATGTGCCATTCACAGATATTGAAAGCTTGAGATCTTAGATGATCTGGTTCTAAGGAGGAGGAGGAGACCAAGGGCAAGAAAAATTGCTCCTCTGGCTGCAACTAACAGGAGGCCAGGCTCAGACCGGCTTGCACAATTAAAAAACAAACAAACAAACAAACAAAAAAACCATATTGGTGCACTTAAAAGGAAGTCCAGAGTCAGTGCTGGTTTGGGGCCTGGCTGATCCGCGAGTAACATTAGGGACCAGGTTCTCTCCCACCAAAGGGTGGTGGCCAGTATGGATCCAGGGCCGTCCGTCACCTGTTCTCCTCCAACAGCAGAGAGAGAATACTAATTCTGTAATGCCTCTCGGAAGCAGGAGGATAAACCATACTGGAAGTTTACAACAAACTTCTTACAGCTCATTGGTCCTGACCAAAGTCACAGAATCCCTTCTGAGCCAATCGTTGCAAGAGGGACATCTCCCCCTCAAACCAGTCAGGACTACCCCTGAAACAGGGGGGTCAGGTCAGCCTCTAGTGAAGTCGGTGGGCTGATGGAGAGGGGCTGGGTACCCAAATAAAACCAGAAGTCCCTGCTATGTGTAATACCATGTAAAATAGCATTACTAAAGGTCTTCATTGTTTTAATTTAGATGGCAGGAAAAATAAAATAGATTCACTTGAAATCTGTATCAGTCAGAGTTTTCCAGAGAAACAGAACCAATAGGAAATACAAATGTACACCCACCCCCCAACACACACACCAAGAACTATTTTGAAAGATTGGTTCTGTTATGGGGCCTGGCAAGTCTGAAATCTGTAGGGCAGACCAGCATGCTGGAGACACAATTTTAGTTTGAAAGCTAATTGCTTTTCTTAAACAATTCAGGAATTGGGCAGCATCCCATCTAGCAAGAAGAGGGGGAGCTCCCAAGATGATACAACCTTGAGGCAGAATTCCTCCAGTTGGTTCTTAAGACCTTCCACTGATCGAAGGAGCCCGCCCACATTACCAAGAGTAATCCCCTTTACCCAAAGTCAACAGATTGTCTATCTTAATCACATCTACAAAATACTTTCACAGCAGCATCTAGACTAGTGTTTGCCCAAGCAGCTGGGTACCATAGCCACATAAAACTGACACA
This sequence comes from Lutra lutra, assembly GCF_902655055.1. Lineage (NCBI taxonomy): Eukaryota > Metazoa > Chordata > Mammalia > Carnivora > Mustelidae > Lutra > Lutra lutra. The sequence continues at coordinate 14,892,675 of NC_062289.1, forward strand.
TAAAACTAACCATCACATAATCTTTATTCTTCAATCTTACTTTCCTTAATGTTTCTAGTTTCAGATGTCCTTGGAGTGGGCGGTGTTGGTGTGATTTCAGACACACAAACCTATGGAGAGTGTGACTACTACAGAAACCGTATGATTCATTGTTTTTCCTACTAGCCCATAACACCCAGAGAGATGTCTCCAGAAAGAGATGGACTAGGCCCAATATTACACTGTTCCACTTACACTCTAATTCAGATTTAATCCCCAGTGTTCTGCTGTGGGGAGGGAACTGGAGAGAAACTTTCTTTGGTGTCCACAGGAACAGGATCCCACGACTGTGCCAAACATTGGGACCCAGGCTCAGCCGATAAAGGGGGAAAGTTAGGGTTTAACCATGGGCTCTACCTGAGTCAGGCTCTGGCTGATGAACCACATACTCGATGATGGCGCTCCCCTAGTCTGTCAGCAGCTGTCAATATATACAGTATGTTTAAGGCATGTGTCTTGACAAATACTCTGGAGCAAGGTATGGGATTTTTGCTCGAGCATCTCTCAGACTACTTTTGATCTATTTTGGAGGTTAGTATGTAGTTATTAGGTTGTTTAAAAATTTTTCATAAGCTGACATTTTTCTTTCCCTTATGAGAAGGGATAATTTCAGTGTGGTGGTCATTCTTGTTTTTACATGCTGTCATAGCTCTCGTTCATCTCAAAGTTTGGGAAGTTTAGGTTTATTCTATTGCAGAAGTCCCCCATCCCAGCGGCTAACCCCAAATCATGCAATTACTTACTCTAAGGAGACAAAACCATGCAAAACAGTCCTTTATTAATTCTAATGGGAAGTTTGTTTGGTTGTTTGTTTTAGGTTGATTGATTTATCTAAGAGAGAGAGGGAGGGAGCTGGTGGTGGGAGGGGCAGAGGGAGAGGGAGAGAAGCGGACTCTGCCCTGAGCCCAGAGCAGGGAGCCAGGAGCCCAGAGCCAACGGGGGCGGGGCGTGTGTGTGTGTGTGTGTGTGTGTGTGTGTGTGTGTGTGTTGCCTTCCATGCCCCTGAGCCCTGAGAACATGACTAAGAGTCCGAGGCTCAACAGACTGAGCCACCCAGACGCCCCTGTAAGGGAAGTTTTGAGCGAGAAAGATTCCTAATTGGCTGTCAGTGTTTCCTCCCACCTTATCTTAAAACCTCCTTTCTAGTTCCCTGGAGACAAATAACACCGGGTGGCAGTGAGGGGTATGTTTACATCTCAGCACAGGGTGTGGCGAGAACAAAGGAACTTTGGGCAACAGCCAAGTTAGTGCAATTTAGGAATTCTTGCCTGGTACTGAGCCTGCCTGATTAGTTTCCTTTCTTCAGGTACCTTAACCGTTAATTGTCAAAATAAATGAAAGGTAACTGTTTTCCCTTTCTGGTCACGTGTCAGATTTGGAAGCCGCTTTCTTCTCCTAGAAGTCTCCTTAGCATCACACTGTAACAGCCGCCCCGTCTACTTCATTCAGCTGTTTTAAAGACAAAATGTCCCTGGGAAGGGACAGCATGCTGCTATGCCAATTGGTTACCCCTTTATTTTAAGCCTCGGATGGGGGAGACCTCTCTGCCAGGGCTAGAGAAACTATTTCCAGCTCCTTATGAATCTGTTTCTTTCTTTCCTATAGACAGTCTTCCTTTACTGCTTCCTGAGGATTTTCTAGGGATTCTTGTCCTTCGAGTGTACATTGTTTTTGAACATCTGTCCTGGCTCGTTGAAAACAGATAAAATGTTGGAAGCTGGGCATGCCTGTGACCCTGTCTTCCAGGCTCCCCAGGCCTTGGCGCAGGGTTTCTAGGCTGCACGGGTTGGAGACGCAATCCCCGGTCTTTGTAGCCGGCGGGCCGGGCGGCATTCGCCGCAAAGAAACCGCGTTCGTTGCCAAGAAACCAGCAGAGGAGGAGAGGCGCCCTCCAGTGGCCAAAAAGAAGACTGTCCGCGGAGAGCGGCCCGCCCCGCGTGCGCGGGGGAAAGGATGTCCTTCTCTCTGCAGATCCCTTGCCCACCGCAGTAAACAAAGAGAACCCAGCCTTCCACGCCTGCTGCGTTGCCACCCGGAATTCATCTCTCCCGGAGAAAAGAATGATGGACCCTCAGAAAGAAAAAGAGGAGCTGAGGATTTTTTTTTTCTCTGCTAGCTTTTGTACACTGCCTCCTCTCCCCGCTTGACCTTCTTCCAGTCTCCTGGCTGAGCCGAACCTCCGCCTCTCCTCCCCACCTCCACCTTTGGGCCATCTTGTCCATTAGATCTTATTTCATTCTGCCTCCCAGTGAAGTAAGTGGTTCGCTTGTCTGGCTTTTTCACCAGACTATTTCCTCGAGGATGTGGGTGGGTCACATCCTGGTTATGCCCGTATCGCACCTCGCATTTCCCATACAGGGTGTGCTGAAAGTCTGTTCTTAGTGCACTGAATGGCAAAAGGGAATTCCTTGGTCATCTGGGACGGGTTCCGTATAACCGGCTGGTTGCAATTTAGGCCTGTTGTTATAAGCCAGAAGCAGCAGGCTGCTTCCACACGTTGGTTCTACCAACCCCTTCGGCTGTCTTCGATTTTACAAAAATGTCCTGGCTCACATGGTTTCGTTAGAAAGACGCGTTTTGTCTTTAAAACAGCTTTAATGAATTAGATGGGGGTAGCTGTCACTATTCTTATTGTTTAAATAAGGAAAGTGTTCAGAAAGTGCGAGTGGTTTGCTCAAGGTTGCCTGGACTGTCAGTCACGGCCTGCACCCTGTTCTTCTTCTTGCCTTTTTGCCCAGACCTCTGACATTCTCATCGAGTTGCCTTTCAGGACTCACGCTATCTGGGTAAGTAAATGACCTCTGCGTACTTGTCCCGGGTCTTCAGTGAGTTGGGGTAATTGGGCACCCATCAATCCGGGTGCCGTCCCCAGCTGGCTGGTGACTCACTGAGCATATGACATCTGGCAAGTCATTAACCTGTACCTACATCTCAGTTCCTTCATCCCGAAAATAAAGATGACCATAGATGCCAGCTGCCTCGAATGGTGTGAAGATTAACGAGATGATGCAGGGAAGTGCCCTGAGCTCCTGGGATGAAAGGCTTAGCAGAAGCACAAAGTCTAATTATAACTTCTCAACAGTTTCAAAGGAGCCTCTGGGAAGGCTAGTTCTTGCTTCTAAATCTGGACAGTATGCCCGTCCGGGATGCACACTTTTCTCTCTATGGCAGCCCAGGCCATCTCCTGTTTCTGCTGCTCTTGACAGCTCTGCTCCGAGGGTGGTGCTCAGTGGACGCTCAGATCTCATCAACAATAGAAGTTAGAGACCCTGAGGAGGCCCCGCCCCCATCCCCCAGGCTCACAGGAAGGAGCAGGGGCAACCTCTTTGGGTAGGCTTCCAGGGGGATCTCTTCATTTTCGGGAATCCGGGCACAGTCCCTAATCTAAGGACAGGAATATCACATAGATCACCAAGAACTTAAGAAATTTGCTGGGACCTTCCAGAAAAGAATTTCCTTCCCCCTCCCCGGTAAGGGGAAGGTACAGAAGAGAACCTGACCTAGCCCTGTCCTCGGCTTCCTGCCTTTGAATGCAGGGTGAGACTTGCTCCTTGGAGCTTCTGTTGCCATCTTGTGACCTGCGAACTGCAGTCATCTTGGCCCTGACACCACTGAGTCACCAAGGTGACACGGACCTTTTCTTTGTAAGGAAAATAAATTTTTGCTTAGGCCGCCATTAGTATACTTTTCTGTTACTTAGAGACAGATACTCCAGCGGATCCGTAGCTATGTCCACCATCGTGGGGGGCAGGTCCAGGGTGTAGTTGTGGACCTCTGACCGGAGCTTTCCTGTGGGAGTCTTGGAACACTGGATGTTACACAGAAACACTTCAGCTTTGCTCATTTCTACCTTACTTTGACTTCTTTCTGGTCACTCCTTCCCCCTGGTACTTGTCAATCTATCCTGCATGTAGGAATAAAATCAGGGCTTGTACCAGCTTCCAAACAACAGAGAAGTGAGCCTTGTCTTTGCTCTCCCCATGTATATATGTATGTATGTATGTATGTATTATTATTATTATTATGTTTTTAGAGAAAGAGAGTGAGGGGGGGTGAGAGGGGCAGAGGGAGAGGGAGAAAGAGAGTCTTAATTAAGCAGGCTCCACACACAGCTCGGAGCTGGATGCAGGGCTGGATCTCACGACCCTTAGATCATGACCTGAGCCAAAATCAAGAGTTGGATGCTTCAGGGACTGTATCACCCAGGTGCCGCTGCCCTCTCCGTTTCTCAGCTTTCTCTGCCAGATACCCAGAGCCTTCGATGTCTCTGGCTCTCTACTCTGCTTCTTACCCCCACCACTGCGTCTCCTAGGGCCAGCACCCCCTCCCTCATGCAAAGTCCCTTCTCTCAAGTCCTATTTTTTCAGAACCATCATCAAGGGTGTTGGTTTAACGTGTCACCTTCATGGGTGGCCCTGGCATCTCCACATAGCGGAGAACATTCCGGGCACAGCTATGAAGGAGCCAGCTAGGAGGATTTGGCACCTTCCCACTGCCCTTTTGTGTTCTCGTCCGTCCTCTAGTCATACACATTTTCAAGGATCTAGTGTCTTCTTGCTGTTCCACAGGGTACCATTCTTAATTCTAAAGGACTCTTTGTCTTATTTCTGGAATGGAGAGAACAATGTTTTGTCTGATCAGAGATCAAGGATTCTATCGTCTACTCTCTGAGTCCTCTCTGGCTGTGTATTCTGTGCCTACCCTGGCGCCATCAGAGCCCTTTCTTCCCCTGGCTCTACAGAAGTTATCATCATCTCGGTGCCCTGATCGATGCTGCAATGGGGTAAGATGTCTTCATAAAGAGCGTTTAGCTCACTCAGGTTTCTTGTCTCTTCAGAGAGGATCTGGGGGTGGAGGGGGATGCTAAGAAGTTTGAGACCCTTTCCGGAACCCAGAGTAGACCGTCAGCTACTCCACCTTCGTGACTGGTCTGGTCCTGAGGTGGGTACAGAAACATCCGCAATGTAGCTCTTTCTGTTGATTTTCCCATTTCAGACCTACAGGGGTTTAGGGCACCAAGAATTTGCTAAGGCCTTTAACATTTAATGACTAGCAGCGAAAAGGAAATAAGAAGATGAACTTGTCATAGAACTTTGAAAGCAAATACAGATTTCACAGCCACCTCTGGGGAAGGGGGCCATTTTCCTGAGACCTGTAGGAAGCCAACAGATACCTGGAGATACTTAATGGAACGATAAAGCAGCTGAGCTAATTAAAACCTCACCCAAATGCCACAAATTGGGAAGATTAACAGTGAAAAGGAGGCTTTAAGGACCTTTTGTTTGCCTGTAAGGGATAAGGTTTCAAATGATAAAGTTGACTAGAGATTCTCCCAGGCATTAAGTGGTTTGGGGGAAGACCTTCAGTTGGCTTTCTCTACGTGTGAAACAGAAATCTGTGTGTTGGGGGCATTTTTATACGGTGAAACTCAGTCCTCACGAGATTGAAATGTGCTGGTTCTTAAGGTAATTAGGACTCCTTCCCAGCCAGAATGAGAACATTGGCTTTGCATTATGCTTGGAAAGAAAGTCGATTGTATATGGAAGCCAGCAGATCTTTTACCTGTGCGCCAACTCATTAAGACAAATAACAAATGAATAAACAGAAATTCTGTTGGGGATGAGGTATGCGTACACATCATGGACATCAGGGCTGTATGCCCACGGAATCCCATTTTTTCAGATTAACTTTTACTTTTGCCTCTTAAATCTTAGATTTCTTGTTCTGCCCTCAGTGATTAATGATGGTCTGTTACTTCAAGCACCCCAAGCCTGGCTCTGGTGATTGGCTCTCCCTTTGCTTGACTTGATATAATCATTGATGAAAATGGCATTAATGGACCATGGAACTGTTGGCACTATGTATGGATGGACTGATTTAAATTGGCTACCAGAGTGACCCAGTTTATTGTTTGGTAATTGGCCATGAAGTGAGCCAACACCAATAGACAGTAATTCAATTGTCCTAAATCACTATTTAGTATGAGATGAGAGATGCGATAAGGAGTAATACCCTATGTGTGTTCTGTAATTTTCTAAACAAATATTTTGGAGAGCCCAGGTGTTGTTCTAGGTTCTTGGAAGGTCTTGGAGGAGGGAGTAAAGGATGAACAAGACATTGTTTGGAGGGGTTTATTTGGTGAAAGAAGGCTTCATGCTCTATTTTATTCCACTTGGGAAGAGGCCTGGAAAACATCAAGGTTTAAAATACAGGAATGTGCAGGACCACTGGTAAAGACTCATCATAAAAATGCCAAGCAGACTGAGGAATGGAAGAAAGTACCGCTAAAGTCTGTGTTCTTTCTCCAGGGCTGCCGTGAGTGGGTGGCAGAGAACATCAGGAGTTTATCCATTCGCAGTGCTGGAATCTAGAAGTCTAAAATCACGGTATGGCAGGATCGATTCCTTCGTTGGGCTTCGAAGGGAGTATCTGTTCTTGGTTCTCCTCTAACATCTGGTGGTTGCTAGCAACCCTCTGCGTTCCCCAGATTATGGCTACATTGTCACTTGGCTACATCGCCTCTGAGCCTGTCCATCTCTGGGTACAGTGCTATTTTATGCCTTGAACCTTGAAAATGTGTACTGTATTGCTAATTTAGAGGAGAAATGGAAGGCGGCGAATTGGTCAATGAAATCCATTCTTACTTGCAGAAAAAGAAACAACAGGGAATATGCCTCACAGTCTTGATAAGGCCTCAGAGGCCATCATGCTAGCTGTAGCGGGTATACAGTTGTTCAGTTTCTCCTCCTAAGAGAAGTTAACAATTTTTGTTGCATTAGTCAGGGTAGGCTAACTTCTATTGCACTGATAAGTAAGTCCCAAATCTCAGGGGCTTAATACCGCAAAAGCTGATGTCTTTCTCTTGGGACAACTCTCATTTCTACCTCTGGCTACAAGCCAGCAGAAGGACCCTACTTAAAACAGCCACTCAAGGACCTAAGCAGTTAGAGGCTCCAGCAGGGCATAGACTTTAAAAATTATTGTGATTTAAAAATCACTATAGCAGGGGCAGGGAGTGTGGCAAATCCTACATTGGCTATTAGGGCTCCTGCTTCTGTCTCATTAGCTCAGTGCAGTCCCATGGCCAGGTCTAACTCTGAAAGGTAGGGGAGTGCAGACCTACTGTGTGCCTGCAAGGAGGAGAACGGGAGGATATGTGAATCACCCTAACGTCTCCCACATCGAGATGCAACTTTCTTTCTTTAGCTCTGTGGTCGTTACACATTGGCATCACCATTCCTTTTATTCTGGAGAGGGAGAATATACACCACCCCCCCGCCGGCGGTATGGAACTTGGACCAAAGAACTGAGTACGTTGCTGAGCAAACTCTTAGGGCACAGCGGTGGGTAATAATGCCATTTGTAAGCAAAGACTTAAAAACAGAGGGCAAAGGATATATAGTCATTCCCTTGAATGGTCTTATGATTACTAGTCAATAATTTAGGCTCCCAAGTGTTCTGGTTAATAGAGAAGATATAAAAATAACCTATCTACTTAAGCTTGCTATTTGTCTAGTTTATCCATTTAGGCCTTATTAGAAAACTCGGCCAAGGAGGGTCAAGTAATACAGTTAATGTGACCCTCGTTTAGATGGTCAAGTTTCTCCTGTGTTGGCGTTTCTGAGCCCAGTCTACGTTTGGTTAGTGGGAGCCTATAGGGACTTCTTCTGTCTTGTTGAGTTCCTATTACTGTGACCTGAAATTCCTTTTTGTGGGTTTTTTTTTCCCCTCTTTGAGATAAAATGGGAGAGTCCCATCATTTTCTTTTCCCTTAACAGTGCTTAGACAGGAGGGCCACAGACCAATTAAGGTGAGGCTAAACGATCACCCCTAATCAAGTTCTTTTTTAATTGAGCCTCAAGTTTACCAGTGAACTCTAACAGTAAGGAGGGCATGGGAATGAAATGAGAAGAAACAAGCACTCACTTCCATTTCAAGAAAAAAACTGTCTTTTTCGCCCCCCAAAAAGGGATTATACTACAGCCATTTGCACTTGTGCTATTGTATGTCTGCAACAAATAATAGCTTTGAATAATGAGCAGATTCCACAGTAGGGGACTCTGCTACAGAGAGGCTCTCGATAATGGTATACTTAATAATTAGAAATATGAGCAGGACTTGACCTTCCAAGTTGGATGTATTATTATTCACTTTACCTGTTCACTGTCACAGTGGGTGCTGTCACAGAGACTGTGACTAAAAACCCTGATAAAGACTTCTCTGCCAAGGCCCATAAATAATGTTTGCCCAGTGTGCCTGAGGTGTACATGGCATATGCTTAGATCTGTGTGGGAGTCTGGATGGGGTAAGTGGCTTTGAGTTTACAGAGAATTTGTACCCAGTTTGTAGGTAGGGGACACACTGTAAATTTGGCAGCCTGCCAGTGTCCTCCGGAAACAGCCTCCTGCTCCTGGTTATGTAAGGTCCCTGGTAATGAAGTCTTATCCAATGACATCTATTATTTTAAAAAAATTCTACATCTGTAGTGAAATCATGGTTTTGGGAAAGAACACAAGACTGGAACTTTGAAAGCCTGATTACTCAGTAGTTTCTCAGATGACTCATGTCAGCTGTCCTTGCCTGGCTTCGCCACCCACCATGAAGGCCAGCCTTCAGTCCTCCAGGCTTAAGGTGTATAAGGGCTATCAATAATCAATGGTAAAGCATGTGTGCAGAGCTCATTATTGTGTTCTAATTCCCAGAGGAGCCAAGGGCATCAGCGTGCAAGGTGAATGTGTCATACACGACTTAATCTCCTTTTCTGATGTGAGGTCTGCACTTTGCTTATATTTCAGTGTGTGGGAAATACTTTGCGTGAAAACACCAGGCTCAGTACCTGCGTTCCAGTCTGTGCTCAGTAGCTGGCAGTTTCCTTCTCCCTTCTCTTTCCAAAACTCCTCAGCTCGGCTGCAGTGACGTCAGTTGGCCTGGAGCATGCTGATGAGGACCTGTGTCCCCTCATGGGCGTAAGTCATATTCATCCTCCGGGAATGTCCCTCCTTTAAGAATCTCATCGTGTAGGAACACCTGGGTGGTTCAGTCGGTTGAGTGTCTGCCTTAGGCTTGGGTCATGATCCTGGGGTCCTGGGATCGAGGCCCACATTGGGCTCCTTGCTTGGTGGGGAGCCTGCTTCTTCCTCTGCCTGCTGTTCTCCCTGCTTGTGCTCTCTCTCTAACAAATAAATAAATAGAATCTTTGAAGAAAAAAAATTAAAAAAAAAAAAAAAAGAATCTCATCTTGCGCTGAGCATCCGATTGTCCAAGAGTCTAAGTCCCAAGAAGTCATCGGCAAAGGTAGACATTGAGGTTGGTGAGGCTAATCATGGGGGCAAACAGCAGGCCTGAGAGTCAGGGCCCCTCAGTAGGCTCGTGAGGAATAGCAATTAGGACAAGTGACAGTCACTAGGTATAGGCCGGGCAGGGAAACACAGAGGACTGTACCAGCTTCCTGGGGTGCCCCGGGGATATTCAGTGGGAACGACAGAAGGAAACCAGGTGGTCTTTTCTTTGAAGGCGAATTTTTTCCCTTTGCAACGCAAGCTCTTCACCTACAGAGTGAAGCCAAGGGGGACCTCCCTGGTGTGGCGCCCATGTTCCACACTGCGGCAGAGCATGGGACACCCCTCAGAATCTTGTCCTTTTACTGTGGAGCATGAGGACCAGCGGGCACTTGGGGCTGTTTTCAGCCAGCAGCACGCCTCTCTCCATTCTCCCTTCATTCTCTGTAACCTCTCTGCTCCGCCCACGTCAGCCGGGTCATATGAATGAAAGTGTCTCTTCTCAGCCATCTGGTGATTCCTTCTTCCCTGCCCCCTGCCTGGAGCTGAGAGAGCTGCTCACACGCTGCTAAGTCAGCCGAAGAGGACTGCTGCCGCCTGCCGCCTGCCAGGCCACGGGCTTCCTCAGAGGCCTTCTCCGTCCCCTCAGAACATGTGCAGTGGCTGGGTCGAAATTAAAAAAAAAAAAAAAAAAAAATCCCACAAGGCAAACACACAAATTAGTTAGTTAATTAATACGTAAACGGCTGTGTATATGTGTTGGAGATCCAGCCCAAATGACAGGAGCACATAAAGGAGGCATACTTATTTTTTATGTTAAAATAGTTTTCCTAAAATGTACTGTGTAAGGTTCGTATTCGTTTTCCAGGGAAGCTATGACTAATTACTACAAACTGGGTTGTTTACAACGATAGGAGCTTATTTTCTCAGTTCTGGAGGCTAGAAGTGTGAAACCCAGGTGTGGGCAGGGTTGGTTCCGTCTGGAAGTGTGGAGGAGGCATCTGTCCCGTGCTTCTGTCTTAGCTTTCGGTGGTTGCAAGCAATCCTTCTTAAAGCATCACTCTGACCTCTCTGCCTCAGTTGTCATACGGTGCTCCCTTCCCTGTGTCTCTGTTCCTTTGTCCAAATTTGTCTTTTATAAAGACAGCAGTCAATTGGACCAGGGCCCATCCTCAACGAGGATGACCTTATCTTAACTTGATTACATCTGTAAACAAAGACCCAATTTCCAAATAAGGTCAGATTCACAGGTACTGAGGGTTAGGGCTTGAACCTATCTTTTGGCAGACGCAGTTCAACTCACAACAAGTGTCAGAGGCAGAGCAGTTAAAAAAAAAGGAGAACCTTTTAAAAATGGAATTATAGGGGTGCCTGGGTGGCTCAGTGGGTTAAAGCCTCTGCCTTTGGCTCAGGTCATGATCTCAGGGTCCTAGGATCGAGCCCCACGTCGGGCTCTCTGCTCGGCGGGGAGCCTGCTTCCCTCTCTCTCTGCCCGCCTCTCTGCCTACTTGTGTTTTCTGTCTGTCAAATAAATAAAAAAAAATTTTTTTAATTTAAAAAATAAAAATGGAGTTATATTAATGGGATAGATGGAGCTAGAACAATCGGAAAAAATGTGGAAAAAAAGAGAAAAAAAGATCCTCATTTCAAACCTGCTAATCTGTAAAAATAAACTCAAAATGGATCATAGACATTAAAACCTAAAACCATAAAACTCTAAAATAAAACACGGAAGAAAATCTTTGTGACCTTGGGTAGGCAAAGATTTCTTAGAGATGACCCCAAAGTACAATCTATAAGAGAATAAATTGATGAATTGAGTTTTATTAAAATAAAAAACTCCTGCCCTTCAAAAGACATTGTTAAGAGAATTGAAAGACAAGCCACAGACTGGGAGGAAATCTTTGCAAAGTGTGTACCTGGTAAAGGATTTATATCTAGAAAATATAAGGAAATCTCAAAACTCAACAGTATTGGAACAACAACTCAAACAAAATGAACATATACATCCGGGTACTCCAGTAAAGAGGATACATGGAAAGCAAAAAAGTGCATGAAAAGATGTTCAACATCATGAGTCACTAGGGTATCAGAAACTAGAACCACAGTGAGATACTATAATGCCCCTATTGTAATGACTAAAATGACAAAAACTGACTATGCCAAGGGTGGGGGAGCATGTGGAGGAAATGGGAACGCTCATACACTGCTTGTGGGAACAGAAAATGATAAAAAAGACTTTGGAAAACAGTTTGGCAGTAAAACATCACAAAATGTATACCCTCATGATCCCAGCCATTCCATTTCCATGTATTTATCTATGAGAAGAAAAAATATATACATCCCTACAAAGACTAGTAAGCAAATATTCATACAGCTTAACTTGTAATGGCCCAAAGCTGCAAACAATGCAAATGTCTAGCAACACGTGACTAGCTAAGGATTGAATTGTGTCTCCGCCTAACTTTTTTTTTTTTTAAAGATTTTGTTTATTTATTTGACACAGAGAGACACAGCAAGAGAGGGAACACAAGCAGGGGGAGCTGGAGAGGGAGAAGCAGGTTCCGCATTGAGCAGGGAGTCCGATGTGGGGCTTGATCCCAGGACCTTGGAATCATGACCTGAGCTGAAGGCCTACACTTAGTAACTGAGCCACCCAGGCACCCCAATCCCCGAAATTCATATGTTGAAAGCCTTCATGCTTAATGTGACTATATTTGGAGTAAAGAGGTCATTAGGGGGTGGGGTGGGGGCACGTGGGTGGCTCATTTGTTAAGCATCTGCCATTGGCTCTGGTCATGATCTCCTGCATTGGGCTCCCTGCTCAGAGGGGAGCCTGCTTCTCCCTCTCCAACTCCCCCTGCTTGTGTTCCCTCCCTCTCTCTCTGCCAAATAAATAAAATCTTTAAAAAGAAAAGAAGAGGTCAGTAAGGTTAAATGAGGTCGTAAGGGTGGGGCACTAATTTGATAGGATTGTGTCTAAGAGGAGAGACCCGGGAGAGCTCACTTCCTCTCTCTGCCCTGTGAGGACACAGTGAGAAAGCATCCAGAGGCAAATTGGAAGGAGGGTCCTCATCGAAACCTAACCATGCTGGTACCCTGATCTCCCAGCTTCCAGAATTGTGGGAAAATTAATTTCTGTCGTTTAAGCCAACCAGGTTATGGTGCTTTGTTATGGCAGCCCGAGCATACTGATAGATGAACAAAGAAACCTGTTGTGGTGTGTCTATAAATAGAATACTGCTCAGCAACAAAAAGCAATGGACTGATGTACACAGTGACCTGGATGAATTTCCAAAAATGCTGAGTTGAAAGATCCCAGATCTCCCCCACGCCCACACAAAGAAGTTCACACTGTATGATTTCATTTCCATAGAACTCTAGAAAATGCAAACAGATCTATAGAAAGCACAACAGTGGTTGATTGAGTTGCAGGGGAGAGAGGCAGGTGCGGGAAGGATGTATTATGAAGGGATGTGAGAAAACCTTTGTGGGTGACAGATACACTCACGACCTTGATTGTGGTCATGGCTTCATGGGTATATATGTATGCCAACCCTTATTAAATTATATACCTTAAATATTTTTATTGTATGTTAATTATACCTCAATCAAAATATACGCTGGTTACGTGTTGGATATTGTTAGCTGTTTGCTTGGAATATTCACTTACTTCTTAAAGTACTGTGGTAGAGATATAACTGAATTTCGGAGAAGAATAATATACCCATAGAACAAGAATGTAGTCTATAGAGAGGAGGAGGAGTAGAAGAGAGAAGAGGAATGGTGAATAGAATAAAAAATGATTCCTGGGATGTGGGGAGGAGGCAGGCGGAAAAGGGGAAGGATGTGGCTGATCACATTTTCCAACACAGGCATGTTATTTCTTCTTGCAATGTAGCCCTGACACTCTTCCCATTGGGAGGTGGAGTTCATGTTTCCTCATTTTCAAAGTGGAAAGCCTTGTGACTGACTACTGTGGAAGTAATGCTATGTGACTTCTGGTAATAAAAGACAATTTGGTTTCTGCCTTTTCTTGGGATGTTCGCTCCTAGAACTCAGCACCTGTGATGTGGGAAGCCCAAGGAGCCATGAGGAGGTCTTGTTGGTGGCCCCAGCAGGTCTGAATGGCCAGCCCCAACCCCCAGACATATGGAGGAGGTGGATGAGTCACCCCCAGCCTTTGGTCCCCCCAGCTAAGGTCCTGACATCGTGGAGCCAAGAGGGGGGTGTCCTTGGTGGATCCTTCCTGAGTCTCCACCCACTGAATCTGTGAGCATGATAAAGTCATTGTCTTTTTAAACCACTTAAGTTTGGAGTGTCTTTTTATGCAGCAATAGTCATAAAACAGGGATTAGGGAGGAAGGGGAAGACATGGAAATAATAAAAGAGAAGCTAGTATTCAGCCTTTCTGAAAAATTAGAAAAGATTCATAGGTAGTTTTAATGGTTTTTGAGAGTCAATAATCCCGAGAAGTGTTCTAAGGCTTTCTGGAATAGGAAGTAACCCTTGTCATCATGAGTACCAGAAAGGCGGCCACAGTAGCAAAAGTGTTGGAGTGGAAGAAACTCCCTCATCATCAGCCCCCTGACAGTCCTTTCAAAACCAAAAGTGTAGCCAAACACATGGGGCTGGATTTGCAAGCCTCCTGTCTCAGGAGGAAAGATTCTAGAAAAAATTTATTTGGAGTTAATGTTATAGTTTTTTAAATTTTAAGTTTTATAATTATTATTTTTTTAATTTGTCAGAGAGAGAGAGTGAGAGAGAGAGAGAGAGAGAGCGAGAGCGCGCACACTTGCACAAGCAAGGGGAGTGGCAGGCAGAGGGAGAAGCAGGCTCCTCACTGAGCAAGGAGCTTGATGTCGGACACCATCCCAGCACCCTGGGATCATGACCTGAGCTGAAGGCAGACGCTTAACCCACTGAGCAACCCAGGCGCCCCATTGATGTTATAGTTAATTGGACATACTGTAAGTTAGTACTCATGGTTTTTGCACAACATCAATCACAAGAGACAGGTTTGTGTCATTAGTAGATCATTTTAAAAAGAAGTTTCCTTGATCTGATTTTGTCCACTCCCTATATCAGAACCTTGACCCTTAGAATCAAACAAAAGACTCCTAAATCTAGGTATTTATGCATAAAAATATTTGTAAGTTCTTTAGCTCTATTATGGAGATGACAAATGGATTTCAGAATGGGTCCATCTGCAACAAAACCCCACTTGTAGAGTTTACCCCATGTTAGTGTAGTCCCACCACTATGAAGAATATGAGTTCTGACATCAAGGTCCAGTTCTGCATCACTAGTGAACTAGTAACAAGCTGTAATCAGTGTGCCTGCACTGATTTGGACTTGTCTGAATTTTGATTCCAGGATTTACAAATGGTTGTGTGTGTGTGTGTGTGTGTGTGTGAACCATTCCATCTTTGTCTTTGCCATCTGCCATGTTGAGATATTCTGCTTTTTTGTTTCAGAAAATTCACTGATTATTTTTATCTGCTTGTGTTCTTGTTCCAGAATAGTTTCCGACAGTCTTATTAATTGATTCCTACTGATGCTCCTGTTTCCCCCCAACATGTAAATTATAGGCTAGCTCTTTTACCTGTTAACAAAGCAATGGCTGAATAATTCGACAGCACTCTTGCCTAACCTGATCACATTCTGCCTTCTATCTGGTGGTGCTAATGTTTTCTTTTCAGAGGGAAAAGCCTTTCTGGTAAACTGTGGCCATGGAAAGGGAATTTTAAAACTGATTTGGAGGAAGAGTCTCTTTCGGCTTAAAATGTGAGCTGAAATGGATCTCTTACTCTGTGCTTCTCTCACACTTCCTGTATCACACCATTAAACATCCTCCCAGGGACCAGAAGCTCTGGGAGATTGTTTAATCACTTCATGCCCAGTATCATGGGTACCACATTTGCAGGATGTGGGGCATGATAACCTCCTGTGGTTAGGATAACAGCTGTTCCCAGTTCTTAACACATGCAGTACAAAGGAAAATAGTCACAAAATTATCCTCAGGGGTCGTGACAGAAAGGAAAACGTTATAGGGGTCAATTTGCTCACATTCAAGTAACTGGTAGTTGTAGAGGCTGGTTTGGACTCAAGTTCGTAGCTTTCTTTATTTCTTCGCTTATTCTTATCTTTGGTTATATCATATTACTCATAGAGGATGTGTGAGAGCTGCCTTTGATGGGAAGAAAGGGTTAGTCTACTGAAGTCTGATGATAAGAATTTGCTTGGCTGTTAGTATACCATGTAATAGACCATAAAACATATCCTTCGGGCTCCTGGACTTCGTTAGTCTTCTTGCACACTTCTGCCAAACTGTCCTTCATACTGGAAAAAAAAAATCACACGTTTTATGGATAGGATGGGCCCCAGTGTAAGTGGGCTGATAATCTAATCTTCTTGTGTTTGAGAGAGAGGAGCCCTACAGCAGAGCTTCTCAAAGTCTGACCCCCTGGGTCAGGGGCATCAGCACCACCTAGAAACCTGTTAGAAGTGCAAACTGTTCCGGATCAACTGAATTGGAAACTCCAGGGGCCTAGGGCTCGATAAGCTATTGTTGAACAAGTGTTCTAGGAGATTCTGAACCCATCAAAATTTGAGAACCATTTTTATAAACAAGACCCACACAAAACTATTTTGTTTACAACCAATTGTGGGGCAAGGAAAGATGAATAAAATATGGTCCCAGCCTTCTGTGAACTCATCCAGTGTTGGCGAGCTGTACGGATTTGATATATATTTGTATTCGTTTGTACATAGTTGATTTGCCAATAGAACAGAGATAGAAGTAGGAGAGTGGCCTGTCTCCTTGGTGGCTATGTGGAAAACCCTCTCACAAAATGAAAAATTTGGGGCGTGATTCACCTTTATATGATTGATATCATTAAACTGTCCTTTACTCTTTTCATAGATGGAGGGGATGAAGAGTGTTCACGAAAAGCTTAACAGTTGGAACCACAATATTCGTGTGTTCAGTGACTGGAAAAGAATGCACAGCGTCATACTACTCCGCTGCTGCCTTTGCCTTATGAATCAGCTCCAGCCCCAGGAACTTGAGGCTAGGTCAAGATCACAAGGCCATCTTTGTGCTTTGCAATTAAACAAATGTGCAATAGACTTTACCTTCTATTTAACTTTTATTAAAAGAAGTGCTAGGGTACTGAGATGCAGTACATCATATTTATTACCAAAATTATTAACAAATATACAAAACTTATACATGTAATTTTCTTACATCCATTTATTCTCTATAATACTGATTTTTGTTCAAGTAGGTTATCTACAGTATGTAAACATCCCTTGGATTGACCTCACACAGATTAGGAAAGCCCTCTAACCCATGCTTTTATCAGATACTTCTTTTTATTTGGCTTTCATTTGTAGCATCTAATCTTCACATTTGGCACATGGAAGAGACATCTACAGTGCAAAAGAGGCAGATTTTCTGGTTTTGTTCTGAACAATTTTGCAGGGGCATAGTTCAAGAGCCTAGAGAACAGAGAGCACTCTAATTTGATGGCGTTGGATTCGCTGTAATGCCAGCAACTCTTGGTTCAGCCGTTAAACTTGAGCACAAAGTCAATGTCTCTTCCTTCTCCCATCCCCCACCCACCCGTCATGCAAGGCTGATTCTCCTTAACCTTGTCTCAAAAGGGTTAAAAGAAATTCCATCCATCCCAGGACAAGTAGGTTAATTTCACCCAGTAACAATTTTTCAGTGTTCTTTTGTGTGGGTTGGTTTGTGCGGTTTGATGAGCCAGCAAAACTCTTAAATGGAGAACAAAGTAAGATAAAAATTTTTTTCAAAAAGGGAGGAAAAAGGAAAAGGTATGAGAGTCAAACTTCCCTTCAGTTGCCACCTATGTATGTAAGACCAGAAACTCTTCAGTGGTGGCAGAGTGACAAAGCGACAAAGGCCTTGGCGAATGGGAGAGAAAGGCCGAGCTCGCCATAACTTGACCTTGGACTCCAAGCCCTTGAAGGCGGTGTCGCAAAAATGAAAAAGAAAAAAGGAACGAAAGGATATTGGAGTTTCTGCCCCCCGTTCTTCCTGTGTTTCCTTTCGACTACTTAACTTAATGTAACCAAGTAAAGCTGATCCAGAGAGAGCTCTCTTCGCCGCCGCTCACCCCCTCTCACTCTCCAGCACAGTATTGCTCGCGTGGTCGGCTGCGCCGCGGGCGCGCGTCCGCCGAGAACGTCTGGGTTTGGACGCGCGCCTGCCGCCCGGCTTCCGTCACCACAGGGGCGCGGGCCCCTCCGACGCCCCGTAGAGCTCCGCCAGCTTCCGGAAGCGGGGCCCCCAGTCCGTCAAGAAGTCGAAGCTTTGCTCCGAGTCCGACGTGGCCGACTGCAGGGAGCTCAGCGACCCGGCCACGGAGCCGTCCCCCTCGAACATGTAGGTCTGGAGGGAGTCGAAGGGCGGGGCCCACAGGTCCATGTCGGCCTCGTAGAGCTTGGCCAGCACGTAGCTGTGGACCGTGCTGCTCACGGCGCACGTCTGAGGCACGTAGCGGGAGAGGCTCTCGATCTCCGGCAGCATGTCCTGCCGCGACTTGGGGGCGCCTCCCCCCTGCGCCTCCCGGGGGTTCCACATGGCCGCGATGTCAAAGGCCTCGGTGTCCTCCTCGCCGCCGCCCTCGTCGTCGTAGCGGACGATGTTCTCGTGGATGTTCTCCTCGTCGTCGATGATGTACGGCTGTTTCCGGTGCCGCCTCATGGACAGGATGAGCAGCACCAGCACTGCGGGAAACAAAGAGGACAGGATCGTCACCCCGGAGACCCGGCTGCGTGTGCCGTGACGGCAGGTGGCCCTGGGGAACCACAGGTATGGGACGGGGCCTTTGAGTGCTGAGCCCAGAGACAGCATTCGGACGTTCGGAACCACAGGGTCTACCTCCTCACTCATTCTGCGCGGTCGGATTGGGGGTTTGTAGGCAGGTGAAGCCCAAACCACCCTTTGTAGGTGGTTCAGTTAGACGAAGTTGCGTGTAAAGTCTCTTTGCATCCGCTTGCTGCTTTGAGAGTGTGTGGGTGTCTGTGTGCAGCCGGCCACCCCCAAATTAAATCCCAGTAAGCTCTACGGCCTCCGTGGAGTCTATGCTGAGGCTCAGACAATGTCTTCTGACCGTGTAAGGACGAGTATACATTTCTGATAATGTGGGAATCTTATTACGTAGGTGGAATCCTTTTTTTTTTTTTTTTTTTACATTAGGATCTTGGGATTTCACTCTGCAAATAGAATCACGTATTAGTACATATGCATAGGGACATAAAGGCTAAGTATGAATCTAAGTCTTAGTCTTTTTATATCTCTTTAAAAAAATAAGTGATTGTTGTTTTCCAATAAACTCCGATTCCTGGGAAAGCCTTCTGTTAGAGAGGTGGTGGTGACTGTCTGGACCCGGTGATGTTCATGGAAGGAAAAGAATGAGCAGCGACATTTTACGTAATTCTGCATGTCACCAAAGAAACACCACACTGTTAGAGGTGGCCTTGCGGGTTTGGATAAAATTTTATCCCAACAAATGTGTTTTTTTATTTTTATTTTTTCCCCCAGGATGTGTTCACTGTGGTTTAAAGGAGAGATAGAGATAATCCCATTGAACTGTTTATCTCTGTGACTGAAAATGTTTTCCAGGAAGTGTGTTGAGGTTTTAGCTGTAGAACTGCTATTGATTTTTTTTTTTTTTCCCTGATGTTCTTTGTTATAGCTGGTGAAACGGTAACGACTTGACAACACTACAAAATGAAACTGCAGTTTACCAAGGGGGAGAAAAATGGAGTTCAGTCGTATGCCTAGTAAAATTATGAACTGACTTTAAAAATTCATGGTAATGATTTAAAACATTTGGAAGTAGAATGTGCTTTTTGTAAATTGCAGTTAAAATGATGTTAATGCCTAATAGTTTCCCAAATAGCTAGGGTGACAAAAGGCAAACACAGGAGACAATTATATACTCTTGTATATTTTCTCTGTGTGCCAAAATCCGACTTATGGACTACCTGATTGTGGGATTTCAGAGGAGTGGTCTAATAGGGCTCTGAAGAAGTGGGGGCTTAAAGTGGGGGTGGGAGGCTGGAGTGTGAGCTGGTTGGATGCAGAGCTGGATAAATGGGATGATTCTAAATGAATATTATGTGTTTGTGGGGCTCAGTAAACAAGTGCTAAACTCATATATTTTATGTACTATGCAAAACAGTAGAGAAACAACATTGATATGACATGATTTTTGGTCTTATAAACTTGTAATCTAAGGAAATATAGGTGATTTATACTAGTCAGGCAGTGATAAGGACTATCATAGGGTTATATGTGTTGCAAAGAGATTTCAGAGGCAGGGCTGGCTGGGTAATTCTTCCCAGAGGACTGAAAAACGTTCACACAGATGATCCTGGAATGGTAGGGGTGGTATTTAAGAAAATGCTAGGAAGGAAAATTAGAAAAGTCTTGTATATCTGCTGGAAGGAATTCTGATGTTAGAGAATTAGGCAGCTTATCGAACTGATTGATCTTATATTTACCTTACAAATATCTTTATCTTACAAAAGAAGATACAAATGTATTATTTTTTAGATAATCTGATTTAAATAACAAGTATCAGATAATGCCCTTAAAATCAGATTCTGGGAAACATGTTCCTATTCAATTGAAAGGCTTCCCTGACAGAAGAGGATCTTTAGGTATTTCAAGCACAGTGCATATGCACAGGGCCTATGAGATTTTTCTAGGAATTAGATCTATACTAGAGACATGGAAAAAAAACCCTATAAAGTTGAAATTAGTATATTTATTTAATTGTCCGTAAAATATAGTATTTTGTTGGCAAATCCACTACAGTCTTACTCAGTTTTATGAATTAAATTTTATTTAGGATACGCATTCTTAGAAATAAGAGTGCCTAAAACTATGAGGATTTTATATAAAGTTGCATATAAACCTCTGCTCAGTTTAGCTTGTGAAAACTACCTGTTTATTCTGTACAGTTCAAAAGATAAGACATAGTGGGTTTGGGAGGCACAATGTAAATTGTTCCTTGCACACCATTTCTACCTTGAGACTCTCTCTGTGCCAGTCTTTTTAAATCGGTCTTTCTGTAATGATGGCTTTTTATATTCTTTGTGGGCAAGGGTGAACTTACAATGTGGACATTTTCCAAAGACAGGAGTAGGAATAGGCAGGGTGGAAATTTCTCCCAGGAGCGAGTTTCTTCAATGGCTTCTTGTAATTTATCCTGTCCTACACTCAAGGACTCTCAATGCCATCTTATGGACACTCGGGGAATTGCAGGAGGGTGTTTGTCAGTGCAGACAGGGACCAGAAATCTTAACAACTCTCTGATCTAGGGGTCAGAGGATTTAGAAAAGTTACTTAATTTATATTACTTCTCATGTAGCCCTGAACTGAAACAACAAAATCAAACCACATGTGGTATTTGCAAATGTTTTCTGAGAGGCATATTCCACAGACCTACCTAGAAATTCAATGAAGGGCTGACATTTTGTAGTGAGGACGTTCTGTCTTCGGTGTGACTCACTTTCTTGGTTCATAGATAAACCTGGGGCCAGGGGGTTACGTGGATCTCCGCATGCCTGTTTTAACTTAAATCCCCAGGGCTGTCTTCTTTTCCCTCATAGAACGCTAGGGTTTCTTTCGTATTAGATGATATTACTATCTAAGTCTGCTTTTTTTCTAAGCAAAATATGTGTGCAATGAATTACTTAATCAGAAGAGTTGGGATATATGGACAGATATTTTTGTGGTTTTTAGAGTTAGTTTAGGTGTTTTATTGTTGGTTTTTGAGTGTTGAGTTCAAAAACAATTGCTCGAATAGCCTTATGTGCAAGGAGGTGAGTGGCTGCCTGTATGATTTGAGCAGAGGAAGAAAGGATCCTCTCCCTCACTTGTGCTCTCCCACCAGCCTGTCATCGCATCTTTTTGTGTCACCAGCAGTGGCACACTGATCCTGTGTAGTCACTGCTCCTTGTTAGATGGCCACAGTGCCTTGGAGGGGTGCTAATGCCCCCAAATAGCTTATTCCCCCAGAGAGCCACGGGGTTCACTCTCCCTTCTTTCAGGGATCTGCTCAAAGGTCTCCTTATCAGGGAGGCCTTCCCTGACCACCTTCTATAAAATGGCACCCACTCTTGTCTCCTGTTCCTTCAGGATACCCTGTTCTTCTTTTCTCCATAACACCTACCACCTCCAGAATTTGGGGGATGAACACTTAGGAAAAGAGCCTTGCCACTCAGATACAGGGATGAATAGTGCAGGGTCGCCTGCATTTCACTTCTGCCTCTGCCTCTGACATTTTGCCTTGGGCCTGTCACTCTCTCTTTGTGATTTAGCTACTACTTATGGGAAATGAAGGGGTCAGAAGAGGTGTTTATCATATCCTACCCCCAAAATTGTCGTGTTGATTCTGTGGTGTCAAAATGAACTTGCTTTGCTCTGAGGTAAGCTTTGTGAAGGCTGGGACGTGTCTGTTGTCTTAATCCCAGCACCTGGAATGGTCCCCTGGCCCATAGCAGATGCTTGATAAATGTATTTGCTTTGGTTTGGCCAAAGAGGCCATGACTTCCTTGCAGGAAGGACCTATCTTCAGGTTCGTGTTCTCTCTCTCTCTCTCTCTCTCTCTATATATATATATATGTATATAAATTCTTTCTATATATATATTTTTTTTAAAAAGATTTTATTTATTTATTTATTTACTAGAGGGAGAGAGAGAGAGGGAGATAGAGGGAGAACATGAGACAGGAGAAGGTCAGAGGGAGAAGTAGGTTTCTCCCCGAGGAGCTGGGAGCCTGATGCGGGACTTGATCCTGGCACTCTGGGATCACCACCTGAGCTGAAGGCAGTTGCTTAACCAACTGAGCCACCCAGGCGTCCTATCTTCAGTTTCTTTATTCTTTCCCAGCCTTACTGTACCACCTTTTCAATAAGCATGGCGTAGAAAACAGGTTCTAAACAGCTGTCTTAGAATGGTAGCCAAGTAAGCACTTACGGGACCCCACGGAAGAGAAGGGAGCCCCTTGCTCACCCAAGAGGACGAAGATGCAGGCCAGGATGGCGATGAGGGCGCCCCGGCTCAAACTGACCGGGAGCATGTAGGCCTCGGGGCTGCAGGAGAGGACGTGGCCGTCGTCATCGCAGGTGCACACCTGGATGGTCAGCGTGCCCGTGCTGCTCAGCACCGGAGGCCCACTGTCCGCTATCAGGATGGGCAGGTAGAAGGCGCTCTGCTCCTGCTGCCGGAAGCCAGACCTCCTGGTGAGAATCCGGGCGGTGTTATCTGAAGAAGACGGGATGTAGGAGTTGCAAAGAGGGAGTGGAAAAGCGGGCGGAAAGAAAAAGGAAGAACCCAGGAAGTGAATTAATCTCTTAGATCGAGGAAAGCAAGAGGGCAGGGATGGGAGTGGGAAGGACGGAGAGGGAGTGGCAAATGGCAAACATTCCCTGGAGGGGGCTACCTCGAGCCCCCTCTACTTTGTCTGGATCAGCATTTGGATTCCGAAACCACGGATTTTTTTGCTCTGCTTCTAGGCAAAGCCCTGGGGCCCAAGAGGGAAACCCTTTTTGAGAGTCTGTTTTACCCTTTGTGACATAAAGTGCCCAGGGCGAACTGTTAGACTTCAGCTCTAACTGGAATGTTCCTGTGAAAGCTTGATAGGAATGAACAATCACTGGCCACTTGCGGTCCCTGCCTGTTCCCGCTCAGCAGCTTTCCAAGGCCCTGGGGCTGCTTTGTGGCTCCAGGAAAAGAATGCTGAGGAGCCCACTTGGCTGTGGCAGATTGCTTATTTTTGCCACTTTCACTGGAAGTCACGTCTTTGGTGGTTTTCTTTTACACCTCTGAAAGCAGTCACCAACTCCTTCTGTGCTTTCTGAAGAAACTGCTCATTTAGCGGAAGCTTGTTTGAAATCCCCAGTCACGTGACACACCCTGTTATTTCCCCCTACTTGTGGTCTGAGGGACACAGTTAATTAGAACTTGGAGAAATTCATTCCTGATCAGCAGTCCTAGTTGTTTTTTCCTCCAGTTTTAAAGGGAAGTAGCAAAATTATTTGATGTGTCTTCGCAAAGGTCGTGTGTGTCTGTGTATTTATATTTATATTTGCCTAACGTAATGTTCTAGGATCTTTTATTTTTTTAATCTTTGTTTTCAAGTTTCTTCCAGTGGGTTGGAATTATAAGTCATATGTTTTTTGCAAAGTTGAGATCATTTTCAGTAGAGGAAAAGGTTAGAGATGTGATAGGACATGCAAGCAGTGACTCTCAAAGCGGACATCAACATGGAAGGTCCATGTGGTTTACATTTCACAAGGAAGAATCTAGAACTTCACAAAAACTTCTGAGAGCCTAACCAAAGTAAACATTATTAATTATCAATATTTCTGGTTCTCCTTCCCTTCTCGGACATTTTAAAGGATTATACTTTTCTGCCCTCTTGAATTTTGGCATGTCTGTATGATTTGCTTTTGATAATGAAAAATGAGCAAAACGATTTGTGTCACTTCCAGGCAGAAGAATTTAACAGCTGATACGTGTTTCTCTGTGTTCTCTTGCCTTGGTGCGATACTATACAAGAACGTTTAAGATGGAGAGCCAGGCAGCCTGGGACTCTGAGCTGCATGGACACCAGCTGTCCTTGTTGCTCAGACCCACAGCTGGTTTTATGTAAGAAACTAATTTTAGTTGTGTTAAACCACTGGAATTTTGCAGTCATTTGTTGCTCAGCATAGGCTAGCCTATTCTGATGGATACGTTATCCCTTTGTTAGCTTTTCTGCTTCCTCCTTGCCCTGCCTTTTCACGATATATCGGTGATTGTTTACTGAGTGCTTAAGTGCACAGCATCTCATTTCATTTTCACATTTGATGAGATAGTGATAATCTGACCCTTTTATACGGGTGAGTTAAGGCCTAGAGAAAGTGAAGAAGTTTGTTCAAAGTTACTAATTTAGTAGCAGAGCTGAGATTTGAGCTCCGGTCTCTCTGACTCCAAGTATACATTTCTTCCATTTTGCTGTGTAACTGCTTATTTGGTCTAGTGATACTAACTCTTGAAAATTATCCAGCCAATGGAAATCCTTTCCTGCTTTGGTCCGGGCCCTCTGCTTGCCCACCTGAGGATTATATTTCTACCTACTGTACAACCCACCCATTTTTCTGTTTTTCCAGATTTAGTAGCTAAGTAGTATTCTGTTTTACAGTGTTAGTCTTGTTTTTTCAGAAACCAAGTTTTTCTCAAACAGAAATCTGTTTTACTTTTTTCAGTTTAATCGAGGCTAGGTTGTAAGACTTTTAGAAAGCTTCACCAGAGCTGAATTTCATAAAAGTATTACATCATCATTTAATTAAGCACTATACATCATGTTTCTTGATCTCAGAATTATTTGAGGTTAAAGAAGAAGAAAAAAGATCAGTGTGGCCTCGCTGACTTTAGTCTTGGAAGGGTTCTGGCAACTTGCAGTAGCCACTTGCAGAGTTTTTGTTGAATATGATGAGTAGGGCTTTAGTAACCCATTTGGAAACAAGTTTGTTTCCAAGGTGACACAAAACCTTCTTCTTTCGTGTGTGTGTGTGTGTGTGTGTGTGTGTGTGTGTGTGGCTAAAATAGGCCCCATCTTCCAGTCCTCGCCTTAACGCTTACTCACTTTCTGATTGTGGCCCATTTGCTTTCTTTCCTTATCTGAGACAACGAGAACCAGAGGGATTAGTAACTTCATCGAGACCTTCGAGGGTTATTATAAATATCAAATAAAGAAAAGTATGGGGAAAATGTGTCTGAAACTGCAAAATGCTACATAAACACAGTCCTTTTAATAATGCTTTGTGGATTAAAAAAAAAAAGTAAGAAAGGCTCTACTTGAGATAGTGCCTTGTGGTGTTTATAAAAAGATATGTTTTGGGCATGGGAGTTGGGGTCCTGATAGCAGATCCACCAAATCGATGCTGGTCAATTTTTTAAGGAGCCTCCATAGAAAATACTCATGGGATAAATTGTCATGAGGAGATTAAGAGTTCATCCTTTCTATTGAAGATGTGCTGACTTTTGTTTTGGAAAACCTTCCAAGAAATGAGTCATTTCTTTTTATAGTCATCATATTCCCATGGCCCATTTTTTTAAAGCATTGGCTCCGTGAATTGGTATCCAAAGTCATCTTTAAAAAATTTGCGGCATTTTGCTGCATATCGTTTTCGTGTTGATTCTGACAAATATCAGAGTGAAGGCATAGAGTGACACTTCAGTGAAAATTTGAAGAAAGAGTATAATGTAATACTCCCCCCCGACCCCTGGTTTCCACTACGAAACCTGTCCTGAGGCGGCTGAAACCACTTTTTGTAGGAAAGATTTCCCTGTGAAGCAAATAAATGAATAGTTCAAAATTTGACCCAATAAAAAGATCAGGATGTTTAATTGCAGTACTTCTTTTGTTACGATTTGTATTACCCTCCCTTCTAGAATTATCAGAGTGCATGTAGAAGGTTAAAGGAAAGATTTGGAGGGATGTTTTACATTTAAAAGAAAACAGGCTTAATAGTCTCAAGTGTTAATGGCAGAATATCATGTGGGGTTGAATTAATACTTAAGTCTCAAATAAGTGATGTTTGAGACTAAGACCAGGCAGGCATAATCATGACTTTTCATTTCCTTTTGTTTAGATTGTCACACAGTAGCAATTAGTATTTTATTTTATTTTATTTTTAAAGATTTTATTTCTTTGACAGAGAGAGACACAGCGAGAGAGGGAACACAAGCAGGGGGGAGTGGGAGAGGGAGAAGCAGGCCTCCCGCTGAGCAAGGAGCCCAATGTGGGGCTTGATGCGGAGCTCGATCCTAGGACCCTGGGATTATGACCTGAGCTGAAGGCAGCTGCTTAAAGACTGAGCCTCCCAGGTGCCCCAACAATTAGTATTTTAGAACTGGAGTAAGAATGAGGCTAGTAGGGCCCAGAGAAGTGATGACCTCTCTCCCCAAGGTCAGACAGCAGGTAGCAGAGTTAGCAACAGAAGGGGTTCACTTGACAGATTTAAGTGATTTTTTTCTGATCTTTCTTTGAAAATCATTTGACGAGAGAACAGAAGTCCCTCCTTTTCCCGTCTGTGCCTAATGGAGACTGTGCTAGGTCTATACATTTCTTAACTGATCAGAATGCTTACTGCACAAGAGGGGTCTAGAATTCCCTTCCAGCCAAGTTGTAGTGGGGAGTGCTTTCTGGAACAAGGAACCCCACCTGGCCCTGTCTTTTTAAAATCATTGTAAAGTAATAGAGTTGTTTAGTGCCAAGCTACACTTTGTGATCCTTTGTTTGTCCTTTGTCATCTTAGCCTTTCTCTCCCTTTTGTTCTGGGAGCTTTTCACTGTTATCCCCTTTGATGCTTGGTCAGAAATGTTCCCTCAGGTTTTTCTCTTTATCTAGTTCAATTTCTACCATTTTTCTCAGATTCTTCCTATAGTTATAGAGCATACAGACATGGCTGTTATCTATGGCAATGAAGGAAGGCTTTTGCCTGGCACTGCCTCACACAGCGCCAACTGTAAAACATTTGTGAACTGATGAACTGAAAGTTTCAGAATCAGCAGAGGACATTGTCTCTGATCTGTTGAAACAAAACTTTTTTTTTTTAATTTTAATTTTTATCTTTTTTTGAAATAAAACTTAAAAAAATTACAAATTAGCATTGAATGTCCCCACTGCTACTGAAGAGCAGGTGACCTTTGACACAGTTTGCATGGTATAGTGACCAAAAGTATCCAACCCAAGCCATAAGAAAGCATTGGTAAGTTCCTGTCCCCCCATTACCTTGGTTGTCCCTAATGGTGAAGTTGGGGTTGTTAGCAGCCTCTGGAGCCAAGCTGTAGTAGAAGTGCTGACCACTGTGTGGGTCATCTTGGTCCACTGCACTCACTGTCTGGATCAGCTGTAGGAGTAACATGAAATCATATGAATCAGGGTTGAAAGAATAATCTTCAGGGCTTGGTGAGATCCTAAACCCTGAAATCCAATAGTGGATTGTTTTCCCTAATGAGAAGGACATCCTGAAACTTACTGGAAAGTACCCCGTACCATCACACAACTCAGGATTGTATTTTGGTCTTTATTGTTGGGCCTGAATACATTGACAGGTAGATGGTGAATGTTACCTAAATACCTCCGGGGTTAAGCCTCACCGTAACAAATTCGCACACCAACACTAGTCATTTTGAAGCAATCTAAATAGAATTTTGGCTCAAAGAGCTGTGAGATGCTCCAGGTTCCTGCTTGTCTCCCAGTTTTTCATTCTCCCACCTCACCTACTTAACCTCATCATTTGGGTTAATATTTTCAGGGTCAGTTTGCTGTCTTTGAGAAGCCTCTACTTAAAAATGACCAATACGAGGGGGTGCCTGGGGAGCTTAGTTGTTAAGCATCTGCCTTCAGCTTGGGTCATGATCCCGGAGTCCTGGGATCGAGCTCAGCAGGAGGCCTGCTTCTCCCTCTCTCACTCCCCCTGCTTGTGTACCCTCTCTCCCTGTCTCTCTTTCTCTGTCAAATAGATACATAAAATCTTAAAAAAAAAATTCGCCAATACCTAGGAGAGAAATCTCCTGTGTCAGGTTAATGGACACAGATGGGAGGGGTTGGGTCACAGGGCTGTTGCTTTTTGGTGGCTGGGAAGAGGAGCTAGGAAAGGTGTAGAGCCCAAGACCTAAGTGGGATGTATGGAACAGAGTAGAGTCAGAAGCAGAGCTTAGGGTTGAGATAACCAAAGAAGTGATGGTTTTCTCTGAGCTCTTTGGCTCAAACTTTGCCTTTTCCACAGTGCTTTTCAAAGTAGTAGTTTGTCATGAAGGTTATGAAGGCCATGATTAAAAAAAAAAAAAAGGCTGCAAAAGGGGTGCCTGAGTGGCTCAGTGAGTTAAGTGTCCCGACTCTAGATTTTGGCTCAGGTCAGGATCTAAGGGTCATGAAATAGGAATCCCATGTTGGGCCCACGGTGAGCATGGAGCCTGTTTAAGAGTCTCTCTCTCTCTCTTGCCCTCTGCCCCATTCCTACATGTGTGTGCTAAAGAAAGCAGTGCAAAATATACAATTGAAAAATTAGCAGGCCTGTTTGTGAGCGATATAGAAAAATGTTGAGTGGGTGGTCATCTTCCTATGTGTTTTCTCCTCTACCAACCAATAGCACAGACACCTCCTACGCTTCCGGGCCTGGCCCTGTAGACTTGACATTCCCGCCGGAGCATCGGAGGTCAGCTGGAGGGCCTATGTGGGCTTGCTTGCTTAGTCTTTATTTCTTCATCTGTAAATTAAGGGAGGTAATTCTACCCCTCCCCCTGCCCCCCCTCAGTATACCGAAGGTTACATAACAGGCAGGGCAGCTCCCAGCTAGGGGCTTCTGGTGGACACTGTATTGCTCAGATCCCCATTCTGTGAAGGACTTGATGCCCCAACCTTCACTTGTCTCTTTGAGAATTGCTTCATTTGCTGAGAGTTACCTACACACATTTACCACCTCCTTCCAGGGCAACCTACATCCAGTGACTGATGTAATAGTAAAATGTCTGGCCATCCGATCTCAACTTGGGAAAACCCTAGTTCTAGAACTCTCTGAAGTCATCCAAGGCTTGTTAGTGGGTCTTCATCATAGCTGGACTTCTCATTTTGCCTAATCCTGCAGAAGTCCTTCTCTTCTATAGCATTGGGTCCCAAGGGCATTCCTTAATAAACATCTTATATCAGAACTCCACCTCTGGGTATGCCTCCTGGTGAACCCAACTGGCAGCTGGCCTCTGTTGAATCTAAAAGTTGGGAGAATGGAGTTGCATAAAGGAGAGGGCTTGGTAGAACACGGAAGATGAACTTGCCACAGAGCCTAGCCTAGTGTCGGTACTGCTCACACATGAGGGCCACCCCACCAACCCGTCCCTGCTGAGACAAGTCCTGTACTTTCCATCTTGCCCATAGTGTCACACACATAATGACAAAACATTTCTTTTTAAAAAATTTTTTAAAAAAAGATTTTATTTATTTGACAGCGTGAGAGAGAGAGAGAGCATAAGCAAGGGGAGCGGTAGGCAGAGGGAGAGGGAGAAGCAGGCACCCCACACAGCAGGGAGCCCGATACAGAGCTCAATCGCAGGACCCTGGGATCATGACTTGAGCCAAAGGCAAACACTTAACCAACTGAGCCACTGAGGCGCCCTGACGAAACATATTTCTTGACGAATGTTAAAAATAGGTGATTATGGTGGTGCCTGGGTGGCTCAGTGGGTTAAAGCCTCTACCTTCGGCTCAGGTCGAGATCCCGGGGTCCTGGGATCGAGCCCCGCATCTGGCTCTCTGCTCAGCAGATAGCCTGCTTCCCTCTCTCTCTCTGCCTGCCTCTCTGCCTGCTTGTGATATCTGTCTGACAAAAATAATAAATAAAATCTTTTAAAAATAGGTGATTATGTATAATGAAGTACATAGTTGGGTAAGTCATTTCAGAATATCTGACCTGTGAAATTATACACATATTAGTGAGATGGGGGCTTGAGGCAGAGGACCGGCCCTGTAGACTTGACACTCCTGACGGAGCATCAGGGGTCAGTTACAGGGCTTTTAAAGAATGAGTGAGCAAAGACACTGCTTTGCTGGGTTCTCTTCTGGGGTCTGAATTTTTTTTATGGCAAATTTGGTTGCAATAGTTGGGAACACAATGGCCTGTGCTCCTGCCCTCCACTCTCCTGGTAGGTTGGATTTCATTCTCAGTCCCCACTTGCCATGCAATATTCTGCTCAGCTGGTTTCATTCTGCTTTCAGCCATTGCCAGGTAGGTCATCTGATTTCTTTATGGGCCTCCTTCTTGGCTGCTTGCTAAGAGGCAAGCACATTTCCTGACTTGGCAGACACACAGCTGACGACAGTATGTGACACATCTAACATAAGGAGGCCTGATGCGTTATAAACCAGACATGGCTACTGAGCTGTGTGCTTTCGAAAATCTTAAAAATATGCCCCAGAGCCAAAATCAAGGGGTAGGATTTTTAGTATCTTGGGCTAAGGATGATAAATGTGACAGACTTGTGGCGCATGACCTGATCTTTAAGCCACATAATAAACTGTGCTGTAAAGGACTGTCTGATAGGCCATTAAAAGGTGTATTTGGAAGGGTGCCTGGGTGGCTCAGTCGGTTAAACATCTGACTCAGTCTTGGGGTCTTGGGATGGAGTCCTGTGTTGGTCTCTGCTTTCAGTACAGAGTCTGTGTCCCTTTCCCTCCCTCTCTGCTTCCTCACCCCATACCACCCCCACTCCTGATCTGTTTCTCTCAAATGAATGAATAAAATA
Organism: Lutra lutra; assembly: GCF_902655055.1. Lineage (NCBI taxonomy): Eukaryota > Metazoa > Chordata > Mammalia > Carnivora > Mustelidae > Lutra > Lutra lutra. Next base: position 14,923,327 of record NC_062289.1, read on the forward strand.
AAAAATAAAAAAAAGAAAAAGGATGTATTTAGAAATGGGAGATGTGTGCATGTGCTCCAAAAACAAGAGAGGTATTAGTTAGGGGCACGTGGGTGGCTCAGGTAGTTGAGTGTCTGACTCTTGGTTTCAGCTCAGTTCATGAACTTCGGGTCCTGAGATTGAGTCCTGTGTTAAGCTCTGTGCTCAGTAGGGAGTTCCCTTGGGATTCTCTCTCACCTCACCCTCTCCCTCTCCCCCTCCTCCCACTTGCATGTACCAGCCGTACTCTCTTTCTAAATAATAAATAAATAAATCCTTAAAAAAACCAAAACAAAACCTGAAACCCAGGATAGGTAGTTAAAAGTGCTATTGACCTGTCAGAGTGCAACTTCTATTCTGAAGACCTTTAAGAAAGTAAGTGCTTCGTTTTCTGGGGGAGAGGAGCTTTAATTAATGTGCTGCTTTTTTTACCTTCTTTGTAATGTAGATTAATAATAATTGTAATGTAATTAATAATTCATCATGTATATTTGTTATAATAAGATCTTATAAAACAACATTTTATGTTATGCTTTATATAGTGTATATGAAATTGTTATAATACAAAACAAAAATTGTTAAAATAAAGGTCCAGACCCCCTCATTCAAAACTCAGCTACCATAGCACAGTAACTATTGCTGTTTTTGGATCTTGACCCCTACATGTCTTAGTTCACATGTGGGCATAATTTTCTGTAGCTGCAAGCATGTACATGTGGTTTTTATACCTTCTTTCTTTACTTCTAATGACACAGATCATTTCTTATACCATAAAGTCTGCATTGTAACTTTTATTAGCTGCATAATGTTTCAGGTCTTCTTAGAAATTCAGTAGATGTGGAAGTAGAATTATTAAAGACTTGCTGAAAAAATTTTTTAGGAGGGCTGTACACCATTGCCCTGAATTTTAAGAGTCCACTGATGAGAGGATTTAGATGAGAATCCTTATAGGACTGCCCCCCACCCCCGGGGTAGATGTAAATCACTTTTTCTTTTAACTGAGAAAGGTGAGGATGTGTTGACTTAATCTTTGCTGAGTGCGGGGTGCTAATATGAGTTTTGATTGTATAAACGAGTCTCTGTGCAGCAGGATGTCATGTTCCAGGTGAGTAAGAGAAGCGAAAGCAAAATCTGCCTGAATTACCAAAGCGTGAATCCTTGCCTTGTAGGTACGCACTTCACAGATTCCTAACTTCCATATTAAAACTATTCTGACTCCATTTGCCTTACTACCAGAATCCACAGGACCACAGAATATACTCTGGGGGAAGAAATTAGGGCTGTTAGGAGATCTCGTGGGTCACAGGTGAGAGAGGAAAGCATTTTACAAAACCAGGAGCAGAAACAGGACATGGCTGATGCTCTGAGGTATGGAAGAGTGGGTACGGGGTAGGTAGCAGCCCAAAGCATGCATGAATACATGGCCACTCCAAGCAGAGTTCTGAATGTTTCTCAGTTATACCACTTGGAATTTGATCGACCAAATTTTTCATATACATTTAAAAGTATACTTCAGAAAATACACAAATATGTCTCTGCAAATTATAGAACTGTGGTTATTTCCAATTAGTAGAAATTTGTGTCTTCAGATTCCTTTCTTCTCAAAACTGATCTGACATAAACAACATTAGGAAAATGATGTTTTAACTGAGGGAGGAGAGAGTAGGTATTCTAGATCATTCTGAGAATAGGGCAGGTAGTCCCTAAACAAGTTACCTATTGTTAGAAGTTAAGAAAGGGAGGTGGGAAGATAGAAAAAATAAAGCTTCCCTACTGCAAGTATTTTCAGGAATTAGTGCTAAACTGAGGAAAAGAGAAGAGTTTTCTGATCTTCATGGTCCCTCGCTCCCAGGATCCAGAGCACACGTTACTGCAGTTGGTCCTATACAGTTCAGTTCCAAGATGGGTAGGTAACTTCAGGCCAGCCTGTGAAGCAAGCTACCATCAAAGCATTGTTGAGATCATTAAAATGGGGAGGGGGATGCCACATGGTTGTCTGAACAAACTTGGAACATCATGCGTGGAAGTCGGGGGCCCTTTCGTGAACTGTTAGTTTCTGGAGTCTAAATTTCTCTGATGGCAAATCTGGTTATCTGTAGCAGTCATTCTGTATGGTGGAGGTGAGCCAACGTGCACATCGCACAGACTGCCTTACCTGCCCTGCTTTGGCATTTTCACACACAAAAGCTTCATAGAATCTGGGGAATTCTGGAGCATTGTCATTCACATCTAAGACTTTGATTGTGACGGAAACACTTCCAACCTGGGAAGGATTGTCTAAAGAGAATACAGAGAAAACCAAAGGTGAGGGTTCAGTAGTACAAGAAAGCTGCTCATTGCTGGAATAGGTATTTACCTTGTCAGTTTGGTTTTTTAAAAGGAATTGGAAATGGTAAGAGAAACATAGGATGCATGTGTGGCCTAGTAAGAGTGCGGCCAGAACACAGGGCACGTGGGCAGATCAAGGTGTGTGTCTGAGAGAGTGTGTGATGTCAGGAGGATGAGGAGAAGAGTATGATTCTGGGGGAGGGGGCGCAGGTAACACAAAATGCAGCCTAAAAAGGTTTGACTCACTTGGCTCCTGCTTCAGGTTCTGAAATTAAAGACAGTTCGGTTCCATATTCTGGGCTTGAAAGCAGCCCATTTCAAACTGGATGCATACTGTGTGGCATTGCTTGGCTTTATTCCCTTTTTTTTTCCTTGGTTTTATTCAGTTCTTTGAATTGTATTTCAGAAGGTTTCAGGTTATTCATGGGAGTACAGATAATACTGCACATTTATTTCTGCTGAGGGACTAAGGGGATATTATAGGATCAAACATACACCAAATCCGTATCTTTGGCTAGGGCGGGAGAAGTTACTCATAGTCACTCATGGGGAAGTGTTTCTTTTGGTCTGTCTTTTGCTTGGCATTGCCACGTAAGGACAGTTTCACAGCCCCAGGAGTGCCCCTCTTGTCCATTTTTGTTTTGGCCATATCCCAAGAAGATAAAATAGAAACTAAACACACAGATTATTCTTAGTAAATAATTTTATAAAATCTCAGAATGCCTTATTCTTCTGATTTATTTTTTCTTTTCTTTCCCCAAAATATCTGTGCTCTCCTATGTTATCCACTTAAATATTTCTATTGCCTGGTTACCAAAATTACTGACCTATTTACTTTTTTTTTTTTTTCCCATTGTAACCATGGTACTAGTTTATAGAAGGACTAATGAAAATCCCCCCAAAATGTCAGGGTATATATGATCTACAATCCTACCACCAGAGATATCCATTATATAATATATGTAATATTACATGTGTCCCAAAATATGGAGAGAGACACACACATATGCACTGCAATTAAGTGAAATTAAAAAGTTGGATTTAAAACTTTTGGCAAATATTATCCTGTGTCATTGAAATATACTTTGAAAACATGTATATTAATATCTGCTTGATAGTCTCATTTTATTATTTGGTTGTACCACAGTTTACTTAGGCAGACTCCTATTATTAGACTTTTAGGTAATTCCCATTTTTTCCCTTATGTTAAAATAGCACTGCAGTAGATGTTTTGGTATATAGATCTTTGTTGATATTTATGATTATTTCCTTAAGATAGTTGTAAGAACTATTGAGAAAAAGAGAATGAATATTTTGGAGAATCTTGGAAGCTTAATTGCCTAATTCCCCCCATGCCCCTCAAGTGATTATGCATCGTTCTGCCAGTATATTAGAGCCTGCGTTTCCCTGAACCTTTACCATCACTAAGTGTTATGAAAAAAATAAAAATAAAAAAAATAAAAACAAACTGAAGGTAGTAGTAAATAGTCTAATTTTTGTGAAGTTCATAATAAATATGTTAATCTAGTTTTTAGTAGTTTTTCATTCTGTTTTTAAGTTTCTGTTCAAAAGTCTGCTTTTTAGTGTAAGATGTCTCAAATTCTTGTATCCGTGTTTCTGTGTATGTATGTGTGTGGTAAGGGTGATACGTTATAAATGCTTTCTTTCATCCAGTAGTAATATTTTATACTGAAGGGGTTCAGGACAGCTCCCTCTGTCCCCATGTGCCAATTTGGCTGTGGATTATTTTGAGTTGAGGGCACTTGAGGCCCTGCGGTTCAAGAGAAACTTTTGTCACTCCCTTAACCCACACAGAAAAATCTAAATTGGGCTCCCCCGCCACCCACAATAAAGGTTATTAACAGATATATTTTATCTGAGTGACCCATCTGTATGGTAGGGGAAACCTCTAATTACCAAGTATGTGCTCTTACCGTCCTATGAAATGCATTCCTTTCCTTTGAAATCTCAAACTCCTACCCCTTCTTTATAGTTCAGAATGATACATATACCTCATTTTGTCTGTCTTTGGAATTTTTATGTCTGTGTGCATTCCCCATATGTATGTATGTTAAATTTTTTTTTTTTTTTTTGTTAATCTGTCTCATGTCAATTTGATTCTTAGTCCAGCTAGAAGGACCTTTGAAGGGGACAGGAATTCTTGGTTCCCCTTCAATACTATTTGTGCATTCCCAATCTTATTAAAGGTTGAAAACCTCTTAGATTTCTTAGACATTGTCCCTTTCTTTATATAGAAGTCTAGCTTCTTGATTTAAGGATGCTGTTTTTTTGTACTGCTTTTGCATAGTGGGTTTTTGTTGTTGTTGTTGTTTTTTGTTTGTTCATTTTTACTCTCTAGCATAGGACATGGTATATAGGAGATAGAATTTGAGCTGAATGCATTCACTCACTTGCATAAACCATAATTTCTGTTTTTTTGCATAAAGAATATAACAAGCTCTAGAAGTTTTCTTTCACATTCTACAATGCTTATATTTTGTCATGTTATGGAGACCAATTTATTATGTTACTTACTCATTTCCATAGCAAGGACAGTGATATTATGCCAAGAAAACTCCTCCCGATCAAGGGGTCTTGCAGTCATTAGGGCACCTGTTGTAATGTCAACATAGAAGAATCTTCCAGGGTCACTGCTTCTGTCAATGGAATATCTGTAAAAGCACAGATTAAATGCAGTGTTTTCTTTGAAGAAGTATACAATAGCATATTACATGAGAGAACTGTGCATACTGTGTGAAACATGGCCCAGCCAGTTCTGAGTTATGGACACTTGGAAGACCGCATTTGCTGTTTGATCATGTCCAGAAATAGTCCCCCACCAAAACCCCCTAAAAACATAAACAACCAATAACAAACTATTACTGCTTGAATTCCTCATTTGTAAAATGAAATAAAACAGGGTGCTGAAGTCTTAGGGCAGTTTTAAGCCAATTAATAATCAATTTCAGCTATTTAAAGCTCAATACTGCCCTAAGGCTTTTGGGACATTCTGAATATTGACCCCTACATGTCTTAGTTCAAAACAAATTTTATTCATGTAAGTTTTGAAATGCAGGATTAGGACTGGAAAAGGTATAGTTCATTGGTTCCAGTTGTGTAATTAGTATCACCTATTGAGAAGGAAAGATTTCCATCAGGTCCTTTGTAAGCATGCTAATGACTGACTGCTGGCAAACACGGTGATGGTATTTACTAGCTAGAGAATCCTTATCTGTGGAATATTTTTAGCAGGATGAACCAGGTTTGACTACATTGCTTAATGTAAATAAACCTGGAATTTATGAATTTATGGGGCACAGCTTGCTGGAAAATATCATGTGAGCTATGTAATTAATGGGGTATAAAAAGCAGATGTTCCATAACCAAAATGGCTCCTTTTTTGTTGAGACGTGCACTTCATTGCTTATATCTTTCATGCTCAATATGGACCAACATGCATCCTTACGCAGGAGAAGGATATTTACCTGATGGTTTCAGGTCTCTCCAAGAACAGACTGCTTGCCTCATATTTTGCTGTTGTTTCTATCCTTTGAGTCATTACTTATTTTGGGTACTGGGTAAGAGCGACAATTCCTGTGGAACCTGATTTGGCTATCTGACCCTCTGTGTTCACTCACCTGGTCTCCATTTTGGGAGATTCATTAAGTGTGGAGGGAGATTCAGGCATCTGTATATTTAAAATCCTCCATGATATATAGCCATGGTTGAGAACCACTAATTTTTTTTTTAAAGATTTTATTTATTTGTTAGAGAGAGCAAACATGAGCGCATGTACTAGTGGGGGAGCAGCAGGCAGAGGGAGAATCAGACTGCCCACTGAGCAGGGAGACTGATTTTGGGGCTCAATCCCAGGACCCTGAGATCATGACCTGAGCCAAAGGCAGACACTTAACCCACTGAGCCCCTCAGTGGGTTTCCTTGAGAACCACTCTTGAGAATCTTTGTAGTCCTTGGTAACAGCCAGTAATTATAATTGGTGCCATTTACGGAATACCAGATATCTTATACCTTCTTTTTAAATTTTTATAAAATTTCTAGAAGGTAGGTATTACCTCTTTTAGCAGAAAAGAAAACTAAGAGAAGTCGCTTTCATACAGTTAAATAGCTAATAATTTGCAGAGCTAATATAAAACCACTGTAATATATTGGGTTCAGAATTCTATTTAAAGTTGCCAGTGATTGCAGTCTGTGTCCTAAAGTAGTTGAAACTAGAAAACTACCATTTTGTTGGGAGTAAGAAGTTTCTTCAGTGCGTTGTTTTTACATTGCAGGTTAGTGAAATCAATATAGTAGGTTATGACTAGTGTTGAAAGAAAATGAAATAGAACATATGCATGCCAGGCTGTCATATACAGTAAGGGTAAATATTGATGTTACAACTTTTGTTTCAAATATGTACAAGTGTGTAAGTACACACACACACGGTATATGAATGTGTATGCACTATTTGGTAAAATGTTCTAGATACTTATTTTTTTTCTGTGGAGATTCCAGTTGGCTGTTCAGAGAGGAATTAAAGGAAAAAGTGACCACTAAGGGCTGGAGAAATGAAATCATTTTAGTTGTGATTCTCCAAGAGCTGGGAAATTTAAGGAAGTACATTAATACCTTTCTCTACTTGGACTCTATTTATAATGAACACTTCCTGTAGCTAGGCGCTGCCCCACACACCTTACAGATACTGGCTCATTTAATCCTTACAGTATCCCTAGGAGGGTAGGTGCTGTTATCTTGGTTTTGCAGGTGAGGAAACTGAGACCTGGATTGGTTAAGTCACTTTCCCAAGATTGGAATCAAGCCTAAGTAGTTTGGTTTCAGGTTCCTGCCTGTAACTGCCACTCCATGCTGCCTTATCTTACAGGGAATGTATGCCATTGTTTAAGGAAACAAAGCCTTATCTCTTCTTGAAATAGACTAAGCCGTGATGGCAAACTATTGACTTCTTAGTAAAGAACAAACACATGCCTACAAAGTTCATTTAAAATTAATTGGAACATTTTTTTCTAGGTATAATTAGTGATTTAGTTTTAAAGTTCCCTGGCTCTTTTAAGAGTTGAATTTGTCTTTGGGAAAAAATGCGGTCTTTTCTTCCAGCCGCCATTCAGCCCGTAGAGCCATAACCCTGATGGCAGCTCTCCAGTAGTGCCCGAGGGGAGAGGCAGCCCCACCCTCTATGACGAAGCAGCTTTCTACGCCTAGACCTGTGGTGCCATAGCAAATGTTGCAGATGGTACGGGAGGTCGGGTGATAGAAATAACTAATGGACAGAACCCCTGACAGTCCTGCCTGGTGCCACAGCGAGAGGGAACCCTGCAAGCTTGCCTCAGAGAAGCCTTCCTCAGCAAGTGGAACCTCCTTCTGATTTCCCAGATTGGAAGTTACTGAATTGAGGCAGTAATGGCACTCGCTACTCTGAATGGGACACGGGGCCAATTTTCAGGAGGCAGGAGAACAAATGAAAAGTGTAGATACAGATGGAGAATGAGGAAGTTGGGACACACTAGTGAATTATGTAGGTGGTTTTCCTTTCTCTAACCATAATGCTCTCACCTATTATGGGCAGAATAGGCATAATATGCACACACAAAACTGCCTTCAGTGAACAATAGCTAGTGCTTGTTGGGCTCCCTGCTCACTTGCTTGGCTGAGGACATACTCTGAATTTGGGAGCGATTTGAAGGTAGGGAGGGCATCATGGGCAGGCTTGCTAAATCCGCACACATACTCTAGGAAGGCACAGGAGAGCAGGCTCTTTCCATACCAGCAGAAGCCTGTTTCAGTGGCCAAATGGTTTAGTTTCCTGCTTGCCAGAAGTGCCTTGGGCGTTTATTAAAAATTTAGGAAATCCTAAATTGTTTAGGTGATACTAAACATTGTATTTTTCATGTATATGTAACTAAATCTGGAGATTTGGTTTTGGGATTTACTAGTAAATCACAACCAGCTTATATGCCTGACCATGCCATAAAATTTCTAGAAAGGAGATTATGAAAGTCCTAATGATCTTTTTAAAAAGTTAAATGGCCTTTTATCCATAACATTTTAACTTCAGGTGACATATTGATTTTGGGGCAATTTAATATGTGTTTTCTTTATAGGAATATAAATCTCATTTGTTTCTAATAAAAATGCAGAAGATGAATTAGCCAAGCAGCATATAACTTGCAAATTATTTTAACAGAAAATAGCTTTCATAGGAAAAATAAGGATAAAATGAGCAATTTGGGGAAAGATAACATAGGATAGTAATTTCCAAATGGGTTTATTAAATGATAGCCAAGGATTTGCCTTTTATGTGCTTTTCCCTCTGAGAATCCAGGGCTCCTGTGTTTCTCTTGAGTCTAGGGACCATTCTTTATTCCTGTCAGATAGTATAGAGTCAGGAATCCTCTATCTTGGCAGTATGAATTCTCTTTTGCAGCTAAAAGGCAGAGGGAGAATTATCCCCGTTTTGATAAGTGGAATTCTTTGCCCCCCCCCCCCCCCAATCTGAATGCTTATCTTGTTATCTCCAGGCCTGTGGGTGTCACCCTGTTCTTGCCAGTTTCTCTCTTAGGACCTAGAGTTCTGCCCCTGGATAAGCCCAGGGGACCTTGCTCTCTGCCTCCGGCCTATTCATTTGTGGATTCCTCCTCACTGGGATCCATTGGAATAGAAAGCCTCTCTATTATGTACCTCCCTGATGCAGGCCAACTGATGATTTTCAAAAGCCAGTCATCTGAAGCAGAATTTTCTGTTAGCCAGACAGGATTCCTTAATTTGTGTACCTTGTTTTGCTCCACGGCAGGAGTGGATGTAGGCCTGTTGGTGTTTTGCTTTCATTTCTGCATCTGTTGTGAGATAATTAATGACTTTAGTCTTGAATACTGCACAAACACTGTAGGGGTGTGTGTGTGTGTGTGTTTTCTGACTGCAGTCTCTTTTGTTTGTCATTTAGCAGTGTGACTCCTAACAACTATATTTCCATTGCTTACCATGTGGAAGTCCAGATTCAGAATCAGGAAGGAAGATGTGGAATTATCCATTGGATATTTGATTGACTATTTTAGAAATGGGCTCTAATTTTTTCAAGTTTATGCCTGTTTCATTTCTCTCCCTCCATAAAATTTTCCCCACAGTATCTTTTCCAACATGAACAGATTAACTAATTGATCAGGAGATACATATTTTTTCTTGGCTTTTGAAAATACGAATTTATAGAATCTATTTCATTTATGTTATGGTAGTTTTGGGGATAATATGGTTTCACTAACTTCTTCCCTCCTGTTACACATTTGAAAACCTTAAGGTTGAAATATCACTTCTGTAAAGTTGATGTAATTCATACCAGAAAGATTAGGTGATTTCTAAAAATCAAATACCAGAATTTAAACAAGATCATTTTAGCCATTTTAATGCCTGCAAATGTCAAATGTTTACTAGTTGGTTAGATGAAGCAGATTTCCTCCAGTTTAGTTATTCTCAGGAGAGAAACATCCTTGTTAAACTGAAAAAGCATGTCTTCATTAAATACAAAATAGCACTAGGTGAGGGAAGTACCCATTGATAGAAAAGGCATTTGATAAATTGGGGTGCATTGAAAATGTGTTAGCTGCTCTAAAACTCCAGATCCATTTTGCCATGTGGCTTTCAACAATTAATGTGACAGATGGCCTCAAAACAGCCTTGGAATCCTGATCTTTTGTGTCAAGCTTCAGAGGCTTGGCAGTTGCTCTGGAAGGTTGAGGTGTCAACCTGTCCACCAGCTGTTTGCACTTTGGTTCCAGAGTTGATAGGAGGAAATGGCCATGGCTCTAAGAGCAGCAGCTCTCCTCCCTGTCTTGATGGGGAAGCATTTTTTTTTTTTTAAGATTTTATATATTTATTTGACAGAGAGAGAGAGAGAGAGATCACAAGCAGGCAGAGAGAGAGGGGAAACAGGCTCCCTGCTGAGCAGAGAGCCTGATGTGGGGCTCGATCCCAGGACCCTGAGATCATGACCCGAGTTGAAGGCGGAGGCTTAACCCACTGAGCCACCCAGGTGCCGTGAGCAAACACAAGTAGGGGGAGCGGCAGAGGGGGAAGCAGACTGCCTGCTGAGCGAGGAGCCTGATGCGGGGCTGAATCCCAGGAACCTGGGATCCTGACCTTAAGGCTTAATGGACCTAGCCACCCAGGAACCCCCCGCCCCCGCCAGCGAAGCATCTTGATTGGAATCTTTAAGTTTGAAACACACGGAGAGACTGGTTTGTAGGCTTGAAATAGAAAGCCGTATCAGGCCAATCCTACATGGTGTCATAGCCGTTGACAGCAGGAGTAGTTTCTGTGTTCTTTTGTAGTATATGGAAATATATATAGTAGAAAAATCAAAGGTTCATAAAAATTGAAAGAATATGCATTGCTCACTTTTGTATTCACTACTGAGATTTGACAGTTTGGGTTTTTTTTTAGTAGACTTTATGCTGAGCATGGAGCCCAGTGTGGGTCTTGAATTCATAACCCTGAGATCAAGACCTGAGCTGAGACCAACAATCAGATGCTTAACTGACTGAGCTACCTGGGTGCCCCAGGATTTGACAGTTTTTTTTTTTTTTTAAGATTTTATTTATTTATTTGACAGACAGAGATCACAAGTAGGCAGAGAGGCAGGCGGAGAGGGAGTTGGAAGCAGGCTCCTTGCTGAGCAGAGAGCCGCATGCGGGGCTCGATCCCAGGACCCTGGGATCATGACCTGAGCTGAAGGCAGAGGCTTTAACCCACTGAGCCACCCAGGTGCCCCGGATTTGACAGTTCTTAACTTTTTGGTATCTATGTGTCTGTCTGTGCTTTATCTGAGTTGGTAGTTGTCAACTGGGGATGATTTTGATCCCCCATCCCTTCTTCCTCCTGGGACATTTGGCAATATGTGCGACATTTTAAGTTGTTACTATTCAGAGGTGCTACTGACATTTAGTAGGTTGAGGCCAGAGATGCTGTTAAACATTGTACAATGCCCAGGACAGCCTGTCATGACAAAGAATCCATCCCAAAATGTCAGTAGGGCTATGACTGAAAACTAAGGTAGGGGGGTGTGAGTGTGTGTGCGCGCGTGCAAGTTTCCATTTTTTTGCTAAAGCAATTAACAGTGAGTTGCAGACATAACAGTAACCTTATTTCAAAATAACATGAAAAGACTATCTTATTTAAACAAGAAGAACTAAAAAGGAGAGTCTCCAGAGATCAAAGAAGCAAAGGGAGAAAGTGCTGGAAAATTAGATACCAGAGAGGGGAAGATTCTAAGGTGTAAGAAAGGTGAAGTATGTGGAAAAACCTGATTGAGTTGTTGGTCACATCCGGGTCCTTGGCAGAAATGATCTGGATGGTTGTTCCAATTGCCACATCCTCAGGAACCTCCACAAAATAAAAGCCTGGCTCAAATATGGGGGGCTCATCCACATCTTCCACACTGATGTGCACTGTTGTTGTGTCCTGAAATGGGCCTAGGTTCAGAAAACGCATCTCTAGGTGAGGATTGGCTCCTTCCACTTTTAAGGTGTAACTTTTCTTGCTTTCAAAACTCAGGGGCTGAAAAGTAATGATAGGAAAATTGATTAGCCATGAGCATATATGTCAAGGTTCTGAAGGATCGCCAGTATTGATGGCTAGGGGGTAGACTCCCAACTTCATTAAAATGGTGGAAAAGAGGCAAAAGGAAAAACAAGAGGAGTTTTTCCTTTGTTCCTAGTTCTTGGTCTTAAGGTTATTTTCAGTAGAAAAAGTAAAGGATGATCTGGACACTTCAGAGAGTGTGAAGACAGCTGGTGGACCGATCAGGAAAAAACACTGTGGCTCCGGGCAGGCAGTACTTGAACCTGTCTACTCTTCAACCAACCTGGTCCATGTGTCTTTAAAGCTGCTTGTTTATCTGAAAGAATGTCATGAGAACTAAGAGTGTGAGTTCAGTTTCACAATACCCAAACTGAGGCCCAGTCTTTTCCATTTGCTTCCTTAAAACAATTCTTTCTTTCTTTCTTTCTTTTTTTTTTTAGATTTTGTTTATTCATTTGTGAGAGAGACAGAGAAGCAGGGAGGGGGAGAGGCAGAAGCAGACTGAGCTGGGACACCACCCCTCCCCCCACCCCCCGGCCTTGGGGCTCCATTCTGGGACCTGGAAATCATGACCTAAGACAAAGGCAGACGTTTAGCCATATGAGCCACCCGTTGTCCCTAAAAAAAAAAAAAAAAAATTCTCTGGTACAAAGCAGTAGTGATTTTTTTTTTTTTTTTTAAGAAACTACTATAAGGGGGCGCCTGGGTGGCTCAGTGGGTTAAGCCTCTGCCTTCGGCTCGGGTCGTGATCTCAGGGTCCTGGGATTGAGCCCCGCGTCGGGCTCTCTGCTCGGCAGGGAGCCTGCTTCCTCCTCTCTCTCTCTCTCTCTGCCTACTTGTGATCTCTATCAAAATTAAAAAAAAAAAAAAAAAAAAAAAAAAGAAACTACTATAAGCACCTTACCAGGGTTCTCAGAGTACCATGTCAGATCAATGTTTGTGTGTTAAGTTTACCATAGATGCTCTCTTTTAAAAATCTCTTTTAAAGGCCTAATCCAATGCCTCATTTTACAGTTGAAGAGACTGAGACAGAAGGCTCCAAATACTGGAGCCTTAGTTCCATGGTTCTTGGAACTTAGGGCATGGTTCCATAGTGTCAAAGTAGAAATGCTTATACAGATTTTTAAATTCCTCTTTCAAAGGTCATCTACAAACCTTTGACTTTTTGTAGTAAAATTCCATGTCATACATAAAATTTTTTGGTTGCTCCTTTTTTTTTTTTTTTTAAATCTGTTCCTACCTTAAAAATGTTTTATGCCAAAATAAATACAATTTTAGGATAGAAACTGAACTCGAATGGATCTCTTAAGAACAATCCATTCATTTTTTTAAAAAAATTATTTATTTATTTTTAAAGATTTTATTTATCCTTTTGGCAGAAAGAGAAATCACAAGTAGGCAGAGAGGCAGGCAGAGAGAGGGGATGCGGGGCTCGATCCCAAGACCCTAAGATCATGACTTGAGCCGAAGGCAGAGGCTTAACCCACTGAGCCACCCAGGTGCCCCTCATTTTTTTTTTCTTTTTAAGCTGACAAAATGTCTAAATGTTTTGAGCAACATTTACCTCAGAACATCATCAATAATAAAAAAAAAATCATGGAAAGTTAATCCTTTAAGATACTTACAGTGGATAGCAAAGCAGTTACTAAAGCTTAGAAGTCACATATCCACTTGGTAGTGACTTAAATTTTTCTAACTAAATATTCACTGGTGCTTTTTTTTTTTTTTTTCATAAAATATGCTGAATGTCAGCACATTTTTAGGTTAGAAAGAGGCATGTGTCCATTTAATTAACTGCTTTGCTTTTGAGAAACAAACAGCAGTAGAAGTTCCTTTAACTTAATTAGGCATTTTCAAATTCTAACAAAAAGTTTTTGCGTAGTTGCTCTTTGGTTATTACTTGTTTTGCATTAGTTTCACCCTACATTGTATTCCTTGTTTCGTGGAATCAGCCATTCCCATTTAAACTAAGCAGCCATTTTACCAGTCTTACTGTCTCCTGTAAGTACAGTCTTACTGTACTTTTGACTTTTTTAGTCAAAAGGCAAGGATTTTGGGGCACCTTGCTGGTTCAGATGGGTAGAGCATGTGACTCTTAATCTCAGGATTGTGAATTTGAGCCCCACATTGGGTATAGAGATTAACAAAAAATAAATTAAAAAATAATTTATAAAAAGGCAAGGTTTTATTAACAGGGAAATCTGCCACTCAGATTATGATACACTGGAGGGAATAGTTTTACCAATTTATTTATATTTACTCTGTAAATTTAGACATTCATTGTTTCCTGGTAAATTACATTATGTTTTCCTAAAATTCTTTCCTTAAATATGGGTAACCCAGAGTGGGCACTGTTGTTTGTATTAGGTTTGTTCTAGGTAAAGTTTGTTTTCCCCTTAATATTAAGTCATTTTCCTAATTTGGTATAAATTTTGTATTTTTTAATTGAGGTTACATTAAAATTAATCCTTTTTAGTATAAAGTTTAGCAGATTTTGACAAATTATGTAGTCATTTCTCTACCATGATAAGATAAAGAACAGTTTTATCTCTGCCATTACCCCTTGCCCTGTGCCCCTTTGTCAGCCCCTTTCCATTGGCAACCAATGATCTATGCTCTGTACCAATTATAAGAATGTCATATAAATGGAACCATTCAATATATACTTTTTCAAATCTTTTACTTGGACAATGTATTTAAAATTCATCCATGTCTTTTTTTTTTTTTTAAACTTATTTATTTGACAGACAGAGATCGCATGTAGTCAGAGAGACAGGCAGAGAGAGAGGAGGAAGCAGGCTCCCCGCCAAGCAGAGAGCCCGATGCGGACCCGATCCCAGGACTCTGGGATCATGACCTGAGGCGAAGGCAGAGGCCTTAACCCACTGAGCCACCCAGGCGCCCCTCATCCATGTCTTTTTTTTTTTTTTTTTTAAAGATTTTATTTATTTATTTGACAGACAGAAATCACAAGTAGGCAGAGAGGCCGGCAGAGAGAGAGAGAGGGAGAAGCAGGCTTCCCGCTGAGCAGAGAGCCCGATGCGGGGCTTGATCCCAGGACCCTGGGATCATGACCTGAGCTGAAGGCAGAGGCTTTAACCCACTGAGCCACCCAGGCGCCCCTCATCCATGTCTTTTTGTGAATGAACAGTTTGTCCCTTTCTATTGCCAAGTACTATTTATTGTATGGGTGCACCACAGTTTATTTATCCATTCTCTGCTAGAGATACATTTCGATTGTTTCCAGTTTCTGATCGTTATGAATAAAGCTGCCACGAACATTTGCATACAAGTTTTTCTTTGAACATAGATTTTTATTTAACTTGGGTAGAGACCTAGGAATGCGATTATATGGTAAAGTATATTTTTAACTTTATAAGAAACTTCCAAAACAGTTTTTAAAGTGGCTGTACCAGTTTCCCACCAGGAATGCATGAAAGTTCTAGTTGCTCAACATCTTTGTCATTATTTGATTTCATCAGTTTTTCTGATTTATTCATTGTAGTGGGTATGAAGTAAGTGTCTCATTGTGGTTTTGATTTGCATTTCCCTAATGCTTAATGATGTTCAGTGTTTTTATGTTTCTTCTTGAAGAGTTGTTCATGTATTCTGTATTCAAGTCCTTTATCAGACATGTGTTTGCAAATATTTATTTCCAATCTGTGATTTGTTTTAACAGTGCTTTTGAAGAGCAGAAACTCTTAATTTTGATGAAATCTTATTTATCACTTTCTTATTGGTATTATGGTGTCAGATCTAAGAAATCTTTGCCTCATGAGGGTCACAAAGATTTTCTTCCATGTTTCCTTCTGGAAATTTTATAGTTTTAGTATGTTGCATATTGGTAGGTGTATGATCCATTTTGAACTTATTTTTGTGAGATATGAAATGGTTTTCTTCACATATGGATATCTAGTTGTTCCAACACTAACTGTGGAAGAGACTAAAGTGAGTTTTTAATTATTAAAAAATAAGTTACCTAGTGATGATTACATTAAGATTATTGTCTCTCTCACCTAACACCTAAGTAATTTTATTATTTAAAATCAAAAGAAAACAGGAGCCTGGGTGGCTCAGTGGGTTAAGCCGCTGCCTTCAGCTCAGGTCATGATCTCAGGGTCCTGGGATCGAGTCCCGCATCGGGCTCTCTGCTCAGCAGGGAGCCCGCTTCTCTCTCTCTCTCTCTCTCTCTCTCTGCCTGCCTCTCTGTCTACTTGTGATCTCTCTCTGTCAAATAAACAAATAAAATCTTAAAAAAAAAAAAAAAAAAGAAAACATTGTCCTAAATACTCTAAGCTTTAAATTGCTCACAACTGAAATATGAGTTTAACTTTTTTCTCATGAAAAGTTTTTGTACTTATTTTTTAAAATCAAAGAATTGTTTGTTTCCATAGTCATAATAGTAAATCCAGGAATAGTAATCTCAAAACCTAAATTCCAAATTCAAAGAATTTCCTAGAGTTAGAGCACATAATAAAGAGACATTATATTCTTAAAAATTGAGTCACAAAAATTGTAGCATAAACTAGTAATGCAGCTTTTTTAAGCAATTTTAATTATTCCTTCTTTTGTTTCCATAGTACTTTGTTATACTTACATTATGGTTCTTTTTATTCTGTTTTACAAATATTTCTTTCTTTGTTGGTCCCTTTCACAGACTCAAGGGCAAAGGCTATGAATTAGGTTTTTATTTCCCTGCGCCTAGCAAAGGTCTAAAACCCAAAAGGCAGCAACAAAATGTTACATTGAGTTGGACAAAAAAGCTTTTCAGTCCAAGTATTAACAAGTACCGGTTGGGTGATAATATATACAGATTTTATGTTACAATATTTCAGTGATTTTTAAGGGGTGCATCTTTTCATACTTTGACATTTTGGAGCTAGGGTTGCTTCTCCAATTGATGACATCTTACAGTTGCTTATGCCCAACGGAGAGAGGATGCAGTTGAGTTCTGCACATTGTGGGTACTACATGTGTTGAACTTCATTGCCTTCTAAAATGTCTTCAGAAAGATTGTACTATGATTTGACATTGAAACAAAAATTGTTATGTGGGCAGAATGGCATGGAAACAACAGCAGGGAGTAAATCTGCTATTAGTGAAGCACATATGTCTGTGTCAACTAGAGCTTTTTCAAAACTATAAACTAAGGGAGAAGAAGGCCTTGTATCATTTAAATTGCAAGAGTTTTTTTTTCTTTCTTTCTTTTTTTTTTTTTTTAAAGATTTTATTTATTTATTTGACAGACAGAAATCACAGGTAGGCAGAGAGGCAGGCAGAGAGAGAGAGGGAGAAGCAGGCTCCTTGCTGAGCAGAGAGCCGGATGCGGGGCTCGATCCCAGGACCCTGGGATCATGACCTGAGCCGAAGGCAGAGGCTTTAGCCCACTGAGCCACCCAGGCGCCCCTTTTTTTCTTTTTTAAAGTAGTATATAAAAGAATGATGTGATTTAATTTTCATGGGCATCTTAGATTTGATGAAATATAGAAGTTTTGCTCTTTGTGGACTATTTAAGAGGAAAAGGGAGTAAAAACAGTTGCTTGTATGCTCGGAGATGGAAGATATGCTGAAGGCTGGACTATGGCCTAACAGCATGCTCATCTAAAATAAAGAGCAATCGGGGCGCCTGGGTGGCTCAGTGGGTTAAGCCGCTGCCTTCGGCTCAGGTCATGATCTCAGAGTCCTGGGATCGAGCCCCACATCGGGCTCTCTGCTCGGCGGGGAGCCTGCTTCCTCCTCTCTCTGCCTGCCTCTCTGCCTGCTTGTGATCTCTCTGTCAAATAAATAAATAAAAATCTTTAAAAAAAAATAAAATAAAATAAAGAGCAATCTTCAAAATATATATTTCAAGTTATCTTTCAAGCATTTGACTTAAGAGACTGAAAATCAATTGATGGATTACTTAAAAGCCAAAAAGACCCAAGGTACTGGGTAGTAATCAGTATGGTTTTATGAAGACCCAATTCTATCAATTCAACTTAATTTTTCTTTTTGAAAAAATATGTGCTTTTTAGACAAATAATAGGGCTTAGGGAAGTAAAGCAAAAGTAGAACTTTCGTTTCAATTTTCTACAACATTATTAATGACAAGGTAGAAGATGGGTGTGGATTAGGCATCTGAGTGAATGTTGTTCCAAAAGTATAGACCGAGCAGTCAATAGCCTCTAAAGTATTTATAATATTTGACTTGTCTATCCACCCAACTTATTGACCTCTTTTTAAATTCCATTTTCTGTCACTTCCCAAGTTCAGAAGAGAAATCCAAATGACCTTGGCAAAACTGATCGCTGTTTTGATTAAACGTGGATATAGTTTAGTGACAATGAGAGACAGCGGTATGTCTTATTAGGTTTAATCTTTTCTCCACATAAGGGAGCTGGAGAAAACAACATTTTGAAGTTCCTTTCAGATACAGAATTGTGATAGTTATTATTTTAAAAATGAATGGCTTGTAATAAGGTCTAAGCTATATTCTAATAATTTGACATAAATTAATGTTATTTAGAATTATTATTAAAATACAAAATAACATTTAAAATATATTGAGAATCCCAAAACCTCTTTTTCTAATTGCTTGTTTTAAAGAAAATTTTTGCATTAAAGAAACAGTGATTATCTGAAGCATTTTATCTTCAGTACAACAATAATTATCTTTGAGTATTTACCTTGCTTACAGTTATCAGTCATGGTAAGCAATGTATTATTATCTGTTTACTTGAGGCATACCACATCAAAGGAGAATGTTCTTAATCCTATGTCATATACCAAATTGGTATTATTTCTAGTCATCTTTTATATTTCTAACATGTTATTAACTCTCAAGGGATGAGAATAAAATAAGAAACTGCAGTATTTAAATTACATTCAGATTTATTTGATTGTGAAGTTATTATCAGCATTTTACACTGTTTTGAGGTCATTGTGTGCTGGCTTGTAAAGATTTCTGGTTGGTGGAATGCTGAATCTGTCTGTTCTTTTGCTGTATTGGTATATTGCTTAAGTGAATACAGGGCAAATAGGTGAACTCGTGCCTTCTAAAGCAGTGTTAATTCAACTCTGTGGAACAGCATATGGTCAAAGTTGTTATTAAACACATTAACTTGTGCTCCATTGTAAGTTACGAACATTGCTTTCATCATGCTCATCAGTGATCTCCATGTTCCTAAAGTTTGTGGTCAGTTTTCAATGGTCTCATAAGAATTTCAATAGCATTTGTCTTTCCCTTCTCCTGGAGATGGTTTTTCATGCCTTCCAGAACACTACACTCCCTTAATTCTCTTCCTGTTTCCCTGATCTCTCTCTCCTTCTCAGTCTCCCTGCTGTCCTTTGCTCTTCTCTCTGACCTCTTCATGTTGGGGTGCTGTGGGGCTCATGTCACTGTCTTCTCCATCTGTGCTCAGGCCCTTGGGATGTCATTTTCTTGTATTTGCTTTAAGTACCGTTTATATGCTTATGACTCCCAAATTTCTATTTCCAACTCAGAACTCTTCTCCATGCTCCACACTCCTATAACCAGCGGCTGCTGCACATCTCCACTGGGGTAGCATGTCCCGAACTTACTCCCATTATTTGCCACCTGCAGACTCCCATCTCAGAGACAGCTCTCTTCTGGTTGTTCAGTTCACCTCTCTTTCATGTCCTCATTCAATCTGTTCGGAAATCCCCTTGACTCTACTTTCACAATATATCTAGATTATGATTGCTTCTCACTCTCTCCATTCCTGCTACCCTAGGCCACGCCACCGTCATCTACCTAGATGATTGCAATAGTCTCAGCTGGTGTGCCTGTTCCCATGCTTGCTCCCCTTTTATGGTCTTTTCTCAACACAGCCGACAGAGTAATTATAAAGAAAGTCCAGTTATGTTGTATGTTTTATTTTTTAAAGATTATTTATTTTATGGAGGGAGAGAGATTGCCAGAGCATGAATGGGGGGAAGGGCAAAGGGAGAGGGAGAGAAACTGACTCCCTGCTGAATGTGGGGCTCGATCTCACAACCTTGAGATCATGACCTGAGCCAAAATCAGGAGTTAGATGCTTAACGGACTTATCCACTCAGATTTTAAAGCCCTCCAGTTCTTCCCTGGTTTACTCAGAGGAAAAAGTACTTAACAGCAGCCCATAAGGTCCTATGCAGTTTGGCTCCTTTGTTACTTCTCTGAATTTTTTCATCTGTGGGTCTTCCCCTCCACTTTAGCCTTATCAACCCCCTTGTTGCTTTTGAAACAAACTAGGCAGAGACCCAACTCTGGGCCTTGGCACCGGTTGTCCCTTTGCCTGGAACACTTTTCCACAGTACCTCTGAGCCCCTTCCCTTGTCTTCAGGGCTGCATGTGTAGTTCTCACTGAAAGTCATTTGTAGGGCACCTCCCAGGGTTCTGCATTGTCAGCCTGCCCAGCTCTGTGCTGTGACTCTACCCACTTTAAATCTTTGTATAAATGTCACTTCTCTGTGAAGCTAATCCAAAGCACCCAGTTTAAAATTTGAAGTCATGTTGGCTTTTCTGATGATCACTTTTGTTCTGTTTTACCCCTCCCCACTGTAGCACTTATCACTTTCTGGTATATTAATTTGTTGATTTACTTGCTATTTTCATTGTCTTCTTCCCTTTATTAGAATGTAAGCTCCATGAAGGCAGATATTTTTGGTTATTTTATTTACTCTCTACATTAAATGCCTAGAATAATACATGGCACATAGGGAGACACTCAACAAGTATTTGTTGAATACATAATTTAACATACCTTGGGTTTTTAGATATATTTAAAATAGAGAAAGAAGATTAAATCAATGAGTTTTTAAAGTTCATCACATATGTACTTACTAGGATATTAAAACTTCAATTTTTTAAGGTTTTATCTTCCATACCAGTATATCCATATGTGCTTTATGCCACCAAAAAATTGATAGCTTACATTAAAAAAACTTGGTAATTTATGAAGCAAAGGAGTTTCAAGTGATAATACTACCCAGCAGCTATGTTTGATGAAGCTTTTCCAAGTCTAATTAGCATCTATGGATCTTATAGTAGCAATTAAAAAATCTTTGTGTTATTTATTGATTCATAAATGTTATAGCTTGCTTTATTGTTATTTATGGTATATTACAGTAAAAAATGACTGTTGTTCAACTGCAAATATTGATTAAGTCATTAACATCATTAGTGAATTAAGCTACAATAATTTTTTAAGTGGTTAAGTAGTGAGCTAGGAGAAAGGACATATTTATAATATATTTTTATTATGACATGATACCCTCTCTGTAAAATGATGACACAGCCAGTTTTACATGTAAGCAAAAGAAGTGAGAGTTTTTTTTTTTTTTAAAGGAGTGGAAAGAATGTTTATCAAAGGATTTGAAACAATGTGTATTAATAGTACAACAGTCCTTACTAACATCTCATATATATTCAAAGCCTCCATTAACATGATTTGGAAAGAGGAGTTGGATTACCTTCTTCACAGTTATGATGCCAACTTGGAAATTGGGATCTGTGTTAATGTCAAAGGCATCTGCACCATCTCCATCCACAATGGTGTATTTCATCTCAGCATTGATTCCTTCATCCAAGTCCTTGGCAAACACTCTACCCACAGTGGCGCTGACTGGAGCCGATTCCAGCACACTCATCTGATAATGTTCTGTGGAGAAAGGTCAGAACATGCATTCTTGTAATCTATTGCTATAGAAAATGCCTCGGCAGTGTCAAATCATATCAGGCCTGCTGGAACAGACGTCTTTCTCCTGGTTCAAGAATTAAAACTTGAGTTTTACAGAAGAAAAACTGAGATCGGAAGAGGCTGAGCAGATAGTATGAGGTCTTAGCCTGTACTGGATGTTGATAAGGATGGGCCAAAAAGGTGTGACCAATCCTAAGAATAGGACAAAATAAAAACAGAAATATTTCTTATCTCAATGAATCCACCTTCAGAGTGGAAGGAATTACGTTGCTTTCCAATCTTTCAGTCCCGCCTAGTGAACTATCTCCCCAAATGCTAATTCATTCTGAGAAAGAAAAAACATTGTGATTGCAAAGTACATATTATTCTGTTTAGACTTGAAATGCCCACATTTTCCTTTGCGGCCAAGCCAGTGTACAGAGTTTTCTTCTCTGCGCCCACCTGCCCAAATTCAATGGCCATCAGTGATCTGTAAAGGAGGAATAGCTACAGAGAGCAAGTTCCCTCCAGTTCCATGTGTTGTGCGTCTGTATGTCCTCGCACTTGCTTCTGCCCAGTGGAAATCTCTGTTGTTTCTTATTCTCTTGTTCCAGAACAGAATACCCTGAAAGTTCTCACAAAATATAAGAATCTCAGAGTTGGTAACGTCCTCCTTCTCAGCTTCACAATTAAATTTAGAGTTGTGTCTTTACTCACGTACCTTCTCTGGGGCTCAACTTTTTGACATTCTTCATTATTTTGTCAAACAAAATGTGACTGACTAAATAATAGAGAAAATCACATAATCATATTTTCAATATGTTCATGGTCTCTTTTATTCTAATGTGTATTGCAAGCTACAGGGAAGCCTGGGGTGAGGGCTTGAGTTTCATGAAGATTTGGGGAGGTTGACAGCACCCAACCAGCTCACAGCACCCTCCCTTGCACAGGAGAAGAAATAATGCCTGTTCTTGGCAAATACGAGCCAGAAAATTGCTAATGTCTGTACTAAGCTGGCAGGCACTTGGATTTCATAATCTCTTTCCATTCTCTTCCAAAATTGTTGATGGATTAGACTTTGTTATTATAGAACTTTTAAGAAAAATAAACAAGTGTCTTCCCCACACCAGGAAAGCTATGTGTTCTGTATTTAAAAAAGCATATACATAAAATTTCTACATGTGATGCACTGTATTAGAGCTGAGATCTTGATATTCCATTAAATTTGGTTCAGTTAAAGGTAACTAAGCTTGTTCAATATAAATAGTAGGAGTGTCATTTTGCCGACATCCCATGATCAGTTATGTTAATATTTATAAAAAGGAAGGAAAATTGAATTTTTAAAATAAGCAATCAGAAGATAGTAAAGCAGAGAGTTTATCCAAGGTAGGTTTGTGGAATAGTGAGATCATTTAAACTTTGTTTTAACAAACAGATGGGGAGATATTTAATGGTGAGATAAAGACAATTTTTTAAAAGTCCAAAAATAATTACGATTTTAGGGGAAGCAGAGATGATGTGCAAAGAATGCTTGCAGGCAGATTACTTTTATCCATTTACATTTCATCTTCTGTGCAGCACAGTCCTTCTGCTCTATGCTAGATTCCCCATTATCTTGAAAAAGTGGTAACTCAAAATGTTTGCTTTAGAATGGATGTTAAGATGTTGGTTTGTGGAGCAGGACTAAAACCCTGGGTAGCATTGTGTTATGTGGTTGTAAAGTTGTCCTGTCTGGGGTGGTATGACTTTCCTGCAGTTTGTCTAAATCCACATACCTACGAGCTATGTAATAACTTGCTGCTTTTGCTCTTTCTGTCTTCATCAGAGGTACTGTCGAGTGTCAAATTTAAAAAGCCAAATAGGGTAGTTCAGGGATATTCAGGAATCTGTAGTGTGCAGTGTGTGCAGTGTGAGCCATTCATGAAGTAATAAACGTACACAAAGGAAGAAACCAGTCTGTGTGGCATTCACAAACTGTTTTGTGATGCCCTGCTGTCCTGTAGAACTCATCAATTTAGTAGTGACTTGGTTGCACCACTTGTGAAATACGTAGCTAGTATTCTGCCTTTTTGTTTTATGAAATGTCATGGGGTCTCTGTGTATACAGTCGTATGAGGATGTTTGAATTTCCTTCCTGTCTTTATGTAGATAAAAGAGATGACTCACTTGGTCTGGCTGACTCAAAGTATAGATGTTCAGCCAAAAATCTGGTTTGACTCTGTGTTTAGTTTCTTTTCTTTTCTTTCTTTCCTTCTTCTTCTTTTTTTTTTTTTTTTAAAACCTGATTTTCCTGGTCAGGTCTTCCACATGAAATTGTGTCTGCTATCCTCATTTCTCCGACTGCTCCCTTCAGGCTTCTGATTCTCAGATTCACGTCTCCATTCCTGGGCTCCATTCCACAGGTATAGCTCTCTATTTCCACCTTCCTTAAGGCCATTCAGTCAGATTGTCCTGCTGTGACTTCATATTCAAATCTGAGTTTGTCTTCCTCCTTCCCTGCCGTCAGTTCCATTATGCATCCTCTGTTTCTATCAGTGCTACAGTTCTACTCCCTGTCACCCAGACTTCAAACATCATAGTTACCTTTGACTCCACCCTCTGCTGTGGTTCCTTCAGCCAAGAAATCAGGAGGCAGAAACCCATGTTTTCTTACTTGTCCCACTGCACTCTTTCTGCTATTTCCTTAAGTGCTTATCATTTCAAATCTCGAACATTCTAAAAGCCTCCCTGATGGATTCCCTGGCTTCTAGTTTCCACTCCTGCCAACCCATCTGTACATGGCTCTCAGATTAGCTTTCCTTTAGGTCTCTGTCTTGCTCAGAAACTTTTCAGTGACTTCCTTTAGAAATATAACACATCTAGAATATAGAAATATTTAGAAATATAACACATTTAAAACACTAAAGAGCAGGTCTCCATTTTAGGGAGTCTTTGAACATTAAATCACATTTGCTACTTTACTTCCCGGTCTTTATACTGTAGATACATATTTTTTCCTTTACATTCAGGTTCTATTGGAATGAGCTCTCGGAGAGCAGAGATTTTGTTTGTTTTGTACACTGTTCTATATGCCATACCTAGATGGTGCCTGAAGCAAATATTTTTTGAGTGAATGAGTGGCTTCCCCCTTCTGGAATGTTTTTCTTTCTTCCTATTTAAATCTTTATATTTTTGAGTCCCTGTTGGAGTATTATCCTTCAATGAAGCCTTCATTCATCTTAGTTTATTGTGAAAGTTTCATTCTGTGGCTATTCATTCTGTGCCACTATTCAAGTGGCACAGCAAATGCTACTTTTTGGTTAACTTTTGATGAGTGTAGAGTATGTACTCCCTAGCTGGATCTTAAGCTTCACAGGGGCAGGGACTGAGTTTCAAGCATCTTGTCTCCCTCGTGCCCAGTGCCATTGGAAAGCAGGTGGTTGGTACTCTTGTGAATTGAATGGCTAAGGGAGTCAGATGGGCGCCTCTGTGTTGACCTTCAGTTTGGGTTATTTTCTGTGTGTGTGTTCTCAACAAGGTAGTATTGTGTCCTGGGGGCAAACATCAGTTTGGGGAAGGGGGAGATAGGAACAGAAATCTTAGATGCTACAATGGTTTGTGGCTCTCTAAAGTTCAGCCGTACCCGACAAAATCTTTTTCCTTAGTATTTCATTTTATGGGGTGGAGTGCAGGGTGTGCAAATCAAGAAAAAAGAAAGTATACAAGAGCTCATAGAGAGTGGCAGTAATGAAAGAAGTGAGAAACATTGGCTCTGTGCTAGGGGATGTTGGGACCCAGAAGGGAAATGGTGACGTGAGAATTGAAGAATAAATGTAGGAAGGGAACCCATGGATAATTGAACTTTAAGAGGAACTCAGGCTGGGCTTTTTCTTCCTCTTCTGTAATAGGTGCCTCCCTCAGGCCTGAGATCTTTACTCTCACTGGTTAGGTACTCACTCTGTGGAAAGCGGGGTGGGTTATCATTGACATCCAAGAGGGTGATGTTGACTGTTGTGGTCCCAGCTAGTCCTCCAAGCTGCCCTCCCATGTCCTTGGCTTGGATAATCACTTCATAGTATTCTTTGGCTTCTCGGTCCATGTTCATGAGTGCTGTCCTAATTACACCTGCAAGAGAGAAAAGACTGCTTTTAAAAACAAATCCACACATCCAGTGTTTAAGGTTGGCTTTCAGGTTTCTCCCTTGTGGATTGTTATATTTAGAGTCTAGATGCAAATCATCTGTATTTTATTAAACTTAGGTCAGAATTCTAGCTTCGAAAGAGCGCTGTGCTTAAACAAATGGTGAGATGACACTATCCCAGGAGGAAGAGCTTAGGGCCCACTTCCTTTGGCGACATTACAAGGAGAGAACAGGAGGTGGCAGCAGCGGTTCTCGAACAGAGTTAGGGACTAGCAGTCCGGGCCAATTTCAAGGGTCTCTGTTGTACCAAAGAAAACTGGGGCTTTGGGTCCCGTAAAACACAGCCTCGTCTGTCTGCAAATCTGTGATTTTAGATAATTCTCTTTCAGCCTGCACTTTCTCTAGCCCCGAGAGCCCTTGTAGTGTGAATCACTTTTCTTGAGCAGCTCACTCCCAGTCTCCTTTTCCCTGTCTCCCCAATACCTGTAAGCAGGGTTGGAATTCTAATTTGATTGTCCTTTTTTTTATATATGCCTTCAGTTTTGTTCTGCTTACCTATGTGTATCACTGGTTTCCACGAGCTGGGACATGAAAGATGCTCTGTTGAGTTGTTCATTTTTAACATGCATAAGGGATGAACTCCCCCAGACAGTAAGTAGCAGCAACACAGTGTGATGATACAGTTTCATTTAAGAAGAGGGGTCTAAATCAAAATCCAGGGAAATGTGTTGCTTTGATACTGCCAAGGGTGTGCTATAATGTTTTATCTCCCTTTTAGCCCTGCTATGTAGAAAAGTTGACTTCTCTACACTCTAGGCAAAGATTAAAGGCTTGTTTACTGCAAGTTTACAGTGTGACCCTTGGCTAAATAGACCTTTTGCATGCAAAGAAGAGAGATTGGGAACCACAAACCTGTCTCCACTTTACTCCTGAAGTGTGTATATTGCATTATAGTAACAACATTCTGAAGTGAAATATGCAGCATTTTCTTTTTTTTAAATGCCCTATGGGCACAGCAATAACTATCTTTTCATGTATTTTTGACCTTAACACTAAAGATGCCCCCTCGGAGCTGTCAAAATAATGTAAGGTTCCTCTTAGGATATAAAGGACACATTACCCTCTTCCTGTCTGTATTTTTCTTCCCTGTGGGCATTCCTCTACTTTCCCTCCCCCTCTGCAGAATTGTTAAAGTTACTGTTTTATAGAAGTCCCTCACTGCAACCTTTTTTTCTTTCCTCCTCCTAATTTATACTCCCTCACTTTCTGCTTTTATGATATAATTTTCTGAATGCCTGGTTCCCCTTAGGACTTTTGGAAAAAAAAATTCTATCAGGTTGCTAATAGAAATGTATTTTTTCTCTCTCAAATGGAGAGGTGACTTTGAGTGTTAACCATTTACTTTACCTCTGAGACTGTTTTTTTACTCAAGTTCCTTGTTAATTATTCTTAGGTCTTCAGTTTTCCTGTATGTAGAATGGGAATAACAGTACTGCCATGTATTTCACAGGTTCACAAGAATAACGGGAGGCTCAAATATGGTAATGTCTGTGAAAGTATTTTACAAGGAAGAAAGCTTGGCACAAGCAGGATAATAATGATAAAAACATAAATTCTGTAGTCAAAGCTTTCAGGTAAAACTGAAAGAAACAACAAAACAAAAAACCACAACCAGACTTCTGTCTGTCTGTCCTTTGTTGCCACATTCCTTCTTACACATCCAGTTCTTTTAGTTGTCCTCCCTGTGAGAGCTTCCCACTCAGCACTTGCGTTTTTAGGGGCCACATCCCATGTTCTGCGCTCTTTCCCCCCTCAGCAAAATCTTTGTGTCCTGGCATCCCCTTATTCTGGCCATGTTCTCTACTTAGTACAGGGTGGTTCAGTGGGAAGAGCATCAGACCAAAAGTCAGGGGACATATCTGCAGATAGAAGCACTTTGTTAGGTCTCAGTTCCCAATTTCCTTACTTGTTAAGTGACCGGTACTGGACTGGATGGTTCCCCTAAGGCTCTTCATAGTTTCAAAATCAATGATCCTAGTTCTCTAGTGAGCCTAGGTTAATGTGTCAATCCTCTTAGGTCTTCTTGGAGTGATAAAAGACAATCCCTGGGAATACATTCAGCTGTAGGAGTTACTGAAGGCTAGTGAGGATGTCCCTTTGTGTAGGCAGGCCTTTTGGCCTCTCCAGTCAGACTCCGTACACTGTCTAGACATAGTGCTGCTTTTACCCACCAGGGCAGTGGTTGTTTGCTGTCTTAATCCTAAAGCTTGTAACAATCTTCTTTCATTAATACAGTCCCTATAGAGTCCTGGAAAAGGAGAGTTGGGTTTATCATAAGTAGCAGTTATGAATTAGTAGGGAATAAAGCAACCAGCTCTGATGACATTGCATCACATACCTGTTTTGGAGTCCACGGAAAAATATGGCTGGCCCTGGAGAATGCTGTACACTACCCGGGCACTGTTGCCATAGGTTGGATCATCAGCATCTGTGGCTGTCACCTGGATAACAGAGGTCCCTGAGGAAGAGAGATGGTGGAAACCTGTTCAAGTTGTATTGCTAAAGGCTGGAAGCAGTGCTGAATAGGCAATCTTAACGCATTTGCAATTGTTATGTTGCTTCCTCGGGAGAACCCTTTTTGAGGTCACGCTTCCATAGCTCCTAACTTGTGCCTCTCTAGTGAGACAGGAGTTAATTTGTGTTTTAAATTCTTAGTAACCAGTAAGAACAACACAGTCTTTGGGTTCTTCATTGCTTTTTTGATAATACCAAAATGCTTCTTCCTTATGAATCAAACATTTATCTGTCTACTCTCTATCTTTTAAGAATCAGAACTGAATAACAATTCTAAGCTTATTGTTACTATTATTTTTTACTGTGGCTGATTTCACTGTCTAAGTAGTTTCCTGCCTAGGGACTTGGTTGTCATTTTTGGTCCAATTTTAGAATTTGTGAGCTGTTTTGCACATTCTCTCTGTGTATAGAGAGGAGGATCTTCTGTAGAAGAACTGCTGTCTGTGAGAATCAGTGACTCTCCACCTTACCCACTGGTGACATTTCTGGCACAGTGGCGACATAAGGTCCATCCAGGAACTTGGGCTCATTGTCATTGATGTCTTGGATTTTGATGATGAACTCTGACTCTGGCTCCATTGGTCTGCCAGTCCGCCTGTCTAGGGCTTGAGCCCTTAAAGTGTACTGGGCCCTTTCCTCTCGATCAAGCCTCTGAATGGCATGGATGTCTCCAGTGGTGTCGTCGATGGTAAACACGACACCTGCACCTTCTCCTGAGAGGATGTATTTGATGGATCCATCTCCCCTGTCCATGTCTGAATGAAGCTAAGAAAAAAAAAAAAAAACAACAACCCCAAAATCTCATTATGCATATGAAGAGGTGGTGGAAATTAGTTGATTTTCAGTTTGATCCAAACTTATGACTTTCTTTCAAACAGGAAGAATTTCTTTCACCCAAACATTTAAATTGTTGGTCTGCAAAGAATTAATATACATTGAACGTGATTGTATCAAAGACCAAATATAGATTGATGAATAAGTAAAATTCTTTCCACATCACATTCAGTATCCTGAATGTACTACTGTATTTTAGGTTCCTTTCCCTGAGAAATATGGAAACAGGAGTTCTGGGAAGTGTAGGCCCCAACATGAGAGTAAGAGCAAGTCTAATAAGGAGGAGCCTAGCATTTCCACTTAAGAAAAAAAAGTGGACAAACTTAACATTTTAAAATAAGTATTTGACATAAACTAAGTTTTGGAGTTTCAAAAACCTTGTGATGATTCAAGTTGCCTGAAAAACTGATGGACTAATTAATAAATAGGCTATGGCCACTGTCCTGGAAATTGTAAATGACCTCCAGGGACTCCTGCAACTCTGATTCTGCAGTCCTGATTCAGTAATTTCATTCAATAGGACTATGTATGCATGCCTGTGTTCTGGGTATCAGAATGGATTTAACAGCTGGTTGTTGGTATTTGCATCAGTGTATCTCTCTTTGGTGGGACCAGTTCCTGGGCTTGTAATTGAATCACTCAAATCTATATGTGGATAGTTGAGTTAGGGACATGCTTTTATCTGCCCATCCAACTATGTTATCTCCTGGATTACTTTGTAATGAATAAGGCACTCTCAAAAGGAGTCCAGGGCACTATTTTCATACTAGGCCTAGAAATACATTTCTGCATCTCTAATTACAGATAACGTTCTATGGCAAGAATTCTGAAGGTTTGTGTTATCATATAAGTAACAGTCTCTCTCTAAAGTGGGTTTTAGCACTTTGCATGGTTCATAGATTTAGTTTATAAAATAGACAACCAGTTTTAGCTTAGGCTACTGGAGGCGATATATCTGGCCTAAAACATAATGTCAGTTATAAGCTGAGGGACTTGGACAAAGTAGTGAATGTTTATTACTCTCAAGTTTCTAATATTATAAATGTGGAGAGCACCAGTAATACTTACTTTGAAGGGTTGTTGGGATCATTAGAAATTAATGTATGTAAAGCACCTAGCCCAGCGTCTTTCCCATAATAGGAATGCTATAAATGGGGCCGATTATGATGATGGTAATAATGATGGCGATATGCATAGAGAAAAGGGTATTAACATGCTTAGCTCTTCTCTGCTCCCTTCAAGCCTTCAGGAGTGTAGCAGAGGCGGCACAAACAACCTTTGGCTTTTTTATTATTCATAGTCTAACGGGGAAAGGTGCAGAAGGCTGCCTGAAGCATGGCTAGGATGGTGTTACTCTGAGGATGAAATGGCACAGACACCAAGAGGACACCTGAAAATGTATTCACAACATCCTCGGACAAGGATGGGTTTGGAGGTTGAGGCTGGCTTTGAGTTGATTTCAGACTGACTCCTGGCCGGATCACATAGGCAGTGATTTTGCCGCCGAGAGGAATTCAGCTGCGTCTTATCTAGAGAGGGCAAATAGAATAACACTGGCCGAAAAAATAGCCGAGGAATTTTCTTTCTACTCAGAGAATTCTATTTAGAGTATGAAATTCTCACATTTCCTCATTGCATATACAGTATTATTATTTCTCGCAATCCAAATCTTCTATTTATGCAATTAAAAAAAAACCAGAGGTGCCCAGCTCTCATTGTGTAGAATAGAAAGCCATTTTATTGGAACCTGGTCATAAAGAATGAAAATCCATTCCATCTGGAACTGTGCTTCCAGGCAAAGGAATGGGGTTTGGAGGAGGAGGAGAAGAATCTCAGGAATTTTTTTTTTTTTTTTTTTTTTTTTTTAGGATTTATTGATTTACTTGTGAGAGAGAGGTAGAGGGTGTACAGAGGGGATAGGGAACAGAGGGAGAGAATCTCAAACAGACTCCCTCGCTGAGCTTGGAGCCAGCAGGACTCAATCTCATGACCCATGAGATCATGACCTGAGCCAAAACCAAGAGTCGGTGCTCAACCAGCTGAGGCACCCCAGTGCCCTAGTCTTCAAGCTATATTACAAAGCTGTGATCACCAAGACAGCATGGTACTGGCATGAAAACAGACACAAAGACCAGTGGAACAGAATAGAGAGCTCAGATATGGACTCTCAACTCTGTGGTCAACTAATCTTCAACAAAGCAGGAAAAAATATCCTGTGGGAAAAAAGTTTCTTCAATAAATGGTGCTGGGGAAATTGGACAGCTGTATACAGAAGAATGAAACTGGACCATTCTCTTACACCATACACAAAGATAACCTCTAAATGGATGGAAGATCTCAGTGTGAGACAGGAATCCATCAGAATCCTAGAGGAGAACATAGGCAGTGACCTCTTCAACATCAGCCACAGCAACTTCTTTCAAGACACGTCTCCAAAGGCAAAGGAAACAAAAGCGAAAATGAACTTTGGGGAGTTTCAAGATTAAATCTTCTGCACAGCAAAGGAAACAGTCAACAAAAACAAAGAGGCACCCCACGGAATGGGAGAAGATATTCGCAAATGACACTACAGATGAGGGCTGATATCCAAGATCTATAAAGAATTTCTCAAACTCAACACCCAAAAAACAGATAAGTCAAAAAATGGGCAGAAGATATGAGCAGACACTTCTCCAAAGAAGAAATAGAAATGGCTAACAGACACATGAAAAAAGTGTTCATCGCTGTTAGTCATCAGGGAGATTCAAATCAGAACCACACTGAGATACCACTTACACCAGGTAGAATGGCAAAAAATCGTCAAGGCAAGAAACAATAAATGTTGGAAAGTCGTGGGGAAAGGGGAACCTTCTTACAGGGTTGGTAGGATGCAATTGGTACAGCCACTTTGGAAAACAGTGTGGAGGTTCCTCAAAAATTTAAAATGGAGCTACCGTATGACCTTGCAGTTGCGCTACTGGGTATTTACCCCCAAGATACAGATGAAGTGAAAAGAAGGGCCATATGCACCCCAGTGTTCATAACAGCAATGTCCAATACTCAAAATGTGGAAAGATCAAGATGCCCGAATGGATAGAAAAGATGTGGTCCATATACACAATGGAATATTACTTAGCCATCAGAAAGGATGAACACCCCAACTTTTGCATCAACATGGATGGGACTGGAGGAGAGTGTGCTAAGTGAAAAAGTCAAACAGAGAAAGTCAATATGATATGGTTTCACTTATTTGTGGAACATAAGGAATAGTATGGAGGACATTAGAAGAAGGAAGGGAAAAATGAAGGGGGAGAAATTGGAGTGGCAGACAAACCATGAGAGACTCTGGACTCTGGGAAATAAACTGAGGGTTCTAGACGGGAGTGGGTGAGGGGGCTGGATGAGCCTGGTTGATGGGTATTAAGGAGGCATGGATTGCATGGAGCACTGGGTGTTATACGCAGACAATGAATCATGGAACACTGCATCAAAAACTAATGATGTATTGTGACTAACATAACAATTTTAAAATGATGTGTATGGCATATGAAGGACATGTAATCTGGCAATAGGTTCATCTAGGGCATGGCAGATTATTTAGGTGGAAGAAAAAAGAATAGAAGTTGACATCAAGGACCCAGGATTGTTTTGAGGTATAAAAAGTTTTGTCCTGTGGTCCTTAAAAAAAACTAAGCATACTTGCTGTTATCACAGGCCAAACTTAAGTGAGTATTCTGCATATGGAGTGTGCTTAGTAAGTAACAGAAGGCTAAAATCATTGCTGCTCTAGAGGTTCAGGTTCCTTGGGAGCCATCCAGCTGGCTGATGTCAGTAGAGTCTGGGCCAAACATCAGATCTGTTATCTTTTGGGTTTTTTTGTCTGTATTGGGAGAAGAATTTGAGGAATTCTCTGGATGGTAAGTTCCTTGAAGGTAGGAACCTCATGTGGCTTTCATTTTCGTGTGGATTCTCACATGTAACAAGGGCTCAATAAAATTGTCGGAATGAGTGATGTAGGGTATATAGGATTAGGGTTAAAGTTTTTTTGTGAAACGTCACCTTTGTTTTAAAAGAGCTAGCAGCATCTTTCAGGTAGCTTCTGGGTGTGTGTTTGTGAGCCCTTGAGAGAAGGGAGGGAGGAGGGGGTGGGAGGACATCCACAGAGAAGCATGATGACCCTTTTATGAACAGGAACAAATGGGGACCAAGTATGAAAGGGACCAGAGTTTGCTTATACAAAACTGCTTTCTTAGGAATATAATTGTATCATTTCAGGATCCAGTCAGGGAACAAAACCTAGACCAGTTATTTTAGTAGAGCAAATTTAATGTGGAGAATTAGAAAGGCAAAAGGGAACACTGAGGTTTTGGAGGGTTAGTAGCTCTAGGAAACAGCTAGTGTCCTTCTGGCTGGGGGCAGAGAGCAGCAGTTGGGCTCCTGGAATCTAGATGTTTGGAGAAGGCTGGACCTGAGGCCTTCGAAGAGGGAGTGCTGTCACCTGGGGTTGGAGCTTCAGGAGCATGGAGGAGGTGTCCCCAGCACCCACTTCTTTCAGACTTCAGACCCACATTTCTGAGGAGGGGCTGCCATCCTGGTGTGCTGCGCTTTCTGAGTGGCTGTGATGAGGCTGGTGTTGGGCGTGTGGGGAGGATCCGGGAACTGGAAGCACCTGTTGGCTGGGTAGCAGGAACAAGTCCCTTCTCCCTCCTCCTGCCTCTGATTCTCCCTCTAGTACATTCTACTGTCGGAACCCAATGGGGTGCTGGTCCAAAAAGGAGAAACTGTGACTTGCAGAGCCCCAGCCCTGACTGATGTTGCTGCGGGGCGTATGGAAAGGTGAATACAGAGCTGAGAGACTCTAGCTGAGGAACTAGCATGGTAATGTGCGTTTAGCATTAGGGTTTGCCAGCCATAGAATACACATCTGGTTATGACCACTGCAAACGCGAGGCATTGATAGCTTTCCCTTACGTCACTCAGCAAATTGGCAGTGTAATAAAAATGTGTTTTATAATCTGTTCGTATTAAATTCTGCTAATGCTGACTGAGTACCAGCTCTTCAGAGGAAGGTAAGGGGCTTCTGGAATGGAGTTGGCAACACATGGTTAGGTACATATTGGGAAAACATTCTTCCTCCCCAAATCCAGAAAGAATAAGACAGGTGGATATCCTCCTTATCCTAATAATGCTGGAGATCATAAGATGTTCAGTCAAAGGAGTAGTGAATGGTGCGAAGTCCAGGTAGATTATGAAAAATCTTAGTTGATTTAATATTTAAAAACAAGGGTGATTTTCAGTCTTTTTTATCATTTCTCATAGTGCCTCGTACAATTCCAGGAGCTTGGCAGTGCTTACACTTGGCGGTTAGACAGCTTCCATGTAGCTGTTAACCTCAGCATGCCTTGGAACCACAGCTTCGTGCCCACGCACAGACTTTCTGCATCCCGCTCTTTGCATATGTCAATATAATCTAGCTTTAGCTCGACACTGCCTTGTCCCTGGAAGGCCCAGTGTGGATTTTATAAGGCCATAGCAATTACAGCTCATAATTGTTGCCTTACTCCTCTGAAATAAGCAAATACTCAGGCAGGCTCTCTAAGCAGACATCTTCCAGAGCTCAAGGTGACAAGCTAAATGCCCCTGGGAGAGAGGGAATGAAAGGTGGATAAGTTCTCTTTCAGAACTAAGGAGGGAAGTGCCTGGGTAAGTGAATATATAATGCGGGGTCAGACCCCACTTCACTGGCTGCTCAGTGCTGGCTGGGTACGATGGCTGTAGAGATGCCTCGGGGGTTCGATGTCCTGGGTTGCGTGGTTAACAAAGGGAGGGCACTAATCATGAGTACAAGAGAGAGGGTGCTAGACAGCTAAGTTCCCCACATCAGGAAGCAGCTGGGCTTGGTCAGATTCCTGGTGCCCTACACCATTAACTTTTCATTGTGTTTCTCAGGGCTGAGTCTCAGGGCAATGAAAAGAGAAGCCTGTGGCTGCGGTGTCAGATTTTCTGTTACCTTCTTTGTATTTTTAGACAATAAGCATAACCTCTCTGAACCACGTTACACAGGCTAATTATCTAGTAACAGACTATAGAAATGAGCCCTGGAAGTATAGTCTTTCACAGGCTAATTATCTAAAAGTGGTGAATCACACTTACCTCACTGCACTGTTATGATGATTAAATGATCTGCTCTATGTGACTGTGACTGATACATAGTCCTGTGGTAGCCCAGTACAAATTTTTGCCTTTCTGTAGTGTCGTATGTTCATCCCTGTGCTGGGTGCTCAGCGTTGGGGAAGCCTAGGAAAGGCTAAGTTTGGGATCTCAGCTTCTACCCTTGGGAAAAGGGAAGAGGGCTCTAGATTGTACAAGGCACACCAAGCAATTACTGAATACAAATAAATGTATTTTCTTTTCTTTCTTTCTATTTTTTAGGAAAGGAGAGAGCTTTTTAAAATCTTTTTATAGATTTTTAAAATTTATTTGACAGAGAGAGCATAAGTAGGGTGAGCAGCAGGCAGAGGGAGAGGGAGAAGCAGGCTCCCTGCGGAACAGGGAGCCCAATGCAGGGCTTGGTCCCAGGACCCTGGGATCATGACCTGAGTGGAACGCAGCCACTTAACCAACTGAGCCACCCAGGTGTCCCCAAATAAATGTATTTCTTAAACTTTAGCAGTAGGCATGCACGTCTAGTTGGAAGAAATATTTTACAAATAGAAGCTAGAAGTCTTTGAATAGATAGGAGATGTGTTCATGATGGAAATGGCTTTTAAACTAAGGCCCTGAGAAACTGGAATGTGATTGAACAGAGAGGCAATGACAGTGTGTCCTGGGCAGGGCAATAGAATGAGTACATGTCTGTGTTAGGGACAAATGTGGTATGTTATCAGGGCCAGTAAGGATACCAGCATGGCATCAGGACTAGATTCGAGAATCATAGGGGAGGGCTGGATAAGGGAGGAGGACTCATTTTCTGCAAGTCCTTGAACTATATGCTAAGAGTTCCGATAAGCATTGGAGCTACAGTGCTTTCTTAATCAGAGGAGTGACATGATGGAAAGGGTGCTTCAAGGAGATGAATGTCCCGAGTCCTGGGGGAGGACTGGGAAGATTCTCTCTACAGGGAGACGGGCAGTGACTGCTTAGTTAATCTAATCATGAGGAGCAGAGGGACCACAGTAATGACAGAGCCTGGAGAGGATGAGGTGAATCTAAGAGAAACTGGCGAGGAGATATTGACAGGATGTGGTGACTGGTTATGCATGAGGGAGGGAGGGAAGGAAAGGAAGAAATCAAAGAGAAGTCACAGATTTTGAGGCTAAGAGATTTGCAGCTGTGTTAGGTTACATGCTTTAAGGAGCTGCTGAGTTCCTATAATGATATCCCTATCTACGACTATTACCACTACTGCCACTGTCACTACTATCATTATAGACTAATGATCATTAAGATCTTTCTCTGGACCAGGTCCTGTGCTAAGCACTTTACATGTGTTAGCTTATTTACTCCTTACCACCCCATGAAGTATCCACTTATTAAATATCTTTTTGAGCCTCTTCTATGTGACAGGTGCTGTGTTAGGCCCTGGAGATAAAATGGGAGCACTGTCCTTGCCCTCCCTGAGCTTACAGTCTAGTCCAAGGCTTCAGACAGCACTCATAAATAAACCAATGAATTAGATATTGTAGGTTGTGATTGGAGCTCTGAAAAAAATAGTGACTGTGAGAGAGTCTTAACAGAAGGGCCTACCTTAGAGAATGGTCTAGGAAGACCTAGATTCTTCAAAATG
Organism: Lutra lutra; assembly: GCF_902655055.1. Classification (NCBI taxonomy): domain Eukaryota; kingdom Metazoa; phylum Chordata; class Mammalia; order Carnivora; family Mustelidae; genus Lutra; species Lutra lutra. The sequence goes on from NC_062289.1 coordinate 14,960,213, forward strand.
AGTCCTAAAGAGTGAGGAGAAGCCAACCACCAAAGAAGCCAAATGAAGAATATTTTATTATGGGAGAACAATCAGGCAAAGCTTGGCAAGTTGTAGGAAATGCCAGAAGGCTATGTCCCTGGAACACACGAGGAAGGGAAAGAAAGAGTGGCTTGTGATGTGGTGGGAGGCCAGGAAGCAGGCTAGAGCAGAGAGGAATGGCTTTGGAAGCTGTGGGGAGGAGTCTTGGTGATTCAGAGTATAGTGGGAGGACACTGAAGGATGTAAGCAGAGTGACATGGTCTGACTCTTATGTGTGGAGAATGGATCAGAAGAAAGTGTGGGTAGAATTGCGAAAACTTGTTGGGATCGAGGTGTTTGCCCAGCTGAGAGAGATCAGTGGAAGTGGGGGTGGGAGAAATGAAGGATTTGGGATGTATTTTAGCAGAGAACTGATGATTGGCAGGTAGAGAGACTGGGGGGGGGTGGCAAGAGAAAGGGAAGAATGACCACCTTATCTCTGGTTTTAGAAACTGAGTGATGGCAGGCAGTGCTAATAACATAGAGAAGACTGGGAGCAGGTTTGGGAGGAAAACCAAGAATTCCTTACCGGATATGCTACATTTGGGAGGGCTTTGAGTCATAAACGTGGAACTGTCATATTTGCGATAAGGTTTATAAGTCTGAAACCCCGACAAGTGGCCTGAGCCAGAGATGGAGGCTGTGGAGTCACTGGTTTAGAGGTGGTGTTTAAAACCATAGGGATGGCAAATCCATCCAGAGAATGAATGTCGGTAGAGAAGACACCCGGGGCAAAGTTGACCAGCCAGACCACCAATGGGTGTGGTCACGAGGAGGGAAGAGGGCCGCAAAGAGGCTGAGAAGGAAGGAGGGAAAAATGGGATTGTGAAGGTCTTGAGGCAGAGAGAAGAAAGTGATTCAAGAAGGAGGGACTGATCAGCAGCACATGAGGTGGGTGGTTCTGTAAAATGTAACACCAGATTTAGTAGTAGGGGGTCCTTGGGAGCACTGAAAACACGACTTTAATGCAGTGGACAGAAGTCAGATCTGAATTCAGAAGTGGGTAGGAGTTGGGGAAAGAGCTTATGCAGGCAACTCTTTGAGAAGTTTTAGTTCTTTTGTTATCCCTGTTTGATGTTTGAGGAAACAAGCTAATGGGGCTTCATGTCTTTTCCAGAGTTGTTCTGGAAGCAATTGGCAGAGCTGGGTTTTGAACCCACATGTGTTTGACTCTGAAACCCACATTCTTAGCCTCTGTGCTAAACAACTGTTTAAGTTATCATTTGAATGAATTATTTATTTTTTAATTAGGTCCTTGTTTCCCATTTTCTCTTACTTGGTTGCTTTCACAAAATGGTCTCTGATTAACATCCAAATAAAGTAAACACCGGAGAAAGCCTGGATTAAAAATGAAATGATGATAGATAAATCAAGGGAATTCGAGTGTAAAGTTTATAAATATATTCATTGATTGTCTCCAACTTTTCTAAAGCACTTGCTAGGATCTTCTGAAATGAAGAATGTTTTATTCTTTTTTTTTTCCCCCATTAAAATTAGGCTCCAGGCAATACCTATGGAAATGCTTTAGGAAAATTAAAAAAAAAAAAAAGAAAAAAAAAGGGGAAAGCTCCCTCTACTCCCCCCTTTGCATTTTCCTGTTTCTTTCTTTCCCATTCTGTTATTCTCCACAGCTGCTGCTGCTGCCTCTTTTGGGACTCTGATGGCTCTTGCAGGGTCTCAGGCTTTTCCTCCAAAATCCAATTCCTTGTTTTCTCCCACTTAGAACAGAGCCTTGGACAAGGAGAGAAGTCTTTCCTTTTCTGACTGGTATTTGACAAAGCCAAAATTAGATTTCAGCTAACTGTCAAGTAACATACGGCTAGTTAAAATTGTTCTCAGGACTTAAACACAGGCTAGGTGACCTCTCTTACGCAATTCATATTCATACTCCCTTTCAATATTCGATACCCTGGTAATTTGTCTGTGTGGCCATTCTTACCTTGCCAACATACAAAGGATCAGTTCCAGTGTACTCTTCCAGAACAAAAAACTGGTTCCAGACCCAGCTCCTCTTTGTCCGCGAGTGTGACTGTGGCTTGTCTGACAGAAGTGCTTCTAATTTGCCTGGTGGTGTTGGTGTGCCCGAGAGGACGGTGGTCGTAAGGTCCATCAGTCCCCAGAAGTACAAGGACATGCCAAGTCCCACCCAGCTCTTTGCATTGCTCATTCTACCAGAAGTCCACATGGGCTTGCCAGGTTTTCAGAAAGCAAGGTACGGGATGGTACAGCCACTGGAACTCGAGTATTTTCCAAGTAAAAAAATACCAATGCAGTTTCCTGGACGCTTAAGCTTCGCAAAGGAGATCTCGATTCGAGTCAGTCTGCTTGAAGTTGACTTCCTGTCAAGTTAAGGAGAACACACTGTGATGATGTCAGATCCTCTCCTGTGGGCTTATAGCAAGTTTTCAAGAAATGTCAGTAAATATTCAGTTCTCTACTCAACGAATTAAAGAGTCATAACATGTTATTGCTTTAGAAATGTTTGAGTAACAAATAATATTTTAATAAAAAGAAGACAACCTATCTTGCTATAATCAATCCCAAACCTTGGATATGGATTTCAGTGGGAATAAAACTGGTGAATAAATTTCTTCTCATTGGTAACATAGCTGGAGGGTTATGCTGTATTATTGATTGTCTTGAATTAATGGCGTGCTCTTTGGAATATTTGTGATTAGATAGCCTCCTAAACTTTTAAAAACAACATTCATTTCCAAAATTTACAGCTAATAACTAATATTTTCATTAGCCCAACTGCTTTTCGTGGCTCATTAAAAAGCCAAAAGCAAATCTAACTGCCTTTTTTTGCCACCCGCAATTATCTTATGTCTTTCCCATGTTATTGATAACGTTAGGAATCTCAGATTTCATTTATAAGCAGCCACAGATCACTTCTGACTTTAATCATTCTCTGAGTTCCTTGTGGAATTTGAGTTTCACAGTCTACTGCTCTGGCTCTGAAGCACTGAGAGGGGCAGCTAATGTGACCTTTCTAGGGTTTGAATGGTCAGTTAATCATTCTATCACTCACAACAGACTTTAAAGTGCCCTTAGTCACATGCTACTGTGGGCATGTCAGGAGAGGCCAGCCGACACATTTCTTTCCTGATCTGAAAGACTCATTTAGACAAAGGGATGTTGACTTCTACCCTGGGGACACCTTTTCATCAGTCAAACTTCTTTTGTTGCTATGAAGGCAGATTAGCTGGTGACCTCACTCTTGGGCTATGACCTCATCCACCTTTTCTTCCTTTACTTCGGCTGGCGTAATGAAATGGCATAGCACTCCCACCACTCTGTCGAAACAACCAAAATGTCTTCTGTGGGCTTAATATTCTCACTGCTAATGTGGAGAACTGTCATCGTCTCAGAATAGATGTGTGTGTTTGGGGATTTCAGACCCATGCAACTAAATAATGCTCCCTTTCTACAAGTGGTTTAAAATGAATGCATTGATGGCACCTCAATTACCACCTTCTACCTGTCACCATCAGAACTCATTTTAGCATTCTCTCAAATAGTCACTATTGAAATGAACAAAGGAATTAAAAAAGATATCTTATAATCATTTCACACAATATGCCATTTCATTTCTGTGTGAGAAATCACTTCAGTGAGAACTGATAAAGGGGGCAAGCTGGGGGAGACTATAGAATTTCTGTAACCTGAGGGGAGGCTGTGCCTCAAGTTCTAGCTCTTAAACTCAGCCTGACTGTTAAATAAAGGCAAGCTAGGTGTGCCTTATTTAGGGTGACGTGTTTGTTAATGAAGAACAGTGGTGTGCTAGAAGGTCGGTTACCAAGTATTAGCAGTTTTCCTCTTTGGACTGATGGACAGAAACCGAGCTCATGTTTCTTTGATGCTGGTCTAAGAAGAGATGTTTTGAAAGGAGTCTTAACCCAGGGAGATGGATTAATGAAAAAGGTTGGTGAGAAACAGCTATGCTGTTTTAGGGACTTAGAAGGTGGACTAAAGGGCATGACCCCAGAAGCTATCACCAGAATACTGTGATGGATGGTCATAAGAGGAATATTCCATGTGTTGCAAGGCAAAAACCCATCTATAACTTCCCAGAGAGCACTAGGCTGAGTGTTCCACAGTTTGTCCCCCTGGTTCTATTTTCATTACCTCTTACTTGTTCATTCTATAAACTTTGGTTCCTCCAGGTAAGTAGGGAAGGATAATTCTCCTGCCTACTTCACAGGACTACCTGAGGATCTCTCCGCCAGGATAACGAGGGTGAATGTACTCTGTAAATGACTGAGGTGCCAGCCAGCTGACATTAGAGCAAACCACCTAAGGAGAGCTTGCCTGGGTTGTGTTAGAAATGGTGAAGCTGGGGTGCCTGGGTGACTCAGTGGGTTAAAGCCTCTGCCTTCAGCTCAGGTCATGACCCCAGGGTCCCGGGATTGAGCCCCACATCAGGCTCTCTGCTCAGCAGGGAGCCTGCTTCTCCCTCTCTCTCTGCCTGCCTCTCTGCTTAGTTGTGATCTCTGTCAAATAAATAAATTTTTAAAAAATCTTAAAAAAAAAAAGAAATGATGAAGCTAAGCCTGAACCATATCTTGTGGGCACTTTTTGAACCAACATTCTGAAAGGGCTTAATGTATATATATTATTTCACAGATTTCTACATTTGGGATAAGTAGTGGGGTATTAGATTGTGGCCTAGCCTAATTCTGTAATAACCACAGTTATTTTTTTTTCCATATAAGGGAACTTAATGAAGGACTAGCTGTTAGGAAACTCTGTAGAGAAAAATTCTTTTTTGGGGTTGCATTTATTAAAGCTAGAACTCAATGTATATACTTTAATATATTTCCTTTTATGTCTGTTTCACATGTGCACATTTTGCCTAAGCACTATCTTTTTAAAAGATTTTATTTATTTATTAGAGAGAGAGTGAGAAGGGAGCACGAGCAGGGTGAAGGGTAGAAGGAGAAGCAGACTTCCCGATGGGAGGCTCAATCCCAAGACTCTGGGATCATGACCTGAGCTGAAGGCAGATGCTTAATTGACTGAGCCACCCAGGTGCCCCACCTAAGTATTATTTTTGACTATTTTGTATTTTCTCTAGCTGGTTTTAGAATCTTGCTTTCGGATTCTAAGTGCTCAGGTGCAGGCATGTTTGTGCGCGGGGGTGTGCAGATGTCCCCTTTCCTGCTTATACTGGCTCAGTTTTCTGGACAGAATGAGATTTGAGGAAATTTGGGGGGATTTTAAATACTGTCCCTTATGTTCTCTCATCTCTTATAAACTAGACATGCATTCTTGCCAATTAAAAGTCCCTGTCTTTACCTCGGTGTGATCTGAAGAGCTTGAGAAAAAAAAGTGTTCTTTGGAATCTTTGTGATGAATATTTTGTAGGTGGTGCGGCTGCCTGAGCTTTCATCTGTCTCTCCTGCCCACTTTGGCCTCCTACACACAAGTGCAGGGTCCTCACATTCTTCCATTTCGCTGAACACATACCAGAGCAGCTTCTGGACATTTAGGACCTGTGGAGCCCTTGGTGATCCTGTGAAACCTCGGGTGGTCTGGGTGTGCCTCTCATATTCCCCCTTCCAGACATCAAATACCAAAGCGCACAGCACCTGTAAACTCTTTGTGTTAAATGACTTGATTGCTACAGTTGGCGGAAAGCACTTTATTCCTGCTTCCTCTGGGCAGAATGCATGAAAAATACTCCCTGCCTAACTTTTCAGAAAGCAAAATCTGGGTCTTACAAAAGTTATGTTATTCTTTTCACAATTAGAGCTGTTTATACAAGTGAAAGGATGTCAGTTCTATCAGAAATACTAACCAGTTTTCAATTCTTACAAAAAATATGGTTCTCATGTTCATGTTCTTCCTATGGGATAATAGTGGCGATGATCTGTTGGAAGGTGGGCTAATTTCTGCTGTTCTTGTAAAGGAAGAGGCTAATATATGTATATTTGTATGTATAGATCTGCTTTGGAAGACCACATATGCCACACAAAGAATACATTAGTGGAAATTGACTTCTGTGTTAAATGAGTCTTTTAAAAGTTTTTTCCCCATCCTGCCTGAAGAAAGCAAACAGCTTGGTAATGAACACAGTAGGAAGAAATTAAAGTTGTAGATAAAGTGTGCTCTTGGTGAATTGTTTATTTCATTACTTAAATTCGTTGTGATATTTAAAATGTAGGGGGAAGGGAATGTTACTGCTTTCTCCTTGAAATGAACTGGGCTTTTATGGTCTCCCTCTTATTTCTTTTCTTCATTATTCCAATTTTCCTGAGCTTTTCATGGTTAATGGAAGTATTGCTCAGTAAAGCTCAAATGACATCTCTCTAGAAGCAGAAAGTCAGCTGCCTCTGCTGCTGACTCCCCCTCTGGAGGGAAGAAAGTGTTTTCATTTTTTGATATGACCTCATGCCTTTAAGAGGTAAATATAGACAGTGGTGTTGTGGTTTTGGGTAGCCAAACTTCTTATCACTTTTACTTCTAGAAAGAACCTTAAAGATGTACTTAAAAAGAGAAAAGAAACCTTGTGAAGATCCTAGATATGGCGGTGAGATGTGACTGCGTACCGGGACGTGTAGCGGCATTCAGTCAGAAAGCATCTCAGGGCCATCATGCTATCCTGCCTCTCATTCAGGGGTCTCACCTGAGAACTATGAGCAAGCACACTTTACTCAGGAGTCGCAACTTTCAGTACAGAATATAGAACCCAGAGAGAACAGAGCAAGTGGTTGTGGTATAAATTGGAGAGAAAAGTTCATGTGATACGGATATCTTTGAATATGTATATTTCACAAACAACAAGATACCCATTGGGGAATCCTATAAAGAAAATATTTTCATTGCTTCTGTGAACAGACTTGCAGCGTTCCTGAATCTGCATGTGTGTGGCTGTACTACTGACCAGACTCCGCCCCTGGGAGTGTGTTTTGGAAAGGGTGTGTACTGTGGTTTTGTATGCTGGAAGATGAGACACTTCTCTGACTTGAAGTCTTTTTCATTTACTGCAGATGTGTCATCTTCAGTTTCCTCCTGGGCAGCCAGTCATTAAGTGAGTAGAAACTTCATCTCTCTTTTGTGGCCATCTACGTACCAGCCTACGCAAAGCTACCTATTTATGGAGGCGACCAACCCTTGGCAGAGCTGGAGGAGGTTGTCCAGGTACTAGATTTCTTGGATTTGGGTTGTGCTCTCACTTCCACTCCCCTACCCCACACTTGACCTGCCTCATGACACTCGCTCCAACCCCAAAGTTAGCATTTCTGCAGTGAATATGGCTTAGAGTCAGTGTGTACATTTAATGTGGTCACATTTCCTTTTTCTACCCCTCAAAGAGGCTGTTTATAAATTGATGGTGTCTAAAATTGAGGAATTATGGTATTGCCTTTTTTAAAAAAATTGAGCAGAAGAAGAAAAACCAAAGCATATTTAATTTCCATGGAGATTTCTTAGAAAAGGTGGCCATTGCTTTTGCTTATTCTAATTTTGCTTACCTATATTTCTGTGAATTCCCACTTCTCCAGGTTCCTCAAAAACTGGAAATTCTGAGCCTAAAAGTTCAGGTGTTACAATGTTCACTCCTCTAATATCGTCTCTGAAATCTTCCTTTTCTCACCACTTGCTCCTTTCCTTTTCTTTCCCACAACCAAAGTAGTTTATGAGAGGGAGTGCTTTTAAGAAATTCAAAAATGGAAGCATGGGGCTGATGTGGCTGAGGGGGAGGCACAGTGTGGTTGAACCAAAGAGTTTAGGCACAGTATCTGGTTTTATATGAGGGTGTGTGTGTGTGTGTGTCCATGTGGGGGTGAGAAGAGTAGAACAAAAAAAATGGGAGAAAGTGTGAGTTACATAATTAGGACCTGGCTTTGAAAAACCTGGTCAGGCCCTTAATAAAAACCACCTCAGCATCCTACATATATGCCGACCCTCTAGCTGTAAACTCTCAGCTCAGGTCATAAACAAAGGCATTTCTACTGTAGAAATCTTTTCACTAGAGTTCATGCCCAAGTCCTCCTTGCTTTCATTTCCATTGTAATTAATTTTTCCATTTGAGGATGCCCTGTCCTTTCCATATCTTCCAGGAATGGCAAATAGATTCTTACGGATCTTTTCAGGCACACTTAGTATCTAGTACATGTTCTAATCCTAAAGGAGTCAGGAAGTTTTTGACCTACTTTATGCTTCCTCTAGTTTTCACTTTTAATCAAGCTTATGAAAGTACAGTTAAGTCCATGGGCAATTTCTCTGACTACAGTTAGACTAGAATGATCAATTTTGATTTTTTGGAGTTGTCTCACATGCTCACTAATTTCTTGTCTTATGTGGCATTTATAATTGCACTAAATTTGTGCTTGTTCGTTTTAAAAAAGCATGTGTTTTAAATTAAGTAATTCTCTGGCTTAAGTTCTTCCTCAAAAGAAGTTGCAAATAATTGCTACTTACTGTTTTCTCTTTAACTTTGCCTTTGCACAGACCATTAGGAAAGCAGGACAGTTCTGTAGTCCTTTCTTGACCATAAAGGTTAATCCATAGGAAGAAGAGTTTTTGGCAAAACTCAGTTAGCTGTCTAAAATTAAGACTCAACTTATTAACTTGATAAATATTTGAGCATCAAATATGCTTGATCAGTAGTGGTTTATGAAGCCAAACGAAGTGGAGTTTCAGTTTCAGCCCTAGGACCTCTTATCTGAGCAGTCTTGAGCAAGTGACTTAAACTCTTTCAGTCTGTTTGTCGTCTACAGACTGGAGATAATTATAGACTCTCACAGGGTGATTGTCAGAATTAAGTGAGAAAATATACATGAAGCTCTTAGCATGGTATTTGGCAGATGGTTAAAACCTTATGTTTGAAAAACAGTAGGCACTTAATAAATGTTCTCTTTCCCTCCTTCAAAGGGTTTACAGTTTATTGGGGGAAATACTGCCATTAATACTGGTAGTAGTGGGAGTAGGCGTAGGCTTTATGGCATCGCTGGTGGCAGTGATGACAGCGTGGTAGCAGCAGGAATGGCAGAAGCAGCGACAGCAGAAGCGTTAGCGTGGAGTGTTCACTTCATACCAGGCCGTGTAAGTCCTGTACCTTTACTTTGTCATTTAGTCTTCACAAGAATCCCATGAAAAGGTATACTTTTCCCATTTTACACAGAGATGGACCAGTAGTGGTGTGCTGGGATGGCTCCTCGGCTCCCACCAGCTCTCCCGAGAGCTGATTTGCATGTTTCTCTGCAGCTCCTTAAACTGGCCATGATGTGAGTGTTGATACTACAGCTCTTGGCAAAGGTTGTGGGAGAGCGAGCGGGAGAACTTGGATTCTGCCTTAGGAGCGACTACAGGATGCGTTTTGTACGTGACTGACTGTGACACGGGTCTTTTTGTGACATGGGCTGCCAGACCCCTGAAACCAGTGCTAGGTCAGGTCAGGGGAGGGGTAAATGACTTCTGTGAGGGAGGAAAAGTTTAAGGTAGCCTATGAACTAGACCTTGAAGGATGGAGAGGAGGGTATTCCAAGGGAAAGCAAATGCAAGTGCCAAGGTGCAGAGGAAGGATGCAGAGCTTGAATTTCGGTGTAGAATGGGGCCTGTTCAAGAGAGTAGTGAGGAGGCTCCTGGGGGGCTCAGTCATTAAGCGTCTGCCTTTGGCTCAGGTCATGATCCCAGGGTCGTGGGATCGAGCCCCTCTTCAGGCTCCCTGCTCAGCAGGAAGTCCGCTCCCTCTCCCACTCTCCCTGCATGTGTTCCCTCCCTACGTCTCTGTCAAATAAATAAAATCTTAAAAAAAGAGAGAGAGAGAGAGAGTAATGAGAGATGGTGCAGGAGAGACAGGCAAAAAACAGCTAGGAGCTTGAATGTTGCTGGATTTGAAGTGTTTTGAATCTGTAGTTGTTTCTAGTGAGCGGTTAAAGGTTTTTGAGTTTGCAAACCAGCCAGAGCGATTCCCATCACTGTTTAGTAGTGTCGCTACTAAAGAGTGGCAGAGAGCTGGTGAGAGAGTCCGTTTAGCGTCCTGGGGAAGCCCTAAGGAGAACTTCAGCCAGGAATCCTGGGGTAAGAAGAGGATTGGGGAAGAGGCAGAGTTTCCATCACTGGGAAACTGAATCAATGTGGAGGAACGTGGGTACCGGGGTTGAGGGGCTAATGAAACAATGATAGGAAAGTTCTGTGCTTAGGTTACAGCTGGAAATTGGGAGGAGGCATTCGTTAGAGGCAAGGTAATAAATTTGGTTTTAGAGTTAGGGATAAAAAATTCATCCTTCTGTGCCTTATTATTTAAAGAGGCAAGAACTTTCCTTCTCTTTTTAGTCCAAAACTTCAAAGCAGCTTTGGACATAAAGAATGTGAGCTCCTCTCCCTGAGAGTGGTTCTGGCTGCTTCCGGAGCACACTGCCTACACGCCCCCTGCTGCTGACCCAGGGCTGGTCCTGCTCCAGGTGCCTTCCTGTGGCCGACTTGGTGAAGCTGATCTCGGGCTTCAGCTCAGCTAGGGACCTTTCGACCTGTCAGTTCCCAGATGTTTTTCCCTTTACAGAATACCCACTCTCAAACTGGAGTCATGCGTATTTTATCTTTCATTTTTCTAATGGGTTAGGAGTGTATACATAGAGGACAACTGGATACTCTGTTCAAGGAAAAGAAAAAACTCCTGGTAAAACAAACAAACCCCCCAAAATCACACTCATATTTATTGTTTCTTCTGTAGTTTATCTTCTAATATCTATTTTCAAAAATACCTCTCTTTTGGAAAATGATGCATAATTTGGACTCAGGACTTTTTGGCTTAAGACTCTTTCTAACTCTGCCCCTTGACGTGTGATGCTGGGTGTTTGCTTAACCTTGTTGAGGCTCAGATATCTTCTTTAAAGATTTTATTTATTTATTTGACAGAGAGATCACAAGTAGGCAGAGAGGCAGGCAGAGAGAGAGGAGGAAGCAGGCTCCCTGCCGAGCAGAGAGCCTGATGGGGGACTTGATTCCAGGACCCTGAGATCATGACCTGAGCTGAAGGCAGAGGCTTAACCCACTGAGCCACCCAGGCACCCCAGATATCTTCTTTAAAGGGCTTAAAGGTTTAAAGGGTTGTCAAAGACTGTTGTGACCTAATACTATAGATCAAGTTCTGTTTTATTTTATTTTTTTACTTCCTCTGTGTTTCCCATCTCTTCTCTCTCCTCAGAGTGCCATGCATTTCCCGTTGGCTCTTCATTATTTGGTATTACAATTATTTACTTGTCTCTCTCTTCCCCATATTATAAGCTCCTTGAAGACGCAGATAGTGTCTTTTATCCCTAAACTGGATACCTAGTATAGCATTTGACACATCTCTGGTGTTTAGTAAATATTAACTGAGTCCTGATGTATTTTTATTTATTTTATTTCTTTAAAGATTTTATTTATTTATTTGAGAGAGATAAAGAGAGAGAGAGACAGAGATCATGAGCAGGGGGAGGTACAGAGGCAGAAGCAGACTCTTTGCTGAGTGGGAGCCCAATGCAGGACTTGATCCCATGACCCTGGGGTCTTGACCTGAACCAAAGGCAGACACTTAAGTGACTGAGCCACCCAGGCACCTGCTGATGTGTTTTTAAGCTGTAAAAAAGTATTTAACAGTTTGATATTATTATTCTTTCTGCCTTCAGGCTTTTAATTTTATTTAATATTTTTTCATTTTTAATATCTGTTTTTACCACCAAGGTATTAAGAAGCATGTATAATCAGACAATATAAAGGCAAAAAAGTTTAGAAAACAATGAATTTTTACATGTTATAGTTTTGTTCTTAGACAGCGAATAAAATAAACCCTGATAAGTCAGAAGTGCTCTAGACCTTGGCATCATTTGTTGCAATATGAAGTTAAGGAATCCTTTGTAGAGATGCTGGGAAACCTGATGAGGGATTTGGCATTTGAAAAATTACAGTGCTCTAAAATTCTGGGATATTTTTTAGTTCTCTAGTTAAAGGGATATGACCACAAAGTTATCTCTGGTGGTTTAGCTTTTTATCTCTTTAATTCTGGGGAAAGGGGCTGATAGGAGAGTGTCTTTTTTCTAGAATTGTTTTCAAGGTCAGTCTCTACCTGTTGCTTTGATAGTCCCTTCTTTCTTGAACTTAGACTCACTATTGGTCCAGTCTTCACCATGTGGCTATATTTACATTTCCTTTAAAATGTTTTTATTCTGTCTAGTTTGGTTATGAATAGAAGTCTGTGATGATAATTGCTCCACTGTTTTCTAAAACTCGGTATTATCATTGAGAAATTCATGTGTTTTAGCAAAATGATAGAGAAAACTAAGAAAAAGACACGGGATGTTAGAGAAAGGAGATCCAACATAGAAGACTAGCGAGGAAAAGCCCTAGGATAACAATTATATACTAGGCCTGACACAGAAGCCAGACTAGGGGAGGGAGGGTACCAGGGAAAAAAAATGAAACTGATATGAAAGGGCTTGAGAAATTCTTACAGTTTTTGGAAAAATTACCAATAACCATGAAACAGATATTTTGAACACTTGAAAAAAATAATAGTGACACACGCATAAAGAAGAGGAGAAAAGAAAATACTAGGCAGTTGTTAATCCAGGAAAAGCTGTTTTAGAAAACAGGAATTAGAATCTTTTTTTTTTTTAAGATTTTATTTATTTATTTGACAGAGAGCGATCACAAGTAGACAGAGAGGCAGGCAGAGAGAGAGAGAGAGAGAGGGAAGCAGGCTCCCTGCCGAGCAGAGAGCCCGATGTGGGACTCGATCCCAGGACCCTGAGATCATGACCTGAGCTGAAGGCAGCGGCTTACCCCACTGAGCCACCCAGGCGCCCCAGGAATTAGAATCTTAATGTACAACTTTGCTTGATAGGAAACAACATTCATTCATAAAGTCATTTTGACTAATTTAGTGAAAATTGAAATAGAACTGTGTTGAGAGTGTGAGAGAGGGGAGAATGAGTGGAAATATGTTTAAAGAGGACTACATCCTCAACTATCCTACTGGGAAGTCAAGTGAAATCATCTAAAATAGATATTTCATGGGGTGCCTGGGAGGCTCAGATGGTTAAGTGTCTGCGTGGGGCTTTCCACTCAGCAGGGAGTCTGGTTCTCCTTCTCCCTCTCTGTTCTCTCTCTCTCAAATAAATAAATAAAATCTTTTAAAGAATAAAATAAAATAAATATTTCAGGAATACACAGTAGTGTTAACATATTACTTAGAAATATATGGGCAAGTACCTGAAGAAAGAACTTCTGGGGTTGCCTTTAGGAGTTGAGTTTTGGGGTGGGGCAAGGAACCGCTTTTTTTTTTTTTTTTAATTATAAGCTTTCCAGTACTGTCTTGTTTTATTTTGTTTTTGACCAATGCAAATATTTTACTTTTTTTTTTCAAATATTTTACTTTTAATAAAAACTGATTAAAATTTTAAAAGCATTTTAAAATAAAATAAATATTGAAGAATTAAATAGAAAAGAGAGCCTCCAAACAGACCTAAATGTATTTTGTATTTTTTAGGACTTTTAAAAAACTTTTAAGTGTTTCTGAGATGAGAATGTATCTTATAACAATCACAGTTACTAGTATTTACATTATTAGCACTTATGTATTAATGCCTTTCCTCCCCCAACCCGAACTTCCAACTGTTATATTTCTGGCACCTTTTGATTGTGTTTAGATCAAGGAAGTGGAAATCCTTTAGTATAGGATTTTTCAGAACTCTGCTCTTCTAGGCACGAGAAGTTCTGAAGCTTTTTCAAGGTGAAATTGGTAGGCCCTGGCTTCCTCTCCTTTCTCCTTTTATTTCTGTATCCTCTTTACTAAACTCCATCTTAATCTATATTATATATTTGGCAAGGCAGACTTCCTTAGTAAGTTGGTTAACCGTGGTTGGAAAAGCTATCTCCTGTCCTTCACCAGCTACTGTCCACTCTTCATTTCATTGGAGAGTCAAATGCGAAAGATCAAACTATGCAGGTTAGTAGAACATATGAAAAAACAAAAAATACCAAGAGAAGATGGAGGTGAATATTGTTTTTATCAATACTGGGTTGAAGAAGCCTTTCCAGAATATCATCCAAGGTAATAAAGGGGATGATATTAATAGATTGAACCAAATAATTACTACAAATTGGTACATTTTTAGTATAAAAATCAGGCAACATGCATGAGAAAACAGACTTACTACCCTTAGCATGTTAAAGAGTCTTTATGCTCATTGTTAAAAATGATGATCGGGGCGCCTGGGTGGCTCCATGGGTAAAGGTCGTGATCCCAGGGTTCTGGAATCGAGCCCCGCATCGGGCTCTCTGCTCAGCGGGAGCCTGCTTCTCTCTCTTTCTCTCTGCCTGCCTCTCTGCTGACTTGTGACTTCTCTCTCTGTCAAATAAATAAATAAAATCTTTAAAAAAAATGATGATCAAATGACAATGAGAGAAACTCATAGGAGAGGAAATAAATTGACCTAAAATATATGATAATCATTTTACTTTTGCAATTAGCTGAAGAAAATGAGTTATTTCTAGCCTATTAAATTGGAAAACATTGAAAAATAAGCTAACTCATGTTGCAGTGAATGTGGAGAACTAGACATTTTCATATACTTTGGGTAGAAGTGTAGGTTGACAAAAACTTTCTTGAAAGCATTTTGCAATATGTGTCGTGTCTTTAAAATAAATACGTAATTGATCCTAAGGAAATAATATTGAGACATTTTATTTGAATTTAAATCTATTTATTTTTATTATTATATTCTTAGTGTAGCAAAAACCAATATTAAACCAGATTTCTACTGATCCTCTATCATTTGACCTTGTACTGATCATTTTGGCACTAATTCCTGTTTTCTGGCTAGCTATTGCTATGAAACAAATCACCTCAAAATGTAGTAGCTTAAAACATCAATTACTTTATTAATTTTTGTGGTTTCTGTGGGTTAGGAATTTGGATGTGTTTGGCTGCTTGATTCTGGCCTGGGGTTTCTTAGGCATCTGCAGACAGATGGTGCCTGGACTGGGATGGCAGGTGTCTGGGGCCGCTGGAGCCCTCTGGGGTGTCTCTGTCCCTTCACGTAGTCTCATTTAGTACATTTACATGCAATTTCCACATGGACTACTTTGGGCTTCCTCAGCATGGTGGCTTCCATGAGAGGATTTGGACCATGTACGTGGTCAGGCCTCCCAGGTGAGCATGTCCATTCTCAAAGCAGACGAGGCATTAGCTTTTCTGACCCAACCGCAGAACCCTCTCAGGCTTCGCTTCTGCTGTATTCTGTTGGTTATGAGCCACTTCCAAGTCCACATACTCCAGGGAAGGAACTTAGACTCTTGAAGGAGAGTGGCAAGGCTCCAGGACAGCCTGTGAGATGGCACATATTATTGTGACCATCATTAGAAAATACACTTAGCTACACCTGGCCCATCAGTCGGGCTAACCCAGAGCCGCTGAGTTCAGTGTGGAAGAACTTCTGTAATCTCAGATAAGCAAAGGCAAGTTTTTGTATTTGGAAGGGGATTTTGGGGTGGGGGTGGGGGATATGCATTCTTTGATTAAAAAAAAAAAACCCAAACATATATAGAGAGCAACTTCTGTATGAATGGCCCGATTTCCATATATGCTGCGACTGAGAGGGGTGTATGTAAAGGGTAGGTGTATCTATTTAAGCTATACCTGCGCAACTTTTGATTACACCTGCTCAGGCATAACAAATCAAGAAATATGGTTCTGACTCTTATTACTGAGTGACTGGGGAATTGTTATCAATGGATCATTTTCAATCTTAGTACAATGACAAGAAGTATTTTTAAAGGGGTGAGTTCTGTATCAGGTGTTTAATATTCATATTTAAAAGATAGCTAAAGTCATGATCACTAAGCACTGAGATTTTACCAAAGTGGAACAAAGTAAAGTGATGGTGTGAAGGAATTAAACATGCGGAAAGATTTTAAACATGCGGCTCTTTGAAGAAGTATTAGAATATGAGCAGAGCAGTAACGAATAAAATAAAATCTAGTGATACCTAGAAATAAGAGCTCATTGAACAAATGTAAGGTTGGTGGGTCATAATGGATATCATTTCTTCCCAGTTTGTCTCCTAATTGTTTTCTCTCTTGGGTCTCTTATTCTGCTTACTCTCACCATGGACAGACAGCACTTCCACCCATCAAAGTAGGAATCCAGAAGTTAATGTAAGATTCCTTCTGTCTCCAGTAACTTCCACACCTTCACCGAAGTAGCTGCCTCCTAAATAGTGTCCCTGTTCTAATCTGTTCTCTTGTCAGCCAGAGAGATCTTACCAGGTCACTTACCTGCTAAAAGGTCTCTCAACAGCTTTGCTCCTCATTTCCTAACTGATAAAATCTGGGCTCCTTGACAAGGTTATGCTGGGACTTACATGAACTGGCTCCTGCCTACCCTTCCAGCTTTCTTTCCTGTCCCCTTCTCCTCTCACATTTTTTTGGTCCATTATAATAAACTATAGACCCTATATTTTAACACCTTCATGCTTTTGTTCAAACAGAATGCTTTTTCCAGGCCCTTTGCTTGGCAACCTCTCTTCCAGGAAGCATTTGTTAGTTGTAAGGCCTGTCTTCTGTGCTGCCAGGCCACTCTGTCCGTTACACTGGCCAGCCCACACGGTCTGCTTTCCCCACTAGCCTGTAAATTCTCTGAGGGCAGCGACTATCACCCCCATGTCTTCAGAATTAGTACAGTGTCAGTACCAAGCAGGAATTATGATAAAACTTGGAATAGAATGAAATTAAACAAAAAGTGAACGATTCTGCAATATGACATTCTCATTTCGGTGAGAACTGTGGTACTTGTATAGCAATATTAACAGAGTAGACCTGAGGGTCTGCCAGGTGGGACCGTGTTCCTCACCAGAACTCTCTCAGTTCTTGAGAGCTGCGACCCAAAGGGGGCTGCAGAATGAGGGTGGGAACTTGTAGCAGGTTCAGAGGTGTCCTTGAGGCTCTAAAGATGAAACCTACAGTGTCCAAGGAAAGGAAATTTTTTTTTTAAGATTTTTTAAGAAAAAGATTATTTGAGAAAGAGAAAGAGAGTTGCCACAGTGAGAGGTAGAGAGAGAAGCAGGCTCTGAGCCTGTTGCAGGGCTTGATTCCAGGACCCTGAGATCATCCTGAGCTCAAGACAGGTGCTTGACTGACTGAGGCACCCAGGCGCCTCTTAAAGTTTTTTTTTTTTTTTTTTTTTTCTTATTTTTAAGTAATCTCTACATTCAACGTGGGGCTTGAACTCACAACCCTGAGATCAGGAGTCTTACGCTCTGCTGACTGAGCCAGCCAGGAGATATCTTTCAGGCTAGAGGAGAAAAAGTCAAGGTGTAGCTTTATGATGGCATCCAAATTTTAAAAATTCATCTTCACTGAAGATTGACATCTCCTAGGAACCAGGTGCAAGGACCATGGCCTTAATCAGTAGAGGAAGAGATTTAAACGACGATTTCCAGAGAGTGAAGCTTATAATCTGGGATGAGTTGCTTATGGAAATTAAGAAATCTGCCTTTTATTGGACAGGGCAAGACAGGGGCAGGAGACTATGGGGTGAGGAGCGGGGGAGGTTTCCACAGACTCAAGTAGGTCTGTCAAAGGTGGAAATGGAACCAAAGGGCCTTAAGGCCTTTTGCAAATCCCGTAAATGAGTGATTATTTTCAAATGCTGACTTTGCATCGTAGTACAACTTTTACAACATTTCATTCATTTTTGCCTAGAAGAAATACTGAATTTATGAGCATACAGTGAAAAGAACCTTCTTTAAAGTGTAGTCGGTTGGTGATGATGCTTGATACTAGCTATTTCTACTTTTACTTGCTGCAAAGTATCTGTTAAAAAAAGGAAAAAACTTTTTTTTTTTTTTTAATAACTTGCTGATTTATCTCAGGGAACACTTGTGGCAAGATAGGATCGTTAGCTCTGCTGTCTGGAAAAATTGTGTGTCTCTATTGCTTTTATGCCAGCACTTTCCCCCTTTCTGATATTTAAATACCATATAGCAGGGCCACAGAGATGTTCGAAGTTACTAGTAGAAACTGCATTAGCAGTTAAAATTCCTGTATTATTTCTTTTCTGTGTCAGTAAAGGAATTGGGTTTTTTTTGGAATGGGAAATGCTCTTATGTATCTTCTGCAATTTTTAATTTATTATTTCTTTGTCTTTTATTCCCTTTCATTTTTTTCCCTACATAGTGGAGTCATTAAAAGAAATGCATATAAACTCTACAAGGTTTTGTTCTTACACTGTAAGGCTAAGAATAGTTTAACAGGAACCAATCCACATGCTTTAATCCATATGAGGGAAGAAGATTTTGTAAATGTTTCTCTTCAAAGTACTAAAAGTAAATAAAGGTTAAAGGGAGAGGCTAAAAAGAAAACCTTATTAATGGGAAATACATTCTGATAAATCAAACTGATTCCAATCTTAAAAGTCAATTTAAATAATGGAATTGGTTAATAGAATCAAATTAGGATTAAAGAAAGGGATAAAAATCTATTTCCACAAGTTGTTTCAAAACAAGGCATTCACTGGCTGATGCCGTATGATATCAATCTGATTATACTGTACACAATAAAGCATGCCCTACGATAAAATCCTGCTGGGAGATGTGTTTAATCAGATGCCTTTGATATTATTTGAGCTAAAGCTAGTGTGGACTCAAAAGAATCAAAGAAAAAATCTTTAGCTCCCGCAATCAATCTCAACCCACTGTGGATGCTGGTGCTCTACATGTACCCTGTCCTAATCTACTCTCAAACGTAAGCATGAGCTAAGTGGTTGGGATTTCAGATTTGTCTTTTCAGAAGCCACAAACAGAAATTTGTTTTACTTAATAACCATGTTCTGCACTGACTGTTCATTCCTAAGCTTCTCACAAATCAAGTCAAGATAAAGATTTTCTGTTGGCAGGAATTTTAATGGACACTGGTGAGTACAATTAACAGCCATCCAATAATAATTTAAAATTACTGTCTTAGCGTAGCTTTGTTTGGCTCCCACAGGAACTAAATCAACACTTGCACTTCCCAAGACAATCGTTATATGTCATTGACCAATTTTAAACCAGATTTTGTGAAGCTATGTCCTGGAAATAACAGATGACATGAAAAGTTTTATAACTTACTTTTCTCCTTCTTCCACGTAGTGCACTATTTTTGCATTTTCCTGAGCTTGTCACTTTAGTTGTGGAGTTCACTTCATGCTGCCAGCTCCCACTGTATGTCAGAACAACTGAGAGTGGTCCTCCCTCTGCCAGTGTGAAATTGGTCTTTAAATTATAATCAGCTCTAGAGGAGGCTGCTGGAGGTAGGGAATTTAGTCCAGTAACTTTGAGGGGAGAAGCCTGCTCTCGGCTAAAGCTTTCTTTTCCCCTCTGCCGGTGCCATGGGGTCGGAAGGCGTCTCTTGGGGAATAAGGCCCAGCCAGCCACCAAGTAGCTGGTGCAACCTAAAGCTACTTGGGGAGGGAAGGAGAACAAAAGGCATCACTTCTGTTAGGTGATTAGCAGCAAATGATGTATGGGGGTGGGAGGGAGCCTGGTGTACACAGGCGAGGGGGGCTGGCAGTTGCCCTTGTCTAGAAGGGGGAAGGACAAAGAATGCTGTCCCTGAGCACTGGAGGCCCTGGGGGATTTCTTAACAGAATCAAACGGCAGAGGACTGTTAGCAGCCTGGTACAGTAAGAGCTCAAGTTCTTTGGACATGTTGGCCTCACAGACAGCTGAAAATATCTAGTGGCAAATACCTATCAGCTGCTTACGTATTTCAGAAATGAAAGATAATGGGAAGGCGAACAAATTGCACATCTTTTCCACTACCATTGCTCACTGTTTCCAGTAAGTACATGCAGGGTCTCAGCTGAGCTGCTCTTTCAAATTATTGTTAATTAAATAATACTCCCTAAGAAATCTGTCATTACCGGCAGCCAGGAATGGGTTTGTTTAGTTTGCCTGAGGCTCTTAATGCTCCAACAAACGGGCTCTTAATTGCCAGGCGAGGTAATTTCATTGAGGGTTGTAGTTCATTTTTCCCAACAATTTTATGGTATATTTTATGTCTTCAACTTTTTCTTTTTTTCCTCTGTCTGGAGTTGCGTAAGGCCAGAGGGATCTCTCTCTAATGATTCATCCATTGAATTAGCCAATCTCCGTAATGGAAAAAATGCACGTTATTGAATCTGTAATTTCCCCCCCTATTTCCATTATGACTAAAGAGAAGCAACTAATAACAGATTTTAAAATTAACTTAATTTCCCCCTGCTCATTTCATTACTTAAACTTTGAAATAAGTGACTTTTGCTGGGAAAAATGATTTGTGGGATGTCACAGAAGCAACTCTGACATTCCTTCTTGTCAACTCTTTTCTTAGTAGACAGGAGTGTTGGACGGGTAGAACGATTATCAGTAGACGTAGTTGAAAAGGGGAAAGATGAGGGCGTTCTTCTCCAGAGAAGAACATGTGCCATGGCCTAGAATTTGAAGTGACCTTATCGTCAAACATTTTCTTTCCATTCATAAGCAGAGAATAAGGACAAATATGAAAAAAAAAGTCACCCTTTTTTCAGTGTTATAAAAGCCTCCATACGCCATTTCAAAAAGAAGTGCTATTTCAGCCTTTTCTTAAATGACCTCTTTTTCATCATAATATAATCTATTTTTTTTCACCTTTTGACTGGTACTTTGGTTTTCTAATAAGGCTACGTACTTGTTTCAGAGGAACTACACTTTAGAATACATCTTGGTGGTATTTCATCCAACAGTTTCATTTGGTTGAATTAATGTGCAGGAGAGAGAGAGGGAGAGGGAAAAAAGAGAGAGACAGAGGGAGAATAGTAGAAACGAGAGTCACATAATCCAGCCTCCAAGCGTAACTTTCTTCAGTTTCATATTTCAGTATCGTTAGAGAAACTTTTATCTGGGATAAAAGCATTGTTTAGCTGGATAGTACTAAAACGTATATATCCATACTTTATCAGTGATTTACTATCCTGTGGTCAAAATAGTTTCCTTTCTTCCTCTTTGCCAAGTTCACGTTTTTGTTGTCTGGTATCACTTGATAATCTTTCATTCTCCTTTTTTCCCCCCTAGGTTCTTGTCTCTCTCTTTTTCCCATTAAGATGTGAATGGGCAGGCATCTCAGCCAATATGTCTATACATGGCTGAATACACTTGGTGAAAAGCAGGGACTCCTTTTGTCTGGACCCTGGATGGCTGCGTGTCATTCCGCACCAACAGGCAGGGCCTTCCTCACAGTAGGAACTTTGTAATAATTGCCTGAACAAATTGAGCTCAGGCTTATCAGTTCGTTTCCTTTTTCAGTTGGAAAATGGAGGGAATGGGAGAACAAGGCCATTTTTGACCGATGACAATACAGCGTAGAAATAGATTGGATACACCTAGCGCCCGGTCGTGTTGTAGACAGCAGTCATGGGATATATTGTGTACAGAGATGATAAGATGTGACCCCCACAATCATCAAACTAACTGAGCCTTGTTTTCTCCCCACACGTGCTTTGAACATTCTGCTCTGTATGATCTGCATGTACTGCAGCAGGCAGGGGAGGGAGTGGGACTTATATGCAGACAGTAGGCAGAGGCAAGCCAACACAGATGGGACTGGTTGGTCCTTGTGTTCTTTTTGCACTTTGTATTGACCAACAGAGGTAATACTCCAGTTGTTTTACAGTAGGGAGCGATGAGAAAAAGTCTTTGGTAATAAAACTGAATATAGGTGAAAGAAATTCATTTAAAAGTTGATATGGGGGCACCTGGGTGGCTCAGAGGGTTAAGCCTCTGCCTTGGGCTCGGGTCATGGTCTCAGGTTCCTGGGATCAAGCCCTGCATCGGGCTCTCTGCTCAACAGGGAGCCTGCTTCCCCTTCTCTCTCTGCCTGCCTCTCTGCCTACTTGTGATATCTCAATCTGTGTCAAATAAATAACAATTAAAAAAAATCTTAAAAAAAAGTTGATATATATATATATTTCCTATGCACGTTTTTATCAGAGTCTCTGTGAACTGTATATGATTTGTGGTATTTTCACTGTATCTAGATTTGGTATGTGTTTGGTATGTGTTTATATATGTAGTGTTTGTGACTACATGTTTTTATGCATTAATTCCACATATATGGATGTAGCTGGAAACTATAACATACATATGGAAACGTAAATGCAAACATGCAATAGCAGAGGTGATTTTAATTTTCTATATATATGTAGAAAAATATATGTATAGTCATACTCCAAAGCTTGATTCTAAATCTATAAATAGCACGTGTTCTCTTCTGGAAATCTTTCCACCTTAACAAG
The DNA here is from genome assembly GCF_902655055.1 of Lutra lutra. Taxonomy (NCBI): domain Eukaryota; kingdom Metazoa; phylum Chordata; class Mammalia; order Carnivora; family Mustelidae; genus Lutra; species Lutra lutra. The sequence continues at coordinate 14,982,549 of NC_062289.1, forward strand.
AGACTGCATTGGCCCTGAGGGTATCCTCTGCCCCCATGCATCTATACAGTGTTGTCACTACTGGTAGGTTGGGAGGTCTGGCCTTCGATAAACTGGGCAGCCAGCCTTGTGTGGCAGAACGGTTAATGCAGCCAGGCCACCTGGCCGTGTGACAGCCCAGCCTGTATTTTTAAAAATAACCGTGTGTGTGTGTGTGTGTGTGTGTGTGTGTGTGTGTGTGTGTGATAGAGACAGAGAGAGCGAGAGAGAAAGAGAATGCGAATCCCCATTCAATGGGGTTAAGCTTTGCTCAGCTGCTTCCAAAGCCACTGGAGGTAGACAAGACAAGGCGCCACAGCCAACTGAATGGCTTTCCATCTGCCCTCTGCTTTGCTTGGAAATAACCACTCAGACCAACGGTTTTTTGCTTTGTTCGGCTTTTTTCTCTGGTCTGAAGCAGAGACTGACATGAAACAAACATGGCATTTCCTTTTGAAAATTGGATCCTGAAATTGGCCTCATCTTTCCAGAAGCACAGTGCTATTGCGGTTTCTTCCCAGTTTTGTAAATGTCACAAACAGTTTGCATATAAATTTGGAGGCAGTTACCACATTAGGTTTTTGTGATTTTTTTGGCGGGAGGTGTTTGATTTTTGGTGGTTCTGAAGGGACACGCTGTAGCATGATGCATGGAAGTGGTTTCCCCTGCACAGAGAGATGAAGAAAATGGGCTACCACATTAATAATAAAGAGCACGTTTGCCAGCCTTTTATTAGCAGTTTTAAAGGAGACACGGTAAAATGTGAAGTCATGCAAATGTGGCTTCTTGAAGAACTTCATTAGCATCACCCAGAAGCTATAGTTTACCATAAATGGCCACCGGGGCCCCCATAGGTCATGGGCTCCTGGCCAGCTCTCTGCAATTGAAGTGATGCTTACTGTAAGGCGAGTCCCTGGACACGATGTATGAGGTACGGATGACAGTACATTATCTAAGCCACTTGCACTGTGGTGATTTGAAATTGGAAGACTTTTAATGGAGCAAGCAGGGGGAAAAAAAGCTACTAGAGGAATGCAGTCCATTAAGCTCTCCTGGCAGAGACACCACATATGCTTATCTTTAAAAGGAGAGTCAAGGAAAAGAACGTTTTCAGAAGAGTCACCAATAGTCTGTAATACTGTGCTCTCCTCCTGCCCAAACACACACACACGCACACACGTATGTGCACGCACACGTACCTCCCCTCCAAGAAGTGAAGAAATCTCTTCACTCTGTAACACCTTTAGCATGTCTTGATGTCTTGAATCTTTAGGGATTATAAGGAAAGAGAGCAGTTTTAGGGTGGAACAAGGATTGGAGAATCCTGGTTACCAAGATTGTCACTTCCGTCCTCCACGCACGCAGTGAAAAGGGGAGGTATGCAATTATAACTCTGTTTTACTTTGCACTTGTGATGGAATCATGGCTGCTCTCACAGATGCAGTTAAGGCATATCGACTTAATAATGAGAACAATCAGTAAGAAGGGCTACGTGCCATCTACGGGATCGGATTCTCTGGAGGAGGCAGCTGGACGTGGCGTGCAGCTGGATCACCTGCGTGCTGGTCTCCGCCCCGCCGTTGACAGGCTGTACGAATCTGGGCAAACTCTGAACCTCTTTGTGTTTCCCCGTCCACGTGTCTGAAACGGAGCTGATGGTGGCAAGCTTATCCATCTATTGCCTAAGTCATTGTAAGTGAAGTAAGGGAAAGGCCTTGGCACACTGTAGGTCCTCAATAAATACTGGCTATTAGTACTAGTGGGAGAAACACCGTGGGCCGTGGCATCAGGCAGAATCAGGTTTACATTTTTCACTGTGATTTTCCCCCCCAAATTATTTCATCTTTCTGAGGCTCAGAGAGTTTTTCGAATCTATAGAGTTGCAGGGTTGCCCTAAGGGTTAAATCATCTCCCATCTGCAACATGCAAAGCTTAGTGAGTGTGTGAGATAAAACAGGTGCTCAGTAAAAGTTTAATTCTTTTCAAAAGCAGAAGAGACAACAGTCCTGTGGTGTAAACTATAAAGCCTTTTCTCAAAGTTGTTTGCATCTTTTCCTGAGGTTTTTTTGGAGGGGGGCAATTAATCTGCTCAACTTGGGGTTTCATATCACTTACTAGTCTGAGTGATGATTTCCCTAAAGGTATCGAAGTTGCACATCCTCTATTTGGTGGATAGCAGAAAATGGACACTTGTAGATGAGGTGTAAAGTTCTACCTGGCTTGTCAAAAGGACGCTCTATTCTTGACACCTTTTTTGGGGGGAAAAACAGACCAAAACACTGCAAATGTGCTTCTTCACTGTGACTTTGTAGAAATTGTCAGATTCTCAAGAGGAGATGAGGGAAAATTATGCCACAAAAGTATCTCCAAATATAGAAAAAATCTGAAACATATTTTCCAATGAAATTATTTGCACATAATTCTGACAGTAGAATCTGTTGGGAATATCTTAGCAATCATGTCTCCCAGTGGCAGACTCACCATTACGTATGGAGCCTCTTATTAGACACTGTCCTGAATGTCTTTTGGGGTTCCTATATAGCCTATGTCTGTTTTGTTTAAGAACTTCCCCTGGGTCCCAAAGCCTGGGACCCTCCTGTGGCCTTGTGCATAGCAAAAGACTGTGTCCCTCTTCCAGGCTGAAACTTGAGTCAAGATGGGCCATATAGCTTTTCTTTCCCAGGAGTGTGGACCTGGCGTGTGCAGGGATAGATAGGATAGATAGGATGCTGTTTCTTGTAGAGGCTGTGCAAAGGAGGACTGGCAGAGAAATGAGAGACACAAGGGAGGCACAGGACCTCTCCCCTGTGGGAGGCTGAGCCTAACCTCCTGCCTTTAGATTCTTTGAGATACCTCTGTAACCATGCAGTCACTCATTTTACCCTTTTCCTTAAAACTAGCTTGAGGAAACCAGTTTTGGTTCTCTCAGACCAAAACTTTACTAGCAGGAGTTATGTCTGTTTCATGGAAAACTGGCCTCAAGTTGTGGGAAAAATACTTCGATATTTTCATAGAGTTAAACCTTTCTCTCGCCTGCTAGATTGTTCTGAGTGCCTCTATTACTAAGATGAGCTGCAGAAGGTAGAGTCATTATAAGATGGCCTTGGAAGAAATGGCGTTGATGTCATGAGCTACATATTCTGTAACTTTGCATGACTGGAACATCATGTCATGGAAGGACTTATGAATACTAATTTTTAAGGAATATACTATGATACAGCATTTAAGTAAAATAGTACGTTTCTATTGTATATGTTAGAAAATAAGTTTGAACATTTGTGAGATGACTAGGGTGGAATTTTTTTGTAAAAAGATGGGTAGACAATCACTCTCAAGAGTTGTTTACATGTTGTAGGTCTTGTATTTGCATTTATTACAAAAAGCGATTCATTCATTACTCTTTACACGGTGAAAGAGCTGCTTGCTGCTTCTAGGGAACATGTCTTTATTCAGCTTTGTGTTGTTTAGCTGGTGAGTACGCCTGCTTTTTAGGGCAGATCCTCATGCATGTGGGTGGGTTACTGAGATTTTTCTGTAGAATTAGAATAAGGATAGTTTTTATTGACTTTGTGCTCACAGACATCGCCTTCCATCTGTTTTTTTGACTGCTTTGATCTACTCTGCTGTTCAAACTTCTTGTTTCCTTTCAATGTTAATTTTTAAAATAAGCCATTAAAATTCACCTGAGTTGATGACAAAATTCCAGGCCATTAATTCTCTCTGAACATGAAGAATCATTTTATTTCCAAAATATGAAAATTTAAAAATGTTTTGGAAATCGAATGTCAATTCAGTCTTGCAAACCTGGTAAATAAACGATCCAGGGTTCTTAATTGCCATTTCTGTCTTATTTTCTTTATTGTGATGGGAAATAATGTGTGTTACTAGTGAAAGGTCCACACAGAACGTGGGGATGGTGCTATTCTTTGTAGGAAGATGGCAGTTGTAACTGTCAGATGCAAAGTTATGGTTGAGAAAAGTCCGTAGGCTAGAGGATGAGTATGGCTAATAGATTTGGTGCTGTTCTTTGCTTTTGACGCCTTGCTTGTTAGTAGCTGTAGGAGTATACATGTGGAGAGTAGTGAGTGCCAGAGCTTGTTGACAATGACCTTATTTTTAGTTTCAACTTTAAAGAAATATCAGGTGATGTTCTTGGGCAACCAGGCCAGCGAGCCTCCTGACGAAATCTCTAGGATTTACGTCGGGATTGAAGCTGTCTGCTATGACAAGGCTGATTTTGAAATGATTGATTCCATTTGTGGATATTACCATTTTCTATAGTTAGTTACAAATCAGAATTAGTGTGCTACAGTGGCAAATACTGCCGAGAATTTTCTAAATGGTTCCATAGGTGTTTTAGTAAGAATAATTCACATTCAGTGATGGAGGTTCCAGCTGCTTTCACCTCAACCTCAACTTCAACTTCAGCTTCAGCTCTGTGCCTCGTTCATTAATGTCTGCTCGCAAGTTGGAGGGCTCTGGCTGTCTTTCACTCTGATGCCGCTGTTTCTTCCCAGTTCCCACATACTGGTAAACGGGTGTGCTGGCTTTTAGCTCCTGTAGTGTCAAGTGACTGCCCACATTCATCCTGCACCGGTGTTTTGATCAGGGACCCGAGCGAGTGAGGATAGTTTTGACGGGTAACTGTCAGCTCCTGTTGTACGAGGTGCCCTGGCTGGTGTTCCCAAACTGCTAGGGTTGAACAGCGTATGAATCGAAGCATCCAGAACACAAGTGCAAGAGGGGATGTTCCGAAGATTGCCCCGTCTTTGCTGCAGAGTAATGAGGACAGAGGGAGGGGGTGTTCTGTGGAGGTTGGTGGGGGGTATCAGGGCTGAGGGGTGCGACTGGGTTAGTGCAGGAAGAACAGTGAGGAAAATGATGCTTTACACTGCTGAAGATGTTAAACTTGTTTTTACCTTGTTCAGTCACTAAACTGTTCTTCCCTCAGATGTTCCTTTGCTTTTTTTTTTTTTTTGAAAGTTAGGAATAGTTGACCATGCTGCATAAGCAGAAAACTCTGAGCTTATATAAAGCATATAATGATGTTATCAATAAAATTAAAAAAACGAAATTACCATAGTGGTACATATTTAATTACACACGCTTCTCACTGTGCTGTATGGTAATAACGGCAAGCAAATCCCATAAACAGTGTAGCTGGTGTTACTTTTAATAGGGAAGGGAACTAATATTTATTGAATTCCTAATATCTGCCAGGCTCCACGCTGGGTGCTTTACATATGTTATCTCATTTTATGTGTAGCTAAACAAGGCATTTCCAGAGTCCACTGTGGTTCGAGGAGGCAGAGGTTACACTTCCAGACCCTTGGAAGACCCAGGATTCTCTTTTCTTTGGCAGAGGCACTTATTTTCCCAGTGGTCCAAGGTCCTTTTGACTTCTCTTTGGGAGTTTGGACTTCTTGGGCCCTGGAATCTTCCTTCGCTACAGGTGGAATCAGCGAGGATACAGCTCCTTCCTTCCATACCCTGTCTCACCTTCAAATCTCCCTGAAGGGCTGGGAGTTGTGCTCCAGCCTCCAGATTGCAATTCTGTTTGAATACAAGGAAGCAGAACCCAAAGCAACTTGTTCTCTGGATCTGAGGGAATGTGAATAGGAAACATGCGGCACTCCCCAGCTCTGCTGTCCCTTCCTCTCCCATGAATAGCCTCACAAAAGTGAAGGGAAGAAAGCCAAGTGGTGTGCTCAAAGAGGTGGCCTCTCTACCCCTACCCCTCCATTGCCCTTTGAAATAGATTTATTGACAGTACCTGATATTTTACTACTTAAAGTAAAAGGATTAGGGAATTGTTTGAAAGTCTGATAACAGTCTTGACTCCACTTTCCAGAAAAATGTACCAATGTTTATACATTGAGTGAAAACTACTTGATTTAGATAGTCATACAAACAGCCAAGGAAAACCTCTGGGAGGGTGAGAGGTGGTGGGGCGGTAGGGAGAGTGCATCACCCATTCATTCTATAGTAGGATTCTTTTATTCATTTGAGTACCTGCGATATGCTTAAGGCCACAGGAGCTGATGAGAGGAGGTGGGTAGTAGTGGAAAGGGATCATTTTGAAAGTATGAGCCCTTGAGGGAGAAGGGAGGCCCAAACTGGGGATGGTGGTAGGACTTATAGTGAAGGCCTTGGAGGGCTGTCCATCAGGGTGTACAGCCTTGCTATGGTGTCCATGGGCCAGTGGCTTGGTTATCACCCAGGAATTTGTTAGGAATGCAGGATGGCATGGCAGACCCTTCCCCAGACATACTGAGTCAGAATCTGTATTTTAACAAGATCCCATGTTTAAGTTTGAGAAGCATGGGTGTATATGAGAGAGATAGGATAGGAATAGGGAGGTTAGAGGAAGATGAGAGGAAGCTAGCAAGCAGGATGGTGTTGAGAGGTGCCTGTGAAGGTGCCTCTGAGTGCCTGTAAGGAAGAGAAAAAGAGCTCACGCGGGGGAAGAGACAATGGAAAGAGTCCTTGACTGCAAGGGGATAGTGGGACTATTCAAAGTTTGGGGAAGAAAGTCATGTATTTAAATACTGTAACAACAAAAAGCCTTTTATTACAATGTGTTACATGGTGAATGGTACATCATAGCTTAGTGTGAATTATGTTTTCTGAACATTCAACTGGTATCAGAGATTTGTCATGCTAAATTATTTATGGAGTAAGTAACTTTAGGTAGCTTTCTATCTCTTCCCCTTGATGAAGCTTTTGAACTTATCATTACTTTGTTTTCTTAAACCCTGTGCCACCCAAGGAGAGGAGTTTCTCGAAAACCTCAAGGACCTTAAGTCATCAGCTTTTATCATTGGTGCAGCCGTCCCTGACGTGCTTTAGCTGCCCTTTTCTCTTTTCTATGAGAACCTTTATCAAATACTTGTTGGACATATTACATTAGCAACTGTTGCTTGATTTCTAACTGTTCCTTTGTTTTGTGAAGGCATGTGAAAAGAAGTTATAATTTTTGAAGCAGAGAGAGAGAGAGTAATACTATGATTTTAGTAAATTTAGAGGCTATGTTCCATCCCTGAGAAAATGCTAGCCACATTTTTGGGTTGAATTGTGTCCCTCTCCAAAAAATATGTTCAAGTCCTAACCCTGGTACCTGTGAATGTGGCCTTATTTGGACTTATGGCTTCTAGAATTATGAGACAATAAATTTCTGTTGTTTTAAGGCATCTAGTTTGTTATGGCAGCCTAGGAAGCTCATATAGCATGCTTAACTATTTTTCTATAACTAGTAATCATTCTGATCGAATTCTGAATGAGGTCATTAGTTTTGTGTATTGCTATTTGAGATGGAATAGTCATTATAGTCATTAAACTAAAACATTTTCCCAATTCATAGTAAATTCAAATCCCCTACTTGGATAGGCTAGGCACTTGTATAATTTTTATATAATCTGTATATGGTGTGGTTCAAATTTACCTTTTCATGAATGATAAAACTGCTATTTTTCTTTTAGAATTAAAAAACTCATTTGTGTGTCTTAGTGGAAAAAAATATAAGTAACAATGTCCTACACCTCGTTAGCATTTACTACCTGAGATATTCTAAATAATTTTGATTAAAAAATATTGAAAGATACATTTGCTCCTAAATCAATAAATTATTTGAAAAAAATGAAAAACAACTACTTAAATATTGTCCGATGTTAGCAGCTGATGGTGTATAAGATATCATTACTTATTGAAAGAAGTGGCAAAACATGAGAAAAACACAAATGGCTAAGGAAAAAGGAACCTCAGCAAAAGAGCTAATGCAAGCATAGACTATATGGTCAAGGGCTGTGAAAAATCTCAGACTTACTTTGAGACCAGAGGCAGTCTGACCCTACAGGTTACCTTTCAGGGAAGGCTGCTATTGCTGCCCACGTCACTCCCACGGATGGCCATCAAGTATGGAGGCCAGGACTGGGTCTGACTCAGAGGGCAGCCAATTCTGAGACACCATTAGCTAGATTAGCACAGCCTTCGTGGTGGCGGCAGCCAGCTCACTTTAGGACCTCCCTGTGCTGCAGGAGTTTTCTGCGACTGACTGGCTCCTCCCCTTCAATTAGATGCATTCCTGGCCCTACTTCACCTCCCACTTTTGGTCACTAGTCTGAATGAAACTCAGCATAAGTCTGTTGTTTTGAACTCAGTGTCAGGAAGACCAGTTGCAAAGTTACCCTGAGGAGTTTATTCCAAGATGGCTCTGAGATGGGAGTATCATTGCAGAATTATGTCAAGGTCATTTGTATTTATTCTTTTCCCCAACAGTTTCTTGACTTTAAAATGCCTTTGGAATTTCCAACTCAAAATTCTAATCCCTTTCAGTGAGCTCAGTCTCTATGCAAAACTTGCTTCCCGCCTGCCAAATTGAAAGCATCTGGATGGAATACTGAATTTAGGTCATTTTTTTTCCCCCAATTTGTCCTTCTCTAGAAGAAAGGAGATCAAATCCAATAACATCACACAGAGAGGAGGGTAAAAAGTTCCAACAGGAGCTTTTTCTTTCAGCAGTTGGTTGGACTTAAGTATGTGACACTTTCCCGCTTCCCTGTCTCTACCTCTCCCACCACCAGATTTCAATGGCTGATTTGATTTTTAAAGAGTTGCAGCTTTTTACTTTCCATTGTCTCTGTAGCACCATTGTCTGCTGAGGGGGAATGACTGGAATATTCCTAGTTAATTCCTGAGGCTAGTCAGTGTGGATTTTTCCATCTCTTCCCTGGAGGCGCTGGGCCAGGTACGGACCAGGGACAAGACGAGGCTTCTCAGACTCGAAAGTACATAGTCCTGTAGGGTCTGGTTGGGTGTGGTTGTTATTAGGGCAGCCTGGGGTGGGTTCTGAGCTTTTACATCGCTGAGAAGCTTGTAGGTCTAAACATGCTAACTGGTGGGCTACATCTAGAGTAGCAAGGGGCTGCCCCCGTTGGGGAATCTATAACTTTACTTGGCCCGGTCTCTCTCAGAACTTTGACATTTCTGGCCTTGATATGTTAAATGCATTAGGATTTAGCACATGGATATAATTCCATTTCTCCTTTCTCCATTTTATTTCTCTCCCCCACTAAGTGCACAAATTGAGTTCAAAAATCAGTGTACACAGAAATTTGCCATTACAGAGAAAACATTTTTAACTGCAGAGAGAGAGGGAAAACAAGAAAAGATGTCTGTCTTCAGTGAACTTGTATTCCATCATGAAAGATTCAGAATATAATTGAATCAGTGGTGATAGAGTTTCATTAGTATTTACTTAGCACTAAGGTGAGTAATAGAATGATAGCAGATTGAGGCATATTTAATTTTTAGCTTTCCAAGTGCTCTAAATAAAAGAGATTATAATAATATGACCGAAGGTATTATAGCCACACCAGCACTTAAGACTGATAGATATAATATTCCACTTAGGAGCTATCATGGTACAATTAACTGGATGGTATTAAAAAGAAGTTTCTTAAAACACCTAAAGTTGTAAAGCAATTCCGAAATAGCTCTGTACTTCTCTAGTAAATACAAATAAGGACTGGAGTCATTTTCGTGGGTAATAAAAGAAATCAACAAGCCCAATTCTGGCTCCCTGTGGATGAGATTTAAAGCAACAAATCTATGCTACTTTATGCAATTAACATAAAATATACTTAAATTTGGAAGATTTACTCTGCCATCACCTTCCCACACAATAAACACAAATCCCGGGCTAATTTGCCTTCATTAATTCACATACCATTGCAGGGCTGACTTCTGCTCTCAGATGTTTATGCACAATCTACCTTCAAGTTAAGTTACTGGATATGGGCCCTTTGGCTTCTGTTCAGATCCTGAAGGAATCACGGGTTACAGACACGATGAGCCTCTCAGTCTGATTCTCCAAGCCCGAGGGAAGCTCTGTTGATGTATGCAGAATCAAAAAGGTTTGTGGAGAACAATTTTTTGCCTATCGTCTGGTAGAGTTCAGACCCAGATGCTTTGCTCTGAAAGGGAAGGGGCTTTGGCAGGCCTCATGTGGGAAGAGATAATGTCCAAGATGTCTCTTTGACAGACCACTTTCCTGGCTTCCCCTTCCCCAAATATTGCAGGAATGGGCCTAATAAATCAGGATCAAGGGCTGAATAAATCAATGACAACCTAAGGTATTTTGGAATTCTTTTTGAAAATGAATATTTAGAATATTTCATTATTCTCCTCAAGTAAGGAAAACCCTATTCTGAAATAGAGTAGATAATAGGTAATATGTTGGTTCGGTATTCTAACATAGTAAACTGAGAGCATGGGTGGGGGTGGGTGCGGACAACAAAGGGAGGAGATTTTAGAGAACGAGAAGGCAACCAGATGGAGAGGGTCTCATAACAACAACAGGGCAGACAAAAGGAAAGAGAAACAGACACGGAGAGAAGACACAAAGAGGCAGAGCAGAAAGACATTCTGTTGTGTTTGCTTGAATGCTTGTGTTATGTTCTATGTGTGTTTTCTTTAAGAGTGTTCGAAGGAAGTGTGGTTTCTTTGATCACAAAAAGAGTTGACTGAGAACCCAGATCGTTCTTTGGAGGATCTGCATTTTAAAATTAGATCTCTTGTACGGAAGAGAGGCATCAGTGTGAGGCCAACCAGGAAATGGCAGTGGATTCCCAGGCAGTGGGAGCTCCAGGCCTAACCGGATGGAAAGGGGGAAGGAGACGAAGGGACTGAAGAATCCTCAGCTTCCTGTTTTCATTGTTCCTTTGGCTCTAGAAGGCACTCAGTTTCCATCCAAGTATTCAAGATCTTGCCACATATGTTATATATTCTATATTCAGTACTTTTTGTAACAGCCCCAAAGAAGAAAAAGAAAAACCCAAACACATTGCTTTGCCAATGATATTTGATCCTTCCAACAAGTCTGTGAAGTAGATGGTATAGTCATTAATTCTGAAGCCATCTAGTCAAAAGGCGGATAAGGAAACAGACTGGGAATTTAATTACTTGGGGAAAGTGACCTCATGAGGAAGGAATATGAGTAGCATTCATAGTGGCTGAACACGGGGTAGCCCTTCCTCTGTAGTATTTTGGGCAAGTAATTTAACCTTTCTGGGCCCAAATTTCCTCTTCTGTAAAAGGGGAAGGATAATAAGAGTACCTGACTTTTGTTGTTGAGATGAAAGAAAATAGTACAACAAGCACTTAGAATAGTGTCTGACAAAACTCTCTAAGTGCAAGGTAAATGCTAGCTATCATTATTATAGTTATTAATGCTAGGTAAGCTATTCAGACCAGGTTTTCTGGATTCATAGCTACTGCTCATTTCAGTAAGCTATGGTTATGCAACCAGTGAATCTCTTTTTAGATTCTGGGAATGCTTCACAGACAAGACTGATGTTCTACAGTGGAAGCAAGAACAGAGTTTCAGGGAGAGCAAGGTTTAGGAGAATCTCTAATTGGAAGATGTTCTACCAGAAATGGCTTTATTAATCAAGGGGTCTTTTTAAATTAAAAAAAAACCTTAATTAAAAGTCTTTTTTTGAAGATTTTATTTATTTAGAGAGAGCACATATAGTCAGGTAGGGGGAGGGGCATAAGGAGGGGGAGAGAGATCGTCTCAAGCAGACTCTTCGTTGAACACGGAGCCCAAGGTAGGGCTTCATCTCATCATCCTGAGATTATGACCTGAGCTGAAATCAAGTCAAATGCTTAACTGATTCAGCCACCCAGGTATCCCTCAAAGGGCTCTTTTAAATGAGATTAACTGTTCCCATTGTAAAATATCTCCCAATATCTTTAGCAGACCTTGTTGCTAAAGTTGTCTTGCTCTTAAGACATGTCCTCCCCAACCTTGGTTTTGTATTTTAAATGTTATATAATTATATAACTCTGTTTAGACATGAATAGCTTTTATATTTGAAACATAAAAACAGCTCTATTAAAATAGATTAGAAGTCCTTTAAGCTTTGAAAGAACTACCAAATATGAAAAGTGCATCATCTAGTGGTATTACCCATGAGCAACAAATAAAGACAGTAATAGATCTGGGAATACCTTAGAGAGGTATTCCTCAAATCCTATGCAGAACACAGAATACCAAGGCCAAGTCATCCTTTGCATCTGATGACCTGAAAGAAGGGAAGCGATAGTTCAAGTCTACTACCAAAATTTATTATCTTGAAACTACTCAGATTCCACACCCACCTTTAAGCAAATAAGAGGAATGGGGCCACACAAGCTATAGGATAGAGGATTGAGGTTAGCAACCTACTGTGGAATGGGGCCAGTCCAAGCTATAAGCTTATTAAGTGATAGGGTCATAGAAGTTCATTTTTTAGAACTCTGTGGGGATAAATTCTATAATGCAGAGGGGACCAGCATTTAAACTCATGTCAGTCTGTTTAAACACTTTCCAGTAATTCATTAAAAACTCTTCCAAAGGGATGCTCATCATTGAGATGATGTTAACTGCCCAAATTATTTAACAGATACTAATTTGAGATAAAAATAAAATTAAATGGCATCTTAAAGGTAAAATTATGGGGTTGGTTTGTTTGCTTTTCTAACTCAAGTTCTCATAACCACATTCCCACATTTGACAAATAATTGTATACTTGTAGAATCTCCTAGAGGATGACTATGTGGCCAGAAGAATTTTAAGAATATAATGTAACCTTCCATTGATTTTACAATTAGGCATATCGAAGAAACCCAAAACATGGAATAAATTACTCAAAAGCTGTGTCATTTTAAGATTATTTAAATATGCATATTCACATTTAAAAAGAAGAGTTGACCTCTTTTTGGAAAAATAATTCCATTAATGGCTCCAGAACCTTTATCTTGTGAATTGTCCTACTAAAACTTTTCCCCATCAATCATACTTTTTAATTAACTACAGACTTTATTTAGGCTTCCCTAGTTTTTCCACTAATGTCCATTTTCTGTTCCAGGATTTAATCCCGGATCCTACATTGCATTTAGTTATCATGTCTCTTTAGTCTCCTCTAATCTGTGACAGTTTCCTGAGCTTTCTTTGGCTTTCATGATACTGGTACTTTTTGAAGAGTACTGCTTATGTATTTTTGTAGAAGGCCCATCAGTTTGGGTTTGCATGATGTTTTCTCAAAATTTCACCTTTTAGTGAAATTCTCATACTTTTCTAGTGGCAATAATAGAATTAGGACCTGGAAGCAGCTTTAGGAGCCATGTTATTGATTAATCCAAATTCCTGATTTCAATGGCATTTAAAGCATATCTATCCTCTGTGGTTTAAATGACTTCCCCCAGATCAGTTATAGTGCCTAGCTTAGTACTCAGTTCTCTTACCACACACTAATCCTTTTTCAGGTCACCATGATGCTTCTGAATGATGCCTCTGTCTTTGCCCAATCAACACCTTAACCCAGGGGGACCAACAAACCCTGGTGATGCGGTCTATGCTCCTGGGACAGTGTTCACATAGTATGGAGTTACGCAGTTCTGGTGGTACTTACGTGTCTCCCTGGACTATTTATAAGATGATTTAAGGTTACTTAAAATAAAAGAACAGAAAAAAATATGAGATCCTACAAAATCATTATTTGGATTTAATGTGATTGGCAAATGGTCCTAGTGTTCTACCCAGATACTGTTTGTAGAGTTGGTGGCTAAAGGGCCGATATTTTTACCTTTTTAAAAAATTTTTTTAAAAATATTTTATTTATTTGACAGAGAGAGAGAGAGAGAGAGAACAAACAGGCAGAGAGGCAGACAGAGGGAGAGAGAGAAGCAGGCTCCCCGCCAAGCAAGGAGCCTGCAGGGCTTGATCCCAGGACCCTGGGATCATGACCTGAGCCCAAGGCAGCTGCTTAACCGACTGAGCCACCCAGTTGTCCCAGATGTTTTTATCTTTTGAAGGGATGAATGGGAAGTGACTCCTTTCACTTAGGACTTTATCATTTCAGTGTACAGTGCATGTTGTTTTTTTCAGTAATCATTTTCTTTCCTACATGTCCAATAAATGAAAATACATTTTTCTTCTCCCCCCTGCTAGTGTCCCCCCTACCCACCCCCTGCTCTCCCTCACACATACTGGAAGGCTGACATGAAATTTACTGACTTGCATTAATCTTAAAGTTCACAACTCTGTGTTTTATGTAATAGAATTTTTTGGATTTCCACATACTATGGGTTTGTTTTATAGTTACCAAAACAGAAGACAAGCCAGCAGAGTGGGGAATTGATTTTTTAAACCACATCTCTGACAAAGGACTAGTATCTAGCATACATAAAGAATTCTTAAACCAAGACAGTAAAGAAGGCAAATAGTTAAATTAGAACATGGGTAAAAGACATGAAGAAACATTTGACCAATGTGGCAGATGGCAGATAAACACTTTTATATGAAAAGATGTTCAACATCAGTATCAATCAGAGAAATGCAAATTAAAATCACAATACGGTAGTACTATATGTCATTCAGAATGGCTAAAATAAAAAATTCTGGCAACACTGAATATTGCTCAAGATGTGGAGATACTGGATTACTCATGCGTTGCTGGTGGGATTGTACAATGGTAAAACCATTCTGTTAAACACTTTGGCAGTTTCTTTAAAAAAAAAAAAAAGGTGAACATTCAACTATCATACTAACCAGCACTTGTACCTCAGGGCATTTCTCCCAGAGAAATGAAGACTTATGTTCACACAAAAACCTGTACACAAATGTTTATAGTAGGTTTATTCATAATAACTCCCTGATGTCCTTCAGTGGATGAATGGTTAAACAAACTGGCATATCTACACCATAGCATACCACTCAGCAATGAGAGAAAACCAGTGATATATGCAGTATCCTGGATGACTCTCCAGAGAATTATGCTGAGTCAAAAAAGCCAATCCCAAAGGTTACACACTGTATGAAACAATTAATACAGCATTCTTGAAATGCCAGAATTATAGACCTGGAGACTGGACTAATGGTTGTCAGGGGTTAAGGAATGGGTGGAGGCAGGAGGGAAGTGGATGTGCTATAAGAAGGCAACATACAGGGTCCCTGTGGGGATGGAAATGGTCTGTACTTTGACTCTTTCCACTTGAATACCAGCTTGAGATCTTGTACTATAGTTACCAAGGAGTTACCATGGGGGAATGATGGCAGGGGAACTGAGTGATACAAGATGTCTCTGAACTATTTCTTACGACTTTATGTGAAACTATATTTAGCTCAAAATAAGAAGTTTAATTTAAAATTGGACATAGACATTAAAGAAGGAAAGTGTGTCTTTGTCTCCCAAATATTTTTGTTTGAATTTTTTAATCAGTAGATATTCATGCATTATTAGTGCATTAAAAATTACCAAAGGAGACCCTGAGGGAAGGAGAATGTAAAATAATGTGTGCATCTTAACTAAGAAACTGTTTGGACATAAAACTTGGCTTTGTGCTGCCTTTCAGTCACAGCCAAGAGGGAAGCATGTTAAGTAGAAGAAAAATACAAGAAAATCAAGTGCTAGTACATTTGTAGGGGTAATATTATTTTCATATTCTACAATATAGAAGGGGTGAGTATTAGAGATGGCATATATGTACATGTTAGTAAATGACCATTCCTGGTACAGATAAAACATCCATGCTTTAATTGGTATTATGGTTTTTTTTAAAAAG
Source organism: Lutra lutra (assembly GCF_902655055.1). Taxonomy (NCBI): domain Eukaryota; kingdom Metazoa; phylum Chordata; class Mammalia; order Carnivora; family Mustelidae; genus Lutra; species Lutra lutra. Next base: position 14,998,170 of record NC_062289.1, read on the forward strand.
ATTTTATTTATTTATTTGACAGACAGAGATCACCAGTAGGCAGAGAGAGAGGAGGAAGCAGGCTCCCCGCTGAGCAGAGAGCCCGATGTGGGGCTCGATCCCAGGACCCTGTAATCATGACCTGAGCCGAAGGCAGAGGCTTTAACCCACTGAGCCACCCAGGCACCTCAGTACTATGGGTTTTGGTTGGCATTCTAGAACTCCCTTTCTCACAACTCACACGTTTCTTTCTATAAGAAAGGAATTTTATTTTATTTTACTTTTAAAAGATTTTGTTTATTTATTTGACAGAGATCATAAGTAGGCAGAGAGACAGGCAGAGAGGGAGGGGGAAGCAGGCTCCCCGCTGAGCAGACAGCCTGATGCGGGACTCGATCCTAGGAACCTGGAATCATGACCTGAGCTGAAAGCAGAGGCTTTAATCCACTGAGCCAACCCAGGCGCCCCAAGAAAGGAATTTTAAAGAAATAACCATAACCAGTTTCTGGGTGGAAAAATTGAGAATTACTGGAAGGATAATAAAAAATGAACTATGGCCCAGCCATCATCCTGTTGGAATTGGTTTGTGACACCGTTCTTTTAAACTTGTTTTTTGTGGAGGAGTTTTGCAGTCATTCTAACTAGTGGTATAACATCTGTGATAAATAATTTTTTATTTCCATGTATTTTTTATCCATGTATGTGTCATTAACATACAATATTATATTAGTTTCTGGTGTACAATATAGTGATTCAACAATTCTGTACAATATTGTGTGCTCATGTGATAAATTCAAAAATATAAAAATCCCACGTATGAAGTACCTAAAAACCAAAGACATAAAATATATAGATTTATGAAGACTAGAAATATATAAGGTATATATGAAGCAAGTGATTCTATAAGCAAATGATTCTAATAATGAATATGAAATAAGAGTTGAATGAAAGGAGATATCGCGGATATACTATTGGAAGTTACTGTTGGGAATATTTTTTAAAGTTCAGCTCATATAGACGGTGTGGGGAAAGTAGTGAGTGGATTTGCCCTTCCAGGTACTTAATGCATCTTATCTATTTTTATTATTTTTTAATTGAAGTATAGTTAACACACAATATTTTATTAGTTTCAGGCATACAACATAGTCTAAATACATTTTAAAGCTATGACTTAATCATTACAGTACTAAAACCATAAATACAGAAGGATCAATAAAAAAACCCAAATTTCATGGGGCGCCTGGGTGGCTCAGTGGGTTAAGCCGCTGCCTTCGGCTCAGGTCATGATCCCAGGTCCTGGGTTTGAGCCCCACGTCGGGCTTTCTGCTCAGCAGGGAGCCTGCTTCCTCCTCTCTCTCTGCGTGCCTCTCTGCCTACTTGTGATTTCTCTCTGTCAAATAAATAAATAAAATCTTTAAAAAAAAACAAAAAAACCCAAATTTCAGAAATAGCCATCTCCATATAGGAACTTAGAGAAAAGTACACGTGGTATTTCCTTTTTTATAAGAGGAAAGCTTCTCAGTATATGACCCTAAACTGTAATGTGCTGTTAAATATTTAACAACCAGCTCTTTCCAAAAAAGTTTGTATAGATATGTACATGTGCTTATTATAGATTTTACTAATATAAAGGATGCATAGCACACAACTTACAAATAAAAACTCACTATTCTCTTTATTGTAAATAAAGTGTAATTCCATATAGTCAATTGTTTTTCTCATAATGCCTTTCTTGATTTTTTTTTCCTAACTTTAAATCTGCAGTCATATTCCACCATGATTTGACCAAGGGAGTTGCATCTCAATCTGCTCTTTTCCCAATAGATTTATCGCCTTTAAATCTGATATGTGGCTTATTGTTGAACAACTTCTCGCCCTCATATAAATTTTTAATTAAACTAAAAACTCTTTCAGCTTCAACACTAAATCAAGCCCTGCTTTATAGCACTTACTGATTTCCAAGGTAAATAACTCCTATCATGACCAATTTCAAGCTACCAACATAAAGTCATTGAACATGGATTTGGAAAGAGATCAGAGTAGTGCACCCCACTATATGTTATTTCCACCCTCTAGATATTGTGAAACGTGAAGTAAAATGAAGTCACTTATGTCAGGGGGTTTTTAAAAATGGATCTGAGAGGAGGTGGGCTTTATGCATGTCCTCACTGGGTGAAACCATGAACTTCTGAACTGGGCCCAACATTCCAAGGACTCTGTAAGAACATCTGCAACTTGCTACAGTAACAGGCTTTTGCTTAGTGATAGTTTTAGCAATCAGTTATGTTTAGCCAAGATTAGTTTTCTGCCTCCAACACCAATCAAAATTCTTTGTAAACAACATGTACAAGCATTCGCTTTTGTGTTAAAAAAAAGAAAAGCCCCTGACTTTTGCTCCCTAGTGGGACACAATTTAGGTTGCTACCTAAACCTGTGCTCCCTCAATTTAATTCTGAGACCCTAAATGAATGCTCTTTAAAATTTTCAGTTCTGTCTCTTTTCTCGGTTGATAATATGAAACTTATTCATAACTTTGAGAGCATAGATAATAGTAAAATATAGAAAAATAATTAGGAAGTAGTGCAGTTTTATTTTTTATTTAAAGATTTTATTATTTATTTGTAAGAGAAAGAGAGCACAAGCAGGGGGAGCAGCCAGCAGAGGGAGAGGAAGGGGTAGGCTTCCTGCCAAGTGAGGAGCCTGATGTGGGACTTGATCCCAGGACCCTGAGATGATGACCTGAGCTGAAGGCAGATGCTTAATGGACTGAGCCATCCAGGTGTCCCACCTCTATTTTAAATATATATTATTTCATTTTAAGTTTACATAGTTTTAAAATAATGGTTACATTTTATAACTGGCTCTCAGAATTTCTGAAAATTGACCCATTGATTTTCACAAGGTGTTGGGCTTTCCTACACATCACTATCCCTAAGACAGAACCACAAAGTAGATATGAAACTTCCTGAAATATTTAAACCATAAGCAAAGTTAAAACAATAAGAAATAAATAATAAGATGGACTAATTGCCTTTCTAGAAGGTAATTTAGCCATACATGTCAAAATAAAAGATTTACCAGTTTTTTGACCAAACCATTTTGCTCTTCATCCATTAATTCAGCAAACTTATTGAGAACCTATTATGTGCCAGGAGCTTCTAAGAATTAATTTTACAAGCATAGAAGGATGTATAAGATAAGAAATTTGCCACAGTATTTTTATGGTAACAAAACATTGAATAAAACATAAATGTTCATCAACAAAGGATTGGTTAAGTAAATGATGGTTCATTGATACAATGGAGTACAATGTAAACATTAAGAATGAAGCTGTAGATAAATGTTTATTGAAATGGAAATATGCCCATTGTACATTTAAAGAGCAAAATTAGTAGGTGTTAGGAGTATACATAGTATGATTCCATCTTGTAAAAAATAGTTGTATCTCTATACGTGTATATGTATGAATAGAGAGTCTGGAAGGATTTGCACAGCTATTAATAGAGGCAAGCTTTTCTATTCTGAATGAATGTTTTTTGTCTTTTTAATCTCTTATTTTTTAGAATTTTATTGATACATAATTAACATACAGTATTACATGTTTCATGTGTACAATATAATGATTCAACAATTCTATACATTACCTAGGGCTCATCATGATCAGTGTACTTTTGATGCCCTTTATCTGTTTCACACCCCCCCACCTCCCCTATGGCAACCACTAATCTGTTCTCTGTATTAAGAGTCCATTTTTTTGTTTGTCTTTTTTTAGTTGTTTGATTTGTTTCTTAAATTCCACATATGAGTGAAATCATATGGTATTTGCCTTTCTCTTTCTGACTTATTTCACTTATCATTATACCACCGGATACCTCCATGTTATAGCAGATGGTGACATTTCATTCTTTCTTATGGCTGAGTAATATTCCATTGTGTCTACATACATAAAAATATTTAAATGTGCATATATAATATATATATGTACATATCTCACATCTTTTTTATCCATTTATCCACTGATGAACACCTGTTATTTTCTACAGTAGCTATACAGTTTGCATTCCCAACAACAGTACACAAGGGTTCCTTTTTCTCCACATCTTCAACACTTGTTATTTCTTGTCTTTTTCAATGAATAGTTTTGTAGTGAACATGTATTACCTTTATTTTTAAAATTTTATTCTATTTTTCCAGTGTTCCAAGGTTATATATTACCCTTAAAATTAAAAATAGCAGTGAAATTCTTTCTAGTAAAAAGTGCTGCGATAAATATTTCTATTGCATAGATGAGAAATGTTCTAAGAAAAAAAAGGGGGCCTTAGACTTGGAACTAAAAGTCTTGTTTGCAGTTCCTGATACCATTCTCTCTAGTTGAATGTCTATTTCAATATCCCCATAATAAAAAGTTAAAAAAAAAAGAAGGGTTTGAATTTTAGTTTGATTTCATTTCTGACTTTGATTGCGATAGTTGTCTAGTCAGCCTTATTTTCCTTATCAAGAGGCAAAATCAACTGTATTCACTGGTGATTTTTGAGCCAATCACTTAGATGTTCTGTTGTTTGGTTTCCCAACCTGAAAAATAGGGATGATGATGATGATGATGATGATGATGGTGATGATACTAAAATAAATTTGGAAGGTTTGTTGTGGGCATTAAATAAAATACTTTTCACCTAGTAAGTGTTCACCAGATGTGGGTTGCATCTGCACTGGAAGTGATTCAACAAAAACACAGCCTGAGCGAAGTTTTCCTTGAGAGACTAGCCAATATAATTTGTCCCCTTTTGTATCTGGAAATGAGATAACAGAGGATTGAATGCAAGACTCTTGATTTTGACTCATTGAAGAAAAGATCTCTTCTGTGTTCAATTATCTAACATATTTTCCTGTTTGAAAATTTGGGCTGTCATATTAAACAACACAAATATTTCTATATAATTTTATTTCCAGAAATCTCTATTGGATTATCGGTAATTCTTTATTATTCCATTAACTCAAAACACTTTGTACTGCCTTGCTTGATATTCTCTGTAAATGGAGGCGATGCAATTATGCTATTTTAAGTAATTTAAAGACCGTGTTTCCTACTACCTATCCATTTGTATGGTATATTATTCCGTATGCATGGCTATCGGATGCCAACACACTGCCTGGTCTTTTAATAGAGAGCCATTAACCATGTGAGGATCAGAAGCAATGTATATATTAATGATATATTTTAATTTAACACATGACAGCAAGGGAAGGCTGAGTGACAGATCATATTTAGTTACAAATAAGGAAGAACTCATTGCTTAGGAGTGTTCAAGTCACAGGCGAATAGCAAAAGGTTTTTATTCCTTCCCTGACAGAATAAATTTATCTCCTTAAAAGTCACCTTTATGCTTTCTACTTATCATCAGGAAGGCTGCATTCTGTATTTCAATTTTATGTGGACAAGACATTAATTTTAAGTGAAAGACATTGTTCTGTGCTGGAATTAAATGAGGTCGTTATTGGTTTGAGTGGTAAAGGTGGGGGGTTCAGGCTCATGTTTGGCTTTAATGAGAAAAGTGCTATGTGAATATGGTCCTCTTGGCTTTTTTGGCACTGAAAGCAAAATATAAATGGAGCAGTGGAATTGAAAGCCCTCAGTAGCCTCTCTAAGTACCTGGCATCAGGGTGCCCATCTGATACCATCAGAAAGGGAGTATAGGGTTAGAATATATCAGTCCTTTCTCAGTGAAGAGATTGGTAAGGCTACTTAGAATTGATTTTAGATAGAGGAGCTCGAAAAGCATTAACTTCTGCTGTTGAGAAAGGGACTTCAGAGGTCACCTAGGTTAAACCAAAGTTTAATCCTTTCAGCAATAACGGTCTGTCTGTTTCTTAAACACCTCTAGAGAGAGATTTAGCCACTCCTCCTGATTCAGAAATGTCATCAGATTGGCAGGACAGAGAGACAAAGAGAGAGCCGGTGATTAGAAAAGGATGAATATTTAAAACAACCTTAACTGGTTCCATATCTGAGAGAAACTAAATGAGATTTTGTTCAAATAAGGCCAAGAAGACCAATTTGGCTCTCTTCAGGGAAGATTCAGGTGATTGTAGAGGAGCTCAAGCTAATTAAAATTCAAGAATGTCCAGGTCTCCTGCCCGCTATGGCCACCTTCCTGAAAGCCAAGTTTATATAACTTTCACTTTCTCACTTCCCATTCACTTTGCAACTTAGTGATATCTGGCTTTGCCTTCCCTAATCAATTGAAATGAGTTTTGAAACTCACCCAAGATGTTCTTGCCCAGTTGGCGGACACTTTTCAAGTGATTTGACCTCTCTCGTATTTGAGAGAGGAGGAAGGTTCTCACAAGTATTCCAAAATACACGGTTTTCTATTGTCCCCTTAAATGTTTGTGATGGGGGAGGGCTGGGCTTTCTGTAGCTTCCCCTCTAAATTAAGGAAGGGTGAACTGTGCTAACCACATCTTTAGTCTTCTTTTCCCTTTTTGTTTTGATTTAATGAACATTCAGCCAAGCATTGTGTTCTCTGCTTTACATACATTATCTGACTTAATGCCTTACAACATCAACAGGAGGGAGGTAGCATCACTTTCAGTTTACAGAGGAGAAAAGCGGAGTTCATAGAGGAGGTTAAGTGCTTGCTCAGAGTTACATAACTAGTGAGTGCTGGAGCCTGGATTTAAACTGGCGCGGGGCCCTTGTCAGGTCCAGAGTAACAGAGGACCCTGAGAAGGTACTCACCCGGGCAGGAGTTGGCTGCTCAGGACCTGTGTTGCAGTGGCAGGTGTAAGCTGAGGTGGCAGAATGTCACTGGGATGGAAAGGTGGGCGTACGTACCTGTGACAGTTGGTGAGGTGGCTTCAGACTGGATGTGTAGGGAGACAGAGGACAGGAATAGAGTTCTTCCCAAAAGAGAATGGTTGGTTTAGTTCATCACATTCATAATAACTAATTAAATATCTGTTCACCCCCTAGGTCATGGACTTTCCTCACCTTTTTTACTGCTGAATCTTCAACCCATAAGACAGAGGCAATTATTGAATATTTATTGAATGTTACAAACCACTTTCTTCTTGAAATTCTCTGACATTTATGAAAACCACTCTCTATAGGTTTTTCCCTCAACTCATCGGCTGCTCCTCACGGGTCTCTTCGTGTGTTCTACTTTCTCTTGACCTTCTCTTGTTTCCCAGGAGTCTACTCATAACATACATGTCAGTCTACCGTATTTATGTTTGGGGGGTTATGAACTCCACCCAGTGGTGTCAGCTAGCCTGTATTTATTGCCTCCAGAATCTCTAGTTTAGTTTGAATTTCTTTTCTGAGCATGTAACTCTATGTCCAACTGTTTCCTAGTAAACTCCACTTTGGAGTCCCACGGGCACTTCAAATTCAATAAATCTCACATGCGCCAAATGAACACACTAAGTCTTCTTATTGAAATATTTGTGTGTCTCTCTCTGTAGATATTTTTGGTCTAAAGAGAAGGTCTGGAGCTTTCATCAGACAGTTTAAAAGTTCCCTGACTTAAGAAAAGCTTAGAGCTACTGTGCATTCCTCCGTAAGATAGACCTCTTTCCTGTGAATCATGATCCTGATGGCTGGGGCAGATACTTCTGTGCAGACTTACAAATCCTGGCCATGGTAGTATTTCTCATCTCATCTCATGCCCCTGGTGAGAACAACACAGTCATTTGGTTTACACATGTGACAGCTTGCTCTGCTGGGCTAGCATTCATCAGATGCTTACCCTCAGATCTGCTTTTAGGACTGGCCTTCCTGTTAGGGTTTGGACTCCTCTCTTATACTGAAATGACTTGAGGCAAGGCAGATGTATCCCAGGTTACAAAAAATGGGAAAAACTTAAAGACAACTGTTTCAGATGATGCAGAAATAGGAAAGAAAATGAGAGAAGAGAGCAGGTAATTAGGGGGATGAGGAGGTAATTGGTAACTTCCGAGTAAATAATTTGAGAGGAATTGTGGGACAGGAAGATGACCCGGTGGTGGAAAGTGTGTAGGTGATGAAGGGGATGTGAAGAATTACAAGATGCTAGCAGGGGAAGCAGTGGGATTCCTAACTTCGGAGCCCAAACTGAGAGATGAAGGACTTGAAGAATGTGAAGAAAGGGATTAGAGTTCTTGATGGAGAAGGTTAAGTTCAGGAGCAGTAAGGTAGTGAGAGAGAGAGGTAAGAGCAGGAAACAGTTTAAGTGGCTGAGTCCTAGAGTCAGAGTCTCGTGCTTGATACCTTCCTCAGCGATGCTGAGGTGGTTGAAGTGCATTGTTTTCATGGCTAGTTTAGCAGAACAGAGATGAAATGGGTGAGAGGGTGTGGGGCAGTGTGTGTGGCGATTTTAAAATGTGTGCCTATTCTGTGATATTCTCATAAGAGGCACCGTCAAATACTATGCTCTGAGGAAGCCCAGGTCACATGGAGAGATCTACGGGGAGAGGCACCGACAGTGTGAACCAGCTCTCAGCCCAGGCTGAGCTCGCAGCTAAAATCCAACAGCACTCTGGCAGTCCCAGAAGGAACCCTCTGGAAAGCTTATCCTCAAGCCTTTGGTTGCACTATCTGTGCTCATGCCATGTGGAGCAGAGAGGAGCCTTTCCTGCTGAGCCCTGCCCGAATTGTGGATTTGTGAGGAAAATATAATTATTACTATTTTATGTATGCCACTAAATCTGGGTGGTTTGTATGTAGCAAGAGAAAATGGGAGCAGGGTTTCAGCAAGGTAATCAACAGAGAGCTATTTCTGTATGTCCGTGTGGTCTGTCCAAAGAGCAAAAAATTGGACACGGGGTGATCTGAGTTCAGATCTTTGGCTACCTGTGTGACTTGGAACGTTTCTGAGCTCCCTTTGTCCTGTCTTGACAATGGGGATGATATGTAGCTCAGGGATTACTGTGCAATTTAGAAATAATTGGTGTAAAGTCAGTCACTGTCCTGTGATAGTAATTAACAAATGGTAGCTCTTCTTTTCTTTGTGGGGAAGCCTGGGAGAGCTTGGGCTGTGGCATCAGTTATATCTGTGTTTACCTTCTGGTTCCATTGCTAACGAAGTATGTGGCTTTGGGCAAGTTATGGAACTGGTCTGAATCATGCATTCTTCTTGTGTAAATAGAGGATAAAATCTACCTTGCAGCGTTGTTGGAGGTTAAAATCTGTAATACAGATTAGCAGTAGCATAGTGACTGACTGGCTTGTGGTAGGTACTCAACAAGTAGTAGCGTACTAATTATATCTGTGATAATTAGCATGATATCCCTGAACTTATTATGGCTACTGGTAGGAGTAGGGCAGACTAGAAAATTCTGAGATAAGCACTGAAGCCCTGGATGCAGTTAGAGGAAGGTTCTAGTAGAGATGGTGATAAAGTTTCAGGAAGGATGATATCAGTAATTAATAATAGTTTCAATAGAAGAAAGTTTTGAATGATGAGAGTAAGATAAAGACTTCAAAAAAGCATTTAGAGCAACCCCTTTCTTCTAGTACTGAGAATAGGAGGAAATAGGCTTAGGAGATTAGAAAAATAATGAGTTTCTCAATATTAAAAAAGGCCACAAAACACCATAATGGATTTGAAGTTGTGAGAGAACAAGGAAGGTCGAGAGACTGGAAGGAAAGGAATATGATTGATAAGCAGGATTAGTTTTAGAAGTTGCACCAAAGAAGGGAGAGATGTAAATCTCTCCATCATTCACATTAGACACACCCTTTGGTTTGCATGGGACTTGAGGTCCTCTACTGGTCCTCCTCTTTGGGCTGAATCTCTCGCAAACTCCCTTAAATAGGAAATTATTCTTTCCTGAAAAGATTATCAGCCAGTAATTTACTAGCTCAGTGTCTGGAAACCCACATCCTGAATTCTTCCCATTATCTATCAACTTCAGTCTTTTCGAGGATTTTGCCCTTTAAACATGTCCCATTCCATAGTTAATGGCTATTGAACATCTCTTTTGGTCTGGCCATAATAACGAAGTGCGTACTTAACAATTCCTGAGAAAGGTGTATGTCAGCCTCTGGGAACATTTTTTAAACATTGTTTTACCTATCTAATTAGCATGATGTGTTCACCTGTCTTCTATATTTTTGCTATAACATCATTCATTCATTTGCTATTTACTGAGTATCTACTATGTACTAGCCAGTGGTCTAGACCCCCTGTCTTCCTGGAGCTTGTAATCTGTGGTGGGGCCTGGGGAAGGGGTGGCAGCGATGAGGAGACAGACAACAAACAAATAGACAAATCCCAATAGAAAGAACATTCATGATATACAGTATGTCTCGACTAGCTACAAGTGCAAAATTCTTGCGTGCCTAAGAGAGTGCAGGTGTTGGGTAATGTTAAGAGAGGGGAAGGGGCATCTGGGAGGCTAAGTCAGTTAAGTGTCCGACTCTTGGTTTTGGCTCAGGTCATGATCTCAAGGCCGTGACCTCAAGCCCCACATTGGGCTCCACACTCAGTGCAGAGTTGACTTGAGATTCCGTGCCTCTCCCTCTTGTCCAACTCCTCCCCCTGCTCCTGCTCTCTCTCTCAAATAAATAAATAAATAAAATCTTAAAAAAAAAAAAAAGGGTCGGGGAGGGAGAGAGACAGAGAGGGAAAAGCATAAATGGCCTGGGAGGCTGGCCGCCATCCTGCCTGCCCACACTATGTACTCAGCTTCCCTGGAGGGCAGGGAGGTCCAGCTTGCCTGGCTTAGTCTTGGACCATCCACAAGTGACTTCTTAGACCCTACTAAAGTTCTCATCTCTCCTTTCTCCTTTCTGTCCCTTACAGGGTACTGGGCTTAAAGGAGCCAAGGTACGGATCCGTTCAAGTCTTTGAGACAGCGCTGTGATAAAGGTCCCTGAAAGTTTCTCTAGAGAGTGATGCTACCCACAGTCCACCTGCAATGAGGTAGGGAGCTTGAGCTGGAATAGAAACCAGTGTTCTGTGTCCCCTATAAAGTAAATCTCACCATGGAAAGACATCAGCTGAACTATGTACTTTTCTTAGTGATTTACTTGATTTACATTCTAGTGTTGGCTCCCTGTCTTGTCACAGATTGGGAGCAAAGAGTTTGTGGAGTTTGGGTCAAAATAGTTTGGGTCATACTTTGAGTAGCTTGCTCTAAAGTATAAATTGCAAATTACAGAACCATCTTACTGCATCCAGCCTGCAGATATGTTTTATTTGGCCTGTGCACTCTTGTCACCATTTTAAGTGGAAAGATTTTGGGTAGAATTCTACATTTCCAGTGCCTCTTAATCATGCCTTTGTTTTTCGTTCCTTCAATGTCTGATGACTTGAGGTCCCATAGTCCTACATGGCAACACTCAGAGGAAACCGAGAAGTGACTATCCCTTTTATATTGGGCATATGGCATCAGGGAACCCAAGGGATCCATTTGGCCTACTTTATTTATGTTGCCGGGCACCTCGAGGCATTTGATTTGGTGTCCCCTAAGAATCATGGGGGCTACTGAACAAGCATGATTGTAGCTCAGAGCCAGGAGGGAGAAGGACTGGGCTGGGTGTGATTGAGAATGCTCCTCCTTTTCTTTCCTTTATTCTTCTATCCATTCATGGAGTCTTCTCTTGTATCCTCTCCATCATAAAATCAGTCAAAACTTGTACTGAACCTGCTGAGTGATGGGATTGGGAGAGGAGAGTGGAGGAAAGGTGAATATGTGTAAATCCTTCTATGCATAGCAAAGCCACAGTGCCAATCTGTTGGGCACTGTTTTTCCAGGAACCTGGGAGCCATTAAATCTACAGACCTGAGAACAAACCAGTGAGGGCTAAGAGGGTATCTCAGAGACCCAGCCCTGTGTACCGCTGCTAACTGCTCAGAGATGAATTACTGTTAACCTTCCCGAGAGAGGAGGTTATATCAAAGTCCTGCTTTAGAAACTGCCTTTTGGTTTTCTAATGGTTCAATGATCTTCTTGTTACAAAGATTCTCATTTCACTGCTCCCTCTAATCCTTACATATTTTGCAAAATGGTTTTGATCTGACTTCTCTGAAAGCACACACTAGTCTCCAGTTTTAGTCAGATTTCTCGATGCCAGATTTTCATTGGTTTAAAGCCTTGAATATATTTTCTCGTGCTGTACTAAATACACTAATTGAAATTGGGAAATATAAGAGAGTACTTATGATGCATAAGACTTAGTTTTTAGTAAGCCTTCAGTTAGCCAGACTTGGGTAAAGTTCTGGAAACCACTGTGATATTCTAAAACAGAAACCCTGCCTGGCCAGTTCCCATGACCTCATAACCAGCCCTTTGCTTGGTGCCTTCTGAGTTTTGTTTGCATTTTGTTTTATTTTTACTTATTAATTTAGTATAAAATAGCATAAGATCTTATGGCTCCTGAGCTGAAAGAGATGGGATGCTGGGGTCCTTACTTCTTCAGTCTAAAAGTTGGTTGAGTTTAGAATTTTAAGCAAGGCATGATGGGCGAGAGAATATAAGAAGAACGTAGGTGTATAAATGAAAAATAAGGCATTTTCACTAAATGTAAAATATTCTACAGTATAAATAGAATATAGAAATGTTGATGAGACACATAATAAAGGCATAATCAAAGTTGAGTATTATTAAATACTTAAAAGATGGTGGCTTTACTGAAGATACTAGGTCCCATTGCTGTCAGCATGACCATATTTTATGGGCACAAAGACCATGTAGTGTTTCTTTGTCTCACCAACATCAGTGCAATTTATTGAACACCTTCTGTGTGCAAAGTTTATATTTATTACTTCTTTGGTTCACCTACTAAAAAGGACAGATAGTACCTGAATGAGCCCCAGCCCTTAGTTTGGTTCTTTCTGAAGTCCTACCCTTTCCTATATCCATATCTTCTGTAATGTGACTGTAGCTCTGCCTATTAAGAGGTGTAATTGTCTTCCTCTACTCGGAATCCAGGTGACCTTATGACTGCTTTGGTCAGTAGAAAGCAGGCAGAAGTGACAGTGGCCTCAAGGAGAAGTTCAAAGGCTAGGCCTAGTATGCTTCCTTTTTCTCTCTGAGCTCAGCTATACCATGAGAATAAGCCTGGTTGGTTGGAGGGTGAGAGGACTTGTGGGGTGGAGCTGAGTAAGCCCATCTGGGCAGCCAGGCTCCCAGGTAAGCTGAATAGTCTAGCCAAGATCAGAAAACGTTCCTCGCTGGCTTGAAGCTGACTACAGATGCATGAGTGAATTTCATTGAACGCAGCTGAGGCTGGAACCATCCAGCTGATGTTAGTCTTATGAATAATAGCAAGTGGCTATTGTTTTCTGTGTTTTGTGTTGCTTTTTTACAGAGCACAGTTGTGGCAATGGAAAAGTGATACAAAGGCTGTGTATTAGTCAGCTCTGGCTACAATAAAGCTGTATAACAAACAACTCCCAACCCTTACTGGTTTACAATATTTCTTTTTTGTTTTTATTTCCCTCACAGATACGGGGTTGACTTCTTCAAGCTGAGGGTAGGATTCAGGACTGTTCCATGTGTTCCTCATCTAGGGTTAAGGGCTACCCTGGTCAGGGTTTTCTCACTACAGATGGCAGAAACACAAGAATCACACTAAAACATGTGAGCAGATTTAAAGTCTTTGTTCACATCCTGTCCACCAACATTTTATTCTGTGAAGGAAGTTGCATGGCCAAGCCACAAGTCAGTGTGGTGGTGTGTAGTCTACCTCTACTGTGGGAGGCCCAGCAGAGTTCAAAGGCAAGGGAATGATGTGTAATCCTATTATAGGAAGGAAATGAAGAATTAGGAATAGTATTTGACCACAGGGAGAGCTATTTAGAAGGCAAAATGGGGGAAACTCTTTTTCTGAAATACTTGATGAAACTCATTAATGCAGTAAAGAGTTTGTTGCCAAAAAAAAGCCAAAACAGCCTATTAAAGACCTGTGGCAATTGATATGCTGGGATGAATATGGAGTTACTATTCTTGAAACCTATATTATTTGGAATAGGCATATGCCACAAATGTTCTCATTTTTTTTGTTCAACTCACCTGTCAGTTCCTCTTTTTGTTCGCTATGTTTGGAGGTTATATGATATTTTTCCTCCTCTTGGTTTTATAACTTTATCTACTTCCCTTTTAGTAAGGTTCCCTTGGGTTTACAGTGTTGTAGAAATAGGAAAAAACATTATAGAAATGGTTTTTAGTTTGAACTGTGAAATGACTTGAGACAAATAAAAAAGAATAAATTCATTTTATTATAGAAATGCAGGACTCTGCCTTGCACATAATAGGCGACATAGAAAAGTGCTTAAATGCCCTGTTATATATGGTATGTCACCTGTATTATATATGTCATACTTTTCTCTGAGAGTTTTAGAATCTAGACATTGTTTTTTTGTGGTTGACTGTTAACATAGCTTCTTTCTTTGCTAGGTCTTCCCTTGAATGCTGCCACCATATTGTTTAGGAAGTATGACAGTCACAAAATACTTTTTCTTTGTTAAAAATGATCATATACTGCTATCTCAGTATCTGCAAGCATTTATCAGAAAAATTGATTTGAAATAACATACTAAAATAATGTGAAGTATGGTGCTATTTTTGGTTGGTTTGCCCTGTGAATTTGTCTTTTAAAGGTGACCTCTGCCTGTCTGTCTGTCTTTCTGTGTCAAGTGTGTTGAAGTCCCTCAAGCAGGAGCACATGTGGTCGGGAGAGGGCCAGGGCCCTTACCAGAATAATTCTCCACCTCCCGTCTTTTCTGAATCAACCCCTCTTTCCTGTCTCCGTCCTCACATCTGAGAATGTATGATGCTAGGGAAGAAATCTGTTGTGTCCCTCCAGAGCAATCAGTGTCAGCGGAAAGAAAGAAAGAAAGCAGGAGATCCAGGCAGAAAGGCACTCAGGGATGGGCCAGTAGTTCAGAGACCAGCACCCAAGGAAGATGGAAGCAGGCCCAGGCAAGTTTGAAAGTGGAGGAGCTAGAGACCTGCCGGCTGAGCTGAAATGCTCCTGTTGAGATCCCTCTGATGGGACTTTCTAGCTTCAGAATACTCATTTTTGGTCATCCACCATACCTCATTGTCCTGCCCCATCTTCTGTGCTTTGTTGGGCATGTGTGCCAAGTGAAATTCTTCTTGAGATTCTTTGTGTTTAATGTTTCATCAACCCTGCCCCCCAAACACCTTGTGGATGAAATGAAAAGAGAATCCACTGAAGGGAGAAAAGAGTAGTAGAAGCAAATTCTCCACTGAATATTTCCATGGAGTTAAAGAATGCCAGAGCTGAAAGGAACCTCGAAACTGTACTAGCCAGCCTCTCATTTTGTAGATGAGACCGAGGTCTGAAGAAGTAAAGTGACTGGCTCTAGGTAATTTGAATGCCAGAGCCAGTAGCGAATCCGGGCTCTTGACCCCAGGGCTAGTGCTCCTGATCCCAAACTTCCCTTTTGCCTGGCCACCTTGAACCAGTTAACAAGGATTTCTGTGCAAGGAGAAGTCAGGGAAATGTCACAGTTACTTTTCTGTGGCGTCAGCGGGGTTAACGAATCCTTTCAACATGCAGTCGTTTTAGTGTGCCTATTCAGCTGTTCATTTAACAATATTTAATAATGTCTATTGTAAGTTCTGTATATTATACAGTAAGCACACAGGGCCAATAATATTTTATGCATTCTCATCAAGAGTGAAATTGTAAGGGCCATAAATGGCCTGATGGAAGAGGATGATGAACATGGCGGCTCACAAATCACGTTTACTCGGCTGAAAGAGCTGAGTGACTGTGGACATGAATTCTTCCTGTCTGACAGGCCCACAGGGAGCCACCTGCCAGCTGGGCAGAACATAGAAAGACATCTACCATTCATGTTTTGTTCGGGTCACAGGATGATGGTAGCGAAGGAATGGTTGCCCTCGCTGCACATTAATCTTTATTGCTCACACGTTTGGAGTATTAATAGTAAACGTTGAATACTTACTGAGTGCAGGACACTGTGCTGAGTACTTTTCATTAATTAACTCAGTCATTCATTCCATTTTATCCACTGATTCATTCACTTGTTCATGCATTCAGCCATTGTTTTTTGAGTGCCTACTGTGTGCCAGGTCCTGTTATTATATTTTGTTTTATTTTATTTTATTCCTCACAATAGCCTTAGGATGTAGGTTCAGATGTGTATTCCTCATTTCCATCCAGCAAAGGCAACCGTCTTAGAGAGATTAAGTAAAATGTCCCTAAATCACACAGCTATGTAGTGTGCAAGTCAGGATTTAAACCAAACAGTCTGAGTTTTTAACCCCTAGCTATGCAGCCTCCCTCACCATCAGAATGTCTCTGAACATAACACAGAACAGGAAAAGCCTGATTATACTTTGTTTAGCCAAGGCTAGACTTGGGTGTGAGTGGAGTTAGGAGTTACCCGTGGTGGTACAATTTGTAATTCTTGGGAGAATCCCATGTCCATATAGTTTGCACTTAATACCATAGTGCCTGAATCCCACAAATAAAAATGCTTTATTTTACAGTATTACACTGATGACTTCCAAGAGTAAATACAGTATCTATCCTCAATTCTGACTTTTTACTAAACTTATAGCTGCATTTCCAGAAGTTTTCTAGATGTTTCATAGGCATCTCACATTCAAGGTGTCTAAAACCAAACCTCCTCACTCATTTGTGAATGCATGAGAACAATGAGATAGATAGCACTTCAGACCTACCAGGATGTCTAGAATAAAAAAGTCAGACAATAACAAGTGTTGGTGAGGATATGGAAAAACTAGAACCCTCCATACATTACTGGGGGATGAAAAATGCTGCAGCTACTTTGGAAATGAGTATGGCATTTCCTCAAAAGGTTCAATGTAGAGTTGTTCTATACCGCAACAATTCCACTCCTGGGCATAGTCTTAAGAGAATTTAAAACCACGGGCACCTGGGTGGCTCAGTGGGTAAAGCCTCTGCCTTTGGCTCAGGTCATGATCTCAGGGTCCTGGGATGGAGTCCCACATTGGCTCTCTGCTCAGCAGGGAGCCTGTTCCTCCTCTCTCTCTCTCTGCCTGCCTCTCTGCCTACTTGTGATCTCTGTCAAATAAGTAAATAAAATCTTTAAAATAAAAAGAATTTAAAACCTATGTCCACACAAAAACCTGTACCTGCTATACCTGAATGTTCATGTTCTTAGCAGTATTATTCAGAATAGCCCAAAGGTGGAAACAGCTCAACTGTTGGTCAACTGATTGTGGGGGAAACTGTTATATATCCATACAATGGAACATTATTCAGCAGTAAGATGGTGGCAAGTACTAATACAGGCTACAGCAGGGGTGAACCTTGAAAACATTATGCTAAGTAAAAGAAGGCAGACACAAAAGACTATATATTATATGATTCCATTTATATGAAGTGTCCAGTATAGGCAAGTCTACAAATAAAGAGAGTAGATTAGCAATTGTTCAGGCTGGTGTCTGAGGTGTATGGGAATGGGGAGTCTTGGCTAATGTGTATGGAGTCTCTTTTGGGGGTGTTTAAAATGTCCCAGAATTCACTGTGGTGATGGTTGCACAGCTCTGTGAATATGTTAAAAACCACTGAACTGTTCACTTTAAATGAGTGAATTATATGGTATGTGAATGTATCTCAGTAAAGCTGTTATATAGATCTTAAAAAACTGAGCTTGTTCCACCTACCCACTCCCCACGGCAGGGTAATAGCATCCCTGCTGCTTTCCCGGGCTCCACTGTGGATTCTTTGCAAGGGTGAGCTTCCTGTTCATACTTGTCCACCTGCATCCAGTGTCATGCCTCGGCCAGATCTGACCCACTTTATGAGGTGAATTATCCTGGGGAGGGCAGTAGCATTTTCCTGCATGCCAAGGAGAACCTGGACAGGTGGAGACCCCTGGGAACCTAGGAGAAATGGGGACATTGAAAGGAGGGAAAAGAGCAGGCTTTGGACTAATGGGAGGTACTGAAGTCATCCTGCCCCCATCTCAGTTTTGTCTGTGATTGGCCCGGATGTGGTACACAGTAGGACCACGAGAGGCCACAGAGTATCTTCGGCAGGATGACAGCTTTGCTCGTGGTCCTAGAGATAGTAAATGCTGAGGCCGGGCTGTGAACCCATCTTGGAGGGTTTGAATAATTATCTACCCTCTGTGAGTCTCTCAATTTCCTGATCTGTAGAAAAACGATAGTAACACTTGTAAGAATTGTGAATACTTAATGAGAATGTATAAAAAGTTGTCTGTAATATGGTAAGAGGGCTTTGTTGTTGTTTCTATATTATTGTTTTGACTTTTAGTCCTGTCCTCAGGCCCTTTCTCAGTAAAGGGGTAAACCTAGGACCTCGGTTGTGTTTTCTTTCTCATCCTTACTGTGGACACCTGCGAGAAAGTATTAGTGAAAGAACCGTAGGATATACAAACACTGGGATGAATTCAGTAATTGGTTACTTTATGGGTCAAAATGTCTTCATATGTCATGATTTTCATTTGTGTCCTCAATCCTTTTCATCAGTCTTAGCTCAGTAATGAGTGAGCTGCGGGAGGAAACTGCATGGCACTGAAGACTGAGAAGGCAGGGTCTGATCCTGGTGCTTGGGCTGCCCAGTGATTGTTCCCAGACAGCGCCAGGCCAAGTCCCAAGACAAGTGGCTGAGGGTGGGGCTTTCATGCCAGTGTGCCACCTGCTAGCTGTGTGGGCCCTCGGTTGGTGATGTAACTTCTCTAGGCCTCGGTGTCCCTGTGTGTGAGACTCAGGTCATCATAGTAGCCCCCATCATAAGTGTCTGGGAGATGAAGTGAAGATGCTTCATGTGGGGATGATGTGAAACACTTCGAACTGTCTGGTACCTAGTAAGCCCTTCATAGATGTGCTTCATGCTGGGGGATCCTTTGAAGACCCTTTCTCCACATAACTTATAACTGAATATAGAGTTTCATAGCATATTATTTAGTAATTTACCTTCAAATCAGCTCAGCAGGTCTTTATCATTGCCTAGAACACCAGGGACTGTGCTAGCTGTCCCTGTTGGGGACTTCTTCTAACAGATGAAGTGAACCAGTTAACTGACAGGAAGATTTCTATCATTGAGGCTCCTTTCATGGATTCATACACATGGTTTTTTAATATACAGAATGCAATATGAAAATATATTCAGAAACATGCAGACTATTTATGAAATGTATTGTACTCATAGTGCAGAGGACTGTTAACATTTATGTTGGAACCCTGGAAGAGCACATATACATACCTGTGTCCCCAAATAATTAGTTTGTCCAGACTCTTCTCTAAGGAAAATCTGGTCAAATACTAATGAACTCAATACCTTCTCTTTGTGTTGTATCAATTCCATTCCTGAATTTGTTTCAGGGTTCCATTTTCTAAGAGTAAATAGAAATTACATTTCTCTACTGTTTTCTGATTTCTTGTTTCTCAATTATGAAAGCCAACATAGACCGAACCCCTGCTCTTGGACAACACAAACAACAACTTGCCAGGGCACCAAAAAACCATATTCCCCCAGATAGAACAACAAAAGCAAAGAGGCAATTCCTCAAATCAAATGATAGAAAGACCACCCTAAATTCTTACTTTAGGGATCAATACTAGCGCACGTTGTTCTTTGGAGCTCATTTGGCCTCTTTGGAGCTCAGTGCTGGCCCTGAAGCAGCATCTGGTTTGAGGGGCTGAACTCACGAGAGTGAGGGGCTACCAAGGATACCACTGACCCTGCCTTTCTACCGTGTGAAGTGGACACACGTTTTCCTGTAAAAGTAAAAGAATAGTGATAATTCATGGGGAAATGATAATTGTCAGGGAGTTTCTAAAGTAATGGTAATATATCATGTTCAGTAATTATTTTTTATTATTATTTTATTTTATAAACATATATTTTTATCCCCAGGGGTACAGGTCTGCGAATCGCCAGGTTTACACACTTCACAGCACTCACCATAGCACATACCCTCCCCAATATCCATAACCCCACCCCCCCTCTCCCAACCCCCCTACCCCCATCAACCCTGTTTGTTTTGTGAGATTAAGAGTCACTTATGGTTTCTCTAGTAATTACTTTTTAACGTATACTTTTCCTCATTATATTTCACTTATTTATTTGTTTTAGAGAGAGAGACCACACACGTGAGCATGGGCTGAGGTGGGGAGGGCCGGGGTTAGAGGGAGAAGGAGAATCTCAAGTAGATTCCCCGCTAAGCTGAGCACAGAGCTCAAGGACTCGATCTCTTGACCCTGAGATCATGACCTGAGCCCAAACCAAGAGTCAGGCTGGCTCTGAACCCCCTGGGTGCCTCCCTCATTATATTTCAAAATAAAATGCAGCACAAAGAAATAAATGCCCAAAATGAGAACATAGACCTATATTTAGTCACAGATTTCCATGTTCTGTTGACCGAAACTCCAGGGTACCAAATTTGGAATGTTGGTATGATCTTATGTTTGACTAAACATGTATTATTAGTAAGACCTACCATTTATTCAGCACCTGTTCTATTTTTGGCACTGTTTTAAGTGTCTTTTCTCCTGACATTAATAATAATATGATATATTTTAATATTAGATACTATACTATTTATCTTCATTTTACAGATGTGGAAACTGAGGCTTAGGTTAAGTAAGTTATTCAAGGTCACATGGCCAATATGTGTGAGAGCTGGGATGCTCTTGACTTTAACAGTGCTTTTGCACATTGGTAGATTTCCCCTAACAGATATAGGCAAACATACATAAAAATGTTAGTAGTCGTTATCTATGGATGTGGAATTTTTTTTCTTTCTTATTTGTATTTTCTAATTTTCTTCAGTGAGCTTAATTTGCATAATAAATAAAGGGGGGAAGAAATTGAACCATAAACAACTTCCTTTTTGTCAAAAGGAAAAAGGGAGATGGAGGGAGAAAGGAAAGAAGGGAAAGTAAGAAAAGAAAAGGAAGAAAAATGGAAGAGAGAGGAAGGCAAGAGGGGAGAATAAAGGAAGGAAGGAAGGAGGGATGAGAAGAAAGGAGTCTTCCTAAGGTGGCTGGAAATGTGTGTCCACAGCTCTTTTACCCTCATGCCTCATTTTGGGCACGGCATTGAATGCAGTCCAGCACAGAGGACAGGAGCAGAGGAAACAGTCTTTCAAAACACAAGAGCGTGGGAAAGGGACCTGCACGCTTTAGAACAGTGTTCTTGCCAGCATGGAAAGTTGGGGATTGCAGTATGAAATGAGTTTTAATTTATATTGAGATCATATCTTTCATAAAGTGTAGTTGAAGTAGAAGACTATTAGCTACCAAAAACTTGACCCATTTAATTGTCAAGGTATATGTTGGACACCAGCAGCAGGGGATGAGTAAGGATTAGCAGCCGGAGGTAGCAATTAGTGGGAGAACACAACGTGAGGGCAACAGTGGGATGTAGGATGTGGCCATACAGTTTATCTTTTGAAATTAAAAATGTTCCTATTAATCATTAGCTGGGATAGCAGACATAAATTGTTTCCTGACAAACTGGGAAATTTGATCACCCTAGAGAGTACAGATAAATCAGAAGAATCAAGAAGCTACAAAATCCTTGGGGCACCTGGGTGGTTCAGTGGGTTAAAGCCTCTGCCTTCAGCTCAGGTCATGATCCCAGGGTCCTGGGATCGGGCCCCGTATCAGGCTCTCTGCTTAGTGGGGAGCCTGCTTCCTCCTCTCTCTCTCTCTCTCTCTGCCTGCCTCTCCACCTACTTGTGATCTCTCTCTCTCTGTCAAATAAATAAAAAATCTTAAAAAAAAAAAGAAGCTACAAAATCCAGATAAAGGACATGACTATGAAAAGCAAAGACAAACGTTTTTGCAAGGCCAGCCTCCTTAGTAATCAAAGAAATTAAAATTACAACAACAAAAATGTTTCCTTTCACTTTGCAAGATGGCAAAAATCATTTAGAAAAAATAGAGCTACTATTTATTGAACTCCATGTACTTTCCATGCCTTTCCCCGCCTAAATTTAATAAAGTTTTTAATTTTAAAATAGGTTTCTATTTATAGAAAAGGATATATATAGGATAAATATATATATTTATCCTATATATATCTATAGATATACAGGATATAAAGGACAAATAAAGGATTATTATTTTTTTTAAAGATTTTATTTATTTATTTGAGAGAGAGGCAGTGAGAGAGAGCATGAGCGAGGAGAAGGTCAGAGGGAGAAGCAGACTCCCCATGGAGCTGGGAGCCCGATGCGGAACTCGATCCCGGGACTCTGGGACCATGACCTGAGCCGAAGGCAGTTGTCCAACCAACTGAGCCACCCAGGCGTCCCTAAATAAAGGATTATTACAGAGAGTTCTCATATGCCCTGTGTTCAGTTTCCTTTTACATGACTGTGGAACATTTGTCACAGCTAATGAACCAGTATTGATGCATTATTTTTAACTGAAGTCTGTACTTTCTTTGGGTTTCCTTAGTTTTTACCTAATGTCCTTTTCCATTCATGCTGACACATTACATCTAGTCAGCATATCTCCTTAGTTTCTCACACTTCATTGTTTTTGATGACGCTGACAATTTTGAGTCCTGGTGAGGTATTTTGTAGAATGTTCTTCAATTTGGGCTTGTCTGATGTTTTCCTTATGGTTAAACAAGAGTTATGGGCTTTAGGGAAGAAGATTACAGAGGTTAAGATAGCATTCTCATCCCGTCATATCCAGGATGCCTACGATCAATGTGCTTTATCACTGTTGATGTCAGCCTGCGTCAGCTGGTAGTATTGTCAGGTTTCTCCACTGTAAATAACTCTTTTCCTCCCCTTTCCATACTCTACTGTTTGGAAGGAAGTTACTGTGTGGCCCATACTGAAGGAGTGGGGAATTATGTCCCACCTCATTGAGGGTGGTGAATCTGCACAATTATTTGGATGTCTGCACAGAGAACTGTCTCTTCTCCCTCATTTAATTATTTATTTAATCATTGATTTATGTTAGTATGGACTTACAGATATTTATGTTATACTTTGAGATACTTTGTTATAATCCAGTATTATGTTATTTATTTTGTCAGCCAGATAGTCCCAGCTTTCAGGTTGGCGCCTATGACTGTGGCAGGCTCCTACTGTTTTTTTTTTTTTTTTTAAGATTTTTCATTTATTATTTGACACAGAGACTACAAGTAGGCAGAGAGGCAAGTGGAGAGGGGGAAGCAGGCTCCCTGCTGAGCAGAGAGCCCAATATGCGGCTTGATCCCAGGACCCTGGGATCATGACCCAAGCGGAAGGCAGAGGCTTAACCCAGTGAGCCACCCACGTGCCCCCCGTCACTTCTTTTTTGAGCACACTTACTTTCTGGCGCTGTTAAGATGATCCTTGCTCAACTCGTATATTCAGTGCCCCAGTCCCAGAATCAGCCATTTTTCCAAGAAGCCCTGGTTCCTTTTCCTGGAGAATGGTATTAGAAACCAAGGTCTGGGCCCTAGGTGTGCCTGTTGCTACTGGGTGGTGTTACTTCTAGGCCCTCTTAGGGAACAGTGTCAGGAAATATTATGTATATGTACTACCACACTTGTACCTGTATATTGATACTGTTTTTCTGTCTGTATCCGTGTCTGTATTAAGCTAAACATGAGCTCATCCTTATGACTGCTCCTCATCCAGTACTGCGTGGTTCATTCTAGCTTCTTACTTTGCTTATCTGAAACCTGTCATTCCAATGGTGAGAGGTTTCCACCACCCACCATACATTCCCTTACACTCAGTTTTGGTGAGAGTACTGGAAAATTGACACTGTTGAGGTTTGGTAGGAATGTTGGTACATATTTTGTGGAAAGTGCTTAGGTAGAATAAGTCAAAAACCCTAAAAGTATCAGCGGTTCAAAGGTCAGAGTATCAGTTCAGCCGCCAGTCAAGAAGGACAAAGGCAAGGAAAGTAGGAGCAGATTCCCCAGGTGGGAGGAGGGTGGCAACACCGGGAGGCAGAACATAGACTCAAATCCACAGGCGTCATTCCCCGTGCACACAGGTGAGAGCCAACATTTCTGATCATCCTGCAGATCTGCCTGCAGATCTGTAGCTGATGGTAATGGGGAAGCAAAATATGTGATGGGTGAATGCAGCAAATTCAGTTCTTCCTCAGGGATATTTTCTTGATGTTTTCAAAAGGGATTTGTTCATGGTTTAGCTTTGTAAGGAGCTGACTGGTAGTTGTTGAGAACCCTTTTTATATACCCAACACTATTGAGAATTAAAAATAAAACGATATATGACTATTCACAGAGTTTACAACCTAGATACTGTGAGATTATTTTATTTTATTTTATCTTATCTTATTTAATTTTTTTTTTTTTTGAGAGGGAGAAAGAGGGGAGGGAGGGACAGAGGGAGAAAGAGAATCTTAGGCAGGCTCCATGCCCAGTGCTGGTGCCAACTTGGGACTTGATCTCACAAACCTGAGATCACAACCTGATCTGAAATCAAGAGTCAGATGCTTAACAACCGACTGAGCCACCCAGATGCCCAGATACTGTGAGATTTATGTCTGTGTGATCAACCTGAAAAACAACTCAGGAATTTTTATTAAAAGAAAAAGGAAAAAAAAAAAAGACATCTGGGGGTAAACCTAGAGCCAAATAATCTACTACCATTACTGAACCCTTCCTGGTGCTCTGTGTTGTCACAGCCTCTGTGCTGGTCACCTCTGAGGTGGCAGCTTCCTCACAGTTACACATGTGGTATGTGACCCAAACACAGATGCCAGAGCAGAGGACTCTATAGGCTATTTTTCAGGGTATCAACTACAAAGGGACAGAAGTCTGTTGAAGTAAGAGAGAGAAGGGTAACTAATTCCAAACAGGAAATAATAACTGTAAACTATCATTGTTTATCTGAGAAGGGATTAGTGAGGAATTACTTCTCAGAATGAACTCCCCAAGTTTCTCTCTGCGCTCTTAATTTGATAGGCATGTCTCGAAGACTGAAGAATTGCTGTGATGGTCAACTCTTCAGTGCTAGGGAGAATGGGGGGTGGGGTGGGTGGAGAGACTGTCCAGGTGAATTGGAGAGAAGAGGAGGGAAGAGCACTTTGAGCTTCTTCCAGGTGGTTTGGAGAAGATAAGTCAAATTTGGAGAAACCTATAAAACATTTAATTAAGTTGTGGCTGCATTGGAAGAACAGGATTTCCCTTCAAAGCAGAAGTCGCAGGAGATGTTCAGTTGGCTGGCTCTTTATTCAAACAACAAACATACTAACTGTAATTATTTGGAGGCTATAAACAGCTGAAAGGGCATCTGAAAGCCAGTTTTAGCTGAAGTAGAACCACTGAGAGAGGAAATATGGGTCTAAGGTATAGAGGGTATCCTGTAGAATCCCCAGATGTAGTCCCAGTCTCACCATCCAGTCATGGTTTGTGTTTGGAAGGAGAACAGTGAGCAACACAAGTCAAAAACATGTGAATTACCATTTTAAAAAATGTGGTACATTATGTTTTCAATAAAGTTCCCTTGTTTGCCCGTGTGTTGGAAAGAAGTCACTCACTCATGATTCTCTGCACACCTCCATACCTCCCAGAGATTCAGATAAAACCCCCATCACCACCTGGATTCCTATATAACATTCTCCACTGATGCCTGCACCAAGATAACATTACTAGGTGTGGGGTTCTGCAGGCTTGCTGAAGTTGGGAATCCCGTGGCACAGACAAGTGGTGATCATTTAAAGAAAAGGGGAGGGGCTTACTGTTGAGCCACAGGCATATTCTTGAACAGGTATTCTAGCTTAAACCTGCATCAGCCATGTCTGGAGGACGGGTGGATGGTGCCTTAATGGGTCCACGTTACTGGAAAGAACTGAGGGAAATGTGATGATTCATCCTGCAGGGAGAGGTGAAATGTGGATCTCAGCCTTGGGCTAGTGTCCAAGAGGTGTGGCGATTCTGTGTAGGGTTCCTCAGTGTCCTTCCAACCACAGCCCTTTGAAGTAAGGCCTGAGTTCCAGACAAGGGAAAGGAGGCAAGCACAGTGGAAGAACAGTGGAAGTTAGGAGATTTGAGATGGAAAGCATCAGCCCTGATGGTGTTCGTCTTTGGTGATGGGCCTACCTCTAGACCCTACCCTATAGCAGGACCTCACTATTGAGCATGGGAGACTCTAGTGGCCTTCGGTTGCTGAGCTATCACTTACTTACATGCAATGCACAAGGTATCATCACAGTGAACCAGATCTGGGTCGTAGGGAGAAAAAGGCCCTTGATGTGCCAGGGTGTCAAGAGGATTAGCTACAGGCTACTCACAGATATCTGGGGCCCCACAGACCTTGTTGGTAGTAGTGTTAAGGAGAGAGAGCCAGAGTTGCTGTAGTATGGAGAAGGCTGGAGCCAACTGATGCTCTTACTGGAAATTGGAAATTCCATTTTTATATCACCCTGACACCCCCCCATCCTAAACTCACCTGGTAAAAATGATGACTTGAGAAGGAAAGCTCTTACAGTTTTAAATGTCTTCAACACTTGGGGCAGTCTCGTATCACCTGGGATATGTTTTTTTGTCTTCCCTTCTAGAGTCTAAGTTCACGGAGGGGCTCTATCTTTACCCTTACATCCTCCACATCTGAATGAGCACCAGAAACAAAGCACGAGCTCAGCAATTGCTTGTAAATGAATGGAAGATATCTAACCTAAAGCAGGCACCGTGTTCGGTGCTTTATTAAGGTTGAATTTTAACCTCTAGTGAAATCAAGTTTTTGTAGAGAAGGGGGATACCTGGACAGCTTTGCAAAATTTGCCTTTCACAAGCACAGAGCTGGAGTTTAGAGACCATCAGTCTAGGATTACACACAGTGTGGTTGATGGACAGATCCTGTGTTGTGGATTGTTCCTTGTTTTGCAGTTAAGTACGGAGATGGAAAGCATTTAGAAACTTTTACAGTATTTGACATTGCAGAAACACCTGTCCTGGGATCATTTTTCTAGTACTTCCTATTTGTAACAGTATTACGATAGTATTGGTTTATGAAGGGTTGGAAATGAAAGAAATAGAAAGGTCTGTCTTTTTTTCCCATCTGAAATTACACATCATTTATAGTTTGGTTCTCTACCTTTCCAGAGAGGCAAGGTGATATAAACGTGGGCCCTGGAGGTAGGCGACCCAGGTGGGAATCTGGTTCTTCTGCTTTCTGGATGGGTGACCTTGGGCAAATTACTTAATCTCTGTTCCTCAGTTTCCTCTTCTGTAAAAATGGGCTACGATGATGATGGAATTTTTTATACCTATGTCCTGAGGTGGTTGGGACTGTAAAGAGTCCACACACAGAGCAGAGAGAACAGGGCCTGCCATGTGTGAATATTGCACGGTTACTGGCCACTGCTCTTCTTATAGGTGAAAAGCAGACCCGGAGAAGTGGTGAGAGTTGCTTGTGGTTACAAGGCTACTCCAAGAGAGACCTGGATCCCCAGATTATCTCAGCAGACTCTATGTTCTCACTCTTTCCTCTTTCTATCCCAAATCTCTCCTTCCCAACAGTGATCATACTCTCGGAATTCTTGCGTGCTTATTTCCAACTCTGCTCTGACCCCTCATTTGCTCTGTGCCCTCTTCACACTGTTTACTGTAAAACAGGTCTGCCTCATTGTGGTCTCAGTCAGATCCTTGTCTCCTTGACCACGACAGAATCACTGCTCTACTGTGTTCTGGGACTTTGGTCTCTCTGTTGGAGCCATCACAGAGATGACCTGGCTGGCCGACGTCCTGACAGAGCACCAATGAGGACGTGGCACAGGAACACTGCAGCAGAGGTGAGCGGTGACTGCAGATGTTTATGAAAATGATGACTGATTTTCCTGCAAAGAAAATGAATCACATAATATGCTCCTGATGCTGGCCATTAAGTCAGTCCTTGTGGGACAAGCAATATTGACCTGTCATGGAAAGAGCAGTGGGTGACAGTGGACGAGATGTTTTAATTCTCATCACTCTGCCCATATGAAGGAACTGATTTACTAAGACTGGAGTTAGTCTTACTTATGTTTTGTCAAAAAACAAAACAAGAAAATTTAAAAAATGTACTCCCTTGGCTATCTGCCAGGCTTACTAAAAAGTTCTGTATTTTGAGAAGATAAGGAACGCTGTTCTCCTCTTATAATGCCTCCTCCCTCAAGGCTTTAAAAACCCATTTTTGAACCCTTTCTAAATTTCATGTCCTTGGACCTTTTTACGCCATATTGCATTTCTTAAAAAATGATTTAGTGAGGATTTATTGCGTGCTGAACCCTTTTCTAAGGGCTTTATGTATGTTAACTCATTTGAGTCTCTCAGCCACCCTGGGAAATACATTCTCTTTATCCCCATTTTAAGTTGGGGCAAAGAGAGATGCAGGGACTGGCAGGATGAATGTGTTGGTGGCAGGTGTTTACAGGGTCACCTGTTCAACCGTGCATGAGGAGCAGTGAGGGAGATGCCATTCATGCCTTTGCCCCTCAGCCACCCTTCATGCCCCTTCTCCCTCCTTCTCTGTCTCCTCCCGACCTTTCCCCTTACCTGAGAGCACAGTGTTCCACTTTCTGTTTTGTAGGGCAAAGACAGGGTCATCACTAGAAGTTCCCACCACTTCCTGTCCATCTTTCTCTGCTTGAGAACAAATCTGAACAATGAAGTTGGGCAACTTGTCATACAGACCCTACAGTCTGATGCAAGCCTCCCTAGGACTTGGGCTTTCTCCTCATTTTTGTCTTGAGTGTTCAGTAAGATGTTTTTAGGAGGGAGGGAGAGAGAAGAAGAGAATGGGACTGTGGAGTAATGGGAGATATTTTAGAAGCTCTGGAATCTAATTGTTAACCCCATCATTGATTAGCTTTTCATTGCTTGAATAGAAATTGGGGTGAGAATATTGAGGAATTCCCCCAAATGGTTTGTGGCCAAGGGCCAGATTCTTTTTTTTTTTTTTTTCCTTTTTTTAAAGATTTGATTTATTTAGCAGAGAGAGAGAGACAGCATGAGCATGAGCAGGGGGGTGGGTAGAGGGAGAAGGAGAGAGAATCTGAAGCAGACTCCATGCTGAGTGTGGAGCCTAACACAGGGCTCAATCTCACAACCTTGATATTGTGACCTGAGCTGAAACCAAGAGTCAGGTGCTAATCGACTGCACCACCCAGACACCCCCAAGGGCCAGATTCTTATACTATTTCTTTTACCGTTAGAAAGCAAAAATACTGATGGAAGAAGAAAAAATATGTGACTTAAAATTACATAAGCAGCAAGTATATTCTTATATCAGATTGGATTCCAGTAGTATTCCAGTGATCTTAAGAAGGCTACCTCAAAGCAAATGGCAAACCAAACAAAAAACAAAACAAAACAAACATTCAAAGACTAGATTGACTAATTTTAAACCAATACTTTTCGATGTTAAATAAACTGAACATACAAAAGTCTAGATGGATGAGATCTCAGTAAGCTGTCTCTATATTTTACAAGATTCCATAGTGTGGTGTACACTGTATTGATTGGGAAGGACATCTTCTCTTCCTAGAGCAAATTAAGTCTGATCTGGACACAAATAATAATCAGTGCTAATACTGCCATGCTGCCCAATGCCCAGAGAAATAAGATATTTAGTAAATGTTGTATAAGATGGCAGGTAAGACTTCTGTGTCTCTAGCACACTTGTAAACATGAGGTGAAAGACCAGGGCATATACTCGAGTTTGCTTTAGAGTTCTGGAGCTTGTCTTGCCTGCCATTTTTTGTTGAGTATGGGAAGACTAGGCTAAAAAGGGTATACTTGCCAGAAAATAAGAGAAAGATAAATTGGAAAAAACTACAGACTTTTAGAAATGATTAGAATCTTCGAAAGTGAGATCACTATCTTACACATATGTTATATTCCTTAATTAATTTGGGTACTTTAGGAAACAATAAAGAATTGTCAGTTTGAAAGAATTTAATGTAACATCTAGAAATGAAACATAGACAACCCATTTTCTAGCTTTGGAAGTGAAATATAGACAATTTATGTTAAGTAGAAGAATTTTACAGGACTTCAGATTTATAGAAGCAGATCGCAGAGCCTTGAATTTAAGGATTTTTATGGGAAGAAAGGTAGAAAACAACAGGGACTGGGAAGTCTAAGACACATCATGATTAAACAATGGCTCTTACTGGCTAGATGTTATAGTATAGCACAGATGTATTAAGTTAGAAAGAAAAGGAAGTTTCCAGAGACAGTCATTGTGGACTTAGTAGATCCTCAGATTTGTGATACGTCAATTCAGGGGAGTCAGTGTATAGGAAAGACAGGGCCTTGGCCCTAGTGGGTAAAGCAGAGATCATAGAGATATATATGTACACATAGATTATCTCTGGTAGGATTGTACTCTCCGAAGTCACAGAATAGTGAATTCTCCACACTGAGGACTGAGTCCTCAGACCCACTGAGAGAAGCTCAAAATGGAAGTTCTGGGCTGTGTCACACAACACTGAGCGCTCTGATGAAGACTGTCTTGGCAGGGCCGACAAGAGGGACATCGAGGAGGCAGGGGATCTCCCAAAACCATTCTCCCCATGCTCCAGATACCTTCTTCCTCTGTTGCTCTGATGCTGACCCGAGCCTGTGGACCGCATCTTTCCTGGTCCACTCTTCAGGTGATGCTTGGCAGGCTCAGGATTTGCCCCTGTACCTACTTCTCTGTGCAGAGCCATTGTGTATCCTCTGTGCTTGCTGATTCAGTTTGAACAGCTGCTGGACTTACTAATCGTTGGCTTACCATTTTCCAAGTAAAATCATGATTGTCAGTTTCATAATTTTACTTAAGATGGACGCTCTGGGTAACCATTGTGTGTAGTAGTCATGCTGATTGTGATGTTAGATAAGAAATAGCAGGAAGCAATAAAACCAAACGATAATTATACAGTTGTGTATTTAGTTAGTAAGCCAGCTATCTACCCATAAGATTTATCCCAAGCTACAAAATTAACCATTGTATTTTTCCTCTCTTTTTCTCCTGCTACTTGGAGAAAGTTAACTTGCCTAGAAGAAGGTAAAGAAGAGTTGTGAATGTTTCAGAATAACAGAAAATATTTCTTCCTTTGCTAATTGTTAATGTTTAAAGACTCAGGACAATAAATAAGCAAAAGTAATAGAGAAACACATTGCTCTCTGTACAAAAGAATTCACATCTGAATGTAGTCAAAGGCAAAATATTATAACTGTTGGAACATATTTTCCATACTGTTTCATAGAGTTAGTTTTATGTTAAATAGATGAGTCATGGGCAGTTTTACTTATGAGTTCTGTGCTCTTTCACATTTACTAGTAATGTCTATAAAATATGGACATTTATATAAATTTTAGAAATATATTCACATTTGATATATATTTATAAATATATAAGTATTTACACATTTACTATATATTATTATAAATATTTAGCAAATAATGTACTTTTGTTCTCATTTATAATGTATGCTACAAATAATTTCTGTTAAATCTCATGTAATCAAAAACTCACAGTGTGATGATCTTTTTTGTAGAATCTTGGCTCCCATGCTGGGGAATATTATTTCTCTGAGATGTACAAATAGTTTCCGTTTTTTAAAAATGTAATTTGCAACTATGTAGTTTTCTTCTAATAACAGCTTCTCTCAAAAACACAGAGCAGGGGTCAACAAAAATTCCTGGCTAACTAAAAAGGAATTAGAGAAATCCTCATTAATTTGACTATTTAACTTTTGTTTCTACTTGTACAATATTATTTTCCCCAGTAAAACACCAATTTCTAATTCAAGAAATGATATCAAGACAGAGGAGAGACAGAAAGAGAGTTTGAAAAGCCATAAAGTAGCTTATAAAAAAACGATAGTTTTTCTTTTAACGGGCAGCTGCCAACTGCTTTCCCTGCAGCTGTATCAGACATGGTCAAAAGAATATTCTTGAAAGAGAAATGAAATATATGTTTAATTATGTCTTTAAGCTTATGTAGGAAATCACTTTTCTATCCTGCAGAACTAAAGAACTACTTGTGTTAATTTAACATTGTACTTCATGAATTATTTTTGTATTACCATGCTGATTAAGGTCATGAGGGCATGGGCCTAAAACCATGTTAATCCCAAATCAATATGCCTCTTTTGTTACTATAGATATTAGGCATAGTAAGCATGGTAGTGTATAGATTTTTGAAAAGTGGCTTGGAAAATGAGCTCATTTTATGATATGGACTATTGAAAATGGAATTTGTGACTATTCAGATGAAAACTATTTAAAACAAAACAAAACAAAACTCATTGACACTAAACAAATCGAATTCGATTTTTCCAGTGGAATTGTCAGTTCTACAATACCATGTGCCCTTTTAATAGACTACGAGATTCAACAGTGGCAGACATTTCAGCCTGATTGCCAGAGACTCATATTTACCCTTTGGAATATGCAAATGGGATTTATGCCTCTGGTGATAATAGTGAATTTGCAAAGATAATAAGAGAGAATAATATGAATTTCATTAAGTGAAATTTATCTTCATATTCAGTAGATTAGATCACGCTACTTTTTAATGCCCTGAGTTTGCTGCAGTCTTCTTGATGGGCTCTGTTTTTCTGCTCTGCTTCCTTTACTAACAACAAAAAAAAATTCTTGAATGTTGTCTTAGACACCATTTTGGTAGTCTCACCACTGTTACTGTTGATCAGATAATGCCAAACTTAATCACCAGATAGCTATTTAAGTTTGGAAAGAGCAAGTAATAAAACTCCTGACTCTCTGTTTTTTATAGTTGGCACAGTATTAGCATGGATTATCCAATAGAAGTTTCTGGACACTTGGCAAGGTGTGTGGTGATGACGTGGAGCCAGCATGAGCATTGTGGTCCCTCACCAGACTTCAGGCTCCGTAAGGGGGGCATCATTTTGTTGTGTGCACCATTGCCATTCCAACCCTAGGACAGTACTTCTCACCTAGAATGTGTTCCATAAATCTTTTGAAAGAATGAATAAAACAAATCAGGGCAATGCAAACTACTATCAATTCGTTTTTTGATGTTTATGTTACCAATTTGGTAGACTAGGGATACTACCCAAAAAGTGTGCGTGGATATCAGCAAGATATTTATCAATTTGTACATGATATCCTTGAGGGAAAAGTAAGTATGTGTTTGGTCACAGTTTAGTCACTTCAGAGCCTGGCCAGTGGTCACTCAAAAAATACCTATTGAAAAAAAAGAAGCCTCTGGAGAGTAGCTGTATGGCATGCTGTGGTACTTCTACGTAATCTTTTGCATGGAGATGGTTGAAGACATTCATAAATTAGGTGACAGCGGACTTCACAAAGAACACAATGGGCTGATAGAGTGGGTAGGAAGTAAAAAGATGAAACATCAAAAGACTAATGCAAATGCTTTTTAGTACCTAGGTTCAAAAAAGTATAAAAAATATAGGCTGACAAAGATGTAATTTTCTAGTAGTTAAATATATAATGTGAATTACATTTGAGATATAGTTTGATTGCAAACTCAGTGTGAAACAACAATAATCTGATATGGTCTCTAATGTAAATGTGATTTGGGACTGCATTAATATGTATTTAACCTTGGGTCTGTGGTTCATGAAACCTGATATTGTATGCATCTTGTACCCTATGTGTTGTTGTTGTTGTTCTTCTTCTTCTTTTTTAGGAGAAAATGTTATACCTTTTACTAAGTTCTTAATGAGAACAGTGACTTACAAAGTGTTAAGATCTAAGTTCAGAAGATCAGTAATAGTCTTGTTTGTATACAGGTCAGGTCAAAGTATAGTTGTACCATTGTAATCAGTTCTTAGACGTACATTTTAAGAGTAATAATGATAAATTGAAGCATCTCTAAGGAGAAGTGAAAGGTCTGAAAATCATGACCTATGCAAGTAGGATTGAAGGAACTGAGGGCTAGGCTTGGAAAGAAAAGATCGCAAAGATACTGAATGACTTAAAAAAAAAGTTTTTTGGGGTGCTTGGGTGGCTTAGTGGGTTAAAGCCTCTGCCTTCGCCTCAGGTCATGATCCCAGGGTCCTGGGATCAAGCCCTGCATCAGGCTCTCTGCTCGGCAGGGAGTCTGCTTCCTCCTCTCTCTCTGCCTGCCTCTCTGCCTACTTGTGATCTCCGTCTGTCAAATAAATAAATAAAATCTTAAAAAAAAAGTTTTTTTCTGACTGGGAAAAGCTATAAATACTGACAGTATCTATTACTGCTGAGACTGTGAGGAAGTGGAGAGCCTCATAGTCTGTTAATGGATGTGAAATGCTGTGGTTGTGTTGCATGGCAGTTTGGCATGATTGATTAAATGAATGTTTATTGATAGGTAATTTAGAGAAATTTTGTGCATAGGCACATATGTGCAAAAGCACATATACAAAGAAATTTATAAGGGTATTTAGAAGTTTTATTAATTGCCCCAAATTGGAAATATTCAAAGGTTTTATCATAGTTAGGTTATATCCTTGATACAACTATGGAATACCATGCAGCAATGAAAACAAAAGAGGCAGATCTGTAGGTTTTGATATGCAGAATATCATCAGGATTTATAAAGTGGAAAAAATAGCATGCTGAATATAATATGTATGATTATAATTTCATTTCCCTATGTGCATAAAGAGATAAAGATCTGGAATAATTCATAATAAGCTGATAATAATGCTTCCCTCTTTGGGATTCAGGGAGAGTCAGGGGGCTCCATATTTGCATAAATTGTATTTTTTCCATAAAAATGTATTCAAGTGGTTTAAAAAATAGGAATGAGTAATAAGTGGAAGTTATAAATGAAAAAAGTGAATAAATACAATTTTAGAGGATTTATACATGGAGAAACGGTTACATTCCTTTTTCTATATAGTTCCAGAGAGGAATCGGGGTTAGCTACATTAGGTTTATTTTAATTCTGTATATAGATATGTTTTAAAATGGAATTGGTTGTCAATTATTGGCTCCATTCTCATTGAAAAGGTTGAGACAGAGCTTAGATAACTATTATTGACTATTCCCAAGATGTTCTAAAAAGAATCATCCTATTCAATAGGGAAAGATTAGTAACATAATTTTCAATTTTATGAGTTTATGACTCTCTGGCTACCTCATATCTAAGTGCCCTTTTGCTCATATATTCCACCATTCTCGTTTAGAGTCCCTTGACTCAGCAACCTGTCTTTTATAGTTTACTTCTGTGATCTTACTTACTTTCATGATTTCTTTCATGCCCAACCTTTCCCAAAGTAATGCATACCAGTGGCTCGAGAGGTGGTTGTTAGTGCTGACATAAATATGACATAAATACTGATCACAGAATTCTTAAATTAGTGGGGGGAAATAGTTTTTGCCCTTCTCAGTGCTTTCGGTTGGAATCAAGGAGAAAATTGTTAACATTTTTCTAGTACTTGATACTGTTCCCTTTATAACCAAGTGTAAGAAGCTTTTGAGCTTTGAACTTAAGTTATCAACCAATGCCATATATATAGCTAAATAATATTTTGTTTTTCTTGAATGTGTTGTGGTTACTATCTGTTTTTGGTGGCTGTAGCCTGAACTGCTCATTACCTCCTAAATATACATCACTTCCTTCTTCTTTATTAAAGGAATCTCTTTGTTACTGTTAGTGGCAATGTGCCAGGTAAAGGCCTAGCTTTTTTTACACCTAGGTGTGGTCATGTGTCTTCGTTCTGGCCAGTGAGATAAGCAGAAATGCCA
Source organism: Lutra lutra (assembly GCF_902655055.1). NCBI lineage: Eukaryota > Metazoa > Chordata > Mammalia > Carnivora > Mustelidae > Lutra > Lutra lutra. The sequence goes on from NC_062289.1 coordinate 15,033,772, forward strand.
TGTGTGATATCCAGGAAGGATGCTTAAAGAGTGCTTCTTCATCTGAGAATTGCACACTGTGTACCCTAGCCCCATTCTTCCTTCCTGCTTCTCATATAGCTGAGATGGCTGGAGGAGCAGCAGCTGAACTGGACCATTAAGCAGTCTTGAGAACAATGGACTCATACTAAGAAAGACAAAGCAGAAAGATAGGATACTGCTCCCTAATTATTACTATGATGCTACCATAGCTAAGATTGGATTTCCTATGTCTTGACTACTTTTGAATGAGAGATTTATCTGTTTAAGCTATTGTTATTTTAGGTGGGTATATGAAGGAACACAATCCAGATGGATATAGCAAATATTATTGGTTTTTCAAATTATGTCAGTAATTCAAAATTTACTTATACAACAAATTTATTTGACTGATATGCACTGGATTCAATCTAATTTTGGAATTTATTTATTTATTTATTTATTTATTTATTTTTAAGATTTTATTTATTTATTTGACAGAGAGATAACAAGCAGGCAGAGAGGCAGGCAGAGAGAGAGGAGGAAGCAGGCTCCCTGCCGAGCAGAGAGCCCGATGCGGGGCTCGATCCCAGGACTCTGAGATCATGACCTGAGCCGAAGGCAGCGGCTTAACCCACTGAGCCACCCAGGCGCCCAGGAATTTATTTTTTGAATAGGTTTAACTGTGTGTGACGTCTGATACTTCATGATTTTTATTCTTTCTTCAGAGTCTTCCAGAGAGCAAAGAAATTTGCTATTTCTCTGTGTTTTAAAAAAATCTTTACTTATTTATTTTAGAGAAAGGGCATGTACCCATGTGTAAGACTGAGCGAGGGTAGGGGCAGAGGGAGGGAATCTTCAAACAGACTCCCTGCTGGGCATGGAGCCCTTCGCAGGGCTTGATCTTATGATCCATGAGATCGTGACCTGGGCCAAAACAAAGAGTCTGACTCAGCCACCCAGGTGCCCCTACTATTTCTCTTAAATAGAAAAACACATTCAATCTGCAGTCACTATATGGGTCCATCAAATCCTTTTGTAAATCTAAGATACATTAGGAGATCTTAGTGACCTTGTTATTATCACTATTTTTTTTAGATCTTAGAACATGGTGCTAATTCATCGTGTGAGGAATCATTTAATTATTATTTATCAGTTATTAACTAGGCCAGAGTAGGCTAATTAGGCCAAACAGGACTGAAATAATAAGAAAATATAAGAATGATAGAATTCCCTAAACTTGAGGCCCTCAAAAGAATGATGTAATGAGTAAAAATCACCATTCTTCAGCTTTCTTATTATGTTGTCCAAAGTACTGCAAAATATTTCTTTCAAAAAATTAAAATTTTTTTATTTGTTAAAAATTGTTTTGTTGAGGTATAATTGGCTTATGACATTGTATTAGTTTCAAATGTATAGCATAATGATTTGATACATATATATAGTGAATATATGCAGTGAAATGATTACCAAAATAAATCCGAGAATTTAGATTTTTACATTTTCTTTCCAAAATGGTAAGGGATGAAATAGAGGAAGCTGGTTCAAAACATAAGATGAATCCAAAGATAAATGCAAGGAGGCAAAGAGCAGCATTCTGGTCTTGAGTGGTGATGGCGAAATTGATCATATAAGCCACATTTGAGATTATGAGTTTTCAGATGGAGATGTCTATCTTGATTTTCTCAAACTTGAAAAGCTAGTTTGATGAGAGAACAATATATTTCTAAGGATACATGAAAAAATATGGCATTCTTACTCAGTTTGTCGTTCAACCAGGAAGGACTTCAATATACTGAGATTTTGTGACAAGACTCATAAAAAGGATGTGTTCTGGTACTATTTCAACATTTATGATGCTTATGTACCAAAATTCACTTGTTTGAGGTTTGCTGTGTTTAAATTTTTATGAAATTTTAAATCAAGTTTTTCATTATCTCTTTATTATTCTGTAAGTTTTTTGTAAAATGACTTAAAATATAAAATATTAAAAGGCCTATTTGACTCAGATGATAAATGATGCTATTTTTCCTGGTGTACTGAGGGTTAAGTAGAAATAGGTAGTTAGATGATAAATACTAAGTTCATAAAAATACAAGGTAATCAAAATGCTTGAATATAGCAAAAAAAAATCACAAAAGAGATTGTTATATATATATAGTTTGGGAAACATCACATTAAAACGATTTTTTTAATTTGGATTTGACTTGTTAAATTATGTTTTTGTACACTTGTTGATATTTTTCCTCTATTAAAATTTTTATACAGTGAAAAGTTACTGTTTAATGAGTATGGAGTTTCAGTTTGGGAAGAAGAAAAAGTTCTGGAGATGGAAGGTGGTGATATTTGCCTAACAATGTGAATGTATCTAATGCTGCTGAGGAGTAGGTATAGAGATGGTTAAAATGTGTTACTTAAATTAAAAAACTAAAACTTAAATTAAAACTTTTAATTGAATTAAAACACAAATTGCCTTCGGCAGAATGCTTTCCCTAATGACTGCTTTCGTTCTTACTCATGCCTTTATTTTGGGTGTTCTACATGTTTTTGGACAGAATTGCTTTTCTATGGATATTGTACTAGATGGATATGCTCCTAAAAGAAAGCAGATAGAGCATACAGAATCCTAAATCACTCATTTGGCACTTTTATACAATGGAGCCTATATCAATTCGAGCACAGTATATTATATTATTTTCAATTAATACCAGTCTATAATTAATATCTAACTAAGCTAGCAAATGATTAAGTACTCTGATTCCCAGAGTTCATTTGGAGCTACTGTTTTGTAGAATGTGAGAGTCATATGTAGACTCACAACGTGAGGGTCATATGTAGGGCTGTGATGAATTGATTTCGTGGGGGCCTTCCTTTGTGTTTCTCCAGTTTCTGAGTCAAGCTGCATGTAACAAGATTCTGAATTCTTATACTTGAATGTTCAGTATCCAAGACCCACTGGGGTCCCAGAGTTGCATCAGTTCCTTACTTGTCTGTTTTCCCACTGGTTTAATTGCTTTCCACACTATCCATATTACCATTCACACCTACCTCTGATAATGTTTTATTTTTCAGTTTCCAGAATTCGATGGAGGGATCATGAAGTCCACAAGAAGGCTCATTTATAAGAATTCGAATAAAGACAGATTTTATTGTCTCATGTCAGGAGGTATGAGAACAACAGAGCACAGAGGGAGATAAAACCATGTCTACATCAAAACTAAGTTTCTCTTGATCTGCTGAGGCTTATTATGAGCAAGTTTCCTGATAAACTTATTTTCTTAAATATATGGCATCATGCTAAGATGTATGGAGTTTGCATAATGAACTGTGACACAGGAAAAGTGTTTTATATGTTCCCTTTGAAATTTCTTTCTATTTGTATGCTTAATGTTACTGTCACATTTCTAAGTAGACTCTAGTTTTTCCTAGGAAATTGAGATGCTTTTGTGCTCTATTCATTGCAGGGATTTTCCTGCAATTTTTTAAAAAAAACGTTTCCACCAATGGGGTCCTTTCAGAACACCTACAGAGGATATAAAAAATATATTGTAGTGCATTGTATTGATGTCAACAGAACTGTGTGTTTTCACCCTGGTGTGATGTCAGAACAATGCAGTGCATCTTTCACTGTGCCAACTCACTGGAATAAAAGACCCATTCAGAGAGAAACCCTTGGATGGTCACAGTTTTTAGGAGTTTTTATGCATGGCCACACAAGCTTATAACTTTAAATTTTTCTTACAATGCATTATATTCTCTTCCCATCGCAGCTGAGCTTTCATACTGAAAAGTGAATATTTTTATATATAGCAGCTGAAAAATGTATCCATTCTTTGGTTAAAAAAATAAAAAATAAACACTTTTGTGGAATGATTCTATCCCAAGGCCAGCGTTAGCACATTTTATTCATGCTACTTTCTAAAACCCCTGGTGTTAAGACTGACAGCAGAATGTGGAGTTCATAGATCTCACCATACAAATTCCCAAACCCCCTATAAAAGGGATTGACAGATGTGAGCGTGGATGCTACTATGGATGCTTTGGAGATGAAATTAGAACATTTTGTATTTAGATGGAAAGAATAAGTATAAAACATTTCATTTTAGGTAGTTAGGATTTGGAGAGAAAGAGAAAAAGAAAGCACTGTGCCTTACTTCTGGAATTCTTCTCCTGACTCTTCATTTTGTTGTTTTTGTTAAACTTTTATTCCCCCCAATACAAAATTCGATTGTTAATGGTGAGAAAATTGGAAAGTACAATAAAAAGAATAAATTAAGCCACTTTAGAATGTCCTTTCTTGTCTCACCCAGAAATGTCCATTGTTGGTATGTTGGTGTGTGTCCTTGCTTTGGTGTGTATGTTGCAAAAATGGGTCATACTGAACTAGTGATATTGTAACCTCATTCTATTCCATAGATAATGAACCTTTTTCTATTATTGCCTGAGTAAATATTCTAAAGCATCATTTTTAATGACTATAAAGTATTTATGGAGGAACCATTTGTTTTAAAGCAGTAGCTTGGTTATGACATGTTATTTTTATTTTTTTTGTTTATTGTTATTTAAAAGTTTTTTGATTATACTACAGGCAGAGTCACTATGTACCCTTATTCCCCACCTGATGGACTCTTGGGCTATCCCTGTTTGTTTTCCTATTATAAATAAAACTACTGGGGCACCTGGGTGGCTCAGTGGGTTAAAGCCTCTGCCTTCGGCTCAGGTCATGATCCCAGAGTCCTGGGATCGAGCCCTGCATCAGGCTCTCTGCTCCGCGGGGAGCCTGCTTCCCCCTTCTCTCTCTGCCTGCCTCTCTGCCTACTTGTGATCTCTGTCTGTCAAATAAATAAATAAAATCTTAAAAAAAAATAAATAAATAAAACTACTATTATCATCTTGGATGCATATCTTTGTATAGGTATTGAGTATGTTACATAGTATAGCTTTCTGTAAGAGAGATATCCCACTATAGGATGTGTGGCTTTTAAAGTTTTAATATATATTGCCAAAGTATTATTTAAAAAGTTGTACCAGTTTACACCTGGAACAAATGTTGATTTCCATTTTTCCACATCCTCTTGAGCATTATAAGTAACAAAATTTTGCCAGTCTTACATGCAGAAGTTTCATATATAACTTAATTTTTATTGCTTTAATAATTAAAAAACTCTTCAATGTGTGTCGATGTGTTCCCATTTCAGTGAATTATTTTCTGTTTCAATCATATGTGTATATTTCTATTAAATTATGTCTCTTTTCATTGATTTACAGAAACTTTATCCCTTTTTTTTTTAAAGATTTTATTTATTTATTTGACAGAGAGAGATCACAAGTAGACAGAGAGGCAGGCAGAGAGAGAGAGGGAAGCAGGCTTCTTGCTGAGCAGAGAGCCCGATGCGGGACTCCATCCCAGGACCCTGAGATCATGACCTGAGCAGAAGGCAGCGGCTTAACCCACTGAGCCACCCAGGCGCCCCAACTTTATCCCTTTTTAAAATATGTCTGGCAAATATGTTCTTTCAATCTTCATTTATCTTTTTTAAAAAAGATTTATTTATTTTAGAGAGTTGTTGGGAGGAGGGACAGAAGGAGAGGGCAGGAGACTCTCAAGCAGACTCCACGCTGAGTACAGAGCCCCACATGGGGCTCCATCTCACAACCCTGAGATCATGACCTGACCTGAAACCAAGAGTCTGATGTTTAACTGAATGTGCCACCCAGGCGGCCCCTGTCTTCATTTATCTTTGAATTTTACTTGTGGTTTTTTTTTTTTTCTATACAAATATTTTTCATTGTCTAAATTTTAGTCCTCTTATGTATGACTTCTAGGTTTTATATCTTTGCTAAGAAAGACCTTCTTCTCTCAAAGGTTACGAAATAGTTTTCTGTGTTTTCTTCTTTAATCCACTTGAAATTTGTTTTTGCTTAATGGTATGAGGAAGGAATCTAACTTTTTGCTTTTCCTGAAACATATCCACTTGTTTCCAAACCATTTCTTTTCTGTACCATCTTCTGTCACTCATTTCAAGTGCCAGCTTGATATAAATTGTTGTATCTATTTGAATCTCTTTCTCTGTTCCTAGTTCAAATAATATCTGGTTTTCATTATTGTAGCCTTATAGTATGTTTTGCATCAAGAAGGATGCAAAAACTTCACTCGTTGCATCATTTGAAATTGTTGGGTATAATTTCTACTCATGGTTTGGGAGGGTCCAGAAAAGCTGTACCAATTTATACTCCCACTAGTGGCACATGCAAGTGTTTATTTCCCCGCACCTTACCAATGCTTGTATATATTTGTATTGTATAGGTTTACATATATTTTTTAAGTTGCCAGTTTGATAGATGAAAATTAGTATCTGGAAACTTTATTGTACATATCCTTGGTTCCTAGTAAGGCTGAACTCTTTTCCTATAGTTAATTCAGTTTTGCAGTTATTTTTCAATATTTTGGGGTCATTTAAATGTGCTCATGGTTCAATAACAGCTTGCCTTAACTACCGAGAGCACAGTGGTTATTCCAGGAGCTGTGACTTCGGAGTCCAAATGTTTCCACCAGAGGGTCCCCTGAATTTGCTGTAATTTCCCTAGGACAGCCATGGGCACTTGCTAAAGAAGTCTGCCCCAGAGTCAGGACCACAAAGACAGAAAGAGTTGCCTGTCCCTTTAAAAGTCAGGGTCTTAAGGTCTTTGGAAAAGGGGAGGTAGGGAGGCTGCCTCAGATGCATCCTGGGGATTCACTTTTCTGCAGTGAAAACTCTGAGATAGATTCATGTTGTTTTTGGTGACAAAAATCTTGTATAATGAAACCATTTCTACGTAACCATTTTAAGATGTTGAGAATGCTGTGGAGGCATAGCATAAGCATCCTATGAAAAGTAGTAACATACTTGGTTTCTGTGAAAAGCCATCCTCATCTGGAAGGGGAAGATTGTAATTATTTATTTTTTTTAAAAAAATGCAGAATAAGAATATTACTGCTTTATCTGATTTAATTGCCTTGACTTTTATTTTATTTTATTTTTAAAGATTTTATTTATTTATTTGACAGAGAGATCACAAGCAGGCAGAGAGGCAGGCAGAGAGAGGAAGAAGCAGGCTCCCCGCCGAGCAGAGAGCCCGATGCGGGGCTTGATCCCAGGACTCTGAGATCATGACCTGAGCCGAAGGCAGCGGCTTAACCCACTGAGCCACCCAGGCACCCCTTGCCTTGACTTTTAAACTTGTGATGTGGATGAAGAGCTGATACTAGAATTAGAAATGTTAGTTCTGTCATTTTCTTACTTGAATTATCTTTTATCCACATTTAATGATTGTGTAAAGTTTAGTTAAAACTACTTAAATTTTAACTGATGCAGTAAAGACTATTTAAATAAAAAAATTGGCAGGTGGCAGTTTTCTTTTGGCTTCCACAGTTGGCTAAGTTAAGAGGAAGAAGGCTTCACTTCACTTCACTTCACTTTGGTTACCTCTCTTTTCTTACTAGATTGCTATCTAAGGGGTTGGAGGGGTAGTGGAGGGAAAGGAAGCAAATCTAAAACCAAATTATTAGTAAGAAACAAGTCTTACATGTGCAGGTTGTGCTGTGTCCATGGGTCTAAACTAGGGTTGGAAGTATCTGTAGCTACCTGTATGAGTAGTAATATTAGAATCATATATTGGTTATTATAACATTGATCAGTGCCCTCTCCTTGTTCAGAGGGAGCTGGATTTATGAGATGACCTCTTGAGGAGAGGTTGGAACCACAGATCATCTTGCCAGAACCCTGGGCCTCCCTTATTTTATTTTATTTTTTTAAAGATTTTATTTATTCATTTGACAGAGAGATCACAAGTAGGCAGAGAGGCAGGGAGAGGGGGGGGGGGAAGCAGGTTCCCTGCTGAGCAGAGAGCCTAACGTGGGGCTTGATCCCAGGACCCTGAGATCATGACCTGAGCCGAAGGCAGAGGCTTTAACCCACTGAGCCACCCAGGCGCCCCTCTCCCTTAGTTTTATCTGAGCAAATGACATACTCCACATAGTTACTTACACCAGACTCCTACAAATAAGCCCTGTCCTTCACTTCTAACACTGAGTAGATCTCCAAATACTGTCAATTTTGTCTTAAAAATACATCTTCATTCCTAATTTTCTCCTTCTTTGTTGACATCATCTCCAAACTATGATCTCTTACCTGGACTTTCTTTCATTAGCATTCTAACTGGCCGCAGCACTTCTGTCCCCAGCACTCCTCCTCCCAGTCAATTTTTCAGTAGTTTAAATGATCTATTAAATTTTTCTAAATGTTAATTTTGAAATAATTGTAGACCTATAGAAAGGTACAAAAATAGTGCAGAGCATTCCTCTATATCCTTTATCCAGCCTGGAAAACCAGATTAACACTGATACAATACTATTAACTAAGCTAACAAACCTCACATTATAGTTCATTTTCCTATCTCTTTAGCCTCCTGCAATTTATGATGGGTTCTCAGTCTTTGTCTTTTATGACCTTGACATTTTGAAAAAGTACTTGTCAGTTCTTTGGGAGGATGTTCCTCAGTTTAGGTTTGTCTGTTGTTCTCTGCAATTACATTGAGGTTATGCATTTTTTGGTGAGAATCATCACCAAAGTCATGCTGTGTTCTTCACAGGACATCATGTCAGAGGGGTTAAATGTCTTGTGAGAGATATTAGGTCTTGTCCCAAACCTTCAGTGGGATTCTATCTCTCCGAGATGAAATACACACTGTTTTCAGAACCTGCATAATCTAGTCCCTGTGTACTTTAATTCATGCCTCATGGAATGGTGAAAACAAATGAAAAATGAGGGGCTTATTTCTCAGTGTTGAAAATAAGGGAAGAGACTTCCTTCCCTTCCCTAATCTTAGAACGCTTACTTTAAAAAACTTGTAAGTTCTTTCACTGTCTGTTTGAAATGTATGTAAATCTTTGTAAGAGCTAAAATAAACTCTTGCGAGCTTTAGGACCCAGGACCGCGTTTCTCAAGGCCCTGGGAAGCATCTCTTTGAAATGTCCTCATTAAGGAAGATAGAGCCCCTACCTACCTCCCAGTTTCTGTGGGAGGATGGAACCTAACTGCAGCGGGTGCCTCATTCCAAGTTACGAAACTACTTGTCATAAAGAGAAGTTTATTTTTCCTTTGAATAAAGCCAATTAGCTAACACAGATGGTCACCCCACTACTAAGTAAATTTAGGAGCAACTGTATGACAAATGGTGCTGTCAAGGCTTCTTACTTGACTAGTTGTTTATCCTAAGAATATGTATGTAATGGGATGTATCCACTTGGCCACGTAAAGGGGTTAGATGGCTTTCAGTCTCTGGAATCACTTAGTGGATTGCTTGTGATGAGTGTCACATTCTGGCTTAATGCTTATTCAATAATAAAATTGTTTTCTTTCTTATCTACATTTGTAGAGAGGTTTCCTGGATTGGGAGAAGATTTTGTTTTTAATTCTATTTTCCCAACACTCTTCTCCATTAACTCACTGTGGCTTTCTTTCATTTCTTGAAAAATCCCAAGCTGTTACTTGCTCTGTTTTCTGCCTGAAATCCTCCACCCCCCTCTACCTCTTTTTCTTGACTGAGCTCCTATAACATGTCCCTAACGAGGCCCTTTTTGACTACCCTAAGGAAGCCACTCCTTACACAGACCATCACATTGTCCTGTGTGGATCTTAAAGAGTACTTAACACAATCCGTAATTACTGTATGTATTGATTTGTTGACTGTTTTGTAGTGTTCTTCCCTTCACTAGAGTACAAGCTCCAGGAGGAGGAGATTCTCCTCTATCCGCAACCAGTCCTGTTATTCACAGCTGAATCCCCTGTACCTACCTAGATAACGGAGCCTGGTAACTACTATTCCACTATGACTATTAGTGGGACAGAATGAATATCAGCAGATGAGGGTGGTTATACAATGAAGATGGACATCTGCTTTTATGGTATTTCTTTTCAACTTGTAAGAGAACTTAACAGACTAGTTTTAGCAGTGTTTGTATTTGATGAGCACATAACATGATTATATAGAGGAAGGAGCACATGAACACACCTTCGTACTTGAATAAAAATAGGCCCAAATTCTTGTTTTTCAAATAGGAAAATCTCCAATGTTTAAAAAAAAAAAACCCACTCAAATATTTTAGGAAAGCTTTCATGTTAATTTTGGCTCCAGCTGGGGCTATTTGAATTGTAACATTGACTAATTGGCCAGTGTGAACATCAATTAGTCCTGAATAAAGAGCAGGAGAGGAATGCCAAGAGGGAGGAAGTGGGGATTCAGATCCTTTAGCAAGTCTACTAGGAATCTTCACATCCTCATAGAGGAAGCCTTAGGGGTTATGCTGACATTTGAAGGAAGGCTTAAAATAGTGTTTCTCAAACCTGAGCACGCATTGGAAGGCTTTTTAAACACTGGTTGCTGGGCTCCGCCCTTCAGGTTTCTCATTTGGTAGGCCTGGAATGGGGCCCAAGAATTTGCATTTCTAACAATTTTTCAAGTGCTGCTGTTGCTGGCCCAGGCCCTGTATTTTGAGAGTCATTGCTTTAAAGTGTTGCTTGACTAGAAGTTGATGGGGCTTGTTTATAACAATCTTTGGGGGAGTGATAATGCCTTAAAAAAATTAAATATTACATTCTTTTTAATTGCCAAGAAAAAGGACCTCTTTTTGCATGCTTCTCTTTTTAGGCCCCCATGTCTCTATTTTGGCTCTTACTTATTGAGTATGTCCTAGTTACATGCATCTTTTCAATTAATTCTTATAGTTATTACCAAGTTAAATATTATCTCCATTTTACCCAGGAAGAATTTAAGCTTCAGGATGGTTTGATTGCTGCCCAGCTGTTCAAACCTAGTCAGCGATAAAGCTGGAATTTCAACAGGGCTAGCTGGCTTGAGGATTAAGCCTTTTTTACTGTGCTGCTTCTCAGCTGTAAAATTCAGACTAATTTTAATTTCAGACTAATTGGTAACACCTTGAGGTGTTATACATCTAAGGAGGAAATTACTCATTTGCTGGAGGTGAGGCTGCTCTGATATAGAAGGTTGGTTAAGATTAAAAAAAAAACAAACACAAAGTCCCAACGAGAAGTATAGTATCTAGGTGTGTTACTCAAGGAAGATGGCGGACTTGCATACCAAGAGGGTTGAAGTATCTTAAAGTTAACTCTAGCAAAACAGTCATTTTCAATATGCATCTGAGTAATTTATCTAAGTTGCAAAAACAAATTGACCTTTTTTGGTTTACTTGTCTACATGAGTCAATGAATTTTTTTTATCAAGAGACACTGAAATCAAAGCGGTTTTCCTTAATATTCTAGGAATGTATGGATCACCTTGAAAATCTCTGAAAAACTAATCACAAGAAGCAACGACTGAGTTCATAATTGTTTCCCTTTCTCTAAGCCAAAATTGATGGCCAGTAGGAAGGCATTGAAATCCAGTGCACACTGACACTATTTATAAGGTCTTGATATTTTAGACTTGTAGTGCACCATTCATCCTAGAATCATAAAAGTGGTTGTTAAAATTTATACCATATTAGTCTGATTAACACTCAGATGGGTAAAAATAAAGGATTGAGGAGAAATATTTATTTCACAAGGGTTAGGGACTTTAATATACAGAAAGCTGCATAAATCTGCAGATGTTCTAATTAGATTCAGCTGAACTGCTTCAGAATGCAGGATAACATGGATTTACTCTGCCAACAACTAAGAATAACTTTTCTGATGCAAAAAATGTTCAAGTTTCAATATTGAAACATAAAATACCCCAGCCCAGGGGATAGATTCTTTTCACATCAATTTCTTCACTGGCTCAAATTCCTCCAGCAGTTAAGTTACTTCTTTATTGTAAGTCTTAAACAGAATTTGCTAAATGGTACCCTAATGGTACTCTTCCCAGGCCATAGTACCTGCAATCCTATTTTCTGTTAATAGTTAAACATTAACCTGAGATCACTAGAATACTGTCAAGCAAGTTATCCACATGGTGTTTAATTTACAATCAGGGAGTAGTTTAGGCGGTGAGAAAATCTGGCTCTTAAAGAGGATGACATTAAGGAATCAAGGGATGTATTTCATGGGGTATTTTTGTCAGTTGATTTCCATTTTTTTCTTGAATATATGTCATTTTTTAATCTCAGGAAGTTATTTCTGTGTGCTGGCAGGGTAAATCTATGTCGTCCGCATTTAGAAGTAGTTCAGCAAATCTAATCAGAGAATTTGTTGGGGCCCAAGGTATAGGCAGGTTGGGGCATGAACCCTTCTCTAGCATGGGCATTCTCCTGGATCTGCAAAGGCCTGGAGATCCCTTTGTTGTCTACCTTCAAAAAGTTCCTTCAGCATCCAAAGGCTTTATACTTCCAAAGAACCTAGCTGTCAGATCCAGTGGGGCATTTTGATTTAACTGTTTCAGCTCTTGGAAGGCCAAGTAAAGGAGAATGTTCCTTTCCAAAGGACATCGAGGGGGAACCGGGAGAGGCTGTGTCTAGAACCTCATGTTCCATCAATTGCCTTTTAGACAAACCAATGTTTGGTCAATATTCTCTCAATTATATTTGATAAGCCAACCTAGTCTCCTTAATTAAAATTTTGGCAGGCAGTCTTCATGTGAATTTCTTCCAAGGATTTGTTATAATCTCCTTGTTTTGCGGTTTCTCATTTTTAATAGTGGGAGAATAATTTCATAAAACCTTCTGAAGGAGAGTCTCTGTAAACAACAGTTTTATCTCCTGCATAATCTTTTTAGATCTCTGCATATTTGTGTGGAACAGGAAAAATAACATTGCCCAAATATACTGTGTTTTAATTTATTAATATAAATAATATAGTTATAAAAGGCACTTTCAGGAAATTGATTTGAAATAGATGATACTATGACATAAGCATTAGTTTGCAACATTAGAAACAAAGAACATAGAAAATCAACATTATTCATAGACTTACCAACTACCTACTACCGTAAAATCTGAGTCAAGAATATTATAAAATGTGGAGACCCATGGCCCACATTTTACATTTAACCCTTTGGTACTGGTACCAAAGCAACATGATCTTGTTTCCCTGTTAATCCTACACATAAACTGATACTAAAAAAAAAAAAAACTAAAAACAAAAAACTGCCAGTGATGTAAAAAAACAAAAACAAAAACCCAATACTGGTAACTGATGTAAACAAAACAAAACAAAACAGTGCCTATGACATGAAAGGAGCTTGATACGTTTTAGTTCCCACAGCCTACTCTACTCCCCCTTCTCATTTCTTAGGCATTTCTTTTCTCTCCTCTCTTCTATCAAAGGGTAAGTTGGGAATAGAAAGGATGGAATTGGAATAAGCTTATTAGAATGCTTAGCAATGCATCGTACAGGGAAATATTGGCAGATGAGTTTCAACATGGGTAAAATGAGTACAAGAATGATTAGTGCCTCTTCTCATTCCAAGACAGCTTTCTCTGTTCACATGAATACTGGAGATGCAGCTGCACGGGTGGCAGAGTCTGATATGCCAGAGCTAGGAGAAATTCCAGGGAGAGCCAGCTCCTCACCATCCATCAGATATTCTCAACCCAAGAAGGACAGTCCCTCAACTCTGGGGATACATCTGAATGGCAGCCACTTCCTCTTCCCATGACTCAGGCCCTGGTCATCTGGGTTTCCAAGCTATGATAATAACTATTCAGTCTTTATTTACTCAGTTCATAATAGAAAGTCACTGGAACATTCAAGACTGACCTTAGGTCATCCCTAGATTATCAATTCCAAGATTTATTCACCAAACTATGTTTCTGTTGGGATACTGTCCTAGCTGAAAATGCATAATTTTGCCTTTGTCTTTATGCTCTAAGATTAAAAACTTGCTCATTACTCATTATCATTGGACACTTCTAGACAAGAGCATCTGGCCCTGGTGAATTGAACCTTAGAAGTAAAAGTGTGTTGATATCCGAGTGATGTGTATGTATCCCTGAATCTGGCAGAAGCACTTAAGAAATAGCCATCATCCTCAAGGGAAGAGAGAGGAGTAAAGGTTGTCTTCCTTTTGCCTCTTCTGAATTACAGGCATTACATCAGAGTAGCAGGATATCCTTCACATCTAGGTTCTCCACTTACACCATCTTCCTTTGTTCATTTTTACTTGCATGTAACCTCAGTTATGTGGTACGTATCAGAGAAGAGAGTCCAGCTCTTGCCTTGAAATCTTCCACAAGCTAACTAAGGAGAAGAGTGAATTTTTAGATTATTATCTTGCTAACTGTATCTACCCCCATGTTAAACAGTATCTACTTCACTTGGTACCATCATGACCTGGCAGTCTAGACAGAGTTAATGCTCATTAGCAGGCTGGAGAGGTCCTGGATCTTCTCTGCTGGGCAGTATGATGTCACAGTTTCCCTCTTACGATACAATTTAGAAAGAGGTTGAGACCACAGGTCGGGGAGAGGGACATGCAACAGGAAGCAGCCCTTTGTCCCCTCACTTGGTAACAGTCTCACAGTACAGCAACACATTCAGCTCCCAGGATAAAAGCAGGTGTTTTGCTTTAATTAAGACCAAAAGACTATTCTGTTCTCAATAGGCTTATATTTTTAGACACTAAGGTAAGGAGGAAGAGAACATTATCCCATTCTGTGCATAAAAATAAAGATTCAGCATGAACTGCATAATTAAGAACTGAAAGGGGGAAAATGCAATTCAATTAAAACTGACAGAATAATACACGGAATCAATGGCTTTATTTGGTGTTTAATGATGATACTGTTTTCATTTCATTGTACATGAGTCATAACCAGCTTTGCCTTAGTTTAATTGTATTCCTTACAGAGTAAACTGAAGTATGCAATTTGCAATAGACTCATCAATTAGAAAGAGGCTTATTTAAGATTATCATAAATTGATCCCTGAGACTAAAACCAAGTTTTTTCCATTCCAGTATATCACTTTATTGGAATGGTGAGCAATTTAGGAAGGAATGGAGAGAGCTGTTGGTAGGGGAGATGAGGAATAGCGTGCAAAGGGTAAAGCCTGATTTCCATGAAAAAAAAAAAAATGATAGTAAGTATGTTTTCCAGTGGAGAAAATGATATGCCAATATATTTGTGATCCAGTGAGCTGAACAAAACACGATGAGATTTTAGGCTGGAGAGGAAATGCTAGATTGAGCTGCTTGTATAAAATGAATCATGGTATTGACACAAAATCAAGTGTAACAGGGAGAAGGCGTTTCTATATGTGGACTTATAGCCATAGAGATTTTAAAATTGGGGCATGAGACCCAAGGAAAGCAGAAAAGAGAGATAAGTATGATAAGTTAGGCTACTTGAGTACATCTTGGAATTAGTGGTAGAATATAGAACATTTTGCTGTTAGGCACATGAATCACAGAAAACGTCTCAGATGTTCCACTCAGTAGAGTTTCATACCACTACCAGTGCTCTGTGAATACAGCTGGGGACTCAACGTGAATTAGCAGTGAATACTGAATGTTTCTAGGGTCAGAATCTGACAGGTAGGTCTTAATGAAATGTGTCTATCTTATGTCTTTATTTCATTAGTTGTATGGATAAAAGTTGCATGCGTGACTACATTTCAAGCATACTGTATAAACAAACAGATTAATGGGCTCTCCTTTATCCATAACAGCTCTGCTCTCAAGAACTGATAATGGATTGGGTCTGGGGAAATAGTAATTTTTCTGTTAGAGAGTCAAGGGGACTGTCCTGTTCTTGGATGTTGAGTGCTAGCTTCCCAGAACATACGTAGACTGGATCGTGTCATAGGAAGCTTAGCCTTCTAACTCATTTCTACTTTCTAATATGAGAATTCTCTTTCCAACTAGGCAGTGCTAGACCCACTCTCATGCCAGTGATTCCTTTCTAGTGACCTGAAATGGACAGCGGGAAAGCAAAAGAAAGAGAAAAATCCATGTGTAAGAGTCTATAAGCCCACAAAGCAAATCAAAGAGGAACATTCACACATGCTGGATGTGGTGGATAATCTTAAATGCATAGTAAGGACTCCTCTTTAAGGATCATTTCTGTATCTTCTGATATATTTCTGCTTTTCCTTTCCTTTTTTGTTTTGTTTTGGACATTGAAAAAAAATGTCAACACATGAATCAGCAGAAGGTTTTCCAATCTTGCATGGACTGTTCTTTGAGTCAAATACTTGACTCAGATTTTGATTACATAGCCATATATAGAGTTAAATATGCACCTCTAGATATATTAACTTTATACATATGTAAGTAATCCTAAGGAGACCAGAATTAAATTGCTGTTACTCTTTTCAGCTTCTAGGATTATTGTCTGTAAAATGATATTTTCATAGGGTGATTAAACATAAGAGCTAGCATTTATGTGAGGCTACAGTGAATAGGACATGTCCTGGGTATGATTTTTATGCTAACTGTGACAAGCAAACATTGACCCATTCAGACTTTGTTACTCATTCTAGCTGAAGACAGCATTATTCAGTTGCTGGACAACTACACAGGTTTAGAAATGTACTCAGTTGCTGGGGAACAATAAACTTTGCTTCCCTTTTTAGGATTCAAGCAAATGACCTTGGTCTTCTTACCCTGTGGTTCAGCTAGTAGAGCATGTGAATTACAGATGGTATGTTTGGCCCTGTGGTATTCATTCATTCATTTCTCCCCCCTTTTATTCCTACATTCAGTAGACATGTTTTGGGCATCTCATATGACTTAGGCATTATGCCAAGTGTTAGGTATTTGTTCTAATAAATATTTTATAGCACTTTCTGTGTGCCCAGTATTGACTCATTTAATTGTCATAACAACTTTATAAGGCAAGTGTCCCTCATTTTACAAAAGAGGAAACTGAGTCATAGGTTGAATGACTTGTCCAAGGTCACACAGCTAATAAGCACAGAGCTGAGATTAGGACTGAGGCAGGCTGGCTCCAAAGCCCATGCATATGCTCCTAACCCCAAATCTCTTCTCTCCTGGAACTTACAGTCCAGAGGGGGCACAGACAACAAACAGGTAAACAAAAGAGAAACAAAAATTAACGAGTTGTGATAGGTCTGCGGGGACAGTGGTAATAGAGAATAAAGGGTAGCAGCTTAGTGTGATTAGGGGAGGTTTCACTGAATAGGGGATAAACTGAGGCTGGAAGGGTGAGAAGGAGGCAGCCAAGTGGAGGGTTGAGAGAGTATTTGGGCCAAGGAAAGGTCAAGTGTTCAAGGAACTCAACAAGGGCTGGGTGCTAGAGCAGCCAGGGGGGCCCTTGTTGCCTGAGGGGGAGAGTGAGTCAGAATAAGGTTTGAGACAAAATGCCTGGAAGAAACTATATGAGACAGAGAAAACTATTTGCTTAGATGAGAAAAATATTTCTTGGAATATGGAAAGTTTGGATGGAGATGGGGAAGTATATGGAGGGAAAGAGAAGAAGTAAGGAGGACAAGAGTTTAGGTGAGTCCTGTGGAAAGTCTTAGAGGTTTGGCCAACCACCAAGAAATTCAGAGATGCTGAGATTGGGGTGATCTGTTCCTGTGTCCTGGGTTGATGCCCATGGAAGGAACAGTCCATTTCTCAATCAGAGTAATCAAAGTATGGGGTCATGAGTAGCATCAGAGAGGCTCTGGTGTCCCAGCATGGCACCAAAGCTAAAACAGTTCCCCAGTCTTCAGGAGCACAGATAGTGGAGAGATCAGCGGGGATTGAAGGAATTATGCAGACAGCCACCAGGGATGTCTCGGGAGACTTTGTTTAGGTGAATGGGAAATGCTGTCACCAATGTCTTGCTACCATGAAAACTCTCCCTTCTCCCCAGAAAGTTAGGCTGATCCCAGAAGGAGGTTTGCTGAATGCCAGAGATGAACTCCCAGCCACCCGTACAGAATGGAGATTCAGAACAGAAGTGGAATAATGGAAAATTAGATCTGATCTTTTGAACATCTGAGTTTGTGGAGTTAGGCTCTTATTTGCTTCACATGGAGGCATCTTAGGTTTGGTAAAAATTCACCTGCAGCAAACATTCACACTGCAGGTTAATTACAAACCCCAGAATTAAAGCCAAGTTGCTCAGAGGCAACATGTGTAAACTGTGGGAGAATTGTCAAGCAGAGAGGAGGTCAACTCTCAGAAATCACTGTGGATTTTGGAAATAACTATGGTCTGTCATGAGGTAGAGCTTGAAAAAGCACAAGAGAACCTTCTGGAGTTTTAAGCTCTCTGGGCAGATAAAAAGGGGTCTTCAGAAGAAAGCATGGGGGAAAGTACTCAGGTTTAAAAATAATAAAAAAATGTTAGTAAATTAAATTACTGGTTTTAAGAAGAATATCTAGAAAAGGTGAGTTCTGAAAATGATTTTATGGCTTCTCACTTGGACTGTGAATTTTCTAAATGAACTAATCCTTATTCTTTTAGCAGAGCCAGCTAAAGTCAGAATACTGTTCTCTAGTCTAAGAAATGGCCATCAAGGTAAAAGTGAATTGAATACCCCCTCAGTGGTGTGTGCTCCTCATTTTCCAGTGATGCCTGCACCTCTGTACTCACACACACATGCACGCACGCACGCATGCACCCACACACGCACACACAGGCATGGGTAGAAATACTCTGCCTGGGGAGAGAGTTGGGAACCAGGCTTCACTGCAGGGCTGGTGCACAGTCTTAGAGGGGAATGGATAGTTTCTAAGACTATTGGAAACGTACCTGTTCTTCTGAAAAAAATGTCTTGCTTTGCTTTTATGAAAAGAAATGAACACTTTTTCATAGAATATCCCCATAACTAGATCCCACATCTAGCAGTAAAGACATAAAGAGGTTGTTTGGGGGGAGCGGTAGTCTCAGGAAAGAACTTGGGAGTGGCGGTTAGGCTTGGAGCGTTCCCATTTGCTTCTTGAAATGGCCATCCATTATCGAAATTAATGATTATGACTAGGGTTGAACTGGGAACCAGCAGCCAGAGACAGCTGCTCATGCATCAAGTTGTGTGAGAGTCAACAGAGTCTTGCCTATCAGCATATTTAAAAGGAACAGTCTTACTGTTGTATGGATAACTAGTGGAAGGAAGGGAAATATTTCAAAGTGCCAAAACCCACCGCACCAGTTTAAATGGTTCTATAATTTTCTTTAGCAATATTCACTTGTTTGAGTACCAGCATGGAGAGGAAGAATGTAGAGGCAAACGAAGACGGAGGAGACTGACGAATACTGAGAATGGCATCTCTGGGTTGCCATGGGAGGCGGTAGATTTTTTATAGTGAGAGCACTTGCACAAGTAAGCAGACAGATTGGAGGTTGTGATCAGAGAATGGGGTGTTTTTAATTTCAGAAGTTCGAGGTGGTACACATTTTGAAGTTGATGAGGCTGGAACATGATCAGGGTCATCAGTGGCGCAGATAATGTGAAGGAGAAAGTCACTGGAAGGAAGGAGATCAAGGAATTGAAAGTCAAAGTTGGGATGGGTCATCCCCATGAATGTGGAAGGCACCAAGAAAGAAGACAATCAGTAAGTTAGAGATAAAGAGGACAACTCAGACCTATAAACTGATATAATAGTAGCTCATACTTATTTGGTGCTTACCACTGTTCTAAGAGCTTTATATATTATCATTGCTCCATTTTATAGATGAGCAAAATGAGGCGCACAGAAGATGACAGACTTGTCCAAGTGACATTGCTAGCAAGTGTCAGCACTGGTTCTCTGATGAGGGCAGTCTGGCTGCAGCACCTCCATTCTTAACTACCCTGCTCTGCTGTCTCAGTGAATGGTAAGGTAACACAGCAGCTAATGGAGCCAGTGGGCACAGTGTGAAACTTCCAGAAGCAGGAGGTTTGCAAGGGGAAGAGGAAGTAGTAGTTTCGGGCAACTCAACTCTTGGCTTGGAATTCGAAGAAGCTCAAATGACAAACCAGCTTCCAATTAAGAAAGTGGCTCCTCTTGGGGGAGCACAGGTTTCCATTAAGGCAAGGAAGTGGAAGGAGCATTCTGTGGAAGGGGAAAGCATACTGGAAGTCTCCCAGGCCCAGTGGAGGGGGGATAGATACCCGACAGGGCAGGGTAAGGGAGTGGTCAGATGTACAGACGGTGGAGATGAGGATTTGGTGAGACTGGCCAAGAGGGCTTGGGTTTCTAGTAGCAGCTGTGGCTGTTCACCTGTGGAGGTGCCAAGGGTTCATTTTTGTAACCGCCAGTGAGGAAGCTATTGGTAATGCCGTGCGAGTACCCTTTGCTAGGGTGGACATAACAAAGAACCATAAACTGGGTGGCTTAAACAACAGACATTTATTGTCTTGTAGTTCTGTATGCTGGAAGTTCAAGGTCACGGTGCTGGCAAAGTTGGTTCCTTCTGGGGGCTCTGAGGGATAAATCTGTTCATGCCCCTCTCCCAACCTCTGGTAGTTTGCTAACAAACTTTCGTGTTTTTTGACTTGTAAAAACATCACGGTGATCTCTGCTTTCATCTTTGCATGCTGTTCTCTGTGTTTGTGTCTATGTCCAAATTTCCCCTTTTTATAAGGATACCAGCCATATTGGATTGGGGCCCAGCCTGTTCATTTTTTTTTTTAATTTTTTTTAAATTTTTTCAGCATAACAGTATTCATTATTTTTGCACCACACCCAGTGCTCCATGCAATCCGTGCCCTCTACCATACCCACCACCTGGTGCCCCCAACCTCCCACCCCCCACCCCTTCAAAATTCTCAGATCGTTTTTCAGAGTCCATAGTCTCTCATGGTTCACCTCCCCTTCCAATTTCCCTCAACTCCCTTCTCCTCTCCATCTCCCCTTGTCCTCCATGCTATTTGTTATGCTCCACAAATAAGTGAAACCATATGATAATTGACTCTCTCTCCAGCCTGTTCATTTTAACTGATTCTATCTGCAACAACTCTAGTTCCAAACACAGTCATATTCTGAGGTACCGGAGATTAGGACTTCAACGTAGGAATTTTTTGCGGAGGGGGCACAGTTCAACCCAGAACAGTGGGTGTCAGGGGAATTGCTCACTTTTGACCATTCCCTTTCATTCAATATCCATTCTGAGCATCTGAGCATTTGAGACACTTGACTAAGTATAGCAGGAAATATACTGATAGAATGAAACAAAATCCCTGGCTCCAGGGACCCGGAGTTGGTGGTGGTAGGAGCGGGTAGAGTATGAAAAATTCAGATACCTAAAAAGTAGAATCTGATAAACGCCATGCATAAGATACAAGCAGACTGTTACATAAATTAAAAGCTTATTTGAGAAGGGAAGTGAAGTCTTGCAGCTGATTTGGCTTGTTTTTTACTGTATAGGTAAAGAATCTCATTTCCAGAAATGTCAAATGACCTCCTGAGGGTCTACCTACCATAATTCCGCTCCTTCAATTACACCAGGGATATAAACACACTTGCGGACCCATTTACTAGCATGTCAAATGTCTTTGAAATATATCATTTAAAAAATTATTTTGATATAACTGGTCGGGAAAAAGATTACATGAGCTTGTAAACACAGTGGAAAATAATGTTTGGAAGAAGTCATAGACATTTCTATAGAGAGCAAAGTGACTGAGCTGTTGACTAAATATTGACTGTAAATCTTCAGCCACCCACTATCCACAGGTGCCAATCTGCCTACAGTTATACACAATTTATATCACATGTATTTGATGCCAAAATGCACTGTAAGTTTCTTGAATCCTTTCAAAATAAAATCGTTAACTACCTTGAACCACTGTGGTCTTCTGCTCTCTTAATAGCTTTCATCTTCCTAAGTGAGATCAGAATGACCTAACTGGGAGAAATGGACTGGGCTTTACACTTAGGCCTGGATTCTTTATTGCCCTGACAGATGAACATTTGATTATCACCAGTGCAATTCCAAAATTTTAAAAATACAATGTTGAGCTGGGATCCATGGACTAGAACTTGATAACCATGGGAGCAAAATGTCTGCCCTGAGTTTCATAGGTGGTTAGAGGTGGATTTGGTGGATATTGTGGCATATGATGTGGAAAGCATAGGAGCAGAGAGAAGATGAAGAGGAAATTGGTCTTATCCTTCGGATTTATAGTGAAATTTCCCTAGAAAGTGGAATTATCTTAGGAACTATCTTAGGGCAAGAGGGAGTGAGAAGTGGAAATCTGGAATCACTGATTTAAAATAGAATTTCTGATTTGTTGTATGCAAATGAAAAATAGAATTGGCTTTGTTATTGACAACACTTAGGACATCATGGCTCTGGGTTACAGATGGGTCTGTTTCTTGGCATCAGAATTCCTGAAGTACTATAAACTTGACCCAGACAGTGATCCTGACACTAGAGATTAATTTGCCATTTTGTTTGTGGCAATGAGGAGCAATAAGCGGAAAATGCATCATTGAGGCTCTGATTTATGAAGGACAAATAGTAGGGGAAAAAAAAGCCCTTTAGTACTTTTTTTTTTAAAGATTTTATTTATTTATTTGACAGAGAGAGAGAGATCACAAGTAGCCAGAGAGGCAGGCAGAGAGAGGGGGGAAGCAGGCTCCCTGCTGAGCAGAAAGCCTGTTGTGGGGTCGATCCCAGACCCTAAGATCATGACCTGAGCTGAAGGCAGAGGCTTACGCCACTGAGCCACCAGATGCCGCCCCCCAATCACCGCCTTTAGCACTTTTTTAAGAGACTATTTTTAGGGCAGTCTTAGGTTGATAGCAAAATTGAGTGCAAAGTAGAGAGTTCCCATATCACCCCTGCCTCCACACATGCACAGCTTCCCTCCATTATCAGCATCCTCCACTAGAGAGGTACATCTGTCACAAGTGCTGGACCGACATTGACACATCACTGTGATCCAAAGTTCATCATTTACTTACTGTTCACTTTTGGTGTTGGATGCAAAATGAATAATGGCATGTATCCACAATTCTAGTATCATACAGAGTATTTTCACTGCTCTAAAAATCTCTGTGCTCTGCCTCTTCATCCTTCCCTCCCCCAACTCTTGACACTGATATTTTTACTGTCTCCATAGTTTTAGCCTTTTCCAGAATGTCATTTGGTTGGAGTCATACAGTGTGTAGCCTTTTTAGATTGGCTTATTTCACTTGGTAACGTGCATTTAAATTCTCCTTCATATCTTTTCATGACTTGATAGCTCATTTCTTTTTAGCACTGGATGGCATCCCATTGTCTAGAAGTACCACAGTTTATCTGTTCACCTACTGAAGGACCACTGTGGTTGCTTCCAAGTTTTGACCATTATGAATAAAGCTGCTGTAAACATCTGTGTGCAGGTTTTTGTGCAGACCCAACTTCTTTTAGGTAAATACCAAGAGTGCAATTGCCAAATCCTATGAGAACAGTATACTTAGTTTTGTAAGAAACCAACCAGATTGACCTTCAAAGTAACTTTACCACTTTGCATTCTTGCCAGCAATGAATGAGAGTTCCTAGTGCTTCATATCTCATCAGCATTTGGTGTTGTCAGTATCATGAATTTGGGCCATTCTAATAGGTATGTAGTGGTGATACCTAATTGTTTTAATTTCTATTTCCCTGATAACATGATATGGAACATCTTTTCATAAACTTCTTTGGCATCTGTATATCTTCTTTGGTGAGGTGTCTGTTTACTACTTTCATGGCTCATAATCTGTGATGGATAGATATATTTTTAATCATCATAATCAAGAAGTAGCTTTAGGTCTTGGTTTTAGCTCTTTCTATTGAATTTCAAGTAACAGTACTGACTCCTCCTTCTCTCCTCTCCTCTCCTTCACTCGTAATATATTTTAGTGCCTGATATATGGCAGTCTCCATATTGTGTTTAATACATGTCAGTGACATGCAATGATGAAGAAAATTGACATGGTCTTTGTCCTTGGCCTTTGGAGGGAGATGGATAGTAACGATCTATTCTACAAATAAAAAATTGCAAACTGTGATAAGGTGAGCAAGAAAAAGGTAAGAGAGCTATGGGAATGTATAAAGGGAGCACTGACCCACGGTATATGGAAAGGGAAGCCTTTCCTGAGGTGATGGCATCTGTGCTGAATGCTGAAAAGGCAGGGGCATCAACAGGCGTAGTGTGGAGATGGGAGGTGTAGGGTGGGCAAGAATGTTCCAGAACAAGTGCAAGAGACCAAGATTGGAGTAGGCCAGGGGTTATAGAGAACTGAAAGAAGGCCACGGAGGTTGGAGCCAGCAGGAGACAGGCAAGAGAGCTGGAGGAGGAGGCAGGAACTGGATGGGCCAAGGGGTAGGACGCTTTTTCAGTGAGCAGTAAGACAAGCAGGTATTAGCATTGTAAAACTGTCCCGTAGCTGCCTTTGGAAATGCCACAGTAAGCAGGTTGGGGCAGGAAAGAGGAGAGGATGTTAGCTTGTGCCGGAGTAGTGATGGAGATGAAAGAAGAGGATTGATTCGAGAAATATTTAGGAGGTAGAATAATTTTGTAATCTGCTTTTCCCACTTGACATATTGTGAATATCTTTCTACATTTCAGGAATGTAGGTTCACATGATTAGGTTTCTGTAGTAGTTCTTTGCACAGATCAATAATGACATATTCAATAATCTCCCATTGATAGACTTTTTTTTCAATTATAAATGACTCCACAAATGATACCCTTTATGTATTAATTGTCTGGTTATTTGCTTAATGGATATTTTACATTAGATGCCAAACTAACTCCCAGAAACTTTATGTCCATTTATTCTCTCATTATAAGTGTGGAAGAATTCTGTTTTCCATCCCCTTGTATTGTCAATATTTTTATTTTAGCTGGCTAGGATAACAGTTAAAAGAAATTTAGTATCTTAACTTGCTTTCTTTTGATTACGATGATACTGGCTATCTTTTCACATGTTTACTGACCATTTATATTTATTCTTTTGTGAGTTATTTATTTCCTTTGCCCATTTAGCTATCAGGTTGTTCTTCTTTCTGTGGATTTAGCATCACTCTTCTGTAACAGTTTTCATTTATATGACGCAGAAATGTTTGCTGGGTTTTGTTTGCCTTTTAATCTCGCTGACAGGGTTTCCTAGTTTATTTTGTTTTGTTTTTACCATATATATTTTTTCACTTTTAAGGACTTGAGTCTGTATTTTTCTTTATGGTGCTAGCTTTGTTGATATACTCAAAAGGCATTCTCACTCCAAGGCTATAAAATTATTTTCTAAATCCTTATTTTCTATTATAAATTTGGTTGGAATTTGGTATGAGGAGTAAGGAAGGGTTACTTATTTAGCAAGTAGCGAGGCAGTTGTCTCAAGACCTTTTATTGAAAAACCACAATTTCCCTCCTTGATTTAAAGTGTTACCATTTTTGTTTACAAAATCCTTAGATATATATGAGGTCAATTCTGAACTCTCTCTTCTGTTTCTGCTCCCTTATCCAATTTAAATACTATTATTTTGTAACATAATTTTTATATCTGGTAGTACAGTTTTGCCTGTATTATTATTCTTAGTCAAATTTTCCTAGTGATTTATTTATTCTTTTAGAACGGAATTCAGAATTATTTTGCCAAGTTACCAAAATATCTGATTTCAGTTTTGGTAGGGATTGAATTACATTTGTAGATTACTTTTACCCTAGCATTATGGGTCATTACAAATTTTTTCAAGTGGTGATTGGAGTGTTATTTAATATTGGAGCAAGTAAAACTTAGCATATACTGTGACTGATCTTTCAGAAATATATGAGTAATTGGCAAGTATATGTTATATAATTCACTAAATCATTGTATGGTTCTACATGATTTATTCATACAACAAATATTTACTGAATTTGGCATATGATAATAGCTGCTGTTCCAGTGCTGGGGATAAAATAGTGAGCAGACAAGATCTCCTTTCTCACCTTCTTGAGGAGAGATGTGGGTGGGGGAGAAGGGTAAGCTTGGGAAGGCTGTGGTATCTATAGGCAACTCTTTTCCAAAAACAGTTGCTTTGAAACTATGAAAGGAAACTGAGTTGCATTTGGTCAGAGGGCAAAGGTTTTTGTTTTGTTTTTAATATGGGAGTTACTAGAAGATACTTATCTATGGCAGAATGATCTCTAGATAGGGAGAAAATAAATATACAGAGGAGAAGGGCAATGCCTGTAGGTTCCTTCCTATTCCTTGAAGGTGAGAGTATAGGAAATGTACTTCTCAGGTGGAGTGTTAGCTTTTGATAAAAGGAAAGGTGCTAATAAGGAAATTCAGGGAAAGTGGCCCCAGAAAAAAGTAGATTAATGTTTATTTCACTCCTGAAACTAGAGGTACTTTTGGATAGGCAGTAATTAAATTTATAATACTTTGCCTGTCATTCATCAGTTTTAGGCAAAATGGAGTGTTTTATTCCATTGTTAAACTGGGGTGTCATAGTTTCTTCATTTGGAATGGAATTGCATTCAGCATTTATTTATTTTTTTTTAAAGATTATTTATTTATTCATTTGACAGACAGAAATCACAAGTAGGCAGAGAGGCAGGCAGAGAGAGGGGAGGAAGCAGGCTCCCCACTGAGCAGAGAGCCCGATGCGGGGCTCGATCCCAGGACCCTGGGATCATGACCTGAGCCGAAGGCAGAGGCTTTAACCCACTGAGCCACCCAGGCGCCCCTGCATTCAGCATTTAAACCAGTGCTTAGAACAACATCTGGCATATACCTGATATTTAATATTTATTGAATAAATATGCAGGTTAGTGAATGAACTATAGTTTTGTATTGCTGAGCAGAATTTCTGTCGTGTACAGGTGATGTCCTGTCTCTCCTATACACCTTACTTCCGTGCATCATGTTTATTTCACTCTTCTGTGTGGATAGCAGATAAGGTATTGAGCTTGGGGTTAGATGGCTCAATTGTATTTTCTTATTTGCCCAGCCACTTTGTAGTTAGTTACTTAAGGTTAGAGAAGTTATCCAGCTCCTCTGGGTTTTACTTTTTTCATTGTAATATGAGGCAGTTGGAACAAATCTGTGGTTTTCAATCCTTTTAAACCATTGGGCATTTTCTTCAAATGGAAGCTTCTTCTGGAGCCCCAAATGTAAAGCAGATAATCTCAGACTCCTCAGCTGAAAATGAGGATATGAGAGAGTGGACCCCATCCATTCGCAGCAATGTTCTTCATCCTTTTCCACTCTTCCTGCATCTTGTAGGGACCCCTGAATGGAGTAAAATCTAGAAACCTAATAAGGTTATCTCTAAGGTCTTTAACAATTGCATAAGTGATGAATGTACACGCTTATGTTATTTTTAGTAATCCCGTGAAGTAAGGAATACATAGTATTGCTACATCTTTTATGGATTTGGGAACTGAGGTTCAGAGTTTATCATTTGCTCTAATCTCAACTGATAAATGAGGGAACTGGGACTTGAGCCCCAGTCCTCTCTTCCTTGTTTGGGCAGTCTTGTCACTGTCAAATGATTTCCCCCACTGACTGTAAGTTGATTTGGTGGAGTCTCTGGTTAAACTGTCTGAAAGAATTTCTGCTGGAAACTATTACTGCATATTTATATTATAGTTCACATCCTCACATATGTCATAAAACCACTTAAATATGTTTTCCTAAATGTTGTTCTACACCTGAATTAGCTAAGTTACAGAACCTTTAATCAAACAGCTAAGAAATAATGAGCTCTGAAGAACCATTATAATTTCTCAACAGAAATCTCTAAAATGCAAATGAAATGAATTGACTGAACACTGAAATCTGTTTAATTCTGAAATCAGTTTCATTTTTAAAATAATTTTCACATTGAGACAGATGAAGCACATAGTTTTATTTAATGTGAAACACATAAAAATAAGAAATCAATTTTAAACCAAATGCATATTGAAGAATTGAAAGCTAATCAAGATTAATTTTTTGGGTTGGAATAGGGTGACAGTTTGGGTGGCTACATCAAATAAGGACTATCCTCCCAGGTTAACTTCCCTCGAGTGTACTCGACTTTCATGTCTGAGTTTTCTCATGCTGACCTTCCCCTTGGAATGCTCTTTCCAATCAGATAAAAATGTTACTCATCCTTCAAGGCCCATTTCAGAAGCTGCTTTCTCTCTGAAGCTAACTCAACATCCTCGCTCCTGTTTCTTTTTAGACAGAATTGATCTTCCCCGTTCCCTGGGGGCTCCCCAGAACTTTTGCACTGTGCTGGTAATAGTCTTTATACTGTCATATAGCCAGTTGTAAAACTCTGTCCTCCTTGCCAGGTGTTAATTTCTGCAAAAGCAGAGAACATTAAACACTTTAAAGTTGCCCCCCCCCATTATAAAGTACTATATACTCAAGGAGAGAAAATTTGGAAAAATTACAAAAAATTAAAATGAAAAAGTAATTTCTTTTATCAATTGCCCTAACACAACCAATGTCTAGAATCTGAAATATTTTTTTTCTAAAGTTTTCTGCACCATGGACAAATAGATGTTGACTTTAGTTGGGTAGGCACTGTTGATGCTAGAAGGTAGTAGAATATGATAAAGCTGTCTTGCCTGACTCTCGATGTCTAATGTAGTCACCTGGCAGACATATATTCATGTCTGTTCTATGTTTATGTACATTATTCTATGTATATTTAGAATAGTGAAGGGCATTTGCTCAGAGGATGGACAAGCTTGTCTAGAAAGCACTCTAGGGATGCCTGGGTGGCTCACTTGGTTAAGTGTCTGCCTTCAGCTCAGGTCATGATCCCACGGTCCTGGAATCAAGTTCTGGCTTCAGGCTTCTTGCTCAGTGGGGAGCCTGCTTTTCCCTCTGCCACTCCCCCTGCTTGTGCTCACTCATTCTCTCTCTCTCTCTGATAGATAAATAAATAAAAATCTTAAAAAACAAAAAGAACACTCAAGAAATTCTAGAAAGTACTGTGTGAAGGCACTTGACTCTGGAGATCTCAAGAAATTTAGCAGTTTCATGAATTCCAACCTTTTTGCCAAATGAGAACTCTCCACTGAACGGAGCAGATAGACACGTATCCCAGAGGGGGATCCATGCTCCTGTAGGTTCTCACAGTTAATGGTCTGAGGGCGACTGGGGATGAGAACCATGACTCAGTGACAGTTTTGTCATTATACTTACGGATGGGTTGCTTACACTTTGCGCACAGACCCTGTCAGTTGTTTACCTCAGGCTCCCCACTCCTCCATGCCCTACTTCTTCAGGCAGAAGTCCTAGTCAGGAACAGCAAAAGAGGTGCGCGCCAGCCTGACCACCCTGATGGTCGCTGGCGTTCACTTACTCTAATGAACATCAGCGGAGTGACGGCGGCTGCCTTCCTCATGAAAGCTGAGTGCAAGTCTGCGTGCAGATAGATCACTTCCTCTGGAGCTCCGTGCTGACGAAAACTGAGGGCGTCTCACACTGCCCACTTAAAGGATACCATCAGTTGAGACCCTCTTGTTTTTATAGCATTTTTAAAGAAAATAACATTTATCCAGGTTCCTTGTAGAGATTTTGTAAAATGCAGAAATGTATGAAGATAGAAATAAAAATCAACCATACATCTACCACACAAAAAAGATTTCTGCCAACACTGTCATATATTTACTTCAATTTTTTTTTCTGCTAATACACATAGGTACACAATTAAGATAGTATTACGTATAAATATGCTGTCCTGTTTTTCATTTAACTTTACCTAGCTGTGTCTTGATTCAGGTTATTTTTAAGTTGGGTGAATATTCAAACAACATTTTGAAGTTGGCTTAATATTTTGTCATCAGGATGACTAAAATTAACCCAACCATTCCTCTATTGTTCCAATAGGCTGGTTCAAGTTTTCTCCATGTTACATAGAACATTTCAAAGAGTGTCTTTTTATATAAATTGTATAAATTTCTAGTTATTTCCTTAGGGTAAACATGTCATATAGGGGTTATTAGAACAAAAGGTATGATTGTCTGAAAGTTTTTGTATTTATTGATACATTTCTGGCTGGAGAAGTTACAGATATTTGCACTTCTACCAGTAATTGTTCTAGTAGATCCTTTAAAAAGTTGAGTGTTATATTTGAAATGTTTGCTATTTTGGATACACATAAAAGGTATCTTACTTTTTACAAATTATTCTCTCTAATTATTTTTTTTCCTATATTTGTCTACTTCTGTGTTCTATATAAATTGTTAACATCTTTTATGTGGGGGTCGTAATGTTCTTGGTTGTTGATGTCTTGTTTGTCATAAATATAATACTGGTTGTTGATATAAGGTAAATATGGTTTATCACATTAAGGAAATAGCCTCTTTTTTTTCTTTTAACTAAGAGTGTAAGTAATAGTATATTATGATGGGTTAAAGCCTAGGTTTGGAAATAAGGTGTTAGACCAATTCTTCCATGTCTCTAAGCTGAAATTTTTACATGGAGTTCTGTGATGTCATCTTCTGAATTTGGTGATGAGATGGTAAAAGGAGATAGTGTATCTAAATATTAGTTATTATTTTTACTTATATTAGGAAAATATGGGAATTTTGTGGAAAAATTTTTTTTTAAATTTTATTTTTTTAAAGATTTTTTTATTTCTTTATTTAACAGAGAGAGAGATCACAAGTAGGCAGGGAGGCAGGCAGAGAGAGAGGGGGAAGCAGGCTCCCCGCTGAGCAGAGAGCCCAATGCGGGGCTCGATCCCAGGACCCTGAGATCACGACCTGAGCCGAAGGTAGAGGCTTAACCCACTGAGCTACCCAGGCGCCCCTGTGGAAAAATTTTTAAAAAGATTTATTTATTTATTTGAGAGAGAGAGAGAGAGAGAAAGAGCTGGGGTGAGGGGGAAGAACAGAGGGAGAGGGGAGAGAGAAACCCAATCAGACTTCACGCTAAGCATGGAGCCCAGTGCGAGGCTCATTCTTACGACCCATGAGATCACGACGACAGACCAAACCAAGAGTCTGACGCTCAACTGACTGTGCCACCCAGCCGCCCCTGAAACTTCATTTTTGTATCTATTGAGCAAATCCTATCAGATTTATATCTTGTCTACTAATAGATTTTTACGTTGATGTGGTAAAGTACTTGGCTGCCATGGGATGTTATTTTTATAACATTCTCAAATTTGATTTGCTTTGAATTATTTTTTTAAGAGTAGATATTAATGTGGGGCTTTTAATAATCATTTAGCTGGAAGTTACCAACTTAAACAATTGATTACTTGGAGTTAATCCCTAAATGCTAAGAGAATCCTGAAGATTCTATAAGAAAATAAAATCAGCCTTATTGATTCATGTGTCAGATATTAATGTAGTGCTCACGACTACAGTTGGAAAATATTGTCAGGCAGTTTTCTTGGCCACAGCGGCCTAGCCACACTTTTGTTTAGATTTTCTAACTTATTGGGAGTAACTAAATAAGAAAAGATGGCACAGTTGTGAGGGGTGCATAGACTCTTACTTCTTGTTTTCATGGCAGAGGGCACGCATTTCCCTCCACCTTTAGAAGATTGGTTCCAAAGACTGAAATATTGAAGACTGTATATGAACTTTTTGCCAAAATCAGACTGCATTAGGACTTCCGTTTTTGTTCTTCTGATGAGATCCAAAGAGCAAGTTCTGAATGTTGACGATAAATGATGTTAATCTGCTTTTGGACTGAAAATGGAGTGCAGCATTTTTTGAGTGGTTTACTATTTAAAAAAACCTCTCTAGTGAACATACCTACTAGCCTGACACGGCATACAGACAAAAATCTGGTAAGTGGTTTTCAGTCATTCTTTATAAAAATGCAAGAACCACTGGTCCCAGCTTCTGTCAGTTAAGGGAATGGGAATAAGTAAATTTCTTTTGTGGTTTTCTTTTCAGAAAAGAGAAGATTTGTGGCAGATTTGTGTTTGAGATAGGGAGGCCTTGTTCCGAGATCTGGCAATCTCACAAGCCACAAGGCTGGGATCTTTAGATCACTTAGAAACTTGGGGATCGAGTCCAGCTCTTTCCCCACTGGGGAACATCCGCTGAGGCTGGACCCTCCCATCACTGTGCTGGGGAACTCCTTTCAAAAAAGCCTGTCTTCCTCCCTGTCTGTCTATTTGGTTCTGCAAGCATGGGGGAAAGAAAAGACCTCTTTTAATGTACTGAAAATAACATCCACTTAAAAATGTGCATCTCAGTGTAGTATCTCACTTTTCTGGTAGTCTTGGTGGAATTTCAGATACATGAATATTTCAGATACCTAAAATTTCCTACCATAACGCCAGACTGTTTCTAGAATGTGATATTTTTGATTGAACTAATTATCAGAGGTATTGCCACTTCACTTTAAAAGCAGAGGATACAGGCCATAATACATGATGATTCAGTCTTTCTGATAAGCTCTATTGATGATATGGTGTGGTAACAATTAAAGCAGTTGCTTCTCTGGTCAGTCACTGGGTCAAGGTCCCCTATCGCTTCAGGTGATTTACTTCCATACAACCCTATGACATAGGGATAGTGATTGTCATCGTTTCACAGAGAGGAAACTGAGGCACAGGGAGGTTGAGAAACTGCCCGAGACTGTAAGGTAGCTAGCAGAAGAACTAGGTTCAGACCTTTGCAGCAGGGTTCCTGATCTGTGTCCTTAACCACCACGTGGTGCTCTTCTCTGCACCTCTTGGGCTGGCTCCCTTCGGGCTGGTGAAGGCTGTTTGCCCCTGCTCTTGTGCATTTTGAGAAGGTTCTCCTTCAGCTTCCCTCCTGTCAGCTGCTGTTTCTCTGACTTCACCCCTTCTGCCTTTCAATTTGCTGCTATTCGTTGGATTGGGACTTGGGAAATCAACCTAAGAAAGCTTATTAGAATTGCATATTGTCACCACTTGGTGCTCTCTTAGGAGAAAATTGTATGAGCGGTAGTACATGAACCTGTGGATTTTGTTTTTTAATCTATGCAAGTCTTGGTTCTGGATAAGGAAGAAAATCCAGTATTTTGTAAGTGCCTAGTAATAAGGACAACACTAACAGTTATTTGTTGAGTGTCTCCTGTCATTCTGCCCTACTTATCCACCGTTTTCTTATTTCAGACCCTTGTCAGCTTCTAAAGTGGGGATCGTGCTCCCCATATTCATAGAAGGAAGTCTCTGAGAGGTTAAGAGACTTCACCAGTTTTCACCCAGCTAATAAGCTAAAACTCAGGTGGAGAACTTGCTGACTCCAAAGCCCTTGTTTTCTCATTCTGCCCTTTTGCCCTAACTATTACTCCATTTTCTTTAGCAAACATTATTTTGATTTAAATGACCTTGCTTGTTGTTAGCTTAATTACCATGGTACTTTTAGACGCATGTTTTGAAGTGTGGACTTAGGGAACAAAGTGGTCTGAGGCTTTATATCAGAAGCAGTATAAGAAATTTTTGAAGGGTTGTTTTAAACATTCAGTCATGTTTGAGATCCCAATAGATGTGAAATGATGGAGTTCAATATGTCTACACTCTGGAAGTCTAACTAAGCCTTGTTGCTGTGGGGAACAGGATGTGGGTGAAAGTGAGGAAGGAAATGGGAACGAACAGCAAGAGATGAACCAAAAGACATTCTGGATATGGAATGAACAGAAGTTTTGGCCTTATTGGGAGGTGGTGATGAAGGAAGGGTCAGGGATGATTTTCAGGTTTCTAGTTTATTTGAACTGGTGAAAGAGATCTTATGACCTGAGATTTGGAATATAATAGAAGGATGACTTTTGAGGGAGAATGTGAGTTCTCGTTTATTTTTTTTTTAAAGATTTTATTTATTTATTTGACAGACAGAGATCACAAGCAGGCAGAGAGGCAGGCAGAGAGAGAGAGAGGAGGAAGCAGGCTCCCTGCTGAGCAGAGAGCCGGATGCAAGGCTGGATCCCAGGACCCTGGCATCACGGCCTGAGCTGAAGGCAGAGGCTTTAACAAACCACTGAGCCACCCAGGCGCCCCGTGAGTTTTATTTTAAACATTTAAGTGTGATGAGCTTGTGATATACCCAGGAGGAAGTGCTCAGCTGAAATCTGCCAAAGAGGGTCTATTTTCTGGTTGTCTTCATAATTAACGGGGCTTCTACAGGTTCTTGGGGAAAAGCTTGGTGTTTTTGATGAAGGTGTATTGTCATATGTATCAAACATTTTTGGGTTGTTTCTGCAGCATTCATTCTCCCTTTTGCCGTTCTTGAAGTCACTCAGATCTGCCTCCAGATAACTCCTCTTTTTCATTCTCAGCGAAGCTCTTTGAATGGGACTAACCTACCCATTAGGTAGGCCCTCAGAACTTAAGCTTACCACCGCATCCGTCTCCTGAGTCCTCAGGATTGGTTTTATCAATTGAGATGCTTTGAGCTGCAAATAACAGGATATTTGAGTAGAGGTGTCATAGGAACCAGGAGGTTATCCCCCAACAAGATTTCTGGAAGAAGGGGCTCCACAGTTTTTTTCCATGGCTCAACAAAGTCAGTCTCTAGATCAGCCTAAGGTTCTCATGGTCTCAAGATAGCTGCCAGTTTAAAATATCTCTTCCTTTTATAACAACATCCAAAGAAGATAGACGGAGTAGATGTCTACTTACATTTCTCTCTGTTATTAATGAAGAAACTCTTTTCCAAAGGAATCAAGTAGACTTCTCTAAAGGTACTACTGACCAGAATTGCCCAGGCCCTAAAGGAGTCACTGGAAAAAGTAGTGTTATTATTATGACTGACTTAGTCCAATTATGGTTTATGCCTTAAGATGAGGGTGTGGCCCACTTCCTTGAGCCTGACACTGCTCCATACTTGAACAAAATCAAGGTTCTGCTATCAAAGAGGAAGGGGATAACAGCTATTGAATAGGCAACATATAGTCTGTTGCACTGGGCCTATGATTCAGTAGACACAAGTGGATCTTTGCAGGGGCATCCTTCTGGCTTCCTTGCTCTTCTAAGAGACCTATAAACACCCTTTTTCTATGGACCACGTGATAATGTGGCTCTGAGATTTAAAACTGCAGCCACTATCATTGCTCTGAAGGGAGTGCACCTGAGGACAAAGACAATACACAGATTAGGACACAGCTGTGAGAATCACAGCAGAGCATAGTGGGAACCTTGAGTATATGGTGGACTTCTGGATCAAACCGTAACTGAAGCTGGTTATACCTCAGGGTGTCCAGTTATAGAAGAAAACCCATTCTCTGTTTTTGCTTAAGCCATGGTAAGCTAGATTTTCTGGTACATGCAGTATGAACAGTTTTTATAGTAAATGGATTGGGAATTTGAGCAGTGAGACCTCTTGTTTCTTTCTGTCCTGATGAGGAGTCCTGACCTCATTTTCAGTTAAATCGAGTTGAACGTGATAGGTAAAATTCTAATATGCTTTTTATCTTTGTAGCAAGGAACTTTTATTTACTACAGATAACTAGAGGGATAACTCTCTGTTTGAAGGCAAGGAGGATGAGATGGCTCTTTTCCCCTAGAGACACATTAACCTCAAAGTTCTGTGAGAAATATAAATAAATAGACCCCCTTCAAAATCTTCTATATTTAGTGAATAGAGCAGCACTATTTTTCATTTTCCCTGCCCAAATGATTCTTCCAAACCCTTCCAGATTCAAAGTAAGCTGCCCTATCAGAGATTAAATGAGGCATTCATAACATGTACACTTAAATACACGATCTGCTTTTATTCGGCCTAAAAAGTGGTGCCTTACTTATGAACAAATGTCAGTGTGTCTTCCAACCTCTTATTTCAGCTCTCACCATCTTTGTCCTCTTTGAATAGCTGGCAGCTTGGTCATATTTTACTGTTGTCTGTCTTTTATGAGTGATTTAGTTTAAAATAAGCAAATAGGTAAGCAGAAAGTGCTTTAAGCCTGCTTCTTCAAAATGAGCAATGCCTCTGTCCTCAGGGACTCTCAGATTTATGTCCTTAGATGAACAATAATTACATTAATAACTTTAAGGGCTAATTAGCATTTTATGGTAAACACATTGTTCATCACACTAAGGGGAGGGACGGCTGTATCCGTTCTGTAGTATAACTGCTTTTCAAAATCAGAACCCATTTATCTTGAGTGGTACCTGCCACCAACTGACCAAGAAATACCTCCACCCATTCTCCCTGAAGCGCTGGTCTGGTTAATTCTGACAACAACGGTTGCGGAAACTCAAACAGGAAAATGGGAATTAATTTCCATTTCTACTGTGTAAACCAAAAAAAGCAACGCGGACCTTGTCATCTCTTCTTCACATCGCTTTTCCAATGCTTTTTCCCCTTTGTTTTGCTAAAGTATTTATAGGTGGCGGCGTTCAGTCTGAGACCGTGCTCCCCCGTTCCTTCCCCGGCCCCGTTCCTTCCCCGGCCCCGTTCCTTCCCCGGCTCCGCGCACTGCAGCAAAGTGCTATGGCACTTCTTTCTTGCAGCGAGTCCTAGAAGCACACTTTGATTTCACTTTAGATTTTGCAAGCTCAAAGCTAACTGTGGATAAATTTAAGAAGACTTTTCATCGGGTTATTGCCGCTCTTCCCCAGAAGCCCCCAGAAGCTCCCTTTTGGAGGTTTTCTATGCCTGCAGCCACTTCGGTACTTCCCTTAACTCATGGTTGCAGCAACTCCAAATCGACGATCTTGTCAGAAGGAATGATCTAAAATAAATATCCTCTTGTCTGCCTGCATTACTAAACCTGACAAGGATGCTTTGCCCATACCAGCTCTGAACCGAAAGTCCTTCGATGCGCACTCCTTGTCGCGTTGGTCCAGCAGCAGATGGAGGGCAGATAGAAGGCCTGTGACGGGCTCATGACATGACAATCCAAATGAAATCATCAAAGGACACCCACCTGCTTTCTCCCTCCTGGCAGCCTTTTTGGTGGTGAGGGTTACCTCATTTAAACCAAACCCTTGGAGTCAGTCAACAGATCACATTAGAACAACTCCAACAGTGACCATTTTATGTACAAAGACACGAGACGAGGGAGAAAATGTAAATCTCAAGTCCATAGTTTCACAGTCAAGGCTCCCTTCTGATGTTTTCTTTGCTACTCAGAGCACTCTATAACTTTGATATCTCTGGGAGTCATACTGGGAGCTATCTAACGGTACTGACAACTATCAGTTAATAATAGACATTCTGTCTCTTTGGTCCTCACGAATATTTTGTAGGTTTTTCTTCCCTCTTATTAAGCTTTATACTGTGGAGCCTGAAGAATAGAAAGAACAGTTGCTAAGTTTGTGTATTATAGATCTCAAAACCAGGGAAACCACTACAATGCTATGAAGGGATTTTTCTCTTCATGTTTTAAGGTTTGGTGTCCTATTCTATAAAGCCATTAAAATGCGACATTACAGTTTTCCCAGAGAGCCTTAACAAAAATTTTCAGGGAGTATAGTGATGCTTCAAAGCTGCTGAAATTACATGTGCTAGCACAAATTAAGTCGAAATTACTTGATTATTTGGCTTATCTGATCAATTAAAATAGCCAGTTGGAATAAGAGAAATCTACTTTTGTGCCGTAATTATCTGAACTGATTGTCCTTGTCACACTGTCTGAGTCATTATCATTTTTATACATCATTTCAAGAGATACAGGCGGCCTAAAAGCTTGCAAATTAGGTTTTTTTTATAAAGGAAAAAAACTAATTGTGGATGTTATTCTTAAGTTTTCATTTTATATCATATTTATCTCGGCATCTCAGAACATCTTTAATACTATGGGAAAACTACTGAGGGGGAGGGAAAAAAAGGCCACCTTCCTAATTTATCAGAAAGTCTTCTTAAATTGCGACATGTTCTCTCTTAGACTATTTGCAGTATATATTCTATTCCTGGTAAGTAGCCCTGAATGTCTCATATTAATTCTGCCTGGAGTGTGGTTGTTTCCTTAAAATGCATTCCAAGTCACACCTAAGCTCAGTGCCAAATGTCAGGTCTTTAGAAATTAAAACAACAACATAGAACTGTTTTCCTCATTATCCACCTGATTATTTTGGTCATTCTTGATCGAATTCAGAGCTTTTGCTAAAGAGAATAAGGACAGTCATCAGCCTTGGTGGTTAACCTTATGTGTTAACTTGAGTGGGCTCCAAAGAGTCCAGATATTTGGTTAAAAAGTGTTTGGGGAATGTCTGTGAAGATATTTTGGATGAGATAACATTTGAATCAGTAGATGGTGTAGAGCAAATTACTTCTCCCAGTGTGGGTTGGCACCTAATCTGCTGAGGGCCTAAACAGAACAAAAAGGCTAAGTAAGGAAGCGTTCACTCTCTTTGCCTGACTGTCTCTGAGCTGCGACATTGGTTTTTCTCCTGCCTTCAGGAGCTTGCACTAGAATTTATACCATTGGTTTTCCTGGGTCTCCAGTTTGCCAAGTGCAGACATTGGGACTTACATAGCCTCCTATAATGGGACTTACATAGCCTCTATAATCATACAAGCCAATTTCTTAACATACGTATACCCCTGTTGGTTCGTTTTCTCTGGAGAAATGTGTCTACTATATCAGCTAGCCTGTCAGTGTAATTTTGAAATGAAGCTATTTCATCATCCTGTTGTGTTAAGATTTAATTTTTAATACTCATAGAAGTATTTAATCTGATCTTGTAGAATGAACCAATAGTGAGCAAACTGCTGTTTAGCATTTTAGTCTTTTCTGATGTAACAGAGCCCTCTTGGCCCTTGGGTTCCCCAAGGAAGGCAGGGACATCAAATATGTGCAGGTTTCTGAGGGGAAGAGTAACATGGATCCAATATGTAATTTCACCCCCCAAGATTGAGACCCATAGTTTAAAACCAGATAAATGGCAATACTGGGGAATCCAAAGTAAAGGGCTTAGATAAGCACCTGCTGATTATCTCTTAATGTTATTCTTCCTTTGTTCCATTGTAATAGAGTTTATCTGGGTACATAATTGCCCTCTTGGAAACTGCATTTCCCAGACTCCCTTGCAGCTGGATGTGGCCATGAGACTCCGTTCTTGCCAGTGAAATGAAAATAAGTGTGCCAAGTACAACTTCTGCAAGTGATTGTCTGGAAGGAAATTACTTATTCTAGACTTCCTTTTCCCACTTTTCCCTGTGAGGGCCGTAGACTGGAAAAAGGGATGTGGGGGCCAACTCAACTTTGACTATGTCAGGTCTAAGGGTTCCACGTTGGAAGGAATGCCTGTCCGAGCGGCCTCCTGGAGCAGGGCTGCCTCATGTTCTATACAGAAGAGAAATAAACTTCGTCTGTATTCTTGTTGTTGTTGTTGTATCAGCTTAGTCTTTACTCAGCCTTGCTAATGCAGCTTACTGTCCTTCCTAATAAAACCTTAGCAGAATCTCTAGGTTTACCTGATACTTCTCTTCCATAAATAACTCCGTGCCTGCATTCACAGCTGTTCCTCACCACTGTCTCCCTGATTGCTGATCTTTTGGGGGCTCTTAATACCCTGAAATATCTCATATGTTATACAGAAAACCTTGTGAGTAAGCGAAAGCTATGCCTCCAAAGAGACCTGTAGATACACTAAACTTACTTTACTCATAAAGAAACTGTCTGCAAAGTGTGAAGTTGAAGGCTTAAGGTTTTTTATGAGACTGAAGCGCTACCTACTGCGCTAACGAGGCACCTTGGGCTTAAGGTTTTTAGCATCTTTATTTTCTCATTCTCCTCTGTCTCTGTCTGTCTCTTACCCACACACACATACACAAACACACACACACACACACACACATTTTAATAATAATGAATTAGAACAGCTAGTCACAAATTCAATAAGAGGCAGCATCTTTTTTGAAAGGAAATGTCAGATTGGAAAAGTTCAGTTTTTAAGAGAATCAACACCTAAGAAGCTATGAATTTGTGTTTCATATTAATGTTAGAAATCTCTCTTAGATAATGCCAGAAATACTACTGGTAGTTTGAGAGAAAGTGACTTCTGATGGAAAAATAATAGATGGATGAGGATATTTTATATTCAGAGGTAAACCAAAACCCATACAAATGTATATGTAAAAATTCAACATAGCTAGCTATTCAGCCTTGATTCTTTTTCTTTAGAAAGGAATTGGTTGGTTTTTGTAAAAATGCTGCCTACAGAGAGTTGAGTACAGTTGCTTTGTATCTTTTATACATTTGGTAGGAAAATCAGGATAAGGAACCAACTGCTGTGTGTAGATCTATGCATTCCTTTGACCTGAGAACAGGATCTGCTGGAATTGACTTGGAGGTGAGCTGATTTCACACCTCGTAATTGGCCAACACAGAATCTTGGTGGCCTGAGTCTATTTTAGGGATGGAGAGCACATGTCATTGTGCTGTTATTAAACTTCTTTTAAGAATATTTGCAAGCCAGAACTGTATTCAGAAACTTCATTATGTTAAAAAATATATTCTATTAATGGGGTAACAGTTGGTGTCAGCTCAGAATATGTTTATGTGCATTCTATGATCAAATGAATCCTATTTTCAGCAGATACTTTTTTTTTTTTTTAAAGATTTTGTTTATTTGTTTGTCAGAGAGAGAGAGAACAAGTTAGTGAGCCCAAGCAGGGCGAACAGCAGGCAGAAGCAGAAGCGGGCTCCTTGCTGAGCAAGGAGCCCTACGTGGGACTTGATCCCAGGACCCTGGGATCATGACCTGAACCAAAGGCAGACGCTTAACTGATTGAGCCACCCAGGTGTCCCTCAGCAGATACTTTTCTTAAGTCAATAGGTAACTCCTATTTCCTCTGGTTCTGATTTAAAGCTAGACTGCTTCCCCATTGAAAAAAGAGAGGTTACAGAGTTATAGAAAGTATTTATTGGTTTATGATGAATTTATATCTTACTTGATTTAATATATATTTATAAGTATTTGTTAATAAATTATGCAATATATATATATCCTACACTGTGATTTAGTCATTCTCAATTAATCTAATGTTTTTGTTGTCTTTATGAAGGCTTACGTTAAGATAACCTCTTTACTATTGCTGAAGACCCTAAATATTGAGTGGACAAAACTGATACATAGTAAAATAAGATGGATTATCTTATTTATACTAACAACAATAAGACCAGAGTGGATAGACCAGGAAAGGAACACTCTCTACAAAATGCATAAGACCATGACTTTTTTTTTTTTTTTTGGTGGAAAATGTGATTTTTTTTCCTGTACTAGTATTTATTTTTAAATTACTTTTATTAACGTATAATGTATTATTTGCCCCCAGGGGTACAGGTCTGTGAATCATCAGGCTTACACATTTCACAGCTCTCACCATAGTACATACCCTTCCCAATGTCCATAACCCAACCACCTTCTCCCTACCCCCCAACCCCATAGCAACCCTCATTTTGTAAGATTAAGAGTCTCTTATTGTTTGTCTCCGTCCTGATCCCATCTTGTTTCATTTTTTTCTTCCCAAGCCCCCTGCCCTGCCTCTCAAATTCTTCATATCAGAGGGATCATATGATAATTATCTTTCTCTGATTGACTTGGGAAAAAGGTGATGTTATCAAAGCATGGGGACAGAACCTGTAGGCAGAAAGACCTGCACTGGGACATAAGACCGTATCTTTCACTTGTGTTTGCTTGGTATAGACAGGTCTCTACTGACCTACCTCTGAAACTGGAAGGACATAGTTAAACCTTACGGAGATAATTGGAAGCCCAAATCTTCAAGTCCAGGAGAATCTAAAAACTCTAAAAGTATTTAAAAAAGGCTTAAACAGAAAACTTTTCATGAGTTTAAAAAAGGGTGGGTCGACAATTTTGTGTAAAATGCTAATTGATCTTCGTGTTCTGAAAAACAGATGCAAGTAGAATATAAAACTGTTCCTCTCCAAAGAGGTGTTCAATTTTTTGAAATTCTAATATATACCACTGTGCTTCTTTATACCTTTTTGAAAAGAGTAATGTTTTTGGTTACAGTTTCTGTTCAGACTAAAACCTAAAGTTTTACGGTTTTGTATTTTAGATTGAAACATTATCTTTTAAAGAGTTATGGGGATTTCCCCCCATTTGGAACAGACCATGCTCTTATTCTGGGAAGAATATGTAATATACAATTGTGGAATATTCCGCTATGGTGGATATTATCAATTATGCAGATATAAAGCAAATACCAACCCTTTGCTCTCAGGATGTGTTGACAGTGAGGCAATTCAATAAAAATGCTTTACACTGAAGTGTTAAGAGTTGTGTTAAATAGTGGAGATTTGCTGTATTATTTATGCTTTTATGGAATATAGTTGGTGAACACCCCTCCCGAACACACACATTCTAAATTTAAATACAGATGCTTTATGCTTGACAATTATGATCTGATCTAGATAGGATTTTAAGTTAAGACAGGACTCAAGAGAGAAAGACACATCTGATTTTCTTGTCACTTCATCTTAGAGAAAAGATTACTGCAGAGAGCGGAAGACAATTCAGAATTTTTGGGAAAACTGAACTGACAGACTTGGACTTTTATTGTCTGGGCCTTGGTGCCAAATCAATCCCTTGTCTTTGATGACATGGTTTGCCTTGATAAGAAGGGATGCCTGGGGGAAAGGTTAATATCCTCAGACATGGAATAAGACAGGCAGTGGGCCCTGGCTTGGGAAGGGCAACTTCCTCCACATCTGATGGGTCCCAGATACCTGGTCCCAGATACCAAGGTGAGGAGGTGGGTGGTGACTTCTTGGAAATGGGTGGTGCTGGTCCTATTAAGTTTGGGGCCCTAGGCTTTAAAAGTGGCCACTTTAGTAGCAGTTGTCATTTATGTTTTGTGTTACACTTTCTTCCATCATCCCTAAGACTTTATTAAAGGCTTGGTTTTGTAAGTACTGCATGGAATCAGGGTGTGTCCCATGCTTTGGAAAGAACAGCCAAGAGAAGATCAGTCAACAACTCAGTCATGGTGGCAGCAGTTGCCATGGGTGGCACATCTGGTCAGCGGGATGGCCCTCCCTGTGGTGAAACAGAAGTCCCAGTGGAATGTACGAGGGAGCTCTGAAATTAATTCAGGAGCCTGAGAAATGGTAGGAGAATCTGATGGGGCAGATTTCTGGTGGTTGGGTAAAGGAAACTCGTGCAGTAGTGATTAGATCTGAAATAAATATCTGCTGGGGTCAGGGCTAGGTGGGTTTTATGTACAATAAAGTCATTCCTATTAGAATCAAAACAAAAATGCCCCCCAAACCCCCCAAAGAAGAAGAGTTAGACATTTGGGGTTGGGGGAAGACAAGAGAAGAAAAGACAAAGTAAAATCCTGCCTTTGAATGACATTGCATTAATGAAGAGGGATGGATTGATGACATAATTTGCTCGTGGGATCATCACAGACAGGACTGAGAATGTGTAATTTGATGTATTGGAGGATGCTGCCTTGTAAACCAAGGGTTGGCCCACCTTTTCTGTAAACGGTCAGATATTGAGGACTTGAGGCTCTGCGGGCCAGCCTGGGCACCACCGTTACACAGCTCTGCAGTCGCAGCACAGAGCAGCCGTAGGCGAGCCATCAATGAATGAGTGTAGCCACGTGCCCATCAAACTCTATTTATGGACACGGAAGCTCGAATTTCATATAATTTTTAATGTCGCAGATGTATTCCTTTGATTTTTCCCCAACCCTTTAAAAATGTAAAAATAATTCTTAAGCTGCAGGCTGTATAAAAAATAAGTAGTGGAAATCAGTCAGAGAAAGACAAATACCATATGATTTCCCTCCAATGTGGAATTTAAGAAACAAAACAGATGAGAAAAGGAAAAACAGAGAGAGAGACAAACCAAGAAACAGACTTGTAACTACAGAGAACACACTGTTGGTCGCCAGAGGGGAGTTGGGTGAGGGGATGGGGAAACAGGAATGGGGATTAAGGAGAGCGGTTGTCCTGATGAGCATCAGGTGATGTATGAAAATGTTGAACACTGTATTGTATATCTGGAACTAATATATCACTCTATGTTAACTATATTGGAATTAAAATTTAAAAAGTTAAAAAATAAAAACTATAAAACTACTATAATTTTATGTATGATTGCTGATGGACAA
Source organism: Lutra lutra (assembly GCF_902655055.1). Taxonomy (NCBI): domain Eukaryota; kingdom Metazoa; phylum Chordata; class Mammalia; order Carnivora; family Mustelidae; genus Lutra; species Lutra lutra. The sequence continues at coordinate 15,077,597 of NC_062289.1, forward strand.
AACATTAATAATCTTCAAACCTTAGATGAGAAGACTTAGATATGTAAAACTTTGATTTTAATAAAATAAAGTATTAGATAGACAAGTATTAAAAAAATAAGCCATAGTTTGCTAACTTCTGGCCTAAATCAGAGGTGCTTGATGGGGCAGAGACTGTTGTGGAGGAAGCATTTGGGAAACTTTGGGATTCATTTTTTGTTTTCTAGTTGAAGTCTTTCTGGACCATTTACATACTTAAATAAATGCTCTTTTATTATAAAAATTTTTTTTAAAGATTTTATTAATTTGACATAGAGAGACACAGCAAGAGAGGGAACACAAGCAGCGGGAAAGGGAGAAGCAGGCTTCTCACCGAGCAGGGAACCTGATGTGGAGCTTGAACCCAAGACTCTGGGATCATGACCTGAGCTGAAGGCAGACACCCAACGACTGAGCCACCCAGGCGCCCCCTAAAATATTTTCTTTTCCTAATAAGGGCTTATCAAATTAGAGCTGAGTTGAACATTTGAATGGATCAGAACATGCAGAAAATCTTTTACCATGAGTATTCTGTGCAGCAAAGCAAAGCAAAACCTAGGACACTGAAATTATGGGGAAAAGAGATCCTGAGAAATTTCTGGGGAGCTAGGAGAGACAAATGAAAATAGTATAGTACCCATTATTTTAAATTTTAAAGTGAGTGAAACATCTTTGTTAATTATCTTTATTTAGTGTACAGTATTTGTACACACATATTCACACATGCACACACACACACACACACACACACACACACACACACACATCTAGTGAATGGAGGTATAAAGACTTCTTATTAGATTCTTTTCTGACTGTGACTTCCAGCCTCATCTTTTCTATAGTGATAGTTTCTCAACTTGCAGTTTTACTCCCACAGGGATCTTTAAGAACATGACCTTCAAGTATGAGGAGGGAATGACTGGGATTGAAATATTGTTCTTGAAGTCAGTGCATTTCTGAGTAACCAAGCTGTTTACAGGTAGCTTTCCTCTACTGGAATCATCTAGAAGACATGCTGACTTGCAGTAGTGTGTATTTCTGTACTGTAATGAAAGAAGGGAGACCATTTGGAAAATGTAAGGCCAATAATCATGTTTGTCACAAATTTAGCTGTAGGATATAAAAAGTCATTGCTTTCTAGCTCCTAATGAGCTATTTTCTTTTGGTCATTTATTAGCCTTTCCTGAGACTAAGCCCTCTGGGCAGCTGTCAATCATTATTGTGTAATGACACATAGGGCATGGGTATTTTTGGAAAGAAAATACCTCATTTTTCTCGTTAGTTCTGTTGAAAAGAAGTTTTTTCTCCTTATATCCAAGCAAATGTATATTTTATATCCATGCATATAAATGGATTACAAAATATGTGTGACCTCATTTCCTTGAGACTAGCCACCTCAATTTAGTAAATGTCATGTTCCAATAATATGGATAGCAATCCCAAAGAAGGTTGTAGTGATTCACGATACAACACCTGTAACAAGACAGACACCATTTCATTATCACCAGTTAATTTTTTTTCAGTAGGAGACAAAAACCAAGAACAAGCCAACCAGCACTAATGAAGAAATACTGCCCCAGTGCTCCATCTCATTGGTTACAATGGAAAGCACTTTGATTAATGAGAAGTGCACAAATATAGCAGGTTAATTGCAGATTACTAATTCCCATAATTTTTTTAAACTTAGGAAACATGAAACAAGGAAATATGATCTCTCTCTCTCTTTTTGGATCTTTTTTAAATGAATATTTCTTGCTCTTAAAATTCATTCTTAATTCAGAAGATTGTTTTGGACATAATGACCCTATCAATATAGAGTTGTATTAAAAGGACACTTTTGTTTTTTAATAGATTTTGTTATCCCATCAGTAATTATTGCTGGAGCTACCTGCCTCATATGATTTTTTTCTAGCTGGAGAAAAATTCCACTCTTATTTTAAAAGAATATCCCAATGATGGTTTTCAGGTTAAAAATTCATCTGTCATTGCTCTTCTGTTTGAATGCAAACTTCAAAGTAGATACTATTATTATTGTTGTTGTTGCTGCTGCTACTGTTGTTGGTATTATTACTAAGTACTAGAAGAGTCCTACTGTGACCATATAACATCAGTTATGAAAACTATCCTACATTCAGTAGGTATTTGACTTACCTGGACTCAAAGCATAGATATACCCACTCTTAAATGATTTGAATTACTAAATCATTGACACCTGAAATCTCATTTACACAAAGATAAGCCAGGAAGCAAGCCTCCCATAAACCTTGGAGCATCCTTGTGACAACAATGCTGTGCTCCGGATGAGAGACCTTGTGTCATTTTATTGCCTTAACACAAAGGCTGACTAAGGAAATCAAATGGACAAAACAGAACGAGCACCCCATAAAGTTCTAACTGTCCTGATTAGAGCAGAAATCCTTAGTTATGAAAATTCACAAATTAGGAGACAAATCTTGGAAACGAAAATGTAAACATAGAATTTATATCCCTTTTAAAATATGTTACTTAAAACTACTAGGCTCAGCCCATAACCCCTAACATATGAGCTGGATGTTTTTCTAGTATATGTGCTGCCGAAGCGAGCACAAGCTGGATGTTTTTCTAAAGAGAATACTTAACTTGAACATTTATGACATGTAGAGTTATATACTCGTATTAAAAGTATATCCTATAACTAAAGAGATTAGAAATCCATATAGTATATTTCCTTCAGATGGAGAACATGAGTTTTGCCAGTCAGACAAACCTGAGTTCAAATTTCAAGTTCCAGTTCTATCCCTACAAGTTGTTTGAGCTTGGATAAATCATGTAACTTCTCTGAGCCTGTATCCACATTATGTATGTATGTATGTATGTATGTATGTATGTATGTAGAGAGCATGGTTGAAGGGAGGGGCAGAAGGGGGAGAGAGAGAATCTCAAGCAGACTCTGCTCGGAGCTCAGTCTCACAGCCCTGAATCATTCATGATGCAAGCTGAAATCGAGAGTCAGATGTTTGACTGAGCCACCCAGGTGCCCCTGTTTCCACAGTTTCAAATACTACCTACCTATCTTGTATTGTTGTTACTTGAAATGTATCTATCTCATGCACAGTAAACCTGTATGGTAAGTTGTACTGCTGCTTTTTCCTCTTGCTCTTTTGTTTGAATCCAGACCCCATGTTGGGATTTTTATAGAACACTTCCATTTTCAGGAACTATTTGTTTTTTATGATTTTGTTCAGTAAAATTATTTATTAGAAATTAGGCTTTTATATTATTAAATGTCAGGCCCAGTTTTCTATGGGACTAGTAGAATGGGTAAATGTGATTTATGGAACTCCCAGCTAACTGGAACTTAACTTTCTTTCTGAAAAATAACTAGTTCCTACTTTATTTTGTTCTGGGATGGCTTTATGTGAACTCCACATCTTGTTTATAAATTTTGACTCCTTCTTGACATTTGAGAAAATGTTTGCCTTCTTCCCCACAAGAATGTTTTTAGAAGTAAAGTTTATTTAATGGTATAGTTATACTTTAAATGCAGTTGGCTACTAATTTGTTTTTAAGTATGTATGTATGTTTTTAAGTATGTAATACTAACATAATAAAAATGTTTAGGTATTATCTGGTTTTATGATACAATGTCAACATAAAACATAAAAATGACATAAAGTCATTTCTAGGGTTTTGGCTATGTCCACACATACTTAAATTTTTAATTATTTAAAAAATAATAAAAATATTTAAAAAATATTTTTAATTATTTAAAAAATTTAGATAAAAATTATCTAAAAATTATTTAATTATTTAAAAATAATTATTTTAATTATTTAAAATTATTTAATTATTTAAAAAATGAGATATATATATCTCATCTGAGTTTATAATTTCTAGAATTCTCTGTTTAACTCTAAAATGTATGTGGCTCTATGTACGTTTATCAGTTGTATCACCCCTCACTGAAACAGCATTTTTTTCCCAATAGTCCACATTTATTAATTATCCAAAATATATCAGGCATCAGCATATAGCAAATATACCAGATTTCTTTTTTTTCTTTAAAGATTTTATTTATTTATTTGACAGAGAGAGAGAGATCACAAGTAGGCAGAGAGGCAGGCAGAGAGAGAGGGGAAAGCAGGCTCCCTGCTGAGCAGAGAACCTGATGCGGGGCTTGATCCCAGGACTCTGAGATCTTGACCTGAGTTGAAGGCAGAGGCTTAACCCACTGAGCCACCCAGGCACCCCAAATATACTGGATTTCTTAACAAACAAAACTTGATATTAAATAAAAAAGATAAAGCGAGTGTGATCAATAGAATAATGGCCCCTCCCAGAGGTATCCATGTCTTTGTGAAAATGTTATTTTATACAGCAAAGGGGGAATTAAGGAAGCAGGTGGAGTTAAGGCTGTTTATTAGCTGACGTTAAAATAAGGCAATTGTCCTGGATTATCCAAGTGGACTCAGTGTAATCACAAGGGTCCTATTACGGGTTGAATTGAGTAATCCCACCCCATTCCATATGTTGAAGTCCCGACTCCCATTATCTCAAAGTGAGATATTTTGGAAATTAGGATCTTATTTGGAAATAGGACCTTTGCAGAGGTAATCAGGTTAAAGGAAGTGTGTTAAAGCAGAACCTAATTGAATATGACTGTGTCCTTGTAAGAAGAGGAAATTTGTGGACACAGGTATAGAGGGAAGACCATCTGAAGACAGGGAGAAGTCATCTCTTGGCCAAAGAGAGAGGCCTGGAGGAGATCTTTCCCCCGCAGCCCTCAGAAGAGCCTCCAGGCTTCAGGAAGAGCCTTGTTGCCCTGGCCCCAGCAAACTAAAGCAGGTCCTTTAAATGTGGAAGAGGGAGGCAGAAGAGTCACAGAGTGGAGGTGTGAACAGGATGTGACCTGCACGGCTGACCCTGAAGATGGAAGGGGCTGTGAGTCACGAATGCAGGTAGCTTGGAGAAGCTGGAAAAGGCAAGGACATAGTTTCTCCCATAGCACTTCCAGCAAGGAATGAATACAGCTCTGCTGACACCTTGACTTTGGGCCAGTGAGACCCATTTTGATTTGTTTGTTTGTTTTTGAAGGATCTTATTTATTTATTTTAAAGATTTTATTTATTTATTTGACAGAGAGACACAGCGAGAGGGAACACAACAAGCAGGGGGAGCAGGAGAGGGAGAAGCAGGTTTTCTGGCAAGCAGAGAGCCTGATGCAGGGCTCGATCCTGGAACCCTGGGATCATGACCTGAGCCAAAGGCAGACATGTAAGGACCGAGCCACCCAGGCGCCCCAAGGATTTTATTTTTAGGTAATCTCTACGCCTGACATGGGGCTCAGACTTACAGCCCTGAGACCAAGAGTTGCATGGTGAGACCCATTTTAGTCTTCTGCACTCCAGACCTGTAAGATAATAAGTGTACATTGTTTATAGTTGACCGTTGAACGACACAGGTTTGAATTGTATGGGTTTACCTATATGTGGCTTTTCTGGGGCAAACCCAGTCTAGTACTGTAAATGTATTTCTCTGCCTTATGATTTTTCTTAATAGCATTTTCCTTTGTCTAGATCACTTTATTATAAGAATATGCCATATACGTATAACATACAAAATATGTATTATTTGTTTACATTAGTCAGTAAGGCATCTGGTCAGCAGTAGGCAGTTAGTGGTTAAATTTTTGAAGGGTCAGAAGTTATTTCCAGATTTTTGACTGTGGAGGGGTTGGTGCCCCTAACCCCCAACCTTGTTCAAGGGTCAACTGTACTAATTTGTTATAGCTGCTACAGAAGCCCTGTATGTGAGTTGAACGTCTCTTGGATATGAAATCTGATTTCCTTAGGATTTTGCTTGGCTTTCTTTTGTTCTGGTTTTATCATTTTGGGTTCAAAGCTTTTGGGCTCATTTTTCCCCTGTCTGCTATTTTAGAGGACACGTAAAACATTTTTTAAAGGAACTTGTCATGCTTTTTTTCTCCCTTTCTTAAGAATTGAAGACTCTCTTAGGATATTCCCCTGCTCTACATAACGGGAAGTGTTTTAAAAACGGGTACCTTTTCTAAAAAGGCTGGAGAAGCCCTTTATAGTAAGACATTCAATAGACCCACTTTTTTAATTCTTCTCTTTTTCTCTGAAATTACTTTACAATCCTGGATGTACCTCTTAAGTCACACCACAGATGGCCATTAGTATACTAAGAATTAGGGATTGACTTTATCTGTTTGAGTCCTAATATATTCATTTTGTATCCCCACAAGCCTCCTCCGTAATTCCAGAGTTTTTCACAGTAATTTAGCATTATGTAAAGTAACATCTAATAGATTATCTTGAGGTAAAATACAATCATGCAAGAAGAGATTTTTTTTTTTACACTCTCTGCTTTTTTCACTGTTGGAAATGAAATTAGAAAAAGGAATTATGAAAAATTGTGTGTGTGTGTGTGTGTGTGTGTGTGTGTGTGTGTGTAGCAACATTATAAATCTCCAAATAACATTCAAATTTGTCTAGAATGAGCTTATAACGAATGCTTTAAAATTATAATTAAGGCATGCCTAAATCAGAGATACTGGTTACTCACTGTAGACTAATTTCACATGAAAAAGTAAGAAATATAAATTCCATTATTTTTGTAACTTTTATCGGCTGCTGTTCCTTTAATAAATATCAAATACCTATAATAAAAACTTATCTATTTATGGACATGTCCACTTCTTCAGTGTATATCTTAGAGAAATATTGCCACATTCATATTACAAACATTAAATTTTCTGAACGACAGAGTGATGTACATTAATAAAGTCTAGGGAAACTTGAAATGGTCAGAAGAAGGCCATGAGGGGAGGAGAAGCCTGCCTTCTAACTTTAAAACACATCTTCAGTATTCGCAGTGCTTACCACCAGTACTGACTACACTAATGATGTTGGTTTAGAATTCCTTGCTTCATACCAAATGGCAGAATGTGAGTTTGTTTTTCGCTGGCCCCTGACATTTACACAAGAAATGAATAATATCTAGCATAAAGAGAATTCAGGAGGCCAGTTTTAGAACAAATGAAATTTGAGAATTTAGTATTACAGATTAACTGATAAAGATCTCACACTGGCCTATATTTATGAGTGGTAAGCGTGAGGATCAAATTAGATAATGTATGAGAAAACCAGAAGAGGCTTAAAATGGGCATTGTTACAAGTAGTGTGTTTTTTAGAGTTATAAATGTCACAATAAAACTCCAGTATTTCTGCCAAAAATTTTTATCTAAGAAGTTCTAAATACTTTATAAATATTAACATAAATCCTCGAGTTGATTCTGTTTGGTAAGAAGACTGAAGACCTGTAATGTCTAGTGTGTGGCCAAACACTGTGTCACGTTGAAATACGAGTTTTACTATCTCAGTAGCTTACAAGGTTGTAGAATCTTTGAGTTCCAAGGAAACATTTACCTCTGAAGAGACCCGATTTTTAGGAATCTGTAAACCTACAAAAGTTTTTTGGTTTGGAAAATACAACATTTCAACTATGCAATCACTGGTCTCATCTTTCCGATACATATTTGAGAGCCCAAAAATCAGTTTAAAAACAAGGTGGGAAGGGAGGGTCTGAGTTGTCAGGAGAGAGTTCACAAAGTCCTTCTGTTACAACTCACATTTTCACTCATTGGACCCTTTTTACTCCTGGGACTGTCACTGGAAATGCATTACTCTGCCAAGGCACCTGAAAAAAGTGTCGTGGTCTGTCTAGTGTCCCAGCAGATGAGAAGTAGCCAAAACTATGAGTTTTTTGAATTAAAAAAACCCCACAGTGTCTGGGACCGGTTAATATAGAGGCAAACAGTCCTGCGCTCCTGAGTGGGACCCGAGGGAATGTTTTCTAGTCTGGCTCAGTAACGGTTATTCATGGTAATGTCTGACTCATCATTGAAAGAATCTTTGAAGGCACTGCAGTAGACATGGCAAGGGCACTGCGGACTCATCCCACTAAGGTTATTGATCATCTACTCTGTGCAGAGCAGAGGTGAATGAAACACACTTCTGCTTCCTGGGGAGTGTACCTTTGGTCTACTGGGATGGCAGACGGATGTGAAAAGAAAAGATAGTTCTATCTACAAATGCCCTGAAAGTGGAGACTAAATGTTGTGGAGGTACACACATTCCTTACTTAAGAAAATGGGATTTCTATTCATTTCCTTTTTTTTTTTTTTAAAGATTTTATTTATTTATTTGACAGACAGAGATCACAAGTAGACAGAGAAGCGGGCAGAGAGAGGGAGGGAAGCAGGCTCCCCGCTGAGCAGAGAGCCCAATGCGGGACTCGATCCCAGGACCCTGAGATCATGACCTGAGCCAAAGGCAGCGGCTTAACCCACTGAGCCACCCAGGTGCCCCGGGATTTCTATTCAAATTGAAATAATAAAAATAGTTTAGATGCTGAAAGTTATACAGTGTCAACCCTAGCTTAGTAATGTAGAATGACTTATTTCCCAGATATTCCCAGAGCTCTATCATGGTTTTCTTTGTTCTGTTTTGTTTTTTTTCTAATACTTAACTACATTTAAGGAATTGTAATTTACTTAAACCAATGACAGAGATGGCCACTGTCCGTTGTACTAGAGGTGCACTTGCTCTGAGTCATCCCCAACCTGTGTCATTTTGGCACCTCACTGTATGGTCTCAACAGCACTGCACTATATGAAGATGCGCTTTACTACTAGTACTTTCTTTTCCTTCTTTCTTTCTCTCCCTCGCTACCTTTTATCTATTTGTTTAATTTCAAACAATATAAAGAATCATCCAGGGGAGGACTATCTATCTCATTTCATTTAGGTCATGAAGTTAGACACCATCGAAGGCCAATTTTTCCTCCATAAGCTACTACCAGCTTTGATGTAATAAAAAGCTGTTACTACCATCCAGTGGGATAAATTCCCTGACTCTTGCTTTAAATAAGATAAAATAAAATTTTATAGACCTCCTTCATAAATCCACAATAAGTCATTATTCTCTCTGTGACATGTAGCACAAGCCCAGAAAACAAGCATCATGTTAAGCCACATGGATATTAAAGATTTACACTCTTTCAGCCAAAAGAACGACAACAGTTCATGTGTATTGAGGCATGGATTCTTGTTTGTTAATTAAAATAATACTAAATGTGGGGTGCCTGGATGGCTCAGTCAGTTCAGCATCCAACTCTTGGTTTCAGCTCAGGTCAGGATCTCATGAGTTGTGAGATTGAGCCTTGCCTGGGGCTCTGCACTCAGCTTGGGGTCTGCTTGAGATTCTCTCTCTCTCTTCCCCTCCCCCAACTCAGGTGCGCTTTCTCTATCTTTCTCTCTCTCTTTCTCAAATACATTATAAAGAAATAAAATAATACTAAACGCATTAAAGGAATGCTATGGTTTCATTTTCCTGATGTCTCTTATTCATCTTCTCTTGGTCTTTTTTTTTTTTTTTAAGATTTTATTTATTTGAGAGAGAGAGAGAGTGCATGAGTGGGGCAGGAGGGCAGGGTGCAGATGCAGAGGGAGAAGCAGACTCCCCAATGAGCAGGGAGCCTGACTCGAGACTCAGTCCCAGGACCCTGAGATCATGACCTGAGCTGAAGGCAAATGCCCATCTGACTGAGCCACCCAGGTGCCCACTTGGTCTTAGGTCTTGTCCTTGAGGAATACTTCCACCTCCCCACAAATTAGCTACAAAGGAAAAGAAGATATTAGGCATGCTTGTTACATTGTTGTTTGATGAATGGGTGGAGTTCCTTGGTAGGAGAGTTTTGGGGTCCCATAAAAAATACAGTGCCCAGTAGAGATTCCCACCTAGGACTTAAGTAAACAGCTTCCTCAATGTGCCCTGTAGCCTTGCCCCATCCTATAGCCACTCTTGCTTACTTTCACCCTGTGTGGCTCTTGAGATGTTTTAAGTATGTTCTTTTGTATATATATTTTTTAATCATCCAAGCTAGATTGTAAACTCCCCAAAGACAGGACCAAATATCTTCTTTTTGCTTTTTCCATAATTCAGGTACAGATCCAAGCATGTTAGGGGAGCAGGATAAACACTTGCTAATTAATCATAAAAGGTGCATCTGCTCTCTTTCATTTCTGTCCCTTGGATCAGGAAGATGGCAAGAATAAGACATAAAACTTCTCCGGGGCATTTATATCTTCAAAGTCTCTTGTTCCAAAGGCTTTACCTCCTGTGAAGGTTAGTGAACTATGATTTTGCTCTAAATGCACTTCTGTCATTGGCTAAAAGCAATGGCATTTTGGAGAAACTGAATAAATATATTATATATACATATATAATATAAATGTGTGTATTTGAGCAAAGACTGGGCTATGTCACCTCGATTACTTAAAATTCCTGCTTCCCTTCCTCTCAAGGCTCCCTTCCTCCTTTTCTTTTTATCCTCATAGTACTTACTGCTAACATGTTTAATTCACTTATTTTGAATATTTGTCATCTGTCTGTCCCCACTAGAATGTAAGCTGCAAGAGGGCTGGGATTTTTGCTTGTTTGTATCTTTCACACTAGGATAGCCCCTAGTACACAGTAGGTGCTCAATAAATAAGTGTTGGATAAATCAGTGACAGAGGCTTTGCTTCCAAGCGGAAAGGGCAGTGGTCCAGGAGATGTAGCATCTCTCTCGTTTGACTCTGCTTGACTCTGTTGATAAGTAGCACTTGTATTTTTAGGTCTGTTTTCCCCATCTGTATAATACGAGGGGTGGTATATAAGTTACAGATCCTTAATGTCTCTGCCATCATTCAAATCCTCCATAAACAGAAAAGCATCTTTTGAAAACTGCCATTGAACTACGTCTTAGAAAAATTTTAAAACATTTCTTCTAATGTCGGTAGGTTTTCTTAAATTTTCTAAAATTTCCTCCTTTAGGTGATGGTTTTGCGTTATAGTAGGAGAAAAAAAATGTCTTTCTTAAAATAAGGGACCACAGGTCATAGTCCTATGTCTACCGCAGGCTTGCTGTGTGACCTTTGGATGATTCACTTAACCTCTCTGGAGACGAATTTCTTCTATGAAATGGAAATTGATAATTAGCAAGGTTGCTATCAAGTGAATGCCACCAAGGGAATGTTTGAAAAGCAGAAAACTCTGTGCAACTGTAAATTAATATTGTAATTATTATTATTATAGGTCTGAGGATAATCTTAGATCAGGGCATCTCAAACCATCTGTGCTGATAGGCTGGCTGCTTTTATTTTCTAATCTGTTATATTGGGAGGGCGTTTATAAAGCACAATGAAAGTTGCTTAATAGAATAATGAAATGAAAAAAAAATAGACAAGCCCAAATTTAAAATTTATATATGGATTTAATTGAAAAGAATATTTCTCTGTCAAATTGCTATAGAAGTTTGTGAACACTTCCTCCCAGTTTCTGTACTTTGCTTGTTACGGAATAGCACTAGCTGACATGTACGTGGCCTCTGATGATTCTTCTGGTTTGATTATATCATCAATGAGTGACTGATCAGAGAGGTGTAATTTAAAAATATTTTCTGTTCTTAGCTCAACAATTGTTAGATTTTCTTTTATGTATAATGTGAAGAGTTTAATTGGCTGAAGGAGATGATAAAATTTGTAAACAAAAATTAAGTAAGTTGAACTAATAAAGAAAAGCACAGACAGGACCAAAAAAAAATGCACTGTGCAATCCTCTAGGAAGACAATTTTCCCCTTGTTTTAAAATTTCATTCAAGTACATAGCACTGATAATGTTGGAACCTGTTAAATATGGCATGAGGGATGTCTCTGAGTGCACGCACTTACCTTCTTCTCCTTAGCTGCTTCTCCAAGCTTCTGTTACTACCTTGCAGTGTATGTCTAGCAGAAGGGAAGGGTAGCCACCAAGCAATGGGGAAAAAGTGAGTGAACTTGCTTTTGCAAACTAATTGAAGTACTTGTAGTCACCACACAGGGCTTGTTAGGGATTTTCAGAGAAAAGAGTCTGCCTGAATGATAAATTAATTGTCCACCTTACTGACACAGTGCCGAGGACACAGACTGAGATTTATCATGCACACTTGCTGTAAAATTCCGAGGCATAAATTAGGGTGTCTACAGTGGCTAACACGAGCGTGGCAAATATGGTGTGATTTCTGCAAATTGCAGCTAACACCTAAGAGAAAGTTGTGAGCATAGACAGACATTCATGGCTTTGATGGCAACTTAAGGAAATGACCTTCCACCATTTCTGTCCTTGCACCCAGCCCTGGGAGGCAGAATTGGAAAGGTGGTTGGGTCCTTGTGCCTGGCTGTGCTTTGGAATGTGCCCATCTTAGTTAGCAGGTAAATTTTATTCTTTCTTCACATGTCATCTCCCTTCTGAGGCACAACTCAGTGCCACCAGGCAGAGTATATAGGGCACCTGTCTCCACAGTGCTTGGCACAGCTTCACTGCCCAGTAAATCTGAGCTCCCCACTCTGCACAGCCCCTGCCCTGCTTTCCTCCATGGTGTGGTGGCTGCTTGTGCTCTGTTCGAGACTGAGAACTTGTGGGGTATAGATTCTTGCATTTCATGTTCCTGCCATAAATGTTAAGTAAGTGAATAAGGGCTCTCATTCATTTATTCATACATCCATGCTGGTTTTTGTTTGTTTCTTCCGTTCAGCAATCTAATGTCTTTGCATCAGTTTGGGAGAACAGGCTTAATTGTCAAGACCCAAGCCATATCCCTCCCTTTTGCCCATTAACTAGTTTGGGGTGTCTTTTCTCAGAGTGTTGCCTATAGGTTATCTGCATCAAGATTGCCCGGGGAGTTTGTTCAATGCAGGTTCCCAAGTTCCACCCCGCACCCATCAAATATGGAGTCTTAGTTTAGCACTGTTTTTACTTCCGGTTAGTTCCCTGCTCTCACCCTGATTCAGTGAAAGTAGAGTGAAGAGGGGGCGCCTGGATGGCACAGTCAGTTGAGTGTAGGACTCTTGGTTTTGGCTCAGGCTGTGATCTCAAGGTCATGAGATTGAGCCCTGCCCTGGGCTCTGCACTCGGGGCAGAGTCTGCTTGGGTTTCTCTCTCCCTCTCCCTTGACCCTCCCCTCTAAAATACATAAATAGATCTTAAAAAAAAAAAAAAAGAGTGAAGAAAGCCTTTCAGTGACTCTGGCAAACTTTGAACAGCCACTCTTTGGGATGTTGCTAATAATTATTCTATAATCTCCTGAAAGAGTTTACCTTGCTCGAGGGATGGCTGCCTTGTCTGTTGTCACTCTGCCCAGGGACCAAGCCAGGGCCTGATGTTAAACCCAGGCCATCACCAGGGCAGCCCAGCCCTCACCGAGTAGTCCGGGTTGTTGGAGGAATAGCTGTGGTGATAGATGATGAGTGTTCACCAGGGACTAGGACCGAAGGCTGGAAAGATCAGTTTTGGTTCATCTATAGGGCCCAGGCTTCATTTTTACACATTTAACTCTCTTGCTCGGTGTATCCAAATGTTTCTTGTCTCTTTAGAAAGAAACCCCAGGATGGGACAATTTGATGATTTTTTTTTTTTTTTAATGTAGCATGCCTCAGGTTTCTCAAGAAGAGCATAGCTTTAGAACTATTTTTACTTTTACTTTACCCAGATAATCCATGCTCCCCACCCTTATTCAGTGAAGCTAGAGTGAAAAGAAAAATGAGTTCTTAGAAGATTGGTCATGAAAAGGTTCTCATTTATGCCCATGAGGGAAAAGGAAAAGATTTCTAAGCTTGGTACATTTTTCTTTCTTTCTTTCTTTTTCTGTTTCTGTTTCTGTTTTTCTTTTCTTTTCTTTTCTTTTTCTCCCCTGCTCTCCTAGCTTTTTGTCCCTGCAGCAAGACAAATGAATATAAAGGAAAAATCTACGTCAAAAAACTCTCTGGAAGCTTTGAGCATAAAAATGTTAAATCTTTGGGATAAGGAAAATTGAGTCCCTCTGTAATGCTCTGCAAAATGTATTCTAGGGAATGCAAAAAGAGATGGAACAAGAAAGTCACATTGAAGTCATTTACCGAGTTTGAAGCCGGAACGACAATCAGTCAGTCAAAAACACTTGTATTCAAAGATTTAGAGACTTGTCTGAGAGAGTGTGGAAATTGATTGTTTAGTTCATAAGGGGTCTGGAGATGTTTCTGAGAAATTGTTTAATGTATGCCCTTGGACTTTAAGAAAGAAAAAGGTTCAGGATCAGCTTTGAATAATGGTCTCTAGAACATAGAAGGGGTCACTCAGAAAATGTGAAAAAATTGTTCATGGCCTAGATATTTAGAATAATTAAAAACAGTGGCTTCTAAGTGGTAGGGGAATCAAAAGTCCGCTGTGTATACTAAATAATTAGAAATCATTTCCTCGAACACATTTTATGACCAAGACAATCATGCTTACAAAAGCCGACTAAGCGATATGGAAATTTAAGAAAACGTGAAATGTAATTTGAAAATTCAAATAGAATCAAGCACCAATATGCTATTACTCATTTCAGAGTTAAAGATGAGGGAGGAATCCAGTGAAGAAAAGGGTTGAAAATTTGGGATAGGTCAGGAAATCCATCGATCCATTCATTAAGTCAGAAACAGGCTCTCAACTCCACACCTGCTCTGCACCAGGTACCACTGATGGCAGAGAGAAGAGAGGGGAAAACCTCACTGTTAGGAGGTTATATTCTAGTGGGGGTAGACGATAATAAGAACCAAGACAAAACAATAAAATATTTCACATACTAAGACATGATACAAAGAAAATAAACCACCGCAACAGATGTGAAACAAAATAAGAGATGGGGAGGGACTGGAGATGGGGTGGACTGTGTTGGCTAGAGAGTCAGATAAAGCAGCCTGCAGGAGTTGACATTCGTGCAGAGGCTTGAATGATGTGAAGGCGGGACCCCTGCAGCCATTTGGAGAAAAGTTAGGCAAAAGGAACCACAAGTGTTAAGATCCAGAGATGGGAAGGAGGAAGAAGCTGTTCGAGTGACAGAGAGGCTAGGATGGCTGGAGCATGGAGAACGGAGTGAAGAGATTAGGAAATGAAGTCAAACCATAGCGCTTGATTTTCTTGTGTTGCAATAGCCTTGTGATACTGTCTTGAACAAGGAGATGATGATGACCAGTTGGGGATCCTGGGAAAATGATTATTTTTCTGATTAAAAGTCACAGACTCAACTGGCATGCAGTACTTTCATCCTTTGTTTCTTTTCCTTCCTGCCTGGAATATAGACATAATGCCTGGAAATAGAGCAGCCGTTTTGCAACTATGAGGACAAAAGGCACATAATAAGGATGGCCGAGCAGGAAGCCAGAGAAAATTTGGTTCCTTAATGATTTTGTCAAGCAGCTGTACCAGCCCTGCACTGCCAACCTCTAGACTTTTTGTTACAGGAGAAAAAAAGAAAGCCCTTACTTGTTTAAGGTAAACTGCTTGCATCTCTGGCTCATTTATGTTTTAGCATTTAAGCCATTATAACTGGGTTCCTAAGTTGTGAAGCTAAAAGTGTAAGTGGTTACAGACTACATCATGTAGGGCTTATTGCCACAGTAAAGATTTTTGTACTTCATTCTAATTGCAACGGGAAATCTTTAGAGGGTTTTAAGCAAAGGAGTGATACCATCTAGTTTGTTCTTAGAGAGTATTCCGTCTGCTGTGTGTAAATTAGACAGCAGAGAGGCAAGATGGAAGCAGAGGGGATAGTTAGAATTGCGGGAGATTATACTGTTCCTTCCATTTTTTTTTTTTTTTTTGCAAGTATTTTGGTGTCGTTACACCCTCAAAAATTAGATGTTGTAATAGTATTATTAGCTAGGCTGTTTGACAAGTTCCTAGTGTCTGGGAATATAGGATTAGGGGCTACTTTTTGTAGCACACACTTCAAGGACTGACTTGTCAGCAGCACAGGGATACTTGGGTGTCTCCTTTTAGCTTCCAGATGTTGAAATGATGAGAGTTAATTAGTGGTTATGTACTCTTGTCTCCCTGCCTGATCGAGCTTATCCTCACTATTGTAAATCTCCCACCACCCTATTTTTTTCTCTTTTTTTGTTTCTCTTGCTAGGGATCATTAAAACATTAGCCAGAGCTGTCCACCAAACTAATTGAAGGCCACCAGCCTGAAGGATTGTCCTAATGAAAAACAAGGGACTTAGAAAATTGATCAAATTGGTTTTCTTAACTGCCTGTGAATTGCTATTAGCTTGGGAATTAAAATAAGGACCAAAATAAAAGGATGAGATATACTCAACCCACAAACTAATGATTAGAAAGTTCTTTTTCCCTATCTAGGCTGCAGAGGAAAATAAATATTTTCCTAAGAGATAATATAATCTTCATTTCAGTATTCTATTATAGCTCAATAGAAGTAAGATTTTGTTGAAATAATATTTTACTTATAAGCACCTAATTCATATATCTGATTTCGAGTTGAAGAACATATAATCTGTATGAGAAAAATGTTGAAAAATAAGTAAAAGACATAGGAACAATAATACGATATAGTGCCCTAAAAATGTCTTAAAAGTAGAAAAGATGGACTGTAGACATTTGCTACACATTGTGGAGATCCAAGAAATAAGTGACAATTCTAAAAAGCATTCATTTTCATTTTAATGAGAGCTGTATTTTCAATGTGTATGAGAAGCCCTTAGTATTTCTTTCAACACTTACATGTAGCATTGCAGGATTTTCAAGCTGGAGAACTTGGGTTTGAGATGGTCCCTGTGGACTTGGGAGAGGTGGGGTCACTCCTCCTGCCGGCCTGGGGGTATCCCGGGGCCAAGAGTGATTTCCTGCGTGAATGAGGAAACGTGCTCAGAGGATAAGAAGTGCCTGGACAGTGTGGCCAGGGCTGGCTAGAGGGGGCCAGACTCTCTCTCTTCTCTGCTCTCCGTCTAGTATTACTCTCTTCTCTTCCCGTCAACTTATGCGGTGACCTTTATCTGACTTTTAGCTACATTAATTTATGGGACATTTTGTCCAGTTTGGGGTCCAAATTTATTCATATTTCTGTGCATAAAATCCACTAAAACAGACTTCTACATAAATCTTTATTTTATTTCCTTCATCGGGGTTTGACAGTGTGACATCCTCTTCTTCAAGTTGCAAGCCTCCATACTTGTTTTTGTATTTACCATCTTAGAAAATCTGGGCACCATGCTCTGTTAGGATTTTACCAGGATTTTGCTGACTCAGTTACTAGATGAAGGGCAAGTACTATTAGTGACCACCATGAGCTGTAAGATTTCTTTAAATTGACACATTCAGAAAAAAATGTTTTTTTTTTTTTTCTGTTCTTTCTTTTTGTTTGAATCCGAAAATCTAGCTTTAAGTCATTGTTAATTTATCATGTACAAGGCAGGTTTTTGTGGACCCCTGGGGTCCTGATATAACCACAAGGAAGATACTATATTCAATTTTATAAATTTATTCTTTTTTTCTGCTCATATTTTTCTAATGTATATGTAAGTTTTATTTCTGCTTACATTATGTTGTCCTCTTTCTGAAAAAAAAAAATTGTCGTGTTGGTACATGTTGAAGGCTAAGAGGAGTTAAGATGATTTGAACTTAAGATATTTTATTTCTCATGCTAGCTTCATGAATTAAATGGAGCAGTGTGGTCTGAAATTAGATAAAATTGAGTTAGCATATTACCAGATTTTAAATACTAGTCCAGTCTCAGTCAGGAGGACTCTCTAGTGACGGTCTGGTTGTGATCTTCCTGGGCAAAGTTCTATCCACCCTGGTGTGCCCTGGTCCCAGTCCCAGTTTAGTGCCTGTGCCCCAGCATAGTTTCTTTATAGCACTCCATTTCACTCTGAAAAGTGTCCTAGTTTGGATGACAAATCCTATCTTCCCCCTATTTATAGGCAGCATTTTTATCAACAACTATTGTGAAGTTAGAAGTACTTAAAATGTGTAGGTGACTCAAACCTAGGCTAGGATAGCCCAAAGCATGCCAGAATTAAAAACCAAAGATCTTGATAAGCTGGACAGATAAAACAGAAGAGATAAAATGTATTAGGGTTTAATGGGGTATGGTGGAGAGGAAATTACCTTTAGATCCCCAGAAGTAATTGTCTAAGTACACTATGAAGGGAGTTGAGCTTAAAAGCTATTCATTCAAAAAAGACCTGGGGATTTTAATTAGCCAGAGGCTTGCATGCTGTTCGGCAAGCATGTGATGTGGCTAATCACACAGCAAGGAAGGTTGTGCTTCTATTGTTGGAACAGTGTCTGGACCCACACTCTCCAGTAGAACTGTTTGTTGTGATGGAAATGTTCTGTATCTGTGCTGTCCAGTATGGTAGTTACTAGCCACATGTGGCTACAGAGAACCCTGGAGATGTAACTAGTGTGACGGAGCATCCGAAGGTTTAATTTGGTTAAACTTTCATTAATGTGAGTTTAAAATTAAATAGCCATATGTGGCTAGTGACTCCAGTACTGGACAGTGTGGGTTGAGATCAAGAGAGATCTCAGTGGGGTCTGGGGTTGGCAAACTGGGGAATGGCAGTTGAAGGATATTTGATAGGTTGCGTGCGTGCGTGAGATCATTTAATTCAATGGAACAGAATTTTAATGAACATTAAACCAAGTGCAAAGCACTGTGGTAGACACAGTGGTATTGTGGTATTCAAAAGCAAGTGAGGCCGTCTGTGCAATTATAGATCTTCTAATGTCCTATTGAAACCAACAGGAACACAAGTAAATGAATCATTAGTGCTGGTATTGCAATATAGAGTCCCTTTTATGGGTCTCTAGGGGATGGAGAAGTGAATACCAGCCTATGGGTTTAAGAAGGTTTTGTGGGAGAGGTGGGCTTTGAAGAGTAAGTCAGGCTTGGAGAGATAGAGATCATACTTTAGAGGAGAAAAGGCCCAGGGTTCAGGAAAAGGATAGGATCAGAGAGAAGGAGGTGTACTGGTGTGGATTGCAATGGGAAGCTGGTGGGAGGGAAAGCCTGTGGCGGAAAAGCCAGTGCGGCTCTAAGGACTTCAGGCTTTGATCTCTGGACAGCTAAAGGAATATTTCTAAGCTGGAAATAGATGGACCAGACCCTTCTTGTGTCAGAGCACAGATCTTGGAGGTGACTGGAAGCAAGGGACAGTGGTTCCTAGGCTCATCATGAAGTAGAAACCATGAGCAGCAGGTGTGCGTGACCAGATTAGAGGCTAACTGGGAGACCACACTGGCCTTCTTTATCCATTTGAAGAGTCATTCTATCAAAAGGGAGGAGGATTATTCCATGTAACACGAGAGGACTGAGGGTTGCAAACGTATGAAGGCAGATTTGTATCAATCGAGTAAGGACATTTCTGATCATGAGAGCTTCTAAAAATAGAACCAGATACCTTGTAAAATGGTCAGTAAGCCCTCAGCCACCTGAAGATTTTGTGCTGGGTTATAGGGAAGCGTCACACTGGTTTCCAGATTTTGAGATTTCAAGAACTGGTCAAAATAAAGCAATAGAGGGGTTGCAGTGGCTAACTCTTAATTTTGCTAAGTGAGAATATTAATTCTCGCCAAACATCATCAGCTCATATTCACACCAGTTAAGAAAGTTCACAACACTCTCTGCTCCCCAAATAGGAATATTTAAAAATAAAGAATGACCTATTCCCAAGGAAAGACAGTGGCCACCCTGATTTGGCCCTCCACACGTCTCCCCCTCTGATGTGTGCTTTGCATCTCTGAAAACTTTGGCCTCCCTGTAGCCTATGCAGTGCTAATAAGCAGTGATATTTAAGTTGAAATAATAATTAGTGTTTGTTTAACTCTGATAGGCAGCTAATATGGTCCAGCAGCCAACATAATTACTATTTCTTAAAGGTGGGGGGAAAATCATCCTTGTTCAAACAGTACTATGAGAAGCCCCCGGGAATTGGACAGAACAGTTACAGAAATGAGATGGTGGTCCAGATACAGAATGATGTCATAATTAGTACAACAAATGTCATTTATAAAGCCTCCAGAAATAGAAAAAAAGAGAGACGTACCAGCCACAAACAGTTATCATAGAGGGCAAAACTTTCCATTTCTTTATTATCATAAATCGTGAAGCCTCATTGATGCATATTTTATCACAACACTCTTGCCATATGTGATCTGAAGTTTTCGAGCATATCCCCAGGGACCACAGTTCCTGATATAGATAATCAAGAATTCCTTTTATGCTCCTCTCAACACTGCCACAGCTCAGATTGAAATTAGCATCTTTTACAATGAAATACCAGTTGCTGTCACAAACAGACATGACAGCTGGAGAGAGAGGCCTGTTTATCCAGTGATTTCCACGTCTTCAGTTCATTATGGTTTATTAAGATGTGTACTGTAAGCTCCTGAATGGAGAGACATTGAGTTTTTGCACAGTGATTATCATTTGAATAGAGGCATGAAGAAGCTGTTCTCAGATGGGGCTGGGGGGTGATAAAGGTCAAAGATCAAAAAATCACCATAATAAGCATCTGCTTGAAACCAATCATTTATTCTCTGCGAACATGTCTTTCTAAGATGGTGTTTTCTTAGTCTCATTGTTTGAAATGTTACTTTCTGAAGGAGAACCATTCGAAAGGAACTTGGTGACCCATACTCAACTTGCTTCCAGTACCTAACTCTGTTACAGGAACTGCTAGATGCTTCTGTGTGTTATCTTGTGATGCAGAGTCATGAAGTCAATTTCAGGACACGGGTAGCAGGAATATATTTTAAAGAAAGGTGTCAAGGTACTTAGCCAAAATCACGCAGCTTACACACAGATGTAAGAATTCCAAACCTGCTGCTTTTTAAACTATCCCATACCACCTAAAATTTTTTTAGTTTTTTAAATTTGATTTTGCAGTTACCTTCATTGGCTAGCGATCATAAAGAAGCATGTGGTCCCATTTCTTCTGATAGTATTTGCGGTCACCATTTATTGTGTGTTTCCTATGTGTTGGGGAAGGTGCACAATGCTTTATATAGATAATCAAATGTAATTCCTTCAAGGTTGACATTATTACTCTTATTCTTCAAATGAGTGAACTTGCTCAGAGAGACGAAGTAACTTGTCTGGGAATATAAGTAACTAGCTCAGAAACAGGAACAGGGATCTAAAGCTAACCAGACTCCAAGATCTGTTGGTTAAACCCCCAACCAGTGCACCAGGAGCTAATCTTCAGATGGGGACAGCGACACCCACATCCGCAGAAAGCGGGGTGGGTTATGATCCTGGGACCAGCAGCGGCGGTACTCAGGCTGTCTGGTTCCAGAGATAACACCCTTAACCATCATACGGTACTGCTATGTTGTGTCTCCTGAGATTTGTTAATGAGCTTGCATTTCACGTCACAGATAAAGTGGAATTACTGACAATGATGTGGTGTTCTCCCAGCCCCCAATCTCCCATCCCCCCATCCTCAGTGCCACCAAACTGGGTGAGTTCATCTAAGCAACAAGATGCTTCCCAGTAGTTAGGAAAAGGGTGGGAGCTGTTCGCATGCTCAAGAGTCCTATTCCTTCTTCCTGGGCACATGGGAAGAGTACATTCCCAGTCTCCCTGCTGTTAGCTTAGGGTCCCATGGCAGGATTCTGGAGTTGATGAAAAGCAGTTGGAAGCGATCTATACCATTTTCGTGACTAACTGTAAAATAGTCCGGGGCAAATAATACATTATATGTTAACAAAAATAATTAAAACAAATTTCTGAAAGATCTGCCACACCTTCTGCCTCTCCTCGACTGACTTCAAGCAAAGATTTCTGCACTAGGGGAAGCAGACCCAAGAGATGGACTCTATACATTTCTGAGTCATTTCTTAGAGAAAAAGCACTCAGAAGGACCGCATGGTAGGCGGTTGAACTGTGATGTGAGCGAGACCTAGACTACCAGTGTGTGAAAGCTCTGACATTTGGCATTTTTGTCTAGCGGCTAGTAGGTGTTACCGTAAGTCCTGGTGAGTAAACGCTGCCCCCTTTCTTTCTCTTGCCAGCACACAATGAGTTCAGTCACCCGCTTATGGTTCCTTTTGACTGAGGAAGGACTCTTGCTTGGGCTCACCCTCCATTTGCATAACTGCCCTGACACATCCACTGGAGACCTTGGGAGTCTAGCCCTAGAACCAAGGGGATCACTGAAGGGAATTCAGTCTCGTCAAAAAGTTAGGGGTCTTGCTGGAAGAAACAGAAGGTTTCTAGCAATAATTTCATGCTAGAAACGTAAAGAAAAATGACAAGGGCTTAGAACATAAAGCCAGTAGAAGAGAGAGAAAACCCTAGATTCTTCTGGTATTTCTTAATACTAGGCAGCAACAGACATTGCCAAACACCATGAAATGTAGTGGTCATGCTAAGGCACTGTGGCAGGTGGCCGGAGCACTGTATCGCACTGGCAGGACCAATCGCCTGGGCCGTGGGATCCAGTTTCAGGTTAGGCAGCTACTGTGTGACCATTGGGAGTCACTTCAACCCTCTGGGTCCAGTCAGTATTCAGGGATTCCTTAATGCCTGTGCCGATCTAATTGGACAAATACATGAATGGGTTTTATTGGTTGAAACAGCCCTGTTATGGCTCAAATGTATGTATCTGCCTTGAAATCAGACATTGAAGCCCTAATCCTCCCAGGGTGGCTGTTGGAATAGGGAAGGATTAAGGTTAAATGAGGTCACAGGTTGGGGCGCTGATCCAATAGGATCAATGTTCCTATAAGAAGAGACACCAGTGCTTGCGCTCCTGCTCTCTCTCTCTCTCTTCCTGTCCTCCCACCCCTACCTGGCCACACGTGCATAATGAAGAGATCAGGTGAGCACACAGTGAGAAGGTGGCCATCTCAGTCCCAGGGGAGACTTCTCCCTAAACACCAACTCTGCTGGCAGCCTGATCTTGTACTCCCGGGCTCCAGAACTGTGAGAAAATAAGTTTCTGTTGTTTTAGCCACCCTGTCTGTGCTGTTTTGTCTTGGAACCCTATAGGCTAATATGCCACCTTTGGCTGTGATTCTCTAGTCATTCATTTAAATCTTCAGCTGCTGTTCGTTTATGGAGGTATGTGCCAGATTACATCGTGGCAAGCCACAGTTGTGAGATTGATCAAAACATCCAATTTTAATAATGTTTACACTTCTCTTTCTTTTCTTTTATCATATGCACATGGCAATTTAGGAGTCTTATATAGTACTCTGGCCTAATTTGGGATGTCACTGCATTTGGTTTTTAGGCTTGGTTTCGAGAGATACGGCTTAAATCAACATGTTCTGATTCTCAGTGCAGAGCCTCTAGATGCTGAATTTCTAGATATCCATGGAAAAATAATTGCCATTGTATGGCGTAGGAGTGAATTTCTAAGACATGCACGCTAACGACAGTGAAAAGGGCATACTTCTTTACATGGCAAAAACAGAATGGAGTCATTATGGAATCTTAGGAAACATTCATTAAGAACTTAAATTCCCTCTAAATTAGTCTATTTCCTGGATAGTTCATGTTCATGCATCTCAACCTGGGAAGACCTATCCAGAGAATGACAGTGTTTTAGGTTCAACTTGCAAATGAGTATTTCAAACTGCTAACAGTTAATGAACTTCTCTAGGTTTTCCTGGGAAAGTGCCCATCTCCAGAACCTAATTCCATCCGTTTGTTTTGGATTTGGGCTGGATTTGCTAAGAGGCAGATGGGGAAAGTCAAACAGAAGATTTTTTTTTAGCAGGTAGGGCACAGAGAACAGATTTGCCAAAGTACCACCTGGTGCCTGGAATTCAGAGATGGAGACATGGTTAGTTGTTCTGGTAATTCCTGGGTTTCTCGCAGGTTTCTCCTGTCTTCTTCAACCTTTAAAGCACAGCCCACGTGCACTTTAAAAATGAATTTATTTTTCCCAGTGCATCACAAAGCTACACCTAGATTCCAGGGAGCAACCAAAATGTAATTATTCATATTTTTAAAAAGCTAAAAACTTCCCCCTTTCCTGCACAATGATGCTTTACAGCTCCCTCCTAACACCCTTCCTAACTTCCCTTGTTCATTTCTTAACTCTAGTTGTGCTCGTGTGCCCCTCTCCTTCCACCTTTGCGAACCCCTCATCTTTCTGTGGTTGCATAGGTAAGACAATCACCTGACAGGAGGTCGGCTTTAGAACAGTCCTAACACGGAGCTGACACTCAGGAATGTTTCGGGGGTAAAGCACTGGCGTTGACGAGCCCCTACTTTTGAGAGGGGGGAGCTCTGTGACATAGAAAAGGAGCACATTCTTTTTCTGCTTTGAAGAAGTTATGACTCAGTTGAGGAAATACACCCCTGAGCCAACCACCATCTCTGGTAGAAACAACATCAAACATGGTGCCCAAATGTAGGTTAGTACACGGAGAACAACAGAAGCTTGGGGGTGGGCAGAGAAATCTATGGCTAATTGTTCGAGGTCTCATCCAGGAAGAGATGTTTTGAATCATCTTTTGGGGAAAAGGATCAGCGATGGTTCCAGAGAAATGTGATTTCCTCAAGAAGTGGGAGTGACATGAGCAAGACTGTGGTAGAAACAGTTCCTAAGAGTGGACGAGTAAGGAAAGTGACTTAATTGGCAGGGAAAGTCCGTACTTCCATTTAAAAACATTTGTTGAGATCTAAAATGTCCCAAGTAGACCAAAATAGTATGAAATCAGTTGCAGCCAGGAGAAGGGTGGTTGGCAGATGGTGCTGAAAACATGAAATAGCACATGGGAACTAATTTGCAAAGACAAGGCTCTATTCATTCACCCAGCAGGTAATCCTTATTGCTCTTCATCGGCTAATGAAACTATATTGGGTTCTTTAAATGAATGGAACACTGGAGGTAGGACAATTGATAATAATTGGTCTAAAACACATGACAAATTTTAAGAAAACAAAGCAACATGTCCATTGAAAAGGAAGAAGAGTGTTGTCTATGAATTTCTCAAAATCTTTAAAGAGCTGCATAGGGAGTTCCCCCTCCTAAATTATATTGAGAAAACTCAGATGATCCTGGAGGGAGGCCATATGAGAAGAGGGTTGAGAACGGATAAGACACAGTGTGTCTGCTCCAAGGAAAATCATTATTTCAAGTGTATTGACAGCGTCTCATCTCCTTAATTATAGCTTTGTTGACAGCTATCCACTTTGCATGCATAGAATCCTTTTGAAACAATTCATACTTCATTTTGCCTGGAAACCAGGGAATTGTTTAAGAGAGGTGGCATTTTGTTTTTGTGAATCTGATAGTGGTAAACAAGTCTGGGACGTTAGGTCTGGAGTCGTGTTATTGGGGCAGAAATTTCCTAGGTTAATCTTCTCTGCACCTCCCCCCTTTCGTTGCCCTCTGACTCATAAATTTACACAGTCACAAGAGCTATCAGGGAACAAAGAGCAAGGGCACATCCAGTGGCCCTTTGGGTTATCTGATATACCCAGCAGAAAGTGAGCCTCACACTAATCTGGGGGATATGGCCCACCGGCACCCCAGGACAAGTAGGAAGGAGCTGAGCTAAGAGAGGAGGAGGAACAAGAGAAGTTTTCAGGCTTGGGCATCTGGACTTCACTTATGAAACTTGTCTTTCTAAAAATTGAATTGCTCGATAGCATACCTGTATTCAACTCAAAAGGCCCCAAACACTTCCTTAGTCAACTGTAAGTGATTTCAGACCATTAACAATTTCACATAATCCTGATTCTGTTCTCTCAATTAGTGTAGATAATGATCACTGAATTAAACTATGCAATTAACCT
The DNA here is from genome assembly GCF_902655055.1 of Lutra lutra. Lineage (NCBI taxonomy): Eukaryota > Metazoa > Chordata > Mammalia > Carnivora > Mustelidae > Lutra > Lutra lutra. The sequence goes on from NC_062289.1 coordinate 15,103,274, forward strand.
CCTATCTGCCTAGATTCCTCCTTTTGGCCAAACCTCAAAGAAAAATGTGTGTGTCAAACTTGCATTTAATTTTAGTATTTTTGTGTTCCTTGAAAAATTCTACTTATACTCATAAATAAAGAATACTTGTCAGAAGCTACACTTTTCAATTTTTTAAAAAACAATTTTTTTCTGGGCTCCTTCCATAAATTGTTTATTGTTCAATATGGCTGTGACTTTTCAATGCAGTTACTTATTTTTGATGCCTTCAATTTGGTTTAAATATTTCTTTTTCCTAGCACCAAATGTATGAAAGATTCTTTTTATCTCCAAATTCAAGAGTTCTCTTTGGTATCTTCCATAGGACATTAATAATGGTGGGGTTAGATGGGAAAGAGAAGGTAGAAGATCCCTTTAACTTAAAGGTTACATATCATAATGAAACTTTTAATAGTGGCACATTTCCTCCCTACCCTTGTGATAAATAAGACTGTGCCTTAGTGGTTATTCTTTTCTCCACTCGACATCACTAACTCCTGCCCCATTTATTCAGATCCCTTAGCCAGTGATGACTTCTTCTTCTTCTTCTTCTTTTTTTAAAGAGAGAGATAGAGCATGAGAGGGGAGAGGGTCAGAGGGAGAAGCAGACTTCCTGCTGAGGAAGGGGCCTGATGTGGGACTTGATTCTGGGACTCCAGGATCATGACCTGAGCCAAAGGTAGTTGCTTAACCAACTGAGCTACACAGGCACCTTAGCCAGTGACTTCTAAAGGTGTCATGACTTAAAGGCAACAACGTTCTTAGAACCACGAATGAGGGTAGAAGTTGATGCCATATGGCTTTTGACACACATTGATTCAAGAAGCTGGGAAGTCTGGCATCAAGGTGCTAGCAGTGGCACCTGCTTGGTACGTTCCTCAGTGTTCATAGGACATTTCCTGGTTTATTCCTTCTGAATCCCCTGGATAACCTATCGGGTCCTATATTCTGGGCAGCTCAAGTGTGATCCTGGATGTGCCTTCCTGGTTTCGTATTCCGTGCTCTCCACTGCTTTGAGTTGTAGACATGTTTCCTGTGACTCATGTTCATTTAGGAGACATCTTCACTCTTGATTTAGAATATTTCCCACCACGGAGTACATTGAGAACATTCTTTTTATAAAGGTTTCCCCCTACGGAATAACATAAAAACCTGGGGGAAATTGTGAATAAAGCTTCAGGGCACTAACTAATCTCTGTTCCACTTCACAAAGTCTTAGGAACGTTCTTCAAGTAACAGTTTGACACGGTGGGATGGTACCCTGGTGAGGGACTGTTACAGTAGGAGGCCCAGCAGGTAGTTCTTTTAGACATGTGCTGGGTGCTCTGTGAACATACATTTCATTAGCAACAGGTGACCGACCCCTACCATGGACAGAGGGAGAACTCTGTGAGCCACAGGGCTTGGCGAAGTCTTCTGCCTTTTGACAAAAGGGCCGCCTGCAGAAAGTGGCTTTGGACGCCATCTTCAGTCTCATGATAGGTGCTCGGGCCCTTCCGTACGACTGCCTTTATGCTTTGCAAAAATGATCAACCTAGAATTACGGGCTTCATTGCACCTTGCAATGATTGTAAGCACCAGGGCAGCAATAAGTTTAGAAAGAGAACGCTGAACTGTGTTTGAAGTCTTGGGCTGATTCTTGTCTGGAGTGGGGGGTATGAAGCAGCACTCCCTGAGAATAGGACGTGGCCAGATGCAACCTGCAAAGTTGAAGCTCTCTTCACGAAATCAGAGTCACAGATAGGCCGAATCCAGTGCTGTCTGGCAGAAGAGGTTAGAGCTTTTCATCAGCATTTTGACAGTGAAATAATAAAGGCATAAAAAGTAGTTTTAAAAATCAGTTTGGTTTTACAAAATAGCCAGCAAGATAACCATAAATCGAAATAATCCAACAAGATAATTAGGATCAAAAGAGAACACAATCTCTAATGATATAACTGTCTAAAAAACCTGACCGTGACAATTTCCTAAATCTGTGGAAATCAAAGTTATCAGTCTTGTTCTCATACTAGTACTTATAGCCCGGAGGCCTGGGTTCTAATTCTTTAATTTACAGAATGGTATCTAAAATGCTTTTACCAAGTCTTTCTTCTATAGACATTAAAAACAAACCAAAAAAAAACCCTAAAAACCTTGTTTTGCTCATTTAGTTAAAGTCAACTCATAGCAATTTGCACTGTTTGAAGGGGGCAATATCATGGATAATAGAAAATAGCAAATAATTTTTTAAACGTTGTATTTGAGTCTTTGGAAAATGTTTTAGGTATTTGCATTTAAATAGCCATATGTCTCAAACTCTAGAAATTGCCAGCATTTCGAACAAAATAGTGTATCCTTGCTGAAAGGATGAAGGAGTATGCTGTGTATTTGTAAAATAGACTTTGTAAGTCGGGACGGACTTGGTTTCGCATAGTAAGGCTAGAATTAGTAGCTGTGTAATCTTGGATCAATTATTTAACTTCTGTGTGACTCAGTTTCTTCAGTTATGAAGTGGTGATGATACCAGTTCTGATTTTAGGGGGTTCCTTTCAGGAAAACATGGGACAAGATGGGGGTACATTGCACACAAGCCTTGGCACACAGGAGACAACTCTTACTCTATATGGTGATACATGGTAAGACTCGCTCTCCTGCTCATTGTATTTTACTTACCCCTATAACTCTAGATATGTGAGGTAGAGGAAACATAGATCTTGCTTTTATTAACAGAATTACACGGAGTACTTTACAAGGTCAATAATAGCCTATAAGAGAGAGTTCCTGGGGCACCTGGGTGGCACAGTTGGCTAAATGTCTGACTCTTGGTTTTGGCATGGCTTGTGACCTCAGGGTCATGAGACCAAGCCCCGTGTTTGGGCACTGGGCTCAGCCCAGAGTCTGCTTGGGATTCTCTCTCTCCCTCCCTCTCCCTCTGCCTCTTCCCCCTGCACTCACACATGCTCTCTCTGTCTCTCTCTCAAAGCAAACAAACAAAGAGTCTCTGTACACTGAGAGCTAGAAAGTACCCTGGAGAATGTCTGGTACATTCTCCTCTCTGTTTGGGCTCAGACTCCCATACGCCAGTCATCTGCATATTCCCCCTCCACTGACTGAGAGCTCACTACGCCCCAGGGGAGCCCATTCCAACGTAGGACAGTCAGTTCATTAAGAAACTTGTCATGGTGCTGGGGTAAAGTTTGTTTCTCTGTAGTTTCCATTTGGGGGACCTGGCTCAGGTGTCCATGCAATTCAGAATAAGTTGCATTTCTATTTTACGGAAAGATACTCCAGATACTTGAAGATGATTGTTATGTCGATGTCTGGTCTTTTCTGTGTTGGGTCAGCCATTTTGTAGACTTTCAACGATTTCTCTCACCTCAAAGATATGCTTGTGAGCCCTTCATAGGCCAGTGGATATATTCTACAGATGGGACTCAGGCAGAGTTTGAGGAGCAGAACAGAATGGGACAGCTAGGGTGCACCCTGACCGAGACAAAGCAAAGCCAGGGAAGGGTTGTTACCGAGCAGTGTGAGTTTGAGTGCCAGCTCTGCCTCTTCTTAGCTGACAGAGGCTGTGGGCATGTCCCTCAACCTTCACATCGTCTGTTTTCCTCATAGGCGTTTGTTCCTATGAAAATTCATCTTCTTAGATGCAGCCCATCCTACCAACCTTTTTGATCCCATTTCTTCACTGAATATATTACCTTTCCCTTCTTGCTTCATGAAATTTATAAATATGATTGGCATACTGATATGGGCACATCCATGCCACTAATTAAAGTAAAATCTAAAATGTGCTAAGTCCAACAGAGGCCTACAGTAGAGCATTCGAAACGTATACGAAGTTATCCATAATGTCATCCATTTATTAAAGAAGTATTATTAGGCATTGACTATGTCATGTGGCCAGCGTAACTATGCAAATTTTCTTATTATTTGGGAAATGGATGATGTAACTTTAAATTGAAAACACATGTGTTTGATAAGTAATACATGGACATTAAACTTTGCTTCTCTGGTGGCAGTTCTCTGTCTGGGGTAATTTCGCTTGCCAGGAGACATGTCACAATGTCCAGAGATATTTTTGGTGTGCACAGTTGGGAGGAAAGAAGCTACTGGAATCTAGCAGGTAGACAAGCAGCTAAGTATCTTACAATGCACAGATCAGCTCCTTTCTTACCTGTCCAATAAAGAATTTATAATTATCTGGCCCCAGACACCAGGGCGGAGGTTATAAAACCCTGTTCTAAGGGCGCCTGGGTGGCTCAGTCAGGTAAGTGTCTGACTCTTAATTTCCGCTCAGGTCATGGTCTCAGGGTCATGAGATGGAGCCCCATATCTCAGGGAGTCTGCCTGAGATTCTGTCCCACTCCCTCTGCCTTTCCCCATCCCACACATACTCTTTCTCTCTCTCTCATAGATAAATCTTTAACAAACAAACAAATAAAACAACCCTGCTCTAGGGGAAGTGGTAGAAGTGTACGGTGAGTATACTTTCAAACTGTAGAGTCCTAGGTTTGAATCTGCCCTCAGTGACCAACTAACCTTGGACTTCAGGGCTTGCATATGCAAAATGAAGATGGGAGCAATGCTGTCTTCACCGAGAGGACTAATGAGGTCATGCCTGTGAAGCACTCCGCATAGTGTCTGGCACGGAGGCGAGGACTGAATACGTGGTGGTTATTTTTATTGTTCTGTCTGCTTTCTCTCTGAATACTAGCATTTTAATGGACACAAGCGAGCTACTGTATACATAGATGTATCCAAAGAAAGGGATAGCACTTCTATATCATAAAGAAATCTGTTGTTTTCCTGTGTTTAAAGAAACGACCCTCAGCAACTTGATCTCCAAATGTTCACCAGCCCGTGAATCAGATGATCTGTGCTTAGCCGCCCGATGCATTCCACTGAGATGCTGGACTGCCAAATGGACTAATTTTTTAATGACTACTTGAGGATTTTATTTCCAAATACCAGTATGCCTCCCATGTTTAGACAGACATAAATGTTCCCAGTGTTATGGAGATGAGAGCACAGGCGAGGGGAAAAGGTAAATAAAACTGTAACACTTCAAAACTATAATGTGGATGAAAATGTACTTTGATCGCTAGATACTTTTTGCTTTAAATACAGTTGGTAGTGATGTTAGTGATAGCACAAAAAATGTTTACTATTTATTGATAAGATGAACATCCTTGGGAGGTTCTTGCTAGTTTGTGTAAATTATGGACGCAGATTTAGATTCTTACTTAATATCCAAAAAGGCACACAAGACCCATGCTTTCCAGCGTGGCTGCTTTTTTCAGTGATGGGATGACGGTGCCTCTGCAAAGTCATACTCCAGATGAGACCTTGGATGCAGGGAATGGAGGGATTTGAAGAAGAGAGCGATGGGAACTTGTATTGTCTCTTGCATTAGAAAACGAAGACAAGCAACCTTTGGGCCTGTGTGTGGGTGGGCACAGAGATGGCTGTAATGTCCAGGTGGTTTCTCCCTGAAAGGCTGGCAAGTAGGTGATAATGTGTACTCTACATGTTATTCAAAACATTTGCATGGAAGAAGATTTAAATACAGAGCCTGAGTGTTTACTTCCATCTGTTCTGATACTTCTATCAGAGCGCTAATAATCTTTCAGATTAAAAGACATGTATTTGGGGGCTCATGGGTGCTCAGTGGGTTAAGCCTTTGCCTTCAGCTCAGGTCATGATCTCAGGGTCCTGGGATCGAGTCCCGCATCGGGCTCTCTGCTCGACAGGGGGCCTGCTTCCTCCTCTCTCTCTCTGCTTGCCTCTCTGCCTACTTGTGATCTCTCTCTGTCAAATAAATAAATAAAATCTTAAAAAAAAAAAAGACACGTATTTGGTTGCCTTTAGAAATTACTTCTAAATGAAATTCCTTTAGCCAATTTCTAATTAAATTGCTGAATTACTTCTGTTGGTTTTAAAAAACAAATTATGGGAAGTTCATTGATTATTCATGATATGTACAAATTAACCACATATTAGGACTTGATATGGGATTCAAAGACATTGACTTTATACAATAAAATAAAGTGATAATGAGTAGGATATGAAATGTACACTGTGCCTTTGGGAAGATAGTATGTGTATAATAGTTTTAACTGCAGATTTTTATAAATACATCTAAAATACGCATGTATGTTCAGGTGCACACTTAAAATGTCTCTCCAACAATTTATAGCAACTACTCTTTGCAAAGCTGTATTGTAATTTGTTGGTGGAAAGTGGAAACCCAAGTGTGGTTCCATGCAAAGATATCCGCTAGAGAACAAGAAAGCTGTGCTGTTCAATTTTTTTTTAAGTTTTTATTTATTTATTTGACAGAGATCACAATTAGGCAGCGAGGCAGGCAGACAGAGAGAGAGAGAGAGGAGGAAGCAGGCTCCCTGCTGAGCAGAGAGCCCAATATGGGGCTCCATCCCAGGACTCTGGGATCATGACCTGAGCTGAAGGCAGAGGCTTTAACCCACTGAGCCACCCCGGCGCCCCTGTGCTGTTCCTTTTTTCATGCTATTTCGACCACAACCTTAACTCAAATCCTAGTAAACAACTCTCTCTGGGAACAAGGGATAATTGAATCTTCATGCTAATTCTATCCTGGTCTTCTCTTGACTACTAGCTCCCAATTATGCCAACATATTACACTATGTACTGTTCTCTAGGAAAACACTAAGACCACCTTGTTCGTTCAACTAAGGTCAGACCTAAAAGGAAAACAGAAAGACCAGGCTGATGATTTACCTATAATGGACATTTTTTAGTTCCTTGTGGGCACCTACTTTTTTTTTTTTTTTTTTGGTAAGGTTCACTTAGGTTATTTTAGTTATAAATCAGGTGCAAGAGCAGATAAGTTTAAGCATATTGGCCACAAGTAATTCCAGTGTGCATTTCTGTCCTCCTGCCAGATGCTGAACATGGTGTTACAGGTACGTGGTCGGCTTTGACCGTTTGGCCATACGTCAGACAAACTCCAGTGACAACCAGAAGTAGCCATTGCCATGGAGTGGAATTATTAGTCTATTAATAACCCTTTAATTAGCTGATAGAGGATGGAACATGCAGCCATGTAGTCATAATTGGTCTAGTGAATCCTCGGTACTTCAAGGGTAGAATTTGTGTGACTACTTGTTGGGAATAATAACCATTTGGTGAAGTGTCATGTTCATTCTGAAGAGTTAATGTGTAATTTTTAATAACATACACACATAAACACGTTCAGTATTTAGGTAAAACTCAAGAACATGCCAAAACAAATGGAAAGCCTTAGAAGTTTTTCCTTTTTTCTTACCTTCCTCCTATCCACACCAGAATGAACATGCCAGTAATGATTATTATTATTGTCATGGGCATATCTTGCCAATTTAGAGAAATAATTTAAAGTAACAAAGACCAAGTATTTTACGTAAAATATTAAGAATTCATCGAACTTGATAGTTCCATTAATTCTCTTTTATTTTCCTTCTAAAAAATGAAATCATCCCATATTTATTGAGAATCTCCTCTGTGTGTAAGATTCCAATGAGGAGCTATAGAACTATAAAGAAATATTTCTTCCATGCAAGATACCTCCTTGCTGTCAACATGGTCAAGGTATTAGTTGGAAGAGGGGCCAAGCTTTTAATTAGATTGTTAACCATTCTTATAAATAAAAAAAAAAATGCCCATTTCAAAAGGCAGTGCTGTGTGATGTATTTGACATTTGTACTTTGCAGGACTGACCTGCCCTTACTGCTTTGGAAGAAGAAATGAGTGGTATTGTTATAACTTTACTTTGCATATTTTAAAAAGATAGACCAGTTTATAGCTTCCCTTACTCTTTTAGTGTAGTTATTAACTGATGTATTCCCATACCGAATGGGCTCTCTTTTATGATTCCTTAAACTTAAAAAAAATAAATGCATATACCTTGAGGGGAATTGGACCATTTGCATTGCACTTGAGTAATGCTTTGATTTGAATATTTTTAGGGTTCTAAAATTAAGTTAATCCATATGTAATTAGGAACATTCTTAACTAGACAGTCCTGGTTAGCAGGAGATTGGCAGGTTATTCTGAAAAACTATTTAGCAAACCATGAATAGCAATTAAATGAGAAAAGACTAAATTTCTCTTTAAAATGGGTTGTTGCCATAATTTAATGTGGCGATATGATTTTCTATTTTTAATTGCTGTAGATAGTGCGTTTCATAAAGTATTTTGTCGTCTGAAATCTAGATAGTTCCATAATTTTGTACCACTTATGCTTTTTAACTTACACTCAGTAAGTAATTCTGCCTTTGCAATCCCTTTTTATTCATGATGGGTAGAAGAAACTGAAGGTTGGTAAAGGTAGTTCTGTAGCTCTTTAGCAAACTGAGATCAAATGCATATCTTGGAGAAATGGAGTATTTCTTTTCATGGGACTTTATGACCTCATGTAATTTAGCATGCTTACTTTATAACATCGTGCTTTTATTCACAGAACAATTATATTTAACGTTGACACTTAAAGATGTTCTTTTCTTTTTTTTTTTTTCCATTTGAATAATGAGAACTTTGCTCCATATTCCATATCAATATGAGGATTCAGGGACGGTTTAAACCTGATGCATAGATAACATCATTCTTCCTTCCCGCCCCTGATACCAAGTACTTAATGCTCTCCACAGTCTCTTACTCATTTCTTATTTGCAGAAGTCATTTTGGAAGGAATTTATGATGGTGCCATCTTTTAGTAAATAACAATAAGTCACAGTCTACTGCCTATAATAACTAGATGCTCAGCTGCTTAAAATCACCTTTATCACTTAAAATATATTTTCTTTTGTCTCTAAATTAGCATGAAAATACAGAGGAGGCTATTTCTTCAATTAAATGTGAAAGATTAACCACTAGGCAATTTGTTTTATAATAGAAAATAATTAAATGTCAAAAATGGAATATTTACTTCCTAAACTTTAAATGCCTCTGCAAAAAGTGTCGGAAGCACAAAAATTTGGTGCTATTTGCATATGTTTTGATTGAGCTGCTACTAAGGCTCTCCCCTAACTGAAGTCTAGTAAGGGACGCCCAGGTCACCTAATGCATTCATTCCTACTGTCTTTCCTCAGGCTGGTTTTAGAAGCTGCCATATTTAGTCCATAACCAGAGTAGAACCTGGAGGGAAAGAAATGGCAACAGTGGGTCACAGATGCAGTGTCCCTGGTGTTCTGGGGGAGGGATATGAATATTGCTTTTCTTTTCTTCCTTTTTTTTTTTTTTTTTTTGAACACTAACCAGGATTTCCAGAGTACCATCCCAGGGAAACAAGTGAAGATAAAAGTGATGTGTTACTTTTCTATTTCTCCCTTGCTTGTATTTTTGCTGCTCTGCACTACTGATTCCAACAGCACTAGATCAGAATGAACAATTAACTATCTAATTATTCTAGTCACAGCAGCCCACAATGAAATCTTTATTCCGTGTTTACAGCAATCTTTGGCAGAGGCTGTCTTGCTGTTTCTAAACTAAGAAGAACTGCCCTTTGGCTCCTCTGGGCATCAGCTGCCTTGGTTTCAGCCTCGGATGCCAATAATCAGACTTCTTTTTCTTCCAAAGTGGACATTTTTTTTTAGGGTGAAAAGACCTATTCTCATCACCCCCCCATATATTCTGGCTGATTTATGTTCTGGCCCCTGCAGCTCTTCCTTCCGTATCTCTTTACATTTTTCCTCTCTCCATAGAACACCAGCAGGCGAAACCCCATTTTAAGTCCAAAATTGTAAAAAATGCTTAAGCAAACAGTGCTCACTACTATGAGGGGAGGAAAAGTACAACAACTGGTTTATGGGTAGAGGGAAGTCAAGGAAATCCCCTCTGCTTTTCTAAACTGCTCATTTTCGAGCTCAAAAGGCATTCAATAACTTCTCCACCAGGGGAAAACATACCCACTTTTCAGTGGCTCTCTTGATTACTTCCAACTATTTGCTTAAATTCACCACCAGCTGCACGTCTTTGAGAAGCTTCAGAACTTGGGGAATATTTACAAATATGTAAGGGGCTGAGAGAGTACGCCTGGATCTCTTTGAAACAGCAAGACAAAACTATTCTACTGTACAGTCGCAGATAGAGAAATTACCGCCAATCCAAAGACAAGAGAAAGGCAGTACGTTAACGGAAGGGAGGAGGAGAAAGCACCTTGGTTTCTTTGGACTGATAGAGTGTCTTTCCTGAATCTGGGAGCAAATGACAGCCACTGCTAGGTCCGCTGATCTACACTGTCAATTGCCCCCCCCCCCCCGAACATTTCCCTGCTCTGTGAGGGTGATGGCATCTTTTTTCCCATTCCAGTCTCCAAACCCTATGTGATGGTTCCCCTAACAACCCTTGGATCTGGCCTCTCAGTCCCCAGCACTTAGCCCATTCGCATTGCCTTTGCTGTGAGAACTGGGTCATAAAATTTTACAGGGGAGAAAGGTAGAAGGGGGCGTTTCAGTAGTATAAACACTGATTAAATTCCCGGGCAACTCTCCCCAAATGAAAGATAATTTTTCTACAAGTATGCACAAGAATGTCAAGAATGCTAAGTCATTTTTATGTTTGTACTTTCCTTTTCCATTTTAATTTTACACTGCCACATGGCACACATGCTAAAAATGTGTCTCCGTAACCTGCAGTGTAGCAAACTTTTCACAAAACATTCAAATCTCGTATTTTATAGACTGTCCTTTCCCAGGATGCTTCAAGCATTTTTTTTGGATGCGAAATTAGATCATCTCATGACAACTGTCCTATCAGAAAGGCATGGCTACTCGTGCATTGGCAAATAGGGAAAATCAGAAGCACGGGAAAGGAAAGGTCACACCAAAGTCAGTGGCGACAGCCTTAAGTAGACTCTGAGAGCTTGGTTTTCCAATTTATACTACTTCCCACTTGCTCTTCATTTGTCTCTCTGCTCTGGCAGAAAGGAATATGGCCAGTGAAGAGGCTTGACCTCATCTCCTGTACTTGGCTTAGCTCTGACGCGCTGTTCTCCCACACTCTTGCCCTGTTTTCTCCATCATCAGCTGGCCAGCTCTCACCAGGGGCCAAGCCAAGAGGAGGCAAGCGCAGGTGCCCTTGTGGCTGCCTCCAGTGTTGGGAACCGAAGCCTGCCCCTGCCAGGTCACATGCCCAGTGGGGCTGCGAGGGTCACCCGAAGATAAAAATTAATTCCCAGATTGTATAAATACAAGAAAGGAGAGAGCTGGGTCATGGACAGAGTTCACAATTGGCACTGACTCCACTGCTCCCCAGCCCCAGATAAGGCTGAGGAAGGCGAGCTGATGGAAGTCCATCTCTAGCATGGGCGCAGTCACAGTATACAGTTGCGACTTTTTGTTTCTGTGTTTTTAAGTCGCTCCGATTCCTTAGCTGTGTCCCTGACACCACCACAGCTCTGAGAGGTAATTTCCTTTGATGGGAGGACATCAGAGACTAGCAGGGATCCGGGGACATTTTATTTGGGGAGGGGCAGACTCAGTTTCCAGGCGACCTATTAACAGAAGACAAAATACTTCCTGGCGGTTGTGCCAGTAACAGCAGCAGCAATAGTAATAGTAATGACAATGACAATAATAAAGGCACAGTGAAGCCTGAATCCACCAGGATCCAACCCCTCCGCCCCACCCCCAGGTGTTGTGCTTCCAGCCTTCTGTCTCCGCCAGGTTTCAGCACACAGAAAAGGGCTCTGGCAGTGCCTCCAGGCTGCCCTCCAGGTTCCATCCCCCACCCCCGCGCCCCCGAGGTTGATAGCCAGGCCGAGTCTCCTGCTTCAGCCCAAGTCCAGCCCCCAGTCTCTCCTGTTGCTAAGGGCGGGCTGGGACTCAGCGTTTGCGTTTCTTTTACACATCTGCAACTTTCACCCTATCCGACCTCCTAGCAGCCTCCTCACCCCAGCTCTCACCCCACGGCAACCACGGCGGGCAAAACCCAAACACCCCGAGCGCAATTCAGAGCTTTCCCTGGGAGTGTCGGGCCCGGAGACAGGAAATCCGGGGAGTTGGCGATGTCCGGCAGGTGGCGGGGACCCGAGTCACCACCACATTCTCCTCCCACGACTGAGCTCGAGCGGGGGCGCGGCGAGAGGCGCGGACTGCGACCGGCCCCGCAGGCGCCCGAGCCTCCCCGGAGCCTTGCTCTCCGGTCCCCCTTCCCAGTGCGCATCCCCGAGTTGGGGACGCAGCCAGCTCTCGCCCATCGGCAGCCAGGCGGAGGCGCCGCCGCCCTCGGGGAAACGAGGGCGAAGCCGGGGCCAAGCGCCCCCGCGAGCCGCGCTCTTGGGTCCTCCGTCCCCACGTCCCCGCGCGCGCAGCCCCCGCCACCGACGCTCAGCGTCCTCCGTCCGCCCCGCTGGGCCCCAGCTCCCCAGCCCGGGCGGCTCCTTCACGTCCCCTTCCCCCAAAGTCCGAGGAAGTCCAACTCCGAGCGGCCCGCAGGCTTGCCGCGGCGGCGGGGACCTGCGGAGAGAGCATGGCGCGGAGAGGGGCAGAGCGCCGCGCCGGGGGGCTGCTGCCCGGAGAGAGCGGGCACCGGCGCCCTGCGCCTCCCCGCTTCCGGAGCCTGGGGACAATCGCGCGGGTCCCCACCCGAGCACTCCCCTTTACCTGGCACGGCCGGCGACTCTCCGGGATCGTTCGGTCCAGACTCCTTCGGGGCGGGCGTCCAGGTCACATCGCTGCCAACCCCGCCGGGCGCCAGGTGTCCCGCTGCGTCCCTTCGCCTCCGCTTGCGACGTGCCCCCGCCCCCCACCCCCCTACCCCCGGTATCAAAAGTGTCACAGCTTTTCTGTCTTCGAATCTTTCGCAAAGTCTCCGCACGGTCGCCAGGAGTTGGGCTGCAATGCCAGGCGCGCCAACCCCGCGGATGCCCTGCCCCGCCCTCCCGCGGCCCCCTGCGCTCGGCCCGGACGGAGAGAAGAGCCGCCTCGTCGCGGTCACCGTCCCCGGAGCGCGGCGCGCGGTCCGCCTCCCCTCCCTCGCGCCTTCCCTAGCCCGAGTGGCTGCCGCCTGTCTGTGCCGCGGGTCCTCATTCCCCTGCTCATGAATATTCTGACAGAGGCTAATGCCGTGGAAGTAAATTGAATTAGCCAATTGGTGCCAGGAATGTGCGCTCCTTCCTTCTGAGGAGCTGTCTGGAACCCCACCAGATGAAAGCAATTAGAGTCCGGTTTGCACCCTGTGGTTCAGAGCAGTGAGGGGCAAAATGGGTTAATTCTTTAAATGCAGTTTAGATACCACATTTACATGTTTAAACCCCTCTATTGGCTGAGAGAGTAAGGAAATGTTGAGAAGGAGCAAGAGGAAAGGAGGTAGGTAGTCCTGGGGGCAGGGGGGAGGGTATCTACCCCCAAACTCCCCCCGAAGTTGAAGCGGACTTACTCTGCATAGATTCCGGATCCCGGAAGAGGTAGTTAATGAGAACTGGAAAAGATAGGCAAACAGGGTCAGAAAGGAGATGAATTTCAACCTGGGTTTAACCTTGACCTTGAGGATACAACAGACATAATTTTCAGGAGCAGGAGTGGGGAGAGATGGTAGAGGGAGAGGAAAACCTCTATCATTTACTTTTAAGAATTTCTCCAAATGCTGTCATTTTCTGTCTTTGTCCTTGTAGCAAAACCATAGGGTTTTAAACCTTTGGGTGAAAGCAGAGATGGGGCAGAGTTCCCTGCAGGGCAGCGTTTTCCGAGGAGGAAGCTGAGACCATCCTCAGGTGGAGGGGAGCCTTCTGAATTACACAGTAACTACCACAAGGCCATTCCAGAAGGCAGTTTCTCTCTATAGTCCAAACTTTTTGGCTGTGGGGCCAGACAAGGTCGACAGGAGTGACAGCCTCTCCTTTGTCCTGCCTCCTACCCTCCAATGCCAAGTTCTTCAGAAGTTATTGACTACAATGTAGATTTAATCCGTGGGTAGAGGGGGACTCTCTGTTCCCCTCTGTTCCCCTTTCGGCATCCACATCTCTCTCTTTCTTTAAAGACTTCAGGTGGGGGCACTTCGGTGGCTCAGTGGGTTAAGCCTCTGCCTTTGGCCCAGCTCACAATCTCAGGGTCCTGGGATTGAACCCCGTGTTGGGCTCTCTGCTCAGCAGGGAACCTGCTTCCCCCTGCCTCTCTGCCTACTTGTGATCTCTCTCTCTCTCTGTGTCAAATAAATAAATAAAAACTTAAAAAAATTTAAAATCTTCAGGTGGATTGCTTCTAGGATTTTTTTTTTTAAAAAGATTTTTTATTTATTTATTTGACAGACAGAGATCACAAGTGGGCAGAGAGGCGGGCAGAGAGAGAGGAGGAAGCAGGCTCCCCGCTGAGCAGAGACCCAGATGCGGGGCTCGATCCCAGGACCCTGGGATCATGACCTGAGCCCAAGGCAGAGACTTTAACCCACTGAGCCACCCAGGTGCCCCGGCTTCTAGGATTTCTTACTCCCACCCCCATTACTGATTTTCTAAATAAAGAAACTTATTTTGATTGAATTGATTGGTTACTAAATGTTTTACCTGTACTTGTGGTACTTGTGGCCAAATGATCTATGTATCAACATCTGATAAAAGGATATGTATAAGCAACTGATAAAATCCCCAAATTTGTGCTGATGGAAATAAATATCCCGGTTAAGGCAGTTATGCCATATTTTAATAGGTTTCAGCAAAGCTTAGGATTGGAACTCCCAGTTACAGCAGTAACTATTATTTCAGCGGCCAGTGTTTATTGAGAACTTGTCATGTGACAGACACACATTATGGGAATCATCTCATTCAAACTTTCCAACTACTCTGTTCAATATGCCCTATTATTTTTCCATTTAATAGATGAGGAAGGTGTGGCTCAGAAAGGCAAGTAGTATATGTAATGGGGGGAGATGGCGAAGATGAGCTCTGATTCAAAGCAGCCTAATCAATACGCCAGAGTCTTCAGGTCCCTAGGAGCTTATACTGCCTTCTCTAAAAGGAGAACTGGTATCTTTGTGTTTTGTTGAAGTGATTTCTCCTTGGTGATTAATTCCCGACCAAAATTTAGAGAAAAAACAAAACAGGCTTTTGTTTGTTTGTTTGTTTGTTTGGGGGGGGCATGGTGTGCTTAGTTTCATGTGTTACCACGTTGGGCCATAGGGTGCCTGAATATTTGGTCAATGTTATTCTGGGTGTTTCTCTGAGGGTGTTTTGGATGAGATTAACATTTAAATTGGTAGACTAAATAAAGCAGATTGCTCTTCTCAATATGGGTGGGCTGCATTCAATCAGTTGAAGTCCCAAATAGAATAAAAAGGCTGGCCCTCTGAGTGAGTGAATTCTCCTGCCTCATGGCCTTGGAATTGGGAATTTCTGGGAGCTTCTGCAGGTTTTGGATTTGCCAGCCTCCATAAATGTATGAGTCAATTCCTTATTATTTGTCACCTATTAGTTTGTTTTTTTTAGGGAACCTTGACTAATACAGATGGATGCCTTCAGTAAATACTGCTATTTGTGAATCTCCCATAAATGTCTGAATATTTCCATCCACCAACTCATACTGTATAGTATACAATAAATACACTTTTTTTTTACTTAAAGTTTTTTTTTTTTTTTTTTTTTTTACTTAAGGTATTCTAAACCCATTATTAATAAGGGAGGAAAAATTATATGTATACATATTTATATGGATGAGACTTCATCAGATTTTAATAAAATCTTTGAAGAATTCAACAATGGACTGTGGTAGGTTTGCTTAAAGCAAGGTTTATAGATACATGAGGGGAGAAATTTTAATATTACAGTGTTAGGAGTAAAAATGATAGGACTAATGTCTAATTCAACAGTTGTTGAGTGTATTAAATGCAAGGCACATTTCTATTCAAAGATTTTCTATTGAAGTTCATAGTCAAATCACTTAAAACAGTTGAGGGTCTGCAATATTTTATTCTCTGAAACTTTGGGTAGTTTAAAATCCTTTGTAAAAAAAGTATATACTGTTTTATCCCTGTATTAAATATTTAAGATTTTCCCCATCATGATTCTTCCCTTACAATGCTCTATTGAATCTTTCTTTTATGGAGAGTATCCTCTTAGGACTTAGAGGCTATATATCACAGAAAAGTCTTCAGATGTTGGAATGTTTATTTATATGAATATGTTAACATGATTTTAGGGCCCATCAAATGTTACCAGGATGAGTGCTTTCCATATGTCCCCCAGAGTTCAGTGTTCAGAGGGCTGTGAGAGTCTAAGGTAGGACAGTGGGTTGGGAGTGTGTGGCAGTCTTGGGCAAGCCATTCCCCTTTTGAGGTGGCCAAGTTAGCCCCTCTGCAAAGTGGAAATAATAATACTGTATTTATTGGGTCCTTTGCTATTTACAAATTGCTCTCCCATATGCTATCTCATTTTATCCTCCTAGTAATTCCATCCTCCTTATAAATTCAGCATTGTATCCATATTTAATTGACGAGGAATATGAAGCTCCCAGAAATGCAGTGGCACTCTGAGCTTCTCCTAGAAACAGATAGAATGGGGACGTTGATCCACTGACAAAGTCACCTTCTCAGTGAAGCCATCTTTTATATCTCTCTCTGCCTAGCCTCCCTCCTGCAACCCCCCCACGCACACACACCACTTCTTTTTCCAGTAGAAACACAAGCCTCTTCTTTGTGTTCCCCTAGGATGTCTAAGATGCACCAAGAAATAATTAGAACACAATGTGTTGTCTCTACCACTAACCAAGAGCAACCTGAAATCAGGAACCTTGTCTTAATCACTTTTGTATCCCCAAATTTAGCTTCGTGGGAGGCATTCAGAAAGCCCACCAACACCAGTTGTGCACACTTCAGAAAATGTGTCCCATTGACTTTTCTGGGCCCTTAGGATTAAATGTAATAGTTAGCAGGGGGTTTGGGAATTTAAAAATACCGTGTAATGATATTATTATTATTGGTCAAAAGTAGATTCAGAAATATAGCAACTTTAGCCTTGACCTCTGGCTGATAAATTGCATGGGTGAGAAAGCAGTTTGATCATTTTTATGTCAGCTACTGTTATTTAGGACATGGATGGATAACACTTGCTCAAATTATAATCATCTGGTTAATAGTAGTACTACACCGGCCCATTAAGCAAGAAGGTATTAGTCTGGGAAAGGTGAGTGAATGTGGTGTGTGGTGTGTGTGTGTGTGTGTGTGTGTGTGTGTGTGTGTGTAATCTTTCTGCAGTTTGAGGGTATTTTCTGTGAATGAGCAGCTTCAGTTTCTAGGATGGCCATATTTCTCTAAGGAAGGGATCGGCTTTTTTCCTATGGGATGATCTTTATCATGAGCTCCCAAGGTCACCGAGCTAACGACAAAGCTGGGGCTCTTGACCCTCGTTTAGTAGTATTTTTGCTGCCCCACGGTGACCCTGATTGGCAGCCACTGCCCATCCAGTGTGGTTTATGGTTTTACAATTGAGATAAGTGGTCAGCAGCTCAATCCCTCCTTATAATCAGTCTCCTGAGTCAGCAAATACCCTTCCAATGCAATTTCATGATCTAGATGATCAGTTTTACTCATTCCAGATATTTTTTTGGATTTGTAATGGTAATTACTTAGTAGAACTGATGACAGTGACCCATTAAAAACACTTTTGTGGCTTCATAGCCTGTCTGACCTTAAGTATTTATTACAGAACTGTTGTTATAATAAAAACACGCACACATGTTCACAAAACCAAGACGAAGTCGCTCTTCATCTACATGTTCTTCTCTGGAGCATTGATGGACGAGTCAGATGATGTCTCTGTACTGATTTCACTAAGGCCATTTGCAGTTCTGTGTTAGTTTACTTTTGTTTTGGTGTAGCATGTGCATTTATTCTGTCCTTTGAATTTGTAGGTTCATTAGTGACTTTCCGTCATCCTCAGAAGAAATTGTTTCCCTCGCGGTTGATGCCTGTCAGTTTCTGTCTGTTTCACTGTGTTTGTGCCTCTTGTAGGAGGTAAACGTACCCCACCACCATCACGGCCAAGGGGAACCAGCTGTAGAAACATTCAGTGCTTGTGATGACATTCTGGGAGCTGACGCTGCTGGTCCATTCAGTCAAATCCGACAGACGTGAATACAGTATCCTTGCTATGGGCAAGGTGCTGTGCTCGTTATTAGAGGGGTTTCAAAGAGAAATTAAAACCAGTGACTGCTCTCAGGGAGTTTATAATCTGGGAGAAGGGCCTTGATATTTAGCAAAATAGAAATCTAAGGCAGAAATGGGTAGTTTGTATGAAAGGATAAAAAATGAAGTGCTGGGGTGCCTGGGTGGCTCAGTGGATTAAGCCTCTGCCTCCGGCTCAGGTCATGATCTCAGGGTCCTGGGATCGAGCCTCACATGGGGCTCTCCCCTCAGAGGGGAGCCTGCTTCCCCCTTTCTCTCTGCCTGTTGCTCTGTCTAGTCGTGATCTCTCTTTCTTTCTGCATCAAATAAAATCTTAAAAAAAAAAAAAATGAAGTGCTGTGGGAGGCCCAATTAGGGAGAGATTTTTTTTATCCGCCAGTGGAGACGGAAGAATGGGACCGAAGAGTGCTCAATGGAAGGGGTGTGTGTTGGTTGGGTTCTGAAGACTGAGCAGTACAAGTAATGGATATGGAGGAAGGGGAGGCGGGGAGGGGGTTATCAGTGGTCAGAGGGAGAGGCCTGGGAGAGCACAGGGTGATTGTGACTGTGACTGCAGTTAGCCCAAGTACACATGACATTGAAAGGAGATACCCCTAGAAGGGTAGGTGGAGCCCATAGGGCCTCAGGTGCCATGTGGAGAAATACATACGTTGTAACGTGGGCTGGGAGGAAGGTGCTGCTTTTGAGCCAGGAACTGACCTAACTGCAGCCGTGCTTACATTTGAGCGTGGCGCATTTGCGGGGGTGGGGGGGCACTGGTGGGATGGGGACCAGCTGGGAGACTTGAAGCAGCGGAAGCAAGATGTGATAATGGCCTGAGCCAGGAAGGCGGCAGCAGGACCTGAGATAGGAGGAGAGGTAGAAAAGCAGTGTGGTGGGTGTGTCAGCCTTACGTTTGAAATAATGTCTTCTTACTGCCTCTCCTGGATGTTTCTGGTCTCAACAGCCTTCCCTTTGTCTCTCTCTCTCACACACAGACACATATGCACGCACGCACGCATGCACACGCGCACACACATGCACATACAATACATACACAGATGCACAGATAGGCACGTGCATATACACACACTTCCACGTGCACGCACATGCACACGCATGTACGTATGTGACACACACACAGTGAGCTCCTTAAGAGCGTAGTTTGCCTTTTTCTCTTTGTGTCTCCGTACCTAGCATGGTGCCAGGCATGTTGTCGGCACTAGATAATTATTTGCTGAACAGAATAAAAAACAATTGATGTGGGGTGTCAGAGAAAATGAAGAATTGCAAAATATTGATTCTGGCTTGTGCCGGAGTTTGGTAGGCAAACGACGAAAATGCTCTTTGTCCCTTATTAATTGGCATTGGGAAAAAGAGCGTGTCTGGGGTTGAAGATGCCTCCTGGTTATGGAGGTGTCTGAGAAGATGAAAAAAATCTGGTGGAACCAATGGTGGGTACAGCTGGAGAACCTCATGGCTAGAACACATCTCCCCTGGGGTCTGAGAAAAACACACGTGAGCTTTAGGGCATCTTATCAAGGTTTCCTTTTAACTGTTTCTGAAGTGGGCTGGCCATGGTCCCTCGGAGGTGTTCGCGTTCTTATCCTCAGAACCCATACCTGTGTTAGGTTATGTGGCAAAGCGGAATGCAGGGTGCTCGTCAGCTGACATTCGGCTAGGGGGGTTGTCCTGGATTAGCCAAGGGGGCTTAATGTCATCACAAGGGTCCTTAAAAATGGAAAATGTAGACGAAAAAGGCAGAGGCAGAGTAACATGACATGAGGACTCTGCTGGCCATGGCTGGCTTTGAAGATGATGGAAGGGGCCATAAGTGGAAGAATGGAAGTAGCTTCTAGAAGCTAGAAGAGGCAAGGAAACACGGTCCCTGGGAGCCTCCAGAGGGGAGCACGGCTCTGTTGACACCCTGATCTTATCCCAGTGGGACACATGACAGACCTCTGATAGAACTGTGAGCTCCTGAATTAGGGCTGTTTAAAGTCA
The DNA here is from genome assembly GCF_902655055.1 of Lutra lutra. NCBI lineage: Eukaryota > Metazoa > Chordata > Mammalia > Carnivora > Mustelidae > Lutra > Lutra lutra. The sequence continues at coordinate 15,123,383 of NC_062289.1, forward strand.
CTAGTGATGCAGTAATTGATTACAAAAGCAGCAGAAAACTAATCCAGAAGGATAACCAGCGTTCCTACTATTTTGGATTTATTATCTTACATTAGTGTGCGTGATGCCCCAGACGCCATGAGCTATGTCTCTGTGATGTCCTAGATTCAACTATAGAAATAGGTTTTGTTATAAAATTCCAGCTCTCGGTCTGAATATAATATATGTGACAGCATTAGTGGTGTGAAGTTCAGAGTGTATGTTCTTTGATTATGTCATACTGTGTGCAGTGAGGGGGCCGATGGTTTTAAATTAACTTCCTTTGCAGTCCCTCAGACAGTACCCCTCCATGTGACACCAGCATCTCGAGAGTTGTGAAACACAGCACGAATGCTCTGAAATCACGATGCGTGCTTATAACCTCTTTTGCTGAAACAAAAGAGTCATGTCTAAATGTTCATTTTTATAATTCATTGTCAAGTGGCATATCTTTTGGAAGAATGCATTTAAATCATTTCTCTTTACTTTCGTGATTGTTATTTGTATGGCGGGTGTCATGTGAGATGATTAAGAGTTAAAAAAAATGAAAGTAATATAATATTAAGTTATGGTTCATATAAAAAAATGTACGTTGCCAGCAATGGGAGTGGGAATGTCTGTGTTTTAGCAAGGTGTGGGTTTGGCTTATTATTTTCATTTTGATGCTTTCTTAAAGAATAGAGTAAATGGTGTAAAAAAACTCTTGAAATATATTCACTGTTAAATTCGCATATGCTCAGCATGACACATATGCATAATAATCACTTCTTATTCATAACAAATCCTTTAAGAGCTGGGCAAGGTGCATGTTATTTAAAAATGCACTAATTCCTAAAATTAGCATGGACTATAAATTAATTTTTGAGGCTCCGGTAAGTAAGTCCTCACATACAGATAGACTGCTGTGAATTTTGATGTTTAACTAACCAAATGTTAAGAGAACATAAAGCAGCCTAAAAATAAAGTATAAAATAGGATGACTAATTTTATGTGGAGAGGTTTTGCAGATGATTGGAACTCAATTTGCAAGTCCCTTTGTAAGTAAAAACTATTTGTTATTCTTGACGTTATTCTGAAATCCTTATGCAACAAATAATCGTAAGAAACAGCTCTAAATATGCTTATTGATAACGTATTAAAGGCGAAGCTGTAGATGACTTAAATGAGAGGATTAATGCTGTATTACACTGGAAAGTTCATAGCCACTAATTACATTTTTTTTCTCTCTAAAAAGCATTAAGAAAACAAAAGGAGGAGAGTGTGGTGGCTAAGGAGGGATCCCAGGAGTCTTGGCTCTGCTACTGCCCAGTGATTTTGAGTAAATCATTTAATCCTGTTGTGTGCTTGCATTTCCTTATCTGGAAAGTGGGTGTGACTAGTACTACCTACCTCACAGGGTTCTTATGAGCATTAAATTAGAGAATCATGACAACTGTTCAGCACCGCAGGGCACATGGTAAGCACACCTTAAAGATTACCCATTATTATTAACAAGAGTTATGAATATCTCTGTGTTTATGCTTTTTAATGTCATCTTTGTCAAAAAAGGGTATTGACATATCTCCTTTAATATCGTTTGTACCATTGTGAAAAGAAGAAAATCAGAATTTTTTGAATCTAAGGGATCTTAGGGACAGTCAAATCTGGCCCTCTCATTTTATTGTTGGAAAAAAACCCAAGGTATGGAGAGTCAAGGGAACTTACAAAGTCACACCATTTTGTCCCCTCCATGTGCATATAGGCTGTTTCTCCTTTTTGTGTGGATTCATGGAACAATTAGCTTTTCAGATCCAATTAGCCTGATTCTTGTTCTTCCCGGGAGTGGGGCTTGGGGAGCTTTGTCAGTGTGGGGGACACAGAGGGGAGAGCGACAAAAGCATGGATCTTGAAATGTTTCTCACACAGGAGCCGTGTGCCCAGAATGGGTCCACTGAGAATATTTGGAAAGGGCCCTCTCTTTTCTTGTAGGAAAAGTGGGGTCGTGAATTTATCCCTGTGTCTACCCATTGGATGGACCCCAGGCAAGTTCTTCATTTCTTTTGCTTGCATTTTCTCATCTATGAATCTGACTTCTTTTTTTTTTTTTAAAGATTTTATTTATTTATTTGACAGAGATCACAATTAGGCAGAGAGGCCGGCAGACAGAGAGAGAGAGAGAGAGAGGAGGAAGCAGGCTCTCCGCTGAGCAGAGAGCCCGACATGGGGCTTGATCCCAGGACCCTGGGATCATGACCTGAGCTGAAGGCAGAGGCTTTAACCCACTGAGCCACCCAGGGGCCCCTGAATCTGACTTTTTTTTTTTTTTTAAAGATTTTATTTATTTATTTGACAGAGAGAAATCACAAGTAGGCAGAGAGGCAGGCAGAGAGAGAAGAGGAAGCAGGCTCCCTGCTGAGCAGAAAGCCCGACACGGGGCTCGAACCCAGGACCCTGAGATCATGACCTGAGCCGAAGGCAGCGGCTTAACCCACTGAGCCACCCAGGCGCCCCTGAATCTGACTTCTGATCAGACTTAACTCCCAAGGTGGTCAGGAGCCCAGAACAGAGCCAGCTGTGAGAGATACCCGCCCAAAGGGGCCCATGTGACTTGAGTTGTGAAAGCGGTCGGAGATGCAGCTGAGGGCAGTTAGAGCTGGGGCTGGGTCCCATTAAACAAGAACCCTGTTTAGTGACAGGAGGGTTTTGGATAGGATTTATAAACCAGATTGGCGGCCCTTGCAGTGTGAACTTGGAAGGGGCAGAGACAGCAAAACGTGGAGGAGACGGATACGTGCAGAAGTTTCGGGAACAAGGGACTGAGGAGGGGAAAGGAAGCGAATGAAGTCTGTTCTGCCTTTCACACAGCTCCGAGGTAGTTAGGAGTGAAATAAACAGAGAAGTAAAGAACGTCTAGGAAGTCTGTGAACGAGGGAGGGAACACCATAAACGTGCCATCAAGAGCATGGTCGCTGTGAGGAATCTTTTTACAGGAGACAGGAACCACTGTGCAACAAGAGGGACCGTTACAGCGCTGGGGACCTGGCCATCAGCTCAGGTAGGATCTGCCTATGGGAAATACTGTTCGCAAACCGGATTCTGCCCAGGAGGAAGTTTGATGTTAAGCTTCAGACCAGTGGAGAAAATGGATTTATTTTGGAGATCTTACAGGAGAACAAGGGACAGGACTCTTGGAAGAAGTTTGTTGTGATTTTACTTAGCATGTTTAGGACGAAAATTGCTCACCATTCTTTCCAGAAATAAAATAGTGGGATTGAAGCAATCACGGCTTCTTTTGGGATGGTGCTATTTGGGGAAAAGAAAAAGACATATTTGGGGATATGGAACTATCCATAGCCTAGGGAAGATGGAGTTAAGCCACATTTTAGGAATTTTTTTTTTACCTAACATACGAACGGCAGAGCTGCTGCGGCTGATGGCGGCAACAATACTAATCCCAGCATTTATTACTTGTTTACTCTGGGCCTGCATTTGCATATATTATGTCATTTAAATGGCATCGCCACACTTGAAGGTGCCTACCATTGTTATTATCCCCACAGATGACTGCGGTGAAGCTTTGAGAGGTTAACGGATTTTACCAGAGTCCGAAGACAAACAGGTTACAGGTGCAGCTTAAGAAATTATTCCGTAAATATGCTGTTAGTGGGAGTCTTTCAGGTGTGGAGAACAAGGGCACAGCAGCGATCTCTTTATATAGTGGCGCAGCATCTCTGCGAGGAGCAAAGGCCCTAGCACGCCCTGCCTGAGAAGGCCGCTCAGAAGGAGACAGGAGAGGACGACAGGGTCCTATCTGCCCTTATTGGTGCAAGGGCGCCACCTAGAGGTGAAAGGTGAGATAGTCCGAGGGGCCACAGAAATAAGAGGAAAAGCAGGGTTGATGAGGAGGGAGAAGAGAGTGGTGAAAGAGAGAAGCCAGAAGAGGTGTCAAAAACCGCATGATGAAGAGAGCTCCTGCTCAGCAAAGGAGATGAGAGTTGATTGCCCCAGAAAAGAGAGGTCCACGGTGGAAGAAAGGAAAGGAGGGGCCTTTGGCAGTCATAAACTGGAGAGACCCAACACGGTAAAAGTGATTAATCTTTAGAACTTGGTGAATCCCAAAGATAAGAATAAGGAAGAAGGGAAACAGGATAGGTCCTGGAGTAAATAGGAGAAGAGGGAGGGAGGCTTAGGGACCTAAGAAAAGTCAACTGTGTCTTTTTTATACAATGTGTAAAGCAAGTAACTCATTGTTACCGAGTCTGCCAGGCGACACCAGGCAAAGGTGTGGAGGAGTGAGGACAGGGTTCAACATGGCATTCCCGCATGTTAAATTAGATATGTGGTTTTATAACACTTGTCAATAGGACTGAGTTTATGATTAGGGATGGGTTGGTCAGGTTCAGGGTTAGGACTAAGTCAGTGACTGCTCTAAAGGTGTATGAAGTGAGATCTGGGTGGTGTTTACATGACAATGAACTTCCACCAAGGAAGAAGGAGGTCAGGTTTATATATGTACTGAATAAGGAACTGTTTCTCAGGGGGAAAACATGATCGAATTGAAAATAAACAAAGAGTGACCAGTGAAGGTGACCGTTTAGTCAACGTGGGAACATAAATTGACGTATCTCTCCCTTTCCCTCCACCCTTGCCCACACTCACATGCACAATCATAATAGTTAACGTTGACGGTGGGCGTGCCTGCTGCTTTCCTCCCAGTAACCCTACAGGGGCTTTAACATCCTTCCTAAGATTCAGGGCCCCAAAGTCAGAGAGGTAAAGTCACATGCGCAAGGCTGCACAGTAATCAGAGGTATAGAAATTGGATTCCCGAGCCTGTGCCCTTTACCGCTACACCGTGCTGCTTTTCAGACCTATGCACTATTTACCGGCTGGGATGTGTTCCCTAAGTGATGAATGAGCCCTCAAAATTGACAGACGTATGCGTAACAATATAAATTGTGACTGGTAAGTGAGCAGGGGTCCTTTGGTCCTGTCTCACTTTAGGCTGTTTTTGCAGGGTAATAGTATTCCTTATCGGTAGCGACACAACAAATTGTCCCAAACTTAGTGGCATGAAACGGCACATATTATCTTAGTTTCTGTGCGTTGGGGGCCAGAAACAACGACGCTGGTGTTTCTGGTGCAGTGTCTCTCCAGAGGTGAGGGTGAGGCTGTTGGCTGGGGCCGCAGTTAGCTCAGGGCTCAGCAGTGGCGGGGTTGGGGGGTGTTTGGAAGTCTACTCCCAGTGGTTGCTGGGAGACTTTGGGACGTCACCACATGGGTTCTCCACAGGCTTCCAGGTGTGGCAGCTGGCTTCCCTCTCCCTAAGACTGTGTCACAACTTGGCAGCCGACTTCACAAGTGCCCCAGATGGAAGCGGCAGCCTTTTAATAGACTAATCTCCCTCCCGCCCATTGCTGCTCTTTTAGTTAGAAGCAGGCCGCTGAATTGAGCCCACACTCAAGAGAGCGTTACACATGGCAGGATCATTGGGGAGCATCATGGCTGCCACCATTATCGTGCCCTCTTCCTTAGGAACCACTCCTCTTTCTCGGTCTCCAGCTCTGCCCTCCTCTTCTCTTCCTACATTGATGGTGGCTATTAGGCTCCTTTATGACTTTCTTTTTTCTGCTCACCTCTTTGCTCTATTCTTATATGTCGCCCCCTGCCCAACTTTGTATCCCTCTTAGTCAATATTCTGCTTATCCATGGCTTCAAACATATACTGATTATTCTTTTTTCATCTCTAGCTCTGACCTCAGTCTTATGCCTCCATCTGATTTGAAAGGGGGCATCAAGCACCTCCGTTTTGACCTCAGTCTGTACTTTCTAAGTTCTTCTTTCTAGCATATCTCTTCACTTAGGCAAAAGACTCAGGGGGAGCGTCCCCTCGTGGGAACTGAAATTACCCCCTCAAGCCATTAGGACTGCCCTAAGCCAGCAAGACCCTGTGTGATTGGCCCCAAGACAATGATCGACCTGACCTTCACTGCCCACCTGAATGTACCTGTTGACCTTTGTCCCTTTGACCTTTTTGTGTATATAAACCTGGAAATATTCACGGCACTTTGCTCGTCTGTTGTCTTTGCTGTGTTGGCATCACTGAAATAAATTCTTTTCTTGTTTAACCACTCTCCTGTCTCTGCTTTTGGATTTTGTTGTGGTGAGTAGCCAGACCTTGTCTGTTTGGAACTCCTGGAGCCAGATACTCTTAGACCTTTGTGCGTCAGATCCAGATTTCTTGCCTGCTGGACACCGTGGCCTGTCTCGCTCGTACATGGCCAGTCTGGTGAAAGAAACCAAATCCGTCACCCACATTTTCTCACCCATTACTTTTCCCTGTCTCTGAGGATGATAAACTATTCACCAAGTCATGTGGTCAGAAATCCAAGAGACACCCCTGAAATGCCTTCCTCTCAGTCATCCTTAGGGCCCAGCCAGTCATTATTAAGGGCTGTCCATTCTAAATCCTGATTGTTTCTTGGAGTTACAGTCTCTTTTCTACCCTTAAAGTCAACTCTCCCAATTAAGGTCCTCATCATCTCTTCCCTGGGTTATCAAAAACAGTTTTTTGGTTTTTTTTTTTGAAGGACTCCCTACCTACAGTTCATCTCTCCTCAAACCAGTTTTCTTTAAAAGGCAAATGTGATCAAGTTCCTCTTTTGTATAAAACTATTCTGGCTCTCCAACACCTGCAGAATGAAATCTGGAAGAGATCCTGGTGGAGTGGAAGAAGTGTGGGCTATGGAATCAGACACAACAGGGTTCATTCCCAACTCTACCATCTAATGGCTGATTGAGGTTGGATACGTTAAAAAAAAAAAATCTCTAAGCTTCATTTTCTTCATCCATAAAATGGACATAATGCCTTCATTGCAAAGTTGTTAGTATGAAATGAGATTACATGAACTGCTAGGGTTTCCATAGTCACGGGTCATGGTTGCTCAGAGTCTGGATGCACAGTTGGCTTTATGTTTGTTGAGGCAGTTAGCACATGTAGTTCTCTAAATACATTATTCTCTACTCTTCTTTGATTTTGAACTTGATTTTTTCTTTCTGCTTGGAACGCTCTTTCCCTTCCACTTTCCCACGTGCTTTGTGGCTTGCTGATTGGCGAGGGCTCCTCCTTCAACACTTTGTTTTTCTGTTGCAACCTCTTGGATCGCTTCCTACCAATGGAGACTTCTTGGACCTACCTTTACGGAGGTGCGTGCGTCACTGGGTGCAGTTGTTTCTTGGCACACTTAGCTCCACAGGTAGATCTTGAAGCTGTGAGTGTGGAAAGGAGTGTCTGATCTCCCAAATGCCTAGTACAGTATTGTAGTGTAAGCGCTGGCATTGGCTTCTCTTGTTGTTCTTTTTCGCTAATGCAGGTGCCTGACTTAAGCTTTGGTTGCCAAGGTATCCACTTCAAAGAGGAATATCTTGAATATACTTGTTGCCAGTCACCTGACCAGATAAAGAGCCAGGTCAGTTGTACCCCCAACCTGTGTCTCTCCCCCACGCCCCTTTGTTTTAGAGAGCTTGGTTGATTTTGATTCATTGACCTTTTGGGCCACCATTTTTGTTTGTTCATTTTTTCTTCTGGTGCTTTAAATTCTCACACTTATGTTTTAAATTTACCAATAGAAGAGTGAGCCGGAGAAACCCTAGGTCCCTTCCTCAACCCCAGTAAATGCAGAACCCCAGGCCCACATGCTCTCTCTACCTGTGACCTTGTTTTGTGGCCCCAGATGTGCCATGTAATTTCTAGGTCCTGTAAGTAACAAACCTTTATTTTCTCAAAGTTTCCTGATGGTTATTGTTGAAGGGCATCCGGCAGTCATGATATGAACCACAAGGGCTTGTCCAGCCACAACACTGGTATTTGATAGGCTGAGACCAGCACAAAACAAGTATGTTCTAGACAGAGACAGTAAGTAAATATTGTCTGAAACACATTTCCTGACATCTGGGTGAATATCACTTTTCCCTTTTAATTTTAAGGGAATAGCCAAGTTAATTTGTAGAATTTAGAAAATTTATAGTTCCACCATAACAGAGGAATAATCTCACTTTAGAATATGTTGAATTAAAAAATATAAGCCAAAATCCCATCTAAAAAGGTTGTGGAAGGATGGAATGTGTAAATGAAGCAGGAGAGAGAATGCTTTCAAGACAAAGACATGAGACTAAGGGCATTCAAAAGACACCTATTTGTATGGGAAACCAGTGAAGAAATCAGAGCATGAATAACAGGAATCAAAGAACAAATAACAGAAGAATTTATCTATAGGATGAGGTTGATCGAAGTCAAGCAATGGCAAATCCATCTGATTTGCAAGAAGAGAATGGGTGCTCGACGGTAGAGCGCCAGTAGATTAAGTGGTGCTGAAAGAGATCCGGAAGAGCTACATTCTGAGATTAGAGGATGTGGAGAAATGAGAGAATTAAGAACGAAGAAGTAAAGCACTTAATGGCCAAGAGACCTTCAATGTCTGAGAGCTGGAAAGAGTAGATTCTCCAAGAGAGGAGGCCAGCTGGGCCTTGTCCTGACTCAGGCAGCTTGGGAGGTATCTCCTCCTTGGGATTCTCCTGGTCATCCCGCTGTTTTCACTGGTCACACCCAGCTCACCTCATAACGTCAGGCCTAGGTGCTCCAGACCTAGAAGACCGGTGTCATCAGCAGGACAGAATGACCTAGGAGGATGTCATTGTGTAGAGAGGTGTGTGTGTGTGTGTGTGTGTGTGTGTTTTGAAGGAAGCCAATTCGTTTTCTGCCATCGAAACAGTTCTATAGAGAATGTTATTGATAGTATTTTTTGAAATAACACTTACAGCTCAGAGTTAGCAATGCGATCAAGTTCTTAGGGACGGCAGTCATTCCAACTTAGATGGCTTCTCTCTGCATTTTTGAAACCTGAGTGGCCAATGTTCACAGCCCTTCATGGCACATGGGAGAGAAGTGAGGTTCCTGGTAGAGAGGAGGAGGAGAAGGCAGGTATTGCAGCTTGATTTTGTTGATATTTTGGATGCTGATTGAAGAATTTGTGAGTCAGTTCTGCCTACGGGAAGCTTGCCAAAACCGAAGACTGTTAAACAGGTTTCTAAACACTTCCACAGATCTTGTTTATGTGGCGGAAGACCGATGACTGATGGTGGTCTTAGGGAAAAAACAAGGGAAGGTGCCAAAGGAGGGAATTTTATTAGGTTTAGACTGAGAGCAATGTTTGGATCAGCAAACACGTTTTTTCCCTAAGATCACTCAGTGTGGGTACCAGCCAAGGTAATGCATGAAGAGTCTATACAGAAGTGAGAGACTCCATCTTTACTCTCAGTGGTGGAGAGGAAAAAAACTGTAGTAATAAGAGATTGTCCTAGCCCTTGTCATATTGTGGATTTTAGATTTTTCAGGATAATAACTAGTTACTTCAGGCTGGTAGATTTTAAAGATAGAAAAGAAACAGTAGGGTAGCATAAATCCCCTATTAACATATGTAGACAGTGTCCCACTGGTAATAAGACAAAAAGGAGTCAGCATTTGAAGTGTAAGAATTATGCCAGAAAAACAGACCGTGTGATCCCCAAACAAAGGGAAAAATTCTAAAAAAATGTAAGAAAATGGAAAGTATCGAAGATGCATCCACTGAAGGCAAGGACAGTAAGAGTTTGGGTGTATTGTTTAAAGTTATTAAAAGAGGCAAAATTAAATAGAAATGAAAATAAAGGGATGCCTGGTCGCCTCAGTAGGTAACTCGGCTCAGGTCATGATCCCAGGGTCCTGGGATGGAGCCCCGCATGGGACTCTCTGCCCAGCAGGGAGTTGGCTTCCATTCCTCTCTCTCTGCCTGCCTCTCTGCCTACTTGTGATCTCTGTCTGTCAAGTAAATAAATAAAATCTTAACAAAAGTCTGAAAAAAAAGAGGCAAAATTAAATAGAAATGAAAATAAAGGGGTTGCCTGGGTGGCTCAGTAGGTTAAAGCCTCTGCCTTCGGCTCAGGTCATGATCCCAGGGTCCTGGGATTGAGCACCGAGTCGGGCTCTCTGCTTGCTGGGGAGCCTGCTTCCCCCTCTCTCTCTGCCTGCCTCTCTGCCTACTTGTGATCTCTGTCTGTCAAATAAATACAATCTTAAAGATGTGGAAGTAGATAAATACCAGGTGTTCACAAGCCATTATTAGAGAACACATAGTTAATTTTGTTTGTTGAAAATTTTATGTTGAGCCTTATGGGAAATCTGGACAAGTGTAATGAAATGTTTTGCTATAGGCTACGAGTTGTGGTGAGTTGTTACTGGATTTTGTATGATTCTCTGTGAAAGAGTGGGATGTGAAACTGGGGGGCAAGCCTTTTGTTTTACCTGCCTGATGGAAAGGAATGTCTGCCAGAGAAGCAAGGTTCTGGAAATCCAGAAGAGACAGAGGGTAGGAGGAATGTGACCAGGGAGATGATGGACGGGGAGATTTCTTACAGGGAAACCAGCCAAGTTTCACAAAGAAGCATCAAAGAAGGTTTGTGTTTATAAGACAGGAATTGAAGGATTTAGATTGAGGACATTCAAATCATCCTTTAAAAGCTTCAGGAAATAGAAAAAAGTAGGGCAAAGTTAAGGATGTCACGTGTGTTGTTTTATACAGAAGGTTTCTGCATAAAGTCAGCATAATGTTCCCAAGGAGATTTCATTCATCCAGGAACAGTGTTGGGGGAAAATGATGAAACATCTCATCTCCCCAAATACCATGCAGCAAAGTATTTTTGGACTCCAAGCAGGCAAGGTTATCAGGGAACGAAGAGGCATAGAGAAGTGACTGAAAGAAGATTCTTTTTCAAGAGAAAGACCATGGAAACAAGATGTGAGGTTGATAATGTCTCATTAGCCTGGTGTAGCTTAAATGTGGGAAACTGTGAGTGATTTATTAGACTCCAGAAGTACTAGGAAGATGGATGAAACAAAGAGAAAAATAAAGATAAAACAAGTGATGGTTTCATAAAATGGAATGTGAACATATGGATTTTATAAGACATCGACAGGGCGTATTTCTAGAAATACAGTTTGGGGAAAATATAAATCTGCACATCGAATATATTGTTTTGATAATGGATTCAGTGGTAGGGAATTGATGGAGTCATTTAAATGAAAACTTAGAAACTTGAGGAATCCTTTCATTTTTGAAGTTAATGGGATCCTACGCATCCTGTAAAGTCTCCACGTGACATTTCTATGATTAGATATGCTAAAAAGTAAGATTTTTCTAGCCACAGTTTTAATTAGGCTTCTCTGAAGATGAGGATGGCTGGAGATGGCAGCAGGTCATTCTGGAGACTCCAGGAAACCTGTCAAAGCTAGACATAAATGGAAAACAATGAGTGACCATTTCCATAACTCCAACTGTATCTGTATCCAGCCACAGTAACAAACAACAACAAAATCCGGCCCACCAGTTATTTCATTTATATGACACCCAGACCATGGCTGACTGATTCCCCCCCCCCCCATCAGAATTGGCCAACTCTTTAAATATCTCATGGAAAATATTTTTGTCTTCACTTGGACACATGCTCTAGTGGTGGGAGTAGGCAAAGAACAAAAACAAAAACAAACAAAAACCAGAAACTCCAAACCCAATAGAGAGTTTGTTCTCTAATTAGTGTAGTGAATAACAATTCCAATAAACACAGCACCGGACTGCAGTTTGGACAGACGGTCTCTTAGAGGAGTAAGTAGTTGAGAAAAAGAACATCACAGGAAGATACTCTCTTCAGGAGGGCGGGCCTCAGGTAATAGGAACAAAAGTCTACTGGTACCTTTGTGACTTCTGGTGATCGCAGGGGACAGCCAGGCAGCCTGTTCCATCGGCATGAGCAGGCAGATGCACCTGCGGGCTGTCCTCACTAGGCCGGCTCTTCTGTCTGAGCCCGCAGAGCTCCACGCCGGCAGGCTGGGGACGGAGAGCTAGCAGGCAGAGTGCTGGGCTGCTTACCCTGCAACACTGTTGGCTGCTCCGTGTTTCTCTGGTCTCAGGGCTGTTCAGCAATATGGAGCCCCTTTTCTTTCTTTTTTTTTTTTTTAAAGCTTTTATTTTTTTAATTTTTTAAAAAAGATTTTATTTATTTATTTGACAGGCAGAGATCACAAGTAGGCAGAGAAGCAGGCAGAGAAAGAGGGGGAAGCAGGCTCCCTGCTGAGTAGAGAACCCCATATGGGGCTCAATCCCAGAACCTTGAGATCATGACCTGAGCCAAAGGCAGAGGCGTTAACCCACTGAGCCACCCAGGTGCCCTCCCCTCTTATTTCTTATTTTTACTTTTTAAGAGAGAAGGAGGAGGAGTGGCAAAGGGAGAGAACATTGAACAGTCTCCATGTTTAGCTCGGAGCCCGACGCAGGGCTCGATTTTATGACCGTGGGATAATGGCCTCAGTAGAAATCAAGAGTTGGACGCTGAATGCACTGAGCCACCCAGGCACCCGAATGTGGGGGCCCCTTTGATACAGCCGGTGGGCTGCGTGTCAGGCCATGGCAGGAAATGCACACTGAGCATGCGAGGGCACCGTGTGTGGTCATCCTGGAACATATGAAATCCAGCGACTGCACTTTCTTCGCTGTTGGTGTGAACCACAGGGCAGGAGCCCTGGGACCCCGGGAAGCGTCTCCAGTCTCATCCAAGCCAGGCCCTGCCATCAGATTCTCTTGTTACCATAGGCTCCCATTTTGATTAGACTCTGTCACTTGGCTTGTACTTCCTGGCATTGTTGGAAAAGGCCAAATCTGGCTTATTTATTTATTTTTTTTTAAAGAGAGAAATAGAGACAGAAACTGGAAGAAAAATAGTCTTTTCAATAACCTGAAGTTCAGTATTAAAATACAAGGATGGTAGCAATAACGACAGAGCTCTGCAGAAATCAAAATTTAATATACTCCCTCCAAAAAAGTAATCATTCAGAATCCTTTTGTGCATCCTTTTGTGATACAGGATTTGGGATGTTCATGCAAAAGAGTTACCCATCTTTGAGAATAAAGGATTACTGTGATAGGGACAAGAGAAACAACAAACAATGAATATGATTAAAATATTCGTTAATATTTTTTACTCCGTGTACACCGTTGAGATACTGCCAGCTGTACATCTATCTTGCTGGTGAAGCAGATGAATGTGGTATTACAGTACTCGTCACTGCCCAGCAGTGACTGCCCTACATTGTTTGGCTCTCTCTCCGAGTGCTAGGCAAGGATTTTTCATTAAATGCATCATTTACAGCTCGCTGCAGTGGTTCCACAAAGTCAATACATATCCTTAACAGAGAGCAAAGAATGAAGCGTGTGAAAGAAAAAGAGAGACTGGGTGTGGGTCCAGCAACTGTCAGGAGCCCTGGGCGTGCTTTCCATCCAGCCCCGGCTCACTGCCCGTGGCTTTGATTGTAGGCAGAGAGTACAAGCGTGTGTGTCCCCAGATCTCTCCTCTGATCTGGGTGCCCTAGACCACGGGGCTCTGGATCTGGGAGTCAAATGGGAAGTAGCAAGCAAGTGCAATTTTGGGGGGAGGTTAAGAGCCAGCTAAGATAGCCTTGTATCTTAATCCCAAAGATAACAGGAAATATTTTGCTGAAATGGAGTAAAATGACCATGAATGACTTTTCTCTTTCCCACCAACTATCGAAACCTACCAAAAGGGGAAGCATAGTGAAGTTCCCTTCTCAATGATAGTTTGGGCATCATTCCATAATAATCTATAAGGGCTTAGGCTGATGTTTTATGAGGGAAGTTGCCTTAATTGGTTTAAAGATCTCTGAAATGACGCCCACGTGTACATTAGTAACTCAGGTGGTAATTCGCTTACTTCACAATAATTTCTAAATCCATACTATGGGCCAGATACTATGTGAGGTAAGAAGGATAAAAATAAATAAATAAGGAGACACAGTCACTTTCCTCAAGAAACATTGGGTCTAGCCAGCATGCTGTCCTAAAGCTCAAGCCATAGGAGGAAGGCACTTGTCAAGAATCCTGGACAAATCACTGTATTCAGGCAAACATGATTCTGATTGCGAGGATGTACTTCTATCGGTGACACAGGAAAGTTAATTCATTCAAAAATTCACATCTTAATAGAAGGACCCCCCCATTATTATTACTATATTGTTATTATTACTTTGCTTTATTTAAACTGGTCTATCTATAAAAATAAAACTAGCCATTTTCTTCTATAAAGAATGTAAAATTTTTAATGATTTAAATTCATGGCTTGATTAATAGAGCGGGCTAAGTAAGTTAGCCATATGTTTAAGGAAAAGAGAAATGAGTGTGATCCTCACGGAAATTGGCCTGCAGACCTAGAGTCTGTTCCTGCTCTTTCAGTCTTTTCCAATTTCTTTCCTTTGATTTGCTCCAGAATGCGTGCTTGGGAAGGAATCCTGAATATGCCTGAAAGGAAAAAGATACCTCATAGGATACTTGATTTTTAGGGCAACTTCCCTCCCTTTTTCAGTGGCTTTGGGTGGTGTAGAACAGAGCGTGAATGAACAAACCCATGGGGTGTTTAGGGAGGAAGTAAGGACAGTGGCAGAGCATTATTTGAAAATAAGAACGCCTCACCAGCTCAGACTTACTCTTCCAACCTGCATTCCAGCCCTGGCAGCCAAGATATCAACGAATCTGTAGGAGAAGCTGGGTCTAACAGGTGCCTTCAGTGCTTTCCTGTTCGGCCCTGGTTTCTAAGAATTTACTAGAATGTCAAGGGAGCGTTCTGGTGAGCAGCCTATCTGATCCGAAATTTAAAAAAACAAAAAAACAAAGGAGTTCAGTTTCACAGGGGGAGTCTGGCTGCTGGCTGTTTTGTCTTTTAGTTTGCTTCTTTGTTCTCTCTCATGCTCAGTGCCCCGTCCCAATTGTGGTTAAAACAACCAGCTTTGAGCTGGCACACGGGCAGGCTTGGCATAACCCAACACCATTTAAATCTCTGCACTTGCTGAAGCAGATCCAAATTTTTTTTGTAAAAGAATTTCCCATTTGGATATAGATCTTTAGAGACCTGTTTTTTCTTTTCCTCAATTTTTTTCCCTTACAAATCCGTTATTTTACTTGTTACCTGGAATCTTTGGTGGAAGTGGGAAATGAGGGTGCTTGAAAGTGCAGGGCAGGAGGAAGTGGAATTTGGTTGTTTTACAGAAGTCATGGGAAGTTTAGTGGGGATGGTGGCATTTGGAGAGCTACTTAGAGTAATTGTCTAATGTCTTCTGAAGTTCAGGTATGGCTTTAGATTTTGTTTATTGTTCGACTTAAACCTTTCAATGCAGAATTTCATTTCTGTGTTTCTTTAATATGAAATGCTCAAATCTACAGAAACCTGGAAACTTGTTCTCTGATCTGCTGTCGCTAAATTATGTATTTCTCATTTGGAAAACTTTCTAAGTTAAATATAGATAAATTAACTCTACTTTTGAATAAATGAAGACATTTTTTGTTGGTATTCTCAAGATGGCTATGTGGTTTCAGGGTTTCAGTGACTTTTTCCCAGGTAAAAACTTTATACCTAAAACATTTTATTCACCTAAATTAATTTTACCTTTTCAAGTGAGGTATTTTAGTCATAATAACATTAAGAAGCTTTCTTAATGTTATTAAGTTTAAAGTTTAAAGACTATTAAAGTTTAAAATGTAAAAATGGTATACAAACAATAATAAGAACAAGAACGGTGCCAGATTTATAATAGAAACAATAAATATCTATTGAATGAATTAGTAAATGATAAAAATTGGCATTTTCAAATATTAATTACATGGTAGGCCCTGTGCTAAATATCTTTTCATTTGTATTTTTTTAATTTAAAATTTTTAATTTATATTTAATTAACATATAATGTATTACTGGTTTCAGAGGTAGAGGTCAGTGATTCATCAGTCTTATGTAATATCCAGTGTTACATGCCCTCCTTAATGTCCATCACCTGGTTACCCTATCCCCCCCCATCCCTCTCCATTCCAGCAACCCTCAGTTTGTTTCCTATGATGGAGAGTCTCTTATGGTTTGTCTCCCTCTCTGATTTCATCTTGTCTTATCTTTCCTCTCTTTCCCTATGATCCTCTGTTTTGTTTCTTAAATTCCATGATATCTTTGAGATCATAGGATAACTTTTTCTCTGATTGACTTATTTCACTTAGCATAATAATCTCTAGTTCTATCCATGTTGTTGCAAATGGCAAGATTTCATTTTTTTTGTGATGGCCGAGTAGTATTCCATCGTGTGTGTGTGTTTGTGTGTGTTCCACATCTTCTTGATCCATTCATCTGTCGATGGACATGTGGGTTATTTCCATAGTTTGGCTATTGTGGACATTTCTGCTATAGACATTCGGATGCACACGCCCCTTCAGATCACTACATTTGTATCTTTGGGGTAAATCCTTATTAATGTGATTGCTGCGTCATAGGTTAGCTCTATTTTCAACTTTTTGAAAAACGTCCATGCTGTTTTCCAGAGTGGCTGCACCAACTTGCATTGCCACTAACAGTGTAAGAGGGTTCCCTTTGCCATCTTCTTCATACTTTTCGACATCTTTCATTTCCTTACTTGTTAATTTTAGCCATTGTGACTGCTGTGAGGTGGTATCTCATTGTGGTTTTTTTATTTCCCTGATGCCGAGTGATGTTGAGCATTTTTTTTTTCATGTGTTGTTGGCCATTTGGATGTCTTCTTCGGAGAAATGTCTGTTCCTGTCTTCTGCCCATTTTTTGATTGGATTATTTGTTCTTTGGGTGTTGAGTTTGATAAGTTCTTTATAGATTTTGAATACTAGCCCTTTATCTGATATGTCATTTGCAAATAATCTTCTTCCATTCCATTGGTTGTCTTTTGGTTTTGTCAAGTGTTTCCTTTGCTGTGCAAAAGCTTTTTATCCCAACAGTTCATTTTTGCCTTTGTTTCCCTTGCCTTTGGAGACATGTCTAGCAAGAAGTTGCTGTGGCTGAGGTCACAGAAGTTGCTGCCTATGTTCTTGATGGATTCCTGTTTTGCATTTAGCTTTGTATCCATTTTGAGTCTATTTTTGCGTGTAGTATAAGGAAATGGTCCAGTTTCATTCTTCTGTGTGTGAATGTCCAATTTTCCCAACACCGTTTGTTGAAGTGACTTTCTTTTTTCCATTGCACATTCTTTCCTGCTTTGTTGAAGATTAGTTGACCATAGAGTTGAGAGTCCATTTCTGGGCTCTCTATTCTGTTCCATTGATCTATGTGTCTGTTTTTGTGCCAGCATCATACTGTCTTGATGATTACAGCTTTGTAATAGAGCTTGAAGTCTGAGATTGTGATGCTACCAGTTTTGGTTTTCTTTTTCAACATTCCTTTGGCTATTTGAGGTCTTTTCTGGTTCCATACAAATTTTAGGACTATTTGTTCCAGTTCTGTGAAAAAAGTTAATGGTATTTAGATAGGGTCTGCATTGAATGTATAAATTGTTCTAGGTAGCATAAACATTTTCATAATATTTGCTTTTCCAATTCATGAGCATGGAACATTTCCATTTCTTTGTGTCTTCTTCAATTTCTTTCATGAATGTTGTATAATTTTCTGAGTATAGATCTTTGCCTCTTTGGTTAGGTTTATTCCTAGGTATCTTACGGTTTTGGGTGCAATTGTAAATGGGATCGACTTCTCAATTCCTCTTTTTTTCTGTCTCATTGTTAGTGTATAGAAATTTAACTGATTTATGGGCATTGATTTTATGTCTGGCCACTTTGCTGAATTCCTGTATGAGTTTTAGCAATTTTGGGGTGGAGTCTTTTGGGTTTTCCACATAGAATATCATGTCCTCTGTGAAGAGTGAGAGTTTGACTTCTTCTTTGCCAATTCAAATGCCTTTTATTTCTTTTGTTGTCTGATTGCTGAGGCTAGAACTTCTAGTAATATGTTGAACAACAGTGGTGAGAGTGGACATCACTGCTGTGTCCCTGACCTGAGTGAAAAAACTCTGTTTTTCCCACTGAGAATGATATTTTCTGTGGACTTTTTGTATATGTCTTTTATGATTTTGAGGTATGTTCCCTTTATCCCTACACTGTGAAGAGTTTTAATCAAGAAAGGATGCTGTACTTTGTTAAATGCTTTTTCTGCATCTATTGAAGGGTTATATGGTTCTTGTCCTTTCTTTTATTAATGTAGTTATCACATTGATTGATTTGTGGATGTTGAACCACCCTTAAAGCCCAGGAATAAATCCCACTTGGTCATGGTGAATAATCCTTTTAATGTACTGTTGGATCCTATTGGCTAGTATCTTGGTGAGAATTTTAGCATCCATGTTCATCAGGGATATTGGTCTGTAATTCTCCTTTTTGGTTGGGTCTTTGTCTTGTTTGGGGATTAAGGTAATGCTGGTCTGATAAAAAGAGTTTGGAAGTTTTCCTGCCTTTTTATTTCTTGAAAGAACTTCAGAAGAATAGGTATGGTTTCTTCTTTAAGTGTTTGATAGAATTCCCCTGGGAGGCCATCTGGCCCTGGATTCTTGTTTGTTGGGGGATTTTTGATGACTGCTTCAATTTCCTTGCTAGTTATGGGTCTCTCCAGGTTTTCCATTTCTTCCTGTTTCAGTTTTGGTAGTTTATGTTTCTAGGAATGTATCCATTTCTTCCAGATAGTCTAATTTGCTGGCATATACTTGGTCATAATGTGTTCTTATAATTGTATTTTTTCAGTGTTGGTTATGATCTTCCTCTTTCTTTCATGATCTTATTTATTTAGGTCCTTTTTTCTTTTTGATAAGTTTGGCCAGTGGTTTATTGATCTTATTAATTCTTTCAAAGAAACAACTCCTGATTTTGTTGATCTGTTCTACTGTTCTTTTGGCTTCTTTTTTGTTGATTTCTGCTCTCCTTTATTAATTCTCTTCTTTTGGTGGGTTTTGGCTTTATTTGCTGTTCTTTCTCCAGCTCCTTTTGGTATAAGGTTAGGTTTGTATTTGAGGCCTTTCTTGTTTCTTGAGAAAGGCTTGTATTGCTATATACTTCCCTCTTAGGACTGCCTTTGCTTCATCCCAAGAGTTTTGAACAGTTGTGTTTTCATTTTCATTATTTGTTTCCATGAATTTTTAAAAAAATTCTTCTTTAAGTTTCTGGTTGACCCATTCATTCTTTAGTAGGATGCTCTTTAGCCTCCAGGTATTGGGGTTCTTTCCAGATTTCCTCTTGTGATTGAGTTTGTTTAAAAGCACTGTGGTCCAAATATATGCAGGAAATGATCCCAGTTTTTTTGGTACTGGTTGAGACCTGATTTGTGACCCAGCATGTGATCTATTCTGGAGAAGGTTTCATGGGCACTTGAGAAGAATATGCATTCTGTTGCTTTAGGATGGAATGTTCTGAATATATCTGTGAAGTCCATCTGGTCCAGTGTGCCATTCAAAACTCATGTTTCCTTGTTGATATTTTGCTTAGATGATCTGTCCATTGCAGTGAGTGAGTGTTAAAGTCTTTGGGTCTAAAATGAGTATCTTGCAGGTAGTACATCGATGGGTCTTGTTTTTTTTTTTTTTTAAGTCCAATCTGATATCCTGTGTCTTTTGATTGGGGCATTTAGCACATTTACATTCTGAGTTATTATTGAAAGATATCAATTTAGTGTCATTGTATTACCTGAAAAGTCACTGAATCTTTATTTTGTCTCTGTTCCTTTCTGGTCTGTGTTCCTTTTGGGCTCTCTCTTCACTTAAAAAAAGATCCTTTTTAATATTTCTTCCAGGGCTAGTTTAATGAGCACATATTTTTTAGTTCTGTTTGTCCTGGAAGCTTTTTATCTCTCCTTCTATTTTGAATGAGAGCCTTGCTGGATAAAGTATTGGCTTCATATTTTTCTCATTTAGCACCCTGAATATATGATGCCAGTCCTTTCTGGCTTGCCAGGTCTCTGTAGATAAGTCTGCTGCTAGTCTTATGTTTCTGCCCTTGTAGATTATAGACCTCTTGTTTCAAGATGCTTTCAGGATTTTCTCTTTTTCTCTGAAATTTGCAAGTTTTGCTGTTATATGTCAAGGTGTTGACCTATTTTATTGATTTTTGAGGGTGTTTCTCTGTGCCTCCTGGACTTGAATGCCTGTTTCCTTCCCCAGATAAGGGAAAGTCTAGGGTATAATTTGGTCCAATATACCTTCTGCCCCTGCCTTTCCTTTTCTTTTGGTATCCCAATTATTCTAATATTGTTTTGCCTTATGGTGTCACTTATCTCTTAGATTCTCCCCTCACGATCCGGTTGTTGTTTATCTGTCTTTCTCTTGGCTTCTTTATTCTCCATCATTTCATCTTCTATATCACTAATTCTCTCTTCTGCCTCATTTATTTATCCTAGCAGTTAGAGGCACCATTTTTTTTTTGCACCTCATTAATAGCCTTTTTGATTTTGACTTGATTAGATTTTGGTTCTTTCATTTTTCCAGAAAGGGATTCTCTAGTGTCTTCTATATTTGTTTCAAGCCCAGCTAGTATCTTTATAATCGTGATTCTGAACTCTAGTTCTGACATCTTACTTATGTTCATACGGATTAGGTCCTTGGCAGTCAGTGCTGCCTCTTGTTTTCTTATTTTTTTAAATTAAATTTAAAAAAAATTTTTATAAACATATAATGTAATTTTATCCCCAGGGGTACAGGTCTGTGAATCGCTGGGTTTACACACTTCACAGCACTCACCATAGCACATTTGTTTTCTTATTTTGAGGTGAGTTTTTTCATCTTGTCATTCTGTCCAGAAAAGAATAGATGAATGAGAGAACAAAATACTAAAGTGGCAACAGTGACCCCAGAGAAAATAGACACTAAACAAACGAGAAGAGACCAAAACCCCCAAATAAATAAATAAATAAAATAAAAAATTTTAAAAAAGAACATAACCAGACAGATGTACAGAATGGAGCAGTACACTGAATTCTGCATGTATTTTAGTCTGTTTCTTAGAAGAAACTGTATCACAAAATCATAAAGGAAGAAAAACATATATATACAAAAGTAAAATTAAATACAATTAAAGGCTAGAATGTAACTGTAAAAATGAAAATTAAAAAAGATTTTTTACAAAAGAGTTGATAAAATAAGAATTCATGGAAAAAGGAAAGAGAAAAAAATTAAAATTGAAAGATTAAAGAATCATGGGGAAAAAAACCATGAATTCTATATACTATTTTCCCCTAGTGCTGGAGTTTGGCAGTTCTCTGTGATTGGTAAACTTGGCCTTAGTTGGATATTTTTGCTGATCTTCTGAGGGAGGGACCTGTTGGGCTGATTCTCAGGTGTCTTTGCCTCAGGCAGAATTGCGCCACCCTTTCCAGGGGGCCAGGCTGAGTAATCAGCTCTGGTTTGCTCTATGTAGCTTTTGTTCCCCAAAAGCTTTCCACACTTTCTAGAATGAAAATGAAAGTGGCAGCCTCCCAATCTCAGGCCCCAGAGCTGAAAGAGCTCTGCCGGCTCCTCAGTGCACCCTCAGAGAAAAGCAGTCAATCACTCCTATCTCCCTGGTCTCTGGTGGCACCAGACTGTGACTGAGTGTTTCTGTCCCAGGCACATGAGCCCCTTTTGAGTCTCCAAATCTTGCAGATTCCTGCACCTCACATCCACGCCACTCCTCGTGGGGCAGGAAGGGGTTCTTGCTGTTTCTGCCGCTTGTTGGGCCCTTGCCCAGAGAGCAGTTACCCAACCTTGCTGTGGTTTGGGTTTCTGGCAACCCCGAGCTGATAGCCCTCTCCTAGGCTTGCTGATAGCAGCTGGCTTCCCTGCTCTGATCCCTGTGCCACACTCAGGCACCCCTGTGACCCCAGGAATTCTGAGACTACACTGTCCCACCTAGGATTCCACCCTTTGGCCACCGTAGTACCTTTCAGGCAGTGAAGTCCCTCACGGGAGCAGACTTCTAAAAGTTCTGATATTAGGCTCCTTTGCTATATCGCTTTCCAGTAGCTGGCTTATGGAGGCTCCCTCCCCCCATGGCTTATCTTCCCATATATCACCTCAAGTTCACTTCTCCACACCTCCTACCTTGCAGAAAGTGGTGGCTTTTCTATCTGTAGAGTTGCACCTATTCTTTTCTTAGATCTCCAGTTGGGTTTGCAAGTGTTCAGAATGATTCGATAGTTATCTAGCTGAATTCCTGGGAAAGGACGAAACTAAGGTCTCCTACTCCTCCGCCATCTTGGACCTAATCCTAAATGTCTTTTTAAAGACAACTTTATTGAGAGATTTAATTCACATATTTATAATATACCCACTGAAAGTGTCCAATTCAGTGGTTTTTAGTATATTCACAGATATGTGTGACCACCACCACAGTTAATTTTAGGACATCTTCATCACTTTAAGAAAGAAACCCTTTAGCTATCCCTCCTACTCTCCCTCCACTGCCAGCCCTGAGCAACCACTAGTCTACTTTTCTGTGTGAGATTTCTCTATTCTGGATCTTCATATGAGTGGAATCATGGAGTATATGGTCTTTGAGACTGGTGTCTTTCACTCTGCAGAGTGTTGTCAAGTCTCACCTAAGTTGTAGCACGTAGCAGTACTTTATTTGTGCTAAATATCTTACACATAATTAACTATCACAACAGCCTTTGGAGGTGGGTTCTGTTGTATTTCCATTTAACATATGAACAGAATAAGCCTCACAGTAGTTAGGTGACTTGCCCAAGGTCACCTAGCTAATAAAATTTCTAGAACCAGCACTCTTAGGTATTCTTCTGTGGGTGAGAAGTTTCTTTGTTCTCTGCAAGTTTGAGACTTTGATGTCCCTCCAAAGACTGATGCAGGAGAGTGTCTTAGGTATTCTTTGTTTTCATTGGAGGTGTCTTGGGAGAGAACAGGGTTGTAATGGGGTCCCGTGGTGCTGGATGAGCCTTCATACGAAATGTGAAGCATGTTCCAGGTGATCTTTGGAGCACAGGTG
Organism: Lutra lutra; assembly: GCF_902655055.1. Lineage (NCBI taxonomy): Eukaryota > Metazoa > Chordata > Mammalia > Carnivora > Mustelidae > Lutra > Lutra lutra. The sequence continues at coordinate 15,146,272 of NC_062289.1, forward strand.
CTGTGAGGAGAACCATAATAAATAGGTACTAAAATAGTGGTAGATTCTTCTCTGGATTAAGGTCAGAATTTTCCTTGGGGTGCTGCAAGTAAACACACATTGGGGATAGAGACTTCTGGTTTGCTGTTAAGGTGATGCAGAGGGAAGTCTGAAGCAGAAGGAGATGGTTCCCACCAGCATAAAATCTGGAGGCCTCATCCCCACATTAGCTTTTATAAATCTCCCTCAAATTTTTTCTTTTGTTCCTTTGTGCAACCCCCACTTTAAGATATTTTGCTGATTTAAACCTTAGTTTCATTTTTATTATTTTTAAGGATTTTATTTATTTATTTGAAAGAGAGACCGAGAGAGCATGAGGAGGGGGAGGGGCAGAGGGAGAGGGAGAAGGAGAAGCAGACTCCCTGCTGACTGGGAAACCTGATCTGATGTGGGTTTTGATCCCAGGATGCTGGAATCATGAACTGAGCTGAAGTTAGATGCTTAACCGACTGAGCCACCCAAGTGCCTCCAAACTTTATTTATTTTTAAGATTTTATTTATTTATTTACTTAAGAGAGAGAGAGCGCGCGCTAGCAAGTGGGTGGAGGAGCAGAAGGAGACGGTCAAGCAGACTTAGCTGAGTGCAGAGCCCAACGCAGGGCTTGATTTCATGACCCTGAGATGATGACCTGAGCCAAAATCAAGAGTAGGACACTTAACCAACTGAGCCACCCAGGCACCCCTGATTTAAACTTTATTTTACTTGTGTCCAAATAGTAGGCTGAAAAAGTGGCAGAGAGAAAAGTGATGCCTAGACTCTGATTTGCCCAACTCTGGGAAGGACCTGTAATACCTGGTTCATGTTACCTGGTTGAGTGAACTGAGGGGCCGAAGAATCAAGGTGGCATAGAGCAGTCCTGGGATATCATCACGGGCTTCAGTGGAAGAGAGGGCGGGTCTTCTAGCTCTGAAATCTCTGCAACTGTGCAGGTAGTAGATGTAGGAGTAGATGTAGGGGGAATGTCTCCTCTCCAGTCATACCACCTCCAAGGAAAACCCATGCCCACTAGACTTGGGTTGTGGTCCACTATCTAGGGTCATGTTCTGGTGAACTGGCACGGAGTGCCAGATTTCCTTGTGAGGCATTTATCTGCCAAATGATTCTCAAAAGGGAAGAAATATATGTGGTCTTACCCACACCAGCTAGTCATATCTCAGTGGTAAAGGATTAATTGTGCACTTTGTTAATTCCCAAAGGCGCACTGGGTGCCTTTCATATGACAAACACAGTTCTAGCTGTGTGGGACACATAAGTGAGGTAAAGATCGCTGTTCTTACAGAGCCAATATTCTAGTACTTTGTGAATGTCTTGGCTTTTTTTTCTTTTTTATTGTCTTGCTTTTTAAAAAAATTCCTTTTAAAATATTCTGGTGAGTATGTATTTTTTAGGCATTTCACTGATAATTAGAATCTCCCATCAGAGGGAAATTTGGGAAGGTTAAAAAAATTGAATTCATTTTGCTATTTCAGTTCTTTTAGAAAAGAAATTATATGGAATTGTAGTTTCACCTAATAGACAAAATGCTGTTTTTACATTATGCTCATATTTCAATTATCTATGCTAACGCTTATGCCTATTTCCATGGATAACTTCGAGCTGGCTTCACTTCTGGAACTTATTGTGAATGGGTTTCATTTTGTTTTGCTTCAATATGACTGTCAAAAAAGGAATTGGGAGATTTCCTCAATACATAAATAGAGAGGGAATATATTTTGTAGTCCTTTTCTTCAGAAGAATGATCTAGATAAATTCGTACACATTTTATTTCTACCCATCACAGCACAGCACAACACAAGCCACTTCAATTACCTCAGCAACGAGCTAGCAGTGCAACTCTATCATTTCAATTTTTCATCTTTTCCCTTTGACTTGATGTGTGTTCTACACAGTATATCAGCAAAATCTCATCAACCCCAGCCTCCTTTAGGCTAATAAATCTCAGTCACAAATTAATCTCACACAAAAGGAAAAAAAAAAAAAAAGGAAGATCACAACAGGAAAAAACTAATGGCTACAGTCAGTCACCACTGTATTTCCCAAAATAAATACTCCCAAGCCATGGTAGGGAAGTTTCAGGTTTTACAGCTGGTGTCGAACTGTTACGATATTGGGCTGTTGCTGTCATTTCTTCATCTACCTTGATTCTGTGGGAGCACCATGACCTTTGGGTCATTGCTTATTCAACCAGTGAAGTCACCAGTGTCTCAATGATATTGGTGAGAATTGTTCACACAGCTTAAACAATGCTTGTATTTCTCACTGAACTTGGTTTATCTTTGGTTACTTCCTTTTAATGTAAGAATTTGATGCATTTCTGTCATTAAAATGGAAATGTGCCTTCACCTAGAGGGAACCTGGAATCCATGCCCGGGACAGTGTTAGCATCCTCTCACTTTTCCAGCCAGGTTGGAACCTGGCTGACGTAGGCAAGAGCAGACATCATCATGCATAAAGAAACAAAAAGTCGTATTTTGCAATCATGGCAAATGACTCAATGTCAGAGGAAACAGAAGAAGAAGAAAAAAAAGAAAAGTAGGATCTGGATCGTTTGCTTCTTTTTTCAGTGTCTAAAGTAGAGGCCAATGTTATGAGACAATACCCCAAATGAGGATGTTAAGATACAGCCTTGATTATACCACATGTGTTTTGTTAAATGTAAATGATCTCTCTGGAGAATTTTGCCAAATGAACGAGGCACAAATGTCACTATAACCAAGGGCACGTGGTTATCTTTCTTTAAGTCAGAGTCACTAAAATGTAACTCTGACTTTTAACACATTTATCTTTGTAAAAGCTCTAAAGTGGGTTGTATCACAGTGTGTCTAGGTGTTTGTCACTCAAAGCACGAAATAAGCCTCAAATGCGTTCTTGAAAATATTGGAGAAATCTGGAAACTGATAAAAATTATGTGAAATTTGAGGGGCCAAACTTAACTTTTGTTAAAAAAATCTTTGAAGTCCCTAATTAAACATGAAAACATCAAAATATAAACACATGGTGTTTTCTTTCTTTTTTGGTTCTGAATATGAAGCCATCATATGAGTTTCTCTGCCTTCAGTATTGTATTCAGCCTTGCAATTAAATTTTCTGCCATTTATTTCTTCAGTTCTCCTATTAATTGTGAAAAATGATTCAGTGGTGGCCCAAAGGTGATGGGATGCGGTTGTCACAGACAGCTGTTGATGGTGCAGAATGGTTTTGTTCATTCTCACATGCCTTTGTCTCCTCTGCCTCTGTCTGTCTGTCTCTCTGTCTCTGTCAACATGGAACCCAAGCAGGCAGTGACAACCAGTTCTTTGTATACTGTCCTCTTTGTTGTGGCTTCTTGGGCCCCTTCTTTAAACAAGATTAAAGGGCGCCTGGGTGGCTCAGTGGGTTAAGCCGCTGCCTTCGGCTCAGGTCATGATCTCAGGGTCCTGGGATCGAGCCCCGCGTCGGGCTCTCTGCTCAGCAGGGAGCCTGCTTCCTCCTCTCTCTCTCTGCTTGCCTCTCTGCCTGCTTGTGATCTCTCTCTGTCAAATAAATAAATAAAATCTTAAAAAAAAAAAAAACAGGATTAAAGATTTTTAGGCACTTCAAAGAACAGTATAGTGAAAGACACCTGATCGGGCCAAACCGTGCATGAGAAGAACAACATCGGGAAACAGATGATTCCGGGATAAAAGTGTAACAGAACTGCTGCGCATTTATCCTCAGGGTGCTGATCCGCTGTCTACAATCCCCCAGTGATGAACCTATAGTTCCCCAGGATTTCTTAATTAATTTATTTCATCCTTTCTTTTTTATTGATTATTTTGCTTTTAAAACTGGAATTTGAGGTCTGAAATAACAAAGATGCAGGAATTTCTTTTTTACAAAGATAGACTTTCTCATTCTTAGTGCTGCTGTAGGATCATGAACCGGGTACTGCATGAAGGGTTTTACTTACCCAGTGAAACTTGGGAAGGACCTTTCTCTTGATTTCTCCAGATTTCCCTCCTGCCCACGTGTGTTTATAAATGCAGCACAAAAAGAATACGGGAAAGTTATCTATGCGTCCCTGTCATTTCTCTCTTGTTCATTTAGATTATTTCACACTTTTAACTGATATGTGTATGTATGTGTGGATATGTGTGTATATATGTGTGTCTGGTTATGTGTATGTATATGTGTGTGGATATGTATGTGTGTATGTGTATGTATATGTGTGTGTGGATATGTGCATATATGTCTACACACACATAGTCTGTATATTCTGTATATAGTCTCTGTAGTCTGTATGTATAGACTATATCTACATGTATATGTATATAACAATCTGTATTAACTTTTTAATATTTTCCATATTTGGGTTTCTTTAGGGTAAATTTCTGTAACTAACTAGCAGAACAAATAAAGGACATAAATGGTTTTCTGTTACACATTCTGCCCAAACCCCCTTCAGAAAATCTATAAACATTTACTGTTTAAGCAGGAATGTATAGAAATGTCTCTCTAATATTTTCTGTTCTGAAAAATCACCAGAATTCTAGTAGAAAGAAGAAGGTGAAGAAGTGGGAGGGAATCATGCCTCTTTTGTTGTTCAAAATTCGTAAAACTAGAGGCCAAAGAACTCGTTTTATTTTTTTCCTTCTATGAAGTTTTTTAAGAATTCCTCTGAAATAATTTTTCTTTTATTTATTTTTTATATTCCTTTCTCATCCTTTCATTTTTGGGGGGCATCCTTTCGGGCTTTTCCTGTATCCGAAATAGCTATTGTCAACAGTTTTCCACTGTTGGTTAAAACTTTCGATCAGAAGCAGTTCTTTGGCACCTGTTCACATGTTTCCCCCTCCCTGCATGGTTGAAAGGAAGCACTTGTGGGCCTTTGCTCTTGAACAGGGAGTTTAGACATCCAACAGCTTAGACATCTCTTGAGTACTAGATGTAATCAGGTCTAAAGTACAAAAAAATCTTCAACCACTTCTGTGTTTCACTCAGGCACAAAACCTTGAATTTCTTTGACCATCTGACACCATCTCCACTGCCAACACCCCAGCCTAAGCTGCCATTTTCTCCTGTCTGGACCACCATAGAAACCTGATAATGACTCTTCTTGCTTCCGTCTTGTCTGTGGTCCATTCTCTACACTGAAGCCTGGGTGGTCTGGGGAGAGCCCAAATAAGATCATGTCTCTTCCCTGCCCTACATCCTCCACTGAATTTCTGTGGCAATTAGAATAAAATCCTATCTCCTTTCTGTGGTTTCGACAGCCCCACCAGATGTGGGCCTGTCCAACACCCATCTTCTCTCCTCTCATCTCCCCTGGTCCCCTTTTCTCCAGCCATGTGATCTTATGTCTGGCTCCTCTGCCAGGCCTGTTCCTGGCTTAGAGTTTTCACTTGTTGGTCCTGCTCCCCTGAACAGCTTCTCCCCCAGATCCTTATGTGGTTGCTTCCTTCTCACCGTCCACCTCTTAGCTCAAGTGTCACCTCTCTGAAAGACCTCAGATCTCCTTACCTTTAGATAAGCACCTTCCACTCCCCACTTTCTATACCGTGGACACTTTTTTTTTCTTCAGAACATTTATTAGGAATTGGAATGATGTTACTTACTTTTCAGTTTATGTGTTCCTCTTCCATATTCCCCAGAGGAGCATGAGCTCTGTGATGCAGACATCCTTATCTTCTGTATTCACTAGTGTCTGGAACAGTAGCTGGAACAGAATGAATGCCTTATTGAATGAAGTATCATTGAAACCTCCCTCTCCTGTATCCAATCAATTTCCATATTCTATTGATTTTTCCTCCTAAATATTTCTTGCATCTGTCTGATTTTCATTTCCATAAACTTTATGTCTTCAGTATTAGGCCTCTGGATGACCCTCCTAACTGGTCTCCCATATTCTTTTGCCTCTTCCTCCAGTTCATCACATGAGCTTCTTTCTTTAAAGATTTTATTTATTTATTTGACAGAGAGAGAGTGAGAGAGAGCATGAGAGGGGAGAAGGTCAGAGGGAGAAGCAGACTCCCTGCAGAGCTAGGAGCCAATGCAGGACTCAATCCCAGGACTCTGGGATCATGACCTGAGCTGAAGGCAGTCGCTTAACCAACTGAGCCACCAGGCGCCAATCATCACATGAACTTCTTAAAGGCAGAGTTTTGGTCTTGTGAGTTTCAGGTTTTAAATCTTTAAATCTTTTTAAATCTTGAGTAGATTTCAGCGGGGTGATAAGCCACCCCAAGACCTTCCTTTATTGTGACTGTCCAGTATACATACATTAGTATTGTTAACAGGCCCACTGTCCTCTGACCACAGTGGTTTAGCATATTCTGGACTCAGAATCCTTCCCTCGAGCTCATAAATGAGTATTCAGAGAGAAAGGGTCTTTCTTTCTGCTGGGCAGTCTAGCTGGAGAAGTTGAGGGTCCTGAAGGCCAGGATCCCTGATCTCATGGTGGTGGCCCATGTGCAACAAGACAGAAGACAACACATGGAAGAAATTAGAAGTAATGCAAGAGTGAGAAGAGGAAAAATGCTGATCATATCATTTGAGTGCTTGGACCCTGCTGTGTCTGAATTTATTTATCAATTGGGGGATGCTGATAACTTCCTGTTTCTGAATAGACTACTCTGGCTTGGGTTTGTGTCACTTTCTGTCAAGATTTCTGATTACTATGACTTGACTTTCAAACCTTCTACAATTTGATCAAGTCGTACTTCCCACTCCCATCTTTTTCTTCTGCTTTCTTCCACTGTTCTCAGCACTTCTTTCCAGCTGTGGTTGTGCTTTCCCACCTTGACTGATTTCCTGTCCTCATCATGTGTGGGATGGCTTCTCCTCTTCTTTCTACTTGTTTCAGTCCTTTCTGTTCTTTAATCAGATTAAATTTTCCCTTCTAGGGGGGCCTGGCTGGCTCAGTCATGAGAGCATGCGACTCTTGATCTTGGGGTTGTAAGTTCAAGCTCCAGGTTGGGTGTAGAGATTACTTAAATTTTCCCTTCTCCATGAAGTCTTGGAGAAGACTTAGCTCATATTGATCTTTTCCTCCTCCAGACCCCACTAGTATTTCTTGTTTGTGATATTTGTTTAAAAGTAACTATATGCCACCTTATGCTATGCTATTGTTGCTATTAATTGTTTATATTATAGATTAGAATCTCAAAAGTGCCACCACCTGTAGGGCTCAGTTGATGTAAATATGTGAATTGGGTTGGTATAAAATGAGGAATGGTGGCATGGTAAATGGGAAGGTGTATGTCCTTCCTAATCGCCTAAATTTAAAATTTTAAAAACTGTGTTGACCTAGTGAGCCATGCAGGTTGGATCTAGTCCCCGCTCTTAATCAGAAATTATGTTTTAGAGAACAGAAATCGGGGTTAGATAGTCATCTTTACTCTCTTCTAGGGGACCATCAATGTCATAGTCCTTGGAATGCCATTTTGAAAAAGAGATCAAAACATTTTTTTTCTTAAGAGGACCAGATCATTCTCAGATGCACAGCATGTTTTCCCTGTCCACATCACATTTTACAAGTAGAAGGAGGCCTTGCAGATCATGCATTCCAGTCTTTCTCCCAGTGCAGAAATGCTGCATGACAGATGGCTTCTACTTGAGCATTTCCAGGATTTAGAAGCTCGATCTTCTGTTGAGAAAGCCCATTTCTTTGTAGAGCAGCTCTAATTAGAAAATCCCTTCTCATAACTTGACAAAACAGACCCCTTTAAATTTGTATTTATTGTTTTTTTGTTCTGTTTCACAAATATACAACATCTGCTTGTTGCAAACATGCAAAGGTATTCAAGAAGACAAATGAAAGGGTAATAAAAAAAGTTATACCAAGCCAAACTTCCTTTATGACTTGAATTATCACAACTTCTTAAGAGATTGAGTAGGGACTGTCTTTTTTCCACTGTATATTTTTTCCTGTTTTGTCGAAGATTAATTGACCATAGAATTGAGGGTCCATTTCTGGGCTCTCTACTCTGTTCCACTGGTCTATGTGTCTGTTTTTATGCCAGTACCATGCTGTCTTGGTGATCACAGCTCTGTAGTAAAGGTTGAAATCAGGTAACATGATGCCGCCAGCTTTATTTTTGTTTTTCAACATTTCCTTAGCAATTCGGGGTCTCTTCTGATTCCATACAAATTTTAGGATTATTTGCTCCAGCTCTTTGAAAAATACCGGTGGAATTTTGATCGGAATGGCATTAAAAGTATAGATTGCTCTAGGCAGTATAGACATTTTAAAAATGTTTATTCTTCCGATCCAAGAGCATGGAATGGTTTTCCATCTTTTTGTGTCTTCTTCAATTTCTTTCATGAGTGTTCTGTAGTTCCTCGAGTACAGATCCTTTACCTCTTTGATTAGGTTTATTCCCAGGTATCTTATGGTTCTTGGTGCTATAGTAAATGGAATCAATTCTCTAATTTCCCTTTCTGTACTTTCATTGTTAGTGTATAAGAAAGCCACTGATTTCTGTACATTGACTTTGTATCCTGCCACGTTATTGAATTGCTGTATGAGTTCTAGTAGTTTGGGGGTGGAGTCTTTTGGGTTTTCCATATAAAGAATCATGTCATCTGTGAAGAGAGAGAGTTTTACTTCTTCATTGCCAATTTGGATACCTTTTATTTCTCTTTGTTGTCTGATTGCTGTTGCTAGGACTTCTAATACTATGTTGAACAAGAGTGGTGGACATACAGTGGAAAAAAGACAGTCTCTCCAATAAATGGTGCTGGGAAAACTGGACAGCTATATGTAGAAGAATGAAACTCGACCATTCTCTTACACCGTACACAGAGATAAACTCGAAATGGATAAAAGACCTCAACGTGAGACAGGAACCCATCAGAATCCTAGAGGAGAACATAGGCAGTAACCTCTTTGAGATCAGCCACAGCAACTTCTTTCAAGATATGTCTCCAAAGGCAAAGGAAACAAAAGCGAAAATGAACTTTTGGGACTTCATCGAGATCAAAAGCTTCTGCTCAGCAAAGGAAACAGTCAACAAAACAAAGAGGCAACCCACAGAATGGGAGAAGATATTTGCAAATGACAGTACAAGCAAAAGGTTGATATCCAGGATCTATAAAGAATTCCTCAAACTCAACACACACAAAACAGATAATCATATCAAAAAATGGGCAGAAGACATGAACAGACACTTCTCCAATGAAGACCTACAAATGGCTACCAGACACATGAAAAAATGTTCATCATCCCTAGCCATCAGGGAGATTCAAATTAAAACCACATTGAGATACCACCTTACACCAGTTAGAATGGCCAAAATTAGCAAGACAGGAAACAACATGTGTTGGAGAGGATGTGGAGAAAGGGGAACCCTCTTACACTGTTGGTGGGAATGCAAATTGGTGCAGCCACTTTGGAGAACAGTGTGGAGATTCCTCAAGAAATTAAAAATAGAGCTTCCGTATGACCCTGCAATTGCATTACTGGGTATTTACCCCAAAGATACAGATGTAGTGAAAAGAAGGGCCATCTGTACCCCAATGTTTATAGCAGCAATGGCCATGGTTGCCAAACTGTGGAAAGAACCAAGATGCCCTTCAACGGACGAATGGATAAGGAAGATGTGGTCCATATACACTATGGAGTATTATGCCTCCAGCAGAAAGGATGAATACCCAACTTTTGTAGCAACATGGATGGGACTGGAAGAGATTATGCTGAGTGAAATAAGTCAAGCAGAGAGAGTCAATTATCATATGGTTTCACTTATTTTTGGAGCATAACAAATAACACGGAGGACATGGGGAGATGGAGAGGAGAAGGGAGTTGAGGGACATTGGAAGGGGAGGTGAACCATGAGAGACTATGGACTCTGAAAAACAACCTGAGGGTCTTAAAGGGGCGGGGGGTGGGAGGTTGGGGGGAAAAAGGTGGTGGGTATTAGGGAGGACACGTATTACATGGAGCACTGGGTGTGGTGCAAAAACAATGAATACTGTTAAACTGAAAAGAAATTAAAAAAAAAAAAGGAGAGATTGAGTAGGATGTAGGAAAGATGAATCCAGTCACTACTAACTTCTAGTTAAGTAGTGCTTCAGTTCAGAAGGCACTTTGGATACTTAAAGTCGTATGATACTCATACTCTGCAAGCTGGTTGTCACTATTCTCATTTGTGTACCTGACACCACCTTTGTCTCAGGTTTTTAATGAAGGGAGGCACTTTCTGCAGCCCAATGAGTAGGCAGTCCTAGAATCAGCTTTTCACCTTTCTCTTGGCCTTTTTATTCACGCTTCTCTGTAAACACTTAGCTTGGGGACTCAGGGGGTCCTGTGCTGTGTCCTGAAGTATCTCTTGTGGAGTCTTTCTCAATTCGTTCTGCTTTTATTAAGATAGACATAGACTGAGATCTCAGAAAAGCCCATTTTCTTTGATTGTCAATAGCATTAGATAGTCTCTATATTTTTCAAGGCCCATCTATTCTTTGGAAGTCATTTAACAATTGGTATAGAAAATGTTATATGGCGGGTTGTGATATGAGATGAGATGATATAATACTTACTAGTTTCAGATTTTATTTCACTAAAAGCTTCTGTCTTATGCATTATTTTTTGTGTATTCACAGTGCAGGTGCCAAAATGCTGGGCTGCCCCATAAATTTCCTCTAGGTATGTGGGCAGAGACTTGAACTGAGGGACTTGTGACACACTCATAGACAAATTAGGGCACTTATTCCCTTAGTCACTTCTGATAAAAAGGTTGCAACTAGTTTTACATGGATAATGTTATAAGAGACTTGTTACCAGTTTTTCTGCTGACAAAAATGCTGGGCTGAATAGTGGGAGTAGAAATTACTCTAATCCCAGTGTGCTCTATTAATAGTTCCTCCAATTGATAATGACCATGCATAGCTTAGATGGAGCTCGTTCTGGTCTCCTGCACAAAGAGTGTACTCTTCTGCTCACTCAAAATTAGGTTCTGATCTTGAAACTGATGCCAGAGCACCTGGGTGGCTCAGTCAGTTAAGCGTCTGCCTTCAGCTCAGGTTATGATCCAGGAGGCCCAGGATCGAGCCCCACATCAGGCTCCCTGCTCAGTGGAGAGTCTGCTTCTCCCTCTCCCTCTGCTCCTCCCCCGTCTTGTGCTCTCTCTCTCAAATAAATAAAATCTTAAAAAAATATATATAAGAAAAGAAACTGATTGATGCCACACATGTACCGAGAGGGTCTGAAAAGGTTTATTATTCATGTGCTGAGTCTTTCTGTGGGGAGTGGGGTAGGTTTCCAGGCAGGTCTGAAAGTGGGATGAGAGAGCTGGGAGAGGAGATTGGCTTGGCTTTTATTGTGGTTGCGGGGGTGGGACTGGGGTGAAGGTTTGCTCACATGGGCTGGGGCTGACACCATCTGAACTTTTTACTGGCACTAAAGGAGGTTCCACACTGGCTTTCTTAGCAGCTTGCTCCGATGTGGAGCAGAAGGGGAAGAAGCACTGGTGGAATGTGGAGGCTGTCAGCAGCCAAATATAAAACAGTAGCCAAAGACTTTACTATAGTGCTAAGTTGTGCTTTTAGATAAAATCGAACTTTTCTGAGCAGGTGCACCGCACCCGGAATGAAGAGCTCACAGATCTCTCACTGACGGCTTCCCTTTTACTTCTTGCTACCCTTCTCTTCCCTGTAAGATCCTTCCTGTACCCCACCCTCAGCAGAAATGTAGTAGTCTTAAACTTTTGGCTCAGACTCCTGCTTCTCTTACTAAGTTTGGATTCCTGCTTATATACATTAATGTTCGAGCAAATATGTTTGTATTATGTATATGTGTGTATAGACTACAGGGAGTTCAATTTCCTTTTCTTCGTCTTTGGGTTAGGAGTGTGTATTGACTTTGCGGAACCATGTCAACGAGTTGCAAATGATGGATGAGCAGACCAGCTCTGATGCTGGAGGAGTGCATGTGTACATGGCCACTTTTTTCCTACATCTACATTATTGGCATGTAAATCTACTAAGTCTTCTTGACTAAGGCTGTGTTCTTTAGTGACAGTTTGGAAATTGGCAGTTGGCGTAATGGAGTCATTGTAGGGACTCTCACATGATTGAAAAGAGCATCATTTTCAGTAAGTATGTTCTGTACAGGTGGAGCTCAGAATCAAATGGTTTCTGCACTTGGAAGTTTGGGAGACTCTAAAGGAGGCATTAGTAGAGAATTTGACTTGTAAAGAGATTATCTGGTCCTAGATTTTCAATTATTTTTTTAACACAGATTTGTTATTTTCTGTTGTTGTTTATGCTTATTTAATTTCAGGTTTCTTATCTATAATTCTCATGAAAAAAGCTCTGGATAAATGTTGGGCAAAGAAGCTACTTCTCACTTGTTCCTTACAGTCTAAAAGGTATTAAAAATAGAAAAATTTTGTTGAGACAGATTTTACCAAGTGATTAAAGGCATTTGAAATTAAAGCTTAGTGCAGTCTCACTAATGATTTTAAAATATTGAAATTAGAATCTGTCAGGTGCCAGGTGCCCAAGGAACAGAACAGATAACACAGTTAGGCAAAGTCTCAGGTAAAATTCACTCCATTTTAACTCATTCACACACATTAAATATATCTGCTGGGCTTAGGGATGGATTATGGTTGAGAGTGCCAACTTCAGAAGTACTTAAGACATTCTGTTTTGCTTCAAGATTCAAGGCAAGCCCTTGGCTGACTACTGTTACTTGCACAAAGATTATATGCCAACATTATTATTCTTGCCAGTGTAAACACAAAATGTGAGAGGCTGTTATAGTCTCTACTACACCACACTTTTCACCATGATAATTTAAAATCATTCATGTGTTTTTACTTAGTATTGGTATGATGTTTTATCCTAGGAGAACTCTTTGAAATTTCCATCATTAATAATCTTTCAAACAATCCAAGGAGATAAGTTTGGACTCCTGGCACTGTCTCACATCTGAGTATACAGAACAGAAAGTGGCCACTGGACTTGAACCAAATTATTATATTCTAATACAAGAATGAGAACTAATAGCCCCGGAGTTTCCAATCTATTGTTTAGCCAGCTGGCTTATGTTTCTGTAAGTCATGTTATGTGTATGAACTCAGGGGAACTGTTAGGTCCTTGAAAGGTACATCTTAAATAGGAAGCAAATCAGAGGAATCAGTTGAGCTCAGTGCTCCTTTAAGAGAAATATCTGTGGTTGCCCACCTACTGTAGAGTTACTTCCCCTTTCACTCCTGTTACATATTTTTCTATATATAATGCAGAGAAAAACTTCTGTGGGAAGTTACTCAGAATTTTCGTGGTGTTTCAGAGAAAAAAAACTTCTGACATATCTGAGGAAGGTCTTCATTTTGACAGCTTCAAGTCTTGGATTTGGGAACTAGAGAACCAAGAAAGAATTTCTTCAAACTAGGAGTCAATCAGAGAGAAGACCACTAGCAGCAGTGATAAGAAATATCCAGAAGAAGACTTTCTGTGGTACAGACCTTGGCATGATTAGAACATCCATCAAATTTGGACCAGATCATACCAATAATTTACAGAGCTTTATCAGAGATACAAACTAGAAGATTTATTAGGAAATCAAGTGTCCACGATAGAACATTTTTAGCTGCTTGGCAAAAAGCCTTGGTCAAACAAAAAGAATTCAGATGCTTTTGGTGATAGCTGATGTGGAATAACTTTTTATAGTACATGTTCTATCATGTGGCACAATTTGTGAATTTTCTAAAAAAAAAAAAGTGACAGTCAATGGAGGCCTGTGTTTGTGGGTTTTATCTGTAAAAATAAAAGATTTAAGTTCAGTGGAAAATAAAATTCACAACTTATCAACATTCAAAATAGAAAAATGTTTCAGGGCTATTTTAGGGAAGATGAATGAAGTTAGAGAATTGTTCATGATTAGGTTCTAAACTTATGGAACATAATTTAGAAAATAAAAAAGATGTAGCTTTGTGTTCTTTTTTGCCAGAGTTAGAAAGTAGTCATAAAGAGATTTCCAGGAAGCCATAAGATAGTCCAAAGTCTTCTAGATGAGTAAAATTCCTTATTCCCTTTCAGGATTCTTTGTTGTGGCAGAGAACTTTCTTTTGTGTCCAACCACCCTCTTGTCTTGAATGATCTGTTTTTCCTTAGGATATCTACCCACCCTTCAGGACTATCTACCCACCTCCTCTGTGTAGCCTGATTGTGCCACGGGTTGGGGGAATGCCAAAAGCTAAAGCTTTATGCTTCCGTAGAAAGGACTTATGGGGAACAGAAAAAACTGCTATACTCATGGTTATAGTTTATTACAGTGGAAGGATGCAGATTAAAATAAGCACAGGGAAAAGGCACACATGACAAAGTCCAGAAGAAACCATGCACAAACTTCCAGGTGTCCTTTTCCAGGAGAATTATTTGGATGGGCTTAATTCTCCCAGCAATGATGTGTGACAACACATGCAGTGTAGCCAGCGGGGGAAGGGCTGTGTGTTGGTGTTCCGAGTTTTTACTGGGGTTTAGTCACATAGACAACTGACCTCAACCACTCAAAGCAAAAATAGGCATCACCATAAATCACATTGTTAGCATAAACTATCTGATCGAACTAGTGCTGGGTGACCCAAGACTTCAGGCATGCAAAAGCACTCTTACCAGGCAGAATATTCCAAGGGCTCAGAGCTTGTCTTTTAGGAGCCAGCCAAGGACCAATCCTCAAGAAGGCAGTACTTGGGAATGTGCAGGGTTTGAGCAACACAGGCCTACTGAGTTATCTCTCTCCCACAAAGCCTACACCCTTGGCCCCTGGCCTAGGCTCTCTTCCTAAAATGATCATATTTTTATGAGCATCTGCCTTTAATATAGCATTTATATAACACATGCAGCGATAGTATCAGCATGAATATACCTAACATTTTACGGATCCAGTGTGGGGTAGGGATAAACTTAAAGAAAGAACCAGTCCATCCTGTAAAGGCATTATATGCCTTTTTATATATTTGTACTAATTTGATTATTTGCTGTTCTCCCTGATCTGTTATTATTTGTACCTTGTGATAAATGTGTGTCAACCATTTAGCATAGTAATTAACTAATGTTTAGCTAAAATCCAGTTCTTTTCAGGCCAGTCAGTTTCCATCAGTACTACATCCTGAAGAGGCTTTAACTGCAACTTCTGAAATATTTGATCATTAACATGCGTATTATTATATAACTTATTTATATAAGGCAGTTGAATCTTACCGACACTGCCCGTGTTACACTATATTAAATATAGTCATGATACAATTCAGTTCTATTACAAAACAAATCAGTAAGAATTATATTGGTATTTGCAATGTCTTCCCAACAGAACTGGCCCTTGTCTATATACCAGATATTATGGACAGGAATCATTAAAATTGGCCATGGTTTGGTTATTTTTGGGTTCTAAGTCAGTTAGGGACAAAACCAGTTCCTTGCCTTAGTTCAAAGTTTTGTATTGAGACAGGTTTCCATTGTGTGCTCCTTTATAACCAAGCCCACTTCCTTCTATGGAGAGGACACAAGTGTTACTCAGAATAGTTCTTAGCCCTGCTAGCTACATCGCAGTTTATATTTTATTCTGATCTGTTCTTGGAGTGAAAGCAGTCAATGCTCATCCATGTAAATTAAATTGCCCCAGAGAAATTTCTGAGGCTTGGAGATCCATGATATCCCATAAGTCCACTTCTTAAGCCTCGGTAGCAAGGTGGAAGGCCATTGCCCAATAGTTATTTTAGCCTTCATCTGTATTAAAATAGTCAGGAGGCACCTGGGCGGCTCAGTTGTTTGAATGTCTGGCTCTTGGCTTTGGCTCAGGTCATGGGATTGAGCCCCTTGTTGGGCTCTGTGCTCAGCAGGGAGTCTTCTTAAGGATTCTCTCCTACTCTTTTCCCCTCCCCTCAAATGATAAATAGATAAAATCTTTAAAAAAAATAGTCAAGAGGTATTGGTGCATTGGGATATAAGCCCTTTCTCAGTGCTGGGTCCTAGTATATCGAGCATTATTTGTTGAGTTGGCCTAACTCACTTCACTAAATCCTTGTCATCTTTTCAGGCTGGATCCCAACACTTACCTTCCTCCTGGAAGAGAATTCCCTCTAATCTGCTTATTCTAGTTCATACATCTTTTTCCTTTGAACATTTCCTCACTAAAAGTGAATTCAACTTGTCCCATGATATCTAGACTGGCACCCATCTCCTCTAAAACACTTAGGTCTCATGGGCCAATGTGGTTTACCCCACTGGCATGTTATTGCCATTGTGTGTTAATAGCCTGAGTGCTGTTAGGATACATGTTTCATACCCCCAAATTTGGGTCTCTCAAATGTTGGGTTAAATGAGTGGTAGTCATGCCTAGATGCAATGTAGTTTGAATATGCTGTGTGGCTTCCCACAGCTTTCCTCATCTTAGGGTTGGGCTGCTCCCCAGGGGAATTTGGACCCACTTGTGAAGCCTACTGGTTAATTCTCATCAGAAACCCATTGGTTCTTCTATTCTGGTTAATAGCTTTTCATCCACAAGAATGAGAGCAATATGCACTTGTGCATAGTGCATGGTGGCATGTCAGGCAGACAGCTCTCTGCTTTTTCCATCATGACCAGGGGCCTTTCTAAGCATTTGTTTATCAAGGTTTATTTATAGTTGCACAGTGATCAGTCTGCCAGAAGCTGTGTATTACACAGTTGCTGGAAATTTCTTCCTAAGTGATATCATTTATAGTATATGTTACCTGAAAAATGAGAGTCAAAAGATATTGGCACATTACTGGAGTTCCAACCTCATCAACAATTTGTCGAGTTCATCATTGCATTGTATGACCAGAATGTTTCCCAGAATGATGCCATTCAGGTTTGCAGGCTGCCATTAGACCTTGTCAGGTTCCAAAAGCTGGGGTGGTCTTGGCAACCATATGGCTTCATCATTTTGGGCATCTGGTATAATTATGCTATGAGACAATATCATTCTCTTGCTCTGACTCTTTCTCAGGGCACTAATGTGATATTAGATCTCCCTTGTTCCATATCCACTTGTTCATTCCTTTATCCTCAGCTACTATTTTTTTCCCCCTTTACATTTATCATTGATTTTAACCTAAACTTTCCCATCTTTAGAAGGCACGTTAGTTTCAGCAACTATACTGGTCCAGATAGTCCTCTGGAATACCAGTCTAGCAAGATCCTCCCTCTTAGCAAATTCCCATTTATATAGGATAGGGTCATGCAGGTATAGAACTAGCAGGGTATCTCTAATCCTAAGCAGTATAGTTCTGCTCACTGTCTACCCCAATTTTGCCAAATGGGGTAAAGGCCCTCTAAATTATTTGTATGGGGCCATGCTTTCTCACAGCATTTGTGCTCAATTAAAACTTCCTGATTGATTGATTGATTGATTGACTGATTATGGGAGAGTCTTGGACAACTATTAGAAAATGGCATTACTATTTTTTTTCAACCCATCTAAGATGTTCTTCGCCTTTTGATCACATCTTAGGCAGATTATGTAATGTTCTGATCTCTGTCCTATAATGAAGATCATTCTCTTTTCTGTAATTGTGACTTTTTCAAATAAAAGAATTTTTAGCACATGCAATTGACAGTCTCTCTTCTCTTTGCACTGGGGGAAAGATGTGCTCTGTTGTATTTCATTCCTTCTCCTTGTTCTTCTTGCTTTGTTGACTCTTGGATAGGTAGGCAGTTAGAGGAATGAGAGGATGAAACATTACCTAAGTGGTGCCGTTCTGCGTGTCAGGGGGTGGATGCTTCATGAGGTGTGCTGCCTTGTGGGCAACTGCATGGACAGGGTAATGGATGGATAATCTAGAAGTCCTTCCAAAGACCATCACATTGCACATTTCCAATATACTGGCTTCACATTCTCTCTGGTTGACTAATCTGAAAACACTGTTACTTGTAACCTTGTATTACACCGTTTCCTTATCCTCACCCTCTTGGATGAAGTTTCTGCAGTGAGGGCCCAGTCTTGCCACCCTCCAAGTACTTGCTTGACCCAAGGAAAACAAGACCACCCTTGCAGTTCAAATGACCCACTGCTACCTGCTCTTCTGTTTTGTTTTTGAGAGTTGTGTCCTCCCTTCAAAATTTGCCAGACAAGGGGACCCGTGTGTCTCCATGCTCATATATATGCAGACTCTAGGCCGTCCATGTCAGACTTGGTCGAGAACTCTGTTGCTGCATTCTGCTCTGATGACAGGGCTGGGAGGCCTTCTGTACTTCTCCAAGTGTTCAGTTTGGCAGTGCACCAGCTCCCCTCTTTCATACCCAGTCTCCTTGAGTCGGTCTCCCTTCCTTCCTCCCTCCCTCCCTGTCTTCCTTCCTTTTTAAAGATTTTATTTATTTATTTGTCAGAGAGAGAGGGCACAAGCAGGGAAGGAACACAGAGGGAGAGGGAGAAGCAGGTCCGATACAGGACTTGATCCCAGGACATTGGGATCATGACCTGAGCAGAAGGCAGACCCTTAACTGACTGAGCCACCCAGGCGTCCCTTGAGTGTTTCTTTTGCTCCTCACCTCTTTGTCTTGGAGGGGCAGGTCCACCACACTCTCCCTTTAGGCCACAGACTCGCTATTTCTATTGCTGAGGAAATCACCATAGGGCATTCTTAGGCAGGTTGGAACTGGCAGCATCACAGCTACAACATCCCAACACTTGGTCCTACAGAAGGATTGAGCATGAAGAAGGTATTATAACATCTCTGTCGTGTGTTTATCTGTAGGCAGGGGAAGGTTGCTGAGGAACAAAATTTTGTGTTTCCTTGAACTTGGTTCTCAGATAGTAACATTTATAACAATTTAGCACATTTGGACATTACAATATTTGAAAGAAATGATTTCTTACATCTTTGGAGATTTTAGGCAGGAGGCCCATTTCCTGTGACCCTGTCACAACTTTGGTTGCTGTGATCATTTGGTATGCCTATTATGGAATAATCTGTAAACCAATCCCTAAGTGGATTTCAGTCATTTTCATTTTTGTAATTACAATTTTAATAATTTCAAGGAGGGAAGTGCTGGATTCAGAGGTTTCAATTATGTCATCTTCCCTAATTTAACTTAGCAACTTTCTTTCTGTAACTGTGTTAACCAGAGCTCTATGGATGAATCTAGGGATGGCTCCCATTTGGAACCTGGATTATGTGAAATTTTATCTTTTTTTCAATACCTGCATGGATTTTGGGTTGATATACCGATTACATTTTGTTTTTTATAAGTTTAGGTGCAGTGAGAAATTGGCAGCAGTATAAAGAATTAGCATTTGAATCGCTGAATTTGGTTCATAGAAGCCTTTGAAAGTAGACTTAGAAAATTCTCCAAGTGACTAAGGTGAAAAGTATATGGATCTAAATGAAATATTCTGTAGTTCATTGATGGGCACAAATAATAACTGCAATTTTCCCATTTGCTTTCAAGATTTCTTATGAAAAAAACCCATCTTTTTCATGGTCAGAGTGTCCCAGAAATAGTTGTAGTGTTTGTGACAGATTGCCAGGTACTTAGATATTATTTTAATATAAGAAAATAATCTCACATGAAGCCATTAGACTACAAGCTTTTGGAGAACAGACACTGTGTCTTATTCACTATTGTATTTCTATTTCCTAACACACAGCACTGTATTTGTAGTACAGAATTAATAAATATTTTCTGGAAAGAATCAGATCCCCAAACTCCCTGAGCGCCAAGCTCTATTCTGGGTGCTCTATGTGTATTAACTCATTTATGTGTCACAAAAACACTTTTAAGTAGGTGCTACTATTATCTCCATTTTATGACTGTGAAACTGAGGCAAAGAGAATTAAGTAATTTTTCTAAGTAAGCAACTTGGATTGAGAGCTTGTGCACTTAACTGCTATGCTAACCCACCACTCTCCCGAAGGACCAGCTGTCATACTGTCGTTGGTGGGCTCTAGCGATGCACCATCCTGGTGTGCCTGGAGGAAGGAGGGCAAAAGGTACAAACTTCCAGTTATAAAATAAACAAGTCACAGGAATATAATATAATATATGTCATAGAGACTAAAGCTAATAATACCGTATTATATATTTGAAACTTGCTAAGAGAGTAGATCTAAAAAGTTCTCATCAGAAGAAAAACTTTTTCTTTTTTGGTGATTATGTATGACAATGGATGTCAACTGGAAAAAAAAGAAGATAGAGATCTTTGGTAGATTTTCGACAGCCTGAAGTTTTCCTTGGCAGGGTCTCTTGTCAACAGATATTTTATCAACAGATATCTTCTTAACAAGTAAAGCTTTATACTGTCAGCAAGAGGCTTTATAATCCATTCTTAATTATTGGTTAGATGGATGTGTTTTCCTGAGAATTGTCACATTTAGAATGGTGCAGCATTTGGGTTCGCATGCCATGCAGTTATTGCCCTTTCCATTGTTTTAGAGGGCTGTCTGGCTTGTCAGTAGTGCTCTTGACCATGGAATCACACCGGGGCTTACTTGGGAAGGAATAGCTACCAGAGGCCTAAGCAACAACCCATAGCTATGGGCCAGTAAAGCAAAGAATACCTCATGAAAAGAAAACCCCATTAGGATGGGCAGATGACTAGGTAACTGACCAAGAACACACTAGAGATCTCAAGGAGACAGAAGGTCTCTACCTTCTATTCCATAAGTTATCTATCTATCTATCTATCTATCTATCTTTCTATCTACAGATGGACATCTTCTATCTACCTACAGGTAGATATCTTCTATCTATCTACAGATAGAGGATATCTATATCTATAGATTAATAGAAGATATCTATCGATCGATCGATATCATCTATCGATCGATTGATAGATATCATCTATTCATCTATCTATTGATCGATAGATATCATCTATCTATCTATAAGTAAAACAGGAATTAGAGGAGGGAAAACTGGAAAAAAAAAGAAAAATGTCAAGTCCAGGAGGTTGAGGAGTAAGACAGACTGTGTCTGTGTCGGGGAGCTGGGAGGAGGGGTACATATGAATTGTAGGGAGAAGCTAAAGTAGGACCAGGAACCACCCACATCTCTACTTTGGTGATTTTTGTAAACTTCAGTTACACCCCAGAGTGGATGTGTTGGTGCAGAAGTTCTCAGTGAAGTCGCTCGCTCCAGAGGATCCAATTTTTTGATGGCATCTTTTGGCACATCAGCTTTGAGGCCTCCCCTGTCCGTAGTTCCAGAGTGGTAGTCTCAGAATAATTCAAAATGACATTGTTCTCTTTTTCAACTGCCATGAAAGGACCAAAGCTATAATCTGTCTAATCAGAACTGCAAGCGCTCATCCATTTATTCACCATTCAGCAAATATTTACGGAGAGCCCTGCTTACGTACAGAAATAGCTGAAGCCAGGGCATGTTGGGGAGTTATAGCTCTGCTATGAAAAAACCCAGCTACTTCATTTTGTAGAGAGGTTGTTAAGATCTGTAGAACTATTTAGGAAATAACTTTTGGGTTCATATAAATCTAGCTCTTAAATCTGTGCAGAAACCATCCTTGCAAAATTCCTGGATCTGTTTTCTGCTACTCTAGGCCAAAGCCATTTTGTCCTTTACTTCTCTGCCCATAATTCAGTTGGCCTATTTATATCTAGATTCCATCCTCAAGTCCAGGACGATCTGGATGGGGAACTTTCTTCAGGCAATACTGCTTGTCCAAGACTGCGGGTGCTCAGAAATGAAGGAAGAGGGAAGCCAAAGTGAAGCGAGAACTGAAGTCATCACTTGAAGATGGCTGGCATGCCAAGCTGAAGGCAAGGAAGAGCCTAATTTTAGAAGAGGCAGGGCCCTCAGAGGGTATGGGGCTCAAGAGGGAGGAAGAGCAGCCCGGGGAGTGGAGGCAACCAGGCTGTACAGAGGGCTGCGGTCTGTTGAGTGTGTGCTACCGTAGGCTCTTCCAGTCTTCACATGGAGCAGGAAGATCAGGGCTGGGACTTCCATTCTACCCTTGGTGCCCCGTCCCCACCCCTGCCCCACCCCACCCCACCCCCACCCCTGCCTCTCAGCCCATTACTTCTGACTGGGCAGTAGCATCTCTAGGTTTGAGTACTGGGAAGCTGTGAGAGTTTTAGAAGTTGACTTGAGGCAGGAAATACATGAGCAGTGAAGTTCATTTTCCTCTGGTAAGCACTGGTGTAGCCTTTGTAGTTGTTTATTGCTGATGAGAGATTTGACTGCTCCGCCTGTTGTAGAACAAATTGTTAGGTATTCACCACCACCCTTGTAATTACAAGTGAACTTACAGTGTGTACGTGTGTGCACGCATGCAGGTGGGCGTGTAGGTCCAGACTTCCACCCAGCACAATACCTCATCTGTCCTGCATGGTTCTGGAAGGCCTGGGACTGCCTGTATTCATCCTGAACCCTTTAGATAATCTTCTCTGACCTTTGTGGAAGGTTATGGGAATCTGAGATGAAAACTATGATCTCTTTGAGTCTTGCTCTCTCCTTGGGGTAAGGCATCTGCCTGGTGTGAGAGTCAGCCAACCCCTGTTGTGTGCATGTGAGGTGTGTGTCTATGTGTGTGTTGAAAGAGCTCTTTTATTTTTTAATTTTGTTATATTCTATTTTTATTGTGTATGCTATTTGCTACTGCCTACCCTATCAATTTCTTTTTCTTTTCTTTCTTTCTGTCTGTCTTTCTTTCTTTTTTTTTTTTGCAAGGGTTTCAATTCCTTGAAAAGCAGACAACCCTCTCCAGAGTCCTTGTCATCATCCCAGCCACATACCTATTCTGTGCAGTGGCCCCTTAGTAGCCTGGTGCCTCACCTTCCACCTGCACCTCATCCCAATTAACTGTGGGTGAAAATTCTAGACATTGTGGTGCCATTGCATGTCAGGAATCAGTACTGTTGCTTTCGTGATCTCCTTGGCATGTCTGAGTCTATTTCAACATTGCTCTCTTATGGGGTACTTGGGTGGCTCAGTTGGTTAAGCATCTGCCATTGGCTCAGGTCATGATTCCAGAGTTCTGGGATTGAGCCCCGTGTCAGGCTCTCTGCTCAGCCAGGAGCCTGCTTCTCCCTATCCCTCTGACTGCTGCTCTGCCTACTTGGGCTCTTTGTCAAATAAATAAATAAAATCTTAAAAAAAATAAAATAAATAAATGTTCTCTTACTATGCTGTTAGCTCCTTGAGGAAAAGTACTCCCCCCCCCCCCCCAGGAGGTGGTTGTCTGTTTCCCATTCAGGTGGTTCCAGTGTTAAGCATAGATTCTGGCACACAGTGAGGGAATCAATAAATATTTAATCAATAAGTAATATCAAGGGAATCAATTAATTAATTAATAATTATTGAGGGAATCAATAAATAATAAAACCAATAAAATAATAATATATTAATAATAAATATTATTATATATTATAAATAAGTAAATATTCTGGTAACTTAGAAATTGACTCTTGTTAATAAAATGAAACAAAAACCAGAATGAGAACGTTCACTATATGTTAATATTAAAGATATCAAAAATACACACCATTAAGTGAAAGATCATGGTGCAGGATCATAGCAAATAATAGTAATTATTACTATGACTACCACATGACTGCCAGAGAAGGCACCCTATTATTTCCACACAGGTTGCTAATTCAGCTTCCAAATCCCATCTATAGTGTTGGATTCTAGGTACTCTTGGTACTCTTGGTACCAGCTCTCTGAGCTTGGTTCCCTAAAAAAGAGACCTTATTGGAGGGGGGTTGTCATCCTGGAGAAAAGACAATGAAGGAAAAAGCAAAGTGAACTGAGGAAGAAAGCAGAAGAATTACAAGGGGGGGGGTCTGCTACTACGAAAGCCACAGCTTCACAAGAACACAGCGGGAAACAGGTGGCATTTACAACTGTACACTCAGAACAGTCCTCTGCAAAGGGAGGGTGGGTGGGAAGTAGGAGGCAGATGACCAACTTAACTTCTGCTGCTTCTTGTCTTGTTTTCCATTGGTTGGGGTATGTTCTTGGGGGCATTTCTGGGTTGAATTACTAGCTCCTTGAAGTAGCTTCTGGAGAAGCTAAGGCAAGTCTAGTATAGTTAGGATGTTAAGGTATCTCCTGGCCAGTTGTTCTTTTTTTTTTTTTTTTTAATATTTTATTTATTTGACAGAGAGATCACAAGTAGGCAGAGAGGCAGGCAGAGAGAGAGAGAGGGAAGCAGGCTCCCTGCCAAGCAGAGAGCCCAATGTGGGGCTCGATCCCAGGATCCTGGGATCATGACCTGAGCCGAAGGCAGAGGCTTTAACCCACTGAGCCACCCAGGTGCCCCACCAGTTGTTCTTTTATATTTACTTACATATCTGCCATTTCCAGGATTCTTCATTCTTTCCTATGGACATGAGTTACTATCCAGAGTTATTTCCTTTTAGCCTGATGGATTTCTTCTAGTGTATCTTGTAGGCAGGTCTGCTTGCAACAAGTCTTATGTTATTGTTATTTTATTCTGGGAGTGTCACTATTTCACATTCAGTTTTGAAGGCTGATTTTGCTGGAGATAGAATTCTTAGTTGGCAGTTTTTATTCTTTAATACTTTATGTGATTCCTCTCACTTTTTGCCCCCATGCTTTCTGCTGGGAAGTCATCCATTATTCATATTATATTCCTTTTAAATGATACATTTTCTTCTCTTCCTACATTCAAGATTTCTTGCCCTTTTTTTTTTTTTTTTTTTTTAGTCTTTGTCTTTCACAAGTTTGGTTATGATACATGTACGTGTGATACCAGATTTTGTCAAGTTTCTTGGATATGTAGACTAATGTTTTCTAGCACATTTGAGAAGATTCAAACCACCATCTCTTCTAATAGTTTTTTCCCTTCTTTTATCTCTCTCTTTCTGTGATTTCCATTGCATGTATGTTGGCATGATTAATCTTGACCCTCAGGCTTCTGAGGTTTTGTTCTTTTTTTTTTTATTCAGTGTTTTTCCTTTCTGTTCTTTGGGTTGGGTAATTTTTATTGTCCTATGTTCATTTGCACTTTATTCGCTCATCTCCAGTCTGCTGTTGATCCCATGTAATGAATTTTTCATTTTAGCTATTCTACTTTTTTCCCCCCCAAGATATTTTTTATTTATTTATTTAGAGAGAGAGAGAGAGAATGAGCTGGGGAGGGGCAGAGTGGGAAGGAGAGGGAGAGAATCTCCAGAAGACTCCACACTGAGCACCGACGCTGACGTGGGGCTCAGTCCCATGACCTCCAGATCATGACCAGAGCCGAAAACAAGAGTTGGATGCTGAGCCACCCAGTACCTTTTGGCTATTCTACTTTTTAACTCTGGGGATTCCATTTTTAAAATAAGAGTTATATTTCCTATGGGTTCAGTATTGGTTGAGTTACCGTTATCATATTTAAAAAAAATTCTTCCCAAGCATTTATAATAAATGCTTTGAAATTTATTGTCCAAAAAATCCAACATCTCCATCTACCTGGAGTCATTTCATTTTAAATGATTTTTTTCCTCTCAGGATAGGTCACACTTTCTTTTTCTTTGTATGTTTGTAATTTTTGGTTGAATGAACTCTGGACAATTTAATTAACATTTTGTAGCTACTTGGGATTCTGATTTATTTTGTTTGTTTTTCTTTTTATTTTGTAAATTATCTGAACTTAATATGTGGAATCTTACTTCCCCCATTGTGTGCAGACACTTTTATCTCTGGTCAGTTTATTTATTCTCTTTTTCACTTGTCAACCAGGCTTTAGAGGGGTGGCTCCTGAGTCTGCATAGTTTCTTGGTCAGCCAGTGACTTGGCCAAAGGCTGTGCTCAAACAAACACTTTGAGCCAGTAAGACTTCAACCCTCTGCTGAGGTTGGAAGTGCAGAGGTTAGCCATTTTTAAATCTCTTGCTTTTTCTTTACCACTGGGCTTTCTTGGGTTTCCCCTGTACATCCCTGTGTCTTGCAGGCCAAGGATATGTGGAGGGAGAACCTTCTGTGACTCTCATTTCAAGCATTTACTCCATCCGTGAGTGCAACCTCAAGCTAGAGAAGGGATAAATTTTTCCTTATTGCTTCCTACTAAGGCCCACCATTTTTAGGGAGAAAGCCAGGAGTTTCCTACCCTCACCTCCTCACCCCCAATCCAAATAAAGATTGCCCCTTTTCAGATCAAAATGGCTGGTTTTCCAGCAAATCTTTCCAGCAAAATCTCAATGCTGGTAAGACCACTGCTCTTGTCTGTTGAGTTGGGGTTGGGTATGTAACCAACCCCAGGCAATGAGGCCATAGACTGTTCGTACCTGAAACTATAGTAGTTCTTCAGGATCAAGTACTCTTCCAACGTGTTGTCTGCTTTAGGTCTATTTCCAGGACGCTGGAATAGTTATTTTGACAATTTTGACCAGTTACAGTTTTGTGTGTGTGTGTGTGTGAGAAGATTTGCTGACTTCTTCACCTAGCCACAGCTTTTTTTTAATATGTGAATTAAACTTATTTACATCTATTGATTTGACACAAAAATTGTATTTGATCTTAATTTTGTCTTGTTACTTTATGTAATATTTTCTGTTTTGTAATGTTTTCAGAGTCTTAACTATGTTCCCTGTTGGCCTATTAGGTTGTAGGTGTGTACAGTTTTTTTCTTACAGAGTTTAGAGGAGTTTGTATTTTTGTTCTAGTGGTTATCTTTATAATTAAATCTTTATATAATTACGGTCTTAGTCTTGTGTTTCTTTAGTCAATATTTATTGATTTCTACAGTGAACAGCCATGTTTCCTTTTCCATGTTCTTTCTTTTTTACAACTCAATTTTAATTATTAGTATTTTCTTAGTGTTTACATTGTATTGTTAACCATACTTATGTTTTATCATTTTAATGACATTATTGAATGAAATCCTTTCACTGCTAACTAACAGGTGAAACAATGAACTAAACTGTATATTCCTACCTCTTAACCTGTTTCTTCTCCTAATTGTTGTATGGTTACTACATCATGGGGAGATATAATATTTTCCTTTTCTTTTATCATCTTAATCTTCACATTGTTAATTTTACCATTAAGTATATTCAGTTCTCAGGGCACCTGGGTGGCTCAGTGATTTAAGCATCTGCCTTCGGCTCAG
The DNA here is from genome assembly GCF_902655055.1 of Lutra lutra. Classification (NCBI taxonomy): domain Eukaryota; kingdom Metazoa; phylum Chordata; class Mammalia; order Carnivora; family Mustelidae; genus Lutra; species Lutra lutra. The sequence goes on from NC_062289.1 coordinate 15,173,309, forward strand.
GTCATGATCCCAGGGCCCTGGGATTGAGCCCCGCATTGGGCTCTCTGCTTGTCAGGAAGCCTGCTTCTCCCTCTCCCACTCTCCCTGCTTGTGTTCCCTCTCTCGCTATGTTTCTCTCTTTCAAAGAAATAAATAAAATCTTTAAAAAAAAGTATATTCAGTTCTCTTTGCCAGCTGTGACCTTTTTCTTTCTAGGCATTTCTTGCTTGACTAAATCTGGTCAAGTGCCCAAGAAGAACCTGTGAGTGTTGTGCCCCTTGTGCACCTGCATATTCAATTGTCTGCAGCTTCGCACCTGACGTTTCTGTGAGCGGATATACCCGTAATCCTCGATTCACACTCTTACTTGACTACCTGTTAGTGTCGCCCCACTTCTGGTATTATGTGTTGCTGTAGAGAAATTTGTGATCACTTTGCAATTTTTCCTTTGTGAACATCTTCCTCTTTTTGCCTGCCTGCCCAGAGCGTGTATTTATTTTTCTACTCCAGAAACTTTACTGGGATGTGTCTTGTTAACCACACTGACAGGCACTTTGGTGTGGCGAGTCAAGAACTTTGCTCGAATTGTGTGCTTTAACTTCATTGTATTGACTTGTCTTGGTGTTCTTTAGCATCTTCGATTATGCACGTTTTAGATTTTTTTTATTTTTTTATTTTTATTTTTATTTTTTTAAAAGATTTTATTTATTTATTGGACACAGAGAGATCACAAGTAGGCAGAGAGGCAGGCAGAGAGAGGGAGGAGGAAGCAGGCTCCCCACCAAGGAAAGAGCCCAATGTGGGGCTTGATCCCAGGACCCTGGGATCATGACCCAAGCCGAAGGCAGAGGCTTTAACACTCTGAGCCACCCAGGCACCCCTTTATTTTTTATTTTTTTATTTGACAGAGAGAGAGAGAGGGATCACAAGTAGGCAAAACAGCAGGTAGAGAGAGAGGGGGAAGCAGGCTCCCTGCTGAGCAGAGAGCCCAATGTGGGGCTCAATCCCAAGACCCTGAGATCACGACTTGAGCCAAAGGCAGAAGCTTAACCACTGAGCCACCCAGGCGCCCCTGATTATGCATGTTTTAGATTTGCTTTGACTGCTTTTTATACTCATCTTCCCTCTAACCATTTAAAACCTTTTTCTTATTTCCTCTGAATTTTATTCATCTTATTATTTCTGTCTGATACGTCCCTAACAGTGTTTTCTGTATGGTCTGTTTTTTCATTGTTTTTTGGTTATTCCACTGTGCCCTTTATCCCCTCCCTTTTAGTTGCTGAGTTCTGTCAGCTTAAATTTCAGTTTCTTCTGTTTTCTCATCTCTTGCTTGAGTTTGGCATTTCTCCCTTGTGATCTTTGTTCCTAGAGTTTTAGTTCCTGAAGTTTTAGTTTGGTGGGGCGGCCAGAACAAAGTGCCACAGACTTAGTGGCTTAAACAACAGAAATTCACTTTCTCACAATCTGGAGGTTGGAAGTCCAAGATCAAGGTGTTGATAAAGTTGATTTTTTTTCCAAGGCTTCTCCCCTTGGCTTATCGCTAGTCATCCTCCTCTGTCTTCACATGGTACTTCTTCTGTGTCTGTCCTTATGTCCTTTTCTTATAAGGCCACTAGTCCTATTGGACTAGGGCCCACCCCAGTGACCTCATTTATCTTTACCTCTTTAAAGGGCCTATCTCCAAATACAGTCACATTCTGAGGTACTAGGGATTAGGAGTTCAACATATGAATTTTGGTGGGGGACACAATTCAACCCATAATAGGTAATTACCGTATCGAATTCTTATATTTTAAATTCTTGTCAAATTATTAATTAATTGATTAATTAATTAACTAATTAATTTTTATTTTATTTTTACAGTGTTCCAAGATTCATTGTTTATGCAGCTCACTCAATGCTTCATGCAATATGTGCCCTCCTTAATACCCACCATCAGTCTCACCCATCCCCACTCCCTCCCGTCCAAAACCCTCAGTTTGTTTCTCAGAGTCCACAGTCTCTCATGCTTCGTCTCCCCCTCTGATTTCCTCCAATTCACTTTTTCTTTCCTTCTCCTAACGTCCTCCATGTTATTCCTTATATTCCACAAGTAGGTGAAACCATATGGACTTTCTCTGCTTGCCTTATTTCCCTCAGCATAATCTCCTCCAGTCCAGTCCATGTTGATACAAAAATTGGGTATTCATCCTTTCTGATGGCTGTGTAATACTCCTTTGTCTATATGGACATTATCTTCTTTATCCATTCATCTGTTGAAGGGCGTCTTGGCTCTTTCCACAGTTTGGTGATTGTGGTCACTGCTGCTATGAATATTGGGATGCAGATGACCCTTCTTTTCACTACATCTGTATCTTTGGGATAAATACCCAGTAGTGCAATTGCAGGGTCATAGGGTAGCTCTATTTTTAATTTCTTAAGGAATCTCCACACTGTTTTCCAAAGTGGCTACACCAACTTGCATTCCCACCAACAGAGTAAGGGGGTTCCCCTATCTCCACATCCTCTCCAACACTTGTTATTTCCTGTCCTGTTGATTTTGGACATTCTAACTGGTGTAAGGCGGTATCTCAATGTGATTTTGATTTGAATCTCCCTGGTGGCTAATGATGAACATTTTTTCATGTGTCTGTTAGCTATTTCTACGTCTTCTTTGCAGAAGTGTCTGTTCATGTCTTCTCCCCATTTTTTGACATGATTATCTGTTTTTTTTGGGTGTTGAGTTTGAGGAGTTTATAGATTTTGGATATCAGCCCTTTGTCTGTAGTGTCATTTGTGAATATCTTCTGCCATTCTGTGGTTTGCCTCTTTGTTTTGTTAGTTATTTTTATCTCCTCACTTTCTGGTAAGTATTCTTCACCTAATGGTAAAATTTACTCTTTACCCCCAAGATTTTTCACTTATCTTATTTTCATCTTGATTCTGTGGGAATTTCTTTTATATTACTCATTGAATGATTTGAATTTTCCCTAAGTGTCTCCTTGTACAGGGCTTCTGTATGTGTGCTTGTGCATGTGTGTGTGTCATGGCAGCCTTCCAGGCTTCTTAACAGAAAAGCCCTCACCTGCTTTTTGCAACTGTGGCTCCTGAAAGTGAATCATTGGGGTACTTTTCTCCCTGTTTTTCCAAAATAAAATGAAGGTCATCCAGGAGAGTTCATTTTCTCAGCTTTCTCGCTTCCATTTCTGCACCCATTTGCACAAATGAGGTATATCCTTTTGCGCTTTGGTGTGAAGTTTCACTTTCAGCACTCTGTGTCATTGGGGTCACTGGGCTCTGTCAGCACGCCCACTATTTCCTGTCTGCCTGCCTTTCTCTGTGGCTTGTGTTGTATTTCTGCTAATTTTGGAAGGCTTTATGTATGTTTATGAGTCAGTAGATCATGTGTTTCTCTTAGTTTTACTGAAAACGCAGTTTTAAGTTGTTGTGTTTTTTTTTTTTTTTTTTCCTTGACTTTTGGGATGAGAAATCGAAAGGTAATCCTTACAAGCCAGGTTTATACTGGAAGTCAGTCAGTAACTGACTGAATGATTCCTGTCTGCCAAATAGGGGGCTAAATGGCTGTCCATTGTATCCTATCTGGTTGTGACCTTAGTGATAAGAGTTAGGATGATAGATACTGCAAATTAGCTCTTTTATCTCCACCCTGGCTCCCTTTTAGAATGTTCCATTGCACTATGCTGAAAAATTAGGCTACATTTTTCAGACATTCTTACAGCTCAGGTTTGTGGATGAACCAGTGGTCTGCCATGCTGCTTGGAATCCATACAAGTGGTGAAGTCTATCTCTCTTGCCCCTGCTGGTAAGGTGGTGGGGGCATTTGTTGTTTTGCAGCAATGACAACAGGGTCATTGTAGAGACATGGAGTGTAGGCCCCCATTTTCCAGTGGCATGTTCTGGAAGTCCACAGTTATGGTAGCAGTTTGGGATTTCCAGATCCTAGCAGAAGTGATGCAGACTTAGCAGTTGGGACAGTGGGTTTCTGATTCTCTTGATCCCAAATTATGCCAGAGACCGCAATTCTGTTGGAGGACCAGTGGTGTAGTGTTGTCCTGAGGGCTCATCCAGAACCCGCCCCTCCAGGCCTCTGTCCCAGACCTTTGTAAACTCCTAATGCCCTGCACTAAATCTACAGCTGATTATGCTGGCCAGGATGGTGTCTGATATTTGAAACTAGCCTTGATGGGTAGATCATTTCATCCCCATTTTATAGGGAGGGAGAGGTCACCTAACTAGTTAGCAATGGAACTTGGATTTACTCCAAATTTGACTCCATAATCTCTCATCTAACTACCATGACTGATCACAGATATCAAACACATAGTGTTTACTATGTGCCAGGCACTGTTCTGAGCACTTTAAATTTGTTAACTCACCAATTCCCACAATAATCCCATAAGCCAGGTACTTTAAAAAATTATCTTCATTACACAGATAAAGGACCAAGACACAGAAAGCCTGTGAAATTTGTTCTGAGTCACACAGGTCTGTTGTAAAGTCCACATTTTTAATGGCTAGGCTATCTTCATCTCAAAAATGAGGTTTGCCTTTATTTTACATTTTGAGGTTTTATTTTTTGAAGTAACTTTTAAGATGCAGTCTTTTTTTTTTTTTAAGATTTTATTTATTTATTTGAGAGAGAGACAGAGTGTACAAGCTTGGGTGGGGAAGGGGCAGAGGGAGAAGCAGGCTCTGTGCTGAGCAAAGAGCCCCACAGGGGGCTTGATCCCGGGACCTTGGGATCATGACCTCAGCTGAAGGCAGAGGCTTAACCAACTGAGCCATCCAGGCACCCCTTAAGATTCAGTCTTAACTTTGTGGTACAGATGTTGTTTTTAAGTTTTATTTTTATAGATTTGTCAGTTTGGCCCTATTCAAATTCTTCCTACTAGAATGTTCTGAATAGCTCTTTAGTATGTTGCCAGTGTAATGGAAATGGCACTGTCGTAGAATTATGGATTATCAGGATTGGAAAAAGGCCTATTAATTATCTAGTTCAAGGACTTGAATTCTCTCTATAAATTCCTTGTCTATTTATCAGTCAGCCTGGGAGATTCAGCATTTCCCTAGACAGGCATTCCATCTTCAGCCAGGATCTATTAGAAGACTTCCTACGATTGAACTAAATGTGCATTGTTAGGACTCCCATACATTAACTCTTGATAAATACATACCAGTTGTTATATTTATTTCACATGACAGCCCTTCAGATATTTGATGGTAGTTATCATGCCTCCTGGAATCTTCCCTCTTCTCTTTAGGTGACCTACTTCCAATTTCTTCAACACTTTGTTGGGATTTGAGTTGGCTCCAACATACAAATGGCTCTGAATATATTTGAACTAAGCCCAGATTTAAAGTTGGGCATGATTGGCAGTGAGCAGAACAGGACCTCACTGTCCTTGTCCTGGGTATTGTATCATTTGAATAACTGCATTGCATTATTGAATCATACTGAATTAGAGTCAATAAACCTGTAACCCTTTTTGACTCATGCAGCTGTTAGGATTGTCTCTTACCTCCTATATTTCTTTTGGGTTGTCTCCTTTTATTCTCTCTGCTCTAAGTATACAGATTACTCTCAGCTGGTGACTATGCCAGGCCATATCTGCTTAGGGCCTTTCTTTGAACATGTATACCCTCTGACAGGCTGGTACATGCTTCTTTTTCCAGATCAAATTCCCCTTACCCCTCCATGGTGATGCCTTCTCATTTGATTGGTTATTCCCAGAGCACCCTAAAATGTTCCCTGCATGCATTGCCTCCCAAGGGCAGCCTTTCCTGATTTTGTGTTTCTCTTTGGTCTCTCTCATACACCCTCCCGAGGCTCTGTGCTTCCACTTTCATGAACTTATCTCACTTGTAACTTTTTAAAAAAAGATTTATTTATTTGAGAGAGAGTGTGTGTGCAGGGGGAGGGGGAGGGGAAGAGAGAGAATCTTCAAGCAGACTCCTTGCTGAGTGTGATGCCTGACGTGGGGCTCGATCTTAGGACCCTGAGATCTGAGCCACAATCAGGAATCGACCACTGAACCAACTGAGCCACTTAGGCGCCCCTCACTTGTAACTGTGTTAAATGTAAATTTTCATGCAAGATTAAGAGTTCCATCATCTTTTTGTCTACCTTTTTATTTCCAGTTCCTGGCACATGTTCAAAATGCATGTAGACTAATGGGTAATAATGGGACTTCAAATATCATGTTGTTGGTGTTGACCATTTAGTCCATCAAGATCTTTGGGGTTCATAGCTGTATCACTGAGAGTATTTTCCATTGTCACTAACAGGCTTTATTACCATGCCATTCATGTCTTATCCAGTCGATGATGAGAACCCTTTATCTTAATTGTAGGAGATCCCTCCAGGCTGATTTCAATCCTTTGAATTATGTCCATTCAGATAAGATTGAATTCATTTTGTCATATGACCATTCAACTCATATTTCTTTAGTTTGTCTACATGATATTAAGATAGACATTAACTGCCCTTTTTGTCTTTCAGAAAAAACCCCCACTAAATTCTATTCCATTTCCCTGAAATATCTTGTGTTCTACGCTCTCAAAAATTAGTCTAACTTAATTTAGTAAACATGGAGCTGCCTTCTAGTAAACATGATTTCTTCTTCTAAGTTCTTGCTAACTAGTTTTAAAATAGAATTTTGCTTAAGATTATAATACATAATGTACTGTTAAAAAAACAAAATTCAACTGAGTAAATTTGAAGTTCTAATTGGCTGTATTCCATAATTCATGAATTGGGCAGCATCCCATCTAGCAAGTAGAAAGGAGCTCTAAGGAGCTGTACAAAATGGAAGGTTTTTAAAGGGATGGGACAAGGAAGACATAAACAAAAGATTATTTCAGGCAAAGTCACCTTCCTTCTAGGGAAGGCAGGGGTCTATGAGGTAGATTACCTCACTAGTCTAACCAGAAAAACTATCTTTTCTCATTTGTACTTAAAAAGTACTCTGGGTAGGGGTTCTGGGTGGCTCAGTCGGTTAAGCTTCTGCCTTTGGCTTGGGTCAATGGTCCTGTGGTCCTGGGATCAAGCCTTGCATGGGGCTACCTGCTGAGCAAGGGAGTCTGCTTCTCTCTCTCCCCTTGGCTCTACCCCATTGTGCTCTCTCACTCTCTCAAATAGATAGATGGATGAATAAATAAATAAATGTGTAAATAAAATAGATAAATTATAAACAAATTTATAAATGGGTATTTATTTGTTTATTATAAAAAATGATATTTGACTGACTGGGTTAACAGTGACATTCCTTAAAGAGGCTGAAAACAATATTAGGTTAGGTATTAAGTGTTGTTTTGTTCATGTGGGGCTTAGCACAAGTGACTCCATTTTGGGCCCGTTATTTCATTTTTTTAACAATACATCTATATAATTTTGCAGAACTATTGAGAACAAGGAAGACAGTCACTAAGAACAACACTTTGTTATGTAACAATATGTTTATCACTCTCAAGAAGTTATCATTACCATATTATTTAATATATGGTTCATATTCAAATTTTACCCAGAACCACAGTGATGTTCTTTGGAACAGGATCTGAGTAACCTGGTATGTTGCATTCATTTGTCTCACCTCTCTCTGGTCTAGAAAGTTCCCTGCCTTTTACATCTTTCATGACACTGAAGATTTATGAAGAGAATGATCCCATTGTTTTTCAAAATGTTCCTCAGTTTGTATTGGTCTGATTATTTCCTCATGATCAGATTTTGGTTAAACATTTTTGGCAAAAATGCTGCATAGATATTGTGTCCTTACATGACAGGAACAGGCATGTTTGCTTATCCAGTTGTTGGTGATTTTAATTTTATCTCTTGGTAAGGTTTCACTCTGAAGAGCAATCTCTTTTGTGGAACAGAATCGAACAGTTTCTTTTTCCCTCTGTTATTTGTTAAAATTTCATTATCAGCCCAAGCTGTTGTTCCTTTCTGGGTGTTTCTAGTTCCAATTCCACTCAATTATTTTACCAATAGTTTTGTTACCTCTATTGTCTAACTGGCTTGGAAAGCAAAGTGCAAAGTATCCCACTTTGATTAATAGTTGCTACATTTGGGAATATGTACCATGCTTACCCAGGTGAGGCTCATATTTTGGGCACTATGGTTTAGGCATATAGACCCAGGACAAAAACACTCGTTTCATCATTAATTCGGTAGTTTCCATGGGAAGTTGGCTTATTCCCTTTTTTTTTTTGGTTCTCTCCTCTTCTTACAATCAATGGCACCATTTAACTGGAATTGCTTTTGCAAAGGTTACCCCAGCAGTCACTTTCTGCCTTATCTTACTGGATGGTTCTACAATATGACCCTGTTGACTTCTCCATCTTTCTAAAATTTCTCTACCTCCTTGGCTTTCCAGACAGGAGACTTTTCTGTTCTCTGTTTTTTGTTTGGTTGGCGGTTTTTTTTTTAAAGATTTTATTATTTATTTATTTATTTATTTGAGAGCTTGAGCAAGCACACACACTTAAGTGGGGGGAGGGGCAGAGGAAGAAGGAGAGAGAGAGAATCTCAAGCAGACTCTGTGCTGAGTGCAGAGCCTGGTGTGGGGAAATTCAAGAGTTGGATGCTTAACTGATTGAGTCACCCAGGCACCCACAATTTTCTGTTCTTTGATAGAAAACTGACCATCTCTTATAATTTGATTGAACGTTTTCTCAATATATATTACGGGAATTATTTTTGCCTCTTAGAATTTTGGCATGAAATGTATTACTGTAGATACATTTTAAATGTTTTTGTTTTACTTTATTACGGAATCTTTGAACAGGGCAAAAGACCTTAAAGCAGCTTTTTAGAAATCCTTTACGTTGTCAAAGAAAAATTGCACTGGACGGAGTTAAACGGGCAAGGAAGACTTTTTTTCAAGAATATTATAAAGTGTAAAAAATAAAGAATATTGGAATAGAGGAGAGAAATTGAACTGAACTCTGCCAAAACAAAAGATGGGATGGTTTTTAAGCTCTGGGTATCAGGTAGCTACTGGAAAAGCACCGGAGGATGTTTGCGGGGTGGGGGTGGGGGGGGGGGGGGGGGGGGGGGGAGGGGTTGGCAGGAAGGATTGTTTAATGCAATTGGTCCATTGGCATTGGCATTGGCAAATTGTCTCTTGTTTAAGTGAGGCACTATCTTTCTTGATGATTACATTTCAAAGGAATCGCTCCCAGGTCCTTGAGAAAGAAATTCCTGGTTTGTAAAACCTAAGAGGCCTAGACAAGATTTATCTACATTTCAAAGGGGCAGAGAAAGAATTTGCAATTACAAGTTTTCTAAAATAAATGTTCTAAGAAAAGGGAGGTCAGGGGCCTACAGTTAGGAAGGAGCCTCTGAAGTTTGTCAAGCTGAGGGGAACATTATGGCCATTTTGATCAATGGGGTTTTGGCTTCTCAAATAACTGCCAAGGCAAAAATCGTCACTGGCTCTGCGTTTTGAAGCAAGTTCCTGCTCATATACAGAAGCCAAGGTGAGAAAGAGAGCAAGCCACCTGAAGGGAACATTCAGAGTAGTGTCCAGTGGCTTGGGCAGAGTGGGGAGCTTCTATGCTGGGAAGACAGGGGCCGCCATGGCCCAGAAATTGGATTTGTAATGATTTTGTTTCTGAGCCACAGAAGGTTTTAATCTTACCTCTCTCTGTTATGTACACAAAGAAAGCATTTTTATATCTTCTAATTAATTTAACTTTGAGACCAGAGTGTTTGGGGCTGAGAAAAAGCATAGCTGTTAATTCCCACCCGTAGCACCATTTTCTCCTCCCATAACTTCCCTGCCGTCCCTTCCGCAGTTTGTATATATCACCCTCCTGTCTTGGGATTGCTCTTTCAAAATCCTGCTTTCTACTAGAAAGCTCTTACACTACGGATATAGTTTCATTATTTTAGTTTTTGTTCAGATGACCTTGAAGTGCCTATAGAGAAAGCTAAAAAATTAGTAAATATTTTAAATGGTTTATTCTGGTATTCTTTTATTCTTTTGAAGCCTTGATCTTTATCCTTCATTTGTAAATTTTTGTGTCTGATCTTACTCAACAGAATAGTGAATCTCCCTGATTTCTGGTAATCTACCCTTATCTTGAGCATCTGATAGGCATGTAATTGCTCATTGTCTTCATCTGGTGCCCCAAAGAACAGAGGTTATGCAATTTGGGGATATAATTTACTGTTTCACGATTCTTCATTTCCGCCCAGATGCTGGCCCTTGTCTAAATTCAGAACTTGTCTAAATGCAGATCAATGGGCATTATGGGGCTTGTTTAAATACGAACAAAGTCTAAAAATCTAATACTGTGATAATTCTTTTCCTTATATTCTGAGGACAAACTGAAGTTTTGTGCAGAATGATGTATTGCATGATAAGCAAACACTGATTTTTCCCCCCTTCGTTTTCAAGGCACTGGTTGTTAGCTGTTTGTTCAGTGTCTTTTGTTTCAAAGCTTTTGTTCTAAGTTCTTTGAAATTAATACATAAGAGTAAAATTCTAATCAGTTGCTTGATTTGCTGATATTAAAAAAGTTTCCATAGCACTTTGTTATTCAGAAGACGACTCAAAACATTTATAGAGAATTAGTGACCGATACATTTTTTTTTAACCAGTCCATTGCATTAATTACAACAATTGTTTTGGCAGCCTTCTCAAAAATAAGAAAACTCATTCAAAATGCTTCCCCCCCCAATAAGAAACTAGAGAATTACGTAAGGATTGGTAGGAATAGATTAATTTCACTGAGGTCTTGCCTTTGAACAAATACGTGGCAGAATTTAAGATTGGTTAACATCCCTGTAGTGCCTACCAAGTAACAAGTGATATAGTGTTTTACTTATGGTATTTCATTTAATGCTTTCTAACACTGTAAGCAGTGGATATTATCTCTGCTTGATAGATAAATTAAGTTTGAGAGGTTAAGCTAGTTTTCTCACATTTACACAGCTAGAGTATTTTAGATGTTTATTAAAAAACTATCATGTATCAAGTAAGCTTCTTCTATTCCAGATTAGAGATCTACAAAATGCATTTTTTATCTAGTGTAAGTCTACCTGCTCCAACAGGAAGGGCGCTAGAGTAATGAAGCAAGAGCTCATAGTCTAAACAGTATGGGTGTCCACCCTTCCTCTGAAACGGACTGGTTGTGGGGTGGGTGGGAGGGCTTTACAGGCCTACAATTCTCTGCCAGGTGATTTACTGTCAGCAGCTGCTTTTGAGTGCCCTGCTCCCCAGGCTGGACTGTTTCCAAGGAAACATGCAAAGATGTTGGGAATTTGGAGATAATTTCTGATCCTCATTGACAAGAAAAGGAAGTAAAAACTTGGAGTTATCTACTCTGCTCAGATACTGTTTCCTACTGCTGTAGCCCCAGATGAGTGGAATTTTAGGGCAGTTGGTCAGTGGGGCTTCCATAGGCCCCCCCACCCCATGTACTGAAGGGGGTGAGCATTTTGATTCATGGCCCATTATTATCTGAGTCTTTGCTTTCTCTATCATGTTTGTATCACCCAGGTTGTTGGCGCGTGGGCTGGAATTTGAACGATTTTTATCTGATGGAGGCTTATGGATCTTCTCTCTGTTAGCAACGTGTCTTGTTTCCCACCAGCACCAGTCCTCAAGTGACCCTACTTTGTTCATTGTAGCCTAAGCTCCCACTTAGCAGGATAGCATAGTGGCTACAGGTATAGACGCAGACACCTGACTGCCGGGGCTCAAATCCTAGGCCCCCACGGGACTTCATGTAGGTTATTTAAACTTCTAGTCTCTCCCTTTCCTTGCCAACAAAGTGAGGGTGGTACAGTAATGGTACCTCCCCGGGCTACTACTGTAGGGTCTAAATCAGATAATACATATTAAGTGCTAAAGAGCAGGTTTTTGTGAAAGCATAGGGCAGGGAGACAGGAGTTACTCTACGTTGGTACAATGAGGAAAGCATCATAAGCAGGATGGGGAGAATTTTAATTGGTGGCATTTGGGTTTTGATGGAAGATGCCCGTGGTAGAGGAAACCACAGAGGCAAAAGCATGAGGCAGTCTGTGTTAAGGGAATGAGGCCTTCTGCTAGGGCCCTGCTGGAGAGCAGTGAATGCTTAGGGTATGAGGATTAGGGTATAACTGGCCTTCTTCATGGGTGCTGGGTGCAGAAACCTCCCGAGCCAGGTGCTCCAGACTCCTCCCTATTTCTCTGTACTCTGCTCTCCGCCCTTTCTGCATTACTAGGGCTTTTCTTCCTGCCCATCATTTCTTTTGCCTTCCTCATTTTAGCTTGCTTTTTGGGCTCCTGCATCTTGACTCCATCTCTTTGGATCCTGTCGGCTTCAACACCTGAGGCCAACTGCATAGCCTCTGGGTATTGATAATTACAATCCCTGGAGGAATCTGCTTGGTTATCCTATCCTGTCTTTTCTCATCAGGACAAGGCATAGGCCACCGCCAGCCTGTGGATTGATTGCTTTGGGTCAGGTGCCGTCATTTTGTCTGATGCTCTATGCCTAGAAGTGGCAGGATCATGTGATAGAAAATATAACCTCTATACCTCAAGGACAGTTTCCCCTCGAGTTGCTACGGGCCTGACAAAATGCAGAGGCTTGCTCAGGCTAATGTACTTGGGGAAGTTATCAGGCCTCCAGGCAGTCATTTGACTAATTCACAGAGCCATGTGACTTGAAGTCATGAGAATGGTTAGCACCACTAAAAAAATAAATTTAAAAATGTGTACATGACCTTTTAGGACTTGCTACATTTAATGGGTGAGAAGAGACAGAGGTTTTAAGCCAGAGGCTAAGGTGGTATAACAAAGGTGTCCACTGTCCCTGAAGGGTGGTGGGAGAGGACACGGTAGGCTCTGGCTACCTCTGCAGCACAAGCTGGACATGCTGTGGACTTTGACCAGCAAGATACAGAAGAAGGAGAGAAGCCAGCAGATCTATTTCTTGCCCTTCCTTTCCATCAAGGACTATTTCAAGAGACAGTAGTTTCACAGGCTCTGTGGAGACAACTGGCGAGATTGAGTAACCAGCTGTGTTTGCAGTGAAGTTGTGACCAGTGTGGGACACATCTCCATGTTTTTGCTCTCTCTCATTTCCTCCATTACTTCTCTTTTTCTCTAATTTTTTGCTTCCCTGGGTTTCCTCTCTTCATTCCCCAAAGCATTAGCTAATCAGTTTTCAATTTATACTTCATTAAGTGTACTGACCATTGTTCACAGCACACTGGACACCCAAAGCCGCCACAGTCGGTGCTTCTCAAGGTGCAGTCGTTGGATCAACAGTATCAGATCATCTAGGGATCTGATAGAAATGTAACCTCTTGGGCTTTAAGAGCCTTGCTGTACATACTGAATCAGCAATTCTAGTTGATTTCGATGCATGCTAATGTTTGAGAATCACTGCTCTGGTCTAGAGGTTGACAGACTGTTGTCCGCAGGCCAGCTACTTGTTTTTATGAATAAAGTTCTATTGAAACACAGCCTTATGTGTTTATTTACAGCTTATAGCTGCTGTTGTGTCACAGGCAGAGTTGAGTGGTCGAGACAGCCTAAAATACTTAGTGTGTAGCCCTTTAAGTGATGGTTTATCCACATTGTTCCCGTCCAACTCTACTTTTTTTCCCTCACAGTGAGTTATATCCTTGTCAAGTGGTTTTTCCTTCCCAAACTTGTTTGTGCCAGCTGTTCTTGGTATTGCAATCATTTAACCTAATTGCATTTCTGTACCAACCTGTGTTGTGAATTCCATCAAGAAATAGGGATTTGGAATTTTGTCTTCATGAAGAGGAAGTTGACTGTTTTGCAGAGCTGTGGGGTGAGAAGCTAGAATGTATTGGTGTGAGAGTTGGTATGTATAATATAACCATAAAGTACTAGAAGGAAATACTAATGATCCAGAGGATTTTGCGTTCATTTTGTATTTAGACTTAGACTCCATTTAAAAAAAGCTGGAACTGGAAATTGCAGAGAGTAAACTAGGGATATGGTTCAGGAAAGGATGGTGTTTTAGAACATCTTGAGAAGAACCATAAGCTTAGCCCCATAATAAAAGACTGGTAAATAAATAAATATATTTTAAATTAAAGTGTATATTTTTAATGATTTTTGTAATAAAGCTTTAAATAATTTTCTTAATCAGGTAGTCAGGATACTGACTGAGGCAGGTAAGAGGGCTTCTTTAAGGCACATGGAGGCAGTCTTCACATCACAGGTCATGCCCTCAGACAACTACAATTCTATTTTTGTCCTTTGTGAGGGTAGGAGCAGGCTTTCTCAAATGTGTTCTTTGAACTCCTGCAACAGAATCACCTTATTAAAGTCTATATGTTTAGAAAGAGCCCCTGGAATCTTAATTTTAATGCCTCCATGTGATTCGTATACATGCAAAGGAACCAATGCTGCAGAATAATCACCTGTTTAATTATTTCTGTTCAAGTCATTAAATACAACACAGCCCAAACTCAGAGGATTCTATGAAATCACTTACTGCTTACTTTCTCCCAATTTCACCCATGAAAATCGTGTTATTATTTGCGGCCTTCTTTAAATTCCTTTGGTGAGAAATGATGGATAAAAAGGCAGGTTTTTTTTAGTCTGGCTCCTGTTTGCTTTAGAAAAGCCTCACCGGACAGTGGTTTTTAGTCGTTTGGAGGAGTCCCGGAGTTGCACTACTGAAACCCGCAAGCTGTGCAAGTGTAGAGTAGAAAATGGAATATGGACGCATGCGCGAACGTGCATCTGACTGTATCTTCAAGTTTGCTTTGAAACAGACGTGCGATTGGAAAGTGGGCGCTGGACTCCGCGCAGGAATTCCAGCGTCAGTGACTGAGAGCTGCGGGGATGGTGGCGACGGGTGGGGGGGGGGGGGGCTGGTTCCTGACTTGATCGCTCAGAAGAGCTCTGGGACGGTGCTGGGACTACGGTGCCTCCCCTTGCCAGGGCAGAGTAGGAAGGGGCCGCTTGAAAAGCCCAGGTTCCTGGGGTTGGGACTTTGGGGTCTGGGGCCTGACTGATGTGTGAGAAAGCAAAAGCAACATGGGGCGTGGTGTGTGTGTGTGTGTGTGTGTGTGTGTGTGAGAGAGAGAGAGAGAGAGAGAGAGCGAGAGAGAGAGAGAAGGGGGCAGACTATGAGAGGAGGAAACAGGGAAACCAGCTCCCATGGGAAGGGCTCCCTGAAGATACCCACGAAGCTCCCGAGGGAGGAAGCGGGAGCCTCGCAAGGATGCTAGGGCCCGAGGGCTCCTCGTCTTGTTTCCTGCCACAGCGGTTCTCAGCCCCAGACGCTCTCCTGTTCATTGCCTGCTAGTTTCCCCTGTCCCAGCTCTACCTTGTGGGTGGGGAGGAGAGGCGCGGGGAGAGCATGCAGAGGCTGTAGGCCTGCTTCCTACCCCAGAGGGCGAGAGTCCTGGTCCCCTGGAGTTTTTAACCCCGGGCTGGGGAGGATCACCGCACTCAGCAAATCCATGGGAACTTTGGAAAAGAAAAAATAAGCTGTATTTCAACTGCACCTTCCAGGTGGCTGGTCGGCATGCTAATTACATGTGTATGTACGTGCTGGTCCCTAAGATAATGGCTGCATAAAGACATTCACAGAGCAGCTGAAGTACTAAGTCCCCCAAAATTTGCTGGGGGGGGGGGTCTTTTGGAGGCATTTGGCGATGTTATTGTCACCTGCATTTTTAACCAAATCGCTTGAAGAAAAACCTGAAGATAAAGCTTCCTTGTAGCCATTGGGCCCCCAATCTGTCGCTTGGATCACCTCTCAGGGCACATACAGGCCACAGATCCATTGTCTGCCGGAGATGGTCTTTAGCTAAAGGTCAAACAAAATTTTCTTAGACACTCCAGGGAGAAGCGGTTAAAAACCCAAATCGTTGTCCTATGATGTCAAAGATAGTATCTGGAGCACTTAGGGGCTGGCATCATTTCCCTGAACTTAACACCATATAAATTGCCATCTTATATTATGTCACATGCTAAGTGATCTTATCTTTTACTGTAATCCAAGGATGAAAATTACACAGAAGTATTCACCTACCTACAAATCAGGCGAACTGGCCTGCATTTTTCCTGTTGTTCCAAATCGACTTTGTACTCTTCCTTCTTCCTCTCTGAGGGTCTGTCTCAGGGTTCCCTCTCTTCTGGCTTCTGGATACAGGAAGACAGAGGGGAATCTGGGTGGGATCGGGGTGTTTTTCCTCAGCTTTTATTCTGATGGGCTGCTTCCCAACTAAGGACCCTGCTCTTGTGGGGGCCTGGCCTCACAGCCCAGCGATGGTACCTCCTGTCTGTTCTAATGAGATTCCCTGTTAGCTCTTATGATCTCTTACACCTTTGTACACATTTATTAGGTTTTCCTCAGATCACCTAGTCTGAATCCCATCTGCCTCTTGCCAAGACCCTGATACCCTGTCTGTTTTATCATTTAGCACATAAAAATATAATGCATGTTTAAAATATTTTCTTAATGAGAAAAGGGCTGCTGGAATCATTGGTTTACCTTCCCTCTATTTCTTTCAACCTCATGTTAGGATTTGGGAAACTCTGTTTCTTGCCAACTCTCCAACTTAATTTTGAATTGAGGCACTGTAAGGGCCTATTTAGCGGGAGTGGTCCCCCCCTGGTTGAACTGCCATTTTGTTGTTTATGCAGTAAAACTTAAAGTGACCCTGCCCGCCCCCAGCCCCCAGGGGAACTTACTTAAAAACAAGTCCCGGAAACCAGTCCCAGGTAACAAAGTCCAAGTACAGGGTGGGTCAGGCCAGGTGGAGGTGTTCAATCAGTGGGGGCGCATACTGTCTCCTAGCTACTGTCCCGCCCTTTGGGCACCTTTTGGGCACCCATTCTGACCAAGGTGATAGGCTGATTCAAATGTCTACTAGGGTAAATTGTAATTCAGTTGGTCACCTAGCATGACTGTGCAGCTTTCTCTGTGTGTTACAATTTCCTTGGCCACCTGTGCGTGGCCAGGCCCAACCACATGGCCTTCACTCTATGAAAGTTAGTCTGTAGGGGCGCCTGAGTGGCTCAGTGGGTTAAGCCTCTGCCTTTGGCTCAGGTCATGATCTCAGGGTCCTTGGATTGAGCCCCGCATCAGGCTCTTTGCTCAGCAGGGAGCCTGTTCCCCACCCCCCTGGGGGAAAAAAAAAAGTCCATAAGGGAGAGAGGTGTCGCCCTCTCTGTAAGAGGCGTGGCCCTGAACGTTTGGTTTGATTCTTGATGCTTGGTGCGAAATAAAGCTTTGCTTGACCTTCGCTTTGTATCAGTCTTGCTCCTTTAATCATGGACCCATTGTTGGGGGATCCATTATTGGGGGATCCAACAGCACAACCTCAGTGTTGCAGAGGGATAACTTTGCAGGGGCTGGGGGTAAGGAGCAGAGGGAATGAGGCCCAGGACACTTCACTGCAGCTTCTACTAGAATACTTCCCTTTTTATCTGTTTTCTAGGTTGGACGTTTTTGTAAGAATAAGTTTGTACATTTGATAAAAGGATTCTGCTGTTTAATATGTGTGAAAATCAGTAGGTTAAGGCATAGAATATTCCATTCCCTTTAAAGTATAAATCAGTGATCTGAAAGGGCTAATAGCTTATTGGCCATTACCAATTAGATCCTTCCCAAGTAGGGCTTGCAAGTTTCTAGAGCTGGGATGAAGACCTTGGTCCTTGTGTTTGTAGAGACTCAAGGAAGGTAACATGGTAGGAAAGAAGAAGAGATGGGGCTGAGTTGCCCATGTGAGGACAAAAAGATCCTGTACCCATTTTCTCCTGACTCTTAGTTTGGACAACCTATCTAAAGACGAGGGGCTGCATCACAGGGCAGAGAATGGCCCAAGAGGAAGGAAAGCCTGGTGACTGGCATTCGGGTGTTGGTTATGAAGAAGGTGCATGTGTGGAGAGGGCTAAGCACCATCCAATTATTGTTCATGGCTGAGATCTGGGAATCATGCCTTAGGCTTCCTTCTTCCTCAGTTCCACATCCATTCTGTCACCAGGCTTAGCGATTCTCTGTGTGAATCCATCTCAATACTGTTGCTTTTCTCCATGTCACTTCTTCTGTCTTGGGCATTCTTCTTGTTTGTCACTTGGCTCAATCCTTCAAGATTCACCTTAAAGGTTACCCTGTCAGACAAGTGTTCTCTAATCTTCTAGTCTAAACCAGTCCCTTGTTGTGATCTCTTACCATATTCTTTACTTTTCCTTTATATATTTTTTAAAATTTTCATTTTTTTTTATTTGTCAGGGAGAGAGAGAGGTAAGCAGAGGGAGAAGCAGGCTTCCCACTGAGCAGGGAGCCCAATGTGGGATTTGATCCCAGGACGCTGGGATCATGACCTGAGCCGAAGGCAGACGCTTAACTGATTGAGCCACCCAGGTGTCCCTTCTTTCATATGTCTTGACATGAGTTTTAATGATACACTTATTTGTGCTCATGGGTTTAGTATGGGACTCTCTTAATACTTTTACTTTAGTGAGGAAGCATGACTCTGGTTACTCTTGTATTCTTGGCATATAGACCAGTGCTTGGCATAGAGTGGGTGCTCAGTAAATATTTTTGAGAGAGAGAGAGAGAGAACAAGCACATGTGCCTGAGCAGGGGAGGGAAGCGCAGAGGGAGTAGGTGAGAGAGAATCTTCATCAGGCTCCATGCTCAGTGTGGAGCCCAGTGCAGGGTTTGATCTCAGACCCTAACTAAGATCATGACCTGAACTGAAATCAAGAGTTGGACACTTGACGGACTGAGCCACCCAGGTGCCCCAATTTAGTAAATATTTCTTAAATGGGTGGGTTAATCCTAGCCCTTCACCCCTTTAGGGAAGCTTCCAGGCTGCCAGTTCTGGCACTTCTCTCTGCTGCATCACTTGAATCGTTCCCCTCCCTGCCATCTGCACTGTCACGACTCTAGTTTATGTCCCACAGTCCCTCACCTGGATGGCTGTCACTGCCTCCATGCTGGACTCCCTGACTCCTTTTGCCTCTGCCAGGGCATTCTCCACACGTGATTAGGATGCTCTTCTCTTACGTAAGCGCTCCCATTGCCCTCAGCAGGAAGCCCAAATTGTTTGACTTGGTTGAAGACATTTTCTTGGTTTTATACCTGCTCCCTCACCAGTCATAGCTCCTGGTTTCTCTTCTCTAGGTATATTGAACTGATTTCTAAATCTTTGGTTCCTTTTTCTTTGCTTCTGAACTTGTGCACAGGCTGTTGTTAAGACCTGAAATCCTTGTTTCATTGCTTTCCTTCCTTCCCTTTTTGTCTCTTCCTTTCCTCCTTTACATGGCTGACCCTTGTTCTTCATCCAGGGTTCTAAAAGATGTCACTTCCTTGGGCCCCTGTCACCATGCCTGGGCTTCACTGTCCCTCTGGCTTTTAGAATTCCCTATATTATTTCCCATCACAGCCCTTTTGTACTGTCTTCCCATATTTTGTTGACTTGTCTCTCTCACTAGACAGTGCAATCTCAGAGGTACCATGTTGGACTTACTCAGTGCTGAGTACTCGGAAGTTCTTGGTTCGTTCTTGTTTGAATGAATGAGTGGAAGGGTGATTTTGGTGACCAGGGCGTTGGGTATTGTTTTAGAGATAATAGAAGTAGACAAGCTGTGACTGTTACTGAGCTACTTATTGGTTGGTTTGTTTATTATCTCATTCCATTTCTCCCTCATGCTTTTTCAAGTAGGTATCCGGACCTTGCCGGTTTCTTCCCCCAGGCAAAGTTTAAAGGAAGGGGGTAGAAAGAAAGAACTACTTGGAACTCAGGGCTAATCTTGTTATTGTTATTTTTATTTATTTGTTTGTTAGTTTGTTTGGTTTTTTTTATTTTTAGCCAAAGCTCTTTGAAGAAATGATGCTGCATATCTTAAAGAGGGAATGTATAGAGGGCATTTTCAGGGGAAGAGAGACCAGAATGGAGAGATTGTTCTAAAATGGGCAAATGGGAAATATCTGTGAGTCCTTGGTGTAGAATAAGGCTGTGCGGAAACAGTGAGACCTCAGTGGAAACAGTGAGACCTCAGTGGAGAGGACTGTCTAGTATGTCTAGGAAGTGAGCTGGTAAGGATGTTAGCATCTCCAGAGACCATGGATGTGCTTTTTGTGGGACTGTGTACTCAGGGGTTGGGCAAGGAAATAAAATAAACAAATAAAACATATGTTACATATATTATTAAATTAAAGACTTTTTCTTTTAACAAAATTCTTTTAGGGCTTAATGTTATGGTATGCATCCTTATTTTTGGTTGTGATATCTGTCTACTGGAATGCCTTTCCCAGGGTTTTGGGTGTGATCTTAAGTAGGTCACAGAACAGATGTGGGATTTTTTTGATCCTTTGTTTGTTTTTTTTTTTTTTGTCATAGACATCTCTGATACAGTAGATTTACCCTGTTTTCTAGGAGGAGAAATTACAGATGGGAGGTGTTCAAACTTAAAAGAAAGGCCATAGAATAAAGTGACTGGAAATAAAAATATCCAGGCTTTTGTAAGTTATTTCCTTACTTTTTTGCTTTTAGATAATTAGACTTATTTGGCCTGTTTCACTGGTTTACTCATTTATTCATACACAGTTATTTTATGTCTCCTAGTGCTGGACTAGAAGCTGGGGACTCCTAGCTGGAGAGAGCAAGGGCATAGCACGTTTGAGACCAGGGATGGATATTTTATTTCCAAACCATGTTTTCAAAATGGACTTTCATACATTCTTCTTTGTCTAAAGGGGTTTATTTCATCCAGAGCGCATGCACTAAACCAGGGCCCTGCTTTTTGGTGACATGTATACATCTGGATAATCCTACTTCTTAATGTAGCAACATCAACAATGTAGCAATCATCATTCCAATGAGAGCAAACTCTTCTGATCCAACTTTAAATACTCTCCTCTCTCCTCACTCTCCTCAGACAGGAGTGACTATGGGCATGCCTCCATTATCTCTCTTCCTTGAGATAGTATCTTCCATGCTGAGGAAAGTGATGAACTGTGTATATTTAATCTTCCAGTTATTGAAATAGATTTATATATTGATCAAATTTACATTATGGATAATGAATCGCCCACTGACAACTGATAGCATTTAGTTCTTTGGAGAATTGATTAAAAATAATCCACAAAAGCTCATTGAGAGATCCAGATATGGAAGTTTCCGGATTTTAAATGGGGCAGTTACAGAGGATACTTAAAATACCATGTGATGTTAACTTTGCACAGACCCTGAAATCCAAACTACCTGATCCATGTGGAATAGATTTGAAGATAAGTTTCATTTTGGCTTTATAATAAATCCATATCTTCAATGTCTATAAAAATTGGTTACCCACTTTACAATCAGGAAACTAGAATGTTAAGCAGAGGGATGAGAGCAGTTCTTAAAACTTGAAGAATTGAACTGAATTTGGCTTTACTTGGAAATCTCTGGCTTGATTAGAACCTTTGCCCCTAGTGTCAAGTGAGACCCTAAAGGTATTAACTTTAAACTTTGTTAAGACCATCATCATTTTCCTTTTTTATTTGTTCCCTTACAAACCCTGTCAAGTAAAAACAGAAACAACAAGCAAGCCGACAGACCCAACAACACCAATAAAATCAAGACCATGCCGGCTCTAGGGTACTTCTATTCGGATAATGAGAACGTTATATACCGTTTAGCATACACATCGAATAGCGTTAATATCATTGTCTTTAGTTAGAACATTATATAGAAGATCAGGATCACTAATGACTAGATTTATTTTTTTTCTTATTAATTCCTTTTAAAAATGGGCTCAGTCAGGGGCACCTGGGAGACGCAGTCAGTTAAGTGTCCTGGTTTTGGCTCAGGTCATGACCTCTCAGAGTCATGACACTGAGCCCTGCGTCATGCTCCGCGCTCAGTATGGAGTCTCGTTAAGACTCTCTCTCCCTCTCCTTCTGCCTTTCCCCACAGAAAAGGCTCTCGCTCTCGCTCTGTCTCGCTCTCTCCCTCTAAAAAAATAAATCTTTAAAAAATATAAATAAAATAGACTTAATCAAAATACAAATAAATTGACACTATTCATGCCTGCTTTTCTTACTTCTTGGAGAGCCACCCTTCTACTACAGTGGGAAATAGTTGCTGGTAGCTTCAGCGTCAGATTAAAATAACCCAGTACCTTATTCTTATTTATGAATCACAGTAATAATATAATTTAAAATATTTCTTTTCCTCTGGGGGAAAACTAATGTACTGTAACATTAAGCCTAAAAGCACTGCTCAAAATCTAAGAGTGTTGATTCATTGCTTTCTTTTTTTTTTTTCCCTTTTTTTCAAGCTTAAACTCCTGTAATTCTCCTATAACCGGTCTTCCCAGTGGGCAAATATAACCTCCAAATGGTATAAAATTCTGCAACTCATCTCTCCATTTGGAAACCAGCTCAATCTGCATATATTCTCTTCATGGGAGAATTTACCTTGCCTTCCAGGGAGGCTCCATGGTGATTTGAAAGCGTTATCTTTCAGTCTTTAGAACTCTGAGGTCTGGCTTCTTCCTCCAGGACCTACAGATAGTACATACCCCACAGCTGCCTTGCCAAGAACCTCTTCAGTTCTCAGCATTCATCAGATGGGTTTTAGTGTTAAAGCTTTTGCATTTGTTGTTCTAACACTTGGAATATTTATCTTTTAGCCAGGAAATATTTGCCAGTCTGTTTTAAAGTTTCAAACCGAGATAAGAGACCATTTTTATTTCAGGATGTTACATAAAAGTGTCCTGAACTAGTTGTTTTTTTTTTTTTTCTTTCTTTCTTCTTTTTTTTTTTTTTCAGTTGGAAACTCTATGGAAATAAATATGCTCCAGAGTTAAAGAGTGTCAGGCCGGAGCCTAGATTAAGTGTGCGTGGGCTGTTGAGGCTGATGGTCCATGTGCTACCTTAGCCAGAGTTATGGGGTTGGGCGAGTAGGTTGCAGAGTTTGGGATAAAAATGGATTGAGCACTTGGCAGCTCCGTTCAATTCAAGATGCTAAGTATGCTCAAACATTCCTAAAGAAAACTTGGCCACCTTGCTTGGGGTTTAGCTCTGATCCCTGGGATTGTAAACTCCCATCAGAAGACCCAAGTTAATGATTGCATGTCTCAACTCTTCCTTCACGTGGACCTTGCATGTTTCCTTTTAGGGCAGCCTTCCCCCACCCAACCCTTCTCCTCTGACTCCACAGAACCCTCGGCTCACCCCTCTTCTGTGACACTTTTCACATGATGCCTAGCTTAGCTGTTCGATTGCTTGTTCCCCATCCCTGGAACATCAACATTTTAGGGATGTTGTAGTCTTGTTTATCTCATCTATAAAGCCCAAGAACCTCTATCGTGGTTTAAAACAAGTGCTGGTTGTTAAACTGATAAATGCATGAATAAAGTTGAAGAGGTACCATGTTTGAAGTTGAATTGGTGGCCAGGGTTGCCCATGAATTGGAGGGGAAATAGTTCTAAGACTTGTGTGCGTTCATGGAGGAGCACAGGCAAATCTGGTTGTTACCCAGCTCCTCTTATCTCTGTTCTTTCTGATCAGATAGGACCAGTCTGGGTCATGCTTATTGGCAGGCAGAGGCTGATAATGACTCTGGAACGTCTCTTACCTAGAAGCTCGTAGCTGTTTTTATAATGCAGCTATCAGAACTCCCACTGGCTCATCTTGGCAATAAAACATGGCCCTGTAGAGATTGTGTTTTCCTAGGAGGTGATCTTACACTGTAGAGAGACCCAGCTGTGCTACTCAGGATCTATGTGGCCTTGACCACAATGCTTATGTCTCTGAGTCTCCTTCTTTAGTAAAATGTGGCCTGATGTATGCAATTCAAGGTGTTGTGAGCGTTAAGTGAGATTATTATGAATCACATCAGTTACATTGCCCTGCACATGGGGATGTCTCCAGACGAAGCTACTTTCCCTTGTGTTGCCCCTCCTCTCACACGCTCACTTTCTGTGATGGCCCACATTTCTTTGCTGTATACCGTGTTTCTTGTATGTGTCTTGGGAAATAAGAGCTCCCGAAAGGCAGGCTCCTTCCCTGGAGTGACTGCAACAAAGCTTTTGTGTTTCTTTCTGTCTGGGCCCCCTCTTCTGAATCCTCATGTTTCTGAAGAGTTAGGCTCAGGACAGAGGTCACCAACTTCATCAGACTCACCTTTGTCGGTACCCGTGATCCTAGATGATAATAATGGGCTTTGAATCAAGGTGGTTCATTGGGCTTGGGATTCAGGGGGAGGCACGTCGGTGAAGGTGCCATCGTAAGCAGAATCTGGTGCTTCATAGCAGGGGAGGAACAATGGAGACATTCAGAGGTTTGGAGTGATTTGCTGCCATCAGGCCAGTGGGCAGATGACACTCATGTTTAAGCAGGCAGTGCCCTGGTCCCAAACTCCAGGAAGTCTGAGTAGTCTAGATGCAGAGTAGAAAGCCATGTCCCCTCATGTACATTGATTTCCCATGAAATCTGTTGCTTCTGTGTGAGAGCATCAAAGGGGGTTTTGGCTTCTTAGAGGAATTGCAGCAAGTTTGTTTGACAGATTAATTAAGACAAATCACGGAAGGAAGCAATGACGGGGTTCCAGATAGCCAGTCAGGGCAGGACAATCTGGGGTTAGTGCCTGGTAGCTATCTAATTAGGAAGGCAAAGCCTTATAGGAAGATACTTGACTCCATGGGTCGGCTTTTTCCTTTCCATACCACTGAGTCTAAACCAGTCCCTTTAACATAATAAATGCTAAATAAATATTTGGTGGTTGAAGTTGTGAATTAATGCTAGAGAAATAAGCAGAGAGTATCAGGAAGAGCTTGAAACTGAGCTAGGACTGATTAGCAATATGGTTTTCATTGTGTGAGGCCAGCAGGGGTAAGGGATATTCTGGATCTAAATGAAGGCAAGAATTCAGATTTGGAGACGTAAGATGGAGGAACAGTTACTACAATGGAGAACAAGACTGAATCTTACATATGATGTATTAGGTATGATTCTGGTTACAGGTACCTTAAGAGTAGGTTCAGAATTGAACCAAGCAAGAAGTTTGATTTCTGCCAAATATTAGGCAGAGTAATGTTGTATACATTTAAAATAAAGTCAGTGATTTCACATGTGAAATAGTTTTCTGGGTCTTCGAGCCAGATGCATTAAAGTAGAAAAGAAATATATTTTGTATTTATAAGACCATGTACATCTGTTGATCACAAGATGCTGTACTAAGAACATTACATGTATTAATTGACTTAATCCTTGCAACTCTATGGAACAGATTCTGTTATAATTCCATGCTACAATGAGAAAACTCAGGCCAAGAGAGCTTAAATAACTTTGTAAAGGTCTTAAAGGCTTATCAATGGCCATGTTGGGATTCAAATCCAACAAGTCTGGCTTCTTCATACACTCTTGGGACCACTGTTCTATCCTTCACTTTCTGTGGAGAAATGATACACCATCATCCTTGGAATTGGAATTTATAATCATGCCTTTGAAATATAATTCCTCTGTGAGTTGGGGATTCTAAATTAAGCAAATAATTGGACAACTGTTTATTTTGGCTGTTTGACACAAACAATAATTGATCACTATGTACCAAGAAGACCTTGTGAAGTCAACAAGCCCAGAGATATATTGAACTCGTAAACCTATAACATTTATATTTGACTTATTTGATAAAGGAACTAATAAAAAATAATGCCATCAGTTGGTCTCTGTATTGCAAGTAATATTAAACCTTTATGGCACTCTTTGAAGGATCAATTTTGGCAACCAGGGGACTCTCCCAAGCTTTAATTACTGTTGAATTTTAAAACAGGAAAAACATTATGTGGTTACCTAGACTATCGTAAGGATAAAAGACATTTACACTAATTTGATCTTTTGCAGTAATTTATTTTAGAATTCTCAGTGGTAACATTAATCTTCAGTAACTTATTTGAGGTGATATGAGATTCCAAAAGTATTTTTAGAATTTTATTGTAATCCAGTGTGAATTATCTATCTTTATTTGAATGTATAAAATAGGCACTTTTACAAAGTAGCAAAAAGCATTCCTGATAGCCTAGACATTAAAGCAAAATGCTTGGCATTTGCTAGGTTTATTTTATTAATTTTCATTCCTTTTTGGTGACTTTGAAAGTAAATCTTTTATTGTAATTTAGATTTTCATATACAAGTCCAGGATTGAAATTAGTGTTAATGGAAATGAAAACATGTCCTAATTGTGACATTATTTATTTCTGCAATGGCATCACTTCTACATTTAAATTTTATGCCACGCAAATATCACCTGAAAAGGAAAAGGAGTTAGCCATGGATTTATCACTTAGATAATAACAGGAACATGGAGATCATTTAGGGCTAATATTTCCCATGTATAATAATTGCAGTAACTGGTTGATGGATATAGATCATAATAGTGTTGGGCTGAAAATCCAGACTGAAGTCATTTTAGGCTTCTTTAGAATTTGGAGTGATTGGGAGAATTGGTGGGCCAGGAGAAGTGTCACCCACAAATCAGCCCTTCATGACAGCAGTTAGGGTCGGCTTTGCATGCCAAATAACTCCATGTACTCTCATTTATTTATTTTTTTTCAAGTTAGGTATGTTGAAATGTTACTCGCTGTGAAAAAGATTCCTAATGAGAAGATTAGGTATAATTCATGCAGGCTCATATCTGGCCAGAATTAATCTGGTCACAAATAGTGAATGATGGATTTTTTTGTACCAGGTGTTGGGAAGGCTTTTGTATTAAGACAAACTCTCTTGTCAGTAGAGGAGTCTCTGGGACTAGTGTAGTTACAATAAAGTGATTGGTACAAGGTCTAACCTCTACATGGATCTGTGGGATTTAACCTACTCCCCCACCCCCACTCTTTTCTCCCTTTAATTGCATCAATTACCTTGGAAGGTATAAGGTGAGCTTTATCTCTTTCGCAATATAGGTTGTAAAATATCTGACTGTCACCTGTTTTGGAGAGACATGGCTTCATCCTGGAATGACCGAAGCATAGGGTTCAAATCAGAGGAGCCTCTGACACCTAAAACCTCTCACTTTGGGCCGGCGGTGATATCTGAGTGTTCTTCTGAACATGGGGGTTATAGTGAGACAAGACAAGCTTCGAAGCGGGTTGAAGCGGGTTCAATTGGCGGGTTTTTATTGCTCTTTGATTACTTGAAACTATAACAGTTATAGTTTACAAGTAGAATTATATATTATAAAGCACAGTTTAAAAATTGAAGTTCCGCATATCTTGATTACTGAAAACATATATACGTGGTTTAAATAATTTGCAGTAAGGGTGCTTGCTTTGTGGTCGTGTATAATCTTTAGAATCTGGAAACACTGAAGACTCATGTCTCCAAATCACTGATGGCAACCAGTGATGTAGGGAAGAAAGCTAATAATCTGATCTTAATTTGTGCTTTCATCATTGCTCTCGCAATTATGTAGGCTTACAAGGTGCAATTTCCTTTCCAGACTAAAATCATTTGGCCATCTTCCAAATTTTGAGGGCTTACTGATTATTCACTCAAGAAGCAGAGTGGACTTAGAATGCTTTCTTAAGAAAAATCCTGGTTTTGCCTGTGGGTACTTCCTTGTCCATCCATGCTGGTGGGAAGCTTGATGGGATTCTTCAGTGACTCTCCATGAACGCTGATCTTACCCTTGTATTGTTGTCTACACTGTGTGGTCTGCCCTCAGTCACCAGCTTAGAAATGCTTCACCCGAGCTGTTGGCAAATATGTAACCTTAAATTGCCAAGTTTTATCAAAGTCAAGTGGAGAGTAATAATATTTGTTTTGTATTCATTCAGTCTCAGGGGTGCTGAGTCGGATTGTGATCCTTGTTTCATGATGTAGAGTAACTGCCTTTAAGGATATTTTTTTAGAGGACGTACAGTTAGTACCTCCATGACTTGGGCTCAAAATGATTTCAGAAAGTTTCACATATAGTCATACAGTTGCTTTGACTGAGTTACATTCTGGTGTTCTAGCTCAATCTTCCAGGATACTGCTGAGAAGCCTGACTACTGGAATGGCTGTTGAAGTTGCTATAGAACTGTTACTAGGTCTGGTTCTAAGATTTGAAGTCCGTTAAATTGGGCTAGAGACCCAGCTCTAGCACTTTAGACTTTTTAAAAAAGTGAACATTTAACGGTTTTTGCATACCTATTCCTCCTACTTCTGGAAATCATAACCATTTCAAATATGAATTGTATCTAATAAAGTATCCATCGAGCAATTCTACCCTTAGTTTATGTGGCTGGAGTGGAGCCAATTCTACTTTTCTCATGTGTGGAGGGGCTTGGCCAATCAGAATATCTCATCTATCTTACCATAATATTGAATTTAAGGATGGGGATATGACTCAATTAAAGCTAATTTTAGTACTTTTAGAAAAACAAGAGGCACTGTTTTTTTTTTTTTTGAGTCGTGAGGTTTTGATATTTGGGCTGCTAGTGGCCATTTTGTCCCCATGAATGAAGATCCTTCTCCTTCAGAACCAAGGTGTTTGGGAGCACTGGCTAACGGTTGCCTTTCAGCCGAGTCCTTCTCTGGGACTTATCCTCCACTGAAGGACCTGCCTTGTCCAAAGTTATGCCCCCTTCCCTCTTGGTTGGGGTGGGATGTAAAGGCCCATGCCCTGTGCCTCAACATGGGATAACTCTGAAGGGCTGTCCCAGCTCCAGAGCTTCTTTGAGGACCTACAAGGAGACCTCTATTGAAACGACCACATGGCTTAGCTCCTCCCTCTTCTCATCCACTTCCCTTACTCCTTCATGAGGGAGAGCACACACCAGTCAGTCTCCCACACACAAGTCGCTGTCTCAGTCTGTATACCACGACACCTGACCTACGACACCACTCATTCATTTGTATATTTGTTCATCTGTTTACTTATCTATCCATTTATCCAGCATCCATCATTCACCATGTATTTATTCAAGCACCAAAGGCTTATTGTTTTTTTTTAAAGATTTGTTTATTTATTTATTTGAGAGACAGAGGGAACGAGAGCATGAAGGGTAGGGGCAGAAGATGAGGGAGAAATTGAATCCTCAAGCAGATTCCCTGCTGAGCAGAGCCCAGTGCGGGGCTCAATCCTATGACCCTGAGATTATGACTTGAGCTGAAATCAAGAGTTGGATGCTTAATTGAGCCACGCAGGTGCCCCAAAGACTTATTGGTTTCTCATATGTGCCAGGAGTAGTGGAAGATTTGGGACATATTGTTTTAGGATTAGCTAGCTAGTCATGTAGTAGAGAGAAAGGGAAAAAAGAAGGAAAAAAAGGAGGAAAGGAAGAAAGAAGAAATAATAAAGAGCTGAAAATATCTAAGGTGTGAGGTATTGCAAAACATTTATTAAAATCCCGTTTAAGCATCCACTGTGTGTCTTGAAAATAAGAAACTATATTTGCTCTGTAATTGCTCGAATCATACATCTTTTACCTTGATTAGCAATTTCAATCAACCAAGACATTACTGAGCATTTTCAAATAAAGAGCTGCATATTTCTCAACCAGAAGTCCTCTATTCAACCTTTTTATATTTTAAACACTTTTGATTTGTTAGCATTGGGTGGTGTCATTTCTTTTTTCTTTTCTTTCTTTCCCTTTCCTTTCCTTTCTTATTTTAAAGGTTTTATTTATTTATTTGACAGTAAGAGAGAGTATAAGCAGGGGGAGGACAGGCAGAGGGAGAAGGAGATGCAGGCTCCCTGCTAAGCAGGGAGTCTGATGCAGGGCTGGATCCCAGCACCCTGAGATCATGACCCTAGCTGAAGGCAGATGATTAACTGCATGAGTCACCCAGGTACCCCGGTGGCATCATTTCTTATAAAAACAGTAATTTCTCTAAAATGCAGAACTCTATAGATGTGAATAAAAGGAGATGTTTAAGGTGTTTTCTGGTCTTTTAGATTTTTTAATGTGATTTTAGTTTTGTGTCCTTTGATTTTTAAACTTCCTTCCCTTTTGGTTTTCTGTTCATCTACATCTAGATTAGACTACTTGATTTTGACATGAAATGTACTTAGATTTTTGAACATAGCTGCTAAAAAATAGCCTTGGTCAGATGTCTGAAAAGCTTAAGCTTACATAAGCTCAGAAGAGCAATAGGCTGTTTTCTCGAGAGCCACCTCTGAGGGTTAGTGTTGGCTGACATAAGCCTGTTGATACAAGGTGGAGCAACTTGAACTAGTGAAGGCAAAGTGTGCTTCTGTCTTGAGGATTTTGTGAATTTCCATTCTATAATGCAAGATAGTCCTCTGCAGCATTTCCACATCAGCCATCTCAATCTATTGCCTTTGTTTGATTTCTGTGTTGGCAGACCCGTGTAGTCCCTGTGGGATCTTGCCTTCTGTTTCTTCTGCGGGTTCTCCTTCTGCCAAACAAATTTTCTTGCTGCATCACAAAAGCTAAAGCCAGTCAAAAGAGGCTTTATCACCATATTTAGACAGAAATACAATATCAGAAATTATAGTGGCTGCTTTTGCTTCTAATGGATGCAAATGGCTGTTGCCCCTCTGGCCATCTGGTGGCATGTTTTTCTTTCCTCTTCGTTTATGGACCACGTGGTAGTTTCTGTCTCCCTTTTTCTCTCTCTCTATTCATTTTGCCCTCCGCTCTCATCCACTTAAGTCTTATTAAGAACATTGTCAGAGTCAATCACTATTGTGTGCAAAGTATTTGAAAGTCCTTAGAAAGAGAAGGGACATAAGCCTCTTACGCCAAATAAACATTCTAAGGCCACACTGGAATCATTTGGGAAGGGAAAAAAAAAAAAAAGCACAAGATTGCCCTTTCTGTGACAAGTTGCTATTTATCTAGATAATGAGATGCACTCTCAATAAATCATGTATATTAATTTAGTGTGAATTTACTTGTCTCTATCAAGTTATCCTTTTGATATCCAAATATAATAACATCACAAATATACTTTTTAAGGTTCTGGAATCAGAGCCAAGCATGTACATGTTAACTGCACATCTTCCTATATAATATGTTGGTATTAGTGGCTTGTCTGACTCACATTGGGCTTTACGCATGGCTACCCCTGCATTTGCTCCAGAGAGTGTCACCATCAGCTAACAACCACACCACTCTATGGGCCTTGAGAACAGGAAGTGAGGAAAGAGCCTATAGCTACTGAAATTTACAAAAAGAATTTTAAGTAGGCAGATTTTAATTACCCCAGAATAGAACTTGGCCGGCACACCAAATTGTTCTTCCTCCTACTCATTTTGGAATTTCTGAAAAGGAAAAAAAAAAAAAAAAAGACACACTAAATTGGTGCACATATTTATATTCAAAAATATACCTGGCTCTAGTCCATTGCACTTGATATCAGAAGTTAACAACTTTAATTTTCAACTCTAATCAGTCGTTAGATTGCATACAGAGAGGTCGCATATGGCTAACTCATCTGTAAGTGAAAACTCTTATCATACCTGGCTGGTCAGTCTGGATAGATTATCTTTCTATCCATCTATCATCTGTGAAATTACCATAATATCAGGTTCGGCAAAGAATCCTGGGTGGAGTGGGTTCTTTTTGTGTTCTTGCCCATTCCTCTGAAATAGCGTTTCTCAAAGTGCAATCTATGTACCATCTGCTTTGAGTTTCCAGTAAGAAATTCAGATGCCCGGGCGTCACCTACACCTGCTGAAACAGAAATCCTCGAGTGCTAGGTCTGGGAATGTGCATTTAAATGCACTCCCAAAGTAATTCAGGAGTACATTAAAGTTTGAGGCCCACTGCTCTAAAACACACACAGGCCTTTTCCCGTAGGATCCGGTATAGATCTGCAAATTGAATTTTATAAAAAATAGATTTTGCTTATTAAAAATAGTTTGAAAAGCCTAAAACACCGTAGAGTCATCCCAAGTTGCCCTTCAAGCCCAGGCATCCTCTTGAGTGAGATGGATAAAGCAGCTCTTTCTCTTTCTCTCTCTTTCCTTTCTCTCTCCTTGTACCTTTGTTCTCTGAGATTTTCACACATACTGTGGCATAAGGGTACTTATTTGTTGAGATTTGTTTTCAGCTGTTCCAGGGAATGGCCTTGGCTCCATTTCTAGTAGCTCAAGAGGTGGGAGAAGAGGAAGACTAAGGGCTTGAGAGTAAAGACAGACTTGGGTCCACGTTTCATCTCTCCTGTTTTCCTTCTAAGTCTCCTCGGGACATTGAAAGAATGCCTTTTGAGTCCTGTGTTCCTCATCCCTAAACAAGGGGAAATGATACCAACTTCGAAGGGTTGGTTATGAGGATTAAATAAAATAATATATCCAAAGAGTTCAGTACAGTTTGACAGAGCTCAGTAAATCATAACCATTGTTAGTATTGTCGTTGCGCTTCAAGCCTGGGACAGAGGTGTTTCACTAGGACAGGGGGGAGCAGAGGCCCCTCCTTGGGTTTGATAAGGACATTCATCAAGACAATCATATGCCACTCAACACGGAATCTTGTCTGCCGCATCCCTAGCCTGGACTCCCGCACACCTGGAGCTGGACCCCGCACACCTGGAGCTGTGCTCCACCTAGAACCCCCCCAGTGCCCTTTTCTTGCTCTCTGGGCTCCTGTGCCCATCGTCCAGCTTCCACGTGCTTCGATTCGAATGACTCACACCTGTGACTTTCTTTGGGGCTCTGCCCTTGGTGTCATGGGGTTGCTTTGCCTGTACACCCGGATAGAAGAAAGTGCCTAGGCGTTTCTGTGGCCACCTCCCTCCCTCAGCCAGTGATCGGTGTGTGAGCGGAAGCCCATCTCTTTTGCCTGGAGGTGGGATCCACTGTGAGGTACAATTTACACTCCTGAATTCTCTGCAGGATCAGGCTGAGGCTAGGACTTGGTTTCTCTCCCTCGCTTCCCCCTCCCTTACTGGCATTTCCTGGGAGCATTCCTTAAGAGATCACTTGCACATAAGCTCTCATCTCAGTGTCTGCTTTTGGGGTTCCTTAGGCACATCCATACACCCAGGCTTGGTCTTTGCGGAATGTTCCCTGTACTCTGCAGCCCTGAGGTCACACATAAACTGGTTTCCACCTTTAGGTTTGAGTGTTTAGAATAGGGATAGGCAGGGTTCAGGTAGTAAATATTTTGGGCTTTGCAGGCCGTATACAGGTCTCTGATGCTTTTCTCACCCCTGGTTTAGGACAGATTGCCCTTTGCCTTCACTTCTGAGTCACCTGTGTGTTTTTATACTAATGCCTGCCTGTCCCTCACTAGCTTTTCGTTGCTAATGATGGCTGGCCCAGAATGAATGGTATACCCTTCAGTGCCTTGAAATTTCTGGAAATAAACTGAAAATATGAGGCTCAGCATTACTGCTAACACCTGGATCATGTGCCTGATCTCCAGATAGTTGTTTATTTGTAAGTTACCAGTGTTTGTATTTTAATGGTCCACAGCCGTGTTAATATCAGAAAGACAGAATTTAGATCTATGAATCCTGTGGAAAGCGAGCAGTACGGACACCCAGAAGAGTCATTAGTATTTTGTAGTCTTTGCTTTATTGTTTTGCCTCAAACTAGCAACCTTCAGTGGATTGTTGACATTAATCCTACTCTGATACCAGTTTATTTACTAAGTGACAGAAATTCAGCATTAGCAGAGGTGAGAAAGGCTTATTTACATTCAATATTACTTGACATCTTTGTAATTTTCCCTTTTCATGACAAAGGGAGAATATTTACATTAAAAACACATCAGTAACCTTAGTAATCTCCTTGAGCAGACAAGGGTACATAAAATCAGGAAGCGAGCTAAGAATGATGGGAACACAAATGCTGTAAAGCCTGTTTCAGGCAAATCTTAAAGCGGTAAGATTAGAGAAAACCATGCAACCATAATTAGACCGGGCAGGTCAGGAGACACAAGGTGGTCTCCAGCTTTATCTTCGTGAGGGAAATCACTGTTTAAAGACCAGAAAGAAGGCATTACCTGCATCTGAGATTCAGATCATGGCAGTGAAAGAGTTAAGGAAGTCAAGCCAGTCCTTGCAGAGTAGTCGTAGTGTATCTGAAAGTAAAGCTTTGCTAAAAAATGGAATTTTTATGTAGTATAAATTTAAATTTTGTCATCAAATAATTCTTTTTGCTCTAAAGAAAATCAATATTGGATTGCAACACCCACAGAGTAGAATGCATTAGAACATTGGAATATAATTTGTTCTGGAGACATAGTCACAACCCTTTCAACTTATCTTGACATTGTTTGGGGAATTGCAAGTGACAAAACGGAAATAGTGGGGTTTGCGCGTATCTCCAAGAAGCTTCTAAGGTTGCCACATCCTAACTTTATTTCTCCTAAGGGCGGATTTGGGACATGGGCACCCTGGTAGCAGCATCATGGTGTGAGATGTCTCCTGGCAAGGAGGCCTGTCGGGCAGAACTCAAACGCTTTCCAGGTATCAGGTATCATCGGCACTAATCGAAACTTACTCAGTGCTCTGCCCCTGTTCTCTCTGGGAGCGGATGTATTAAATCTGTCCCAAAGTTCTGAGGAGCTATCCTGAAACCCCCCAAAGCTTTTTAGAGTAAGCTCTGTCAAACGCATCTCCCTTAGTAAATTTCAGTTGCCCTTTTCTTCAAAAACTTGGCAATAAAAATAAGAGTCCCAGAGAAGTGTAGATTAAAGCAAAGAGAGAAATAAGCTGGACAGAATCCTCACTCTGGGCTGATGTCTTTTAATACGGAATTTAAGACTTTTTTCCTGGAAAGTTATCTTGACATTGTTTGGGGAATTGCATCTTGGACTATGTGAAAACACGTTGCATTGCACTGACTGCGTATGCAGGTAAACTGTGATATCACTGTAATATGTTACAGTTTTCTGACGTCTGCTGAGTCCCTGACCCTCTGGCACATGGCAGGCTGTAGGACCTACCTGGCCACACTTGCCAGGACATCTCAAGGGTCAGCTGTCAAGCCCGAGACGACACGGAGCTGGTGGGTTCCTCTCAATGATGCTGGAGTATGAAAGGGCATTCTCTACAGACTGGTGAGAGGCTCTGGGTGAAAAGTTGAGGGTTAATCACAGAACGAGCTGACACAGAGTGAAGCCTGGGAGCAGGGTCCCGGCTGCACAGAATAGTCCTTTCATGTCTGGTTAGAAATTCACTTAAAAAAAAAATCGCTAAATAAGTGTATCTCAGAAGTATTCAGGCGGTAGGATCTTGACAGACAAGGTCGAAGTTGGTTTTCATTTCCCCGATCTGGAAGTAAGAATTCCCTTTGTGATTCATGTTCAGCTGTCCAGCTTTCTTTTTCTCTACTTGGGGGATCATGGTTTTCTTTTCTACCAGAACACTTAAGATTTTTCATTCTAGTACCAAATATGATTGATTTTACACTATTGGCATCTCTGAACCTTACTCTTTATCTTTCTTTTCTGTATCTTCTATGAGTATTTTTTATAGATTTTCATTGTTACATGGTGAGAAGATCGATTAGTCTTGTTGGTTGGGCGCTTTCGGCAAAGGTGAAGAAGATGGACACTCGCCTCAGCCTGCCGGCGCTGCTCACATGTGTTCCTGACTCTGACAATTTGAACTTGGTGGTTGAGACTTTCCCCTTGTGAACTCAATATTTACCTGTGGCTCCCAGGTGACTTGAAGAGGTGACATGGGAAATTCTGTATGTGAACAGTTAATTTGGCAGTATTTCACAGCCAGGGCAGAAAAGCATAGTGTGTACGAACAACTTCTAAGCCATGGGGCTCCATCTGTCCTTTGTGTCTTGAGCACAGGAGGGTGGGGGGACCGTGAGAATCCAATGTTTGTTCTTGTGTAAAGCCACAGAGCTCCCCCTTTCCACATGCGTCTTATTTTCCCACATCCTGGTACAAACAGACAAAAGTTGTTATTACAGAAGGTGAAGCTGATAGCTTTAATACATCACATCCACTAGGATGAAGGCATAACTGCTACTTTTATGTTCATTTTACAGTGAATAGTAATTAGCCTTTGGCCCATTACAGCGTGTGAACACAGAATTACCCACCTGCTCTGCCATGTCTCGTTAACTTAAACTATGTGCCTAAATCTTTATCAGAAAACAACTCCTTACCCATCTCCCAGCTGGCACGCTACTTCAGATATGTTCATTTAGAAAAGACACACACTTGAGGATGACAGTCTCCCAGTTTTTCCTCAGGACAGGACAAGGAGTTTTTTTTTTTTTTTTTTTTAAAGATTTTATTTATTTATTTCACAGAGAGAGAGAGAGATCACAAGCAGGCAGAGAGGCAGGCAGAGAGAGAGATAGAGGAGGAAGCAGGTTCTCCACCGAGCAGAGAGCCCGATGCGGGACTCGATCCCCGGACCCTGAGATCATGACCCGAGCCGAAGGCAGAGGCTTAACCCACTGAGCCACCCAGGCGCCCCAGGACAAGGAGTTTTAAAGATGCTTTTAGTTACCGTGGTTGGTATAGGTCACATAGCTTTTTGGAAATAAATGCTCACCACTTCCTGTAAAGACCAAGTTCTCTTTTACTTTTGTTCGTGGCATTATTCGTTTGGCTATTAGCTGATTTATGAAGATAATTTGATAACCGTGTTACAAAATCAATGTGTGTGCTCAGTCCTTGAGAACAGGCAGGTCGATGATGAATAACCTTTGCTGATTTGTAGCAAAATATTTCCGTCCGGAGGAAACGGGACCAAGGGGAAATAATCAAGATTGTCACCAAATAAGGCAAAAAGGAAAGCTTGCCTCTTTGTAAGGGAAAAGTAATAGCTATTTGCACGTTCTAGAAATGAGTCAAAGATTCTGGTGTAAGCTAGAACCTTAGGAACAAACTTGGAGAACAATTGGTTGAACGCTGTCAGTTACAGAAGAGGAACTGTGGGCTGAAAATGGAAAGTAGCTTGCCTCTTGTTGGAGGAAACGCTTCTTTCTTATGTTAAGTGGCTCCAGCATCCAAAAAAAAGTTTTGGTGATGCTTTAAAATTTTCATCTGAGGTAGAAGAGAAACAAGTAGCTTAGTTCTTGGCTTAAAAAAAAAAAAAAAATTCCTGGGGCGCCTCTGCTTTTGGCTCAGGTCATGGTCTCAGGGTCCTGGAATCGAGCCCTCGCATCAGGCTCTCTGCTCAGCGGGGAGCCTGCTTCCCCCCCCCCCCCCCCCCGCCTGCTTCTCTGTCTACTTGTGATCTCTGTCAAATAATAAAATCTTAAAAAATATATATATCCTGCATGGAATTCTGCTGTCGCTTTACTTCTATACATATGGTGCTGCTTTTGTTACCAAGAGGGAGGAATTGGTCACTATTCAGGAGCCCCAGCCACAGGCTAGTTTTTAGGTTCTGAGTCCAAAGACATGGGTAGGTGTTTTGGTTTCCAAGGGCTGCTGCGACACATTACCAAAAACTCAGTGGCTTAAAACAACACAGATTAATTATCTTACATGTCTGGAGGTCAGAAGTCAGAAATCAGTTACAACTGCTCTAAAATCAAGGCACCTGCCGGACCGTGTTTGGTCTGAAGGCTGGAGGCAGGATGCGTTTCCTCGCCTTTTCCAGCTTCTAGAGGCTGCCTGCTTTCTCCAGCTTGCGGCCCCTTCTTCCTCCATCTTCAGAGCACGTTGTTCGTCCTCCTTCCATCTTAGGATCATTTACTTAATTGCATCTGCAAAGTCTCTTCCATCATTAGGGGAAGGTATCCATAGGTTTCAGGGACTGGAACGTGGACATCTTTAGTGGGGGGGTACGAGGGGGCGGATGCGTTATTCTGCTCACTACAATAGGGCCTCGGGAAAGGAGCAGGTCCTCCAGGACAGTGGGCAGTGTGGCACGTCTGTTGAGACCGTGGCAGCCATTGCTTTAGCCGCTGTTTCCTTGGCTATGTGTCAGGAAGGCTAGTGGGTTATCCTCGAAAGTTTCCCTAACTGGTCCCTGCAGCTCCCAGCTGCTGTGTCCCACTGGAGCAGCTTGTCACATGCTGTCTCTGACCTAGCAGGTCGGGGTGACTTGGGAAGCTGAAAACCAAGTACCGTAAGAGGCATTTGAGAGTCCTGCTTGGTGCGATCGTCATAGCAGTCTAGAAGCTGTAGAGGGCTTCCAGCTGAAGTCCTGCTATCTGGGCTAGCTAGACATGTATAAGGCTTATACTTGAGAGGAAATAAACATCATCTTTCAAAACCTCATCTTAAAATCTTTGCCTTATTTTTTTGACCTGCGAATTGAAACTCAACTGTTTCACAACAGAAACATCAGGAACGACAAAGAGGAAATAAAATGTCTATACAGTGAGCTAATTACATTTGTGGTTCATTAATATCTTGTTTATGAAAAAAAAAATCCGTGTGAGACCTTCAGGGTCTTTTCTAACTCAGGGGGCTGTATAAAATTATCTCAATTTAAATAGCATCGTAGAAGGTTTAGCGTCCCTTGGTAAAGAAAAAACATCTCATCATTATCAATTAAAGGACTCCTGATGTCTTTGAAAAGAGGACTTGTTTGCTTAAAACACGTGAAGGTCATGCTCACCCTGTAATAGTCAATGAGGAGTAGTCATTTGTTATTTTTAAACAGGCTGTCATTTAGCCATTATGAAGATGAATAACATTTGTTATTACCTAATAATCTTCCTGTTGATTACAGAGAAAAGACACTTGCAGACACCTTATGTGCCTTTCTTAGTTGCTAGATTATTAATGCCTTTTGATTAAATTCTGTAAACACAAATTAAGGTCTTTGTTCTCTAAATTTTGAGCCTGGCATCTAGGCTGCTTAACCATGCCTTAGTCCATGGTATTTTGACTTGCATATGTTATTTGCCTACTGTTGGTGCAACGTTGCAAAAACAAAGTTCATTTTTTAATATCAAACAGATTGTCAATGGATCATATGCTGCCTCTATTAAGGTTAGTTTTTTGGATGTCTGCCTTCTTGAAGAGAGTTAATGAAGCTATAAGTTACCTGTGTGCCTTCATTTGGAGTCAGGCCTAATTATCTGGATCTTGGCCACATTATTGTCCGAGCCTTATTTCTAAAGCAGATGGAGTCACTCAGGAATGACTTCATTTGTATTAATTTGTTGCACTGTCTTCTGCTATTCATCTCAGAAGAACTGTACAGCCTTTGTCACTGAGAGCAGGGAAGACAAAAGAATTTTAGTTGGAAATTAAGAGAGAGATCTACTCCTTCCATGTATGGATACTGATGTTCCAACTTAGAGGAAGCTGAGTAGTAGCTACGGGGCAGTGGAATGGTGTGAGACGGTGACTGAGCTCCCGAAGATTCAGGAGCTCTCATTTTTTAGAATAAGTCAGATGACAGACATATTGATCCAGCACTTTAAAAGGGAAAAACTCTGCAGCTTTTTTTTTTTTTTTTTTTTTTTTTTTGCTGTTGTCAGTCTCTCACCCAGCTCTGGAGAGCCTTAGGGGGCAATCTTTGAGGGAAATCTCCACCTTGGCTGACTCTGAGCTTCTTGTAGCTTGTTGGAAAGAAAAATCCCTTTGTTAGTGATGGATACATGATCTCCTGGTAAGGGGCTGAAGGGTGGTCACAGTTCTACCTTGGATCCCCACTGTGGCCATCTCCAAGGAAAATAGTGAGGACTAAACTTTTAATTCAACCATGTTCATAAGCTTTCTGTGGAGATAGGTTGGGTTTGGTTTCAAAGATAAGAGAATTCGGCATTTTTGTTGGCAAGTGATAGTGGAGGTTTCTTTTGCTATTCTTTTGGCAACAATTAAAAATCGTCCCTAACTTTGTCAAAGAACAAAATTCGACTGAGTAAATTTAAAGATCCAGCTGGCTTTTTAAACAGCTCATGAATTGGACAGCATCCCCTAGCAAGCAGAAAGGACCCCAGAGGACCTGTATGAAGTGGACAGTTTTTATAGGCAGAAGGGGGAAGGGACAAGGTAAAAGCAGATGACTTCATCTTCCTCTGGGGGATGGAAAGTGTCTGTGTGACAGATTACCTCATGGGTGCTGACCAGACAATTCCAGACTGGTTAAGACTACATTTCTGGAAAAGGTTGTGGGTTGGGTATTAAACCTTGGTTTGGTGATGTGGGTTTAGCACAAGCAACTCCATTTTGGGCCCGTTTTTGCTTTTTTAACAGCTTTCATGTGGTCAGCAGGATATGTCAATTTAGTATAAAAAAACCTTAAAGAGTAACAACTTTATTCAATATCTAAATTGCTATTGGCAAATACATGAACTCTGATGATTCCACTAACTTACTCTAATTATGAAATGTGCAATTAGAATGTGTCTACGTTGATATCAAAATATCCAAATGAAAAGAATATAGTTGATCTTACCGTCAACGTAATGACAAGTATTCATGGATCGGAAGAACCCAAAATACAGAGGCCATTTCTTCAAAAGAATTTTTTATTTGCCCTTGAGAGAAATTACTTCCCGATAGTAACTTTTGGACATTTCTGAGATTATAGTATATTGAAAGTTTTCATTAGAATTCCCGAAACTAGGAGTTAAATGAGACAATGTACAATCCTGGCTTCTGCTTCATGTGTTAATTTGCTAGGGCCTCTGTAACAAAAAGCCACCAAATGGGAACCTTAAAACAACAGAAGTCTTTTTGGCTCATCATTCTGGAGGCTGGAAATTCAAGATCAAGGCATTGGCAGGAAAAAACTTGGACACAGACGTTACAGGATTTCTTGCCTTCCATGCCCACAGTTCTTGGTCACACTGTTTTGAAGAATGGAGAGGTAGACCCAACAAAGAAGGGTGTGCAGCAACACAAAGTTTCTTGAGCGGCAGTAAAGCTTAGCAAAGTTTATTGAGCAATAGTACAAAGCTGCTGGAGACGGAGGGGACCCAAGCAGGGTGCCACCAGAGTTTCGAAGTCTTGGGGTTTTTATGGGCTTGTTGACAGGCTGTTTTAATCTGATTTTCCCTCCCTGTGCCTGTCACCCAGTCAGTGTTTTGTCACCTACCAGTCCCAGGGAAAGGGTGGAGGCCTCCTTCCAGGGTGGTGTAAAGTCCTTTTAAGTGCTGTTTCCTCTTGGGGTGGGGGTGTGTGTCTCTGCCTGCCTTTCTTCCAACTGTCTTTCATCACGGACACAGACCTGCATTCAGGGAGAACTGGAGGTGAAGATGAAGACAGTGATCCGGGTGGTTGCTTCCACCAGCCAAGGAAAGCCAAATGTTGTCAGCAAACCCTCAGAAGCTAGGGACAGATGTGAAACAGATTCTCCCTCACAAAGCTCGGAAGGAGCCGGACCTGCCAACACTTTGATCTCCGATTCCTGGTCTCTAGAACTGGGGGCCGATTCACTCTGGTTGTTTGTGGGACTTTGCTGTGGCA
Organism: Lutra lutra; assembly: GCF_902655055.1. Lineage (NCBI taxonomy): Eukaryota > Metazoa > Chordata > Mammalia > Carnivora > Mustelidae > Lutra > Lutra lutra. The sequence goes on from NC_062289.1 coordinate 15,214,519, forward strand.
GCCCGACAAACGGATGCAGCTACTCCTACTATCCCGAGCCTGGTTCCTCAGAGATGTCTGTCCACACAATGGACATAGCACCTCTCAGCCCCTCACACATCAGTGTCCCTCCTTCCACATTTCCTAATTATTTCCTTCCTATGAAAGGTAAGCTCTTTGAAAGGGGACCTTGTCTCCCTGTGTACCTCTTGCCTCCCAACTCTGGTACACGCTGGGCACTGAATAAATAAGTCATTTTATGATTATTACCTGTATTGTATCTCCAGTGATGTAAAAGAAGACAGTAACAAATGAGTGAGATAGCATAGGAATCAATTTGTAACATTTCTTAAATATATCAAAAAGATGTTTATTTTGTGAAAAAGTTTTCTTAAACTCTTAAGTCCTAAAATCTTGGGATATCACTTTGAATTTTAATTTTGATTTTTTTCCAAAAGAATAACAACTAGCAACAACTAGTAACATAATTTAATTGGTAAAGGAATTGCATTTAAATAGAATTTATTACAAAAATGTAAAACAAACCAAATTGCTTCATCCATTCAAAATATCTTTTATTTGGGCTCTCTAAAGAAGATAATGTAATTTGAAAAGATCAGATGTATTGATTGAAATAGGATTGCTCTGGTACTTAATAGAAAATTGAGGCAAATGAAAAGGGAATTTATCTTTTGTATTTGTTAATATCTGACTAGAGGATTGTGCAAGGTTAGTTTTAGGCAAAAGATAATAGGATTTTTAAGCCTGATATATATCCTCAAAGTATATTCATTCAGATCCACTGGCTAAGATGTCAAGATCTCTGACAACCGGTATTATGTTGGCAGTTACGAAGTTTTGTAGAAATCTGTAATAGTTCGTTGCCAAGTGTGCTCTGTGCTAAAAAGCTTCTTGAAGAAAACTTCCATTGACAGTTCCCGCCCCTTTTAATTGAGAGGTTCCTTGTTAAGGTTTTAAATTAAATCTACACATAACAATTTGGATACTATCATTTTTAATGTCTATTTGTATTGAGGTATAACATCATTCACACATACACACACACACGCGCACGCGCGCACGTGTGGCGTGTGTGATGTGCTTTGGAGTGTTGGAGCCCGGAGCTGACAGCCAAGAATGAATTCTTGAGATGTCTTTGGTGCAAAAAGGTGGCGTTATTAAAGCACAGGGATGGGACCTGTGGGCAGAAAGGGCTGCACTGGGGTTGTGAAGAGTGGCTGATTCTGTAGTTTGAAGTTGGGGGAGGTTAAGACATATTTCCAAAAGGACTTTCATGTGTGAAAGAAGACTCACAGGATCCTGGAGCCCTTGCTGTTCTCCAGCTAAGGTTGCTTTTCCCTCTAGCAAAGCATCAACAGTAGGACAGTTGGGAGCTCTGGAGTAATGTTACACTCTGCCTGCCTCAAGTTCTTGGTCAATGGGCTGCAGGTTATAAGGAAATTTAACTTTATCTACATTTCCTTCTGCTTTTGTTTCCCATGTCTGTCTGTCTGTCTGTCTGTCTCTCTCTCTCTCTCTTACACACACACACACAGATTACAATAAGCATACAACTCCACTGATTTTCACCAAGTTAACACGCCAGTGTAACCAGCACCGGAACAGGAAATAACATTATTGGTGGAAGGACCAGTTCAAGTGTTTTGACCATTTTCTTTCTTTCTTTCTTTCCTTCTTCCTTTCCTCCTTTCTTTTCTTTTTTCTTTTTTTTTTTTTTAAGATTTTATTTACTTATTTGAAAGAGAGAGAGCAAAGAAAGAGAGCATGCACACGAGGTAGGGCTGGAGCAGGGAAGAGAGAGAAGCAGACGCTCTGCTGAGCAGGGAGCCCCACGAAGTGCTCCATTTCCGAACCCTGTGATCATGACCTGAGCCAAAGGCAGAGGCTTAACCAGGGGCCCCCATTTTGACCATTTTTATATTGACGTGTTTGCTTTCTTCCTTACACATCCCGTATGATCCCTTAGGTTGAACTTAGAGTTTATGCATGTTTTATCCCTTTCAGTGGCTTGTTTTTTCACACTTTTCCTGGTGTCTTTTGTTAGAAGGCATCTTTCACTTTAGTGTAGTCCAATGTCATAGTCTTTTACTTTAGCACTTTTTGTATCCTGTTTAAGAAATCTTTAACTACCCCAAGATAATGAAATATCTTCCTGTGTTTGCTTCTAAAAACTTCACTGCTTTACCTTTCCTATTTAGATCTGTGGCTCATCTGGATTGATATGTAGCACAAGGTATAGTCACAGTGTTATCTGTGACTATGTTTAGGGATTTTAATGATAGGTAATTTTATTTTCCTTTAAAATTTTCAGTATTTTTTACAATAAAATTATATTCTGTACTTTTAAAAGGGTAAATTAATCACCTTTCACTACATTAAGCTGGGTAACAAAAAAATCTTGAAATCTCAGTGAATTTCAATAGCAGATATTTGTTTTTTCTCCCCCCGCCCCTTACTGATGCTGGTGATTGCCAGTTAGCTAGTGTGGGTCTTATTTAGTCTTTGGTTATAGAATTTGAATTCTGTTCCATGATTCTTTCCATTCTAAGACTTGGGCTAAAGAAGTAGGCGCTCTCCATGGCAGTGGTACAAGAGCAAATAGTCTGGCAGAAATCTTCATTGCCTCTACAAGTTTCCACTTGAGGGTGATATAGGGCATGTCTGCTCACGTTCGGCTCTGTTAGAAAATCACGAAACAGAGCAGATCACATGATGGAGGCCAAAGGCAATGGCACAGACAAAAATTGCTGTAAGGAGAGAATGAAAAATTCCAAATATTATAATTTGCCATAGAGGCTAATTTACAATGACTTAAATCTCATATCATTTCTTCCTTGCATAGAGTTCCTCTGCAGGACATTCAAAGCCTTTCATATGGAGCCCTAATCAACACCCCAGCCTCAGAGCCCACTGCTCTGCTATACAGCCTTTATCTTGTAACCTTGGACTTCTCATAATTCCATGAACACAACTGCATTTGTAATCCTGTGTGCTCCTCCTCACTCTGTGTTACCCTTCCCCCAATACATTTTATGGGCTAGTGTTAGAAGGTTACTTGAAGTTTCCTGAATGAATCACTATCCTCCAAGGCTGAGTTCAATTACTTCCCCTGCCTGGGATGTTCTTTACTTCTTTCTTTCCTTGCCTCCTGAAATTCTACTTATCCTTCTAGGACTTATGTGAAGTCATCTTGTGTTCCCGTTGTCAGAATTAATCATTCCCTTTTCTTGCCCAATTATGGCTCTGATTGCAGCCTACATTAATTTCTAGGTATCTGTTCACAGAGTGGTCTCCCCCAAGGGGCTATATGAGCTCTTCAGTTGACATTTTGTTCCCTTTGGCATTCGTTCTAGAACAGAGAAGAAGTAGTGCCTGGCACATAGTAGGCATTCAACCAGAGTTTGTAGAATTGAGTTGCATACAAACATGGCCATAGAATAATATTTAGAAAATATGATGTGAGTTTTAGGGGGCGCCTGGGTGGCTCAGTTAAAGCCTCTGCCTTCGGCTCCGGTCATGATCTCAGGATCCTGGGATCGGGCCCCGCATCAGGCTCTGTGTTCAGTAGGGAGCCTGCTTTCCCCTCTCTCTCTCTGCCTGCCTCTCTGCCTACTTGTGATCTCTGTCTGTCAAATAAATAATAAATAAAATCTTTAAAAAAGAAAATATGATGGGAGTTTTAGAGCGAATCCCAGAGTTGTTACTAGCGAACACTTGGTAACTTCTAAGAAAAGTTGCTGACCAGTGAAGCAAAGAACAAGTCAAGAATCAAGTACGGTTTGCCCTTCAAGAACCAATGACTGACAACAATAAAGCTACAAGTGATTTATTACCTTCTTGAGGTGCATACATTTATTTTGCTCAGGGTGTGTATTTTATACCTCCTAACAGCCTTCTAGAGAGTTTGAAAAAATGTTCTTTGACTTTTTTGCTCCCCAGGTCACTCTGGTGACTGTACCTGGTGGAGAGGAATAAAAAGAAGCTGTAAAGGCCTGCCTCTCATGCTCTTGGGGTTCACTCTTTTTTCTTTATAAAAACATACATCTTACTTGCTGGTAGTCTGAATTATTTTCAGTGGGGAATTCAACTTTAAGCTAATTTCTTATTATTTTTAGAAATATGGTCTCATGCTTAGGAATAAAGTCTGTACTTTTTAAGAATGCTTTTTCCATGGGTTTGCTAGGAGGATGTTTTTGCTAATTTTTGATGACTGATACCAACATGTATTGTATCTTGCACTATTTTAAATGCCTGGGTTGTTTTGTTTGCTTGTTTGTTTAAGATTTTATTTATTTAAGAGAGAGAGCATGGGAGGGAGGGGCAGAGGGAGAAGCTGACTCCCTGCTGAGCAGGGAGCCCCAGGCAGGACAAGATCCCAGGACTTTGGGATCATGACCCTCGCTGAAGGCAGACACTTAACTGACTGAGCCACCCCAGCATCCCTTAAATGTCTGTTTTATCCACTGTTCTTCTGAGAGTGGTGTTTCTCAAAGGTTGGTCCTTGGACTGGCTACTGGTCCTTGAACTGTTTGTTACCAACTGAGTCCTGAGTAAGAGAAGGAGCTTGTGCTAGAATGTAAATTTACTGTGTCTCCACTCCATTTATTTCAGCTAACTTTTTGTTTGTTTTTCCATAGCAAGACTTTATCGATGAAGGAAGCAGTCATTGATTTACATTCTGGCACAGGCTCTTTTCTCACTGGGGACTGGTGTCCTGAGGAGCACTGCTGTAGAAAGCCTTCCTCTCTCCACGTGTCATATGCCCCTTGTCAGTGCTTACTGAAGTTGGAGTGGACTCATGGCCCATTCAGTGCAACATCGGACTCTCTTCCTCCCTTTTTTCTCACTCTTTTCCCCTCTCTCTCTCTGTCGGAACTAAAAGGTGCAGCCAAATCTAGATGTAGATGTCTGTTTCTGGTGGATGTTACTGAAGGTGTTAGTCGGAGTCAGTGTCAGTCAAGAAGAAGCCACAGCAAATCAAAGTTTTGGGCAGTAGAAGCTGTGAGCATGCAGGAAACGGGGATGGGTGAGAAATACAGAGAAAAGCAATGGATGAGGATAGTGGAGCTGAAGGGCCATACGATGGGGAGAGGATTCACATACATGCTCCTTGCCAAACAAGTTCTCCTGTTCCCATTCCCAGCCTGAGCCCCACTCCCCGGGATTCTGATTGCAACACGTCTTTCAGGGAGTCTGTAAATCGGCATTTTAACCAGTGCCCCAGGGTATTTCCAATTTTGGGAACTTTAAAAGAAGAACTCTGGCTGTTTTGGGAGATGACCTGTACTCATCATTCCAGCTTCAGTCCTGGCCAAACTATAGACATCCAGACTAAACATCATATCACATCTGTCTCACACCTCCATGTTTTCTCGTATGTTCTTTTTGCGTGGAATTCCTCTTCCTTTTTCTCACTCTGGTAAAAGGCTCCCAATTCTTACAAACATAACTCGTACATCAGCTCCTTTTGCACCTTCGCCCTACTATCCCTATCCAAGTTTTGCCACTCTGCTTGGGTCCTTGCTGCATTTTTTTTGGCCCCTGACCAATTTCTCCATTCTCCCTTAGAGAAAATCTCCCTGCCTGTTCCTCATTCCCCGTTCTGTCTCTTCCTAACTTTACCAAATCCCAGATCCCAAATTCCAAGAGTCTGTTGTCTGCCCTTACTGTCTGGATTTCTCAGGAACATTTTGGCACTGGTCATGAACACCCTCTCTTTTTGCATGTGACACATTTTATTATGAAAAATGCCAAAAATACGAGAAATGGAATAAATAATACAGTGAATGCCCCATACACTGTGCACTTAGATCCAATAATTTTTAATACATTTTGCTGTATTGCCTTTATGTTAACAAATTTTTTTCAAGATTTTATTTATTATTTATTTGACAGGCAGAGATCACACATAGGCAGAGAGGCAGGCAGAGAGAGAGGGGGAAGCAGGCTCCATGCCGAGCAGAGAGCCCGAGGTGGGGCTTGATCCCAGCACCCTGGGATCATGACCTGAGCCAAAGGCAGAGGCTTTAACCCACTGAAGCCACCCAGGCACCCCACAAATATATTTTTATTTTTTAATTTTTACTGAACGATTTGGAAGTTGCAGATACTGTGCTACTTTACCTAGGAATACTTCAGAATGCATTTCCAAAGTAGGGGGTCATTTCCTACATAACCCTTACTTTTTGGATATACTTTTCCCATGTTTTCCTCATTTTTCTCCTGTATCAGTGGCCATTACTCCTCAGTTACCTTTACTAGATTTTCTTCCTTTTCCTGAGCCTCTGTATGTGGTTTCACTCCAAGGCTCAGGCCTTTGCTCTTCATTTCTCTAAAATTTCTTTTTAGTTTATCTTATTCCATCCTGTGACATACATTTGCCTGTCTGTCTTTCTGTTCATTTCTACTGAAGTATAGTTGACACACAATGTTACTAAATTGGCACTGTTTCAGGTGCACAACATAGTGATTCCACATCTCTGCCATAACATTTAAATACTATCTGTAGGCTTCAAAATTTGAATTTCCAGTCCAGTCTTCTCATGCTTGAACCCTAGATATGTTTATATAACTGTTACTCAACATCCATATTTTGATATAAAATGGGCATCTCAAATTTATCATGACTAAAAACAAATCATTTGTTTTCCTCTTATTCATGTCTTCTCCTGTGCAGTGAGGAATCCAACAATTGCCCAAGGAGAGGTCTGGCCTTTGCTACCAGTTTCTGGGAGGTTATCTCTAAGCCCTTGACATGTTATGCCTGATAGGAGTATGTAGGAGTCTTTGCTTATGGACTTTGGGTCACGATAGTCTAATAATATGATTTAGGGTGAGGGCTAGCCACAGCAGGAACACCGACAGTGTAATATCGGGAGGTTGGGGGGAGTTTGGGTCATGTAGCATCACCAGATCTCTGGAGGAACTAGGGACGGTGATCCCCCACTTGGGCAGTCAGTTAGCCTACGTGATGGAGCGTCAATTAAAACTCCCAAATATGAGGCTCCATGAACTGCTTTGGTTGGCAATACTCTGTGTATATTTCTACACATGGATACTGACACATGAATGCTGTCTTGACTCCACAAGAGATGCTCCCTGGTATCTTAAACTTCTTAGACTTCATCCTGTATGTGTTTTCCCTTGACCGATTTTGATCTGTATCCCTTCCCTCTGATAAACCATAACTATGAGCATAACAACCTTCAGTGAGTTCTGTGAGTCCTCCTAGTGAACTATAGAACTGCAAGGTGGTCTTGGGGTCTCCTGAACTTGTAGCCGGTATCAGAGGGAAGGTGGTCTTATGTGTGGGCCATTGCCTCTGACTTTTCAGTTGGCTGAACTTTCTCATCCCCCTCATAATTTATTATGTGTGTGGTCTTGAGACACTACTTAAATTCACTCTGCTTTCTTCTCTATAGCTATAAAGTCAGTGTAATTATAGTTCCTCATAGGGTTGTTATTAAATGGTTCAAATATTGAATACAGGAGCCCAAATAAACTAATAAATGTAAATTTCGTAGAATAGTACATGGTGCCACTGTGGTATTTGTATTAGAATTATGCTCGTTCTCTCTGTCATGGCCACTCTAATCAAAGCCACCATTATCCCTCATTTAGAGGGATCCTTCCCCTTTCCAAACCTATGGATTTTTCTTTACATGTTGCCTAGAGTGAGCTTTCTTGAGAAAGTCATTTTTTTTTTAATGCCCAAACGTTCTTATATCAGACATAGAATAAAGTCCAAAGTTTTTATTAGTTCCTCTCTCTCCTCAGTCCCTGCCCATCTCTCCTCTCCAAGGTTATGTGTTATTGCTGTTTCCCTCACTCGGGATGCTGTGCTGCCGGGGGCCTTTGCCTCCAACCCTCTTCTTCCAGGTCTGCACAGAACTGGATTCTTCCCATCATCAGAGGCCTGTTCAGGGATGTCCATTGATGGGTTTCTGCTCCTCACTTTAAGCTAGAATCCCCTCCCCTCGGAACTCTGAATTTTTCTTCCTTCCTTCTTTCCCTCCCTCCCTCCCTCCCTCCCTTCCTTCCTTCCTTCTTTCTTTTTCTTTTTTTCTTCAGCATCCTCATCAGTTTCTGAATGTAAATAGTCTATTTTGAAAGTTGTTTATTATCTCTTTTGCCCACTGAGATGTCCGTTTTGTGAAGGTGTAGAGTTTAGCTGCTTTTTTGGCATGAAATACTAGGAACATCCAAGATGCTCCGTAACTATTTGTTGACCGAATAGTTAAATGATAGATCAGGAGTCAGGCAGGTGGTTTGTATCCAGCAAGGTAATTCTAGCCCCAGGCACAGGGCACATAGTAGGACTCAGTATCTCTTGACTGCAGGGAATAGAAGCCTGATACTCTTTTTAGAAGGATAAAAACAATTTCAGTTGTTCCCAGAATTTACTCTTAAGCTTTCTTTTCCTGGCAGGCTAAAATGGGATTCCCACTCTTTTACAGTCTTTGGGGGTTGGGGGGAAGGGACTCTAGCTCTTACGAAATTATTGTAGTTCTGTTCTTCAAGTGCCCCCTCTTCTTTCTGCCCTGAATTGCCTAGTAAATCATTGCGGCTCTGCAGAACTCTAAAAATTACCATCAAAAGTGAAAAAAAAAATCATGAAAGATGAAATCTATTCACCTACTATTTTATAGAATTTCAGTTTCAACATTAAAAAAACTGTGCAAATTATGTATTCTTTTATTTGTCTCAGTGCGTGTGTGTGCATGCGTGTATATGTGTGATGTGGATATATATGAGATTTGATGGTGCACCCACCGTGTAGCTAAAAAGGTACCTAATCTAAGGAATTATGTGAGGGCAGTAAGGAGAAGGCCAAATCTGCCCCTCTTAGATCGTAGCTTCTCCTATGCCCCGTGTTGAGGCCAGAATGACTCTGGACATTGTTTGTTGCGAGGAGAACCAGCCACCTTAGCAGGAATATCAAGGAAAAGTTTTTTTTTTTTTTTTTTTTTTTAACTATGGGAAAGGAGTTTTGGCTGTCACGGTTCATTGTCTTTTACTTAGAAGAAGGAGGCATTACTTTTAGGGAAAGGTCTGTGGCTTCCTATTTGCAACCAAAACCTTCCGGTAGTTACAATCATGGCATTTGCTTTCATTCCAGTAAGTGGATTTATTCAGAGAAGAGGGGTTGGGAGGGAGTTGGAGGAGGAGAATTTTGATGCAGAAGTGAAGCTTTGAAAATGCCTGCAAAATGGGAAGTAAGGAGCGCTGGTGAGACCATGACTGGTACAATTCGCATTCTGCAGGTGTCTGACTCTTGTAGGTTAATTTGTAGTGATGTTAGAGGCTGTTTCCATAGTGGAGCAATGATCTGTGATGTGGAGTCATGAGACCTGGATTCTTTCTCTGGTTTACTAACATTGTCACTTAAGAGGAGTCTTTTAAGTTCTTGAGGCTTTTTTTCATATGAATTATGAGGTGTTAATATTTTCCCACCCACCTCACTGGAAGTGCAAGCAAGGAGATCTGTGTGGACGTATTCTGTGAACTGTAAAGTACTACAAAGAACTATGATATAAAGTATTCTAAAGCACTTTCATCTTCTTAGTGCCAGACTCAGCATTCTAAGCAGAAAAGATATAAGCAGTTAGCAGAGTATCTGGGATCCAGAAAAACATCCACAGAATGTTAGCTGGCATGATGATGATGATGATGATGGTGACGACAACGACCACAACGTTGAAGAGGACAATGATAATTACAGGATCCTTTCATTAGCAGCAGACCCTCCCTCCATTGGTGTATTATGATACAAAGCAAGAGTTAAACAAGAAGACAGCAGGGAGTTCTATCTGTGAAAGCGTAATTCAAATAAGCACCCACAGAGACTATAGTATTTTCTCTCTCTATTTGAATTCCTTTCCATTCACTCTACAAGCATTCATTGCCCAGCACCATCATGAAGATAAACAAAGTGTCTTGCCCTCAAGAGGCTTAAAGTCCAGTAGTGGAGACAGACAAGTCAGTAAATAAATGTCCACAGACTTTATAGTGTGGTGATCGGTGTGTGGGCAAGGCACAGATGACACACTTTGGATTATATGTGATTTGCTTATTTCATCGTAAGGGAAATTACACTTCAAGTTGCCTTCTGTATATAGAATTTGTCTATATTTCAGGACTCCTGGTTTATTTTAAGCTTTCTGTCATTTTCAGGACAATTTAGCGCTGACACTCAGATTGAAAGTCAAAGGTTTAATTGATTAGATCATTAAGATCATCAGAATAGACTCTTTCTGAGGCAAAAGATCTAATCTAGCCTCAAAGGAAGCTCAGGCAAGATAGGGAATGTAGTGGTTCACAGTACTAAGAAATCCCAGACTGCCCAGACTTCAGGCAGAGCTAGCTCCTAGGGCTTCCCCAGTTTTCTCTTCCTTTTCTTTCTTTTGTTTACTTTTTCTATCAGCTTTGGTTCCTTCTGTGTGTTGTCTTTGTTCCGTCCTCCTGAAGACGGTTCTCCTTTGCGTACTACATTCCCATCCTTTTCCTTTTATCAATCACAGTGGGAAGAAAACTTTTACCTTCTAGTTTTGTGATTCAGTCCTAGAGGGAGTGTGATTTGTCTTCCTTTAGTCATGGGCTAACTTAGGAACAATAGCCATTTCCAAGGGACCCTAGCACATGCTTGACTAGGTCAGAGTCAAATGCACTTCCCCACTGCCCAGCGGGTGGGGATGGGGATGTTATCTGTGACTCCTCATTAGAGCAACTCGGAAAAGGATAATATTCCAAATAGAACAACTCTGTTCTGCAAAGGAGGCAATATTGCATCAGAGCAACAGTATGTGCTTCTCACAAGTAGAAATGGAATGTAAGGATTTCTGTGCCATATTACCAACACGTTCATACTACAATGGATATTTGTTAGATTGCCGACCCTGTATCTTTGCTTCTTCTGGGAGCATCGTCCTTCTTCTTAGGGAGCTCCTCCTCTCTCACTCCAGCCCTACAGTTAGCAGAGACCTGCATTTTCCCACAGATTCCACCCACTGGGCCGCAGCTGATTGATCTCATGCCTGGCACCTGATTTAAGTCAGGCCAGAACTCTTTCCTAGGTTTCTGTATATGGGCCTAGTGAGGGCATGCTAGTTACTCAGTGATGGCATGCTTAACAAAATGTCAAAGGGAAATCTATCTTCCTTTTTCTCTCTCTCTCTCTCTCTCTCTCTTTCCTTCTCCTTCCTTCCTTCTTTCTTTCCTTCCTTTCTAAGATTTTATTTATTTATTTGATAGAGAGGGCACAAGCAGGGGGAATGGGAAAGGGTGAAGCATTCGGGGCTTGATCCCAGGACTCTGGGATGCTTAACCGACCGGGCCACCTAGACGCCCTGGGAAATGTGCTCCTGTGTTTCCTGCTCTGTGGAGGAAATTGGTCCACAGTTGGTTCATAGTTTGAATAAAGCTGATACACAGAAAAGCATGGATCAGTCAGTTAGGGGTAGAGATTAATTGATCACTAGATTCTTGATTTTTACCACAACCAGCTGTTACCCCTCCCCAGGACTATGACTCTAAAAAAAGTTCATTGAGGGGCGCCTGGTGTGGCTCAACGGGTTAAAGCCTCTGCCTTCAGCTCAGGTTGTGATCCCAGGGTTCTGGGATGGAGCCCCACATCGGGCTCTCTGCTCAGCGGGGAGCCTGCTCCCCCCACCCCGCCTGCCTTTCTGCCTACTTGTGATCTCTGTCTGTCAAATAAATAAATCTTAAAAAAAAAAAACAAACAAAAACAAGTTCATTGACTCTGTCCAATAGAAACAGAACGTGAGTCACAGATGTGAACCACGTTTCCTGGTCGACATATTAAGAAAGGACAAAAACACAGGTGAATTTAATTTGCACTGTATGTTTTATTTAACCCAATGTATCAAAAATGTTATTTCAAATTGTAATCACTATAAAATATAATTGATATACTGTACATTCTTTTTTTCAAACTGAGTTTTCAAAATTTGGTGTGTAGTTTACCCTCGTGGGACATCGCAGGCTAGACAAGGCACCTTTCAGGTGCCAGCAGCCACATGTGGGGCATGGCTGTGCTAGCCCAGTGGACAGAAGAACCCTAGAAAAATAGAAACACAGGCTGGGGGACAAGGAAATAATCCACACTGGGGATGCTTCCTGAGACCCTCAAACCAGATACTTACATTTTCTGACATCCTTCCTGTTGATAAATACATCCTATCAATTGTCTATAAAGGAATTCTTTATCTTTGGGATTAAAAAAAGTCGATTCTCTCTCCATTCTTATAACTATTTCAGAGTTAAGATCTTCTTGTTGTTGCTTTGTTACTTATACTGCTTTACATTTTTGTCAGCACTTACTTAAATTTTTCCCCACCGACCTGGTGTCATTTTAGAAAATGATAAAATACATTTTAGAAAATGATAAAAATGATCATAACTACATGAGAGATTTTCTTTTTACAAGTGAAAAATACACTGAGGCTAATATTTCTTCTTTTCCACTGGCAAAGATTTATTTGAAGGCATCTTTACAAATGACAGTTTAACCTTTTAATTGTTTTTTATGTATGCTAAATTTAATTGGTTTCTTGTAGCCTCTCATTAGCATGCGGAGCTGTAGTTAAGGAAAGTAATAAAAATTGTTTTTCTTCTCTTTGTATCTTATGAAAAGATAATCATCATTTATGTTGCTTTATACCATGGCAGGCATGGTATTGTAATGATGGCTTATAGTATTTTAATACCTTGAAATGGATCTACTGTAACTTTATAGTCAAATTCACTCAATTTTTTTCTTATAATACATAATTCCTTGAAACAGAGTTTAGGACAGATATAATGACAGTTTTAGTTCAATCAGCCATTCATTAAGAGAAAAAAAAAAAAAGGTAAGCTCCCTGAGGAAATGTCTTTCTGTGTCATTTACTTCTGTATACCAACTGCCTAGAGCAATGCTGAACCCAAAAAGACTTTCAATAAATATTTGTTGAACGAATGCAGTAGTTACTATAAGTGAATGGCTCAACGAAAAATTCAAAGGGCAAACAAAATACCAGTTTTGAGCACATACTCTGTACTAGGCTCTGTGTAAAGTTTGTGATATATATTACAGATGTAAATCTTAGAAAAATCATGTGAAACAGGTATTATCCTATTTTACAGATAAGAAAACTGAGAAACAAAGAGAAGTTAATATTTCCTAAGTTCCCATAATTCAGTGGCAGGGTTGTGATGGACTTCAGAATTGTCTGATCCCAAAGCTTAATAATGCACTAGTTTCCTAGGGCTGCTATACAAAGTACCACAAACTGGGGTGGCTTAAAACAACAGAATTATATTCTTTCATAGTCCCGGGGACTAGAAATTTGAAATTAAGGCCCATGTTCCATTGGGAACATGGAGAGGAAGAGCCTTCTTTATCTCATCTAGCTTCAGCTATTTGCCCCAGTCCTTGACATGCTTTGGCTTCATTAGAACAGATGAGGGAGTGTGTCCTTCCCATCTCTGCATCCACTGTCCTTGGTGTTCTTTACTCTGTGTGTGTCTGTCTTTTTCTTATGGACACCAGTCATATTGGACTAAGCATGACCTCATCTTAACTAATTACATCTGCAATAACTGTATTTTGAAATAAGCTCTCACTTTGAGGTCCCTGAGTTTAAGCCTTCCATGTCTCTCTTTTGGGGAACTGAATTCTACCAAACGGTCACCATATTTGATATTTGATATTTGATATTTGTCAAATACAGATATTTATGAGCCACGTAGAAAGCCCAAGGCACTGGGCTTGGTTGCTGATCTAGGAATCTGAAAAGGCATAATGCAGTCTTCCTTTAATCTGGTTGGGAGGACAAGATATATTTCCATAAAAATAAATGTCAATGATAGGTGGTTTTAGACACGGTGAGTTGGAGATGGTGACTGTAACTATGAGAAGAAAATCGTGCAGAAGTTCAGAGATAAAGTTCTAGATCTTACCAGGAAAGACAGGGCTGGAAACTGAGAGCGGGGGTTATGTGCACAGAAGGGAGAGAAACTGTGGGAATTGGTGGAAATGCTGATGATCATAGCCAGTAGGAAAAGAGAAGTGGTTCTCTATCAGGAGAATCAGAGCAAAAGTCACTCCCAAAGGAGAGGGGCCACTGCACAGTTAAGTTCTGTCAGGACAAATGCCGTGAGAAAGCAAAAGAGAACAAGGAGGAGGAAGGGCCACTGCGTATTAGGATGAGAATGCTTGGGGGAACTCGTGAGTACACGGTTTCAGTGGAGCGGTGGAGGCAGGAACTTGGTTGAAGTGTGCATTGAGGTTGATGTGGATGGAGAAGTAGACTTTGAGGGCTGCTAGCTGGTGATGGTAAGGGAATCGGGCTTCCTCGTGGGGGACTGCTGCATGATTTCTGGGCTCAGTGAAGTGCCAACTGGCCTTTTACAATATCAACTATGAGTTGACTGATGAATGTGTCAAGTGTTTCCTGAGTGCCAGTTACATGCCAGGCATTCTTCCTATTGGTGAGGCTATGGCAGAGAATAAGGAAGGCGTGATCCGGGCCATAGTAGCACTTCTATTCTGGTGAAGGAGATGGACAGTGAGCGAGCAGCTGAGTACATAGGCAATATAATTTTCCAACCTGGTAAAAACTGCGAAGAAAAATAAAACAGTGTGAAGTTTGAGAGCAACAGTGTAAATGAGGGAGAGGTAATGAGTTAAGATTAAAATTTTCCAATTAGGACTTAATACAACATAGACATTTAGTTCTGGTTCTGTTATGCCTGCTGGTAATATGGAAAATACCGGCCAAATGTAGAAGACCGATTGTGTGATGTTGGCTAGTTTATTTAAAAATTTTTTCTGTGTCTCAAAGAGGAATGAACAGACTAGGAACTAATCTCTGGGTCCCTTCTCACTCTGCTGTCTCTGGGTCGTAGTCACTAAGCTCTGGGTCCCTTCTCACTCTGCTGTCTCTGGGTCATAATCTTGCAATTCTTCATCCCAATTGGTGTCAACCTTAAGAGTGGTCCATGTGTCTTGCTTTCATGTCCTAGTCCGGAAGTGTTATGAAACTGTAGACATTGACATTTTGTGATGAACTAAAACAGTTGCCATACTTTAAATAAAACGATGGTCATTTTGAATATATGAGAATACAGGAGGAGAAGAGGAGTTGAATTTTAATACTACCTGTAGGTTATAAGTTGTGGCATAATGTAATGAAAGTATAAAAATCTGAAGGGAGGTAACTCCTTTTAAAAGATATTTGTTGAGGGGCAGCCTGGGTGGCTCAGTTTGGTTAAGCATCTGCCTTCTGCTCAGATCGTGATCCCAGGGTCCTGGGATGAACCCTGCATGGGGTTCCCTGCTCAGTGGGGAGCCTGTTTCTCCTTCTCCCCTGCCTGTGGCCTCCTTGCCCCGCCAGCTTATACTCTCAAATAAAATCTTAAAAAAAAAAATAAAAGATATCTGTTGAATGTTTTTCAGTGGTTTAAAAAAGGTTGATAACATTGACTCGAAAGCAATGGCAGACTCTGTTATGATTCTTAAACTAACTATGCAAGGGATACCCCTTTAAAACTCATTATTATGGGCTATCTTTGTCTAAGAAAAGAATCACAGTGTCATTTCATTTCAAATATCTATGGTTTTCTGATTCTGGAGAATTATTTTGTAATCAGGAACACTTGCTGTTTTGAGAAATCTGGCCGGCGAACACTCTGAGAAAAATAAAGTCATTACCGGGTGTTTGTGTCTACAGAGTAATAAATGACACCCAAATATTCCGTTTCGCATCGCCTCACGTTTTCGAGTTCTGATAGAAATTGAAGGCTTGAAAACACCATCTCCTGCATAGATGGCGATGCTCTGATGGTGATGGAGGGAGGTGAGAAGGCCAGCTGCTCGGTACTGGTAAATTCAGAGCCAGAAGGTGTGCAGGGCATCTCCGCTCCCGTTCCCCGAATCCTTCAAAAGAACATACTCTCAGATGACAGTGCCAAGAAAATAAGGTCAACATGCATCTAAATAAATTACAAAGGCCCTCACTGTGCGGTAGGCAACCAGGCCCGGAGGAGCCCTGCTGGGGTCTGAGTTAGCACCAAATGTGCTGGCTCTGTGGGAGGACTGCTCTCCCCTCTTTGCTGTAGTGGGAGGGGAAGGGTGGCTGCTGCTGTTCTCCCACTGCCATCTTTTCTGACAAGATTCAGAGTGACGGTGGCCTGCGGCTTCATCAATTGAGAAAGGCACAGTAAATTGGCAGCTACTCTAATGGTAAGAATGTTTACTTCTCCGCCTGACTCCTTTTGGAAATGAACAAGAGAGTATGATAATGTGGGCCTCATTCTCTGACTTAAATGGTCAAATGCATCTTCTCTATTGACCTGTTGATGATGTTGGTTATGCCTCCCTTGATTGCCTGGGACTCCGGCGATAGGCATCATAAAAACGGATAAAACATGTAGCCGTGACTGCAGACACTCATTCCCGGTGCTGAGGCTTAACAGTCCGAAGTACCAAACAGATCGCATTTGACTTTGTCGGAAGGTTTTATGTGTAATCATGACAGATGTTCAGGGAGATTATCCTTTTCCATCTCCACCCTGCTTCCCTGAAACTAGTCCATGTGTGACTTGCTCTCCAATAGCCTCTCTTTTATAAATAGATGAAGCTCAGGGCCGTCGACAGTACGAAGTCAACATTGTGCTTATCAAGCGTTTGTTTTCCCAGCAGAAGATGCTCCCTTCTTTTAGGCCGGTTATCAGGCTGCCCTGCAAGTCCTCTTTGGCTTTTTTTATGCCAAGAGCTGCCTGACTTCAGAACTACTCTATGTCATAACGAAACTTGAAGAATTTGTCCCCTATAACAATCGCATTTTGGATGGTAAAGATATTTTTGATGTGTATTTACTTTGTTGCTAATCTCCCTTTAGGGGCTTAAAACTGAACAGTCATAATAAAATGCTCCTTGCTGTTTCACTTCAAATTTAGGGATTGACTGCACCACATGCCTTCTCTAGACTTATTTGGTTATCTCGAGCACTTTCCCCCCAAGTTCTCAATGCCGAGTGATGGTTGAAGAGCTTTCTGTTTGATGTAGGCATTTATCAGTCAGATTGTGACACCTTATGACACTATCTAATGTCAGATGAACTTCTCAGAGATTGGAAACAAGGAGCCAGGGCATAAGAAGCTCTCTGGAAAATTTTTCAAAGCAGGGACCTCTAGATCTGTAGGGGCTGGTAAATAATGTCTTTAATCTTCTTCTATTTTGTATTATTTCTCATTCATTTCAAGAATGTCACTATTTCCTGGCATTTTCTCATTATGTGTTTGTATTTTCCAAGTCAGTGAAAAGGTATGCTTAGGCTTTATCTGGAAGGCACACACATTGCATTTAGGAAGCAAAACAACAAACTAAGCCATTGAAAAAGAAGGGAAGGTTTCAGAGTCTCAGTGTAGACCTTAGGGTACATAGGAAGCTAATTAAAGAACATCTCATTGCCTTTGTGGGCAGTCACTTGAAACATAATGCCCAATAGAACAAGGAGGCTAGGAGAGAACCCTCACTGATGGTCTGAGTCCCATCTCCCATGAAGCACTTTGGTTGCCATTCAAGTGCCGTACTGTACGAGTTCCTAAGCCATGAGTGGGGTTAGAAATCCTTAGCTTGGAAATTTACAGTTGTACAGGACAGGAAAATCATCCAGGTCAGCCTTTCTCATTTCACTTGCAGAAGGCATAAAGCCTGAAGGACTGAAGGATCTGTACAAAGTTGCAAACCAAATTAACAACTAGAAACTAGACCTTAGACTTCCTTAAAAATTATTTCTTCCTCTAAGTACCAAAGGAAATGATTCCCAGAAGACTATCTTGGTTTTTTGTTTGTTTGTTTGTTTTTGGAGGTTTCAGTACTGTGCCATCCTACATTTGACATTTTCTGAACTGATAAGATGGGTGAAACAGGAAATCGATACAAATTCATTTTCATTGGTCATTTATTTCTCTGTGATTTACCTTTATTTTTTCTTTCTTTTTTATTTTATTTATTTATTTTTTTTTGCTTCAGTTATCTGCCTCATAAATTGTCGTGGTTCTAATTCTCTGCGTAACCAAGGCATCAGTTTTAAGTTGACTTCTGAGACTTCTGTATTAGAGCCTATACTCTAAGAAGATACTATCGTTCTTGGACTTTGGGAGACACAGAAGGATTAGATGCTACCTACTTTATCCTCAAGAAGCTTATAATTAATTTTTGGAAATGAGAAATCTATGGGAAAACAAAATTAAGCCATAATCTAAGATGACATACCACACACTGTTGGATTTCTGGAAGCCTGGGAAGGCTTTGTTGAGGAGATGATTCAGGTAGATTATAGAGAAAAGGCATGATCTGATTGATTATGGTTAGTTGTTATACAGCTCCGTTGTGAATGGGTTGGTAGCTACTCTTTTGGGTTATTTGTGTGTTGCACTGAGCCCCATCACAGTCAGTGTTCGCAGATGGAGCATCAAGGCCCAGCTCAGGTCTTTCTACCACTTTCCAAAGAACAGGAGGCTATATGAGAAGCCCCTATTCTGTGTATTTTCAGCTTCCACTTTTTTTTTTTATTTCATTCCATTTTTTTTCAGTGTTCCAAAATTCATTGTTTTTTACACCACACCCAGTGCTCCATGCAATCCGTGCCCTCCTTAATACCCACCACCAGGCTCACCCAACCCCCCCCTCCAAAACCCTCAGTTTGTCTCTCAGAGTGCACACTTTCTCATGGTTCATCTCCTCCTCCGATTTCCCCCAACTCCCTTCAGCTTCCACTTCTAGTGACTGAGGCTGAAGTCGGGAACAGCATTGCATTTGGGGGCAGAGGAGCCAAGAGGAGCTTATTAGCTTTAGGATCTGAGTGTAAAGGCAAATTTCTCCTTGCCAACAGTTAGCAGAAGAAAACATTTTGATCCCTTAATTATGAAATTAATAATATGTCTGTTTCTTAAAATGTTCCTCCTGTGACCCTAGCGGCTTTCACTACTCAAGCATCTATGAGACATGCCAAAACTCAAAGAACAGAGGGACGCATTTAGTGTAGTAGGGCTTATTTGTAAATCAGTAACTGGGAACTTCAGCTTTCATAACAAACTGGTAAAAAGTTATCCTATTTGGGAATTCTAATAAAATATTCACCTGGGTAGTGTCAAAAAATTTCTAGGGGAAAGTGCAGAGAACTTGAATGCCAAATGTGATAGCTTCCTGACTTTCTACTGGCATTAGTTTGTTAGCAGAATGAAGCTTCCTAGCTAGTGCTTTTCACTAAGAAGCCTGAAATAGATTATAGGTTGTTTTTTCTATCCCTGAGGTTTTTTCCTTTTTTTTTTCAATTGCTCTCCTGAGAGAAAATTGAGTGTATGACAGGGAAGACAAGCATGAAACCTTTCATAATCCAGGCTTGTGTTCTCAAGAGATTATCTTTGATATATGAGGCTACTCATTGAGTCTTTCCTGGAGTTTATTTATTTGACCACGTTCCCCCAGCGTTAAATGCCTCCATTAATCAATACTGAGCTTTCCCACACTGAGTCTGCAGAGCTCATCAAGATGAGAAATTTTTAATTTAAAAAAATAAAAAATAATTCCCAGGTATATACATAATCCTTGGAGAAATAGCAGATCTATCCCTGCATGATAACATATCCGCTGACAGCTGAGTTTTATTTTTGTCCCTGTCTTAGGGTTATTGGATGGGATTGAGGCGAGAAGGAAAGAGTTTACTCAGAAACTTATTCATTTAAAGAAGCGAGGGTTCTTCAGGAATTTAAGGCAAGGGCACATTCTTCATTCATTGTCTCACTCATTCAGTGAGCTTCTGGTACGTTCCAGGAGCTTGGTTGGCTCTTGGGCTGTCATGTGAACAAGATTGCCCCTATTCACAGGTAGAGGAGGCTGAGACACACCGGTCTGTGGCCCATTCTGATGGAGCTTGATACAAGTGACAGTGAGGATAAGGTTAGGGATGTCAAACTCCATGTCTAAGGAAAGACTTTGTGGTTATGAAAAGGAAGGCAGACAGAGCCAAAGAAGCCTCCTAATGGATCCATCTGACTGTGAAACAGACTGTAGCCCCCACACAGTACCTGTCCTGGATCAGCTAGGCTTGGAGAAGTGCAGGTAGGCTTCGAGGAGGAAGTAGAAGGCAAGGGGACCAGAGGGAAAGGTCGGAAGCACTCTTCTTGGTCATGAGAATGTCACTTTTTATGCCACCCTTTCTTTCTCTGTGTAGTTTAATTTTTATTTTGTCTTCAAAGTAAAAGGACTTTTAGATTAGTGAACACAGCATACATTTTGATGTTGTAGCATTATAGAAGAAAATGTCATTCATTCGTTAATTCAGTATTTACTAAGGACCTACCATGCATCCACCATGGGGATTTACAGTGAGGAAGAAGACAGACACCGTCTGGTAGTAGGGAGGTATTTTGATTCTTAAAACAATGCTAGAGGATAATATATAAGTGTATTCCTAAATGTATGTTTCTGACTGTGACTGTTTTTTGATGTGTCAGCTTACTGAGCTAAGCTAAATTCTGGGGACAGAAGAGAGGGCAGCAGACTTTTGGGAGCATACATATACCCTCTTCCAATTATTCGATGAAACGTGGATCTAGATAATTTCTGTGAAGAGGTATTGCAGATGTCATGAAAGTTCCTAAAGAGTTGACCTGAAACGATGGAGAGTATCCTTGGTAGGCTAGACCTAATCAGATAAACCCTTAAAAGGGGCTGGGTTCTTCCCAGAAAGAGATTCCCAACAGCAGCTGGGACCATAGTTGTTCTCCCTTTGCTGGATCTGTGCTCCCTGCCTGCCTGCCTGTGACAGCCCCTCGGGCCTGTACCTCTGGGGTTCCAGCTTGCTTGTGCTCTTCTCTTCCTGCCTGCCTGCCCACACATCTCAGAAATGCTTTGCCAGTGTCTACAGCAGTGTAAGCTGATTCCTTATCATAAATCTCTCTCTCCCTCTCTGTGTATGTATATACCTGTACATATGTGTATTTCTATGTGTATCCGTATGTGTATGGGTGTGTGTCTCTTCTATTGGTTCTATTTATGTGGTTGACCTTGGACTGATACACTGAGATTTTAAAATAATACTATAACCTCATTTAACATGCCTTTTATGCTCAGAACAGTTATCATTGCTTGTGAAATTAAGAAGGTATTATTTATAAATCTGTGCAGAAATCACCCAAATATATTTCATGAGGTCTGGTTGGCCCCTAGTTCATCATCTTTGACTAGCATCCTAGGTTAGACTGCGAAAGGCATCTGGCCACAGAGTGAATTGCCTGTGTGATTACACTGCTCGTGCTTGCAGCTTTTCTGGCTCTGTTCTGGAATGGTGGTCTTTCCAGCTGGCAGGATGGGAAAGCAGCACCATGCCAAGCTCTGCTGGAACATTTTAAAACAACATGCATATAACGTAATTAAGTAGGGATGACTGAAGACTTAATGCTTTCACTAGCTAGAGTCAAGTCGAAGTTGAACCCAGAAACTTCATCTTTGTATTTTTTTTTTAAATTTTATTTTTTATTCATCTTTGTATTTTTAAAGAGGAGAAAATAAAATTTTGTGGGAAACTTTGGACTCTTTGTTGTAATTCTTTTAATTTCATCAAACTACAGAAAATTCTTCAAACTCACTTGAATGGATTTTTATGACCTTGTTCATTATTCATTATGAGGGAACTGTGTATTTTAAAAAAAGATAAAATATAAGGAACTACGCATAGTAATAGTAGGCACCTATGACCACATTTTTGCATTTTTTTCCCCCCTCTGCTTCTCTGAACTGTCCTTTCACTGCTCTCTTGTGTCACAGGTGGCTGAACCCTGCAAACTCTGTCACTGGTTTCTTTGCCAAATGCCTTCTGCCAATTTCAGCCAAAGGAAGGCCCTGATGGGCAGGTGGGAGGAAGGAGAAACTTAGCCTATTTCTTGCCATTCTTCTCTGCCAGAGGGTCAGGATCTCTGGCAGGGGTTCTAGAAAGCCCTGTCCTGTGTAATGTTCTCACAGGGAAACTCTGCTTTTATTCTAGCTCCTCTAGAATGATGCTGCTCCAAATATCTTTTTTTTTTTTTTTTTTTTTAAAGAATTTCTTCCTACCTTATGTGTGGTAGTGACTTCCTGGTCTTTGATTATTTTTCTCTAGTTGTCCTTTCAGTTCGTTCAATACTTAATTAATTAGTTCCCACAAATGAAATTCTTCTATTAAACAGCCTGACAGAGGTACCCATTTCTTGGCAGTCTTCTGATAAATCCACTTACTTTATTAATACGTTGTAAATGCTTTTCCATGTCCATGTGTTCTAAGACTACATCGTATTTTTTTTATCATCTTTATTGAGGAATAATTTACATAGAGGAACATTCACCAATTTTAAGTGTACAACTTGACGAGTTTTGACAGACAGATAGAGACATATAACCACCACCACACTTCCGAGATAAACATTTCCATTACTCTCCAAAGTCCCTTGTGCTTTTTGTACAGTCAACTCTTTTCTCCCTATTCCTGTCTCTTCCAACCACTGACCTGCTTTCCATCATTATAGTTTTACTTTTTTAGAAAAGTACACCTACATGGAATCCTTCAAGGTGTTTGTTGTCTTTTGCGTCTGACTTTCATTTTGCCTACTGAGTTTGAGATTAATCAATGATGTTGTATGTATCGGTAGTATTCCTTTTAATTGTTGAGTCCACTGTATAAATAGGTTAGTTTGCTTTTGATTCCCCAGTTGTAGGATATTTGACTTATTCCCAGTTTTTTGCTCTATTATGAATAAAGCTTCTATGAACACTAGAGTACAAGTCTTTTTGTAGACATGTGTTTCATTTATTTTGGGTAAGTAGTTAGGGGCAGGATCTTTGGGTCTTATAGTAATTACATGTTTAACATTATAAGAAACGAACGCTATTTTCCCAAATGTCTATACCATTTTGCATTCCCACCAGTTTATGAGTACTCATTGTTTTACTTCCTTGCCATTACTTAGTATTGTCAGTCTTTGTAAGTTATTCTTTTGGTAGTTAAGTAGTGGTGTATTGTTGAGCTTTCATTTTCATTTCCCTAGTAGCTACTGATCTCTACCTGTGCTTATTTGTCATTTGTCTATGTCTTTGGTGAAGTAGCTCTTAAAATATTTGACTCCCTTTTAATAGAGCTGCTTGCTTTCTGATTGAACTGTCATAGTCACTGTTCTATTTCATGTACAACTCTTTTATTGTGTGTGTGCGTGTGTGTATAACAGTTATTTTCTCCCACTCTGTAGCTTCCATTTGTGTTTTCTTAACATTGTCTTTGAAGAGCAACATTTAAAAATTTTGACCTAAATCATATTTTAATGGTTATTTAGTAGTCCATCTTAGGAATTTGCCATAATGTGTTTGAGTTTCCACAGCTTTACTGCTATCACTACACTGTTTTGCTCCTTCTTGTCTTCATTTCTTCTATGAGTTAATTGTCATCTTATTTGGGAAAGTGCTATAATGATTCAGAATTGTCATATTTTTATCTGATAAAGAATAAGTATTTTTAACTCAGTGGGCTTCTTTATATTTGAATTTTTCATTGGGGGCATAGGCAAAAAAAACTAGTGCCTAAATCATATTAGTTAATTTTTTCCCAAGGTAAAATGCATTCTTTCTTTCTCCTTCCCTTTTAAAGCTGAGATCTTGGGGATTTTGTTTAAAAATGTTAAATACTGTGACTATCTTAAAAATTTTTTTGAATGTGTTAAGATCTTATTAATACTTCAGGATAAGTGTGTAGGGTCAATTGATCATGCATACTTATTTAATTAAATGATAGTAAAGGGATAGAAAGTTATGAGTGTAATAGGCCCAAAAGAATGAGAGGGAAGATAACAGCAGAAAAGCAATCTCAATAGTTCTTGGTTTTTTGTAACATGGAAATCACATGGAGAAGTAATAGCTGATTAGCAGAGAGGAGGAAGCAACCCTATGAATTTTACAGGGAGATATTAATGAGAAGCCAGCTGATTTCTTTGCAGAAATTTGGAACCTAAGAATTAGCAAATGGTAGTCGTTTTGGTACGCTTGCGTACAGGTTCTTCTAGCTAGACATATATCCTTAGCAGGGAGAAAAATGGAGATTTTATCCTTAGAGACATGACAGATCCCTGAAAATAGATCCCAGATACTATACTTTGGATGTTCTTTTAGTAGGAGGAAAAAAAAACAAATCAGCTTTACAATCCTTGCAGTGAAGCCCCTCCTCCTACTCCTTCAGCATCTACTTAACTTCTTTGTGTTCCAAGTTAAAAATTAGTGAATTACCAATGATCACAGACTTTTAAGGAAAACTTAATGTCTAAAAAAGAAAAAAAAAAACCATGAATCTGTAAGAAGCAGATAATAAGGGAATAAGAAAAACATCTAAAAACATCTTTAAGGAATATTATAGGTTAAATAAATGGTACATACCAATTTAGCCAACAAAATGAAGTTGGTTTGAAATAGATATTTAGATGACAAAAAAAAAAAAAAATAACCCTCCTGGAAATAAAGAGAGAATAGCCAAAATTTAAAAAAAATAATTGAAGAGTTGGATGATAAGGTCAAAGAAATATTTCCAAGAATAATCCAAAAGAGGAGTAAAGATGGCGGAGAAGTAGCAGGCTGAGACTACTTCGGGTAGCGGGAGATCAGCTAAATAGCTTATCTAAAGATTGCAAACACCTACAAATCCAACGGGAGATTGAAGAGAAGAAGAACAGCAATTCCAGAAACAGAAAATCAACCACTTTCTGCAAGGTAGGACTGGCGGAGAAGTGAATCCAAAGCGACGGGAAGATAGACCGCGGGGGGAGGGGCCGGCTCCCGGCGAGCGGCGGAGCAACGGAGCAAAATCAGGACTTTTAAAAGTCTGTTCCGCTGAGGGACATCGCTCCAGAGGCTTAACTGGAAGCCCAGGCGGGGTCAGCGCGGCCTCAGGTCCCGCAGGGTCGCAGAAGGATCGGGGGTGTCTGCGTGTCGCAGAGCTTACCGGTATTAGAACGGGGAAGCCGGCTGCAGAGACAGAGCCGAGGAGTGACTCTCAGCTCAGGGTTGCCTTGAACCGGTCGCAGGCTCGGTCAGCTCGGAGCGCGGCCGGAGGCCAGGGTGACGGGAGTCATTTGGCGCTGTTCTCTGAGGGCGCACTGAAGAGTGGGGCCCCGGGCTCTCGGCTCCTCCGGGCCGGACACCGGGAGGCCGCCATCTTTATTCCCGTCCTCCGGACTCTACGGAAAGCGCTCAGGGAACAAAAGCTCCCGAAAGCAAACCCGAGCGGATGACTCAGCGCGGCCCCGGATAAGGGCGGTGCAACTCCGCCTGGGGCAAAGACGCTTGAGAATCACTACAACGGGCCCCTCCCCCAGAAGATCTACGGGAAACCCAGCCAGGACCAAGTTCACCTACCAAGGAGAGCGGCGGAATTCCAGAGGAGAAGAAAGCAAAGCACGGAACTCATGGCTTTCTCCCCATGATTTTTTAGCCTTGCAGTTAATTTAATTTTTTTTTCTTTTTCAATTTTTTTTTTCTTTTTCTCTTCTTCTGCTAAATTTTTTTTAACTTTTACCATTTTCTTTTTTTTAACGTTTTTTAAATAGTTTATCTAATATATATATATTTTTTCCTCTTTTTATATTTTTTTCTTTATCGGCTTTCTTTTTTTAATAGTTTTTTTTTTCTTTCTTTCTGAACCCCTTTTTATCCCCTTTCTCCCCCCTCACAATTCAGGATCTCTTCTGATTTGGCTAAAGCATATTTTCCTGGGGTTGTTGCCACCCTTTTAGTATTTTACTTGCACCTTCATAAACTCTTATCTGGACAAAATGACAAGGCGGAAAAATTCACAACAAAAAAAAGAACAAGAGGCAATACCAAAGGCTAGAGACCTAATCAATACAGACATTGGTAATATGTCAGATATAGAGTTCAGAATGATGATTCTCAAGGTTCTAGCCGGGCTTGAAAAAGGCATGGAAGATATTAAAGCAACCCTCTCGGGAGATATAAAAGCCCTTTCTGGAGAAATAAAAGAACTAAAATCTAACCAAATTGAAATAAAAAAAGCTATTAATGAGGTGCAATCAAAAATGGAGGCTCTCACTGCTAGGATAAATGAGGCAGAAGAAAGAATTAGCGATATAGAAGACCAAATGACAGAGAATAAAGAAGCTGAGCAAAAGAGGGACAAACAGCTACTGGACCACGAGGGGAGAATTCGAGAGATAAGTGACACCATAAGACGAAACAACATTAGAATAATTGGGATTCCAGAAGAAGAGGAAACAGAGAGGGGAGCAGAAGGTATATTGGAGAGAATTATTGGAGAGAATTTCCCCAATATGGCAAAGGGAACAAGCATCAAAATCCAGGAGGCTCAGAGAACCCCCCTCAAAATCAATAAGAATAGGTCTACACCCCGTCACCTAATAGTAAAATTGACAAGTCTTAGTGACAAAGAAAAGATCCTGAAAGCAGCCCGGGAAAAGAAGTCTGTAACGTACAATGGTAAAAATATTAGATTGGCAGCAGACTTATCCACAGAGACCTGGCAGGCCAGAAAGAGCTGGCATGATATATTCAGAGTACTAAATGAGAAAAATATGCAGCCAAGAATACTATATCCAGCTAGGCTATCATTGAAAATAGAAGGAGAGATTAAAAGCTTCCAGGACAAACAAAAACTGAAAGAATTTGCAAATACCAAACCAGCTCTACAGGAAATATTGAAAGGGGTCCTCTAAGCAAAGAGAGACCCTCAAAGTAGTAGATCAGAAAGAAACAGAGACAATATACAATAACAGTCACCTTACAGGCAATACAATGGCACTAAATTCATATCTCTCAATACTTACCCTGAATGTTAATGGGCTAAATGCCCCAATCAAAAGACACAGGGTATCAGAATGGATAAAAAAACAAAAACCATCTATATGTTGCCTACAAGAAACTCATCTTACACCCGAAGACACCTCCAGGTTTAAAGTGAGGGGGTGGAAAAGAATTTACCATGCTAATGGACATCAGAAGAAAGCAGGAGTGGCAATCCTTATATCAGATCAATTAGATTTTAAGCCAAAGATTATAATAAGAGATGAGGAAGGACACTATATTATACTCAAAGGAACTGTCCAACAAGAAGATCTAACAATTTTAAATATCTATGCCCCTAACGTGGGAGCAGCCAACTATATAAACCAATTAATAACAAAATCAAAGAAACACATCGACAAGAATACAATAATAGTAGGGGATTTTAACACTCCCCTCACTGAAATGGACAGATCATCCAAGCAAAAGATCAACAAGGAAATCAAGGCCTTAAATGACACACTGGACCAGATGGACATCACAGATATATTCAGAACATTTCATCCCAAAGCAACAGAATACACATTCTTCTCTAGTGCACATGGAACGTTCTCCAGAATAGATCACATTCTTGGTCCTAAATCAAGTCTCAACCGGTATCAAAAGATTGGGATCATTCCCTGCATATTTTCAGACCACAATGCTCTAAAGCTAGAACTCAATAACAAGAGGAAATTTGGAAAGAACCCAAATACATGGAGACTAAACAGCATCCTTCTAAAGAATGAATGGGTCAACCAGGAAATCAAAGAAGAATTGAAAAAATTTATGGAAACAAATGATAATGAAAACACAATGGTTCAGAATCTGTGGGACACAACAAAGGCAGTCCTGAGAGGAAAATATATAGCGGTACAAGCCTTTCTCAAGAAACAAGAAAGGTCTCAGGTACACAACCTAACCCTACACCTAAAGGAGCTGGAGAAAGAACAAGAAAGAAACCCTAAACCCAGCAGGAGAAGAGAAATCATAAAGATCAGAGCAGAAATCAATGAAATAGAAACCAAAAAAACAATAGAACAAATCAACGAAACTAGGAGCTGGTTCTTTGAAAGAATTAATAAGATTGATAAACCCCTGGCCAGACTTATCAAAAAGAAAAGAGAGAGGACCCAAATAAATAAAATCATGAATGAAAGAGGAGAGATCACAACGAACACCAAAGAAATACAGACAATTATAAGAACATACTATGAGCAACTCTACGCCAACAAATTTGACAATCTGGAAGAAATGGATGCATTCCTAGAGACATATAAACTACCACAACTGAACCAGGAAGAAATAGAAAGCCTGAACAGACCCCTAACCAGTAAGGAGATTGAAACAGTCATCAAAAATCTCCAAACAAACAAAAGCCCAGGGCCAGACGGCTTCCCGGGGGAATTCTACCAAACATTTAAAGAAGAACTAATTCCTATTCTCCTGAAACTGTTCCAAAAAATAGCAATAGAAGGAAAACTTCCAAACTCATTTTATGAGGCCAGCATCACCTTGATCCCAAAACCAGACAAGGATCCCAACAAAAAAGAGAACTACCGACCAATATCCTTGATGAACACAGATGCAAAAATTCTCGCCAAAATACTAGCCAATAGGATTCAACAGTACGTTAAAAGGATTATTCACCACGACCAAGTGGGATTTATTCCAGGGCTGCAAGGCTGGTTCAACATCCGCAAATCAATCAATGTGATACAACACATTAATAAAAGAAAGAAGAAGAATCATATGATACTCTCCATAGATGCTGAAAAAGCATTTGACAAAGTACAGCATCCCTTCCTGATCAAAACTCTTCAAAGTGTAGGGATAGACGGCACATACCTCAATATTATCAAAGCCATCTATGAAAAACCCACCGCAAATATCATTCTCAATGGAGAAAAACTGAAAGCTTTTCCGCTAAGGTCAGGAACACGGCAGGGATGTCCGTTATCACCACTGCTATTCAACATAGTACTAGAAGTCCTAGCCTCAGCAATCAGACAACAAAACGAAATTAAAGGCATCCAAATCGGCAAAGAAGAAGTCAAACTATCACTCTTCGCAGATGATATGATACTCTATGTGGAAAACCCAAAAGACTCCACTCCAAAACTGCTAGAACTTGTACAGGAATTCAGTAAAGTGTCAGGATATAAAATCAATGCACAGAAATCAGTTGCATTTCTCTACACCAACAACAAGACAGAAGAAAGAGAAATTAAGGAGTCCATCCCATTTACAATTGCACCCAAAACTATAAGATACCTAGGAATAAACCTAACCAAAGAGACTAAGAATCTATACTCAGAAAACTATAAAGTACTCATGAAAGAAATTGAGGAAGACACAAAGAAATGGAAAAATGTTCCATGCTCCTGGATTGGAAGAATAAATATTGTGAAAATGTCTATGCTACCTAAAGCAATCTACACATTTAATGCAATTCCTATCAAAGTACCATCCATTTTTTTCAAAGAAATGGAACAAATCATCCTAAAATTTATATGGAACCAGAAAAGACCTCGAATAGCCAAAGGAATATTGAAAAAGAAAGCCAAAGTTGGTGGCATCACAATTCCGGACTTCAAGCTCTATTACAAAGCTGTCATCATCAAGACAGCATGGTACTGGCACAAAAACAGACACATAGATCAATGGAACAGAATAGAGAGCCCAGAAATGGACCCTCAACTCTATGGTCAACTCATCTTCGACAAAGCAGGAAAGAATGTCCAATGGAACAAAGACAGCCTCTTCAATAAATGGTGTTGGGAAAATTGGACAGCCACATGCAGAAAAATGAAATTGGATCATTTCCTTACACCACACACGAAAATAGACTCAAAATGGATGAAGGATCTCAATGTGAGAAAGGAATCCATCAAAATCCTCGAGGAAAACACAGGCAGCAACCTCTTCGACGTCAGCCGCAGCAACATCTTCCTAGGAACATCACCAAAGGCAAGGGAAGCAAGGGCAAAAATGAACTTTTGGGATTTTATCAAGATCAAAAGCTTTTGCACAGCAAAGGAAACAGTTAACAAAACCAAAAGACAACTGACAAAATGGGAGAAGATATTTGCAAATGACATATCAGATAAAGGGCTAGTGTCCAAAATCTATAAAGAACTTAGCAAACTCAACACCCAAAGAACAAAGAATCCAATCAAGAAATGGGCAGAGGACATGAACAGACATTTCTGCAAAGAAGACATCCAGATGGCCAACAGACACATGAAAAAGTGCTCCATATCACTCGGCATCAGGGAAATACAAATCAAAACCACCATGAGATATCACCTCACACCAGTCAGAATGGCTAAAATTAACAAGTCAGGAAATGACAGATGCTGGCGAGGATGCGGAGAAAGGGGAACCCTCCTACACTGTTGGTGGGAATGCAAGCTGGTGCAACCACTCTGGAAAACAGCATGGAGGTTCCTCAAAATGTTGAAAATAGAACTACCCTATGACCCTGCAATTGCACTGCTGGGTATTTACCCTAAAGATACAAACGTAGTGATCCGAAGGGGCACATGCACCCGAATGTTTATAGCAGCAATGTCTACAATAGCCAAACTATGGAAAGAACCTAGATGTCCATCTACAGACGAATGGATAAAGAAGAAGTGGTATATATACACAATGGAATACTATGCAGCCATCAAAAGAAATGAAATCTTGCCATTTGCGACGACGTGGATGGAACTAGAGGGTATCATGCTTAGCGAAATAAGTCAATCGGAGAAAGACAACTATCATATGATCTCCCTGATATGAGGGAGAGGAGATGCAACATGGGGGGTCGAGGGGGTAGGAGAAGAGTAAATGAAACAAGATGGGATTGGGAGGGAGACAAACCATAAGTGACTCTTAATCTCACAAAACAAACTGAGGGTTGATGGGGGGAGGGGGTTGGGAGAGGGGGTGGGGTTATGGATATCGGGGAGGGTATGTGCTATGGTGAGTGTTGTGAAGTGTGTAAACCTGGCGATTCGCAGACCTATACCCCTGGGGATAAAAATATATGTTTATAAAGCTGTAAAAAAAAAAAAAAAAAAAAAAGAAAGAAAGGATGAATCCCCAAGTTTTGTAGCAACATGGACGGGACTGGAAGAGATTATGCTGAGTGAAATAAGTCAAGCAGAGAGAGTCAATTATCATATGTTTCACTTATTTGTGGAGCATAACAAATAGCATGGAGGACAAGGGGAGATGGAGAGGAGAAGGGAGTTGAGGGAAATTGGAAGGGGAGGTGAACCATGAGAGACTATGGACTCTGAAAAACGATCTGAGAATTTTGAAGGGTGGGGGGTGGGAGGTTGGGGGCACCAGGTGGTGGGTATTGTAGAGGGCACGGATTGCATGGAGCACTGGGTGTGGTGCAAAAATAATGAATACTGTTATGCTGAAAAAAATAAAAAAATTAAAATAAAAAAAATAATAAAATAAAAAAAAAAGAATAATCCAAAAGGATCAGAGGGGAAACTAAAACCAGAAGAGAGGTTTTGGATATTTAAAGTCTTATCAATTGGATTATAGAAACAAAGAACAGTGAAAGCAACATGAAGGAAGTTAGGATAGAAATAATACAAGAAAAATTTTCCAAACTGAGGGACATAAGCCTCCAAGTGAGAAGTCCAGCACAATGAAAGAAAAAAAAAGCCAATGTTAAGCCATGTTATCATGAAATTTTAGTAACTTAGAAATAAAGAGAAGATTTTTAAGCTTCCGGAAGGGAGAAAGATAGTCCACATACAAGTGATCTGAGTGAAACAAGATCTCTTAATGCTGAAATCAGAAGCAGGAAACAGTAAAACAATTGTTACAGTATTGATAGTGAGGATGATTTTCAATTATCCATTAAGGATAATTGAAAGATGTTTCAAACATGCAAAAAATTCAGAACCCATAAGTTTAACACGTACTTTCTTAAAAAAACTTACTGGAGGCTATACTTAAGCAGATTAAGGAATAAACTAAAAAAGTGAAAGACGTAGGGTTAATGAAGAGGAGACCCAACACGGGGACATCCAAGGATGTCAGTAAAGGGAAATCCTAGGACTTCTACAGTGCAGCAGAGCCAAAGAGCAAGCAATCTAGATTGAAAGAAACCTTTGAGAGGCTTTGGAAGGAAAACTACAGTGGAAAAAAAGGCAAAATGACGCATGTGATTTTGTAATACATGTATATATTTATATAGATATCACTCCAGGTTTTGTATAGTGCTTTTCCAGACATGATAATGTAAACACTAACTTTTACTTAATATATGTTAACATTTATATGCCAGTATTTAAATTACATATTTATTAATAATACATGACTTTTATCTAATAGTTAATATATTAGCATACATATATGTATTCATTGAGAGTGTACAGGTTAGATGTGGAAGTGGGATGATGGTGGTATGGGAGAGATAAAAGGGGCTTCGAGGGAAAATACAGAAGTAAATAATAGAAGACACACTCTAAGAGTTAAAAGTCATGAACCTGAAGGAGTGGATATTGGGAGTGGGGAGGGATAGGATAGGGTTTGTCATTTTCCCTTATAAACCTCTTAATACAAAAAATTTAGTACATGAATTACTTTGAAAAATTTATTTTTGAAATTATCATATTGTACACTTTAAATATATACCATTTTTATTCCAAAAAATTCAGGCCCAAGATATATATCTCCTATTATCACCATTAATTTCTGTCTAATTTCTAAGGGGACTATATAAAATAAAATGAAAATCTTTTGATGAATCTTAACTGTGTTTACATAAATCGACACTGCTTATATTTCAACAGCAAAGTTGCTTTAATACATTCCTGGTTTACAGTATCATTTTTATGATTTTCATAAGTCAGTAATCCTAACACAAGATTAGTCATTCAAGTCATTCAGGTTAGTAGTTAGGTTTAGACTCAATTTCTGTAACATTTCTCATGGTACAGAGTTTTAGATTTCTACTGTCCCTTGACTGTGATATTACAGTAACATTTAGATTCATGTAGTGTATGTGCCTAAATCTTAGCAATCACCCCAAAATGTCCCTTGGCAGGAAGAAAGAGTAACCTACGTATTTGTTTGAAGTTATTGAATTACAGAAGTAGTATGATTCCTTTCTTGGTTATGGAGTGAAACAAGTGCAAAAACCTCACTTGTGGGCATGATGATGGAGCAGGTTATATTAACCTTTTCAACGAGACATTTGGGACAGGCAGTTAATCTATGAAGCCATCAACTGGAAAAAGACATCAAATCCTTACTGCTCTATTGAAGAACTGTCTGAAATGATATATATGTATATATATTTGGGTGGTAAGGAGAAGTAAGACTCCTTTTGAAAATTAAAACAGTAGTTCTTAACCTTGTTTGTGAAAAGTGGCCCTAAAAGATTTTTCCTCGTTGATGAGAGTGTTTGCTTTACTGCGTCTGATGTAGTTGGATAAAATTTCTAAGTTATGTCCTCAACTACAGGAGAGTGGAGCCATGCTGTGAATCTGCAGACCTGGCGGCCTTATAATATTATTTATAAGGGTTGGTATTTGAGACCAATAATGGGAAAACTTAGGTGGGCAGGGAATGGAAGTCCTGATTTTTGTGCTGCTTATTCATTATTTCAAGGCCTCTAGATCATATTGACCTGAGAGAACTTTCCATATCAAAAGAGATGGGCCTGTACTAACTGTTTTTATTCTAAAGGTTAGAGCAGCTATTGTGTCATGATGGAAATTAAAGTAAGCTGGAGAAAGTGTTCTCATTGTGATTATAAAGACTGAGAAAAAACTTTTTAATGGGGAAGGAAAAATGACTTTATTGCTTTAGAGGAACAGAAAATACTTGTTTGAAGTTAAAAGAGGAGGGATCAATCAAGAAAGCTCTAGTGGTACTCTGAAAGAAGGTTGGAGGGGAGTGTTGAAAATCCCAAAACGAGAAGTGCTGCACAGTTCAGAAAACTAAATTAAAAGTTGACTAAAAATTTTGATGGGACTGTGGATTCTGGTCTGCATTTTTCCATGTCCTCAATACGTGCATACAGTATTACATACTCCTCCAATTGGATGGAGGGCGGTACAAAGCAGAAGTAGGGGACAGATAGTTGATCCAGATTGTTTTCAGTTAGAGATGTTCAGGTAGAGCCAAAGAATACTTTCCATGGATCCATTCATTTTCATGCAGATTTTTTTTTCCCTAGGTAAAAGGAAGATTCAGGACTGTTTTCTTGTATCTGAACGCTGACTGTTGGATTAGTCAATGAAATGTTACCACTGTCTGCTCATTTACTGAGCTTAGAAGTTGACTTGCTTGAGCTTCAGGGCATATGGAACCAGCAGGATTCCCAGAAGAACCCTTACAGGTTTGTACTGGCACACCTCAAAGCAAAAGCCGAATATGGGATTACTGTGAATTGAGAAGTGCAACATCTGGGGACATTAAATGGCCAGTTTTTAATTGGCAAGCTCAGCATTCAAATGAAATTTTAATAGTGTTTGCCAAATTTCGTTCATGAATGTTGACACTTATATTCAAATATTGGGACCTAAGTGATTTTGTACAGTAACTGTCTCCCAAATTATTTTAAGTTATAACAATGTAGCTGCTTTTTGAAAATGATGATTTCTGTGTTCTAAAACATTTAGATGATCTCTAGGACAGACTTGCATGACTCTACATCTGTGTCTTATCT
Source organism: Lutra lutra (assembly GCF_902655055.1). NCBI lineage: Eukaryota > Metazoa > Chordata > Mammalia > Carnivora > Mustelidae > Lutra > Lutra lutra. The sequence continues at coordinate 15,249,087 of NC_062289.1, forward strand.
ATGCTGGGAAATGATTATGTAAGAAAAATTATGACTGGAATGTGCTAGGATCTGTGCTAGGTTCTCTCTCTCTCTCTCTCCCTATTTCTTTAGAGCCTATAGCCAGTTTGGGCGTCTTGGTAGAATATCTGGGTAGACTGATTGTCTCTTATAAATTCCATTGTTTGGTCTAAAGTCCCCTGAAAAAATTGGTAGCTTTTGGCACTGTCGAAAGTATGTCATTGATACAAACTTGTCTTTCTTTTCTCTCTTTATTTCCTTGTTTCCCCTCCTTGACTGGCCTAGATTCACACCAAATGCGAAGAAGTATTAATAAAGTGATAGGGTATTATTAATATGGAGGTGAAAAGGAGATTTAATATTTAAAGTAAATTGGTATGAGCATAGAAGGATGAATACATATGAAACCCTAGCATCTGTACCTACTTTGCTAAAGTTTTGGTATTTTCCAGTTAAGGTAAAATCGCCTAGAGTGTCCATAGTATTGCAGAATATTCTAGCTGGTTCTTTCATTTATTGCCTCAAAGTTTATTTTTATTTTTATTTTATTTATTTTAAAGATTTTATTTATTTATTTCACAGAGAGAGAGAGAGATCACAAGTAGGTAGAGGGGCAGGCAGAGAGAGAGGGAAGCAGGCTCCTTGCTGAGCAGAGAGCCCAATGCAGGGCTCGATCCCAGGACCCTGAGGTCATGACCTGAGCTGAAGGCAGAGGCTTAACCCACTGAGCCACCCAGGCACCCCAACAATTTATTTTTAAAAAATAACTTCTATCTTTCCCATGTTTTTTCCCATGTTAATCTAATGTCATTAACATGTGAGTTTAGAAAACATGGACCCATTCAGCCCAATGTTGATGTTTTGGCAATATTGAAAGTCACAGGATATTAGAAGACACATAGACACGGAGATGTGACAGACTTCCTTCTGTGACCCTTTTGTAGTCTGAGAGCCTAGAACATAGAAGGAACTGATTGAAAGGAGACTACAGAAAGCAGTGTAATAATATAGATCATGAATTTTTCATGAAGGTTAAATTTTCGTGCTCCAGGTTGTACCGGACTTTGCTTCAGCGGTGTAGTGGAGTTCAAGTAGACACCTGGGTTCTAAGCTTCTGGAAGGCAAATATTATTTGTGTTAGTTTTGTGCTGTCTGGTAGTATAAGGGACCAAAGTTATTGAGGGTGATTTGATCTTAGTATACTAGTACTTGCCACATAGACGTGTGTTTTTGAGTGCTGTATGATTTTCTATTGCTTTTAAACTCTCTTTTACCCAGAATTAACCTTGACATGGAGCAGCCCTTCAGAGGGAGTGAATTTTTGGTACTGATTCTACCAGAGATTGTGATTTATTGATATTTATTCCTGTTTTCAGTAGAATAAGAGTCAAAGTTCTATTCTTGCTCATTTTCAGAATCTCCATTGACATCAACAAGAACAGTTATTGGTGAATACAGAATGTTCCACGTTATAACCCACCAAACAAAAAAACATGTTTTGTTATTTAGCTCAGTAAAATGTATTTCCTCTTTTTTTTCTTTTACCTAACTTACCCCTCCCCTGAAATTTATTCTGGTTATTATTATTTTTTTTTTTAAAGAAAAATCTGTGTTGGGGGCCTATCCACTAAAAGGGCTTTAATTTTTTTGACAGAACAAGTTTTTGAAGCAAAATTAGTGTGTTAGAGCTTCTTGTCAAAACAGTAAATGAACCTTTTAATATTGCTAATAGCTGTCATTATAAGAAAAACATAGGACATTGTAGGTTGGAGTGGCTTTTTACACGAAAGCCTATTCCGGTTCAAAGTCAAAGAAATGCTATAGTTATAACAATATGAATACAGTCAAAATACAGTGCATCATGGTCTGCTTTTTAATTTATTATGAGACCTCTTCTGTCACAGACTTCAACAGGCTGCACCTTTTTCATGTCTGCATCATGTAAGAACGGTGCCATTTTTTCTTTAACAGACAGTGAAATGTCACTGGTAAATCATTACCCTCATCCCCTCAAATAACTCAAATCTTGCCTGTCAAAATGCAGGAAGGAATTCACATGATTACAAATAAGCTTATCATCACCAATCTCAGGAAACAGTGGATACTGCCAGACTGACAAGGAGACCAAGCTCATTTCAAACTAGGAGAGGAATTGGCTTTTACCAGGCTGAACATCTCCCATGGGCACAACAATAACCTGCCACATTCCATGTTGTACCCCTGGTACCTTTTGTTTTTCTCTTAGTGATCATAGAGATGAGCTGAGACCTCTACAGTCTCCAAACAACCCTTCCTTATGACTAAACATGCGTCTTTGTTAGAAATCTTGGCACTCCTGTTGCTTCCAGAAGTGAGCAGAGAGTTATTTGGACCTCCTGGGTTGTTCTCTAGCCAACCAGTGTCCTAGCCATAGTCATTCACTGTCTTTATTCCTAAGCCATATAACAAAAGCAGACACCAGCAGTGCTGTATCTAGTTCCTGGTACTATGTACTAATTCTCTTCAAGCCAGAACGGTGCTAACTGTGCCAAGCACATATCTCTTGTTTGGTTTTCCTTTGCATGATTTCTTCTGTTAAAGATTCAAGTGACTCTTGGAGTGGATTTATATACCTGTTTGGAATAGTCGCTGACTTTTCCATTGGTGAATGTGCCCTTACCTCTGTATAGGAAGCCAAGAGCAATTAGTATTCCAGTTGAGATCAGATTATAGCAAATGATATAAGCATATGGCCAAATAATCCTTTTAGGCCAGAATCTACTTACTAGTTTTCACTTCTGGAATCAATAAAGAAATCAATTCTGTCAAAAAAGAAAATTCAATAAGAAAATCCTTTACTATATAACTGTAATTATAGATGAGAAATTTCTTTTGTAAAAGGAAAAAAAGAGCATAAATATAGTAACTCCCTTATAGATCATTCAACAGAACATGAAATAGCTATGCAAACAAAAATGACTATTTTTCATTATTCCTTACACAGAAATTCACAAGGGAAGAATTTTAACATTTTTTTGTTCCTGACTAAATCATTGTGATATGCCGTCACAGTAGTTTATATACAGAAAAGGAAAAGTATTATAAATGTGTTGGGTAAAGCAGTAATTTAAAAACTAGATGCTCTTCTTTCAACACATTGATTCAATCATTAAAGCTCCCATCTGTGAGCAGGTTTAGAAAATATTGAACTGAGCAGCTCCCCACCCCCAGTGTCTTTGGCACCATAGAAACCATGTTCTCACAGTCCAGATTACCTGTTTAGTGACCTGATTATCAACATCCACTTCGTGTGAATTCTGCTTGAATATACCCAGGGTATTGTTGACTTTGTATGATAAATGGAGAATTGTTTGCTGGAGAGCGGGTTTACATTTGATTAATTTTATCATTCTTCCAAGGCGGTTTTGCTCTTGATGCACAACCTCAAATTCTAATACTGTACTCTCATTGGAATCCAGGTCATGAATGTGAAAAGTAATTATTTCATTTATACAATAATTAATTGATAGGATTTAGCATGTTAAATAAAGTGTTGCATTTTTATAACATTAAGGCCTCGTGTCTTTAACCTTAGCATTTTTGCTCAAGTAGGAGAATGAATTAGCCCATTTGCCAGCACCTGCTTCACCCCGTGTAGACTTTCAATGCATGGAAATTCCACGGATTTCCAAAAATGCTTTTTTCAGGGAGGAGGGAAGCATGGTCATGATGAAGCATGAAAACAGTTAGATGCTCACTCTTACAGATGCATTTGGGAAATTTTTTTAAAACAAAATTTTAAGTCAAAGTCTCATTATGAATAAGGTGTTAACAAAAAGGAAGTAAATGACAAAAATTAAGCATAGGATCAGATATTTTTCGCATCTTAAAAATCACATTATTGTATGATAAAACCTCGTAGGCTAGCTGGATTAATTTACTCATGCTTCACTCACATGTGTTCTCTTTGTGGGAGGGGGTTCAGCTGGGATTATTGTTAACACATCTAATTTCACGAACAGGGAATTTTGACATAGGATTCATGTTGTGGGTGGGGGGCGTGCTGGTGAATTTATTAAATTGTGTGGTTCATGATATTTTTTGCTGGTGACAAAGTCCTTAGTTTGTATCAAGTTCTCTAAAGAGCTCATGCCCCATAGGTTTAAGATGTCTGCTCATCACCAATAAAGGATGATAAACCACATTTTGTTCATGAAGTCACTAATCCCTAGCCAGCGCCCAAATCTGGAAGTTAAGCCTCTCTGAAAGATTTCATTGTATTCTGTCAAGTTACGTGTATTTTTAAATTCCCACTCATTCAGGGGCTTGTCTGGTCTCAGTGTTCTGAGCTAGAAACCAGGAAGTCATGGTTGCTGGATTTTGCTTTGTCACTTTCAGCCACCGATCAGCCAGTCACATCTTATGGATTCAGCATCATACATAGCTCTCGAAATTTGCAATTTCTTTATGTCTTCAAACATCCCCATAATTTCTCACTGAGATGATAGTATTTGCTTCTAAATGGATTGCTGCATAGAATCCAAGACAAGTGATTTTTCTAATGTACAAATCGGATTAAATAACACCCCTTGCTGTTTAAAACCTCTGTGCCTTCCATCTGTTCTCTCACGGAGATAGTGTTACCATGGCACAGGTATAAACTCTTGTGATGTAATGTATGACAGTGAATGAAGAGCATTTTGATTTCATTTTCTCTCTGTTATGACTTCCTAAAACAAATTTCCGGTGATAGAACGGCCCGTCTTTCACTGTACCATCCTTCTAAGTGACAATTCGGTACAGATGCAGATGAAAGAATTTGTCACATGGGAAATAGCCACATAGGTAATTTGGACCAGATTGTTCTCTGTCATGGCTTTCCAGAAGAAGTCATGTTTATTTGAGATCTTAAGGGGATAGTATGAGAATAGAAGGAGAAAGAGTGTTCTAAGCAGAGCATATACCACTTTTAATACTATCACCTGGCAAATGTCTATCTTCCACACTAAGTTATAATTTCTTAAAGTTAAGGACAATCTCATATTTAATGTTCAATATTTATATTCATGGAGTTTTGACTATTTGTGGTTGATACGCCTTTACGACTCCATATATTCATACCTTTGCAATGTGACTTTGCAGTACTTCCTACTAGACGTAGTCTCTTCCCTATCTCCTTGACATTGGGCTGGTTTTGTGACTTCCTTTGACCAACAGACTGTATCAGAAGTGATGTGTCAGCTGAGCATCTAGGCCTCAGGAGACTTCGCAAGCTCATTTCTCTGCAGTTCATACCTAGCTTCTTAGTAAATAAATAAGCCAGGGCTAGCTTGTTGGAGGTGAGAGATAACACAGGATCAGAAATGAATCTTCCCACTTGAAGCCGTCCTAAACCAGTCAGCCTTCTTTGGACCTGGTTGCTGATTGTAGGCATGTGAACAAGCCCAGCCTAAGTTAGAGGAACCAGCCCAGCTCAAATTGCCAACACACAGAATCATTAGCTAAATAAATTAGTGACTTAAAAAAAAAAGATTTTATTTATTTATTTGACAGAGAGAGGGACATCAAGAGAGAGAACACAAGGAGGGGTAGTGGGAGAGGGAGAAGTAGGCTTCTTGCCAAAGAGGGAGCCCAATGCAGGGCTTGATCCCAGGATCCTGGGGTCATGACCTGAGCCAAAGGCAGAACCTTAACAACTGAGCTACCCAGTGCTCCTAAATTATTGACTTTTTAAAGCCACATGGATTTGGGGTAGTTTGAAAGGCATTCAAAGCTAACTTGTGCATCATTTAAACTTATAAAGCAAAATCAATCTTGAGAAATAAATATTATGTTTAAATGTACCTGATAAAACTGAATTGACTGAATTAATTATTACCTTAGTACCATCCTGGATTTAAAACTACAAATTTACAACTTGAAGGTGGGAGATTAGTTGGTTATTTGGAAGTCAGTCTGTCTGTCTCTTTTTCCCTTTGGAAGAACATTTCATACTCTGCCTCTCTTTTTATGCTCAGTATTAACCAATAGTAACTGAGTAATAAGTAAGGGCTTGATAAAATTTGATCAGGTATTTTGACAATATTAAACATCTAGAACCATTTTGAAGAAAACAATTTCAGTACAGGAAACCTAATGTTATTAAATTCAAAAGTCTGAGCAAAAACCATGTTACCTAGTAACCTGTGTATCTTCATCTTTTCTTGATTCACTCTTAATTAATTAACAACCATGTAAGTAAACAAGTATCTGTTACAAGCTGGGCATAGTCTTAGATTCTACCATGGGGGAAGTGAAGATAAGTGTCCTCCTTTTACAAGCTTATAATTTATTTTGGGTGTCAGACCTATGACCTTGAATTACAAATTTTGAAATATGACCTTGAGCCTTGAATTATAAACTGTAATTCCAGGCAGAATAGGTAAGGGCATAATAAAAGAGGTAAAAGTGAAGTGAAGAGGAAAATTATTAATCTGACTAAAGAAACTGAGAAGACTTTATGGAATAGTCAGTTTCTAAACCACACTTTGAATGATTAATGACATTTTCATAGGGAGAGAAGGTTGAAAAAGACATTCTGTGTTGGCATGACAAAACAAACAAAAACTTGGAGGCTTTTGAGTATGTGATGCACATAAGCAATTGGAATGATGAGACCCAAGGTCGAGGGGCTGAGGGGTGATGGAAGGTCATTTGTTATATGGTGACCTACTTCATAATTTTAAGAAGTAAATGTCAAATAAATCAGAGATAACAATATAACTACCTTTTGGGAAAAAAAATACTTTGAGGGGAGAAAAGTAGAGCACTGCCATATCTAGAGGGGAATTTAGGAGAAAAAAATGTAAAGAAAATGATATTTTTTAACAGCATGTTTATAGACTGAAAACAATGATCCAGTAGATGAGGAAAGACTTAGGCTTGTGGAAGAGAAACTGTAGAAGAAAAGTTCATGGATGGCTGACAGAGGGTGAGATTTGAAGTACAAGTTGAGGGATTTTCTCTTCTGAGGAGATGGGAGCATTTCTTCCATCAATATGGGCGGGAAATCAGTTGACATCTACAGAGAAGATTTGTAGATTTGTCATGGAAAGAAGTTATGTGGTGGAATTTTAGAGAACGTGGATCAACTGATATTTAGATTCAGAGAAATCAGATCAATTGATATTCTGGAGTCCTTGCTCCTTGGTGGGGTGACTGTTCTTTCCTGCAGTACTCAGTGGCTAAGTATTCTGGGGAGAGAGTTAGTTACTCCAGTCGCATATGGGCTATGATAAGCCTTTTAATAATACCCGTCCTGCAGTTCACAATGGCTTCTCATTCTCACTGCCTTAATTCGGGCCTTGTCTCTAGTCTCCACCAACCTACTTCTACCTTCCATACTGAGACCAAAGTGATTTTTATTTTTATTTATTTATTTATTTATTTATTTTTTAAAGATTTTATTTATTTATTTGAGAGAGAGACAGTGAGAGAGAGCATGAACGAGGAGAAGGTCAGAGAGAGAAGCAGACTCTCCATGGAGCTGGGAGCCCGATGCGGGACTCGATCCCGGGACCCCCAGGATCATGACCTGAGCCGAAGGCAGTCGTCCAACCAACTGAGCCACCCAGGCGTCCCCAAAGTGATTTTTATAAAGCATCTCTTTTCAATCATTTTACTGTTGAAAATTTCATTAGAAGTATTCAGTCCCCATAAGATCAAACTCAGATCCCAGAGCATGATGCCTAAGGCCATTCATTCTCTGCCATTTGCCTTCTCTATCTCATCTCCTACTTTTTCACCCCTGTGACTTGGGCAAAAATCAGAACTGATGTACTTCTAGTTCCCCCAACATCTCATGTTGTCTTACACTTCCGTGCCCATGCTGTATGCTTGCCTCTGTCAATAATGGCAGGTATCCTTTTGTCTGTACATTGAACTCATCTGGAATTACCTCAAATGTTATTTCTTCTGGGAAGTCTTTTTTGTCCGGTTTAGCACAGTCAAGCAATTTCCCTTTGTGCTCCCATAGCGCCTTTCTCAGTTGTGTTACAATAATTGATTGTGTGGCTCCAGAAGGCCGAGGTCTGGCTTTCTTCCATCCGTCCATCTCCGTATCTGACATAGTGCTCAGAAAATAACTGTTTGATCAATTCGTAAGCTGTTGAATGAGAGAAATTGAGGTTCTGGTGTTTCTAGTGTGGGCGATGGAATATATACACAGAGATGCCATTAGACATGATAATGAATACACATGAGATTCAAGTTTGGGGAGTGGGAAGAAGAATGATAGAGGTGACTAAACAAATAAATTAGGGGTTTGAGTAGCCAACACAGATGGAAAAGATGGGAAGATATTCCATATTGGTAGCTGAAGGGCACATAAGCATGATGCTCAAGGAAGTCATGATAGTACTATGTCTTTGTCTTTTTTCACTAGTCTTAAGCTTTTAAGTTTTCACTGTACAGTGTGCAAACTGTATAGCTAGCTTAGTATTATTTTTGCACTATGTACTCAGAGATGGGTATGTGTCTCACCTCAGAAATATATAGGCATGTATATATAATTAACATGAGATCTGCTTGAGGAGTGGAGTGTAGCCATGTTCATGGGCAATCATTTGCATTCTTTTTTGAAAGATTTTATTTATTTATTTTAGACATAGAGAGAGCGAGCATGAGTGGGAGTGGAGCAGAGGGGGAGGGACAAGCAGATTCTGTGCTGAGCATAGAACCTGACGTGGGGCTTAATCCCGTGACTCTGAGATCAGGACCTGAACTGAAATCAAGAGTCAGATGCCCAACTGACTGAGCCACCCAGGTGCCCCAGTCATTTCCATTCTCGAGGATGTTTATGCTTATCTTATTCTGCATCTGAAATCCAGCCTTACCCTTACATAGGTGAGGCTCCAAGTAACTGCCTGATTTTATTAATTTATGGTAAACTTGACTCTGTTTTTACAAGTGTATCCATGTCTCGCCTTCATTATCAGAATAATGGGATTTAGAAGGCTAGGAATAGCAATGAGACCTAAGGGGAAGGGACCAAAGTGACTACCTGGCTTATTTCTTATCTAGACTTTAAACTTGATGAGTCAAGTTGTTCCTGTGGTTTACTTCCAGTCTAATTCGGCCTGATGATCACAGTGATGCTAGGGGTCAAAGACATGAATGGTAACAGACAGGATTAATATGCTTGTGTGCCTTTGCACAGCAGAGAGAGTTGATAGGAGAGTTCGGGATTCTAATGACTACCGTAAGTGGGCAGAGTAAGGCACATACATGCATAGTAGAGGACTAGAATTTGGGAAGCAGACGTTCCTGGGAACCTCCAACTATGGAAATAGCTGAAAATTTTATAGATAATGTTCCACATGGAGGAAACACGGTTCTCATGCTGGAAAAAGGATAGGCAGAGACTCATGTTGGCAGGGATGGAAGTTCATTTTCTGTGCCAGAACAGACTCTGTAAGAGCAGCTGCATGTCTGCTGGGTAACCTCCCAGATGGAATAAGGAAGAGTCTAGTGTTGGAAGGGAAGCGGATTTGTTTTCCAGGGAGGACTCACACCGGAACCAGCAACCTTTCCTGGTGTGTATATTTGGATCTGCTGACTGGGATGCCTTCACTGACCTTGTATTTCCTGTTTTCCTAAATTTTGGCCAAGGATGAGAATGGGACATGTTTGTCAGCTTTCATTACAGAATCCAAATTTGGGTATCCACAAGGTCCACCACAGGGGGCTTTTGTTATTAGGGTTTTTTTTCTTATTTTATCACCAATTTAGTTATTACAATTCACAGTTCAAAGAGGACTTTAGGAGAACCAAAATTTGTGATTTCTTGCTGCTGAGGAAGCTCAGTTCCTAGAGGTAGAGGGAACTGTGAAAGCTTTCTTGGCCACTAAAGATGATTATTTGCATGTGCAAAGAAAATTGTTGCTTTGATTTTGAAAAGAGATCTCTGGGAACTCAAGAAGAAACAAGACCAATGGGAAAAAGACGATTATTGAAGTCAATACAGAAACTGTAGGAAAACAAAAAACAGGTCAGGAGACATTCAGATTTAGAAGATGGGACTCTTCCTACTCTAATGATTTAAGGTTTATAAAGCCAAGCTGAAGGGGTAAGGTAACATCTGAGTGACCGAGGACATTGGGGGAAGCAGGCTCAGATCCAGGTGTAGCTGAACAAGAGGCTGAACTAGCATTGTGTATGTTACCATTAAAACAGGAAATGTTGTTCATGTCCTAATGAGTTTTGAAGCTGAGGAAGGCAGCGTTTGGGAGAGCAGCTGGAGGGGAGTATTATGCATTTTTCTCGTGGTTCCTTAGCGGGCAGACTGAGGAAGAAATGAGTGGAATTCCAAATTCTAAAGCCCGGGGAGAGGGATTCGACCCAAATGCAGATATAACGTGGAGGCTTTACTTTAGTAATTGGAAATTATAAGCTGAAAACATTCTGAATAAGTGTTGTGGTTATATATGGACATGGGGAAGGGTATGTGCTATGGCGAGTGCTATGAATTGTGTAAGACTGATGATTCACAGACCTGTACCCCTGAAACAAATAATACATTATATGTTGATTTAAAAAAAAAAAAGAGTTGGGGTTATGGGAATGGCAGAATGGGTCTGACTTTGTACTCTGGTAGAAAAATTCTGAAAGAAGAGCCACAGATTGGAATCGCAGAGAATATCAGGGCCTGGAATTGAGAAGCTCGAATGCTTTCATGTGGTGTGTGCTGTTCACAGGAAAGGGGAAAGCTCAAAACAGAGACTTCCCAGGTCTACACTGGGTTCCAGGACTGGAGGGAGAAGCCTTATTGGCAGAATGTCATCAGTCAAGGAATTGCACATAATCTCATGCCCACACACGGAAGTGCTCTGTGTCGGTGACAATCATTTCTCCCCACCGGCATTGTCACCAGACATAAATGTGAGAGTTCCTGGTCTAGACTTTAAAAGAATAGAACTATCCTCAAATTGCAGGCAGCTATACTGATCATGTTTGGTTCTGAGATTGCATGTGTTTCCAAATCTTATGGGTGTTATTTATATGTATTTTGACAGCTCCTGGGAACTCTGAACAGATTGTGCTCAATTCGGAGGAGTCCGTCTTAACTTTCAGTGGAAGCGTTCAGGACTGCAATTGCTCCCGACTGCTGTCACTCGGGAAGAGACCCGGACCCCATCCAGGAACTTGGGTAAGACCCCTCAAGCTGAGATGGAGCCATGTAGGAGAAAATTCAGTCAACTGATATTGGGGAGATACTGGCTTTGTGTCTTTTATGCCCTCATAGTCAAGATCATTGTCTCCTAGAACTTATGGTCTAGTAGAATGTGACAAACAATAAATATGACAAAAAGAAATGTGTGTTGGAGGAAAAAAAAAAAGAGCAGGGTAAAGGGGATTAGGATGAAAGGTCTGGTGAAGGTCTGGTGCAATGGTGCAGTGTTGAACTAAGCCTTGTAGAATAGGTTTCATTTAGAAAATGACATTTAAGCAATGACTCGAATGAGTGAGGGGTTAGCCTTCTGGGGGAGGGCTGATGGAGAGGGTGAGCCTTCCGGACAGAGTTGCATAGTGTGTTAGAGGAATAGGAGAAGCCATCGCGGCAGGGAAAGAGGAGTAGCAGGAGGGAGGGAGATCTGAGACTTTCAGCAACTGTAAGGATTGGGATTTTAGTTTAGTGAAGTGGGGAGACACATGGGGGATCTGAGTGAGGGGATGACATGATTCACATATTTTGTAAGAATTATTCTGGAGTTTGTAGAGTTTTATATAAGGGAGCAAGGGTAGAAAGAGGGAGGCTCTGTCTAGTGTGCTAACAATGGAGTGGGTAGCAGTGGGATTGGTGAGAAGTGGCTGGAGTTTGGACATATACTGAAAGCAGATTTTTGAAATGTATCGAAGGCAGAGTAATAGGATTTGCTGATGGATTGACGTGCAAAGTGAGAGAAAGACGGGAACAAAGTTTTTTGTGTGTGAGCAGCTGTAAGGAAGGAACGACCATCTCCTGAGGTGGGAAAGGATGTGGGTGCGGTAGGTTTGGAGTAAGAGGAACATGAGGAATTCAGAAATGAAAATGCTAATGTTGGATGCTTCTGGTCATTTCTGACACTCGTATCGGTGTGAACCAATCAAAGATTTATTTTGTTGAACACTAGTGTCTTTGTGGAACAGAAAAGAGGAGTGACCAGATACTTTTGTTTTAGTATAGCTTATTTGAGACCTTGTGTGTTTCTAGTCTAAGTGTGCACTCATTATCTTAAAAATTAGATAGATTAATGTATTTATACATTCTGCAATTATATAAAATTAAATTTTCTCATACAGAATATTTTAATGCATTAGGTTTCTAATCCTAGAAAAGAGGAGAGGATTTGCAGTATTCTAGGATGGGGAATATTGGTGTATTTTGTAGAGATGATGATGTAGCTCTCGGACTGAGGTGTTGTCTGTCAGCCACACTGTAACTTTGCTGAATAAACTTGATTCAGTTAAAAATTGAGGTAGAAATAAACAGAAGAAATTTGGTGTGGTGGCCCTGTTAGCTTGTGGGCAGCCCAGAAAGCAGATTAAGCATGTTATTTCAAGAGACATTTCTAAAGATCTTGGGACTCACCTGCCCATCTTGTTGGATCCAGGTACAGGGGGGTATTACAGTAGGAAGCTTGTGCAATGCTGAAAAGGCTTTTAAGATATGATACCCATTTCCTCCCTTTAGAACAGGAAGCCCTCCAGCTTATATTTTAAGCCCATTCAGCTGAATAAAACATGCCCAGTATGAAGGCGTGTCAGTGCACAGACTGGACTTTAGGAGAAGGAGAGGCCAGGACTCCTTCTCCTTCATCACACTTCCCTAATAACACCGAAGAATCAAATCTGGGCTGTAACACAAATGAGTGGAGCTTTCTATGGGACGAGCAAAGATGGTACAAGCCCTGGGATCACTATGAAATGGGGTGTTGGCAGTTGAAATAGAGTCTCGTAAAGTCCCGTACAGTTGGTATGGCAGAATGTCTTGGGCCACTTCCTGCTGGGTGGAGTTGCTCTCGCCATTGGAAGGCTCATCCAGCAGTCGAAGTAAGAGACCAGGGCAAGGAGGCTTGTTCCAATGGGGACTTTTCTCGTGGTTTCTCTTACTGTCGGCTGCCAGGGGAGGTAATCCTGCCATCATCTCCAGGCATCATAGTCACAGATCCCAGACTTCCCTCTGCTTCCAAGGACACTCTAATAAACAATTGTCATACCTTTAATATTAGTCAGAAGTTTTGGTACTGTAATAGAGTAAAGGATTAGAAATCTAATGCATTGGGGCGCCTAGGTGGCTCAGTGGGTTAAAGCCTCTGCCTTTGGCTCTGGTCATGATCCCAGGATTCTGGGATCGAGCCCTGCATCGGACTCTCTGCTTAGCGGGGAGCCTGCTTCCTCCTTTCTCTCTCTCTGCCTGCCTCTCTGCCTACTTGTGATCTCTGTCTGTCAAATAAATAAAGAAAATCTTAAAAAAAAAAGAAATCTAATGCATTAAAATAGTTTGTATGAGAAAATTTAATTTTAAATAATTGTAGAATGTATAAATAGGCTAATCTATCTAATTTTTTAAAATAATGAATGTACACTTGGACTATCAACACATAAGTCTCAAATGAAGTATATTAGAACAAAAGTATCTTCAGTGTTAAAGCAGATGTAATGTCTCATTAAGCTCATAGTGGCCGAATAGGTTTCTTCTTAAGCCTTTTTTTTTTTCTCATATCAGCATTTTGGAGGCAATAATACACATAATGATAGCCACAGGACTCTTGCTATCAAGATTTGAAGGAACACAGTTGAAAGACCTCCCATGTGGCTTTGAAATGGTAACATTAAATACATTTGAGTGCTATACAAGTAATTAGCCATAGGTAATTAAATATGGTTTACTTGATGACTACAGCCATATTACGTGGAAGATTCGAACTCTCTGTAAATAAAAGTATGATTATTTTCATTTCAAAGACCAAAGCTTAAAGTAGGACCCCACGGGAGGTCTGTCACCCACTAGCTCACCATGTGACTGTGTAAAAATAACTTTTGGAGGGCAAAGATTGATGGCGTTCTTTAAAGAAGAACATAGGGACTCAATAACTAATTAGCTTATGTCTCTCTGTTCCTGCAATTGCAAACCATGCTGGAATCAACTTTCTGAAAGTGTGAAATAGCTATTACTGTACACGGCTTGCTTCTACCACCAAACTCTATTTTTACTCTTAGGATGTTTCTTTTCTATGGACTTAGTTCAGCCAAAAGTTTATATAAGAATTCTCTCTTATGTCCAAAATATAAATATAACATCCTTCTCTAGGATGAAACTAACACCTTTAAGAAGAATACGAGGAAAAGGTTCAGGTTGATGAGCTGAATGTTAGACATCAAGGGCTCTAGACTCTTCTTTTTATCTTCCAAAACAAACTCGTGCCAGTTCTCATTCTGGAATAGGCATCTCATAATTTACTTCAATTTTTTTTTAACCTGCAAAATGGCACAGTAGACATCTATATATACAGTATCATCAACTCAGACTCACTGGAAAGATTCATGCAAGTGAATTGATAGAGAATCTGGCTTTATCGTAAGTAACACTTTTAAATAGACAATTGGGTAGAAGTAACATAGCAACATAAAGATAGACTTGTATTTTCATCAAACTTCACCACAACTAGTTGAAAAGTGGAAAAGAAAAAATCCACGTAATCCAACCAGGTAATTTGATTTACTATTAGATATTTTTTAATAAAGTGTCAATGGCACTGTTTATAGCAATAGGGTCTTGTCTTTTTTTTTTTTTTTTTTTTTTTTTTAAGATTTTATTTATTGTCAGAGAGAAAGAACACAAGCAGGGGGAGCAGCCGGCAGAGCAGGCAGAGGGAGGAGCAGGCTCCCCACTGATCAAAGAAGCCTGGGATCATGACCTGAGTGAAAGCTAGATGCTTAATCGACTGAGCCACCCAGGTGTCTCAGGGTCTTGTCTTTCCCTGCTATGTTCACTGTTGACCGACAGTGTGTAAAAGTGAGGCCACATTTGACATGTAGTCACCATCACAGAAACTTTTAGACCTAATCATCTTGGATGACTACACCTGGATGACTCCCTCTCATTTTTCAGGCCTTAAATATTGTGTCCTCAGTCAGGTCTTTGTTGATACCCCCTATCTGAAGAAGCCTTTTCTTTTAGCACTTTCTTAAAATAATTTTATTTTGATTTATTTTATTTTATAGATTTTATTTATTTATTTTAGAGAAAGACAGAGAGAGAGTGCGCACACATGGAGGGGAGGGGCAGAGGGAGACAGAGAGAGAGAAACCCAAGGAGACTCCACACTGAATGCAGAGCCCAATGCGGGACTCGATCTCATGATCTTGAGATCAGACCCGAGCTGAAACCAAGTGACTGCACCACCCATTTGCCCCTGTTTTATTCCTTTAGAACACTTAGGATTTTTAATAATCATGTTTTTAAGATGTTTGTGGGTAATTGTCTGTTTTTCTCCTCCAGGATGGCTGTTCCATGAGGACCTTGCTTATCTTATCTGTCAATATCTAGCTCAATGCTGGGCACACGGAAGATATGCAGGAAATAATTGCTAACTGTTTGGAATAATGAACAAAGAAGATTAGAGTGCTGCCAAGGTCAGTCAAACATGGTCATATATAATTGGTCAATTATATGTTGGTACAATGGGGAAATGCAAAGAATGATATGTTCTCTAATAACTGTGTTTTTAGTTAGAGAAGTCAGGCACTTGAAGCACATATAGTTGTTTAAGTACCATCTATAAACTAGGGGTACGGAAAAATAACTATCTTCCCAAACCTGATTTCTATTTTGAGAACTGATTCAGCGGGTAGAAACAATTAAAGCAATTTGGTGTCACTCCCACTGAGTTAGATTTAATTTCAGGTGGCTGACATATTGACAAAAGTGTTCAGTGGTTATATTAGTATACTGGTCTGATGACAGGTATTAAGTCACAGTGATCCAGGGTGAGACGCCCATCACCCATTATTTGATCTCTCCTGGTCACAGAAAATACTCTTTGTTTCTGTCCAGAGAGGTTCCTCCAAGTGTTGTCTTCTCCCATGTAACTGAGCCTTGCTTATCCATCCTATGTCTCTATTCTAGCTCAGAGAAATAGGGAAAGACAGAATGGAAGCCTTGTGATTTTGAATGGTTTGAAATAGGAACCATTTATTTGTTCCCAGTTCTGCTGGTCAGGAGTGGGGCAAGGCGGAGAGAGTTTCCTCACTGCCCCACATGGTGTTGGCTGGACTCATGGATGTATTTGTGGGTGTTTGGCAGTTAGGCTGGGACTGGCCTGTTCTGAACCACTTCCCACACATGTCTGACAGTTGCATGGGACTGTCACCCAACTCATCTTAGTTTTCATCCATGTGATCTCACCATATGGCAGAGGAGTACCCCCAAAAGGTAAGACCTAATGCACAAGCACTTAACTAGCTTCTGTTTGCATTGCATTTGCTTATGTGCCGTTGGCCAAAGAAAGTCATATAGCCAATCCCAGAATCAGTAAAGGGGAGAGGATTACACAAGGGAGTGGACCCCAGAAGTGAGTCATTAAAGGGAACAAACCTCATGATGTTTGCAGGCAACAATAGACTCGGAACTATATCCTTGACAAACATTGTTATGTTCTCAAATATGATTAAGACAAACCAGCCCAGAGATCACATAATTAGAATGAAGAGGTGCAGGATCCTGGTTTTGTGTTAATGCTTTCATGTCTGAGGCAGTGTTCCCTGAGAGTTCATTGTTAGAAGCGTCAGTATGAAATCCAAGTTAGAATAAAAGGCCTCGTTAAGTAAATCCTTGCTCTAAAAAAGTGATGCCACCAAGTTGAGAACAACTCGCATTCATTCTGAGGAACAAAGAACACATCAGGAATTAAACAAGCGTTTGCAGCTACTTAGAAAATCATTAGTTTAGCAAATCTTTCTTATGTAATTTTGGTATCTGAGGCAGCTTAGTGGAAAGGGATGTTATTTTGCTTTTATTAAGCATCAACTATTTAATGCATTCACATAACACATTTTGAGAAAAATCACCCTTATCCAATAGGCAATCTTGAGTGCGCCATGCTATCAAACTCTATTGCTCCTTTTGCAGTCATGGGGGACAGTTCATGGTTTTAATGAAACAGGAAATATTTTGATTAGCCTAGCAATTTTTATTGAAACACTTATAGTATTCTAAAATGATTAAGGAACAATAATTAAAGCAATATTCATTTCTTATTGTAAAATAAAGATGGTTATCATCATCAGGCAGTGGAAGATAAAATGCATTGCTTTAAAGTCATGAGAGAGAATACAGGGAATGTTCAAAGCCACTTCCCTAATGGGTTCGCTGCTCAGACCCGGTGTTCTCTAGGAGCGCAAACATCACAAAAAACCCAGGTGTTTTCTGAATGTTACTGTAAGTCCTTGGATGAGACTAATTTTGTGAAATGAAGTGAGACAAAACCCTCCACGGCAGAAAGCAAAGAGCTTGCTGAGTGTGTCTTTCATTGATGGAAGAAACTGAATTAGATGACAGGACAACAATGTTTAATCTAACCATCCCCCAAATCATTATTCCAGCCGTATCTTAGCGTAGGAAAGAGAAGAGCAGCTCATGTTTAACGTATTTGCCATGTGCCGAGAACTGCTCTGATTTCTTCATACCGATTATTTCCCTAGATACTGGAAAACTCTGGCTTTGCCAAATGACACATGATATTGCTGACTAAGTGACAAAAAAGTTCTTAGACTTTCTCTGCCATATTGTATGTAGAACAGACAGTAAAGAAATGGAAACTGAAAGGGGGATTGATTTTTATATTGCTTTCCCCCTGATATCCTCTGTCATTTATTGTTTATTAGTACGATTCTGGATTTCCTGAATCCACTCCATGTGCCAGATTTTATGAATGACCTAGGTGTACCAATGAGAGATCTAGAAAGTCATTTCTAAGGCCGGAGAACCCAGCAATGGAAGCAGTGATACTTAGTCATGATTAGGCCCCCAGGAGAATGGTTCTCTTCTCTAGAGCAGTTATAGAGAATTTTATAATACTGGTCTGCTACATAGTTATCTTTACATAAGGGGATGAGAGGATGAAATACACCCTTAACCTTTCTACTCTGCTTCTTTATGGTCATCATCAAAATTACTTATATGTTCAATGTTCAGCATCGTAACAGATTCCCTTTTGAACACTATATGCTATACTCTTAGTAAAAATGAACACTTGCATAGTTTGCAGTTTGGGGCTATGGCCATAGTGCAGGTATGAATGTTCTAGTGTATGTTTCTGGAAGAGAACACGTTTTGGTTGGTTCTGTGCTCTTATGTCTAAAATATAAATATGTGCAAATAGTCAATTTTGGTAGACACGACCAATTTTCTGAAATGATTAAATCAACTATGTTCCACCATCATGTATGAGAGTCTGATTGTTTAATATCTTCACCAACATTTACAAAGGTTTTTTTTGTTTCTCATTTAACCATTCTCTTCTGCAAGTGATTGCATTATGGTTTTAATTTTCTTTTCCCTCATGGCCGGTGGAATAATCACCTTTTCATATGTTTATTGACTATTTGTGCACACTGGTTAGAAATTTTTAAAGAGCACTTTTATTTGCATAAAGGGGAGGTACTTGGGGGGTAATTTTTTCTGACAGCCTCAGCCAGAAAGTCATTTATTCATAGTTGGTAAATGAACTAAGCCAGCAGGATTAGGTCCTGGGACTGGCCAGCTGAGAGTCTGCAGTATTCCATTTACTTGGTGTTTGTAAAAGAGTTGTTTTGTTTGGTTTCTTTAGGGTAAGACTATATCATCAACATTTTCTGCAACTTGTCCCCCTATAGTAGTACAGATCTATTTAATTTTATCTAATGATTGAATAGTAGTCAGTATTTCATTTCACAGAACTTATCCAACCAGCCCCTTCTTGGTGGACATTCAGGTTGTTTTTATTTTTTTATTTTTTAACTATCATTAAGAATGCTTCAAGTGTTATCATTGTGAATTTGCATGATTTCTGTGAGTAATTCCACCTAACAGTGGAATCTCTGCTTCAAAGGTGGTGTGTATTTAAAATTTTCAATTAACGCCGACCAGATGTCCTCAAAAAAGATTACATGAATGTAATAAAGTTAACAATTCTCTGTTCCTCGTAACCACACTAATACTGGCCGAACAGCTGAGTGAGAGATGATAAATGTTTTCTTGAATTTACTTACATCTTTTGTATTTTTCTTCTATAAATTGCCTGTTCCTATTCTTTGCTCAGGATTACATAGTTCAGCTTTTTCAGGGGCCAAGTAGTTGAGGTAGATAAAGGAAGAGGGCAGGTGTAAGACAATGGGGAGTGAGGGGTGTTATAGAACTGCCTCATCGCTCATGTTACAGAGGAGTCCTGGTTATCTTTTTGCTCATTCATTGCGGATACTTTCTTTTTGTCTGTTACTTTGTTGCATCTTCCACGATGTTCTTCATCTTTCAAAAGAGCCATCTTTTGGTTATATTCTGAATAAAACAGACTTCAATTATTAACTTTCAGATACTGTGTTAGAATTATCTTCAGTTCCAGTTTGATTTATATTGTTATTATTTTTCTCTGTCCTGTAAGGTTGAATTCATTTTTAGTCTTTTTTTGGTTAATAATTAAAGGTCAGCTGTGAAGAGTTTGACTACTCTCTGCCTAGGACATAAAAAAAATTCCAAAAAGGAGAATCAAATAATTCTTAAAAGTAGGATGTGGCTAAAACTATATTAGAGGAAACTTCATAGCCTGAAATATTTGAAGCAGGTAAGGTTGAAGTCTTTCACTTATGTCCACAAATGCAAATGGCATCATTTTAGTAAATTTCCATTAATCTTGGCTCTAGGTATTTGGAACTTTTAGTAATGATGACAGAATTTGAATAGAAACTTCTCTATACTTCACAAATCCTTTATAGATTATGAGTCTAACTTATATAAGCAGAGAATATATATATATATATATATATATACATATATATATATATATATATTTAAAAATCTTGTTAGAAAACTTGTTTTAAGCCCCTTCTGACAATTTGACCCTGCTTGTTAAATATGAATAATTTGTACACTAATTACCGATAACTTCTGTGGATTGGAAAGATTAGTTAGCCCTTGGTTAATGTAGTTTAAATTTGTGTGTGTGTGTGTGTGTGTGTGTGTGTATAGATACATATTCACATATATATGAATTCATATATATATATGTATTCTTATAAAAAATGAGGGCAATGTATTTTTATATGATAGTTAAAGTGAATGTGTTTCTTCCCTTTAATTTCTGTTCTCTTCCTTAGAAAGCAATTACTGTTAAGCCTTGGTTGTATATACTTCTAGGACATTCTCTATACACTTATGTTTATAGAAACACAACTTTTTTTAAATTAGAGATGGTGGGCATACAGGTGGTTTTTAAAATATGTAAATTGAATTCTTTTATGGATGTTTTTATTTAACATTTATCTTTGTGATCTTTGCCCATTTGCCCATTGTCTCCTCATTTCTGTTACTGGCTTCATAGTATTCCACACATATGCACAGTAATTATTGGAAAACTTTAGTGTATTCTTAAAGTTATACTTTGACGGTAGTGTAACAGCCATTTTTAAAGACATAACTGTGCTCATGTGAATATTTCTGGAGAGACCCCTGGAAATGTAATTCCTTGTATATTTTATTTGGATTGATGATACTAAATTATTCTCTAAGAAGCTCTGCCTGTTTATATGTTCACCCTCTCCAAATGTAAATGTCTGATTTTCCATAAAATATTCAGCAGTAATGATTGTTAATCTTTATCATTTTTACAGTAGGATAGGTGAAAAATTGTATTTTATTAGACTTTTGCCCAACTGAGAGTGAGGTCGAGCATCTTTTCCTTTGTTTATCATCCAGTTGTGTGTACTGCAAATTATCTATGCAGAGCATTTACTTGGACTTTTCTTTTCTTGAGTAAAATAATTTTAAGTTAGCTTTACATATATGTAAATATAGTTCTACATTTCTACTGGGAATTTTGCTTTTTCTGAAACCCAAAACACAATCCAGATGACACGGATTGTGACTCTTCCGCTTCTCCTCCTACTGTTTATATTTACAGACTGTCTTCTAGTTGCTTCATAAACAAGCACATTAATTTTTAGATCATCGAGATATATCTTTGACAGGAATTCATTTCATGGTCACTACCCTGCATTCTGGTTCTTCCAAAGGTCAAGCCATTTCAGTTGTCTCCCTCACTGTGGAGGGACGAACAAATATATTTCATCAAATGTGTTGAAAAAGTAAAATCTATTCTTATTTTGCTTTTCAAGACTGATATTAAATATTTCAACAAAAGTCTTTCACAAAACATGGCATGGAATTACTTCTCTGAATTCTTTGTTTAAGTACATGGTATGGATATTTCATTCACTTTAAAACAGATTAGTATTATTATTTATTATTATTATTATTATATTGCATATATATTATTATTATTATTATTATTAAAATCAGATTAGTATCTGTTCTAGTATCAAATTATTGAAGAGGGACTATACCTAAGCCTTTTTTAAAAAGATTTATTATTTATTTATTTGACAGAGAGAGACACAACGGGAGAGGGAACACAAGCAGGGGGAATGGAAGAGGGAGAAGCAGGTTTCCTGCAGAGCAGGGAGCCTGATGTGGGGCTCGATTCCAGGACCCTGGGGTCATGACCTGAGCTGAAGGCAGATTCTTAATGACTGAGTCACTCAGGCGCCCTGTACCTAAGACTTTAGAAGAAAGCATCGTCATGTAAGGGTGTGGACATGGAAAAGAAGGTATGAGTAGAGAGAATTCAGAAACCTGGTTTTGGTCCTGTTGTGGCACTACCTAGTGATGTGCTGGCTCACTTCTATTTGTGATATATTGGGGGTTGTGTTCGGTAATGTTAATAGTTTCTTTTGTCTTTCACCTCTGGGTTACACAGTACAATTTTACACCAGTGTTTTCTTAGTGTGCTGGTATTCAGAATAAAAATATTCTGTTGCACTCAGTGAAAGGATGGTCACTTACTCTCATGAAGAGACACGTGGGCAGTGGTCCAGGGGCGAATCTGATGCATGCGTGCACCACCATTACTAACCACACAACATTTTGGACTCTCTATTGAAAATAGCATTTTTACCGAGAACTGGGGACTACATCAAACCTTTCCAACTGGCAGTCAAATTTATAGAAATTTAAAGCTTAATTCAGCAGTGAAATTTGTCAGTCAGAATGACTGACATCCTAACAACTCCAAACCTACATCTTAATTTATTATTTGAAGGCCAACCATTCCTTGTCATTTTAAAGCTGACGTGATATAAACTTTTAAACTTCAACAAACATAAAAATATAAATATAAAAAAAGTAAAAGTGTTCTCTTTTGAAATTGACAGTTCAGATTTTAAAATGTGTCTTAAACATTTTAAAAGAAAGCATCCTCCCACTGATATTCTATCATCTATCATCTTGTGATCTCTAGCTATTCTTGCTGGGGGGGCCTGCGTGCCACTGTTGGGTCTTGCCAGCACACATAGAAATCAAAGTCCCACGTGGAATTACCAGATCTAGAGATGATTATGTTAGCCATTAAATTATAAAGGACTCAGGGATGCCTGGGTGGTGCAGTTGGTTAAGCGTCTGACTCTCAGTTTTGGCTCAGCTTATGATCTCAGGGTCCTGGGATCAAGCCCCATGTCAGGCTCTGTGCTCAGCGGGGAGTCTGCTTGAGATTGTCTCTCTCCCTCTCCTCTGCGCCCCACCTTGTGCACTCTCCCTCTCTCGAATAAATAATCTAAAAAAATCATAAAGGACTCAATTTTCAAAAATCAGAAAATCTCTACTGTGCAGATAAATGTACTTCATTGAAATTGTTATTTTTATAGTTGAGGCTAATAAAATAGACAGTAACAAAAGATGCCCCTAAGTGCACAATATGTGAATACAGCAGGCTGTATCCTCTTGTTTTTAAGAAAGGCCTACATTGGTAAAATGTATGTATTTTACACACATATTACCTATTACCAAGAAAAATGACATGTATCTACTCAGTATTTATGTATAAATCAGGAACCCTAAAGTCTTGAGTATGTGTCTTTAAGAAACTATGTCTCAAGGCATCTTTTTAAGAAGTGATGACCTTTGGGAAAAGCAGAATAAGTGCTATAATAAGAAACTCACTGATTGTGAGAGGACGCCATTTTGAATTAATAGACCTGTCAATATACGACATCTTTGAAAGGAAATGCAGTTTACTTCACTTTCAAGAGAGACAACATGGTAGAAGTTCAGGGTATCTGACAAATTGTTAGGAGCTGTAAATTCTCATCCTGGCACTCATACCTGTAATTCGTGTCATCTTAGAATAGTAAACTTTGAGGGCCAAGTTTCCCTTATTTGTAAGATGAGGCACTGGATAGTACTTGAAGTCTCTTCTGTCTCCAGTATTCTGATTCTAAGAGACTCACATTCATCACAGTGAATTCTCCAGTGCAAAAGCTACTAGCTGGAAGCACTCAAAGCACTTTGGGGAGCAACTGTGATATTCCCCCTCATTCATTTATTTATCAAATAGTATTAGTTACTTAACGTATTCCAAATACTCTTGAGTCATTGGGAATAGAAAATGAATCAAATACAGTCTTTGGCCCCAAGAAACATGCAGTCTACGAGGAGTCATCCCCGTAACAAAAGTGTGTTTCAGATACACGACGTACGGTGCACAGGGGGTATGCACGGGGGAGGGAGAATTGGTGCACCATTTGGTTGGATGAAGGGGGAATGGATGGGAAGAACTTTGAAGTGGAAGGAAGAACTGAATAATCTCGTGGAGATTGCTAGAGGCATGGTGGATGGCATGGAGTGGGCGTGAGTAGGGAACCCAAGATTGCACTGAAACAGACATTTACTTAGGGAAAATGACAGTTCTAAGCTCAAAGAGAACCTAAGCATTTGTGAATTAAATTCCACTCTGTATATGGACATGAAGGAGTCATGATTATGAATTAATAGGATGATGGCCTCCGAGATGTAGGAAGGTGTTCACGACACAGAGCAGAGCGGTAAGTTGCCCTTTTAGGGAATTGTAGAAAGGGAGCTTCGTAAATGTGTATTAAACTGCTTCTATTTATTTGTTTTTCTTCCTTTGTATAGGTAATAGATTAAAGCATAACACAGAAAGGTATTCCAGTTCCATGTATTATTTAAACTAAAGAATGAAGAAAACAGATTGCTTGTTGCAGAGCTGTACCTTCGTACCTACCTATAGATACACCAAAACGTGTGCTTTAATAAATAATAATCCCAATCAACGGAACAGATTATGACTAGCCAGTTAATGTTTGTTATTTAACACCCAAGTAAAAAGCGGGCACTAGGGCTACAGTGAGCTGGTCATTAACCACTGTAATTTGTTAGGGTTATGGTTGTTGTATCATGAGCATATATAATGGCCTAACAGTTTTATTTGCTGTGTACGTTGTGTTTACCGTACCTTACCAAGACCATATCCCTGCAGGGACTGTGCTCCCACAAAAATATTAGAAGTGATAATGGACCCGTTATTCTTTTTTATTGGTGTCGATCATTTTGATGAGGGGATATCTGAATGTGGCTTGGACCTTAGTGAGAAGGCTGCAACATATCTTTGAGCTGGTCAGCTCTGAACTTCATGTGATATACACATGTTTTGTCTTCCAGATTAGACTAAGCTCTTCTGAGGGTAATAACCTCGTCATACTGATTTTTTTAAATATTATTACTATGTATGTGGCCCTCTCTTCCCCTTCTCTTCTCAGACCGATGAAAGGCTTCAGGTTCCTATAAGATGACATATGCCAGTGTTTGCTAAAGAAATAGCATAAATACACAGCATGTGATAACTCCATGTAAAACAAATTAGTATTTTATATTCTTGACATTGCATTATGAGTTTTATTAATTAGCAGACTAGCTTGGAGCCAGCCAACCTTGAATTTGAATCTGGTTCTGCCCTGTGAAGGATGGTAAAGTAGAAGCGCATGCTTCTTCACAGGCCTCTTTCTATTCCATTCCTGATATCAAACACTTTATCTCATTGAGTCCTTACAACAACCAGGAAAAGTCTGCTAAATAATCCCTTTTATAGGTGGAAGAATGAAGGCACAGACATGTTAATTCTCCACATTCCAACAGATTGTAACTACTGCAGCTGGGATGTGTTCACACACATTTTCCCAAAGCTTGTACACTGCTGCTTTCTTGAAATTCCTGTGTGCCCTTGGATGAGTTACTAGCATCTTGAGCCTCCATTTTCCCATCTCTAAAAATTTGGGGGGTGGGGGTGGACAGTTAATTTTGCATATCAAATTTTCTAGGCTACAATGCCAAGCTTTTTTTGTCAAATACCAGTGTAGATGTGGTGGTGAAGGTATTTTTAAGGTGTGATTAGCATTTCCATCAGTATACTCTGAGTAAAGCAGATTCCCCTCCATAATGTGGGTGGGCCTCACATAGTTAGTTGAAGGCCTTGAAAGACCGATGTCACTGGAAGCAGAAGGAATTTTGCCTCTAGACCTCAACATAGAACTCCTACCTGAGCTTAATACTCAAAACTTCAGACTCTAGCAGCTTGCTGGAATTTCCAGCTTTCTGGTCTTCCCTTCAGATTTCAGATTTACTGGTCATGTAAACCAATTTGTTAAAATAAATCTCTCTGTTTCTATCTCCATCTCTGTATACATACATACATGTGTACATTTATTTTATTGATTTTATTTTTATGTTTTTTATATTTTTGTATTTATTTATATTTATTTTATTGATTCTGTTTCTCTGGAGAACACTAACACAGAGGTGAATAATATTTATTTCATGGATATAAAAGTAAATATTGGATGAGGTAATTCATGTAAAAACACCTAGCATTCCCAGCCACTCATTATGAGTTTTGTTATGTTTCTTCTCTATTTTTCATCTCTTTCCCTACTGTCTTCTTTCATGCTTATTTTTATTTTTTCTTTTGCCTTTTCCTTGTAATAGAACAGTTTCTTTATGGCATAAAAATAATATCTTTTTAAATTTACTAACTGTATCAGCACAAATATTCTATTAAAAGTAGAGTGATAGTGCATGACCATTACTGCCTACAGTGGCATTTACATGTTTGCTTTCACAAGTGAGTAATGATAATTCTTATATGCCACGTGGCTATGAGTAATTGCTCCCTTCTGAAGATAAAGGTTAGAATGGTCTGTAGCCGTCATAAGTTATTCACTGTGTGTGTACAGTTTCAAAATATATTTTCCAGAGTGTTGTTCTCTCTCTATTTTCATTTAGATATTCCTCATTTTTATGCAATGCAGACTTTACATTGGAAAAGCATTTTATTGTTGATTTCTTCATTGGATAAGTGGTATGGTGAATTTGACACTCAATTCGCTTTTCCTTCCATAACAAATTAGAAAATGCTGGGAGTTGTGAGGTCTCAATTTAGGGACTGAGAATGTGTGTAGGGGTATAAGATGAGAGAGAACAAGAGAGACAAAGGAGGGAGGGAGAGAGATTTGAGAGGGCAGCATGAAGGCTCTTTTTTCACTGAAACTATTACCGGTGTCTTAATTACCGATACATGAAATTTAATTTACAAGAAAGAAGGTTTGCTTCCTAATGCTCTAGAGAAGGCAGCTCATGGACCGGATTCCCACTAAGATGTCAAAGGGAAGCTCCTTCAGGGAGGGGACCGTGTCTTGATCGCTGCTGTAGATTCAACTGCTAGCACATAGATGCGTAATAAATATTTTGATTGGATGAATGATGCTAGAATCGATTCTGGAGTCTGAGTGTGATGCGTTGGGTGGAAATGTGGATGTACTAGAAACCAGGTGGCAGAGGTGAGTCCGTGGACAGTGCACAAGGGGGCAAAGGAAACAGAGAAGCTTTGTAGTAGAATAAGCCAACTTAACACATTTTATCATTCTTTCACAAACAGATCAGGATGTCACAGCTGAACTGAAAACAACCCCTGTGGACAGCCCAGGGGGCAAGCAGCCTGTTAGGATGGCAGACCTCCAGTGACTATGCACTGTGGCTTTCCCTGGCTGAGATCTTGCTCTCTCCGGTGAACCCAACCTCCCTGCCATTCCTGAGGCGGTATCTGTTGTGCTCACTGCTGCAGTGCTCTCCTGAAGGAGTTAATGCAGCTTCCAGAAGGGGCCTGATTTAGAACCTGGCAACAGCTTAGCCATTGAAAGAAATATGGCTCATTGCATGCCAGGTGATATAAATTAAAGTTAATGTTATATGTGAGAAAATGTCCTTTTAGATATTATGTGTAATTTTGAGTATTAGGAAGTCTCAGTAGGCTACTTTTTTTAGAAATCAGTCTACAAGATTTCCCCTTATATTCTTTCTTTTAAAACCACCAGGAAAAGGTTATATGAATAGTCATATTTTTAGCATAGCAGGTAGACTAAACATATAAAAAGTTATTAATAATAGACTGTGAAAATATCTATCAAAAAATAACAGCCAAAAGGTTAGCATATATTATATAAAAAGCTCACACTTCTTTGGTTAAAAAAACAAACAGTGAAACTCCCCTAAGAGTTTGCTTAAGCAGAGATATAATTAGTTAGCATGAATTTCGAAAAATATCCCGCTAAGCTACAAAGAAATTAAATTTAAAGTATCTATGACATTACCTCATATTCTGGCTGTGCAAACCTGGAAAAATTACTTAATCTCTCTGCTTCAGGTTTTTCATCTGTTAAATGGGGTAAAAATATGACACAGGGATACTATGGGCATTTCATGTGTTTTTGTGCATGTATTAACCATACATGAAAACTGCTGACCCAGTACCTGGCTCAGGATAAGGCTCAGTAAACTTAGTTCTCATTATTATCCCAACATTTAGAAAAGTGATCATATAAGCTAAAAAACGTGCTGTGAGAAGTCATATGTTCGTACTGTAGCTAGCGGTATAAATGGAAATAAGCTTTTTGGAAATCAATATGAAAATATGGTTTAAGAATTGTAAACTTTATATTCTTCACACAGTAATTCCAATTAAAGCTTATTTATCCTAAGGAAAAACAAAAGATTCAGAGAAACTCGAAAATAATTCTGTGTACAATACCCATATCCTCAACACTACTCCGGTGCTTAAAAATATCTCTATGAAGAACTATTAGGTAGTCATTAATAATAATAGTTACAAAGATTACTTAGCCAACCAAGAAACATTAGTATGATTAAGCAAATAATGCAAATAAAATAAAAAGTTGTCCCTGTAACAAAGACAGTTTTCTGATTCTTCATTATCAGTAGGAGTCTGTGGTCCCCACCCTCCCCTCCCAGCAACACCCCCCCCCCCCCATTTTGGCTCTGGGATACAGAGCAGAGCAAATAACTGCTCAGGAAGGAAAAGGGAGTAACATGGAGGACATGTGTTGTGAACTTTTCTGTGGTTAAGTTGGAGATAGAGGGTTAAGGGAAGTGAAATAATGAGGCCAACCTATCATTCCCTCCCCACTTCCCCCTGGGCTAAAATCTTGAAGGGATTGGGTGTTACCAGATACAGTGACCAGGAAGCCAAAAGCAAAGAGCCTTTTGTGTCCTACTTTCCATGTGGAACTTGGGGTGGGGGAAAAGGAGAAGTCTGCCATGCCTAGTAGCCTTGCAGCAACACCATGCAGACGCAGCCGATGGGAGCGTTGACGCAGTAAGCGTGCACAGAGACACACTTGTGAGTTAGAGCCTTCATGGGCTCCCAGGGCCATGGAACGGGCTCCAAAGTGAGAGAATGTTCAGTATGTGCTGTGAGAGAATAAGAGAACAGCTAAAGTGAGAGCCTTCATGAAAGTATTTGCCTTGAGGTAGGGATGATCTTGACACAGAATCCATGGGAGGTTCACTTCAACTAGGAGCTACTTAAAAGCTGTGACTAAAACCCAGAAGGGTGAGATTAAGATGGTGTCAAAAATAGGAGAAAGTTTCCACCCTCAGTCTGAGGCGAAAGAACAAATCACAAATGCACCACTACTTGCTTAGTGGACAGGAGTGTGAGGGGCATTGGGTAAGCAGAATAATGGCGCACCAAAGCATGTCTGCATCCTACACCCTGGAACCTGTAAATTCGCTACCTTTGTCGGCAGAGGAAGGCATTGCAGCATGACTAAGTTAAGGATCTTGAGATGGAAGTTATCCTGGTGAGCCCAACATAATCATTAGGGTCTTTCTTAATGAAGGTCCAAAGGTTGGCAGGAGTCCAGGAGGAGTTGTGATGATGGAAGCAGAGGTCAGAGTGATGTGGTCCTGAGCCACAGAATTGTGGGTAGCCTCTAGGAGCTGGAAAGGGCAAGGAAACAGGTTCTCCTCCAGTGCCTCCAGAAGGAATATGGCCTTGCCCAAAACCTTGATTTTAGGACTTCTGCCCTCCTGAACTGTACAGTAATACAGTTGCATTGTTTGAAGCCAATGAGTTTGTAGTAATTTGTTACAGCAGCAGCAGGAAATTAATATAGAACCCAAGAAGAAACTGGACCAGCCTTTTCTCAGCAGGGACCAACGGTGATTGCTAAGACACCATGTGGACTCCAAGTCCACAGTGCCCTGTGGATGGATGAGCTCACCAGTGGCTGCCATATTGGGGAGCAGTGGGGTGGTGGAGTGGTGTGCGAGGGGAATCTTGAACTCAGCTTTTACCTGAAAGATACTGACTGACTAGGCATAGACTTCTCATAATTGTCAAGTTTATATGTTTCTTCCTTCTACTTATTTGGAGGAGGTTCACAGTATAGTAGATCAGTCCTATCATGAAACTGAGTCAGAGTAGGTGGCTACACTCCTGTGACTCTCTGCCGTGATCACAAGTCATAACGTAGCACTGACCGGCTTTGCATCACATGCTGGGACCTCCCACGCGCCTCCCGTGCTTTACTCAATTGAATGCTCAGAACAATACTCTGGGGAAGGTACTGTTACTGCCTTCATTGTCACAGAAGCAGAAACTAAGGGATAAAGAAGTTAAATAATTTGCCAAAGGTCTTGTGGGTTTTAAGCTGCTGAGTCAAAATCTGGATGCAAATAAGCCTGAAGGAAAATAACAGGAAAATGAAAATAGTTTGATTTATTCTGTTGGCAAGATTATGGATTTGTTCTTTTTTGTTTTATTTTTTGTTTATGGCAAAATAAAGCCATGATCACACTTTTTTTTTTTTTTAAATATTGGCAATTTCCAATCCGTGAACAAGTTGTACTCGGAAATTCCCAGCCAGCAGAATTGGAAAAGCATGTGGTTTGTAGGTAAACAACTGCTATGTTTCAGTCCCTACTCTAGCCCCTATTAGAGATGGTGCATTGGGCAATGTACTGGAGTTCTCCAAGTCTCAGTTTTCTCATTGATGAAATGAGAGTAGGAATACCTGTATCAAAGGTCTTTTTGAGGAATAGTGCCTACAATGTAGTCACTAAGGCACTTTCCTTTTCCCAACAAAAGCTTTATTTTGATAGTTATCAGCACTAGTACTAGCAACCTGGTTTCCTATTTAAAACAATAAAATTCTGGAAGGTTACAACTGCAAATCAGTCAACAAATCTGTGTTACTTACAGTTTACCATAGGTGTTATACTAGGAGTGCTCTCTCAGCTGTGTATCCCCGTCGGTCCTAGTATTGCTTCCGTGGGAAACGAAATCTCAGTTACGAGTTGATGGGACAGGGCTATGTGCTATGTGTATTCCTCAGACGTGAGTGAGCTCTGCTCTCTGCCCTCTGCCCTCCTTCTTCACTACCTCAAGCTTTGACAATGAGGTCTCCATTAATAATGTTGCAAAGTACAGCTGGTGATGAGTAGGGAGTGAGAATTAGCCTTAAGGAATGGGGTAGGACAGAGCTTTTCCCAAAAAGAGGTTGGGTAGGTATTCCTGGGCAGTTTTACTCAATTCTCTATAGCTGTTCTAGAGAAGAGAACCATTCTCCTGGGAGTCTAATCATGACTAAGTATCACTGCTTCCATTGTTGGGTTCTCGGGTCTTAGAAATGACTTTATAGACCTCTCATTGGTACACCTAGGTCATTCATAAAATCTGGCACATACAGTGGATTCTTGGGCACATGCTGTAATTAAAAAAAAAAAAATCTTTCGCCAAGCTTATAGTCAGGCGCTACCTCTGCACTTATCTGTGAGAACCCATGCTATGTCTTAGCAAACATCCCTGTTTAGCAACCTGGGTAGAATCATTTAATCAGGACATTATTTACCATTGGGTATTTTGTGTACATTGTACCCAAAAGCCGCTCCATTTTAAATAATGTTAAAAGTGTGTTTGGTTAAGAGAATAGCGAAAAAATTTTAAAAAAGAAATCATGGAGAGAATAAACAGACGGATTCAGCCATAAGGCCTGGAATGCAACTGAACAAAAATTAAAAGACACGAGAGAGGGAAGAAGCACACTGTTAGATGTGATCGAGAAGAGATAGAGGGTTGATGGAGTGCTAATCAATCATGCTATCTCAAGCAGTCCTCTGGCAATGGATTCCGATATTTCTGCCCTAAGGTCATTGCCATGAATTCATAGAAGACAGAAGGTAAACAGAGCATTTCTGTTGCACTTTAACAATAGCCACAAGAATGTTTTCACTCCCCTGCCTCCAACTAATCCATAAAGATCTGTTACTTTTCAAAAAGCTTAGTTTGGCATCATTAAGTGAGTTTTTCTTTTTCCTTATTTTTTTTTTTTAAACTAGAGAACCAAGTCCCTGTATTTGTACTGTTTCCTTTATCATTGTGACTACGTTCCTTCAACTGAACCACCTAGTCATGTGAATCCATAAAGCATAGGATGAAGACTATCCCACTTTTCATGCTTCTCACCTTCAGTGAAGACATGACAAAAGTAATGAAGATAAAACAAATGCAAAATAACACTAGCAAGGTAGTTTTAATCATTCGAGACATCCATGCTCTCAACCATGTTTTGCTCAAAGCATCATTTTGGACTATTGCTTTAGTAAATTCTGGACAGCTGACATTTGGGTTGATTACATAATAGTTTGGGGAACATGGCTAAGGAATGATAGCATTAGAGTTTAGCGGGTTTAACACACTAAAGTAATCATCAGTAGGAGCCTGAGTTGTGGCTGAAACTTGCTCTGTGTATCCAGGTCGCGAACGTTGGAGGGAAAGGAGTGATCTCATATCAAGAAGATTAGTACCTAGAGGTTAAATGAAAAATTTCAGTGAGTCTGGATTAACACTAAGCCTCAGAGTTAACAGCTTGATATAATGCAGCAATTTTCCACCTATATCACACAGCCCATACCAAACTCCATCGCTGACAAGTAAGCCCGGGGTATCTTCAGGCCACGTTTAGATCCTCACAAGAACCTTTGCCTTCATAGACCTGCCTTGTTTGGGGTAAGTAAGAGGATGGCCCTAAGAAACTAAGGCTGGAGACACTGCAGGGAAAATTCCCAAGAACACTAGGCTTATTTATTCCTCTTTTCTATCTTGTCAGTCACAAGACCATTTTTGTATTGCAAATATTTTGTAAATGATATAATAATTTGGAGAGAAATTACTTGCAGAGCATTGTACATGTATTTTAGTTCACTAAGAAATGGTAACTAAGAAAAGGGAAGAGAGTATGTTGGGACCACAGCCCTGAATTTCTCTGCCTCAAAGAATGATGTCCCTGAGCACATGAAAACAAAGGCCGGAGGTCAGTGTGCACAACTTGAAAGCATCTGGTAGGATTGCAGAAACCCCCTGGCTGCTTTATCTGTGGGGCGTCAGATATCCGGGTATTTGCAAGTGCTGGTTATCATCTGGCTCCTTTTTATCCCCAGATATTTTATGGTTTTTGAATATAATCACTGAGGCAAGTTCACAGAAGGTATAGGCTGAAACAGGTAAATATGAATATTGCCTCCAGGCCTTTTTATCTTAAAGGGAGGAGATTAATGGTACTGTCCATAGAGTCTGGGGTGGAAAGACTCTGAGGGCGTCTTCGTCTTCTTCTTCCTTAACCATTTTTGTGATCGTTCTGGGCTCATGAGCTCTCTTACTAACTACTGGGAACATCACGTTTGTTGAGTGGAGAAAATCAAAATAGACTGCAGATAGCCTCACAGCTGTTTTAAAAGGCTTCCTCATTTCACAAGCCACACAGGTGTTGAAGATGGAATATTTTTCTCATTCAAGGCTTTTACTGTCCTTGCCTTCCATGACGTTTTCATTTATGTTAGAAATAAAGAGAAGGGAGAATTGACAAAAGGATCTTCAGAGGTATTGAGGAAATAAGGACCAAGATGTAAGAGCAGCAAAGCTTTTACATTTGCGTGTCATGGCAGAATGAGAAGGATTTCCAGAATGTTCCTGGGCTGTTTGTGAGGCACTTTGTGCCAGGCTCCACACTGGACCATGCTGATTCCTGGTAGAACTCTCCAGAGCTCCAGGCAGACAGGTGGAGATCACAGAAGAGTTGCCTGGAAAAGTCTGCGGTAGGGACCTGGATGCTAGGAGGGAGCTGTGAAACAGTGGCATCAGACAGGAAGTGTTCTCACTGCTTCTTCCAAAGTGAAGAGTGATAGAGAAGATTAATTTGAGGGCTAAAGCAGTGTGAAGGGACCCATTCGAGGGAACTTAAGTAAAAAATGATTCTGCATTTCTCATGCTTGCCGCTATTGCTTTTATCTCCTTGATGGTGCCTTTGTCCCACAGGACGGAATATTTTCTCTTTAATAATGATAACAATAAAAGGTAGGCAGTGAATGATATGGACCCTGAAAACTTCACATAAGAAACTTCTTAAAAGCTCCCCTGTGATCAAGAAAGGGGCTCAGATCACACCAAAGTGTTTCATTGGGAAAACAAGTTAGGAGAAAATAGAAGAGTTCCATATGTCAGTTCAGATAGAGTTTTCTTGGAATTTGTTGGAGGGCCCGTTCTGATTAGGCTTGATGGCAGGCCCGATGATGTGGGAAGCAAGTATAAGGAGAATGGAGGTCTAGAAGGCACAGAGGTGGCATTAGTAAACGTTAAGGAGGACTGTTAGAATTGTGCAGGCCAGTGAAAACTTTTATTTGTATGGTATGTGTTTTAGCATCTGTTATTCAAAGACGCATTTAGGAATTAAGATTTACAGCACTCAAAAAAGCACCTCTAAAATATCCATATGGATAGATTAAATCCAAAGTTCTACAGTGCAGTGCTCCAATCGTTAATGTTACCCGCTGAGGAAAATTTCATTCCTTAAGTGGGAAGATGAGCGAGAGCTGTTGCTCCCGTTTCCCTAACTGCAGTCGAAGCGTGATATACCAAGCATGGACTTTGTCATTGCCTTTATTACGCCAACTCTTTGGGCCGTTAGTTTTCTGGAACCTCACCACATTAGCCTATTTTCTTGTCCCTGTACCTCTAGGAATATCTTAGAGCCAGATATCAAAATGGAAGTATCTGTGCCTCAGTTTTCCTCTGGTGCCAATGTGATACCAACGTGGGCGTCAGGCACACCATCTAGATGGAGAATTTACAGATGAAATTTTGGGGAACTTGTTCCATGATTTTTGGATCCCTCAACCAGATTTCAGGATATAAAAATCGGTCAGAGTGGAAAGAGGAAAGGTTTTGCGAAGAGATTTCCTTGTATAGTCGGTGCTCTGATACGATGCCCCCCACTCCAGCCTGAGGAGGAGATTCCCATGGGACCTCTGTGTTCCCTGTGGCTTGGAGACACGTAAGGCTGGGCTGTCACTTCTGTTATTCTAGGCCTGCAGGGAAGAGGTGGCTGTGTAGGTTCCCCTGATCTCCTGCTGTCTATTGAGGCAACAAAGGGAGGAGGTACTTTTCATGGACCAGACGTAGATGAAGAGAAGAGAAAGATGGATGGTTTTGCCTTGGGTCTGGTAACATAGTACAAGTAGGAGAACAAAGGGCCCCCAATAACGAGAATCTGGAAATAAATGCTGGATCCTTTGGGGCTGAGGAAGGAATCATAAATTGGCTTTCCACATCTGCCCGGGCCCCGTGAACTGAAGTCAGAGATGCCAAGCAGGGGAATATCCAAGGAACCGGCATTGGGGCTGCAGGGTCCCAGTTAACCTGTGAGGCCAGGGTTGCGCCCCCATGTTTCGTGGTATTTCTAGGGACTTTGTAGTTATTCCTACTCCTTCCTCCATCAGCTCATAAGAAACAAGCTAGCAAACTAGGATGAGTTGAGAGCAGGAGTGAGTCACAAGGCAGAGAAATCAAGAAGATGGGCACTCCTTTGTACCCTAGGCTTCTAGCCTGAGAAAGGGGTCAGTTGCTAAGAGAAGATTGTGGCCTTTAATTAGTTTTTATTTATTTTCATTTTTATTTTTAATGAGACTGATCATTTTAATTTCTGATTTAGATTGTGTTTGCAGCAGATCTTAGTGCTGCCTAATACCTAAGACTGAACAGAAAGATCACGAGCCTGCTGGGACTTGCTTCCCGGGGCAGCAGAAGGTCACCCACATTGAATAAAGTCTGAAAGGATGGTGGGAGATGAGTACAAAGTTGTGTCAGGAGTTGTGTTGCCCGCGTGTCTAAAGACCTGTATTGAAATTTCTCTGGTTGTTTTACTGCTCGTGCTTTTGGAATCCTGCTTCAGAAGACATCAGTTGGCAGAGTTACAAAGGAATCAAGCTGGGCCAGCGCTGTGAGGCGCCATATTAGAGCATGAGGCTAAAGAAAATAATCACTGGTACTGATCTTGTCTTTGTTTAAAATTCGGATACTTTATTCATCGTAGACTTATTTGCATTACTTTTGATTTTTTAAAATCTGTAAAATATAATTGATCTTGAGTCAACATTTTGGTCCCCACCCCATTACATTTTGTGCCTGAGATGAGTGTCGTTAGTCTCCCCCTAACCTTGGCCCTGTTTGGAGCAATTACGTTTTCCAGGGGAAGAAAACCTGGTCTCTATTCTTTGTAGTAATGATCTTTTCCTCTCCTCTCCTCCCACATTATCATTTGCTGCCAGATTTCTTTTTGTTTGTTTTGTTTTGTTTTGTTTCTCTCTCCCCCCTACCAGACTCCTCTGGAGATTGGAAGTGTCTTCACTTTCCAGTCCCCGACAGATGTCTGTCTGGGTATCCGCCCCAGTAAGTGACATCCATATTGCTGCTTGGTATAATGTTACAGTTATAAATGTGGTCAGTGGTAGTTAATGGAAGTTTTTCTTTAATCATAGAAGTAACCTAACCTATGTTCTAAATCAAGGATTGGCAAGCTTCTTTTGTAAGAGGCCAGAGAAGAAATATTTAGGCTTTGGAGGTCGTATTGTCTCATTTGCAACTTTTCAGCTCTGCCCTTGTAGCACCAAAGCAGCCACAGGTAGTGCTTCAGTGAACTGGAATGACTATTCCAATAAAACTTTATTTACAAAAACAAGTTCAGGGAAATTTGGCCCATAGTTCCTGGTTTGAAAACCCCTGTTCTAAGCTGTGGTGCTATCACCCCACTCCTCTTTTTCTCCCCCCTTAGAGGTAATTTTAAAAGGAATGAGAAAATTTTGGATAATTGCTTTCAGGGATCTTTATGCCATTAAAGATATTTTTTACTGTGTGAGCATTGACTTAGTTTGGTTTTCAAAAGTTAAATCTATTTTTGATGTGTAAATTTTTACCAGTTAGTAAATAGGCAACTGATTTTTATAATAATAGCTACCCTTTATTGAGGATTAGCCTGGGCAAGACTGTATATATATACACACATATAAACATGCATATATATGGATAGATTATGTAAAATAATCCAAAAACAACTGTGCAATTGTTATTACCCCCATTTTATGGATGAGATAACAAGGGTCAAAAATTAAGCAACTTGTCTAAGGCCACAAAGTCAGTTGTTGGTAACTAAGACACAAGGCAGGTCTCAAATTCACAGCTTCTGAGGCCCTGAGCCTGTGCACTACAGTCTTCTGGTTGTAACAAATACCCAGGGCAGCTTCCCTAGAATCAGTTCAGGACCAACCTGGAAAAAGAAAACAAGGAAGTCATAGTCCTCACTGCTGCAAAACCACCAGAAATGGGATTAGCAAGCAGGACCAGTTATTTTGATAACCTCACGCTGGAGGTTGACTGAGAATGGGCTTTGATTCTATAAAGCTGAGGGAGCTCAAATTGGAAACTTTTTCTAGCCTGTTGAAGTCGGTATCTTGTTTTCTCCTTAACTGGGAAAGTAAGTGACCAAACATTTGCCGTGTAGTGTTTCTGGGGTGGCTGTCTCATACCTTTTCTGATCACTTTAACTCTTTTGGTGGTGAATGACCTCAATATACTTTTGGGGCTTAGGTCTGCGCTGACAAGGTTAAGCATTATTGGAGTGGCTAGAACTAAGGGAAGCTAAAGGAATAGGTATTTGATCTCTGGATTTGGAAAAACAGTGTGTGTGTGTGTGTGTGTGTGTGTGTTTGAATGCAGTCTCCTGTTCTTTGATAAATATTCTGCTTTTCTTGAATATAAAGAATGCCCTTTTGGAATTAGTTATTATAAGTTTTCTACTTTTCAAAATATTTGATATAGTCACTTCTAAACTTATTTAATGTAATACTTTATGATTTAGTGAACTATTAATGATAAGGATGATACATACAGATTATAGGGACAAGTATCAGCTTCAATTGAAATAAAATGACCACACTGACCAACTTTGCTCTCTGTGTGTCCAGTATGAGGAATACAGCAGGGAGCAGAGTATATATGCTCCTGACCTTAGGGCATATCCAATCTAAGTGCAGGCATTGGTCACAATTTCTTTTCTTCTTCTTTTTTGTTATAATCATTTTTTTATTTATTTTCAACATAACAGTATTCATTGTTTTTGTAGCACACCCAGTGCTCCATGCAATCCGTGCCCTCTCTAATACCCATCACCTGGTTCCCCCAACCTCCCACCCCCCCACCTCTTCAAACCCTTCAGATTGTTTTTCAGAGTCCATAGTCTCTCATTGTTCACCTCCCCTTCCAATTTCCCCCAACTCCCAACTGCTTGTTTTGTGTTTACAGTAAAAGGGAGAAGAGTTTTCACTTTTTAAGGGGTTGTCATTATATTAAAGTGCTCTTTGCAGAAATTCTAAAGATTCAGGAAAATGAACTTGTGAGAGTAATTGGGGTATGAGCTCTGAGGTATAAAAATTTTGGCCAAATATAAGCTGCTAAATAAAATGAAAACCCAGAGCAGCGAATACGTAGGAGAGCTGGAAAAGGCAGGAGGGTGACCTTTCTAGCTAGTTAGCTCTGTGATACGCCGTCTAAACCTTTAAAGCTCTCCAGTGGTGGGCAAGATTCTGCAAAAATGGATCATTGATTGTATCAAAATGAATATCTTAAAATGTTCATTTTTATACTTTAATGTTATAGGGCTACTTCATTAAACACAACGCAAAACACCATCTCATAATTAGTTTAGCAGCGGCCGGGATATTTATGACCATGTTTGGCCCAACTTGTGTGAACATTCCAGAGCCTTTTATTTTTCTTTTCTTTTAAAGAATTTAAACACTTTGTTTTGATCCTATCTTTTCATCTCTGGAGCCTACCTCATTCTGTATACATTTTCCCTTGATAGTCTTTCAACTGATAGCAAAAAAGTTTCCAGCAAAGCCTGAGGAAATTAAAGATGCTACCAAAGAAATATCTCAATGTTTGGCAAATTATTTCCAGCATTTTCTGGTTTGAAATACTTGCCTTTTCTTTGCTTTCTCACTAGAGATTGATGAGGACAGATAGGAAGCATGAGAGAGTTGGTAGAACCCCATGGTAGTAATCCTTTCTTTACTTTCTCTCAGGAAAAAGATTT
Organism: Lutra lutra; assembly: GCF_902655055.1. NCBI lineage: Eukaryota > Metazoa > Chordata > Mammalia > Carnivora > Mustelidae > Lutra > Lutra lutra. The sequence goes on from NC_062289.1 coordinate 15,287,964, forward strand.
TGTGGATTAGTGGGAATTGGTCAAATTTAAATTTTTTCTTTTATTTCTCACATTCATGGCAGAATGCTCATAATAGTCTAACGAAGTGTTCTTCGTATTTATTCAGTCATCTCTAAAGAGTAGGAGACTCCATCAGACTCTGCCTTTGTAGTGAGCCAAGTCTTCCGCCCAAGCATTGTCTCCCTCTTCTGATACTTGAAATTCACACAAAAGGGTTCTAGCATGTCTTGGGGTGACCAGTTACCTCACTTACTTTAACGGTGTTCCCTGGAAGAATCAGTCACTTCCCTTGCTGGCGATCATTACCAAATCTAAGTCAATTCCTTTGTCAGCCCTATAAGCTGTCTTGAGACCTCACACCAATGAGAAATATAAAAGGCAGTGGTGGCGCAGATGCTTCTAGACCAAGTGAGCAGCTGATAGGTCCGGTGTGGGTGAAGCTCCATTGACAGAGTCCTCAGTTACAGCAAAGGAGTTGGTCATTTGAAGAGTGTGAGGCAAGTTTGTATGTTTCTGTGTGTGTATTTTAACTTGTGTATATTTTGTTTACATTACAAAGGTGCCTTTAGGAGGCTCCTTTCATCCATCGGTACCTAGGCTTAAAGTGTTTGCATGTCACGGAGGACTTGTAAGCCTCCAGGCTTAGGAACTGTGATAAGGGACAAGCTAGACTCTCTGCCTTTGCTCATCATTTGTGATCTCGATGGCTGTTTTCTGAGGTGGCAGCCCTGGGAATGTGGCATGGCTCCTTTCTGTCTTGATCACTCAGGCTTCTATGTTAGGAATTATGAACACAAAGATTAAAAGCTCACAACCTTACCTTCGGGATTGTAGGCCCAAATCTGGAAATTAACCCATCAAGGAGCATGTAGGAGCCCACAAAGGGAGGAAGGTGGGAAGATCAACAAACAGTTTCTGAAATGAGGCAATATAAAGAGGGTTTTGTTTGTTTGCTTGTTTGTTTTTTTTCTTGGTTCACGAAAAGGCTGTGTTGGGATCATGTTTTTTTTTTCTGGGGTAAAAGTCCCCGGCAAAATCTATAGAGGCCAGGATGAACTCACTATGGCGGGAACAGATGAACCTGGAACTTCATATTCCCCCCTCTTTCCTCCTCCCTTTGGGCTATCCTCTGTTGCTAAGCTGCTTCTTAGCCCTGTAACACCTTTCCGCCCTTCCCTGTCTCCCCTGAATATATCTTCCTCATTCACTCACGCAGGAACTGCAGTTAGTAGAACTAATATGTAGCAGGAAGTGCTCTTGATGTTGGGGAAAAAAAATACATAACTCAACCTCAAAAAACCCAACCATGTATTTTTGGTCCTTGGGAGCTAGCAGGGTATCTTCAGCTCTGACCACCCTTCCACTTAACCCACCGTTCTCAGTACTTTTCTTGAGCACTAAGTTTGTTGAAAAAGGAATCCATACCCACTGTCTATACTTCTTTGACTGGTATGTCTTTTCCCAATTCAACCCATTTAGTTCCAGTGTAACTCTCATCACTAAAGTCATTAGTGACTAACTAGATGCCTAATCCAGGGGTCATTTTTCGGCTAATTCCCACTTCACCACTGCACTTGGCACTGTTGACTACTCTTTTCTTCCTGAAACTCTGCTTGTCTGGCATCTCCTCTCTTGTCACGAATTCTTACTGTTTTTATTTGTTTTCTTACCTGCCCTTTTATTGTTCATGTACTTCAGGGTTATGTTGCTGTTCTTTGATACACAAATCTCTCCTAGGAGATCTCATTGACTTGCAGTCCATATAAAGATGATTTGTATATCAATAATTACCATTTATTGAGTTTGTACTCAATTCTAGATTTCTTATTATATTAATTATAATATGCAGCTCTACATCTGTTCATATATGCAGAGTTAATCCTTTCAAAAGCATTGAAAGTGCACTTATATCCTTGCCCATTTCAAAATTAAGGAAACGGAATCTTGGAGATACTGAGTAACTGGTTCAAAGCTACATAGCCAGTGAGTGACGGAGATGGAATTGGGGATCATCTCGTATTTGCAAAGTCCATCCTCTTTCCATAGTGCTATGTTGTGTCTCTGTGTTCTTGACCTGAACATCTACTTCTGTGTCTTAGATTGCCTATTGATGTTCACTCCGTCAGTGAAATAAACCCTTATGGGATGCCCTCGTGTCCCAGGCACCAGGCTAGGCACATAACATGGCAGAGACCCATTTCCCCTTAGGGGATTTCATTTCCGCAAGGAACTCAACTACAGTCTGTTCAAAAACAAAGTTGTCTCTCTCCCTTGGAAGCTAGATCCATATGTCTGCTCTATTTCCTGTGTCAGTAGCTCCTCAGTCCTGGCTCCGTATCACCCTCCCTTGTGAAACTCGTAAAAAATGCCCTTGCCTGGCTTTCACTCCAGTCCTACCATTTCATGCTTCTAGGGGTGGCTCAGGGGCATCTGTGTTTTTATAAAGCTCTCCCAGGGATTTTTACATATAGACAGGTTAGAGAACCATTTTCCCACCTCAGAACATGGCATTACCTGATCTCTTGGAGTTCCTCTACGAACTTCTTTGTAACCCCTTCCCCATAATCAGTCCATCCCAGCATTGCACAGATATCATTTCTCAAGTGACTCTTTTTTTTTTTTAATATTTTATTTATTTGACAGAGAGAGACGGTGAAAGAGGGAACACAAGCCGGGCCAGTGGGAGAGGGAGAAGCAGGCTTCCTATGGAGCAGGGAGCCTGATGCGGGCCTCAATCCCAGGACCCTGGAATCATGACCTGAGCCAAAGGCAGATGCGTAACGACTGAGCCACCCAGGCACTCTCTGAAGTGACTCTTGGGGACCTTACTTTGTTTCTCTTTCATTGACATTAACTGTATTTCAGGTATTTATCATTTTCTCTAGATACTGGAATAGCTTTTTAAAAAATCTTTCTGTCCAGCCTCTTGAGTAGATCCATACTCCCACCAGAGTGATATTTTGAGAACTCCTATTTAATGATGCCATTACCCAGCTCAAAACCTTCAATGGTACCTCTTAGCTGTAGGATAATTTCAAGTCCTGTGCCGGGGCATATAACGCCTTCAACAGTGTATCCACTTCTGTTGTATTTATGTAGCCTGGGTCCGTTTCTGGCCTCAATTCCTTCTGCTTCAGTGGAAAGATTTGCTTATTTAATGAGTAACTGTATGATGGGTTTAGGATATAGCCACTGTTTTTTTGCTTTCGCAGTCGGACAAGATGGTATGCAGTTGTCAACACAAATGACAAATATAGGATTGCTTTCGGAAGCATCTTGAATTATCTAGCTTGTTAAGTGAGAGGTTTTCCTTTATAGCCAGAGGATAGTATTATTTTCAGTTTTATAACTCATTGATGTTTTCTTTGATGAACTCGGGTTCCAATGGAGACAAGGCGAAAAGAACAATTATCCCTCCTACTTGCTTCGAAGAGAACAGGCTTTGCAACTACATCTGAATTAGTCATTCACTTCTCTGAGACTAGAGTAAAAGAAACACTGCATTTTGGACACACACACAAAAAATAAGTATCTGCCTTCGCCCATGGGCTGCGTGTTCTTTGAAGACGGTGCTGGTGCCACTACTTTTACATTGTGGCTCTTCCTCCCAGAAACAGTGCCCGGCACAAAGGGGTGTCCAGAAATATTTTGACTACCCCTCTGATTTGCATTAATATAAAACATTCCAAAAGAAATGGCTGTTGCCCCCTACTTCTTCATGGTAATGCTGATGCCTCTAAAGGAGACTAATTGTGTCTTTGAGATTCTGCCCGAGTGACTTGTACAGAATTTCCAGCTCTGGCTCCATTTGCCCTGTTCACAACTGTGGAAAGAAGATGATGAATGGAAGGAGGGCTCCCATTGATTTTAGACAGCTTAATAAATGTATATTTTACATCATTTAAGAATAAGTCTTAAGTCCGTGGACTACCATCATATGCTCTAAGCACTTGAATATTGATTCAGTGGGCATAGAATCATCTCTCTAGTAATGACTTAACTCTGTGGTTCAGAGGAAGACGTCCAGAAACATGACATATTCATTCAGTTGTAAGGTATCCTATAAAGGAGGGAAGCGGTTCCTTCTAATGCCAACTAAAGAACTGGTTTGTACTCTGATGCAAGTGATCAGATAACCTTTCTCATTAACTTTGCTTGCCCAACTCAGGAAGTTATTAATGGACATAAAATGATCCAGTCCTTTTAAAAATCCAGCCACTCTACTCCTCTCATGACCTCTTGCTGCAGAGAATTCCATATACCCAGCTAATGAAGTATGGTCTATTATTAGATCCAAATTTATCTGCCTACTAATTTCATTGAGTGTCTCTTCTCTCATAAAAGAGGGTAAAAGGGAAAAACTCATTCTTCTCTCATAAAAGAGGGTAAAAGGGAAAAACTCATTCATTTTCATTCATTTTCATTGGGTCCTTTATTCTTTGGAATCCCTTAGGTCAGTTCCTTCCTTTTCTTTTTAAAAATTTGTTGGTTTGCACTTTGGAGAAGGGGGATTTATTAGGGTGCTTAAAAAAAAAAAGTTGGAATAGGGATTCCTGGGTGGTTCAGTGGGTTGAGCGTCTGCCTTCGGCTTGGGTCATGATCCCGAGATCCCAGGATCAAGTCCTGCATCTGGCTTCCTGCTCAGCAGGGAACCTGCTTCTCCCTCTGCCTCCTGTTCCCCTGCTTTTTTTTCCTCTCTCTCTCTCTGACAAATAAATAGATAAAATATTTTTTAAAATAAATTAAAAAGTTGGGATATAGTGACAAAAACCCCTTCCGATATTTACTTCCGGAAAAAACTAACCATTCTGGAAAAAAACCAACAATGTGTGTTAATTCAGGTTTTTTTCTGGGAGGCGTGAGCAGTTGCTGTGGCAGATCAACATGCCAGGCTCCTAGTTTTTGGTTGTCTTGGGCACTGTCTCTTCTGTCTTCTGGCAGATTGTCAAATACCATTGGGGATCTCTGGTGATGCTGCATTGTTCATCCCATGTCTTTTATTTCCCCAGTAAAATTCTGGCTGCCTATAGACACTATGATGTTCCTCTTGTTTCTACGTTTGTGAACAGGTAGAAAGGTCTGTAGCTCTGTACAGGGAAAGGTGGCAAAGGAGGACTTGTGACTGAAACATACTTGAATTTTAACCACAGTGTGTGGATCCTCCTTGATGAGGAAGCCAGTTAAAAAAAAAAAAAAAAAAAAGAACTGGCTATTTTTTTACCTTCCCAGGTATGGGGAAGCCAAGATTATATGGGGTCCTTTAGTGGCATATTATTGCTTGACATTTTTAAAAAAAAAATTTTTATAAGATGAGATAGCCCCTCCTTCCCCAAGTATTTTATTCTTGTTCAGTCCTCTGTAAAGGCACAGAGATGCTGGAGTATAGGAAAGACTGGATCACTGACTATTTTGTTAGTAAGTCCTTCATCCCTAGAAAATGCTAGGCTTTCTAGAGAGTATATTGCTCTGAACTCCAGACAGCCATAATTGAGCAGAAGGCATATAGGATTTAAGAAAATAGTTCATTTTGCTGAAGTCACAATTGCTTTGTATGATCAACAAAAGGAAATTATCTTTTTTCCTCTACCCATTTCTGAAATTGTCACCTGTATAATATTGACTGTTAGTGATGTGTCCTACTGCTGTGGCTTAAAAGACATTTCATTGCTCTGCTCAAGTGGGGTCCTTTCTCAGGACCAGGAGAAATAGCTAGTTCAGATTAATGCTGAGCTTCCAGAGTAGATGCTGCTAGAGACCAGAGAAATCTGGTTCCAGAGATGGAACTGCTGCTATAAACAGCCTTGTCAGAACTACTGAGAAAAGATCAGGATCCATCTGTAATCTTCAGCATGAACGTTGAAGCAGGGGATGGATGTCCTACCACAAAGGAGAGCACGTAGGATGAGGCCAACATGGATCCTGGGATTAGGCTCCAGCTCAGGCCTATCAAGAAGGTATTCATGGTTGATGGCACCTTCCCAGATGTCTTGAAGATTTGCTGCAGGTACCTCCTGAGCTTAATTTCCCCAGCTTTCCAACGTTCTAGTAAAGCTGCCTACCTGAAATTCCTAGAAAGATTTCTGGGACTTCATTAAATTCTGACTGATAAAGTATTTGTTACTGGAAACAAGGTATTACTATAACAATGACCTGAAATGTTTGGCAGTTACTTAGCAGTTGAACAACAAACAGCAATGAGACTCATACGGGACACCCAAGAGATAGTGGCACATATTATGGGATGTGTTTTTGAAATACTATCACCTACCTGGTATTGACAGGTGGGCTTTGCACCTTCTCAGTTATAGCTCTAGGAGAAGAGTCTGGAAAACAGAACCACAGCAGTACATGCTTGCAACTGTGTACAAGTTGTACTGTTGGGTATTAGCTACTCTGGCAAGGTATTCGGGAAAGAATTCTCTAGTTTGCAGGCAGACACAAAAAGGGAGCTGCCAGAGGTTCAGGGCCTTGAGTTTTGGAAAAAGCTACTGCTTCTGGAAATGTTTTAAAAGGCTTTGAGTGACAAAGGTCCAAATTTAGCTGAATGAAGTGTCTCAGAGGAGGTCAAGTTAAGGACACGGTACTTCCTCTCACTGTGGTGTGAGACCTCAGAGGAGTCCCTGTTGCGTTGAGAACCATGCATACAAAGAGTTTTGGTTGTAGTTACTCGCACATGGAATTGGCTAGAAGCAAAAGGATTAGAAGCCTCTTGTTAATGACAGAACTATTTTGACAAAGAATCTATAAGTCTTTACTAGTAAGACCTTTGTCTTTAACACTCAAAACACCAAGGTCTTCAACACTTAAAATACCTGTTGGGCTGCCAGCCTTCCATGAACAGGAGACAGATATCAAAGGCTATAAATAGATCTCAAGTAGGGCATGTTCTGTCCCCATCTCCCTCATACTTGAAGTGTTGCCAATTAGGGTAATGAATAAGGAGGAGCCTCCCAGAAGATGAGCCAGAAGCCACTAAGAACAATGGCCCAGGATGCTCCTTCTAGAAAGCAGAATCCACAACTTACCTGTATTAGGAACCTCTCTGTTCCCTGGTTGAGGTGCTGAGATGTCAGATTCTGCCAGAGGGATATAAAAATTGCTATGAAGCAAATTGCAAAGTGATTGCTCTGTGTTCACATTCTTCTCCTTTGGATGAATTCTGTCCTTGCTCAAGGATTTTATACTGTGAGAATACGGAGAGAGCCTAAACTTTCCATTTTTAACCCAGTAATTGCCAGATCTAGACAAACCACACCTAGACCACATGGAGGACCATACAAATTGTCCTAACATCCTGGACTTTAAGCTAGATGCAATGACTAGATGGGTTTTCTCCCTATAGGAGGTGGGTGAGTGAGTTCTCTAAGTGCGAAATCAGAGGAAAATGGGAGTTTTCTGTATGGGTAGACGGTGACAGGAACAATTTGATATGTCAGCACACATTTCCTCTTCATGGGCAGTGAGAAAAACGATTGCCAAGTTGCCTTGCACATAGTTAAGAGGCTGGAGACTGAGTTCTGCATAATGAAATGAGTTTCAGACACCCTCTAGCTTTTCTCGTGCAGCCGCAGTGCTTAGTGGTGTCGTGAGATGGAGGGAGGGAGTCACAGTCACTGCCAGAATTCCAGAGGAAACCTTACAGTGTTAAGCCACTGAGAGTGCCCTATGTTGACACATAAACCATCCAATTCAAGCTAGTTACCTGTTGCCTGCCTGGACATACCCAATCATGTCTTTCTATCCTGCTGAAAATACACAGTTTGAGCTAAGGGTTTACCACTTTGGGTACATCTAACTTCCTTGCTGTTCTAGTTGTATTACAATGATAAAACATGCACATCTTTGGATGAATATTATCATTTTCATTTTCTCATTATTTTAATAAAAGAGTAGAGTGAAAATTAGTAGAATTTTGGAGTGATTGTTCAAACCACTACTGAGACAGAATGCAGCCCAAGTTGTTGGCTGGCAACGAAGGATAAATGAAAAATCACTACAGCGACATTTCACCCCATGAAAGGCAGTTAAAAGCTATCATTGTATAAGATGGCAAATTGTGGCACACCTGGGTGGCTCAGCCGATTGAACCTCTGACTCTTGATTTCGGCTCAAGTCATGATCTCAGGGTCCTGGGGTTGAGCCCTGAGTTGGGCTCCTCGCTGAGCAAGAAGTTTGCTTGAGATTCTTTCTCTCCCTCTCGCTCTGCCCCTCCCCTGCTCACGCTCTCGCTCTCTCCTTCTCTTTCCCTCTCTAAAATAAATAAATCTAGGGGCACCTGGGTGGCTCAGTGGGTTAAAGCCTCTGCCTTCGGCTCAGGTGATGATCCCAGGGTCCAGGGATCGAGCCCTGCATTGGGCTCTCTGCTTGGCGGCAAGTCTGCCCCCCGTCCCGCCTGCCTCTCTGCCTACTTGTGATCTCTGTTTGTCAAATAAACAAAATAAGTAAATAAATAAATAAACTGCTTTGTTAAAAAATAAATCTTAAAAAGATATTAAATTGTGACTTTACTCAACAACAAGGGCTACTTCTAAAATAAATCATATATTAATTGTAGTGCAGAGAATGAAGTCAGTAATTTTCCAGATACTTTATTACTTTTAGGAAGGCTTGGTTTATCACACACACACACCCCACCCCGCCTAGGCATTGCTATACGTAGAAAGTTGAGTTGTGTAGTCCCACACTGTCCAATAGAACTTTCTGCAAAGATGGAAATGTTCTGTGTCTGTGCCATGCAGCTTCATAGCCATTGACCCCATGTGCCACTGAACAGTGGAAATGTGGCCAGGGCAACTGCAGAACTAAACTTTTTAATTTATTTAATTCATAATAATTTACATCAAAAGAGTTTCCTGTGACTAGGGGCCACTGACCTGCACAGCACAGGTATAGAGCCTACCTGCCTGTCGTGTCTGCTGCACAAACTGGGGGGAAAAAACTTGTAAAATACATGTAACTTCTTCTTGAGCCTTATTTCTTACTCGAGAAGTACACATGACACCAGGCCCACTTTGACAGCCATTTGACAAAATGTGTTAAGGATAAAGACAAGAAAACAGAAATGAAGATTTTTTTTTCCCCCATAAAACAGAAATGGGTAGATCAACTCACCCAAACCTCATACATAGTTTATAGAACAACAAGAAACTTATCTTTACTCTTAAAAATTTGATAATGAAGGAATAATAATTTAGAATCCTAAGAAAAACCTCAGTTGGGGAAGGAATATAACATGACCCAGGTAAACACAGACAAATCATCTGGTTATTGACTAATCAATCCGTTTTGTGGAGCGCATTACAGCTTCTCCTTTAACAGGAATCTGAAAAGCCGCCCTCCCGTGGGGACGAGAACATTAAGTACTGCGAAAGCTCTGACCATTAAAGAGTTGCTGGCCGTATTGATTGATGCCCTCCTTCAGCTTCCTTTCCCCCCACACGGGGCCATTTGGAATATATTATGTTGGAACCAACCAGTAGGAAGAGAGTCGCCACGGTCACTGTTGCCGTTCAGCTACTTCATAAGCACCTGAGACTCAGCCTTGTAAGGGGCAAACTAGCAACCCAGTTCTAAGTTCCCTGGAGCTTCTTTTCTAATAAGTTCAAAAAAGAGGCAAGAATATCCATATTCTTAAAGGGTAGAGGGATATTACACGTAGGAAAAGGGAAGAAGCAGAGTCTGGGGTTTTGTTCCCAACAGTTTTCTTCCCTGTGAACAGGAGTCCAGCAGATGGAAAACCAGGAGAAACAATTTCCTTTCCCTACCATTCTTTTCCCTCCCGCCTGAAAAGTCTCTAACAGGTTTTTCAGCTAATTTGCCTTCTGCTGTGAGTGGGCCTTTCTGTATTCAGCGTGGCTCTCATGTTCGTTCCACTTACTCTGATCATTCAGGGGTGTCTGCCTCTTTTCTCCCCCTCTGGGAACTCTTTGTGTAAAGATGACCTCTTCCTGAACTGTGAAAGACCAACCAGAAGAACATTCTTTTGGTAAAATACTCTTTTTGTAGGTCTTTAATATTTGATTGAGATGCATGCACATTTACTTTGGGAAAATAAAATAATTGGTGAATTAGTTATCACATTTAAAATTTAATTTAGAGCTTTTAAGAGAACATCTCACAAGGTGTTAAAGAATAAAACTCAAATATCATCAAGGAGCTCTGAACCATAAAAATAGAACATCAAGTTCATTTGTGTCTAACCTCCTCCTTTTACAGATGGTGAAAACTGAAACTCAGAACTGGGAGCACCCAAGGCTTAGTGCAAAAAAGGGATGCTTGTAAAATCTGTTTCAGAAAACAGGCACCATATTCCTTATTTTCAGCCTTTATTGTGTAAACTGAGGACCGTTCTTGCTGGGTCTTTACTTTCACACTTCTGTGTGGACTAACCACAATGAGTGTGTTATCTCCTATCTGAATGTGTGATGAATACTCATTTCATGCTATCTCAGTCCCTTTGGCTGAAATTTGTTCCTAAGCTACGCAGTAAGGGTACAATTAAAAACAAACAAATAAATTAAAAAAAAAAAGCAAATTACTGACATAAGGCTCATATCCATTTGTTTTCTCCATCAATAGATTAAGGTCCTACGTAACTATTCATTTAGACAAATCACTTACCTGTGGGAAGCCTATTTAGTGCTCTTTGTTTTAGTGCATTCAGAGCAATAGGATATGATAACAAAGTCTTTTCTCAATGTCTGGAGTTCGAAGCATTTTCAGAATTGCCCAACTCTAAGTGGATTGTTGTGTATTGCTGAACGTCAAGGAGTTCTGTTTTCATGTGGTAGAACCCTCAGCATATTGAAAGCAAGACCTGGGAATGGTGAAAGTGTCATGTTAACAAATTAAAAAAAAAAAGGAAATTGAATGAATGATCCCATCTAGGAATCTAAGAAAGCAGATTTACAGAATCCATTTAAATACTCAAATAGTAAAGCAGGAAGCTAGATGGCCAAGTCGGGTTCTGAGCTGTGAAATTGTCACATACATTTTCTTCCAGCGTTATAGGAATGGGCCTGGCAGACCGTCTTCTGTCTTCAGGACTCCAGTGAATGCCAATAGCCCAGATACCCGCAGAGCAACACCTCAAAGTGCCAAGAGAAAATCCATTCATCCACCAATGGCTGTATCTGTTTGCAAATTAATTTACTTGAATAAATTCCCATTCCCCAGAAAACAAATTCAGAGGACACATACCCCGCTGATAACCAAGTAAAGTGTGTTATACAGATGGGAGATTAATACGGCCAAATGTTTGATGGCACTTGCTTTTAAAAAAAGAGTGTTCTTCTTACTAATAAAAAGTAGCTGTGAAAAGGAAAAGCTAACGGCCGACAGTTGCTCTAGTATAGGAAGGATTGTGTTGGCCTGTCACAACTCGTGATTTTGGGTGTGCGTGGTGTGTGTGTGCTGGGACGGACATACGGCAGTAAGGAGTGGAAGTAGTGCTAGATTAGAGTCGATGAAGGCCATTGTTAAGTAACCGTTCTTCACAATCTTCCCAACTAAAAAACATACATTAAAAAAAAAAAAGTCTTAAAAAAGATTTATTTATTTATTTATTTATTTTAGAGAGAGAGAGAGAGAGAGAAAAGGGGGGTGGTGGGGAGAGGGAGAAAGAATCCTCAAGGGAAAGTCTCCCTGCTGAGACTCCCTGCTGTGTGCAGAGCCCAACACTGGGCTCCATCCCAGGACCCTAAGATCCTAACGTGAGCCAAAATCAAAGAGTTGGGTCCCTAACTGACTGAGCCACCCAGGTTCCCCCAAGACATACATATTTTTAGCTACTTAAAGTGTGTTTGAGTCAGTACATTTTCTCTCTTTTCATGAAAGTACCCAGTTTGACCTTCAAATCGGTCATTGCTTAGAGCTCATTACTCTAATGTGGTTTAATGTCTTCTCACACTGAACTGAGGAAAGTCTGTTGGGGTGCCAGAGAGAGCTTGGGGAATGAGCCGGGAGCTGCGGGAATAGACAGTCAGGGGCCGGCAGCCTGTGTATGCAGGATTCCAGGGAGCCAGAAAGTGAGAAGGGAACATTGAAAATAAGGTGGGAAGAAATCAAAGGAAACCGCATCCTCTTAACCAACGTGGCATGAACGCTTTTCCTGAGTGTCGCCTGTGCCTCACGTTAATAAATTGCTAATGCCCAATCAAGTAGATAATGCCGACAGCTCTATGAAAAGAATAAATTCTTAAAATGCAGGTGATGGGGCTACAGAATTATGGAGCAAGTGGGATATTCTTTTTATAAAAGAGGTAGATCTAACTTAATTGGAGCCAAAGTTAGTTTTAAACTAATGATAATTCATAGTTGAGGCAAATTTGGTTTTTAGAGTAAATTTTAATAAAGGGCTTTTCATTACTTTCAAGAGCAGACACTAACTAGAACTGGGTTTGTTATTAGCATATCAAATGCCTATCAAGGGTAAAATCACCTCTCTGGACTCAGGCAGGCCCCTAACTTGGGCTGCTCCTGGCGGTGCTCCTCTCCCGCCCGTGTTCCTCACCGCTCACATCCTTAGCAGGGAAGTGGGTGGTTGGGGGGGCCCCATGGATGATCTCATCGTGGCTGCTTCACATTCAGTGAGGTCAGGCCCCTGAGCTCATTTGTCATGACTCTTATCAAATACCCACATGTCTCCAAGCACCAGCTTTCCGGACCCCATCTCCCATCTGTCTCTGCTTTCTGAACCCCTTTCACATTTGACCTCTGAACATCCCCTATATCCTCAGTCTCTGCTGTGACTGCTTCCTTCACCTTCTTATTTTAGTGGGACCCTGGCTCTTCCATGGTGCTTTAGTCATGAAATACTGTCAAGGGGTAGCTATTTTCTCCCTTAGAAAGATTGTCCCTCTGAGGGCTGAGGGAGGAGCCCTCCTTGGTTCCCACTGACATCCCCAGACCAGGTGTTCTCCCTGCAAACATCCAGGGTTAATCTCAATGTATGTATTATCCTTCCTTAATACATCTACGGCCGCCTTCAAACCCCCTTTCTGCAGTCCTTCACCCACCTCATGTCCTCGCTTCCTTCTTTATCCGGCTCATACTCAATGCTCAGTCATTCTGATCACTCTCTTGCATAAACTCTCATCTCCCCTGCCCTACCCTCACCTTGTTGCACCTGTTTGGCCAACTTCCTTGGCTACCACTCATCCCCCGTTCTGCCCCTGCGCACGAGCGGTCGGACATCACTGGAGAACGTCATGGGCCTTGGTGAGCCTGAATGCTGCCCGTTGTCAGTGCTGTGTTTTGTTCAACGTGTTCACTCTTTTACTCTGCTGATGACTATGTCCTATTTTCCCCTCTTTTCTCCCATTTTCACTCTGTAACAATGTATACACACTCTGCTTTCTCTGCCAATCCTCTGAGTAACTGGTCCTGTTCCCAGCTCAGGCTACTCAAAGGTATCAGTCCAGCAATTCTCATTTCTCTCTCCTACATCAGGAATTCCTCCCCTCTAATTGAATAATTTCCATTAGCCTACAACATGCTGTTATTTCCCCACTCTTAAGGCAAATTTTAACATCTTCCCTTAACTCAACATTCCTCTCTTACAACTTACCCCATTTCACGGTTTCCTTTTTTTTTTTTTTTTTTTTTTTTTTTAAGTAAGCTTGAGGCCCATTGTGGGACTTGAATTCATGACCCCAAGATCAGGAGTCACATACTTTACCAACTGAGCCAATCACCCCTCGCTCTTTCCTTTTATGGCAAAACTCTTTGGATGAGATTTCTACACTTGGCTGACTCCAATTTCTTTCTTTTTCTCTTGAAACCATTCCAATCAGGCTGTCATTTTCCCACCTTGCTGAGAGCACTCTTATCAAGGATTGACCCTCGAAGATCAGTGTGTGATGGTGTTCACATTGCTAAATCTGGTACTTGGTTCTCATCTCCATTGACTTGACCTCAGAAGCATTTGACACAGTGCATTATTCTCTCTCTCTCTCTCTCTTTTTAAAAAAATATTTTATTTATTTATTTGTGAGAGAGAGAGAGAGAGAGCGAGCACAAGCAGGCAGAGGCAGAGAGAGAAGCAGGCTCCCCATTGAGCAAGGAGCCCGATGTGGGACTCTATCCCAGGACCCTGGGATCATGACCTGAGCCGAAGGCAGAAGCTTAACCGACTGAGCCACCCAGGCATTCCCATCTCTCTCTCTCTTTTTTTAAGATTGTATTTATTTATTTGAAAGAGAGTGTGTGTGTATGAGGTAGGGGAGGGGCAGGGGCAGAGGGAGAGGGACAAGCAGACTCCCTGCTGCATACAGAGCCTGATATAGGGAGGCTCAATCCAAGGACCCTGAGATCATGACCTGAGCTGAAGTCAGACACTTAACTGACTGAGCCACCCGAGCGCCCTGCATTATTCTCTTCTAGAAAAACTTCCTTCCCCCGAATTCCAAAAAAACCCTCCGAATTTTTTTTTTTCATATTCTTCAACTGTTCCTTCTCTTTCTCTCTTTTTTCCCTGTCTTCTCCTGTCCTGATCTCTAATGATGGAATCCCACTAGACTTAATCCGTAGACACCTTTTTCCTGTATTTCTAGGTACCAGATCAATTTAAGATGTCTCGCAGGAATTTTAAATTTAATCTCTTGAAGCTGGGTTTCTGATATTTCATCTTTTCCCTCACCCTAACCTCCTCCTTTCACAGGCTCAGTTAACGACTGCTTTATTTTTGCCATGTGCTCAGGCCAGAAGTCTTGGAGTTACCTCTGCCTTCTTTTTCTCTCACTCATTATTGAGACCGTCAGCACATTACACTGGCTCTGTCTTCAAAGTACATCTAGTGAGCACTTGCCCACATTCATGACAACATTATCACTCACCCAGAGATCACAACTGCCTCCTAACTGATTTCCCTGCCCCTCAGAGCAGGCAGAGCAGTTCTGTCCCTCCCCTCATGGAATCCTTCCAAGGCAGGAATAAGCTGAATGGTGACATCAGGGTCCTACCACATGGCCTGGCCCAGCCTTAGATCTCTGTCCTTCTCTCCCCTTTCTCATTCATTCGCCTCTAGCTGTCCCGGCCTCCTTGCTGTTCCTCTCTGTGGGCCAAAAACCTAGCAATGGCTCAGAGTAAGCACTTAACTAAGTAAATATCAACTGAATCAATCCTAGAGAGAGCTATGAGAGACATTGTTGCTTACCCAAATACCCACCACAAAGATAATAGAGTTTTGCTGGCCCCAGGCCTGTGCTTTTTCTATGCTGTAAGTGATGCCACTTGTACTTTTGGAGGATGGCTCTGATGTGGTCACGTTAAAATAACTACCAAAAATAAGTTTTCAGCTTTTAAGGATTCTTTACAAAACATTCTTTCTTGAGTTTACATATAAACCACCAAAGAGCAGAAATTTCGGTTACTTTTCTTCTCTATGAAAATGTGTGTTGACCATTTCAACCCTTTAAGACATAGGTGGCTAATTTGTTTGTATTTCTCATAGGGGAGCCTTGAACTCTATCTTACCCCCTTACAAATACCTTCGCCAATTATCTTGTTTGTTACAACTTTTTTCCTTAGAAAAAGAATATAGGTTTTTCCACCATGATTGGACTTCTTATAGATTTTGGTTCCAAGAAAACCTTTTGAACTCATAATAGGTTTTGAATTCATGAATCCTGAAATGAATTTATGGCTTCTGGATAACTTGTCCTAGGGATGGAGAAAGGAAAGAGTGATCCTAACACAGACAAACACGTTAACCACAGTTTCAATGAACAAGTAAGCCCTGATTCTTCCAACCGCTACCAGCTCAGGAAAGATGAGTCAGAGGGCTGCTTTCTAGCTCTCGGATTCACAAATTCTTGGAATTCGAGGACACAGGGCCTTTTTTATAGTTAAAAGAGGTCAGAGCCCAGACAAGGGACACACATCACACAATATGAGTGTGTCTGGGGAAGACATGATGCATTTTCTTTCGGATCTAATTTTCCTTTCTTCTTTTCAACGTCCTCCCCTTCTGCAATGACTTCCCAACAAAAGCAGTTTCCTTGGAGAGGCTGCTTCAGCTTTCTAGCTGTGTTGTGATCCAGCGCACAACAGGGGCCACTTTCCTCTCCCAGCTGGTAATTTTGTCTGGAGACCTGGTGTGAAAAGCGTTCCTCCGTGCCAAGCCCCCCCGCTGCTGAAGGACCCAGCCTCCGAGATAAACGACCAGTTGTTTTGTCCTCCTGGAGAGCTTGTTGCTCCATACAGCGTCTGTCTTCAGAGAAGAGACTCTCTGTTGTTGTTTGCAGCAATACCAAAACATGCTCCCGGGCCAGTGAGGAAATTGGTGAGGAAACAATTTATTATTTTAAATGGTAACTTGAAGAGGGATAATTGGCCTTTTTCTGATCTTTCTCAAGGAAACTGCATTTCCATGTCTCCTCCAGACTAATTCAAGATAAATGAATTTGCAAGTTTAATGCAACTCATTCCCTCTGGAAGCTTCCTGGCTTTAAAGATGCCTGTTCTCGGAGAATTACAGACTTCAGAGTTCTAGAGGGCATAACCAATAAAAATGATGGCAGCGTGGTGGCCGGAATTTGAGGCTCAAAATACAGATTCCTAAACCACACAGCGGCTTGTGGGGCACTTTGCAGACCTCATGTCTGAGGCGGTTGTGTAGAATAGGATTATCGAATATGGAATCCTAGGCGAGGCTTCCTCTCTCCTTATGCTGGGAGCAGAGGCAAACAGGTGAAATGAGTAGCTTCATTTTTCATTTTTGTGCTTAATTGAATTTGATGATCAGTTTACTGCTTGATTTGAAATCGTGTAAACACAGCCTTGTTTAGCCAAACAATATTTTGACTGTTTGACTGGCATTGACCTTTGTGGCCTATAAGTAGAATTAGAAGAAAACAGAAGGAAAGAAGAAAACTAGAAAGATCCGATGTACATTAAAGGGAAACACATTTTATAA
Source organism: Lutra lutra (assembly GCF_902655055.1). Taxonomy (NCBI): domain Eukaryota; kingdom Metazoa; phylum Chordata; class Mammalia; order Carnivora; family Mustelidae; genus Lutra; species Lutra lutra. The sequence goes on from NC_062289.1 coordinate 15,304,879, forward strand.
ATGAAAATAGAAAGCCACTGAAAGTAAGCCCTTTTCAGGGGAAGCTATTTCTCTATGGCTTAGCTAAAGTCTTAATATTATCCGAGTCAGTGTCTCTTGTAGTGGTGTCAAGGTTAGGGGGCATTAGAATCACGAGGGGGTGGAGACATACTAGGGTGCACTTAGGTGGGTCCCACCAGTAAGTTTTCAGGTATATTAGGTCTGGGATGGAGGCTGAGGATGTGCATTTCTGGCAAGTTCCCAGGAGATATTATTGCTGCCAGTCCCATGCTTTGAGAACCACTGATTGAATCCATTGTGCAAAGTTTCTCCCTGCCGGGATGTTTATCATAAATTGCTTTTGAAGGATAATATAAACTCTTTGATAAACTCTTTAAGACACATTGAAGTCATTCTTTTCAAGAACTTTTGTGCTGTATTTTTAAATCACACTTCATATTGAATATTTAATAAAAAACAATAGATTTCAAAGGATATTTTAGAGATGTGAAGTGGGAGACAGCATGGAATAACAGTGTTTCCCAGGCTTGAGTAATATAGGGACCCATTTAAATTTCTTTGTTTAATAATGCTAGTTTGTATTTTAAGAAACTGGGTGGAAGCTCATTATGTTTATGTAGCTTATAAATTTATAATTTATACGTAAATTAACATTTGTATCTATATTGTTAGAAAATAAAAGTCAACTGAATAAATGGATCTAGTTGGCTTCAGTCAATGATTCCTGAATCAGGCAGCATCTCACCTAGCAGATAGAAAGGAGCTCCGAGAAATTGTACAAAAAGGGACGACTTCTATAGGAAAGAGCAGGTTGTTTCAGGCAAGGTCACTGTCCTTTAGGGGATGAAAGAGGTCCGACAGGCAGATTACCTCACTAATGCTTACCAGGAAATTCCAGAGTGACCGGTTAGGATTACATTCCTGAGAGGGGCTGAAACTGCATTTAGGTAAGGTATTAAGTCTTGGTTTGCTGACCTGGGGCTTAGCACAGTTGACTCCTTGGGCCTGTTGTTTCTTTTGAACAGTATGTAGATATTAATATATAAATGCGTACGTCAGTTATGTAACTTCTAAAACAAGCATAAATGTACATAATACTGTAAAATTGTAATTTGAATTCAAGTAGAACTCAAACTATAAGAACAAATTGAAATTAACAACTTTAACTTAATGTGATTAATGGTGCTATTTTAAAGAAATTAAAGCGATATTTGCATTGTGACTATGGCAGGATCCTTCTTCAACATGTCATATCTCAGTGACTGGGTTGGGAAGACCCACATTTTTCATCCTTTTAAATTTAAGCTCCTGAAAAATGTTCATTCAGTTAGTATAATATGTCTGATTTGGCCTTTTCATGATTTATGACATCATTTACTCATTCGGTCTACCTGTTTTTTGTTTTTTGTTCGTTTTTTTTTTTTCGAAGCTCTCAACAATTAGAATAGTATTTTCTATTTACCAGTGTAAGCATTCTGTTGTCCAAAGGTATTTGTTTTGTGAGTACCTGTCCTATGTTTTGAAGTGTTGTTATAGGTATAGGAGAAAAAAAGGATCAGAAGAGAAACTTCCCCTCCAGGAGTTATGGAGAGGGGCCAGAGTGAGGGGGAGAAGAGGTGAAATGCCACGCTGGAAAAGTAGATCACGTGGAGTCTCACGAAGTGAGGCAAGGAGTTTTGACTTTCTTTGGATGGCGTAGTAAATCACTGGAGGGTTTTGTGTAGGATTACTTTTTTAAAAAATTTGGCTACCACACAGAGCATGAGCTGTAAAGGAGTGTGATGTGAATCCTAAAAGTGTGGCCATGCTTCATTTTAACTTTTTCATCCAGGTAATCTGTGATATGCTGGACATAAATTTATTGGATGTGTATGGAGAACGTATGTTGTCCACGTTTTTATTATAAAAAAATATGAAAAGATCGTAGAGAATTCTGAAGCCCCTCAGTATAGCCTCAAGTTCTGTGAAACATACTGTTTTAGAAGAGCCTTTATAGGCTTTCAAGTCAGACTGGTCAACACTGTTGGGCCACTTAAGCAAGTTGGTTAACCTTGTGGAGTCTCTTTCCTCCAAAATGGAGCCAATAACATTTCTAACTCAGGGCTGTTGTGGGATGTGTGTGTGTATGTGGGGGGCAGTTGGGTGCATAGAGGCTTTGCCCAGAGATTTGAAATAGTCAATTTACATATATTTACATACATTTAAATAAAGGTGTCAAGAGAAAACTGTAACACAAAATAAAAGCAGGTTAAAATCAAGAGGACCAGGGCAGTTATAATTACCATAGGTGAGAAAAGAAAACCGGGAACCTGAGGCTGGGTCAGGATGAAGGTGCCTTTCCCTCAGTCTTGGCTTCCTCCTACTTATGCTGTTAAAGCATGCTATTAAATAGAAAACTCTCACTAAGGGGAAAGATAAGGGGAGAGAAAAGGCTTCCCAATTCTCTTAGAGAAATCAGTTCACTTCTGTGTAATTATTCTTGCTTTGTAGAGAAGGAAAATTTTCATTCAAGAGGCTATTCCATTGTTTTAATTTCTGTATCAAACTCCTGGTCAACCCCACACTTGTACTACTGTCAGTGGACTGCTGAATTCTACCTCTTGGTGGAATAATGATGGTGGTAGTTCCGTAACCATTTGTTACAGTCTACATGCTGCCTTCCTTCCATTTCCTTTTAAATTATGCCACAATTCAAATGACTATAATGCCATTCTCTGAAGAATGCTTAAAAGAGGTGTTTCTGAAAAGCCTAGTGAGATGGGAGCACCCTGGTCAATTTTTAGAAATAAAGAATGGGAGATGGAGGAAGAGAGGAAGTGAAATTGAAAGAATATTCTAGGGCCTCCTGGGTGGCTCAGTTGGTCAAACATCTGACTCTTGATTTTGGCTCAGGTCATGATCTCAGGATTGTGGGATGGAGCCCCGTGTTTCTGCGCTCAGCAGGGAGTCTGCTTAAGACTCTCTTGGTCTCTCTGCCCCTCCCCCTGCTCTCCTGTCTCTCAAATAAATAAATAAATAAAATCTTAAGAAAAGAAAGAATATTTTATATTCTCTTAATGCTCTGCATTTTTGCTAAAAAAAGTTTTAATAAAAAAATTTTGTAAATATTGTTGCAGAATATGTATTTACAGAGAGAAAAACAAAAGAAATCTTCTTTTATCCAAACACCACCAGGCTGCACAATTGCTTCACTGTCCTTGCAATTACTTTTGTGATGACAATGAATAAACTTAACTCTTCCACCAAATATGCTTAAGGATAATTTCACACCCCAGTGCAATGCAGCTGCTTCTGCCATGGCCAGAGTTTAACAGCTCAGAGCAAGAGCACATGGGAGCATCAGAAAGGAAGCATAACAGACTATTTCAATTTAAAACCATGGCATCAAGAATACTGTGTGTTATCTTCACATTCAGACTCCCCCCCCCCCCCCCCCCGCCAAACAATTCCAAAGGGACAAGAAGTCCTAGTTGTGGTATATTTAGCAAAATGTTTCTAATAACTTCCTAAATGAGTAGGGCTTTTCGAGATCATGGTACATTTTGCTTGGGGTCTTTTTCTCTTTTAATTTTTAAATTCAGGTATGTTTGGAGCATGTTTCCATTTCATTTACACTTAGCCTACCAAGCTGTAGTATTCGAAGAGTTTTTTGATGTTGGCGAAGTCCTATACATTTTTTATAAGCCATGTTAAGCGTTTCTCTTTGAACCATAAAGTTGCATTTTTGCCATCTCTAAGTGGAAATAAGTCTGTAAAAATAACATTAGTAGGGTTCCTAAATGCAAAATCACTAAGAGGAGGAAGAAAATATATCTCAGTATCTTTTATCACCCAATAAGACGATACTCATCTACAGAGAGCCAGAAGATGCCCCATTCTTGAATAACCTCCAGAAACAAATGGAATTTATGAAAGGCTATTATGTCATTGAAGCAAACAACCAGTCACCTGATGGTTCTATCAAAAGATCAATGCAAGGTTAAAAAAAAAAAGGGGGTGGAGGGATTGGTAAATGGTTATTCAATGTCATGCAATTTCTCTTCCCCAACTTTGTTGAGGGAATCTTTCACTTCTTTTTGCATAAGAGGGTTGAATTTCAGGGACTTCTTCAGTGGTTTAGTCCCTTTTTCTTCTCTTTCATTCTATTCAAGGGACTATCCACTATTTCTTACTGTTGCATTTAGAAATTTGAAAGCCTAGGGTAACCTAAACAACAGCTTATTCTCAGTATTTTCAAGGCACAAGGTTCTACCCAAAGTAGTATAGACCCAAAGCTGTGAATTAAAAGGTTAAAAATGTTAACTGATGAACCTATAGATTTTACAGTGGAGATAGTGAACCTGCCTGCTCTAATCTAGGACAGGCCTTGACAAGTGAAAACCCAGAGAGTTGCCCCTGTTGTGGGCATGGGACAAGACAGGAAAGCTGGAGGGCAGAATGGGGCCTATCTACGACCTGGAGGCCCTTTCAGGAGTGGTAAAATCTGGTTTTTATTTTTGGTACTGCAGTTTGTTTTTCAGAACTGTTCTTTAGAAAATCAGATCCCAGAGTCATGGTTCTGGTTGAAGAAGCGCAAATATAGGAAGGACAAAATTCTTCCCTGTCGACCGACTTCTTTCTCCTGCCCTTCGACAATGGCTCCTTAGCCGATTCCAGTGTTCCTGAGGGGTTAGCTTGACCTCCCCTATGACCAATGGCAACTCTCTCATTTTATAGGTGAAGAAATCTGAGGTAAGAGTAAAGTAGCAATATTTTATTCATGTGACAGTACTTAATATTTTTTGGCAGAAACTAAGTTATTTTCCATTTCTATGCCAGCGGTTGACAAAATTTTTTTTCTGTAAGGGCCAGATAGGAAACATTTAGACCGTGGGCCATATGGTCTCTGTGGGAACCACTCATTTCTGCTTGGGTAGTGAGAAAGCAGATGTAGACAATACATAAACAAATGGGTTGGCTGTGTTCCAATAAAATGTTATTTATGGAAACTGAAATTTGAATTTCATGTAATTTTCATGTGTTATAAAACATATTCTTACATTCCTTCTTCTTTTTTTTTTTTTTAACTGTTCAAAAAGGTAAAGATCATTCTTAGCTCCTAGAACTGTCAGAAATAGGTGTCAGGCTGTGTTTGCTGACCTCTGTACTACACCACCTCTTTATCCAACTTAAATGGTGTGTTTCATGCACTACCTTAAAATAGTTTAAACCTTCTTAGGGGTTCATAGAAGTGTCATTTTTTCCCCATCGATGTTTCCTACTCAATCACTCTGCTGCCCTGATCTATATATTCTTTGCGTGTTCTCCCCCAGCCACATCTTATTTATCTATAGTTTTATTTATTTATCTATAGTTTTACCTGAGAGTTCAGAGCCATTTACTGAAAAGTTAGGATTCCTCTGACCGTTTTGCCAGTGAGTGTGTGAACACATATACCCGATCAAGATCAGAGCTACACTAGGTTGGATTTCCTGCCTGTAATTAACCCTCCCAACGTCAGGGACTCTGTTCGGTGAGACCCAGCTTCCTGCTTTTTCAACGCTCATGATGCTGTGAAAGGGTATACTCTGCCTCATCTTCTCAGCTGTTGTCATCCGGAGCTGGATTTTTCTATAAAAGGATGAGGGTCAACAACAATGGAAGTAGCAACATTTGTAATAAGACTAATAAAATAATAGCTAACATTTATTCAGCAACCATTATGAGATATAATATTACATGATAGGAAAGGATGTAGAATCTGTCCGCAGACCTCCTGGGATCATCCCAGCTCTGCCACTTACTAGCTGTGTGATATTAGGCAAGTTGCTGCTGCCTCTGTTTCCTCATTTGTAAAATGGTGATGATGCTGGCAGTATATCCATATAAAGTTGTAAAACCAAATGACTTAATATATGTAAAACTCTTTAAACAGTGCCCAAATAAATGGTAAGCCCTATGTAAATATGAGGTGGTATTATTGTTATTATTAGCTAGATATAATTTCAAGTTCACTCTTCTCATATTCCCTCCCACTTCTTCTATTTCTTCACTCTAGAGTTAGGCATCGTTAACTTCAGACAATAAAATCTAAACATTGTCTATGTCCACAATGAAAATAATAGTTAAGAATTATTGAAAACTTATCATAGAAATCAGGCATTAATCTAAAGTCTTTCTATGCATTGAATAATTTAATTTTTGCAATAATCCCAAGATAGATCCTATTAAGATGTATTTAAAGATGAAGGAACTGAGACATGGACAAATCATTGTAGCTAGCCCAAGGTCACATGCCTGGTAAATGATAGAGTCATTACTGAAAGCAAAATAATTAAGATTCAAACCTGAATAGAGGTAGGCTGAAAGTTCACATGATCATGTAACTGAAGTCCAAGTGTCAGGTGAATGTGGGCTTTCATGGTTCTTGGAATATTAAATCTAAGAGGCATCTCTTGAAACCTGGGAGAGTAAATTTTAGAGAATGAGAAGAAAGTGCTGCTTTATACTGTAGACAGAAAAGCCACAGAATTTATTATTTCAAGAGGCTGTAGAGGCTTCAGGAAGAAAGAATAGAGATATCTGGGATTCTTCACCTAATCATGTAAGATTACTCTTTGGGGGGAAGGCAATAATATTATCTCCTGTACTCCCAAACACTACTTGTTACTTCTCTAGGTTAAAGAATGACACTTTAAATAAAATATGAGACTGATTTAGAATAGTCATTTTATACTATTTTTGCCTTAGTACGTTTCCTGTTTTCTTTTTTTTAAAGTTTTCTCCCCCTTGGTTCCACTCTATCAAATGGGAAGTTGTCCGAGCAACAGGAGGTGGAAAGACACCTGGGATATTGGATCCCAGCTTAACAGACGCTGGTGTATTAGTCCTCAGTTGGGAGTCTCTGTTCCCATGTCACCCCCAGCTCTTCTTGGCAAGAGCCAGCCTCTGAAGATTGACAATTAACTTGGGGTCAGAAGGGATTATTTTGGGAGCATCTAGAAGAATTTGAACACCCCAGTGGGACATCTTCAGGTATCTTAAACAATCATGGGTTTGAAATCTAGGGGCACATTAATGTGCTATTTGGCTCAAAATGTTTCCCATTTTATTTTCTTGCAGTTCAGAAAGACTGCAACTTCAAAAGACATTAATTAATTGCTGACAGTTTTCCCAGCATGCAGTAGGAATAAATGAACAAACAAAAACTAAACAATTTTGGCTAAAAATATCGTGTTGAAAAATACTTTTCTTCACCTTTACAGATAAATCATTTCATTATAGAGTTTTCAAAGAATCCCAAGGGTTTACACATATTTTGGCCTATAAAAACATAATTTTCTTATTTTTCTCTTGTGCCCAATTATTATCTCACTTACCCTTAATGTCAGGTAAAGATAATGTCTTGATATAGTAATTGGTTGTGAGTTACTCACTTCAGTGAGTTACCGTGCTACAGACTTTTCATTTTGTGGTTCATACTTTAACGAATGATATCACGAAAGCTAGAGCCTCCAAATCAACTTTGAATTATCCACAGTCCACCAGATTATACTGGCAGGTGGAGTCTTCCTCAGGAATGCAGATCCAACATCCCATAATCATTTACCTTGCTGGGAGCCTGCTCATTACAATAATTTTTAAAGACAGACTCCATGCCTCTTCTTTTTGAAAACCTTCTTTAAGTCATCAAGGTAGAATGGATTACTCCTTTATCTGTGCTTTAATGGCTTATCTTTAAAAAAAATAAAACAAAGATATAAACAGGTATTAGAAGTAGGAAGGGGTTTGACTCTCAGCTCTGCTGCTTACCATGAGCAGGTGATTTCACATCTCTGAATCTCAAAACTTATCTGTAAGATATGACATCATGAGGTTTTTATAAAGATGACGTGAGCTATCATAGGTTAGTGTATTGTAGGTGATCAACAAATAGTTTTTCCCCCCAATATGCACTACAACCTCTGCCAGCTAGGATATAATTGGTCATGATTGGATGTATGATTGTGTGTATATGTGTGTATGTTGTGGAGCTCCTTGAAGACAGGGGCCTTCTAGTACGTAGTAAGTGTTAATAAACACTTGTTGAGCAGAATAGTCCTATGTCTTTCATTTAATTGCATTATTAACACTATGGTCTCAAGAAAATCGTTATCTTTTCATTTAAATGGATAAGTTGAGTGACTTTATTAATTTTTTATTATTTTGTTTCCTCCAAGGCTTGGTTGGGAAAATCAGTATGTGTGAAATTATCTGAGCTTTATCTATTAAAATAATCAGTTAAAGTGAAAACAATGAATAAAAACATTGAAAACAACAAAAGTATTGGGTTTGGTTTTTTAAAGTCACATGTTTGGCATTATAGAAACTGCATACATATGTATGTGTGCAACTGTAAAACCGAGTTTTTTAAGGATAGGTATTTCATTTTGAAAAAGATGAGTCTTAATGTTAAAATTATTACTCAAAGTGCTAAGAGCCTAGATCCATTAATATTAGAAACGAGTGGTAAAATCTAATGTCAGGAGCTAATGGCTCCATAATATAAGGGACATATTTTAATTAAAAGTAAAATCTGCAGACTCTTTGTGATGGGTACTTTAATGGTTGCCAACCAGGAATGAAAGGAGGAATGAGTGAAGAGAGCCCCTTTTGGCAAAACAGAACTTTTCCATTCTTAGCCAGTTTACTTCAATAGGGAAAAGCTAATTTTACGTGTACTTTAAAGAGAACCCCAAACTGCCTGTCATCCTGAAGACCTGAGTCTTTTTCCTGTGACTTTCTACCCCCCACACTTTTTTTTTGGTAGATCCTCAAAGAACCATAGTCTCTTGAAGGCCAGTGTCATTTTCTGTGCTGCTACCTACTAGGTCTTGTGCAGACTGCGCATTCCATGAGCTTCTAAAAAAGTCATTGCTTCTCTTATGTGTCTTTCAGTTACTTTATCTTTACTGCATGAGCAACATATATCCACTAATGCCTGTATTTTATTAAACCAGCCTCTCTTTCTCTCTCTCTCTTTCTCGTTGTCCAAAAATACCACACAGAAGACTGCATTCCCATATGATTTCAGATTTCTAGGCAGAGAGAAACCAATTAGCGTGTCTTGTAGGGAAGAGCATCTTATAATAATTTATCATCTGTTATGCATTTTGGGAAATTTTTATTTTGATAACATCTTACACTTGCAGAAACGTTGCAAGAATAGTAAGAGGAATTGCCATATACCTTTACACTAGATTCAGCAACAACTGTTGTTTTTTGTTGTGTATCTATATGTAGATATATAGCCAATTATGTATCTATATTTACATCTATCCAGCTATCATTATGTATAGTGAATTGCCGTTATTTGTAGTAGTCATGTTCTATAAAGTCACTGTGAACACTGAGTGAGTGAATCTGGAACCATTGCTCTTAGAGGAAATATGGGATTAGGTTCCTGTGAGTCTTGGGTCACAAGCTTTTTTTTTTTTTTTTTTTTAGCAAGTGATCATACATAACTTTGTTTTATGTGTGCTTTTGTTTAAAGACACCTTATTTAATATATAAGTAATAAATAATATTATTAAGACATTTTATTTATTAACAAGATGTAATTGACAATGTCGATTCATTAGTATGGAACCTGTGACCAACAGCACTATCACTCATGCCTGAAGGAAGCTTATTTAATGCATGTATTTTTCTGGAAGACACATTACAGTTTTCTTGAGCTTAGGAACACTAGACGGCACTTCTGCTGTACAGTGGAGGGTCATTTTAAATATCAAAATCACTAAACACGAAAGTACAGAAAAACCATGCCAATAAAATAGACCGTAGAAAGGACACTTGTTTACAAGATGAGAGCTGAAAGAAGGCCCAGGGTGTCTGTTCCTGCCTCAGCTGGGAACATGCAAGTCAAGAGACTCAAATTTTGTGCTGCCTTGTCTCTGTCTGCAAATGATCACTAAAGCACTGTATTGATTTTAAGGTTACAAATACATTTTTTTTAAGATTTTATTTATTTATTTGACAGAGAGAGATCACAAGTAGACGGAGAGGAAGGCAGAGAGAGAGAGAGAGAGGGAAGCAGGCTTCTTGCTGAGCAGAGAGCCCGATGTGGGACTCGATCCCAGGACCCTGAGATCATGACCTGAGCCGAAGGCAGCGGCTTAACCCACTGAGCCACCCAGGCGCCCCAAAGGTTACAAATACATTTAATGAGTAGGGGAATTCACAAATACAGATTATTGGGTGCATATATATTTGACCCATGTATATATGTAAACACAGCACTTTCCAAACCATAGGAGAGCAAATTGGATATGTAGCTGCCTAACCATAAGTAAGTATGATTTTTCCTAGGAGCAAAGACATTCTCTTTCATAACCACAGTACAATGATAAAACTTGGGAAATACAATAGCAACATAATATAATCTATATTCCATATTAGATCTCATCAGCTGCCCCAATAAAGTCCTGTATAGCTATTTCCTGTTTCCTGCTGGTCTAGAATTCAGTACAGGATCATGCATTTCCTTCACTTCTTGTATCCCTAGTCTTTATGTGGAGCAGTTCCTTATTGTTTCCTTGTCTCTTTTGACCTTGATATTTCTAAATAGCACTGACAAATTATTTTGTAGAATGTTTTTCAGTTTTGGATTTGTCTGGTGTTTCTTTATAATGAGATTGATGTGATGCTTTTTTTTTTTAAAGATTTTATTTATTTATTTATTTATTTACTTGTATACTTGGCAGAGAGAGAGAGAAAGAAAGCACAAGTAGGCAGAGCAGAAGGCAGAGGGAGAGGGAGAAGCAGGCTCCCCACTGAGGAGGGAGCCTGACATGGGGCTCAATGCCAGGACCCCGGGATCATGACCTGAGGCAATCACAGACACTTAACCGACTGAGCCACACAGGCACCCCTATGTGATGTGTGTTTAGTAGGACTACCAAAAGCATCTTGTGTCTTCTCAATGTATCATATCAGTTGTGTGCTGTTGGGGTCTATCACATGGTTAAGGTGGTCTCTGCCAAGTTTACCATTTTCTCTTTTGAAATGAATGAGCAGTTTGAGAGGGACATATTTTGAGACTGATACAAATACACTGCTTTCCATGAATTTTTTGTCCTAGTTTAAGCATCCTTCTATATTTATGAGTTCTACTGTGAGGAAGAACTTCCCCGTCATTCCCCATCTAGGTATGTACTCTGATATATTTATATCAAATAAACTAATGGATTTTTATTTGATCCAATTGGATATAAGACATTTCCATCAGTATTTATTTTAACATTCCAATTGTTCAAAATTTGGCCAGTGGGATCTCTTTCAAACTGACCTGTATTCTTTTGGTATGTCGCTAGCATTACTTTAGTTCTTCCTTTCTTTATGATGCACAAGATATCCTAGGCTTTTCTGCAAAAAATCTGCTCTTTTAGTGGGTAATGGTCTTTAGAGACTAGACTTTGGGTATTAGGTATGTTCAGTACTACTGATGGGTCATTTTTTTCTAGGTCCTTTTATCAAGTAGCCTAGGAAATATATGTGTGGGGATTTATACATGCACACCTCCACACAAATTCACACATACATGGACGTATAACATAGACAACTATATCTGCATAAACACACATGTATATATGTATATGCACACACTCTATGTATAGATTTTATTTATTTCTGTATCTGTATTTACATGTTCATGCTCATATTTCTAATTCCAGTCCAGCATGCAGAGTGCATTCTAGTCTTTCCTCTTTCCATATTTGTAACTTTCTTCTCCAAAGCTAGGAGAAACCTAGCTTCCCATATTGTCAATATAGTTAGAGTTCTGCTCAAGCTAGAGTATATGGCATACAGTATTAAAATTGCTAATTTATACCACTATGAAAAAAACCAAACCTACAAACTAGATTCAATATCCATTTATAGTGTTTTAGAGTGAAATGCTCACATCTCAAGTGCACGATTCAATAACATTTTAATGAACGTTCACATAAATACCCCTTGTTCTTTCTGAAGGCAAGTCAGCCATTCTTTCTATTATTGTTATCCTGTGTATAATGTATCATCTCTTTTCTGGATGTCTGCAGTTGACTATGATAAGCCCTAGTATGGTTTTCTTTGTATTTATTTTGCTGGTGCTTTACCGATTTTCTCAAACCGTGTAATAATTTTCTCAAACTGTGTAATAATAATAAAATATATAAAAATATATACATATATATGTATGTGTGTGTATATAAAATATATATATATATATATATATATATAGATAGATAGATATATAAAAGTTTTGGTCCCAGTTTCTTTTCTTTTAAAATTTCAAATATGGTACTGTTGAGTCTCCATTGTTTGGTAGATTTCCCTCTCTGCTGAAATTCTCCATCTTTTTGTTTTGAACATATTTATAGTAAAATAAAATAACCTCTTTATATTATGACACCTGTATGTTTCAGTTGATTCCTGATGACTGATACCGCAATACTTCCCTCGGAATCCGATTTTTTGGTGTTTTTCTTATTTAGGAATTTTTATTTAAAAACAGAACGTGGTGAATAAAACCATTCCAAAGACTAAATTCTGCTGCCATCCCCTGAAGGGTGTTTATGGTTGTCTTATCAGGAATTAACCTGGCTAGGGGCGCCTGGGTGGCTCAGTGGGTTAAGCCGCTGCCTTCGGCTCAGGTCATGATCTCAGAGTCCTGGGATTGAGCCCCGCATCGGGCTCTCTGCTCAGCGGGGAGCCTGCTTCCTCCTCTCTCTCTGCCTGCCTCTCTGCCTGCTTGTGATCTCTCTGTCAAATAAATAAAAATAAAATCTTTAAAAAAAAAAAAAAAGAATTAACCTGGCTAGACTCAAACTCGATGTGCTAGGTCCCTTATGGGTGGCAGCAGCTAAAATCTCTGATAGTCTGTCACTTTCTCTTAGACAGTTAGGAGTCAGCTTTTTGTATTTCAGGGGCCAGCCAAGGGTTTGGGCAAAATGCAGCATTTTGGACTTTCCCATACTCTGGCCTTTCCACAGTTTCCTTTAACATAATCTACGTAATATGGCAGCCCCAAAGCTAAGCCAGTAAGACTCAGGCTTTTGCCTAAGGTCCAGACATCCCACACTATGTAGCATGAGGACTTGCCTCCCATGAAAAGTTGGATAAATGCAAACCTACCATTTTCCTATTTCAGAGGTTGACCCTTCCAGTTTCTTTCTGCTTTTGACCGCTTGTTTTCTCAGTTATGTCCAGTGTTTATAATTTTATCTGCAGTTTTCATCCATTACAAGCTACTCTTCATCACTGGAAGCAACTCCATTAACTTTTAATGAAGTAATATTTGTTGTTTTCTTCTAATTCTAAAAATAAACTTTCCATGTAGAAAAATTAGACAATATGGAAAAAAAGAAAAAAAATATTTGTAATACATTTACCCAGAAATAACCATTATTAACATTTTGAAATACATTATTATAGTTTTATCTCTCCTGTTTTCTCATACCCATTTACTCACACACTCAAAATTGGTATTTATCTACCATTTTGTATTCTGATTTTTTCATTTATCACATCACGGACATTTCTGTTTGATTACATACATTTTGTAATGACATATTAATTATTAAATAATATCCTCTAATATGGATGTACATCATTTATTTAAATATTAGTGTTGATCACTTAGATTGATGCCAATTTTTATTCTGTTAAATAGGTCTGTGAAACACGTGCATCAATGTTTTATGGTATCTTGGATTATTTTATTAAGATTGATTTCCAGAAATAAGGGTAGTCCATCAAAAGTATAAATATTTAAGGATTCTTGCTTGTACTTGAGGTTTTTGAGAAAGTTGTTTTAACTAATTTATGCTTCAGTTGGTTATGTATGAGAGTTCTGCTTTACCACAACTCCTGTACATGCATGCATTATCGTAAACGATCTCTAGTTTCACATGGGAAAATTGATAACTCACTGTAGGTTTAACTTGCACTACTAACGAGATTAAACATTAAACACATTTATTAACTACATGTAATTACTTTCTGAACTATCTATCTACTTTACCTTCTTTTTTTTTTTTCTATTTGGGTGCTGTCCTCTTCTTACAGATTTGTAAGAGCTCTTTATGTCTTACTTATTAACATCAGCTACCTGCCAGACACTGATTGATTGAAACTTTGTGGTGGACAAGATCATGTACAGTTTCTGCTGCTTGAATCTTAAACATTAAGGGTCATATGAAATTTTGCCTACATTCATTAACTTTGGTCAAAGATTTTTTTAATCAATGTAGTCCATGGATTTGGTAAAAATCAGGTAAAATAGAAATACTAGTTCTACTTGCCTTCTTGCTCTGAGATCCATTCTTAAAAGGCAGCTTCTTCTGGTGCTTAGTTCTGTAATTCAAGAAAACATGTGTGTTTTTCTCCTCCCTTCATTTAGAAGCACTAGACAACATTTAGTAACCACTGATGTGGAAGGTAAAGATGTAAATCATTTGTATTGCCTTCTTTCCTCTTTCTCTAGGTTTCATATTTATAGTACTTTTAGTTTTCTAGTTCTTTTTGTAACTTTTATAACTTTTTGTAACTTTTTAAGTGCTTTTAAAAAGAATTTCTTTTCAGCTAGCAGAATTCATTGTTTATGCACCACACCCAGCGCTCCATGCCATATGTGCCCTCCATAATACCCACCACCTGGCTCCCCCAACCTCCCACCCCCCACCCCTTCAAAACCTTCAGACTGTTTTTCGGAGTCCATAGTCTCTCATGGTTCATCTTCCCTTCCAATTTTCCTCAACTCCCTTCTCCTCTCCATCTCCCTATGTCCTCCATGTTATTTGTTATGCTCCACAAATAAGTGTACTTAAGATGACTTAAGTCTGTTTTTTTTTTTTTGATGCATCAAATTTTAAAAATATGATCTTATTTTGCACCATGAAGATATTATCTCTTCTCCTTTTCTTCAGCATTTTTGTGTTATGTCAACATGAAATGAATTTTATTTTTCCTACACTTGAATGTTTAAAACTATGCCACATTTCATTTGTTTCATATTTTTATTTATATATATATTTTTAAATTTTCACTTGTATCTTGGAGGACTTCCGGATTCTTAATTACAACTGCATAGTATTTTATTGAATGGGTATTTCACAAGTGCCATATATATAAACATTTACATTTTTTCTAGTCTTTTGTTATTATAAGGTTGAAATATATGAAATTACCAATTTTGGATAAAGATAATGAAATATTCATATTTTCACAAATATCAATCTAATACAAAAAATGCTGTCTTCAGAATGTATTCCTAGAAGTGTAATTTTGATAAATTTTGCTAAATTTTTTCCCTATACCATTTGTATGTGGACTTCTACTTTCTCCTACCATTGCTAACATTTTTTGCTCTGATTTTGCAGTTCTGCCAATTTGAAATATAAAAAATGACATCTAATTTTAGTTATGATACATTTTATTACCATGAATGAAATTGAGCATCATTTCAGATTTTAAAAGCCATTTTTATTTCTTTATTTTGCTGAGCTGCATTCATGTCTTTTTTAAAAATTTCATTTATTTATTTATTTGTCAGAGAGAGAGAAAGAGGGAGAGATAGCAAGCAGTAGCAGGCAGGAGGGGAAGAGGGAGAAGCCAGCTCCCCGCTGAGCAGGGAGCCTGATATGGGACTTGATCCCAGGACCCTGGGATCATGATCTGAGCTGAAGGCGAACACTTAACTGACTTAACTGACCCAAACATCCCGTGTATTAATGTCTTTTGAACTCATTTTACCAAGATATATTTGACATATAACATGATGCTAATTAAGTTGCACATGTTGATTTGATATAATAAGATATTATGATGTGGTTGCCTTTGTAAAGATAGATAGCACCTCTGTCACATCATGTAATTATCATTTCTTTTTTGTGGTGGGAATAATTAAGATATAGTCTTTAAGCAAGTTTGAATATTATACAGTATTGTCTATAATCACTGTACTTTGCATTGGATCTCTAGAAGTTAGTCACTACTGTTTACATGTTTGTACCCTTAAACAATATCTTTCTTATTCCCCTACTTCCGAGCCCCTGTAACTACTATTTTACTCTGTTTTTATGAGTTTGGCTTTTTTAGACTCCATATGTAGGTGATATCATACATATCCATCTGACTTATTTCATTTAGTGTAATGTCTGCAAGGTCCATCCATGTTTTGGCAAATGGCCGGATTTCCTTCTTTTTCATGGCTGAATACCATTCCATTGTGTATCTATATCACACCTTCTTTACCCATTCATCTATTGATGGACACTTAGGTTGGTTCCTTATATTAGCCATTGTGAATAATGCTGCCACAAACATTGCAGGGCAGATCTCTCTTTGATATCCTGTTTTCATTTCCTTCGGTTTATACCCAGAAGTGGAATTGCTGGATTGTGTGGTAGATCTATTTTTACTTTTTTGAGGAACCTCCATATTGTTTTCCAGGCATTGCTGCACTAGTGGTATTTTGTAGCGAGTGAACTGACCAAACATCAGTTGTCAGATTGCCTCATTGTCCTCTGAAGGCAGTTAGTTTATTCTATAAAGAAGCTTTTAGGATCTTCTTTTTATTCTTAGTGTTTTGCAGTTTCATGTACCAGTTGTGGTTCTTCTTGGATTTGTTTGGTGACTCTTTTTCTTATTTATCATCAATCTGATGATGTGTCCTCCTTTAGCTCTAGGAAATTATTTTCTGTTATTATTTTGATGGATATCCCTCTTGACTCTCTTGCTCTTTCCTTCTACACAATGGAAAACCTAGATGGTTTTATTCCTCATCTCTCTCATGTTTCCTGACTGTCCTTTTATGCTATGTATTCTGGGAGATATCCTCATTCTTACTTTTCAGTCACTCTTCAGTTGTATCATAATATGTTTAATCTCTGAGATCATCATTTCAGATTGTTCTTTGTTCATAGCTTTATGTTTTTGTTTTATAAATATAATACTTCCTCTGATCACTGTGGTTACATTCAGTGTTCTCAAAGGCTTTTCCTATTTTCTTAACCTTTCAAAATGCCACTGAAAATTTTTGTTTATTTTATCCTTTCTCTTGCATGCTTCTGGTTTTCATCACATACCTGGCATTTCGTTCCTATTTCTCCATTCACACTTAAGAAAGATAAGGTTTTCTAAGCTACCAGGAGAGTAAGATGATTCTGTAGATATTTTCTCTAAGGAGATCTCTGTAGGGTTCCTTTGCTAGGTAGAGCTACATGATCTAGGAAATAGACTACAGACCCCATTCCACAACCTAAAGTCAACAGCAATAGCATTTTATTGAACAAGAAAAGAAATAGGGAAAATGATGTTTGCCATGAATGTGACCTTTGTCCAACATTGATTTTGCTTCCTTTAGAGTAGCCTTTGGAGTTTTTTTATTGCCTGGGGCAATAATGCTGGCTGCTTACGGTCTGCATTTGACTTTACGGGATGGGGAGTAAGATGGGGGTCCTGACTACTCAAGTTGCCCCATATATAACTCATTAATTATTGCACTATAAATATAACTATATCACAATATATACTTACCCATGTCATTCCTTAGATGCATACTCAATTATCCTATGTGTCATAAGGGTGCCTGGAATCTGGCAATGTATGTTCATATAATTGCCTTGAACCCTCTGAGCTCCATGGCTAATTTATGAATAGGTTCTGTTGATTTTATATTAATTCTCCCTCAGTCTTCTAAGTAGCTAGATGTCTTACTTTACCTCACTTTCTCAATTTTTCTCTTTCCTATTAGGGGAAAGGGACTCTCTTGTCCCAAAAAGTAAGCATCAATTTCCTTCTCCTTTTTATTTTTATCTTGGATTTTTCGCTTTTCCTTTACAACTCTGGCAGACTGCCTCGACGTAGAAGTTACCTTAATGACCCAATTTCAGCGCTCCTTCCAATTTACATTTGGCTTCATGGAAGACTTAATTAAGTAACAAGGAAACTATGATGAAAATATAACACAGAGGACATTGGGGAATGAGCAAATGGGTTTTAGACTAGTCTACAGGTCATTCATCAATATCTGATTCTTACTTGGATCGTCAAGACACTTAGACTCAAAGTATCTAGAACTGCAAAATAAGACATGTGTACTAAATAATGATAACAAAAAGAAAAACTACTGACTTTATTTTTGCTAAAGTCCTGCCTTCCTTACTGCACATATGCATAACGTGGTCATTTTTAAAGCCTAGTGCCTTCTCAATGAGCCCCTTGTTTATTTATTTTTTTCTCCTATTCTCTCTCTCTTTCTGGTTCCTTTTACAGGACATTTCAGTGCTGATGCCCTTAATTGCTTTTCTTGATTTTAGTCCAGTCTTGAAGTTTCCCCCATCTTCCCTTCTTTACCAAAAGTGTGCCATTGGGACTCTTGATAACTGTCCCATTGTATCCCCTCTTAAACATCTTCCTATCCTATGTCTGGATACTGTCTGCTCACTCAGAGGTCAGAAACCCCATAACCTAGCAAGATGTAAAGATTGAAATCCAAGGCAAAAAGTCTGTTAATTCTCAACAATTAGTTCTAGCCATTAGCTGATGGAAACAAAATGCACATCAATTTTCAGACTCTGGATAAGATCATATACTTGGCTCGTGCAGAAGGATGTAATTTGCCACACAGAATGTTGAGCACAGAAGTGGATGTAAAAGAGAAAAGCACTGGCAAGTTGTGATGTTTAATTTAACATTTTAAATGGACAGAGGAGTAGCAACAGTGTAGCATTACCTGTAAGCAGTGTTGAGAATTTCAGGCTGCGGTGCCGGTGGCTGCCTCTGATGAGAACTATTTGTTAACATGACTTGTACTGGTGTCAGACAACCAGAGGGCTCCTCTCAGCTGTCAATTTCTCTAATGAAGGAAGAGAAGAACATACACTAGATTTCTGTATTGACTTTTCAAGAGCTAGTACAAACCTCCAGGTGCCAACCTATAAATACTTTTGAAAACAGGGTTGGGAGTCTCTTTCATATTGGTACTTTTAATCTATTCACACCAATATCAACCAAGTAAATAGAGCAGAACTTCAGGAACAAAGCATGCTTTTGACTACTAACAGTCTAAAATTTAACTTTCTTGTGCATCTTTATCTGATTTTGTGTGGAAAGGTGGAGAGGGTTCCCATAACTGATAAAAATCTTTATCTCTCTGAAATGTTTGATTTATACAGATTCTTTCCATAACAATTATATGATTTTAAAAAATTAAACTACCCTTCTTTGCCAAGATGATAGCAATCTTTTAGTCCGTCTTATAATTTATCTCTAAAATGCCTGTCTTCATAATATGCCAATCATTAGAGTAATGCATATTTGATGACAATGGGTAATAACATTTCAAAGCCTATTTCTAGGCTTTGATTGATGTACATATTGTTTTGTCTGCTATGTTTAATGGCCACGTCTTACTTTTTCTGGTTTTTTTAGCAGCACCTGCTGAGGAGTAAATGAGAACTGACCCGTTTTGAAATCCTCTTCCAGAAATAAAACTCTCATCCTATTACTTTTGTGGCTGGGGAGATAGATGATTTGGCACACATATTGTCATTCATTTGCAAATACAGAGTCACCCACTTGAAAGCCTATTCAGTCTGAGGAGGATAGAGTCTATCAGGCAAGATCAAGGGTACTTTTTAGAGACTCACAAACATCTCTCTTTATGTACATACATAAAAGGAGCTGATAAGAATAGAATTTCTCTCACTGGGAAAAGTCCCTTAAGTAAAAATACCCAGTTCTATGAAATTTATTGATCATAAAGGGGAAATATTCTTGCAAAAGTGCCGCTAAGTGACCAGGGCTGTATTGATAGAGAGCACGTATATGGCTCGGTACTATTGAGAAACTCTCTTGTGTGCTCTCTGGGAAAAACCAGTACGGAGAAATTCTTAATGAGCACTTTACCCATTCTTACATCACTTGCAGATAGCCACTTGGCTGTTTGCCCAGGGATATTAGACCCCAGGGGAAGGGACAAGGCTCTGCTTGGGGTCTCAGTCTGCCTGTGCTACTGTGATCTATGTGAAGCCCTAGTGCCAAGCCCCTCCTCTCACACCTGGGCTCTGTTCCCACCAGGCACAAGCCACAGGTCAGTGGGACCACCAGTAAGATTTTATGTCAGCGAAGTGGAAAACAGAGCAGTCCTACCAGTTGTCTGACAAAATTTGTATTTTTTTTTTCTTTCTAGCAATAGCTGTTACATTTTTCTTTGCAGGACTAGTCTGTGAGTTCAAGCACTGTGCAGTCATTGGGTTTGTTTCTTGAAATGTAATACATGTCAAGTAAGGGAGCGCTGGCATCTAAGTTCAGGGAAGAAGAATAAAAAGGATAGAAGAGAGAGAAAAAGGATCAAAGCTCATGGAGACAGACTAATAATTATATATAAATTCAGACTGAGAACTGGTCACCCATATATGGGTTTTAAATAGGTCATCTCAATATTTGCTTCAAATTCCAAAATGGCTAAAAACACTCAAGAACTTCTGTTTTATTTGATTGCCAACAAGGAGATAAGCAGTCCACTTTTTTATTTTGTTTTTGTTGTTGTTGTTGTTGAAAAGGTGTTTACTTTAATTCTTATTTAATTCCTGAATTAGATAAAGGACATACTTTGGTGAATATGAGGTTGGATATTATTTTTCTGGGATCCATCCATGAAATATTTCCAAACATGAATTAATTATGATTTCTGGTCTCTCTTTGGTAATTCACTGTTCTCTTATTTTGCTACTTTTGTTTCTTCTACAAGTCTCTAGAGATAGTATAGATTCCAAAGACACTTTTCAGCCATCCTAATATAATGGTTTGAAACCATTAAATTCACTCCTTATCTGTTGGTGTTCCTTTATTTGCCAGCCTTTCTTTTAGCCTCAGCCAATTTACATTATTCAACTAATTCCTCAACCAATCAGATTAAAAATTATTTATTTACTATTAATACATGTCTGATACTAGGTACTACAGTGAATTTCAGAAAAGTCCCACATTGTTCTGGTTTTGATGGGCACGTTACCATATTCGATTCTAACCTGGCCACAGAGTTGATTCTCTGCAAATTCGGTGTGTCATGGTAGAAATTCACAACTACCAGACCTATTCATGTTCCTAAAGTGTGTGGTATGAGGAAAAAGAAAGTGGCTGGAATAACTAAGCATTTAGGCTCAATGGCTTTTTAAATTGGAGGGTTTCAATATTTTCAAAATATGCCCATTGACATAAAATTTACATTTATTGGTCGTCAATGTATACTTATAAGTGAGAGCAAAGATGCTCACAGGGCATTTAAGTAACGTGTACCACATCTAAACGCACAGGTATACATACATATCCACGCAAATAACATTCGTTCATGCATCTGGACACATAAAAATACAATTTTATGTAATGGCTCTGAAGGGGTGATCATTGAAGTTGCCCCATAGAATTACATAATAAAATGGAAACATACAAAAAATAATTTGTCATGCTGTCAGTCTCAAACAGTAATTCGAGCAGGTGCTTTCTTTTCCTCCTAAGAATGTGTTTCTGTTGTTATGCTTATGCATCATTGTCATGTCCACCGAGATCTTGAGGGGAAGTACTACTTTTCATTACCTTTTGTATCTTACATAATCTTCTAGCTTGGCTCCTGACCTACTGAGCGAACGATGACATTTGAATATGATATATGAACATTTAGGTGCATTTGCTTGTATGAAAATTGGCAACTCTCTGGTCAGAAGGTGCATCTATCAGCACTGTAATACTCCACGCGTTATTAAATGATCTGGGATAAGGCAGGTAGAAGAAGAACAGAATACCACCTAACTTGCAATCATCGTCTGGGGTAGTAACTGTCTTAAGTGGTAAAAAATTACTGTCAGTGCTTTCTAGAGCCATTAAGAACTTGCTGCCCCCCGGAGTGCCGTGAGCCATAAAAGCAGAGTGGGGAGAAACACACCCTGGGGTGTCGTAAGCTGTGAAGCACAGATGTGTTCACCCAGAGTAGGGCAGCTGTTGCTGAGAGAAATCCTGTGTTTAGTAAAAGAAGCAAGAGAAGGAAAAATGCCTTTTCCTATGCAATAAAGATGTAGCAATTTAATCTCTCATTTCTTAAGCACGTGGGACCACTGGACTGGAAAGTGTTGCAGAGATAGATCTTTCTCTGTAGCAGCTCCTTCCAGCATTGCAAAAAGACCCTCTGAAAGTGGCATTTTAAGGCCTGACTGTACATTTATGAATAGTCCCTGAATAAAGCAGACTGAGACTTCATTCTTAGCATCGGGGCTTTAAAAAAAGTTATCTGGGGGCGCCTGGGCGGCTCAGTGGGTTAAGCCGCTGCCTTCGGCTCAGGTCGTGGTCTCAGGGTCCTGGGATCGAGCCCTGCATCAGGCTCTCTGCTCAGCAGGGAGCCTGCTTCCCCCTCTCTCTCTGCCTGCCTCTCTGCCTGCTTGTGATCTCTCTCTGTCAAATAAATAAATAAAAATCTTTTAAAAAAATAAATAAAAATAAAAAAAGTTATCTGGTTGGTAAATATTGCCTGACGTCAGTTCCTTTCCTTTTGTACAGGAAAGGGAAAGGACAGAGTTCCATAGCTTTTATATCTGCACAAAACTTGAGTCAAAAACATTGGGCTTATTTTTTGGCTCTGTGCTTGGCCAAAAGCTAACTTGTGCAATTCACTATAAAAATAAAGGCTGGAGGGACAGCTGGGGGCTCTGTTGGTTGAGTGTCCGAATCTTGGTTTGGGCTTGGATCATAATATCAGGGTGGTGGGATCAAGCCCCCCCTCCCCAATGGGCTCCGCACTCAGTGTGGAGTCTACTTAGGACTCTCTCCTTTCTCCCTCCCCCCTCAAATATATAGGCAAATCTTAAAAAAAAAAAAAATCATTTAAAAAAAAAAAAGGCTGTAGGGAATAATCTCCAAGGCCACCTATGGGTCTGATATTCTAGGTAGATGCTTATTTATCTCTCTTTTAGTTCAAATTCATAGTTGCCAAAGTATAGCCAGACTTGATTAAATTGGGGCTTTACACGCTCAAGCCGCTGCTAAATTCTAAATTTTAATGGAAGTTTTAGCATCAGCTGAACACATAATTTGGATCTCCAGCATAGACATTATCTTAAGAAGCTTCTCTCTGGGAGGTGTCAGATCTGTTGGTGGTTCACTTAGCAGGATGAGATTGAAGAGGTTTTAGACATAGTTCCTCAAGGCAAAGCTCATGTACGTGATTGTGTTGTTGAAGAATATTCTCAGTTTCTTTTGGATATCTCAAATGAAAACAAAGGGTATTCATTTGGCTCCTAAAAAATGCTTCTTAAAGGTGTTGGCATTATAAGTGTGTTGGTACTTTAATCAGAGACAAAGTGAGCAAATTTCATGAGGTAGTCATGGTGAAAATATCAAATTTTATGGTTTGTCACAGACTAATAAGCAAATAGTATTAAGGCTGTGCAAACTCCTTTTCAATAACTTGAGCGATTATCAGAGATTACACAGGGCCTGTTTAGCAAAAGGACAAAAACTAATAAATATGAACATCAATCTGTGAGCTGTGCCTCATTAATTCTTTATACACCAGTGAAAGTGGAGTGGAGAAAGAAGTATTCATTGTAGAATAACCCGGGACTTGTGGTAGAGATGTTTTTAAAAATACCATTTTTCATTAATAATTTAAGAGAATAAATGAAACTGTTATTTCAGGAAAGTGAATTGGCATTGCTTGGATTTGGAACTGAAAATACTGTTACTGAAATACTGAAAATACTGTAAAGAAGGAACCTGACCCCCAGAGCCTTTTCCCTCAACTCCTGGGAGGTGATCTCCAGGTTCCTAAAATGCCCTGCCTGATAGAAGAATTGTTTTTGGCTGGGGACTGTGGTCACTGCACAAGCTAACAATGTGATTTATAATGGGGGCTTTGGGCCATGTCACATCAGTTCTGATGTCCAGAGGAACTGGAGACTCAAGGTCTGCCATGTAGGCAGTGTGTGATCAGTATTGTGTCTGGACACCAAAGACTGAGTTGGCTTTTCTGGCCAGTAGTATTCCATGGGTGTATTGTCACTCATCACAGCTGGGAGGAAGGAATGCTGTCCTTGACTCCCTGGGAAGAGGGTAGCTCAAAATGCCTCATTTGGATCCATCCAGGACTCTGTCTTACATGTCTTTTCCCTTGTTGATTTCAACTAATATTTTTTCCCTGAAATAAACTGTAATCATGACCAAAACAGACTTCAATCACTTTTGGGAGCTCTTTTAGTGAATCACTAAGTTTGAGGATGGTTTTCAGAAACCCTCAAACTTGTAATTGGTATAAGAGATGAAAGCAGATTTGTGGAGGCTATTTCCTTAGATGTTGTAATTTGGCTAACTCTGGGTAACTATCTAAGGTTGTAAATAAAACTAAAGCACCTATAAAAATAAGGTAAATGAAACACACACACACACACACACACTTGCGTGTGTGCATATACACAAGATAAAACAATATTGCATATGTTTACATATATGCTAGCATATAGATATTTTTTGTAATTATCATTTTTGCTTGCCCCAAATCACTTCCCCATTTTTTTCTGATAACAGAATTCCTCCTTCCTCATGGTTACACATTCTGTACCCATCTACCTCCCACTCCCAGGGTAGTGACATGACCCAGCCTTGGTTAATCAGAGTCCTCCCTGAGGCCCTGTCTTCCAGAATAGAATGACTGGTTTCCCTGACCAACCTAGACCAAAGTCCTCCCTGAAATTTGCCTGCTAGAGCTATTAAGGAAAAATCTCTCTTTTTATCTAGAGTTACCACGAGAACAAGAGACATACTTGGGATTGCTGATAGCCATTTAAGGATCTCTGATACATGTAAAGGGGTGTTACTTTTAAGAATAAAGAACCCCAGGGGTGCCTGGGTGGCTCAGTCATTAGGCATCTGCCTTCGGCTCAGGTCATGATCCCAGGGTCCTTGGATGGAGCCCTGCATCGGGCTCCCAGTTCTGTGGGGAGCCTGCTTCTCCCTCTCCCACTTTCCCTGCTTGTGTTCCCTCTCTCGCTGTGTCTCCCCTGTCTAATAAATAAATAAAATCTTAAAAAAAAAATGAAGAACTCCATACAGGAAAGAAATGTCAAGAAATAGAAATCCAGTGGTCAATTGGATTTGATTTCTTGAGCACTACATTCATTGTGTTTCCTAAATATCTGAGCCCATATCATCCTTCTGCTTTTTGCCAGAGTAGATTGAAGGGTGTTTTGTGTTTTTTTTTTAAGATTTTTTTAATTAATTAATTAATTAATTAATTAATTAATTTATTAGAAAGAGAAAGAGTGAGAGGGTGGGGGGGAGGGACAAAGGGAAAGGCAGAGATTCTCACGCAGAGTCCCTGCTAACCGTGGAGTTCCACATGGGCCTCGATCTCACGACCCTGAGCTGAGATCATGACCTGAGCCAAAATCAAGAGTTGGTCGCTTAACCAGCTGAACCACACAGGTACCCCTACGTTGAAGGTTTTTTGTTTTGTTTCGTTTGTCACAGACTCTTGCTAGATACTATCAGCATTATATATATAAATGTGTGTGTGTGTGCATAATAAAGATTTAGGTTTACAACATAATTGAGAGGAAGATACAGAAATTCCTTCTATACCTCTTGCCTGTACATGCGTAATTTCCCCCACTGTCAACATTCCTCAACCAGAATGGTACATTTGTTATGGAGGATAAGTCTACATTGACACATCAAAATCACCCAAAGTTCATAGTTTACATGGGGCTGTACATTATTGTGCATTATGTATTGTACATTATGTAGGTTTGGGAAAATACATAATAACATATAACTGTCATTATTATATCACAGAGTATTTTCGCTACCCTAAAAATTCTCTGTGTTCTGACTATTTGTGTCTGTCCACCACCAACCCTGCCAACCACTGGTCTTTTTATTGTCTTTGTATTTTTGCCTTTTCTAGAATGTGGCATAGTTGGAATTATACAATATGTATCCTTTTCAGACTGCTTTCACTTATTAATTTGCATTTAAGATTCCTGCACGTTTTCTTAGGACTTGATAGCTGATTTTTTTAAGTGGTGAAGGATATTCCATTGTCTGGGTATACCACAGTTTGTTTATTCATTCACCTACTGAAGAACATCTACATGCTCCTTAGTTTGGGCAATTATGAGTAAAGCTGCTATAAACCTGTGCAGGTTTTTATGTTTTAAAGTTTTCAAGTCCTTTGGGTATTTAAATAATAGGCAACATGTTTTCTGGATTGTTTGGTACAAATACCTTTAGCTTGATGAGAAACTGCTAAAGTGACTTCCAGTGGCCATACCATTTTGTATTCAGAGCAGCAATGTGTGGGAGCTCCTGTTGCTTCACATCCTCACTAGCACTTGATTTTGTCATTTTCGGGATTTTTTTCATTCTAATAGGTGTGTAGTGATATCTCACTGTTGTTTTAATATGCATTGCTATGATGATACATGAGGTGGAAATTTTTTTCATAGTTACTTTGCATCTCTGTATCTTCTTTGGGGAGGTCTCTGTTATGGTCTTTGTCTCATTTTTTAATTGGGCAGTTTATTTTCTTACTGTTGAGTTCTAAGTGTTCTTTGTATATTTCAAATAACCTTTAATAGTCCTTTATCAGATGTCTTTTGCAAATATTTTCTTCTAGTCTGTGGCTTGTCTTCTCATTCTCTTTACATTGTCTTATGCAGAACAGAAGTTTTCAATTTTAAAAATGTCCAGCTTATCAATTGTTTCTTTTTTTTTTAAAGATTTTATTTATTTATTTGATAAAGCGAGAGAGGTCACAAGTAGGCAGAGAGGCAGGCAGAGAGAGAGGGAGAAGCAGGCTTCCCGCCGAGCAGGGAGCCTGATGTGGACCTCAATCCCAGGACCCTGAGATCATTACCTGAGCCGAAAGCAGAGGCTTAACCCACTGAGCCACCCAGGCGCCCTATTTCTTTCATGGATCTTATCTTTGGTGTTGTATCAAAAAGTCATCACCATTCTGAGGGTCATGTAGGTTTTCTCCTATGCTAACTTATAGAAATTTAGAGCTCTGCATTTCACATTTAGGTCTATAATTTTGAGTTAATGTTTGCGAGGCAGGCAAGTTCTGTGTTTAGATTATTGTTTTCTTTTTTCGCACAGTGGATGGATGCCCAGTTGTTGGTAGCACCATTTGTTAAAGACACTATCTTTTTCAACTATATTGCCTTAACTCCTTCATCAGAGATCAGCTGATTATATTTATGGGGTCTATTTCTGGGCTCTCTATTCTATTTCGTTGATTTATTAGTTTATTCTTTCACCAGTAGCATACTGCCTTGATTTCTAGAGGTTTATAAGTCCTGAAGTTAGGTAGCTTCAGCCCTCCAATGTGGTTCTTCTCCCTCAATATTTTCTTGGCTTTTCTAGGACTTTTATCTCTCTCTGTAAACTTGAGATCAATTTTGTGATTCCCTAAAATAACTTGCCAAAATTTTGGTTGGGATTGCATTGAATCTACAGATTAAGCTGGGAAGAACTGATGTCTTGACAATATGGAGTCTTTTTGTCAATGAATATGGAATATCTTTCTATTTGTTCTTTGATTTCCTCCATTAGTTTTGTCGTTTTCTTCATACATATTTTGTACATTTTTTGTTGGATCTAACTACTTCAGTTTAGGGGATGTTAATGTAGATGGTATTGTTTTAAATTTCAAATTACATTTGTTCATTGTTTGTATGTAAAAAAGCAGTTTGTATTTTGACTTGTATCCCGAAGCCTTGCTATAATCATTTATTAGTTTCAGGAATTGTTTGGTTTCTTTTTTGGGGGGCTCAGTTCTTTGAAATTTCCTCATAGAAGATTATGACATCTATGAATAAAACCAGTTTCATGTCTTCCTTCTGAGTCAGTATACCTTTTATTTCCTTTTCTTGCATTACTCTATTAGCAAGAACTTCCAGTATGAGGTTGAAAGAAATAGTGAGAGGGAACACCCTTTTATCATATCTGCTCTTAGTGGGAAAGCTTGGAGTTTCTCTCCATTAAGCATGTTACCTATAGGGTTTTGTAGATAGTCTTTACCACGTCTAAAGTTTCCATTTATTTATTGCATAATGACAGTGTTCACCATGAATGAGTGTTGGCTTTTGTTAAATATGTTTTCTGCTTGTATTGATGGGGTTGCATGTGTGTATTCACTTACTTTGAGGATGTAAGAAGTAAATAAAGCAAAGCCTTTTCTCTCACTGTAATAGAGGCCACGATGCCACAGAGGTGAACCTCGTGTGACTTAAGTGTTATTTTCCCTGTAATGCTTTCCCACCCAAATATACACGTTCTTACCATGTAAAATTTTTAGGAGTTTTCCTAGAACATTTATGGTCATTCTTCATTTCCCTAATTCTCTCTTTTTTTTTTTTAATTTTATTTATTTATTTGACAGACAGAGATCACAGGTAGGCAGACAGGCAGGCAGAGAGAGGAAGGGAAGCAGGCTCCCTGCTGAGCAGAGAGCCCGATGTGGGGCTCCATCCCAGGACCCTGGGATCATGACCTGAGCCGAAGGCAGAGGCTTTAACCCGCTGAGCCACCCAGGCGCCCCATCCCTAATTCTCTCTTATAAAGAAATTCTGGGGCTACCTGAGAGTAATATAAATAATAAATTTTTATAGACATTCTGAGATTTAATTTTTTCCCCTTGAATTATATAGTTTTAAATATAGATACAGTTTTATGCAGTCTTGGGAGATGAAAGTGATTTTTTTTTCCCCCTGGAGTTATCAGGAGGTTTGATGGGGTGGCAGACTTCAAGTTGAGTCTTCAGGAATAAATATGATCTTGGAGATAAGGGAATTTGGGCAGAGAGAATTGCATAAATAGAGCCACTGAAAGAGGGGGGAAAATGTCAGCCATATTTGGGGCAGTCAGTTATTATGAACTTGGAATGTTAACAGGCAGATGGTAGAAAGGTGGGCTGGACAGCTGAGTTAAGGGCAGGTTATTGTGGACAGTGAATGTCAGACTGAGAAATCTGATTTATTCTGCAGGGGATGTGGATTATGTGAAACATTTTCAGTACAATGATGACATGATCAGAACTGTACCTTAAGAAGATTAATTTTATGGTGCTTTGTAGAATGAAAGAGACAAAAGACATGAGAGAGAGATACTTTTGTCATGTCTGATAATGTGTCTTTTAGATTCATTTTTTAAAGAAAATGTCACATAGCAACCATGAGAACTTTAACTACACTTTGAGGATGTGATTCCACCATCAGTAGTGACATTCACTTCCCATTTTCTCTGCTGATAAATGACGGAATAGTGAGAAGAATCACAAAACAGGGTCAACATGAAATTGAATTAATTAAGAAGGCAAAGGCTTCTGAATTTGCATTATCATAA
This sequence comes from Lutra lutra, assembly GCF_902655055.1. Lineage (NCBI taxonomy): Eukaryota > Metazoa > Chordata > Mammalia > Carnivora > Mustelidae > Lutra > Lutra lutra. Next base: position 15,334,276 of record NC_062289.1, read on the forward strand.
TATCTCCTGGTTTTATGTTACCAGTAATAATAAGAGTAGAGAAAGTGGAAGAAAGGGAGGGAGGGAGAGAGGAAGGGAAAGAAAAAAAGAAAGGGAAGGAGTGGGAGAGGGAAGGAAGGGGGGGAAGAAAAGTCAGGAAGGGAGGAGAAGAGGGGAAATGAATGTATCAAGTGAATCCAATGGTAAGGTTCTTGAAAGTTTACTTAGATGAAAATTTTCCTTTATATTTTCTGTTTATCAAAGTGATATTTGGAAGCTATTGCATATCAATGTAAAAATCTTACATTAGTTCTCAGCTTTCTGGAGACAAGGTAGGGGTTGTACATCCTGGCTCCCGTAGGTTAGGTGGGATTATGTGACTGGTTTGGGGAATGAATTCTGAGTGGAAGTTAAGTGTGTTACTTCTGGGCTGGGACATTTGATTGCTGATGTGTGATCCTGGATCCCACAGAGCTGTCTCTCCTTCTGGCACAGATGGTGGCTATTCCCTCAGCCTGTATTTCTGAGACACAGTGTTTTTTTTTTTTACCAAGTCACATTTGCATCAACAACACATGAGAACATTGGCCTAATTGCTCCTTTCACAATACCAACTTTTTTTTCTAGTTTGATAATTTGATAAAGGAACATACATCATCTTGCTACATTAAACTTTTAATTTTTCTTTGCATTTGGAGATCATGAATAAAAATTAGAGACCATAATAAGAATTTCCAACTTTTCAAGTAACTTTTTATTCAAGTAATACATATGCCTGGTGACCAGATAATACAATTGATTTTATGATGAACATGAGCTATTTCTTGAACCTTACATCCCAACTTAGTTATAACTCTTCAGAAGAAGCTTCTCTTTAAAATTGCTTCTGTTTTAGATTTTCTTTTTTTTTTTTTTTAAATTTATTTATTTGAGAGACAGAGAGAGAGCATGAGAGGGGAAGTCAGAGGGAGAAGCAGACTCCCCATGGAGCTGAGAGCCCGATGTGGGACTGGATCCCAGGACTCCAGGATCATGACCTGAGCCGAAGGCAGTTGCTTAACCAACTGAGCCACCCAGGCACCCCTTAGATTTTCTTTAGGTCATTTTCATAGCTCACATTTTTTAAAAATTTCTTTTCAGCATAACAGAATTCATTGTTTTTGTACCACACCCAGTGCTCCATGCAATATGTGCCCTCCTTAATACCCACCACCTGGCTCCCCCAACCTCCCACCCCCCGTCCCTTCAAAACCCTCAGATTATTTTTCAGAATCCATAGTTTCTCATGATTCACCCCCCCTCCAGTTTCCCTCAACTCCCATCTCCTCAATCTTCACTCATTGATTTATCAACTTTATCTAGTAATTCCCAGATATATAAAGTAAGGATTCCGTTCACTTGCACTGGTCCATCCTCCTCTCTCCTTTTTCCAATATGTGATATTTTTTTACATTTTGCTATTATTCTTTGGTTTGGTTTTGTAAGTGCACTTAATCAGCATAAGGCATTCTATCTTCTCCAAAGGGCCACAGACAGTGTTCCACTTATCTATTGCTACATAAAAACCATCCAAAAATACAATAGCATAAAATAATAATTTTGTTAATCTCACAGACTCTACTGTTAGAAATTCAGACAGCGCAACTTGTTCCTTCTCCAACAATGTCTGGGTGAAAAGACTCAACCACTGGACAGTCTCAGTGGGGTGGGTCATTTTACTTGAGCCCTTTCTGGTGATTGCAGGAATAAAGTGGATAAAGCTGGAGTCACTTCGAAGGCTTCACCATGCACATCTCTGGGGGTTGATGCTAGTGGGTGCCGGGACCTCCGCTTGGACTATGAGCCAGAGCATCTGGACATAGTCTTTCCATGTGGCTTGGGCACATGACAACTTCAGAACACTTGGACTTGTTACATGATGGCTCTGGGGTCCAAATGTTAGTGTCCAAAGAGAACAAGGAGAAAGCTGTGTGCCCTCTTCTCCATTGTCTTGGCAATTGCTCAGTGCCGCTTTTGCCTTGTTCTCTTGGTTAAGTCACTACAGAGTCACTACAGAGTCACTATGGATGTCACTGTGGATGACCCAGAATCAAGGAAAGGAGAAAGGACAAGTTCTTGCCTCTTGATATAAGAAATGTCAAATAGTTTACAAATATTTTTTAAAACTGTCACATGGCCTTATTTCCTTTCATTCTCTGCATGTCTAGTATCTGAACCACTGGACCACAGTAAAAGAATCCATTGGATTGTCCTTTCTTTTACTTCATCAGATGCTTAAAATAATGTTACATTTTATTTTGCTCTGCATTTTATATTTGCAGCATGAATTTCTTGCATAGCTCCCTTAGTTTCTAATTGCATTTTTTTGTATTTCACAATTTGCCTTGAATTTCTCTTTAATTTTTTTCTACCGGTATCTCAGTAATACCTTCTAATCACTGATCTTTTTCTTTTATTACTGGATGCCTTTCTCCTAGAATTCTTTTTTATTGTTGTTCTTTTCTTTTCTTTCTTTCTTTTTTTAAAATTTTGTTTCTTTGTTTTTTGTTTGTTTGTTTAATTTTTTGTGTTGTGTGTGTGCCAATTTGGACAAGTTATCTCTAGAATGTCACATTGACATTCTTATTTTCTGTTCTCCTGCATTGGAGCCATCTACACTTCCATATTCTTGGTTTCTTCTTCTTTTGAATTTCATCTTTTAAAAAAGTTATCAATGTGGTGAATTTTCCGAGTCCTTATCTGAATGAAAATGTCCACTTTCCTTGTAACACTTAATAATTTGCTTGGATAGATAACAGGTCAAAAATGAGTTTCTTCTCATAATTTTAAAGGAATTTTTATATTGTTTTCTAGAATCTAGTGCTGGTGAAGAGAATGCTGATGTTCATCTCATTAACATTCTTTGTCTCAATTTTCTTGAATATTCCCCCCAATTGGAACATATATATTTATTCTTTAGTATTTATTTCTATTCTTGGTTTATTCACTTTCATAAAGAAGTATCTAGATATAGGGGCACCTGGGTGCTTCAGTCAGTTAAGCAGCTGCCTTTGGCTCAGGTCTTGATCCCAGAGTCCTGGGATCCAGCCCTGCATCCGGCTCCCCACTCAGTGAAGAGCCTGCTTCCCTCCCACCGTCTGCCTGCCGCTCTGCCTACTTGTGCTCTCTCTCTCTGTGTCAAATAAATAAATAAAATCTTAAAAAAAAAAAAGAAGTATCTAGATGTATATTTGTTTTAATTTATTGTTTGTGTCATGTAAAGGGGCTTTTCAGTATGAAGGCTGGTATCTCCTAGCTCTAGAAATTCTTCTGTAGCATTTTTGGTGAATTTTCTCTTACTCATTCCTCTCTTCTACATACAGGATACCTCATAATTAGAACTTGAGCCAGGGGTGGCTTGTCAGTTAAGTGACTAGCTCTTGCTTTCTCTTAGGCCATGATCTCAGGGTCATGAGACTGAGCCCCACATAGGCTCTGGGCTCAGAGCAGAGTCAGTTTGGAATTCTTTCCTTTAACCTCCCCTGTTCCTCACTCTGCTTGTGTTCTGTCTCTCAAATAAATGAATCTTTAGGGGTGCCTGGGTGGCTGAGTTAGTTAAGCCTCCAACTCTTGGTTTCAGCTCAGGTCATGATCTCAGGGTCCTGAGATCGAGCCCCGCATGAAGCTTTGCACTTAGTAGGGAGTTGATTGAAGATTCTCTTCCTCTGCCCCTCCCCCTGCTCACTTGCACCCTCTCTCTCTTTTTCTCTCTCTAAAATAAATAAACAAATCTTTTTTAAAAATTGAGTCAGAATATATCTTGGCTTTTCTCTCATAGTTTTCATTTCTCTCTCCTATTGGGAAATCTCTAAAATCTCAAAAATTCTCTAAAATTTCTGTAAAATTTCTAAAATCTCGAAGATTCTTTCTCCTTCTCAAGTTGTTCCTTTTTCATAGCATCGCATTCTTATTTTACAGCTACTTTTCAAATATTCTTTAGAAAACGAAATTGCATTTTTTCGAGTTTTGTTCTTTGAAATCTATCTGTTTTGCTTCAGATTATGTCTCCTCTCCCCTTCCTTCTCCCCTGCCCCCATTCATTTGGTCTTTCTTATATTACTTGCTTTGCTCAAAGGCCTGCTAATCTTTGGATATCCATATGTATTTTTAAATGAGTAGAGTTCCTTCTGTTATTACATCAGCAGATATTCTTTCAATGAAATTGCTCTTTTGAGCAGAAATTCTGCCTTGGAGCTACATGTGACGAGAGAGATGTGGTATCAACTAGCCAACCGCCATTTAAGGGGAACAAATAGGGGTTGGCTGCCAGACCATTGAACCTCCAAGTGTCAGATGGTCATGGCTTTCTGAAGCTCCAGCACTCAAATTGTATGCCTTAAGTTTCTTCAGATATTTCTTTCAATTCCACTGCGTTAGAGTGAACCTCTGATATAAGAGAATAAATAAAGGCCATCTTTGTTCTGTGGGCTGGTAAGAGAAAGGAGACTGAGGGTGCTAATTGATACAGCTGTGCCGTATGTACCACTTTCAGTGAACCCCTGCCCTCCCACTCTTTTGGGCTCCATTTGTTACTTCAGAACTTAACCTTACCTGTTGACCCTGAGCTTAATTTCCCACCAGCAGGATTCTGGCTAACAAGGTTTATGCCCATATTCTTGGTGGTAGTCTTGCTATATTAAGGGCTACAGTATTTTTTTGTCATTTTCATCTGCCCACATTTCCCCCAAATATGTGGAAATTTATAGAAATCTCTCCTTAATTAGTAACCATACCCCTTCTGTTTTCTTAGCAGTTACAGGTGAGTTTCCCTAAGTATTTATATATTGATGCATGAATTTATTTTTATTTTCTTTTATTTAAGAAGGTCTTCAAAAATTTGAGAATCAAACTTTTGTGCCCAGTCTTCCATCTTAAACCAGAAGCTTATAACTAACATTATTTTAAAACTGCATAACGGATTTTAATTCCATAAACATTTACAGGAAAGAAATGATCTACTTTTCTGTTTCCCATGCCAACCTGATTGTGTCTATGAAAGGCAAAGAACAGAAGCCACCTGTTTCACATCAGAGTCTTAATGGCTCACCTGCAGTCACTTGAACTAATGTCATAGTTAACCACATTGTGAAAATGGGTGTGTTTCCAAAAGCAAGAGTTCCTCATCAGTGGTAACAACGTATATACCTCAAGAACTGGGTTGCTGTCATAGACCACATTTGGATTCTGATACCAATATACATATTTCTTAAAGGGACTTTAACAATGAGGAGATGTATATCTCAGGAAGAAAAATCTACAGATCTTAGACATTGAATATAAATATAATGGATGACTGATTCTGCTTAAGGAGATAAAAGGCATTTCCCTTAGGCCGGTGATCCAACTGAATGATTCTTTGCATAGTGTAATATTAAGAGATCCAGAAAAGCCTCAGTTGTTCTACCATCATTTGATTATAAAGCTGATAAACCTGTAAATGGTGGCACAAGTTTTATTAGTCATTCATACCGCAGTGTGGATAAAGGAACAAAATGAAATTCTATAATGATGTGTAGACATTTCTATAATCATGCAGACATTTCTATAATCATGTGTAGACATGCAGACATTGAACTCACTATAAGGATGGGAACACTCCTCTTAAAGAAGGAAGAAAGGCTGAGGGTCAGCAGTGAAGGGTACTGGAGGCAAACTCCACCTTTTCAGGTGGCCTGCCTGGGCCTGCATGTGAAATATTTTAACCCAGGACTGCTGTCTTCATCTACAGAGTATATTCAGTTGGGCGTATCGGAGAAACAGGCAGAGGATTTTTGAAACAAATGACTGTCAGACATTTTCTGATGATGTTCCTAGAGTTACTTATTTTAAAAAGTAGTCAAAATGTCTAAACAACATTTCATGTATTGCCCAGTTTAATTTCTAAGATGCCTTATTACACTTACCATTGCACTATTCTATTAGTGTGTAATGTTAGCAATGATGTTGGAGAGAATTTTACTCATCAGTGGAAACATGGAATCTCTCTATCTGGGAGACACCTGGCTTGATGCAAAGAAATCCCTCACTATAAATTAAAAGAACAACCCATTCACCATCTCTTTTTCTCATCACTGTCCATTTTATATCTTGTTTCTCAAATATCTTCTTTCTCATATCTCAAACTCTCCTCCACACCACTTTCATTTTCAGCTGACCATGTTTCCTCCTAATTCACTGAGGAAGTGTAGTCAGTCAAAAGAAAACTTTCATGATTGTCCACCATCACATCTCCCCACTAAATGACATCTGGCCCACACCCTCTCCTCTCTCATGAATTATCATCCTGGAAATCAGATAATCCCACTGTAGTCTGTTTGCTCTCCCCTCTCCCTCCTTCATCATCAGCTTTTCACTCTGGATCATTCCTAACAGCACATGAACCTGCTCTTATTTCTTCTCTCTTTAAACAAACAAACAGACAAACAAACAAATCTTCTTGAATCCACTGAACCTGCCAGCTCCCTACCCATCTCTTGCTCCCTGTGTGAGCTGATGTCACCCGCCCTCTGCACTTCTCTTCTCACTGTCTCTTAAGCCCTCACTATTCAGGATTTTGCCTCCATTTTTGTTCACCAGAATTTCATGTGTCAGCAAGTCCAGTGTCTTCTGTGTTGCTAAATCCAGTGGTCCATCTTCATTTCTCATCTTACTTGAACTTGAAGTAATATTTGACAGTGTTTGATGACCCGTCCCCCTCCTAGCCCTCTTCTCAGGTTGCTTTCTGGACACCACGCTCCGCTGGTTTTTCTTCTTCCTCACTTGGTGCCTCTCCTGTGTCTCCTCTCTTCTCTTTTATGCAGGCCTTTAATGTTAGAGTGCTGCCCTAACTTAGGTCCCTCCCTCCCAAAAGCAAAGCCTGAAACAAGGACTTGGCTGCAAGTAGTTATTTTTATCAAGTGATTCCAAAGAGAAAGGTGGGCTGAGAATCATGAATCAGGGAAGGAGGGGAAGTCAAAGGGTGGGTGATTTATGAAGCTGGTCATCACTGTGGTGAACAGCTGAAACTTGATCTTTTTGTGGGCTTTCTGAGAAACTAAAATGAACCTAGTAAGAGTCCAACCAGCGTATTAATGAAGAAAGTATTTATGTCTCCCACTGCTCAGGGTTCCCCCCAGGGCTCTGAACTGAACCTCAGAACTTTCTTGTGGAAAGGGCCGAGCAAGCTATCCCAGACCCTCAGGCAGTGGCCACAAAGATACGGCAAGGAAAGAAGCAGAAGACGCACAGTGCTGCTGAGAGGAAGTCTCTCAGAGTGGGCCGCCCTGTACAGGAGCAGCAATGACTGGGGAAAAAGGCAGGCAGAGAATGTGATTCAGGGCACTCAGTATTTTCAACAAATGCAATGGAGCTGGTCCTTGGGTTTTCTCTCTTTTTTATATATGCTCACCTTCTTGATGAAACTTAACTACTCTCATGGGTTTCAGTACCACCCCTCCGCTAACAACTCCCAAGTTTGTATCTCCAACTCAGATTTCCTCTGTGTCCAGCAGCCACATATTCAACAGGCTCATCAATCTGAATATGGCCCAAATGCTATTTTGAACCTTCTCTGTTCGTACTGGCTCCACCCACTTCAGGAAGAATCCAGCCACTTCTTACCATCTCCACCATGGCTACCGCTGTTGTTCAAATTGCCATTAGGTTTGACCTGGACCACAGCAATTGACTCTCAACTGGTCTTACTGCCTCTTCCCTTGCCTCTCTTTAGGCCCTTCTCAACAGATCTGCCAGAGTGATCCTGTTAAAATGAAATTCCTATCCCGTCACTCTCCTGCTCATTTCCTTCTACTCTTTGCTTCAGTGTCACTTTTTCAGTATGGTAGCTATACTGATTAACATTTATGATCGCAGATCTCTTCTGTATTATTCTTTGAACTTTTTAATGTGTTTCACTTTTTCTTCTCTTTTCCATAGTACTTATGACCACTTAACATAGGATATAATTTGTTTTAATTTTGTCTTTTCTTTATTTTCTGTCTTTTTTTTTTAAGATTTATTTTTTAATTTTTTTTATTTTTTTGACAGAGAGAGACCACAAGTAGACAGAGAGGCAGGCAGAGAGAGAGAGGGAAGCAGGCTCCCTGCTGAGCAGAGAGCCCGACATGGGACTCGATCCCAGGACCCCGAGATCATGACCTGAGCCGAAGGTAGAGGCTTAACCCACTGAGCCACCCAGGCGCCCCTATTTTCTGTCTTTTGTAAGAATATACAGTTCATGAGACCAATATCCTTGTACATCTCAAACATCTGTAATAGGGTCTGATTCATGAATGGTCACATTTGACAGGTAAATGAGTTGATGATCTGACATCTACTCTCAAGTTTGCTACAACCCATGTGATTAATCAAGTATGGGTATGGATTCTTTCTGAGCTTGAGCATGTTTTAAAAATCAATATAAAATATGTGAACTGAGGGGCGCCTGGGTTGCTCAGTGGGTTAAAGCTGCTGCCTTCGGCTCAGGTCATGATCCCAGGGTCCTAGGATGGAGCCCCGCATTGGGCTGTCTGCTCAGCAGGGAGCCTGCTTCCCTTCCTCTCTCTCTCTGCCTGCCTCTCTGCCTACTTGTGATCTCTGTCTGTCAAATAAATAAATAAAATCTTTAAAAAAAAAAATACGTGAACTGAGACTATTAGAATTTTCCAGCTCTAAAACTTTGTCATTATTGTTTCATAAGACCAAGCTTGGTAAAAGTTTTCTGAGTTTCCAAAAATTATGAAAATTAGTGAAAGAATATATTTCTGAATGTTATATTTGGCTTAGAAATCTATACTTCATTAAATGGAAAAAAGTGAACTACATTATTTTTGGTGTATAACTAAGAAATGAAATCTGCATCTTTAACTGCTGCAAAATAAGCTTTGGATAAAGGTTCAAGGCTGCTTTGCAGAAAACAAAATCTGCTTTGTAAAATGCAATTTTAAAATAATTTAAAATACATTTTTAGATGTTAAGAGCAAATTTGCTAGTATCTTCTATTAGACTTTCAGCAGTAAGCAGTAATGAACTGAGATAAATATATCTTATGTATCAAATTTAGTATTAGAGTAGTGGATGCTTTCCAAAATGCCCAAGAGCAACGAAAAACATTTTCATGAGTTTTGAGGTGCTTATAAAGTTTACCTGTGTCTGTTTATACATTTTCTCTAGAAATTATCTTCTCATTATAATTTCCACAAAAATGTTTCTTTTTTAAATCCCAGTTGCTTCAACTAAAAAAGCCTGAGCATGGTAGAAAGAAAAGCATTGTGAAATTCAATTGACCTGTTATCCAGTCTGACGATTTCTAATAAGTGAGGACTGTTGTGAGTGTACACACATATTGAGTCATTACAGTAGAAAGGCTTTTCTCTTTTGAAATATATCTAAGGTCATGCCCATACAGTTGTTGTTGAATTTGACTAAAAACCAAAATCCCTGACCATATTCTCAAGGGAAAAATAAATACCACATTAATGTCAAGAATAATGTCTCTAACCATTATTCTTTATGTAGCTTAGGGATTTTGATTAGTTCGATTAGGTTTTCAGCCTTGAAACGTTCACTAAGTTATACTGTAGGCCAGACCTAGTTTCCTATTTTTACTTTAGCCAATGCCATTGCTGGCAAATAAATTCCTCTTTACAAATGTACTAAAGAAAAATGCAGATTCTACAGAACTGTATGTCTGTTCACTATGACTTCTAAAATTAGGTACTAATGTATGGGGTGCATAATATTTAATGATACTGCTTTAAGAGATATGTCCTGAGTCTTAACATTATTTTAGAGACAAAGAAAAATAGGGACTGCGTATCTGAATCATTGAACACTCACTGTGATAGGCTAAAAATGATGATAAAGTTAAAGTGAAATTGAAAAAATAATGAATTAATGAATAGAGAATATGAAACAAAATGAATATTGTTAATAACGACTCAAGAAGTGGCTTTGGATAATGGAAAAGTTATTTGGATAAGGAGCTATTCAGATTCTGCTGTTTTACAAAATATCCTCTAGTTTAAAGAAAACAAACAGAAACAAAAGTACCTTTGAAAGGTGTGCTGTTTCATAGAATCCTCTTGGAATATTATGGTTGCAGTGTACTGAACGCCATACTAATGATTTCACACTGATAATGAAATTTATAAAGTCTTTATTGGCCTTTAGTGAATATATTAGACACTGGGAGAATATAACTCCAAATATTTCTCTGTCTGCTGAGTTTCTCACAAGGATAGACCTATCTAAGGTTGGTATATTTCTCATTTGAATATTCTACATAGTGTAGAATGATGCATTTATAGTTCCCTAATGTACCACCTTACTGTTAGAGCAGGATTTATGGATTTCCCAGGATGTGTTAGACCTCAGACCTTTCTCTGTAACACTTCAACCTAATACACTGTGGTAGAGTAGCAATTCTAATATCTCTTCATCCTAACTACATATGGGATAATACTAAAGGAAAGAAATAATCTAATGTCTCTAGTGCCTATGAATATTTTTCTAGCAGCTTTTAAAACTCAATATACTGTGTTTTATTGGGAACTAATTTTAATGAAATTATGTGAAGCTAGCCTAAATATTTTACAAAACATATATGCTTCTTTGTTGTAAGTATGAAAATAATTAATAATGGGCTTGATGCATTAAGGCACTTACTTAATGGGCTTTTAAGATGCTGAAGTACTATAGGCAACATAATACAGACTAATAGAGCACAGTAAACACACATAAATACACACAGAATACACACTTTTCTGTAGCATATTTAGTATTATACCCCAGCAAAACATAGCTTATCTTTGCCAAATATTGTTGTTATCTTTGGTTTGGTGTGAGAGTGGATATTCTTTGAATAGGCGTTTTATAGTTTGTTTCTTGTAGAGATCTCCAAGTATAAATTGGTTAATTTTTTGTATAAAAAAAGAGTATCCATATGCTAGCAGAAAATATATTTGTCTTCCTTTGAAAGTAAAAAAAAAAAATCCTATTCATTAAAGTAATTTGAAAAATTGAACTAAACCTGATTTTCTCAATGGAGTATAGCTTTTCTTTTTTTTTTATTTTTTATTTTTTTTTTATTTTTTATTTTTTATTTTTTTAAAGATTTTATTTATTTATTTGACAGAGAGAAATCACAAGTAAGCAGAGAGGCAGGCAGAGAGAGAGGAGGATGCAGGCTCCCTGCTGAGCAGAAAGCCCGATGTGGGGCTCGAACCCAGGACCTGGGATCATGACCTGAGCCGAAGGCAGCGGCTTAACCCACTGAGCCACCCAGGCGCCCCGAGTATAGCTTTTCTTATATGCTGTTGAATTAGAGTAGTCTTGGGGAATTTTTAATCCCCTTCCAGGAAGCCTTGATGTGGGATATTTTCACCCTTTTTACATCACATTTGAAGGTCTATATGCAGAAGCAGAGTATGGAAGGGCTTTCTTTTCTTTCTTTCTTTCTTTTTTTTTTTTTTTTTTTTTTTTTGCCTCTTCCTTTAATTCTGATATTTGACCATATTTTCCTGTTTTTATAAAAATCTACAGTTGTTCTGATCTCATGCCAGTGCTTTTCCTTCTACATTTGTAGGCTCTGACTCCACAAAAATGTACTGCATAATAAAATAGGAGAGTTTTAGCTGTATAAATGACCACTTTGGGTAAATCCATATCTAGGAAAGAATATTTTTGGCATTGAAATTTTCTAAAATAAACCTACACCGTGTCTGGATTCTGGTGACTTTTCATTTAGAGAGTGTTTCATGGCTGCCTTGCAACCGTTGAATTTGTAGGTCATAAATAAATTTGATGGAGCTTCTCTCTTTTTTATTTATTTGTTTAGATTTTACTACCCAGATAGTATTCATACTTGAGGGGGAGGAAAAAAAAAATCTTTGACACATATCACATTTTCCTAGTGGAAAGGCAAATATTTGCCAGCTGACCTTTGGTCCTTTCCAACTGCTTATTTATTTCTTGTAGAGGAAAAATGAAGGATCTGTAGTAATTGGCCACTTTCTGTAAACCCTGCCTCCTGGATAACCTACTCTTTCAGTCATAGTGTGTTAGTTTAAGGATAGAAACAAACACAAACTAGTGAAGTTTTGTTGTTTAATGAATAGAGAGAATAATACCTCAATAAGGTGCATCTAGGTTTATTAGAAACTGGTGCCCAGGGAACCAGGAGCTCAAGGATCAAGGCTGATGCTTATGTGTCCACATTTTATCTCATTTCTGCTTTTTTCATATCTGTCAATCAGCTGAGTATTTATTATTTATTCATTCACTCATCTATCTACTAAATATTTGTAGACCACCACTATTGCTATCAATTGGGTGCTAGATGGGGAGTGAATAAGAAAGAATAAAAATATTAAATGATTAACTAATTCACTAAAGAGGTTACACATATTTATAGGCACATAAACTAGATGAACACATAGATCGGGAATTAGTACTAGTCTGGGTTACCAGAAAACAGACCTTAGAAGGTCCTATAAGCCAAGTTAAGGGGTTTAGCTTTTTCCTGGAGGCACATTGCCATTCCTTTGCTATTGATCATGAAAAACCGCTTGGTTTCCAGTCTTTTTCCTTTTCAAAAACCGCACTTTTTTATATTCTCCTTGTCTTAGTTAAAATTCTCAAGAAAGAATGTGATTGGTTACTGATAAGCCACTAGATTGAGTCTTTTTTCAATCAGATGTGATTGCATAAGTACAGGGGAAAGGATAGTTAAAAATATTCATGTGGAATATAAATGGGTACCCAAGTACCCAGGTCTGCCTCTTTTCTCTTTTCTTTTCTTTCTTTCTTTCTTTTTTTTTTTTTTTTTTTTTTTTTTTTGGTTGGTACAATTGATTGATAAGAGCCAATTGTTTATTTTCACTGTACCAGTCACAAGCTCTCCCTCTGTCCCCCACTCGTGCCCGCTCTGGAGAGAGTGCCCTCACATGTGTGCCCTCTGCACTACCTCCTCACTCTCCCTTCCTTGGCTGCCCCAAGTCTGCCTCTTTAGCAGTGATGTGTGTGAAGGGTGGGTGTAAGAGAGTGGATTAGGACTGGTGGGGCGCCATTGCATACAACTACCAGACCTTCCCTGAAAACTTCCACAACTTTTTTCTTATCCATTGATGAAACCTTGGAGTTCTTTGCAAAGAGATCATCAGTGTATTTTAGTCCAGTGGTTGGTATCTGAGGGCAATTATTATTTTTTTTAAGATTTCTTTATTTATTTGACAGAGAGAAAGATCACAAGTAGGTCGACAGGCAAAGAGAGGGGGAAGCAGGCTCCCCACTGAGCAGAGAGCCCAATGTGGGGCTCGATCCCAGGACCCTGGGATCATGACCTGAGCCCAAGGCAGAGGCTTAACCCACTGAGCCACCTAGGTGCCCTTGAGGGCAATTATGTTAACACATTTCATATGAAATTATTTCAAAGACTAGAAATGATGTTAAAAAACCTATTCCTAATGTCTCCCATGCACTCAACTAGTCACATTGAAAACTGCCAGCTTCAGACCCCATCCTTGAAATTCAATAGCCTAAATGCTTATTACAAGTTAGAGTGTAGGGGGAGAACTTAAGAATAGAACTTGACAAGGAGAGTAAGAGATTGTTTATAATGGTCCATTTTATATGTCAACTTGACTGGGCAATGGGGTGCCTGGACATTTGGTCAGACATTATTCTGAGTGTGTCTGTGAGGGTATTTCTGGATGAGATCAACATTTGAATTAGACTAAGTAAAGCAAATTCCCCTCCCTAATGTGAGTGACTTCAGCCAATCACTTTGAAGGCCCCAGTAGAACAAAAAGGCTGACCTTCCACTGAGTAAGAGGGAACTCCTCCTACCTCACTGCTTTCCATCTGGGGCATTTTTTTTTTCCTGCCTTCAACCTCAACATTGAAACATCAGGTCTTCTTGGTTCTTGTTCTTATCAGAGCTCAGAGTCCAACTACACCATTGGTTCTCCTGGGTCTCTAGCTTGCTGACAATATATCTTGGAACTTCTTAGCTCTATAACCACATGAGGCAATTCCTTATAATAAATTTTTCTCCTCTCTCCATCTCAGTACACACACACACACACACACACACACACACACACACACACACACACCCTAATACTGATGAAGGTTGGATCCGAACTCTGACGTGATCTGCTAGTACTTTGCCCCTTAGATTTGCAGCATCATTGAACGGTCTCCACACCTAACATATGGCAAGAAACAAGGCTCATTAAAGGCAGACATTGTTTTTCTTCTCTGTTTATATCCCTAGAACTTTAGATAGTGCCTGATGTCTAGTTACCATTCCACAAATATTTGTTTTAGTACATTTTGTATGTAATATACTGTGTGCAGTGTCAGGATGTAGGAACATACAAAGGGAGATGGTTTCTGCACATGGAGAGATGAGGAATAAGGAAACTATAGTATCTTAAATATTTACTCTCTTTCTGGGACTATGCTAAGTGTTTTAATACAATTTTATTTGATTCAGATGATAATTTTATGAGTTTTGACACTTAAGAAGAATAGCTCTTCTGGATGAACAACCATGAGAAATAATTTAAATACTTCATTTAAAAAAAATAGTTGTTTTCTATTTCTTTCATTTGTGATTTCAAAAGAGAAGGTGATAGAATCTTCATTTGTTTCTACCAAATTACATATTACTATTATATTTTAAATAGGATATAGTTACTGTGTTTGGAAATCATTTAGAGTTTTACAAAGATAAGAGCATATTAGAAAAAACCTGTAGTATCATTTAATGATACTATATAATTATAGAAATAAGGGAGACAAAATAAATACTAAGTGAACCAGAGCATTTATATACTGGTTTATTACAATGTGAATACATCAACATTTGACAAATTTTCTAAAAAAAAACCAAAAAAAAACAAAAACACCAAAAAAGTGGTAACCTGTTCTGAAAAAAAATATATATTTTTTATAAACTGTCCTCCCTCCCATCAATTCTAACCTTTCTTGTTTACTTTGTAAAATTCATGCAAAATCTAGACTGCACAGAATTATTATTTTTAAAGGAAGATAATGATTTTTTTTTCAACAAGTTATACTAATGGAAAATGTTTTTTCTTTTATTGCAAAAATACCTTGTGGTAGAGGGATTCTAAGCATTAGCAACATGCTAGTTTTGTTTTTTAACCTATAGGGAAAAAGTGGCAAGAAAGTTGAAATCCAAGTAATTTCACTGAAAAATTTTATTTAAAGCTTTTTCCTTTGATGTAGATATTGTGACAGTTTTCCTGTTAGAGAGTAGCTGACTTCCACAGTAGCATCTGATGTTTACAAATGCAGGAGATTTCAGTTAATCACATTTTAAAATTTTAATTACATCCTCCCAGGTATTTAAAATGTTGCCCTCTTCCAGCAAATCCTCCCAATGTTTGTTTAAAAAACTTCCTCAGCTCTGTGAATTTTTCAGATTTTATTTTACATTTTTTCTGGACCTTGGGTTTTTAAAACATAAGGCTAATTTTTAACGAAGAATTTTAGAGCACACAATTGCCGTAGTAGAGGTGGGATCTGCTGTTGTGATGACACGGTGAGTGGGTCCATCAGATTTCTTAGACTGTGTCATGGAGCCTTTGAATATCTCAAAAACATTCCTCTGAAACTATCAGAAGACTATTTGATAGGGTTTTCTTATTTGTTAAGACTCACAAGTTCTATTTTTCTCAGCATGCAGTGTTGGGCACAATGTGCTATGTTGACTGGCCTTTATTTAGATAAGCTGGAAGAGCATTAGTTTTCCTTGGGAAGCCATGCACATGCAAAATTAATTGAGGAAACCAACTGATTTCTTCTTTCTCAGCCGCAATTCCAATGACCCAGGTGTAATACAGTGCAGTTGAGAAAAACTGAGCCACACAAAGCCCTGAATTAAACAGTTGCTACTCACAGAATGAGGTGTTGATTGTTAAGCCATCATTAAGAAAATTAACAATTTCTAAGTGGAGACAAAAAAATTTCCCTTTACTGTACACTGTTGCTCAACTAACATCTCCAGGGTTGAAGCAAGCAATTTCAGAATTCTGCATCATTTTCTTCTCAGTGTGAACTTGCTTTCAGGAAAGTTGTTTTCTCAGTAATAACATCGGTCATCCTAACAAGTTGAATAGCAATTTTCAAGCACAAACGTTTTCCAAACAATAGTTGCTTTGCTTTAAAGTGATATGAAGCAATAAATGTCTAAGGAACATGATATTTTGGATGAATTAGGTAAAGTTTTTTTCTCCTTCACGCACAGCTCATGCTTCACTAATCATCAAAAATGATGTTTTGTCAAAAACCATTGAACAATTCATTGAATCTTTGATTGTATTCAAAATAATATTCCCTTTTGTGGAGTTATTCACATTGTTCATTGAGCTTCAAAATTGTTTTTAATCATCTGAAACATGGAAGGTCTATCTGTCTGTAATAATCTCAGCTCTGTGCTTGACCAAGATCCAAATGATAAGATCTGCTATTATCTCCTCCAACCTTGTTTTGTGTGGTTTATTCTAACAGCAGATACTTGAATAATCTACTGCCTGAATCAGAGGTCAAACTTGTTCTTTCATTTCATTGAGTTTGCTCTTTAACTCTGTTTAGTATCATATCACAGCTTTATTTTTCAAGTCCCTGAAGATATAAGCTAATTTTCCTTCAAAATATTGTTTATGCCATAATAAACGAGGCGGTGCTTATTGATGGTTAAAAGAATAATACATTTTAAATACATTTAATGTGTGTTGGGATGGAAAAAATTCTTTCTTTCCTTCTAGTTTCTTTAGTCTAATAATCAAGTTGCTATAAGACAGATTAACAGGGGAAAGATAAAAATTTAATAACATGTGTGCCATGTATGTTTGGGAGAGACCCAGGAGAACTGAATAACTCCCCCAAATGAACAAAAGACCATCTACAGCTAAAGACAAGAGATCTTCCGAGTGGGGAGTTGGTTATGGGAGGGTACCAAGAAAAGCACAATAAACAAGAATAAAGTTGTTATGCAGATTAAGTCCATGCCTTCTTCACTGATAGTAGTTTCCAGAAATTTCTAGTCATCTTTCTTTTCTTGGTATGGCCAGGGAGATACCCTTACAAATGGAGATTCCCATATAAATTACTTTCACAAAAGGGTCATTTTTATTTGGTTTTCAGAGCTTCTCCTATGTTTGCAGTTTTTAAAAAATAGCCAGCTTAAAATAATCAGTATGGCAAAGAGGGATTCCTAGAGTGGCAAAATTTGCTCCCCTTTACATTGAATCCATTGTATTTAAAGATTTTATTTATTTATTTGACAGAGAGAGATCACAAGTAGACGGAGAGGAAGGCAGAGAGAGAGAGAGAGAGAGAGGAGGAAGCAGGCTTCTTGCTGAGCAGAGAGCCCGATGTGGGACTCGATCCCAGGACCCTGAGATCATGACCTGAGCCGAAGGCAGCGGCTTAACCCACTGAGCCACCCAGGCGCCCCGAATCCATTGTATTTAGATCAGCATCTGTAATTCTTCACAATGCAGAAAACAATTATTTTGCTGTGACTTACCTGAAGTTCAGCTAACCTGACCAGTTCAGTCATTTACTAAGACTTTCTGTAACACATGACTCAGTGCCAGAAAATTAAAAACCAAGTGTTTCATCCTCCGAAACGACTCATCAACATGTTTCAAGGATAGTCAGGAACCATTGGGGGGATAATAATCTTTAAGGTAAGGACATTAGGACACAAAGTAGAATCTGAGTTTGTTTCATTTTGGAGAGAATGACCAAGGAAGTCCTTTGCCAGAAAGCTTGTTGTTTCTCTCTAAAATAACTTGATTTCTGGAGGGGGAAATGAATAGAAAATTACATTGTTCAGAGAGTTGGTTAAAAGGTGAGCCTCAGAACCACTGTGCACTCCAAGGGAATGCTTTTAGTGTTGCTCCCTGAAGTCAACTAATGGATTGAAAAAGGACTGGGAAGAGTGGTCGCCAGAGGAAACCTGATGATGGGCAGTCACGGCTGAACCAGTGCTATGCACAGACCGTTTAAGATGGAGAAGAAGGTGTAAGGGTATATCAGAGACATCGAGAGCTGTGGAAACAGCAGCAGAAGTGCCTCTTTCTTTCTCCCAGAGAAAAATGAGTAGAAAAATGTGCAGGAGAATAGAGGGAAGTATGTAAACCCAGTAAAGAGAGATTGATGGAAAAGGATAACAGAATTCTTGTTCTATACTATAGGATATCCCACAAAGGAAACCAAATCTCCAATAAAAAGTGACATTATTGGATGTTAAGCCATTGTAGAAATAAAATCACATACATGTATTCAGATGTATACACACATGGCAAGAGGGGCCAGGAGAGGAACTGGAGAAGACAATGAATAGAGAAGTGTTGAAACACTGATTAGATAATTTCCTGCATGATTGAGAAATGATGGACAACATCTACTTACACACTATATTTGTAATATGTTATAATTTAAACTATTTGGTTAATGCAGTAACAGTGTGTGCAATTTGCAATATTTCTTTTTAAAAAGAAGATTAGAGGGCTCAAATCTGCTTGATGTTTCCAACTTCATAAGGACCCTACCCAGGTACAGTTTGAGACCTTCCCTCCTGGTTCAGACATTTTCTATATACAGAGTCAGTGCGGCACCAGAGAAAGACTATGGACTTTGGAGTCAGGTAGACCTATATTCTGCTATATATTTGCTGTGTGGCCTGAGGCAAGTTATTTAACCTTTCATGGCTTCACTTTCCTTTCCTATAACATTAGGGTCATAAACTCTGTTTTAGTATATTGTGAGGATTACTGTAAATGACATAGAAAATTCAGACATACAAGAAGCTCAAAAAAACAAAAAAACTGAGGAAGCTTCTATTATTACTGCTGTCGTTTTAGTTATTGTCTTAGTCCATTTGGGCTGCTACAACAAGATTTTACAAACTTGGTAGCTTATACACCGCAGAAATCCATTTTTTTACATTTCTGGAAGCTCAAAGTCCAATATCAGAATACCAGCATGGTTGGGTGTGGAGATCCCTCTTCCAAGTTTCAGACTTTCCTTGTATCCTCACATGGCAGAAGGTGCTAGGGAGCTCCGTGGGGGTTCCTTTTATAACATCATTAATCCCATTCCTGGAGTTTCCACTTTATGACCTAAGTATCTCCCAGAGGCCCCACTTCCTAATATTGTCACGGTGGTCATTTGGATTTCAACATAGGAATTTTTAGGGGACATAAACATTCAGACCATAGCAGTCATTGTTATAATTATTGAGAAGTAAGACTGTTTAATAATGTGATCACTTAAGTGAGACTCAGAGGAAGTATGTGGAATATGAGATAGTCCTTAAATTATGGATAGGATGTAGACTCCTACAGAAGATGGAGGAAAGGAAAAAAAAAATTGAGCTAGAGGAAGAAGCATTGGTAAAGACACCAGAGTCTAGTATGTATGGAAAATGTCAAGCAGTTTGGTTCATTTGGCCATTTGGAGGCATGACCAAAGATCTCTCTCTGAAATGCATTATGTATATTTTACTTCTATATGGATTCCTGAACAGTCCATTTGATTGCAGTGCTTATGATAGGTCTGTGTCTGCATGTTTTATATTCTTGTGGTGATTTTTCATTCTCAGGAGTTTGCTGGAAGCCGTATGTAAATGCAGCCTCCTTTGTATTGCCAAGGTCTGTCTGTTTCTTACAAGTCAGACTGAAAATCTACATCAAAATATCACTTGACTTCAAAGAACAATCATTTTTTCACTTGTTTGTATCAAGGGACAGTGCACATTTGTGAAGGCTTCTACATTTATTTCCAAAATACAGCTTATACCTAGTTGAAAGAGCCGCCCAAATCCTTTGCATGTATTTGCAAAGCTGCAGCTAGGCTTAGAACCTTCCAAAAAGAAGGTCTTTAGAGAGCATGACTTCTGAATTTCAGGTGGAACAGATCCCCCCAAAAGAGACATGGTTTGTCACTAAGTGGGGCAAATTGGCTAAGAGCAAATCTTGGAATTGTGATGCTTTTGTAAATAGGCTGAACCGAAGCAAGGATTTTGAGATTAGATTAATGCCAGCCTTAGCTGGAATAATTTGTGCTCTTGAGCATCTGCAGCTGTGAAATTGCTACAACGTGCCCTAGTTGAGTGTGTTTCTTCTGCCCTGATCCCTGGTACATTTTCGCTCAAACAGAGATCCATATGTAGAAATGGGTCACTCGGGGGCATACTGAGCATTTCTGAGACCCTCAAAGGACTTCAGATTCACACATTAGCAAATGACTTACAACGAGGCCAAGAGAAAACACAGTATTTCCATCTGTGGCATGAAGATTCTTGACATTTAAGGGGAAATTGCACACATTTCCTTTTTAGCAACCCTTGAAAATAGAAAAATATAAGTGGCATATCTAGTAAAGTCCAATATTTGGTCCATAATTTTTTTCTTGTCAACTGCTTTCTAGGGGAGTGAAAGACGAGCATATAGGCCCAAGGTCATCTTTTGCCATTGGCCTAGTTCAGGCTTCTCTAACAGAATACCATAGGCAAGGTCGCTTATAAATAATAGCAATGTATTTCTCATGGTTCTGGCGGCTGGAAGTTCAACATTGGGGTGTCTGCACAGTGAGGTTCTTGGGAAGGCCCTGCTCCCTAGTTTGCAGATGGCTACCTTCATGCTGTGTCCTTCCATGGTGGGAGGGCTGGGAGAGCTCTCTGAGGTCTCTTTAATAAAGTATGAATCCTCTCCCGGGGGGCTCTACCCTCACGACCTAGTCATCTCCAAGTCTACACCTTGTAATATCATCACATTGAGGGTTAGGATTTCAACATATGAGTTTTCAGGGTACACCATATGTCAAAAATCTTAGCATACATTGAAAAGAATACTCCCCTTTCAAGTCAGCAAAGGCAGAAGTTACTAATCTATAATGGGTGGGGGAAATGATCTAGATTTTTCTTGACTGAAAACAACCAACTTATGACAGTGAAATGAGTCATCTGTAGAATTCTCATGTTCATTGTTAGATTTTAAGCTTTTAAGCATCCAGGATTCTGGACCGCATCTGTATGCACGGATTAGTCTCACACACAATAATGAGTGTGAGACAACATCCGTTATCTGTAAAGTTCAGAAAGCCAAAAATGATTCCAAGATGTGAGAAATCAGAATAGTGACTCCTCTTGAAGCGTAGAGAAGCTCGGAAGAGTTTAAAAGATGGGGTTCCCAAGGGGTGCAGGTCAAGTTCTGTTTCTTGACCTGGGTTCTAGTTACATAGGTACGTTCTCTTCATAAAATATCCATTAGGCTGTTCCTTTATGGTCTGTGCACCATTCTGGTGTTTGTTTTACTTCAGCGAGACAGTTTTAAAAATTGTCATTTCTGTCAAACCCTCTCTTGAGAACCCCATCAGCAAATGCTTTCACGGTGAGTCCTGTGGCTGTGAGGACATATCAGTGGCAGTTGGGTGCTGTGACTGAACTTGCCACATACCCTTTTTATACCAGAAGCTGCCTTTCAAAGGCTCAGCAGCTTCTTCAGTGGGAGTGAGGCAGGTGTGCATGTTACCAGAGCAACTGAGAAGGAGAAAATCCAGAAGTTTCCAGGACCAAATAAAACCACCACAAGGCAGGTTGGGGGCCCTTGGGGAAATCTTACCACCTTTCCTTAAAGCCAGAATTTTATAATATTTTTGTTAAGATTTCCACTACAAAATAAGAAATATACCTCTGTATCTGGGGAAACATACAATTCCTTGCTAAAATAATGTAATTATAGTAAGAACATTTTGGGGAGGCATTTTTCATTCAATGCTATTTGTGGTATCAAAATGAAATGAAAACTTATTCTTAACCTAGAAACATTATACTCGGGGAACTAAAGCTGTCCTTCGGAAGCATGGGGCATGATTTTACTTGTGGTCTGCCCATTTCTTAATTTAATGGGACCACTTTCCAGCAATCGCTATTCACAAATGCTGAGAGAACTTATGTATAATTCACTGTGTTGCGTACATGTCCAGAGAGTCAAAACCAGATCTCCATTTTACATTATAGGAGGATCCCACACAGTTTCACGGCATGATACAGATGCCTTCCTACCCACGAAGGCATTTCTCCCCATGGTCAAGATAGCTGTCTTTAATACTGGTCCCATCTCAGTCCGGGGGCTGCCACTCACTGACCAAAGAAAGAAAGTCACTTCCGTTCTTTCTGTAAGATGCATACCTCTAAGGATCTTTCTGGTTTTTAAATGAGATGATGCCTGCACAACTTGACAGATACCTTCCACACGTTAGGTATTTGGTAAATATCTGTTACAGGAGTAACAGTGCTTGTACTCCTAATGATGGTGATGATGATAATAATCATAATAATAATTTAGTAGTAATAGCTAATGTTTATTTGTGGTACAACTGCCAGTGCTCTTTCTGCATAGTAGAAATAGTGGTGGCAGTAATTGTAGGCCGATCTAGAATCTTACTCCAACTCCAAATTAGGAATCATTTATCTTAATAGTTTTTCTGTTTTTCATACGTTTCCATTTCTTTTATATGAACACCTATGTGTAAAACAGAACACAGTTTCATAATGTTTGGCTTGTTCTCAGACCTTTTTTTGTATGGAGGTCTCTGTTTTCCCGTTAATACTGATATACATGTTAAAATGTTAAGAATGCATTTCTCATTTACTTCTGCTCTAGAACTCCCTCTCCACAGTTATGACAAGCCTGTTATATGCTGATCGTAATTCTAAGTCATAGTGAATAATGCAGGCAAGTTGTCTGTCCTCATGAGGCTTACATTCCAGTATGGAAGAAGGGCATTAAATAAACACGTACAGTATTTGCTGATTTAATTTCTTCCAAAGGAGTACACGGGATAGGGAGCAGCAGGGGGCAAGCAGTCCTTCAGACACAGTTGTGACAGGGCACCTCTGAGAGGCTGACTCTTGCACTGAGACAGGGGAAGAGTATTTCAGGGAGAAGGAGCAGTAAAGGCAAATGCCTTTAAGCTGGGGATTGCTTGGCATGTCAAAGGAAAAGGAAGCCACCTGGCATGGTGCTGAGTGAAAGAAAGATGGTGAACATTGAAGGAGATGGGGAGAGAGAGGTAGAAGGGACAAGGAGTGATAATATGAGGCTTCTAAAAGTATCGCTGTTTTGTGGGCGGAGGGGGACGTGCTGACTTTGTCTTGTTTTTGTTTTTTAAGATTTATTTGAGAGAGAGAGTGTGTGTAGGAGGGAAAGAAAAAGAGAATCTGAAGTGGATTCTGCACTGAACTCAGAACCTGACGTGCGGCTCAGTCTCATGACCGTGAGATCATGACCTGAGCCAAAACCAAGTATCAGGTGCTTAACCAACTGAGCCACCCAGATTCCCCGCACTTAGTTCTTGAAAACACCTCTCTGGATCCCTGCTGCAGAATGCTGCATAAGGCACAAGGATGAAGTAGTAGCTCATGGGAGAGGTGGTAGGTGGTTACAAGAGTTTGGACTCAACTCAGAGAAGACAGTTTTGATTACAAAATATACAGAAGCTATCTACCTTTTCATTAATTTGGGTGAGAGGGTGATAGCAATGCTGGCTTTCCTGAATTTGTGGTTAATAACTCTACCAGTAACTCAGTAGGAACTTAACTGCAAGTGACTAGTAGTACTAACTGTCCCCACAGATGATTTCACAGATGCTCTTTGTTAATCACAAGAGGGGCATGGATAAACCAATCCACATCCTCTCCTCTACTGAAGAAAGAATCTCAGATTTATCCCCTGCTATGAAATGAAAAGCATATTGTAATGAGAAAGAAAGTGAAAGCTTGCGAAGCAGTAATTAATAATAACATGCTATCCATTAGTACAGTACATGGGAGTTTAAAATCCTTTCACGTGAGTTAACTCATTTGATGAACCTAGAATCCCAGGAGCTAAATGCTAAGGCAGAGATTACTAGATGTTTTCCCCCACTTTGTAGATGAGAAAACCAAGACCCTAGGAGGATAAGTACTTTTTCAAGTTTCCACAGCTAGAAAGTGACCGCAGTGGGATATAAACATTACCTCCTGATTCCTGATATGAAGAGTATTACCTCTAAGTGGTAATGTAAACTGCTTCCTGGAGGGTAGGATGCTAAAGGAATTTTCAGAGTGTAGGCCAGGCCTGGATTTGGACTTTTACTTTCTGTCCTGGGCTACTTCTTTTCCCCATGGCCAAATCCAATTCTGTTCAGCCCCTTTTTGCTACCTTTGTTATTGATGAAAAAATTTGGAAATAGAAATATGCACTCATTATAAAAATGAGTTCTGATGACCTTTTAGTATTTGTTGTGTACGAACTGTAAGCAGCAGTTAAAGATGAAAAGGAATTGGCATTGAGCCTTCTTAATTATTGTTCCTCTTTCAGACCTTTATTATAGCTCTGGCCCTTGCTGACACATCTAAATGAGGTTTACAAAACCTGGAGCTGTGAATTCAGTGCTCATTAACAGAGGACTGACAGGACTGTGGAGTTTTCCTTTTTGCCCTTTTGGAAAAGAAATCATCTTGGATATCAACTTTAGATGTTTTATTTTACGTGTGGATTACCTACTGATTTGGAATTATTGTAAGTGTGTGCTTCTAAAGAAAAGCCTAAAATGAGATCATAGAAGCATGGCAAGAGAGAGAATGGAGGCTGCGCTTGGTTAGGCTTTCTGAATTCTGTAAGTCACAACCGTTATGACTAGTATGAGGACTCAATGTGCCATTGTAAATGGTGCTACCCAAGGAGCGTTCAGGGGCAGAGGTTCACGTGTCTGGTGAATTCTGCCTCCATGAATACCATGGCCAATGCTTTTCTTTTCTGGCTGTGGGTAGTTAGAACTGGTCTTCTGACCTCTAGGGTCTTCTCATTTTGAGCTCATCTGTACATCACTGCCAGATTTGACCTCTAAAAGGAGCAGCCCTGGACATATAATGTCCCCATAAATCCTGTTGCTGATACCCTGTTATAGTGGATTATACAGAAGTCATTTTAGTGATTAACAGCTTTCAGTTACTGTGTATGAACAATTAAGTCAACATGTTAACCTCAAAAGACAAACTTCAGATTAGTAGATCTGCCTGGTCTGTTGTAGTTTGCCTATTTAATGGGCATGAAATCCTCATTTAATAGACTTTTACAAGAACTACCATATCATCCATATTTTGGATAAATCTGGAATTTAGGTTTTCTGACAAAAACAGTATGACTTCTTGTCTCTGTTATATGGCTAGAGCACAGAACGTGGACATGAGTGAAGAGGTTTACATCAAGAAACACATAGATAAGGAAGTAAGTTCTAGGGCAAAGCAGATGGGAAAAGATGCCATGACTGAGCTGAAAGTATATGGTGGCAGGTACTTAGCATAATAGACAAACTTTTAAAGATACAATTAATGAAAAATATACACCAAAAATCTTTAGCTTAAGCAATGACTAAGAGAATAAGAACTTTCGGTAATAAGGAGCTTGCCATAAGGAAACAATTATCCCTGCACAAAACCATGTGAAATAAAGTGTGTGGAGGGCCAGAGAAGGATCAATAAGACTCTGATGCTAAAAGAAGAGTGTCACGGCCGGCGTGACAAATTGACCAGGAACGTGAGGGTAAGAGGATGGTGAAAAGAACTTAAGAGACAAAGAGATGGGGGCAGGAAGAGCACTGAGGAGGATGTCCAACAGTGCCAAGTTTATTCAAAGCATTAAAGCCATATATATAGTGATAGGAGAAGCAATACACCTGTGTCTAGTTAAACACCCACGAGTTCCCATAATAAGTTTCACATTTAACTATAAGCAGGCCTCGTGACGCCAAACGGCTGATGATAGTACAATTGTTCTGTATTGATACAACAAACCTGAAAGTAATTTATGAGCAGTATTAGGGCAGCAAGGACCAGCAGCGAACTTTTGACCCCAAGTTAATTGTTCTCATTTGTTTAGCAAGCGTGTGGGAAGTCACGTAGGCGAGCGCACAACACATAGCACAGACCCTTTCTCAGTGCTACTCAACTTTTCCTGTCCTAAACCTTTTGTTAGGTTATTCGGACTTTAAAGGAGGCACAAGTCAGGGCCTGGTTTGGTCCTCGTCTCAAGCCTTATTGCGGCCTCCCACAGAAGAGTAATTTTAGAACATAGTACATGTTCTTTAGAACATAGTACATGCCCACTTCTTACTAACCCTTCTTTTTAACCTGCCCTCTAGTAAAGAAGACTTACAGACCGATGTTGGAACTATATACTGTAGTCATTTTTGTATATACCCTATGTTTATTTGCATTTACTCTGTAGTTCTGATTTTAGCCATTCTCAGCTCACTCTTCTCTAATCCGTATAAAATCCTGAAGATGAATACTTAGGGTTACAAATTGATACTGTCTTTATGCCTCTTAGCTTAGAGAGTTTATTCCTCTGTGAGTGAGCTAGATGTTACAAAGCCATTCTCAGTGGAACATTCTGTTTCTGTCCTGTATGACTGATCTCGTTAGGGGCTCCATATCTCAGTACCTTGCCATGGTCTCCTGGCACACAACCAATGTTCTCATGCCTTCATATCTTACTTTAACCTGGTGACCAAGAGAATTAGCAAATGGGAAAAATGCTAAAATGGAATATCCAGTTAGAAGAAGCAGTACGGAATGTAATTTTCCTCATTCTGAATCTAGAAGGCCTCGTGATGGCACAGGTCATTTGCTGATTTGTTCATTGAATAAACAGTTATCAGTGTCTCATATACCATTTACTTTGCTTGGTCCTAGAGATATTTGGATGAATAAAATTGAGTTACTGTCTAGATATGTAAATACATAATATCATACAAGGTGTAATGTCATAATGAAAAGATGTGCAAGATATTCTGGTGATAGATTTATCCAGGACAGATTGAGGAGGGGTTAGTAACATCTTCAGGAAGTAAATGACCTTTGAGTCATAAAAGGTTAATTCAATAAAGTCATCTGATAATGAGGGAAAACAACATGATGAAGTATGGATGTCTCAGCCCCCATCCCCTGTGCACGCATGCACACATTCATAGATACCAAAAACATTGTTTTAAAACTTAGTTGGGTTCTAAGAACATTTGCATCAGGATCATCTGTGACAATGTCATACATGCAAAATTGTAGATGTCACTCATACTTCCTAGATCTAAGTCTCTGGGAATCAACCTGGAAATCTGCTCTCAGAACCAGATTCTAGGTGATTTCAATGCACACTATAAATGAATAAGAACTTAAAATAGTTCATTGTAACTGGTGCTTGTGGAGAATTTCACAAGTGATACGAACATTTTATCTTGGACATTTCATCCTAGCAGCCAGAGAGAAGGTATATTGGAAGTATCTTAAGTTTATGAAAGAATAGATTATTCCTTAATATGAACTGTGGATATGGACCTGGGAGAATAGATTTCAGGGACATATAGAAAAGAACATTTGTAAGATATATTGCTAGATTGCATTGGGTAGGAAGAATTAAAGGAAAAGGCATATTCCACATTCTAGGAGGACTCAAGGAATCTGGGTGACACAGATTAAAAAGGAAAATTTAAGAGGAAATAATGAGATGGAGATGCCTATGGTATACCCAAGTGATTATTAACATTGAGCAACTAGATTTCTAAACTTAGGAGAAAGACCTAGATATTTGTAAGTTACAGATTTAGAGATGTCATTGCATTGATGAAATTTTATTTTTTTTTTTTTAAAGATTTTTTATTTATTTATTTGACAGACAGAGATCACAAGTAGGCAGAGAGGCAGGCAGAGAGAGAGGAAGGGAAGCAGGCTCCCCGCTGAGCAGAGAGCCCGATGTGGGACTCGATCCCAGGACCCTGAGATCATGACCTGAGCCGAAGGCAGCGGCTTAACCCACTGAGCCACCCAGGTGCCCGCATTGATGAAATTTTAGAAGGCACATGCGTTAAGGTGGAAGAGGGTCAGTGGAGCTGTTCAGAGTATTAGTGTTCAAGCTGTCCTCTGAAAAACCGGGTGGAGTTAATGGGCACAGCTCCAGGGTCAAAGAGAAGTAGGAGAGAAGGACTTTAGGAGTAGGGAGCTCCAGCCCTGCCCACAACTCACCTCTCCACAAAAAAGAACATTAGCACATTGACCTAGGTAGGACTAGTTGTTGGACAAATATGATTTATGACTCGAAATGCCATTTTATTTTTGTCTCTAACTGCCCCTTTAAAATATCAAGTGGGCCTTTCTTCTCTGGCCTCTAATTGAATGATCCTACAGACTGATGACTTTACTTCTTAGTTGTAGGTAACAAAGAGCTCTTGGTTCACATTAAGTCATAAGCATAAGCTCACTTATGTAATTAAAATTTTTATTCCTTCCTCTTTTTTAAAACTCCAAACTTGATATAACATTAAGGTCTCTCTTTTCTTGGCTCTGCATGTTTCAGGTTGGAAGCTTGTAGTGGGAAAGGAGGCTGGAAATCAGCTTCTGTGTATTTCTTTGTTGGCTCCTGAAGCTGGCTGGCCTCTTGAGGTTCCCTCTGGGACTGGCAAATGGGAAGGGAAGGAGGGGGGAAAAGTGGAAAGTACTTTGGTGAAGCAGTTCTTAGCGATCTGGCTTCTCACTCTCTAGTTCTAAGACATCAGGACTGTCTTCTTTGTCTGGGGGGACACTTTCATGATACGTTTATCAGTTCCTTCCTGGGACCTTCTAACTGTAATGTTCTTAACCTCCATGGATAAAGCTTCATTCCAGATGAGTCATGTGCCCCTTCTGCCTCAGCCCCTTGGCTCATCTCCAATTTCTTGTTGATGGGCTTCTTTTAGTAGTCCTACTGAGCAGGACTCAGGGCCAACATGCTCACTCTTTCTCTCCTACATGGCCCATATATGGCCAGTGCAAAACATACTCACCCCTTGCTCACAGCCTCTGCAATTGCATAGTGACCCCATATGCAGCAAAACGCTCTAGCTGTACACCTCTATCTTGCTCTAGATCCTTCAGTGGGACTAGTCCCAAATCCTAAAGGATATGATAGAATCAGTGTAGCTCAGGTAACCCTAGATGGAGGAATACATTAGACCTGGATTCTTATTCACCTCTTTGGACTCTGAAGGTCCTGAGAGGGGTTTAACAAAGATGCAGTTGGTCTGCACATCGAAGCCTTGGAAGCCCGAGACTGGGAATGCTGGGATAAAAAGACCAAGTCATAGAGTTCCTAGCATTCCTGGAACATTTAGTGTTCATATGACTTGTGATTCAGTTTCAATGTATTACCCATGTTTTCTCTCATGTATCCTAGAGAATGATGAAGGATATGGTATAACACATGCCAGAACAAGAATTGGTGGAAAGAAGAAAATCATGTGGGTGTATCATCTTTCTTCTTTAAGGACAGGTATACTTATCCCTACATGTAGGCAACTCTAGAGTATAGCATGATAATAGTTTTAAATGTGGTTTGAGGCCTTAATTATTGTTGTATTTTATCCCTAAGGAGAAAAAAAAAACTCAACCAAAATATGAAGACTCTTTCTACTTCCTTCTTTGTTACTGATGCCCTGTGAGGGAGATTGAATATACCAAGGACTGTCCAATTTTAAGAGACATTTAATTTTCATTTATCATTGGCATTTTGTAAGACTAGTTTTCATTTTAAACTGAGTATGTATCCCAACGTGATTATTCAGAGAGAATCATGGAGAGCTATAATAATTGTTCTGCTCTAGTATGAATCTGAAACTCTATCTTTACGTATAGCTCTATTAGGAGATATTTGCTTCATGTTTGAAACTGTTTTTTTTTTTTTAACATTTGATTAGTTAATCAAGTTAGGAGGAGTCTTAGTGTTGCCGATGGTGTGTCACGGTGATGGTGATGCTGATATTGACAACTGTGACTCACTGAATACCTAGGATTTTCCTAGCTTGTTCCAAAAAAATTTACAGAAATATGTTTCTTTAATCCTCATAACAATCCTATCGATGTGCTCCATTTTATAGGTGACAAAACTGAGTCATAGAAGGGTGATGTTTTGTTGTTGTTGTTGTTCCATCATGCTGTGAATAAAGGTTGAAGGCAAGTTACTGAGAGAACTGGATCCCTTGAGCCTAGACTCTGAAGGTTTGTCTGAATGATGCCTAGTTCTGAAGTTTCCAATTCTGTGTCATATTTTCCATCCAACATTCACTATTTTAATTTATCAAATTCTTCAACTTTCATGAGTCTTATTTTCAGATTTGTCAAACAAAAAGACAGTTGTTTTCTTCTGCTGTGTCTTAGATGAGCAACAAAGATCTTCTCAAGCCTTCCCCATTCTCACCCAGGAGCACTGTGTCAATTAGCAGGTTATCCTCCTCCCTTCTTGATATGCCTCTGTTTGGCTCAAGAGGAAATTACTCTCTTGGCAGTTTGGCCAGTGAAGCTTCTGGTTCAAATGATTTTTTATCCTTAACAATAACATGGGATACTAGGCTTTGGATACACAGTCAGGGGTAAATAGTGCCAGTTCCTCCTGGCACCATGTTCCTCTGAGAGGCATGCTAATTCTAAACCCAGGGAAAGCCATGCAGCTTCATAACCCACAAAATTAGGAATAAAAAAACAATTTTCAAGTGTGCCATGAGATGACTCATTCTTCTCCTTTTTCTTCTTTGAATGATAAGTTGTATTTACAGAAAAATGAGCTTATTAACACCTTTGTAATGACCTTGCTCTATTTATCATTTCATAGTATAGTCTACAATGTCCTCCTTGATGTAATGAATATTCTAGTACCAGCTCACATTGCACAATAATATTCTTTGGTATGTTACAAGACAATAATAATACACACCTGTTTAAATACATTTATATCATCAGCTGTAGTAATTCAGCTGGTACAAAAAGCTGTATGTCAATGCACATTTTTCCCTTCTTCTGATCCTCTTCCATGGTTTTGTGCTTTTGTGTTATAATAATAATGGCTAGAAAGAAAATTATCTCTCGCTATTTAGTATGCCATAAATTTTCTACAAAATTGAGGCTCTGTCATTCATAGATGACCTGCTTCTTGGCTAGTAGCTGTTAGCAAACCAAGACCTTGTTGAAACTTTCTTAAATTTAGTTTGTGATGAAACCTGCTATCAGCACAAAGACTGATTTCAGTCAGTGTCTTCCAACTTGTGTTCTTTTTTCTTTCTTGAGCAACTTGTTCCTCACTTTTATATCCCATCACCACCAATGCCCCAAAATATGACACATAGAATTATTCACTAGATGACAGAAAAGACCTAAAATTCATTTATTCATTTCAGGGGAAAAAAACCATTATTTTTGATCACAATAAAATAGAATTGAGTATTAATAGCTATATGCTATATTAAAAGATAAAGCAATAAAACCCCAATTATTTGGAAATTAAAAAAAACGTGTTTTTTTTTTTTCCTATATAACTATTCTGTAAAAGAGAAAAACAAAATAACAACTATGGACCATAAAAATAATGCATACTAGGACTGTCAGAATGACCCTGTGAGGATCTCAGTGGGCACATTTAACATGCAAACAATTAAACAACAACAAAAATGATTTAAAGTCTCTGGAAAATATCATAAAGACATATAGCAAATGGAGACATACTTATTTTTAAAAATGAGCTAAGTCTCTGTAAGAACTGTCAATGTCTGTTGTGTTTGAGCAAGGGCCTGCCCCCGTTCTTTCTCCCACTGCCTCAACTGCCCATGTTGTGGCAGCTCTGCCCTGCACTGTGTGGCCAAGAAGATGGAAACTCCCTCTTCTCTAAGTCCAAGTTTTGGACTTGTTTTCCAAAACTTTGGACAAGTTTTGGACAGTTTAATCCTAGGAGGAATAGGCCACCCATATCAGTCATCTCTCTACCTTCACCCAGCACCATGTTCTTGAAACTATTCCAAACAGGCATGGTCAAGAGGACCAAGCTCCCTTGTGCCACCCACCTAGCCTTCAGTGGTAGGGTGGAAGTCCACCCCAGACATGGAGGTTCTGAGTACTGGGCTCCACTTGCCCCAGTATAGTTTACTCATAAATTGGAGGTTCCACTCTGGGAGGGATAAGCTGAGATGACAAGGAGCTACTATCCTCCCACTGACACAGACCACTTGTAGAGTGGAGGTATCAACTCTGTGAGAATTCAACTACTTTCCCTGACCCCAGCATGTCACAGTATTGTCAAGGCTTTCCCCAGGGAAAGAGGCAGGCTGTAAGGACTGAGATCTCCACAACTCTGCCTGAGGAGATTTATTTATTTGGAAAAGAACTTAGACAAGTTCATGCCAAAAGGGCACTTTCAAAAACAATGGAGACCTCGGTGGTTAGCAATTCAGAGGGGCTTGTTAGCTCCATGATACTAGTGTAGCAACAAGTAAAGGGGCGACCAACTAGAAGATTAACAGAACCAGAATAAGAACATCCCTTGGGGATACCACGCATCACCCCCAGTTCAGAAGGTATGTACAGATGCTAGGTTACAGTCAGGAATAATAAAAGTGAAAAATGGGGCGCCTGGGTGGCTCAGTGGGTTAAGCCGCTGCCTTCGGCCCGGGTCATGATCTCAGGGTCCTGGGATCGAGCCCCGCATCGGGCTCTCTGCTGGGCAGGGAGCCTGCTTCCTCCTCTCTCTCTCCGCCTGCTGCTCTGCCTACTTGTGATCTCTCTCCCTCTGTCAAATAAATAAATTAAAAAAAAAAAAATCTTTAAAAAAAAAAAAAAAGTGAAAAGTGACGTAGACTTGAGGGCCTTCCCCAAGTTACGTATAGACCCATTAGCAAAGGGCCTTGAGCCTTATTATCTCAACAGGCTGAAGAGCAACCTGACCAAACACGGACAGAAAAATACACTACTCTGACCCATGTATGACTTGTAAGAAGCCAGGCGTAAAAATAAAATCATACTCACCTCTAGTGATCTAGAATAGCGTGTGCAGGCCCAAGCCTTGCCCTCACATAAATGACTGTAGAGAGAACCTCCAAGCTACTAGCTCCTGGATAAAAATAAGCTCAAACCGTAAAGTCTCCGAATTATGAAGGCAGTCTCCAAGCTACACACATATGCAGTGGGAAAGGGCAAGAATGTAACTAGCTCAGAGGACTTAAGCAGAAGTAAGACCAGTAAGTGATTTATGTGGGCCCAGGGAGAACCTTAGGAAGCCTGGCTGAAAGATAAAAACAAGGAAAAGATAGAGAGCTGTAAAGCTAGAGGCTGCATACTGCAGAGGAATGGATATCACAGATTTATTCTTGCCAAGTCATAAACACACAAACAGTAGCCACAACAAGCAGTCTAAAAGGAAAAGATTGATCAGGATCCAGAGCTGCCCTACTTCGTGTCTACAGTCAGGTTTTCAACAAAAATTATGAGACGTTAAAAGAAACAGTATGGTTCATATGCAGGAAAAGAAAAAGCAGGTGAGGGAAACTGCCTTTGAGGGGCTCATGTGTTGGACTTAGCAAGAACTTCAAAGCAGCTATTATATGTTCAAAGAATAAAGAAAATCATGGTTAAAGAATTAAAGGCAGATAGGATAAAATTGACTCATCAAATAGTGAATATTAATAAAGACATGAGAATTATTTAAAAAAGAAACAAATGGATATTCTGGAGTTGAGAAGTATAAGAACTGAAATTTTAAAAATCACTAGAGGGACGCCTGGGTGGCTCAGTTGGTTAAGCAGCTGCCTTCGGCTCAGGTCATGATCCCAGCGTCCTGGGATCGAGTCCCACATCGGGCTCCTTGCTTGGCAGGGAGCCTGCTTCTCCCTCTGCCTCTGCCTGCCATTCTGTCTGCCTGTGCTCACTCTCGCTTCTCTCTCTATGACAAATAAATAAATAAAATCTTTAAAAAAAAAAATCACTAGAAAAGCTCATTATACCTTTTAGCTAAGAAAGAATTAGAAAGATAAGAAAGAATTGGCAAACCTATACAGTTAATACAATCTAAAAATAGGAAAGAAAAAAGAATGTGGAAAAATAAACAGAAACTCAGAAAAATGTGGGATATCATTAAGCCCAACAACATACACATAATGGGAATGCCAGAAGCAGATGAGAGATAAAAAGAGATACAAAAGTCATTTGAGGAAATAATAGCTGGAAACTTTAAAAATTTTATTAGGGGAGCTTTGGGGGCTCAGTCAGTTAAGCATCCAACTCCTGATTTCCAGTTGGGTTGTGATCTCAGGGTCATTGGATTGGGTCTGTGTTGGGCTCTGTGCATGGGGGAGGGTCAAGTCCTGGTTGGGAGTCTCTCTTTCCCTCTCCCTCTGCCCCTCTCCGCTGTGCATGTGCTCGAGTATGCTTTCTCTCTTTCTCTCTGAAATAAATCTTTAAAATAAATAAATTAAATAAAATTTTAAAAATTAACCTACACATTTAGGAAACTCAACCAGCTCTAATACATTTGATAGTAATATAATGGAGTGGGGGTGGAAATAAAGCTATACTGGGATAAGGAAATGATACCAGATGAGGAGAAAAAAAGAACCAAAAATGGTAAATAAAAAGATTAACTATAAATATTTGTGTACTCCTTTCTCCTTATAACTTCTTTAAAAGACATAATATTGTGTAAATAAATAATTAAAACAATGTATCAGTGGGTTTATAATCTATATAGACATAATATACAAAACAATAGGAGTAGAAAGATAACTAAAAGAAAGGAGAACAATGCCATCTAGAAGTAACACTTCTATACCCCATTGGGACATATAAAGAATTAACACAAATTCAGTGAGGGGAAGAATAGCCCTTTTTACAAATGGTGCCAGGACAAGTAGACATACACACGCAAAAGCATGGAATTAGACCCCTACTTCACACAGTACAAGAAAATAACTCATAATGAATCAAATACCTAAATGTAAGAATTAAAACTATAAAAATTTGAGATGAAAACGTAGAAGTCAATCTTTGTGACCCTAGATTAGGCAATGATTGTTTTTTTACGTAGGTTTACATATGACACCATGTAGATAAATTGCAGTTCATAAAACTTAAAAACTTTTCTGCTTCAAAGCATGTCATAAAGAAACCAGAAAGATAACATACAGAATTGGGTAAAATATTTGCAAATTATATATCTCAAAAGGGGCTGTATTCAGGGTATGTAATAAACTCTTAACAAATTCAACAGTCAACAGATAAATAGCTCAATTAAAGGAAGGCAAATGATTTGAATAATTTGAATAAATATTTCTCCAAAGAAGATATACAAATGGCCAATAAGTACATGAAAAGATGCTCAACATCATTAGTCATTAGAGAAATGCAACTTGAAATCCCAATGATATACCACTTGCATCCACTAGAATGGTTGTAATGGAAAAAACAGCGACAAATGTTGGCAAGGATATGGAGTAATTGGAACCCTCATATATTGTTGGCAGAAATGTGAAATGGTACAACCACTTTCGAAAATAATTTGGTAGTTCTTCAAAATGCTAAATATATAGTCACTGTATGATTCAGCAATCCTACTTCTAGAAATGCACCCAAGGTAGAAGAGAACATATGTTCACACAAACCACAAACATTCAAAGCAGCATTAGTCATGATAGCTAAAAGTCCAAACAACCCAAATGCTCATCAGCTGCTGAGTGGATTAAAAATGTGGCTTATTTCTGCAGTGGACTATTATTCAGCCATTAAAATGGAATTCGATACTGGTACAGGCTACAACATGGAGAAACCTTGAACACATTGTGCTAAGTGAAAGAAGCCAGACACAGAAGGCCACGTATTTTATGTTTACATTCATATGATATAGCCAAAATAGGCAAATAAATATGTAGTGTATATGTGTGTGTATATATATGTGTGTGTAGACATTCATATATATATATATATCCATGTATACGTATACAGAGAGAGAGGGGGCAGCAGGAGGGAGAGGGAGAGGGAGAGTTTAGTGATTGACTAGACTCGGTGGGCTTAAGGGGATGGCATGTAGAGAGAGGAAAACGAGTGACTGCTCATTGGTACAGGGTTTATTTTATTTTATTTTTTTTTGGAGTATAGTTGACACACAATGTTACATTAGTTTCCGGTGTACAAGTGATTTGATAGGCTTATACATTATGTTGTGTATTCATGACCAATGTGCCTACCCTCTGTCCCGATACATCGCTATTACAATATCATCCGCTATATTCCTTGTGCTGTGTCTTTGATTCTGTGACTTACTCATTCCGTACTGGAAGCCTGTATCTCCCACTGCCCATCACCCATTTGCCTAGCACTCCACCGCCCTCCCCCTCCACCACCCTCCCCGCTGGCAGCCGTAAGTTTGTTCTCTGTATCTATAGTCTGATTCTGCTTTTGAGATAGTGAAAATGTTCTAATATTTAATTATGGGGACAGTTGTAAAACTTTATAAACACCTAGAAACAATTGAACTGTACATTTAAAATGAGTGAATAATACAACATGCAAATTATATTTTAATAAAGTTATTAAAATACCAGCCACAAAAATAGTAAATATGATTCTCACTATGTCATTGAATATATAAATTAGAAACCTATCTAATCACATATAATAATCATTATCATTGGTTGTTCCTGATATAGAGTGGTTTTTTTTTCCATTTTTCTAAGTTTTCCAACATTTTCTCCATGAATGGGTATTACATTAAAATAACTTTTTGAAAAACTTTTATTTCAAGAGAATAACAAAAATGGTAACATTTTTGGCTTTCTTTGAGAACATAGACCTTGTTAAATTTTGTGGTTTTCTCTTAAGTTGTAATAAATATAGGATTTTGTTTTGTTTTAAAAAAAAATGCTTTTTATCTCTGCTTTAGGAATAGAGATAGTGCCTCTCTCGAGTGAGGATAAGGAATCATTTCTTGGTGTCTGCTCCCCGCTCCTGGGCTTCAAGGACAAGTTCGTTATATTGTTTGGGACCCAAAGGAAAGCACATGCCAGTCTCCTCCCTTAAGAAAACCTCAAACAAGATTTTGTGTTTTGAATATTTGGGGCTCAGGGAAGGCATACAAAGCAGTTGAGAGAGCAGAGTAGTTGGGGTCAGTACTTTTCATTGTGAGTGCTGGTAAAGAAAGAAAACACTCAACTCCTATGGTCAGGGTAGGAAAAGATGAAGCTGGTGGCAGGAAAGGACTGACTCTAGGTCCTGGGAGTCTGAATGGAGAATCATTCTGAATGGTTTTCAGTGTCTGCTGCCTTGCTAGAAAGACTATGCGATCCCCAAATTGAAACATCTAGGAATAAGGGAATGGGGCCCTGGCAATCAGGAAGAAGCATGCTTGAACAGTTTGAGCTCAGAAGCTGAGCTGTTGGTTTCTGTTAAAGTAATCAAGAGGCCCAAGCAGCGAGGCACCTTCTGTTACGGCCCCCGAACAGCCCTCTGTCTTGGGAAGCCCACATTTACCAGCGGTACTGGAGGCAGCGTGAACTACAGCTACAGAAGGTAAATTAGACATCAGTGTCCTCTCTCTTTTTTAAATGTATTTATTTATTTATTTATTTGACAGACAGATCACAAGTAGTCAGAGAGGCAGGCAGAGAGAGAGAGAGGAGGAAGCAGGCTCCCCGCTGAGCAGAGAGCCCGATGGACCCTGGGATCATGACCTGAGCCGAAGGCAGAGGCTTTAACCCACTGAGCCACCCAGGCGCCCCTCCTCTCTCTTGATTATGAAAACCCACGCAGCTCTTTCCTACACTGGATGGGATATAAGCTGGGAGTGTGTTTTGGGGGGACATGCAGGGAGTGGCGTTCCTCATTGAAAAGATAGCAGGACCTGCCAGCTAGTCCTGTAGGCATGAACTTCACAGTTTTGATCCAGAAAAATTAAAAAAAAAAAAAAAAAAAGAACAGTAATAAAACTGTCCCTGGTGTTCTGGACAGTGCACATGGACTACACAAACATGATCCTTGTCTATTAGTGAATGTTGTATTTTTCTTTCGGTGATTGGTATTTTATACTGTGTATTTACTACCAGTGCATTTGGGAAGAGGTGAAATGAAGCCGGGAAAATGGTGCTGTGCAAATATTATTTTATAATTATATGCACCTCTTTTTTTTCCTATGACAAGGAATTATACTAAGTGTGATGAGTTATGCTGGATCGGTTCCTAGAACAGAATAACAGTGTTATTGGAAGAACCAGTGAGATCCAAAGTTTGGAATTCAGTTAATAATGATACACTGATGTTGCTCTCTCAGTTTTGACAAATGTAGGATGCCAGCAATAGGAGACATTGGGTGAGGGGCATGCAGAAACTCTCTGAACGATCTTTGAAACTTTTCTGTAAATTTAAAATAGTTTCAAAATAAAAATTTGATTCAGAAAGCAATTATGAATCACATATGATCTTCAGCATGCTGTTCATCTCAAAAATTTCCAGCTGAGAATTATGAAAGTTTTAGCGAAGAGCCAATTCATGTGAAGTTTTAACACTACAGACTCAAGATGTTGGCACATGGTTTATCCAAGTGTTCGATCTAGTTGCTGCTTATTCTAAAGAAAACTGAGAATCATTTCATATTTCCTGTAATTGATGAAGCAGGGAGTACAAAGGGTTGTAATTAAACCTACAAAGGAAAAGGAATCCACAGTTAACATTGTTAAATTTGACACACACTATCAGTTACAAATCAGCGAGATATTCGTTCTTTACAATTTACCTGGGCTTCACTTTTTACCTGAAAATTTCTTCTTGTATTATTTTACTGTGTTAGGAAGCAATGTTAATTTTGCAGTAATTTTACTGTAATTTTTAGTTTAGTGGCCAGGGAAAATACAGGCAGAGAAGAAGACCTATGCAAAGCACTCTCTCGTGTATTCTTTGGCACTCTTTCTAAGCCATAACCCAGTCCCACCATCGGGATGAAATTTCTAACCTTCATTCCTCCAGTTTATCTACTCTGGAGGTGAACAAATGCCTCATAAAACAACCCAATGGTGCAATGATCACTTTAGTATTAGAACGACACCAAAAAGTCCTAAAATTCCACATTAGATACAACATTTTATTGTAACTATAAATGCACAGTGGCCTTTAGGTGTTTGCTACAGTGTTAGTAATGATTCATTCTTGGCATTTGCCAAGAAATGGAAGGATGTCTTATTGTCATTTTTGATAAAGCCAGTATAAGGAGATTAAGAGATGAGGTAAGGTAAATTGTGTGAAACATAGTAGTACATCAGATATACAGTACCACCCTTTAAGAAAGTGCTGGCAATTTAGCATGTTTCGTGGCAAAATTTGCTGTTCCAAGTTAAATATGACCATCTATGATTTTCAGAGTTTATAGTGATACCCTGAGCAGTCTTCTTAATAGGTGAGAGTAAGCAGCAGACCGTCTTCCCATTTTTTTTCTTTGTGCAATTAGCTTGCAAGCTAATCCTAGGTTATATGGTTGAATTGAACCTAAAAGAAAACACAGAACCTTTTACTTGATAGCAGGTAACCTTCACCTTCTGCTTACTCTAAATTATAAAATTCTTGTTTTGAATTAATTTCCCCTTTCTGGAATTTATACTTCAACTATTTTTCTTCACCTTTTGATAATAGAGAAAAGTCACTGAAGTAAAGGAATATTTTGTGAAAAAATAAAATCCTTATTACTCTTACTGCCTTAATCAAATATACTCTTTATGTAGAATCCTCCTTCACAGTTTTTCCCAGATTAAAAAAATTAACATCCCTACACACCTATCGTGTATTTTGCATTCTTTCAATTAACATCGATAAATTTTTCTATTTTCACATAGATTTTATAATTACAAGGGGTGAATTATATTACATCAAGTGAGCTACTGTGTCAGAATTGATTGAACTGTTCATCTGCTGTAGAACATTTTGATTTCCTTCATTATTGTGGATGATATTGCAACTGGCAACTTTATGCAGATTTTTTTCGTGTAATTACTTTCTTAATATAAATATCCCAGAAGCAAGATCATTGACTCAAAACAGTAGCTGTGTTATAGTCCTTGAGACACATTTCCATATTGTTTTATCACTTTGCTATACCACTTGTAGGCACAGAAATCTCATGAAATATTCCTTTTATGTTAACAAAACTCGTGTTTTCATTATAGTCCCCCAGAATACCATGTGGGTAGAGAATTTGGATACATTCACATATTTCTGTTATAGAAAGTGGTGGGCTTATTTTATTTCTTTAGAAGATAGAATATATCTGCTGAGAATATGAGCAATCTTTTCTTTTTGCCTTTCCTGATTTTAAGAATTGTACTGTTACCAGGTTACATATTCAGTATCACAACTGGATAACAGTCAGTGTTGCTACTTGACGTTATATTGGCTTTTTTCCCCGGAGGTGAAATTAAGTCTAGTTCCAGTGCTTGTAGTACTCAAAATTACCAACTTCATCAAAGTTTTCACGTCGGTAAAAAAGTTGCTCATCAATGATTTTTCTGCTAACAGAGTTTTTGTGTGCTTGTGTAAAGCTTTATAGTGACGTGCTGAATAACAACAAACACTGTCACATAATTAGTTGTGAGGAATTAATTCAATTAAAGTCGCTTATATTCATGAAACATGCAAACTACTACTGTTCTTAGGATCAGTGAGAGCAATTTAGCAACAGTTCAGTTGGTCTGATTCTTGAAAATTATAATGGTTAGATTTGTTTCCATTATTATTAGATAATAATACATTGATGCTGATTAATCAGCTGTGAACAATGCAGTGATTTAGGAAAAGGTATGACAAGACTAGATAAACAAAGATTCTATTTTAATTAGAATAATAAAATTGTTGATACCCTCTCAAGGTGTACTTGCTTTCATTTAACTTTCTTCTATCTCATCATTTCTATATTAATTGGGATGACCTTATTCAGAGATAATATGACATGGTGAGGAGGAGGGTAGATTTCTGTTCTCACTCATCTATGATCAAGTTGGGTGTTGAAGAGGATATCACTGAACTATTTATTGTGTGGACCTTGCCAGTTCTAAAATTCTGTAATGATGAAGAGTAAATGGTACTATGATACACTGTAAGTCACGGAAAAACATTGGAAATGGGTGACAGTTCACTATTGTCTTAAGAGATGCAAAAGAAATCAGTACAAAATGGTTTTCTCTGTGGAGCAGTTTTGAGGGTATGTTTGAGTATAATTTGACCACTACCTGTGTTCTCAGAGGATTATTTTCTAATTGTTAGATATGCTGTGTAATTACCTATGCAACCACCAGTTGTCTTCATTTTGCTTATTTGTTCACAAGAGGACATGCATTCCTATGTTAGTCCTAAGTGGATTACTCCTCAACTTTTATGTAATGAATAGGATTTCTGGGGAGGGTGTATAATCAGAAGCATTTCCCGGTAAAATTAAAGCCATTTCCTGCCACCTAACTAATTTAATGAGGGCCCTACTATATCCACCTGGACTGAAATGTCCTTCATGTAAGGCAATTCTGTGCGATAAACAA
Organism: Lutra lutra; assembly: GCF_902655055.1. Taxonomy (NCBI): domain Eukaryota; kingdom Metazoa; phylum Chordata; class Mammalia; order Carnivora; family Mustelidae; genus Lutra; species Lutra lutra. The sequence continues at coordinate 15,375,703 of NC_062289.1, forward strand.
CTAAAACTTCATAAATCATCTGAGATTGAACTGTCTGCAATAGAAATTGCCTGACAACCATTCCTTCCTTTGAAACCCCCTCATGGTATTTCTATGTAAGTCTGCCCTGTAGACAGAAAAGAGAGCTGGTCCCAGGAAAAAATGAGGCATGGATAAATTTGCTTCTAAAATGCTTGCTTTCTCAGTGGTGACCTTAATGTTAACCCCTTTTCAGTTTTCTGTGCTTTCCAGAAATTTGAAGTCCACCTGTATTAATATATATTTGGTTAATTTCTTTGTTTGTTTAGCATGTATCTGTTGAGTAAGTAATATATGCCCTATAGGTGGTGGGTGGGCAGGCAGGGTGGAGAAGATGGATTTATATTAATTTTTCTCTGATGAAGCCAGAGGCTGTGGTAAGTTCCTGTCAGAATTCCTGCCCACAGTCATGATGGTATGGGTGGAAGTAGAGATTACAAGGTCTCATCTTGTTATAAATGGGCCTGAGAGAGACCCCATGAATTTTCTGTGGACACCAAAGAGAATCTCAGACTTTCTGGGTCACTGAGAATGATTGAGGGTGTCTTGGTTTTCTCATCAGTAGAATGGAGAAGTAATTTAAGAATTAAGGGAGTAGGAAGACATAGAATACTTAGAGTTGAAAATAGGGCATACAGTAAGTGATCAATATGTATTATTATTATTACTTTTATTAGTGTAGAATTGGGGGGAAAAGTAGACTGAAATATACCCTCACTCCACTTGACTATGGGCATTGCAAATACCAGGATAGGAAAGATTATAGAAAAGATTATAAGCTAACAACAAACCTGCATACTAATTATACATACCTCTGTACATATTTTGTGTGCACATACCTACAGTTCACTTCAAAGATCAAGATTATATTTAAATAAAAACAGCTGAGATGGGTCTCCTCTGACACCACAGCCACTGATTTCATGTGGATTCCCCAGCTGGATAGACCCATCACAACGTCTTGTTCAACTGACACTCCAGCAAGAAGAACAGAAGGGGACTTGATTGGAATTTATTTAATTGACCCTTTAATTGATTGGAGAATAAGGCAGACTTGCTGTGTTTATTTAATAGATTTCCCTCTTCAGAGTAGAGGTCTGGATATTGCCTCTTGGTTATGGGCCAAATATTCCCTGTAGATAGTTGTATATTTCTATTAAATATCTGTTGAAACATACCACAGAAAGCTCTAGGTCTACAATTTTTTTCATGAGAAGGAAAATGAGGCATGCATTTAGTCTGTAAGGTCAATTTAGGGGGTTTAAATACCCACAGACACAATGTCAGAGAAATAAAAGTGATTTATGATCTAGGAATCCCTACTCTATCTTTTTCAAAGATCTTATACTAATATTGCTCATTTTTATGCATTTCTCAAAATGTTAACACTCAATTACCAGAATGCCCCCAGCCTAATCTTCATCTTTGTTAGCAAGGTGTTATGTTTTGGGAATGTACATTGTTCAGGATTTGGGATCAAGGCTCAGCTTCACTGCCATGTCCATAGGACTATTTCACTCAACACTGTATGGAGAGGGCCAGCGGACATTCAGGAGGAGACCTGGCCATGAGTAAAAGCAGAGAATGGAATGTGGATGTCATGTGGATGACAAAGTAGGTAGTCTGGCTGTTCAAGAGCAGAAATTCCTAATTGTCAGGTAGGGGAGTATTTGGGTGGAAAGGAACTCTGTGGAGGGAGAAAAAAATTGAATACCAGGAAGGTGAGTGTGGAATTTCCTTGGAAGTAGTTGGGTAGGGACTGTGGCAGAAATCTCAAAACTTCGAGAAACTAATTGGTGGTTTTGATCCAGATTTACCGGTTGGTCACTCCTTATGGCAGGTAGTTGAGAAGTTCTGAATATGAGGGAAAGGTATTCTACATGAAAAATGTAGCTATAGATTCAGTATTTGTTGCTATTTAATGCAAAATCAAAAATGGAAATATGAACAAAAACAAAACAAAAATCCTTAGTGTACTGGGTAACAGACTAGTCACATTCAAATCCCTCTGTATTCGCCAAAGAGACAGAGGAACTTCAAGGGCAAATACCTAATGTGTTGCCCTCAAAGAACCGTAATATATGTAGGCTTGTGTTATGCTCATAAATGAGAAAGAGAGCAGCCATTTGCAAAAATAAGATGTTATAAATATGCCACTGGTTGAAGAGGAGGAGAATAATGCAGACCCACTGTTTGTTACGGGCCTCTGGCTAACAACAGATTTCTCCGAATCACGGTGTGACATCACTTGTAAATTGATGACATTCATTTAATGGGCCCTTGCAAAAAATAAATTGCTGTTTCAGGTAATGCTGCATGACTAAAATGAAAGAAAATGAACTGCCCCTGACTTACTGACTTGCCACTTCTTATTCACTCCTCATAATTCTAGAAACTTCTCTGGTTCTTTTGGGTTCTGGAAACAAAGTATTAGTTGGCTCTGTAAACATTTAAATGCTTACTGTATTGGTTATCAGTCATACTAAAGAAGCAATGAGGAGCAAAAACGGAGAACCAACGAAAAGAGGGAAAGAATGCACACATTTCATAGCTCTAAGGAGTCATAAAAGATGTGGGCATTCATTATAAAGTTTGGGGAAGTGCATTTTGATATTTAAACCAATTTAGTGAAAGTATTCTAGGAAATTAGGAAAAGAAGAAAATAAAATTTATCCCTAATCTTATCACCTTTATGTTATATTTTGGTGTCTATAATTTGATTTTCTTTTTTGTGTTTATATGTGTGTACTTTTACAGTGGAGTCATATGGAACGTCTTGTTTTATAATTTGACTTTTTTATACCACCTTGATTAATTTATTTTTTAGTTTTTTAAATTTTGTTTAATTTAAATTCAATTAGCCAACATGTCATTAGTTTCAGATGTAGTGTTCAGTAATTTATCAGTTGCATATTGTACCCAGTGGATTAATTTATTTTTTTAAAATAGGCCTTATTAGCAGTTTTAGGTCCACAGCAAAATTGAGTACTACCCTGACTGGAGTCCTCTCTGTCTTCCTCTCACCCTTTAAATGATGCATATTCAAATAATGAGAGCCTCATATTTTATACCAATTTACCCTTCCTTCAAACAATGTCTTCAGAAATACTCTGCCATACTCCATGTTCCCATTTTCTTTTAAATAAACACAATGTATTAATCATGGCCCTCTGTTGTACAGAATTCCACCTGGAGCTGTCATTCACCCTACATCAACTGAAAATATTTGAGAGCCTTCTCTTGTGCTCTTCCCCTTCCCCAACAATTTCATGCATAATCCATGGGTAATTCTATAGTACTTTTTTTTTAATGACTGAATGTATCCCTGATCAGGAAGTAGCAATCACAGAATAATAAGTGTAATCACATCAAGGAGGGTTTTGTTGTTCTGTCTGTGGAGCATGCCTATTGAAAACTGCACCTGCTCCAAATCGGGAAATACTTTCAGGTTGTCAAATATCAATTGTCAATGACTTCCAATGGAACTGTACTGAAAACAGAGTTAATGTGTTTCCTTGAAAAGTTATCTGAATTGGCTTGTCCATAGTTATCTCTAATTGCTTTATGGAGAGGAAACACGCACCATGTCACAGAAATTGAAAAATGAAAATGAGGATTTATGTTCGTCTTTGGCTCCTTTTACAGTCTTAACAATTATTCTTTTGGTGGGTGGCTATTTAAAGGAATAACACACACATACACACACACTCACATTTTTTTGAATTATTTAATCTCAAAATGCTAACACTGTTGAAATTCAGAATCCTCACAGAACTTTAAGACTAAAGTCAAAGTGGATGAGTATTGACTTAATAGCTTTCATTTGGCATTGTTAGAGAAGTCTTAAATCACATAATTCAAGGTTACCCCCCCAAAATGTGTTATTATTTACAATGAAGTTACTATCTTTCATGTCAAAATGAAAGACATAATTCCAGTGAAATCTTCTCGTTTCCTTCTATGCAAAATGACTATAAAATTGTTTTTCAGTGTGTCTCCAAATCCTGCTTCATCAGTAATCTATGGGACATTTCCTTTTAATTCCCAAACATATAACTATTTTATAAGTCTCATTCACTTGATATGTATTAACATTTACTTTCAGTTGGGAAAAGAAGTGAGATTTAAAATTTGTAAGATGTCTGCCTATCACATAAATAAGTTGTAAATGAGGCAATGCTGTAGGAATTTCAGGAAAAAACGTGCTTACTGCCCAATTTTTTTTCAGACTCTGATTGATCCTTCTCCTCTTTTGCCTGCTCATATCTTCCTTAACAAAGGCCGCTGTTCAGATTGACGTAGACTCTCCGTAGAGGAGACGCATGAGGGGTGAAGAGCTGAACGAGAAAAGGGTAGATGATAAGCAATCAGAAATCCTGCATAATTAAATGATGCTTTGCTGGCTTCAGCTGAGAGCTTTTAGAATGATTTTAATGGGCATTAGAAGTCCCTGATGGGATCTTAGTCAGCTGTGACATTATCCTTAAAGGAAGTCTTCTGTGATGTCTGGAGAAATACCATTTCAGAGATCAGATAGAGTCGTGGCTATGATCATTTTTGTTAACAGTCAGTTTGAATGTTCTCTTTGGATAGTAAATTAGGGTTCTTGGACCTGGGGTTGCCTCTTTCTCATAATGGCCTCAGGTATTTGTCATTTTTCTAGGCTGATTTCTTGAGTTTAAGGGATCAGAAGTCAACTTTTATGAGAGTCTTAGAATTCAACAATCATTTATTAGATGCTTATGATGAATCAATCATTGTTTAAAGGCCTAGAGGGTCTAAAACAAATAGAAACATTACTATCTACCAATATGTCATACTATATTGGCAATAAATACACACCAATAAAATAAACAATAGCAAATTATGTAAAAACTTGGAAATGGAATTTGTTCTCTAGCTTGTTAACTTGATTTGATTATGTTGTCTGCCAGTTGGCATTACTTTTTAATGGAAGAGTGTGCTGACCAAAAATGGCAAGCATCTAGCTTTTCGTCTGTCTATACATTTCTATTCTTTCATTATAAAAATGCATATTCACCCTAAAAATGTCTTCTGTAACTATACTGTTTCAGTATCTTTAGTGATAAACATTACATTTTAATAAGTAATTATTATAATGAAATCTAGCAAAATAGGAGTGTTTAAAGTATAAAGCCTCCGATGTGGGTGTGTGTGTGTGTGTTGGTTTATTTAAGACAATTGGGGTGGAAATATACTGACAGCACCAAACTTGGCTGTTTTAAAAACATCCTTACAGGATAATATATGCAGATTCATTCCATTCTTTTATAATACCTGTATTGTATTTCATTTTATGGTCATATTATATTATATTAATTTGATATCCTTTTCATGGACTTTCAGACTGATTATAATTTTCAGTAATACTAACGTCATTGCACATATGCAAGCATTTCCTTGGAGTATGAAGGGTTACTTGATGCAAATGATTTTTAGATTTAGAGATACTGCCTAATTGCCCAACAAAATTTTCATGCCAATTTGTATTTTCCCCAGTTACATTTGAAAATAACCTGTTTCTGCCACTGGACTGTTGGTTCTTTACAGACAGACCTTTTCTGCATTTTTCACCACTATTTCTGGTCTTATCACTTGTCTACTTAAGTCTCTGCAGCGGCTTCTCATTGCCCTACAGTCTGCTCCCTTTTTGTCTCTCTGCCTCGTCCCCGCTGTTCCCTTCTTGGCCCCTCGCCCCCGCGACTCCAGCCACACTGCTGTTTCTTACAGTTTCTCAAACATACCAGTTCCTTTTTCCTTCGTGCTTCTGTTCACGTTGTGGATTTTGCTCAGAAAGTGCTTTCCCACAACTGGCCCTACTAATTTCCACTCATCTTTTAGAGTTCAGATCAAGTGTTAATTCTTCAAAGGAAAATTCTCCTGCCCTAACTAGGTTAATTGTAATATTACCTCCTATAGGAGCCACAATATCTTCTTTAGAGCAGTTTTCCCTGTTTTATGTATATTTTGATGTGTGTGTGTGTGTTTCAAATGTCTGTCTCCTCTGTTGGCATGTAAGCCCAGAGGGCAGATCCATACCAGTCCCGTCCACCAGGAACCCCTAATCCTTGGGAAACCACCTCATTTGTGATAGATCCTCTGTAAGTGTTTGTCAAAAAAATGCGTATGTCATTGCTGCCTAGCAAAATACACAGTAAGCACTCAACAAATCGTTACACAGTAGAAAAATGTGTGGTTTTCCACATCTCTTCCCAACATTAGATATTACATTTTGAACAATCCATACCAAACCAAGAAAAGGAAAAATCTCATTGCAATTTGATATTCACTTCTTTAACTATGTTGAGACTTACTTTCATGTTTGTTGCTTCCTGTTTATTATTGTATTTAATTTCGTCAGTGAATTCTTTTTCTTGTTCTTTGCCTACTCTTCTGTTAGGATGAAGACCAGTGTCTTTTTCCAACACGAATGAAAATATGAAGACTGATGCAGCTTGTAGCTTAGGCTGCTGTGTTCCTGCTGCCTTCCATAGCAACTCAGGTAGGAAAAGGACTTTCTCACTTATACAACTGTTACAAAAATTATAAACCCTGCTTCTAATGCTACTGATGGCTTTCCAAAAAACACTTCCTTTAATTTTGTTCTCTTGTCCTCTTCCAAGGACTCAAAATAAACCCATTCCCTGTCTTTCTCATAATAATTTTTAATACCTGAAAGCATGCTAGTTATTGATTTGTTTGCCTATTTGTTATTTGGGCTTTCTCTCCTCTTCAGCCCCAAAGAGAACATTGTTTTGAAGATGGAGACTCTGTATTTCTTGTTTACCGATGTCTTTATTGGTAACAACAGTATGCGGAACATAGTAGGTGCTCAAGAATTGTTCATTGACTTACTGAGTGGCTTACTGGTCTAAAGAACATTCCAAATTACAGGCATCATGCTGTAAAAAAAGAAAAATCACGTTTCTTCCAATACTGATTTTTGATCCGAATCTGTGCTCCTTGGCCATGTCTTCCACTGGAATTAGTTTCCCCTCTGAACAGTTCTCAGTTTGTCATACAGAGTCCAACAGAGAAAGGATGGCTGTGCCTTCCGGGTTGGGGCTAACTGTTCTGCATCAGGCCACAGAGCTAGACATGGCGGTGCCCCATGGCAGTCGTATAACCTTGGGCAATTTGTTTAACCTCCTTCGTGTCTACTTTCGCTCAACTACCTAACTTTCCCAAACTGAACTAACAAGAGTGTCTGCCTCTTATGGTTAGTGTGAGGATTAATAGAGGTAATATATGTAAAGCACTTAGAACAGCGCCTGACACATGGTAAGTGCTTGATAGATGTTATTATTATATTAGTCTGGGCTTCTAGCGAGAGTTATGTGTCTGTCTCCCTCTCTTGAGGTTAACAAGGAATCCACGTATATAAAGGTGGTGGCCAAGGTAGATAGAGTTTGTTTGCAAATTACTGCCTTGCCCGGGAATTATTTTTTTCTAAAGACTTTTTATGTAAAATGCCAGCCAGTTTTAATTCTGAATTTTTTTTTCCTACAAATACCTGCGATGGGAATATGTATTATCCTACTTCTTAGAAAAGTCTGAGGCATAGAAAGGTTAAATGATTTGCTCAAGGACGTAACAAATGAATGGTGGCTGGGAGATAGAAATTATATGACTTCTAGTCCACTGCCCCAGACCGGGCTCATTCTATTTAGATGTTATGTTCATACTTAATATTATAGATCCAAACGACCTGGACTCATCTCCCATATCCTGTATCATAGCAGTATGCAGATGCTGCACATAAAGGGAAGGTTACAAGTCAAATGTTGTATCATGGACAGAAAGGCTATAAAATTGAAACATGATCCTCTCTGTTATTCCACTTTTATTTGAGGCCTATTCTTTCTTTTTATTCACTTGAAAATACTATTTATTTGCTTTGTGGAGAAGGCGTATTCTAGTTTGAAATTATTTCTGTCAATTGCAAAATAAAGTTATCATCTATATAAAATAAAAGATCACCTTGGCAACTTCAAAAATAATAAAGTATGCTATTATAAGAGGTAAATTTTTACACTAGCAGTAATTTATAATAAAACATTAAATCCATATTTATTGCATGAAAAATAAATGGGACCACATTTGTACCCACTACTTTATAGCCACATACAATATCAGAGAAGAAAGCTGTAATATAGAATGGAAATACACAAATAGAGAAATATTTCCTAGAGCTGTTTTAGTGACTGAGACTAAGGTAAGCTTCTTTTGTTAAAATTGCATATGGTGTTTCATGGATTGAAACTAGAGAAGAGGCTTAGTGAACACAGCACCGTGGGTTTTATCCAGTGCTATGGAGTGGAATTATTCATTGTGGGGGTGGGGCACAAAACACACTGGAACATCTGGTTGTGGAACGAAGGCAGGGCAGCTGGAAACAGATGAGATGTGGCGAGGGTGACACTTCTAACAGCAGCAGGAAGGGCAGTGATCCAAAAATCACAAACAACACTGAGATCTGACAGATGAGCAAGGTGAGTAACGGGTTGCCAGCATTAATCCGGGGGAAGAGAAGAGTCCAATTGCCAGCACCATCCCTGAGAGGGCCACAGGGCCAGCTCAGAGCTGCCTGGTGGCAGTTGGGCAAGCCGGGACCAAAGCAAAGGAGCACTTGGACTGAAGCCTGGGTCTCAGCAGGGGGAGTGAGGGAGCCCATCCAGCAGACTCAGGGGCTGGTGAGTGCCCATGAGATGTACTCTTTGGATCTCTCTCCATTCTGGACCAGAAAGGAAATATTAAAAGGGAAAATATCAAGTGGGGAAAAAAATCATGTGTAACTTGTAACATAAAATACCTCAGGCTAGTAAAACCTGGGGCTGTTTCCATTCACATGATGATTTTCTAAGGCAACACACACACACACACACACACAACTTCTTTTAATTAAAAAGAATACCACAATGTTCTGTGACTTACTGAATACTTACTCTATGTCAAGCACTTCTTATCTCCTAGAACTCTTAGAAAAACCTGCCTGGGAAATGTTATTATGCTCATCATAGAGTTGATGAAAGTGCATTCAAAACACCTTATATTAATTTTCCAAGGTCACCTTATGGAAGCATCAAGATTCCAGCAGATATTATAAACTTGCTACCTGACTCTATTTTTTCTGCCCCTTAGAAACCCATGTCTCAGGAGTTTAAAATCCCGATGTGGTCATTAAAGCAACATAACCAATTGAAAAGGCAGCATTTTCTGGAATACAGACTGTTAATTTGTCTTAAATTACACACACATACCCACTGAAGTTTTATCTATCTATCTTTTTTTACACAATGTGGAAGCACTGCTTTGCCTGTACCTTTTTTTCTCCCAGGGATGGATATTGCTTGGTAAATTCCTCCTATTACAAAGAGGAGTGCTGCCAGTTAAGGAAATTTGTACGGCAAGTAAAATAAGACCAAACTTGCATGGACTTAAATAGAGACTAGACTTGTTTGTTCAGGTAGTGGAGTGGTCACTGAATAGGTCTGGAACTTCAGGAAGGGATTAAATCAGAGACTTCAGTTATGTCACCAGAGCCCCAGCCCCTTTCTACACGCCTTCCATCTGTCTTCCTGTGTGCATCTGGGTGAGCTAAATAAAAGCAAGGTAGCAAAATAGATGGACTAGTTCCAGGCCTCACGTTCTTTACACTCAAGAGACAGTAGGGTTTCTTGGCCCCATCATTCCCAGCCAGAGCATTGAGACTTGCTGTGATTGCATCGGCAGAGGTCATCAGCAGCCAAATGTGGTTTTCTGGTTGACCAGGGTTTGGGCATTGTGAACCATTCCCAAAGCTGGAGTGGAGTCCCACTCAGTTGTGAGCATAGGGAGTGAGAGAGTGTGGGGTTTCTCTTGTTGAAAGGTAGCAGCAGGTACCAGGACTATGAACATTGGATGCTGGGCAACAAAACATAAAATACCCCTGTAGGGGGATAGGACACAGGAGAGGTCTAGTAAAAATCTGAACTGCAGAATAAATACCAGGGGTTTCACTTGGGCTCTGTGTGTACCCTGAAGGCCACCTCCAAAGTGGTTCTAAAAGCGCGGATAGGATGGCTCCATATTTGTGGTACAGAAAATACTTTCATTCTTCAACAGTTTTTCCATAAGTTATTATGTAATATATGAACAGGATGAATAAACCAAACAGCTCAGGGAGATTACAGGGAAAATAGAGGTCTCCTTCTCCCTTGTCATCACACTGTGCTCTAAGTCTTTATCCCTATTCCTCAGGGTAACCACTGTAATACATTTCCTATGCAATTCCAGGGATAAAACTTCATATATTGATATGTTTTCTTTTCTCCAAATTCCCCTAACAGAAAAAGAAGCATTTCCTAACTCATTCAAGAAGGCTAGTACAGTCCTCATCCCAAAACAACCAAAAAAGATTTTATAAAAATAGAAAAGCTCGGGCCCATTTTACTTTTTGAAATATAGGTGCCCCAAGTCTTAAACAACATTGCAGATTAAATGCAAATACATGTAAAAAAAAGATAATATACCAAAAATAAATGAATTTATCTCAGGTGTATATGAGCAGTTTCTCTCAGAAATCCATATATGTTATTCATCAGTTAACAAAAGAGAAAAGTCAAATAATCATCCCATTAAATGGAAAAGACATCTGATAAAATAATGATTCAACACAAAACTTTTAGTATACTAGAAATAGCTGGATGAATACTATCTATAATAGGGACACCTGGTGGCTCAGTTGGTTAAGCCGCTGTCTTTGGCTCAGGTCATAATCCCAGGTCCTGGGATCAACCCTCATTGAGCTCCTTGCTCAGCAGGGAGCCTACATCTCTCTCTGCCTTTGCCTGCCACTCTGCCTGCTTGTGTGCTCTCTCTCTCTGACAAGTAAATAAATAGTCTTTAAAAAATACTATCTATAATAAACAAGAACAAGCATTGATCTCAATGTATATATCAAAGTGTTACCATTAAAATCAAGAATGAGACAAAATGTGCCTATTGTGATAGGCACTTCTAATGGAAATATTAGCATAATGAAACAAGATAAAGGGATTAGAGGAATAAATAAGGAGTGAAATAGAGGAAGTTAAAAATATCACTTTTTGTAGATGATGTGAAGTTTTTGTGAAGACCCAGAAAATTCTATAAACACATCTTTAGAAATTATAGAAAAAAATGTTTCCCAAGAGGATTATATATATAAATAAATTTAAAAAATTCAATTTCTATATTGCAGCAACAAAGTCCTTGGAAACAATTAAAAAGAAGATATTATTATGGTATCAGAGAATATCAAATACTCTTAGAATAAATATAACAAAAGGTATGCAAGAAATATATAGAGGCATTATGAGACATACCACAAACACAAAAAGCCCTGAGTAGAGAATTAACATGGTCATGCAGAGGAAAACTGGAGAGTTCAAGCCACAGATCTTCACATTACAATAGACATTACATTTCCAGTACTTTTGTAATCAAAATCTAAATAGTTTATAGACTTCAGATGATACTAAAATTTTAATGAAAAAGCAAAGGGCCAAAAACCAGGTATCCTGTTTTTGAAAAAGAGAATAGGAACTCACCCTACCAAATACCAGGATTTACTAAGAAGCTAATTAAAAAGTGAGTCAGGGGGTGCCTGGGTGTCTCAGTGGGTTAAAGCCTCTGCCTTCGGCTCAGGTCATGATCCTGGTATCAAGCCCCACTTTGGGTTCTCTGCTCAGCGGGGAGCCTGCTTCCTCCTCTCTCTCTGCCTACTTGTGATCTCTGTCAAATAAATAAAATCTTAAAAAAAAAAAAGCGAGTCAGTATAGAGATAAACCAATTGGCCAGTGGAACAAGGAATCCTGAAACAGACCTATACAACTATGGAACTTCGGGACATCATATGTGGGGCATTTTAGATCAGTGGGAAAATGAGGGACAGTTCAGTAAATGGAGCTGGAAAAAAAGTTACACATCTGGAAAGAGATGGTTTGGGTCTCTGTCTTATGAGATGTACAAGAACCTTCAGAAGGACTAAAGACTTCAATTTGAAAACCAAAATGTTTAAACTTTTAATAGAAGCTCTTTATGACTCTTTTAGTTATATTATAGTCTCTTTATACAAATAAAAAATAATGGATTAATCTGTAGCAGTCAAAAGTAATGAATGAGGCTGACATACAACAATATGAATGACCCTAAGCAATCTTATATTAAGAGAAAAAGTAAGTCCTGAAAGATATCTACAGCATAATGTCCTTTTTAGAAGGATAAAATCTAATACATACATATGCAGAATATTTTTAGGAAAATTTTTTAGTTTGCTTTTTATATTCAGATCTGTGTTCTACGGAGTTAATTTTTTGGAAAAATGTAATTTCTTTGTCTACACTGATTTGTTGGTGTGTGGATGTTCAGTTGTTCCCGCACCATTTGTTGAAGACAGTATCTTCGCTTCATTGTATTAACTTTGTAACCTTGTCAAGGATCAGTAGACTATATGTATGTAGTTTTTTTTCTTGGATCTTTATTCAGGTCATTTGACCTAGTTGTTCATTCACCAATACAACACTGTCTTGATTCTTGTAGCTTTATGTTAAGTCTTAAAGTCAAGGTGGTGTCAGTTCTCCAACTGTGTTTTTCTCTTTCAGTATTGTGGTGGCTATCTTGGTCCTTTGCCTCGTTCATGTAAACTTCAGAATCAGTTTGTAAATATCCCCAAAATAACTTCCTGGGATTTTGATTGAGATTGCATACCTACGCAGATCAAGTTAGGGAAATCATATCTTGATAACACTGGGTCTTCCTCTTCAACAATATGGAATATCTCTTCATTCATTTAGTTCATAGATTTTGTTCATCAGAGTTTTGCTGTTTTCCTCATATAGATATTGTATATATTTTTGTTAAATTGATACCTAGGTGTTTCATTTTTAGGTGGTACTAATATAAATGGTATTATATTTTTTATTTCAAATCCTACCTATATTTCTATATATATAGGAAATCACTGGCTTATGTATGTTAAACTTGTTTCTTACAATATTGCTGTAACCTTTCTTAGTTCCAAGAATTTTTTGTCAGGTCTTTAGATTTTCTATATAGATGATCATGATCATCTGTGAATAAAGATGAATCGAGATTCCTTCTCAATCTGTTTACCCCTTATTTCTTCTTCGTCTTTGTCTTCATCTGCCTCTTACTGCCTTAGCTAGAACTTCCAGTATGATGTTGAAAAGGAGTGGTGAGAGGAGATATCTTTGGATTCTACCTAAACTTGGTGGAAAAACTTTGAATTTCTCACTATTAAGTATGACAGTAGCTGTAGTTAGTAGGTCAAGGAAGTTCCCTATATTCCTCGTTTACTGAGAGTTTTCTACCGTGAATGGGTGTTGGATTTTGTTAAATGCTTTTTCTGCATTTATTGGTATGTTCATTGATTTTCTTTTTTAATATATTGATGTGCTGGTTTACATTAATTGATTTTTGAATGTTGAACTAGCCTTGCCTACCCAGGATAAGTACTACTTGGTCACAAGGTATACAGGCATACCTTGGAGATATCGCAGGTTCCATTCCAGACCACGACATTAAAGCAAATATCACAATAAACCAAGTAAATGATACTTTTGGTTTCCTAGTGCATATAAAAGTTATGTCTACACTATAATCTATTAAGTGTGCAATAGCATTATGCCTAAAAAATACACACCTTTATTAAAAAGTACTGTTAAAAAATGCTAACCATCATCTGAACTTTCAGCGAATTGTCATCTTTTTGTTTGTGATGGTTCTTGTCTGCATGTTGATGGCTGCCAGCCAACGTGGTGGCTGCTGAGGACGGGGCTGGCTATAGCAATTTTTTAGAATGAGGCAACAGTGAAGTTTCCTGCATCAATTGACTCTTCCTCTCACACATGATTTTTCTGAAGCATGTGCAGCTGTTGGATAGCATTTACCCATAGTACTTCTTTAAAAATTGGAATCAATCCTGTCAAACCCTGCTGCTGCTGCTTTATCAACTAAGGTGATACTCTAAATGCTTTGTTGTCATTCATCTCTTCACCAGGAGTAGATTCCATTTCAAGAAACCATTTTCTTTGTTCATTCTTAGACTTTCTTTGCTAATTCATAAGAAGCAGCTACTCATACCCTAGATTGTAGCAAGTCAGTCACATCTTTAGGCTGCACTTTAAATTTTATTAGTTCTCTTGCTATTTCCACCACATCTGTAGTTGCTTTCTTTACTAAAGTCTCGAACCCCTCAAAGTCATCCATGAGGGCTGGAATCAACTTCTTCTGCACAACTATTGATGTTGGATTTTGACCTCTTCCTATGAATCACCGGTATTCTTAATGGCATCTAGAATGATGAATACTTTCCAGAAGATTTTCAATTTACTTTGCCCAGATTCATCAGAAGAATCACTATCTATGGCATCTATAGCCCTATGAAATCTATTAAGTAATAAGACTTGAAAGACAAAATTATTTCTTGATCTATTCACTACAGAATGGATGTTGTGTTAGTAGGCACAAAAACAGTGTTAATTTCATATATCTCCATCAGAACTCTTGGATAACCAGGTGCATCATCAGTGAGCAGTATATTTTGAGAGGATTTTTTTTTTTCCTTGAGTGGTAGTTCTTGACAGTGGGCTTAAAATACAAACCACGTTGTAAATAGATCCAGGCTTTGTTGTTCCATTTGCAAAGTGCAGGCAGAATAGGTCTAGGGTAATTCTTAAGGACCCTAGGATTTTCGGAATGGTGAATGGGCATTCAGCTGGAAGTTACCGACTGCATCAACCCCCAACAAGAGAGTCAGCCTATCCTTTGAAGCTTTGAATCCAGCACTGACTTCTCTTCTCTCACTATGAAACTCCCAAGTGGCATCTTCTTCCAATGGAAGGCTATTTTATCTACATTGAAAATCTGTTGTTTAGTGTAGCCATCCTCATTAATTATCTTAGTAGATCTGGAGAACTTGCTGAAACTTCTACATTAGCACTTGCTTTACTTTACGCTTCTCTGTTATGGAGATGGTTCCTTTCCTTAAACCTCAGGGATGGCTTAAAGCAAAAGATCATAACCTAGTCTCCTCAGTAATTTATTCCCTATCTTTATAAAAACTGTTGTTGAGGCCATACAAATTACAGATATGCTCGCTAGAAAGACATGACTTGTCCTTTAGACCAACACCTAGTATTGTAAGCACAAGGTTAAAATTTTGGTGTTCATAGCATCTTTCCTTCATCTACCATCACAATCATTCCTCAATAGTACCCACAATGCAGACTTTCAAATACTAGTTACTGGCTATGTCGCTTGGTTCTATGTATGTAGATTATTTTTCCTTATTACAAATATTTCAAAATATGTAATAAAAGGGCAACAATCTACTCAGCCTTTGTAAACTCTCAATTGAATAATTTTTCATTTTTACAACCATTTTCTGAATGACTTTTGCACTTTTCTTTTGTCATCTTCATATAACTAAGTGGGTCCCTTCCCTTGAAAGGAGGAAGGATTTTTTTTTTAAAGACTTATTTATTTCAGAAAGAGAGAGAGAGAGCACAAGCAGGGGGTGGGGGTAGACACAGAGGGAGAGAAACAAACTCCCTGCTGAGCACGGAGCCCAGAATGGGGCTCAGTCTCAGGATCCTAAGATCAGGACCTGAGCCGAAAACCGAGTCAGATGCTCAAGTGACTAAGCCATTCAGGTATCCCAAAGGAGGAAGGATTTTTAAACAAGCCTCTAATTCTCTCCCACAAGGTGAAATACTATCCATAGTTGTAGTCAAAGAATGATTTGGTGGTCTGTATGATGCGCTGAGCCATTAATAAATGGCCTTCAGATTTTGGGAACATGGAAATCGCCATCATGAATGGTAATTGTCCAGATGTTGATCAAGATGTACCAACTTAAATAAACTACCTTGTGTAATGGAAAAATAAAAGGGTATATATGACAGGGTAGATTCTGAAGGAAGCCCTCCAAAGAATGAAAAGCGTGATTTGCAAATGGAGTTTGGAACTTCCAGAGATGATGAGGTTTATATATGTGCTTCTACACAAGTCTATGATGAAGGCCTCTGTGAATCCAGTAGATCAGGATATCAGTGAAAAAGAGGAAAGAAAGTATACTAATAATGAGCTGAAACCAGCCACTTGGAAACTCTCCTATGTCATCATATAGTTTGCTGTAATCTCTCAACTCTAGCAGAAATAATGAAACAGTAGGAATATTAATCTATGGCAATAATTGGACAGCAAATGTAATCTTTCTATAGACTTAATTCTTTAAAAGTTATGGATGCTTCATTAATGAATGGTAAAAGATAAAATAATAGCTCAATGTTGCAAAGGTGAAATAAAGTATATAAACACCAGGATTTGTTACAGTCTGGAGACTAATAGTTTATTGGAAGAGGTCATCCTCAGACCGTGAAACCGGATAGATGTATGGTGTGAAAAAAAAAAAAGAATCTGCAAAACCAAGTATGAGATCCATCTTAGCCCATAGAGAAGGTCCACTGATTAAGCTTTTGTGGCATCATAGGATGCCCTTTTTCCTTAAACCTTATGAACCAACCTCTGCTAACTTCAGACTTTTCTTCTGCAGCTTTCTCACTGGTCAGCCTTCAGAGAAAGAAGAGAGTTAAGGCTTTGCTCTGGATTAGGTGTTGGCTTAAGGGGATGTTGTGGCTGGTTTGATCTTCTATCCAGACCACTAAAACTTTCTCCATATCAGCAATAAGGCTGCTTTCTTATCAGTCACATGTTCACTGGGGTAGCACTTTAATTTCCTTCAAACTTATTCCTTTTTTGGCTCACAGTTTGGTGTAAGAGGCCTAGCTTTCAGCCTATGTCAGCTTTTGACATGCCTTCTTCACTAAGCTTAATTATCTCTAGCTTTTAAAGTGAGAAATGTGTGGTTCTTCCTTTCACTTGAACACTTAGAGGCCATTGCAGAGTTATTAATTGGCGTAATTTTAATAGTCTTGTGTCTCGGCAAATAGGGAGGCGATGGAGAGGAAGGAGATGGGAGAATGGCCAGCTAGTAGAGAAGTCAAAACACACATAACATTTATCAATTAAGTTTGCTGTCTTGTAGGGCCGCAGTGGGTGGCACCCCAAAACAATTACAGTAGTAACATCAAAAATTACAGATCACAGATCACCATAACAAATAAAATAATAATGAAAATGTTTGAAATACCACAAGAACTACCAAAATGTGATACAGAGACATGAAATGAACAAATGCTGTTGGAAAAATAGCACCAATAGATTTGCTGTATGCAGGGTGCCCACAAACCTTCAATTTGTAAAAAAATACAGCATCCGTGAAGCACAATACATTGAAGCATGCCTGCACTGTATATATTTTACTCCCCACCTCTTTTTTTTAGGGGGGAACAGGCAGAAGGAAGGAGAAGGAGAGATAGGATAGGAGCCTTAAGCAGGCTCCATGACCAGCACAGAACCCGACACAGGGCTCGATTCCAGACCCAGAGATCATGACCTGAGCTGAAATCATGAGTCAGACTCTTAACTGACTGAGCCACCTAGGCAACCCCTACTCTACTCTCAAGGTTTCTTAGGAGAAGTTGCACGTAATTCTTATTTTTGTTACTCTGGAGGTAAGGTGTCCTTCCACCCCCCTCTCCTGGTGTCTTTCAAGATTTTCTTAATGTCTTTTTTTTTTTTTAAGAATTTATTTATTTATTTATTTGACAGAGAGAGATCACAAGTAGGCAGAGAGGCAGGCAGAGAGAGAGAAAGGAGGAAGCATGCTCCCCACTGAGCAGAGAGCCCGATGTGGGACTCAATCCCAGGACCCTGAGATCATGACCTGAGCCAAAGGCAGAGGCTTAACCCACTGAACCACCCAGGTGCCCCTTCTCCTTAATTTCAAAGTGATATGCCTAGGTGTAGTTTTTAGGGCAGCAATCCTACTAGGTGTCCTCTGAGCTTCCTGAATCTGTGTTTTCATGTGTGACATTAATTTGAGATAATTCTCAGTCATTATTGTTTAGACCATATTTCTTCTTTTCTTTTCTCTCTTTATTCTCCTTCCAACATTCCCACTCTGCATATGTTATATCTTTTGTAGCTGTCAGTGCAATCCTTAGATACTCTGTTGTGGTGGTGTCGTTTTTTTTCTTTCAGTCTTTGTTCTCTTTGCTTTTTGGCTTGGAGGTTTTGCTGCAACAACCTTAAGTACAGACTGTCCATTCTACTAGTAATCCCATCAAAGGCATTCTTTATTTATGTTAAGGTGTTTTTGGCCTCTAGCATTTCTTTTTTGGTTCCTTCTTAGGATTTCCATCTTTCTGCTTACATTACCCATCTGTTTTTACATTGCTGTCTACTTTATCCATTAGAGCCCTTAGCATATTAGTCATAACATTTTAAGGTCCTGGTTTGATAATTCTACCATCCCTACTGTATCCGTTTTTAATGCTTGTTCCGTCTTTTAAAATTGTCTTTTTGGTCTTTTGGTATGTTCTGACATATCCCAGCAGATTAGGCTGTGCTTAACTAGTTTCCACTGAGAACAGGTCTTGTTAAGAACAGAGTGCTCTGGCATATTTCAAAATGGTTCCTCTTCCCCAACACCCTGTTTGAAAGCACTAGGGCGTTTTTATTAGACACCTGCTATAGGAACCTGGTCAGGCTCCTAGCAGTAAATCTCACATAGTTGTGGAGCCTCCTGATGTCTAGGTCTCCCTACGGTTTCTAACTCTCACACTTGTCCACGCTGAGCCTCCAGCAATGTGTCAGTTATGGTTCAGGTTTTCCTTCACCATTACTGGTTCCTGAGGCAGGCAATAGTCTGTAGTCTCTATTTCAGTCAATTAGTACTCTTTATATTTGCTATAGGTCTCTCCAGTCACTGTGGTTTGCTGTATGCCCTCACCTCTCTCACATACCCTGGAAACAATGTTGATATTTTAGTTTGCACAGCTTTTTGCTGCTGGTTAGGATGTTGTGGCAGCTTTGAGTCTCCTTCATGCAGAACCAGAAATTGGATGTGTAGTTGTATTACTGTTTATTGCTGCTGTAACAAATTGCCACAGACTTAATAACTTAAAACAACCCATATTTATTATCTTATCATTTTGGAGGTCAGCAATCTAAAATAGTTCTCACTGGGTTAAAATCAAGGTATCAGCATAGCTGTGTGCCTCCTAGAGGTTCTAAGGACATCTATTTTCTTACCTTTCTCAGCTTGCAGGGCATTCCAGCATTTTCCAGCTTCTGCATTCCTTGGCTTGTGGCCTCTTTCATCTTCAAAGCCAGCCTTGACCACTTGAGTCTTTCTGCCATCACTTCACTCTGAGGCTAACTTTTTTGCTTACCTCTTCCACCTTTAATGACCCTAGTGATTTTGTTTGGCCCACCCAGATAATCTTGGATAATCTTTCTATTTTTCCATCAGCTCATTCATTAACAACCTCACTTCTATCTGCAACTCTAATTCTTCCTTGCCATATAACATAATATATTCTCAGGTTCTGGGGATTAGGGTATGGCATCTTGAGAGCACTATTAGCCTGCTTACCACAGCAGTCACATAGCTTGTGCCTTTTAAGACAGATTTCCAGACAACTAATGACTCTTATATAACAGGTACTTCTGGTGGTGGAGATCATGCATTGTCTCCTGTTGCCTATTAATATAGGCAACTGATTTGACTCATATCAATTTTAATTTACAAAACCTAATCCACATATATCTAATATATAATATATATTATGTTATATATGTGATATAATTGGATATAATATATAATCCAATATATCCAGAATGGCACCTCATTTTATTGAGGTCACCAAAATAGCTCAATTAGTAAAGATATCAGTGGTCTTAATTATATTCATTGTTTTGGCCACATTTGTCACATTGGTCCAAATTATCAGATGAGCAACTTTGATATATATGTCTAAGTTTCAGTAGTCTGTGTTTTGATCAAAGGCAAATAAAGGAAAGGCTGCTAATATAAAATATTTTTAATTATAAAAATTATATATCTAAATTATATATGTTTTCAAATATAATTTGTTACATTATAAAAATTATATATATCATATAAGTTTTTAAAATTATAAAACAAATTTTATAATTTAACTGGTACTCAGGTAAAGTAGATACCATATAAAAATATTCTTTTTTTTTTATAAATTTTTTTATTTTTTCAGCATAACAATATTCATTATTTTTGCACCACACCCAGTGCTCCATGCAATCCGTGCCCTCTACAATACCCACCACCTGGTGCCCCCAACCTCCCACCCCCCACCCCTTCAAAATTCTCAGATCGTTTTTCAGAGTCCATAGTCTCTCATGGTTCACCTCCCCTTCCAATATCCCTCAACTCTCTTCTCCTCTCCATCTCCCCTTGTCCTCCATGCTATTTGTTATGCTCCACAAATAAGTGAAACCATATGATAATTGACTCTGCTTGACTTATTTCACTCAGCATAATCTCTTCCAGTTATAAAAATATTCTTTATATTTTTATTGTAAATTTTTGCTAAAGTGGAATTTATATTTATACCCAACATGTTTTAGGGAAAATGATTGATCATTATAAATTACATTTTGTCTATTTACACATGATTGACTCTCTCAGGACAACCGTCAGTTATTCCCAGAGGCAAAATCAAGCACAAATAACTACATTAAAAGTAATTTGAAAATTTTATTAGCTTTTGCAGCGTTCTATCCTGATACAATTATTATTTTTTCCTTCAGTAGTTTACCTATGTTCTCAAAGAGTGGTTGTCATTGACTTAAGTTTTTAATTTAATTTAATTCAATTTTAATTTTACTGAAATCACATTTTAATAATTTGCAATGATCTCTATTTAACAAGTTGTAAAATATAGGCATATCTGTCTTAGCAGCTACAGACGGCTGATCCCAGCTGCTAACATTTATGAATATAAGTCATAAGTGGGTAGAAATGACCTTTCAGAGCCCCGTCTTGTGTTAATCCCCAGGTATCCCCATAATGTATGTAGGTTTCAATGCTGGAGTCTCAAGATCTCAAAAACCTTCAGTGAAAGCATCTTCCGAACCAAATAGAGGTGTACTTTATTTTAATTGTCTTCCCTTTGGAAACCAAACCCAGAACAGGGTATTGCAGGACCTGAAAGTTTATATAACATCATCCTTATTTCTAGGATTCTCCATTATTTATGTACTATATTCTGCCATCACTGGTTAATTAACTCTCTTGGTCCTTGGGATCCAGGTCGGTGTTACTCCCAGTCACATCTTACTCCTAGGCACCTTGAAGAAATGAGTCTGTGAATGGTATGCCTGCACGTGTTCTGCATACAGATCCTGTTGAATGCCACTAAGAGGAGGCAGGGTGTAAGACAGAGCTTCCCTGATGAGATAAGAGATGTAAGGAGATGTTTTAACCGGTGTTTTGAACATAGTTTGTTGAATTTAATTAAATGAACCTGGGTTAGAAAAGCAACTATTTATTGTAAGGTCTGTGTAGGATGCAAAGATAAATATGATGCAGTTCTATCTTCCAGAATTAAAAATCAAGGGAGGCAGGTGGATTCGTAACTAACTATAAGGCAGTCGAAATGTTATAATAAAGGAAGAAGAGATTGATTTCAGTTTTAATTTTGTTTTTGAGATAGGCTGTGAATTCGGGAGTGTTTTTTGAAAACTTTTTTATTTTAAATAATTACAGATTCCTCTAAGAAGTTGCAAAAATAGCATGGAGAGATCCAGGGTCCTCCCCGCTCAGATTCTCTTAATGGTACCATGTTATGGAACTAGCACATTCATCAAAACTGGGAAATTGACACTGATACTCTACAATTAAGTAGACTACAGATCTCATTGAGTAGTCTTTTAATATGCAAAAATAGAAGAGGGAAGAAGAAAGGAACTCTAGGTTGATGAAATAGCATTTGGTTGAGTATAGGTCATGAGAGAATTTTGATTATTCAAGAAATCTGCCAAAAGGGACTCTAACAAGTAAGCCATTCCCTTCTGTTTTATAAATGAACTAATGAGGCCCAGAGAGATTAGACAACTTGCTCATTTCGTTTTCTTTCCTTGGTTGGTGACTGAATTTAGGTATATTTATAGAGCATGCATCTGAGTGCTGGTCTCCAAGATCTTAGTCCAGGAATATTCCTTCCCAAACTATATTTTCTTAGATGGAATAAATACATGGTTATTCTTTTGGAAACTCTGTGAAGATCCCACTCTAGGCATATTTTTTCCTCTGAGTCCTTGGAGCTTAGTACAGCATCTGGCACACAGTAGATGCTCAGTAAATTCCTATGGAATAAATGAACCAATGAGTTTCTTTTTTAACCCCTACAATTGAAGGAGAGGCACTTCAACTGAGGATAATAAGAGAATAATTCACACCCACAATTAGCACACTGCAATGGAATTTATTACTAAAAGTCAATTTGCAGTTGGGCAAAATGACAGCTGTAAGAAGGAAGTTGGGCAGAGAAACACATTTTATGTGAATTATGATGAATTAAAAATGTACACATGCAATTACTCCTCTTTCAGCTGCATTGTGCAGTAAATGTATAAATAAAAGGTGTGAGTGTCCAACATGGAAAACAGCATATTCTCCTTTTCTGCATTTTGAACACATGCATCAGATGTCCCTTCATAGGGATCATTATAGTTTTTAGCTTAATTCCAGGTTAAAAAACAGACTCATTACAGAAATGCTGCTTTTCTTATTGAGCAGTCTGTAGGCTAGCTTGTTGCCAAATTAAGCAGCACACAGCACTTGTTAACTTAATTAGCAACCTAACGGCTGAACCTCAGCCTGACAAAATGCATGTTGCGTTGGATGGAAACTGCAGTGAAACTGTGGCCTCTTCAAAAGAAGCACAATCCTGCCGATGTTTATTTTCCCTTTTGGGCCAAAGGAAAACCTGATCGTCTGGGAAAATCTTCCACTTCCTGTTGCGGCCCAAACAGAATTACCAAGAGTCATTACCTTATAGGCTGTAAAATGTTCCTTTTTCAACGGCTGTGTGCAAGAGAACTCCCAAAGGGCTAATGGATATACGTGTGCCGCCATTAATAGCACAGAAAGCCAGCTAATTAATTAGAGGACACACTGAATAAACTCCATTTATCACCAAATGGCCCAAGTGATAAACAAATTATTTAAGAGCTTATTGAAAGCAGACATCAAGAAGGCAATTGTCAAGGCTTCAAACTGATGTGTTTGTGAATATCCCTAAAGTAGCAGCAGTTTCAAGGCTCTTGCTGGGGGCAGACAAGGAGATTTTATGTGATGGAGGATTTGTGTGGATTGACTCATCAGCGGATCTTAAATTTTTGCTGGATTGTCTCTCTTGTTTGGAATCTGTTAGTGTCCTTCTGGCTCAGATGGAATCTGCTAGAAATAGTCCTCCTGTTCCTGATTTTTGGAAAACAGAGGCTGAGGTCTGATATGCTGGCATAAAATGGGCCAAGGCTTAGTCCTTATGTTATTCTGGCATTTCAAACTGAAGAATTTTCTGCCTTCAGGCTGTTGTGTACTTTGAGTGAAAAATGCTTCACTTTAAGTGAACTATGAGAGAGAGGAAGAGAGAAGAGAGACCTAGAAGCAATGAACACTGTCGTAATTTTTATTATATACTCACTATATTTCATGGGGCTTAGAGATTTGGCTAACGAATGATTTTTAATTTCTATGATTATTATATAGATTTAAAATTTTTTTCTCACCATCCGTTTTGCGGATGCTTCCTAGGTCTCTGGCATACGGAGGAAAAACAAGACTACATAAGATAAAAGGGGTTTTCAGACAGGTCACTTGTTCCCATTTTCTCCATTATTTTTATTTTTTGGCTGGGCCTCTTTTCTCATGTAACCTGTCATGTTTCTTCATTTTTTTTCAGAGCCTTAGAAACCTTCATTGATTCTTCTCTCTCTCATACACACAAAATGCTGACTTGTCTGCAGTATATTTTCTGCCACTAAGCACTTGGAAAAGGCCTTATGAATAGAGGGCAGTGCGGTTGGAAGTGGTTCTCCCAAACTAATTTCCAGATTTGCGCATGAACCTGAGTTAATTTTGGAAGTCTGTTGCTTGTAAGTTCTCTTAGCTGTTTTCAAGCTAAAGAAAAATGTTCCTAATAATTTGGAGAGTTGTTCTGTGGTGTCTAATTATGGGAGTAAACATTGATATGGCTATGTATTACAACTGGAGAAAATGAGATGTGTATCCCTGTGTAAGGATGACCCAGATTTCTCGTGTTCTCCATCTACATTTCATGGCATTTTGTGTCCCATCTTGATGTAATAGCTGATCCTTTACAGATCTTTTTTATCTGCTGTGATTTCAATGAGAATGTGAATTCTTTGGTGATAGGGACTATGTCCTTTTCATCTTATTAATTCAGCACTTGCAATGTAGCTGGTGCTCTAGAACCTAGTGATAAGTTTTGTTAAATGAATTAAAAGTTCTCCTACTCCCTGTGTAGTCAGAAAATGGCATTTGATCATATACCTTCTATAAGTCAATGTTTATTAATTCAGCCTGAGTGAAGCGTGCAGTTCTAGGGGCCATAATAGCTGGTGGGCTCTACTACTTAACAGGTCTTCTTTGGCCAATCAATCTGGGGTCAACTGCAAATGAAAATGGCTCTTGTCATGGCAGCAAGCAGCTTAGACTTGGCCTTATCTTACAGAATAATTCTAATTTATATCCAGCACATGTTATGGTATCCCTACAATTGTTTATCTTGATATCGGGGAGGTGATATTATGCAGTGAAAATTATGAATTAAGAGTCAGTGGATCACGTCCCTATAATTCTGTCATACTTTTCAGTCCGTGATTTTTGGGAAGATACTTAACTCTTAACTTGCAGTGTCTTCCTAAGTCTGAAAAGAATGTTGTCATCTCTTTGTAAGTGCGTAGTTTCTTATTCATTGTTTGGATCTTCATTGGATTATAACTTTGTTTGGCATGTGGTTTGTGCTGTGAACAACAGAGAAAAGGGAAAAGAAAACATCCCACAATACAAAACCCAGTGTCCATGCCCTCTTGTGTTTTCCAGACGGTACCAGGTCATTTCTAAAGAGAGCCGTCATTGACGTGTTCCAAAGCACAGCTCTGAGGGAGTCAGACGTAACCCTTGGGTTAAGTTTTTGGGCTGGTTTGTCGGCTTCTGAAAGGCTTAGTGACAGTGCTTTGCTCATTAGGTCCTATCTGAATGACCAGAATGATTCTGTGTACTGCTGTTTTGTGCCCAAAAAAATGTCTCCTGAGCTGGACAGTGTCAGAGAACCAAGGCCGTGGGGTGTCAGCATCAATTCTCCTGCCTTGAAAAGAAGGAGTGTCAGCCCCAAATACATTTTGAACCAACGGTCTGAATTTTCACCCCTCAACATCAGCCATCATTTTATGATTAAATGTAAATGTACTATGTTTGCTCAGCAGCAGCTTGTAATTTTTTATAAGCCAGGATTCTGTATTCTTTACCAAGATAATTTCATATAAATGTTTGAGATTTACCATTTCAGTGATTTTCTGATATTTTTTGTATTTGTCTTTTAGATGCACGTTTTCATGGTTTTTGCTTTCTGTAGATTTGACAAACTGTGGTCCTTATTTTTTTTAATCTGTCCCAGTTGTGAAGCTGTTGGTTTTTAGCTTCAAACTTACCCTTCTGTGCTCTGCTTCTTCATGTCTGAGCTGGGACTGTGCAGGACACATTTCTGCCTGTGCTTAGCTCCTTGCAGGACTGCCGATGGGGGTGCCAGACGCGGAGTGAAAAGCTGGAGGAGAAAGGAGAGACTTGCTCCTCTTCATTTCACGCTTCTTTTTAATGTATTTTTTTTTTGAGATGTAACTGACATTCAACATGAAGGTGTATAATGTGTTGATTGATATGTGTATGTGTTGTGGTATGATTACCACGGTCATGTGAGCTAAAACCCCATCACTTCACGTAAGCATCGTTTCTTTTTTGTGGTGGGAACGATTAAGACCTAGTCTCCTAGCAACTTTTGGGTTGACAGTACAGTATTGTCTGTAATCACTATGCTGCACATTCAGTCCCTAGGCCTTATTCATCAACTAGTTGCTCGTTTGTATCCTTAAACAACACCCACCCCCTACCCCCGGTTCCCTTAGTGTTACTTCTTCACCCCAACGGCCGCAGTTCCTTGGGGAAGCAGCAGTTAACTCCGTTTTGGAATTTATGTACCACTTGCAAAAACAGCACCAGCCAACTGGCATCCCTTCCAATCCAGAAAGGTCTGATTTTCAGCTCCCTGAAGCCCATCTCCAAGATACCTCCCACGCGGGTGTGGTCACTGCTTCCTGAAGGTCTCGCCTCCTTCCTTGTCTCAGTGTTTTGGGTTTTGTTTTGCCTTTCAGTTAACATAGTTACCAATACTTTATGAGGACTTAGTTTCCATATTAAATTCTCTTGGTTAAAAAAGCTGTTCTGATTTCTGTCTCTTGACTAGACTGTGACTGACACACACCAGTTGGGCGTTCCCCCTGCATCTCCATTCCTGGGTCTCTTCTGGAAGCCAGTCCTAGAGAACACTCCAGACCATTCCCTGGCCTGTTTTTCTAACCTCACAACAAAGAGGTCTAAGCAATTGCTTTAATGGGTTTTGGTAAAAATCTTACATGCATACATGTAATGAGTCTCAGTCCTTCAGCAAAAAGTCACATCTCCCTGACTCCCTCACATCTCTGAGGGAAAACCCTCAACGCTGACAGTATATCCACACTTTTTGTGTTCAGTCATCTCTTACACAACCTCATTAAATTCTAGGACTTGGAAGGAAAATTGAGAAATCACTTAGTTAATTTGCTTGCTTCAGGCAGGATTAAATCTCTATACTGGCGTAATTTAGTTTTTCCATCAAAACTAGGCACTACATGTTCATAAAGTGAGTAGATGAAAGAATTTTACAATCCAGATATTATAAATTAAAATAACTTGATAAGAAATTTCTATTGTCCTTGGATGAGTTTTACCCCCAAAACTACGTATTTTTTTCTAAGTTACCTTATATTGATACTATTTTCTTGAGTTAACACACATATTCTTTTATTTGTATCAAAGATTCAGATATTTTTAAAGATACAGAAGAAAGTACTATAAAATTAACCTTAAAATATCTAAATGGTTACTTAAAAGAGACTATTTAAATTTTGCTTGGCATTTTATAATGCACATAGGTTTCTATTCATAAATATTAATGTTGTTTATGTCCAAGTCAATGTAGGACACTACAACTTAGATACAGAGCGAGTTTTCCTGTAACCGACAACATCTTGCTCTCAAGCACACATTCATATGGTTGTCAGAAACCATTTAATCTTTTTTAATTAAAACATCTCAGTCACTTCTCTTTTAATAGTCTTTTGTGGGTCATGTATCTGAAGGTAACCCACTTCTTAAGGAATCTCCTTCACCCCTTTTCCTTCCCAAGACATTGTGTGGGAGCGGGGAATCTAATATAACCCCTGGTATAGGGAGGGATGGCTGTGTACCTGGTCTTTATGCTGTCCTCTGGTCAAGATGCCATACCTTCTGGTTTCTAGCCATCAGCCTCAATCCTTATTGTAGTCACTGTGATGTGATCTGGCTTGCTTGCTCAATGCCTTTCCTGACCTGTTTTTATTGGAGTGAACTGGCCTGAACTTTGGTATGTGATTTGGCAACTGATACTAGTTATGAATCTTAATCTTAAAGAGGATATGGTTCCGTGATGAGATTTCCTTCTGTTTACCTTTCCTGACTCTCAGTCTATGAGGCCATGTCATCCCTTCCTATCTCAATCCTGTTATTACCCTAGGACTTGTATACCCACACCTAACATCTAATTCAAGAATTTCTGGCATTGGATTTCTAGCATTGCCATAAGGCCTAGAATAGTTTGACATAATATAGGGTCCCCGTAGGATGCTCGTGTCTTTACCAAAATAGATTAGGCTACACTCTGCCACAAGTCTCCTATGTGTCCTGCTAGTATTGTTCCCTCTTTTTATGAGATTCCCAAACATGAGCTTTGATATGACTCAGGCCTCTTCCACTTCACGATCTTTGAGAAATTCCACACTCTCCTTGGGTTCTGGAAACTTAGTATCAGTGGAATTTAATTTATTTTGCTTGCACACCCCTAAAATATTGTTGAAAATCTATTTACTGCTCACACATTTTTAGTTTAGTTCCATGATAAATTTAAATAGTTGCAAAGAATGTAAGTTTAGTATGTTATAAATATTGACATTTTAAAACAGAACCACTGCATCACTTTTAAAAATATATCCAATGTAATTGAATTCATAATGATTGAATACTCACCATCATCCATATCAAAAATACTGAGCAGACCCTTCTTTGAAAATCACAAATTTCTACCTTGGTCCTTCACCTCTACGGTTCATGTTTGCTTTTCACTTCCCCTTCAGAATTTTTTCTTATATATTTTAATACTTGAAAGTCTTTTAATTATCACTCTCTAGTAGATTGAAGAAATGGTCCTAATGCTTCACCCATCCTTTGCCATGTTACCTTGTACTACCTTCCTATTTTGACCTTGGGATTGGTTGTATGTCTTGCTTTGGTGAGTGTGATGCTGGCAAATGTGATTTAGAGGCTTGTGAAGCTCTTGAGAGATGGGGCTTGCCTTCTCTCTTAGGTTTATGCCAGGGTTAGTCTCCTGGAGAGTGAAAGACACCTGAAGCGGAGCTGAGTGTCACCTAGATCAGTCAACAGTCAGATGATACAGGTGTGTGGACAAGACCAGCCAAAATAAGCAAAATCACCAAGCCAACTCCCAGCTGCTCCTGAAGAATGGACAAATGCATGCTTATTGTTATTTGATACTGAGGTTTTGTGATGCCTTTTATGCAGCATTAGTGTTGTAAAATCTGATTCAGTATACCATACTTTTCTATAAAATAAGATTAAAATTGTTGGGGGGGTCGTTTGTGTGCATGTCTGTGACCATAAACTCTAAATTAAAAAAAATATGTTTCTTTTCACTACATCTGTATCTTTGGGGTAAATACCCAGTAGTGCAATTGCAGGGTCATAGGGAAGTTCTATTTTTAATTTCTTGAAGAATCTCCACACTGTTCTCCAAAGAGGCTGCACCAACTTGCATTCCCACCAACAGTGTAAGAGGGTTCCCCTTTCTCCACATCCCCTCCAACACGTTTTGTTTCCTGTCTTGCTAATTTTGGCCATTCTAACTGATGTAAGGTGGTATCTCAATGTGGTTTTAATTTGAATCTCCCTGATGGCTAGTGATTATGAACATTTTTTCATGTGTCTGATAGCCATTTGTATGTCTTCATTGGAGAAGTGTCTGTTCATATCTTCTGCCCATTTTTTGATATGATTATCTGTTTGTGTGTGTTGAGTTTGAGGAGTTCTTTATAGATCCTGGATATCAACCTTTTGTCTGTACTGTCATTTGCAAATATCTTCTCCCATTCTGTGGGTTGCCTCTTTGTTTTGTTGACTGTTTCCTTTGCTGTGCAGAAGCTTTTGATTTTGATGAAGTCCCAAAAGTTTATTTTGGCTTTTGTTTCCTTTGCCTTTGGAGACATATCTTGAAAGAAGTTGCTGTGGCTGATATTGAAGAGATTACTGCCTATGTTCTCCTCTAGGATTCTGATGGATTCCTGTCTCACGTTAAGGTCTTTTATCCATTTTGAGTTTATCTTTGTGTATGGTGTAAGAGAATGGTCGAGTTTCATTCTTCTACATATAGCTGCCCAGTTTTCCCAGCACCATTTTTTGAAGAGACTGTACCCCAATGTTTATAGCAGCAATGGCCACGGTTGCCAAACTGTGGAAAGAACCAAGATGCCCTTCAACGGACGAATGGATAAGGAAGATGTGGTCCATATACACTATGGAGTATTATGCCTCCATCAGAAAGGATGAATACCCAACTTTTGTAGCAACATGGATGGGACTGGAAGAGATTATGCTGAATGAATTAAGTCAAGCAGAGAGAGTCAATTATCATATGGTTTCACTTATTTGTGGAGCATAACAAATAGCATGGAGGACATGGGGAGTTAGGAGAAGGGAGTTGGGGGAAATTGGAAGGGGAGGTGAACAATGAGAGACTATGGACTCTGAAAAACAATCTGAAGGGTTTGAAGAGGTGGGGGGTTGGGAGGTTGGGGGAAGCAGGTGGTGGGTATTAGAGAGGGCACGGATTGCATGGAGCACTGGGTGTGGTACAAAAACAATGATACTGTTATGCTGAAAATAAATTTGAAAAATGATTAAAAAATATGTTTCTTCATGTTTATCAGTTCCATTATTATTGGTACCTAGTTAATCTAATGAGCCTAAATATATTACAGAATTTAATGCATATTTATTACATAAAAAGGTAAAATTCTATTGTTTAAAATCCATTCTGTATTGAGAGAAATAAGGATTCTTCCTATTATTTCAAGAATTTATGGATGAATACTGAATAAAATAAGACTCAAAGTCCATTCTATTCATTTCAAAAATATTTACAAATATAAGTGTTCAGAAATCTTGCTCAGATACATAAGTTTATGGGAATTGGCAGTGGATTTATGACACAATGCCATTCAATTGTTTTGTGTCTTTCCTGGATACATGCCAGATTTTACAAAGGGAGCTCATGAGTATTTTTAGTGATTTAATGGTTGATGGCTCTGTAGATTCTACCTAAATTTTTGAATGTAAAGACTGAGTAACCATCTGATTTAAAAAAAAAAAAAAAAGAATCTTTTTAACTCAGTTATTAGAGGCATTTATTTTCTCAACAGGAATTACCAGTCTTTCAGAGTGTCTTTTTTGTTTTGTGTCATATAGGTTCTTACAACTAGGGCAGTGTGCGAGAGAATATGTTCTTGTTTTGTAAAATGGAAGAACTATTGTAAAAAGAGTTCTTGGTGAGTTCTCATGCCAGTAAAATTTTGGAAGGAGTACATTTGGAAGTCAAACATCTGGAAATCTTACTTATATTAAACCTTCCAATTCTATGGCCCTTGGAAATATATGTGTACCTCAGGGGCAAGCTTGTCCTGATGTTTAGGTTACTCACTGCTCTTACACAAAACGGGAGAGGTAAGGCTGCTCCCAGGCTCACCTACCCAAACCTTAATCAGCCTTTTGTCCTCTTGCGTTTGGGTAACATGTCACATGTGATGCCTCAAATGTAGAACCTACCCTCTTCCTGGGCCAGGTATGGGGAGAGTCATCCAAACTTACCTAGATGTTTTTTATTCCATCCCAACTGGGATTTCTATCCTTCATGTTAATCATGACTCTACTGTCTCAAACCTTCTTGTCCCTCTTCTCCACTCCATTTTGACTTCTCCCCATTCACAGTCCCAGAGAGGTGTTTCTTTTCCTGTGAGTTAGAACTTCTTAAATAATAGAAATAAGATCTTGTCCCCCCACCCCCCCTCCCATTTCAGCATTGATTCTTTGAGCAGTGCTCTGAACTTTGTTCTTTTTTTTTTAAGATTTTATTTATTTGATAGAGAGAGAGAGATCAAAAGTAGGCAGAGAGGCATGCAGAGAGAGAGGGGGAAGCAGGCTCCCTGCTGAACAGAGAGCCTGATGTGGGGCTCGATCCCAGGATCCTGAGACCATGACCTGAGCTGAAGGCAAAGGCTTAACCCACTGAGCCACCCAGGTGCCCCTAAACTTTGTTCTTAATATGAGTATCAATTCTGTCAAAAGACTGGGTATAAAAAATCATGATGGATTTCTAAAAGCCTGGTGAAGTCTAGACAGACTTCACTGCTTTGACTGTGTCTGTTTTCCTTCTTGAAGGGTAGCAAACTTCCTGGATCTATTGTATATAGAATAATTGAAGGAAGAAAACAAACACTACATAAGAAGGGAAAAAATTATGTGATATTTCAAAATTTTCCACGTTACTATAACCTTTAACTATACTTAAGTGTTTACATTGTGTTTTGACCTATGGTTTTCTGAAGTATACATTTTGTATTCAGCAACATGTTTTGCTTAATTATGTACTCAAAACCATGCTTCGGGTCACTGGGACCCCACCGTGAGGCTGCCTGAGCGATTTTCAACACTTCGTCAATACTTGCTAGAGTGGGGGTGCCTGGGTGGCTCAGTGGGTTAAGCCGTTGCCTTCGGCTCAGGTCATGATCTTAGGGTCCTGGGATTGAGTCCCGCATCTGGCTCTCTGCTCCGCAGGGAGCCTGCTTCCCTCTCACTCTCTCTGTCTGCCTCTCTGCCTACTTGTGATCTCTCTCTGTCAGATAAATAAATAAAAATCTTAAAAAAAAAAAATACTTGCTAGAGTGTTGCAGAAGACAGAGAGCAGAATGCAGAAGAAACACTTTAGCTGGCTTTTCATCACCCACAAAATAAAGCCAAAATTCCTTAGTGTGCTATCTACAGTCTCCCTTAACATATTGGATCTATCTCTTATGTACAAACTAAATCTGACCTAACCAATATATTCAGACTCTCTCATGATCTTCTTAAAACCTTCTACTCTAGCGACACTTACCTGCTCAGCAACTCTGAAGTGGGGTGCATGTCCGTCTCAGTATCAAGAATATTTGCCTCCATCCTTTCTATATTCCTTGCAAAGCCCATATCTTAAGCTCCATACCTTGAAAGCTTTGCCTGTCCTGCAGCCAAAGTTATGTCTACCTTCTAAACTCACTGATTTCATTGCCTTCGTGACTTCTTATGAACTGAATGCATTCTGTTTGGTATTATTATTCATATATTTATTTTGTCCAGGCTCTCATTTGAAAGAGCAAGTTGCTGGAGAGGTGAGGACCTGTTTCATGTCTTGAGCCCATATCATTAAACACTGAGTTTTACACGTGGTGGGTAGCGTAGTGGGCATCAGCAAGGGTCTAAAACCCCTTTCACAATTTCTGCCTTACTGTCAATATATGGTATCACCTTTAATTTCTCAGAGACATTTGAGATATCTAGGGGAACTCATTAACATTCAGCCTTCATGTCTACACAGTTGCCTATAGCTGCCCCCTTGGTGCCTCCCTACTGCGAGCCATCAGAGAAACCAATGCTCAGGCTTTACCCAAGAGCAATTAAATCAGAATCTGCAATTAAATCAAGACCAATTAGATAAGAATGAGGATAGGGCCTGGAAATTGGAATTTTAAAAAAGTCTCCCGTGATTGATAACCAGTGTTTTCAGTTTCTGGAATAGATTCTAATCTCTCTCATCTTCAAGACTATCTCTCTTTCTGGTGCCTTCATCCTATGTCTGTATTAATTATTTTCTTCAACTTACTACAATGCTGAACTGTTTTCCCCAAGCCAAAGCAAACCAAACTAAAATAATACTCTTGATTCTCCTTCCATCCCTCCTATTAATAGTTCAACATTTGTAGGTTACTTTGGGAAATATATTCAGATAAACTATAGCAGTTCAGGTCCAGTCAGAAGGTAGAATCTACACAATGGGCTAAACAAGGGAGATTTAATATAAAGAATTTCTGACTGTGACAAAAGACTAAGATGTGAAATCAGATGTCCTCTAAAGGATGAAATCAGATGTCCCAGGCTGTGGGAGAGGGAAGGGGAGGGGTTTAATTGGAGGAGGTTTCAGCCAGGAGAGAGCAGAGAAGTTTTCTGGTGTAGCCAGGCCAGCGCTGATTTGGAGTTTCTGGGGTAGCCATAGGTCCCTGTGGCCAGCAGAATAATGGCCTTTCAAAGATGTCCACATCCTAATTTGAAAACCCATGAATATCTTATCACACATGGTAAAAGGGATTTTGAAGTTCCCGTTCAGTTAAGGGCCTCGAAATGGAGAGATTATCCTGGATTGCCGGGTAGGCCCTATACAGTCACTTGGGTCTCTAAAAGTGAAGAACCTTTCTCACCCGTATGCAAAGAGAGATGTGGCTACTAATGGATGGTCAGAGAGATGCACCATTGCTGACTTTGAAGATGGAGAAAGGGACCATGAGCCAAGTAATTTGGACAGCTTCTAGAAGCTAGAAAAGGCAAAGAAACAGATTCTCAGTGAGTGCTTCCAAAAGGAACCAGCCCTGTTTACCCCTTGATTTCAGTCCAATGAGACATGTTGGACTTCTAACCTGCTGAACTTGAAGACAAGGAATTTGTGTTTTAAGTTTGTGGCAAGTCATCGTGTTTGCAGTAGAACTCTAACATGGTCATTCTTCAGAGTGCAGGAAGGGAGCAGGCGACCAGCCATTGGTGGCACAGGTGTGTATAACTCACAGTGGGAGTTCTGGAGCGTGATGGAGGCCCTCCCAGTGGTAGGACTCCGGATTCTGAGAGGAGGGGGCTGCAGAAAGGTTTATCACTAGGCTAAGGCCCCAAGGTCTCCCAGGGACACCAGCAGGGGGGAAGCTTCACTAGTTTTCTTCACACCTACTAAGCCTACCTATGGATCCTAAAAAAAAGAAATGATAGGAGAGCCCCTTCCTTTCTCAGTGTCCCTCCAGTGTCCACTACTGAGAAAGCTTAGCATCATGCTCACTTGAAAAGAGACGTATTTAAAAGAATTCTGTTGTTTATCACAGAGCAGCTATTAAAAGGTGTATTTAGAGCAGATTGATTGTAATTGATTGATAACTGACATGTATTTCCAGAGCATGGCTGTCCTTTCATTACATCCCATGGCAGCTAGAAATCTGTGCTCAGCTCTCCACTCAAATTACCCTTGTCAAGGCAATCAGCTCTTAACTGTATTCAGTCCTTATTCGTTTAACAGTTGACAATGTTGGTTAATATAGTCTCTGCAAAACTGCCTGTTCTCTTGATTTCCTGACATAATTCCCCATTCCCTTCCCACATCTCTGAGTCTTGATTCATATTCTCCTTCCAGGGTTTTTGTTGTTGTTGTTTTCTGTGCTATTTTTCTTTCTTCAGCCACTATTTACTTTACAGTCTCTTCTTGAATGAATATATCCACCTCTACACCTGGAAATTAAGTCAGTGGTAGATGATGGTAATTCTCTAATCTATACCCCCAGCCTGTATTTCTCTTCAGCCCTAGTTCTCTATCTCCAGGTCCTTCCTGGACATATATCAGTAGGAACCCCAAGTCACCATGGCCAAACCAAACGCATTCTCTTCCCTAATTCCACTTCACAGAGTACATATCAGTGGATAATGCTGTCTATGCAGATTTTAAACAGAACTGGGAGTCCTCTTCACTTGTTCTCCCATGTGCTCTATAATCCATTCTTAACAAATATAATAAAATGGAATATACTTTCTGAACGTCTCTCAAGTCCAGCCACATCTACCCTCCTCCTTGCCTAAGTGTAAGCAGGCTTTTCCTCCATCTGAAACATCGTGAGAAATTCCAGCTTATCTCCAGCTCTTTAAGAAGCCAGTCTTTCTGGCTTCCTACCTATCCATGCTCTAAAATGAATAATGTAATTTTTTGATTAAATGAGCAACATCCCCTCTCTGCTCATCATCGCCCCCAGATTATAGGCTTCTGCACAAGTAAAGTGATTTTATTTGAGGGGAGAGTTTGCGTTAGGCTTGCAGAATAGATCTAACTCAGATGCGAGGAGACATTGGAAAGAAATAGGGAGGATAGAGTTATAGTGAGTACTTTCGGGGATATGAAACTTTTTTCCAGCTAAATTTATATATATATGTAAAGATGCATTCTATAATATTTTAAAAATCCATACCGGAGTCTCTCGAGTATCTGAAGACTTTGAAGTCATTTTATAATTAAAAGGTATTGATTGAGCAAGAAGATTGTCAATTTAAAAACCTTTCTTTTTTTTTTTTTAATTTTTTTTTTTAAGATTTTATTTATTTATTTATTTGACAGAGAGAGATCACAAGTAGACGGAGAGGAAGGCAGAGAGAGAAAGAGAGAGAGAGAGAGAGGGAAGCAGGCTTCTTGCTGAGCAGAGAGCCTGATGTGGGACTCGATCCCAGGACCCTGAGATCATGACCTGAGCCGAAGGCAGCGGCTTAACCCACTGAGCCACCCAGGCGCCCCAATTTAAAAACCTTTCTTAAATCTACAAATTTAACTGCCTCTTCATACTCTTTTTTTTTCTTGCTGTTATACTTGATGCCATATCCCTCCTATCAAAAGGCAAATCCTTTCGTGTGTGCTCAGGAACTAAACTGACCCTGCCCCCTTAGGTAATTCTCTCTGTTATCTCTTTTCTACACTAAATCTTAAGCCCCACTCTATACTCTCTCTCTCATCATTTAAATAAGTTTCTTATATCTTTGATACCCCACTTGCACTGGCTTGGACTTCCACTTCCATGATACCCCTGTGCACATACACGTTCATAATTTTCTCACAAAGGATTTCACTTTTCAAACACATCAGTCTGGTATCTGCCTCCAACGCTTCACCAAAACTATTCTTACAGATTTAACCAGAGGGGTCTGTACTATCAAATCCTATGGATAATTCTCGGTCTTTTGATGTTTCAGTCCATTTTCCACATTATTCCCTGGCTTTCTACCTACCTTTTTGGCTACTCCTTCACAGGTTTCGTTGCTAACTTCCTCTTCTCTAGCAGAAATGTTGGCAATCTTTGGGGTTCATTTCTGGGTCAGCTTCTCTCCTCACATTGTATTTCCGCCTTAAATGGTTCATCTGTGTCATTGTCTTCAAAAACCACGTGCTAATGACTGCCAGGTTTATCTCAGGATTGCAGGCATCCAGGTATGAGCCCAAGCTAGAGGCAGTCAGGTCTAAAGCAAAAGGACAGATGGAGAAGCATTTTGAAAGATGAGTCAGCCTGATTTCATTTGTCATTACTTCAAACCCAAGCTGGATTTTGGAGAAACTAGCTACATTTTAGTCCAACGCTTTAAAAATCTTCAAGAAATGAATATTCATTTAAATAAATGAAGAGTTCTTCTCTCTCCCATTGCATCATAAACCCTTTGTAAAATACCTTAATTCATCCTCTAAATGTGCCTCCTTTTTTTTTTTTTCTAAACCAGATCTTGAATATCTTAGAATATTTGTGGGTAAATCACAGCAACTTTAAATGTGCCTAATCTGCCCTTGTGAGCCATTCTTTCCTGGGTAAATGTTCCCTTTCAGTCCTCCTGGCAAGACTGGCAGCTATCTTCCTAGGATAGTTGCATGTTGATATTATTATTAAAGCATGAATGATGGGACTGCCTTTGAAATTACTGTTTGTTGGTTTGTTTGTATGTTTGTTTTACTTATGCCATAATTCATACAATTTTCCTGTCTGTTGTCACCAAATAATATGCCTGTTGATTAGGTCAGTATGACTGACATCCAGGTAGATCTTCTAGAACAACGTTTGTATTTCAGTAAGACTTAAATTTATTGAGCTTTTTGAGGCATCAGATTTAAGCAGATTTTGACCAAAAATGAAAGGTTTTCATTATCTTACTATAATACTGGGATTATATTTTTATATTCATTAAAATGATAGGAAGTAGTAGCAAGGGGTGCCTGGGTGGCTCAGTGGGTTAAGCCTCTGCCTTCGGCTGGGGTCATGATCTCAGGGTCCTGGGATAGAGCACCACCTCAGGGTCTCTGCTCAACGGAGAACCTGCTTCCTCCTCTCTCTCTGCCTTCCTCTCTGCCTACTTGTGATCTTTCTCTCTGTCAAATAAATAAATTTAAAAATCTTTAAAAAAAAAAAGAAAGTAGTAGCAAAAGTTCAGTCAAAATAATGATCATTTCCTTAACACTATGATCTTTCAATTAGCATTCAATGGTCAGTTCTGCTTTTCTTCCTTTTACAAAATTGTTCCTTTGTATCTGAGCGAGATTACATCAGTGCAAGAGATGGGATGACAGTCCTTCTAATGTCACAAATATTCTTTCTTTGTAGTAACTTCTGCATTGTATTTTTTGATATGAGTATTTGTTAAGTACAAATCATCAAGCGTATTTTTCTCTGAAACTTGACTAGATCAGATTCTCACATAATTTCTTGATTCATAGATATTGATACAAATTCATTATCTTTTCTTGTGCTCCATTTTTTTTTTTTTTTTTTACCATTTCCACAGTTTTTCGTAGAGATAGCATTTGATCTGAACATATCTACAGTGGTTGGAAACATTTTTCCAGTACCTAACATTCTGGTGCCTGCATTGTATCAGCTGTTCACTCACAGATTTGGTCACACTTTTTAGTATTAGTATACACACACTAGTTTTGATTGGAAACATTGGAAGTATACACATACCAGTTTTGTTTATGCTTTGGAAGTCTTGATTAGAATTAATAATATTTCCCCAGTTAGCTGTTTCAGTATCATACTTAACGTTTTCTTATTTGGGCATCAAATCCTGTCAATTACTTATTCTGCTATTACTTTAAAGATTGATTGATTGATTGATTGATTTTGAGAGAGAGAGAGGGAAAGAGAGCACATATACATATGAGAAGTAAGGGGAGGGGCAGAGGGATAGCATCTTCAAGCAGACCTCCTCTGGACCCTGGAGCCCAGCAGGGCTCATCTCATGGCCCATGAGATCATAACCTGAGTTGAAATCCAGAATCAGAGGCTTAACCCACTGAGGCACCCACTTGCCCCTGTCCTACTGTTACCTTAAAATTAAAGCTATAGAAGGGCCATCTGTACCCCAATGTTCATAGCAACAATGGCCACAGTCACCAAAATGTGGAGAGACCCGAGATGCCCCTCAATAGATGAATGGATCAAAAAAATATGGTCCATATATACAATGGAGTATTATGCCTCCATCAGTAAGGATGAATACCCAACTTTTGTATCATCATAAATGGGACTGGAGTGAAACAAGTCAAGCAGAGAGAGTCAATTATCATTTGGTTTCACTTACTTGTGGAGCATAAGGAATAACACGAAGGACATTGGGAGATGGAGAGGAGAGGTGAGTTGGGGGAAATCGGAGGGGAAGACAAACCATGAGAGACTGTGGACTCTGGAGAAATAAACTGAGGGTTTTGGAGGGGAGGGGGGTGGGGGGTTGGGTGAGCCTGGTGGTGGGTATTAAGGAGGGCACATGTTGCAAGGAGCACTGGGTGTGGTGCATAAACAATGAATTTTGGAACACTCACAAAAAATTAAAAAGAATTAAAGCTACAAAGTCATATTTCCCCAGTTAGCATACCAGTAGCTATAGGCAGTAACTTAATTCATTGTATGCCTTCTGCCTATAAGCCCTTAAATTCATAATCTCATTTAATCCTTATACTAAATGTACATTTTAAACACAATGAAATTGAGACTCCAGAAGGCTTAATCACTTCCCAAAAGTCACAAGTGTAAGTGGCAAAGTGGGCTCCAAATCATGACTGAGTCTTAAAGCCATAATCTTTCCACTGATGCCATTCTAAACCTTCCCATGGCCATTTAGAGCTGACATGGATCAGTTGTAGTAACTTCAGGGTAATAGATATAAAATATGCTTTGAGTCACATAAAAGATTTAAGTATTTTTTTCCCATGAAAATCATTTTCCTATAATTTCTGTTTCTCCAAAACTAGACAGGAACCCACTTGAAGGAGTTCTCATTTGAAAAGACTAAGAAAATTTGAGCCCCCAAATAAATAAGGGCAATCATAGATTATAGCTAGTTCCATAAAATAAGAATTATAAGTCTATACTGACAATCGATAAATAATTAAGAAAGTAAATAAATATGGAGAAAAGAAAATGCTTTCTTGTAGATAAAAGGCCAACTAATAAATGTAAACAGAACAATGGAGTTTGAAAAGCACTTTCATGGTCATCAATAGACACTACATCCAATAGAAAGTTTTGATAATATTTACATAACCTTACAGTATAGTCCAACAAATTACTCATTAATTACACAAGAAAAAATATAAACTATAGAGTAAAGAATCCAGATTAATCAAAAGATCAAAAGTAACAGCACTAGTAAGGAGCAAACAGATGCCATGTACCTCCAGCTATGATGCTTTAAAAAGAATATAAAATCAATTACATAGTTTTCCAAATAACTCATCACCTGAATATAATCATACCATAAGGAAACCAAAGAAACTCAAAGTAAGAGATATCCTAGAACAGCTATCTGCAAACTGGATAAAATGGGCCCATTGTTTTAGGTTTGAGGGTTTTATGGAATTTTTAAAGAAGTTTTTTTTTTTTTAATGCCTTTTATCATATATTTTTTTGTGTGTTTTGTTTTAAAACCCTCTAAAAACAAAGAAACCATTATTAGTCCTAGGGCTGTACAAAAACAGGCCAAGGGCTGGATTTCACTTGTAGGATGTAGTTTGTCAGCCCCTGTTCTAGAGACAACCTCCAGTGTTCTTCAAAAGCAGTGGCTTGAAAGACTAAGAAAGGCTGAGGAGCTATTTCAGGTCGTGGGAAACTAAAAAGACAGGACAATTAAATGCAATACATAGGTTCTGGGCTAGATTTTCCACTGCAAAAAGATACTATAAAGGACATTATTGAGACAAATGATGGAACTGGAGTATGAATTATAGATTATAAAAAGTACAATATCAATGTTAAATTTCCTATTTTTAAAAAAGTGCACTGTACATATATTAGAAAATATTATTGCTCTTGGTCAATATACGCTCTTAGTTTTATGGGGTAAATGGGCAAGAACAATA
Source organism: Lutra lutra (assembly GCF_902655055.1). NCBI lineage: Eukaryota > Metazoa > Chordata > Mammalia > Carnivora > Mustelidae > Lutra > Lutra lutra. Next base: position 15,416,331 of record NC_062289.1, read on the forward strand.
CAGCATAACTTCATATGGTATATATTTATACACACATACATGCACATATATGCATACATACACATACAGAGAATGAAAGCAAATATGAATGTGGCAAATTTTAAAATGGGGGCAACTCTGTAAAGGGTGTTGCCAGAGGTGGATTCTAAAATGACCCCCAAGATTCCCACCCCCAGCTGTGCATCCTGTGAGTGGAACTATGAGGTCGCTCCATGGTTAGATGAGGCTGTGTGGCAAGACGCAAAGATGATGTCGATGCAATTAAACCAGTTGCCGTATGTTAATCGAAAGGGGATCACCCTGAGTGGGTTTGATCTCAACAGCTGCAGTTTTTTTTTGTTTTTGTTTTTATTTTTTTAAAGATTTTATGTATTTATTTGGCAGAGATCACAAGTGGGCAGAGACGAGGGGGTGGAGGGTTGGGGGGTTGGGGGGTGGTGGGCTCCATTCCAGAACCCTGGGATCATGACCTGAGGTGAAGACAGAGGCTTAAACCCACTGAGCCACCCAGGTGCCCCAACAGCTGGAGTTTTAAGTTAGGATTGCTGTATTTTGTTCCACAGCATAGAAAACAGATACAGGTAAACAGATGCTCTTTGTTTGATCCTTGTGTCATTTGTATCCTTTTGAAACTATTTCAGTAGAAAAACATTTTTGAAAGACCTTGCCCACTCTGCCCCACTTTTTCTTTTTCCTGCTTAGAAGGTCATAGGCTAGCTATCAGCATAATCCGTATCTCAAACTTTCCATTTCAATAGCTCAAGTAAGAATGGAGACTAACAATAGTAATGTGGCCATTAAATGCCTTTGAGATCTTTCATTGTGTTTTGCTATTAATGTAAATATTGCACTAGAGTGTAACAGATCTGTTTATTTTGATATGATAATTAAAGCTTGTATGTTTGCTTCTGGCCATGATGAAGAAGTTCGGATTGGATTTTCCTCCTGCCACAAACAACTAGAGAACTAGGCAATATAAGAAATACCTACTTTTATGGGGCGCCTGGGTGGCTCAGTGGGTTAAGCCGCTGCCTTCAGCTCAGGTCATGATCCCAGGTCCTGGGTTCGAGCCCCACATCGGGCTTTCTGCTCAGCAGGGAGCCTGCTTCCTCCTCTCTCTCTGCCTGCCTCTCTGCCTACTTGTGATTTCTCTCTGTCAAATAAATAAATAAAATCTTTTAAAAAAATGCCTACTTTTAATCACTGTTTTCAGTGTTTAAATGAGTGAATAATTGTAATCTCTAACAGAACAGGAAAAAAAAAATGGAGTGAGCCACAGAGTCATCCCATCTTTCTATCTTTTAGCATTTACTAAGTTACATTTCAGATTGGGAGATCTTAAGCAGAGTGCGGAGGTTTTGATGAATTGTGGAGGTGTGAGAAGTTTAAAGTGGCTGAAATGACCGGAAAAATGAGCAGAATGTCAGGAGGAAACTATGCAGAAAGCTGCACTATGCCTGAAACTTCATAGGTTACCCTGAATTTATTTACTGAATTTTATGCTTGCACATTTAGAAGGGTGGGAGAACAACTGGGAAACCCCAGCTGAAGAATTCTGGAAGGTCCCCAAATCCTGGGAGATGATAGGGTTCTGATAAAAGAAAGTTGACGGACCATGTCAAGTAACTAGTGCATTTAGTAGAAACCCCCAAATGATCAAGTCATAGTAGAAGGCAATATTGTGATTGTATTTTTACCTTTACAGTGACCTTGTTAAACTCACTTTTTTAGTTCTATAAGAACTCTTTGTAGAATCACTGGGATTTTCTACATAGGCAATGTTTTTTATGTGCAAATAAAGACAGTTTCAAATCTCTAAGCCCTTAACTATAATAGTAGGACTAAACCTTAATCTATACAGAAGATAACTTCCGTAGGACTTGACAATAGAGTAGGAGAAACAAAATAAAACTACATTGAATGCTGGACTTGGTATTGGAAAACGCTTATTTTAAATCTGATTTTACCATATACTAAATATGTGAAAAAGCAAAAGGCATTTAACTGCTCGGGGCCTTCTTATTCCCATTGATAAATGAGGAAACTAATACTTAATCCACAGAACTGTTGTGAGAATTGAATGAGAAAATATACACATAAGAGCTTTGTAAGCCATAAGATTAGTATAAATACTTAGCATTGTTTCGTTTTTTGTAAAGCCCAGCAAGAGGAAAAACGTAGTCTTTAAAACTAAAATTAAAATATTTTATTTTTTTTTTTTTAAGATTTTATTTATTTGTTTGTTGGAAAGAGAGAGAGAGGGAGCGAGCATGAGCACAGGCAGACAGAGTGGCAGGCAGAGGCAGAGGGAGAAGCAGGCTCCCCGCTGAGCAAGGAGCCCGATGTGGGACTCGATCCCAGGACGCTGGGATCATGACCTGAGCCGAAGGCAGCCGCTTAACCAACTGAGCCACCCAGGCGTCCCAAATTAAAATATTTTAAATAAAATTTTTCAAATAGGAGACACTCTTTAGAAAGACCTGTATTCCTGGGACTTATTTTTCCTTGTTTTTGTTGTTTTAATATAATTAACACATGAGTATAATAGATTCATTTTTTAAATGTTAGTAGTAGAGAGTGGGAATTTTAAAATAAAACTGCATATTAAGAAATTCTGTTGTTTCTCTTGACAGTTTATATACTACATACATACATACACACACACACACACAGAGACATATGTACATGTATTTAGATTTTAGGGTAATATATACTGCTATTTCATAAATACTTTAAATCAAGATACTGTTCAAGTTTCCTGATTGTCTATGTGCTTCTTCAGTATTTTCATCTTCAGTATTACCTCTTACCATTTTGCTACTTGACTCATTTTCCCATTACCTTTTTTGGACTCAAGAGAGTCCACTGTCACTGTCTTTCTATGATGTTTTACTATCTTTTTATGAAATCAAAGGTATGAAGTTATAAAGTGTGGGTAATTTGTTTGGAAAATACTCCCAATGTGATAATAACTACAAGAGTGTATATTAAGACTGTTGTGAACACGATTTAGAGGTAAATGTGCTAAGTGTGTGAAATTTTTTTCCAAGTTTTATTGAAATTCCAGTTAGCTAACATACAGTGTAATATTAGTTCCAGGTGGAGATTTTAGTGATTCATCACTTAAATATAACAGCCAGTGCTCATCCTAAGAGCCCTCCTTAATACCCATCACCTACTTAACCCACCCCCACCCCCCAGCTCACCTCCTCTCCAGTAACCATGGAGTTTGTTCCTTACAGTTAAGAGTCTGATTTTTGGTTTACCTCTCTTTTTTTCCCCCTATGTTCATTTGTTTCTTAAATTCCCCATATGAGTGAAATCATATGGTATTTGTCTTTTTCTGACTGACCTGTTTCACTTAGCATTGTACTCTCTAGGTCCATCCATATTGTGGTAAGTGGCAAGATTTCATTCTTTTTTTAAAATGGCTGAGTAATATTCTGTTGCATACGTATACCACGACTTTATCCATCCGTATATTAATGGACATCTGGGCTGCTTCCATATTTTGGCTACTGTAGTTAATGCTGCATAAATGTGCATATATCTTTTCAAATCAATGCTTTTGTATTCTTTGAGTAAATCCCTCATAGTAAATTACCAGTTCGTATGGAAATTCTGTCCTTAATTTTTTAAGGAACCTCCATACTGTTTTCCAGAGTGGCTGCACCAGTTTGCATTTCTACTAACAGTGCAAGAGGGTTCCTTTTTCTCCACATCATGCCGACACTTGTTTTATGTGTGTGTTTGATTTTAGTCATTCTGACAGGTGCAAGGTGATATCTCATTGTAGTTTTGATTTGCATTTCCCTGATAATGAGTGATGTTGAGCATCTTTTCCTGTGTCTGTTGGCCATCTGGATGTTGTCTTTGGAGAAATGTCCATTTATATCTCCTGCCCATTTTTTAATTGGATTTTTTAATTTTTTGGTGTTAAGTTATATAAGTTTTGCATTTATTTGGGGTACTAACTCTTTATCAAATATATCACTTGCAGATATCTTCTTCCAATTCAGTAGGTTGTCTTTTTGTTGTTGTTGTTGTTGTTGTTGATTGTACACTGAGAAGAAGCTTTTTATTTTGAAGTAGTTCCTGAAGTTAATTTTTGTTTTTATTTCCCTTGCCTCAGGAGACATACCTTGAAAAATGTATGTTGTCCCTGCCAAAGACAGAGAAATTACTGCCTGTAATCACAGGTCTTTAATCCATTTTGAGTTTTTTTATTTTTTTATTATTATTTTTTTAATTTTTGAGTTGTGCTTTTTTTTTAGTTTTTTTTTTTTATTTTGAGATTTTTTATTTTTGAGTTTATTTTTTTGAGTTTTATTTTTTGGTGTGAAAAAGTGATCTAGTTTCATTCTTTTGCATATGGCTGTCCAATTTCCCCAACATCATTTGTTGAAGAGACTGTCTTTCCCACTGCATATTCTTGACTCCTTTTATGAAAGATTAATTAATCATATAGTCATGGGTTTATTTCTGGACTCTGTTCCATTCCACTGATCTGTGTATCTATTTTTGTGGCAGTTCCATACTGTTTTGATTGCTACAGCTTTGTATTATTTCTTGATATCTCCAGCTTTGTTCTTCTTTCTCAAGATTGCTTTGGCTATTTGAGGTCTTTTGTGGTTCCATACAAATTTTAGGATTGTTTGTACTAGTTCTGTGAAAAATGCTGTTCCTGTTTTGATAGGGAGTGTATTAAATTTATAGATTGCATTGGGTAGTATAAATATTTTAATAATATTTTTTCTTGGAAGCCATGAGCACAAAATATCTTTCCTTTCACATGAATCATCTGTTTCTTCTTTCATCAATGTTTTATACTTTTCAGAATACAGGTCTTTTACCTCCTTGGTTAAATTTATTTCTAGACATTTTACTCCTTTTGGTGAAATTATAAATGGGAATGTTTTCTTAATTTCACTTTCTGGTAACTTATTATCAGTGTATAGAGATGCAATGAGTTTCTGTATATTGATTTTGTATCCTGTGAACTTAATGAATTCATTTATCAGTTTTAGAAAGTTTTTTGAGTCTTTTGAGTTTTTTATATATAGTATCATGTTATCTACAAATAATGAAACTTTTATATCTTCCTTATCGATTTACGTGCCTTTATTTCTTTTACTTCTGTGATTGCTGTGGCTACAATGTCCAGTACTATGTTGAATAAAGGTGGTGAGAGTAGACATCCTTGTCTCTTACTGCTGATCTTAGAAGGAAAGCTCTTAATTTTTCACCATTGAGTATGATGTTAGCTGTGGGTTTTTCATATATGGTCTTTATTATGTTGAGGTATATCTCTGTACCCCTACTTTGTTGAGGGTTCTTATCATGAATAGCAGTTGTACTTTGTTAAATGCTTTTTCTGCATCTATTGAAATGATCTTATGGCTTTTATCTTTTCTTTGTTGATATGATGTATCACATTGGTTGATTTGTAAATATTGAACCACCCTTGCAACCCAGGAATAAATCCCACTTGATACTATGAATGATTTTTTAAATGTATCGTTGGATTCAGTTTGCTAATATTTTGTTGAAGATTTTGCATCTATATTCATCAGTGATACTGGCCTGTAGTTGTCTTTTTTGGTTGTGTTTTTATCTGGCTTTGGTATCAAGATAATGCTGGCTGGCCTCCTAGAATGAATTTGGAATTTTTCCTTCCTCTTCTTTTTTTCAGAATGGTTTGAGAAGAATAAGCATTAACTTCTTTGAATGTTTGGTAGAATTCGCTTGTGAAGCCTTCTGGTCCTGACCTTTTGTTTGTGGTCCTGACCTTTCAATTTCATTGCTGATAATTAATCTGTTCAAATTTTCTATTTCTTCCTGATTTAGTTTTGGGAAGTTAATGTTTCTAGGAATTCATCCACTTCTTCTAGATCGTCCAATTTGTTGGTATATAATTTTTCATAATATTCTCTTATAATCCTTTGTATTTCTCTGGTGTCGGTTGTTATTTCTCTTCTTTTATTTCTAATTTTTTTTTTATTTGAATCTCTTCTCTCTCTCTCTTGTCCCCTTCAATGAAGCTGTCAAGGTTTATTAATTTTGTTGATATTTTCAAAGAAGCAGCTCCTGGTTTTATTGATCTGTTCTATTGTTTGTTTGTTTTTTAGTTTCTATTTCTTTCTTTTTTCTTTTTTTTTGCTTTAATCTTTATTTCCTACCTTCTACTGGTTTGGGGTTTTGTTTATTCTTTTTCTAGCTCCTTGGGTGTAAGGTGAGGTTGTTTATTTGAGATTTTTTTGTTTTTTTGAGATAGGCATGTATTTCTATAATCTTTCCTTTTAGAACCACTTTTGCTGCATCCCAAAGATTTTGGACCATTATGTTTTCATTTTTGTTTGTCTCCATGTATTTTTTAATTCCCTCTTTGATTTCTTGGTTGACCCATTCATTGTTTAGTAGGTTATTTAACCTCCACATATTTGTGTTCTTTCCAGATTTTCTCTTGTGGTTGATTTCTAGTTTCATAGCATTTTTTATCCATTCCATCACTGTGTCTTTTGATGGAAGTATTTTTTTCTATTTAGATTCAAAGTAATTATTGATAAGTTTGTACTTACTGCCATTTTGTTGCTTGTTTTATGGGTGTTTTCATAGTTCTTCTCTGTTCCTTTATTCTCTTGCTCTCTTCTGCCATGGTTTGCTGGCTTTCTTTAGTGATATGCTTGGATTCCTTTCTCTTTATTTTTGCATCTATTACCAGTTTTTGGTTTGTGGTTCCTATTAAGTTTATATAGAGTGCACACATAGCAGTCTATATTAAGTTGGTGGTCACTTAAGTTTGAACCCATTCTTTACTCCTCTCTCCTCCCCACACATTTTAGGTGTATGGTGTCATACTTCATATCCCTTTATTTTGTGAGTCCCTTGGCTGATTTATATATATATAAACCATAAATACTTATGGGCGTTTTGTGGATTTTTTTTTTTGTGGGTTTTTTGTGTTTGTGTGTGAGAGTGTGTGTGTGTATGTGTGTGTGCGTGTGTGTTTTGTTTGTTTTTTAGTGCTTTGACACTTCCTAGTTTTCTTATACCTACTTAAGTCTTTCCTTACCACACAGAGAGTCCCCTTAACATTTGTTGTAGGGCTGGTTTGGTAGTGGTGAATTCCTTTAACTTTTGTTTGTCTGAGAAACACTATCTTACCTTCTATTCAGAACGATAACCTTGCTGCACAGAATATTCTTAGTTGTAGGTTCTTTTTCTTTCAGGCCTTTCGATATATCATACCACTCTCTTCTGGCCTGTAAAGTTTCTGCTGAAAAAATCAGCTGGTAGCTAAATGGGGTTTCCCTTGTATGTAACTGTTTTCTTTTCTCTTGGGTTTTCAAATTCTTTCTTTATCACTACTTTTTGCCATTTTAATTACTATGTATCTTGTTGACCTTCCTGTGTTGATTTTCTTGGGGGATTTCTGTGCCTCCTGGTTCTGGATTTCTGTTTCCTTCCCCAGATTTGGGACATTTTCAGCTATCATTTCTGCAAATATTCTGCCCCCTTTCTCTTATTCCTTCTGGGATGCCTATAATGTGGATGTTATTATGCATGATGATGTCACTGAGTTCTCTAAGTCTGTTTTCAGTTTTTATTATTTTTTTCTCTCTTGCTTTCAGCTTAATTGCTTTCTGTTATTCTGTCCTCCAGGTCACTGATCCATTCTTCTGCTTTTATTCGTCTACTATTTATTCCACCAGTGTATTTTTATTTTAGTTATTGAGTTCTTCATCTCTGATTGGTTCTTTTATATTTTGTTAAGGGCCTCACTGACATCCTGCACTCTTTTCTCAAGTTCATTAAGTATCTTTATGCCCATTACTTTAAATTTGCTGTCAGGCATATTACTTATCTCTGTTTTGTTTAGCTTTCTTGCTGTTGTTTTGTCCTTTTGTTTCATTTGGGACATGTTCCTCTGTATCCTTATTTTATCTAACTTTCTCTGTTTCTATGTATTAGCAAAGTCAGCTATGTCTCCTGCTTTTGAAAATAGTGGCTTTATGAAGAAGAGGTCCTACAGTGCCCTGCAGTACCATGTCCCCTGTTCCCCAGAAGCTGGTGCTTCAGGGCTTTCTCCAGTGTGTGTTGTGAGTGCCCTCTTCTTGTGGCTGAGCTGCTTTTACTCTCAGTCCTGTCATCTGCATTGGCTCTCTTTGCTTTTGCGGTCAGGATTTGGTCCCTGTGGTATCTGTGGGCCAGTCTGTGGCAGCTTTGGCTTGAGTTCAGTCAGGCTAGGCCTTTGCACAGAGATACAGTAGCACCAAACTACAGGGCTGTTTTTCTGTGTTGTCCTCTGGGAAGCTTGCATTGGTTGGTGGGCCCTGTTGTCAAACCAGATGTCTGCCTCCAGCCCACTACTAGAACCGTAGTTGGACTGGTGTGTGTAGTTATTTTCCCCTCTGCCTGGGACAGATGGCAGTTTGGAGTGGTGTTTGTCCCTGTTGGGATTGCTTGCACACTGCTAGGCTTGTGTTAATGCTTTGGATGAGATCTAACTAAGGCTGTATTGGAGAAAGCAGGTATACAGGAGAACTCAGGGGCAGAGTATGTTGTTAGCAAAGTTTAGCAAAGTGTTAGCAAAGTTTGAGTAGGTCTGCTGTGGGAGGGGACCTGAAGCCTCTTTAAAAAACTCCTGCTGCAAGGTTGAAGAGGGTGGAAATGCTTAAGAGAGTGGGGGTGGGGCACACCATTCGGTAGAGACTTGTTGGTTCTCTGCTAATTCCCACAGGTGTCTGTGTGTCTAGGCCAGGGGGCAGACGAGGGAAGTGGTGCCCTAGCTCATTTGTTCCTGGAGAAGTTTTCTCAAGATCCCAGCCCCTCCAGCTCATGGTCTGAGACTAGTAAACAAATCTTCCTCTTGTATACCCTAGGAGGTGTTTTTCAAACTCCTGCCTTTTTGCTGTATCTTTGTGGGGCTATTTGGTGTGCTGTCTCTTTAAGGGTGGGAATTTAGTTTCTTATCCCCCTCCTGGCTCTTCCAGAACTGATCCCATTGATTTTTAAAGTTCCAGGTAGTAAGCCCTGCTGAGTTTATTTATTTATTTTTTAAAAAAATTTTTAGAAGAAATAAAATGTTTATTATGCAAATATATTCCAAAGGGAAAGAGTAAAAATGTAACTGCTGATTTTAATGTATTTGTTTTTCAAAGTCAAATGCTATGGGGATTTCTCTTCCCTGTGTGGTTTTCCCATTTCTGGGATGCCTGGTGTGAGGGTCTCGTCCTCTCCGTTTTTCTTGCCCAGTTTCCCTCCCTCTCTCAGACAGTTCTTTGTTTCAGAAAATCTTTATTCCTCTTCCAGTTATAAAATATATTTTTGATGGATATAGAGGTATGGCTATAATTTCTTTTCTCCCTTCCAGGTCTTTGAATATTTCTTTCTATTGTCTTCTTGTAGGAATCGTGATTGGTGAAGTCTGTTGTAAATATTATCTTTGTTCCAATGCATATAACATGTCATTTTTTCACTATTTTGAAGATACTCTCTTTGTCTTTTTGTTATAGTAGAATGAATAAAATATGACAAATTTGTACTTGTTTTTTGTCTATTTTGGTATTTATCCTGTTTGGTGTTCTTTGAGCTTCTTGCCTCTGTAGATTATTATCTGTTATTTAATTTGGAAAACTATTAGGCATTATTTCTTCAAATATTTCTTCTGCCCCATTTGCTCTTCTTCTGGGATTCCAATTATGTTTATGTCAGCAAACCTGATATTGCCATATAGTGTTTGAGTACTTCATTCTATTTTTTCTGTTGTTTTTCTTTCTTTTTTCTTTTTAAGGTTTTATGTATTTATTTACTTACTTACGTGAAGGAGAGAGAGAGAGTGAGCATGTAAGTTTTAGCAGGAGCAGAGGGGGAGGGAGAGGAAGGAGAAGAATCCCAAGCAGACTCCCCGCTGAGTTCAGAGCCCAATACAAGCCTTGAGCTCATGACCCATGAGATTATGACCTGAGCCAAAACCAAGAGCCTGCCACTCAACTGACCGAGCCACCCAGGTGTCCCATTTTATTTGTTAAACAGTATTGTTGTTGTTGTTGTTTTTGGTCTGTGTTTTAGTTTGAGTAATATCTGTTGACTTATCTCCATATTCACTGATTTTTTCCTCAGCGGTGTCAAATCTTTTGATGAGCCTGTTTTTCTCCTGTGTTATTGTGTTTTTCATTTTCAGCAGTTCTACTTGTTGTTTTCCTTATCATGTCCATCTCTGCTAAAATTACCCACGTGATCTTGCTGTACTCCTCCTTTTTTCATTAGAGCTTGCTAATGGGCACTCCTTTACTTCTACTAAGCCCTTAGTTGGGCATTTGAGTCGATATGTGAGGAGTTGAGCTGGGTTTGAAATTTGTCATTATTGTGATACTCTCAGTGCATGTAGAGTTTAGAATTTTCTGGAGATATGTGAAGGAGAGGGGCTGGTTTGCTAGAGGGCAGGGTTGGGAATACGGTGTGGTAAGTGAGACATTGGCCTCAGTTACAAAATTTAAAGTCATATTAGAAACTCAGTCCTCAAGATAAATAATATTTAATTCAGTATTTAAAAAAAATAGTGAAGAAAATCCATGATGAACACATAGAAAACTTTAAAATAAAGACAGGTTGTTGTTGTCTGTTTTACTACGTTATGTTATTGTCCATGGGAACAGCCTGTGGTTTCCAGGCGTGGCCTCCTTGCTGGGTGGGTTAATCAACATTGACCTTGGTGTGCAAACTCACTGGGCAACTTGGGCTTTATCAATAGTCATGTGTATTGATTGTTGGGCTTTTATCCACTTTTTCCACTTGGTTCACAATGTGAAAGGATATTTTGATGAGTGTGAACAGGGACACATTTTTTTCTTTTGCCTCTGGCTCCAATACAGTTCGTCACAGACTTCCAGCAGATTTTTCTCAATAGTTCCTCCACACTTAGCTTTAGATCTCTCCTTTGTGCTGTCCTAGGAGTGTCTCTCTCTGTGCCCCTGTAACTCTCCCAGCAATATTTCCCTGTTACTTATGACTTAATTCTCATTAGCTTGGTGGGAGCAAGAGGAGTCCTGTTAAGCCTCAGTATTGAGCAAGCACTGTGTCTCTGGCTCGGGAGTGTGGTTGCTTACTGGTCCCCATTCTCCAACTCTGGGCTTAGCTCCTATTTCTGTCCCTCAGCCAATGAAAGAGAGTTTCTTTCTTTCTCTCGCTCTCTCTCTTTTTAAAAATCACATTGGTAAGTTCACAGCAGTGCTCTAAAAATGATGGTTTTTATTGCCCTTTCCCTGGAAGTTTAATGCTTTGGTCCTGAGGGGAAATAGAAGAATGTGAGTGAGCCTTTGTGCCTCTCCGCAGCAGCAGCTGTTCTCGTGCTCCAGGCCTGTACCAGGAAGGATGCCTTCTCAGAACTCACTCCGTTCAGCGAGTGAGGTCCAGCAAGAAGAGCTTTTAAGTGGGTAAAAGCATTCCCCATATCTGCATTCCCCAGAGCTCCATACTCTCATCAGCCCATACTCAGTATCCACCAATTTTATGAACAATTCTAGCTGAATTCTTTGTATCAGTGTCTGGCCGTATCTGTCCTGGTTAAACAGGTGCTTCTAATCTATCTCTCCCTGTACATACCTGCCTTTCCTTAGATTTTGAGCTAGTTTATTACCTTGCAACCTCAGCTTTATGATGAGTTCAAGAGAAATTGGGAACTTTGCAATTTGTCATTTGTTGTTGTTACAAGGGTAGAAATGATATTCTTTCTAGCTCTGTACAATGGAATAGAAATCATAATCCTATATACCTTTAAAAACATTTTTGTCTCTTCTCAACCTTTCCAAATTCATACTGAAGACAGGCATCTTACTTTCTTATACCACTTACACAGTTAGTTTGACGTTTGATCATGCGTTTCTTATACTATTCTTGTTGCTACTTTAAATTCTTATAAAATAAACACTTTTAACTTTTCACCTAGCTGTAAATATACAGATACTAAAAACAGACTTATGCCTTTTAAATTTTTTTCAAGTGAAAACATAAATTTTTAACTGGAATGCAAGTAATTAATGTATAATGAAAAATCTAAGTACAATTGGGCTGGAAATTTTGGTGGAACGGTCAATTTATTCTTTCCCAGTCTATAAAAGGAGCCAATCATAGTCAGAAGTGTCTATGTTGAACCTGAAACTGAAGGAAGAAGTTACTTGAAGGACTGGTGCCTCTGATAGCTGTGTTCACGCATCAAACACTGGAATCCCCTGTTTGGGGTTCCTCTCCCACTCTATCAGAAGCAGACAAATCAATCATTGTTATGTGGCATCTACTTCTTCTTCTTTTTTTTTTTTTTTTAAGACTTCAGGAAGTGTATATTCAATACAAGGAGAGACTGTGTTAAAAAAGTAAAGGGAATTTTCTTCATGATTCTTAGTTGTGATCATAGTATGCTTTCATTATAGTTTTTCTGTGACATGTCTTCAGAAAATCTCTTGTCTTATTCATAAAGATGACTAATCCCATATATTAGTGGGTTTCACTTCTTCTCAGGTTACGTGGACACTCATTTTGTGGATATTCTTGTTAGTCATGATTATTACCACTACCTTCCCCCAACCAAACACATTTTGAAAATCATGTGTAATGAGGAAGGTTATACATGTGTGGGGGTATAGGAGAATTATATTTCTGGAACCTTCCTTGTAATTTTGCTGTGAACCTAAAATTGCTCTAAATAGTTAAGTCTGTTATTATTTCATATAATACTTCTGAAGACAGTTCAAATAATTTTCACTTTTAAGACTTCTGATAATTATTTGATACATTTAAAATTCCAAAGAATTGTACATCTCCAAATGTATCTCCTTACTTGATTCTTTGTACCTGCATCTCATTAGATTTTATCTCATAATATTTATCCATTTGGATGATTCTTGTTCTGAGATTGTCCTACTTTCTTCTGGATAATAAAATATGAGGTTTCCTTCCTCTTCTCTCAGCATTAATCTGTTGTATCCCTTCATAGTTTGGGCTGTCTTTCATTATGCATGTCAGGCTGTCAAATTTTTGACGTTGCTGAAAATGAGAATCCTTTTATGAGTTGTTATGGTACGTAAAGAGTCTAGTTTATTTCTGTTTTTTTTTTTCTCTTTTTAAGAAATATGCTGAGCATATACTCTGAGGTAAATGCTCTTTATTTTGTTTCTCACCAAAAGACAATGTCTTATACCTAAAGTCTTTCCTTCAAGGGCAATATTTTTTCCCTTTTCAGGTTTTTCACCTTTTAAATACAGCACAACATAAAAGTTTCATGGATTGATAGGTATTCTCTTACAGTTCTGGTTAGAGTGTAGTGCTGTTTCCTCAGGGATTAACCACTGTAGGATTTTTTTCCCCCATATTTCTAATGACAGCATATCCTAAAACAATTGCATCTAAGTAACCAACATCTACTTCTTTGCATGGATTCAGTATACATATGCTCAGGATTTGGTCACTCCAGTCTTTTGTAGTTTTTTTTTTTTTTCTTTCTGTACATGCTGAAGGTCATGAAACATGACAAATGAGTTGAGCGAAATATGCAACATTCACATAGATTCTTTTGTGAGTCTGTTGCACACAATTGTTAAAGCCACCCAGTTCAGAGTACATATTCCCACCTATATCCTCACAGTCTCTCAAACCTATTAAATGATGGCTCAAATATATACTAATTCAATAGCGTACCAATAGTACATGAGTTTCATTTATGTAACTCTGTTTGAATATAGGGACTTGCTTATCATTAATTCTTTGGACGTTTTCTTAAAATCTGGCAGATTAGACTAGATACCTGCATTTCTGAATCTGTAAAATTACTATGATCTATGAGAAAGTTACTGTTTGCTTTTTATGAATATTCTTTGAAAACTTCCAACAATTAAAATGTATCAAAAAATAAGTGTTACTCCTACGTATGTGGCTATTGAGATGAGTCACAGTTTTTTTCCTTAATAAAGTGGAAAATCCTGGCCAGTTCTGATTTATTATAATGAGTATAAATGTTGTCATGTCTTAAATCCCTATTATGTACAAACTCCTATATAAATTTTATGTCTAACTTTCACAACAACCTTGTAAGGTAGATAATATTATACCTGTTTTAACTGATGAGTCTTGGAGGGATTCTTGTAAGAATTCCAGCCTTTAAAATGTTGACAGTGTTTGATCAATTCCTTCCACCCTAAGATCTGTGGATTTGCCAAAAGCAAATGCAATGGTTGCAATGCTCTATTGCTTAAACAAGAAGAAAGCTTTATTTTTTAAACTAAAACTATAACGTATGTTTAAAGCAGATATTTATCCTGGCTTGTGGTTGCTTGGTGGGGTGTGGCTGTCACCTGGCATTTTCCCGTCATGGCCATCCAGAGTCCAACATTGAGCCTCTGCAGTGCTCACATTAAAGGATAGAAAGACTCTGATGCCCTGGCAGTCAGCTAAAATATAAAGCTAACTTTAGTGACCCCTTTAGTTATGGTGGAGGTTTCCAGAAGGGTCACTTTTCTAGTTTCTGCTGAACTGGCAGAGCATAGTAGCTGCTACTAAAAAAGTCCCGTGGACACCACATACATGGGTAAGTCCTAGCATGTCATACGACTACTATTCTAATTATTGTAAAGTAAGAAGGAGGGAGTGGTGATGAAGTTAGCAGCCCTCTGAACTCAAACATAAGGAAATGTCTGGGATTGGTTTACTCCATCATACTAGCAGTTGGCATCTCTGGACAGCATGATAGCTGGTGAAATCATATCCAAAGATTAAGCCTCTATTATGTATCCTTTACTTAGACATTCCTTTAATTCTAGAATAAGGGCCATTTTCTTTATGACAAAATCCATTCTTATTAGTGCAAACAGCAGGGCATATGTGCCATCTAAGAATTTTTTATTTTTTCTTTTTTTTTTTTTTTAGAGACAGTGAGAGAGAGCATGAGCTAGGAGAAGGTCAGAGGGAGAAGCAGACTCCCCATGGAGCTGGGAGCCCGATGTGGGACTCGATCCCGGGACTCCGGGATCATGACCTGAGCCGAAGGCAGTCGTCCAACCAACTGAGCCACCCAGGCGTCCCTAAGAATTTTTTAAAAAGCAAATACCAAGTTAATGTGTGTGGGGACATCTCTGTGTGTGTGTGTGTGTGTGTGTTAAGCATTTAAAGTAAGTCCTGAGACTAGCTCAATAATGCATAAGCCGGCATTGTGGTATAGTAGCAAGCATAGCTGATTCTATTAACACAGTTGTCATACCATAGTGAATGTCTAAGCTTGGATTAAATTCCAGGTATTTTTTTCCTCTAAAGCTTGTATTTTAGGTGTGTTCCACAGGGCATATCGCCTCTATGTAGTTTGATGTTCTTCCTTTGTTTATTGTATGTTTTTTTTTTCTCTTAGCAAATTTGATGATTATAATACAGTATTGTTGTTTGTATTCACTAGGCTGTGCATTAGAGCTCTAGGACTTATTTACTACTCAGGAAGTTAGTTTTTTCATAGATTTGAAGGAGAATACTTGATATATGGTCTGGTTCTCAATTTTCCTTCTCCGTGAATTTTATTTTGCTACCATACTCAGACTTATTAATTGGATCCAGGGAACAGAATAGGGCAGCTAAACTCACAAAAGACTTACACAGAAATAAGAATGTCAATGTATTGATTTATAATGATTAATATAAGTGCAAAGAGTACACAAAATTTGTTCCAGCTGATCACTTTGGTTTCACCCGTGTAAGAAATTCTGTCTAGAAAGCAAAATATAACAAGGTACGTAGAATGAACTGAGTCATAGAAAGGGGAGGTAATTGTCTGGTTTTAATAGCTGTGATATCTAATGTATACATTTCTGTCATAGGAACCTATTTGCTATAAGGACTGAATTTTGAGTCTTAGGTCAGTATATCTACCCTACTGAAGAAAAAGGAGAACATTTTGGCTTGATTTGGATAATTTTATCATCTAAGAGCAAGAATTATATATTGACTAGGAAGAGGATTTTTGGGGAGGAGGGGGAAAGTACCAAGTTTAACTAGTAGATGTAGAATGAGTTAAATTATTAAATTCCAGTAAAATTGTATGTCAGATCTTGAGGAGAGAGAAGTAAAACATAAGAGAAAAGCGACAGAATCTGACTACAAGAGTCAGAGTAGCAAAGAAGACAGGATACTTTGGACCAAAGTAGGAAGAGTTAAGGTTTCTCATGGAAAGTCCCCTAAGTATGCACCATTCATGGAGGTCCAAGAAATAGACCCTCTGCCCTGTGGCAATTACATGGTAGTAAGAAAAATCTTCTGCAAATGAGATAAACAGTAATTAAGGATAAGTCTATAGTTGGTCTAGTGA
Organism: Lutra lutra; assembly: GCF_902655055.1. Classification (NCBI taxonomy): domain Eukaryota; kingdom Metazoa; phylum Chordata; class Mammalia; order Carnivora; family Mustelidae; genus Lutra; species Lutra lutra. The sequence goes on from NC_062289.1 coordinate 15,432,670, forward strand.
GGTTTCTTTTAGGTAAAGTAAATATATATATTCCCAAGATGCAAATGCTTAGACATGATTACACTGGGAGAGCCAGTTAAGGGGTCAGATGTTTGCACCTATGGTTAGAATCACCGTGAGTGTGACGGCTACGAATTGGCATTAGTATTAGATAAATACCTAAGGTCTGTTGTGGGTACATAGTGTTGAAATTCACATTTCATGAGTGGCATTTCCATGGGTCTAATGGTTTTACAAAATGCCAATCAGCTCTTGCTAAGGGTCTAAAGAAGGTGTAGTCTTTTGTCTCTTGTTACACAGTGGTTACATTCCTAGAATAGTGTATATAAGTTAAACCCCCACACAAAAATCTTACTTTTTTTTGTAAAACAAAACTATGCCATAAATTTGGGAAATTGTGAATAGGTATTTTATCTCTAAGAATGTCCTGTGGGATAACTGAAAATCTTGCAGAATGTAAGGCAATTCTTCAATTGTACAGGACTGAAAGTATCCTTTTGGCCATCTAGTACCCCTGACCCTTGTACATTAAATTCTAGAAATGACCCCAACCACTGCCAGAATCACAGCACCCTTTCAGATTTCCAAAGCACTAGAGATCACAGAAGGGTCACCAGGAACAAGTCTTCTAATGTTAATAAATGCATTATTTGGGGATATATTTTATGGGGCAGTTTTCAAAATTTTCAGAACACTGGAGTTTTCTTATTGCCTTAGATAATTCATCAATCTGTGATTGTTTTTCAAATTAAGTATCTATGTGTGGTCAAAGATACAATTAAGGGTGGGGATGAGGGGTTAATCAAAAGCAAGTATCAAAAACAGAGAAGGAGTGTGAGTCAGTAAGGGCAACTGGTTATTTCTAAATTTTTTAAACAAAAGGAGGTGAACCTAGAGATAAATACCTAAGGCTGGAGAATGAATGCTGGGATAAAGGCACATGGGACTTGGGGAATAACAAAGAGGATGTCCTGAGCATGTTTTCTAGCAGCCTGAGGTCTCAAAGTAACTGCTGCTTTGAACCTCTGTAATTGGAAGAACATGGGTTCGAAGAGGCTTCATTATCTCAACTTGACTTCAAATACTGATGCTCTTCTGATGACACTTTGGCCACTATCTCAGGATAACCATGCTTCCTCGTTGCACAGGGGGATGAGTGAACCAGAGCAAGGACCTAAAAACATTTTAGCCTTTAGCCAGAGATGTGACATGTTAAGCCCAGCATGGAACAAATATACCAGCCCCTGCTTTGCTGACTTGTCGCCGAACCCAGCGGATGGGTGAGGCAGCTGTTACCTCTTGCCTCGCTGCATCTTGTGTTTCCACTTACATTTGGATTTATTTCTCTCCCTTTATTCTTTTGGATTCTTTCTGTCTTTACTCTTAACCCCTGTCTTTTCTCACTTAAAATCGTGTTAACAAATTAGAAATGTTAAGTTTGATTTAGGTAAATAAAAAAGGCTAACACTTTTGTCACGGGGGTCACTGCCTTCCCATCCCTTTCTTCCCATTTGGGGACATGGCTTTTTTTCTTCATTTATCAGTTACCAGAATTTGCACTGGTTTTTAGGTTTTCCTTTCTCCCCTCCCACAGCGAGGCTTTTGCCAACCATCCACCATATACAGTATTGCAGCTACAAGCTGTTCTCAGAAAATCCACTCAGAATAGCTGAGGAGCAGCTGCTTCTGTGATATTTTCAAAAAGAAGAAATTTGTTTTTGGTTTTACAGGCAAAGGGTCTGTTGGTTTTGCACAGAGAAATAAATGAAGTCCTTCGCTCCAGCTGAAATCCTCTGCCTCTCACTCTCTAGCTCCGATTTCAATGTATGGATAAGTGGGCAGGGAAATGGAAAGATGGTCCTGGAAAGTGTGCATCATTTGCTTAAAGACTGTTCATTTGCTTCTCATATTTTTGTAACCGATATTTACAAGTAGATTAACAAGAGCTAATTTATGGGTACAAATTAGAAAAAAAAAAAAGGCCAGTTGAATCCGATTAGCATTTTTTAGCATTTTTTGACTCATTTGTCACTCACCTAATATAACACTGGTGGGAGCACTTTAATAATGTAGAGGAAACGTATCATTAACGTGGGGCATGCTTCTTCTACTCTTGAAATTTAAAAGCTTTGGGAAATTTTGGGAGTGGGGCTAAGTATCCTTAAATTTTTTAGTCTGCTATTATAAGTCTCTTCTTCCCCTTCCCTCTCACACCTCCCCAGGAAGCGTTTGAAAGAACAGTGTGGCTGTCAGGATTGGAACAGAACAATTAGATGTCAAGGATGCAATTAGTCTAAGATTAGAGCATTAGGGACTCAAAATCATGGCATCTGAGACCAGGCAGCTATGAACTAGTAATTAAGAAACTACTTTCTACTTATTACTTCCCGGAAAAAAATGTATTTATGTATTTCCTGTGAGATCATGTTTAGTCACTGTACAATTATGGTTCAGTTGAGCACTTGATGCCATATCGTGATTCTGCAAGAGTTGAAATGCTCCTGTAGAAGGACTACTCCTGGCAATGGGTGTGTATTAGCGACATATCCCATTGCCTGCAAAGTAGATTTCATGCTGCAGATCAAGCAGAGCTACAAATAATCACACTTCTTGTCACCCGCTGTGGGATCGCATCAAGCATTATAAATTATTAGAGAATTCACGTGGACATCATGTAATACCACAGGAGTCCCATTATGATTTACCGTTAATTAACATCCACTGACTATATTTCAAAGTGCTATTGCTCTGTCACACCACAGGCTGTTATACAAACCATAAATGCTATCAATATTCCTGCATTTATCTAAGCTCCAACTGATTAAAATGTGATTTGTCCCATAATACCTTCTTAGTTTGATATGTGACTTAGATTGCTGACCTAACATTACTTCTATCTCAAGTTGTCACGCAGTCAATTATACTGAATAACGGCAGGGCTTAAGAGCACAGAGGAGAACCAGTATTGGAAGGAAAACATTACTCCCATAATTTAAAGAGAGAAAAGAAATACTAAGATGAAGAGTTGGGGAGGGAGCTTTTCTGTGCCAATGAAAACCGGTCATAAAGGTTGTTAGTTTCTAGGAAAAGATGGTTATTTAGTCTGTCCCACAATTTAAATGAGTGGGAATATTCTCAGATTTGAGGAGAAACCAGCTGGCTGGATGACTGTTTACCATTCTCCCCCCACCCCCTTTCCTTTTTCCTCCATTTTGTCACATGTTTATTTAATGCAGATTCCATAGCTTTCCTTAGTGGGCCAAGGAGTAGTCAATTGTTTTAGGTGGAAGGGCACAGAATAAGCTCTCTCCCCACTCACCACTAGATCAAATAGTAGTATAAAAGAGTTAACAAAGAGTTTGTTTTCACTATAAAGGTAAATGCCAAATAGTAGAGTTTCATAGGATGTTAGGATTAAGAATCTCCTTAGAGATTACCTAATCTGACACCCATCAGAAAAATGAAGCCAAGTTTATCAAATGAAAGGTCAAACACCAAATGGTGGGGCTCAAGAAAATCAGGATGGAGAATCCCCATCTCTTAGAACTTAGCCATAAGCATATGTCCGTCCTTCTTGTACTTTCTTTTATACTTTGCTAGCCTAGAAAACAAATTGTAAGATGGGCTATATTTAAGCACTTATTTTTCTTCAAGTAAAAACTAATAAAGAAACTATGGAGAGCTTAAGCCTTGTGTAATGGGAAAGACAGAATTAACATAAGGGGGCACAGACTTAACTTTGCACAGTTTGGGATGAAACACTTAGATCTGAGCTACAATGCGAGTTGAGTGTCGCTAAGCTTCAAGTTCTGGAATGCCGCGTGCTCTTTGGGTATGAGCTCTTGTACTAGTCCCTCAGATAAACCCGCCCCCACAGAGAGAAAACCTTCACATAAAACTGTGTTTTCATGTTTAAAATGTTCAAATGTCAAGAAGTTCTAGAGTAAAAAGCAACAACGCTTCGACATGTCCTGACTGTTGAATAACCAAATTATAGCACTGATCAGACAGGAGAGGTTAATCGAGAGAGGAGAGAGGTTAATAATTCATTGCAAATGAGAGGGACGCTGGCTGTATGACCAGTCTGTGCAGCCCTAACAAATAGGAAGCCCTAGGAAAAGGAAAGACGTTTGGGGGAGAGGTCTTACAGAGATCCCTTGCTAGTTCTTCACTTTTGCCAGGTGAAGGTCAATGTAGAGAGGTGGTTTGGTTGGCAGTGTGTCAGAGTGACTCTGATGCATCTCACCAGCACAGGGACTGATTGCAGCCCCATTATCGATAAAGCTCGTGTGGTCGTAGGATAAGCTGCCAACCAAGAAGAGCTCATTGGTGCCTAGGTGGGTGAACTGAAGCCTGGACTTCACAGAAACTTGGAGTAGGCTAAACTGATAAACCTCCCTACACTCTAGATACCCTGGGAGCCGTCCTAAGAATAGAGCCAGGAACCAGTGTGCAGCATAGGTCCAACCAGGGATGAGTGGAAAGAAGATTCAGACAGGAGGGGCTGAAGTGGAGCCCCCAGGAGCCTGCACAATCTTGGCTTATAACACACTCTTGACAGCTCTGATACAAGCTTGACGTGACTGCTCTTCCAACTTGGGTGTTAGTCTTTCTTATCGTTTCGCTTCAGATCGTATATTCTCCATAGAAGGTGTGAATATAGATAGATTGAGATTTTAGATACTTTGATTTTGACATTTTGGCAATTAGAAGGTTTGTTTCAAGGAAAAGAAATCCCCTATGACTGGATAATATGTGTTCATGTCTCTTTCAGTTAACCTTGTAAAGAAAAGAGAAGAAGGAAGGAAAGGAGGGAGGAGAGGTGAAGAGAGAGAGGGAGACAGAGAGGTTTAGAAAGTTGCTTTTTTTATGCCATCCTCAATGGTGCCTCCTGGTGGCAGCTACCTTGGGGTTAAGTTCCAAAATGAAATAAAATGGGTTCTGGGCAAGGTGCTCTACAAATCTAGCTTATTTGTGGATAACAAATGTCACACTCATTATCTTCTTTTTTCTCATGCAAACAAACAGATATAGCGTCTAAATATCAGGCACATTTAGAGAAATTTATTTTTGTTTACTTTTTAAAGGCTGTATGAAGGGCTCAGCTGATTTCCCAAGAAATTAATATTCATTCATTCAACAAACATCTAGTGAGTACTTTTTTTTTTAAAGATTTTATTTATTTATTTGACAGAGAGAGATCACAAGTAGGCAGAGAGGCAGGCAGAGAGAGAGGAAGGGAAGCAGACTCCCTGCTGAGCAGTGAGCCCGATGTGGGACTCGATCCCAGGACCCTGGGATCATGACCTGAGCCGAAGGCAGCAGCTTAACCCACTGAGCCACCCAGGCGCCCTAGTGAGTACTTTTTTCATGCCAGAACTGTGACTGTTCAGATGTAATATGTTTCTATATTTTCTATATTCATGTTATGTTTTTTACTTCTTTTAAAAATTAATTTCATATTTTGGGAATTACTTTAGGGTGAGTTGAATAAAATAATAAAAGTACAATATTAAAAATTTTTTTTTTTTTTGCATGAGGGACTCTCTGATAAACTCAAGGATGACAAAAGTTGAAGAATAAAAGGAGGATGAAAGGAACAGTACGGGAGCATTGACTAGATCTTTGTGGAAATGCCATTGTGTTCAGAAGTGGGCATCAGCCTCCTGGGTAGCTCGAATAGTTCTGCACTCTGAAGATTTATGGCTTTCCTGTGCTCCCTTCACTTAGAATAATAGTGAGTCATTGGGCACAGCTCCAGCTCAAAGCAGAACTTTGGAAAGAACGTTTTTTGTACCTTTTTGTCTTTTCCTAATGAATCACATGAAGCTCTCTTATAGTTAGAGGGTCCCCAATTAAGAAGGACATTGAACCAATTGGGCAAAGGAGTTTGATGTATCAGTGACATTCTTCATAATCTAGGCTGCAGACTTGGAAAAAAAAAATGTTCAATTGAGGAAATATATTTCCTCAAATTGTCCCCAGTCTTTGGGCTGTGGAAATGGCATCTGAAGGATGGAGAGAATCATGTTCCCAGCGCACTGGTTACCCTATCAGAGACTCCCCCCCCTGAGAAAGCTGTTCAGATTTAGATTTTTAGGAGCGCCCTCTTCTAGTGGACTGAGTGGACTGAGCCATACTGATGATGAAGTTCCATTTCTTAAAAGAGATAATAGTTACTGTGCAAAAAGACAAAACCTATGCTGAGCAAACAAACATCTCTAATCTTGAGATTTCTTCTGGTGCCATACTATTACCTGCAGATGTATTGGCCATTTCTTAGAGGAGAATTCATCAATGGACTAGACCAGGCTCTTCTCTCTAGCATTTGCCTTGTGTTCAACTCTGTCATTAATCTTTTTCTTTAATGTGACCAACACTTCACTCTAGATGTGATATTCTTCTGATTGTTTTGGAATTCTGATCAACATCTTTCCCCCAATAACTGAGCTCTGTTTACCTAGAGATTGCCAAGTCAACATGCTTTCCTAAGGTTTCCTCACTTGCACAGGAAGGTCTATAGCAAAGTATTGGCTGATCACAAGGCTTTGGATGCAGGAGAGCTTCAGGGCTCGAGGATTGTTTTAATAGTTCTTTTATTAACCAAAGCCAAAACTCAAAAAAAAATGAGCGTTTGTTGAATGAATGAAAGAATTTAATAGTCATGGAGTCCTTGCAATAGGTAGGACTTCATAGCACATTCCCGATGCAGAATAAAGTCAGACCGTTGCTGACTTCAAGGGGCAGGGACTGAGACACACATATAAATACATAATTACAGTGATAAGTGCTAAAATAGTTGCCAACCGTAGTGCCACAGAAGAGAGAAGAGGCTGTTACTCTTAACAGCTTGGAGAAGTCAAACAAAAATAGGAGTCTTGGCAGTAGCACTTAATCTTTTAATTAAGGCATCACTAATCCCTCACTATTCTTTTCAAGTTGTTTCTTTCATATGTCCCTTGCTTGCTTTTGCAGGTTCCACCCAATTGGCTAAGAGTAGTGAAATCATGGCATTAAAATGCATTTTGATAGGACCGTGTTCTGTGTCCTAGTTTACCAACCGAACGAGCATTAGTTGGCTTGTGGTTTATTTTCTGTTATTTTCTAAGCTTTAAAAAATTTGAAACTCACCCAGATGATATCAGGAAATCTCTAATATGCCTATGAACCTAGAATATTTAACAATAAAACATTGCTTTAATCTCCTCATTCTTTCCCTTTTTCTAATATATATTCCTAGACAATCATGTACTTTACGCAGGTTTTAAAGTATATTTTCCATAAAGTTGAAACAACAGTTATCTTAATTTCCTCTTTATTACGGTTCATTCTCATTACAAATCCTAATTTTGTGATTTGGGGCTTTCTCCTGGATTTTAAAGTTAAGTTTACCTATTGCGTGTTTTTTTCCCAAAGAACAATATTCTGAATTCATTCATTAAAGTTATTGTTTTTATTTATTAATTTCTGCTTCTATATTTATTACTTCTCTTTTGATTTATTTTGCATCTTCTTTTTCAAACATTTTTGTGTGGAATACTTAATTTCTTTTTTTTTTTTTTTTTAACATATCTTCTTACTTAATTTAAAGCTCCGGGTTTCTTTGTGTGCCAAATTATAGCCATTTCCCACAGTATGTAAATTCTTATTTTGGTTTCCTTTTTTTATTCAAGAGTTTTTAGAGAAACTTTTCCCAAAATTTCAGGTCAGGGAGTTTTTCTTACAAATTTATAGTCTTGTTTCATAGTAATCCTAAGTTTTGGACTTCTTTATTTCCCCTTATGGAACTTATTGAAAGTTTTCCTTATGGAGTAATATATTTTCATACTTAGAAACAACTTCAATGTCATTCATACAGAGGTATATATCTTCTTTATTAAACATACTATTTAGTTCTACACATTTCATTAATAGAAATGAACTACTTAATTTTGTCAAAACTGTCACATGCTTTTGACCTGCCTGTGGCATATCTTTATCATATTGTATGTGAAAGTTCTTTGAAGGAATCAAAAACTACTTAGTCCAGGCTACCAAAAAGTATTGACTAGCACTGTGGAGATTTCAACAGATTTACAAAGAAAAGTGAAAGGTTTAATGTTCAAATAATTTTACCTAATTAATTTCAGTTAACAAAAATTTAAAAATGCCTTTTTCTAGGTTTCTCAAGACCTTCAATATGTTAAATATGAATTGAATTTCCCTAACGGAAAGTTGTGTTGTGGAGCAAGTGAAGTAAGACAATTGTATTCTAGTGGAATTTTTTTTTTTTAAGATTTTATTTATTTATTTGACAGACAGAGATCACAAGTAGGCAGAGAGTCAGGCAGAGAGAGGGAGGGAAGCAGGCTCCCTGCTGAGCAGAGATCCTGATGTGGGGCTCGATCCCAGGACCCTGGGATCATGACCTGAGCCGAAGGCAGAGGCTTTAACGCCCTGAGCCACCCAGGTGCCCCTACAGTGGAATTTTTTAATGAGGAAATAGAAACTGTAGAAAGAGAAGGTCTGTTGTCAAAGGCAGTAGTTTTCTGTTGGCACAACCAGGTTTGGATTGGACGTTCCATGCCATGGCCAGTACAATATCAAGTAGCCAAGAGAGCTAATATCTCCTATCAAATTAGCTATCTGAGCTGCATTCAGCTAACAATCTATTAAATTCCAGTCTGTAATCTCTAACTTGGTGGCTCAGTTTTCAAATGCTCTTGATCTCTGACTTATTTAAATACGTGAATATATACTCCATGCTATACCTGTAATTCATTTAGTGAATAAATAATAGTTGAACCCCCAGTCATGTGCTAAGCACAGTTCAGTGTTAAACAGGACATTACTAAGTTTGCTTCTTGAAGTTGATGTTTTTAGTTGAAATAGGTAATAAATAGGAAAATATTTGATAGTTAATGAAGTTATAAATAAAGTCAAACTAAGTCTGTGACAGAATTCCTGGTAGGCTGCTTTAGATGGATGGACATGGAAAACCCTGTCTGTATTCTTGAATCAACCTATTTCCTAATGACTTAGTACAGAAAATCTGCTATGTAGGATGACAGGCAAGCATAAGAGCCTGAGGGGTTCAGAAGAAATGTTGGAACACCGATCTATAATAAGCAGAATCAGCTTTTGGTTCATCTGAAACCAGGAAATAGTTCTATTTAGACAATATTTTCTATTCTATGTTCAATCGGGACAAATGCTGACTTAATTTTTTAAATTGACGCATGAAATAAAATTCACATGTAAACCAGTTTATGACACATAAAATTAAAGGTTTGGTATTGGAAATGTTTAATTGATATTTAGTAGAGCTTTTTAAAAAATAACAGTAACGACAAAAGTATTTCTCTAACTCATCATGTGTGATCATGTCAATTCATGATCATGTGGCCCTGATTAAGTTAAAATTAGCACTTTCTTTTACCATATATGATAATTGCAAGAAAATATAAAAGAACACATTTGAAAGCACTTTTGAAAGTATGTATTTCAAGATAGGTATTTACAAGATCTCACGAAATTATCAGAAAAAAATACACAAAATTTCTAGCGTTAAATTCTGTTACATTGTTCTCTGTTTTATTTAATCTTTTTATAAGTAATTGTTCCTGATGCTGTTGTTTTTGAGAGGGGAAAAATGCCTTAAATAAGGAAGGTGCAGTAATGTAATTTTTAGATTTTCAAAAAGCCATGTGCAAATATCCCTGCTAAATATATTAAACTTTTAGTCACAAGCAAATATTAATATCTGCAATTTGTGATAGGTTGGTGGAAGAATGAACTTTCATAAATTTTATCAATATACAAGAAGTTGTCTGATTCTGCATCACTTTGAATGTTACTGGTATAAATGTTCTTCAAATATTAATTTACAATTTGTAATTCTTCTACTGTGGTATTCATCCCAAAATAATGGGAATGAACTCTCCTTGGATCCTTTTGAAAATCATCTAGATGCTACTGTAATTTTCTTTCAAATCTTAAACTGGGGCCTGGGTAAATCAGATTTAAAAGAATTTGGGAGGACTAGGACCATGAATCATCCCAAGGGTGGAAACTCAGATCTGCATGGTAGTTTCCTCATTGCTTCTAGGAAAGTTCTATACCAATGGTCAAGTTTCCATTTTGGTCTAGCCTGAAATTAAATTACATGGTGAATTTTCTATCTTTCCAAGCCTTGTTGTCCTGCATGCTGGGAAATATCTCTGTAGCAGTGGAATAGGCTATATCAAGGGCAGCCCTACCATTCCCAAGTTTGTTGTGACTACTGACTGCTATTGAGACAGAGTAATTTCCAATCCCTCCCCTGTATTCTTTCTTCATTTCAGCGCTTGGTCATTCAAACTAAGAGCTATGTTTAAATCTTCTTTCCTTATAGCCAGTGTCAATGCACTGAAAAGAAAAAAGAGCTAGTAATTTGTCTTTTACTACTTTCTCTGAATATGTGAGACTTCTTAAAAACCCATGTAGTGGGCGCCTGGGTGGCTCAGTGGGTTAAGCCGCTGCCTTCGGCTCAGGTCATGATCTCAGGGTCCTGGGATCGAGTCCCACATCGGGCTCTCTGCTCAGCAAGAAGCCTGCTTCCCTCTCTCTCTCTCTCTGCCTGCCTCTCCGTCTACTTGTGATCTCTCTCTGTCAAATAAATAAAATAAAATCTTAAAAAAAAAAAAAACCCATGTAGTGTTTATTCTTATGTCTAATGGGTGGTACCTTACAAAGGTTCGAGCATTAATTAAAATAACTCTTTTTTTTTTAATTTTTTTATTTTTTCAGCATAACAGTATTCATTATTTTTGGACCACACCCAGTGCTCCATGCAATCCGTGCCCTCTACAATACCCACCACCTGGTGCCCCCAACCTCCCACCCCCCACCCCTTCAAAATTCTCAGATCGTAAAATAACTCTTTTAAGAAAATACGGTGTGGGCTTTTGATTTGAGTTCTCTTGTATGAAGAGGGGGTGGGAGATATGGCAACAGACAATATAATGATATTTAGGCATTTCTATAAAAGTGCATTCCTTTTTTAATGCTACATAATAAATTACCACAATCTTAGTGCTTAGAGCATCACATATTTATTATTTCACAGTTTCCATGGGTTGAGAGTCTGGGCACAGCTTAACTGGGTCCTTTAACTGCTTATCGTCTCACAAAGTAGCAGTCAAGGTGTTAGCTGGGCTGCATTCTCATCTGGTGGCTTGACTGGGAAAGACTATACTTTCAAAGTCATTCAGGTTGTTGGCAGAACTCATTTCCTTGCAGCTGCATGAGGACACCAGCTTCTGGCTGGCTGTTGCCTGTATGCCACACTAAGGTCCTAGAAGCTGCCCACAGTTCCTTTACAGATCATCTTCTCCAGTGTGGCTGCTTACTTTGTTAAGCCTGCAAGATGAGTCTTTCATCTCAAGGAAAGCCAAATCCTCCCTTAAGAACTCTTAATTTAGTCAGGCCTTCGCAGAAATATATTCCTTTTGATGAATTCAAACTCAACTGATTTGGAAACTTTCTTCTTCAACATCCCTTCACCTTTGGCATCTTCTCTTGGCCAGAAGGTATTCAGAGACCCCAGTCACACCCAAGAGAAAGGGATTATTCAAGATATCAATACCAGGGGGCAGAAATCCTAGGACACCCCTCTTAGAATACTGTCTACCACTACAAGCCACTATTTTACCCAGTATATATCTATATATATTTAATGTATAATTTAACTTCATAAGTCTAAAACTAAAATATTATTTTAAATGATGGAATTTATTTTGGGAGAAGTGATTTGTTTATTTGGGGGAAAACCTTACTATTATACAAAATCATCAAGATCTTATTCAACTTTCTAAAAGAATGCAGGTTGTTAAAAGTACTTTCATCAATATCCATGAAATGTTTATGAACTAAGTATTCACTTTATTTCTTTAATATTCTAACAGTTTCATCATATCACTTATTTTTTTCAGCCTAAATTTCAAATCCTCTGCTTCCCCTCTTCACAAAATACACATTGCTTTCCAAATCATGAAAGTAAAGCACTGAGAGAATGCCCCGTCTCAAATATGCATGAATGTCTAAGAAATAGTCCTTCTGTTGTGTGTTGTTTATTTCTTTCTTTTCCCAATGATTCCACAGATCAGTGTGTGGTTTTTTTTTTTTTTTTTTTCCAGGTATTCAGTATGGAAATTTTAGAAAAATCAAGAATTAGAGGGGCACCTGGGGGGCTCAGTGGGTTAAGCCTCTGCCTTCGACTCAGGTCATGATCTCAGGGTCCTGGGATCGAGCCCCACATTGGGCTCTCTGCTTGGTGGGGAGCCTGCTTCTTCTTCTCTCTCTGCCTGCCTCTCTGTCTACTTGTGATTTCTGTCAAATAAATAAATAAAATCTTAAAAAAAAAAAAGAAAAATCAAGGATTAGAATAAGATTTGAAAATCAGTAACACTTACTTCTATGAATTTGGCCAAGCAAAAGAAAGATGTTAAGGCACTTTTTAAAGTAGTCTTCCCTTGGGGCACCTGGGTGGCTCAGTGGGTTAAGCCTCTGCCTTCGGCTCAGGTCATGGTCCTATGGTCCTGGGATGGAGCCCGGCATTGGGCTCTCTGCTCAGCGGGGAGCTTGCTTCCTCCTCTCTCTCTGCCTGCCTCTCTGTGTACTTGTGATCTCTCTGTCAAGTAGATAAATAAAAATTTTTTAAAAAATATACCCTTAAAAACTAAAAAATAAAGTAGCCTTCCCTTCTCCAGATCATGCTTCCAGAATCATTCAACATTTCAAGCTGAAGACAGCTGTGGCATTTTTGCACCCCGTGCCACTACTTTTTTTTCCAGACACCCAATAACTACATGAATACAAATGTTGTAATGGGTTCTATTTTATTTTACAAAATGGAAGCCATAAACAAGGACAGAGTAGATGTCATCACTAGCATGATTTCATGCTAACCAGGATTACCATGGTATCTACTAGATGCCAATAAAACCAACTTTTTAAATCATAAACTCACATGAACCACTAGAAGGCTCTTTGTGAAAGTGGTAGAAATTGCCTCTGACTGCAAGTCAGCTGATACTCATAAGAATTGGAGGCAAACTAGCTTCGGGCAAACCCTTCTGTGCTTCCTCTTATTCTGACTTGCTGGTAGGAAGGGTGCAGGAAATTATGGTGTTCATTAAGAAAAGTGCCTTTCAAACATCCCTGGACTCTAGCCCCAAGTGAGCTAACTGCAAGTCTGCCTGTTTTAATGCTGCAAAAAAACCCAAATTTTGCAAGAAAAAGCAAACAACTTTAACAGCAGGTGGCTGAAGCACAGCCTTCAGAAAGCTGTTAAGAACCATTTTTGTCTGTGAAATAAAACATGGTTGCAAGCAATGTTATTTGCACTTATTGATTCAGTGAAAGAAGTCACTTTATGTTTAATTCAAATTGCAGTCCTGACATGGACAGGCTTAAAACAATCATGTTTTACAAATCCATTTGTTTAAATGATTCTCTTGTTGGCTGTTCACACTGTGCCCTGTGTTGTTATAATATCACTCACTGCAAGTGCTATTTAAAGAAGTGAGAAACCAGAAACACACATTGCTTTAAGCAACACAGGCTGGATTAGTAGAAAAAAAGGCAAAACATAAGGTCCACTAATTTCAAGGTAAAACATAGTGACAATTAAGTTCAAGGTGAATCTTTGTCATTTCCTTAGCCCACTTCAACTGTTAGTTCTCTGTTCCCTCTGCTAAGTTTAGGGTTTGGCCATGTGCATAATTTGATGGCCATATCTTTTTTTTTTTTTTTTTTCTCCTTTGGGGTTGAGGTACAGTATGAAATTGCGTAAAACCTTTCAATGAAGTTTCCTGTTAGTTCTATCTGTGTTAGACATCACAGTGCTTTCCAAAAACTTTCTATACTTTAGAGGCTAAAGGTCTGTACTATATGGGAAAAAATGCTTGTCCAAAGTTGGTAAGATGTTGTAGACTAATTCTCTGCAGGCCGATTATTATGATTTACATTTGAAAACGTCCTTGAAATTGCTAAGAAATTATTGCAAATTAAGTTTTTGCCCATTTTGCAAAAGTAATTCTGACTTTGGTTGCCTTTATGGAAGCTTCTCTGATGGCATTTGTGAAGTCCTGCAAGTGAAAGTAGAGAGAAAGTTTGAATAAAACCCCTCGGAGTCTAAATATTAATAAGGAGAAAGTGAATCTTGTTTTGGTGTGGTTTAAAACTCCAGTTAGAACAGACGGCTGAGGCATGTGTGTGGAATTAGAAACGCCAGATACATGATGCTGCGTAGAACCTGAAGAGTCTGGTGGGAAGACTCGGTGTCAATTGCCCAGGGAAAGGCATGGGAAAGCACCTCACTGTACAGATGAACTGAATGACTACTGAATGAGTACAAAACTCAGATTGAAGAGGAATCCACAGCTACTCAGTACGGTGCTTGCTGGCTTGCTTTTCTTTTCTTTCTTTCTTTCTTCTTCTTTCTTTTTTAAACATATAATGTATTAATTGTTTCAGGGGTGCAGGTCTGTGAATCACCAGGTTTACACACTTCACAGCACTCACCATAGCACATACCCTCCCCAGTGTCCATAACCCAGCCACCCTATCCCTCCCCATGCCCCACCCCCACCTCCAACAACCCTCAGTTTGTTTCCTGAGATTGAGTCATTTTATGATTTGTCTCCCTCCCCAGTCTGATCTTGTTTAATTTTTCCCTCCCTTCTCCTCACCAGCCGCCTGCCCTGCCTCTCAAGTTCCTCATATCAGAGAGATCATATGATAATTGTCTTTCTCTGATTGACTTATTTCACTTAGCATAATACCCTCTAGTTCCATCCATGTCATTGCAAATGGCAGGATTTTATTTTTTAAGGCTGCATAGTATTCCATTTTGTGTGTGTGTGTGTGTGTGTGTGTGTGTGTGTACATATACCACATCTTCTATATCCATTCATCTGTTGATGGACATCTAGGCACTTTCCATAGTTTGGCTATTGTGGACATTGCTGCTATAAAATATAATATAAATATAATATAAATATAAAATACCCAAATATAAAATATTCGGGTGCATGTGCCCCTTCAGATCACTACATTTGCATCTTTAGGGTAAATACCCAGTAGTGCAATTGCTGGGTTGTAGGGTAGCTCTATTTTCAACTTTCTAAGGAACCTCCATACTGTTTTCCAGAGTGGCTGCACAAGCTTGTGTTCCCATTAACAATGTAGGAGTGTTCCCCTTTCTCCACATCCTCACCAACATCTGTCATTTCCTGACAAGTTAATTTTAGCCATTCTGACTTGTGTGAGATGATTTTTCTCATTGTGGTTTTGATTTGTATTTCCCTGATGCCGCGTGATGTGGAGCACTTTTTCATGTGTCTGTTGGCCATTATGATGTCTTCTTTGGAGAAATGTCTGTTCATGTCTTCTGCCCATTTCTTGATTGGATTATTTGTTATTTGGGTATTGAGTTTGATAAGTTCTTTAAAGATTTTGGATACTAGCCCTTTATCTGATATGTCATTTGCAAATATCTTCTCCCATTCTGTAGGTTGTCTTTTGGTTTTGCTGACTGTTTCTTTTGCTGTGCAGAAGCTTTTTATCTTGGTGAAGCCCAGTAGTTCATTTTTGCCCTTGCTTTCCTTGCCTTTGGCGGTGTTTGGCTTGATTTTCTTTCTTTCCTTTTTTCTTGTATTTTCCTTCTTGATAGGCAAAAGACGTTAATCTCCTGCAACTCATTCTACCCCAAACAAATCACATACACATAACTATTCAAAACAACAACAAACAACACAACCATAATACAACGGTGGCCTTAGTGTAGATAAGCCCCAGTTTGCATCCCAAATCTTCTACTTACTTAACTACATAACCTTGGGCAATGAGCAGACTCTGGGAATCTCAGATTCTTAATCTAGGCAAACTGAGATAACCGCCCCCCTTTAGATATGCCAGGAGGGAATAAATGAAACAGATTACCAAATCACCTACAAGAATGCTTCATTCGTTGGATTCTTTCATTCCCGAACTTGTAAAGCTGAAGGTCATGGGAATCACCCCTTCATGAAACCTTGCCTGAGCACCTGCTAACATTTTCCACGACATAATCTCCACTTGCATAAAAATCATTCTTTTGTCTATATCTGTGGGAGCTAAATGCATCTTTTGAAAAGTAAATGAGCTTTCATATTGGGACATCAGCGACATGGCCAAATAAGATGTGTCTTGCTTATATCCTCCCTCAACAACAATTTGGCATCCATCCATGGACAGAGGTGCCTTTCTGGTAGTTCTGGGATTCAGCACCATTACACCAAGGGAACAGGAGGGCTCTTGCTCACCCTTGGGTTGGGTACTAGGCATACAGACCTCAGGCACAGCAGTGGACACTGCTGTAGCTATAAACCAGCCCTAGCCCCTCTTGTCAGCAGACTGGAAGCCCCTGGAGAATGCCATCTCAGATAATCAGCCATGGGTGAGAGAGCCTTTGTGGAAGTCCAGGTTTCCAGAGGAAAAGTTGTAGCACACCACTGGAGTGAAAATAGGCACGTTTGGACACACTGGAGAGGGCAAAAGGAACTGATTCACTTTATCCACATCACCCTTCCTCCAGAGTGGCGCAGCGCAGTGCCAAGAGATATATTCTCAGCCTGCGATATTTTCCCCCAGCTGTGTGGGAAGCTACCAGAAGCCCATTTCTCTCTGGCCCCATCTAGAGTATTGAGTCTTGAGTTGCATAAGGGGGAGCAGGTAGAGGCTGGTAGGGCAATAGGTAGGACTCTTAGAGGACATTAAAGGGACATAGACTCTACTAACTGCCTCACAGATGACATAAAAAAATGCACCTAGGAGCCGCTGGGGATGTCTCACTCAGATGGCATACAGGCAACCCTAGAGCTCTGTGTACCTCACCCATACCTATGCTCCCCTCACCCTGTGGCCAGCTCCCTGTGCACACTTCTAATGGTGGTGAGA
Source organism: Lutra lutra (assembly GCF_902655055.1). NCBI lineage: Eukaryota > Metazoa > Chordata > Mammalia > Carnivora > Mustelidae > Lutra > Lutra lutra. The sequence continues at coordinate 15,449,629 of NC_062289.1, forward strand.
GCAAGCTTTGGCCCAGGGCTAGCAAGCATGCTCAAAAAGCCAGTTGAATATGTGGGCCAGGGAGAGCCCACACAAACCCGAGCTTTGGCTCTGCCCTTGGGAAAGCAAAGGGGAGGTTGTGGGCACATGGTCTGGTGTGCTGTGAGATGGAGAGAAGCTATCCAAACTTAAAATACTGAAAATACTGCTACACAAGGGCAAAAGAAGCATGGAACAGGCTTATTCACGGAAGGTTTGAGAAAGCCTCAGAATCCCTAGCAGAGATGAAGAAAGGTATATCTCTCCAGAGGTTGTCAGTAAAGACTGGGGTAGGTGACTGGTACTTCACATTTGAAGACAGCAACAGAGGACTTCAAGACTTCAAACTCAGAAATCTTCTGCACAGCAAAAGAAACAACAAAATGAAAAGCAGCCTTTCAGAATGGGAGAACATCTTTGCAAATCATTTGTCTGATAAAGGGTTATGACCCAATATATATAAGGAACTGTTATAACTCAATAACAAATGCACAAATAATCTGATTAAAATGGGTGGAGGAACTGAATGGAAATATTTCCAAAGAGGACCTACAAGTGGCCAAGAAGTACAGAGGAGATGCTCAACATTAGGAATCGAGAAAAGACAAATCAAAACCATTCCATTACTAGCAACAAATAACCTGAAATTCAGTCACTTCCTTTCTTCCTTATTTCATTGAGTAAATCATGTTTTAGTATCTCCAAAGCACCTTGGGATCAATTGCTGTAGGAGGTACAGAAGTGAATCAGCTTGGGCTTGCCATCTAATAGATTTAACCAACATATATTAATGTGTATTAAAGATATGAGAAAATGTTAAGAGCCTTAAAAGAAGTAGTGGTATGTTCTATTAATTAGGGAAAACGATTTGATAGGTATATACCATGGTTCCTGGGTGATTAGAACTCTGCATGTTGAACTCATATTGAAAAACTGCAAACTCATAAAGAAAGCACAGAGAGCATTACACAGTCTATTGGGTTCCCAGGTCTCATCAGATGAGGAGGCAGAGTGGTTTAAACTGTTTCTTATTTGAACCTCTCAGCATTTAGATCTTTGTATGTATCTTCCACATACATTTGAGAGAAGTCAAAACATGAATGAAGGAACAAATGGGAATAAGACAAAATTGAGAAGGCAAGAATGAAGACAGTGTAGGCTCAGTTGGCATAATGAGAGATTTCTCATGTCTTTCCCCCAATAAAAATTTACTCAGTCATACCCTGTTCTTGGACAAAAGGAGATTAAATCCTGGCCTCGATTTGCAGCTGAGTTAAAAGATGCCATATTCTCAGAGTTGGCAAAATGATTCCTATGACCTTCAAGAATTTGCATGCAAATAAATATATAAATGAAATATGTAAATATGCACAAGTAGGTCTATCCTCTACTGTAGTGGTATTACATTTAGAAAAGAAACTTTCAGTCTCATAACTTATAAAAATCATCTTTAGTAATGAATGTTGATACCTTAACTTTGATAATAAGTTGTGGTCAAATTGTAGAACCTAATGTTTTTAAAGTGACTTAAAATTTTAAGCGTGCAGTTGCTATCCTGAAGACAAATATAGTTGTGATTGGGCATTCATTGTCACTCAGCCAGAAGGTTGTCATTAAAATAAATTGACAATGGGAACGTTGGCTGAGCTCTCACATGGATGCTTCATATGTTTGGAAAACCTCTCTGTGACCTATCAGCATCTATCCTGACAGATTCTAGAATGAGAGTGAAAGGGATCTTGGCTCATATGAAGGTGCCCCTTGGAAGTCAAATCATAAAGTAACCTCAATATGACTAATAAATCTGGTCCAGCCCTTTTGTTCCTTAATGGCCTACCTAAATGTAATGCAGAAATGTGTCCTGCACATTCTTACTTTGTTTCACTAGTATTTTATAAGAGAAAACTGAATGCTCAGGTTTTTAGGATATATGAATAAAATTAAATGAACAAATACATTGAAAACATTTAGCTCTCCGTCTACACATGTAAGTACTCAATAAATGTGGCTGTTACCGTTGGTTAAGTACACTTAAAAATGGTCACTTAAGGGGCGCCTGGGTGCCTCAGTGGGTTCAAGCCTCTGCCTTCAGCTCAGGTCATGATCTCAGGGTCCTGGGATCGAGCCCCGTATCGGGCTCTCTGCTCAGCAGGGAGCCTGCTTCCTCCTCTCTCTCTGCCTGCCTCACTGTCTACTTGTGATCTCTGTCTGTCAAATAAATAAAATTAAAAAAAAAAATGGTCACTTAATGAAATTAACGCTTTTTGTTTGGTTCCCTTATTTGGTTTGTTCATCTTTAGTCAAATGTTAGGTGAAAATATGAATTCCCATCCATTGAAAATGTGATTATAATTTTATAATATAATTATGATTTCTTCTTTTATGTACTATCTACCATAATTTTATAGTACAAGGTATATTATATTTATATTGTATAGATTATACTGTATTATAAAATTATGTTATTAAAATTATATTTCAGTATTTCTTGAAGTTCACACTTACAGTAACCTTGTTAAGTGCCCAAGAAAAATTCTGTGATAGCCTCCTTTTTTTTCCCACTGACTAAATAAATAATATTTAATAATTACAACTTGGAACACAGAATTTTTCAAAACATAGTATGCATGGGAGGGCCATAAAGAGGTTATTATTGATGTGGGAAACAGAGGCAGAAGAAAAATTACTAAATTTCCTTACCCACTGACAATCCTTTAAAACAGACAGAGTGACATTACTTTAGGGACACAACTGCCTCCTCCTTGACACTTTGCTAAGGGCAAAGGGAAATCTTAACCTGACCAATCCATACCCCCAACCAGGATCCTGTAAGTCTACTTTAACAACTCCTTTGGAAACTTCCTTTATCTCTAAACCCTCCAGGATACTGTTGACAATTATTCCCAAGCATATGGCCCACTGATATACATGTAAAGGGTCTCAGAAAAAGGTTTTATTACTGGTAATGAATAACCTTTTTCCCAACAACAGCTAGCCCCTCAAGGTTCTGGAAACATTGCTTCCAAAATTCCTTAGACACATACACCATCTCTGACCCCCTCCCAACTTGCAAGCATATAATGGACCACTGCTCACAACCCCAGGGCAGCAGCTCTTTCTGCCCACGGGTCCTGTTCCCATGCTTTTTTTTTTTTTTTTTTTTTTTTTTTAATTTCTTTTCAGCGTAATAGAATTCATTGTTTTTGCATCACACCCAGTGCTCCATGCAATGCATGCCCCCCATAATACCCACCACCGGGTTCCCCCAACCTCCCACCCCCCCGCCCCTTCAAAACCCTCAGGTTGTTTTTCAGGGTCCATAGTCTCTCATGGTTCATCTCCCCTTCCAATTTCCCTCAACTCCCTTCTCCTCTCCATCTCCCCATGTCCTCCGTGTTATTTGTTATGCTCCGCAAATAAGTGAAACCATATGATAATTGACTCTCTCTACTTGACTTATTTCACTCAGCATAATCTCTTCCAGTCCCGTCCATGTTGCTACAAAAGTTGGGTATTCATCCTTTCTGCTGGAGGCATCATACTCCATAGTGTATATGGACCACATCTTCCTTATCCGTTCGTCCGCTGAAGGGCATCTTGGTTCTTTCCACAGTTTGGCGACCGTGGCCATTGCTGCTATAAACATTGGGGTACAGATGGCCCTTCTTTTCACTACATCTTTATCTTTGGGGTAAATACCCAGTAATGTGATTGCAGGGTCATAGGGAAGCTCTATTTTTAATTTCTTAAGGAATCTCCACACTGTTCTCCAAAGTGGCTGCACCAATTTGCATTCCCACCAACAGTGTAAGAGGGTTCCCCTTTCTCCACATCCTCTCCAATACACGTTGTTTCCTGTCTTGCTAATTTTGGCCATTCTAACTGGTGTAAGGTGGTATCTCAATGTGGTTTTAATTTGAATCTCCCTGATGGCTAGTGATGGTGAACATTTTTTCATGTGTCTGATAGCCATTTGTATGTCTTCACTGGAGAAGTGTCTGTTCATATCTTCTGCCCATTTTTTGATATGATTATGTTGTGTGTGTGTTGAGTTTGAGAAGAAGTTCTTTATAGATCCTGGATATCAACCTTTTGTCTGTACTGTCATTTGATAGCCTCCTTTTTTTGGACAAGGATTGGTATCTTAGAGAAATTGTGAGTTTCCAGACATACACAGTTATTTTAGTGGAAATTTAGGAGCCAGCTAAGAAAGGAGTACACATTGCCAATGGCAAGCCTAGGGATCTCCCTACCACCTTTTGATCTGGTAGTATGCTGCAAAACTGGGTGTGTTGTTTGCCATATTTTGCTTTGTTAATAAGTGAAAAAGAAACATGGTATACTGAAAAGAGCTTTTGGGGCAAAGAGACCTGGGAGTGAATGCTTTCTCTGCTGCTCTGATAAGAATTACTTTCACTTAAAAAAAAAAAAAGAATTACTTTCACTTACTAAGTACCTCTTCTAGGAAAGACAATTTGTGGAAATTTTAGTTAATTTTTAGAAAATTCTGCAATATAAATGCTGCTGTTCTCTTTTTATAGATGGGAGGACTGAATTGAGCCTCAAAAAAAAAAAAAATCACTTTGTAGAAGTGTGACATAGCCAGTGTGGTCTGAATTTCAAACTGGTCCTCTGCATTTTATCCTTCTGGCTCCTGTCAAACTGTGTACTAATGATTGTACAAAACGGTTTACTTCACTGAGCTTTAGTTTCTTCCTTTGTAAAATGGTGGTAATATGATCCACTTTTCATGGTTTTTGTGAGGGTTAAATAAAAATATATCTATAGAATTTACCACAAATCTGTCAATAATAAGAATTCAAAAACTGATTGCTTTTATTTTAGCCATTTTATTTAGCCAACTGGTTGCTAAAATTTTAGCCAGCTGTATCATTACCTTTTGTTTGTAGAAATATTATTCAAACTATAAGCCACTTAATGTTTTAAAGAAACCTTGCAGTAGGCTACATTTTGCAGTAACCAATCAAATATTCACTTCATAGTGGGTAGTAACAGGCAGAGACTTTTTGATGCTACTTTATGTTTAACATGAACTATAATAAAAAATTATGTGGAATGCAAGTTCTTATTTATTTCCATTAAGAAAGTATCTTTAGATGTAATCTTATATAAGAGCCAGGTATTTTCAGAAAATCTGAAAAATAAACGTTTTCCTCACCAAATTTTATAACTTAAATATTGCTTTACTTGGCAGATTGCTGTTAAGCTTGTAGCTCTTGTGTCTTTAGAGAACATTGTGGAATCAGATCTCTGTTTCCAAGTCTACACACATATACTTGGTAAATTATAAATTTCAAAGAAAAACATGTGGAGTTTTACAGATCTGGAGAAATCTGAGAAGCATCATTTTGGTCTTTGTGAAACTAAATGAAATGTTCAGTTTCAAATAAGAAAAAGTTTTAAAGTGGTTAAGCATTTGCTTGTTTTCCAGTTGCATATCAAAAATTTTCATTAGGCCACTTTATTCATGTTTCTATGTTCTGTTTATAAAAAATCACAGACCTCCTTAAATCTTTCAAAATTTGCTATTTATGTATTTTTCTATATTTGTAAATTCAAAATTTGGCCCGTTTTAATATTGACACTTGGCAAATTAAGTATTCATTAAAAACTATTAGAAAATATGTTAAATGGATTCAAGGTAACATTAAGTATTCAACCCGTTTCTGAAACAGACTTAGGAAGACACACAGTGAACTTCTTGTCCCCAGATGCTGCACTGCATTTATATGTAAGTTTGTTCAATATTCTCTTAAACATATGTTTAAAGCATATGAATGACATCTCCTGTTCTGATGCTCAAGTGGAAATTTAGGGCTGATAAGGACTTCTCAGATCAGGAAATCCAATAGTTTTATTTAATAGGTGAAGAATCTGAGGGAAAAAAGAGGCTAAATTAGAATCACATAGCTAATTAAGCTATAAGCTACAACTAGAAACCAGGGTTTTTGGTTTCTCAGGTCTGTGTTGTTTCCAATATACTAGACCACCTCAGGCTTGGTAGCAAAACAGCAATTGCCTTCTTACCCCACTCTTCCTTTTGAATAATTTGGCAAATATTTTTATAATAATACAGACACACAATAAAGGTTTTCATATATAAAAACATGTGATTGAAGACTATTATGATATTTAATTCTGGTTATATTAAAAAAAAATAAAAGGGAAGGAAAGAATCCTATCACTGTAGAGCAACTTATATGTTTCCATGAAAATATTTCATTCAAAATGATGCTTCTGGGATGTGAAAATGGCAGAATAGGTGACTCCAAGAGACTCCAAGGCATCTCTATAGAAACAAACAAACAAATTGAGGAAAAACTATCAGAATCAACTTTGTCAGAATTGTGGAAAATAGTCAAAGGTTTACAGCGACAAAGCAAATGACAAATCAAGGAAAAGGCAATTTTAAAACAGTAGGAAAGATTTGTAGCAATTGTGCTTGCCCTTCCCCCCAAAACTGGTGTTGAATATGGCAGCCTGCAGGCCCAGTGCGGGATCATGGCTTCTGGTTCCAAAGGGATCAGACATACTTTTGACCTGTCTGGGGGCTATCCAAAGAGAAAGAACTGAAGCAAGGGATTTGGTTTTGTTGTATTTGACTTGGAACCTCTCAGGGCAGAAAAGCAGCTATACAAAAGAGAGTCTTTATAAACATTGTAAGGCAAATGAACAACCTGCTAGTGCCTGGAGCAAAAGATTACAGTTGAAAGGAGCTGCAGACTTGCCAAGAGCCTAGAAGAAGAAGTAGGAGAGAGTTTGTTTGGGAAATCAGGACACTGAAAAGCACTTACATATGCTTGAAATTTAGAAAGCCACATGCATGCCCAGGACAGGATGCAAGCATGGAAAAGACCGGAGAAGACCCTCAGCTTTCACCTCTGGTTGAGCTGTATGCTCCACATGAGCTGAAAGTGAAGGTTACAGCAGAGTATAAATGACCTGGCTAAGCCTTGAAGAAGTGTCTCAGCACAGAGCCAATTTGCAAACACCGAGACCGGTTTCCTTCCTTCCTTTCCTTCCTTCCCCTTCCTTCCTTTTTTCCTTCCTTCTTTACTTCCTTCCTTCCATTTTGGCTACAGGAATTCAAGAAAATCTCTGTCAAAACACTAGCTAACTACAAGAAAAATAAATATCCTAGAGACCACGTATAACTAAGAGACAGACTTATAAGAATAATTTAAGAGTCACTAACCAAACAACCACCCACAATTCCTAACAAGCACCAAAAACAAAACCTGGAGAGGGTTGGGGCAGAATCTGATTTTAAGAGTTACCTTATTATAATATTTAAATTTTCTAGTTTTCAACAAATAAAGATGAAGCACACAAAGAAACAAAAATGCATGGCCAAATCACAGGAAATATTTTTTTTTAAGATTTTGTTTATTTATTTGTCAGAGAGAGTGAGCACAGGCAGACAGGAGTGGGAGACAGAGGGAGAAGTAGGCTCCCTGCTGAGCAAAGAGCCGGGTGTGGGACTTTATCCCAGGACGCAGGGATCATGACCTGAGCCCAAGGCAGCTGCTCAACCAACTGAGCCACCCAGGTGTCCCTTCACAGGAAATATTAATAGCAACTGTCGCTTAGGAAGCATGGATAATGGACTTACTAGAAAACGACTTTAAATCAACCACCTCAAATATGTTTAAAGAGCTAAAGGAAAGTAAAGAAGTAAGAAATAAGGGAGTAAGAAATAAAGTAAGAGAATGATATCTCCTCAAATAGAAAATATTGATAAAGAGAAATTATAAAAGGAAGTAGAAAATCTGGAGCTAAAACGTATAACACCAAAACTGAAAATTTTACTAAGGGGTTTCAGTAGAAGAGCTGAGCAAGGAGAAGAATGAATCAGCAAACTGAAAGGTCAGTTGAAGCTCTTCAGTCTGAAGAGCAGGGGAAGAAAAAAATGAAGAAAAATAGACTCTCAGAGATCTATGGGAACCATCAAACATGCTTTGATGAGAGGGAAGATGACCAAAAGGGCCAGACACTGGTGATTAAAAGAAAGAAAGAAAATAATCTACATGCCCAACAAGACAACAACCTCCAAGAAAGATAAATACAAAGAGACCCACATCAGGACACATTATAAAGTATTCAGAGACAAAGAGAGAATCTTGAATGCAACAAGAGTAGTCACTTGCCATACATAGAAGGGATACTTAATAAGATTAGGAGCTGGAGGGCACCTGGGTGGCTCAGTGGGTGGCTCAGTGGGTTAAAGCCTCTGCCTTCAGCTCAGGTCATGATCCCAGGGTCCTGGGATCGAGCCCCGCATCGGGCTCTCTGCTCAGCAGGGAGCCTGCTTCCTTTCCTCTCTGGCTGCCTCTCTGCCTACCTGTGATCTCTGTCTGTCAAATAAATAAATAAAATCTTTAAAAAAAAAAAAAAGATTAGGAGCTGGTTTCTCATCAGAAACCACAGAGGGCCCCAAACCAGTGATAATACATATTTAAAGTGCTAAAAAAAAAAAAGCCCCTGTCAATAATGAATTCTATATCTTGCAAAGCTGTCTTTAAAAAATAAGAAAAATGTTAAAACATTTCCGGATAAACAAAGACTAAGGGAAATTTTTGCTATTATACCCGTCCTACAAGAAATGCTGAAGGAAGTCCTTCAGGCAGAAATGAAAAGATATTAGCTGGTAACATGAAACCAAATAAAGAATATTGACAAAGGCAGCTACAAAGATAAATACAAAAGTCAATGTTACTGTGTTTTTTTTTAACTCTGCCCCTTTTTTCCTGTGATTTAAAAGACAAAGCATAAAAAAAATAATAGACATATATTAATGGTACACAGTGTATACAGATGTAATTTGTGACAATACGAAGGAGGAAGGATGGAACTGTATAGGAGCAGAGTCTTGTTTATTACTGAAGCTAAAGTATTATTAATTCAAAATAGGTTGTTATAAGTTTAAGAAGCTAGCTATAATACCTGTATAGGCAGTAAGGAAAAAAATCCAAAAAATATACACAAAGAAAATGAAACAGGAATCAAAATAATGCAGTACAAAAATTAGGTAAACACAGAAGACAGGAATGATAGCGGAATTAGGGAACAAAAATGTATAAGACATGTAGAAAACAAATAGAAAAATGACAGAAATAAGTTCTTCCTTATCAGTAATCACACTAAATATAAATGGATTATACTGTCTAATTAAAAGGCTGTGATTGAAATTAGAGGAAAATGGTCAAAAGGTACAAAATTCTGGTTATAAAATAAATAAGTACTAGGGATATAATATGCGAATGATATAGCTAACACTGCTATATGATATCTAGAAAGAAGTTAAGAGATTAAGTCCTTTGAGTTCTCATCATAAGGATAAAAACGTTTACTTCTTTTTTTCTTTCTCCTGTATCTATATGAGAAGAGGAATGTTAGCTGAACCTATTGTGGTAATCATTTCACAATATATGTAAATTAAATCATGATGCTGTGTACCTTAAAATTACACAGTGATGTATGTCAATCATTTCTCAATAAAACTGGAACAGAAAAGACTGAAAGGCACTACAGTTAATAGCCTCAGTAACAACAACAACAACAACAACAAGAGGTGTGACTGGTAGAATAGTTAAAATAACATGTTTCAACCATTTGTATTTATAAGAGATTCACCTTAGATCCTCACACACAAATAGGTTTAAGAGATATTTCACATAGTAGTAATCAAAGGAGAACTGAGGCTATAATAATATCATACAAAATAGACTTTAAGTTAAAAAAAAAGGAGAAAGAAACAAAGATATTATATGTTGATAAATGGGCAATATATCAAGAAAATATGATTATAAGCATATATGTATCTAATATAATATAATGTTATATAAGTGTGTATGTATGTGTATATATATGTGTGTGTGTGTATATATATATATATAATATAATGTAGTATAACAGACCCCAAAGATATGAAGAAAAAATTGACAAAGTTGAAGGGAATAATAGATAGTTCTTTTTTTTTTTTTAATTGATAGTTCTTCAGTAATACTTGGAAACTTTAATACTTAATACCCCACTTTCAATAATGGATAGAACAACTAGACGGAAGACAATAAAGAAATGATGACTTGCATGACTGTATAAACCAATTAGACCTCATAGACATATATAGAAAACTCCACCCGAAAACAGTAGAACACATATTTCTATAAAGGGCACATAGATTTCTCAAGTGCACATGTTCTCTAGGACAAACTATATGTTAGCCCACAAAACAAGTCTCAGTTAATTTTAAAAAATTCACTCATGCACAGCAAAGGAAACAGTTAACAAAACCAAAAGACAACTGACAGAATCGGAGAAGATATTTGCAAATGACATATCAGATAAAGGGCTAGTGTCCAAAATCTATAAAGAACTTAGCAAACTCAACACCCAAAGAACAAATAATCCAATCAAGAAATGGGCAGAGGACATGAACAGACATTTCTGCAAAGAAGACATCCAGATGGCCAACAGACACATGAAAAAGTGCTCCATATCACTCGGCATCAGGGAAATACAAATCAAAACCACCATGAGGTATCACCTCACACCAGTCAGAATGGCTAAAATTAACAAGTCAGGAAATGACAGATGCTGGCGAGGATGCGGAGAAAGGGGAACCCTCCTACACTGTTGGTGGGAATGCAAGCTGGTGCAACCACTCTGGAAAACAGCATGGAGGTTCCTCAAAATGTTGAAAATAGAACTACCCTATGACCCAGCAATTGCACTGCTGGGTATTTACCCTAAAGATACAAACGTAGTGATCCGAAGGGGCACGTGCACCTGAATGTTTATAGCAGCAATGTCTACAATAGCCAAACTATGGAAAGAACCTAGATGTCCATCTACAGACGAATGGATAAAGAAGATGTGGTATATATACACAATGGAATACTATGCAGCCATCAAAAGAAATGAAATCTTGCCATTTGCGACGACGTGGATGGAACTAGAGGGTATCATGCTTAGCGAAATAAGTCAATCGGAGAAAGACAACTATCATATGATCTCCCTGATATAAGGGAGAGGAGATGCAACATGGGGGGTTGAGGGGGTAGGAGAAGAGTAAATGAAACAAGATGGGATTGGGAGGGAGACAAACCATAAGTGACTCTTAATTCACAAAACAAACTGAGGGTTGATGGGGGGAGGGGGTTGGGAGAGGGGGGTGGGGTTATGGATATTGGGGAGGGTATGTGCTATGGTGAGTGCTGTGAAGTGTGTAAACCTGGCGATTCGCAGACCTGTACCCCTGGGGATAAAAATATATGTTTATAAAGCTGTAAAAAAAAAAAAAAAAAAAAAAAAAAAAAGAAAAAAAGAAAGGATGAATACCCAACTTTTGTAGCAACATGGACGGGACTGGAAGAGATGATGCTGAGTGAAATAAGTCAAGCAGAGAGAGTCAATTATCATATGGTTTCACTTATTTGTGGAGCATAACAAATAGCATGGAGGACAAGGGGAGATGGAGAGGAGAAGGGAGTTGAGGGAAATTGGAAGGGGAGGTGAACCATGAGAGACTATGGACTCTGAAAAACGATCTGAGAATTTTGAAGGGGTGGGGGGTGGGAGGTTGGGGGCACCAGGTGGTGGGTATGGTAGAGGGCACGGATTGCATGGAGCACTGGGTGTGGTGCAAAAATAATGAATACTGTTATGCTGAAAAAATAAAAAATTAATCAAAAAAAAATAAATAAAAGAGCAGTTCTCATTAAAAAAAAATTCACTGAAAGTATCTTTTCAAATCACAATGGAATGAAACTAGATATCAATAACAAAAGGAAAACTGACAAATTCACAAATGTGTGGAAATTAAAAAGCATGGTCCTAAAAAACTAATGGGTCAAAGAAAACAAATGACAAATGAAACTAAAAGAAATTTTGAAATGAATGAAAATGAGACAAAACATACCAAAGCTTATAGGATGCAGCAGAATCAATAGTCAGGGTGAAATTATAGCTATAAAAACCTACAATAAAAACAAAGATCTTAAATCAATAATATAATTTTTCTCCTTAAGGAACTAGAAAAAAAAAAAGTAAGCTAAACCAAAGGCCATCAGAAGGAAGGAAATAATAAAGATTACAGTGACATAAACAAAATAGAAAATAGAAAACCAGTAGACTCAATGAAATTAAAAAATTGTTTTTTTGAAGTTTGACAAAATTGCCCAAACTGCAGTAAGTGGCCAGGTTAAAAATAAGGAAGACTGTAATTACTAAAATTGGGAATGAAAGTGGGGACATTATAACTGACCTTATAGAAATTAAGGGGGAAAAAAGGTGTATAAGAGAATACTATGAATAATGGTATGCCAAGAAATTAGATAACCAGGTGAAAATGGACAAAAATCTTAAAAACACACAAACTACCAGTACTAACCCAACAAGAAATAGAATATCTAAACAGGCTAATAATAAGTAAAGAAGTCAATAATTGGAACCCTCTCATTAAAGAAAAGGCCAAAACAAGATCACTGGAGGATTCCACCAGTTACTTAAGAATTCATGCCAATTCTTCTCACACTCTTCCAAAAGGCAGAAGAGGAGGTAATACTTCCTAGTTCATTTTATAAGACCAACCAGCATTGCCCTGATACCAAAACCAGACAAAGTCACCACACCACTAGGAAAGAAAACTACAGATGAGTATTTCTTGAAAATACTATCAAACTAAATCTAACAGCATATTAAAAACATATGAAAATCCCATTTTTATAAAGGTTTTATGTGTACCTGCAATATAGTTATAGTTGTTATTTTTCAACATGAGTGTAAATTTATTCACAATTATGCTATTACAATCTTCTGGAAACTTTTGTCAATTATGAGATAGTTTTAAACTGCTTCTATAATGATGGATTTATTACTTTACCCATATAGTTCTGGCAAGTTTTGATTCTATTTATTCTAACTTGTTGGCCACATAGGTTTAAGTTTTTGTATCTTTTTGGGGAAGTGAAACATTTATCCTTTTGTAGCAATAGCTTATACCTCTAATAATGCTTTTTGCTATTCTTTCTAATATTAGTATATCTCCATCAGCTTTTCTTTGTTCAGTATTAGCCTGGCATATCTTTTTCTGTACTTTAACTTTCAAACATAGCTGTATCCTTTTATTTTAGATGTGTCTCCTTTAAGAGATATATAACTGGACTTTAGGTTTATCCAATTTGATTTTATCAGTTTACAGTAGACTATATTGCTGTAAAAAATGTGTAGTAGATACAAAAAAGGTGTATTTATTCCTCATGTAATAGTCCTGACCCTCTCCACATGGCCAATTCCATAGGACCTTTTTTGCCTTCATGTCAGACAGTGAAAGATAAGAGTGTGAAAATACTCATGTGGGAGATTTCTGTGGGAAAGTCCTGAAAATGGTACTTATGCTCACATTTCATTGGCTAGAAAATAATCAACAACATAGACCTGAACGCATTTGCAGTCTTTTTGTACTCAAGAAGAAAGGGAGAAAGATTTTGGTGAGCCTTCAGCAGTCCTCACTATAATGATAATCTGATTCTGATCATTTTGGTCCATTTATATTTATTATGATTACAAATAGTTTTCATTTCATTTCTCTCCTGTCATTCTGTGCTTTCCATTTATCCTTTTTCCTAAAACTTTTTCCTCTTTACTTTTTGTGTTTATTTTTTCCTATTTCTTTGGAAGTTGTGTTGTACTCTACTTTTTTGGGTTTTTTTCTCTTATAAAATGGTACTAAATATTTTATTCTCCTCCCAAACAATATTATGACCATAGAATGTTTTAAATCTTATCTCTATCCAAGTGTTATTCTGATGTTATCCCCATCTTAAATGTGATTACTCTCCAAAGTCTTTATCTTTTATTTACACCCTTAAATTCACACAATTTTCACTATTTTCTCTGAAAAATACTTTCTTAAAGTGTTTGCTCACATTTGAAACAATCTCTTTGCTCATCTTCTCCCCCCACCTTTTGTCTCTCAGGCCTTTGTTTGGAGAGTTGTTTTTTTCTTTTTAAAGTTCACCTTTTTTTTTTTTTTATTTAAATTTTTTTATTTTTTTCAGCATAACAGTATTCATTATTTTTGCACCACACCCAGTGCTCCATGCAATCTGTGCCCTCTACAATACCCACCACCTGGTGCCCCCAACCTCCCACCCCCCACCCCTTCAAAATTCTCAGATCGTTTTTCAGAGTCCATAGACTCTCATGGTTCACCTCCCCTTCCAATTTCCCTCAACTCCCTTCTCCTCTCCATCTCCCCTTGTCCTCCATGCTATTTGTTATGCTCCACAAATAAGTGAAACCATATGATAATTGACTCTCTCTGCTTGTAAAGTTCACCTTTTAAAATTTCCTTCAGTGGGCAATTTTCCGAAGTTCATTTTAAAATTTATTTCATTAAACATCTGTAGTTACATTTCTGGTTTTTAACTGTTGCACAGTAACTTCATTTGTCCCTTCCTCATATAAATATAGGTGGAAGTTTTGTGCGGGGGGAAAAGGCAGAGGTAAGAGAAAAATGTAAAACACTATTATTCTAGCATTCACCCCCAAAGTACTTTCATCCATATTTACTTTTCATTTCCACGTGTCTTGAGATAGTAGAGTATAGTAATTAATGGGACACAAGCTTTGCCCTCAGACAGTCTTGTTTTGAATATTAGATCTGCCATTTACTATTTGTATTAATGGGAAAATTACTTGATTTCTCAACTTCATTTACGTCATCTTTAAAATACAGATTGTAGTACTAAACTTATGGAGTAGCTGTGGGAGGTTAAATGAGATCATGTTTTCAGAATGTTGCAGAATATCTGGCAGAAAAAAAATAGCTACCATTTATTGAGTACTATGATGAGGACAAAGAGGATATAAAAAGTCTTTCTATATCATCAAAGATTTAATTCACTGGAACATTAGTGATCTTACTTTACCATAATTGTAGTATAATTAAATTTCCTGAGGTTTATGTGTCTCGATCTCATTGTTTTAAATGCTCCTGGTAGAAAAATTTAGGGAAAAGCAGGCCACCTTGAATTCCAGCCTCACAATGGAGAATTCACCCTTACGTTCATTTGAGGGCATGCAATCTACAAAGGAGCTATACTTGAATTGTTTTTTTTTTTTTTTACTGATAATGTCAGAATTCTATCTAAAACAACAAGAAATGGCACTGATATTTTACTGGTGTATAGCTTTTTTTTTTTTTTTTTTTTTTACTACATTCTCTTTTTTTGTTTTTTGTTTTTTTATTGAGTTATAACTTAAAGAGAAAAAAATCTTAAGTGTATAGCTCAATGTTTTTACTTTGTGTACATTATAGAATATAAATGAAAATATAGGTCATTCTCAGAATATCAGAAGATTTTTTTTCATGCGTCCTCTCAGTTATTATTCCGTAAAGGTAATGATTCTTTTATTTTCTAGAAATAGATTAATTTCTCCTATTTTTGAATTTAACATGAATTAAGTCACACAGTATGTACTCATTTTATCTATGAGATTTTATTCATGTTGTTATGTTTATTCTTTTACATAGTTGTGTAGTGTTCCATTGTATGACTATATGATTATATTTTCTACTTGATGGACATTTGAGTTATTTCCAGTCTTAGACCATTATATTTATTGTATTAATTAACTGATTCCAATATGGCCAGAATCCTAAGTTAAAAATATTTTTTACTCATACCACGCTTATTTTTTACTCACCAACCGCTGTCCATTCCCCCATGCCTTTGCTTATACTGGTTTACTTCCTAACAATATCTTCTCTTCTTTCCTCTGATTTTCTAAATCTTAACTTATGCAAAGTTCAATCCAGGTTCAAGTCAAATATAAGAGATTGATGATTATGAACATGGAAAGGGCCAAGACTATTTACCATGAAATTGTTTCTAGTGCCAGGTATGTACTCATACAGTCATATCATCGTTATAATCATCTTCAACATGACTAAGGAAATAGTGAGACTACTCTATGTAGAACACAGAATGTCATGTTAGGTAGTATTAAAAAAAAAACATAAAAAATAAACAAACAAAAAAGAGGCCTTTCCTCCAGAAGATTACAACATACATGGAGAGATAGATCAGGTATACTGCTATTGATTGTGTACGGGCTGAAGACATATGACATACAGTAAAGTGATTTAGAAATTGAGAATAAGGAATAAGGGAGGGGTTTGAGAGAAATCATTAGAGAGGGTTGTGGGAGCTGGAGCCTTATGAAAAATAAGGAAAAATAATTGAAGAAAGTGGAAAGAGCACAATTGAGGTTAGTACTGTATGTCATGCCTGGGAAATCTTGGATCGACTAAAGAGATTTTGGAGGGAAGTAGTGAGAGACGAGGTTGGAAAGAAAACTAGAATTTTTTTTTAAAGATTTTATTTAGTTATTTGAGAGAGAGAGAGAATGAAAGAAAGTATGAGATGGGAGGATGTCAGAGGGAGAAGCAGACTTCCCGAAGAGCTAGGAGCCTGATTCAGGACTCAATCCCAGGACTCTGGGATCATGACCTGAGCTGAAGGCAGTCGCTTAACCAACTGAACCACCCAGGAGGCCCTAGAATTTGGGTTTTTAAGAGACTTGTATGTCAGGTAGTTAGAATAAGCTTTATCATTGAGGAAGTGGAGAAATATTAATGGCATCAGTCAAGAGAGCATTGGGAATGATATCACATTTTTTTGCCGCAACATAAATATATAGGATTCACATGCAGGGTGGGTTGGAATGGGTAAAAGTGAGGTCTAAGGAAAAATGATAAAATGATCTATGTAAAAGATATTGAAGGTCTATAAAAGAGTGTTTTTGGAAAAGAAAGTCATTTTACACTAAAAGAAGTCATGTTTAGTAAATGACTAATGTGAGGAGGGAATAAAATGATGAACTCAAGCATCACCCCCACCTATTACTGGTAGACTAGAAGTGTACCAGTAATTGAATTGAATCTCTAGGAGGAAATACTAATCTTATGACACATAATGATATTGATATTAGATATGTTGAATTTAGGGTAACACATGAAACCCAGATTGTCAAGCATAGCAGGTAATTAAGGAATGAGACTAATAGTAAGGACTGTGGTTAGAGCTGGCATTATATGGATAATCCACAATGATGTTGGAGCCAAAGTTGTGCAAGGGCATAAAAGCAACAATGGGGTGGGGTGAGTAGGTAAGAACAAAACTGGCAAAAGGTCCAGTATTTAACCTTCAGGAAGTATATCAGTGAAAGAAACAGAGAAGGAAAAATCTTTTACTTACAAAGAACTAATGCTGCCCTGAAAAGTACATTACTTACAACTGCACCTAGTTTGTGTACCGGAAAAATATGACTCACATTTTTTCCCTACATTTTCATCACATTTCTAAAAGGGAGGTATTTTTCATGTTTTTAACAGCACCAGAACCTCTGACATTAAGAAATTTCTGACATGTTAAATTTTAAAGGTAAGGTCTTTAATTCTTCAATACTTTAATTTTTTTTTATTTCTAGTCTTGTTTCATATCCATGTTGCATTCGATTTCCTTATTTTTCATGGAAAGGAGAAACAGGAGCTGGAGCTGAAAAATGCATTTTATATAATCCAATTGATTTTAAACTCTGCCTTTTGATAGGTAGTGAGAATGCCTTAACAGCACTGCTATGGAGTTCTCTAATTTGTTTTTTGCAGCTTCATGCTGCAAGCAATTTGTCACCTAAAATTCTAATAGAACTTTCATATATTGAAATGAGAGATGGAAGCAGCCTTGTAGATCATCATGGTTATGGTAGGACAGACTTTTAGACAGGGACTTATAAAATTTTAAATTGATCCTACATTTGACCTTAGACAAAAAGTCAAAAATGAACAACTAGGTACTGCAGTCACATAAAAGGAAATATCTCATCAGCAAACAATAAATCTGTTCTTTAAATGCCAGTTTTAACAGACCCATGTAATGCTTGAAGGCAGATATCAGTCAAGTTTAAGGTCTCTGTCAAATAGCAAAAAGGAATTCAATATTCAACTTTCCTAAAATATGTTGTTCTAGAACATGAAATTCATTGATATTTTTATTTGTAGCAATAAAGTAATTGTATACCTCTATTAATACAACTATAGGAAAATTGGGAATTTTACACATCAACAACTGAGAGATACCATTGTTTTGAATCTGCAGTTAAATCTTCACAAACTATCACAGGGCAATCAACATTTGAATGGCCATAATCTCTATCAAATAATAAATTCTATCAAATAGCCAGATAAGTAAGAATACATGTTTTCCAGGGTTCCTTATGCTACAGAATGAACACAGGCATTTAGATAATAATTACCCTTAATTTCTGCAGATAGAGTAATCTAGTAGATTAAAGAAAGAAAAATCTAGTAGGTCTTCATTCAGATGGCTCCAGGTGGAATTATAACCTGCAGAAGTTATGATCCTCACTTTCCAAGGCTGTAATTTAATAAAGCCTATCTGCCACTTTGTTGTGAAAATAAAAAGATGATACATGAGAGTTAACAGGATCTAGTAAGAGCAGTAGTTGCTTTTACTGCTGTGCTTTAGAAGTTTCTCAAATTTAGACAGCAATGGATGCATGTGAATACACAGAAGCATTCAACAACAGAATATGATGATCATACTCATAAACATGTTTAAATTGTAGGCATCTATTCATCCCTATACATCGCAAAATTGATCTCTTCTAGAAGTAGTGAACAAAGGTAATCAGTGGCACTATAGATTTAGATAAAAGTGAGTTACGTAATGGGTCTGGCTATGTCATCATTCTGGGGAAGCTTACAAAGGGTATGAGGGTAATGAAAATCAGATCCTACAATAGGCAGCTAGGACTGCAGTACAAAATAACACAGACCGGGTGGCTTAAACAACAAAATTTAATGTCTCATAGTTCTGGAGGGTGGAAAGACTGAGATCAAGGTGCTGGCTGATTTGATTCCTGATGACTCTCTTACTGGCTTGTAGACAGCCACATTCTTGATAGATCTTCACACTGCCTTTTCTTGGTGTGCTCATGTGGGGGCTGAGGATGGGTAAAGTGGGCACAAGGAGAGTTCTGATTGCTTTGTCCTCTTATAAGAACACCAGTTATAGTTGATCAGGGCCCCCCTTATTACCTCATTTAATCAATTATCTCATTATAGGCCCTATCTCCAAATATAGTCACTTTGGGGATTAGAGCTTCAATATATGAATTTGGAGGGGACAAAATTCAGTCAAGATAAATGCCAAGTGTTGAACAAGGAGGGTGTTTCAGGACTCCCAGTGATGTTTGAGGAAAATGTTCAGGGAGAGGTATCAGTAGTTTTAGATGATGAGATCTGAAATTGCTTGTTACCCAAATTGCTAAAAGTTACTTGAAAGTGCCTGAGTTTGTATGATGTAATAGTGAAAAATTACATATGTAATAGAGGACCAGCCAATATGATAGAAAAGATGGCAGATTGAGCCTGGTGGACTTAATGCCTAGTAAAATAAGAAATAAGATTGTGATGTGGGTAGCATGATCAGAAAGGCAACCAGAGGAGGTTTGCATAGCAGTATTAATGAAGGAAATGAGGCTGGGGGTGGATGGGGATGCTGAAAAGGAAGACAGAATGCTTAGATTAGAAATAACCTAAATATTTTTTGACATCTGCAATAATAGTTCGTGAATTGTTTCCAGCTTTCACTCTTCCTCTGTAATAGTGAGCCGCCCCTACGACTGATGGAGTCTACTTCGCCGCTCTCTTGATTTGGGGCTTAGTCATGTGACTTATCTTTCCCAGTGAAATAAGAGAAGACATGTCACAGAGATACCTGTACTTGCTGGTTTTAGGTTGGCTCCCTGTGTTCCTTCTCTGCCAAGAGAGAAGAAAAGAGAAAAGCATGTCCTGTGTAGCCACTGGTTGAAGAATGAGATACTGGAGCACATTTTAACCACAACATAGCCCAAAGTAGAGCTCTCCTAGCTCAACTCCAGACCCATGAGAAAGGAAAGGAAATTTTAGTTTCTGGGGATTTTGTCTACTCAGAATTATCACAGCAGAAATGGCAGACTAGTACATTATGGTTGTAGATACACATTAATATTAATAAATAAATGTATTGAGATACCCAATTAGATTATAGTGGCAATGAAAAGAAGTGGTAGATAGTAGGCCCTCAAAAAATATTTGCCAAATTGGTACATAAGGGACGAAAGTCAACTTAGACTCCAGCAATATACTAAGTATACTGACTATGACAAGCCTCAAACTATTCTTGGTTTCATGATTGTGTGAATGCTTAATAAATCTTTGTTAAATAGAAAGGCCTGTGGTGAGTTTACAAAATTGAGAAACTGTCCAATAATGTGAATAGTCTTTCTGAATTCCTACCTCACTACTGTTTGCATCCCATAAGAAAAATTAGAATTAATCACCTTAAAACTTAAAAAGAAAAAACCCTTCTCCTTAACAAGATTATAAAGTAGGCCAATTTCCTACTTTCCTTTAGCCTTACCCTTTATATAAACTAAAAGTATGTGGTATGTGCCTATTTTGGACACTTGACTGGTGAAATGATATGTTGCTATTGACTGGAGAAATACTTGAAGCATAGTTACCTGTGAATTTTGTAATTCTACAAGATTTCTTTTATTCTTCACCCTGGTATACTTACAAATGACAATGTACAAGTAAATCATCTTAAATGTTTAGCAGGTTGAAAGATCTACTTTACATTACAGAAAGAGAAAGATTTGAGTACCATTATAGAGAAGGTAGACATAAGCACACATAGCACAATGATGTATAACGTTTCTCCTGAATAGTTACACGGGACAAATCACACCTATTTCATGCCATCAAGAAAAGTGCTTTACAGAGTAGTGGAGAAGAGCATGGTAGAACTGAATGATATGGCTGAATTGATACTGAGTTCTTTGTTATAAACGATATTACTCAGTTTCCTTATAATCATAAGGGAAATAATAATAATAAGTAAAAATAATAACCCATGAATTTGCAAAATGAGAGGCATGTTCTAATACTGGAAGGATGTGAAATTATTCTCCAAGTGTGACTAAGGACCACATGCACTTTGATTATGAGGCTATTTCCTGATTACCACTCTAGAATTAATGTTTTAGAATATTTGGAGATGGGACAAAAATGTGCATTTTAGCAAATTTCCCAGACGACTTAATGCATTTTATCATTTGAGAAGAAACAATTCAGGGTGAATAACTGTAGAAATGGTAGAAAAAGTGAAAGACAGCTCTAGGAAGGAGGGTACCTTTTGAGGAAAGTGGCCTAAAGGAATGTGAGAATCATGAAAACATGAAATACTCTTTCTAAACTCAGTAACTGAGAAGTTTTTAATGGAAAATCCTAACTATAAATAAAGTAGTAAATAAAGAATATTTTAAAGAGTGGGTCTTTATAAGGCAAATATTTCTTTTTGGCTACAGTCCAACCAGAAATAATAACTGTTGGGTTTATTTCCCCATTTATATTAGTCAGAGTTCTCCAGAGTAACAGAACCAATAGCATATATAAAACGGAGATTTATTATGAGG
The DNA here is from genome assembly GCF_902655055.1 of Lutra lutra. Lineage (NCBI taxonomy): Eukaryota > Metazoa > Chordata > Mammalia > Carnivora > Mustelidae > Lutra > Lutra lutra. The sequence goes on from NC_062289.1 coordinate 15,471,217, forward strand.
AATTGGCTCATGTGGTTATGGAGGCTGAGTCCTTCCGTGATCTGCCATCTACAAGCTGGAGAGCTAAGAAAGCCAGGGTATAATTCAGCTCCAGTCCAAAGGCCTGAGAAGCAAAATAGCCAATGATGTAAATCCCAGTCTAATGACAGGAGAAGATGGGATGAGATTTCCCAGCTCAATCACTAAGACATGAAAAAAAAAGGGGGGGGGGATTCGTCCTTCCTCTATCTTTTGTTCTGTTTAGGCTCTCAAGAGATGAGATGATGCACACCCACGCTGAGGAAGTCCACTGAGTCCACTGATACAAATGCTGGTCTCATCTGCAAACACTCTTAAAGGCACATGCAGAAATAATGTTTAATCTGGGCACAGATTATAGCCAGTCAAGGTGACACATAAAATTAACCATCACAGATTCAGTGACATAAGGGCAACAAACAATGTCATTACATCTTCTAAAAATGTCCAAAAGTATTGTATATAGCCACCTAGTTCCTTGCTTCTCATGAGGGTTTGACTAGGACTTTCCAATGCATACCTCTACAACAGTTAATGCCATAGACCATCAACGCTCTCTTTACTACTAGAAATAAAGTCATTAGGATCTTTAAATCTAACCAGATTAATGATTTAACTACAGAAACCCCAGAATCAATTCAGAAAAATTTTGTTCCTCTAGACCCTACTTCTGCTACCAATCTCTGTCTGTTTCGGCTATAGTAACAAAAATACGATGGCCTAGTGGGGCTTAAACAGTAGACCTTTCTTCCTTGCAATTCTGGAGGCTGGGTTGTCTTAGATCAAGGTGCTGATAGGTTCAGTGCCATCTTCTTGCTGTATTCTCACATGACAGAAGGGTGAGGGAACTCTCTGGAGTCTATTAGAAGGGCACTGACCCCATTCATGAGGGCTCTACTCTTATGACCTCATCGCCTCTCAAAGCCTTCACCTCCTTGTTTCATCACATTGGCAGTTAGGGTTTCAATGTATGAATTTTGGAGGGACAAAAATATTCAATCCGTAACACCATCATTATTCTGAGTATTAAATTAATCATCAAATTTTCTTGATTATAACTCTGAATTTCTACATTATGGGCTCTCTCTTCTTCATTCCCATGGTTATTGCTTTCATTGAGGCTCTCAGTGACTCATCTGGACTATTATGGTAGCCTCCTGACTAACTGACTATGGTTTTCCTCTTCATCAACTACCTAGTGTGCTATAGGAGTGCTTGTTGTGGGATGAACTATGCACCCCCTGCCAAAAAATATATATATGTTAAGATGAGGTCATCAGGGTGATCAGTATCACTAGTGTCCTTATTGGAAGAGTGACATTTGAACACGGATGCAGAGACACACAGGGAATTCTATGTGATGGGAGAGAGAATGGTTTGAGTCAAACACAAGTCGAAGTATGTCAAGGATTGCTGGTCAACCACCAGAAGCTAGGAGAGAGAGAGGCATGGAACAGATTGTCTCTGAATCCCCAAGAAGGACCCAATCCTGCTGACACCTTAACTTCAGACTTCAGGTCTCCTGGACCATGAGTGAATAAATTTCTGTTTTTTTTTAAACCATTAAGTTTGTGGTATTTTGTTACAGCAACCTTAAGAAACTAATGCAGTTGTCTTTCTAAGACTAAACTTAATTATGTATTTTCTCAAAATTTTCCAATAGCTTCCTATAGTATATAATATAAATGCAAAAGTCACAAGTCTGTTGGTTTTCATGTCATACCTATTAAATCAGTCCCCTCTCCTCTTTCATTTATATCAAACTATTTGTCCTTCTCTGATTCTGACCCTTGTTCTCATTCTGCCATCCCTTTGCACATACTGATCCTCATAGCAGACATGTGAGCCTCGCTGCTGAAACAAATCCATCTGGAAGCATCCTTATTGAAGTATTAATCCAAGTGACACTTCCTGTCAGCATTGTTCTTGACCTCTCCCTGTCCCAACATAGTCCCAGGTGATCCCTTCTCTCTTTTTAATTGCATCTTATAAATATCTCCACTTTAGCATTTAACAGATTTTATCATAAAGGTCTGAAAATGTGGCTGTTTTCCCCATTAGATGACAAAGTCCTTGAAGTAAGGAACTTTATCTTTATGTTCGAGTGCTCAATGATTCAAGTCATGTCTGAAGCATAGTAGGCTCTCAATGGCCATTTAAAAAAAATGAATGAACAATAGGGCACCTGGGTGGGTCAGTGGGTTAAAGCCTCTGCCTTCAGCTCAGGTCATGATCCCAGGGTCCTGGGATCGAGCCCCGCATCGGGCTCTCTGCTCAGTGGGGAGCCTGTTTCCCTTCCTCTCTCTCTCTCTGCCTGCCTCTTTGCCTGCTTGTGATCTCTGTTTGATAAATAAATAAAATCTTAAAAATAAATAAATAAAATGAATGATTAAAGGTATTATGGATTAAAAGAGATTTTATCATTATCATCACAGGGGAGAAACTGAATTTCTACCAATGGGTGTCTCTGTATTTAATATAGAAGGTAAAAATAACATTGAATTTGTCCTTTTAATGTGTCTTTCCCGTTGCCTTTTTTTTTTTTTTTTTTTAAAGCTGGTTAAAATTACCATCACCTACACAGGGCTTACAGGTAATAAGTATGGACTGCTGCCATGACATCTCAGCCAACTGCACTCTGCTCTCTATCTCCAGCCCTTTATGATCTTTAAAAGATCATCATTCTGATTTACAAAAGGAAAAAAAAGTGTTTCTGGTAGCTTTCCTTAGCATTCCAGAAAGTATAAGTATTGATGGAAGAACACATAGTTCTATGCTTTGCTGTACCTTAGTTTGCCCTCAGTTGCTTTATTGAAATGAGCTATGTGACATCACCCTGATTCATGTGCACTCAAAATTAGCTTAGTTTTAAAGTTATTAAATGTGGTAATTTTGCAACTGAGCTGGAGCCAAATAAAATTATTTTAGTACAGTACAAAATGAACCTCTTAAAAAGCACCAGTGGTAGAAAGGGAAGTTTAAAAAAAATTACCTAATCTTGAAAGATTCCTTAATTTTCTAATTTTCTGTAAGGTCTTATGAAAATAGATAGATTTAGATGATAGGTAGAGAGATGAGTAGATAGATGGATGAATAAATAGACACACAGATAGATGATAGATAGATGGGTAGGTAATACACAGACATATACATATACTTAATTACTTACACAAATACTGAATCAGTGTTGTGAATAAGAGAGAAGGGCAAGATTCCAATTCAAGGACCATATGCCTTGTTAAGTTTCCCCTCTCTTAATTTTCTTTTCATTGCTCGTTCTCATACTGTGGCTCTTAGAGAGTGAAACAACTTGTGATCTGGAAAAGCACTAATGGAAAGCCTAACAGATGGATAAGTGTGCTCTAGGATGAGCTTCGCACTGATTCAGAGCTGCCGTCACCCCCTGTCCTGGTTCTGTCCCCAGCGGCTCCCAACAGTGTGCACCTGTAGGTTGCTGGCAAAGCTCTTTTGACTACCGCATGAGAGACGCCCTTGCTGACTGGCTAACCTTCTCCCTCTGTGCAAGGTTTCCCTCTGTGTGCATTTTGGTTATTTCCCTCCTCCCTTATTTGAATTTGGCTGTGCTTGTTGTTATAATTAGTTTACAAGTGTGTGTGCCAACAGCACGCTACCTCTTTACATTTCCTAAATACCTTGCGTATTCCAGCTTTGGGAGGCAACTGCTCCAGCTACCCGTGGTGGTAAAACCCTAAGGAGCAACTTGGAGACTATCAGGTATGGATTGGTGATGGCTTTTTTTCTGTTTGCTTATTGTTCTATAATGATAGGATGTTGTAATAGAAGCAGACTCAGAATCATGTCCAACTTTGGCCGTTTACTAATGTGGAAACTGGAGTTTGGAAAAGATAAGCAATGTCTTCAAGTTCACAGAGTCAATTTTATCTTTTGCTTAAGCGACCTCTTTGAAAGGGATTGTGCTTCTTAGCGTTGAATAATCTCAAGGAAGGCTTCCCTTACCACCTTCTCTCGTTTCTAATGCTTTACCCCCCAAAACTGGATTGGTTTCCTTATTGAGTTTGAAAACACCCTTTTGCTAACACAATTGCTATCATTGTGTTTGCATATTGAGTTACAACTGCATGTTTCTAATGTATTTCTCTTAACTATACGGTCCTTCAGGGCAAGGACCCCGTCTTACTTCTGGAATCTTAAGTCCCTGTGATAGTAGGTACCCAATAAATATTTGTTAAATAAATTATTAAACAATGACTGTCTAGAGAAAGAATGAATAAATGGCTGATAAAATAGATGAATGAATAAGTGAGTGAATGAATGAATGAATGGAGAAAGAGCAATAACCTGTTGTTCTTACCTTCTTCTTAGAGGATTCGCCTTATGGGAATTAACCTCATGCTCTTGGGACCTCATCCAGCTTTACCTTTCTTTAGCTGAAAGACATTTGCAAGCTGGGTTTTAAAAAATCTGATTAAAAATCCTTTACCTCAGGATAGATATCACGAAGAACTTATTTCTCTTCCTAGCTCACCAATTCTATCACATTTTCATCTGTCCATGAATAAAGATGAAAAAATATGGTACTTACCCAAGGATAATTTCAAGGTAGCTTTAAGTACATGATAATCGGATTGTTTTTGGTCACTTCATCAAGTATACTTTGTGTTGCTGGCCCTATAAAAAAACATTCATTTTGTTAACACTAGAATGTTCTTTTCTGAGTTACAATAATAAAATAGGTGTTTTCAAATGTCTAGACTCATGGTAAAATATATGTTACCTCTTGGTCAGTAGTAAGGATATGATCATGTGTCTCTTCAACATGATTAACACCAATATTTGTTGGGAGTCTGCTCTGTGCAGGAACTATGCTGGGTCCTAGTAAGATGATTAAAAAAACGAGATTCAGAAAACCCAACTTTAACCTTATTCTCAAAGTGCATACAACTCACTCTTACTGTATTTGGTCAAGCTAGAAAGGCCCAAATTCCTGTATCTACCTAATGTAAGTTATCTAATAAATTATGTATTATATTATATCATATGCATACATTTAAACACACACTCGGAATATACCTAAGTAGTCGTGATTTATCATTTTGACAAAATGATAAAATTTATCATTTTGATAAATCATAAAAATTTCATTGATCAATGAAAAAAAACTTTTTAAATATTTCTAATGCAAATGATTGATACAACTCATGCTGGAAATTATATTTACCAACTAAAAGATTAGGTGCAAAGAACTCTCAGACAAAACAATTTCAGTATTTAAGAAAAACTTAGTCAATTGCCCTATAATTCAAACAATTTGAAAAGTGGTGGAAAATTCAAACTCATAAAAACTGCTGTGGAAGTTAATAAAGGTGCATGTTTCTTTGTGATGCTCTCTACGTGAGGTAACACATGCAGTATTCATGTGGAAATAGTTTAGTAGAGATCAGTGATATGGAGCAGTCAGAGCCGAATAATACTTTTTTTTTTTTTAGAAGCACAAGATTTACTATGGGCAGTACTTGGAGACAATTTACAGCCTAAAAGTGGTTTGTTGGTGGTAAGAAAACCTCTAACAACTATTGAGGAAGTGCGGTGGAAACATACTGCACTCCATCCACTTTCCATATTAGCACAGTATGTTATAAGGGGCTTACATGCCTTGGAATCCCACGGGTTTTCAAAATTTGCACCTTTGTCACAGTTTACACCAAGAGCAAATGAAAATATCTCTAATTTTCTAACAAGAGATGAGAATGCACTAAAAGATGTAAAGTTTGGGATAAGCATATTCATCAGTGACATGGCCCATCACTAACCTGACATCAGAACTCACACTGCAGCTTGCAACTGATATGAAATTAGACAGAAGTCTGCAAAACTCCAATCTCCTTTTCATCATCAGGAGCAGGTGTTTGGAGTCAGTGTAAATCAGTGCAGTTTGGATGTGTAGAAGCAAGACATCAGGGATGGAGTGGGCCACCTCTCCTATGCTTCAGGCCTGATGCAGAGCTCAGGGGCTCAACTTTGGCCAAATCATCTCTTTCTTCTCTTCCAATCCATAAGACTATCTAGCACTCTCATTCCTGATGCTTTTCATCCCGTACTCTAATGGTGAATAATGCATTTCCTACACAGTATTATTGGCAAGTCTAAAGGCACGTATTTCCTAATTTCTTAGTTGTGATGGCAGTAGGTACTTGAGAAAAATTCAGAAAGAGTGACAACTCCCTATAACATGGGAGTACTCTGCAGAGTACAAAAATAAACGTAAACATTTAATCCAGCATTTTATTGGTGTAGGTGTATCCATGCCTTGGATTAAGATGGGCATGTTTAAGGGGGCACCTGGGTGGCTCAGTGGGTTAAAGCCTCTGCCTTCAGCTCAGGCCATGGTCTCAGGGTCCTGGGATCGAGCCCCGCATCTGGCTCTCTGCTCAGCGGGGAGCCTACTTCTCCCCTTCTCTCTGCCTGCCTCTCTGCCTACTTGTGATCTCTGTCTGTCAAATAAGTAAATTAAAAAAAAAATGGGCATGTTTATATAAATTTTCCATTTCCCTCCTTCCTGTTGAGTGATTTTATGTGTGACTTACATTTAACTGTGCAAGTATTCATGTATAGTATTGAGAGTAAAATTTTTATGTAATTATTTGATATTCCTCTACCTCATACCTTGAGATCTCAAGATTTTTTATTAAATGGAAAAGGAGGGCACAGATTAGCAAGACTAAGTTTTGTGGTCTCTGGTTTTTCAGTCCTGTATAGAACCTGAAATTATTTATGAACATTATTTTTTTATATCTTCCAAAAATGAAGATGGCTAAAAGATTAGCCAAGAAACTAACTATATTAACAATACAAAATGATGTTAGACGATATAAGAAAATTAACAAGTCGATTGTCCCCTATTTCCAATACCTCCAGGAGACAGACTCCGTCAAAGGAGAGTCTTAGTTTCACTATCAACAGTTCTGATCATTTGTAGCCCAGTGGCTGACCCATTATATGGCTTAGTCTTTCTATCTTTCAGTCAGTTAATTAATCTAAATATCTATGTATCCATCCATCTGTGTCTTTCTATCCATTCATATGTTTCTGTTGCACTCTTGAATCTGCTGACAAGTTTATATTCATGTTTAGTGAAGCCACTGGTGCAAGTGACTTTCAATTCTATTTTTCCTTTTTTATGAATTAGTACTGAACATTTACTTGGTGAAGACCTAGTTTTGAATTTTCTTATAACTTTAATTTTTGGAAGTGTAAAAGAAGTAGTGAGAAAAGGGACATACATTATGAAGTGATTTGGTTATGGACACGTAAGTAAAAAAGAGAAATTACTAACCCTTTCCTACATAGAGTCCTGTGTTTGTCCTTGGGTCATAGCAGTCAGGTTGGCAATATAAGAGGTACAGTTTTTTTCTACTGCTTTGTTATCTGCTCCATTGAATCACACTAATTCCTTGGTTTCAGGTGTCTTTCATTGGATTTCAAGGGGGCATGATGTAATGTAAAAAGTGTAACATTTGAATTAAGAGAATCTTACTTCACATTTGACTTCACCATATACTCAACTTAGGTATAATGTAGAACATACTTTTTTGAGCTCTGTTTTCTTATATATGAAACAGTGATACAAAACTAAAAATGTATATGTTATATATATGTAGATGTATGTAGATCTATCTATAATATATATAGATATATTATATATCTCTATCTTTCTATCTATATGTTAATTTGTAGAATTGAGCACCAGATATAATTTAAAATTATCTTCTTGACTATGATCACCAGCTACAATGTTGAAAGTGCTTCCCCCAAAAGAAATATAAAATTGGTAAATTTTTCAAAAATAACAATTTTAGGGCACTGGAAATTGACCAGAGGTGGACAAAAGAAATTTAGTGTTTTTTTTTTTTTTTTTTTAATAGCTATGTCTTTGGGTAAGAGCACTGTGAATCTGTGGACTTGGACTTCTTTTCTGGGGTTGTCCCATCCCCTAATCCATAGCTCATTGGTGAGAACAATGGTTTTACTAACATATTTCTGGATGCAAAAGCTATCTGTTTTGTTTCTAGAGAGGGTAGATTTGATTTATAATGGAAGGCAAAAACCTGTAACATTGTGAGCTACTGTGACAAACAGAAAAGAAATGGAGGAAACCTACAACTTTGTTAGCCTGAGGTTGTTGTCTCAGTTGGGGTGCTTAGCAGGATAACCAAGAATTTAATAGAGATCCTAGAGATAAGAGAGCCACAGATGAACTAAATCACTTCTCCACATATCCCTGCCTGTCTAGGAAACTACATGAGCAGGGAGACCCAAGAGAGCCTGACAGAAAATAAAAGCCAAGGGAGACTTGCAAGATAGCTCAATTCTGAATGCGCTTCCCAACCTTGGCTCACACAGACCAGCAGTGGTGGAAACCTTACCAATTCAAGGTGTTTGAGTATAACTTTTGCCCAAATCACTGGTTCACCACTAAGCTTTGCAGACACAGGGCAAAACACTAAAAAAAGGCATTTTAAAATTAAAAATAAAAATAAAATAACTGAGTAAAAACATCAAGACATAAGCACCACACAGGAGATAGTTTCCAGAGTTTAAATCTAGGCAAGTTACAAAACAAAACAAAACAAAACAAAACATACATATTTTTTAATTGTTAAAAACATATTGGAATCCAGAGACCTGTGGGAAACACCACACATATCAGCTAATATGTAATGGTAGTCTCAAAGGGAGCAGGAGAAGAGAAAGCTTAGAAAAATTAAATAAATAATGGCCCCAAACTGATGAAAAATATGCATCTGGAGAGCCAGGGAATTCAACACACCTTAAGTATGATAAACACAAAGAGGTCCACACTTCCATACTTTATAACCAAGCCCCCACAGCCAATCAAATCTTGAAAGCAACAGAGGAAACCTGACCCATCAGATATGGGAACAAAAACGGTAAGTTTAGCTGACCTCTCTTCAGAAAAACTGGATAGTGGAATGACATTGATATGGGAGAGCTAGGTTAACCAGGGAACTTAGATCTGTTTAACATCTCTATTGAAAGCACCATTGAGTGAGAACTAGTGGTAACACCTTCAATGGCTTACTTCCTTTTTAGGGTCTGGTAATTCTGAGTTGGTCACAAGTAGCTGTTATAACAAGACCTCACCTCTGACACCTAGGACAGGAGGGTCTGATTTGTTCCCTTATCTCTGGTTTCCTTTCATCTCCCACATTTTGAATTTTGTGATTCTGATGCCATTGCCCCTACCTATCTCTCCCTGCCTAGCCCCACTTGTTCCTTAGTCAACATTTTCAAACTGCTAAAAGTGAACACACTTAACCCCAAATTTTAAACCCAGTAAAACTATTTACTGAGAATAAAGACATTGCCAAACAGCCAAAAACTGAGAGAATGCCTGCTCATTGATAGCAGACATGCCGGACAAGAAGACACTAAAGGAAGTCCTCCTGGGTGAAAGGAAGTGACCCCTTCCCTTTCAGGAAGTTGATTTTATAAGCATAAATGAAGCGTATCAGAAAACATGTGGGCAAGAATAAAACACCATGTGTGTGTTTATATTCTCTTCCTTTCTTTTCACAAGATTGTTGAAAACAATGTTAAAACATTGTATTGTTGGATTTAGAGCATATATAGGTGTGACAAATGTTACAATATCAGAAAAAGGATGGACTTGATGAGGTTTTGGAATAAAGATGAGATTCGTTGGGGTAAGGTCCAGAGCTGAAGACCAAGAAAGAATTCTTGGATGCAAAATGGTGGTTTTATTAAAACACAGGACAGGACCCGTGGGCAGAGCTGCTGCTCCGGGGTTGTTAGAGGTGGCTGATTATATAATATGGAGTTGGGGGACGTAAGGAAAAGAAAGATTTTCAAAAGGATTTTCCTGTGTTAAAGAAGACTCACAGGATACCAGATGTGGGGCCATTGTCAAGTTAAGGTTGTTTTTCTCTCTAGCAAGGCATTAACATGGAGGTAGCTGGGAGCTTCCTGGAGGAACATTACATTCTGTCAATGGGCTGCAGGTTGTAAGGACATTGAATTTTATCTACATTTCCTTCTGGAAGCTAGGTTATTGATAGAGAGGCTTTGTTCTTATAGATTGCTGAGACATTTGTAAACTGAGGGAGACTCATGTCTTGCAGGTTGTGATCTCTGTAAGTTAACGATTTGTTTCTCCTTAGCTTTAGGGCAGCCAGGAGTGCATGAGGAATGTCCCATCTATCCCATGGTGGGGGCGTTGTGAGGTGTCAGCTTCTGCTTTGTCCTCAGCTTGCCTTCTGTTCCCTCATCAGGTGGAAAGACATTCTATTGAAGCAAATTTGTTCTATTAAGTCAAAATTAAGTCAGGATTAACCTGAAATAGATTGTGGTAAATTCAGAGAACAGACACACAGAGGAGGAGGCAGTGTGACCACAGTCATAGGGATTGGAGCGGTGTAGCCTTCCGGCCACAAATCAAGGAATTCCTACCGCCTCCTGCGTTTAAAGAGAGAATGAACTTGATAGAGTCTCCCTTAGAGTCTGCAAAGGTAGTGCAGGCCGGCAGACATCTGATTTTGGACTTCTGAACTCCAGAGCTGGAAGAGAGTAAATGTCTGCTGTTTTAAGCCACAGAGTTTGTGGGAATTTTCTATGACAGCCATAGGAAGCCAATGTAGCCGACATGGAGGACATTTTTTTTTTTAATTCTTGAAGCACATACACGACCTGAATAGATACAGAGATGTATCTATTTATTAATGCAACTCCTCAATGTCTTTGTTATGTCGGTTCTTCCAAATGATTCCATTGATGCAGTGCAGCTATAACAAAAATTCTAAGTAAGGAAAATAGAAATAACCAAAGATAATCTTCAAAATGGATTAGGGCCACATGTGATGCGGGGGGAAGGGGACCTGGCCTTCCAAATACTGTGGAACACTATTACCAGTTTTCATCATCCAGCAGTGGTCAAATGTTGGCATTCCCACTCTGTTTGAGGAGTACTATGATGAGCATTTCCTCCTCCCCAAGTGCTGGTGTTCTCTTTGAAGGCACGTTGCTCCTTATCAAACAGTTGTGGGGAGGAATCCTATTACTCTCCAAAGTGACTCTTAACAAGCTGAGATTGATATTACAGACCACGCAAAAAGCCAGTCTTTTTCCAAGATTATCAGCCCTCTTCTAGAGATGAAATGCAGCAGATTTGCCGTTTGCCTTCTAATCCCCCTTTTTCTTAATTATTTTTATTTTTAATAAATTCACTAAATAAGGGTGTAATGAAGAAATTACATGTTGTTGCCCAAAGAGTCCATAAACCTGATGAAACTACTTAGGCAGAAAGTGGGCTCTGTTTATTCAGACGAAGCTTTTGAGAGAAAGATCAAAGTTTCAGATGCTTTGAGGCACAAAGGAGATAAAGAACCCATGAAAGGTCACTGAAGGCCAGGAAGAAAGAGACTAAAGACAGTTTGCTCTAAAAGAAGTTCATTTAAACAGAGTAATTTGAAAACAGACACAACAGGAGATAATCTGTATTATCTTTTATTTGCACAATCTTTTTGGTTTTACTACTGCCAATTCCACCCCTGCCGTTCAGACCTGGCAGCAAAATCTGTGTTACTTTCCAGCAGCTTCTCACAAGCTGATAAGGAACAAACTTGAACCGGGAAAAAAAAGGAATGGATGGAGATCTCTCTGGCTTTCTCTTTTTCTCTGTGCGCACCTTATTTCTTCCAGCTTCCTCCAGGACCTGGGAAAGCTTGACAGTAGAAACTTGGGCCTGACCTAGAACTGTCTCTGTTTAGGACTACCTCATCTTAATGGTTTTATGCAACCCTGTAAAGTCTTCAGCAGTTGTGTATATATTGGAACTATAATGGCTGTGAGTCATTTCATCCTCATGTCCTCCAAAGGTGAAATCCTTTGATATGTTGAGCTGCAGAACTGGGGAACTGTACCAGGAGAAACAGCTTTCCCACTATTATCTGACCCAGCACCATCATTTCTTTGAGTAAAGCCATCTGTCGTATTTTGGGTGGAAAATTACATACTCACGATGGAGTTTTTGAAAACATACTGTTGCCATGCTCTGGCTAACAGGGGCTTATTTTTCAGATGGAGCCAGTAATTCTTACTCATCTTCAGTGTTATTTTTGTAAAACAAATCCCCAGGAACCACTGCATTTTAAGTATCTCGTTGTGATTCACACTAGTGACATTCAGGACACCTTCCTGACACATCAGTTCTGGAATAGATTGATCAATACATCTGTTTGAATTGAGTTCTTTATTAGTTATTTCAGAATTAAAGAATTGTATTTTCCAAAGTTATTTAGTTCTCCGAGTTGAAGTAATGACTCTCTGTGATCATTTTTAATCTTAGTTTGTTGAAAATGTTTTTGAACGAGACTCCCTGAACGTTTTCCAGAAGGAGTTGTCAAAGGTTTTCCTCATATCCCTAATATTTTTTTCTTTACAATTTCCAGGGGCTTTTTACATATTTTATGATATGTCCCTGATAGGTTCTGCACTTCAGTCTCTCCGTAAGCAAATCGTTTATCTTCTGATTAGCCAGCTGCTTCTTCTTTATGATAGCCTGTGTCATGGATGATAAACCCTAAAACGAAACATTAGACTTTGAGGGGAACTTGTCTTCCCTGTAAAGCGTTTCTGAGACTAAAAAGGAAATCTGAAACATTGATTAGATATTTCTTTCTAAACATACTGGATGGCATAGAAATTTCCCAGTACTCTGTAGCCAGTGATGGTGTCTTGCTGGCCGGGTCTTACCGTGCATCTGACCACGGGGGAAGGGGACTTGGCCTTCCAAGGGGAGACTGCCGCTGACCACCCCTGATTTGGGGCTTGCTACAACTCAGGTTTCCTTGAAGCTCTCCAGTGTTCTTCTGGAGCTACAGAGAGACGGTGTGCACAGGAGACAGAAATGGAGGTGGACATGGACACAGAAAGAGACCAAGAAGAAAGAAACTAGGTTTTATACACATGCTTAACTCCCTTCCTTGAAACATGCTTCAATCCCTTGTGATTGTGGACTAAGTTTTAGGGTATGAATTCTAAGGAAGTTGTTAGAACCTGAAGTATTTATCATCAAAATGATGGTGTAAATAGCCTAGAGTAATTATGAGGAGAGTTGAATAAAAAACTTGTGTTTTCTGAAGAGGTAATTCATTTCTTCAAAACTTATCTCACCTGTTCAAAATCAGTTGGAAATCTTGCTGGCATTTTAGTGCAACAGCATCCCATCTTGGTGAAAATCTGTTCTGGGGATTCAGTACTCTAAATGCCCAAGAACAACCATGATCCTGGGTTGTATGCTGTATCACAGGACACTTTTGTTCTCCCAGAAAGCTCTAGGATTAGTTATAGGTCAGCTTCTTTCATTAGCTATTAGGAACACATTGTTATTTTCTACTTGCATGGACTTTTGGATTAATACTCTCCTACTGAGCAAAACTTTGCCTCCAAGACCATATGAATTGACAATCAACAAGGTATCAAAAAACAATGAGTGTGGTTCTTTTATAATTTTATCCCATTTCTTTTCCTTATATGCTTAGTGTGATTCATGTTGTTTGTTCACTTCATTTCTTGCTCAAGATCTAAAAAAGTCTGATCTTCTGGGGCGCCTGGGTTACTCAGTGGGTTAAAGCCTCTGCCTTTGGCTCAGGTCATGATCCTGGGATCGAGCCCCACATAGGGCTCTCTGCTCAGTGGGGAGCCTGCTTTCTCCTCTCTCTCTGCCTGCCTTTCTGCCTACTTGTGATCTCTGTCTGTCAAATAAATAAATAAAATCTTTAAGAAAAAAAAAAGTCTGATCTTTAGCTATGCACAAGAATCCAGGGGAGGGTATGTGATATGGTGAGTGCTGAGTAGCATGTAAGCCTGACGATTCACAGACCTATACCCCTGGGGCTAATAATACATTATATGTTAGTTAAAAAAAAAAAAGGTAAAAAAAAATTAAATGAACAAAATAAAAGTTGGTAGAAACAAAACTACCTAAGAAGGTACTTCAACGTATCATTCTTACTGTTTTATAGAGTATATAGAAAAAATAGATAAAAATATTTAATTGATTTTTGCTTTTATCTTCATTATTTTTTCCCTTCCCTTAATATATTTTATTGTTATTCTAGCTTCTTAAATTGATCTGTTAACCCATTCATTTTTAAATATTTGTTAATTTCTAACAAATGCCTTTAAGGCTTTGTAATTTCCACAGACAAGCCCTTCTACCACCACACACACACACACACACACATACACACACACATACACACACACATTCTATCTCCATTATGGTGTTAATCCAGGTCAGCATAAAGTGGTAGAAATGGTGCAGCCTGCCTACTCACCGACCAAATGAAGATGCAGCTCTACTGTGTTATCCATAACGACTTGGATACTCTTACCCATAAATAATATGTAATCAATTTATGGTACCTACAGTGGTTGGGCTATTATATTAATTACACCAGCCAAATTGAGGATCACTTTTTTTTTTAAGACTGCCTGGAAATCTTCAAGTCCCCTAGTAGGACTGAGACTTTCAGGATCGTGTTTCATCAATTATTTTTTATAATCTCAGCAAGGGTTTTATTCCTTTTGACTCTTTGTAAGGTGATATTCTTGGTATTGGAAAGTCTTAAATTTTGGAAAAATCTTATGAATAGTTCCCCAGAATAATTAGCCTTCATTCTGTTTTGCCATTGAAGATCATGATCCCACATAGAGGGAAAAAAATGAAAACCCTCAGTCACTTTTAATGGTATTGTTTTGATAAATAGTCCTTTTTGCGTGATGCAGTTTTTGTAGTGTAAGGACGTTCTCCTTTACTTATGTCAAATTGTCCAGGAGAGTAATGTATCATTATTGATAAGGTTAGTGTGCCCTGGCTTTATAGCATTATTTTAATTGGTTGCACTACACCTGGCCAGGAGAACTGAAACATAGAGTTAGGGTGTCGATCCCTTCTAGTAGAGCTTAGACTTAGACAAGTCAGTTTTATTAGCGAGCTAAGTATCATAGGCTAATCAGAAGTGTAAATGCTTAAATAAGTAAAGAAGAAAGAATGCTAGAAAGGACAATAAACAGTAGCATGCAATGAGAGTATGCCCCATAGCATACTTTTATTCTAGTGGTTTTGGGAGACTCTGTCTACTTTCTGATATCATTGCCTTGCTCTGAGGACCTTGTGTTCCTGGCAACTTTAGTGAATTATCTTGCTTCTTAACACTCTGGATCCCTCCGGCACCTTGATGGCTTAGTCAGCTAAGTGTCTGTCTTTGGCTCAGGTCATGATCCCAGGGTCCTGGGTTCAAGTTCTGATTCCAAAGTCAGACTCTCTGCTCAGCAGGAAACCTGCTTCTCCTTTTCCCTCTGCCTGCCTCTCTGCCTGCTTGCGCTCTCTCTGTCAAATAAATAAATAAAATCTTTGGGGGGGAAAAAAAACACAAGAAAAACACTGGATCACCTCAGTTTGGGATCTTTCCTAAAATATAACTTACCAGTTTTGCTAAGATTCTTTCCTTTGGCCCACAAATTCAGTGGTAATGAGGTGAGTGGGCTCCCGAATAAAAGGCAAAGCCTTGCCTAATTTAGGAATATTCCAGTTAAATGTGTTCCTGTGTCATTGGCTAGAAAAGTTGCAATGTCCCATGGAGTAGACACAAACTGTAAATTTTTTTTTAGACTATAAATGCTGTGACTTTTTGAACAGGAAAATTCTTCAAACAATTCCCCTAATACGCAGATTATTAGTAGTTCATATTTACAATCTGTGGAAAGAGCCAATTGCACAAAGTTTATTTGGAGATGCCCACTGTTCTTTAGGCAGGGTTCCTATCCGTGTCTCACTTTTACTGTTTTCCCGTAATTATATTAGTTACAGCGAGGCATGAGCTGCCCATCTTCTGCTGTTCTAGGAAAGTTTTCCCACTGGTGTGTGTTTATTTATTTATTTATTTATTTATTTATTTATTTATTTATTTATTTTTTAAAGGTTTTATTTAACAGAGATAGAGAGAGCGCACAGGAGAACACAAGCAGGCAGAGGCAGAGAGAGAAGCAGGCTCCCCACTGAGCAAGGAGCCCGATGCGGGACTTGATCCGAGCACCCTGGGATCATGACCTGAGCTGAAGGCAGCGGCTTAACCCACTGAGCCACCCAGGCGTCCCCCACTGGTGTTTATTTAATATCACAGCCAATTTGTCTCTACTGCGATGGTTTGCTTCATGGAGGATTCTGGATTCTGGCAAGGAGAGTCTGTTTTGTCGTTATTGTTGCTTTCTGGTGCTAGCTAGTAGCCATTCTGGGTTTGTTTTGTTCTGGTTGTTTTTTTGTTTTTTGGTTTTTTTTTTTTTTTTTGGTGTGGGGTGGTTTCCAATAGTTCAGTGATTCCAGTACTGCTTTTTCAGAATTTGAGGAGCCACACTTTTTACACCCCTAATGGAATGGCTTAATTTCTCCATGGAACTGTTAATTATTTTCTTTTTGGGGGTTCTTATGCTATGTAAGGAGTCAAAATGGCTTCTTTAGTGTGATGATTTGCTAAAATATTTCTATAGTCTTTCTAAAGTACTTTTATTGTATTGTAAAAATATTTTCAGGGGTCCATAATAAGTCTTCAATTAATGCCAGGAATTATTTTGGTAACATCAAAGCATTACATAGTTCATTTTTGTTGTCTATTTCTATAGAGTACCTGAGGACATTTGTTTCTTTAATGTCTCAAAGTACATTTCTCCAAAAACATGCCCGCTATCATTATTTATATTTACTCTTTTATTTTAATAATTTGACATGCCTTAGCAAGGGTATCAGTTTTGCCATTTGAATTTATCTGGCTTCCAGTTAAAAAAAGGGGTGGGGGAGGTACCTAGAAGAGACCAGATACTGCTTACCAGGGTGGTATCTTTTTTGCTTTTTTAAGATACGCCCAGTGAACAAAAAGACATTAACTCAGAGTTTGGTAGAAGTGTTTCCAAAATGGCTCTTCTTGTCGGTGCCTGGAATAGGCAAGAAGTAAAAAAACAAAAAACAAAAGAACAAAACAAAACAAAACAAAAAAACAACCAAACAACAAAAAAAACAAACACACATAATTCTGCTATATTGAGTAAATATTATAGAGTCGCTGCTTTAAGAATATTATACAAGTGGACAGTGTTATGAGAAGTATAATACAGCCATAAATCATAATAAGTAATCAACTAGTAGAAAAATGCTGGTGATTCCTTTTTTGTTGGTTATTTACGTGAAATTTGCTTTTTTAAAAATTTTATTATGCTTTGTTAGCACTAGGTATTCACTCTGTGTAGTAACATGAAATTTAACAATCCTTGTACAAGATGTGAAGATGTTTTGACTAATTTATTTGAGATCTGTAATCGCCCTGAGGCAAGGAGTCTCAGCCTTGGCCAGTTCCTGAGCAAGGTCTAAATTTTTATACGCGTATGAAAAGAAGGATTTGTGATTGTACTAGTTTCCTAGGGCTGCCGCCATAAGAAAGTATGACAAATGCAGTGTCTTCGACAAATAAATTCATTCTATCACAGTTTTGGGGGCCGGAAGTCCAAAATCAAGGGGTCAGCTGGCTTGATTCCTCCTAGAGGATTTGAAAGAGAACCAGTCCCATGCCTCTCATCTCACTTTTGGTGGTGGCCAGCAATTCTTGGCATTCTAGCTGGTAGATGCCTCCCTCCAGTTTCTGCCTATGCCTCTACTTTGTGTTCTAGCTGTGTCTCTGTCCTCCTTTTCTTCTAAGGAGTCAGTCATTGGTTTTAAGACCCACCTGATTCCACTAGGAATTAATTTTAAAGAACTACCACATCTGCAAAGACCCTATTTTCAAATAAGATCATATCCTAAAGTTCTGGATTGACATGAGTTCTGGGGAGAGGGCACTATTCACCCCATTACAGTCATTATCCAGGATGAATGATTCTGCTCCAGTTAGATGGCCTATGCTCTCTTCTTTTACCCACAGAGATGCTGTGACCTTAGCTAATACTTCGGTAATTTGTGGATCCATAAATAGTGCCAAGTATTCAGAAGTCTAGATCCATGGTACTCTGAGTATATATGGGAAAATCTGTAAAAACTCCTAAAATAATTTCTCTGAAATGTGTTTTATCTGGAAGTTCCATTTGTGATGTAGTTCCTATCTATTAAATCTGTAGAAATGATGTCATCTTGGAGAAAGGAGCATTCTACTAGTAAGAATCTGAACATAAAAGTTACAGGTTGAGATTTGGGAAAGAATTTAGGGGTTGTTAGAAATTTCTATTACTCAAGTGGATCTAGTAAATCAAGTAAATAAAGGCCATTTGTCCTCAAGCTTTTTACAACTCATTGGTCTCATCTTTTCCAGCCTTTTTCATGTATTGACACGGCCAGTCTTTTTACTTTAGGACACACTTTCTCTCACCCTTGCTCTCACCTCCTCTTACTTTTTTTTATACTTTAATTACAAGTCCAGTTGCCTCCCTTCTTGTTTTTTCAGTTGTCTTCAAAATTTTTCTCTGATGCCTCTGATGGTCTATAGTTGAAGTGGCCTTCGTGGTAGATACCGTGACAGCCCGTATAATGAATAAAGCTATAATGTTTTATAATTTATAATTTTATAATTGAGAGTAAAGAGAAAACAGGAAGTACTAATCGAAGTACTAATATTTAAGTACTAATATCTCCTTCCTAGTGGCATCGCCGGCAGATTTGGAGAAGTTGTTCTTGATGTTTCTCATCCTGTGTTGGACTTTGGTTCTTCCAGTGCCCTTCTGTTTGTAGTGTTTGCAGCTATCCTGACAGAATTTCTTGGTCATTTTCTCGAAATAGTTTTAAATTGTATTGATTTACATTTTGTTAACTTCTTAATATTCTCTGGAAATATTCTCTCACATACAGTATGTTTTCTAATTGGCAAGTATTCATTTCATTATCCCTAAATTCAGTTTTGAGCACATTTATAATGAGAAAGGATAGGTTTCCCTTTACTTTAGCTATTAAGACTATTCTAGGATACTGTTTGAAAATTTCCTGAAGTCTATTTTAATTTTTATTTAGTATATAATTTTGAATCTTTGTCCAATTTCCTTTAAAAAAAAAAAAACTCCTAAAATTTTCTTTGTTGTAAATTTGCTCTCTCAAGGCCATTGTTTTTACACATCTGGGTCATTTTAATCTTCCCTTTCTTACCTTGCTCCTTTTAAACAGTTTTTCCCGGGGTGCTTGGGTGGCTCAGTGGGTTAAAGCCTCTGCCTTCAGCTCAGGTCATGGTCCCAGGGTCCGGGGATCGAGCCCCACATGGGGCTCTCTGCTCGGCAGGGAGCCTGCTTCCTCCTCTCTCTCTGCCTGCCTCTCTGCCTACTTGTGATCTCTCTCTGTCAAATAAATAAATAAAATCTTAAAAAAAAAAAAGTTTTTCCCATCTGAGGGGAACACAAATAAACTGGTTTAGGTACAGATCTATATTCCAGGACTAAAAGACTCTAACAGAATGCTCAATTCTGCCACAAATTCCTGCCTGTCTTCCTGAGGTTTAGAAACATGCATAATTTGTAGTATTTACTTGATTCTTTACCAGGGTTTTATTTATTTATTTATTTTTTTCCCAGGGTTTTAACGTAACTATTATAGATTTAATTTTTGCCCTGGAAAAGTGATTGTTCTTTACCTGAGAAAACTCTGAAAAAAGGGGATGCTTTTTTTTTTTTAAAGACTTTATTTATTTATTTGATAGACAGAGATCACAAGTAGGCAGAGAGGCGGGTAGGGAGAGAGAGAGGAGGAAGCAGGCTCCCCGCCAAGCAGAGAGCCCGATGTGGGACTCGATCCCAGGACCCTGAGATCATGACCTGAGCCGAAGGCAGAGGCTTAACCCACTGAGCCACCCAGGTGCCCCAGGGATGACTTTTTTGGGAGATCAGATAAAGCTGAGGAGAAAGAGAAAGAGAGAGACTGAGAGAAGGAGATATAAGTAGGATAGACTTCAGAAGATTACAGAGTCTTTGAAGGAGAAATTTTCTTTTTTTTTTTTTTAAAGATTTTATTTATTTATTTGACAGATAGAGATCACAAGTAGGCAGAGAGGCAGGCAGAGAGAGAGGAAGGGAAGCAAAGCAGGCTCCCTGCTGAGCAGAGAGCCCGATGCGGGACTCGATCCCATGACCCCGAGACCATGACCTGAGCCGAAGGCAGAGGCTTTAACCCACTGAGCCACCCAGGCGCCCCTGAAGAAGAAATTTTCTTGGAGTTGTCACTGCAACTCGTCTCACAATGAGAGAAAAATGACAAAATTAAAACTCAATTAAAAATGGGCCAAAGGCATAAACAGTTCACATTACCACCAGAAACAAAATGTTTATTTCAAGTGGCTTTTGACTAGAGTAGTCTGCCTGACATACCTTAGTGAGGATGGTCTAAGAACAGTAATAATTAACAAGAGCAATCTTTAACTTCACTTAGAATGTTTATTGTTGTAAGTGGTGTTAATAAAGTAAATCTCAAAATATTTTGTGGGCATGGTAAGAAAAAGCAAATGACTACATTGTTTTGAGGAGAGACATAAAATTATGGAATGGGAGTTAAGAGTGTTGGATTTGAATTGGAGACGTGTGAATGAAATCTCATACATTTAGCTAGGAGAACTAGAAGAGCCCAGAAACATCCATGTGACAGCTGCATAACAAGGAGTCCACCTTGTTCCCAGAATGTAGTTTGTAAATATCACATCTCACTAAATGGATTCGGGACTCCTTGAAGAAGTGTTTGTTTCCATGTCTGGACACAGAATGCACACGGTTATGGTTAGCTATCTTGTTGCATCATTGTGGAAGAAAGTGGTGAGTACATGCCAAATGGACAAAATCCAGAATCCCACATGAAGGGCTCCCAACAGCCAAATTCTGGGAAGTCGGAACATCAAAATAAGGATGACTGTAATGGATCTTAGCTCAATCAGTCTTAGAAAGTCCATAGTCCATAATTATAATAAAAAAGGAAAAAGGAGAAAGGAAATCTCTTTACAGAAACATTCCAGATAGTAAATGTAGAATAAAGAAAACTATAAAATTGTGATCTTATAAACATCCAGCATAATAATTGATTCATCAAGGGTTTTCAACAATTGTGAAACCACTGACAAAAATGTGACTGGGGAACAGGATTTTCATATGGTCTTAATGTATCACTTCAGAGACTACTTAGTTAAAAAAGAAAGTGTACTTGTGCAATGGAGAAATATTGTGGACACCACCTTAAGCAAATGATCAAATATTAATTTACCAATGAGTGGACAAAATACTTTTTTTATGTGATGCAATGGAAAGTACATAACCTATATAAAATCCTTGTCAAAAACATATAATCTGACCCTGATCACAAGAAAACAATCAAACAAATTCAGATTGCGGGACATTCTTCAAGACCACTGACTTTCACTCTTCAAAAATGTCATGTCTCAGACACAAATGGCAGTAGACTACTTTGGGTTAAATGTGATTAAAAATATCGGATGATGAATATGTGATTCTTTATGTATCTGGATTTTTAAAATAGGACTAATATTGGAATAATGGGTATGTGAACAACTTTAGAAAGTATTATGAAGTGGTATATTTATATTGCTATTCGGGGTATGTAAGAGAATTTTCTTTTTTTTAGGAGAAACATACTGAGATATTTCAAAAAGTGAATTTTCATAATGGCTGAATCTTACTTTCCAATGGTTCCCCAAAAATCTAAAGGGAGAGATCAGTATATAGTGAGAGAGAGAGAAAGAGAGGGAAAGAAAGAGGAGAGAAAATGTGACAAAATATTAAAAATGGTCAATTCATATGAAAAATATATAGTAGTACTTTAACCACCTTTTGCAGGTTCAAAAAATTTTAAATCAGTTTATAGTACAGTTTATCTGAAAATAAATCTAATGAAAAATAACAAACTGTGTTGAAAGATATTAAAGAAGATCCAAACAAAAAGAGAAATGTGCTCAGTTTATAGGTAAGGAGTCTCAAGAGCATAAAGATATCAATTAACCCCCAAATTGAAAAAGTAATAATAATCTGACAATACCAAGAGCTAGCAGGAATACGGAGCGGCAGAAACTTTAATATACTGCCAATGAGGGTTTAAATCAATTTGGAAAACATCTAGTATTAACTAGTAATTTGAAGCTACCATAGTTTGAGTTCCACTCACATACCCAAAGGAAGCTCTCAAATGTATAAGAATAAACAACAATGTTTGTAGTAACACTGTTTTTAACAGAAAAATACATCTATGCACCAATTGGAAATTGAGTGTAAAATGTAGCATGTAATTCATATAATGTATTTATATAATTTAATGCTATGGAATAGTGGAAATGAATAAACTAAACTTCACATTAACACAGACAGATCTGCCAAATCTTCTGTTTGGCAGAGTCTTTTATGTCATCAAGATTAAATATTTTGGTTTTTCTAAGGAGGAATTGAGACTTTTCAAATTATTTCATTAAATATTTTCAATTTTCCCCAATACTAATAGCTTCATCTTATACACAGTACTGATGTGTGTGTGTGTGTGTGTGTGTGTGTGTATACATGCATACATGAGTGTGTGTGTGCGGTTTCTTGACTCTTACTGAAGTTATTATATAAAGATTTTCATCTGCTTCACATCTTAATTTTATTACCATAGCTTTTCTTCTCTTGCCTAGTATCATCTTTTCCTCAATTTTCTAATTTCAGTAGAGTTTCAGGGAAGGACATTAAAAAACTGTATGTGTAATCAGTAGGCTGAATAAGATGTTCTCTGTCTCCTTTTTTTCTTTCTGACAACTCTGTACATTATGCTATGCTCACCGCAAGTATAGCTACCATCTGTCACCATACAACAAAGTCTATTACAATAGCATTGGCTATATTCCCTATGCTGTACCTTTCATTCTCATGACTTACTGATTCTGTAACTGGAAGCCTCTATCTCCCACTCCCCATCACCCACCTGGCCCATCCCTGACCTCCCTCTCCTTTGGCAGCCATCAGCTTGTTCTCTGTATGTATGGGTGTGTTTCTACTTTGCTTGTCCATTTGTTTTGTTTTTTAGATTCTACATATAATTGAAATCATATGGTATATGTCTTTCTTTGTCTACCATATTTCACTTAGAATAGCAGCCTCTAGGTCCATCCATGTTGTTGCTAATGGCAAGATCTCATTTTTATGGCTGAATAATATTCCATTTCTCTCTCTCTCTCTCTCTCTCACACACACACACACACACACACACACATCTTCCTTATTCATTCATTTGCCAAGGGACACTTAGGTTGCTTGCATATCTTGGTTATTATAAATAATGCTGCACTAAACATAAGGGTGCATGTGTCTTTTCAAATTAGTATTTTCATTTTCTTTGGGTAAATACACTAGTGGAATTATTGGACCATGTGGTATTTGCATTTTTAGGTGTTTTTGAGGCTCCATACTGTTTTCCATAGCACCTACACCAGTTACATTTCCACCAGCATTGCACAGGGGTCCCTTTTTTTCTACAACCTTGCCAACAGTCGTTATTTCTTGTCTTTTTGACGCTAATGATTGTGACAGTTGTAAGGTGGTTTCTCATTGTGGTTTTGGTTTGCATTTCTGTCATGATTAGTGATGTTGAGCATCTTTTCATGTGTCTGTTGGCCATCAGTATGTCTTCTTTAGAAAAATGTCTATTCAGGTCCTCTGCCCATTTTTTAATTGCACTGTTTGTTTGTTTTTGGTGTCAAGTTGTATAAATCCTTTATATATTTTGGATATTAGCCCTTGTTGGATATGTCCTTTGCAAATATCTTCTCCCATTCGGTAGATTGCCTTTTGGTTTTGACCAGAAAATGGTATAGGCTGAATGAGATGTTTTTCCTCTTACCTTAAAAAATAATCATAAGTCCTATTTCATCTAGAGATAAGATTTATTCACATTTATAGATTTATTGACCTCATTTAAGCTGAATTTATTATCTGACACGTTTCAAGAAATGATATAATAACTCGACTCCTCCCACTCTCCAATAGCAATCTGGTTGGCAGTTACCCCTTTGTGATGCCTTATCAAAGATTAATTGTTTTAGCCAAGTGGGGGCCTTTTATGGCATCAGTAATTCACTAATTAACTAAAAATAATTGAGGGGCTACTATGTGCCAGCCACTATGCAACTTGCTATCTCCTTTTCCTACTGACAGGTGTCTCTTCTTGCCCAAGTAGCACACTTTTACTTATTTCAATTTTGTCATTGCACGTTCCTCTAATTGTTCTTAAATAGCCACATGACTACCTAATCTTCATTCCATTCAGATAATATATGTCTCTTTCCTTAACAGATAATTGTTGATATTCTTATATATTGTCCTTACACATGATCCTGATCTAAGTGATTTATCTGAAGCTTTTTACATCATAGCTAAGATTTCTTCTTTAAGGCTTTCAAGTTCTGACTTGTAGATTTTTAATTATGACTATAGATGTGGGGAAACAAGAAATCTTTTGCTTGGTTCTTTTTTTTTTTTTTTTTTTTTTTGGCTTTTGGGGTTGATAGAACTTCATTGATTTTAATTATGTATGTTATTTTCTTCCTACTCCATCTGGCAGAACTGAACTGTAAAATTGAAACCAGAAGGTTGCAAATCTCAGTTAGTTCATGAAACTTAATTGTCAGTGTTAGTTTTGTGACCAACCATTGTTATATGTGTTTTGTTATGGAGCCTTAAGAAGGCTTCAGAAACTTTGGCACAGCCCTTAGTCACAGTCAATCAATTATTGTACTTTGCAGGTGCTTGATTTTCCAGCACACAGCAATTGTACACTAGGTCTGGAAGGTGGGCAAACATGCCCGTGAATATTTGGAAGTTTATTTTTCTTTTACTGTCACAGGCACATCTGTTAGACGGGAGTTTTGTAATGCGCCTCTCAAACACTGCTAAGGTACTTCGTAGTATCTTTTAAAAATATTTTGTCACACTGGCTTATGGAGAAATCATTAGCAAGTATAAACATTCCCTTTGTTTTACACAGTGGACTTATTATAATAATAGCCCATCGAATTAATTACCTGAGACTCTAAAAATTATATTTTAAATGTACAATAAAATGGATTTGCTATATTTTGGAGAGCTTTTTTTATTCAAAAGTAGCATTTATAGTAGCGTTCAGCGATAAATAAATTTTGAAAGAAAGGAGGTCATCAAACTGTATGGCTCATGTAAGGATGTTTAGCTTCATCACTGTGAACATTAGCTAGACAGATTATGTCAACCTGCGTGATATGTCTGCAGACATTTTCATGCTAATGTTAGGAAATTGACTCATAATCGTGAGAAGATTGATGAGTAATACTCCTTTCACCTCTTTATAGTAATAGAGTAGAAATCAGTGGGATCTCTTCTAGTTTTGCAGGGAACACTGGGCCTTGCCTCACAGATGATTCAGAGAAAATGGTTTTCTGTGAGATCAATCTGTTGATGAATGAATGACAAAATGAGTGCGTTCCTTCAACGCTTTCCTACCGCCCTTTTGGCAATAGGCAGGCTGTCACTCCCTTCCATTGATCACACCCGGAACAGGTGGTTCTGTCTGGATTCCAGCTAGCTGCTTTGCCTTGGGGGATTGTTACCAAAGGGGATCTGGATTTAGGAAAACATGGTTTTGTCCTTGGGATTCTTCTGTGCCAGATCTTAGAAATGCTGCTCTTCATGACAGCGCCCAGAGCTCTAAAATCAAACCTGTTTACAGGTAGAAGTAATTTGGAGAGGCAGACACACATAGCTGTTCAAAGCAAACTCTGAAGCTAGGCTGCCAGTGTTAGAGACCCAGCTCTGCCACTTCCTGGCTGTCTGGTCTTGAGAATGTCACTTGACATTCCAGCACTTCCCTTTCATCATCTGGAACAAAGATACCAAGCATTGCTGCCCCACAGCATTGCTGAGAAAATGAAATGACCGATATATGTAAAACTCTAGAGTAGTGCCTAAAGACTTGATGTTTTTGACATATTTATTGGGAGTTTTAGACTGATTCAGAATATTAATTTTAAATTTGCCTGTTGTGCCCAACCTTTGCTTAAATCCACTCTTTTGCAACTTTCTGAGAGCCAATCTTCTATGGTTCTGGGTGATAAGCTGGCCAGAGGGAGTCAGTGTTGGGTTCTGCTGAGCTAATGAAATTGTGTCTCCCCAAGTCTGGATGGGATATGCAGACACTTGAGTCAGCTGCTGTTGGATACTTAAGGAAAGGAAGCCATGGAAAGTTGGGGTTGGAGCAGCTCTATCTGAGGAATGAGTAGGTCAAAGTGCCACAGGACTCTAGAAGGAGAGAAGGAGAGGAGGCAGAGGATTTGAATGACCTGCTTCCTCAAAGCCTTGGGGCCTTTGGTGGTTCACCTGAATTCCTGCTCTTGTCCACCCATTCCTCAACCCCACCACCCCTGGCCCTGCCCCGAACAGTGCAGTCATTGGACTAGTCTTCCTGCACTTTCTGCCAGCTCGAGTCATGCCTGTTCCTTATAACCGCTTGCTCCCTATGACACTATTCTAGCCAAAGTATTTACCCAACAACAAATAATAACTCAAGGCTTAGACACTCCTCATTTCTTATTTCACTTCCATTTTGAGTTAAGGAAGTTCAAATTAATGATGGTTCAGTGAATTTTTTCATATATACCAACTTTCACAATTTTTATGTTACACAATGGCTATTTTTATAGTGCAAAAAAGTATTTACCTTTAATTAAATAAATGAGATTAAATCGTTCCAGAAATATGCTGGCTAAGATGCAGATGCTTACTTATCCGTATGTGCAGCATTGAAAAGACATCTGATGAAAGGAATTAATATATATTGAATTTCACTCTAGCAGGGGCAGTATCCTATGTGCCTTATTTATGTTGTCTTATTTCACTTCCTAGCAGGCCTGTCAGGTACATATTATTAACAGAGGATGAATTGGAAGCCCAGAGAGGTTAAATAACTTCCCTAAAGTCATATAGCTAACATATGTGAGGCCAGATCTGTTTGACACTATGCTCTTTTCAATATATCTTGGAGTTAATCAATCAACAATATTTGCTGGACACTTGCTATGTGCCAAGAAGAGTGTTACTATGTGGTACTGGACCAATAGGGTCCAACACATTGTAAATCATGTTCAGTATTTTATTTCAATGTTGTCAGTCTCTC
This sequence comes from Lutra lutra, assembly GCF_902655055.1. Lineage (NCBI taxonomy): Eukaryota > Metazoa > Chordata > Mammalia > Carnivora > Mustelidae > Lutra > Lutra lutra. Next base: position 15,498,443 of record NC_062289.1, read on the forward strand.
ATGTATGGGAGAGAGAATGTATTTATGGAGTTTTTCTCTCTTTTTCCCAAAATTATTAAGATCCAAATGACATAGGGATGTCTAATGGTAATTCTAAACATAAGCAAAGGAGGATGCATGAGAATAACACCCAGATGTCAGTTTTAAGATCATGAAGCAAACTTAAAAATTGCAGCTTAGTGAATTTAGCTCACTGACTCCCAGATTTTGTAGCTTTATGGCATGAAAAGTTCTCTGTGATTGGGGAGCAAAGCCTCAGCTGCTTGGGAAACTGGCTTAATTAATAATGGTGAAAGGTGCTGGAGCCTTGTAATCAATAACGAGTTGACTTATTTGTGTACCAAACAGATTTAAAAAAAGGTGAACATGAAATGGTTCACATAACTTTTAATATATGTATAACATGAAGAATATAAAACTACCACTTTTTAAAGTGCATCTTTCTGGATTAACTCTTAATTTTCAGTAGAATATATTTATAACATGAAGAACATAAAACTACCACTTTCTTCTTAAAGTGCATCTTTCTGAATTAACTCTGATTACTCACTACTTTCTCTGATAGTTCCTTGGTTATATATATTCAGTGATGTGGAAATATTCCTCCTTTCCCATAATGCCCCTTAGTTGACCTAATTATGGCCATCATTGCACCTAATTGAAATGGCCCCATATGGGTATCATCTTGGGTATTATCTCCAAAGTAAACACCATAGGAGTATACAGTGGTACACACATGCCTGTGTACACACATGCTCACATATACACCTGCTGTGACCTTGGCCTCTGATTCCTCCCAGTTCTCTATCTCTCTCCAACCCAGTCAAACAAATCTGAGACTCTGTCCTGAGAACTTCTTTACAGAGTAACATAAATATGTTTTATTAATTCACCTACATAAAACTCACTGTTATTTTAAATACATATTTTTGGGGTACCTGAGTGGGTCAGTCGGTTAAGCCTCAGACTCTTGACTTTGGCTCAGGTCATGATCTCAGGGCCATAAGTTCAAGATCTGCATTGGCTGCAGAGATTAGTTTAAAAAAATTTTTAATAAAAAAAATAAGGGGACCACTTGGATGGCTCAGTTGGTTGAACCTCCAATACTTGATTTTTGGCTCCGGTCACGATCCTGGGATGGAACCCATCATTGTGCTGGGCTCTGCCCTCAGCAGGGAGTCTCCTTGAGATTTCCTCTCTTCCTCTCCCTCTCCCTCTGCCCTTACCCCCACCCTGCTCACACACTCTCTCTAAATAAATAAAAATAAAATCTTAAAAATAATAAATATACAAAGTACATATTTTACACAAAAAATTACGATTATAATTCTTGAGTTTTGTGATATTGTGACAAAACCATTATTTTTACTTCAGCTGACATTAGTAGAAGCTGAAAAAACCAGAAGTTTACAACCTGTGATTCAGTATGAAAATTAATATCCAGAGTAGACCAAAGAATGCAACCAAGCAGAAAGTAGAGTGTACTGTGTTCAAATAGGCAGGGTTATAAAATCTATTTTAAATTCAACCCGGGGAATAGTTAACTCTCTTTCATCTGAGGGTCAAAGAGGCCCTTGATGATTAAAATAGAAACTCAACAGTGATCCCTTTTAACCATGTCATATACAAGTAATTAACACTACACTTCAGTTTAACACTAATGCCTGACATTCAGGTCTTGGGAACAGCTCTAAATGCTGGAAGATCAAAGTTTGATTTTAAGTTTAATTATGTTGGAGCCTGGTACCCCAAACATCAGTAATTGGTATGTGAGCCAAGCTTGTCACAAAGTCAGCAACCAGAGAACTCAAAGTATACAATCTTGAAAACACGGGTTTCCTTGGCTCTGTTTAGCACTGCAATTTCTATCATTCCATCAAAGAGACAAAAGAACGGCATTTCCTTCATTAACTCTTTGCCTAGCCCTGATACTGACTTCCTGTACATTCGAGGGGGTCCATGTGGTTCTTTTGGGGCCAAACTTGTACTCATATCATGCATGCTGGAAGAGAAAATGCTACCTTATCTTCAGCTTCTGGGAAACTCCTGTGTTGCTTGTCCTTTTAACTACTGGACTGGGCTAGCAGCCCAATCTTCCCTGGCTTCGTTAGCCTCAGAAACTCCACTTCTTCTTCTGAGATCAGGCTCTGCCACCTAATAACCATTATTACCAGATGTTATGAATATAAGGTGACCATAGATCTTTCACTAAATCCAATATGAAATATTTATTCAAACATGCTAATGTGTTTCAGTCATCAAAACTAACAGTCTTCAAAACTAAGAATGCCATCCATGTACTCATCTTTTCTCTAATGAGCAAAACAATCTTGCATACACTATTGTACTGATACTTACCAGTCCTTTATGAGAAAGTGGAACTTCGTTTGTAATCAAGGAATGAATTTACATTCCCATCCTCCGTTTGCAATCCCATCATTTACAACTCGAAACTCTCTCCTAGTAACACTTACTCCTGTGTTATAGTCTATCAGTTAAACAGCAGTTTCTTCTAACTTTCTTCCATCTTGAATATGATTATTCTACGTAGAATAATTAAAGGACTCAAATTTGGGAAATAAATGACGGTCTGCATTTGAAATTCTGTAATTCTATGGCATATTCAGGAATTGAAAAGGAAATGAAGAGTGCATTAACTAGAATTTGGAAAGCTGTTATTTTTTAAAAGTAAGATGAGAAAATGTGCATTGATCAGTTTTGTGTACTGCCACGCAAAAAGGCAAGAAATTAAGATAGCGGTAATGGTTTCTTATTGAACCATTCCACATTTCCATGTGTTATGAATTTCTTAAGTAAATCAGCATGTTTTTGCTGCTCTGTGACAGCCGTAAATCTTGGATAATCATCCTGTGAATGGGTCAGTGCATTAGCTCTGTAACTTCAATTAGCTACACTACCATCAAGCTCTGAGAAATCTGCTATAACACAGCTTAAACCATTAGATGAAAAATAGCCATAAATACTAAGTGTTGTTGTAAATGGAGCCAACTTTAGGATATATCATCTGAACTTCAAAGCTTCGTTTAAATTTAAATATTTAATATTGAAATGGCCAGAAAGATGCCAGAACCACGAGTCCAGCATTTATTCTTTGTGTATGTCTGTGTTTTTCTCTGTAAAATAAGAATGGAAGAAGCCCATTTGTTCCGGAATACAAAGGAAAGGACAGTACATCAGACTAGATAGCCTGGCATTTCTTTTGAAAAAAATAAAATAATAATAAGACTTAAAATGCTGGATAAGATTTCACCATCTGACTTCTTAATACATTGATGAGTTTAAAACAATATAAGATTAATATCTGGGAGTCAAAAAGAGAAGAAGGGTCTGAAAACTCAGGGTTATAAGCACAAGTGTACTCTGGCTGCCCTAGCTAGATAGATAATTGAGGAGTGTGGGCTTAATGCCCATGCCAATAGCAGAGATAAAGTCTCTGTTCTACACGAGGTGGTAAGTTGTAATTGGTATTGACAGACATAAAATCAGCATGGGCCGGTAAAATATTTACCTACCCAAGAAACAGATGACATCAAAGTTTCTCTGTTCCTATTCTGAGTGAAAAAAAAAAAAAAAAAAAGTCTCTTCTAATATCTCATAACCAAAGGCCTGCCAGCCATCATGCAGATTTAGTATTCAAACTTACATGGCCCGTGTGTGACATGGGCTCATAAATTCAATAAATTCACGCGCAATCTTATATTAGCCTCTTAATACTCCTGGGGCACCTGACATCAGTAAATATAAAATCATTCTGGAGAGATTTACCTTCAACCCATCCCTGCAAATAATTCCCACAGATGAACTGCCCTGGAGTTGAACTCACAACTGAAATAACAGAAGAAAGAAGGAAGGAATTCACCATGTTCAAAGTTGAGAGACTCAAGAGGCCCTAAAGATAAGAGAACAATCAATTTTGGCTGAATCTGTTTTTCTTTACAGCATTACTCTTTCAGTTTGGGGCAGGAAAGTTTCTCCTTGTGCAGGACTCACCCACTTGCCAAAGGTTGTTTAGTGTTCTCTGGATGGTAAAAGCTGGTAACAGTCCCACTCCTACCCTCACCTCGGATACTATGACAACCAAAACTGTCCATGCACATTTCCAAATACCTTCTGAGGAGTGGTGCAAGCTCTGTTTATGGTCCATCGATCTAGAATATGAAGTGTGTCTTACATCAATAATGTTCTAAAAGAAAATGTTGAAGACTATGTAAAAAACAGAAGCACGAAAAAGGTCAAAAAAGGTTTAAAAAACTGGTTTAAAGAACTGAATAGAACCTCCAAAAATCAAAAAATATAAAAGCTGAAATTAAAAAAAAAATCAGTGAACTGATTGAACAGCATAATATATACATTGGAGGTGAATTGGTGAACCAAAAGCCTGATCTGAGGTCATTGCTCAGAATTCAGAGAAAAGGAATGAAAAGTTGGAGACTATTTTAAAAAGCATGAGAAAAGGGCGCCTGGGTGGCTCAGTGGGTTAAGCCGCTGCCTTCGGCTCAGGTCATGGTCTCGGGGTCATGGGATCGAGTCCCGCATCGGGCTCTCTGCTCAGCAGGGAGCCTGCTTTGCTTCCCTTCCTCTCTCTCTGCCTGCCTCTCTGCCTACTTGTGATCTCTCTCTGTCAAATAAATAAATAAAATCTTTAAAAAAAAAAAAAAAAAAAAAAAAAAGCATGAGAAAAAAATGAGAAGGTTCAACATATGCCCAATAGAAATTTCAGAGAAAAGAAGACCAAATTCAGGAAAGGCAAAATTAAAAATATATAATGGCCAAAATAAAAAAATATATATGTTTTTTAAAATATTGGTTTAATGCAAGATGTGAATTCCCAGTTTTAGTCAGTAAACCATGTCCCTAGCAGAAACAAATGAATCCACACCTAGCCACATACTCTTGAAATTATACAACACCAAAGACAAAGTGAAGATTTTAAAAGAAAAAAGTGAAGTGCCAGATTACCTATAATAGAAAGACAGAATGAGAACAGTCTTTGCAAAGGCAATTGTGGAAGCCAAAAATAACTTTTTTTTTCTTTTGTCAGAAAATGTGGGGTTAAATGAGTGAATATATGTGAAGCACTTAGGGCTATGCTTGGTACAGTGTAGTCTGCACATGATTTATTTGCTGAGACAGTCATTATCCGGGTCTGAGCAGCATGAGTAGATTATTAAGATGGCATCAAAGGTATAAACTAAGAATAGTTTACCAGTTTTTGAATGGCTGCTAGGAGTCACAAATTGTTTTCTTTAACAAAGAAACTCATATAATATATGTATTTATTGTTTGAACATTGTCCTTGGAATTTAAACTGAGATACTCACCCTAGGATTTGTTAAGTTTGGGGAAGTCAGTTAACTTTTTTTTTTTTTTGGTCTATAAAGTGGGGTTAATTGATTATTTAAGTATATAGTAATCACTGTTTCTTCAGGCTCTGGGACAAAAAAAACTGTATGTCAGAAAGAAAGAAAATATCTCTAGAAATGTCACAATTTAGGTGGGAAATAAGACTTAGTTGAATATAATGCATTAAGTGCTATAACACAGCTTGTATAATAGTGTGGAAATACTGAGGAAGGACAATTACTCCTTTCCAAGGAGGTCAAAGTAAGCTGAATGATATGCTATTATTACTGTGATAGTACTGTATGCTATATATACTATAATTACTGCGATAGTACTATATGCTATATATACTGTTATTACTGCAGTAGTGCTATATGCTGTATATACTATTATTACTGCGATGGTACTATATGCTATATATACTATGATGTCATCACTATAATCATTACCTGAATGTTCACTATGTGCCAGGCACCACTCACACACACTGAACTTGTTTTAAGGATGATGGAAGGGTATCACAGACAAAGCTAAGATATACAGTGGCATGAGATTATTTCATAGTTCTTGGGGACTGGAAATAGTTCAGTGTCAAATAGCGCAAGGGTAGATTTTGGAGAACACTTAATCTAACATAAAATAAGACAGAAGATATTGTTAAATTTAGTTCAAAAAATCCTAGTTTTTACCTTAGAGAGTGGATTGGAGCAGGGTTCTTAGTTGGAAGATTGGGTAGCTGCTCCTAGGATAATCAAGGCAAAAGGAAATGAAGGCTTGAAGTAAGTAAGGTAGAGGCGGTAGAAATTGAGCAAATGGGTTGAGTGACATTTATGAGGCCGAGTCAACCAGACTGGTATTTTTCTCTTAAATCCCACATCCAGAGTTGATGCTGAAATCTCCAAATGGAGAATTTGGAGGGGCAAGGAGCACCTTCCTTACCCTCAACCAGTTTTCAGAGACAAAAACAACAACAACAACAGATTCCTAGTATAGGCTATGAAACCTACTTGCATGGGGATACAATGGGAGAAGCACTTAGCCCAACCTGGAGCTGTTTGGGAAAGATGAATGAGAGGCTGCCGAATCAAGGAGCGGGGGCGGGGGGGGGGGGGGGGTCATTCCAGAGAGCAAAAAAGTGGAGGCATTAAACAAGATGGGACAAGAAAACTGGTGCTACAAATGTGCGAAATAGGAGAAGAGAGGAATAGTGGTATTTGACAACTGTATTTTCTTTTTTATATTTACTTTTTTTTTTTTACTTTTATTTTTTATAAACATATAATATATTTTTATCCCCAGCTGTACAGGTCTGTGAATCGCCAGGTTTACACACTTCACAGCACTCACCATAGCACATACCCTCCCCAATGTCCATAATCCCACCCCCTCTCCCAACCCCCCTCCCCCCATCAACCCTCAATTTGTTTTGTGAGATTAAGAGTCACTTATGGTTTGTCTCCCTCCCAATTCCAATTCCGAAAACTGTATTTTCAAATGGAGCCTTGGCAGGTGAGTTCCTATAGAAAGGAGAGTGTAGAAGGGAGAAGGAGTCTCCTCCCACCCATTCACCCTCTGCTCCCCTCAGGGGCCCATTATCAAGATGAAAGCATTGTTTGGAGATACTCTCTTTCATCTAAATGCCTCAAGCAGGAGCATTTTCAATTAGTCAGTTGGAAATACTGCATGAAAGAAGTACCCTTAGCATAACAAGGGGGGGGGGGAATGCACTGTAAAATACCAGGAGAATAAAGAGGATATAAAGTGCAGAAAAATTAATTATCTCAGGAGGGAAGTGTGTTTGCTCATAAACATCCTTTAATGGCAAAGAAGAGCAAAATCTCATCTGCTATAGACACTATTGGTGGGAGCAATGGGGAGGAAGAAAAGAGAAAGAGAAAAAGAACTCAACATTCAGTTCTTTTCAATCCTTTGGATCAGAGCAGTCCCCAAGCTCACCCATCACCCCAGAGAACTAGGAAAATCTCATTAGAGCAGACACTGTAAGGGCCTATTTAGCCAGAGAGGCCCCACCCCAGTTGAACTGCCATTTTGTTATTTATGCAGTAAAACTTAAAGTGACCCTGGCCACCCCCCCAAGGGAACTTATTTAAAAGCAAGTCCGGGAAACCAGTCCCAGGTGGGTCAGGTCAGGTGGAGATAACAGCCGGAATACAGGGATGAGTTGGGCAGGTGGAGACATCCAATCAGTAAAGCATGCATACTGACTCCCTAGCTACCAAGGAGTGTGGGCCCTGCCTTTTGGGGGGCCAATTTTCACCAAGGTGATAGGCTAGTTCAAATGTCTACTATAGGGTAAATTGTAATTCGATTGGTCACTTATGTGTTACCTAGCATGACTGCGCAGCTTTCTCTGTGTGTTACAATCTCATTGGTCACCTGTGTGTGGCCAGGCCCAAGCACATGGACTTTGCTCTATAAAAGTTAGTCTGTGAGGCAGGGAGGGGTCGTGCTCTCTGTAAGAGGCGTGGCCCTGGCCGGTAGGTTTGATTCTTGATGCATGGTGCGAAATAAAGCTTTGCTTGACCTTCGCTTTGTATCAGTCTTGCTCCTTTAATCACGGACCCATTATTGGGGGACCCAACATTGGGGACCCAACACCACCACTGAAATCCAGGTGATGCTGTACAGAATACATGGTGGGAATTGGTGTAAAATTGAGAAACATGAGAAACTGAAGGTATAGGGTGATGAGAAAGGTAAGGTGTGTTTTTGGCTGAAGGGAAGGCTCTATTTATAAGAGAAAGATTGAGAATAGGGGCTAATAGGGGAAGTTATACAGTATTTATCCCATTCTATTATAAGAGTGTGACTATGTTTTAAAATTATTATACCATGTTTAGTTATAAGGAATCACTGGGTCTTCTTTCTTCTGAAAGTAGGCAACCAGTGTTAAATAACAAGCAAAATGGGGAAACATACAAGCTCACTCAAGTTTAGTAACAACTTAACAAAATGAGAAACTATGAATGCTTTAGTAATTGGGCTTAAGAATCAATCTAGTAAATTTACAGGTTCACCTTAGCAGTTTCAACAGAGGTGAAATGCTCCAAGGACTGGCTCTATGAAAATATTCACTGAAGCTGCTGGCCCAAACCCTGAATCCATCTTCACTGAGTCCATTCAGAAGACTTTAAAAATAAATGAGTATAGTATATTTTAATTTTATAATTCCTATAATATTTAGATGCCTTTACTATTAAGAGATGTTTATTTTATAAACAAAACAAAACAAATGCCTTGAGGGCATTGGCAAATTCTAGCATTTACCCCTGTTTATCCCTATCCATATTTATCAGATAGAATTTTTTTTTAAAGTTCTATTTATAGGGACCCGTGGGTTGTTCAGTCCGTTAAGCGTCCAACTCTTGATTTCAGTTCAGGTTTTGACCTCAGGGTCAAGAATTCAAGAAGACCCACATTGGGCTCCATGATGAGCATAGAGCCTACTTCAAAAAAAAAAAAAAGTTCTATCTCTATATTAATATTTTTCAATTAGTTATTCCATAAAGAAATTATTTTTGTAGCATTAATTACCTTTTACTATAATGGCATGCTAATTATTAAATTTATAATTTGTGATGTTTTAAAATGATTGTGTCAAATAAATTAACCTAATATTTATGGTACTTAAACTACTTACTTTCTTTTAATTTCATGGAAAAAATTTTTTAGAAAATTACTAAGAGAGTCCTGTCTCCCCAGGTACCCTACTCTAATTCCTTTATTTTCCTTATACACCGGAGATAGCCTCTAACCTGAACTTGATGATTATTAAGCCTGTGCATTTCTTTAGGCCTCTCTCTATATATAACCTTAAAAACATATGTGTATGTCTGTAAAAATTTATATGGTTGAGATTCATAATTTCATATTTGTAGACATCATTTATTTATATGTTATACTGCAATTAACTCTTTTGCTCAATATTGTATATGTGATACTTATATTTATCACCTACATATGATATTTGTGCAGTTTGATACTTATAACTATCATTTATTTATTTTTAACAGATAATATTCTCTTTTTCAAAAGATTTTAAAATTTATTTATTTTAGAGAGAGAGCAGGGGGAGGAGCAAGGGAGGAGGAGACAAAGGGGGAAGAATCTCAAGCAGACTCCACACTGAATGCAGAGCCTGATGCAGGACTTGATCTCATGATCCAAGATCATGACCTGAGCAGAAACCAAGAGTCAGGTGCTTAACCGATAGAATCACCCAGGCTCCCCAGTTGTATACTATTCTATTGGATGTATATACCATAATTGTTGAGTAGTGTTCCATGCCATGGAACATGGCCATGATATGGCCATAATATAATTTGCTCATCCATTGACCAGTTGAAGGATATTTTGGTTGTTTCTATTTTTTGATTATATATAATAAGCCTATATAAAATCCATGTTTTTGGATATGTGGACATACGTTTTCATTTCTCTGGAGAACAAGAATAGAATAGCTGGGTAATATGCTAAGTGTATATTTATCTTTGTGAGAGACTGCCAAACTTTTTTCTAAAGTAGCTATACCGTTTTGCATTTCCATACTAATATATATACATTTTTTTCTTTTGAAATTAGTTTAACCCAGAATATGGATGAGGTATGGATCTAACTTTATTTTGTTTTCCAGATGGTTATCAAGGGGTCCCATCACAATTTATCAATACACATGTGTTTCCTGATGATCTGAAGTACCATTTTTTTAATCATATTCTAAAGCTCTGTATCTATTTGCATCTATTTTTTTACTTCTTTTTCTGCTCCGTTGATAGCTCAATATGATGTATGAAAAATGACTCATGCTCCCATACCATACTTTTCAAATTGTTGAGGTTTTATGTTTTAAAACACAGAAGGGCTAATAATCTGTCACTGATCTTCCTTTTAATTTTTTGCTTGTTTACTTTTCCATATCAATTTTAGAATCATTTTATCAACTTACAAATAACTTCTTTTTATTTCTTGGGAAAAGTTTTTATCTGTGTGGTTCTTAGCCCCTCCTATCTAGGAATACTCTTTCCTTTATATTTATTAAAGTCTTCATGTACAGGTATGACTTATGTCAACTGTCAGAACTCTCCATCATCTGGCCCTTCCTTACTTTTCGACCTATTCATTCTTCTGTTCTGCAATGCTCCAGGCTGTTCAAGTCTCAAAAATGTTATATATGTTCTTTCCATTATCTCTCATTATTTTTCCTCATATGGTTAACTGCTTTTCCTCATTTAAGATCTGGCTCAAAAGACACCTCATCATAGTGTTTTCCCATCACTGCCTTGAAGTAGTGCCTTCTCATCCCTGGTAACTTGGTCACTTGCTTTTGGAGTGTTCTGTTTTATTTTCTGTGTAATGCTTATCACCATCGGAAGCATAGTCACTCATTTCTCTACCTATTCATTTTCCAACTCCACTGATCAGTTCAAGGTACCACAACATTAGGGATGTTACCTTCTGGCTTCCCACAGGGTCACCAATGCTGGGAACAGTGCCTGGCGCTTCGTAGGTATGCAGCACATATTAAGTGAAAGAATGGATGGCCTTTTTTCAGCTCCAGCAACGGTCTTCACATTCTTGCTACCACTACTTACACAAACTGTTTAGGTGGATTTCCTACTTGAAATTATTTGACTGAGAAAATCGTGAAGTAATAACTTGTGACTCTTCCAACCGAGCACCAGACTCAGGGGTCACCAGAGCAAGATCCTCTGCTGCTCTGCTCTCTTCCTCCTGTCTCTCAATCTAGTCTTCGGCTGTGTTGATATGACTGACAGGACTACTAGCTGTGACTCCTTGAAACAACAGAGCAAAGGACCAAGCAGAATACATACTCAAAACCACAAAAGGCACAATTTGCTCTCTGTAATTCAGCTCTTTACAATTGGAAGTAACTATGCAGAAAATGATCTGGAATAGTAGTTTTCATACCTGGCTGATGACATGAGTCGCCTAGAGTGTTTTCACTAATATAGTGACTCAAGCCTCGCCCTGTTCCTACTGAACTAGAACCTCCAGAGATCAAAACCATGAAGACAGTACCCACCAACCTCACTCTTGTGGGACTCTGATGCTCTTCAATGTTGGGAACCACCATAGGCTGGACCAGGAAATTGACCAAAGTAGAAGATGTGGTTGATGGGTGTGAACCTTTGATAATGGCCCACACATTTCAATGTTGATGGGATTGTTAAATTGATGATAAAACATAAGCTTAAACTCTAACTTGGTTTGATATTCTACATTACAGAAATTCTTCTGTGGAGTCTCTACAATGCGCACAGATGAGAATAAGCCTTTATAACACAACATGATGAATTCCATTCCTTTCCTGGCCTGCGTGCTCTGGGACCAGAATATTTTTTGGCTTAATTCAACGTCTGCATATGCGTTGCTAGTTTTAATTGCAGGTTCCTGAGGTTCATGATAGAGATGTTGAGTCAGAATTTCTGAATATGGAACCTAGGAATCTGAATTTTTCTAAAATTCCTTGGATGATCTCTTTTTCACCCTAATATTTCAGAACCATGAAAGCATTTGTTTCAGACTCTAGACTAGCTGGATTCAAATGGTTCTAGCAGTGTGAGCATGGGTAAGGTTCCTAGCTTTTTCCAACCTCTATCTTCTCATCTGAGAAGTGAGACATCAGCAGTGCCTACCTCAAAGGGTAATTGTGTGGGATGAGTGAGGACAGCAGTGTAAAGTGTTCAGCATAGCGCATAGAAGAAAATGTGTTCAGCCAATATCAGATCTAAGTTCTATTAACCATTGGCTTTCTATTTATCTCTGCCTGGAAATTTTAATTTGAGCTTCAGCAATTATTTCAAGCCGTGTTCTCAAAATGTGGCCTCTGCACCAGCTGCTTCAACAAGCGCTCAGAAATTTATCGGAAATTAAAAATATATATATTTTGCATACCACCCAGACATTCTGGATCAGAAAATCGGGGATGGGACCCAGCAGTTTGTGCATACCAAGCCCCCAGATGATTCTGATGCCTGCTAAAGTTTGAGGATCACAGACTTAGGGGGGTTGGTTAATAAAAGGGTTAATTGAAAATAACTATAATTGTACCATGAAATAAAATACAGTTTACTAAACAGTTAATTTTAAAAGATACAAAATCTTTTTCACATACATACCACACATCACCCATCAACCCCCCCACATACTTTCAGTTTAGAGAATTTTTTTTAAAGATTTTTATTTCTTTATTTGACAGAGAGATAGAGAGATCACAAGTAGGCAGAGAGGCAGGCAGTGAGAGAGTGGGCGAAGCAGGCTCCCCGCTGAGCAGAGAGTCCGATGTGGGGCTCAATCCCAGGACCCTGAGATCATGACCTGAGCTAAAGGCAGAGGCTTAACCCACTGAGCCACCCAGGCGTCCCTGCTTTCAGTTTAAACTATGAGCAACGCAGGTGTGTTTCTCTAACGTTCCAATACTCAGAGACCCACATCTGCTCTGGTTTTGTTTGGCTTTTCTTTCACAGATATCCTCGTTCTGTATTATCTATTGTTGCTCTTCTGCATTCCGCACTCTTCTGTGTTTTCACAGTTGTGTCCCCCGGAATAATTGCTTTTTTCTATCAGATTATTATCAGTGTAGAACACACAGGCAGTAGACATTCAAGATAGATAGACATGCTATGAGCCCAACTCAGTTTGTTGATGTTGGGCAAATTATTTAAACCTTCAGAATTTTAGATTTTTCATTAGTTAAAAAGGAAGAATAACACCCGCCTTGAAATTTTGTTGTGGAGATTAAATGTAACATATATATATATATCACCTAACATGGTGCCTGGCTCATAGTGAGTGCCAAATAAACGGTAGCTAATGACCAATTGCATGTAAATTTCAACATTACTCTGAACTGTAGTTAATGTTAATATTTTGTGTTTTACCAAAAATGAGCAATATTTGTTTCTGTTCCTGGTTGCACAGAAATTTAGGGTGGAGAGGTATGGTTGTCCAGTACATACTCAGCAAACTGGCTATAGATTTCCTAGTTACTGTCAAATTTCACTTGATTACAGCAGCTTGAGGTTTAAGGTCTAGGAGATTCATGCTCACCACGTATAGTACACTGCAGTGAGCAGGAGGAAATTATGGTTACTCATTGTGAGCTCTGTTTGGAGTCACTACACCCTGATTATGTTGTCAAATATAAATTGAAAGCCCCTCTCGATGTATTTATGGGACTGTATCTGCCTACAATCTGACACCATTCTACCACTAAAGTAGAAAGTGACACTCCCTAGAGTCTTTTGTTTATGTTTATAGCATAATCTTCATAGCAGCTGCTTCTTATCTGGGCAGCCAGAAGATCAGTTGCAAAGCATTTATTAGAATTTACTTTGGGTCTTGCCTATTTAAGTCGAGGAGCCTGTAGTACTGAGGACCAGCTTCCATATATATGTTCTGAAAAAAACTCTAATCTATAATTATAACCTTGAGCCAATGCTTCATTTCTCTTACTGTCAGAAGTACTCAGTTCAGCTTCTTCATTTATAAAATAATAGGTCAGTTTTGGTCATTATTCTGTGAGTACTTGAACACTTATGTGTTCTTTATCTTGTTTGACATATGTCAAAATTGACATTCAGGCTGGACTTATAAATGGGTTGTTGAGATTTTCTATAGTCCGACTTATTTTTTGGTTTGCTTACTTTATCGGCTGTAGAGATTGTCAAAATATCTCTTTCCATAAGGTGAATCAACTTTTTGGATTGCATACCAATTTAGAAGTGTTACATCTTCTTAGAAGTGTTACATCATTATGAAAAATCCCTCTTTTTGTCTAGTGATGCTTTAGGCCTTGAAGTCTACTTTGTATGATACTGGTATAGTTTTATATATGCTTTCTTTTGGTGAAGATTGTCCCTTTTTGTATTTTTTAAACCCATACCCTTTTATTAAAGATGCGTGTCTTATAAGTAGCATGTAATTGAGTTTTGTTTTCAGAGATTTTAATATGCTGTGCTTAGGGATGGTTTTCACTGTATTATTCCTGCTTGGGAATTTGTATAGGATTATTATTGTTATCACCATCATTATTATTATTAAACATATTTAACTTTTAATTGAAGTATAAAACACATAGAGAAAAAGGTATATATCTTCAGTATGTAGCCCATAAATTTTCACAAACTGAATAAACCTTTGTGTATAGATCAAACACCCCAATCAAATATATATATATGTATATATATATATTTCCCAAACCATAAGCATCTCTCATGCTCTTTGCTAGTTTCTGTTCTCCCAAAGTAATCATGCTCTTAGTTTCTAACAAAATATATTTGTTCTGGGATGCCTGAGTGGCTCAGTTGGTTGGACGACTGCCTTCGGCTCAGGTCATGATCCTAGAGTCCCGGGATCGAGTCCTGCATCGGGCTCCCAGCTCCACGGGGAGTCTGCTTCTCTCTCTGACCTTCTCCTCACTCATGCTCTCTCTCACTGTATCTCTCTCAAATAAATAAATAAAATCTTTAAAAATATATATATTAGTTCTGGTACTTTGTATGATTCCATATAGACAGCTTCTTAGCTCTGTGGATTTCTAACTTCCATCAGCATCAAAAATTTTCTATTCATTGTTATCTTCAAGTATTACTTCTGTTCCATTCTCTTTAATTCTTCTTCCCTGACTCCAGTTACATACATTTTAGATCTTTTTACTGTATCCTTTACATTTCATCCTTTTACCCCCTCTGCATTTCAGTCGTATTTTCTATTGAATTATCTTTCAGTTCACTAATCCTTTCTTCTAATTTGTCTAATCTGCTGGTAAGTGTATCTATTAATTCTTCATTTAGGTTATTGTTTGCACTTTTCAGGGAAAAGTCCTGATCATATTATCTATATTTCAGCATGTTAATAATAATTATTTTAAAGGCCACATCTGATAACTTGAATATATAGATCTTTTGTGTGTTTGTTCCTACTCTGTTTTTTCCTTTTCTTTTTTGTGTTCATTCTGTTATTTTGTCTTACAGAATACATTGCAAATTTTTACTGAATGCTCCAGATAATTTATGAAAACATTTGGAGATAATGATGCTACATTTAAGATAGGGGCAGATCCCCTTAATCCAACTGAGCTTTGATGTGATTTCTAACTGGATTTCAGTCTCAGTGAGAACTGATCCACATGCTTATGTTCCCTGTTGGGGCGTGGTCCTCCATTAATTCCAGTGGTGAGTTCCGAGTGTTTACTAGCATCTCTGCTTCTGCGTGAGATATACTCACATGTTTGTTTGCTCCCAGTCACATAACGTTGCGAGCAGCTCTGCCCAGCTTCTCAACCTCTGTCACCTCTAGAGAATAAACAAGTGCCCCAAGGAGAAAAGTAGCAAATATTGGGCTTCTTTCTTTGAGTACTTTCATTCCTTCTAGGATTGTGAGCCCTTAAGCTCCCTTTTACATCTCTGATGCTTTCAGACAGATTAAAAACAAAAAACCAACCGTTCTGGTTGTTCTTAGAAGGAGAGTTGTTCGGTGAAATGCCACTATGCAACTGTCAGAAGCAGAAATCCCTAGTGCCATTGTGAGAATTTATTTTATTTATTTTATTAGCATACATAAATATATTTTAGTGCAATCAGTACAATTAAATGCTTTGAAATTATATAACTTTCCCCACTAGAGGCCACCATGATATATTTTGCCTGTGTGACTCTTATCAAAATTGAAAAAAAAAAACAAATTTCTTTTAAACATTAGGTTAGTGAGTATCCTAAATATTTATTTATCAAAGCATCTTAAATAACAATGCAGAACAAAATTAGCTATCCATAGACTCAGTTCTCTGAGGGCAAAACTTTTACAGAGGTAAATGCTACCATAGCCACCGTTTGACTGACTGACTTAACTCAGTGATCCATAAAATAAGATAAAATCTTTTAATTATGTGAAATAAAAATACTGTAGGAAATTGGATATTTTTTCTTTAAAATCCATGTCAAATTGTGTTCCATAAAAATAATTATTCCCATATAATACGCTAAATGGAGATTCATACTTTGAGAAATAGAAATTGCTTACATTTTCTTCTTTCTTTCTTTCATCAAAAAATAGTGTGTCTTATACCTATCTTACAAAATGTGTGTTATAAAAGGCCTGAGAAAATACTTTCATGATGTTTTCAAATCATTTTCTTTGGGGCCTTCAGAGATTGACAGCCTGGAAAGAGGGGAAAATGTAGTGTTCTTTATTTGAAATTAAATAGAGCACCTTAGAATGTCTGAAATTGTCAGGAGGCTTTGTGAAAAGACATTCTTATGCAGGCAACTGCGAGTCCATCTGTTGTTTTAATTTGTCTCCCTAATAATTCCCAGGAGTTTCACTTGGTTTGAATAGTGGAATAAACAGAAATGAATTAGGTCGTTTTCTTTTAATATTAATCCAAAAATTCAATGTGGTATATTAACCATCACCTGCATTCCTTCAAGGTTGTTTGATTTCATTAACCTTCACAATATTCCAATTAAATACAAGTATATTCATTTTATCATTTGTACTTGATTTCTTTAGATAATCAAACTGCAATTTTTAGTGATTTTTAGATGTGGATGCCATTATAATTTGTAGAATTTTCTTCTTTTAAAACAATGTCACGTATTTCAATAATATAGCAGTACAAAGTATATTTTATTTATCATAGACATGGAACTATCTATTTTTATTATGTGTTTTATAATTTGATTAAAAAATCTTCAATGTATTTTAATAATTTTAAAAGACCATGTAGCTGTGCTTCATCAGTGTATCTTGTGACTTAGAAAATACATCATAATCCCAAAGTTGCCTATATAGAGATTACATAATGGCACTCATATGTGATGGATATTATTAGTCAATTGCATATGTTATTTACTTTTCTACAAGCATACTTGTTATTCTGTTGAAAGGTCTGCAACAGTTCTTCAACAATGAATTTAAAACATGAAACACCTTTTCTTCTCTGAGGTGTGATCAAGTACCCTAACCCAAGTCCTTTGGGCCACGAGTCAGCCCCCAGGCACTGCTATAATTTTGGGGAATGCTAACTGTAAGCTACAACAGACCCACCTTTGATTCAATCTTTATGCCCCTGGTCAGCTAGAATAATTATTTTCCTGTTACTTCCAGGTGTAAAGACCTAATCCAAGTAGCACACGAAGGGAGGAAAACCAAGCAAATGTGCAAAAGAAAAGATGGGACTTCCTTTCTCCCTCTCCCTTGCTCACCTCTCCCTCTTCCCTCCCCACCACCACCTCCACTCTGGGGAAGAAGTGCCTTTGCCAAATAAGTCTTTGCCAGGAAATGAACAAGCAAGGGGAGCTGATCCCACTGCACAGTAAGGAGAGCCAAGAGTCAAAAGGCATGAGTCTGAGGTTTCAAGTCTGGCTTAGTAGAGAGGAAAACCCAACTTTTGAACTCACTGTTTGCATCTTTTCATGGCACCGCCTTTATTCAGGTCCTGAAACTTAGAATGTTACCAAGAGAGGAGGGGGGGTTAGGGTGAGGAAGAGATATATAAAAAATTGCAAGTTGTAGGTACCAAAGTGAAGACCAGGGAAACTGTGTGACTCGAGGAATCAGGCTCTGGTCACGCAGAGTATTGATGAACAGTGAACTGGGTGTGCATAGGAGTGTTTGTTTTCTTTAGTTAAATTGAATGGATAACTTCCTGTAAATTATCATATTGATCATTCAGAGATGTGGTGTAATATTTTAGAATACACCGCTATGGTCTAGGCAGTAGGAGACATTGCTAGTGACACTGTACTTAGGGATGGCAGAGCTCCGGACAGCCTTGTACCAGAAACATTCCGCAGAGGTGGAGTGGCCATAGCTCTTAACGTGCCGGTATTGGAATGGAGGCAATTCAGTTAGAAAGGAATTAAGTTAATGATGTGTTCACTGCAGGAAATATTTGGCATTAATTGGGTGAATTTATGAAGGAGACTGCTGGGTACTACAACTGTTTGTCAAAGGAGGATGTAAGCTTCGATTCCTCTTTGCTCTGTCTGAAATTGCCGTGATCTCTTCACAGCAGATTTAAATGAATCTCCCATAAGGGAGCATTCACTTCAATCCAGGGAGAAAGGGGAAACCTTTTGGAAGAAGATACTTACTGCGAGTTGGGCATTTGGAAGCCAGGGAGAGCCAAGTAAATAGAGTAGAAGGACTAAAAGAACGTTATAGCAGTTCATTAATGTAAGCCCAACCACAGTGATGACAAACTCAGGGTTCCCAAAAGAAAGACCAGTTTAATTGGTTAGGAGGTAGTTGGAAGCGTAGTTGACTTCCTGGTTACAGACTGAGCTTAACATTCCAGTAACAAGCCTGGGCTTCTGGCTGTTGGAGATGGAGAGCTTCAGCACACTTTTTGAGTAGAAGCCTATGACTGAAAGGTTATTTAAACATCAAATCAGTGATGCATTCTTGGATTGCTCAAAGAAGGAAAATTAGTACAAACAAAATTCCACTTATGAGAATATGGTGGAAGTCTGAGGGATGCGGGCTTAATTAAGACAAGGCTTACTTACTGTTGTAAAATAAAAAGGAAGGAATGCCAGAGAGAGGCAAGAAGTAAGAAGCAACAAGCTTTGGTGTCTGAGTAGATCTGGATGGAAAGGCTGAGGGAATACAGGTAGAATATGCTAAAACAAAGGACAAAAAACCAGGTGTGAGCACAAAATGTGCCAGGACTTTTGCTGTTGAGGGAGGCTGTGTGCGTTCTCTCTGATGAGGTGCCTCCTTTTTTGTCTCACGTGCGTATAATCCCTGAAGGCCGTGGAGTTGGCATAGCCAGCTCTAAGCTTTCAAGGTTGCGAGACTAGAAAAAAGCTCCTAATAATTCTGCACTAGGTGAAGGGAGTGTGTAAGAAAAGACACATGGTGAGTTTTCAAATGCTGGAAAAAAAAAATCTTTAAAAACCCATTTACTTCTCATCTTATATGCTCTTGGGTCAATTCTGTTCTTTAATTCTCTAGGTCAACAGAAATAGGCAAGTCGGTTTCATTTTGATTTCTAGTCAGTTTCACTTTTGTGTTTCCATGCACAAGCTGGAAAAAGAGCAGCGTATCGATTTTTGGTCAAATAATCCATACAACGTATCATATTTTGTACCATCTCATATAGCACCTCTGTCTGCAGCTCTCTGGGCTCTTTGCAAGTGACTCACTGCTCAAGCAGATGGTTCAGGCTGCACTCTTGAACTGCACTATCAGCCTCTTAAAAACACCATTTCAGATAATACGTATGATAATCTAGAACACTCTGCTCGTGTTGAATCCTATGCACTTTCTGGTTGTGTGAGTTATTTAAAAACTGAACTTCAAATTTGCAAGTTAACGCTTCAGTTTTTTTCATAGTTTTCTCACACTCCAGCTCTGGGCCAGGTCTTTTTACATGCAGGTTAATGTGTCATGAAAATTCATTCATTGACCAAAAACAAAACAAAACAAAACAAAATGCTTTTTAGGGCTTTGTGAAAAGTCTGAAACAAGCTAACTGTACCCATCCATGTCCACATGAGTAATCTGAGCTACAGAGGAAATTCAATGATTTGCCCAAGAAAGACACAACCTGTAACAGGATCTAGGGTCTGGACATCCACTCTGTGGTTTTATAAACCACCAGTCAACTAGACAAATCGTGACAGATAATCATAATTTCTTTTTTACGTTTTAAGTCTTTCTGATGCAGATGGATACTGTTTCCAGAAACCTCCAGTCCAACCACATGGCATTTCTGACTCTGAGTTAGTGAAAAAGGAACCTGTCAAGCTAATGAACAAGAACCTCCTCTCAGGCTATGGGAAGGTGTCAGTGTGAGCTACTTTGGCATGTTCCACCAGAACATGTGCAGAATTTCATGTGGAGTCCCTTGACATATTTTTGCTCCTTGGTTCATCATTTTGTGCTTTTTTCCCAGTTATAGGAGTGAACCCTAGGATATTGTTAAGATACGTGCGGAGGAAAGAGAGACACTTAATAAAGTCTGAATTTAGTATAGAATTTAAACTAGAAGAGGGGCTTCTGGGTGGCTCAGTTGGTTAGGTATCCCACTCTTAGTTTTGGCCCAGGTCATGATCCCACACACTCTCTCTCTTTCAAATTGGAAAAAAAAAAAGAAGAAGAAGAAGAAGAGGAAGAGGAGGAGGAGAAGGAGGAAGAGAAGGAAGGGGAAGGAAAAGGGGAAGGGGAGGGAGAATTTAGGTTAGAGGAGCAGAGTCCAAGTCAGCTCAAAAGGGCTGGGGGTCCACATTATTATAATAATCAGCATTTATTGAACTGCTATTGTGAAGCCTCATGTAGTGATGTAGATACTTTCTTTTTTTCTTTTAAATTTAATTTTACTTAAATTCAGTTAGTTAATACATAGTGTATCATTAGTTTCAGATGTAGAGTTCAGTTACTCATCCACTGCATGTAACACCCAGTGCTCATTACATCACATGCCCTACTAATGCATACAGAGCTTCACTGAATCCTCACGGTAGCCCTTAGTGGCTCTTAGTTCAGGTTCCCTTGGACAATGACAATGAGATGAGTATTCAGTGCAAGCAGTTAGTCTGGAAGGTGGTCCCAGGGAACCCCAGTAGAGGATAAAGGCATGAGAGAGAATGGAAAGAAGCCAACAAAAGATGCTACTACAGATCATGATTAAGGACGACAAGAACTTAATCTCCGACACTTGTGGCCTTCTGCACACATAGCCAGAGCAGCTTTGGTGATCAGAAAACGCCCTTCTTTCCCCACAGTTCTTGAGGCTGGAGGTCCAAAGTGAAGGTGCAATTAGGATTGGTTTCTCCTGAGGCCTCTCTCCTTGGATTGTGGATGATGGCCTTCTCATGGCCTCTGGATGGCCTTTTCTGTGTGCACGCACACGCCTGGTGTCTCTTCCTCTAATTACAAGGACCCCATCAGATTGGATTAGGAGCCATCCATATGACCTCATTTAACCTTAACTGTATCTTTAGAAGTCCTAATCTCCACATACAGTCACATTGGGGATTATGGCTTCAATTTATGAATTTGGAGGAACACAGTTCAGTCTATAACTGCACTGAATCCCTTAAGAGTCAAATGAACTTGGGGCACCTGGGTGGCTCAGTGGGTTAAAGCCTCTGCCTTTGGCTCGGGTCATGATTCCAGGGTCCTGGGATTGAGCCCCACATGGGACTCTCTGCTCCGCGGAGAGCCTGCTTCCTCCTCTCTCTCTGCCTGCCTCTCTGCCTACTTGTGATCTCTCTCTGTCAAATAAATGAATAAAATCTTAAAAAAAAAAAAAGAGTCAAATGAACTTTTGTAAAGATATGCATTGTCCTTACTGATACTGTTCACTCAGATAAGCTTTAAGCTTTCCCTCTAAATTTGTGACACCCAGTTATAATGTGCACATACATTTCTATTCATGATTACCCTGTTGTGGCGGCACAGCCGAAATCAGCACTTTGCAAGGTAGGGATTTGCACCTCTGGGAGAAAACAGGACTGAATGCAATGCTGAAGTACGTCAGGAAGGCAAATGCTATTAAATATTAGTAGACATACGTGACTGTTTATCAATGGAGACCAATTTCAAATATGAAAATTAGTTAAGTTCTTGCAGACTAAAGGAGAACAGAAGGAAATCTGGGAGAAGTTCTTTCTATAATGCATTCCTGGTGAATCATTTAAAATCCCATTGGCTTCATAGAAAATTATAGAGCTGAGCAATAACACTAAATTGTAAGAAATATTCCTTGTGATAATAATTAATATGATTATTCAGGTAACTGCTGTCAAATTTTAGAACTGTGGAGATTAACAGGGAATAATGGGCACAAAATAAGAATTATGAAAATATGTCCAAGCTGACAAGAGTCGATTCAGTTTGCTTCACAAAGTTGCCTGACCATGAAAGATACATTGCAGCAGGTTGAAATCTGTTAATAACTTTTTCTTGTGCAAGCCTGTTGAAGTTTTTCAACATTTTTTTAATGTCAAATAAAAAAGCATACACATCTAGAAATATTAAGGACCTGAGTCATGATGATATGGTGTTTTGGTTTCTAAGACATAGTTTTACTTCACTCCCAAGAAAATTTTCTTAGAATGGAGCTTTCTTATAAAAGAAGATTGAGCCCAGTATTGAATAATGCTTGTAAATATTTACCAGTCATAGTAAGACTAATTTTTAGTTCATGTAAACCGGGTACATGAATGGATTTTCACACAGAACATAATTCTTTCCTCCTACCATTAGCTGTTATCACACAAGACACACCAGCCTGTATAAACCTAAACAGATTTGCTTTGGCCTAGATTTGAGGAATTCAAGGCCTCGAATAAAATATAGCACTTTGTAGCTAAAAATAGCTTGGAGATTATATTGTCTCTTGTCCCTCTAGTGGGGCACTGTACCCTTTTGCCTCGATGTCATGGTTATAAAATTTCATGAGTCCAGTAAAAGAGAACTAACACTGGACTGTCAAGAGCTCTGAGATCTAGCTCTGGCCTTTCTATTTACTGACAAGTAAAATTACATAAGAGCTAGCTCTGCCATTAGGCAAGCATGAGGGCAAATCCAGGCTCTCCAATTCATCATTTGGGGGTCTTGGGTAAGTTTAACCTTCAGTGGAATAAAGGAAGATACAGTAGGGCTCAGCTTGTTTTATAGATTGTCCTCTAGAGAACATGTTCATGTTCATTTGCTTTTGTAAAAGAACACAGTTTTAGGGTTCAAATAGTAAAAATTTTTGTTTAGAAAAATTCATAATGGGTAAAATAATGTTACACGGTAGCTGCAGTAATCTCCCCAGCAAACCCACTGATTTCCAGTATTTCCCAATAGGGCCTTCCCAAGTCATATAGTAGACCATCCTTCCTATGGCAGGTGGTTTTACCAGTCAATTTGACTAGGATGATGTACCCAGCTATTCAATCAAATACCAGTCTGGGTTTTGCTGTGAAGGCATTTTGTACATGTGGTCAATGTCTACCATCAGCTGGCTTTAAGGAAAGGAGGTTATACTTGATAATCTGGGTGGGCCTCGTCTAATCAGTCAAGGGCACTAAGGACAAAATTGAGGTTTTCCTGAGGAAGAAACTGCCTGTGAACTGTAGTACCCACTCCTTCCTGAGAGTTTCTAGCCTCCTGACCTGGTCTATAAATTTCAAACTTTCCAGCCCCCTTAATCATGTAAGCCAATTCTTTGAAACAGATCTCTTTATATCCTACTTTATTAGCCTGCTGGTTCTGTTTCTCTGGTTGAAACCTGAGTACTACGGCTCCATGAACTGGGCCTTAGGAGCATATAAATTAATGAGAAGTAAATCTCAAATTCAGATGTAACAACAGTGGAGGAGAGGATCCTGTGGGAAGAGGAGCATGATCTCAACAGGAGCAGATGGGGAGGGAACAGGAAAGCTGAGAACACTGAACGAAAGCTGGGTACCAATAACGAGGGGCTGCTGTGCAGAAGAGTGTGTTTGTGTGTTAGTGTGCTGAAGTAAATAGTGTCCCCCAGAATTCACGTGTTCCCAGAATCTCAACCTGTGACCTTATTTGGAAATAGGCTATTTAGAAATATAATTAAGAATCTTCATGGGGGGGGGGGGCTTCTGAGTGGTTAAACGTCCAGCTCTTGATTTTGCCTCAGGTCATGATTTCAGGGTCATGAGATCGAGCCCTGGGTAGGGCTCTGTGCTAGATACAGAAACTGGAAGGGACCTCATTCAGTTTGAAAGCATCATGTGAAAGTCTTCATTTCAGGGCTGCAGCAACAATGTTTCACACACTGGGAGGCTTAAACAAAACAGAAGTTCTCTGTCTCAGAGTTATGGAGGCCACAAGTCTGGAATTGAGGTGTCATCAAGGCCGTGTTTCCGCTGTAAACTCCAGGGGAGAATCCCTGCTGTCTCTTCCACCTTCTGGTGGCTCTAGGCATTCGTTGGCTCATGGCCACATTGTTCTGGTTTCTGCCTCTGTCTTCACATGGCCTTTTGCTCTGCGTGCTGTGTCTCTGTGTCTTCTCTCTTATAGGGACACCAGTCATCTGATTTAGGCTCTACTCTAAATCCAGGGTGAGTTCACCTTGAGATCCTTTTATTTTTAAGAGAGAGAGCACACAGGAGGAGGGGTAGGAGGCAGACGGACAGAGAGAATCTTAGGTGGACTTTGAGATTCAGATTACCTATAGGAAGTAGCTAGGGAGGAGGGATTTGGGGATTCACACCTGAAGGGAGGAAAAGTAAAAGGAGCAGGATTAACAGACAGGGAAGTTGCGCAGTCACATAGTCCCAGCATGGGCTCAGTCAACACCAGCACCCCACGGGGAGGTTGGAGACAGAGGTGGGCCTTGAAAATCAGCCTGTACATTCTTTGGATACGGGCTGACCCCATTCAGTTTTAGCAATTCTTGAGGGTAGTAGCTGGGAGAGTAAGACCTTCAGTCTTCAAAAGGGATCTCCGTGGGCAGTGCAAGAGCCTTTATGGAAGGTTGCTAAGGAATGGGAAAGTCTGTCTCTGAATTAAACAAGGTGGAAAACCATCCTATAACATTTAACCAAGTCATCAGAGACTTCTCACTTATAAAATAGGTGAGATAATAAATCTAACTTAGAGAATGTATCTAAAAACATAAAATATTGCCTAGTCTGTAACAGCTAATAAAAGCTAATTTTAAAAAATATTTTATTTATTTATTTGACAGAGAGAGATCACAAGTAGACAGAGAAGCAGGCAGAGAGAGAGAAAGAGGGAAGCAGGCTCCCTGCTGAACAGAGAGCCCGATGCAGGACTCGATCCTAGGACCCTGAGATCATGACCTGAGCTAAAGGCAGTGGCTTAACCCACTGAGCCACCCAGGCACCCCAATAAAAGCTAATTTTATTGAAATTATTTGTATCAGTACAAGTAAGTTTTCCAGACACATGACAAGGGAACCCTCTCTTGAAAGGACCCTGAGATCCAGTGAGGGACTGAAAGCTTTAGGAGACCCTGTATAGCTTCTGGTTCTGTGCTTCTGCTTCCTTCATGGGTCAGTTTCCTAATCGTTCTTCAGATCTTCAGTTGTAAGATGGAGGCTTGGGGGGGGGTGTGCCTGGGTGGCTCAGTCAGTTGAGCACTGGACTCTTGATTTTTGGCTCAGGGCATGATCTCAGAGTCATAGGATGGAGCCCAGGGTCCAGCTCCATGCTCAGTGGGGAGTCTGCTTGAGATTCTCTCTCTCCCTCTCTCCCTCTGCTCCTTCCCATATCTCTCTAATAAATAAATCTTAACAAACAAACAAAAAAAGGGAATCTTAGAACACAGATAACTAGAATACATTTAAACTCTAATATTCCAGGACTTGAGGACTCACAAATTCTACTAAGCAACTAAATGCCATGTTGATTTCTGTCTCATGATTAAACAGGAGCAAATGCTAGGCTGCACAGTGGGACATACACTGGGTCCAGTAGGAGAAACCTGTAGCCTATAAGTTAAGAACAGTCAAATTGCCTCATTTTTAACCCTGGTTCTACTACTTGGTAGTTGTGTACCTTGAGCAAGTTATTTAGTCTCTGTCTGTCTCGTTTCTCTCATACAGAATGGTAGTAATAATATGCCTGACCATGTAAGGTTGTTATAAGGTATAAATGAGTTAATACATGTATGACATTTGAAACAGTTCCTGGAACATTCTAAGCCCCCTACAAATGTTAGATATTATTATTGTTGTCTGATTTTTGTTAGGACCATGTAATCCCCCAGATTCAATCCCACCCATTCTGAATGGCCTGGAGAGTGAGAGGGGACAGTTTAATTGTCTTTTTCTGAATGTTAGTTTGACAATAAGTGCATTCATAAAACTGGCATTTTTTTTTAATAACCATTTGTTCAGACCCTCCTCCCGTCCGGACTATAAGTTAGGAAGGAAAAGAACAAGGTCATCTTAAACAGAGGAAAAATTTTTACTAGAAATCACTTGCAGTTGCTAAGGAGCAAGAGACCAATACCTTTTTAGCTATTAATGCAAATTCCCCACACAATGGATGTTCACTATAATGGCCTCCTTCAGTCTCAATATGATATTCATTAAAGTGCTTTAATAGATTATAGAAAATTTTGAAGAAGGTTTTATATAGAAAGTTAAATTTAGAGTGGATTTTGGGGAGGATTCTATTTAAGTCATTGTGGGCATTTTAGCGTTGTTTTCTTCATTAGCAAGGTCGTTTACCTGAAAATGGGATCCTGCACTCTAATGGCTTGTTTGTCCCTGTTGCTTGTCTGCCACCGCAGTCTCCCTCCACTGTGTGAAAATTCACAATGTGTCATGGACGTTGACGCTCTCAAATGCGTGTTCTCACACCAAAAGAAGGCACAAAAAAAAGCATGTGAGATGAGAAGCAAATCAAGAAAGTGTGGACTTCATTCTTTTCTGTTTCCAGACGACTTTGGGTATCCACTATGCTTTTTTTCTCCACAGTTTAGAATTCTAAAGGCATAAGAGGAGTGTAAATCTCACATAGCTGAGTACTGTTCTGATTACTGTTACTCTCTGAGGAATGAAATTTCACTGAAGCATTAGTGAGCTTAGAATCAAAAGACTTGAAGCATTGAGAGAATTAAGTATTTAGATTTTCTTTATTTTTTAATTTTGAAAGGTGTCCTATGTACTTGTATCTCTTTCCTTCCTCTGGCCCCTCCTCTCCTCATTCACCAGCCCTAAAATACCTCCCTCCTTCACCATCCCACACACACACCCAAAGAAAGCATGCCAGGTTGGTTTTGCCATTAACCAGGTTGGTGACTTTAGCAAACCTCTTTACCTTTTTGAGATTTCCACTGCAAAAAATATGTTGGTGGAGAGGTGGGTTCGTCATGCAGTCTCTCTAATCTTCTGCTTTACTATTCTAAGATTCTTATTTAACTTGGCTTTGTTTGAACAAAGAATCAGACACTACAGCTTCCCTGTCGTGTCTCCTCCTTTTTAACTTATTCTGCACACACTGTGCATGTCCCTGGACTAGGCACTATGTAGATAGTTGAATCAATGAAGAGAATTCCCTGGTTATAATAAAAAAAAAAAATACCCCTTGCAATACAGAAAATACAAGGTAGAAAGCAGTAGTTACCAAGCAGAGCTCAGAACTGCTGGGAGATTTGATCACATGGAAGAGTCAAGTTACCTTTAAAATCATAGATCCTTATTACTATCATGTACCTTATTAGTAAATGAGTTTGGCTCTCCTATAGGTATTTATGATGTCATGTATGTCTGCCATCATTCTGTAATGGCAGGCCTTAACTAATGGGAGGACTGCGTTTCCCAAATGATTTTGCTTTTCAATATGTAAGTTTCTTGAAGATCCCCTCCCAATTTCACCTATTTTATATTTATAACTGCAGACCATTGTATATGTATACAAATAAAATGATAAAAATTATGTATCTTAATACAGCTCATCATTTTGCTTCCTCATTATGTATCCATTTAATTCATAAAATTTTGAGTGCTTTTAACTGTAATAATCTCCTAAACCATATATATGTGCATATATATACACACATATAAATAATTTTAGGTTTCTGTTAAATAAAAAGGTAGTTTGGGCTTTCAGAGAAATCTAAGATTTGTATTGCCACTAATAATTTAGGATTCAAATTTTACCATAATTTATATGAAAGTAAGTAATGTTTGTAGAATGAGTAGATATTATCAATACGGCTCAGTGATTTTCACAAAAAGGGAATCTTTGATAAATCCTATTTTTAAAAAGATCATTTCATGTTATAATTGGGACTTCAATAAAGTTTTCCCTCATATTTACCTTTAACGTGGACAGTTATCTTCTGATTAGTTCAAACATTTCTATCTTATTTACCCAAAACAGGGGGACAAGTCAAGTGTGCCTGACTGGCTCATTCAGTAGAGCGTGCAACCCTTGATCTCAGGGTTATGAGTTCAAGCCCCATGTTGGGCACGAACAAAGACAAAAACAAAACAAAACAAAACAAAAATACCTAGCAGGACAAGTGAGATCTTTCTTGGAGGAAAAGGAAGGACAGGGTTACCAATCTAGTAGCTTCATATTGGAAGAATGGGTTTTTCTTCATAATTAATATTTTAGAATTTTCTGACAGCGTCGGTGTCTTGTCACTGCGTAGTCATATAACCATCATCCATCATAAACATTGTTCTTTGAGCTTCTGCCCCTGCCTCCCCTCCCTTTCTTTCTTTCACTCCTCTTCTATCTACATTCTTTCCCCAGGAGATGTCATGATTGGGTCTCTCTGTTGGCAGTTTTAACTATACATCACATCTGTGCAGTCTGTTCTACATACACTAGGTGTTCTTTGTGTCCTGCATTGGGGAATTGGGTGTCTCACCCAGGATAATCAACAATTGCAAAATTGATGAGAACAGGTCTGCCTAATAAATGCATCATTTCTCTGAATGAAGACCACCCAATACCCACAGTCATGAAGTCTTCAAACTGTAGTTTTATCATGGTCACATTGTTGCTCACTCCCCACCCCGGCCCCTTCAATTTTAACTGGTTCTTTCACATATGAAGTAATTTCCTCCTTTCATGGGTGCACATTATTTATTCCACCAACCTGTATTAATACAACTTCAATGTACAGGAGACAGCTCGCCTTGATGCTTTAGAAAGGGAAACTATAAATAAAGCATGGTTCTGTTGATTTTCCCCCCTATAACGTATCTTATATTTGCTGCTATCTTACAAGGATTATTATCACTACCTAAGATTACCCAGATATCTAATTACCTAAGCATTTTACTCCCTTCCATTTCTTCTCATCATTGCCAGAATTATCTTCCCAATGAATACCCCAGATCATGTCACTCCTTTGCTAAGAAGAAATGAAAAAACAACAGCAAAAACAAAAAGAAAATAACAACACTAAAAATCCCAAGGTAAACTCATGCCCTAAAATGGTGAGTAGGGATTTTTCAGGGGCGTTGGTAGCTTCAGCCCAAAAGAGTTAGTGTGTAAGTTACCTTTACCATGAGATACTTTACACTAATCAAATTTCGTAAAAATTGAGCTTTTAAAAATCGCTTTAGCTCTCTTTTCTTATTTTCCCCAAATTAGTGAGGTTTATCTACACTTTTTTAGAATTGAAGGGCATCTCCCTTTATTAATGAGAAACGTGTTAGTTTACCATCACACAGCGAATGGAGAGTGTTAGGGTCCGTGATCAAAGGAGAGAGATTGATAGAAAGCGAAGGTCAAGCAAAGCTTTATTTCGCACCAGCACCGAGAATCAAACTGACTAGTCGGGGCCATCCTTATGGAGAGAGTGACCCCTCCCAGCCTCACAGACTAACTTTTATAGAGCAAAGGCCATGTGGTTGAGTCTGGCCACACACAGGTGGCCAATGAGATTGTAACACAGAGAGAAAGTTGCGTAGTCATGCTAGGTCACACACGGGTGGCCAATTGAATTACAATTCACCCTATAGTAGCTTTTTGAACTAGCCTATCACCTTGGTCAGAATTGGCACCCAAAAGGCGGGGCCTGCATTCTTTGGTAGTTAGGGAGATAGTATGTGCGCTTTACTGATTGGATATCTCCACCTGGCCTGACCCATCCTTGTATTCTGGGCTCTGTTATCTCCACCTGACCTGACCCATCCTTGTATTTGGGCTCTGTTATCAGGGACTGGTTGACCATATTTTACTGCATAAACAACAAAATGGCTGTTTAATCCAAGATGGAATCGCTCTGGCTAAGTAGGCCCTTACAGAGAGAATTCGAAAAGCTAAATAATACAACAGTGGCATTGAGGTAGCAAAAGACTAGTGGAATTCTGGGGCACCTGGGTGGCTCAGTGGGTTAAGCCTCTGCCTTCAGCTCAGGTCATGTTCTCAGGGTCCTGGGATAGAGCCCCGCATCAGACTCTCTGCTCAGCGGGGAGCCTGCTTCCCCCTCTCCCTCTGCCTGTCTCTTTGCCTACTTGTGATCTCTCTGTCAGGTAAATAAATAAAATATTAAAAAAAAAAAAAAAAAGACTAGTGGAGTTCTATCCTCATAAAAAAGATAAGGTCATTCTTTATAAGGTGGGAGGGGACATCCTGCTTCCTGTCTTCCCCTTTCCAAAGGCTTCACGGCCCCTTGTCCAGAAAACTGTTCCTAGGTAGTGCAAAACAAAATTTGTAATGCATGTGCCCATATGATAGATCCTGTGTTTGAGGCGGGTTTTGTTTTGTTTTCTTTTTCAATGATCTGTTATGATGGTTTCCTCTGTCTGTAGAGTGCTTTCAGTTTGAAGGCTGCTTTCCTGTAACCACCCTCCCCCCAGACCTTCTCCTTCCCTTTGGTTTGTAACACCTACTATGGTGACTAACGTTTGGTAAACATTTCATGACCGTTTCACAAAACAAAATTTGCCCCCTCATTTTTTATGTATTTAAGTTGACAATGCCTGAAAAAGTAAATGATAACACTTAAAGCAATGATGGGATATCAACTAACCCAAGAAATAGCCTCACAGTTCCTGAAAGGCTGGTGACATTCTACAAAAGATTGCTTTTCTACAGAGACCCGGCTGCACAGTGCTAGAAATTGCCTCTTGCTGTTGAGCATGTTTCCTGTCCTTCTTCTTTGGGTTTTATAGCTGGAGGCAGGTGGCACATTACAGCTTGAAAAGAGCTTCTCCAAATTCAATTTCTGGGTTCTCTGCAGGAATAGGCTTTGTAGAATCTTACTGAGCAGAGACGCCTTTGTTTGTTTGTTTGTTTGTTTTTCCTTTCTTCATAACCAATAGGGAACTCCCTTAAATTGAGGAGCAGTTCAAGTCAGGGTTACTGCAAACTGTTTATAAGCCAGCCTTCATATTCCAGAACAATTAGGTTGCTGTTTAATTTCTCCTAGTTGCTTGTGGGTTTTCACTTCTTCACAACTCTGATGACAGGAACTTTGCTGTGGAGAGTCAGGAGTAGGGTGAGTTTTTGTGACCTTGAGAAATGTTTTGAAGGAGAATTTATTACACCAAGGCAATAAAATTTTATGCCCTCTGACAACAAAATAAGTTTATATACATGTATATCCACACAAGTATGTATATATAATATATATCCACACACAAATATTAAGAAAAAAGACTATGAAAAATAAAATGGCTGAGGAAAAAAAAAAACAAATTATAAATCAAAGTAGGAGTATTCCTCCCATTTTACAGATAATAAAAAAATATTTGCAGTGAGATTGAATGGTTAAGTGTCTTATTCAAAACCATAAAACAAATGAGTGACGTTTCTGAAAAAAAAAAAAAAAAAAAAATCTAGCATACTCCCAGCCCCATTCTCTATCCTTTAATCCTGAAACTATATTTTCAGTTTTATCCTCTGTCTACAATGCGTTCCTACTAGACACTACCTTTGTCAGTGAAAGAAGGGAGCTCTGTCCCCTAGTCCTGTGGTGTCTCATTTTCCACTATCAGTTGACAGCTATCCTCATAGGAACATCATGCAAGTTTTTATCAGGTGAGGTCATTTTACTTGGTCTTCCCAGGCTATACTTATTTTCTTACAACTCTCAGTTAGTCTCAGAGTCAACAGTAATTTAGACCTTTAGTTTGATTTTAATTGAAAGTTACCAAAGTAAATATGCTTTTTAAAAGTAAAAATACTTTTAAGTATATACAAAGTATATATACCTTTAAAAAATAAAATAATTTGACAGAATCTATGACAAAAATAATTGATCATTTTCTCTGCCCCAAGATCTCAGAAGCCCCTGTTAATGGCTTCCAGGATCAGTTTTTCTTTTGGCTATCTTTATAATCCCAAATAAGGTGCTTATGTTGTCATTCCTTGATTTATCTCTCTCTCTCTCTTCTTTTAACAAAAGCTTTATAATAGATTGATACAGATTTATCATCCTTTCAACACACTATGTCAGTATTTTTGGTTCTCTCTCAGGCTACTTTGGTAATTTAAATGCATTTAAGATAGTATCTCTGGTGGGGCGCCTGGGTGGCTCAGTCCTTTAAACATCTGCCTTTGGCTCAGGTCATGATACTGGGGTCCTGGGACCAAGCCCTATGTGGGGCTCCCTGCTCAGCGGGGAGCCTGCTTCTCCTTCTCCCTCAGCATCTCGCCACTTTTGTGTTCTCTCTTTCTCCCTCTCTCTCAAATAAATAAATAAAATCTTAAAAAAAGAGAGATAGTATTTCTGGAATATCAAGTTGTTAAGAGTTGAATTGTATCTCCCACATTCCCAAATTCTCATGTTGAAGTTCTCATCTCAGAATGTGATTTTATTTGGAGATAGAGTCATTACAGATGTAATCGAGTTAGAGTGAGGTCATTAGGATTGGCCCTAACCCAGTATGACTGGCATCCTTTCAAAAAAGTAATTTGAACACAGTGACACTCATAGAAGACAATGCAAAGAGACAGAGAAAGAAGACCGCCATCTATGAGCCAAGAGAGACTAGAACAGATCCTTCCCTCACAGCCTTCAGAAGGAACCAACCCTGCCAATACCTCCATCTCAAACTTTTAGCTTCCAGAACTATTTATTCCAGACAATAAATTTCTGCTGCAAGCTACTCAGTCTGGAGTACTTTGTCACAGCAGCCCTAGGAAACTAACAAGGGTATACAGTTCATTGTCTCTGGACCACACACCACCTCTCAGCTGAGTGCCGGTATTCCTAATAGGATAGATGGGGGCAGGCATTATTAAGTCACTGGCCTTAGACTTAGTTGGCGCTCTTAGCCTCTGAAAGCAACTGATGCTCCTCCTCAGACATGAATCGTTGGTTGTTTTTTGGTTTGGGGTTGGTTTTTTTGTTTTTGTTTTTGTTTTTGAGTCTATAAAAACTCTTAAAGCAGTAAATGTCATTTAAAAGTCATGAAAGTTCAGCACAACTCTGTGACTGAAAAAAAATGCTCATTAATTTTTAGAGCATATGCTGTCATGATTTTCCAGCTTCTTTTCTATCTCTACACCTGGCCCCTTCTTTCCTCCAAATCACAATTGTAGAATAACACCACATATGGAAGATGATCTATTTCAGTTAGCCAAGGAGCCAATGAAGTATATAATACTGTTACGAAATCCTCCAAGAGACATTTCCTTGAGGAAGAGAGCTGCTTTGGCTTCAAAGGAATTGTGGAAACAAGAAGCATGATGGATAGATGAATAAGAGACTGAATGAAGGGAGAGTTACAGAATATTATAGATTTTTGTCTGTTCTTAAATAATTATGACCTTGAGAAAACTACTCTAAGTATCTCTTTGCTCATTTATTACATAAGGATAACAGAGAAGATTATTTCTGAAAAATTTTTAAGACTACATATTTGAATTGTTTAAATTGACTATAAATTGTTTAAATTGACTATAAATTGTTTGAAGCACTTCTGAGATCAGTTTACCATTAGAATTTTTAACTTGATAATGAAAATTTCAGTATAATTGCCACTATTTGGGATTATTTTAAGTAGAAGTATAATTTTCCCTAAGACAAAAACAAGAGTACTCTGTCATATTGCCGCTTGTATGTCCAGAATACAAACTTTGAGAACGGTGACTTGGCAAGTGTCTAAGAGTAGAATGTTTCCATTTGACTTTTGGATTAGTTGAACAACATGCTATTTATTCAAATATCCTATTTTGAAAAAATAAGTCTTCTCCAATAATAATGTGTTTCTCATTGAATTTGTTCATTTTGATTTAGTCCAGAATCTCATCTTTTCCACTGAGATTAGGCAATAAGTGTTAGCTTCTTCTCCTTTCTCCCACGCCATGAACACTGGTTTTATTGAAAAGTTTACTCAAATATATTTTTCCGCTTAACATACTGACTCACTCTTGGAAATAATAATGGAAACATGGGTGATATTATAAGGTAGAGAGAGATTTAAACACCTAATGTGGTTTACAAAAAGTACCAAAAAAGAAATTTGTGTTATAAATAATAATGAAAACAAAATCTAGTGTTAATCTAACCAGCTTTCCTCTCTAAACTCTCCTGGATTAGCTGCATCAAAACTGATCCTGTAGTTCAGTCCAGAATTAGAAATTCAGTTTGGACATCCCTGCCTCCTGCTTTTTCAAGAGAATAAAGATCACTGCACATGAACCTTGTCAACTCACTCCTTTCTAGTCCAGGTTTTCCCTTGTATTTACCATCTCTGTTTCCTTTCAGACCCTTCTCCGTCCTGTCACCCCTCCAAGCCCCTCTCCAGCCCTCCCTAGGAGTGGGGAAACATTATCCCCCACCCCCTATCCCTGTCTGAAGAAGGACCACCCTCTCCCTGCAGGTTGACAAAGGACTATTTATTTCACCTCCAAGACAACATAGATGTTTTAGCTTCTGCTCTTGATATCAATGTATCTCTGCCCCACCAGGATTTAAACCTTAATTTTTTGCACTTTTGTTTTTATTTCCAGTATCTCCTTCTCTGTGGGCTCCATCACCTCTCTACACAAATGTTAACCTTCAGTGCAAAGAAACAATAAGAAGAGCATCATGCATACGCGCGCATGCACGCACACGCGCAGACACCCACCCCACCCCCTCCCCCCACACACACACTGCTGTTCAAGATTCTGGCCTCTTCTGATTCTTCTAGCTCCCACCATCTTGTGTCCTAAAAGAGCTACCTGGAAGTATTGCTTTCACATCCCTGAAGACTTTGCCTTCTTCATGATCCCTATGTATGGTGGCCCATTTTACAATGCTGCGTTCTCTCTTAATAGCCAAATTGGGTACATGTTTTCTCAGTTCCCCTGCTCCTTAAAGTCTGAAGGATTTTGCAGTGTTTCCCATGTGTTATTTCTTAAAACCTTACTTTCTTGGTGGATGTGGACTTCATTAGGCCTAGATTTCTTGAGTCAGAACTTGCCCGTGTTGTCGTTAAAAATGTATTAAAAAGGAACTCTTCCACTTGTTGTCAAATCCCTGAACATGATTCTTTCACTCATATCTCTCACTATGCCCTTGCTCTCAAATAGTTTTTAAGTCTTTAGGACCAGAAAAGATTGATGTGTTTTAAAAATGCCTTTTAAAATGCTATCTATTCATCCTTAATATCCATAATGGTACTTAGCAAATATTTATTGAATTGCATTAAATCACATGAGTGATTTAATTTAAAATTTAATTTAAGGGGCGCCTGGGTGGCTCAGTGGGTTAAGCCGCTGCCTTTGGCTCAGGTCATGATCCCACGTCCTGGGTTCGAGCCCCACATCGGGCTTTATTTTCTTTAATTTAAAGAAAATAGGAAAATACTGAGATGTAAAAGTTACCTAAAATTTCACTTATAATTGGAAGCATTTTCTAAATTACCTTCATAGGAGAAAAAAGTTTTATTTTATTTTTTTAAAAGATATTTATTGATTTATTTATTTGAGATGAGAGAGAGAGAGAGAGAGCACCAGCTGGGGGAGAAGCAGAGGCAGAGGGGGAGAGAGAGAGAGAGAGAGAGAGAGAAGCTGACTCCTTGCTGATTTGGGGAGCCTGACCTGGGGTTTGATCCCAGGACCCTGGGATCATGACCTGAGCCAAAGGCAGATGAGTCACCCAGGTGACCTATGTTTTTATTTTTTTAGTTGAAAGGTTTCTTTTCTTTTTCAAATTTTTATTTAAATTCCAGTTAGTTAACATAGTGTAATATTATTTTCAGGTGAAATTAATTTTTAAAAGAAGTAAAAAACATAACATGAATATAGAAAATATAGAAACATATTACATCTGAACAGTCACAGTTCTGGCATGAAAAAAGTACTCACTAGGGCGCCTGGGTGGCTCAGTGGTTAAGCTGCTGCCTTCGGCTCAGGTCATGATCCCAGGGTCCTGGGATCGAGTCCCACATCGGGCTCACTGCTCAGCAGGGAGTCTGCTTCCCTTCCTCTCTCTCTGCCTGCCTCTCTGCTTACTTGTGATTTCTCTCTGTCAAATAAATAAATAAAATCTTTAAAAAAAAAATAAAATAAAATTTAATTTAATTTAAAATTTAGTATGACTCCAAGCTCTGAATTAGGTGAAATCTGTACTTTAAAATGTTTTTCTATTTCTTTCTGTTTCAGTTTTGGTAGTTTATATCTGTTTCTTCCAGATTATCCAATTTGCTGACATATAATTTTTCATAATATTCTTTTATAATTATTTGTTGTTATGTTTGTTGGTTGTTATTTCTCCTCTTTCATTTGTGGTTTTGTTTATTTGGGTCCTTTCTCTTTTCTTTTTGATAAATCTGGCTAAGGGTTTATCAGTTTTATCAATTTTATTAATAAATGGGTGATGGTGTTAAGGAGGGCACTTGTGATGAGCACTGGGTATTGTATGTAAGTGATGAATCACTAGATTCTGCACCTGAAAATAATATTACACTATGTTAACTAACTGGAATTTAAATAAAAATTTGAAAAAGAAAAGAAACCTTTCAACTAAAAAAATAAAAACATAGGTCACCTGGGTGACTCATCTGCCTTTGGCTCAGGTCATGATCCCAGGGTCCTGGGATCAAACCCCAGGTCAGGCTCCCCAAATCAGCAAGGAGTCAGCTTCTCTCTCTCTCTCTCTCTCTCCCCCTCTGCCTCTGCTTCTCCCCCAGCTGGTGCTCTCTCTCTCTCTCTCATCTCAAATAAATAAATCAATAAATATCTTTTAAAAAAATAAAATAAAACTTTTTTCTCCTATGAAGGTAATTTAGAAAATGCTTCCAATTATAAGTGAAATTTTAGGTAACTTTACATCTCAGTATTTTCCTATTTTCTTTAAATTAATTTTGTGCCCATGTTCAGATTAATTATAAGACCCCCACGCCTCTCAAATAAAAATGTATAAAAACAAAACAATGTCATATAGAAGAAACATAAATATAAGGTCTAGACAAGTCTTATCATATGCCTTTAATAATTTCTTCCAGCCAAAGTTCATTTTATAATTCTCTTGGAATCAGTTTCTCTGCTTATTTCCATTTACAGGGTGATTCAGATGAAGACCACTCTAAGGAAAGTGGAAATTCCTTGCACTCATAACCTTACTCTAAATCTCACATTAAAACCTTAAAATCATACCATTCTCAAGACCTGTCATTTCCCTTTTCTTTGTTGTACATTTAGATAGCCTGCTTACCCGTTTTTAGTGGCATTCACGCTTCTAACTATGTTCTGCCCTGTGTTTCCTGTCATCTTCCTGTGCTTCCAGTTCTCGATCGGCATCCTTGCACTCCTGACTCCTCCATGTTACTATTAGCAACGTTTGAAGATGGAGGTTGATTGCACTAGCCTGAGCTAAACTTTTGATATCTGAAGAGATGTCATAACACTGAATTCTCCCTGTTTCTTCCTTGAACACATTACCTTCCTTGCCATCTTCCACTAAATCGCGAGCTGCAGATACGGAGCTTCATACTAAGTTTGGAAAGTGAATATAGGTCACTAACACAGCAGGGCCATGGACTGCAATTTGTCCACCAGCCTGACTCATTTTATGTTCTAATTTCAGTAAGAGGGTGCTGATTCTTTGCTAAGTGGTAATTGCACCTGCAGTACTAAAACCCTTCTACATGCCTGGAAAAGCCACTCACCATCAACTTGTAATCATCTCCTACCGTGCACTGCAATAGCTTCTATGAGCTTGCTGGCCTTGACCTTCAGAATGAATCCCTGGTTTCTTCTCTCAGAGTTAGTTTTGTGCCTCTCAGAGGGCATGCCGTTCTTGTCAGCAGGAGACCAGGCATAAGATGTACCAAGACTTTGGATCAGTGTCCTGTTTTTACTCTAGGGCTCTATGGAGAGGTGTCATATGCTGCCTTTGGGAGTTTGGGAACTCTTTTTCACCCAAAGTTCAATTGAGTCATAAGGATATCAGATAGAGATTTTTGTTTGGAATCCTAAACTTAAATCCACTAAACCAAATTTTATGTTAGTGCAAGATACTGGATTTTTTCTTCACGAGACAAAATAATCAGAGTTTTTGCCTTTTCTTCCCCTCTATGTATATTAGCACTGAGGAAAAAAAAAAAAAACACCACCAACAACACACACATAAAAGTCCACTTCTGTTTTTGTTGCAAACAAGATTGGGCAGCAATTCACCAATATAACTCAACTTGACATTGCAAATGTTCAAACAGCTATGAATGCTCTTTTAAGTTTTAATATGTATTCTGACTGCATGCTTGGATTAAAACAAATCACAAGCCAGACCAGTGTCTGCTTTCTCTTCTTTACTATTAATATTATATACTGCACATGCCCCTTCATTTACAAAACTAGGGGCAAGGATTTTGACTTCCCTGGGACTGACTCTAGTTTCTGCCACACTGATGCCCAGGAAATGTTAATTGAATGAATGAATGAATGAATGAATGGAGATGTTATCACCATCTTAACAAAATTCACACTGTAAATTCTAGTTTGGGATCAGCAATTGTGTAAGTAGAGGCTGGATGTGGTAAATAGAAATGAGGAGAGAGATAAGCAATGCAGAGATTAAAACAAGAAAAGAGTTTGATAAGAATTTAGTAGAAAATTATAATTATCTAATCTATTTTAGAAAAGGTTAAATTCCTACTATGGACACATGAAATGAGCGATGGAGGGAAGAAACTAAAGCTGTTAGTATTCATAGAAAATGAAAGAAATCAAGAGCTAGGCAAGCAAAAGAAAGATTGGGCATAAAATATGTGTGTTTCTCCCCCTCCTCTCATAGGACTGGAACTCATAACAGAGATTGCTGGTTGACTGATTTGTCTCCATTGTTATTTAACAAAATGGAGAGCCCTGAGATAAAAGATGGTGGGGGAAACAGGATGTGATTTTAGGGTATGCAAGGTACAATGTTTGGACTTCTGATAAAAAGAACAGGAGCCCCTGGGTGGCTCAGTGGGTTAAAGCCTCTGCCTTCGGCTCGGGTCATGATCCCGGGGTCCTGGGATCGAGCCCCATGTCGGGCTCTCTGCTCGGCAGGGAGCCTGCTTCCTCCTCTCTCTCTCTCTCTCTCTCTGTCTGTCTGCCTGCCTCTCTGCCTAATTGTGATCTCTGTCAAATAAATGAATAAAATCTTAAAAAAAAAAAAAAAGAAAGAAAGAACAATATCAGGGCCCTGGGAGCCTGTTTTGTGAAGAAATGGGTAGAGGGAAAATTGCAGAAGAAGACATGGGGAAGAGGCACATTAAAAGACAGTCTTCATTCTCCTAATGCCCTGTTGGAGGAATGAAATGCGCATGTTCTTGTCCTAGGAGATACCTGACCTCTTGGTATGTTACCATAACTGAAGTATAATCTCTCACTTCAGGGAACTTATCCTGTAGAGCTGAGTCTTCACCATACAACATTCTACTCTTTCAGATGGATACATACCCTTTGGGAGAGGGTTTCCTAAAACCCCTTTAATCAATAATCGTAATAGTACTACTAAATTTTTCATGTTACATGCTGGAAACACTCTGGACTTCTCTGTCTCTCAGAACTATAGGCTCAAAAATTCACAGAGAAAGTGTGGAGGCATCTAGACGATAGTGGTAGCATGCAAACCACTAACTAAAAGAACAAGGTTCAGGACGCCTGGGTGCCTCAGTTGGTTAAGCAGCTGCCTTCGGCTCAGGTCATGATCCCAGCGTCCTGGGATCGAGTCCAACATTGGGGTCCTTGCTCGTCAGGGAGCCTGCTTCTCCCTCTGCCTCTGCCTGCCATTTTGTCTATCTGTGCTTGCTCTCTCTCCCTCTCTCTCTCTGACAAATAAATAAATAAAATCTTAAAAAAAAAAGTCTTTAAAAATAAAAGAAAAGAAAAGAACAAGGTTCTTGGGTCCTATGGAGGCATATTTCTTATCCCTCTTTCCATGACCCTGCTGAAGTCACCTCTGAAGGTAATGTCGGGTGCATAACATGCTCTTAGTTTAAAAAAAAAAAAAAAAAAAAACGCTTTAAATGAAAATAGCAGAGGGCTTCTAATTTATGCTTGGAAATTCTTTGCCATACCCTGGGAATGAGAAAATTTTGCTCAAGACATTGACAGCAACACTGTATATGTACTAAGGTTGATGCTTTTAACCTCTGTGAACCATGGTTGAATAGTAAATCACTGAAGGTGAAAAGAAAACTCTAAATATTTTGGGGAAAAGCCAAAAATATTAAACTAAGTTGAGCTTAGCCGAGATTGCAGCCAATTTCACTTGGCACGATTGCTGCCATCAAAATGTGGAATTAGATGCAAGTCACTTAGAATCAAATAGGCAATTACAGCTACCCAACCACTTCAAGGGAACTATTAACTAATTTAGGAATTACTCAGTATTTATTACTTTACATCTACTTTATTTAGTGCCTTGTCCTAGGTACCACTTAAGATTTGCCTTCAATGAGCTTATGTCATTTGAAACGGAAACCATTTCTAGATCTAACAAAGATTCTGTGGCCTTTTAAGGTGAATTTAATCTTATGTACCTACACTTTATGCTGTGTAAAAAGGTCATAAGTATTATTGAGATGAAGTAGCTCTTGATTACCACTAAAATGATCATGTCTAAATATGAAATGTTTCACATTCTGTAGACACTACTTTGTCTCCTCTGTCTACAACACTTTCTACCTGTTGTTGCCACTCATTTTCTTTTCAGCAGGCCTGCTCACCCACTGGAGAAGCTGGAGCCGTATACAGGAAGCACTTACATTCATTCATTTAACCATTTCCACCATACATATTTATTGGCAACCTGATATGCACCAGGCACAGTGATAGGCTGAATGATTACTAAGAGTGTGAAGCCTGGAATACAATAAGACACAAAAGCAATAACTATAGGGGTGTGAGTATGTGTTTCAAGTCAAATACACTTTGTATTATGTGCTAGAAAGAAAACAGTGGAGCATGATTAAGAAATAAAAATGAGGAGCAATTTTAGGTAAGGCAGAAAAGCCTCCCCAAAGGGAAGAATGAAAAGAAGACAGTTGGAGATATTGGAGGATTAAGCAATCTCAGAGGTGGCGGGATGTGGGGGGAGAAAGCATGTGGGAGACCAAGGTGGGAGCAGGGGAAATAAATAAAACTTGGCTCAGGGAGCAGAGAGAAAGCTGGTGTGGTAGGAAGATATTTTGCTAGTATAAAAGTATAAAAACATAATAATAGTAAAGCTTTTCATATGTGTAGCGCATGGTTATAACTTCTTATGCATTACGTTGTTTGGCCCCCACGACAGATCTATAACGTAGGCATCATGATGCTGTCCATTTTACACATAAAGGAAAGTGAAGCAGGGAGAAAATACTTTCAGAGGTCAATATTGAAACTCAGATTTTGAATGGAAGGGTCCCAGCCCTTAAACCATTACATTATGTTGCCTAGATATGACATTGGGCAGGTGATGGCCAGCTCACATGGAGATGCCTAGGTCATGCTAAAACTTCCTATATTTTATTCTGAGCTCAGGGAAAAGCAATGAATAGTTTTAAGTAGAAGGCAAGCCACCAATTCCACTGAAAGCTGATAAAACTTCCGGTTTGTTGAGGACTGAAAAGCTTCCATTAGATTCGCCTCTGTGAAAGTCAGTGGCCGCCTTGCCTGGAGGTTTTGGGATGGTGCAAGCAGAAATTGCGTTGGAATAGGATGAAGACTCCTTGGGAAATAACAGGAAATAGCATATGTGGACAATTTCCTCTTTCCCAAGGTTTGGCGGGGAAGAAGGTGAAGAAATTGAGAACAGCTAAAGGGAGGATAGGGCATCATGGGAAGTGTTTTGCTTCAAATGATGGGAGCCATGGGACATATTTGTATGTTAATGACAATATTACTTAACACTCCCTTTGATTTCCAGTTAGGCATGATTCTGGCCTCACTGCAGATGCTATATGATAAGATCTATGCATGGCAATTAAAATAGACAAATCTTTGCTCCATGTGAGCTCTGCACTAGGACCTCACTTCCGCCCTGCCGCCTTGATTCAAAATCTGAAGGCCTTTATGAGGGCTCCTGTTGTTTTTGATCTCTACTTTCAGGTTTTGGGACCTCAATTTTGGTATTATCTTCAACTTGCCACCTCCGTGGTATGAGGAAACCTTTATTACTTAGAGCAATGCTAGCCACTATAAAGTACAAACTAAAAATTTTAGCAGGTGAACACACTAAAAGTTTCTTTTATGTTCATGAAAAACCCTAAGTGCCTACTCAGGAGAAACTGGTAATGTCTTATCTCTGTGATGAGCGAGGCCAAGCTTGTTGCCATGGATATCTGTATCAAGCCAGTGAAAGGGAGAAGAGAGTGAAGGATCATTTGTGGGAAGGTTTCCTAGGTCAAGCACATCACTCTGAAGTGTACATCACTTCTGTTTATATGCCACAGGCTAGAGCTCAGTCCCAAGGGAAAACTGAGCCGCAGGGAAGGCCAGGGAATGTAGTCTAGCTGTGTGTTGAGGAAGAAGAGGTACAGGGTCCGGTGACTAGACAGATGGCTGCCTGTTGCTTCTCCGGATCTGACCTCTTGCCCCTTAGATGAATTAGAACACCCTGCATCCCACTCCCTTGATGGGCTCTTCTGTACTTGACCCTGCACCGCCTTTCGAGCAGACCAGGGGGCTTCCTCCCCTATGGCAAAGTTTCTGCTTCTTCCTCTGTAGTTCTCTTGAACGTGGCCAAAGTCACAGAAGGACATTGGTGTGGGTCTACCCTGTCTTCCAAGGGAAATGGACAACACTTCCCTATTAAGGAGAACTTCATATAGCAGTTTAGTTCCAATTACAACTGCAGGAACAATTGCTGTGCTTCTCAGCCACAAACTAAATTAATCAAATTCCAGCAAAATCAGCCCCTCCCAATGAAGATATTCATTCAGAAAAATCCTTCTTTGAGAGACGTACTGCTGCAGGACATTTTATTATGTAAGCCTCATAATTCTAGGAAGCAGAGATGTTAACCTTTTTATTTTATGAATGAGGAAATTGATAGGGAGGTTAAGTTTCATTTTACTCATGGGTGGGTATTAAAATTTTTTGAAAAGCTCTTATTTCTGAAGCTTGGTGAGTGATTTTCTCTCATTTGGGGGCAGTGCAGGTTTTCTTTATAACATATGAAAGATCTAATGGAAAGCATAAAATAAGAAGGGGGAAAGAACAATGTTACCAGTGCCCAAAAGTGGCAAAATGGCCATTTTTTCCTACAATCTTATTTCTATGATTTTTTTTTTTAAAAGATTTATTTATTTTAGAAAGAGAGAGAGAGGGATGCCTGGGTGGCTCAGTGTGTTAAAGCCTCCGCCTTTGGCTCGGGGTCCTGGGATTGAGCCCCACATCGGGCTCTCTGCTTGGTGGGGAGCCTGCCTTCCCCTCTCTCTCTGCCTGCTTGTGATCTCTGTCTGTCAAATAAGTAAATAAAATATTTAAAAAAAAAAAAGAGAGAGAGAGTGAGAGAGCGGAGGGCAGGGGGAGAGGGAGAGAATCTCCAGCAGGCTCCTCCTGCAAAGCAGGGCTCCATCTCACCACCCTGAGATCATGACCTGAGCCAAAATCAAGAGTCAGACACTTAACCAACTGAGCCACCCACGTGCCCCTCTGTGATTTTTCTTGAAATAAATTAGTTCTGAAAAACTATATATAATGAGGTTTTAAAAAAAACACTTATATACCCACTACCCCAAATATTTTGAAGTTATTTTGTTTAATGTTTGCTTCAGATCTTTTTTTAAAGATAAAAAAATGTTACAGATAAAAGTCACATGTAATTTTTCTTCACATTGCTAATTCATGGATTTATCACTTCATACTTTGCTCTTTGCTAAATATTTCATCATAAACCTATCCTATATCATTAAAACTCATCATAAACTTAGCTTGTTGAATGATATTCTATTGTTAAATATTTAGGATTTTTTTACAGTTTTTTTTTACAGTTAAATATTTAGGATTTTTTACAGTATGCTATAATTGTACTATAATGTATTTCTTTATGCTTAAATCTTTTCCATTGTACAGATAAGTTCCTCTTGGTATATTTCCTAGAAGGGAAAATAAATGCAAACTTGTCTCTACCATGTCTATCACTACTTCTGCCTTCTTAAACTGTTAATTCTCATTTTTTCTCATTCAAAATATTCGTTTATGTTGTTTGTTTCCAAGATGGGTAGTTGATTGTATATCTTTAAATTTCACTTGTAAGAGAATCGTTTCTTGTTGGCTTCACAAATGAAAGACAGTTTCGCTAGTGAAGAAATTCTTCTGTTACAGCCTTTCCCTTTAAAAACATTATAGATTGAATGCCAGCATTTTCTGGCACTTAGTAATACAGAGGAAAAATATAAAGGCAGCCAGTTTTTCTGGGTGTTCTTTCAATATTTTCTTTAACCATTTAATTCAAAAATTTTGCCAAGGGTGTCTAGGGATGGAACTCTTTGATTATTTTATGTATAGCACAGTGTGATTTCACAGTTGGCTTACTCAGAGTTTTGTTTGCTTGTTTGTTTTAGATTTTACTTACGTTCCAATGGTTTCTTCTCCTTCAAAACACCCAAAATTCTTCTTCCATAATTTATTATCTATGATAATCTTTTTTCCTTTGGCCCCCTTCCTCTTAATCTCCTGGTCAATTTCCTTGCATTCTGGAAAAAAGAATTGACATTTACATTTTAATAGTGATT
The DNA here is from genome assembly GCF_902655055.1 of Lutra lutra. Lineage (NCBI taxonomy): Eukaryota > Metazoa > Chordata > Mammalia > Carnivora > Mustelidae > Lutra > Lutra lutra. The sequence goes on from NC_062289.1 coordinate 15,543,405, forward strand.
TGATTTTGAAATAGATTTTAATGTCGAATATGAATGTAATCTTTTCATTGCATTGGAGTTTTTCTGCCATTCTCCCTTTCTCAGCCACCTCTCACTTCATTGCATCCTGTCTTATGTCCACATTACCAAGTGCTTTCACACCTGCCTCGTAGAGTTTGTATTGTTTTGCATCCTATAATGAGTCTGAAGAGCTATTGTAATTTCCTTTCATTATTGTTATTATTTCTGGATCCTAGTATCATTTTCTCAGCTTTTAGGATGATGATTTCCTTTTTTTTTTCCTGCTGTGTCATTACATAGGTCCCTTTCTTGTTATTTTATTGTTGTTAGTATTGCTTTATTTTCTCCTCCTCAGATGGGTACCATTTGTCAAGGCTCACCATCTGCCAGTGGACAAAGGATGTTTTGCCTTTGGTCCCATTCTCTAGGCATTTTAGTGCTGGATGAAAATCCCCTTGCTGAGGTTTGGCCGGACATCCAGTTAATATGCACAGCTCTTAGCTTAATTGTTAATGTCAATTATTAGGATTTTATCAAGTGTAATGTCCTGAACTACAATGAGATGAACATTTCCCACTTTCCAAGTCTCTTTCACTCTAAACAGGGGAAGAAGAAGAAAAATATATATACTCAGGAGACACTCTGAATTTTTCCAATTCCCATCACCATAAAATTCTTGGAACACAATATGCCAATGTTATTTCCTGTGCCTACTTCATAAACATTGATTCTCTAGAAGTTTTATCCTTCAACTGAGAATAGAAGGAAAATTAGGGAGCAAAAGCTAACCCACACAAAATAAAGGCAGATTCGTGACTTTCTCCTTGCCAGAGAACTTATATTTCTGAAAGCAAGTAAGTCTGGGGACCGTGAGAGGGCTATAGTGCGTGCATTCTCTATCAACCGGGTTAAACTGAGAACCAGCCACCCGAAAAAAATGGAACAAAGTACAAGGGCCTGGCAACAGCGGAAATGTTAGTAATTATTTCCCCTGCTTTGCCAGTTCTCATATCTTAGCAGTAAGTTGCAAAAAACTGAACTGGGAAAATTAGAGCCAGTTTTAACCTGGAGCTTATAAATGATTATTACAGAATATATTTTGAAAAAGATACTTCTATTTAATATAAAATACACAAAATGATCCAGGTTAATCTTTTCCTATGATAAGACCATCTTTTTACCTGTCAGGAAATGACTTATTTAAGAACACAATGAAAAGAGGGGAAAAAAAACATGGAGAAAACACAGATAGTTTTTTAGGATGTTTTCATTAATGCTTTGATGTAAAAATTTTGCCCCGCCAAAAATGGGATATATTCATAAGGTTTGAATGAATGTGCAATTCTGTGACATGACAGTTCTCACATTGCTTGAAGAAAGCCCTTCTCTAAAATCCTAGGAGCAATCTCAAAATGTGTCCAGGCATACTCCCTATGATATTTCCCACATGACAAATTTATCAGAGAATCGGTCAACTTTTTTGTTCCGGGAGCTGGACTATTTTTTAATTGTAGGTGTTGTAGGTAGTTGCATTGATTGGCCTCTGTTCTACAGTCTGGGAGGTCATACACTATCTTTTCTTTCTTGTCCTTGAAATGCATAGAAGCAAATGCCTGCAATTTGTTTTCTCAGGATAATAAAATGTCACTTTCCAGTGAAAATGTGATGGCTATAAATTGGAAAAAACATTATGATTAATTTTTTTTTGATTTATACTTAGAATTACTAAAAATGTTGGGCTTTCACTTCAGAATAAGGAAACTCACAAAAATATTTGTAGGAAATATTAGTGCTGAATTCTCCCCAATTGAATAAAAATGAAATAGATCATTTCAACTAGAGATGAAATGTTCAGGAAATGTACTGCTGATGGTGCCAGAGCAATTAGGGATTAAACACTGACAATAGGAATACTGTATTTTACATGTATTGAAGGGTGATCATTTAAGCCTTCTCACTAATTAAGCACATTATCTCTAACTGGGCACTTTAAGGATACATCCTTATACTCTTTTGTAATGATAATAATATTAACTGGAAGATCATTATAAATTTTAAAACTAAGATTAGTTTTTGGTCTTTCTTAACTGAAGGGGATACCCTTCAGGTTATAATGATTATGTGACTGGACCAAACAGATTCCAACAGTAAAGTTAGTTCTATGTGGGCCGTATTTATTTTGGTTCTGTGCGAGGTAGTGAAATAGAAGAGCATGACCATTGGGCCATCTAGTATATTTAAAAGGCGATGGAAGGAATATGAAAGCTTATATATCATGTCTTCTGACATTTTCCATCTTTATTTTGAGAGCAGTCGGAAGCATGTGGTCTTTTAAATATCTGGAGAGGTAACATCTGCTCAGTAGACCCAAGGTTTATCAGCTACATCCACTCCAAGGGCAGCCAGATCAGCCAGATACAAATGTTCTATTAACAGACTTGGCCCTGGTCACCTGCCTGTAATCTCTACATTCTCTTTTGCCCTCTTAGCTTTTTACAGGCCTTTTGTAAGAGCCTAAAAAACTTCCTTGGAATCTGCAAAATGCAACACAAACAAAAAGGAGTAAAAAGTCATGTTTCTGATAAAGGACTATTAGCACTAATTATGTCACTAATAGTCCATTGAGAGGGAACAAGAAAAAGTCTCCAGATAAGGACCTGAAAAAATACTGAAAATCAACCTTTGAATTATTTTTGTCCATTTGAGCTCCTTGTGGATACACAACTGAATTAATATTTTATTTGCTTTTTTTAGTCTAAATAACAAAAATAAATTCAAACTTTCAAAAAATATCAAAGATTTTTAAATTCAAAATTGTATGTGTGATTTATTTAACCTATTTGCTGTTCTTCCTCAGTGTCATAAACAATTTTTTTCTTGACTATTTATCTAGTCTTTAAATTTCTCAACATTTATATAATATGAAAAAATAACACATTAAAATAGATTTATTGTTAAAGTCATCATTCTACTTCTCATTTTGATAAGGTGTTTGCAAGGCATACAGATAAATATTAAATCTCTTCAGGAACAAATAGATTTATCATACAGGATGCATTTACATTGTGATAGTAAAAGCCAAACTTCTAAATGAGAAAAATATCTCTACATAACATAGTTGGAACTTATTATACTTTTATAGCCATGGAGCTCATTAGTGGCCATTGTAGGATGATGTAACACTGAGAATTTCTTGCGCTAAAACTACTAGCAGAATAAAAGATTCCTGGTACACTCAGAGATTGTACACATATTCCAGCTCTAGGAAATCTTAATGCCCTCTCCAAATTATGCTATTATAATTGTGGTTAAAAACAATAGAAGTTATGTTATTTATGAAAAGATGAACAGGGTTGTAGGTATAGAATAGCTAATGGGAAATGAAACATGACAAAACTAAGGCCTAAAAATATCTTGAGATACAAGTGTCCAAGTTGGGATTAATGGGAATGCTGATGATAATTTAAATATGTAACTGTTTGAATAAGGCTGAATTTGGACCTCAACAAATTGAAAGTTGTTCTTGAGGTTGGCCTTACATTAAGGTACTAGTGTCATCTGTTTCAGTATCTCATTTTTTATTTTATTTTTAAAGTTGATATATTTATTTGAAAGAGAGAGAGAGTGCATAAGCAGGGAGAGGGGTACAGGGAAGGGAGAGAGAAGGGCAAAGAATCTCAAGCAGAGCATCCCACCCCATTCGGGCCTCCATCCCATGACCCCAAGATCATGACCTGAGCCAAAATCAAGAGTCCAGTGCTCAAAGGACTGAGCCACCCAGGTGCCCCAGTTTCAGTATCTGTTTTGATAAAAACTAATCCACACAATTATTTTCTCTTTTAAACATAATTGTAGACCCACTGAGTATGTAATGAGTTAGCATTCTTGGCAGTTAGTGTACCTCAGAGCTGCATGTTCATGACTCACTTTGTTTATCCCTTACCAATAGACTGATAGCTAATATAGTAGTTGTGATGGCTTAGATTTTTATATTAATATTATTATTTGTTGTGTATGCTCTATTTTTATGTATTTAACTCAACTGGCGAAACAGAAATCAAGAGGAATACTTAGATGGAAACGCAAGTTAAAGTGCCTAAAATATAAAGTCTGCCAGTTTACATCAAGATATAATCATTACAGGATCCTTAAGTGATATTCATCATATAAAAATTACTTTGTAACACCCTAATATCCCTCCTTATTTGTCAAAAACTATGACAAAAATTAAAGTATGGTAAATTTTTATGAAATTAGGCTTTTCATTTATTGGAGCTAAAAAAAAAAAAAACAACACCTATGCCTACAATATGTTATATTCTTGAGAACAACAGCCAGAATCTCTGATATCTTATCATTTAGAAAAATAAATGAAAATCATAAAAATAAGCCAGTGGAAAAAATAAATAAACTAGTGGATTTTTAAATATAAAAAATTCCAAACATGAAATTTTAAAAATGTTCTCATTATAAATATTAAAATTTCTATTTTAATACATTGGAGTTTCAAGATTCAAAGTAAACATATCAACAGTATTGTGGGGCACTTGTGTGGAATAAAGAAAACTATGTCCATTTGAGTTTCAGTTTCCTAGGAAACAAACGGACCTACACTTCTGGCTTCCTAGAGAAAATTTCTTATTTTTTTCATTACTTAATTTCTCTTTAACTTTATTGAAACCTAACTCTTCCTTTGATATACAATCCTTGTTGAGGCCTCTCCAATGGAGGTGGCTCATTTTCCCTTACCCATGTCAGAGCTCAGGCCGCCATACCAAAATACCATAGGCTGGATGGCTTAAACAATAGAAATGTGTTTCCTCACAGTTCTGGAGACTAGAAGTCCAAGATCAAGGTCCCAGCAGGGTCAGAGTCTAGTGAGAGCTCTATCCTTGGATTGCAGATGGCTACCTTCTTGCTATATCCTTACATGGTAGAGAGGGAGAGAAAGAGAGAAAGAGAAACAGAAAGAGCTCTTTGGTGTCTCTTCTTATAAGGACACTAATCCTAATGTATCAGGACCCGACCCTTAGGATGTCATTTAACCTCTTTGTGAAGATTATTAACTGTGTCTCCAAATTGAGTCACATTAAGGGTTAGAGCTTTAACATAGGAATTTGGCAGGGAACACAATTCAGTCTATAGCTACTCACGTACCTTGGGTAGGGAGCTAGGACAGCAATATCCTCACTCCTCCATGCAACTTTTAAACCATCCCTTCTCCACCCTCATGTAAACCCCCTTGTTCTTTTGGGGCCTCTTATTCAGGAACTCCCAGAACACACTAGAAGAGCTAGAAGAGCTCAGTGTGTGTTCTCTGTGTGCCTTCACTAGGGACAATGAACCTAGCTTGAGAAAATCAAACAAATGCATAGACAGGAGTGCCTGTAAAGTCATATTCTACAACTTCAACTTCAATCTCAGCATTGCCCAGATTCCTTCAGGTGCATAAATAGTTGTTTCCTTTTTTTCACAGGAGAACCATACCAACTAGCCTTCTACTTCTAAAATATGGTCAGATTGCTCTTTGACTGGTTAACTGATTATTTGCATTGGGTAATTGATTATTGAAGTAATAGCTGGTGCAAAACTCACTTTGCTTTCTGTTATCAAATTTAAAACTTATCTGTAAGTCCTCCATCTTCTCATTCTAAAACTAATTCCTCCCAACTATGATGTATACATTAAAGTTTTTTTTATTTTTTATTTTTTATTTTTTTTTAAAGATTTTATTTATTTATTTGACAGAGAGAGATCACAAGTAGACAGAGAGGCAGGCAGAGAGAGAGAGGAGGAAGCAGGCTCCCTGCTGAGCAGAGAGCCCGATGCGGGACTCGATCCCAGGACCCTGAGATCATGACCTGAGCCGAAGGCAGCGGCTTAACCCACTGAGCCACCCAGGCGCCCTTAAAGTTTTTTTTAAATGTACAACTAAAAATACCATAAGCAAAGTTAAGAGATGAGGAATATGGCGGTGGTAACATTCATTTGCAATGTGTTTAACCAGCAGAGGGTTAGCATCCAATTAACATAAGAAGTTCCTGCAAATTAGTAATCATGAAAAACAACCTAATTGAAAAATGGGCAAATGCTATGAATAGGCATTCCACAAAGGATGCTTTTCACTAGGACTATCAGGGAAATGCCAATTAAAACAACATGATACCAATTCAGATCCATCTGTCAAAAATAAATTGAACAGCACCCTGTGTGAGCAAGAATATAAGCTCTTAGATACTACTGGTGGGAGCATTCATTGGTACAATGACTCTGAAAAACAATTTGGCAATATCTAGAAAAGTTACGATGCGTATTCTACAACCCAACATTTCTACATCCAGGGAATACCCTAAAGCAAGTATCATTCATGGTCACAGATGGTCATTGCTACATTACTTATAAAAGTGAAATATCATAAATAACTAACATATCAACCATAACAATGCACAAATAAAAATGGTTGTATTCCTATCCCAGAAGACTGTGTAGAAAGTAAATTAATGACCTTGATGTTTTGTAATAACATTGATAAATCTGAGCCATTTCATGACCCCTTTGAATCATTATCTTCATTTAACATCCAGACTATGACACCTGGTTCTCCTCCAAAATTTCTGGCCAGTCTCTCTGTCTCCTTTACTGATTGCTGGTCATCTCCATAACCTCTCCTTGGGTTTCTCTTTTCTATCAACATTTACTCTTTAAGTGATCTCATCCATTTTTATAGCTCTAAATACAATCCTTGTGCCAATGACTTGAAGTTTTATCTCCAGCCTAGATCTCTCCCCTAACTCCAGACCCCTATATCTCACAGCCCATGTATTCAACATCTCAACTTAATGCTTTGGACTTAGGATCCTATGATCTCATTTTTCACCTGTGTTACTGGAAGACGATTCTTGAAGTTGCTCAGAGCTTCCAAAATGTATCTCCAATCTGATCACTTCTCATCACTCCCATGGCCACCTGCCTGATTGAAATCACCATCATCTTTTACTTTTACTACTGAAATAAGTTTTATAAGAGGTTTCCCTCCTTCTGCCCTTGGACTTTTTTTCTTTTCTCAACAGGATCATTGAGAACAATTTGTTAAAATGAATGTCAGACCCTGTCATTCCCGTTGAAATACTCTCCCTCGGTTTCTACGTGATCTGGCCTTCATTAACCTTCCAGCCTCATCTTCTCCCTCCCCTTCTTTCTTCCCCTCCACCCCGCCATCCAGACCTCCTCATGACTCCTGGAACATGCCACACACTACTATATCAGACTCTGCACTGGCACTTCCTGTTCCCTCCATTAGCCAAGTGACCACCCCCTCCACTTTCATCAGTCTTTTCTCAAGAGTAGCTCCTTGGATAAGACATCCCTGAACACTCAGTTCCAACTTCCAGTCTGACCCTCATCACTCTATCTCCCCTTTTCTACTTCCTCTCCTTAGCACTCATCAACATATAGTAGCTGATGAGTGTGCTAGGGCTGTCATAACAAAATACTGCACCTTGGGTGGCTTAGACAACAAACATTTATTTTCTCAGAGTTTTGGAGGCTAAAGTTCCTGATCGAGGTACCATAGATTTTGTTTCTGGTTTGGCCTCTCTTCATGGCTTGGAGATGACATCCATGTCAGCACATGGCCTTTCCTCTATGTACATGTGAGTAGAAAGAAAAATTTTTGATGTCTCTTCTTCTTATAAGGATACCAGTGCTATGGAATTAAGGCCTTTCCTTTATTATCTCAGTTAATCTCTATTGGCTCCTTATAGACCTTTTTCTTTAAACTGGGTTACATTGTAGGTTAAGGGTTCAATGTACGAATGTGGGATGGGGGGGGTTTCCCAGTTCAGTCTCTAACAACAGTCTATATAGAATATTTCATATTTTGTTTTTTATTGTTTGTTCACTCTACTACAATATAAGCTTCATAAGGGCAGAAATTTTTGGTTGTTCACTGCTTTATTCTAGCACTTAGGATGATGGCTAAGGCATAGTTGGTATTTAATAAACATGAAGTAGATTATCTCAAAAACCTGATGTGAAATATAAAAAGCAAGTTATCATTTTACACTAAAAACATCATTTCAGGGCACCTGGGTGGCTCAGTGGGTTAAGCCGCTGCCTTCGGCTCAGGTCATGATCTCAGGGTTCTGGGATCGAGTTCTGCATCAGGCTCTCTGCTCAGTAGGGAGCCTGCTTCCCTCTCTCTCTCTCTCTGCCTGCCTCTCTGCCTACTTGTGATCTCTGTCTGTCAAATAAATAAATAAAACATCTTTAAAACAAAACCAAAAAAAATCATTTCAAATTTTCCAAAATAAAAATTATGCTACAAAATTTTTATGAACAAATATGTATGTGGTAATATATTTTAAAATAATTGGAAGAATGCCAACTTCAGAATAATTAATTATTTCCCTGAAGAGGGGAAGGGAAATTACATTTGAGCTAGGTCAAAGCAGCTCTGTCACTATGTGATTTTATTTTTTAATATATTTTTTGAAACAAATACATGAAATATTATCATTTGTTAAATCTTTAGGGGTTATAGGAATGTGTGATATATGATTCTCTGTATTTTCTATTTTTAAATATTTCAAGAGAAAGAGGTAAGAGTTCCTATAAGGGCAGAGACCATATTTGTTTTGTTCCTGCATGAATTCAAAACTCCTACTAATGTGAGCGATGGTCCATAGTAGGACCTCGATGAATTTTTGGCAGGTAGACATAGTTTTAGACCATTTGGACGTTTTTGTCTTCAGATCTGAGCATAATACCTGGTATATAAACACAGATAACAAATACATGAGCAAGCAAGCAGAGAAACAAACAGATGAAAATATTTCTTGAAAGCTCTACAAGTCTCTCTAGCCATACTAATCATGCCCTTCCCTCTTTCTGACCCTTCTAGTTAGCGATTTGGGAATGGTGTATGTATCTTGGCTGCCCTGTTCCACCATATCCTTTTCTGTTCTCACCTCTAATTTACGTTTCTGCCAAGGTAGAAGCCATTGCAGAAAGCCTGTAGGGGATGAATAGGCCTTTAAAGCACTGGTATTCTGCATTTCCCTATAAACCTTTAAGTCATTCGGAGCCCCTGTTTGGATTTGCACTTCCACGTGACTCTTCCTCACTAGCTTTGATAGATTATTCTGCCGAAAACAAGTCTTGTTGGCCCTTCAAAGAGTAGCAACAGAAACCTATTGTTTTTAATCTTTGCTTGACTCATTGATACCCTTTGCTAACATCATTTCCTGCCCCATCTCACGTCAGATGCCCCAGATCTGGCCAGACGTAGACCTGTTTCTCCCAACATTGCCTACACAGGTTTCCTAAAAAAACATGTGGTTCCTGGTTTGTCTAATAATCTGGAGTCAGACATTTATATTTACCTTCCATAGATGAAGGATTCTAGCACACATTGAAGAGTTACTTTGTTCCTTTTTTTCTTGTTTTGCCTAATTGTGAGTATTTTATGTATGTTTTGGTCCATCTATCTCTTTTCTGCCTTAATTTCTTTTTCTTTTTTTTTACAAACAACCAAGAGTCAAGTTATTAACCAGAATGTGAAGATATTCAGAGAACTCATTCCCTGGAATAGATTCTTACTCCATGTTCATTAGGGAAACAACAATACAGTGTTTCACACTTGCCTGTGTAATCTTTTCTCTCTCTTTCTACTTGGCCATGGGGAAAGTGGAGACTCTAGAGATTAAAAGGAGAAAAAAATTTGGAATTACAAATTAAGATGCTTTATCTGATAAATACCAAGCCAGAAATTAGAAATCTCACCTCACCACACTAAGAAATAGGTTTCAGATGCATTAAGAGTTAAAAAAATCAAACCAGAGAAAAATTGAATAATGCATCATTAACTATTTGTCATATCTCTGGATGGAAGTCTTTCTTACTTTAAAAGGAACCAAAGGCATACCAAAAAAAAAAAAATTGGACATTTGATCTGCATAAACATTTAAAATTTAGATATGATTTTTATTTCAAAAAGATAAAAATACATAATTAAAATAAAAAGATGAATAATACAATGAAGAAACTATTTGCAACAAATACAGTATTTTCTACTATAAAAAGAGACCATTCAAATTGATACTAAAACACTGAGACCCTTGACACTGAAAAAGGATTGAGAGGCATAGCCAGTCAATTCATGAATGGACTATATTTAGTAACAACATAAAAATATGTAAGTAAAAAATATAATAATAAGGAAAATCAAATTAACAAAGCAAAGGGAGCCAGTGGAGGCTGTGGGAGGCAGGCTTTAATTTCCACGGGAGAATGTGATTGGCTTGTTTGAGTATTTTTATGGCCTGGCAAGAAAGTATAACCCTTTAAATTGAAGAGGGGCAGTTATGCCTGGGTGGCTCGGTCGGTTAAACAGTTGCCTTCGGCTCAGGTCATGATCCCAGGGTCCTGGGATCAAGCCCCATGTCGGGCTCCCTGTTCAGCAGAAAGCCTGCTTCTCCCTCTCCCTGCCTCGCTGCCTGCTTGTGCTCTCTCTCTCCATCTCTCTGTCAAATAAATAAATAAAATCTTTAAATTGAGCAGGGGCAGGTGCAGCTGGTTCAGCTGATAGGGGACTAGCTGGTGGAGTTTTCCATGCTGAGCATGAAGACATATCTGGCAAGAGCAGTAAACTCATGGTTAGGCCTTTGGAGCCCTGTGAGGCTCAACAATGTTAAGTTCAGCACTTGAAATTTTAGGACTTATAATTCATTCTACCTGGAAGATAAGGAAGAAGACAGAGACCTAGTCGACTTCTGTCCATATGAACAGTTTCTAGCCGTGCACTTTGTGATAGTAATTTCCAGTAGTGTCTGCTATTTTCTGTAATTAATCTTATCAGGGATTTTACTGGGAAAGATATAATGAAACTGGTAGTAGATGCATAAAAAACTCATTTTAGAGGGAAGTACAGTGGAAATTATTTTAAATGTGAATGGCTCATATGTAAGGTATAATTACGATGGGTCCTAAATTAATACTTTAGTGTTCAATTAAACAATCATATATTCTATATTTGAATAAGCAAATGATGTAAATATTTCTGACCATGCATAGAAAGAACAAAGCATGATCAGATTTGTCATTAGAATTTAATTATTTTAGTTAATTTCACTCTATCAAGTCTTATCTGTCCTCTCAACTCTACCTTAATTTTAAGAAAAATAATCTAAGACCATTCTAAAGATTTTCTCTGTGATATTAGGGGCTTAGGTTTTATCCATTCTCGTGCAGTGTCTGTTCATCAGGTACCATATGGAATTTGTCATCACGTTCTGTACTTTTTCAGTAAAAAATTAGCTGCTGAGACCAGAATGACATTCACTGGTGCCTCTCAGGATGAAATGGTCACATCACCCACTGAATCAGAGCCCATCATTGTAGGGCATTTTTAGTGAGCTCTGCAGATGATTCCTATGCACGTCCAAGTTCGATAAATCCACTAATGCTAGACATGCTTTCATTTCTGTGACTCAAGGAAGTTATACGGTAGCTCTCCATCTCTTCTAGCAGGGGGCAGGCAGATGGCAAAAAAAGAAAAAAAGAGAAAAGTGATGAAACGTTTGCATGCAGGCATCTCTCTTATGTGTGACCGTGGCAAGTTACATTGCTTCCTTGCATTTGTTCTTCCTTCTCTGTAAAATGGAGGTAACCTATAATATAATATACTATGAGTCAAGAATCTGGCACACAGCTGGCATACACTGTACAACGAATACTGTTACTGCTCTCCCCTCCTTCATCCCACCTCCCCCATCTCTTCTCTTTTTAACTGCCCTAGGAGAACTTCAGACTGTAACTAAGGTAAAGTGAGTCATTGTGAGACTTCTACACCAAACCCCAAATTACACACATAACAATGAGAACTTTACATTTATGGTCTACCAAGTATTATGTGCTTCTATGGGTAAACTTTATTTCTTAGAAAAATGTGACAAGGTTGATTACTATGTATCCAGATCAATAGATTTATAGATGGGAACACTGAGGATGAGAGGAGAATTTAACTGGCCCATTATCAGTTTAGTAGGTGTTGAAACTAAGATTCAAGTTCATGTAAGTCCAGATACCCAACTTGTCCCACCAAAGCAGCCCAAAACTACATTCTAATTTTATTTTATTTTTCCAAAAAATAATATTGGATGATGCTCTTGTTTTTTTTAAAACCCGTGTTCAAGTATCTCAAACTCATATGCCTAATAGGACCAGGAAAAAAATGTAAATGAGAGGAAAAGTGGGTTGTATCCTGCTGACACAAAGACTGATTTATATATTCTTTGACCATTTTTTCTTGAAACACATAATCCTCTAAACCTCACTTTTCTTTTTCTAGTTTTGATAGAAAACATAGTTACAGAGAAAACCAATAACAGGAGCAGGATGAGAAATGGCAGCTAAATTTTGGCTTCAGGATTGGGGCAGAATAAGAAAGTTGGCAAGACATTGGCAAAGGCAGAGTGAAACCTCACACCTCATCTGAAGAGCACAACCAGCTGTATAACCCACACCTGCTATGCCGAAATTCAGGTCATAAGACTCCAGACCTGGTTTCTAAAGAAAAGTCGGAAAGCTGGGTTTTAATCAGAAATCTCACAACTTTTGGTTGTTGGCCTAAAACGATACAAGAAAACAACCACTGAGCATTGTGCTGGCCAAACAGAACAGCTCTGTGGCCCACCTCTAGCTCACTGACCACCAGCTTGGAACCTTTCCTCTTCATGAACAATAAACACCTGAGGTTTTAAGACTCCATACTTAGGGAAACTGTTTTTGTTAAAAATGGTCTCAAGCATGGGCTTTTGTGTCAGCAACTCCTGCTTGAAGTGGCTTTCCTTGAAATTTTTGTGTGACTAACCCCTGGTTGGTCAGTTTTCACCTCCAAGATGTCTTCCTTGATCCTTCTACTGGATGTTGTCCACACTTGTCTTATTCTGTCCTGCTACCTTTCTTTAGGCAATTACTGCTCACTGAAGTGATCCTATTTGTTTCTTAGTGTGGGTCATTCCCACTGGAGGATGGTTTCCTTCAGGGTAGGAACCTTGCATGTCTTGTTCATCATTGTATTCTCAAGACCCACTGGGTAAATATTCCACAATAGTTCATGAGGGAGAGTAGCAAGTACCTACTGAGTACCTCCTATATGTCCACGTGGTAGATGTCTAGAGATCAAGCATTTGATGGCTACAAAGGCCAGAATAAGCAAAGGAGCTAACTGTACCCTTTCCAGTGCCGAGCACTCAGTAGATTATCAATGAACATTTGTAGAGTAAGTGAACACTAAGTAAATCACAAATAATTCAGATACATTTAATTTATACTTAGCTTCCTAAAATAAGGCATGGTTGGATTTAATATCCATAGTATTTGAATGTATCAGCACATTATGTGCCACATTATTCCAGAAATTGCATATTTGACTTGACCACTGTTGCTAATAAAAATGACCTTTTACAAAATGATTTGCATAGCATGCTCATGGGACTCACTTACTTTGTTAGGCAATTAATCCAGCATACTAACCAAATTACACATTTTATATTTATTAATAAAGGTAATTTAGATGTTTCAGATATACTGTAAAGCTTTTTTGTAGATTGAGCAAAATATGGCTTTTCATCTACACACAGTCAAATGGTTTCTTAATAACACAATTATCTTTGGCTGATTGATTCTGGGAATTTTGCTCATTTTTTTTCTCAAAGTACTGTGATATTCTACATCTCACATTAATTTTTAAGGAACAAAGCACTTCTTGCTTTTTCTAGGTGATATTTTCTCTTTTTGTAGTACCAGCTATGAACTGCACATGGCTAATCTTGGATTCCTAAAATTGATAGAAAATTAGCCAAGCCTAATAAATTCCATGCATGTTCCCCTACTGCATGTGCATATTAAAACAAAAACAAATATAATAATCAGGTTTCTAAAGAGAAGCTTCTATTAAGTTTCTTTTATGCAATCAGGAGTTCACTAATGAAATTGTGGATAATATCAGCTACCATTTGTCATAAATCTCACCTTTTAAGAGTTTCACTTTTATTTTCTTTCAAAGGGAAAGAGCTTATGTTGGTTACTTCTTGTGCCTCCGTGGCCTGGATGTTTCAGAGTAGAGAGGGGAATTACACCTAAAATGGCAGTTCTGCAAAAATAAGGTTTGGGGTCTTTTCTCTGGAAGTGGCTTCTGGAAGCTTCAAAGTAATCCTACCCCATTTCTACAAAACCTCCGTGTACTTCTGTGAATCATCAATTTAGATTAATATGTCTGATGATGTCAGAAAGCTTCCACATAATAATCTTCAGCAACTGTAACAGAATTTCCGTAGAAATACAGAAACAACCCTCCATAATTTGATAAGTGGAATTCAAAATAACCCAATCGCGTAACATCTGTGCATAGTATTTTTTACTCAATTTTAAAAAAGATTTTATTTATATATGGAGAGAAAGAGAGACCAAGGGAAGGAGCAGAGGGATAGGGACAAGTAGACTCCACACTGAGTGCCGAGCCTATAGGGCTTGATCCCAGGACCCTAAGATAATGACCTTTACAGAAATCAAGGGCCAGATGCTCAACTGACTGAGCTACCTGGGTGTCCCAAGTCAATTTTTATTTTATTTTATTTATTTATTTGACAGAGATCACAAGTAGGCAGAGAGGCAGACAGATAGAGAGAGAGGTGGAAGCAGGCTCCCTGCAGAGCAGAGAGCCTGATGTGGGGCTCGATCCCAGGACACTGGGATCATGACCTGAGCCGAAGGCAGAGGCTTTAACCCACTGAGCCACCCAGGTGCCCCTCTGAAGTCAATTTTTACTGAAACACATGCACATAAATAAAGATAGTGAAAATTGTATGTAACTGACTATACACACAAAATTAACAAAATCATATATGGTCACAGAATAGTCTTTGATAAAAAGTCTTACCTTCCCACACCAGAAGATAAAATCTTGAGCACTCTCGTCCACTCACACATTTAACCTAGTATAAAAGCTTGTCAAGCCATGCAAGTCCCATTTGTTCTACAAGCACCTTCTCTTCATCTATTCTCGTGTCCCAAGTCATCCCATCGTTATTACTCTTGGCAATTCACTGACAAGCATGCTTATAGATGTACTTAGATTAAAGGAAATAAAGCCATGGTACTTTCTACCATTTCCTACATTATTTTCTTTTTTTCTCTAGCTTTATTGAGGTATAGTTGACAAATAAAAATTATATTTATGTAGGGTATACGTGATGATTTGACATAGGTATACATTGTGAAGTGATTATCACAATCAAGCTAATGAACACATCCATCACCTGACGTACCTAACCTTTCATTGTTGTGAAAACACTTAAGCTCTACTCTCTCAGTAAATCTCAAGTGCACAATACAGTATAATTAAGCATAGTTGCCATGCTATACAGTAGATCATCAGAACTTACTCATCTTATTATAACGAAAAATTTGTACCCTTTGACCAACATCTCCTCATGTCCCCTTACCCCTCAGCCCCTGGAACCACCAACTACTCCATTTCTACGTGTTTGACGTTGTTTTAGAATCTACATATAAGTGAGATCATACAGTATGTGTCTTTCTGTCTGACATACTTCACTTAGCATAAGGCCCTCTAGATTCATCCATGTTTTCATAAATGGAATAATTTCCTTCTTTTTGTCTGAATAATGTGTGTGTGTGTGTGTGTGTGTGTGTGTGTTTGTTTGTTTGTGTGTGTATGTGTGTATCACATTTCTTTATCCATTCATCTGTTGACACATACTTAGGTTGTTTCCATATTTTGGCTATTGTGAACAATGCTGTCATGAACATGGAAGTGCAGATATCTCTTCAAGATTCTGTTTTTATTACCTTTGACATGAATGAAGTCATGTCCCAGAAGTGAGATGGCTGAGTCATATGGTAGTTCTATTTTTAATTTTTTTTTTTTTTGAGGAATCTCCACTCTGTTTTCTATCATGCCTGTATCCTACATTTTTTTTCTTTTGATACTTACCCTGTGAGCCTGATATAATATTTACATTTCCATTATTATGTTAATAGTGAGGCAGTTACAGTAGGTGACACAAAATAAACTTTACAAAACAAAGGAGAAATTATGTCATGATAGTAATGAAAATATGATATGGCTCTGAGCCTTTCAGTGGATGATAATAGGCCTAACTCAGAAATAGCCTATACCAGTTTGTACATCCAGTCCAATGTGGTAGGGCTATAATTTTATTCCAATCACAATTCCATACCATTTTTACCATTCAGTTCATCTTATGGTTCAGAGACCTACTAGAATGCAGACATTCAGGGGGAACTCTTAAAAATAAGTTATTATTTTCATTATTAGTGCTGTTGCTAATTATTGCTGTTGCTAATAATATTGCTAAATATTACCGTATTTAGTATTAGGACTTCTTTAGTAAAAACTAAAGGAAGGAGCGATTAAAGAAATATCAATTACTTATATAGTGAGGAAAGAGGCCTCAAGGAAGCAATGAGGGAAGGACAGCTGGACCAGAGCCTGAGCAGTTGCTATGGGAACCAGGAGGCTGCAGTGATCTAAGTAGAGGTTGTTCTGTGTCCTGTGTCCCCTGCTGGAAAGATGGCAGCATGTGGGGCCATGGGCATTACTGGAAGGCTTATACTGGCTGCTATCAGGTTCCAGAGACCTTTGTCCCAGTTCATAAAAAACATTGCCTTTTTTATTCCCATTTTACAGATTGAAAATAGTATGCATAAAGAGTATAAAAGCCATATTTGGTATTGACCATACCAAGAACCCTGTATAGTTCCACCTATCCTGATTAGAATACACTTTGGTGGTATTATTATTATTATTATCATTATTACTATTATTTATGAAGAATTTCAGAAAGGTTGAAACCATTGGAGGTGGCTTGCCAGATAATATGACCAAAATGTACAGGTCTGATTATTTGAATAGTTAAAAAAAACTTTCCCTATATTGCCCATTAAGGGAAGAATCTATAATAAACCCAGATAACTTATTTTCAAAGAGGTAACATAAATGCCTAGGTTTTGTGACTCTGAAATTTTTTCAAGATGTCTTGATAAGGACATTGGGTAAAGCTCATCAAGCAGTGAAGACGAAAAGCAGAGCTCTAGAAAACTTAAATATGCAAAAATCTAATATTTGGAAACAGTGAGTTGGAGCAAAGGTAGCTAAAAGAGGACATGCTTTCTAGTCCTAGAGGATTTTCTTAACATTAACTACAATTTAAAAACAAACTCAGACTTCTGGGGAAGATGACAGAGTAAAAGGATCCTAAGCTCACCTCATTCCACAGATACAACTAGGTAACATCCACACTAGTGTAAATAACCCAGAAAAATGACCCAAAGACTAACAGAACACATGCTCCACAGCTAAATGTAGAGAAAACGCTAAGCTGAAGAGGGTAGAAAGGGTAGCAATGTAGTCAGGAGCTAAATGGACCCTCTAAGACTGTCAGCGGGAAGGAAGGACACTGCAAGCATGAGAGGGGAAAGAAACAGACCTTCACACTAGGGATCCGAGGCACAAGAAACCTGCATAGGGAAGATGAATCCCCATAACATTTAGTTTTAAAATCCAGAGGGGCATAATTTTGCAGTTCTTAAAATCAGCAGGGCTTAATAAAAATTAGTAGACTCAGTTCTGAGAGACCTGAAAGAGAGAACGGAAACTGAGTTCCCACACTTTACTGAGTACCTATTACATTAAGTATCTATTACAATTACTTTAATGACTTCTCAATACTAAAAACGATTTTTTTTCTTTTTTAAAGAAGGTATCAGCTCACCCTTCATTGGATAAATCTAGATCATTATTTTTTTTTTCTTTTACAAAAAAGGAAGGAAGGGAGGGAGGGAAGGAGGAAGGGAGAGAGGAAAGGAAGGAAAAGAAAAGAGAAAAGAGAGCATAATAAACAGACCTGCAGAGATAAAATATAGAAGCTGCAATTTGAAAAATGCCTGCGGTATATAGGAGGGAGATTTGTTTGAAATCTCAGAATGTGTGCTAGAAGGGCAGAGATCTTTAGGAGACTTCCCTCAGAACAAGAGTTGATAGCACTATTTCTCTCCCCTACTCCCAGCCTGCATACACAGACACCTGTGGAAATCAGCAACAATGAGGACACTTTAAACCTGTTTTGTTAACAGCATGCCCCACCATGCACTTCTGTGGATCCACCCCCTCCAACCCAGCTGACTTCTAGAGGAGATTTGAGCAAATGCAGCAGACCAGCATACCCCACCCCCATGCTCTCCTGTGGATCTGCCCCCTCCAATACACCCTTGGCCAGATCCCATCCAAAGCAGTGACACAAGCACAGCTGTGTGCAAATAGCCCCAACAGGGAGCCAGCACTGCTCCAAACTGCCTTCTGCCCAGAGAGAGAAGATAACCACAGACCAGTTCAACTATGGATCCAGTAGTGGCCTGGAGGCAGGGATTTTGTCTGACTGCAGGCTCCACCCACTAAAGCAGACTTCTCAGGAAACAATACAGGGAAATGGAATTTGGTGCTATTGCATCTCTGGAAAATGCCTAGTCTGACCCAGCTCAAGTCCAAAGTAGCCCCAGACTGGCCCACTAACAGCACAGGGACCAAACCTTGCCCACAATAGGCAAAGAGAGCCATTGCAAACAAGTGGACTGCAGGTCACAGTGACTCAGCCATGGCAGTAGGGCTCACACAACACACATAGAAGATTCCCCTGAAGTGCCAGTTTCTAGTAACTAGGGGACATTGCATTACAGGGTGCCACAGGACCTCTTCTTTCTATTTTCAAGAGCAGAAGACATAGCTGACTTTCCTAAGACACAGAGACTTAGAAAAAAATGAGGAGACAGAGGAATACCTCCCAAATGAAAGAACAGGACACTATCACAGCAGAGAACTAAACAAAATGGAGATAAGTAATATGTCTGATAGAGAACTTAAAGTTACTCAAGGACTTGAGAAGAGTGGAGGACCTCAGTAAGACCCTCAACAAAGAGATAGAAAACATAAAAAAGAACCAATCAGAGATGAAGTACTCAAGAACTGAAATGAAAACTACACTAGTGGAATAAGTAGTAGACCAGAGGAAATAGAATGGATCAGCATCCTGGTGGACAGAATAATGGAAAACAATCAAGCTAAACAGGTAAGAGAAAAATACTAAAAAAATGAAGGTAGAGAATTCAGCACCATCATCAAACCTAATAACATCACATTATAGGGATCTCAGAAGGAGAAGAGAGAGAAAGGGGGGAAGCAAATTTATATGAAGAAATAATAGCTGAAAACTTCTCAAATTTGGAAAAAGTCCAGTTCCAGGAGGCACAGAGATCTCCCAAAAAAATCAATCTAAGGAGGACCACACCAAAACACATAGTAATTAAAATGGCAAAAAATTAGTGACAAAGAGAAAATTTAAAAGCAGCAGGAGAAAGTTGTTGCATATAAGGGAAACCTCATAAGGCTGTCAGCTCATTTTTCAATAGAAATTTTGCAGGCCAGAAGAACGTGACATGATATATTCAAAATGCTGAATGAAAAAACCACACACACACACACACACACACACACACACACACACACCAACCTGCAGCCAAGAATACTCTGTACAACAAGGCTATCATACAGAATAGAAGGAGAGGTAAAGAGTTTCCCAGACAAATAAAAGTAAAAGGAATTGATCACTACCAAACCAGCACCACAAAAAATGTTAAAGGGGACTTTTTGAGTGGAAAGGAGGGACCATAAGCAGGAGTAAGAAAAGTAGGAAGAGAAAAGCAGTAAAATTTAAGTTTATCTGTGAAAATCAGTCAAGAGTTCACAGAATATAAGGATATAAAGTATGATAGCATAAAACTAAAATTGAGAGGGAGAGGAGTAGAAAATATTTTCAAACTTAAGTGACCATTAACTTAATATAGACTGCTATGTTCATAAAATATTATATAGAAACCTAATGGTAACCACAAATCAAAAACCAGTTATAGATATGCAAAAAGTAAAAGAGAAAGGATTATAAGTATTTCAGTAAAGAAAGCCAGCAAGCTATAAGAGAAGAGACCAGGAGAATAAAGGAACAGAGAAGAACTACAAAAACAGCCATAAAACCCATAACAGTTTTCTGGATATGTCTCCTGCTGCAAGGAAAACAAAGCAAAAACAAACTATGAAGACTACATCCAAATAAAAAACTTTTGTACAACAAAGGAAACAACCAACAAAACTAAAAGACAACCTGCTGAATGGGAGAAGATATTTGCAAATGACATATCTGATAAAGTATTACTATCCAAATACATAAAGAAGTCATACAACTCAACACCAAAAAAAACTACAAATAATGCAATTAAAAATGGGCAAAAAACATGAACATACATTTCTCCAAAGAAGATACACAGATGGCTAACAGACATGAAAAGATGCTCAACATGACTCATCAGGGAGCTGCAGATCAAAACCACAATGAGATACCGCCTCACATCTGTCAGAATGGCTAAAGTCAAAATCACAAGAAACAGCCCTCTTGCACTGTTAGTGGAAGTGCAAATGGTACACTCGCTGTGGAGAACAATGCGGAAGTTCCTCAAAAAAATTAAAGACAGAATTACCATATCATCTGGTAGTTCCACTACTGGGTATTTACCCAAAGAATATGAAAATGCTAATTCAAAAAGGTTTATGCACCCCTATGATTATTGCAGCATTATTGACAATAGCCAAGATATGGAAGCCAGTCAACTATCCATCGATAGATGAATACATAAAGAAGATGTGGTGTGGAATATTATTCATCCATAGAAAAGAATGACATTTTGCCATTGGCAACAACAGGGATGGACCTTGAGCGTATAATGCCAAGTGAAATAACTCAGTCAGAGAAAGACAGATATCATATGATTTCACTCATATGTGGAACTTAAGAAACAAAACAAAGAAAAAGGAGACAAACCAAAAAACAGATTCTTAAGTGTAGCGAACAAACTTATGTTTACCAGATGGGGGTGGGATGGGTGAAATACGTGAAGGGGATTAAGAGTACACTTCTCTTGATGAGCACAGAGTAATGTATAGAACTGTCGAATTGCTATACTATACTCCTGAAACTAATAACAAAACTGTATGTTAATTATAATGGAATTTTTAAAAAATAAAACAAACAAGTCACAGTGATAAGCATACCATCAAAAACCCAACAGACCTGACTTTAGTACACAGTATCTCCTTTACAGGGGGTCGATGTGCCCGTGAGCATCTCTTAATGGCTTTAACGTTCTGGGTATAATGAGTGAAGATACTTGCAAGAACTGGTCTCTGAGGAAAGAACAAGGGTTCATGCAGATAGGAGGCACCTGGCCCATGCCAGCTCCTGAGGTGACAGAATTTCTGTTGTGAGCTCTGAAAGATGTCAGAGTGGCCAGTGATTGTAGAAAGCCCCAGCAAGCTGTGATTTTTATAGATTTTTATCACCATTTAAATTGTTTATATATAATTTCATTAACATACATATAAAAGCCTATGTATACTTATAAATAATTTCTAGCCATAGGGTTTTTCTTTTTAGTTTACTTCATATGCCTAAGAATCAAGAAAAATGTATTAAGACTGGTTTTGGAAGGAAGAAATGGGAATGTCTATGAACAACTCTATTAACTGTAGATTTTATAACCATTTTTAAGAGGGCAAGATAACATCACAGGTTTAAATTCAAGGTCTCTAATCCATCTGAAAGGTTTATTGTATTGGGGAAAAATTCTGCTTGTTGCTGCATTTTAATAAAATTAATCTCTATAATTTGTATTTGGGCTCATATATACAATCTCATACTTTGGTTGCTGACAGAAAATGAAAGTTTTAGTGGACAATAAATTACCTTTACTTTGATTTGATTCTTATATAAGGTGGCCATTAGAGTAAGAAATACAATAATGGAAGAGTTGTTCTCTGAAAGAAATTTTGAAGCCCAAGATAATTAGAGGCAAAGAGTTTACCTAAACTGAAAAAAAAAAAAAATATATATATATATATATTTAACTCTTCTCCCTTTAGAGTTGCTTTTTTTTTTTTTTTTTTTAAGAATCAAAAATGTTTGGGTGTTTTTTTCTAAAGTGAAATTTTATTGTCTTTAATACACTCTGTGTTGCTGGAAGACATGCAAACTTTAGTCTCTCATCCAGAAGAATTTGAGAAACATCATTTTCATCTACAGTTTGTACCTTCTTGTGTAACAAATAGGACTCAATTATATTTTAACATATGAAGATGTTGTATAAATGAAGATGCTATCCAAACTAAAAAATCATGTAGTAACCTTTCTTCTTTCAACACAAACACTGACACATTTAATTTACAAAATATGTAGTATATATAGAAAGAAATATCTTCCCATTCTGTAATGGATTCTTTAATAAGAATATCTTCCCATTATGTAATAGACTGTACTTTCTAAAACATACACACACACACACACACACACACACACACACACACACACTGTAGAATTTCTGTTTTGCACAATAATTTCTGTCCCCCAGTTTCCATCCCTCAGTAGCTGTCTGGTTTGGAAATAACATTATAGAAAGCCCAGAGGATGTGTCTTTCTTTTTTTGTTTTTTTGTTTTTTAGTAATTTTACCTTTTTTAAGAATCATAATAAGTATTCTCTTTAATACCCATCCCCTATTTCTCCTAGTCCCCCATTCACCTCCCCTCTAATAACCCATCAATTTGTTCTCTTAAGAGTCTGTTTCTTGATTTATCTCTCTGTCTCTCTTTTTTCCTTTGCTCTTTTGTTTTGCGGTATTTGTCTTTCTCTGACCTACTTATTTCACTCAGCATTATACCCTCTAGCTCCATCCCCGTTTTTGCAAATGACAAGATTTCATTCTTTTTTATGGCTGAATAATATTCCATTGTGTTTATATACCACATCTTCTTTATCCATTCATCTATTGATGGACACTTAGGCTGCTTCCATAGTTTGGCTATTGTAGATTGTGCTGCAATAGACATAGGCATGCATGTTTCTCTTCAAATTAGTGTGTTTGTCTTTTTTGGGTAAATACCCAGTAGTGCAATTCTTGAATTGTAGGATAATTCTATTTTTAGAATTGGAGTCACCTCCATACCATTTTCCATAGTGGCAACACCAGTTTACGTTCTCATCAACAGTGCCCCAGGGTTCCTTTTTCTCCATGTCCTCACCAACACTTGTTATTTCTTGTCTTCTTCATATAAGCCATTCTAACAGGAGTGAGGTGGTAGGTAGCTCATTATGGTTTTTATTTTCATTTCCATGATCATTAGTAATGTCAAACACCTTTTCATATGCTGTTCATCTGTTCAACAGATAACCCATTGGCAATTTTTTTTTTTAGTGTGCTTAACACATTATATTAGTTACTTAGTTTCAGGTGTACAGTATAATAATTTGACAAGTTTATTCATTATGCTATGTTCACCACAAGTGTAACTGCCATATGTCCCCATGCATTGCTACTAGGATTTGTCTTTCTTAAATGCTGTGTTGCATAAATGAGGTTCAGATCCATGAAAGTTACATTGCAAGGGAAGTGTCAACCAAATATGCATTGTTTATTCCCAAACTGAGTGCTTTTCTTGGATCTCGGTCTTCTTTGAAATTCTAGTGCTTTGTACAAGGAATCTTAAACACAGAGATTCCCAAGTCAAGATCTGCTGGAAGCTATCAGTTTATTTCTACCCATTGATTACATCCCTGTTCCTCTTTCTCTAAAATCAGAGTTGTAGTCTATGTAAATAACACTCCTAGACAAAAAAGAAGAAGAAAATAAAAACAAACAAAAAACCATTGGCCATTGCTACATAAGCACTCGAAGGATGTGCAAAGGCTCTTCAGACTTCTTTCTGCCAACATGGCCGCAGAACAGAGCTGCCAGTGCACAATTAATATGCCCCAACTGTCAGACCCTCTTCACGTTTCAGTCTCCTCCTTCTTCCTTCAGAGGACCGATCCCTTGGTCACGCATGCAGTTGCCTTCTGCCCCTAAAGTGAAAGAGTCAGGGTAGAGTCAAAATGAAATGGAAGTTTTGTTTCCATCTTTCATCTTTCCCCTACCCTACACACCTTTTATTAGTTGGCAGGGCCGCCATAACGAACAACCACAGACTGGGTGGCTTAAACAATAGCAATTGGTTTTCTCACAGGTCTGGAGGTTTGAAGTTCAAGATCAGGTTTGGTATCTTCTGAGGCCTCTCTCCGTGACTGACGGATCGCTGACCTCTCCCTGTATTCCCACAGGGTTCTGTCTCCATCTCTGTGTTGTCTGTGTCCTAAATCTCTTCTTCTTGTAAGGACACCAGTTATATTGGATTAGTGCCCACCATGACCTCATTTTACCTTAATTACCCTTGTAAAGACCTTATCTCCAAATGCAGTCACATTCTGAGGTACTGGGGCTTGGAGCCTCCACATATGAAAGTGGGGGGCACCATTAATCCTATAACATCCTTCTATCGATTTCCTAGGACCGCTTTCATAAATTCTAGCATACTAGGTGGCTTGAAACAGCAGAAATTTATTCTCTCACAGAGGATTCTGGAAGCTACAAATCTGAAAGTAGAGTATTATCAGGCCCATGCTCCCTCTGAAGGCTCTAGGGGAGAATCTTTGCTTCTTTTTAGCTCCTGGTAGTTCCTGGCAATCCGTGGTGTGACGTGGTTTGTAGCTGGATCAGCTCAATCTTTGCTCCAGGTTCACTTGCTCTCCTTCCCTATCTTCACACGGGCTTCATGTAAGTTTACCAGTCATTGGATTTAGGGTCCATATTAATCTAGTGTAACCTTGTCTAACTACTTAAATCTGCAAGCCCCCTAATTTTGAATCTGGTCACGTTGTCAGGTTCTGAGTGAATATGGGTTTTGGGGGGATGTTACTCAACCCCATAAGCCTCCTATTATAAGTAATCTCCAATAAGTAATCTTCCTCCGGTAATGAATCTCTCACAACTCAGGTTTGTATGTTTTGTTTTGTTTTTCATTCTGGAAACAGAAAGATTGCAAGTGAGGAGGGGAAAAAAAAGTGAATAATTAAGAGCTCGGGAATTCAGGGATGAATTTCCAACATTCAATCTTTGGCTCTATGTGTTAAACTTCCTTAAAGAGGGATATAATATGTACTTAGTACACTAAACTGCTTTTTGTTCTTTCTGCATTTATGGCATTGTTTTGCTTTTATGACATGCTGATGGTAGTTCTTATTCCTTTCTCTTTTCTATCTTCATTATGTCAAGATGTACCATTTTATTTCTATAAAGCCTTTAGAATTAGAGAAAATTGAGCTCCACTAGGCCATTTGTCAAGCCATATTTTCCTCATGTCCAGAATTAGGGTAATAGTATTTAACTCTCAGGTTTGCTGCAAGATAATTGCTTGGCATGCTATTTACGTTTAAGTCATGAACAAGACATTGTAGCTTTCTCTGGCCACCTGAACCTGCTCTATGACCTCAGGGCCAAGCAATGGCCAACAAGATTTAGTATATAAATACCCCAGTTCAGTCACCCCTCCAGTGGGATAACACACATGTGTATTCTACACTGGCTCTCAGAATTCCCTTGTGGGATTCAGTTCCAGTTTCCCACACAGTAACTAACCTGACATGGCACCCTTCACTGGTTGCCTTCCTTTCCCGGTCTCACTTCTGCATTCCTTTTGTGGCATGTCCAGGGACTACCTTCAGATTGATGACTTTCAATTGAATTATTTGCTCAAGATCTGCTTGGGAGAACCCAAACAAAGAATAATACTGTTATATCATTATTAAGAATAAGATATGGAGGGGCGCCTGGGTAGCTCAGTTGGTTAATGGTCTGCCTTCAGCTCAGGTGACGATCTTGGGGTCCTGGGATCGAGCCCCACATTGTGCTCCCTGCTCAGCTGAGAGTATGCTTATCCCTCTCCTTCTGCCCTTCCCCTGCTTGTGCTCTCTCTCTCTCAAATAAATAAATATATTTTTTAAAAAGAATAAAATATGGAGCTTTTAAAGTGCTTAAAAATTTTCTGAGTCCAGGCCTTGGATAATCATGTCCATTATCCCTTCTCAGAGGGTGACTTCTGCTGCAGTCCGCCTGCCGTTTCTCTTCACATTCAGTGTCCTTTTTTTTGATGGCCAACGTAAGTCTCTTTCATTCCAGAGACTTTTGTGTCTGCTGGCCTCATGCAATTTTGTGGGAAACTCCTAGCCTTAGTTAAATGCTTAAAGCTGACCCCCAAGTATCACGAATGACTTCATCTACCTGTCTCTATCTACCAGTCTCTTTTTCATCATATTCACACCAAATTACTTTCTCTGACCAGTTCCTAAACCACATTCATCCTCCACTTGAACCTTTGATGCTAATTCCAGACCCACCTTGGCCTCTGGACTTGATGCCTTTTCACTTATTCAGGAATTCAGTATCTGTGCATTGAGTGCCTGCTATCCACCAGGTATGGACCTGATATTCCGAGGTAGACAAAATGAGGTCTCCATTCACACTCTGGGGTTTCCTTGCTTCATTCTCTCCATAAAGCCTTTTATTTACAAGAAGCAAAAACAAATGAGCTACTTTAAGTAGATGAAAAGAACTTAATTCAAAGACATGTAATAGCTCAGAGAATTCATGAGAAGTCCAAAGAATCAGGCTCGAAAGCTACTCTGCCAGGAATAGCACCCAAAATCACATCTCAGAGATGTTTCTCAGGACAAAATTGCCATTAGCACTGTAGCAAGAGCTTCAGTATTTGGGGACTTTTAGAGCTGAGTGTAGCTACTGCTTTTGCTGGCGCTCTCACTAGAATGAATTCCATACTTTCCATGGTAGGCAGTTTCTGAAAGGTTGCCAATGATCCCTTCCTTTTGGCATGCACATCCTTATGTAATACTCTCCCCTTGTGTGAGCAGAACTGAGTGACTTGCTTCTAACGAACAGAATATGGCCAAGTGATGAGATATTATTTCTATGGTAAAGTCGTTAAAGAGGTGACTTCCATCTTACTTGCATTCTCTTTCTCACTCTGTGGTTCTTATTTGCTTGTTCTGATGAAAGAAGTTGCCACATTGGAGGGTTGCCCCCAGAAGAGGCCAATGTTGCAAGGAATTGAGAGCAGCCTCCAGCCAACAGGCAGTGAGTTGGTTGAGTAAGGTTGAGTCCAACAGTCTATGAGGAACCTTATCCTACCAACAACTAGAAGAGGTAGCTTAGAGGCAGAAACTCCTCATTTGAGCTTTGAGGTGGCTCTTGGCACCACCAAGGCCCTGATGGCAGCTCCAAGGAGGATCCTGGAGCAGAAGACTCAGCTAAGCTGTGCCTGGAGTCTAGACCCACAGAAACTCAGATAACAAATGTTTTAGGCTACTAAATTGTGGTATAATTTGTCATGCAGCAATAGATAACTAAGATACAACACCTAGTTATTCATATTGCTGGAGGCAGATTCAAAATCTAGCAAAATCTGGTAAAATCTGTCTAACAGTTGGACAAAGAGCATACACCTATGTCTCCCCTGCAAGGAGGCTGGGTGGGTGAACAACCGGCATTTTCATTTATTATACTTGGAGGTGGTTTCTTCCTCACAACAAGACACATAGGAGGACTTTCCCAAATGTGGAAAATGCTTTCATATTTTGGTCAGTGAAAAACAACAAGTGCTGTGCACTATGAAGACTGCATGGCCAGAGGACCAGCTCAACTCACGGTCTAGTAAGGAGCCAATATCTTGCCTCCCTTTGCACACTTCAGCTAGGATTTTCCCTCTGTGCTTCCTCCAGGGAGATCCTCTCACCCAGTTTTCTCTGGACTTCTGAAGTAGCTGGGGTCTGGAAGGAACTGGAGAAGATTTTGTTTGGGCTGCTTATGGATTTCTAGGGTGTGATTTTATGTGAAAGCCTATGAATCATTGGAGAGAACTTAATCGTAATGTACTACTTCTTATAGCCCCCCAGTTATGAGGTAGTTGAGGCTATAACAGGAAAGCTCTGAAAGACCAACAGCCTTTGTTGTTTCCCCTGGAACACTTTCAAATAGAGCCCTTTCAAACAGATATCTCTCATAGTAATAGAAGGTGTTATAAATCCACACAGAAAGCCCCAAAAGTCACAATAATCCTACCAACTAGCAAAATCAGTGCAGAGAAGAGATGAGCAAAGATACCGTGGAGCTGTGGGTGTCCACAAGGAAGGTTTGGCAGGTTCATGATCACCACAGACCCTGGGAGAGAGGATGCAAGCTTAAGGGCATAAATCCATTAGTGTGCAAAATACTTTAATAATGAAAGATGGCCACCAGTGTGGAAGGCAGGCTCATTGCCGAACCCACAGGTTATAGGGTAAAAGCCACATCAACAGAGAAAAAGAGGAATCCCAGTGAGCAGAGTAACTGGTACTTCTTCAATACCTATTCTCATGGCCCTAGACACAGGCACAGCGATTATAGGGATGACTCGTGCACCTCCTGCATTCAAGAAGTGCACAGGATCTTGAAGGAAACAAAGAGGGAACCAAGGGTAAGACTCAGGGGCAGGAAGAGAATAAGCTGGAAAACTCGGAGAGAAGAGGACATTGTGGTGTGCCAATTTTTGTTGGGTGCATGTTGCAAAATGGTGGGGGTCTATTAATTTTTCCTTTTCTTTATAAAACTCTTACTAACTCATTGTGGTCAAAGGATTTGCAGTGATGAGAAAGGTCTTGTCCGGAAGGATGCATCCCTGATTTTGTTCTTTAGGGGTGTGGGAGGTGTAAGCCAGGCAAGTCATAGCTATTCACCAAAAGATGGCTCCTGGAGATGCTTTTACCCCTTTGACCGTATTGCTTCTCTCTGCCCTTGAATAACCTCAGTAAGTTCATAATGTTCATCATGTTCATAATGACTTTTTCAATGTATTTTCATTAGTACACATTAGACATGGGAAATGCTATCCTTTCTCCCTAACCAAAGTCTATACAATTCCTTCTGGCAAATTTTAATCTGATAGCAAATTTTCGTATGACAGCAAAACGACTGAGAGAACTGAAAGGAACCACAAAATACATAGTGCATTGGGGAAAATCATGATTGATAGAAATAAAATAGATTGTCGACCAGTATGAAGTTTAAGAGTGATCCGTGTGCAGTCTCCTTCATTACCTGGGAGGCAAGATTATAGTAAGTCTGTACTTAGTGATATTAGTGTGCTACATATTTTTCAAAACCTGTTATATTTGTACAAAAATAAAGTTAGGTCATTTTAGTAAGAATGGCAATAGTTATAGGATCCAGTAGGTTAAGATTTCATGCAAGTAAGCAGTCATTAAGAGAAATGTTTTCTACATAATAGGCTGTCATCTTTCTCTCGAGAACTATACTAATAGCAAAAAAAAAAAAAAAGTTGAAAACATATCTCTTTCAAATTTTATCAGATCTTGTTTTTGAAGCAATGGACTGATTTGTAGTGGTGTGGACCATCATTGTGTGTGATTCTATTTCCCAGACTAATAAGCCTTTTAGGACTTTATTTCTGTAAATCAAATATATATCCCTAAAACCTGCAATTATCTGTGAACAGTTATTCACTTACTTTTACTGTCCAAAATAGAACTTTTCTTCCATACCAAATCGGTCATTTCAAATTATACTTGAACCTCTACTTCTGCTTGTGCTAATAACTCATGTGCTTTGTCAGTACTACCTAACACTTATGGGGTGCCGTCCACACCATATTATGAAGTGCTCTGGGTCTTGACCTGATCATAGCAAGGTAGTAGATTATCAACTCTGAGGGGAGGGCATCATCTTTTTTTGTAACAGTGTTTCATCCATAATTTAATAATCACTTGTAGTTAATTGTCTTGTTGAGTGATTCTGGATTCATGAAGAATGCAGAAGAATGCTCTAACAAGTACATTTTCCTTCTTGTTATTATGGTTGTGTAGACCAGTCTTATGTATTTTGAAATAAAATCATGACCAACGTGAACCATATGATGGTATGGACTTTTTGTGTGGGCTTTTGTATCCATAGCACCCATCACAATATCTACTGATAGCGGATGTTTTAGCAATTTT
Source organism: Lutra lutra (assembly GCF_902655055.1). NCBI lineage: Eukaryota > Metazoa > Chordata > Mammalia > Carnivora > Mustelidae > Lutra > Lutra lutra. The sequence continues at coordinate 15,573,484 of NC_062289.1, forward strand.
TTCATTTATCATATTGATTTTAACAAAGGTTATCACCCCCCCCACACACACACACATAAAGGTGGCAAAATACTGTATGGAAAGAGAATGTATAGTAGAGGGGAACAAAGAAGAAACTTGTACCATTAAGACTTCCCAGAAACCTTAAGTTTATTCTATCCACACACTGATGAAATAGATACTATAATTAAAACAAAGAAATAATCTTTAACAGATTAATTTATTAAACAATCTAAGTATCCACAGTTCTCACTGACTGAAACTCTGTATTTACTGATAAATGAGAAATTCTCATAGGACTAAGAGAAAAGCGAAAGAAACCCCCATGCCCACTTATCAGTATCAAGAATCCTCAGTTATTTACTGTGGCATTAAAGTTTTTCTAGATATGTCACTTTTATAAAGGTTTTAGCTCGGGCCTAGACACTGTTTTAAAAGGGGGGGGGGGGGGGATGATCCAGATCCCCAGATGTTGATTTTTGTAGAAGTCAAGATTTTTGTCTAAAAGAAATCAACAAGTGACTGGTAGTCACAGAAAACTTACTTTTCTGTACAATAAATAACATCAACATCAAAATCAGTGGTTTGGCTAAGAAAATAACCTCCAAGAATCCGTTTGCCAATTTCGTTGGCCAGCCCTCTCACAGTGTCCTTTATGAGTTTATGAATTAGTTTTCTCATTAACAACAAATCATGTTTAACAATAGACCGTATTCATATACGAATCAGAATCAAATCCTCATAACATGGGTCTGCAGGAACAGCATGCTTCCCGTTCATTTTGCCCTGCCATAACCTGACCCTTATTAAAAATCTCTTTTTCTGGGGCGCCTGGCTGGCTCAGTTGTTAATAAGTGTCTGCCTCGGCTCAGGTCATGATCCCGGGGTCCTGGGTTCTAGCCCCGCATTAGGCTCCCTGCCCGGTGAGAAGCCTGATTCTCCCTCTTCCACTCCCCCTGCTGTGTTCCCTCTCTTGCTGTGTCTCTCTCTGTCAAATAAATAAAATCTTAAAAAACAAAACAAAGCAAAAACTCTTTTTCTGTGTCCCCTTCCTTACGACACTTTGAACAACCTATTTTCCTTTACTCTAGATGCTGTCTCTCTTCTCTCAACTTTCCTTGCATCAGATTTTTTTCTCTCTTGTGCCACTTACCTCATTTTTCTGGGTTTGTATTTCAGTTAATTGTTCTTTTTTTTTTTTTTTCCCCTTTGGCCAACTCACTCTTCTCACTCTTTCTTAAGTTGTTTATACACTGAAACACCTAACTAGTAAGTGTTCAGTGCGTAAATGTAACTGATCATCCTCCACCTCTGATACTTAACCTAGTCCTAACACTATAAAACAAATGCAGGCTAGAGGAAGTGTATGTTAGTTCAAGTGCCTGCATCTAGCTGCATTAGGCCTCATTTGACCTGAGGAGCAACTACAAAAACGGATACCATTCAATTCCACTATCAAATTGTATTTCTCAATTGGAAGAGAATTGTTTTCCTAAGAGGCTAGCAGGAATAATCATCTGTTCTTGAGCAGTCCTAGTAAATCGACAATTGCAAAAAAAAAACAAAACAAGATTTCTGTAAACTTTTTTTAAATACCTTATGTAATACCTGTGGATTAATCACTCAGCTAAGAATTTTTATAATAATTATGTTATTACCCTTCTTGCCTATGGATGTTGGCCTGTAATTTCCTCAACTTGGCTTACTTATTTATATTTTAAATTCCATACATTTTGGGGAAAAAAAAATACCTAGTGAAATCTTTTTTTTTTTTTTTTTTTTTACTAACTTTAGTGACTAAACATCTCATCTTTAAGAGCAGGGTTCTGATTTTTAAAGTCAGCTTGCAGGTCACATAAAGGTTTTTATGGCCAAAATTATGACGACATTAACAAAAATAATTGCAAAAATTTTACTTTGTGAAAATAAAAATAATATTTAAGATAGATATCTTCAGGCTTTGGTGAAAGTAACTTTAAGTAAAACCTTGCCCATTTGTAAAATTTTTTTTTAGTAATCAGCAAGTTCCAGAAAAACAAAAATGCAGTGGCATATATAATTCTTTTTTAATTTTTATTTTATTATTTTTTCTTAAAGATTTTATTTATTTATTTGACAGACAGAGATCACAAGTAGGCAGAGAGGCAGGCAGAGAGAGAGGAAGGGAGGCAGCCTCCCTGCTGAGCAGAGAGCCTGATGTGGGCTCGATGCTAGGACCCTGAGATCGGGACCAGAGCCGAAGGCAGAGGCTTTAACCCACTGAGCCACCCAGGTGCCTATATATATATTTTTAAACTACTTAATGTTAAGATGATTTTTGGAACACTTTTGTGGAATGAATGAAGGTGATTTAAAACTGAAGTCTTAAAAGTTTCTAGAAAAGGATGACAAAGTTCCCAAAGTGGAGTCACTCAGCCATAGGATGCCTGGCTGGCAACATTCGGTGAAGGGTGCATGTGCTGAGGGGACCCACATGTATTCTTTGACCCAAGTGAAAGAACCCTATTTACTTGGGGAGTCATAAGATTATGGTAAATCTTCATGTGGCTATTTATTTATATATTACTTGATGCAAATGCATAGTACTGACCAGAGCTCTGTGGTCTATTTTTAATTACGGTAAATTTTAAGAGATTCTTTTTTTTTTTTTTAAGATTTTATTTATTTATTTGACAGAGATAACAAGTAGGCAGAGAGGCAGGTGGTTGGAGGTGGGGGCGGGGAGCAGGCTCCCCGCTGAGCAGAGAGCCCGAAACAGGGCTCAATCCCAGGACCCTGAGATCATGACCTGAGACAAAGGCAGAGGCTCAACCCACTGAGCCACCCAGGTGCCCCAAGGTAAATTTCAAGAAATTCTTATTCATTAAAGAATAGTAGTAGAGTTAGTATTGAGCTCATGAATCATGATGATTACTATGGACTCATAAGAAAACAAAAGGACAATTCTATTGCATTTTCAGCTCTTTAGATAAAGCTATTTAGATTTTTTCTTTCAAAATGTTAAGTTAGTTTTCAAAGAACTTATCCAGGCTTCATAATCTGCTTTTTTTACCCCTTAAAGCAGATATAGTAGTTTTGTTTTGTTTTTTTTTAAAATAAGTGTTAGCCCTTCTTCTTCTTTTTTTTTTTTTTAATGTTTTATTTATTTATTTGACAGACAGGGATCACAAGTAGGCAGAGAGGCAGGCAGAGAGGAGGAAGCAGGCTCCCCGCTGAGCAGAGAGCCCGATACGGGGCTCGATCCCAGGACCCTGGGATCATGACCTGAGCCGAAGGCAGAGGCTTTAACCCACTGAGCCACCCAGGCGCCCCAGATATAGTACATTTAAGCCAAATCCCTGAAGTATCCCCCTAACCTACCACATATATTTTTAAATGGTTAGAACATTCTGTCTCACATAGCTTACAGTATGAAGGTCCTCCTTTTATGGTGTGACACGAAGCACAATTTCTTCAGAAAACTCCTGACTTTTTCAGTCACAGGTACGTGTGGAGACACCACAGCAAGGTGAACAGGCGCAGATTAAGACTTCATTCCAGTTTCTAACAGGCAACAAACAGGCGAAGTCATTCCAGCAGCCACATATGTTTTAATTTCGTAGTGTGATTTCTAATACTGTGGTGCAAATGTTGGCTCTAGTATTCTTATTTTATTTGTTTAAAGATTTATTCATTTATTTGAGGGAGAGAGTGAGCAGGAGGGAGGGGCAGAGGCAGATGGGGAGAAAGAATCTCAAGCAGACTCCCCGCTGAGGGCTCGATCTCAAGACCCTGAGGTCATGACCTCAACCCGCTGAGCCACCAGGCGCCCCTGGTGTTCTTGTTTTAAAAGCTCTGCAGGCAAGAAATCTGCAGTTATTTCTTTATTCAGCGCCTTTTACATAGAAGCAGCATGTTAAGGGTTGTGAAAGGTGAAACAATTTGAAAGTAAGATTCCTTCCCAAAAATAATAGCTAAAATTATAAAGTTACAGGTGATTAGTCCACAATATATTTGGTTGGAGAAACAACTACAGTGGGAGGTCAGATGATGCTGAGCTCAGTGTGCGCTGGAGGGAGAAGAGGAAGCTGCTTCGGGCAAGTGGCATTTGAATCTGGAAACAGAAACTTCAGGAACAGAAATAAGACTTAGATGGGTAGAAAGGACTTGAGAGAGCGCTCCCGCTGGGGAAACAGCTGTCAAATGACAGAGGCAGGGGATTTAAATAAACATGTGGGGGATGGTGAGAGGTTAATGAAGAAGAGTAATTAGAAAATAAGGCTGGAAAAATACGTTTGAAGCGTATTTTAAGGGACTTAAATAATAACCTAGGAAGTTTCACTGTGGTTTACAGCTCTCAATGACTACCTATTTCTCAAAGTTACAGGAGGAACAGAATGATTTGGGAAATGTAATTAGCTGATTCGAAAATCTATATCAAAATCAAAAAGACTTAAAATAGCCAAGGTGAGCTGGAAGAAGAAAAACAAAGAAGATTTACACCACCAAGTTTCAGGACTTACTATCTAGATATAGAAGTAAAGTGGTGTATTCACACAGGAACTGACAAATTGTCACATGAATTAACCTAAAGGACCCAGAAACAGACCTACACACTGATACACAGCAAAGGCACTAATACAATTTAGTAAATGGTGCTGTATCAAAAGGATGTCTGTACAGAAATTTTTAAAAATAGGACTTCTGATTCTGAATTCATATCACATGCAAACTTTAAGATGGTTGACATGTGGGTAGGGTGAAAGATAAGTAAATAAGTAAATGACACTATCTATTTATTCTTACTTTTTAAAAAGATTTTATTTAATTATTTGAGAGAGAGAGAGAGCTTAAACACAAGCAGGGTGAGTGGGAGAGGGAGAAGAAGGCTCCCCGCTCAGCAGGGAGCCCCACTTGGGGGCTCAATCCCAGGACTCCAGGATCATGACCTGAGCCAAAGGCAGATGCTTAACCTACTGAGCCACCCAGGTGCCCCCATCCTAGAGTTACACTAAAGAATCTTTTGTAAGCCTCTCACCTGAATCCTCAGACACTGTTATAAAAATTATACATCATCGGGACACCTGGGTGGCTCAGTTGGTTAAGCGGCTGTCTTCAGCCCAGGTCATGATCCCAGCATCCTGGGATCGAGTCCCACATCGGGCTCCTTGCTCAGCAGGGAGCCTGCTTCTCCCTCTGCCACTCTGTGCGCTCGCTCTCTCTCTCTCTCTGACAAATAAATAAATAAAATCTTAAAAAAAAAATTATACATCATCATCTGGTTTGAAGTTAGGTGCGTTAGGTAGTACATTTGAAAACAGACTCACATGCTTTATACATTTTTATTCTTCTTTTGGAATTAATGAGCAGAGTTTTGCAAAGTGATTTTGTTCTGAGAAAAGCTGAATATTTCATAGCTGTAGCTAAAAAGCATCTCCATTGTATCTTCTTTTTCTCTGTAGACTAACTTTTTGGTCCTACCATGGTTTATTTTGAAAGCTGAGATCTATCTAATGCTTTGTGTATAACAAAGCCCTGTCTTCCCCATATACATATATGCACATTTAGTTAAAAGAAGTTTTTGTTCTGGGTGTCCTGTTAACTAAAGTTTTTATTGTGACTGATAATTTCCCATTGGATGCTAGATAAAAATAATTGTTTAACTTATTCCATAGAAATAGATGGGTTGGATATGAAAGCATACGTGATGTCCAAGTCCAGGGTCTGCAGAGTTGTGACTCTTTAAATTAATCCTAGTATCCGACTGATTATTAACGAATGCTCATAAAATGTCTACAGACTTCTTTCCAAATGTCATGTTTGCTGCCATAATTAGAAGGAGAAAACGTTTATTTTTAATGGGAATTTTCCCAGAGTCTCATGATTAAGTAGAATTAAAACATTGAATAAAGTTCAGTACAGAAACTAATATTTCTCTCTGAGATACAATTAAACCTAAGATTGAAATGGATTTACTGAAACATAGTAGATTTGTTGTTTTCTTTAAGTCTTTCAGTGAATGTCAAGATAAAATATTTGGGGATACAAGATATTTTGTGGAGTATTTTCTGTCCTTTAATAATAATTTACTCACAGGACACCTGGGTGGCTCATTCAGTTAAGTCTCTGCCTTCAGCTCAGTCATGATCCCCCTGTCCTGGGATGAGCCCTGCATCAAGCTCCTTGCTCATCGTGGAGTCTGCTTATCTCTCTCTCTCTCTGACCTTCCCGGTTCCTTGTGTGTTCTCTCTTTCTCTCTCATACTCTGAACTCTTTCTTTCTCTTTCTCTCAAATAAATAAATTAAATCTTTTAAAAAATAATTTGCTCACATTTTAAAACTTTTTCTCTTCATTTTGCAGCTGGAGAAAATCAAGTTTTCAAACATTAAACAGTTTTCCTAAGGTACCACAATTGCTAAATTGTTTGCATACATTTCTTGAAATAATATGACTTTAAGTCTTGAATCTGTCAAAGTGGTAACAGACATTGAATGATTTCCTAATATTAAAACAGCTTTGCATTCCCCTCAAGAAAAACCCAGCTTGGCCATCTTTTAAGTATAATTTTGGGCTTTGCTAATATTATGTTTATGATTTCTCATGTGTATTCATGACTGTATTTTTTATTTATGTATAAAAGAAGTATAAGTAAATATATAAAATAAAAATTGCATATTTAAGATATACAACATGATGATTTAATATACATATACATAGTGAAATGATTACTACAGATAAGCTGATTAACATATCTTTTCACATGGTTACCATTTGTGTGTGTGTGTGTGTGTGTGTGTGTGTGTGTGTGTTGGGTGCACCTGAAATCTACACTCTTGGCATATTTCTAGTATTCAGTACAGTATTATACCTACAGTCATCATGCTGTATCTGAGATTTCCAGGCTTATTCATGCTATATAACTCCAACTATGTGCCCATTGACCAGTGTCTCCACATTTCTCCCATAGCCTCAGCCTCTGGTAGCAAATAAGATTTCTACTCTTTGCTTTTATGAGTTCTAGAAGTTCATTGTTTTGTTTTGTTTCCACAAATAAGTCAGATCATACAGTGTTTGTGTTTCTTTCTCTGGCTTATTCATTTCACTTAGCAGAATGTTCTCCTGTTTTAGCAATATTGTTGTAAATGGCAGGATTTCCTTCTTTTTAATTGCCAAATAATAGTCCTCTGTGTATGTCTGTGCACGTGCATGCATGCACACACACATGCATGTATAAAACATCTTTTTTATCCACTCATCCATTGATGCACACTTGAGTTATTTCCCTGTCTTGACTATTATGATTAATGCTGTAGTCAAAATGGGAGTGCAGATATCTCTCTGGGAGACTGATTTCATTTCCTTTGGATATATGCCCAGAAGTGGGATTGCTGGATCATGTGGTAGTTCTACTTTTAATTTTTTTGAAGAATCTACATGGTGTTTTCCAACAGCTCTACCAACTAATATTCTCACCAATAGTGTATAAGGGTCCTTTGTCTCTATATCCATGACTATACTTACCTTTTGTCTTTTTGATAATAGCAGTTTTTACAGACGTAAGGTGATTTTGTGGTTTTCTCATTGTGATTTTCATTGTGGTTTTCATAAATTGGGGTATTTAATATTGTTAGAATGTCAGTACTACTCAAAGTAATCTACGGATTCAATGTAATTCCTAATAAAATCTCAAAATTTTTTGCAGAAATAGAAAAATCTGTCCTAAAATTCATATGGAATGTCGAGGGAGGCTTCCTTATATCAAAACTTACTACACAGTTATGGTAATAAAAACAGTGTAGTACTGGCAAAAGACAGACAAATCGACTAATGGAATAGAATCAAGAGCCCAGAAATACCCTCACATATATAGTCAAATAATTATAGACAAAATGCCAAGACCATTCAATGAGGAAATGGCAGTATTTTCAACAAATGGTGTTGGAAAAACATATCCAAGTGCAAAAGAATAAAGTCGTACCCTTTTTCTTTAACACCACATACAAAATTATCTCAAAGTGGATCAATGCTCTAAATGTGATAGCTAAAGCTATGAAACTCTCAGAAGTAAGCATAATAGAAAAGCTTCATGACATTGAATTTGGCAGTGATCTCTTGGATTTGACACCAAAAGCATCAAAATAATAGCAATTCAACAACAAAAGAAAAAATAGATAAATTGAACCTCATTGAAATTAAAAGCTTTATGCATCAAGAACACTGCCAACTGACTGAAAAAGCAAACCATGGAATGGAAAAAAAATATTTGCAAATTGTATGTCTGTCAGCGGAAAATACCAAGAGTATATAAAGAACTCCTATAGCTCAATGATTTTTAAAAACCTGTTTTTTAAAAAGGGGCAAAGGACTTCAATAGACATTTCTCCAAAGAAGATGCACAAATGTCCAGTAAGCACATGAAAAGATGCTCAATGTGACCAATTATTAGGGAAATGCAGATCAAACCCATAATGAGCTACTAGTTCACACCTATTAGAATGGCTCTTACAAGAAGACAAACAAAAAAATGACAAATGTTGGTGACAGTGTGGTCAAATGTCCTGTCCACTGGTGATAGGAATGTAAAATGCAGAGCAGCAGTGTGGTTAAACTTAGAATTACCATAGGCTCCAGTCATTTAACTTCTGGCTGTGTACCCAAAACAGGTTTGAAGCTGGGCTTCCAACAGATATTTGTATATCCATGATAATAGCAACATTATTCACAATAGTCAAAGGTGAAAACAAGCTAACTGTCCATGGAGGGGTGAACGGATAAGCAAAATATGGCACATGCACACAACAGAATAAATATTATTCAGTCCTAACAAGGAATGAAATTCTGACACACACCACACATAGATGAGCCTTGAAAACATCATGCTAAGTGAAATAATCCAGATCCAAAAGGAAAACTCTTGTATGATTCCACTTTGGTGTGGTAGCTAGAGTCGTCAGATTTGTAGATACAGAAACCAGAAAAGTAGTTACCAGGACCTGGAGGGAGGCAGCTTGAGAAGTTCTTGTTTAATGAGTACAGACTTTCAGTTTGGGAAGATGACAATTGATGGTGCGTTTGGTTACACAATAGTATGAGTATACTTAATGCCACTGAACTGTGCACTTAAAAATGTTAAAATGGTATTTTGTGTTGTGCACAATTTATCCCAATTAAAAGAACGCAGTCTTATCATCAGCTCTCTTGCCCATATTCCCTCTGCCTAGTAAAACCCCAGCCCAACTTAAATCCAAATCAGTCTATTCTGTGCACCTTTCTGGGTAAACTCAGCTGAAGCACAGTGACACACTTGGCTGACAGATCTTTCTTTAGATTTAAAACCCCAGCAGTGGGGCGCCTGGGTGGCTCAGTGGGTTAAGCCGCTGCCTTCGGCTCAGGTCGTGATCTCGGAGTCCTGGGATCGAGCCCCGCATCGGGCTCTCTGCTCAGCGGGGAGCCTGCTTCCTCCTCTCTCTCTGCCTGCCTCTCTGCCTGCTTGTGATCTCTCTGTCAAATAAATAAATAAAATCTTTAAAAAATAAATAAATAAAAATAAATAAAAATAAAACCCCAGCAGTTAGAGTGACCCCTTATAATACAAACTATCATGTTGCTCCCCTGTGAAAAAGTCCACAAACACTTTCTTATCACAAAATAAAAGCCAAGTTCCTACGGAATTTGGCTCATTCATTTCTCTTCTATTTCTACTATCCTTCCCCTTAATCTTCCCAAGCCACACAAGCCTTCTGGAAGGTCTGTGGAAGTGCCAAGGATATTTCCACAGCAAGACTGCTGCATTTGCCGTTCTAGATTTGGGATATCCTTCCCCTAGATATTTGTCGATTCCCTTGCTTTCTTGAACTGTCTAGGCAAATTCACCTTCAGAAAGAGGCTTTCCCCATCTACTGTCTAAAATAGCAACGTCACCACTCTCTTTACCCTTACACTGCTTTGTATATTTTTTCTCACAGCATGTACCACTGCATGCTATTATATGACACAACTCATTTATTTATCTGTAATCTATTTTCCTCATTAGAATGTACCATGAGGCCACTGACTTTTGTTCAGTTGCGTTCTTAGCACCTTGGAGAGCGCCTGCTGGTTGGTTCCAAATACTCACTGAATGATGGAATTACCTCACATGGCCTCACAAAAGGGGTTAGAATCTAGCCTAGAAGAAGAATTAGTTACAAAAGTGGATCCTGCCACTCTCCTGACATTTTTATGCTTCGGATTTGAACTCCTTTCTTTTTTGGAGAAGAGATCCTTGTCCCATTTTCTTCTTTAGCCTATTTAATAAGCAAAATGTCTTTTATAGGATTGTAATTTAATAGTATAAACCACGACAATCCATTGCTATGTACATTGACGACCTTGACTCAGGTGTTACTGAATGTGTAGCATATTGAGATATACTAAGTAGTCTTGGATTCTTTTCTCTTCTTGAACTGGTGAATTTGTATATAAGCTAAAACCAATACTAGAACATTTTTCTACTTTTTTTTCCTAGGATGAGGGGATCTTCTCTAGACAGTTCATGTTTACTCTTTTAAAATTATGTCTGTTTTGATTCTGTTCACTGCTGACCTATGGGCTTTTTAAAGTAAATAATACAGGGGCGCCTGGGTGGCTCAGTGAGTTGGGCCTCTGCCTTCGGCTCCGGTCGCGAACTCAGGATCCTGGGATTGAGTCCCACATTGGGCTCTCTGCTCAGCAGGGAGCCTGCTTCCCCCCACCCCCGCCTGCCTCTCTGCCTACTTGTGATTTCTCTCTCTGTGTGTCAAGTAAATAAAATCTTCTAAAAAAAAATAAAGTAAGTAATAGAAAAGAAAGATGTTTTTTAAAGAAAAGTTATTTAAGGAAGGTGCTTTAATGAGGGGCATCAAAATATTATTGTACAGTATCAATTATTCCTTTATGAGAGGTCATTTATGTGGGTCCCGTTCATATATCACTATGTATACACTATATATACATACATATATAAAACTATATATATATATAAAGTCATGTATGTCCTATAAATTATAATGCCCTGAAAAGTCTTGCCATGTTTCTCTACATGATCTCTATATATAGTTTTCTAAGAAAAAACTTTTAATCAAATCAGTCAGTTCTTTTTCTGCTTAACCATACGCTTATCCCTGTTGGAAATAACATATGCAGTGGAAACCCACTGATACTCATCCACAAAAATATTTTACTCAATTTTCTCTTTGGAACCAGATAAAGTTGAAATTCATTGTAGCTGGCTTAGAGTATATTCTTAGGTATTTTACTGCTGTCTGACTTTGTGAAATTCCAAACACTTTTAATGATTAAAACCATTTTACATAATAAGAGGCTTTGTGGTGAAAATGATTGACTAGTTGCTATCTGCAAATAGCAATTTATAACCAAAAAGGGTTTTAAGATCCTGAAAATAATTGGTAGCTCATTATTTGGATTAAATTGCTGAGTTTAGCTTTTCATTTAAGTTTTAACAAAACCACATTTACCAACTACTAGTGTAGGCTTGGTAAATGAGTACGGTCCCTCATATCACTCTTCCAAAATGACAAAATGACAGTAGAGCTTTAAGTGGGAAAGGTGTCAAGGCTTAATAATGCAATTAACTACAACAGTACTCAATAACAAGGACGTTTGCTGTCACCTTCAAAGAGATATCTTTGCCTTAAAATTTCCTTACAAGTGGTTCAAGAACTTATAAGATAGGTGTTAATTGTACCTTGTACTGAATAAGCACCAAGTTTGATACCATCAAAGGCCAATTAACTCTTTAGAGGCTCATGGCTAGAATCCCTCTATATTTTTCCCAGCCTTTAGACCACAGCCTGTAAGTTAAGTGTGCACAGAGATATGTAACAGCAGTGGGTCAGTGCTTCTACTTAGGGCATGGGGTTATGCTGCTCATGTCATTTTCTGTCTTCTTATATGAAGGATGATGTCTGTAGTCATGCTTGAAAGTTCTGATTCCAACACAGAAAGACTCACTATGTCCAAACACTCCACTAGACACTTTGCCTAAAGCGATTATAGACACTAACCCCATGAGGAGACCTTTATAATTCCCAATATGAGGACCCCGATCTTCATCACTAATAGACCAGCCAAACTATTAGGATTTTTAATTGAGATTGTTGACTTTGGTATTTGCTATCTTCCCACATATCCATTTTGGCCTTCTTCGAATAATTATTTCCAAACAAAGCAGATCTATCCTCTCTGTGTTTCAAAGGCAACATGTTAGTGGGTGATTTGATGGTCTGGTTTTGCTCCACCAGTTTCTAACTGAAGGCTGGGATTGCCACATGAATGAGCAGGTAGGCTTGATAAGCTCAGTAGGAAAGTCCCCCTGAGCAGGTGCACAGCCCATGAGGAGGGCAGAGACAAGCTCCTTGCTGTTATTATGCAATGTGTTATTTCAGGGCAAATTTATGCCTCTCCTAGGGAGCCTTCTAGAGTAATAATCTCTGACAAATGGCGATCCTGTTACACCCAGGCTCCCCGAATAACTCCACCTGAATTTATTTTGCGTGTAAATTATAGTGCTCATGTGAAAGAAGAATCCCATAGACATAGCTTCATTTCTACTTATTAAGGGGAAAGAAAAATGTCATGATTTGTTAAGAACATCTTTCAATCATTCTGCACTTTCCTCCAACTATTAATTTTCTTGCCAGTGAATTTTAGGAACCTAAGCTCCCCTCCCATTAAAAAAAAAAAAAAAAAAGTGTCGTGAAAGCGTATGTGACTAGGTCCTGCAAATAACCAAAGACAAATTTATGTGGGCAAGCACAGCATATTAAAAGAAAACATTTCCATTTCTTGCATTTTTAAACATTAATAACAACTTTATCTCTTCAATTTGGGGACGAATAAATTTAGTCACTGTGATTTTATGTATAATTATTAATCACATGTCTTGTACTTTTCCCTTCCCCATGGCCTCGTTCATGGTCTCTGTTTTCTCTGAAACCAGCATCTACCACCATTGCCTCAAATTTTCAGTGCTAAATTCAAGATTGACATCTTTTCCCTACCACTAACTGAAATGTCTCCATGAAAATTTCATGATCATTTTGTTCCACCTTTTTTCTTGATTAAAGACAAAACAAAATATGGAATTAAGAAAGAATAATTAAAATAAAGCCTTCCTTGCCTTCTCTCTGAATTGTTCTCCAAACAGCTTATAGAGAAGAGGTCATCGAAAGTTTTCTTAGTTGGGCAAAACACATTTATCTCCCTTGTCCCAAAATTATTATATCACACACTCCTTCTATATTTAGAATAATAGCAGTAGTTTATAAGTGGTTCCTTATTGGTCTTGACTTATCAAAAATCTATGGCAGTAAATATATAAGAAAGCCCTTTACATGTAGAGGGAATCATCTCAGCTTTCCTTGCTATGGATCAGGAGATCTGAGTGTCGTTTAGAATGTGCTGCATGTCATTCTTCGTTCTTGGAAAAACACATTATTTCTTCTGGTAAAAGTCAGCTGTCCTTTCTATGCTTGTGTTTTTTGTTTTGTTTTTGCTTTTTTTCTCCCCCCACCCCACCCCGACCCACCCACCCACTGAGGGAATGAGTAATTTTCATCATCCATTTGAAAGTTTAATTATTTATAAAATCAAATAGGATGTTTTTATTATGAAAGTAGAATCATTTTTAGTTGATATTTAGTGTGACTGAAAAGTTCAGAGAGAAGGATTCTGTTTAGTTGGCCACATTGCATTCCTTCTCTCAGAAATGCAAAGAAAGCATCAATATATAATGTTTCTATCTTTCTCGTAAGTCTTCTATGTTGGTGGAGGATTCCTTGCCCCTACACAGAAACATGTTTATAACTTAAGGGGGAATAGATGATAGGTAGGTAGATAGATGATAGATAGATAGATAGATAGATAGATAGATAGATAGATAGATAGATAAACAGTGGATAGTGTTCTTTAGTATTGAAAGAATGAATGCTGCCCTCTGGAGGCCACAAATAGAAAATACAGACCAAGCGATTCTACCGTCTAATCACATGCTTAATGCCGTTAAGTTTGAAAATAAGCTCTATCTCTTACTTTACAGAAAATTGTACCTAAGTGGCACAACAAGAATGTGGGATTAGACTGAATCTGAATTTCACCTCATTACGCACATTTTCCTGGGATACTGTGTTCTTTTACTTTCTCATGACATCTTTCCCTGTTACCGAGGAGCACAGAAAGAAATCAGTGACAGAGAAAAATGGAGGATGGAGTTGACAAAAAGCAAATTAATCTTTTTGTCGACTCAACCTCGACTTGAAATATATATGACTTTGTACTTCAGATAATACTTTATGCTTTCTTGCATAAGATATGTGCCAGGTTCATGGAGTGAAAAATGTGGTTTAACAAAATAGATGAAAATGGAAGAAAAGCTTTGAGTGTGGAATTTACAATATATTCTTTCTCTGTAAGGACAACTTTTCTCTTAAGAAAATGAAAATGCCATAATGAAAGAGAATAGCCTTTGCTGCTACTTCCTTAAGTGTGTATTTACATATGATCTTGGTCTTGGTATAGGAGATACAGATTAGATTAATAAAAGGACACGTTTCCATTTTTAAGTATTCCAAAGACCCCGGAAGTAGTCATTAGGAACCCAGATATTTGGAGTGTTTCTTCCTAGAAGAGCTCCTCTTTCTTAAAAATATAAATTTTTATATCCCTTCAGGGGTCATTTAAAGTTTTAAGTCTAAGAAAAGTCTTTCTCTGCTTCGTTTCATTTGAGGAACTATTTGCTTTACTTCTTTGACATTTCATACAATTCTAAGTGTCTTTTTTTTTTTTTTAAGATTTTATTTATTTCTCAGAGAGAGAGAGCACAAGCAGGCAGAGTGGCAGGCAGAGGCAGAGAGACAAGCAGGCTCCCTGTGAGCAAGGAGCCGGATGTAGGACTTGAACCCCGGGGCCCTGGGATCGTGACCTGAGCCGAAGGCAGCTGCTTAACCAACTGAGCCACCCAGGTGTCCCAATTCTAAGTGTCTTAAAGTACCACCTACATTGTAACTTTTTAAATATACACTATGTTATTCTCATACCACTCTTCTAAAATAAGTATATTTATTTTCTAGATAAGATAATGAGAATCATTTAGGTTATTTGACTCATTTCTTTGCAAGAACATAGTGCAGTCTGGATCAAATACAAAATGTATCACTTCAAAATTGCTTCTTTTTCTACTACACAGCATTTCAGAAAAAAGAAACCTATTTTTTAGGGACTCAAACATGATACATTTAAAAGAGATGGGAGTTTGGGAATAACATGGTTACAAAGCCATACTGCCAAACAACATATCAAATAATAATTGTGCATTCTGGAAGATAAAAGAAGGAAGGAAGTGGAGAGGGACAGAGGAAAAGAAGTATAGTGGGAAAGAAAGGAAGAAAAGAAACAGCATTTTACTTAGTCTCATGTATTGCATTTTATTACTTGTTATTTGCCAGAGGAAGGGGCATAAAAATATGATTTCAAATATGAGGATTGCACAGGTATTTCTGGAGTAGCAAACTCAGGTATAGGGGGGGAAAAAGAATATTATGGAAGAGTAAAAGAACCTAAGGTGATAATAAGCCTTCAGGGCATAGCTGTGGTTGGTTAAAAGCAATAGTTGACTATACAAAGACATTTAATGAGGAAAAAAAAAACAGGACACTCTATTAAAGGGCACATTTTAAAACCATTTTCATCTGTGTTCTTGGAAATGTGAGTTCAATCAATGAATAATTCATCCAAGGCTGATAAAGGAAAAATGCAGAATGTATTCATTTGGCCAAGACATATAGGACAGTCGACTGGTCACAGCTTCAGTTGCCTTGGCATCAAGGTTTAATTGAACCAAAAAGCAATTCTGAAATTTCAAAAAGAAAATTATTTCTTTTATGAAATCTGTAAAAAATTGGACAGAAGCTTTGGAAGACATAAAACTAAATTGAGGGTAAAATAGGCTTATGAATTCAAACCATAAAGGTTATCAATTTTATCCCTACCTAGTTTAGTTAAGTAGAGTCATCATTTTCTTTCCACCCTGCTTCATTTTCTTTGCTTTTATATTGATATGTCACAAGTTCAATATGCAGATATTATTACAGAATGTAGAACATGAACAGTAACAATACCTTGATTCCAACTATAAGCCATGATACTCTGGTACTATCTTTCTAGGAAACTTCTTTATCAGTTGACGTTTAAGCTTTAAAAAAAAGTCATCATAAGCACCGTGACTGAAAACAATGGTTACATATTTTGGCATAGGAAATACACTTTGGTCTAGGTCAACTAGAAGGTCCTTCAACTTATCTCATCTGGACTCAGTCATGTACCTATGGCCAGTCTCAAGGTGCCAAGAGTGAGAAGCATACAAAAGCCTCTTGAGGTTAGGCTCAGAATTTGTATAGTTTCCCTTCCATTGCTGTTTTAGTCAAGTCAAGTCACAGGAGCAGCCCAGATTGAAGGATATAGAAAGACATTCTGTCTTCTGAATGAAGGAAAGATTACGGTGCCATTTCTATCACTCTACCTTCTTTCAAGAAACGCTCACTAATGATGATATAACCATGAGATTAAAATTCATACATCATTTGTGCCATATATTTAGTCCTCAAATATTTTTGAGTTCAAAGTTTCTACCATGCTTCTCTACCCATCTTTTCAGTGCTTACTCAGTCACTCAGACTCCCTCAGAAACTTTTAGAAGGTCCCGTTGGGCTACTAAGCTCTATAGCTGATGCCACTTACCAGTTGAGTTTCTGGTTTTCTCTCTACATATGTGGTGGTTCTTCCTCTTCTTTTTTTTCCCCCTTTCCTTTCTCCTTGTCCATATATCGATTTCTTGAATATTAGTGCAACCAAGGTCTCTATTCTTTTTTTAAAATTATTTATTTATTTATTTGACAGAGAGAGAGAGAGAGAGATTACAAGTAGGCGAGAGGCAGGCAGAGAGAGAGAGGGGGAAGCAGGCTCCCTGCTGAGCAGAGAGCCCGATGCAGGGCTCGATCCCAGAACCCTGAGATCATGACCTGAGCTGAAGGCAGAGGCTTAACCCACTGAGCCACCCGGGTGCCCCTAAGGTCTCTATTCTTGTTACTCCTTCCTCTCTCTGCCCCGTCTCCATCTCCTTGGCTTCAGGTATCCCACATCCTCTTCACTCATCTGAATTCCTGCAATGGCCTCCTCCTGCATATTTCATATCTTAGACAGTCCCTTAGTTTTTTCCATGTGGCTACCGTAGAGAGTTCCTAAAGTCCTTAGAATAACCACATCGACTGTAATTCTTGATAATCTTCTCTCTTTTTTTTTTTTGCTGCAATTTTCAGAATGGAGTTCAGATTTTCAGAAACCAAGGATACGTATGATCTAATCTGTTTTCTGCTTAAATTCTCCAGATCTTCTCTGCTAAATCTATATAGGTCATTATTTTCAATTATTTACCATTTTGTCAATACTTTTTGTTTTCTTGATCTAGAAAATAATTTGCTGCTTCCTAGAATGTTCTTCTTTCACAACTTTTTAACCAACTTATCTCCTACTCATCCTAATTCAAGATACCACACATTTCAGTCACTGCCAGAAAGACCATCTGATGCCTGTTTAAGTTAAATAACCCCTGTGAGGTCTCCATGAACTCTGTGCCCATCTGACCTAGCATATCACACTCTATTATAAAGTGTGGATAGTTTTCCTTCTGCCTTTCACACGAGCATATCAACTGAAAGAAGTGTTGTTGATACATGTTTCTGCGCCTTCAGTGTTTACAACAATGTGGTATTCAGTAGATGTTTAAAATAATTCGGTGGGGCAAAGTGTGTGCCATAATAAGAAAATGAAGTATATAGTATTTGTTCTTTAATACTATAATAGTGCTGTGTAAACAACCACAATACCCTACTGGTAGGAAATGTATACATTAATTTTTCCTATGAATCTAAGGCTCAGTCAATTGGTCTGTTGATATGGACAAATGCGGCTGATCTTGACTAGACTTGCCCATGCACTTGCACTCAGTTTGTTAGTTAGGGGTTGACTGGTCTAGGATAGCCTCAGCTGACACTCGTCACTCCTCAGGGTGGTCTCTGATTCTCTCACTGGGTAGTCCAGGCTCATTGCCCTGGAAGATGCAGGCACTTAGAATAATTGCTAGACTTAGAATTGGGAAAATCTCTCATGCTTCATTCTGTTGGTCAAAACAAGTTATAAGACCAGCACAGATTCAAAGAGTGGAGAAATACACTCTACTTCTTCTTTTTTTTTTTTTAATTTTATTTTTCAGTGTTCCAAGATTCATTATTTATGCACTACACCCACTGCTCCATGCAATGCATGCCCTCCTTAATACCCATCACCAGGCTAACCCATCCCCCCACCCCTCTCCCCTCCAAAACCCTCAGTTTGTTTCTCAGAGTCCACAGTCTCTCATGCTTCATCTCCCCCTCCGATTTCCCTCAATTCCCTTCTCCTCTCCTTCTCCCAATGTCCTCTGTGTTATTCCTTATGCTCCACAAATAAGTGAAACCATATGATAATTGACTCTCTCTGCTTGACTTATTTCACTCAGCATAATCTCCTCCAGTCCCGTCCATGTTGATACAAAAGTTGGGTATTCATCCTTTCTAATGGAGGCATCATACTCCATAGTGTATATGGACCGTATCTTTTGTTTTTTTTTTTAAGATTTTATTTATTTATTTGATAGAGATCACAAATAAGCAGAGAGGCAGGCAGAGAGAGAGGAGGAAGCAGGCTCCCCGCTGAGCAGAGAGCCCGATGCGGGGCTCAATCCCAGGTCCCAGGACCCTGAGGTCATGACCTGAGCCGAAGGCAGAGGCTCAACCCTCTGAGCCACCCAGGCGCCCGGACCGTATCTTCTTTATCCGTTCATCCATTGAAGGGCATCTTGGCTCTTTCCATACTTTACTTCTTGATGAGAGGAGTAGCAAAATCACACTACAAAGAGCATGGATGTAGTGAGGTCATTAACTGGGGCTGTCAATGCAACCAATTTAGTATACACTACCTATAGCATATTATCCTAATTACATAATTATCCACATCATGCTGTAGTGTGCTACTAACTCTATCACAAATGTGTAGAGAAATACAATTCCAAAGGAGACATCAGATTTGCTCAAACTACTTTAGTTTGAAATAAAAGTTTCTGATGAAAAAAGAGTTTAGAAACAAAACAATCATTTAAACACTGAGCGCCACCGCTGAAACAATGAAGAAATTATAAAATAAAGATGCTAATGAAACAAAGAGAAGCGAGGAAGGAGGGAGAGGAACAGATAATGACTCAACAGAGCCAAACAGCTAAACTGTAGCAATCAAGGCAAATAGCAAGAAAACAAAAGGCACTGATTAAATTCAACCTCTCTGCTCCCAAAATAATATGTATGCTGCATCGTTTTCGACGACAGTATGGTAAAGACCTAAGTTAGTGCACAGCAAGCATTATCAATTCTATTTTCATTACTGTTGGAGGAGAGGTTCATTTTGTTGATCAATTAGGAAAAATTATCCCTATTAAAGTATTATGTGCACAACTTTAGCGGGCCACTTGAAGCTATCCTGCCCTTGCTCTGGCCTTGAAGTTTTGGAAGAAAACTGTGTTATCATCCACATTCAGCCTGAAAGAGAGCAAAATGACATACCCTTGAAGCCTCAGTTTTCCAGTTCAGGGGGCCAGCTCTCTGCTCAAGGACAATTAAGCAAAGTTTAATTTGGCAAATCTAAAGGCTCGGTGTCAGAAACATAAAATCATTAGTTAAGGAAGGCAGTAACCTCAATATTTTCCTCAGCTTGACTATACTTAGACAGTCTTCTTCCTGCCTCTAGGCCCCTGACCTCCCTTTCACCCAGGCCCTTATAGAATCCAGATGGCCTAACCACAGAGGTCTCTCCGCTCCCTTTTCTTACAGCATTTACTTGAGAAAACTTGTCATTGTAAAATCTCACTTTGCACCTTTGAGATGCAAATCTTTCTTTAAGCCTCTTGCTAGTTTTACAATCCAAGACTCTTTCTCTAGCACCTGGGGCCATCCCTTTGAAATGACACCTCTGAGGAAGATAGGGTCCCTTTCTTCCAGTCTCTGTGGGAGAGTAGGAGCCTTCCTTCCTTCCTTTATTTCCTGGGTTCTTTCTTTCTTTCCTGGGTTCGTTCTTTCTTTCTTTCTTTCTTTCTTTCTTTCTTTCTTTCTTTCTTTCTTTCTTTCTTTCTTTCTTGTGTTATGTTAGTCACCATACAGCACATCTTTAATTTCGATGCAGTGTTCCATGATTCAGCGTGTTGAGTAACACCTATGCACCGTGCAATCCATGTCCTTCTTAATACCCACTACCAGGCTCACCCAGCCCCACTCCCCTCCCTTCTAAAACTTTCTGTTTGTTTCTGGAGTCCATAGTCTCTCATGATTCTTCTCCCACTCTGATTTCTCCCCCTTCGTTTTTCCCTTCTCCTAATGTCCTCCATGCTATTCCTTATGTTCCACAAGTAAGTAAAACAATATGACAATTGACTTTCTCTGTTTGACTTATTTCACTTAGGCATGATCTCCTCTAGTCCCATCCAAGTTGATGCAAAAGATGGGTATTCACCCTTTCTGATGGATGAATAATATTCCATTGTGTATATGGACCACATCTTCTTTATCCATTCCATGTGCTGAAGGCATCTTGGCTCTTTCCACATTTTGGCTGTTGTGAACAGGAATCCATCCGAATCCTAGAGGAGAACATAGGCAGTGACCTCTTTGACATCGGCCACAGCGACTTCTTTCAAGACAGGCCTCCAAAGGCAAGGGAAGCAAAAGTGAAAATGAACTTTTGGGAGTTTATCAAGATAAAAATCTTCTGCACAGCAAAGGAAACAGTCAACAAAACAAGGAGGCAAACCATGGAATGGGAGAAGATATTTGCAAATGACACTATAGACAAAGGGTTGATATCCTGGGTGCTTTGTTTCAGGTGTAAAGCTATTTCCAATTATGAAGACACATGAACATTTACTTTTCCTTTGGTTGAAGCACTTAGCAAACCCAGATGGCCTATGATCCCTCTGCCCCATCTTAAAAATCTCAGACTGAGTTCTGGTCTTTCCTCTATTGCAGTAGCTTGGAAGAAATTCTTCTTTCTGTGTTTAATGTTGTCTCATGCAATTCAGTTTTGAAAGTAGCATCCATGCATGAGCAAAAATTGAGATGTTTAAAAGTCATTTTGAAAGTTCAAAACTTCTTCACAGAAATTCTAAGAAGACTGACGGTCTCTGTGCAGTATTTAAAAAGCAAACACTTCATCTTTTGGGAAGCCCATTTATTCAGATGTGATTTAAGTTTTAGGCCAAAGCTAAGAAATTTTCCCCTTAATTAAGGGAAGAAGAAATGCCATATGTTTTTGACAGGTAACCTGAAGTTTCTTTCTGAAGACTCCTGCTTTATGAGTGTTTTTCTTTAACTGAATAGCATACGTGGCTGTCTATCTTTCCCTTAAGAGGCTTATAATAGGAAAATATGACCTATTTCTAAATTAACTAAATTTGAAAATGATTAAGTTTAACTTCAACTAACTGTGCATTTAATATCTGTCCCTTAGGTCCTGGGCCTGTTTCGAAGCCCAGAGCACCTAACCAGATGCTGGTGAGCTTCCAGTCTAGTATAAAATTTTCACACAACTGTCTCTACAATAATGCAAAGAATAAGTACAAGTCTACAAGAGAGGGACACACACACACAAAATTTTAAAAAGATTTAAAGGCAGGAGCTGTTAACATCCAGGAAGTTCAAGGAAAAAAATTTAAAAAGGAGGGTGCTTGATGGTCCGGTCTTAAAAGATGAGTGGGAATTCTAAAGGAACATGGAGAAAGGAAGAAGATTTCAGATGAGTGAGGGAAAATAGCTTGATAAAAGGTTAAAGAAGCATGCTTGCTTAAGTCACGTTCTGTGAAGCTGTGAACAAATTAGGACAGAGTCTGGCAAAGTAGATACAGGCAAATCCTGCTTAATTACTCCACTTTCTAGGAATTAACACTACCAAAATGTCACTGAAATGTGAGATTTGCCATTTTAGTAATTAATTTATGGAGTTGTTTGGGTTTACATACATACTTTATTTTTATTAACTTTACTGAGGGGCAATTTATATGAAATAAAACACATGTATTCGAGACGTGCCGTTTGGCGCCCTCTGACTGATGCGTACATCCATGAAACCACAGTTGTCATCTAGACGGTCAATGTCACGGCCATTCTCAGAAGTGCACCCCGCCTTTGCTCTTAGTCCTGCACAGTTGATCCAGATTTTGTCATTACAGATTCGTTTTTTGTTTTGCAGCTGTATAAATGGAACTGTAAAGTATATACCCTTTGTGTGTCTCACTTTTTTCATACCATATAATGAATTGAGAAATGGCATTAGGTAAATGTTAGCTTAACTATTTGAGAATCTGACTGATAATTTTACAGGTGGTATTACCATTTTACATTTCTGCCTGCTGTGTGGAAGGATTCAGTTGCTCTACATGCTTGCCAGCAATTAGTATCTCAGTCTGAAAAGAAAAAGAGGCAATTCTAGAGAGTAGGTAGTGATACTTCTTTACGGTTTTTTTTCCCTTGACTTCTCCTGTCAGCTAATAATTTTGAGCATCTTTTCATGTGCTTATTGGCTACTTTTACACCTTGTGAAATATCTGTTTGAATCTTTTCTCTATTATATATTAAGTGGTTTGTCTTTTAATTTTGAGTTGTAAGAGTTATTTGTATATTTTGGTTAGAAGTTTTTGTAAGAATAATCTATTTTGAATATTTTTTCCCTCCTGAAACTGACATTTTGGTTTTGTTGATGGTGTTTTTTGAAGAGTCAAATAATATCATTTCAATAAGGTATAATTTTAATAAAATTTTTAATGATTTATACTTATTTAATGATTTGTATCCTATTTAAGGAAACATTGCTTAATCCAACACTGCAAAAAGATCTTCCCTTATCTTTAGGAAATTTTTAGAATTAGCTTTCACATTTGGATTTATCATTCAAGTTAATTCTGAGATATGGTGCAAGGTAAAAGTTGATTCTCACTTTTTTTCCACATAGACCATATATATTTTCCCCCAGTAATATTAGTGGAAAAGCATTTTTTTCTATATAAGTACCCTAAGAATTTTATAAAAAATCAATTGTCCATAAATTTATTGTTCTATTTCTGGACCTTCTTCTCTGTTCCACCAGTCTGTTTACCTATCATTTTGGCTAATTCCATGTCTTGACTATGTAACTTAATAGTAAATCTGACATCAGGTAGACAACATACAAATCTATCACACACAATAGAAAAAGAGAGAAAAGGGAAAATGACAAATACCCCTTACAAACATAGGTACAAAAATAACAAAATATTAACAAATCAAGCAATATGTCAAAAAGAATCACATAGGATTTCTCCCAGGAAATCAGTTTATCATTTGAAAATCAATAAATATAATTTACCTCATCAAATTTAAAAATGAAAAACCATGTGATCATTTTAAACTATGTATAAGATGCATCTGACTAAATTCAACATTCATTTGGAGTAAAAACTCTCAGCATATTACTAACAGAAGAGAATATTCTCAAGTAGAATATTACATCCAACAGCTTCAGAATAAAAACACATTTCAAGTGATCATAGTACGTTCATGAAAAAGAAATATATTCTGGGCAATATAATAAGTCTCAATAATTCAAATGAGTTAAATCATGCAAATTACATTTTTAATAATAGTTACATATCTAGGAAAACTTGCTGTACTAGGAAATTAAACAGCATAAATTTAAAGTTATACAAAGGAAAGGACAATCGTAAGGGACATTAATATATATCATGAAGTAAATAAAAATATATCAGAATTGGTGAGATACAAAGCATTTCTGAAAGGGAAACTTATTTTAGAAATTTCCTACAATTGAAAAGAGAAAAGATTTAACACCAGTGCCTTCAGGTTTCACCTTAGGAAATTTTAAAAGACAAGCAAAGTAAACTGAAAGTATGTAGAAATAAGAAAATAACAGAGAGGAAATTAATTAAATAGAAAAGGGATAGATAATAAGCAATATCAATCAAGCCAAAATTTAGTCTTCTGAAAAACAAAATTAACAAATCTTTTATCTATACTGATGAAGAAAAGGAATAAGAAAAAGAAAAAAAGAGAGAGAATACAAATCACCAAGTCAACAATGAAAAAGGAATTATCACTACAGGGCATATAGACATTAAACAGATAATGAGAGAATATCATGAAAAAGTTAATGCCAGGGGAACTTGGGTGGCTCAGTTGTTAGGCCTCTGCCTTTGGCTTGGGTCATGGTCCCTGGGTCCGGAGATCAAGCCCCGCATCAGCCTCCCTTCTCCTCTCCTCCTCCCCCTGCTTGTGTTCCCTCTCTCACTGTCTCTCTCTCTCTCTCTGTGTCATTTAAAAAATAAATAAAATCTTTATAAAAACACTAATGCCAACAAATTTTAAAATTTATATGAAATGGACACATTTTCTTGAAAAATCCAACCTTTCAAAACTGATACAAAAAAAAAAGAATCTGCAAGCCCACTATTTATTAAACAAATTGAATTGCTTATAAAAATCATTCCAATAAGAAAACTCAAGAATCATACAGTAAGATCCATCAAACATTCAAGGAAGAAATAACATAAACTCTTTCAGAAAACAGAAGAATAAGGATCTTTGGCTAAGACTGACTTGTGTTATGAGGCCAGTAAATCTCTATCATCCAAAGCTGATAACGGAATTACCTGACCAAAGAGAAAATTACCAACCAGCGTGTTCACAAGTAAGATCCAAAATTCCTTAACACAATACTAGTAAATCATAACTAAAATATTTTTAAAATATACTTTTAAAGTATACTACATTTTAACCAAATAGAATTTGTATCAGCAAGTTCACATTCAAAAATCAATCAAAGGTACACCAATGTTCATCGCAGCGTTATTTGCAAAAGTCAGAAGACAATCAGCAAAATGCAAATTGAAAAGCAAGGCACCATTTCTTATGTTTAGGATAGGCAAGATTTTAAAAGAGTAGCAATACTAAATATTATGTGTTACTGAGAAATCATTGTACATGTCTAGTGGGAATATAAACTGGAGCAACCATTTTACACACTTCTGGTGTGTTCCAGTAAAGTGTAAAATAACCCCCAAATCTACTTTTAGACACACACCCTAATAAAACTCTTGCCCATGCACTGCAGAAGAAATACATCAGAACATGTATAGCATCTTTTGTAGTAGCAAGAAACCTGGAAACAATTCTGTCCACTGAAAAGGAGGGAGAACAAAATTGTCCTACGGGCTTATGATGAGGTATTATGCAACGGTAACAGCAAATCAAATATAGCCACCTGTGCAAAGATAAATCTCCCCAAATCTTTTAGAAGATTGTGCAGAAGAACTGTTCACAGTGAGGCTAATAATTACATAAAGTTTAAAAGCACTTGACAATTGAATAATGCATTTTTAGGAGTAGATAAATAAGTCTATAGCAACAGAAGGATAAACCTACAATTCAGGAAGAGAGGCAAGGTCACAGAATCACAGGGCACTCACAGGAAGTTCATAAATTATTAGCAATGTTCTATTTCTTGAGATGGGCAATGTGTAGATGAGTGTTCGTTCTATTTATTAGTCTCTTTTTAAATTAGGTAAACCTCATCTCTCAAATATAAGAAAAAAATTCAAGGGGCAGACTCTATGTCTGTTGAGTATTAGCTCGGCTATTAATCATTTTTCCATCATCATACATCTGCTATTTTTTTCATGTAGCAAACACTAGGGAAAGTGTTTCTCCTGAGAGAAAGAAAACAATTTAGTATCTCTTTGTTTGCTTACCATTACTGATGATGCTAATTGTAGTATTGTTTTAAAATATAATGGGCAAAATTCCCGTCTTATTTTACTTCCTCTGGAACTAGGGTAAAGATATTTTTTTTTCATTTCTAGAAATTAATTGCTTACATATCTCCCCACATCAGGTGGGCAGCAGACATTGTGCATGTTGTTCATAATTTAACATGGGAAATATTTGCATTTTTGAATGTACCTCTCCCTTGTGAGTATCTGCAAATTGGGAATAGTTGGAAATCACCACCATGAAACAAATAAAATTCAGCTCATTCTGAAATGTTTGAAATGTTGTCTTTGTTTTGCTTTCTAGAGCCCAATTCCCCAATGCTACATCTATGTCATCTTTTTTAATGACAGGAAGATTAATAGTGAACATCACATAAACCTTTTTGCTAGGCCATAGTTTATAGAGAACATATTGTGACCAGGCTTATTTGGTAATCAAGACAAAACTTGACACCAACAAGATTTATCTGGACATGAGCTTTTTAAGAGGAACAGTTTGACCTGAGTAATCACAGGAAATAGGCATCACTTTGACTTAGAACTTTGAAATCAGGGATTTATGACAAGTTCAAAGCAGTTCTCATCAACATCATCCAATGGCATGCAGGGAAGAAATTTTATAGCGTACAGGACCAATTTTCTATTTCCCAATATTTATCTGAATTGACAACTAATATGAAACTTCCTCTAGTAGCTGTTGACAATTTCAAATCAAATACTCTGTTCCTGTCACTGCAAAAAGCTCTGTTGAAATTACTGACAACTGAAATTGTACATAGTGTATGCTACAATGGTCTGTCAACATGGGGAGATAAAGGCATTGTGGGAAGTTGCTTTCTTGTTACACAAGTGTTTGACAAAGCCATATAACATTGTTCTTGGCTGGCAATGCAATAATATTTTTATGTATTTCTTTGTGCATAAAATAGAAAATGCAAAAAATTAAAATACCATCCAAAACAATTAAAATTAGGGTGAGAGTTTGTCTACTGTAAATAGCACCAAGCCAATGAAATCTCATTTTATCCTGTGTTTAGAATCTGACAATAATTGTATATTGCTGTGAATGAGAAACACCTTTGAGAAGACATATGCTTTGCATTCTTTAGTTACTTAACAGTGATTAATCAGTAATGTGATTCTGCTGACCTTTGCTCATTGATATTACATCTGAGAACAATGAACAATGCATATGACATGATTGTTTATATTGTTTATGTTGGAAAATCCTAAGCAATGTAAAAAACAAAATAAATCAAAATTCCAATAGAATTAATATTAAATAATAGCAAGATTGTAGTACACTAGCCAGTATTCAAAAATCAATTGTAGTTCCATACACAAGCAACAATTAATTGGAAAATACAATAAAAATATTATTTATAAATATAAAACTACCCATTAGCTATTTAAAAATAAAGTTAATAAATGATCACAAGTCCACAGAAATACCTGTAGAAGAATATTCAGGGCAGCTTTATTTAGGGTGAATAGATGAACCAAGAGTGACATATTTGTTCAGTAGAACATGAATAAATCTCAGTAACATGTTGAGAGACAAAAAAGCCAGTCACAAAGAGCATACATCTTATCATTTTATTCATATGTAGTTCTGGAATAGTCAAATAAGCTATGATGTTAGAAATCTTACTAATGGTTGTCTCGGTTGTTGTGGTGGGGTAGGGTGGTGATTACCTGCAGAGGAACATTAGAGAACATTCTGGCATGATGAAAATAGTCCACATATTGATTGACTGGGGTGGTTACACTAATGTATATATTCATTGAGGCTCATAATACTGCACATTTAAAATCTGTACCTTTTATTGTACCTTAATTATAATTCAGTAAAGTTATTTTAATATGGAAGAAGGAATTATAATAAATCATAAGACATTTTAAAAGTATAACAATCAAATATAGAATATTTTTTGGATCTTGATTCAAATGATTTAAGTATGAAAGACATTTGGAGACAAGTAGATAATTTAATAAGGACTGGATTATATTAAGATTCTAGGGGCGCCTGGGTGGCTCAGTGGTTAAGACCTCTGCCTTCAGCTCAGGTCATAATCTCGGGGTCCTGGGATCGAGTCCCGCATCGGGCTCTCTGCTCGGCGGGGAGCCTGCCTCCTCCTCCTCTCTCTCTCTGCCTGCCTCTCTGCCTACTCGTGATCTGTCAAATTAAAAAAAAAAAATCTTAAAAAAAAAAGATTCTAATATTTTTGTGAGGCATTATAATGGCATATGGTTATATAAAATAACGCCCTTATTTGGCACAGATGCACACTGAACTATTTATGGGTGAAATGATATGATGTCTTAGATATGCTCAAAGTACTCAAGAAAAAAGTGAGGGAATAGATAAAATTAAGAATAATAAAACATTGGGGTGCCTGGGTGGCTCGATCAATTAAGTGTCTGCCATTAGCTCAGGTCATGATCCCAGGGTCCTGGGATGGAGCCCCGCACTGAGCTTCCTGCTCAGAAGCTTCCTGCTTCTCTCTTTCCCTCTGCCTGCTACTCCCCTTGCTCGTGCTCAATCTCTCTCTCTCTCTGTGTCTCAAATAAATAAATAAAATCTTCTTTTTTAAAGAGTAATAAACATTGACAATTGTTGAACCTGGTTATGGTTACACAGCAATTCCTTATGTTATTCTGTATATTTCATGTATTCGGGAAGTTTTTCATAATGAAAGTTTAAAAATTCTGTACTAATGATATAGGTATTAGCAAATAACATTTTTTCCATCTGTAAATACAAATCATCTTTGGAGTGCATTATCTGAAAAAAAACTGCAAAAAGCATCATCAACTAAGATTCTTCTTCTTGCATTTTAATCTCTCATATCTTTAAGAGTTCATTACCCTCTATGTACTTAAGACTACACAAAATGAGTATGAGGTACATATAATTGACTCATATGTTGTTACTTCCAAAATGTTTTCTCCTACAAATGATCTGTCCCATCACCTCTTATACCACACATCTATTTTCCATCTGTATGAAAGATTTTGTGAAAAGTGATACCTACTTTCCTATTCAAATTATATATAATATATCAAAGTTATGAGATATGTGCCTTTTGATTGTGCCCAGATCTAAATTACACCTGATATCCATCTCATCTTTGAAAAGTATCTTGAATCACTGGGTGGTGGCATTGGTTGAATGTCTGACTCTTGGTTTGGGCTCAGGTCGTGATCTCAGGATTGAGCCCCAGGTTGGGCACTGTGCTCAGCATGGAGTCTGCTGCAGATTCTCTCTCCCTCTACCCCTCCCACTCATGCTCTTGCTCACTCTCTCTAAAATAAAAAAAAGAAAGAGAGAGGAAGGAAGGTAGGTAGGTGTCTTAACTTGGGAACCCCTGAAAATGAAGCTTGAAAACAAGAAGTTTCTTTGACAGATAATGCTGGAGATCTCAAAAGGGGTTGAGGAAGAGTAAGGAAAAGGATGAAAAGTCAGTTGTGCATTATGAAGATCCCTGCTGCAGGCAACAGGGGCTCAGTTCAGATGGGGTCTCTGCAAAGCATGAAGAATGCTTTCCAGAATTTTCCTTCCAACTGACAGGAGGCTGGAGAGATTTTTCCACTGGCTCCTATTCCCCTTAGTTGAAGGTTGCCTGAGACATTGACTATACCCTCCCACGCCTCTCATCTTGCAGTTATAGGCTGTGTTTGTGTAGTCCGTGAGGGCTGCTGGCCCTGAGAAAGCTCTGAAGCAAACAAACCCAGAGAGCTGTGCAGGGCACCCTCGGGTGGAACAGTGTCAGCATGGCAGCACAGCCCACTGGAGCTGTGGCGGAAACAAAAATGGGCTGAAGGAACAAGATGTGGGTTCATGAAAACAAGTGCCACAGGGAGTGTGCCAGTGTTTCCAGTTTGTTTCATATTGAAGGAAGCATATTCATTCCAATGTCAGGGTTAATTAAAGGTGCAGGCAGAAGGTACATAGTAAGAGAAATCATTGTGGTCTTCAAAATCAAAGATGACTCTATTGACAATATCATTTCCCACATTTTACATACTATCTAGAGTATTCTCCCATTAATGATGTGCTGCTTGTCTGCTAATGGATGTTTATTATTATTTATATGGTTTATGTCTTAGCTTCCAAGCAAGTGCCAAGTCCCTCCTATATATAGGAAACTGTACTGGAAAAAAAATGCATTTTCTCTGATCATCATGACAACCTTAAAAGGTAGATGTTATTATAACCTTTACATATGTGTGATCTATAGATAATATACAGGAAAAAAAATTGCTTCTTTGAGGTCACTTTGTAGTAAGTGGCTGATCATTTCTGAATCTAAAGCTCTTCTTCTTTTCAGCTCCTTACCTTTCCTGCCTTGACTTCAGGCACAGATTTTTTTTTTTTTTTTAAGATTTTACTTATTTAGTTGAGGTGGAGACAGACAGAGCAGGGGGAGAAGCAGAGGGAGAGGGACAAGCAGTCTCTGCGCTGAGCATAGAGCCGCTCCCACGGGCACAGGACTCTATCCTATGACCCTGAGATCATGACCTGAGCCAAAACCAAAAGCTGGTTGCTCAACCGACTGAGTCACCCAGGAGCCCCAGGCACGATGGCTCTGTGTACCACAGACTGGGTGACAAAGAGTAAATGTCATGAAATCGACTCTCCAAAGAGAGTTTGTCAGATGTTTCTCCAGCTTGGCTTTGGGTATAATTTCCTTCTACCCATTGCTGTAATAATACACTATCATGAACATAATCGGGCATGGGTCTTCTCTGTATTTCTCATTTTTCTTAGATAAAAATACCAGTGATGGAGCACCTGTAATAAGCACCTGCCTAAGTGCAGGGGACTGTCAAATCAGGTCACTCCAGTGTGCATGCTAATAAGCCTCCTGAAATGCTATCCATGGCTTCAGGAGGAAAGAAAAGCATTTAATGTTTCCCTTTCCACTCCTTCTCAGCATGTGATTATTGCTAAACCTTTCCCGCTCGGTATTTTTTCCTCCAATAGGTTAAAAATATGCAAATAATCTTTTTAATTGTTCATGAGAACTCATTAAATTTCCCTCTTATGATGAAATTTCTTTCTTTTAATCAGCGGTTATTTGGAACCTAGTAGATTAAAAAGTATCAGTATTAGCACACAGCATTAGTTTTTTTTTTATTATTTAACAAAAGGGAAATTTTAAACTGAAGTGATTGCAGAATTTAATTTAAAAACCATATTCCTTTTCCATCTAATTAGAATTTTAAAATGGTTTCTTATATCAAAGCTAAACTATCTGACCTCCTTTTATAATATTCATTGAGAATTCTGATTCTGTAAAGTATCGGACATGAATATATGAAATTGTACTACTATTACTTTTCTTTCTGGTACCTTCTTTTCTCTTTCTAGTAAGAAATGTGAATCCCTGTTTTAAGAGAGGGAGGGGGAGGGCGCCTGGGTGGCTCAGTTGATTGAAGATCTGCATTTGGGCTCAGTCATGATCCCAGGGTCTGGGGATCTAGTCCCTCATTAAGCTCTGCTTCTTCCCCTGCCTCTGCCTTTCTGTCTCTCATGAATAAATAAATAAATCTTTAAAAAAGAGAGGGGATGAGGAGTAAAGAGCAAAAAGCCAAATTCACAGAATCTGCCATATTTTGAATTAAAGATAAGTTTGTCAGTCTGATATCAAAATCCTATGGATGGTGGAGGGCTGGAGCGATAAAGAGGCAGTTTCATCCAGTAGAAGTCCCACCATTAGAAGATAAGGAGATTGACTAATGATAGGCAGCATACTGGTAGTTTCCTTCACCTGTATGGGCTACTGAAGACACTGGATTATCTGGCCAACTGTTCACCTCTGAGTAGTGGGAATTAAGGAAGAGATTGTTATGGGTTGAGCAGAAATCTAACAGTTAACTTATTGCAGTTTTCTGAGATCTAGACCCATTCCAGAGAATCTTGGTTTCTTCTAAACCAAAAAATTCAGGTCTTCCTTCAAGAACAGAATTAGTCTCAATTGATCATTCAGGTCTTGCTTTAGCAATTGTACCAAGATTGAAATTGTCATGTGGATATAGCTAAGATATATTCCTGAAATAATGGCAGATGTTCTTAGTGACCCAGAACTGATTTCTTTTTTTTTTATTTAATTTCTTTTCAGTGTAACAGAATTCATTGTTTATGCACCACACCCAGTGCTCCATGCATATGTGCCCTCCATAATACCCACCACCAGGCTCACCCAACCTCCCACCCCCCGCCCCTTCAAAACCCTCAGATTGTTTTTCAGAATCCATAGTCTCTCATGGTTCATCTCCCCCTCCAATTTCCCTCAACTCCCTTCTCCTCTCCATCTCCCCATGTTCTCCGTGTTATTTGTTATGCTCCACAAATAAGTGAAACCATATGATAATTGACTCTCTCTGCTTGACTTATTTCACTCAGCATAATCTCTTCCAGTCCCACCCATGTTGATACAAAAGTTGGGTATTCATCCTTTCTGATGGAGACATAATACTCCATAGTGTATATGGACCAGATCTTCCTTATCCATTTGTCCATGAAGGGCATCTTGGTTCTTTCCACAGTTTGGCGACCATGGCCATTGCTGCTATAAACATTGGGGTACAGATGGCCCTTCTTCTCACTACATCTGTATCTTTGGGGCAAATACCCAGTAGTGCAATTGCAGGGTCATAGGGAAGCTCTATTTTTAATTTCTTAAGGAATCTCCACACTGTTCTCCGAAGTGGCTGCACCAACGTGCATTCCTGCCAACATTGGAAGAGGGTTCCCCTTTCTCCACATCCTCTCCAACACACGTTGTTTCCTGTCTTGCTAATTTTGGCCATTCTAACTGGTGTAAGGTGGTATCTCAATGTGGTTTTAATTTGAATCTCCCTGATGGCTAATGATGATGAACATTTTTTCATGTGTCTGTTAGCCATTTGTATGTCTTCTTTGGAGAAGTGTCTGTTCATATCTTCTGCCCATTTTTTGACGTGATTATTTGTTTTATGTGTGTTGAATTTGAGAAGTTCTTTATAGATCCTGGATATCAGCCTTTTGTCTGTACTGTCATTTGCAAATATCTTCTCCCATTCCGTGGGTTGCCTCTTTGTTTTGTTGACTATTTCCTTTGCTGTGCAGAAGCTTTTGATCTTGATGAAGTCCCAAAAGTTCATTTTAGCTTTTGTTTCCCTTGCCTTTGGGCAGAACTGATTTCATAAGTGGACTGGACAAAAGAAATAGGAGAAACACCTCACCATTTTTTTACTCAGGGAGGAGCATGTGGAAAGATCTTTCTTTAATCTTAAGGCTGAAATTGTTTTTATTTCTTTTTTTTTCCTGCTTTTATTTTTAATTGCTTTAATTTTTAATTTAATATTTTAATATACCAGTGCTGCTGTTAGTTGGACTGTAATTGAACTTACATTTAGTGTCAGGCATTGATGGTTCAAAAGGATTAAACCAAGGCCCTTCCCAGTTTACAGGTTAGGAGAGGAAGATAACTGAAGCCAGGCTGTGTCAGAACACACCAACACACATTTGTTGAATAGGTACAGGTGCCAGGGGAGAGGGTCATGTGAAAGGCTATGAGGGAGTCAGTTTTGCTTCCCTTTGCTTATGGGGCTTCAGCACCCAGGCCTCCAGTGTATCTCAGCATCAGAGCCTTTTCAGTTTTTTATCTATCAGGACTGAGCTTTCCCCAGATAATTCCTTCCCTTGCTCTCTGACTTGCTGTAGATCATCACTTAAAAGTCACCCCTCAGTCCTACTGAATTCATTTTCCCTATCACTTTAACCACTTATAGTGCTTTCTTTTTCTTTACAGATGGGCATTATAAACTTATTTGGTTATTTCTGTCTCCCCTATAGAAGCATTTTGAAGGCAAAGAATTTCTCTATTTTGTTCACTGCAGTAGTCTCATGTCTAAAGATAGCAGAGTCTCAAATATTTGTTGAATAAATGAATGAGTGATAATGATAGGAGGAAACATGATGAATAAAACATGGGATATTTGGGCTGGGTATTGAAGAACTAGCAAAATTTCAACAGCGGTGTGGAAAGCATAAGGGAAGGCTGTTTTCCTTGGTCAGCCTCAGTCCACCAGCTCCCTGGTCCTTGGGTAGGGCTTTCTTAGGAATTTCACCCCTCTCAGATTCTATAAGTTCTGAGTCTAGCATATTTTTCTGCCCCTTCCCTAGTATAGAAGTTTTGTTTAGTCTTTTCTTTCATTCCCATAGCTACAGTGGGTCTTTATGTGTATCTTGGAGACCACAGAGTTTGCCTCCCTTCATGGGGGCTTAAGTTTTCTGTTCCACTGGGAAAGAGGATGTGGGTCTTCCAGTAGTGGTTTCTGTCTTCCTCCCCAAAGCATAGACCTGTGGGAGGCATGCTCTAGCCTCCTCATTGCCCCTATCTTTCTCTTGAGTATTTGATGAAGTCCACAGAGAAGGATTTGCTAGCGGGTGCAGATTCCCCTGCATCTGTTGCTCCTATAGCTTCCATACTCTCAAACCAGCCCACACTTGGCCTTTGGCAATTTACTTAAAAGTTTAGCCAAATTATCTTATCAATTTATATGGCTTCCCATATTCTCCCCTTGGTCTTCCCCAGGTAATCCTGTGCTCATCTCCATCTTTCCATCTCTCCTCGGAGACCCTGGTTTTCCTACAGATTTAAGACTAGTTAGTTACTCTAGACCTCTGCCTTTCAGGGATTTCAAGAGAAGTTATGATTTTAAGGATTATCTGGCTTTAGCTGGTTATTAAGATAGAAATGGTAGTTTCACAGGTTTCTATATCCTAAGTTAAATCTTCTTTTCCTGGTCCTTTTTATTTTTATTTATTTAGATTGAGTGCATTTATTTTTTATTACTTTTATTACGTAAATTGTTTCTTGTTTCCTATAAAATTGATGGTTGCTTTATTCTTCAAGTTCTTATATATGTCAGAATATTTGCATGACTTATAGCTAAATATGAAATCTTACTAAATTAAACTTTTTTCTCTTTGGAAATGTTATTCAATATTAAAATGCAGTATTTTGAATGTTGATATCACTCTGATATTTCCCCTTTGAAAATTGACATGATTTTTCTTTTTTGGATGCCCCTTAGATTCCTTCTTTATCCTCAGAGGTCTTTTTTTAAAATGCCACTGTGATAGATATTAGTAATTATTCCATATCATTTTCTCCCCCACACTGGGCTGTCCCCTGAAGATTCTAGTTTTCTTAGAAGACTTTTTCCTAGGAAAACTAGAATTTTCAGGAAATACCTTTTTTTAAAAAATTGTCATGTGTTTATTTTTATTCTCTTATTTAATAGAGCATATATCATATTTCTTCACCTGTCTTCATATATTTTACTTTCCCTATTCATTATTTTAATGTTAACATTTTGTTAATTTCCACCTAATTTTGTGTGATTTTTTTCAAGTCTGGCCTTCTTGCCTTATCTATACTTTTACCATTATCAATTGTACTTTTGTTGCCTCTAAGGTAGCATTAATTTTAGTAAAAATGTAACATATTCCCATTTATTCTCTAATTCAGCACTCACATTCTATTCCTTTCCTGTTTTTGATAAATGTTTTTGGAGCTAATTTAGTTTTGTTTTCTCTAAGAAATTTATGAATTATGGAAATATCCTAATATTTTCTTTTAAACCCTGGGCACTTTATCTGATATGAGTTTATCTTCATTTTGTTTATTATGGGTCTCTTGCTTTTTGAATTATATTTAGTTTTAAATCCTATTTTGTTTCCTTTCTAAATCATTACTAATTTTTTTTTAACGGTGCCTTTCTATCTAAAATAGATTTTACTAAATCATATATTGGAAAAACAGAGGAGAAAGTGAAGCCTAAATAGTTAGTTATTTCAATTAGGGTTTTATTCCTCAGACCACAAACTATGCCCTCTGGCCTGTGAGTATTTCTACTCTGGGGTTTTATGCTCTCACTTTCTTCAAGAAAACACATAGTTGACATCATTCACAATAAAACTTTAAAACATTACAGGCTCTGATGCTCTATCACCCAGCTCTCTGCATCTTTTAAACCCACGCTTAGATGTGAGGGAGCAAGCTTACAAAGTGCTCTACTCAAAGCTCCAGGCTTTGAGTCACGCCAACTAACGCACAGTTGAGGAGAGACAGCCCAAGGTGCAGACTTGTGGGAATTAAAAAAAAAAAAAAGTTTAACCACCAGGTGTGAGAGTGACTTATTACACAACATGTAACTGGAAGAATTGTATATGGCCAAGGTGAAAGAGCTGTTTGGGTTCTGCACACGTTCCTCAATTTGGGTCCCCATGCAACTGAATTTGGTAGATAATCTTCACTTAGTCAACAATAGGAAGTAATATATGCTCATTTTTCATGAGAAGATCTTCATTTTCCACTTAGGTACAATGTAACTAATATTTAAGTAGTGGTTTGACCTTATGGCCACAATTTTAAGAGAGCTATTACAGTCAATAGATCAGTTTAAAAAGCCAGAGTGGAATTTTGAAATTAATATTAAGAAATCATAACCAATAAAAAAGAAGAATTAAAATAGAATGAGCCATTTTAAAGTTTTTCTCTCGCCTTTATTTCTTTGTTTATAAATTCTCTGGTTTCTTTTCCACATAAGTAGAAAAGTTGAGACCTTTCTATATTAGACCTTATTCATATCTTTCAAACATTTTAGCAAAAAGAGAACTGTCCTCAACGGCTCAATTATTACAAAGGATGCTTTTTCCCTATCTACTTAAAATATGAGAAGGCATATCTAAGATAGCTTTAGACAGATGCAAATTTGCTGGACATAGAAATAATGAAACACATTAGAATTAGCCCTAAAGTGGCTAGTATTAATTTTCCAGATCACATCACTGTTCCTGAAGACCCATACCCCACAGGCTGGTTGGTATATCAAAACACTGTTCGTGGGTGCCTGGGTTTCTCAGTGGGTTAAGCCTCTGCCTTCAGCTCAGGTCATGATCTCAGGGTCCTGGGATTGAGTCCCGCATTGGGCTCTCTGCTCAGCAGGGAGCCTGCTTCCTCCTCTCTCTCTGTCTGCCTGCCTCTCTGCCTACTTGTGATCTGTCTGTCAAATAAATGAATAATAATAAAAAAAAAAGAAAAACAGGAAAAAAACAAAACAAAAAAAACCCCACTATTCGTGGGCAACATGATTTAACAGCCACACAATAATGGCCACCATTATTTGGATGACTTGAGAGTCCATTAAATCTAGTCCATGTAAATCTCCTCTTCTAGGTACTATGGGTGCTCAGTAAAATTGCCTTCCATGTAGACTGTGCATGACAGATAAGAAAGAATAGTTTCCTTTTGCACTCACTCAACTGATGAAACAAATGGATTTGCCAAGACTGAAAACCATAGTGACAGACTGAGGTCAGAAGTACGCTTGTCATCTCATCAGGACTGTAAATCACATAATCTTAAGTTTATGATCTTCTGTTTCCTCACATTTATCATGTGTGCTCTTCCAATGACACCAGAGAGACCTGCTTTGGTTTTTCTTGTGCATGATATTTTAAAGATCTTTATTCATTTATCTGAGAGAGAGAGAGACAGCATGTGTGCATGGTGGGGGTAGAGGGAGAGAGAGAGAGAGAGGCTGAGGCAGGTTCCGTGACCAAGATCATCCTGGGAGATCATGACCCGAGCCAAAACCAAGACTCTGACACTTAACCAACTGAGCCACCCAGGCGCCCTGCCCATGGTATCACAGAAACTCAGTTG
The DNA here is from genome assembly GCF_902655055.1 of Lutra lutra. Classification (NCBI taxonomy): domain Eukaryota; kingdom Metazoa; phylum Chordata; class Mammalia; order Carnivora; family Mustelidae; genus Lutra; species Lutra lutra. The sequence goes on from NC_062289.1 coordinate 15,611,117, forward strand.
TCCTGGTGCAGTCCAGGTCCTCGGGCCGAACACATTTCTATTGTTGATATTAAGCCTTTCAATTTTAATGACACCTTAGTGGTGGCTGTGGAAATAAATGACCTCTTGTTTTTTATTTTTCTAACATCTGAGTCATTTAGCATAGTAGTGTTATTTAACTCTGCCTCTAAACCACAAGTATCTTTTTTATGTTTAAATAACTAATCATGATTTATTTTCTTTGTAATTCCTAACTAGCGGCCTCCATTACAGAACCTCAAAGCAGCACCAGGAGAAAGATGCTGAACTTTCAGGAATGTACTAACCTGCATTACTTTAAGATAAGATTCAAAGAACTATTGAGGAATAGAGCTTAAGAGGAACCTCTGGTGCATCTTCTCTCTAGCTCTCTTTTCTTCCCTAGATAATAATGAGGATCTGGGGGGTGCAGAGGAGGCAGGCCAAACAATGTGCTCCAAATTTATTATATTTATCATTCAGTTAACCAGAAATATCTATTATTTAGCATTTTATTTACTTCTAATTAAGTGACAGCTAAAGACTCTAATAAAGTCTTGAAGTGCCGACCGATTCTTTAGGATCTTCTGATACTGTCAGAGATCAGTTTTAAGCTCTCTAACTTTGGTGTTACCGTCTGTTCTTGGGATTCTGTATGAGGCAGAAGAACAGGAAGCTGCAGGCCTGAATGGCGGCCTGTGATTTGGAAGATGCCCACTTCTTCATGCCTTCATCCAGATATCTTAAGAAATAGCACGATGCACAAGTTACTATGCTCAAAGCATCATTGGTACTACTCATACAATACCTCGTAGAGGGCATTGCGTAAATAATGTAATATTTAGTAGCTACTCACTGATGAATAGGACAGTTGAATTAGTTGGTTTCTATGATCCTTTGGGATTGGACCATGACTTACTGTATATATGTATGTATTTGCATATTTCTTTGCTTATTCTCTATTTTTAGTAACTGATAGAATCCACTCACATTCAGGACCTGGTGTCTTTTTATTCTAAACCTCAGAGTTCTCAGAAAGCCCAACATTAAGCACCAGATCTTTCTTATTGTTTTAAGGAGGAGTTGGAAGGTTATGTTCTATGGCTTCATATTTGAGGAGGACTCCTATTCAGCAGAGTTTTAAGTTGCTCATGCTGTCATCAAGGTGTCATCACAATAATTCTATCCAAATGACAAGAAAACACCTAAAGTTTGGTGCAACGCTCTCCTACTTGGTGCTTCCATATCCCCCAGCTGTCACGGAGCTGCAGTTACTTATGAAACTCAGCTCCTGGCCTCACCTCTGCTCCCTAGGACATACTCTTGCCCTCTAGAGGAAAATGATTCAAACTTAATTTAAGATACTATGATTAGAGTTTTTTTTTAATCTGTTTTTTTATCAACTCTGTATGGCTGGAACTCTTGGAAGATCTCTCAGCAATATTGAAACAATGTCCTTTCTAAATGAAATGATTGCTAGGATCATTGGACATGTACCTGGACCTGACTGGGGTTTGTGCCCTACTGAGCAGTATGGTCCTGCAGTTCCAGGGACAGAGCTAACATGATCTGTTGTACTTACCCTAGGAACAACTCAGTGATGCTGGACAAGACTCTGACACCATCATGGCTGTTCTGTGATGCTCAGTCTAGCCAAAGATATTTGCTAACATACCTACCTATGTCTCTTGGTGATACACCTTGCCTAGTTCCACCCTCTCTGTGACCCTCGGGCCAAAGTTCTGGCTAACTAACCCCCATGGGGAGATAATCACAAACATTGCTTCAAAGCTGCCCTACCAAAGTGGGCAGGATCAGGTGTAATAAAGCCTTTCCAAGTCAAAACAAAAGTTCTTTGAAAATATATTAATACTAACCATTAAAAAGCACCATCTGGCCCCACAGAGACTCAGTGATCTCCATAAATTATGAATTACTGGGAATTCCATTCCATTGTTAGCAATATCAATATTGCTAAGTGTGATCCCTCATCAAAACTTCATCAGAATTAACTCTTAGGGAGCAATTCTTTGATATATTTTTGATGAATATATGTCTCTTGAGGTGGTTTATTAGAAGAAATACTTCTAAGAAAAATATATACTTTTAAGAAAAATATATTTACTCAATATATTCAAGGAAAATAGAGCTTAAAAATATATTCATGAAAAATGTGGAAGTATCTTACTGAATACAGATTATAAGTAATTATGTGATATATAAATATGTAATATAAATAAATATAGATTTTTAAAACTACATATTTTATGATGAATATATTAATGGTGGTTATGTTAGTAAAAGCAATGCATATTCAAGATCACATATTCTATGATTATATTTTTAAGATGCTCAGTCTCCTTCCTTCCCTGCTTCTCATTCTCCAGCCACAACAGAGAGCTAGGACTAAGATAAGTAAAAATATTCCATAAAATGCAACCACAAAAACGAAACAAAACAAAACAAAACTGGTTGTGTTAAACTAAACAGCTATAAGAAACAAGTAAATTTGAAAAGATTTTCATTTAGCAAATGGGCCAGTTATTAAATTAGTTTAGAGAATTGGTCATGAAGTGAAATGGCCCTCATTTCCTCAGAACATTCCTTCTTTGGTCCTTCAGTTGTTATTAATTTCTTAAGCAGCTCACCTTTCATGTCTAACCTTTCAACCCCCCCAAATACTTTGTTGAAACATCTCTCCCTTAAATTACATGTGTGGCTTCAACTTTTGTAAACGGAGCCCACTTGGTTAGTGAAAGGAAGAGCATTTCAGGGGAAGAGGTTAGGATGTACTAATGGAAAGAATGGCCATGTTTTTTCAAGGTATTGCAAATACCCTGTCATACTAAAGTGCAAGGTTCTTGTAGGAGTGACAAGGTTTCTGAGGCAGGCAGAGGTCACATCAAAACAAAACAAAACAAAATCCTTAAAAGTCATTCTAAGGACATCGAATCTCATACTATAGGCAATGAGGATTAATTCAGAATTTTAAATCAGGACAGGTACATCCTGGATTTTAATTTGACAAAGCTCATAACAATAGCAGAGAACAGGTTACAAGGGATAAGTCTTAAAGTAGGGAAAGTTAAAAGTTATTGAGACTTCTAGACTGGACGAAATGCTGTGGACTTATTTCTCCCTATTCCTCCCTAAGTCCAATTATAAACTATGATAAATAATAGGAGAGGCAGGGCGCCTGGCTGGGTGGCTCAGTCAGTTAAGCATCTTTTTTTGGGCTCAGGCCATGATCCCAGGGTCCTGGATTCGAGTCCCACATCAGGCTCGCCCCACTCGATGGGGAGTCTGCTTCTCCCTCTGCCCCTCCCCGCCCCCATGCTTGTACGCACTCACTGTCTCTCTCACCGTCCCCCCCCCCCGCACAGGCAAAAATAAATAAATAAAATCTTTAAAAAAAAAAAAATAATGCAAGAGGCAACTAAAAGGAAGCCCTGAAACATGGTCAGAGGAAGGTGAACTGGTTTGGGATAACCAAGACCCTTGGTATCTAGACTACTGTGTTTCTAAGATTTTGACTCCTTACAGTCAGATCACAAATACAGTATAGTGTTTATCTTGGACCTAGAGGGGATTGTGCTAAGTGAAATAAGTCAGACTGAGAAAGACAAATGCCATATGATGTCACTCACATGTAGAATTCTAAAACAAAACAAAACAAAGGAAATGAATAAAAAAACAAAAGGCAGAATCAGACCTATAAATACAGAGGACAAACTGATGGTTGCCAGAGGGAAGTGGGGTGTGGGGAGGGGCAAAAATGGGTAAAAAGGAGTAGAAGACACAGGTTTCTAGTCGTGGAATGAATAAATCACAGGAATAAAAGGCACAGCAGAGGGAATATAGTCAATGATCCTGTGATAGTGTTGTATGGGGATGGTCGCTACACCTGTGGCACGCATACCATAATTATGTCTAGAGGAGTTGAATCACTATGCTGTACACCTAAAAATAATGTAACACTGCATGTCAACTAGACTCAAATTTAAAAAGGAAAAAAAATATTGAAAAATAAGATAATATCCAGGAAAGATGAACAATATATAAGGAATGTGGCTTTGTGTCCTTTGAAGAAGAGACAAAGGATCTAGAAATGTTTAAGAATGCAAGATGGACAGGAATAGTGGATAATAGCTGACTTATAGTATTTGAAGCTCTGCCATACAAACATGATTTCAGAGTATTTTCTGTGGTCTAAGAAGGAAGAGTCCTAGATGAGCAAGAACAGGCTATAAGAAAATAGGTCTCTATGAAGAGAACTTGGACACAATTAAATATTAAAGATGCAAGTTTCTTTTATAGAAGATAATTGATTTCCAGTCAATAAATGAATTCACCAGAGGACAGATGACCACTATCCATGAGTGCTGTAAGGATGGGTTCATGTGTTGCCACAATCATCAGACTACAAAAAAGTTCTCAGAGAGATGAGACTATTTTAAGGAAATATCCCATGTTCTTAATCATTATGTTCCCTTGGATCTGAATCTTAGCTTTGCCTGTCACTACATATCCATATATGTACAATATACATTAGAATAACACCTGCCATACAGGAAACACTTAATCGGTAATAGCTATGATGATCATGATGATGTTATCATATGTTATAGCATATATTTTATATACTAACATATACATGCTAATCATAGTGATGATATTATGATGCCAGATTTCACCGCAGTACTAAAGGAAAAATTATATGACAAATCAAAAATTAGGAGGACACTCAGAACTATTGTGTTTATGTATCTTAAAATATATACGATTTGGTCTACACCTGCATTCACTCTTCCTTAATTTCATCTTACGTGTAAGTGCCTTACAAACTCTCAAATAGCATTATACCACTGCATTGTCTATTCTTGAGTTAAGCTCAAAGGAAGGGGAACTGGAAATGTGAGTTTCACCATCCATTAACTTATCCCAGGAAATATTGTATTATATATAGACCCGGCTAACAAATTTTTACCAAATGATTTGACTTGGAAAATTATAGTCATCACTTTTGTTACTGAGTATAGGACTTATAACATAGAATTCTCTTGAATTAAATATTAAGCCTTCTTATAATTACTAGAATAATAATAAAGAAGAATAAAATTGAAGCACTTGAATGGCTCAGTTGGTTAAGCATCTGTCTTCAGCTCAGGTCATAATCTCAGGGTCCTGGGATCAAGCCCCATGTCAGGCTCCCTACTCATTGAGGAGTCTGCTTCTCCCTCTCCTTCTGCTCCCCGCCCCATTCATGCTCTCTCTCTCAAATAAATAAAATCTCTCTCTTTTTTTAAAAGATTTTATTTACTTGACAGAGACAGAAACAGCAAGGGCAGGAACACAAGCTGGGGGAGTAGGAGAGGGAATGCAGGCTTCCTACTGGGCAGGGAGCCACTTGTGGGGCTCGATCCCAGGACCCTGGGATAATAACCTGAGCCGAAGGCAGATGTTTAACAACTGAGCCACCCAGGTCCCCTCAAATAAATAAAATCTTAAAAAAAAAAATTAAAAGTTCCATTTTCAAGTGTACCTATTTTATGCTCTCAGTTAATGCTACCAATCTCTTCATTTTCAGATGCCAAGTTAATCTGTTTCTTTTCTGTCTCTAGACACAACCCTGCCATTAACTGTCACCTCTGATGTCTCTTTATAAGTCTGCCATACCCCATTCTGCCTGTGGCTCAGCTCTGTGCCCTAGTGCACACCTTATTAAGATGTAGATCAAGCTCTAATGACACTTGGCAGCAGCTCATTTAAAATAAAACTCAATTAAATCAGACAAAAATAACAAAAAAAAATGTGTTATGGAAGATTAATTAGGGAAATGTTCACAATTTTCTCTAACAAGGGAAGCCAGTGTGGGTTGGGTATGGTGTCATAATAAATGGAATTTTGAAAAGAAATTTGAGAATTAATGCTATCCCTGAAAGTCAAGAATAATATGAGGACTATCTTTTGAGGTTTTAATATTACATTTGTAGTCAAGTGGATTCATAAAGAATTAATTTTTAAAAGCACACATAAGGTTTAAAAGCATGCATGGGTATCTAATCTGTATTTACAAAGTATTTATTGCACACCTACTACATGCTGGTGCTGTGCCGGATGCTGGTAATTCAAAGATGGAAAAACTTGGCCATTGTTCTCGGAAAGTCCACAGTCTATACCAGGGAGGCAGGCATAGAGATAAAAACAATACATTGTAAAAAGCAGGGCTGGGACCAGAGAACTCTCAGCTCAGTTATAACATTGAAGGGCTTGCCAAAACAAAAACAAAACAAAACAAACAAACAAACAAAAAACAATTCAGTAATCAAAATAAATCAAGTTTTGATGTGATATTTTTAAAAATCAAACTTGATGCAAACATTTCATGATGAAGAAAGCAGCAAAATTTTAGATGAAGCTATATCACACTTTTTCCTTTTGCCTCAATCTCCAATACTACTCAGCACAACACTGGTCAGAAGCACAATGCTGGGTTAGGTGCAAGGTCGGAGGGGTTCTGAAGAAGGAACACCTAAAACTGTTAGCTGGAGAAAGTTAAGATCCATGAATGTGTTCCTAGAGAATACAAGAGCCATCTTAATGACAAGCCTGAGTTTGCTTGATAAAGATGCAAAGTGGGCACGTATTATAATATAGAGCAGCATTCAACGTCGAGGTCTATAAATACACAGTGATTTTTGCTTTTAATATGGTTTCTCCAAAAGAAATTATTTAAGTAGGAAAACAATTAGACAAGTTCTGTAACATATCTGTAAGACTTCTGAACAAAGATGACTATACAAAAATATAAAAGTATTAATTCATTCCAGAAAGTGATATAGGAAACAAAGGCAAAAGAAAACTTAAATTTTCTTCCTACCTATAGCCCACTGACAAGTCCTTGAAACAGGCAGAGTGACCTTCCGGAAGCTCCACTGCCTTGATGTTAATACTTTGCTAAGGGCAAAAGGACAACCCCCAGGATCCTGTGAGTCTCTTTAACAAATAAAAAATTCCTTTGGAAACTTCCTTTATCTCTAACCCCCAAGATGTATGTTGGCAGTCATCCCCCAAGCATATGACCCACCGATATACATCTCAAGGGTCTCATGACTAAGGTTTTAACAGACAGTAATAAATGACCTTTTCCCAACAATAACTAGCCTCTCCAAGGTCCTGGAAACCTTGTTTCCAAAATTCCTTGGAAACTTCCGCAATCCCTAACTCCCTCCCAACTTGAAAGTATATAATGGGCCACTCATCAGGACCCCACAGCAGCTTCTTTCTGCCCATGGGTCATGACCCTGTGTTTTAATAAAACCACCTTTTTGGGGCACCTGGGTGGCTCAGTCATTAAGCTTCTGCCTTCAGCTCAGGTCCTGATCCCAGGGTCCTGGGATCAAGCCCCTCACTGGCACCCTACTCCGTGAGAAGCCTGCTTCTCCCTCCACCACTCCCCCTGCCTGTGTTCCCTCTCTCCCTGCGTCTCTCTGTGTCAAATAAATAAAAAAAACCTTAAAAAAAAAAAAAAAAACCATCACCTTTTTGTACCAAAGACATCTTAAGCGTTCTTTCTTGGCCATTGGCTTCAAACCCTAACATCTTTCTTACCTCAAAAGCACTTATGGATTGTCTTCTAGATCTTCCAACTTTGTGATTCAAGCCCGCATTAGTTATAAGAATAAAAATCTAGATGCATTGCTATTTCTTTACAATGGAATAACCAGAGGGCCTCAGCAACATAGTCCTTTGAGAACTTTATGAATCTTATTTTCTATATGACTTGCTTCCATCTGTTCATCCTTTTTTAATTTGGGTAATTGTGTTTCCCTCCATTTGTAACCTCTTTGTTCCAACACACCCCAAACATCTGATTTCTATATCTCTACAAACGTATTACTTGGTCTAGAGTTAAATACCTAGGCAGTTTTTGGACTTGTAAATGCAAAATCAATTCTCCTCAGACTGATGTGACCTGATGGTCATTGACCATGATGATGGAAAACAGAAGAAAGATTTGGCAGGACACATAGATTTTGCCATTTTCTTAAGGGCATAAAATAGTGTAATTTATAGCACAGTCTTCTGAATTGCTCTTGTATGTAATTGCTGTTAATTGTGCTTTTAAAATACTTATATTGTTTATCAATAAATAATTTTATAATTCCAGGCCCTAAGAATCTCAAACAAACTGCTGACGTCATTCTTAGCAAGAGAACCTTGTCTACCTTTGATTTCCTAGTGTCCAATTAACAGCCAAAATGTCATGTCGTTATGGCATCTTGTTCTGTCTTTGTATGTTTTCTATTTGGAACATGAGGCCCAGAAGACCTGGTTGAGTGACAATAAAAGAACAATTCAGCTGCATACAGAATCTTGAAAACATTTGTATTTCACTAAAGGAGTAAAGTTACATGTGGAATGTTAGGCAAAGAAACAATCCATAAGTTAGTTAGGAATTGAGGAAGATGTGTAGCCTAAGGAAAGGGCAGAACTTTCCACAGCTGCTAAGAAGGACAAGGCTCATTTCTACTTCCATTCATTTTAATATAACATATGACAGTTGGGTTTTACTAATATTTAATGTATAGACTGATTTTCCTGTCCTCCAACATCAACTGCAGTACGTACCTGTTATGCCCCAATAACGGGTCCGTGATTAAAGGAGCGAGACTGATATAAAGTGAAGGTCAAGCAAAGCTTTATTTCGCACCAAGCATCAAGAATCTAAGGGAACGTTCAGGACGCACCTCTTACAAGAGAGGGCGACCCTTCTCTGTTTCACAGACTAGCTTTTAAGGGCAAAGGCCATGCAGTCGGGCCTGGCCACACACAGGTGACCAATGAGATTGTAACAAACACAGGAGACTCCACAGTGATGCTAGGTGACCAACTGAATTACAATTTACCCTAGTAGACATTTGAACCAGCCTGTTACACCTTGATTAGGATTGGCGCCAAAAAGGCTCCCCAAAGGGCCGGGGCCCATACTCCTAGGTAGCTAGGGAGACAGTATGCAACCCGCCACTGATTGGTGTCTCCACCTGGCCCAACCCACCCTTGTATCTGGGCTTTGTTACCTGGAGCTGGTTTCCGGGACTTGTTTCTAAGTGAATTCCCTGGGGGAAGGGGAACAGGGACAGTATAAGGGTTAAACTACAAGGTTTTTGTTTAACCTCAATGAAAGCTTCTTGCCAAAATATAAAAATATAAAATAGGTCCTTATAGTACCATACCTGCAAGGAAAATTATGAGTTCTGTGATTCAGAGGTACAAGCAACAGTGCCTTCCACTATTTCCATATTTTGCAAAGCATAAATGTGTATTTGTTGCCACTTAAGTGGATTGATGGATCATATTATCTAGTTTTAACTCAGAAAATGAAGTAGTGGCTTTAAATAAATTCTTGAAAATTCTTGAAAAGAAAAATTTTAAATAATAGTGATGTCATTCTTCAGAAATTTTTTTTTTTTTTACTTCTAATGTAAGCCCTTTATCAGCCACATTACTTAGTAAAAATCATGGCAAGCTAATCAGATTTGATGACATTGGCCCAAAATTCAAAATATTAGGAATGTTACTTCCTATATACATTTGTATTCACTATTAATAATGGCAAACTTGTCTTAAGAATGTATTTTCTATTTTATAAATTGAGTAATTGTGATATATCTTTGTTAAAGATGGTCATTATGCATCATCTGTCAGATAAACTGAACTTCAAACTAGATTTTTGAATTCTTATATCTCCAAGTATTTAAACCAGATTTTCCAAAGATAAATACTGAATCACATGACTCTCACTAAACTAGAATGAGTAACATTTTCAGTGAGATAAAAATAAATTGTAAAAGGTGTAAATATACTTAATACTATATTCCTTCCATCCCTTATGAATACCTATTCCTGTATACTTTATTATATATATATATATTTATATACTATATATATATATAGTATATATAGTGTAAAGTATATAGTATATATACTAATATATAGTATTAGTAGAACAATGTTAGTATGTAAGTAACTATGTACTGGGTGAATAAGAACTAAATATATATAATGGTACGGGGATGATCTAGGGAAGCAACTACCCTACCCACTCAGTTCAGGCCTCTTCAAAGAGTAGAAAGACAGGACAAAACCTGTTTTATTGCAACATCTGAAAGGATTCTTAACAGGTCTGTGGGTCAGCTGGGTCTAGGACAATTCCGAAGCCAGAATAATTGGAAGACCCTATCCCACAGAAGAAGGTCATGTTGCTGAAGTCAGGGGTAGGAGATAGCAGCCAAGAGAACAACAGAAACTACTCATTGTTGCTGAGAAGTTCCAGGAATCTTTACCAGGGCGCTTGTTTGGGGTTTTGTGTTACCTTCTATTTTATGTATATTTTTGGCTGTCTTCAATAAGGATTTTCTAAACAAGGTAATGAGGATAATTCTAAGTAGACAGCTTTCCTTAAACTTGGATCACAGGGATATTTATCGTGTAGCAGCCTGTGCTGTTGAACGATAAAGTGATTGCTAACACAACTATCAGCTCTTTCACTTGTAAAATAGGCATTCAACAACGAATGCTCTGACTTTAGCATTCAATACCTGTGCGGTAGGTAATGGTTACAATCTCCCCGCTAGGCTTTGAAACCATAGCCAGTATCTTGACTTTTTATGTGTGTTTGTTTTATGTAAAATCAATACTGTGACTAAGGAAGCTTGGTTTGTTTTGACTTTTTAAAATTTGACTATTACATTAAAGTGACAGTTCTCAACCACGAGCAATTTTCCCTTGCCCAACCCCATGGGTTGGAACATTTGGCACTGTCTAAAGACATCTGGTTACCACAACTCAGGGGCTAGAGATGGTACTAACATCAAATGGACAGAGACCAAGGGTACCAAGGGTAGAATCCCATAGTGAACATGCAGGACAGCCCTCCCCCCCCAACAAAGAATTACTGGCCCCAAATAGCAATAGTGCTGTGCTGAGAAATGCAGCCTGAAAGGGATCACCCTGTTGATCCATACTTATTTCTTGAGTTCAGGGGAAAAAAATTATCCTATTATTATATTAGAAAAATATTTTAAAACAGCCTCTTTCAGTTACTTTTTAGGTTACCTTTGCATTTTTCTCTCTTCTACAAAATCTCTGTTCATACGAAGACACTGTGTACAAAGGCATTTTTATGCCTAATTTTATGACCACTTCATTGTTACTGTATTTATTCTAGTTAAATAATTTCTCCTCTTTATCGAGTTTAACAGCTGAACCACTGCTGCTACTTTTAACCTACTTTGTTTATTAATATGAGTAAATAATAAACCCTGTGGGGACCCATTTAAGAAATAGTGCTTTATGATACACATTCTTACTTAAAAATTACCTTTCTCCACATGAATAAATAAATTTCCAGGCAAGTGACTGAGCTTTTAGCCTTCTTCTTTGCATTTTTCTCTCCTGTGCTTTCTTTCTCCACTGAAAAGTGGCAGTGCTCTAACTTATTTGATTAGTTTTGAATTTTTCCCTCACAGCATCAAATCCCCATCCACATGCCTTTGTGGGTCTTTAGCTACTTTTGTGACCTATCTTGCTTTTCTTCACTGCTCCTAATAGTTAGCTTTCCACACAGAAATCTATTCTCTGATTCATATTAATAATTTGATAAAAGTCAGGTAACAGAGGAAAAAATGTGTTATTCACATTGTTCAAAAATTCATCAGTAATATGAAATTTTCACTTGAGAAGAAAGCATATTGACAAAGGTACCTTACATGTAGAAAGAATCAATTTAACAGGATAATAAGGTGGTACTAAGAAAAGGCATAATAGAAATAACACAAAACTGGATTTGGAGCAGATAAAATTTCTCAACTCATAAAAAATGGAACTAATATTCCATAACCTTAGATGATAGTATAAAACCATATTTATTTTTGAAATAATCTTAGAACTCATAGATAATTATTTAAACACCAGATTTTAAATGAAAATAGCCCTAAAATGTGAAGCTCACTTGAAACCTAACTATTGATGATATATATGAAGTACTTATAGGGAAAAAAATCAAATGTTTGAGTAGTTTAGGACAATAAAATGGTATAAATAGAGAGAAAGCATTTTTGAAGAATGTCATCCTCACAACATACACACAAACATGAACAGTATAGCTTAGAAGAAAATAAAGCAGAAAAATGACAGTAAATTTACAAAAGGCACACAGACTTTTTAAAAGGAAATGATAAAATATATAAACAAAAACAAAAGATTCTCAGAAAAAAGTTTAATAGACATTAACCCTTTAGGATAATCCCAAAATGAAAACAATCAAAACCTCCACACGTAAAAGTAGAAATCAAAGTAAATATCACAAGTATATCTTTCTAGTGTACTTTAGGTAATCACCTATACAACAATTTAATATTTGTTTTAGGAGAAACTGTGAAAGTTGGGAAATTGTCCATTTCATTCAGGGATTCAGTCCAGGATCTAGCACTATGCTAGGTACCTGGAAAATTAACTGTTATGGACAGTGGGAGGCATATAAACTCCAAGCCAGTGGAGCTTCCTGGAAGAGTTGGACTTTAACTAATGGATACAACATAGACATGCAGTGAACAGAGTAGACATTTCAAAGTGGAGGAAACGGCACAGCCAAAAGAAAAGTCATGATAAGAATGTAATAACAGTGAAAAAATCCCTTTGGTCTCAGGCATGTGAAGAGGAGTAACAGGAAATAAGTTTGGATCGGTGTTTCAATTTAGTAGGACATAATTTCTTAAGAGCTGCTGAGAGAAGGAAAGTCAACTGAAATCTACATACTGGTCAAGTTCTAAAGTCTATCATGATTCTTATAACATGTAATGACTGTAAGAACTGACTTTTTTTCTCTTCTCCGTTAAAAACTGGTACAAAGACCTGGGACCTATGGCCAAACATCACAGCCAAACAATTTGATTCTGCAAAGGAGGGGGGAAGGGAACATCATGAGGATCCCCAAACACTAACAGGCTGTTTGGTTCCATGGAGAGGTAACTCATAATTTTACAAGGAGTCATCTAGATAATGTCATATCAAAGAGTTCTTTCTATCTGCACATATCAGTATAATGATGTCTCCTCACTTCACATGAAACCACTGGAGTCATATTGGTAGGACATGCATTTATAATTCATTTTCATTGGTGGTGTTGAGCTTAGACTAATTCATTCTCACTCTTCTCTCTGGATTTTGTGATCCAGGATGTTTCATTGTCTACTAAAATACGAATGTAGACACAAAGATTCTAAAAACATTATTGACAAATCAAACCTCTTACGCACAAAAACTATAATATGTCACAAACAAGTAGAGTTAATTCCAGGAAAGGAAGTGTAGTTTAGCATTCAAAAATCAACTGATGCAATTTATCACATTAATTTAACAGGTGGGAATATCATTTAAACAATTCTATAGGTACAAAAATAGCTTTGGAGTTCTCAACATCAGTTTGTGATTGTAAAAGATCCACTAACAAACCAGGAACGAATAAGAACTTCCTTACTTGTATAAGGATAAATACAACAATTATCATATTTGGTGGGGCTACATGGAAAACCTTTGAGGTTAGAAATAAGACAACAGGGCTCACTATTATAACTTGTATTAAACATTATACTAAATCTTCTAGTCAGCTTAATAAGAAAATTTTTGAAAGGAAGAAATTCCTATAAATTAAAAAGAAATAGGAGTGCCTGAGTGGCGCAGTTGGTTAAGCATCTGATTCTTGATTTTGACTCGGGTCATGATGTCGGGGTCACGAGATCTAGCCCCACATTGGGCTCTGCACTCAGTAGGGTGTCTGCTTAGGATTCTCTCTCCCTCTCCTTCTGCCCTTCCTGCTTATGTGTGCTCTCTCTCTCTCTCAAATAAGCAAATAAATAAAAACCTTAAAAAAAGGAAAGAAAAGTATTATAAAACAACATGATTGTATATAAAGAAAATAGGTAAAACAGAAAACTATTAGAATTTATCAGCATATTTAGCAAGTACTGTGTATACAAGGTTAGTATACAAAACCAGTATGTTAAGCACTTCTCACTCAGTTATTGACATGTGCATATCGTTTATGAACTGTCTTGCCCAGTCTATTGTCTTTTTATTTAAAAATTACATTCTGGGGGTGCCTGGGTGGCTCGGTGGGTTAAGCCGCTGCCTTCGGCTCAGGTCATGATCCCAGGTCCTGGGTTCGAGCCCCACATCGGGCTTTCTGCTCAGCAGGGAGCCTGCTTCCTCCTCTCTCTCTGCCTGCCTCTCTGCTTACTTGTGATTTCTCTCTGTCAAATAAATAAATAAAATCTTTAAAAAAAAAATTACATTCTGGATTTTTCTTATTATTTGTAGGAGATTTTTAAAATCACTTATACAAGTAAGTCTTTTGTCACTTATGTAGTCGAATTTGTCAATTGTTAATTGTTTATGAACTTTTTCCTTCCTCCAAAACCATGAAAATAGTCTCTTTTTCCCCCTAAAAGCTTTATTGTTACAGCACTCACATGAAAATCAATAAACCACCTTGAGCTGAATTTTGAGTGGGGTGTAGGGATCAAGATTAATTTTGTTCCCATTTGGTTTATCTAAATGACACAGCAGCATTTATTGGAAAAGCAAATTTTCTCTGCTACTTAAATCACTTTTTCCATAAAACAAATGTGCATAATGCAAAGATCAGCTTTGTGAGTAATTTTACCATCACCATTCTATCTTAATTGCTATAGATTTATGTCTATATTATACACAGTATATTAACTTCCACCATATTGTTCCTCTTCTTAAAAGTTGTTAAGAGATTCTTGGTTCATATTCTTGCATTGCAGTTCCATATACATTTTCGTTATTCAAATTGGCAATTTCAATAAAAAGCTATGGGGAGTGTAATTAAGATGGCCATGACTCTATAGATTAATTTGGTAAGAACAGCCAAGTTTATAATATTGATTCTTCAAAGCAATAAAAGTGGCACATAAGTGCTCTTTAATTGTAGCCATATGTTACTTACACAAGTTTTCAAACTACTCAACTATAAGACCTCCTACTATAAAGTTACAGTAATCAAGGCAGCGTGGTATTGGCAAAAAATACATGTAATGACCAATGAAACAGAATAGAAGGCCTAGAACTGGACCCATAAATTAAGTATACTCAGCTGATCTTTGACAGAGGTACAAAAGCAATATAATCGAGCAAATATAGTCTCTTTAACAAAAGGCGCTAAAACAATTACACAATCACATACAAAAAAAAAAAAAAAAAGGTAGACACACCTTTCATAAAAGTGAACTCAAAATCAATCACTGACCTAAATGTAAAATCCTAGGAGGTAACAGGAGAAAATCTAGAAGAGCTTGGGTATGCTGATGACTTTTTAGATTATCCCTCATATCATGTGAATTAAATACATTTCTGATTATGCAGACTCAAAATTAAATTGAGATCAGTTTTCCTTACTCTTAATATCATTGTGAAAAACTAATTGTGATATAAAAAATAAAACAGATAACTAAGAACAGTAATTTATACCAATTAAATGATGTAAGGATGCCTGGGTGGCTTAGTCAGTTAAGCCTGTGCCTTCAGCTTAGGTCGTGATCTCAGGGTCCTGGGATCGAGTCCCTCATTGGCTCCCTCAGCTGAGCAAGGAGCCTGCTTCTCCCTTTGCCCGCTGCTCCCCATGCTTGTGTTCTCTCTCTCTGACAAATAAATAAAAAAAAAATCTTTTAAAAAAATGATGTCACAACATGTACTAAACTGTATGGAAAGAGTAATTTAAAGTATAACAAGGGGAGCCTGGGTGGCTCAGTCAGTTGAGTGACTGACTCTAGATTTTGGCTCAGGTTATGATCTCAGGGTTGTGAGATAGAGACCCCTGTCAAGCCCCACATCAGCCTCCACACTAGCAGAAAGTTTGCTTGAGATTCTGTCTCTCCCTTTACTTCTCTCTCTCTCTCTCAAATAAATAAATCTTTTAAAAAAATAAAAAATAAAGTATAACCAAATATCTTAAACAAATGATTCTGAACCTTGAATATAGTTCATTTTTTATATGCAAATTTAAATTCTACCTGAAAAATAAATCACAGTGTATTCATATTTTTGGCATCTAGTTCTTCAACTAAGCTAGAAAATAAAGTCATATTGAAAGTTACTTATAGAGGTGAAATCTAGTCCATCAGTCTGATTTATTCTTTTAATGATACTTGCATTTGAAAGACAGCTGTGAGTTTTATTATTTTAATATTACATTTGCATTATTTCATACCCACATTTAGGCTCCACCTCTAGCATAAATGTTAATGGTTATGTTAATGTAATTCATATTCTGAGTCAAAAGCTGTAATAATAAAACTGATTCAAATTTTAGATTCTATAAGGGAATTTAGAGGTCTATAAAAATCAACTTCGTGCCTGTATTCCTAATATCTAACACAAAACTTCTAAAATAGTCCCCCAGATTGGTGTTGATCTTGAATCTCTGCCACAAATCAATTGGAATTAGAATCACCAAACCCATTCTATTATCCCCACAGCATTTTGAATTTGGGATTATAAAGGTCATAGATACCAAGTCATAGATACCAAAAACTCATGAACCTTCATCTCCTTTAGCAATTTCCTCCTCAGGAGGCAAATCAGGAAGTTTAGAAATTGAATACTGCTCAGCCTGTATCCTTTGGCAATTATATGAACTGAAAATTGTTTAATTACCTTACATTTCTAATTTCAGATACTTTAAAATATGGACACCCCTTGAAATTTCAGATTCACGTTTTAGACTGTGCTTAAAGTTTAATCCAGCAAGGGCATTCTTTATTTAAGCCTTGACTTTAGTGTATGAGCTAGACACTGTGTCATATTTTAAAATATGTACAGTTAATATTTATAAAGCAGTCCACAAAATGTCATCCTGGGACTGAAACAGATGTGAGTCAACAAGTCTTACACTAAAATGTTAGGCATGTTTCAGGTGTAAGTTTGAGGAAGGGAGATAAGCTCTGGTCAGTTCAGTAAATACATAAGGAACTGACTAGAGTATGTACTTCCAACTCCAAGTTTAAGAATCAGGAGCTTGCCATCTCTGATTACAGTGATGTTGGAGACCTTCATCTGCCTTAGAAGTTTGGGTAAGAAAGAAGATAGAAGATAGTGATATTTTCTGGCTCTCCTCAGAAAATAAAATTAGGGGTACCTGGGTGGCTCAGTTAGTTTAGTGTCTGCCTTTGGCTCAGGTACTGATCCCAGGGCCCGGGGATTGAGCCTCATGTTGGGCTCTCAGCTCCTTGGAGAGCCTGCTTCTGCTTCTCCCTCTGCCTGCTGCTTCCCCTGCTTCCTCTCTCTCTCTCGTGTCAAATAAATAAATAAAATCCTTAAAAAAAATTAAAAAAAAAGAAAATTAAATAAGTAAAGGAATGAATAAATGAATGAATGAACAAAAACCAAATAGATGAATGAAAATAAATTGGCTAAAGTAATACAGTGGTGAAAGTTGCCTGATCCATTGATAATAAAATTAAGTACCATTCTCGTGGTTCTTCTTTAACTGCAATGTGCTTGAGTGCAATGCTTTCTTTGGAATTGGAGGAATATGACATAAGATAAATTATTATTCCTTCACACCATCACCGTTTTTAGGTTTTCCCCAGCCCCTGTGTCTGTAAAGAGCTAAATAGAAGAAAAATGACTGGCCAAGTACAAGCAAGTCGTAGCATCAGTAGGAAAGCACACGGCTAAATTTATTTTGAATATAACATTCTCCAGAGGAGTTACTAGTTCACGGTCATACAAAAACAGGTCACAAAATACTGAAAAATACATTCTGGAATCTGCACATGGAAGATCGAAAGAAGCAAAATACAGTAGTAGTGTGGGCCTTTAAGTATCTCATTCTTGTGCCTGCCAAAGGTTCAGCATCTTTTAAGAAAGGTCTCTTGACACGTTCATGATGGCAGAAGATAAAATGTTGCTTTCCAAAAGCATGCACATATGTCTTACCGGAAGACAGTGTAACTGTAACCTGGGGTTATGTTCCTTACTTTAAAAATCTTTCTTGGCTTCTATCTGTGAAGATTTTCAAGCTGACAAAGGATTTGGATTTATATCTCTAGTCTGTTGTAAAAGAATATCAAGTCCCATTAAATGATTCATTCTGCATTTAAAAAACACTTGAATATCATCAATAAAGCTGCATGTCAGTATATCTTAAATATTCAGATCTTGGCTAACAAGATGGCCTTCTGTACAGTATTTCCCCTACAAAGTCTTATTTTATTTTTACTATAGGTTATTCTCCTATTTGAAACATACTCTCATTTTGGCTGTTGGCCTCCTTTTGCTTGGTACTTTATAATTTTGTGTTCTTTTCATTTTTTCATACTTGTTTTTGTCTAAATATGATGCATCAAACCTATAATAAATTATGTAGGATAGAAAAAGTACTTAAAAACAGTTTTAGCTTTATTTCCATATCAGTAAATATTGTTGTTCTAGAGGCTTCTTCTATCCCCTTTGTAGAAATGACTTCCTGGGTTTCAGTGAATACTCATTAAAACGAGGAAGTCATTTTTCAGTTTTGACTGTAAAATGATATTATTTGTTTGTTTAAAATGGCAGCAGGACCGTAAGTTTGAACACCCAGCTTTGTCAAAACAGTGGGGATTTTCTTTAGCATACCAGAACTCAGCCTGGTAGTCTCAGGTGATATAAGTACATCCATAAGACTCCCTATTTTCCCATGACAACTAGTGCTTGATCTGCTGCATAGAGTAGGAGGGACAAAGGCAGCAAAGTTCAAACCTGTCCCATCTTCACTGGAGTAGAGAAAGAAAAATAGGGAGAGGTGCAAAGGGATGAGATAAGTGTCCTGAGGGTTTACGTCTTTTTCAACTGAACTGGCCCAGAATGAGAAGGGATGCTGGAAACCAGCTAAATGTTCAAGCCTATGAGACAGCTTGAACAAAAGAGGGTACTTCCAAGTATAATAGTGCACACTCTTAAGAATGCTGGTAGTAGGGGCACTTGGGTGGCTCAGTGGGTTAAAGCCTCTGCCTTTGGTTCAGGTCATGATCCTAGGGTCCTGGGATCGAGCCCTGAATAGGGCTCTCTGCTTGGTGGGGAGCCTGCTTCCCCCCTCTCTCTGCCTGCCTCTCTGCCTGCTTGTGATCTCTGTCTGTCAAATAAATAAAATCTTAAAAAAGAAAAAAAAAAAGAATGCTGGCGATAGTTGTGTTTAACACATGATAAAAATAAGCTTGATTAAACATAATGTTTAATATGAAGATGTAAGGAAGCTTTAGAATGTAGTTGTGAATGTAACATGCTCAAAAGAATGTGTTGTTGTCAGATAACTACTCTCCATCTTCCTCACTCTCTCTCTCCTACTGTTTCTGTCTCTCCCTTTCTACATAGTTGATTGTCTCTTTGACTTTGCTTCTCATTGTGTATCTGCTTCATTATTCACTCTCTCTCCCTATAATCAGATTTTCAGTTTGTTTATCTACTTACATATTGTCCTTAAACACTGGCCTCAAATAAAATAAGATTTTAAAAAAGATTAAAAACAAACAACAATAACAAAGCCCACTGGCCTCCGCCACCAAGTTTTTCCACTTGATTTCCAAATGAGTGCCTAGGTCCAAATTCTCATATTTTTGAACAGAGTGTCTGATTTGCCCATCTTGGCTCAGAAGTTCATAGCTAACCCAATAAGCAGTGGCTGCAGAGTGTAAGAGGTCAAAGAGGGCATAAAGTTGCCTACTTCTGGGTCATGGATAAAACAAGATTTGTATGAGAGAATGTATGAGAGAAATTATTTATATTTCTAGGATGAGCTGATACTATCTGGTATCTCATGCATAATATTTTTTTCGTTACTTAATTTTTTGCTTTACAACATTTTCTTCTTCCATGAACTACACTGTTTATTTGAAAAAAATAATAAAATAATTTTCTTGACAAGGTCACCTAAGATAAAAAGAAGCTCCAGAAGGAATTCCATTTCTATCATTAGCTACAATATTGATATATCAGAGGCCACTAAGTCAGGGACCAGCCAAAGTTGGATATATACAAAGGGCAGCTGTTGTGAGGCTTATAACCATCATATGAATTTCTATGGTGTTGATATATATATATATATAATATATTTATATTATATATGTTTATATTTATAAATATATATTTGTTTATATATTATTCTATACATATATTTATATTCAAAGAGGCAAACTGTCTCTTTAAGCCACTCAAATCTACTGTATTGAAAATTCTCTCAAATGATTGAGGCTTACCTACACTGAGAATTAAAGAAAGAGATAGTATTTGTATTTTTACCATTGAAGTGGTCTTTACTTTGAAGAGGGATCAGAGACTTTTCATTTATAACATGATTAAGGGATTTAAACAACAAAGACTGTTTACATTATTTTGTTTGGCAGCTGAATTAATCATTACTCTTCCCACATACATGGAAAGATTGTACTTCCTACACTGTAAAAATTAGGTGAACATGTGGCAGGCTTTGGCCAATGTTGGCATGGGCAGAAATGACAGGTGTTACTTTGGGGTAGAAGCTTAACAGCCAGTGTGCTTTAAGAAGCTTAAAAGCCATGCTTTCTCCTTCCCTCAGCCATGAGTGATCAGGCTGGTTTCAGAAAAGATGTGGAACAGAGCTTTCACACAGCAGGCAGTGTTTACGGAGCAGGAGCAAAGAGTCCTCCTTTGTTATGTTAAACTATAGAGGTCTTAGAAACTGTACATCTCTGTGATGTGGTTTCCCCTCTTCAGGACTGATGTGATTAATTTTATGTAAGATAATTTTTAATACAGTTTATATAAAAATAAGAGGACAAGCTCAGAATGATACTATATAGGTTCAAATCACAGCTCCATAATTATTTTTTTGTGTGCTACCTTTGGCAAGTTACATACACTTTCTTTTGTCTCATTTTCTCCGAAGGGGAACCCTTCCTTGTAGGGGTGTTGGAGGAGTAAATTTGATACTACCTGTGTGGAAGTAAATGAAGACCACCAAATGAGAAAAAGGAGAGGCTGTTTATTCAGAGGTTGTTAGAGCTCAAGAGTAAGCCACTGTCACTTGAATTTGGCAGAGACTCAAAGGCAGCGGAGAGTATAAACACTTTATAGTAAAAAGATGGAAGATATCAGGCACGCCCTGGTTGGATATGTTGGCTGGGAAAGCTGGAGGCAGACTAACAAGAAGTAGAATATCCCATGTGATGAGGGGAGTGTATTTGGCTTTCCCTGTTTGTTCCTAAGTTAGAAACAAAGGTAAAAATTAGGGAACCTGGCAGTTACTGATTAGGTCCCAACCATTTGGGACTGATGGCTACAGAGGTTACGATTTAGCGTCCTAACCACATTGCTGCACATGTGGGTCAGAGTTCTCCTCTTGCATATGCTCTGGCCATTGTTCATTTGCACGTTCAGTCTCTCACATGTAAGATTGACATTGTAAATTACTTTGCATCACACCTAGCTATAGTAAAATCCTAAAATGTTTGTTAAAATGTATTCTGCTATTAGGTATCTATTCCTTTTTGTTTGAACTGACTGTGAGCTTCTTCCAACAATAGCTACATTTCTACATGGTGGTGTCTTCACAAAATATTTTATTATAAATTAAAATAAGAATATTCTTAGTAGAAAGGGAAAGTAAGTGAAGCTACTCCCTTCTTGGACATCAGTTTCTTATTAGCTGGGGTTTTCATCTTCCTAGAAATTGCATGTGATGGCTGTTACTTGGAAGTGAAGGAGCTAAATTAAATAAAGCTATCACTAATGAAACTTAGGGCTGCTTGATGGTAAATGAACAAGAAGTACATGTTAGAACAAGACTAAGAGCACAGAAAATCTAACATTGCAGGGCATAGATTTTGTTCATGGGCTAGAGGCTATACTTTTTTAGAAAAATAAAGTATTTCAAAACCTGTGTATTAAATTGTCTGTTGCCAAAAAAAGTATAGGAAGTAAAAGAAAGATGTGACAAACATTCATGAACTACCAAATTTAAGAAAATATTAGTATTATGCTGTATTGGTTTCAAATATTCTCAAAATTAAAAAAAAAGTCATAGTTCTCAGAGTGCATTTTAAAACCCTTCTCAAACGTATTCAGCTTCATTACAGCAGAGACATAATCACTAATGAGAATGTAACCACTCATCAGTATATATTTTTATACTTTACTAGATCTTTATATATTCAAACTGAATGTATATTATTATTTTTTCAATTTATGTGAACAATAAGTGGCAACAAACATTTCATATTCTGAAATTTTATCTCATTTGCATTTTTTCACTCACCCTTAAATTGAATGTTGGTATACGGAAATATAATTCATGTTCGTTGCTCTGTATTCAAGGAATATTCAAATGTTCTAAAATATATCTATCTTTTCAATTAGTGAACAATGCTTCAAAATTTTCATTTTTAGAAACAGTCCTCCAGTTAACAACTTAACACTTCTCTGGGCACGTGTGGTAGAATTTCTATAGAATGGAACCTTAGAAATGCTAGATGGTGGACTTGCGCACGTCAGCTCCATCAGATATGCCAACGTGATTTCTTTTCTTTGTTTTTAAATTTTATTTTTTATAAACATATAATATATTTTTATCCCCAGGGGTACAGGTCTGTGAATCGCCAGGTTTACACACTTCACAGCACTCACCATAGCACATACCCTCCCCAATGTCTATAACCCCACCCCCCTCTCCCAACCCCCCTCCCCCCATCAACCCTCAGTTTGTTTTGTGAGATTAAGAGTCACTTATGGTTTGTCTCCCTCCCAATCCCATCTTGTTTCATTTACTCTTCTCCTACCCCCTTAACCCCCCATGTTGCATCTCCTCTCCCTCATATCAGGGAGATCATATGATAGTTGTCTTTCTCCGATTGACTTATTTCGCTAAGCATGATACCCTCTAGTTCCATCCACGTCGTCGCAAATGGCAAGATTTCATTTCTTTTGATGGCTGCATAGTATTCCATTGTGTATATATACCACTTCTTCTTTATCCATTCATCTGTGGATGGACATCTAGGTTCTTTCCATAGTTTGGCTATTGTAGACATTGCTGCTATAAACATTCGGGTGCACGTGCCCCTTCGGATCACTACGTTTGTATCTTTAGGGTAAATACCCAGCAGTGCAATTGCTGGGTCATAGGGTAGTTCTATTTTCAACATTTTGAGGAACCTCCATGCTGTTTTCCAGAGTGGTTGCACCAGCTTGCATTCCCACCAACAGTGTAGGAGGGTTCCCCTTTCTCCGCATCCTCGCCAGCATCTGTCATTTCCTGACTTGTTAATTTTAGCCATTCTGACTGGTGTGAGGTGATATCTCATTGTGGTTTGATTTGTATTTCCCTGATGCCGAGTGATGTGGAGCACTTTTTCATGTGTCTGTTGGCCATCTGGATGTCTTCTTTTTTTTTTTTTTTAAAGATTTTATTTATTTATTTGACAGAGAGATCACAAGTAGGCAGAGAGGCAGGCAGAGAGAGAGGAGGAAGCAGGCTCCCCGCTGAGCAGAGAGCCCAATGCGGGGCTCGATCCCAGGACTCTGAGATCATGACCTGAGCCGAAGGCAGCGGCCCAACCCACTGAGACACCCAGGCGCCCCTGGATGTCTTCTTTGCAGAAATGTCTGTTCATGTCCTCTGCCCATTTCTTGGATTATTTGTTCTTTGGGTGTTGAGTTTGCTAAGTTCTTTATAGATTTTGGACACTAGCCCTTTATCTGATATGTCATTTGCAAATATCTTCTCCCATTCTGTCAGTTGTCTTTTGGTTTTGTTAACCGTTTCCTTTGCTGTGCAAAAGCTTTTGATCTTGATAAAATCCCAATAGTTCATTTTTGCCCTTGCTTCCCTTGCCATTGGCGATGTTCCTAGGAAGACGTTGCTGCTGCTGAGGTCGAAGAGGTTGCTGCCTGTGTTCTCCTCAAGGATTTTGATGGATTCCTTTCTCATATTGAGGTCCTTCATCCATTTTGAGTCTATTTTCATGTGTGGTGTAAGGAAATGATCCAATTTCATTTTTCTGCATGTGGCTGTCCAATTTTCCCAACACCATTTATTGAAGAGGCTGTCTTTGTTCCATTGGTCATTCTTCCTGCTTTGTCAAAGATGAGTTGACCATAGAGTTGAGGGTCTATTTCTGGGCTCTCTATTCTGTTCCATTGATCTATGTGTCTGTTTTTGTGCCAGTACCATGCTGTCTTGATGAGGACAGCTTTGTAATAGAGCTTGAAGTCCGGAATTGTGATGCCAGCAACGTTGGCTTTCTTTTTCAATATTCTTTGGCTATTCGAGGTCTTTCTGGTTCCATATAGATTTTAGGATTCTTTGTTCCATTTCTTTGAAAAAAATGGATGGTACTTTGATAGGAATTGCATTAAATGTGTAGATTGCTTTAGGTAGCATAGGCATTTTCACAATATTTATTCTTCCAATCCAGGAGCATGGAATATTTTTCCATTTCTTTGTGTCTTCCTCAATTTCTTTCATGAGTACTTTATAGTTTTCTGAGTATAGATTCTTAGTCTCTTTGGTTAGGTTTATTCCTAGGTATCTTATACTTTTGGGTGCAATTGTAAATGGGATTGACTCCTTAATTTCTCTTTCTTCTGTCTTGTTGTTGGTGTAGAGAAATGCAACTGATTTCTGTGCATTGATTTTATATCCTGACACTTTACTGAATTCCTGTACAAGTTCTAGCAGTTTTGGAGTGGAGTCTTTTGGGTTTTCCACATATAGTATCATATCATCTGCGAAGAGTGATAGTTTGACTTCTTCTTTGCCGACTTGGATGCCTTTAATTTCCTTTTGTTGTATGATTGCTGAGGCTAGGACTTCCAGTACTATGTTGAATAGCAGTGGTGATAACGGACATCCCTGCCGTGTTCCTGAGCTTAGCGGAAAAGCTTTCAGTTTTTCTCCATTGAGAATGATATTTGCGGTGGGTTTTTCATAGATGGTTTTGATAATATTGAGGTATGTGCCCTCTATCCCTACACTTTGAAGAGTTTTGATCAGGAAGGGATGCTGTACTTTGTCAAATGCTTTTTCAGCATCTATGGAGAGTGTCATATGGTTCTTGTTCTTTGTTTTATTAATGTGTTGTATCACATTGATTGATTTGCGGATGTTGAACCAACCTTGCAGCCCTGGAATAAATCCCACTTGGTTGTGGTGAATAATCCTTTTAATGTACTGTTGAATCCTATTGGCTAGTATTTTGGCGAGAATTTTTGCATCTGTGTTCATCAAGGATATTGGTCTGTAGTTCTCTTTTTTGATGGGATCCTTGTCTGGTTTTGGGATCAAGGTGATGCTGGCCTCATAAAATGAGTTTGGAAGTTTTCCTTCCATTTCTATTTTTTGGAACAGTTTCAGGAGAATAGGAATTAGTTCTTCTTTAAATGTTTGGTAGAATTCCCCCGGGAAGCCGTCTGGCCCTGGGCTTTTGTTTGTTTGGAGATTTTTGATGACTGTTTCAATCTCCTTACTGCTTATGGGTCTGTTCAGGCTTTCTATTTCTTCCCGGTTCAGTTGTGGTAGTTTATATGTCTCTAGGAATGCATCCATTTCTTCCAGATTGTCAAATTTGCTGGCGTAGACTTGCTCATAGTATGTTCTTATAATTGTCTGTATTTCTTTGGTGTTAGTTGTGATCACTCCTCTTTCATTCATGATTTTATTTATTTGGGTCCTTTCTCTTTTCTTTTTGATAAGTCTGGCCAGGGGTTTATCAATCTTATTAATTCTTTCAAAGAACCAGCTCCTAGTTTCATTGATTTGTTCTATTGTTTTTTTGGTTTCTATTTCATTGATTTCTGCTCTGATCTTTATGATTTCTCTTCTTCTGCTGGGTTTAGGGTTTCTTTCTTGTTCTTTCTCCAGCTCCTTTAGGTGTAGGGTTAGGTTGTGTACCTGAGACCTTTCTTGTTTCTTGAGAAAGGCTTGTACCGCTATATATTTTCCTCTCAGGACTGCCTTTGTTGTGCCCCACAGATTTTGAACCGTTGTGTTTTCATTATCATTTGTTTCCATGAATTTTTTCAATTCTTCTTTAATTTCCTGATTGACCCATTCATTCTTTAGAAGGATGCTGTTTAGTCTCCATGTATTTGGGTTCTTTCCAAATTTCCTCTTGTGATTGAGTTCTAGCTTTAGAGCATTGTGGTCTGAAAATATGCAGGGAATGATCCCAATCTTTTGATACCGGTTGAGACTTGATTTAGGACCAAGAATGTGATCTATTCTGGAGAATGTTCCATGTGCACTAGAGAAGAATGTGTATTCTGTTGCTTTGGGATGAAATGTTCTGAATATATCTGTTATGTCCATCTGGTCCAGTGTGTTCTTTAAGGCCTTTATTTCCTTTTTGATATTTTGCTTGGATGATCTGTCCATTTCAGTGAGGGGAGTGTTAAAGTCCCTTCTATTATTGTATTATTGTCGATGTGTTTCTTTGATTTTGTTATTAATTGGTTTATATAGTTGGCTGCTCCCACGTTAGGGGCATACATATTTAAAATTGTTAGATCTTCTTGTTGGACAGTTCCTTTGAGTATGATATAGTGTCCTTCCTCATCTCTTATTATAGTCTTTGGCTTAAAATCTAATTGATCTGATATAAGGATTGCCACTCCTGCTTTCTTCTGATGTCCATTAGCATGGTAAATTCTTTTCCACCCCCTCATTTTAAATCTGGAGGTGTCTTCGGGTTTAAGATGAGTTTCTTGTAGGCTACATATAGATGGGTTTTGTTTTTTTATCCATTCTGATACCCTGTGTCTTTTGATTGGGGCATTTAGCCCATTAACATTCAGGGTAACTATTGAGAGATATGAGTTTAGTGCCATTGTATTGCCTGTAAGGTGACTGTTATTGTATATTGTCTCTGTTTCTTTCTGATCTACTACTTTTAGGGTCTCTCTTTGCTTAGAGGACCCCTTTCAATATTTCCTGTAGAGCTGGTTTGGTGTTTGCAAATTCTTTCAGTTTTTGTTTGTCCCGGAAGCTTTTAATCTCTCCTTCTATTTTCAATGAAAGCCTAGCTGGATATAGTATTCTTGGCTGCATGTTTTTCTCGTTTAGTGATCTGAATATATCATGCCAGCTCTTTCTGGCCTGCCAGGTCTCTGTGGATAAGTCTGCTGCCAATCTAATATTTTTACCATTCTATGTTACAGACTTCTTTTCCCAGGCTGCTTTCAGGATCTTCTCTTTGTCACTAAGACTTGTAAATTTTACTATTAGGTGACGGGGTGTGGACCTATTCTTATTGATTTTGAGGGGGGTTCTCTGAACCTCCTGGATTTTGATGCTTGTTCCCTTTGCCGTATTGGGGAAATTCTCTCCAATAATTCTCTCCAATATACCTTCTGCTCCCCTCTCTGTTTCCTCTTGTTCTGGAATCCCAATTATTCTAATGTTGTTTCGTCTTATGGTGTCACTTATCTCTCAAATTCTCCCCTCTTGGTCCAGTAGCTGTTTGTCCCTCTTTTCCTCAGCTTCTTTATTCTCTGTCATTTGGTCTTCTATATCGCTAATTCGCTCTTCTGCCTCATTTATCTAGCAGTGAAAGCCTCCATTTTTTATTGCACCTCGTTAATAGCTTTTTTAATTTCAACTTGGTTAGATTTTAGTTCTTTTATTTCTCCAGAAAGGGCTTTTATATCTCCCAAGAGGGTTTCTCTAATACCTCCATGCCTTTTTCAAGCCCGGCTAGAACCTTGAGAATCGTCATTCTGAACTCTAGATCTGACATATTACCAATGTCTGTATTGATTAGGTCCCTAGCCTTTGGTACTGCCTCTTGTTCTTTTTTTTATGGTGAATTTTTCCGCCTTGTCATTTTGTCCAGATAAGAGCATATGAAGGAGCAAGTAAAATACTAAAAGGGTGGCAACAACCCCAGGAAAATATGCTTTAGCCAAATCAGAAGAGATCCCAAATCGTGAAGGGGGAGAAAGGGGATAAAAAGTGGTTCAGAAAGAAAAAAAAAAAAAGCAATTAAAAAAAGAAAACCAATAAAGAGAAAATATAAAAAGGAAAAAAATATATATATACATTAGATAAACTAGTTAAGAAACGTTAAAAAAGAAAAGGGTAAAAGTTAAAAAAATTTAGCAGAAGCAGAAAAAAATTGAAAAAGAAAAAAAAAATTAAATTAACTGCAAGGCTAAAGAATCATGGGGAGAAAGCCGTGAGTTCCGTGCTTTGCTTTCTCGTCCTCTGGAATTCCGCTGCTCTCCTTGGTATTGAAACTACACCCCTTGGTAGGTGAACTTGGTCCCGGCTGGGTTTCTTGTTAATCTTCTGGGGGAGGGGCCTGTGTAGTGATTCTCAAGCGTCTTTGCCCCAGGCGGTGTTGCACCGCCCTTACCCGGGGCCGGGCTGAGTAATCCGCTCGGGTTCGTTTTCCGGAGCTTTTGTTCCCTTAGTGCTTTCCGTAGAGTCCGGAGGGCGGGAATGAAGATGGCGGCCTCCCAGTCTCCAGCCCAGAGGAGCCGAGAGCCCGGAGCCTCACTCCTCAGTGCGCCCTCAGAGAACAGCACCCAATGACTCCCGTCACCCTGCCTCTGGCCGCGCTCTGAGCTGACCGAGCCTGCGACCAGTTCAAGGTAACCCCGAGTTGAGAGCTCAGTCCTCACCTCCATCTCTGTAGCCGGCTTCCCCTTTCTAATACCTGCGAGCTCTGCGACACTCAGACACCCCCGATCCTTCTGTGACCCTGTGGGACCTGAGGCCACGCTGACCCTGCGTGGGCTTCACCCCGGTTGAGCCTCTGTAGTGATGTCCCTCAGCGGAACAGAGTTTTAAAAGTCCCGATTTTGTGCTCCGTCGGTCCGCCACTTGCCGGGAGCCGGCCCCTCCCCCCGCAGTCTATCTTCCCGTGGCTTTGGATTCACTTCTCCGCCAGTCCTACCTTTCAGAAAGTGGTTGATTTTCTGTTTCTAGAATTGCTGTTCTTCTTCTCTTCGATCTCCCATTGGATTTGTAGGTGTTTGCAATCTTTAGCTAAGCTATCTAGCTGATCTCCCGCTACCTGAAGTAGTCTCAGCCTGCTACTTCTCTGCCATCTTGACTCCTCCCCCTCTTCTTTTTTTTTAAGGTTTTATTTATTTATTTGACAGACAGAGATACAAGTAGGCAGAGAGGCAGGCAGAGAGAGAGGAGGAAGCCGACTCACCACTGAGCAGGGAGCCCGATGCGGGGCTCGTTCCCAGGATCCAGGGACCATGACCCGAACTGAAGGCAGAGGCTTTAACCCACGGAGCCACCCAGGTGCCCCACCAACATGATTTCTGAAGTGGTTGCTTCTATCTACCTTCATACAGCAGTGGTGAGGGACCTTACTATTCTATATCCTTACCAACACTTGGTTAAGCTTCATCTATTCTGCCAATCTAATGCGTATGTGATAGGAGACCATAATTCACTTCAAATTTCATCAGTTACAATTTTTTAAATCTGCCTTGTTATTGCTCTGATTGGATCATTTCTGTTTTTCTTTCTTCAGGTTCACCATTGCATTCCTGTCATTCTGCTACTAAGTTCCCTTGTTCTGGGTGATTGTATTTTCACTTCTGAACCTTCTGTTTGGTCCTTCTTTACATCTTCTATTTCTTGGCTGTGATTTTCTAATTTTTCATCTGCATTTTAAGAATGCAGTTGTAATAAAGTTGTTAAGAATTCCAGTTGTAATAAAGAGAAATTAAGGGAATCCGAATGATATGTATATAGAATCTTGAATTTTGATTGCCTCATAAAAGGCAAATGACTAACTTCGGGTATATCAGTGCCCTTGGGGTGGGAGGGGAGACACAACATTTTTTTCATGGTGCTTGTCTCAAAAGCAGAAAGAACAGCAGAGCGAGCCTACTGGGTGACCCTTTCTTAATCTTTGTCTAGAAAAAGCCTGTTTTCTTGAGGGTATTTTTAGGTCTGTGCTAGTTGTGAACTTCTGTAGCCCTTGGGCTGAGATATATAGCCACCAAGTAAAAAGCCCACAGAACTCATCACTGGGTTGAGACACAAGTTCTAAGTTCACTAGACAATCTGCCTTGTTTTCTCCACTTTTCCAGTCTTGTGTTGGGCCATTTATGGGTTTTTGTCCAGGACTTTTGTTGTTATTAGTAGGAGAAGTGAAATGAAATGTTTTTCCTCCATCTTGCCTTGCTCGTCATTCACTTTTTTTTTTTAAGATGTTATTTATTTATTTGGCAGAGAGAGAGAGAGAGATCACAAGTAGACAGAGAGGCAGGCAGAGAGAGAGGGGGAAGCAGGTTCCCTGCTGAGCAGAGAGCCTGATGTGGGGCTCGATCCCAGGACCCTGAGATCATGACCTGAGCCTAAGGCAGAGGCTTAACCCACTGGGCCACTCAGGTGCCCTTCATCATTCAGTTTTTATGTGCTATTTCAACATATAAATTTATCCATCTTATCTCTAGAGCAAAACACTTTTTTCTACCTACAATCTGTATTAATCTTCCCCAATTTCTTTAGACAATCACAATTCAAAGAAAGAGTTGGTAATGGTTCTAAATCAAAAAGCTATGGAAGGCTCTGTTGCTTTAATCACCATTCTGATCTTATCTGTTAAATGGCTTAAATTAGAATCCAGAAATTTCTCTATTCTAGTCTCTCAAACTAAATAGCCATTGAAATGACAGGCTGCATACTTGTGGCAAAGGACCTCCTGGTGAAGTGTTATTTAGCATGCCACTCCTCATACCCCAAGAGCCAAGTATAAATTTATTTAGGTCATATTCACAATCTGAGCTGTTATTCACTTTATAGGTAAACTGAAAGGTGGTGATAATGTTTTGTCACTAGTGATGGATAATCTTATTGTAAATAAAAGAAACTGAAAAAAAAAGTATGAATATTTTGTTGTAGAATATTGAGCATTTGTCCCTAAATCATATTTGTATTCCCTGTAGCCATAGAGTTAATTCTACAGAAAGCTGCTATTTCACTTTTCCAAAAACCAAGAGATGCAAGTTCTTTGCTCTCCAGGAGATTACAACTTTAAGTGTGTGATAAGTTTTATTTTAGTTTCGGGACTGAATGTCATTTAAATATTTTTGATACCAATAGATGATTATAACATCTTGGGAGACTATCTATAAAATGATAAGCAATATTGGGGCATTAAAGATGAATTCTCTTATGATTCATTTCCAGTTGTAATAAAGAGAAATTAAGGGAATCCGAATGATATGTATATAGAATCTTGAATTTTGATTGCCTCATAAAAGGCAAATGACTAACTTCGGGTATATCAAAATTTTGCTATGATTTTAGATTCCAACAAGCCCAACAAATGTGCATTAACTTGTTTTGCTTCTGAATGTTCACTTTCGCCGTGATCGTATAGTGGTTAGTACTCTGCATTATGAATGTTCACTTTCACATGGCTTTATAATAGAGCTTGAACGGGACAAGGAGCTGGAGAACAGATTAAAATGTTTGTGGTTTATAATCTCTAAGATTCAGGGTGGTATATCTAATAATAGACCAGCAATCTTATGTAAATACATAAAATAAGACCTGAGGCAAACCTCCTCCAAAAGCTTTATTACACACACATGAATAGAGAAGTTTAAAAACATACTGAGGGGCCCCTGGAGTGCTCAGTCAGTTAAGCATCCAACTCTGGATTTCAGCTTAGGTGGTGATCTCAGGGTCATGGAATCAAACCTCTCGTCAGGCTCTGCGCTCAGAGCAAGTCTGCTTGGGATTCTCTCTCTCCCTCTGCCCTTCCTCCTGCTCACACACACACTCTCTCACTCTCTAAAATAAGTAAGTAGGGGCGCCTGGGTGGCTCAGTCATTAGCCATCTGCATTTCCACTCAGGTCATGATACTAGGGTCCTGGGATCAAGTCCCACATTGGGCTCCCTGCTCAGCAGGAAGCCCACTTCTCCCTCTTCCACTCCCCCTGCCTGTGTTCCCTCTCTTGCTGTGTGTCTCTCTCTCTCTGTCTGTCAAATAAATAATTAAATAAATAAATAGATAAATCTTTTTAAAAAATTAAGTAAATAAATTAAATAAAATAGGTAAGTAAAATCTTTTTAAAAAAACTAAATAAATAAAAACAGAAGCATATTCAAATCCTAAAAATAGCATAGGAACTCTGAACAGTATGTTCTAATTTCATCTATATGTTTTTCTCTCATAAATACACTTTGTAGCAAGTAGACTTTGGAGGGCAAAGGATCGTTGATTTAGTTAGGGCTACCATGTGTGTTTTGTAGACTGCATCCTGTACGAGACTGCCCAGTCCAGTCCAGTACACGTGTAGGTGGTGTTAAATTGCAGCCAACCTTTCTGGCCTAAATGGAGAGATTTGTTGGGCTGAGTCTGCTTGAAGCATTGATCTATCTCTAATTCCCAAAGCCTGGTAGAGACGAAGGATGACTCTGGGTTTAGGGTCTAGCCTGGAAAAATTTCGTGCACTAGGTTAAATTACACATCTCTATCTTCACTATTGTAACACTCCCTCAACCCTGTGTACATTTGCACATGTAAGTCCACACACTTAGCTTTGTTTTTCTCTTTGAGATTTTGAGGTTATTTCATAGAATTTCTGAAATCCTTTGCAATGATTATTTAAGTTCTATCAAATATTCAGCCTGAGAAATTACATTCTCATGTCTACATGATCAAGTGGTTCTTTGATTTCTAGCTTAAGCTATAATTGCCACCCATATTTTAGTTACAGTTAGGTTAGACTTTTATGAGACTGACGCGCTACTTACGCACTAACGAAGCACCTTAGGTTAGGCTTTTAATTAAGGTTAGAATAAAACCCAGTTTCTTCTGCATAACAGTAATGGGAAGAACACTGCACTGGAAGTTAGGAATTATGGGTCAGTGCTGACTTTGGTATAGTGTGACATTGGTCCAGTAGTTTAGTTAGTGGGACATCAACTTATTGTTGCTGTTTCTGAATCTATATAATGGGAACATTTTACTGAAAATAAGAGTTTAGAGGCAGAATTGAGAACTGGACTAACTTTTGTGTTTTTCTTTGTTTTTTTTTTTTGTTTGTTTGTTTTTTTTTCTTTGGTCCCTGTGTTAAGCTGTTCTGTTCTTGTCTCTTCTGACCTTGTGCTGAACTATACTGGGATTAAGCAAAACAACTTAAATACATTCCCCAGGGAAATATTTATTCTTGGCAGACTATAAACCAACCAAAATAACCCACCTGTCAAGACTAACAGCTTATTCTGTAATATATACTTTTCTGTGCCTAAAGTTCAAAGGCTTTGTGTCATAAACTCTGCCCAACCCAACCAGTACTCTGGCTTGCAAGACGCACCTTAAAATCACTTAGCCTGGACCTTGGACCCTATAAATATCCTTTCTCGCCATCCCCTTTGCAGAGAGTTCTTTTTTTTTTTTTTAAGATTTTTATTTATTTGACACAGAGAGGGAGATCATAAGCAGGCAGAGAGAGAGGGGAAGCAGGCTCTCTGCCAAGCAGAGAGCCCCACTTGGGGGTTGATCCCAAGACCCTGAGATCACGACCCGAGATGAAGGCACAGGCTTAACCCACTGAGCCACCCAGTGGCTCAGTGCTTTGCAGAGATTTTTAAGACTGTCAAGGTCGTATGCTCCCTTATGGAAGCAAACCTAATGGCTAAGATTTTAGGTTAGCTTTTCTTAGCTTTGCTGGTTCAACAGGTTTTTCTAGTGATTTTTGGGGGAAGTTGATGATGGATTATTGACAGAGCATACTTTGAGAACTAATAATAGATCATCGGCCCTTCTGACACTCAGTGTAAGACCTTTGCAATATCATTGCTTAATTTAGTTTGTTGATTTTTTTTCTCCTTTAGGCCTCTGTGTAAGATGCAACATAAAATATTCATATACTCATACCAGCATGCTTCTTAGTGGAAGTGTTGACTCCTTCCAGGCTCCACAGACTATTTTATTTTAAAAAAGAGCTCCTACTAAAAAATACTATGTCTTACTTTTATATCATAATATTTTCTAGAATTACATCTAAACAGGAATTTGGAGACCTTTCAGTAATTTAAAATAAGGTTAGAAAAGTGCTCCTCATCATTATTATGAAGTTTCAGAAGTCGGTTTCCATGAGAATACCGATTTCACAAAACTTTCAGGAAAATGTAAGCAGCAGTAGTTGACATGAGTTGTTTTACCCATGTCTTTTCTAAGTTAGGATGCAAATTAAGTTTATCATCTCTCTTACAGATTAAAGATATACTTGCTAAATTTCACATGATTTAATGACGTTATTTGTTACTGGGAAAAGAAAAACAGACAGGAAAGCCACGTCACAGGAAGGAGAGCGGTGATTACCAGGATGACTCTTGCCAATAGAAAGGCAGGAATCAAGTGGAAATGGGAGCAGGAAATGCAAGTTCAGTGCAAGAGAAACTCTGCTGTCGCTGAAGTCTCATATGGCTAACAGTTGACTCTAAGCTGTTGAGGTTGATGAGGGGGTGTCAGACTGAGTGTGAGAAGTGGAAGCTGGTGCTAGTTTTAGAACTGAAGAAAAAGTCGGATTTAATTCCCCACTGGTTAGGAACGAAATGCCTATTTCTGTGGAGAGAAGGAAAGCCTTCTACAACCTGTTCCTGCTTGGGTGCTCGTGACCTGCTGGAAGGTTCAGGAAGAAGCTGCGTGAATAAATGAACTAGAGAAATGTTTAGCGGGAAGAGGTATAATTGCTTGATAGTTTAGGGCATGCTATAAAAATCTCTGAATTTTAGAGCTGAGGGAGGATTGAGTTCCAGTATTTTGTGACGTAGAAATGCAGTTTCCTGTTGGTGTGCAATTTGGAGGCATGGCTAGTTGACCATAAATATGTTTTCCTCAGAGAACCAGGGAGGTCAGAAGAAATGATTCTGTGTTGTTTTCATGTGGGCTGCTGGCACCCAGACTGTGGGAGATACAGGAACAGCTCTGGGCCAGGACAGCCTCTCCTACTGTGATTTCCTTTGGACGCTAAAGGATACAGCTTTAGTGATGCAGTGATTAGTTTCAGAGAGATATGATTTGCCATATTCTTTTGGATGGTGAAATCTGTGCCTCCAATTTTAGTAAGAGTTTATGAAACATTGGATTATTTTTATTATAGGAGGGAAGATAGGAAAAAGAAATGATTTAATTTTTCATCCAAATGAAGGCCAGGAGAAGTCTGAAGAGAGCTGTTTTTCCAAATTGATGTGGTGATTCATAATTTATTATTGTTCCTGCTACATATGGTCAATTAATCTTGATTATTTACACTCTTATGAAAAAATTATGTTACCCCGAATAGCTCTGAGGCAAGTCACAAAGAGTCTGGCTTCTGGGTTGCCAAGAAAACCAAAGGTAAGGTCATGAAAGCTTGTGTTCACTTGCTCTGATATGCTCACACTATTCCTCTGTGTGAAAAATGATCATATTTAATTTATCAACATAGTGGCTATACAAAATACAACCCCTGCATTGATTTGCTAGTTATAGAGCTAAAAAAAAAAAAAAAAAAAGCCAAAAAGAAACTGTTGACCACTTTTATTAGCAAGTTATTTCCTTGCTTCTAGAAGCCAGATTAAAGAATTAAGCCAGCTAAATACATAGAATGTTTACATCTCACTGCTATTACTTGTATATATTTTTTAATGGCCCATACATTCTATCCATGCACTATGGTAATATGTCTGTGTGAGAGCAGCAAGCTATAGGCATGAAACTCCCAGTGGCTCAAAAGGCTCACAGATTTCGAAGCTCAAGTAGTTTCGCAAGAAAAAAAAAAAAAATTCCTGGGAGTAGGGAGTGCTGCAATCTTGTTCTCACTCTGCTGGTAACTTGCCACATGATCTTGGGCTTCCCTTTTTCCTATTGCAAAAAATTAATTAGATCCCTTCTAAGGCTTCTTTCAGCTCAGTGTACACAGTCATAGCTGCAAACATGTGTTTACTGTCAGTATTGGGTCAGCTAATAGGGCTGCTCCTTCGGATGGGATGACTTTCCCCCCGATTTGGAGAGTTTCTGCTCGGCCTCATGGGAGTAGCTGTCCTTTCGGGACAAAGGAGCCTCAATCTGGTCTCAAAGTAGAATTTATTAATATGAATAGGTAATAAAACATAGGACATGTAGACACCTCCCCAAACACCAGCCACCCCTCCTGCAGCTGTCTCCAGCGTCTGGCAGCCTTCAATGTACCATGCGTCCCGGTCTCCATGGCTCTTAAGTCCCCAGTGGCTATGGCGGCTGGTCCGGGTCCAGCTCCTGCAAATGCAGAGTGCATGTCCACTTCCCGCGGGGAGAGCCGCTGCTCCTGCCGCCCCGTGAGCTGTGCTCAGTCCCCAGGGCTGCAGAGGGGCATCGGATAAGGACAGCTGCTGTGCCCGATGTGCAGGAGAGCCTGTTCCTGATGTAAATACAGCAACGTGTACAGATCTGCAGTTTTTGTGTATGTGTGTCAGTGCTGGTTTTGTTTGACTTTGTTTTTTCTTTCTGTACAACCCTGACCCATTTGCTACACTCCTTTTTTTTTTCCCTATAAAATAAATGAATTATAATAAAAGTTGTCGACTTTAAAAAAAAATAAGACATGGGTTTAAATATATACAGTCGATCCTTATTATTCATAGATTCTGTATTTGCCAATGTGTCCACTCACTAAATTTACTCCTAAGCCCAAAATCAATATGGTGCTTTTGCCATCATTCATGGATATGGGCAGAGCGGTGAAAAACACACGTCTCCTGCAGTGTGTCCCTGCCAGAGTCAAATGAGGGATTCTTTGCCTTCTTTTTTCCAGCTCTAACCCCATAAACAAGTGCCCTATCCATGACCTGCAGAGTGCTGTGCTTTTCTCATTTTTGTGCTTTTGGTTGGTAATTTTACTTTAAATTTTAAAATGGCTCCCAACCCAGGCATAGTACTGGGGTACTTACTACCTAGTGTCCTAAACTCAAGAAGCTTGTAATGTGCCTTATGGAAAAAATGCAGGTGTTGGATAAGCTTTGTTCAAGCATGAGTTAACTCATTTTTCACAGTGACTTTATGGAACATAACTACCATGGATAACAAGAATTGTTTATATAGAGAAAGGGGACAGTTACAGGCACCAAAGCACTGGTGTGTGTGTGTGTGTGTGTGTGTGTGTGTGTGTGTAAAGGAGGTCCCTAACTTGCTGAAAACTTCCCTCCAGGTGTTTGGGCCAGCCTGCATATATAGAGAGGAAGTCATCAAGAAATGTCATGTACAGGACCTATGTCATGACACCCAAATGCGATTTGATCTCTCTCCTCTTCCTGATTCTGAATTAATATCATTATTTAGCTTCAGTATATGGAATATGTAATGTAAGCTGACTTTAAATGCCATGATGTGCAATCATAGGTAATGGTCTTCATAATGTCTGAATGGATGCTGAATGGCACTAGAAAGCATGTATAACATGTTAATTGATACTGAATAATGTATAGCTGACAGTCTATGAATAATTTTCTTGATTTTTCATTATGAAAAAATTTTCCATGACACCACTAGAAGAGTCTGAACACCTGTTTATACCTTTGGTATATATTTATATCCATGATCTGAGATTAGAATTGGTATCTAATTGCCTAATTGAGTTTTTTTGATCTAAGATTCAAAAAGGTTAAGAAGGTTTGGGCAATTATCAAAGTTATTATTTGAGTTCTGAATATCACAAAGCTTTACTAGCCATGGCAGAGTTTGGGATCAGGATTGGGAATTTGCAACCCAGGCATCCTTCTGCTTGTCCTCTATCCTTTCAGTAGTATAAGCTGTCTGCCAGAATGCATAAGTTGAGGAGAAACCCAGCCTGGAGCGTGTAGGATGTAGCTGTTGGGTTAGAAACCATGCTTTTAGAATGGCTTGAAATTCTGTTAATTTTTCATCCTGTGTGTTCCTGGGAACTGATTCATGCTAAGAGGGAATTTAAGAGAAATGAGGAAAATGAGAGAAAGTATAAACAATGACTAAGGAAGCCAGAAGGATATGGAAGTCCCAAGCCCAAGTGTAGGCTTATACGTTCAATTCATTGATTTATGTAGTAAAGTTAAGCAGCCCCCTCCCCAAGACTTTTCCATGAAAGACACAGTGGAAATAACCATTCTTTGTCTTGTTTTACCACCACACCAACTCATTATTAATGAACTCTCAAAAGCTCTTATGCATAATGCAGGACTGAGCAAGGTATCCCCTTGCCATGCAGTTGGGATACTAACTGCCCCGTACAGTCCTTCTGAACTAGCCACTCAGTACTAGTCAAACAGAATGACCTTACTTCATGTGTAGAAAGGCATCAGTAATTACCATTCCCACCTCCATTTCTGTCCTCATTCAAATTATGATAAAATAAATGCACTCTCATGTTCAACTGACAAATTGAAATCTCAATTCTCACTAAACACCTTGAGAAACTAAATATTTTCCATAAAATATTTTTATTTTGAATTCTTAGGGCAAAAATATTTTTTTAAAAAAAGGATTCAACATCTCAACTGCAGATACTGCATTTTTGGCACCTGCAGATGTAGAACTAGGAGGAAGCAAGTGAAGTCCTTGCTTCTGGTGCAACATTTAAGTAGATGACCGCCCCTCTCCCCCCCAACAACAACAACAACAACAAAAAAACCTTTCAACATTCCAGATAAATTAATTTAATACAATATCTTAAAAAATTAAAATTATTGCAAAAATCTAATATGAACAAAGTATTTTAAAATGAAAGACAAAATCACTAGGAATATTAATTAATTCACCCATTCATTCCAAAAATATGTCTGAAATGCTAACTAGGGGAAGGAAACATTTTATGTGCTGGGAACGCAGCAGCAAACAAGAATGGCCAGCTCCCTGTGGTCAGATAAGATAATATAAGGGGTCTGAGAAGTCTCCCCTTCCCCTTTTAAAAACACTGTGTACCAATTAGGTAAAAGTCAGTTTCAGAACTAGTGCTATTTGTAAGGCTTGTAACAAAGGCAAAAATCTGGAAAGGAGAAATAAGAGGATTGTGAGTATTGTCTTTCATTTAAGAAGAAAAAAAATGGAGTCTGGACAAAGGACCAGGGGACTGGCTGCCACAGATTTGAATAAGAGAGTTGCTGAAGTGCTAGGAAGAAGTTCAAGCTTCAAAGACAATAAACCAATTTCTTTCTTCATTGTTTGGACAACTAGTGAGTACCTGTCACTGCCAAAATTTTGCTAGGCCTTGGTATACAGTGTGGAGGAAGATGGGCAAGAGTTGATAGAACACACATTTCAGTCATCACTGGGGAGAGGTTAACCTTGCTTTGCAGTGACTTTTCCCAAGATCATGACCAAAAGAAAGACTTTCTGTGCAAGTTGAAAACTGAGTGGAATATTTATGGAATAAGAAATTAATGCTTCCTTTCTTTTCTCCCAATTTCTATCTACCTGAATAATAGAGCCCCTTGCTGGGGCAGGGGGGCGGGGGGGTGGGGGGTAGGGGGGGCGGGGTGTGTGGTTCTCAGATCACCAGCACAGATACTACAGGGGGTGCTTTTTAAAATGCAGAATCTCATAGCCTACCCACACCTACCAAGTCGGAATTTACATTTTAACAAGATCCCCAGGTGGTCCATCTGCACGTTAAAGTTGAAGAAGTAGTGGTTTAAAAATAATAAGTGAATTTGGGGGGCACCTAGGTGACTCATTTAAGCCTGGGATTCTTGGTTTCAGCTCAGGTCATGATCTTAGGATCCTAAGATCAAGCCCCACGTCAGGCTCTGTGCTCAGTGTAGAGTCTGCTTGGGATTCTCTCCCCCTCCCTCACCTTCTCCCTCTGCTCCTCTCCTGACTTGCAAGCTCTCTCTCTCGAATAAATAAGTAAATAAATAAATAAAGTGAATTTTTAATGGCAAATATTTTACCCATAATTTCATCTTCTTAAAATAGATCAGTTTGTTTTTTCTACTTTTTAAATTCCTGCCTATATCCACATATACTTTTTATATAGACTTTGCCAGAGTTCATAGAATTTTATTTTCTCAAATGTATTTACTGATAATATTCCAAAATCTTTTTAATTACCATTTTTATTGGTTGCATGACATTTCCTCACATTTGTATACATGATGTACTCTGTCTGAATTTAAAAATAGCCCTCAATCTTTAATAGTAAAGGACTGATTATTTTAGCTAGTGTGGCAATAGTCAGCTCTTACGGACTGAAAGTTTGTGTCCCCCTCAAAATTCATGTATTGAAATCTAATCCCCAATCTGATAGTGTTCAGAGGGAGGATCCTTTAACATATAATCAGGTTTAGAAGAAGTTACTAGGATGGCATTTCCATGATGGGATTAGTGCCCTTATAAAAAGAGTGAGAGACCAGAACTCTCCCTTTATCTCCATTATGTTAGGATACAGTAAGAAGGAGGAGGCTTGCAGACCACGAAGGGGGCCTCACCACAACCTGCCCATCCTGGCACCCTAATCTTGGACTTCCAGCCTCCATAACTGTGAGAAATAAATGTCTGCTGTCAGAGTCACCCCGATTGTGGGATTCTGTTACAGCAGCTTGAACGGATAAGACCCCAACATAACGTGTGTACGTTCTTGGTTGCTTTGCATTTATTGTCACATGTAAGATTATGTATCAGTGGATACAATCAGGAGTGAATTACTGTTCAGTTTCTCCAGATTTGTTCCAATATGTCCCCTCTCCAGCATTACATAACTTGGTGTCCATTTCGCCATGATATCCCTGGCATTATGTTTTTTTAAAGTACATAGGTATAATCTAATGTCAAAATTATGAAATTGTTTACTCCTTCACTAAAGTACATTTGTATTTTATAAGTTGATGATTTCAATTTGAAATACAGATCAACTTCTTAAAAGATGTTTTAGCTAAAATGAATCTAGAGATGGAACCCAAGAATACAGATCAAACATTTAAAATGGAAAAACTGAAAACACAGATTTTAAATGAAATCCTTCACTAATTAGGTCACTCCTCTTGTTTTTTTTTTACCAGTAGCACATATGGCTAGGTCATAGGCAGGAAGTATGTCAGCTCTGTAGCACAAATGATCAATCTGTAAATCGGGGAGGGTGATCATCATTAGCTGATATTAGGATTGGATGGGAAATACAGTGTAACCTATGTTTAACAGACTCTGGTGACATTAACATGTATGTTTGTGGTAAGTGATGATCTTTGGAATTTTTTCACAGGAGAGTTTTGTTTTACTTCCATGAGACAAAGCTGTATTTAGAAAGATAATCAAGCCCTAGTTTTGCAAGTTTCTATCTGTGGGATATTGGATGGTTTATTTTACTTCCTCAAACTTTGGTTCCCTCCTCTATTTTGGAACTAAAACGATGATAGTACTGCACAAGGGTGTTATGATATCGTGTAAATAATATGGGCTTTTGAACACAATAATTGTTCAAATGTTAGTTCTTTCCTGCTATTTGTATAAATTGCCCAGAAGCCCTCCAATTTCTACTTTCTGGCTCTGGAAAAGGCCATTAAGAATTTCAAAAAAGCCAGGATTGATTATTTTTGTCCTTCATGTATACCAGAGACAGGAAACACACACTTTTCTAGAACAATTTAGGCTACTTCGGCTTTGAATGGAGGTTAACTTTGATGATCAACCACATTCTTGCTGCCTGACCCTAAAGAAAACGCATCTAGGCATAGATCAGACACGTGCAGAACTCATAGCCTGGCCCTGAGAGTTTATTTCTGTCAGTGGAGCTTGGTCAGAAGACAATATCCCAACAGGCATGGCAGTTGACCTAACGATGTGGTTACCAGTTCACTAAGTTCCTTTTCAATGGACACATTTTTTTCAAGTATGACATAAAAATATTAAGTAAATACCACTAGAAAACATAACAAAATACCACACATCCACTCTTAAGTAACTAGAAAACTGGGATTATCGTTAAATTTTGCTTTCTTTTATTAGTAACTGAATTATATGACATTTTAAGAGCAAATAATTGCACTGTCATCTGCAAAGCCAGTTGAGTTACAAGATACAAAAATCTTGCCATTC
The DNA here is from genome assembly GCF_902655055.1 of Lutra lutra. Lineage (NCBI taxonomy): Eukaryota > Metazoa > Chordata > Mammalia > Carnivora > Mustelidae > Lutra > Lutra lutra. The sequence continues at coordinate 15,653,213 of NC_062289.1, forward strand.
AGCCATGAGAAAAGTAATTCTCAATGTACCATGAGTCTTTTCTCTCATATGTGTGTTTTTTACCCATCCCCCACTGACTGATATGAATTACTAGCTTCACTGGATTAAAATATGGGAATTCTCATTCTTTTCAGTGGATTATGATTCATATTTCCATTTGTCATGTTTCTGCCTTTGCAGCAGGGGGAGGGGGCAAACTGTTGACATTCATAGATTGCAATCTTTGATTCTGCTTGAAGATGATGACTTTTCTAAAAAACATAGGGTAATGTAGAGATGTACAGCTACTGTTAAAATGGTTTATGTCTTAATAATTTTAAATACAAGAGAATCAAACAATGTGATAAGCACATAACATCTTTTTAGTCATCTGGCATTCTATTAAAGTATACTCTATATAAATGTATAATTCAATAAGGAAATTCATAAAACATTTGTAAAATCATTTTTGTGTCAAATTAAATTTAGAAAGTTATAAATTTTTTTATATTTCTGTGGTCTGAGATCAAGAAGAAACTATGACATGGTAAAAGCCAAAATACTTTAAGATGCCAGGGGTTTTAATGGTTATGTGCACCAGGGCTGTTCAAATAAACACAAAGAATACTGTACTGTCAGGTCTCTAAACAAAAGTGCAGATAGATTGTTTAACTATCTCACTACAAAGCACCTTAAAAAAATTCCCCAATGTTTAATTTGTTTTAATATTATAAAAATCAATAAAGACTCACCTTAGGGAGAAAGGTAGTGGCAATAAATACTTAGTGTTTTAAATGATCTTAGGACACCGAAATTAAACATAATCCAAAGAAATTCAGTAATTTGGTGTTTTATAACATATATCCTATTTTAATAAATTTCATTGTTACAACTGAAGCTTTCAAAGCATAAGAGAAGGGAAACTCTCACTTATAGGACACTGGGACTTGTATCTTCCCTTGAGTCAAATGGGAACATTTTAAGCTTAGGTGGGCTCTTTAGGGTATAGACGATGCATTATTTGCTATTGCAAATAGTGTATTGAGTTAACTATAAAAGAAATGAAAAAAAATACTCTAAAATATTAGTCTCTTGATGTGCAGGTCAGGAGTAGAAATGGATAAAAATCTCAGGGAGTAGAAAGGCTACACAAAGACAGAATGTATGACATTCAGTTCCATCTCTACTTTCACATAAACCAAAGAGTCATTTTTTTAAAAAGAAATTGTATATTGTATGCCAATTGGAAAACAGAATTGGAGTTTCACGTGGCATCTTAGAAATATATCAGTCCCTGTCCTGGAAATGCATGATATCTGAGTAGCTAGTTGCTTTCAGTGAGATTGTATTTGAAAACACTTCAGTGTAGGTAGGTTTTTCATAATACATTTGCTGAAGAACTCTGGAATATTAACACTTGGCTTTGAGTCCTCTTTGTAAAAGACTGAGGCAAAACCAACAGAACTAAAAGGAAAAAAGACTAGTTCACAATAATAATTGAAGATTTCAAAACCCATCTCTCAGAAATTGATAGAACAAATAGCCATAAAATCAGTAAAAACATAGAAAACCTTAAAATACTATCAGTAAAATTAATATGTGTGGTATTTATATAATATACAACCCATCAATAATAGAATCACAGTCTTTTCAGCTGTATGCGTTACATTCATCAAGAAATACCGCACTTTCCCCACCAACTTTTGGACAGTTTTGCTTTGTGCAGACAGTAAAGGCTTACCTTACAGCTGAAGTTACTGCAAAATTTGCATTGTTTCATTTATTATGGACTGAATTATAGGGCATTTGAATAGCAAACGGTAGGTATACCGCCACCTAGAGGCGGCAGAGAGGCAGTGTCAGCACAGGCTCTCCTTAACGCTCTGCCTTGGCAGTGGGGTTGTGTGCACAGGACACTCACAGGGACAAACAACAGGACAGAGGAAGCGCACAGGGTGCCTGGGGGAGGGTGTGGAGGAACACGTGCTATAGTGAGTGGTGCGGAACCAGCAAGACCAAAGCCGAGGCTCATCCACTTCTAGTAACACATGTCCGCAAAATTTTCATTCCCGATGACACACATTCAGCTGTTTTAAGGACCATCACGTTCAAATGATTATTTACAGCTGCAGGCAGGAGGCAAGACAGAAGTAAGTGTCTAATTACAGCAACTTGATTTGAGGCTTTTGTTTATTAAAGGTCAACACAGAAGCCAACTTCAGTAGCACAGCTGGTGAAAAACTTATAAGATCAGCACCACCCTCATACCAACCCCCCCAAAAAAGGCATTGCAAGAAAAGAAAACTGCAGACCATAGCTCTCGTAAATATTGACTCAACAGCTTCAACAAAATATTAGCAAATATTAAATATGACAATATATTAAATGGACGATGCATCATTTCAGTTCAACATGTACAAAAGTCAAGCCATGTAACTCAGCAGATCAGCAGCTCCACAGACTAAAGAAGAGAAACGTGGTCTTTGCAATCAACAAAGAAAAAGCACTTGAAAAATTTCACATCCATTGGTGAAAAAATTTTTCTCACTGACTAGAAAATCAGGAAAACTCTTTAATCTGATAAAAAGTCATCTGTAACAGTTATAGCTGATAGCGTACTTAATGATAGTAGACTAAATGTTTCCCCCCAGTATTTGGGAACAAGAAAAGGATGTGCAATGTCACCACTCCTTCAAATATCGCTCTAAGATCTAGATAGTGCAATAGGGCAAGAAAAATAAAAGTCATACAGATTGGGAAGGAAGAAATATGACTGTCTCTGTTTATAGATGACCTGATTACCTATGTAGAAAAATCATATAAATCTGCAACAGCAACAAAAAAGTCACTATAGTAAAGGAGGTTAGGAGGGTTACAGAATAAAAGATCAATATACAAAATTTAATTGTATTTGCATATACTAGCAATGAACAATTAAAAAACTGAAATTAATAGATTAGTTCAGTTTAAATTTACATGCAAAATTTTTAAATTTTGAAATTTATATTGCAAAAACTACCAACATTTATTAATGAAAGAAGACTAAAATAAATAGAGAGAAATATGTTCATGGATTAGAAGATGCAATATTGTAAAGGTGTAATTTATTTTTTCTAATTGGTCTATAGAATCAATGCGTTCCTAACAGAAATCCTAGGAGGAGTTTTTGGTTTTGTTTTGTAGAAATCGATATGCTTACTCTAAAATTTATACTGGAACTTGCAGGAACCAGAAGAGCTAAAATGATTCTGAAAAAGAAAATAGATGTAGACCTCACATTTCCTCATTTTAAGACTTACTACATATCTAACGTATTTAAGATGTGATACTTGCAGAAGGATAGACCTATATATCAAGGAATAAAAATAGAGATTCCAAAAATCGACACCACACATATGGCCAAATGAGTTTTGAGAAATATGCAAAGGCAATTCAGTGGAGAAAAGATGACCTTTTTAACAAGTAGTGGTCTAACAATTTGACGTTCATATACAAAATAATGAATATCAATCCACACATTGCATCAGATGCTAAAATTAATTCAAAATGGATCATAACTCTAAATGGAAAACCTAAAACTCTATACTTACCAGTGAAAAAAAACATAAGATCTTTTTGGTCTGGGATACACTGAATTTCCTTGGATACAACACTGAACACATAATCTTTATAGAAAATCTTTTTAGATAGTTTTTGTTGAACAGAAATGGCCAAAATCAAAAGGAAGCAAAGAACTTAGGTCCTCAAGTCCCAGTAACAAATGTACATGAGCTAGAACTCTAAGAATATGGCCATTGTTACCCAAGTTCATGTTTTTCCCAAAGACTCGCATTCTCTCAAGGGACACCACCAACTGAAATACAGCATTGCTAAACCTCCTGTGGCTTTTTAAAGACCAGATACTATCTGCACATCAGCTATTTTAATAAATACTGCCCTCTGATGCACTGCCTCTTTTTTCAGAGTTAGCGTTCACTCGTCCTTGTATTTCACCTCATACTTCAGCTCCACCAGATGGCTCCACTGACCAACTCTGTCTCATCCTCAGTACTGCCACGCTTTGGACTGAATTGTAGCTCTCCCAAAATTCATATATTCAAGACTTTAAACCCTGTACCGCATGATATAACTAAATAGAAGATAGGTCTTCACAGATCTACAGTTAGGGTCTCTCCTACTTAAGTTAAAACAAAGCCAGGAACTTTATAAACCTTAGATCATTCCATTCCCATTCCTCCATTCCATTCCCATTCCCATTCCATTCCTAGTTTATTAGAAAAATAAGACCAATAGAAACTTAATAAATGATCTGAGAACACACAAGATTCCACTGAAGGATAAATGAATCCATCTGAAGTAGGAGTTAGCAAACTTTTTCTATAAAGGACCGGATAGTAATTACTTTAGGCTTTGGGATCACACAGTTTTTGTCACAACTACTCAACTGTGCCCTCAGAGTGTAAAAGCAGCCAGGGACGGTGAGTAAAGGAATGGATGTGGATGTGTTCCAATAAAACTTTATATATAAAAACAGATAGTAGAATGGATTTGGTGGTGGTTTGTCAAGCCCTGATATAAAGTCTTGTCTCTTAAATCTATACCACACATCTTGACAAAACCATTTACAATTGAAACACAATCTTTATTCCTCTTTTTAAAGCTTGTACAAGAATTCCAATTAAGAACTATCTGTCTGTGTATTTTTAACACATGATGATGTATCCCTCACTGTGATGGTTTCATTAGTATACAATCCATGCCTAGTTGAATGTAAATGAAGTGCTTACTTCATGGTAATTTAAAATGCTCTGTTGTATCATGAGCAGTTATTAAAAGCCTCATTGACGTGATTGCTTATTTTGTTTTAAAATTTATTATCAAGATGCAAGTTGGCAGGTCTTACCCATTCTTTTTCTAAATACCAAACAATGCTATGGCATAGAAGAAAATGTCAACTAGAATATTTTCTTTGGGACTTATATGATGAAAACTGGCACAACAATATTAATACAATAGATTATGTATTCAATCAATAATATACATCATCTACTAGAAACCAGAAAGCTGCTGCATGATCCCAACCTATGGTACTTAATATTTTCAGTAGAGTTAAGAGAATACTCCTCTTAATATCTCTATTACATTGTTTTTCACCTTGCATATGATTTTTTTTTTTTTTTTTGCCTGAAGATTTTGATGGAGAATGTGATTGTCTTTGTATGGGAAAGAGGATTCTAGAAACTTCAGAACAATTTCCTTCACTGAATACCTTTGGCAAATACATTTATGTGGGCTTCATTAGGGAACACATATTATACAGTTATCTCATCTAAATAAATACTTTTAACCTGTTTTGCATTTAAAAGTCATATGGGGTTTATTTTTATTTCGAAAGTATGGTTCTTATGGCCATATGTGGATATTGTGATTCAGCTGATCTGAGGTGAAGCCAGGAATCTGCATTTTAAGTCAATAATCCAAATCTGCATTTTAAAGTCAGACAAGTTACCTAATGATCACAATTTAGGAGAAATCACCTAACTTCTTAGATCAGTTTGAATTATCAGATAGCTGGGTTTACACATGATATGAAATTCAAGAGAACTAAGATATAATGACATTGTATAATGGCATCCTAGAATGCTGGAGGAATTTCTGTGGATTACAGCAAGGATGAGGGTGGATTGGAGACTCTTAGTGGACTTGGTCCATGTTCGGATGGTCTTAAAGTAGAGCAGTAGGATCAGAGAGAAACAGTATAGAAGGAGGACTTATTCCCACAAAGGATATGGGGTTTTACCCCATCTCATAATGTAGGAAAATTATATTCTGGTCAAGAAAACCTGGTTTTTTGTTTTGGGGTGACGAAAATGTTTTGGAAATAGAAGTGCCACCGAATTGTTCACTTGACAATGGTCACTTTAGGGTACCTGCGTGGCCTAGTTGGTTGAACATTTGGCTCTTGGTTTCAGCTCAGTTGTGATTTTGTGGGTCATGATCTCATGGGTCATGAGTTCGAGCTCCCTCGATGGGCTCCATGCTCAGCCAAGAGTCTCCTCAAAAGAGTCACTCCCACTACCCCTTCCCGCTTGCACACACACTCTCTCTGTAAAATAAATAAATAAACCTTGAAATGGTTTCATGTATGTATTGTGTTGTATGTATTGTGAATTTCATCCCCCAAAATTTAACTTCTCCAGGAAATAATTGAACTTAAATTATAATTCTAATCATGATAATCTCTAAGAGAAAGTGTAAAGAACCCCAATATCACACACATATTTATGTGGAAAAAAATATTCTTTCAGATGTTGAAAGTAGAGCTTACTACTCTCTCATCTTATGGAAGCTAAAAGGCTCTCGATACCACAGACACACGTGTGGGCACCGTGATTTTCTTAGTTTCAAGATGCAAATACTTGGAGAAGACAGGTGCCTATGTGCTGTGATGTTAAGAATACCAGAGTTGTTCTTTTCCCTATCGCACTGTTTCTTTCACAGATAAAATTTGCTGATTATTTCACCCAGTTCCTTACTAATAATCAAAGGCTTTCATGACTTAAGAAGAAAATAATATATAATGTCAAATGTCCTAAATTCACAGCAAAGTGAAATGACAAACAGAAGTACTTATTTTCCTAAAAATAAAATAAATACTAGAGGAAAAAATAGCTTAGTCATCTGTAATAAGGTTGGGGAAAAGGACCAAACTTGCAAAATAATCATAAAAAGGAAGTTGGGATCCTTGTGGATTTGCTTAGTATTTGCTGACTTAAAGCTAACTCTGCAAAACACTTCAGGAAATGCTGTGCAAATGGAGACATTGACAAACCAAACAAGTGACATAATAATGTAAGTAAAACAAGAGCCACATTATTGGATCATCACATGTTAATCCAAATTCAAAATTAGCACCAGCATGTCATGTCCAGGGATCTCCTGAGACCATTCATCTTGGTGATTTATATAATGAATTATCTAGTGTGAGAGTTTAGATCCACTTTTGCATATAGGCTATAGATTTCCTATTTTCCCTGAGACTAATAAAAAATATCTATTTATCTGTGATTATATGGCGAATTCTTTTAAGAAATGAATGAGAAAACCAATGAGAAAAAATGAGAAAAACCATTGAGAGCAAAATCAAAACTGTTTACTCTCAATAACGTTTTCCATGGTTCCATTCAAATACTTATCTGTAAAAGCTACAAAATAAGGGACTAGATTAGGAAGTTAATTCTTTTTAAACATTGAATAGTAATCATTTATAATATTTTTCTGGAATAGTTCCATATTTTTATTTATTTTTTTATTTTTTAAAGATTTCATTTATTTATTTGACAGAGAGAGAGAGAGATCACCGGTAGGCAGAGAGGCAGGCAGAGAGAGAAGGGGAAGCAGGCTTCCGGCTGAGCAGAGAGCCCGACACGGGGCTCGATCCCAGGACCCTGAGATCATGACCTGAGCCGAAGGCAGAGGCTCTAACCCACTGAGCCACCCAGGCGCCCCATGGAATAGTTCCATATTTTTAAAATGGTGAGTAAAGATAAAAACTAAATACAGTTAAAATTTATAAGTATATTTTAGAGTTGTAAGAATATGCTATGGTTGAACTGTAAATGAAATTTTTATTTAAAATTCAAAATGGCTTCTTTTGGAGACAGTATATTAAAGCAATTATTTTGGTTGTTTTACTTGTGCATTGAATGTTTCGCAATTGAGTAGTTACTATAATTATATCATTACAATAATTATGCAATTACTCTCTGTAATTATATCATTTAATTATATAAGTATGCTTACAGGAATTAGTTATATAATTAGAACATGTAATTACATAGTAAAATAGAAAACTATATTTTAAAACACACTAACTTGGATATATTGGCTTATTCCAAACTATAATTTTCAAAATATTAAGGTTGCTCTATCCTGTATAAAATTCCTTAAAATGTTTAAAAACTTATTTTGAAATAGCTATAATTTTTCAGAAAACCCTTATTCCTTTCATCTAGATACTCCATTTAAGTTTTGCTAATTGTCCAATTATGTCTGGTTTTGCAAAATGATCCAATCCAGGATCATGCATGGCACTTCGCTGTTGTGTCTTTTTCAACTTCTTCAGTATGTATGAATGCATGTATGTATGTATGTATGTATGTGTCTATCTATCTATCTGTCTATTGATAGGTCTATTGATCTCTGTATCTATCTGTTAATTTATCTGTGTGTCTATCTATGTATCCATCCACTCATCTATCACCTTTCGACTTCTCAATCTATCCTTCTATGCTTCTATTCAAAACCATGAGTCCACATATGGATCAACACTGGCTGTTCTAATTAAAAACTCATTTCAGGGGCGCCTGGATGGCTCAGTGGGTTAAGCCTCTGCCTTCGGCTCAGGTCATGATCTCAGGGTCCTGGGATCGAGTCCCGCCTCGGGCTCTCTGCTTGGCAGGGAGCCTGCTTCCTCCTCTCTTTCTCTCTGCCTGCCTCTCTGCCTGCTTGGTCTCTCTCTGTCAAATAGATAAATAAAATCTTTAAAAAAAAAAAAACAACAACTCATTTCAGCTTTCCCCCTTTGTTCAATTTGTAAATAACTTCTCAACTTGAGAAACTTTGTTCTCACTATCCTCAATGTATTTACTTATTTGCTCACCTCTAGAACAGTCCCTCAGTCCTTTCTTGGCCTCTATGATTTTATTATGTTGAAGGCTACAGATCGCTTATTCTGTAGAATGACCCTCAGTTTGGGTTTGTCTGATTTTTCCCCACGTTTGATTCAGTCCTTGCACTTTTGGTAGGGATATCCCAGAGTGATTCTCTACTCTTCTTCTTTTGCCCCTTTGGGGATGTAGGGATTTTATTGTATTCCATTACTGTTGATGATAACTTTAAGCAGTTAAATAAGGTAGTGTCTGCCAGCTTCTTTGCTGTAAAATTTATCTTTTTCCATGTGTAATTAATAAGTATGTGGAGATACCTGGCACTATGTAACTATCTCACTCTGTGAGATATCCTGATTTCACCTACTAGTTCATCAAAGTCCACCCAATAAATAGTTCATCAAAGAATCTTCCCTGAAATTTTATTACTATGATGGCTACCAGGTAGTGATTTTTTATAATTATCTCAATCTTTCTACATTAATTATTTACCACTATAAGAAAGAGTTTTATTTTATTCACTCATTCCTTTATCTATTTGTATCAATATGATTTCATAGATTACTAAATATTGCTAAAACTTATTATAATAAAATCCGTCATCATTATTATTTATTCTCATACTCAAATTATCTCAGATTTTGGCAAGTGGGAGTTCATTCAAGCTGACTTCTGTTCTTTTCAACGGATTTCAATCAGTTTTTGAACATTTCCCTACTATTTGCCATAATAACGTGTTTTAGGTACATCTTCTACTTTGCCTACCTAATCCAAAACTCAGTCATCTCCCTAAGGAGCCTTGTTTTCTTCTCATAAAGAATGGTATTTAGAAATGAAGACCTTGATGCTGGGTGTGCTCATTGTTACTGGGGTGTTGCTATTCTCAAACTCTCTCAATAAACAAAGCCAAGAAAAAAAAAATACATACACACAAACACACCCATACATATATAAAAACTCATATAAATATATTTTACATATATACATACTGTACAAATAGAGTATATCAATATGTTACATATTGATAACTGTTAGTTTACAGTGATACTTCCAATTCCAATCTAACACATCAAAGTTTATTATCCCTTCTCCAACTTAAGAATCCTGGCTCGTATTATCTCAATATGTGTACTAATGTACATACATAACCAATCTCTGACCCTCCCTAGGCATTGCCTTGCTCAGTTGCCATTGACCATTCCTGGACTGCCACCCCCTCAGCTGCTTTCTCACATGGGCCCCAACTTCTTCTTGGAAGTCTGTCCCCTTGGCCATCTTTTCCTTCAATTCCAACACTTTAAGTAATCTGTCTGAAGTTTTACATTGTTCTCTTAAATTTCAGCATATAAACTGCCACACTGTACCTTGACTATTGGTATAAATGTCTGTTATCAAATGGGCCATAAACTCCCCTGTTCCTAGCAACTACTATTAGATGTGTAATAAAATTGTAATGTATGTATGTTTTAATTGCATGTATTATTCAGTATGTTTCTACATAACAAGCAATAAAAGGACTTGCAAAATTCCAAGGACTTCTATGACATTTTTATCTTTATCCTGATACTTTGAGCAGATGTAGCAATAATTTAAAATATTCTGATATACCGAGAAAGAATGAATGAAAATGAAAATGGATGACTTTGAGAGTGAAGGGGAAGAAGTACAAAGAAATTAATAGTTATGAATTTATCTGCTTGGAGAGATCAACAAAATATATGACTCTCAGTTGTAGGTGGTATCAATCGAATGGCAAAGTGTTAAAGAACTGGAGAAAAGGTTGTATGCACCCAAATTTATATAATGGACCTGTGATATGAGAAGATGGTACATGTATATAACTCATCCTATCAATGTGTCCAAATATCTCTTTGACATTTTGGAATCAACTGGTATCTAATAAACTTTCTTTTTTATACAAATATATTTATTCCAAGTATCTGTCTGTCATAAAACTTCAAAGTTTCACATTTTCCCCTTTCTTTCTTTTTAACTAGGAAGTCACAAATACAGTAGGAGTCTCTGTCCTTCTTCATCAGTTTTATTCTGCCTTTTTTTTTAAAGATTTTATTTATTTATTTGACAGAGAGAGATCAGAAGTAGACGGAGAGGCAGGCAGAGAGAGAGAGAGAGGGAAGCAGGCACCCTGCTGAGCAGAGAGCCCGATGCGGGACTCGATCCCAGGACCCTGAGATCATGACCTGAGCCGAAGGCAGCGGCTTAATCCACTGAGCCACCCAGGTGCCCTTATTCTGCCTTTTACTAATATATAACTTTGAAACTTGCATTTATTTGAAGTTTCCTAAATTGTTTTAAAGTCTTATTTATATGTTTTTTTAAAATAAGGTATGAAATAGATTAGATATGTTACCTTTACAAAACGCTTTTGATATAGGTCAAACTACCATTATCTCTTTTTTTGCATAACAGGCATTCCCATTTACGTGGTATTTGGATACAGGTATCCATCTGTATAAAACATATGGATTATGTCCTTATAGACAAGCTTTTTATTTTTTTTCCCAAAGAAAGATCAATATACTATAGAGGCAAGAGCACAGGGTCTAGAATCAAACTGAACTGTACTCAATGTCCAGCTCTCACTCATGAAGCTGTATAACCTAGAGAAAGAGACTTAATTTTTTGAACTTCTGTTTCTTTGTGGATAAAAAAGGGGATAGTAACACTTTGTGTCCTGGTTGGGAAGACTTAAGATATTTTATGTGTAGTGACGAGTGTAACAGAAATGCTTAATAAACACTTCTTTTATAACTAAAAATCCTATGATTGGTTGAAATCAAAGTCATTAAGACATGATTTTGGGTAAATAAAAGGTGAGAATAATTAAACAAGTGAAATTCATGCTCACTTTCTCAGGATTCAGAAGAAGAAATGTTATCAACACTAAATTAATTCCATAAAATAGCCTCATCAGTAGTTAGAAACATCAAAAATATTTGTTTTGGCCATTAATGTATACCCTTCAAACAGGCGACTTATATAAAAGTGTTTCCTGACATCTTGGGAAATACCTTTAATAAATTTCATCACGTATCAATTTGTAAATGGGGAAAAATGGTATCCACTTCAGGAAAAATTAAATAGGAAAATATAAGAAATTAAACACTGAATTATAGATTATCCCCCCTAGTGTTTTGTCAATGCAATTATTGAAATTCTTTCCAAATAGTTCTTTTCTAATAATCAGTGATAAATGGATTTGAAATTGTTACAGTTAATGACAGAAACCAAGACATTTTATATAACTACATATAAATTCCACATGTATATATAAACTAACTCCTGGGGCATCCAGAGGCTCTGTTGGTAGAGCATGCAACTCTGGAACTTGGGGTTGTGCGTTCAAGCCCCATGTTGGGTGTAGAGATTATTTAACAATAAATTCTTAAAAATAAATAAATGAACAAATAAACTAACTCCTAATTTATCCAGAAGTAATTTATCTGGTAGGGTAAAGTCTTCAGAATACAGAAAGAGAAAACAAAGTAAACTATGTTTCTGAATAACCCAGAAAGATGTCACAGAGTCCATCATAAAAAACACACACACACACAAAACAAAACAAAAAAACAACTCCTTTGCACTGTCACTAGAGGGTTATTAATGAACCCACTTAATTTTCCCCAACACTTTAGTAATCGAATTTCGCTATCTACAGGAGAATTACATTGCATGTAACTAAGGGAGTGTTCGTAGAAGCTGACTTACTGATGGTCGCAAAAGTTGTAGGTGACTATTTATTACTGATGGAACGAAAAGAAAGTAATTGTTCAAAGTAGCATTGAGATCATTAAAATGCATATTAAGAAACAAATCTGCAACGAATAGTAAAACTTTAAGTTTAACTATATGTGCTTAGCTCTTGTTTTTAGATGTTGGTGTAGTGTGGAAAAGCTGAGATCAGCAAATGTGCCATTTCCCAGGATGTTATAAGTACTTCTTGGCCCGCTTAGGTATTACTTATTTGCTGTTTCTCTTTTCAGTGAGTTTCTAAGCAGCTGTGTTAAAATAATTTTTAATTGAACAATTTCACCCACCTTGACTTTATTTCCTATGTCCTTTATCATTATCTATTGGTAAGGGAAAATGGCTAGATGATCCCCTGGGGACATCAATGACCGCAGCACAGAAGGGACTAAAGAAATAATGACACCCTCATTAAACAAAGATTAATTTTTATGAGTTAATGGAGGAACCTCGATATATCTGGATTTTTACCTTATGTGGAACACCTCCTTTTCTGTGTCTCGGTTTAAATGAAGTCCTGTTACTCATTGCAATACTCAGGCATGTACAGTATTAGAGGAACATCCAAGCAGTCCATACCCATCTTGTTTTTTCAAAGTGCTTTCTGACAATCTGTTCAAACATTCAGTATTTGAAAGTTTTCTTGACCACAGATAGGATAAAATAGAGGAAAATCAACTGTAAATGTGTGTTAGGAATATATGGGGGATCCCCATGAGGTAGACATTAGGGTGGATTTCTCCTGTGTCAGACGAACGCGGTTGAAGCTCTTCTTCAGAGCATTCCTTTCTTTCCGGCTTCCGGGTTAATGTTAGCCACGGGGGAATCGGTGTGATCACCGAAGGCAGGAGAGAATGGGTTCGTGTTAGGAGGGCTCCCAACGCTGGTGTGGGGCAGGCGCTGCTGGAGGTCTTCCCCTCACTACCCCACGCAGTGGTTCACACTCTGGGTGTGGGGCTGCAACTGGCCCAAGGTTCCTCCAGCTCCCCCCAACTTACTCTTTTAGATTCTAGATGTCCTGGCTCAGGTAAATGGTGGTAATTTATCCATCACCCCCAGCATCAAGATTGCAGGCAGCAACAGATTGACGCAGGTTCCAAGGAAATGTCATGATTCCAGATTTTCTCTGTGGGTTTCCGTTTTTCCCTGTGCTACTCCGGCTGGCATCCCTCTTTCCTTCCTGACCCAGCTCTGCTGACTTCGGGCCAAACACTAGATGCAGCAGGGACTATCTTCCCCAGGCCACTTAACCAGTTCCCATGATTGTGCAAGGTCTAGTCCTCATAATAAGTGGCTTATTCTACGTGAATAATAGTGGCTTTGCTTTTCTGACCCAAACTGATGCAAAACTAAAGCAGTATGACCAGGAAAATAAAAACATGATGGTGGCAGAGAACTAACTTGTATTTTTTGTTACTTCTTTTTTTTTTTTTAATTTTATTTTTTATAAACATATATTTTTATCCCCAGGGGTACAGGTCTGCGAATTGCCAGGTTTACACACTTCACAGCACTCACCATAGCACATACCCTCCCCAATATCCATAACCCCACCCCCCTCTCCCAACCCCCCTCCCCCCCATCAACCCTCAGTTTGTTTTGTGAGATTAAGAGTCACTTATGGTTTGTCTCCCTCCCAATCCCATCTTGTTTCATTTACTCTTCTCCTACCCCCTCAACCCCCCATGTTGCATCTCCTCTCCCTCATATCAGGGAGATCATATGATAGTTGTCTTTCTCCGATTGACTTATTTCGCTAAGCATGATACCCTCTAGTTCCATCCACGTCGTCGCAAATGGCAAGATTTCATTTCTTTTGATGGCTGCATAGTATTCCATTGTGTATATATACCACTTCTTCTTTATCCATTCGTCTGTTGATGGACATCTAGGTTCTTTCCATAGTTTGGCTATTGTAGACATTGCTGCTATAAACATTCGGGGGCACGTGCCCCTTCAGATCACTACGTTTGTATCTTTAGGGTAAATACCCAGCAGTGCAATTGCTGGGTCATAGGGTAGTTCTATTTTCAACATTTTGAGGAACCTCCATGCTGTTTTCCAGAGTGGTTGCACCAGCTTGCATTCCCACCAACAGTGTAGGAGGATTCCCCTTTCTCCGCATCCTTGCCAGCATCTGTCATTTCCTGACTTGTTAATTTTAGCCATTCTGACTGGTGTGAGGTGATATCTCATTGTGGTTTTGATTTGTATTTCCCTGATGCCGAGTGATATGGAGCACTTTTTCAAGTGTCTGTTGGCCATCTGGATGTCTTCTTTGCAGAAATGTCTGTTCATGTCCTCTGCCCATTTCTTGATTGGATTATTTGTTCTTTGGGTGTTGAGTTTGCTAAGTTCTTTATAGAGTTTGGACACTAGCCCTTTATCTGATATGTCATTTGCAAATATCTTCTCCCATTCTGTCAGTTGTCTTTTGGTTTTGTTCACTGTTTCCTTTGCTGTGCAAAAGCTTTTGATCTTGATAAAATCCCAATAGTTCATTTTTGCCCTTGCTTCCCTTGCCTTTGGCGATGTTCCTAGGAAGATGTTGCTGCGGCTGAGGTCGAAGAGATTGCTGCCTGTGTTCTCCTCAAGGATTTTGATGGATTCCTTTCTCACATTGAGGTCCTTCATCCATTTTGAGTCTATTTTCGTGTGTGGTGTAAGGAAATGATCCAATTTCATTTTTCTGCATGTGGCTGTCCAATTTTCCCAACACCATTTATTGAAGAGGCTGTCTTTTTTCCATTGGACATTCTTTCCTGCTTTGTCGAAGATGAGTTGACCATAGAGTTGAGGGTCTATTTCTGGGCTCTCTATTCTGTTCCATTGATCTATGTGTCTGTATTTGTGCCAGTACCATGCTGTCTTGATGATGACAGCTTTGTAATAGAGCTTGAAGTCCGGAATTGTGATGCAACCAACTTTGGCTTTCTTTTTCAATATTCCTTTGGCTATTCGAGGTCTTTTCTGGTTCCATATAAATTTTAGGATTCTTTGTTCCATTTCTTTGAAAAAAATGGATGGTACTTTGATAGGAATTGCATTAAATGTGTAGATTGCTTTAGGTAGCATAGGCATTTTCACAATATTTATTCTTCCAATCCAGGAGCATGGAACATTTTTCCATTTCTTTGTGTCTTCCTCAATTTCTTTCATGAGTACTTTATAGTTTTCTGAGTATAGATTCTTAGTCTCTTTGGTTAGGTTTATTCCTAGGTATCTTATAGTTTTGGGTGCAATTGTAAATGGGATGGACTCTTAATTTCTCTTTCTTCTGTCTTGTTGTTAGTGTAGAGAAATGCAACTGATTTCTGTGCATTGATTTTATATCCTGACACTTTACTGAATTCCTGTACAAGTTCTAGCAGTTTTGGAGTGGAGTCTTTTGGGTTTTCCACATAGAGTATCATATCATCTGCGAAGAGTGATAGTTTGACTTCTTCTTTGCCGATTTGGATGCCTTTAATTTCCTTTTGTTGTCTGATTGCCGAGGCTAGGACTTCTAGTACTATGTTGAATAGCAGTGGTGATAACGGACATCCCTGCCGTGTTCCTGACCTTAGCGGAAAAGCTTTCAGTTTTTCTCCATTGAGAATGATATTTGCGGTGGGTTTTTCATAGATGGCTTTGATAATATTGAGGTATGTGCCCTCTATCCCTACACTTTGAAGAGTTTTGATCAGGAAGGGATGCTGTACTTTGTCAAATGCTTTTTCAGCATCTATGGAGAGTATCATATGATTCTTCTTCTTTCTTTTATTAATGTGTTGTATCACATTGATTGATTTGTGGATGTTGAACCAACCTTGCAGCCCTGGAATAAATCCCACTTGGTCGTGGTGAATAATCCTTTTAATGTACTGTTGAATCCTATTGGCTAATATTTTGGTGAGAATTTTTGCATCTGTGTTCATCAAGGATATTGGTCTGTAGTTCTCTTTTTTGATGGGATCCTTGTCTGGTTTTGGGATCAAGGTGATGCTGGCCTCATAAAATGAGTTTGGAAGTTTTCCTTCTATTGCTATTTTTTGGAACAGTTTCAGGAGAATAGGAATTAGTTCTTCTTTAAATGTTTGGTAGAATTCCCCCGGGAAGCCGTCTGGCCCTGGGCTTTTGTTTGTTTGGAGATTTTTGATGACTGTTTCAATCTCCTTACTGGTTATGGGTCTGTTCAGGCTTTCCATTTCTTCCCGGTTCAGTTGTGGTAGTTTATATGTCTCTAGGAATGCATCCATTTCTTCCAGATTGTCAAATTTGTTGGCGTAGAGTTGCTCATAGTATGTTCTTATAATTGTCTGTATTTCTTTGGTGTTCGTTGTGATCTCTCCTCTTTCATTCATGATTTTATTTATTTGGGTCCTTTCTCTTTTCTTTTTGATAAGTCTGGCCAGGGGTTTATCAATCTTATTAATTCTTTCAAAGAACCAGCTCCTAGTTTCGTTGATTTGTTCTATTGTTTTTTTGGTTTCTATTTCATTGATTTCTGCTCTGATCTTTATGATTTCTCTTCTCCTGCTGGGTTTAGGGTTTCTTTCTTGTTCTTTCTCCAGCTCCTTTAGGTGTAGGGTTAGGTTGTGTACCTGAGACCTTTCTTGTTTCTTGAGAAAGGCTTGTACCGCTATATATTTTCCTCTCAGGACTGCCTTTGTTGTGTCCCACAGATTCTGAACCGTTGTGTTTTCATTATCATTTGTTTCCATGAAAAAAAAAGAAAAAAAAAGAAACTATTAAAAAAAGAAAGCTGATAAAATATAAAAAGGAAAAATATATATATATATTTAAAAATATATTTAAAAAACGTTAAAAAAAGAAAATGGTAAAAGTTAAAAATATTTAGCAGAAGAAGAGAAAAAAAATTGAAAAAGAGAAAAAAAAATTAAATTAACTGCAAGGCTAAAGAATCATGGGGAGAAAGCCATGAGTTCCATGCTTTGCTTTCTTCTCCTCTGGAATTCCGCCGCTCTCCTTGGTATTGAAACTGCACTCCTTGGTAGGTGACTTGGTCCTGGCTGGGTTTCTCGTTGATCTTCTGGGGGAGGGGCCTGTTGTAGTGATTCTCAAGCGTCTTTGCCCCAGGCGGAGTTGCACCGCCCTTACCCGGGGCCGGGCTGAGTAATCCGCTCGGGTTTGCTGGGTTTGCTTTTGGGAGCTTTTGTTCCCTGAGCGCTTTCCCTAGAGTTCTGGAGGGCGGGAATGAAGATGGCGGCCTCCCGGTCTCTGGCCCGGAGGAGCTGAGAGCCCGGGGCCCCGCTCCTCAGTGCGCCCTCAGAGAACAGCACCCAATGACTCCCGTCACCCTGGCCTCTGGCCGCGCTCCGAGCTGACCAAGCCTGCGACCGGTTCAAGGTAACCCCGAGTTTAGAGCTCACTCCTCGGCTCTGTCTCTGTAGCTGGCTTCCCCATTCTAATACCGGTAAGCTCTGCGACACTCAGACACCCGATCCTTCTGTGACCCTGTGGGACCTGAGGCTGCACTGACCCCGCCTGGGCTTCACCCCAGTTAAGCTTCTGGAGCGATGTCCCTCAGTGGAACAGACTTTTAAAAGTCCCGATTTTGTGCTCCGTTGCTCCGCCGCTCGCCGGGAGCCGGCCCCTCCCCCCGCGGTCTATCTTCCCGTGGCTTTGGATTCACTTCTCCGCCAGTCCTACCTTGCAGAAAGTGGTTGATTTTCTGTTTCTGGAATTGCTGTTCTTCTTCTCTTCAATCTCCCGTTGGATTTATAGGTGTTTGCAATCTTTAGATAAGCTATTTAGCTGATCTCCCGCTACCTGAAGTAGTCTCAGCCTGCTACTTCTCCGCCCTCTTGACTCCTCTTTTTGTTACTTCTTTAGTGACTAGAACGCTGTCTGGCATATGGTACCTGCTCAAGAAGGACCGTGGAATGACTCGCGACCTCAGTGGGCAGGAGTGGAGAAAGAAAAGAGAAGAGGTATGAGAAAAACAGGAAGGACAGAAAAGTAAACATGTTGAGGACCATATTGACATTGCCCTCGCTGTAGGACAAGGTAAAGCTAATGCCCTTCAGTGTCTAAATCCACACTACGCATTGTTAGCTACTGCTCACACAGGGCTGTTGAGAGCATGCAATGTGGGGAGGGTGAATTGAGATGTTCAGTAAGCAAAAAATACACACTAGGTTTCAAAGCTTAATGGAAAAAACCAAGAATGTCAAATAGTGAATTAATAATTTGAATGTTGATTATAGGTTGAAGTGATAATATTTTGGATACATTGAGCTAAAGTAAATATATTACTTAAGTTATTTTTTCTGGGTGCTTCTTAGTTTTTAATGTGGCTACTAGAAAATTTAAAATTAAGTATTTGGCTGACATTATATTTCTGTTGGTCAGCAGCTTGCCTACGTAGTTCTTTAGCAGAGATTTCAAAAATTGGCCAATTTAGAGCAGCCTCCTTTATTGACAGGTGGCAGTTGGTGTCTTACAAATACGTCTCATGTAATATTTGCGAGAGTTCTTTGGCTTGGCTACTGCTTACTGATAAGGAATCAGATCTACAGTGGGCAGAGGCACTTTGGAAGATACCTATATTGTAACAGAAAAACCCTTTGGAATCATGAACCACGTCTCTTAACAACTTTTACAGCTGGTTTTGCCAGTGAAAGTGGCATTCCTTTTGTATAAAATAAAAGGAATGATTACCATGAGCATTAGGAAGTTTTCGTTTCCATAGTCTAAGTAAAACGATCACTTTCAAACTTGCTTTTGGCTGTAATGATCTATTTCAGTGTCTCTCTAGGAATTCTTGAAATTTTGAATTCTCACCGCCTCCTAAAATCAGAAAAAAAAAATTGTAGAAAAATTGGCCTTTGGCTGCATTCTAAGGGACATGCATTCTCCTATCCTCTCATTCCCCATACGAGACAGTTATTATGTTTGCTGTAATTAAACTTCATTTTCTCTGGTATCCTTTTACTATTCTGTTTGGTCACTCCCTTGGGAAAGGGTACTATCCTCTGGCTCCTTGATATTTCCAGTTTCCCAAATGATCTCTTCACCTCCGGGCTTGCTCCATCTAATCCATTCTCCAAACCACAACCAGTGTGATAATCACAAGCAAATTCTGCACATTAAGTTACTCCTTATGAACTTTTTGTTGGTATACTGTGATCTTCAGGAAAAAGACACATTATTCAGTATTCCTGAACAGGCCCTACATGATTTTGTTACCCGTGGGAGGGTCTGCCTTGTGAGAATTCAGGTCTTGGTCCTTGGATTCCCCAGCAAAAGAATCCCGTGGGGAGCCCTCGAATTATTACTCGAATACAGACAGCCAGAGGGAAAGTAGCAAGCACAAAGCAGTTTATAAAGGCAAAAACGCCCTCTCAGGGTCGGGGAGCAGGCAGGTTCTGGAAGGTGGAAAAAGCCCTTACGTTGTGTTTTGATTGGATATCATTGCATCTCTCTGGGCTGGGGAGGAGCTGTGACCTACAGTGGGGTGGTCGCTAATGGAAGCTGCTTCTGAGCATTAGAGAATCTCCTCCCACAGGTTGGGAGGAGGAGTTTTTGACCCTACAAGGTTTGTAGGGAGAGCCATCATGGCAGATTTTGTCTCCATATGTAGGGGGTGGTAAGGAGGGACTGTACTGCAATGCAAATGCATTATAATGAGTCTAGGGGTTACCCTGGGGCAGAGGGGGAAAAGGAGAGCACATGCTCTGCACCTGTGGCTCTGGATTTTTCAGCCGCAAGGTCTTGGAAGCCACCAGGCCGGGATGTTTGCCCCCAGGCATTTAGTGTGTGACTTAGTTATCACTGTGAGCCTGCAGCTCACGTCTCCACCATTCCTCTTCAAGGACTTGGGACTCTGCCTCTGGGGTGTTCCTTCCCCCGCTCCCCTCTAGCTTCTACCTAACAATTAGACCAGAGTGTTCCTCACAGCCTCCTGTCTTACAACAGCGACAACTTCTGCTAGAGTCTTCTCCAGACATTGTTAACTACTTGTCCCCTCCATCCTGTGCTCTCAGCCCTCAGGCAGGTACCTCACTAATTCTCCTTTATTCTCTGGGCCTCCTCAGACAGCCCCTGAACCCTTCTCCCTCATGTTCTCCCCACTCCTACAGTGACGCTGGAGAAAATATTTGTCACATGTTCATCCCCATAGGATAGTATTTGCATGCAGCGCTATAATCTTCTGCTTGCTTATGTAGATGGTAAGTGCCTTGAAAAACTGGGATCATGATTTATTCCCGAGAATATTTCTTCATAACCACATAGTACCTGCCAGCTGGTTATTATTATTCAATACGTATTTTTAATTCATGGAAATAAAATTCCATCTTGCTCATTCAATAAAATACAAGAAATAACTTACCTCAAAAAATATTTGGAGATTTGTTTATGGTGTTTTCACAGTTTTAAAGTATGTCCTCCTCCTCCCTCTTTCTGATCTTTCATAGTTGAGACATCAGAATGTTTATGTCTTTCAATGTCCACTTCAAGTTTTATCTTCGCAAGAAGATGATAGTACTTTCAAATCATTTTATTTTGTGCTAGAATTACAATTTGTACCTCCTGCTAGCACTTCAGCCCTCATTTCAATTACATAGCCAACTTTTTTTTTTTAAGATTTTATTTATTTATTTGAGAGCAAGCCAAAGAGAGAGAGAGAGAGAGAGCCAGAGAGCACAAGCAGGGGGAGTGACAGAGGTAGAACGAGAAGCAGACTTTCCACCGAGAAGGGAGACTGACTTGGACCTTGATCTCAGGACCCGATCCTGCTGGGATCATGACCTGAGCCGCAGGCAGACACTTAATTGACTGAGCCACCCAGGCACCCCAATGTAGCCAACTTCTGATCACAAAACCTGTGGATGTGGTCTGTGGGAATATACACACACACACGGTTATTATGCATTCATCATTTAGCCCTCATGCTGAGCTCAGGATCTTTCCTAGAATATTTGCTTATAAATTACATGCTGGATTAAAATACATTGGAATACTATTTAGTACTTATACTGACAAACATACAAGCAGAATATTTTCAAATAGAGGTTCTTTTTTGTGTTAATCTGACTGGTAATTATTCAGTGAATTCAACAGTTTTCCTTAACATATATTTGTCAGTGTGTCATAGGGTTTTGGTTAATTTCTGGAGTTCTAAAAAAGTTTATTTTAAAATTTTGCCTAGTGTTCTCATCCCTTTCTTGGAGGAGGAGAGTTTTCCAGGTTCTTCCTTTACCACTCTGGACATGCTGTCTGTATTTCTTTTCAAACAAACTTTGGTATTTCTGCCTTTCAAGTAATTTGCCCATTTTGCATGAAGTTGTTTATAATATGGTCTTATCAATTCTTTGGTATCTGTTAGAATTTGTAGTGATGTCACCTCTTTCAATCCCAATATTGCTGATTTGTGTTTTCTTTCCTGCTTTTTTTTTTCCTGATCAGTCCAACTAGAGGTTTCTTAGTTGAACTGATATTTTCAATGAACAACCTTGTTATTTCATCAATTTTCTCAGTCGTTTTTATGTTTCCTATTTCACTGATTTCCATGGTAATATCTATTGTTTCATTTATTCTACTTACTTTAGGTTTTCTTTCCTCTAGTTTTTTCCATATTAAATTAAGGTAGAAGTAGAGGTTATTGATTTGAAATCTTTCTTCTTTGGAATATAAGCATTTTGTGTTTTGAATTCCTCTCTGACTAATGGGATCCCACAAATTTTGATATGTAGTGTTTCATTTTTGTCCAATTTAAAAGTTTCAAATTTCACTTTTGATTTCTTCTTTGAACCATGGCTTACTTGAAATGTGCTACTTAGCTTACAAATATGTGGTTATTTTCTGCATATCTTTATACATCTGATTTCTAACTTAATTCCATTTGAACACAAACATGCTCTGTATTATATGAATCAACTTAAGTTTACTGAGTCTTGTTTTACAGCCAGAATATGGTCGATCTTTGTAAACATGTCATGTGCACTTGAAAAGAATGTGCATTCTGCTGTCTCTGGGTAGAGTATTTGATAAATGTCAGGACGTGTTACTCGTCAGTACGGTATGGTCTTTATACTAACTGATTTTCTGTCTAATTGTCCTATCAGTTATTGAAAAGGAGGTATTGGAATCTATCGGTTGTCTCTTTTTGAATTTTGTAGTTCTATTATTAGATATATAAATGTTTATCATTGTTATAGTCACCTGGTAAATTTATCCCTTTATAATTACGAAATGACACTTTTTTTAAAGATTTTATTTATTTATTTGACAGACAGAGATCACAAGTTGGCAGAGATCACAAGTTGGCAGAGAGGCAGGCAGAGAGAGAGGAAGGAGAGCAGGCTCCCTGCTTGCTGAGCAGAAAGCCCATGTGGGGCTCGATCCCGGGACCCTGAGACCATGACCTGAGCCAAAGGCAGAGGCTTTAACCCACTGAGCTACCCAGGTGCCCCTGAAATGACACTCTTAATTCCTTTTAATAATTGGCTAAAGTATTTGTTGGCTGGTATTAATACAGTGACTTCAGATTTCTTTTGATTTGTGTTATCATGCTATATCTTTTCCTGTTACTTGACCCTTAATGTATTTATGTTTTCAAATTTAAAGTGGGTTTCTTGAAGAGAGACTATAGTTGGGTCTTGAATTTTTATCCAATCTAAAAATCACTACCTTTTAAATTGGAGTGTTGAGGCGATTTACATTTAATGTGATTATCAGTATGGTTGAGTTTAAATGTACAATTTACTATCTGTTTTATGTCTGTCCTAATTTTCTTTGGTACTTTTTTTTCTTCTTCTGCCTTCTTTTGAATTGAGTGCTAAAAGAAAAAGCTGTCAAACCACAACTCTCTATCTAATGAAAATGTCTTTTAAAAGTGAGGGCAAATTAAAGACATTTTCAAATAATTAAAAGTTGACAGAACTCATCACAGAATTCCATTAAAATAGTAACTGAAGATTTTTCAGAATGAGAGAAAATTATTCCTAAAATACATTTATACCTGCAAGAAGGATTTAAAAGCATCCAAATGTTGAATACATAAGTAAATATACTTTTTTTTTCTTATTTAAACTCTTTGAAGAGAGATAACTGTATCTTTCCTGTCAAATGTATAACACCACATTTTGGGGGTTATAAAGTGTAGATGTAAAATATGTGACATTAGGATTAATAGTTGGATAATAAATGAAATTATATTGTGGCAAAGGTGCTTTTATCTTCTTGGAGAGCAGTAAAATATGAACTCTAAGTCCACTGCAATATAGATGTACACTCTAATCTAAGAGCTGTTATTTAAAATGAGACAAACAAAAACAGATATTTCACAAAGGATAATATAGAAAAGGCCAACAAAAGTGTTGAATATCATTAGATATTAGGAAAATACACATTAAGGTTATAATGAGATAGCCTTTCATGCCCACTAGAAAGGCTTAAAGTTAAAAAAAAAACAACTGACAAGAGGAGTTCATCTTCCAGCTAAGATGGACTAACACAAACCACATAAACCATCCCATGTGAAACAACTAAAACACAAACAAAATACTGAAACAGAGGTATTTCAAGACACTAGACATTGGGTAGCAAAGGACAGAGATCACTGAGAAAAGGGAAATAAAGAAGGGGAGTCCTATGATTGCTAATGCATACTAACCAGAGAAGGTTTCCAGACCTAGACTCAGAGACGGGGAATGTCAGGAGGAGAATGGTAGTCACCTCAGCTGAGAAGATAAGAATGTGGAGAAGCCCAGGTGGCTAAATATATATATTCCTGGGAGATTAAAATAGTGGGAAAGAATATATATTTAAAAAGATAATAGCTAATTATTCTCAAAAATTGATGTTATAAATCTACATACCCAAGGAGTTCAATGTCCCTGAGCACAGGAACATGAGGAAAGTATGCTAAATCACACTGTAATCAAACTGTTTAAGACAATGGCTAGAAAGAGAAGTGTGTGTGTGTGTGTGTGTGTGTGTGTGTGTGTGTGTGTTCTTTTTAATGGCACAAATGTACAGAGAGAAAAGATCAGAACTAAAGCAGACATCCAGTTGGAAGCAGTAGAAGTCAGGAGACAGTGGCACACGGTCTATAAAGTACTAAAGAGAAAGACTGTCACCCTAACATTCTGTACTTAACAAAGATAGCTTTCAAGAATATAAGTGAAATGAAGATTTTAGGCATACAAAAGCTGAAAGACTTCAGCACCAGAAGACATGCACTAGAAACTATAAAGGAAGTTCTTCAAAATAAGAGAGAAATACCAAATGGCAATCTAGATCTGACAAAGGAATGAAAAGCACTGAAAATGCTAACTACAGGAATGAATGCTTCTTAAAATGTTCTCATTTAGATGTTAGATACAAGTGACTTTTTAATTAAAAAAATAGTAACATGTTGTGAAGTTTACACTATATGATGTTTGCTGAACTTCTTGGATCTGTAATTTCATTTCCAAATTTGAGAAATTTGGGGGTAATATTCCTTTCAATCTATTTTTTGGCTCATATGCTCTCTCTTTGGAGACTATAGCATTCGACTCCTTGCTACTATGTCACAGGTCACTTAGCCTCTGTTAAGTTTATTTTTAATATTCATCCTTCTGAGTTTTCAGGATGAATGATTTCTATTATTTTGTTTTCTTAGGTCTTCAGTCTAAGTCCATCTAATAAACATCCTACTTCAGATATTACACATTCCAATTATAAAATTTCCAGTTTTATAGTTCTAACTTACCTGATATAGTTATTTTATATGTTCACATATTACAACCACCCCCTCCTTTAAGACCTTCAAGATATTTATAATCACTCCTTTAAAGTTCCTGAAAGACCTTGAATATATTTATAATCACTCCTTTAACGTTCCTGTCTGTTAATTTTAACGACATGGTCATCTCAAGGGTAGTTTTTATTACCTGACTTTTCTCTTGACATTGCATCACACTTCCCTGTTTCTTCTCATCTCTAGTGTTTTGGACTTTGTTTTGTTTTGTTTTGTTTGTTATATACTGAACAGTTTTAAGTGGTGGCTGAAGGTGAGGGAAATTTAGAATTTGGACTGCGGGGAGGGAGATGAGGCAAGCCTACTCTGATCTGAAGGCTAGCTGTAGCAATGGAGACTAGAGCTAATTTCACTAATTCTTTCACATGAAATCTTTTGTAAAGATTGTGTCAGGCAACCACCATGATGTCTAAGTCACAGTAGAGCATGAAGAAGTCTGGTGGTTTGACTATAGCACCAACCACCAACTTCCAGCCCTACTTATGCCTTCTTGATCTAATCTCAGACTTCAGCTGTGGATACCAGGGACGGGCCGAGGTGTGTGTTCCACCTCCTTGACTGTGTGACAGAGTCTATCCTCAGTTGTGTCCCATGTATCTTCACTAAAGATCTGGGGAGAATTTTATTCAGGCTACACTCATGTGCTGCTCAGATGTACAAGGGATTAATACCCCCAAGGAATATCTCAAATAATTAGATATGGGAAGTATTAGATAACACTCGTGTTTCCCATACTTTGGATAAATAGTTCAGTGAAGGATCTCGTTTGCTTCTTAGGAGGTCCCATGAGAACTAAGTCCCCATTTGTCATTTGCTCTGATATTGAATTTTCCTTCTGACTATCTCACTCTTGGTTCAGTTCTTCTCCTTTAGATAAACTCCTCGGTAAAATCCGGTGCATAAATCCTTGTTTCAGATTGTATTGGTTCTCCAATACGAGAACAAATAACAGAACTACTGAGTTCAGAACATTTTCCCATATAAAAAACAAGATTGAAATAAAACATATTCAAGAGGGTATCATAAACTTAGGAGTAGTTATTTTAATACTGAAAAAGTCTGGCATTTTCGGAGCACAAAAAGAAGTTAATTTCCCATGACAAAGAAATTCTTTTTAAAAAAGATATTATTTATTTATTTGAGAGAGAGAGAGAGAGCAGGCACAGATGAGTGGAGGAAGGAGCAGAGGGAGAAGGACAAACAGACTTTGAAAGGCTTGATCCCACACTGGAGATCATAATGTGAGCTGAAATCAAGAGTCCGGATCTCAACCAACTGGACCACCCAGGTGCCCCTAAAAGAAATTCTTTCGGTTTAACTATTCTCAAGTGCACCATTTATGTAAATTAGTGTGTCTAAATGACTTGTAAACATAATGTTCCCTCAAGTGTTTAATTTATACATTTTCTCTGCGAAGAAAGAATTTATTCATCAAAAGTAAACATTACTGCATTTCATTCAAATAATGATGAATTCTGAAGGGTATGACCAAATTAATGAGACTTTAATGATGTTTTATATGTTTGCTTATGTTCAGGTAATCCCTTCCACATATATTAATGTAAGAATTACTGATCTCAGGCTACTACCTAGCAGAAGATTCAGACCTAATTGATTCCTTTTTGTGTCACCAAGAACATTACCCTCTGCCTACAGGAACATAATAAATTCAAATCAAAATCAATAGCAATAAGTACCATTGCAATGAGAATTCTGATTAGCAAAAACTCCTAGAAATGCTAGATTATGGATCCTTTTATCAAGCAGGAGTCAGGATATCTATGTTATGGTAAAGAAGTACTTTACTTCTAAAAGAAGTATGGTACTTCTTTTAAGCAGAACTGGACGTGGTGTGATTAATAATGATGGAGTACCATGATTCCATGGAAACAGTGCCCTTACCACCATATATAAGACTTCTGACCTAATCAATCTTTTATTGGGAATATATCAGTTTTTCAGAACACCATTTCTGCAGATTATCAGGCAAAGGGAATTCATGATTCAGTGGGAATACATTTTAAATACCCACTAGCTCTGAGTTCATCCTGCTGAGAGTGGGAAGGCCGTTCTTATAAAGACAGGTTAGGTGTAGAATATTTACAAACTGAATAATAAAGTAGATGAATCACCTCAGAACTTAGACTGAACATGCAAATTGTTTCATTCTCTAATCCAGAAAAATCCTCCAAGCATTCTAAAGATAATCCTTCCTCCCTGTTTTTAGTTCTGGATCTACTGCAAGGATTTTCTCGTCCAAAATCATGATGACTCTAACTATGTGCCTTGCCTTTTACTGACTTTCTTCTTGGGTCCCTAACCTTTTCAGCTATTCATAACTGGTTGTCCTTTAGATTAGGTTTATTGTCTAGTGTAGGAAGTAATCGCTATTAAGTATTTCTTTTCATTAATTGAAGAATCTCTTGGTCTTAGAAGGCAAAGAATGACTTAATACTCCTTTTTTAGCTGAGGACATTAGGAGAAGGAAAGGAAAAGTGAGTTGGGGGAGATCAGAGAGGTAGATGAAGCATGACAGACTGTGGACTCTGAGAAACAAACTGTGGGTTTTGGAGGGGAGAAGGTGGGGGGATGGGTGAGCCTGGTGGTGGGTATTGTGGAGGGCACGTATTGCATGGAACACTGGGTATGGTGCATAAACAATGAATCTTGGAACACTGAAAAAATAAAATAAAATTTTAAAAAATTTAAAAAATTATATTCTGAAATTTGTTCATGAATTGTAAATGACACTATATCTGAATAAGATATTATACCCTTACACACATAGAGTAAATTAGTGTATTTGGAAGAAAACCAACCTAGAAATAATTTTGTTAAATATCCTAACAACATCCCCTTATTTTTGATAGTCTTTTATGTGGTTACTTTGTTACTTCTCATCTCAAATTTCTTTCCACAGATTAATATGTACAAAATATAATGCAACTAACAGAAAATGCTCACAGTTGAGAAAACATGCTTCATGACTGATAAATTAGATACCAGATTCCAAAAGAACTAGTCACAATTTTGGGTATAACTAAATTAGGGAATAAAACATAAAATATTTTATTATCTTTTCTTGTGATTTGTATATACTTAAAATGTATTATCTTCTAATTTCCATAAATAATAGTTCTAATGCAAATGGGGAAAGTGGTAAAGATAAATATCTTTGCTTGGTTCTTCAGATAAGAAAACTATGTCTCAGTGACTTCCAAGCATCATTTGTTATTATTCGTGCAGCACAATTTCCCTTAATTGTTAATTACTGATGTTTTCTTATGCAGTGCTTTCAAGCTTTCAATTAATAAAATGCAACTTTAATAAAAATTTAAATAAGTGCAATCGTATTAGTTAAAAGCTTGAAACCATTGAGGAAAATAAAAATAATAAGGAAATTAGACAGTAAATTATTCCAGAAGTCAGAAAGCTTTTGCGTCAACTTGCCATATTTCTGTAATGGATTGTTGTTTGTTTGTCTGTTTGTGGGTTTTTTGCTCTGTTTTCTGGGGGGTTTGTTTGCTTAGTTTGGTTTATTATAGGTCACCAAATCAGCATGCAGCACAATAAGATGGAGAAATAAACGTGTATATTTATGTGATGCACAATTGGTATATCCTAATGGAATACATGCCTATATAGAACTGTACTTTAAAAGATTAGCTTAGCCCCAAGAAAGATTTGGCCTTTGCCCCCAGTTTCTGGGAGGTAACTTCTAGTTCATTAGAATGTCCTGATGAAGAGGTATGTCATTGTTTATCTGCATAGGCCACACCAGATTGCCTATGTTAATAATGTGATTTATGATGGGAACCTTGGGCCGCATGGTTTCAGCTTGACTTCTGAAGGAGCTGGAACTGAGGTCAGTCCTGTGGGCAGTCAGCCATGTCTCTGTGATTAACCTCCACTAAACTCTCTAGACAATAAGGATCAGGTGAGCTTCCCTGGTTGGCAGTACTCCAACCAGTGTGGCATATTGTCACACATCATTGCGAGGAGAAGTAAGCACTGTCCACGTGACCCCACTGAGAGAGGACAATAGGAATCTCCACACCTGGTCTTTGCTAGACCCTGCCCTTATGTACCTTTATGCATTACTGATCTTAATGTGTTTCGTTTTGCTGTAATAAACTGTAACCATGAATATAATAGCTTTGCTGAGTTCTGAATCCTTCTGGTGAATTATTGAACCTGAGGGTGGTTTTAGGAACCTTCCAACATGTAATAACCATAGCTATAGGCATGTATATTATATCTCTTATCATATATTCATGAATGGGGGTATGTAGAAAGGGTATATTTCAATAACCAACTGAGTGAATATCTAATTCCTTCTAAATCCAAATTTCAGAAATAAATAATAGTGTCCTATTTGTTAAAATTTAAGTGTATATAGTTCAATTTATGTATTTTTAAACTTTCACTTAAACATATATGGTCATCTGATTTTTGACAAAAATACACGGCAGAGAAATAAGGAAATGCCAGCATTTTCAATAAATGTCGTTGGATCAGATGGATATGCACATAGAAAATATTATTCTTGATGCCTCCCTCTCACTGCATGCATAAATCAAGTCCGAGTGGACTATGGATATAAATGAGAAAAACAAAATAATAAAGCTTTTAGAAGAAATAGGAGAAAAAATCCTCATTCATGATAGGCAAATATTTCTTAAATAGAAAACAAATGAGAAGGAAATCATTGATAAATTCATCTGTATTAAAATTAAAAGTGTTTTTTAATCTAAAGACAACACATAGGAGTGGTGAAAGGCAAGCCAAAGGAAGGCAAAGATATCTGTAATACATATATTTAACAAAAAATAAATATGAAGAACATATAAAGGACTGTCAATCAATAAGAGAAAAGCAGAAAACCCAACAGAAAAATGTCAAAACACTTGAACTAGCACTTCCAAAGAAAGACCCGAATAACCAGTAAAATAAGAGGTACTTGTTATGGACTGAATTGTGTCCCTTCCAAAAACCCATATGTTGAGGTCCTCACTCCCTATTGTTGACTGTATCTGGAGATCAGGCCTTTGAGGAGGCAATTACATTTAGATGTGGTCCTAAGGTGGGGCCCTAATTCAGTAGGACTGGTGATTTACAAGAAGAGAAAGAGACATGAGGCGTGGGCAAGCACAAAGAAAAGGCCAGGCCCCGTGGAGATACAAAGAGAAGGCAGCTGAATGCAAACCAAGGAGAGAAGACTCAGGGGAAAAAAACAAACTTGCCAGCACACTGATCTTGGATTTCTACTCAATTTACAGATCAACTAATAACAGATGATAATATGTCATTCTCTGCAAACATACTGACACTGGCCAACATAGATTTTTAATGCCAACTTGAAAGGCAGCAAATAGTATCATCTTGATCCTATCTTTTTTATTTACTAAATAACTGACAATTAAAAATTTTTTTATCATAATAGAAGAGCTGCCAGCATAAACAATCCAAGTTCCTGCCCTCATGGAGATTATACTCTGGGGGAGAAATTCAGACAATAAACAAGTAGGTAAGTATGTAAAGAACATGATTTCACACAATGAGAAGACTAAGAAGAAAAAGTTGTTTTAAACAGCAGGGTAATGGAATATGGAATGTGAAGAGTAGGAGCCACCCTGTGGCGGGGAGTGGAGAATAACGTAAGGGTCACAGCTGAATAATAACTGAATATTACTTTCTCGGAAATACTATAGCTTACAAAGATCTAGTAAGAAGAAGCTATCCAAACTAAAACAGCAAACACAAGAGATGGGAGCAACAGTTTGCTGCAGCCTCAAAGAAACCTTAAAGAACTAAATCTCTCCTAAATTATAGGAGATTGAAGACCCATGGCTGAGCTTATCCCTGGGTAAAGAGCAGGTGGAAGAGGACTTCGCCATAGTTGATGGCAAGGTGAAAAGAGCTAAAGTCTGGAAACGTTTTCACATCAAACATGGGAGCTGGTGAGTCATATTAGAATTACAAGCAGCCCAACCCCAGAGCAAGGCTGCAGTCAAACACCAATGTCTTCCTGTGTCTCTTCACCAGAAACGTGGGAGTCATGTATCAACAGCTGCGGCACAGAAGAACTGAGAAGGATTCTCCCTAGGGCACATGCGCTACTCCCCCTTCCCAGTGCAAAGCAGGCACCTTTAGAGAGTGGTAGGAAGAGCAGGAGATCAGATAGAAATCTGCACAAAACGTTCTGGCTTTTGCCTACAAAAACAGTGAAGAAGGGATGTTCTGAAAACACCCTCCCATGCTCCTCAGATTTTCAACAGCCAAACACTGAGAGTTGGACATGCAGATCCATGGGGGCCACCTGAGGGGATCAGGGCTTTTAATCATCAAAGTCCGGAGGTGGGCTGACAGAACTGTGAGAAATTCCACAGAGATGCTCCAGTATTACAGATACCAGAGCCTGAAGGCATCTAAGTAGAACTGAGAGAAATTCTGAGACATTCTGGGTCACCCCAGAGAGTAGGGAGGCCCCTTTGGAAGACTGAAGAACAGACAACAGGATTACAGAGTTCTCTTGAAGGCACAGAAATTAAGGGGATGCACTGGCAAGGAGAGGGAGGTCCCTGGGGACCCAGAAACTTACCAGCCAGGCTGTGAAGTAGGAGGAGATGTCTCTGAGGGTTCAGCTCGGAAGCACAGGCAGATTGCCAAATCCCACCAGTGCTTAGCCCCACACCCTGCTGGTAGGACCGTGTCTTCCAACTCTTGAAATATCTAAAATCAATGGCGAATTGGATCAAATTCCATGTGTAACAGAGCTCAGACCCAGATAAACTACAGAGCAGAGAGATTATTCCTTCTCTCAGCACTCACAGCCCAACAGAAGATTGATGTGCAGAAAGTTTCTATCACTTGATTTATTATCTACATTTTTGTGTCTATGAAAACATTGGCATAGAATCACAAATTAGGACCCATGCACACGAAAAATTAGAAAATGTGGCATACAGACAAAACAAGGAATAATCTACAGAAGGAGACTCAATGGTGGCTCTGTTGTTGCAGTTATGACAGTGATTTTGAACAATTATGGAAAAACAAACAAACAAACAAAAAACCCAAGGAACTATTGAAGAAGGGGCTAAAATCCATGAAGAGATAGTAACTCCAGAAGAAGTGTGGCAACTCTCAAAAGCAAAGAACAATAGAGAAATGGTAGAAATAAAAATATAATATCAAATATCAAAAATTTATCTAGCAGATTAAATAGAAGACTGTTTAGAATCCGTGTACTTCAAGATTGGTCAGTCCAAATGGGAACAGGGGCGCCTGGGTGCCTCAGTTGGTTGACGACCAACTCTTGGTTTTAGCTCAGGTCATGACCTCAAGGTTGTGAAATCCAGCCCCATGTCAGGCTCTGCGCTCACTGTGAAGTCAGCTTGAGATTCTCTCTCTCCCATTGCCCCTCCTCGCTCTCTCCCTCTCTCTCTAAAATAAAATAAAATCTAAAAAAAAAAAGTCTAAATGGAACCACAAAGTGAAGAGTTTAAAAACACAGACAAAAGCATCTGGTATCTGTTGTACAATACTTTTCTGCCCAACATTATCATAATCCATTCCCGGAAGAAGAAAGTTATATAGAAAAAAAAATACATATTAAAAAAAAAAGTGAGAACTTTCGAAAATTGAGACAAAAACGATGCAAAATCCAAAAATCTCAGCAAATTCCAAGCAGAATTAAAAACAGAAGAAAACACAAAACGCCTTTACATAGAGTCAAGCTGCTGGAAACTGAAGACCACGGGTATTAAAATCAGCCAGGAATACAGTACATACAGAGTTCCAGTCCGCTTGTGTAGGACTTGACCTGGGTTTGGTTCCAGGGTTGCTACTGTTTTGTTCAGTGCATTTCCGGTGCTGCTTTCCCTGAGCTGAGAGCAGGGCTGGGTACGCAGGGTTTCCTGCCCCACGCTCTGTGCCCCGCGGTCCCTGCACCTGTATCCAGGCCTCAGAGGACGCTCTGTCCGCACGGTGGGGGCGGGGGGAGCGCTTCCCCGCTGTACCCCCAGCGGGTTCTGCTGTGGCCTCACGCGTTGCTGACCTTGCTCTGCTGAGGTTGTCAGCACGCCTGGACACGTATCCGTGGTTTGTCTCGGGCAGGAGAGTGTTTCCTGCTTCTCCAGCGGTAGCTGGCCCCTATTTGAAATGGATGCAGACTCCCAGGTCCACGATGACATCCTTTCTCTCTCTGGGGTGCAGAAGGTTTGCTCCAGACACAACCGTTCTTTGCCTTTATCTGGAGTGAGAGGGCTTTTGACCCTCCATCAAAACCAGAGGGGATTTTGCTTCTGTTTTTTACTCAGAATTAATTAAGTAATTATTAAATTCAATTATTGATTTAAATTAATTGAAATTATTAAATTAAAAATTAAATATTATTTATTTATTTTTTATTTATTGGACAGACAGAGATCACAAGTAGGCAGAGAGGCAGGCAGAGAGAGAAGGAAGCTGGCTCCCTGCTGAGCAGAGAGCCTGTGGGGGTGGGGGGAGTCGATCCCAGGACCCTGGGATCATGACCTGAGCTGAAGACAGAGGCTTTAACCCACTGAGCCACCCAGGCGCCCCAGAATTAATTAATTTTTAAGAGGGATTGCTTCCTATACCCCCAGAGTTCGGCTTCATGGCCGAGAACCATCAAGGCAGCCTGGCAGGGCTGTGTGTCTGTGCCCTGGCAGCAGCCCCCTCCTCCATCCCTGCACCACCAAAGGGGTCTCTTGTCTCCAGCCACATCCCTGACCTGTCTCGTGAGCACCTGGTGGGGAGCGATGTGGAAGGATGGCACGTGATCATAAAGCACCCCCCTTGGGGCTGGGATTTTCGTTATTCTGACCTGTGGCGAGCCCACATCGGTCCTTCCGTAATGCGTGGCAATTCCAGCCAGTTCTTCCTTACTCGTTTGCATGGCACTCGCATCTTTCTTCTCTTCGCCGGAGTAAAACCGTCCTGTGTCTGTCTCATCTCTCACCGAAGGGGATTCTCTCCCTCTGGAATAGAGTTTACTTGACGTGTGACTTGAAGTCTCTGTTGAGCTCAATGAAAAGTTATGACTTTGTAAATTATCTGGCCTTTTTCTGTCATTGCTAGTTCAGAAATGATTTTCTCTTGAAGCTCTCTGCGTCCTGCACAGAAGCAGAACTCAAGGGTATTGTTATATGTTTACTTATTCTAGAGTAAGAAACAGTCTGTTGAGATGTGATACATTCAGGATGTGTAAATTCCCCTCGTCACTGCTCATCCCCACTGGGTGTTGCTAGATTTTATAACAGAAGGAAAGATGGTCGTGAACTTGGTCTAATATGTATTCGTAGTGGTAAGAGTGAGACTCTCTGTCATTCCCACATATGTGGCCTGAATTAGATGAGCAAACATGTAATTTATTTTGCATTACCAGACAGAAATATTATCTCTTATTATTAAATGCTTGTATTAATGCTTGTTTTTAAAATGATGTGAAATAGTAGAGAACAGAAACAAAGCGAAGAATGCCCCACTCTTTGTTCTGCTTCTACTCATCCTACATCTGGAATTACAACTTTGTCGTTGGATTAACACCCATTACTTCACCCCCACTCCCATGAACATAAACACATATGAATAATCTTTGCCCCTCTGTTTTTGGATTGTGGCAGCCTCTGGGAACGTAAAATGATTGTATTCCTACTGACCATCTCAGAAAGAAGGACCGGTTGCCCAGT
Organism: Lutra lutra; assembly: GCF_902655055.1. Lineage (NCBI taxonomy): Eukaryota > Metazoa > Chordata > Mammalia > Carnivora > Mustelidae > Lutra > Lutra lutra. The sequence goes on from NC_062289.1 coordinate 15,688,096, forward strand.
TTTGTGTTCAGCACAGACATTTCTTTTGTGTAAACTAGATCCAGAATAGTAGGGATAAAAAGCTAAATCCTATCACCACCTCTCTTTCAAGAAAGAACAAAATGTCTGGCTCATGGCAAACCTTTAATAATGACTGAATGAAAACTTCTGATTATGATTGTTAATTGCGATCCACACATCTTGTAATTAATGAATTTCTTCTCCAGCCCCAGATGTTGGCAACAGCTAATTGCCACTCTTAGATTAATGTTCGTTTCCCCTCCATTTCTTAATTGGGTTTTTTTGTTTGTTTGGTTGGTTTTGGGGGTTTTTTTAGTGGAGAATTGGGAGAAGCTGCTTTAGGGACCATTATCTAGATAAATTTTTAACTAAAAATTCTATATATTATTTTGATTTTGGACCTAATTCAAGTGGTTTTTAATTAGCTTTGTGAGCTCCTATCAGCTGTGGCCATATAATCATTTACCTGCTCCTTTTAAAATTAATGTGATAAAAATACTCTTCTTATTTACCTTAAAAGGAACAAATGAGATGACAGGTACAAGAGATGTTGCTCATTCCTGAACTACATATATAATCATTATGTGTCTGATTTTTCATCTCTAACTTATGGACTCTTTGTGGACTGGGTTAGGGCTTGAATTCGTCCTATGCTTGGGGTCTAGCACACAGTAAGTACAATCTAATTGCTGATAAAATAAAGTAACATAATTGTAATGGAAGATTAATCATTATAATAAGTGGAATGTACATAAAATGGCTTGTAACTCATTTTGAGTTTCTTATAAAACTTAATATAGAACCATGCACATAGTGAAAATTCTGTACATGTACAATATTTGTATGTTCATTATATTATAAATTTATAATATATAATTTATAATCTGTATAAATCATATATAAGTGTATGTTATGTATGAATATTTATAAAAATAATAACATTTGTCATTGTGTATTTTATCCTGATACTATAGTTCCTAGGAAAACTTGCTGCAGAATAACTACTTTTTAAACGTTTTGGTTCTTTTTCCTTTTTCTGTTAACATATGTGTAGTAAGTGAGAATTTTGTGCAATTCCTATTCTATTCAGAAAGAATGATATATTCTTCAAAGTTCAGACATTTTTATCATGTTTAACTGGTGAATTCAAATAATACAAAGTATTAATATGCTATGAGTATTATTAAGTAAACCAGATAGTAGTTTAACCTAAACATAAAATAATGCCAGCTTTTGATCGAAAAGTTTTAAAATTCAACTAAGCCAAGGAAGCAAGAGTAAAATAAGTATTTTTTTTCTTATGCTTCTAATAATCCTTCAGGTTTTAACTTATATTTAATATCCTTGGAGAAAATTTAAAGGACATTTGAACAAGCCCAGCCCATTCTTCTAGATATTTTCAAAGTATCCCATTACCCTGATAGTAAAATTACTGGTTCTTCTCCTTTCCTTGTTAAAGTAAGTTTTCTAGAGGAAATGACCATTTTGGTTTTACTCATCTTTGGTTTTTCAGCCCTTTGAATAGTGTCTGAAACACAGTAGGCCAGCTCAGTACATCAATTTAACAAATATTTCTTGATTTTAAATGTAACTAAATTTGCATTTCCCCTTATAAATAGCACCCATATTATGATGCTGTTTTATTCTGATACCAAAAAATTATCATCCTTGATTCCAAGGTCATGCTGCTAAAGCTAATTTCTTGTAATGGACTTCTTTTCACCTTAGCCTGTCAACAAGGAAAGAATTCACTGATGTCAAAGACTTTAAGTATTCCAGTGCCTTGACAAATATGTTTATTACTAGAAAATTGCCATACTTTTATTTTTTTATTTCAAGTTTTTATTTAAATTCTAGTTAGTTGAGACATATGGTAAAATTGGTTTCAGGTATAGAATTTAGTGATTCATCACTTACATACAACACCCAGTGTTCATCCGGACAACAGCCCTCCTTAATGCCCCTCCCCCAATCAACTCATCGTCCACCCACCTTCCTCCATCAACCCTCCGTCTGTTCTCTGTAATTCAAAGACTCTTATGGTTCGCTTCCCTCTCTTTCTTTCTCTTTGCTCCTTTCTCCTATGTTATTTTGTCTTGTTTTCTTAAACACCTCATATGAGTGAAATCATCCTTTTTTTTAATTTTATTTATTTATTTATTTTAAAACATATAATATATTTTTATCCCCAGGGGTACAGGTCTGTGAATCGACAGGCTTACACATTTCACAGCACTCACCATAGCACATACCCTCCCCAATGTCCATAACCCCACCCCCCCTCTCCCAACCCCCCTCCCCCCATCAACCCTCAGTTTGTTTTGTGAGATTAAGAGTCACTATGTTTTGTCTCCCTCCCAATCCCATCTTGTTTCATTACTCTTCTTCTACCCCCTTAACCCCCCATGTTGCATCTTCTCTCCCTCATATCAGGGAGATCATATGATAGTTGTCTTTCTCTGACAGACTTATTTCGCTAAGCATGATACCCTCTAGTTCCATCCACGTCGTCGCAAATGGCAAGATTTCATTTCTTTTGATGGCTGCATAGTATTCCATTGTGTATATATACCACTTCTTCTTTATCCATTCATCTGTGGATGGACATCTAGGTTCTTTCCATAGTTTGGCTATTTTAGACATTGCTGCTATAAACATTCGGGTGCACGTGCCCCTTCGGATCACTACGTTTGTATCTTTAGGGTAAATACCCAGCAGTGCAATTGCTGGGTCATAGGGTAGTTCTATTTTCAACATTTTGAGGAACCTCCATGCTGTTTTCCAGAGTGGTTGCACCAGCTTGCATTCCCACCAACAGTGTAGGAGGGTTGCCCTTTCTCCGCATCCTTGCCAGCATCTGTCATTTCCTGACTTGTTAATTTTAGCCATTCTGACTGGTGTGAGGTGATATCTCACTGTGGTTTTGATTTGTATTTCCCTGATGCCGAGTGATATGGAGAACTTTTTCATGTGTCTGTTGGCCATCTGGATGTCTTCTTTGCAGAAATGTCTGTTCATGTCTTCTGCCCATTTCTTGACTGGATTATTGGTTCTTTGGGTGTTGAGTTTGCTAAGTTCTTTATACATTTTGGACACTAGCCCTTTATCTGATATGTCTTTTGCAAATATCTTCTCCCATTCTGTCAGTTGTCTTTTGGTTTTGTTAACTGTTTCCTTTGCTGTGCAAAAGCTTTTGATCTTGATAAAATCCCAATAGTTCACTTTTGCCCTTGCTTCCCTTGCCTTTGGCGATGTTCCTAGGAAGATGTTGCTGCGGCTAAGGTCGAAGAGGTTGCTGCCTGTGTTCTCCTCAAGGATTTTGATGGATTCCTTTCTCATATTGAGGTCCTTCATCCATTTTGAGTCTATTTTCGTGTGTGGTGTAAGGAAATGATCCAATTTCATTTTCTGCATGTGGCTGTCCAATTTTCCCAACACCATTTATTGAAGAGGCTGTCTTTGTTCCATTGGTCATTTTTTCCTGCTTTGTCAAAGATGAGTTGACCATAGAGTTGAGGGTCTATTTCTGGGCTCTCTATTCTGTTCCATTGATCTATATGTCTGTTTTTGTGCCAGTACCATGCTGTCTTGATGATGACAGCTTTGTAATAGAGCTTGAAGTCCGGAATTGTGATGCCAGCAACTTTGGCTTTCTTTTTCAATATTCTTTGGCTATTCGAGGTCTTTTCTGGTTCCATATAAATTTTAGGATTCTTTGTTCCATTTCTTTGAAAAAAATGGATGGTACTTTGATAGGAATTGCATTAAATGTGTAGATTGCTTTAGGTAGCATAGGCATTTTCACAATATTTATTCTTCCGATCCAGGAGCATGGAATATTTTTCCATTTCTTTGTGTCTTCCTCAATTTCTTTCATGAGTACTTTATAGTTTTCTGTGTATAGATTCTTAGTCTCTTTGGTTAGGTTTATTCCTAGGTATCTTATAGTTTTGGGTGCAATTGTAAATGGGATGGACTCCTTAATTTCTCTTTCTTCTGTCTTGTTGTTGGTGTAGAGAAATGCAACTGATTTCTGTGCATTGATTTTATATCCTGACACTTTACTGAATTCCTGTACAAGTTCTAGAAGTTTTGGAGTGGAGTCTTTTGGGTTTTCCACATATAGTATCATATCATCTGCGAAGAGTGATAGTTTGACTTCTTCTTTGCCGATATGGATGCCTTTAATTTCCTTTTGTTGTCTGATTGCTGAGGCTAGGACTTCTAGTACTATGTTGAATACAGTGGTGATAACAGACATCCCTGCCGTGATCCTGAGCTTAGCGGAAAAGCTTTCAGTTTTTCTCCATTAAGAATGATATTTGCGGTGGGTTTTTCATAGATGGCTTTGATAATATTGAGGTATGTGCCCTCTATCCCTACACTTTGAAGAGTTTTGATCAGGAAGGGATGCTGTACTTTGTCAAATGCTTTTTCAGCATCTATGGAGAGTGTCATATGGTTCTTGTTCTTTCTTTTATTAATGTGTTGTATCACATTGATTGATTTGCGGATGTTGAAACAAACTTGCAGCCCTGGAATAAATCCCACTTGGTCGTGGTGAGTAATCCTTTTAATGTACTGTTGAATCCTATTGGCTAGTATTTTGGCGAGAATTTTTGCATCTGTGTTCATCAAGGATATTGGTCTGTAGTTCTCTTTTTTGATGGGATCCTTGTCTGGTTTTGGGATCAAGGTGATGCTGGCCTCATAAAATGCTTTGGAAGTTTTCCTTCCATTTCTATTTTTTGGAACAGTTTCAGGAGAATAGGAATTAGTTCTTCTTTAAATGTTTTGTAGAATTCCCCCGGGAAGCCATCTGGCCCTGGGCTTTTGTTTGTTTGGAGATTTTTGATGACTGTTTCAATCTCCTTACTGCTTATGGGTCTGTTCAGGCTTTCTATTTCTTCCCGGTTCAGTTGTGGTAGTTTATATGTCTCTAGGAATGCATCCATTTCTTCCAGATTGTCAAATTTGTTGGCGTAGAGTTGCTCATAGTATGTTCTTATAATTGTCTGTATTTCTTTGGTGTTCGTTGTGATCTCTCCTCTTTCATTCATGATTTTATTTATTTGGGTCCTTTCTCTTTTCTTTTTGATAAGTCTGGCCAGGGGTTTATCAATCTTATTAATTCTTTCAAAGAACCAGCTCCTAGTTTCGTTGATTTGTTCTGTTGTTTTTTTGGTTTCTATTTCATTGATTTCTGCTCTGATCTTTATGATTTCTCTTCTCCTGCTGGGTTTAGGGTTTCTTTCTTGTTCTTCCTCCAGCTCCTTTAGATGTAGGGTTAGGTTGTGTACCTGAGACCTTTCTTGTTTCTTGAGAAAGGCTTGTACCGCTATATATTTTCCTCTCAGGACTGCCTTTGTTGTGCCCCACAGATTTTGAACTGTTGTGTTTTCATTATCATTTGTTTCCATGAATTTTTTCAATTCTTCTTTAATTTCCTGGTGGACCCATTCATTCTTTAGAAGGATGCTGTTTAGTCTCCATGTATTTGGGTTCTTTCCAAATTTCCTCTTGTGATTGAGTTCTAGCTTCAGAGCATTGTGGTCTGAAAATATGCAGGGAATGATCCCAATCTTTTGATACCAGTTGAGACCTGATTTAGGACCGAGGATGTGATCTATTCTGCAGAATGTTCCATGTGCACTAGAGAAGAATGTGTATTCTGTTGCTTTGGGATGAAATGTTCTGAATATATCTGTGATGTCCATCTGGTCCAGTGTGTCATTTAAGGCCTTGATTTCCTTGTTGATCTTTTGCTTGGATGATCTGTCCATTGCAGTGAGGGGAGTGTTAAAGTCCCCTACTATTATTGTATTATTGTCGATGTGTTTCTTTGATTTTGTTATTAATTGGTTTATATAGTTGGCTGCTCCCACGTTAAAGGGCATAGATATTTAAAATTGTTAGATCTTCTTGTTGGACAGATGCTTTGAGTATGATATAGTGTCCTTCCTCATCTCTTATTATAGTCTTTGGCTTAAAATCTAATTGATCTGATATAAGGATTGCCACTCCTGCTTTCTTCTGATGTCCATTAGCATGATAATTTCTTTTCCACCCCCTCACTTTAAATCTTGAGGTGTCTTCGGGTTTAAAATGCGTTTCTTGTAGGCAACATATAGATGGGTTTTGTTTTTTTATCCATTCTGATACCCTGTGTCTTTTGATTGGGGCATTTAGCCCATTAACATTGAGGGTGAGTATTGAGAGATATGAATTTAGTGCCATTGTATTGCCTGTAAGGTGACTGTTATTGTATATTGTCTCTGTTCCTTTCTGATCTACTACTTTTAGGGTCTCTCTTTGCTTAGAGGACCCCTTTCAATATTTCCTGTAGAGCTGGTTTGGTGTTTGCAAATTCTTTCAGTTTTTGTTTGTCCTGGAAGCTTTTAATCTCTCCTTCTATTTTCAATGAAAGCCTAGCTGGATATAGTATTCTTGGCTGCATGTTTTTCTCGTTTAGTGATCTGAATATATCATGCCAGCTCTTTCTGGCCTGCCGGTCTCTGTGGATAAGTCTGCTGCCAATCTAATATTTTTACCATTGTATGTTACAGACTTCTTTTCCCGGGCTGCTTTCAGGATTTTCTCTTTGTCACTAAGACTTGTAAATTTTACTATTAGGTGACGGGGTGTGGACCTATTCCTATTGATTTTGAGGTGGGGGGGTTCTCTGAACCTCCTGGATTTTGATGCTTGTTCCCTTTGCCATATTGGGGAAATTCTCTCCAATAATTCTCTCCAATATACCTTCTGCTCCCCTCTCTGTTTCCTCTTGTTCTGGAATCCCAATTATTCTAATGTTGTTTTGTCTTATGGTGTCACTTATCTCTCGAATTCTCCCTTCGTGTTCCAGTAGCTGTTTGTCCCTCTTTTGCTCAGCTTCTTTATTCCCTGTCATTTGGTCTTCTATATTGCTAATTCTTTCTTCTTGCCTCATTTATCCTAGCAGTGAGAGCCTCCATTTTTGATTGCACCTCATTAATAGCTTTTTTGATTTCCACTTGGTTAGATTTTAGTTCTTTTATTTCTCCAGAAAGGGCTTTTACGTCTCCCAAGAGGGTTTCTCTAATATCTTCCATGCCTTTTTCGAGCCCGGCTAGAACCTTGAGAATCGTCATTCTGAACTCTAGATCTGACATATTACCAATGTCTGTATTGATTAGGTCCCTAGCCTTCGGTACTGCCTCTTGTTCTTTTTTTTGTGGTGAATTTTTCTGCCTTGTCATTTTGTCCAGATAAGAGTATATGAAGGAGCAAGTAAAATACTAGAAGGGTGGCAACAACCCCAGGAAAATATGCTTTAACCAAATCAGAAGAGATCCCAAATCATGAGTGGGGAGAAAGGGGATAAAAAGAGGTTCAGAAAGAAAAAAAAAAAATGAAACAATTAAAATAAGAAAATGAATAAAGTATATAAAAAGGAAAAAGTATATTAGATAAACTAGTTAAAAAACGTTAAAAAAGAAAAGGGTAAAAGTTTAAAAAATTTAGTAGAAGAAGAGAAAAAAATTGAAAAAGAAAAAAAAATTAACTGCAAAGCTAAAGAATCATGGGGAGAAAGCCATGAGCTCCGGCTTTGCTTTCTCCTCCTCTGGAATTCTGCTGCTCTCCTTGGTATTGAAACTGCACTCCTTGGTAGGTGAACTTGGTCCCGGCTGGATTTCTTGTTGATCTTCTGGGGGAGGGGCCTGTTGTAGTGATTCTCAAGTGTCTTTGCCCCAGGCGGAGTTGCACCGCCCTTACCCGGGGCCGGGCTGAGTAATCTGCTCGGGTTTGCTTTCGGGAGCTTTTGTTCCCTGAGCGCTTTCCGTAGAGTTCTGGAAGACAGGAATGAAGATGGCGGCCTCCCGGTCTCTGGCCCGGAGGAGCCGAGAGCCCGGGGCCCCACTCCTCAGTGCGCCCTCAGAGAACAGCGCCCAATGACTCCCGTCACCCTGGCCTCCGGCCGCGCTCCGAGCTGACCGAGCCTGCGACCGGTTCAAGGTAACCCCGAGCTTAGAGCTCACTCCTCGGCTCCGTCTCTGTAGCCAGCTTCCCCGTTCTAATACCTGCGAGCTCTGTGACACTCAGTCACTCCCGATCCTTCTGTGACCATGCGGGACCTGAGGCCACGCTGACCCCGTGTGGGCTTCACCCTGGTTAAGCCTCTGGAGCGATGTCCTTCAGCGGAACAGACTTTTAAAAGTCCCGATTTTGTGCTCCGTTGGTCTGCCACTTGCCGGGAGCCGGCCCCTCCCCCCACGGTCTATCTTCCCGTGGCTTTGGATTCACTTCTCCGCCAGTCCTACCTTTCAGAAAGTGGTTGATTTTCTGTTTCTAGAATTGCTGTTCTTCTTCTCTTCGATCTCCCATTGGATTTGTAGGTGTTTGCAATCTTTAGCTAAGCTATCTAGCTTATCTCTGCTACCCGAAGTAGTCTCAGCTGCTACTTCTCCGCCATCTTGACTCCTCTCCTGAAAGCATCCTTCTAAAAGCATGTAAAACTTTTGGTTTGGGGAAGCTGATGATTGAGGAAGAGTTGCTATCCACAAAAGATTTGAGTCAACTGAACATAATATGATGATTGAAAACTAAACGGATTAATATACCTTCGTTAGAGGAATAGTATTACTTTGTTTATTATGGGAATAAACAAATTTTGTAAGAACTTTGTTTTAAAATGAAACAAAAAATAATAATCCACATCCAGAGGTGAAGATAGACAGAATACACACCTAAATTTATCCATTTCTTTAAATTTTTCACGTGTTCTCATAAATTTGGAAGATTTTTGCTGCTGGGCCCCCAAATGTTTTAATAATAGTACAGTTCTAATATGAGCAAAATTCTTTACATTACTATGTTTCATATCACTTGAAAAAATTGAAGAGCTGTCACTGGCATTAATTATGTCAACAAAATAACATTTATTGTTGCATATTATTTTTGTCCCTTATTATACCAAAAGTAGAAGATTTCTAAGTATATGTATGGATGTGTGGTATTTATTTTTATTTCTAAAAATTTTGTTGAATTAGCCACAAGATGTTATGTGTAAAATCCATTTTCAACTTACCCATATTTTTATTAATTTTGCCCATAAGCATAAATATCATAATAATTATGAATAAAGGAGCTCCAGATAAGATAATGGCATATTTGCTCTGAAAGCAGATTGCATTTTGTTACGAAAACATGATAACAGTATGGTTCTAATTACCTCCTATATTTTGGAGAGTGGCAGCCAGCCAATGAACTGCATTTTTTCCTCCTAAAAGGATATAATCAAATAAATGGTAGACAAAGCTTTTGTTGACTCTTGGATATGTAAATTAAGCACGCCATTTAACAAGTTATTTTGTCATCCTGATGAGTGGAAACATTGATTTGCAAGACTAATTATACTAACTATTTTTAGAATAAGCAAAGGGATTTGCATTATGTAGTTTTGCAGAACATCAGAATTAGACAGGCAGGTTCCCTGCAGGTCAGGCCCTCTCAGAAGATGTCCTGGACTTTTACATAAAATTTATCTTAGTAGAGGAGGTGAGGTTTATAAGTCAGTAATTCACTGTGGGGCCATTTCATGTTTTGAAGTCAATTAGAGGAGGCTGCTTAGACACACCTTCCCAAATGTCAATGAAGGTCTTCACCTGCAAAAAGGCCACTAATTACTAATATATCTTTAATGGTAAAATAAGTCTAGACCTTTGCTAGTCCTCAGAAAAACAGTGTTCCTTCCAATAGAAAAATATTATTTTTTTGTTGACCTAGTAAAACATCTTGTAAGTTGATTGAGCTTCATTGAACACATCTGTTTTATGCAATAGGGGTTCAAGGAGAGTCCCAAGAGAGGAGATAGCACTTAGGTTTTGGAGTTACCCAGAGATATCTAGAAGTAACAATCCTTTCCGAGGAAAAGAGCATATTAACTAGATATTATATAAGGCAAAATTGCATTTTAGGTTTCTGATTTTCAACTGTGAGGAAATTCTGGATTTTCATGGAGTATAGGAATATATCACCTAGGCTTTCCTCTTAAGCACCTTTAGGGTGGAGATCTGTGAATTGGAATTTAGTATCAAGAATAAGTGGAAAACACCCTTTCATTTGTTTGTGTCATCTTCAATTTCTTTCATCAGTGTTTTATAGTTTTCAGAGTACAGGTCTTTCACCTCCTTGGTTAAATTTATTCCTGGGTATTTTATTCTTTTTGGCACAATTGTAAATGGGATTGTTCTCTTAATTTCTCTTTCTGCTACCTTATTATCAGTGTATAGAAATGTTACCAATTTCTGGGTATTAATTTTATATTCTTTAATATTATTGAATTACTTATTACTTCTAATAGTTTTTTGGTATAGTCTTTAGGGTTTTCTAGTACAGTATCATTTCATATAGTACCATGTCATCCCTATTGATAGACAAGTAGATAAGGAACACAATAAAACACACTCACACATGAATAGTATACAGCCACAAAAAAAGATAAGATCTTGCCATTTGCAACAACATGGACCTAGAGGTTATTATGCTAAGTGAAATAAGTCAGACTGAGAAAGACAAATGCCACATGACTTCACCCATATGTGGAATCTAAAAACCAAAAGAAATGAATAAACAAAAAGCAGAATCAGATCAATAAATATGGAGAACAAACTGATGGTTTTCAGGGCGGAGGGGGTAGGAGATGGGCCAAGTGGGTGAAGGGGACTGGGAGATACAGGCTTCCAGTTATGGGATGAATAGGTCATGGGAATAAAAGCCAAAGAACAGGGAATGTAGTCAATGACACTGTAACAGAGCATGGCAACAGATGGTAGCTCACACTTGTGGTGAGCATGGCATAACAGGAAGAAATTGAATCGGTAGGTTCTACACCTGAAAAATAATGTAACATTGAGTGTTAACTATACTCAAATTCAGAAAGCTATTGAAAAAAATAAGTGGAAGATACTTACAACCTGAAAATTTGTGTTCAAGTCTCACATTTATGGGGATCAGAGCATGCTGAGAGCACTAAATTTATTAGAGAACAGAAAATAGTATTCTTTCAGTGTTCCTTACTCAGAAATATGCCCAAGAAATATCTTTTTGATTTAAGAAGAGAAAGTTGGATCATTCTTCTAAGGTTAATTCCCCTAGGGTAGGGACAGTCACAGGGCTGTTCACCTGAACTCTCTTCCTGAGGAATCAATTTGCCTCTACTAAAGATGACATATTCCTGCTGGAGATGTCAAATCACAGTAAGAATCTGTATCCATGTCAGCACCCGCCCAGGTCTTCAAAGACTCAATGACAAGCCCATTCTGGACTTGACAGTAATGTTATTACTAGTGGCAGTGGCTAAGCTAGCAAGATTCAGAGCTGTACTATTTATATTAAGCTATAACTGTGAATCTTTATCCTCTATCTCCTTGCCCCCACCCCGTCCTGGGATATATTCAGACAGTCGGCCATCAGATTAAAAGCCACATTTGGAAAAGTTAAGCTCTAATTTAACAGCATTTGGGTCATTTTTATTTTTTCCTTCCTCATTACTAGTTAAAGACATATTTTACTATACACTTCAAAACCTGACTTAAACATGCCTGAGTGACATGTTATATAACGACATAGAGAGGTGAGATAACATTTGCTGAAGGTAAATTTCATGAGCCAGACACTTCACTGGGAACTTCATACAAACAATCTTCTTTAATCTGCACAGCAGTCCTGTGAGATTGGAAGCATTTTCCTCACTTTACCAGGGAAGCTGAGGGTTATAGACGTTAGTGACTCTCCCGAGAGGTAGGACCCTCAGCTACTAACCTGCAGGAGTGGAACTCAAACCAGATTTGTCTCAGTGAGAGTCTGTGCCTGCTGCATAATCTGAGCAAAAGCATTTCAAAATTTTAAAGATTTATTTATTTATTTATTTGACAGACAGAGATTACAAGTAGGCAGAGAGGCAGGCAGAGGGAGAGAGAGGAGAAAGCAGGCTCCCTGCTGAGCAGAGAGCCCGATGCGGGGCTCGATCCCAGGACTCTGGGATCATGACCTGAGCCGAAGGCAGAGGCTTTAACCCACTGAGCCACCCAGGCGCCCCACATTTCAGAATTTTAACTGAAACAAATCAGTCACCCAGTGCAATTATTCACTTGATGCTGGGATTGCCTCTAAAATAACGCTTTTAATTAATCATTAGCTAAGGTTTAAAGATTGCTAATAATGATGAGAACTTTTAAGATCTTTTCTTAGCAGCTTTCAAATATGCAATACAGTATTGTTGACTAGAGTCACTGTGCTGAACACGCATCAGAGAGCCATGACTTGCTTATTTTATATTATGGTGAATGTTTCACAATATATACGAATATTGAATCATTATGTTGGAAACCTGAAACTACATTATGTTGTATGACAATTGCGTCTCAATCTTATTTTTCATTTTTTAAAAAATATTTATTTATTGATTTATTTTAGAGAGAGAGGAGGGGCAGAGGGAGAGGGAGAGAATCCCAAGCAGACTCCCTCCTGCATGTGTAGCCCGACAGAAGACTCGATCCTGTGACCGTGAGACGATGACCTGAGTCTGACATTCAACCCACTCAGCCACCCAGGCGTCCCCCTTTATATCTCAATTTTAAAATAATAAATAAATAAGACATAAATACAGAAATTAGGGAGTAAAATTAAGGGAAAAAAGATTTCTAATAATGAGAAATTGAGGCAGTTTATTTAGCTCAAAATTTCTAGAGTTGCCCTGTCAAGCATCTCACAAGCTAGCCAGAGGAGCTATTTAAATTAAAATTAAACTAAAAATTCAGTTCCTCAGTCTCACTGACGCATTTCAAGTGCTCAATAGCGTCCTGTGGCTGGTGGCTACCATACTGGACAGCATTTAATTGTATCAATGAACTGACACACAGATGTCTCATATATTAAATTCAAGAGGAACAATTCTAGTTACTATCTGAAGGCTTAAAGGCAGTCTTAAAGGTGGTGCATTGATTAACAACCTTGTGATAACTCTTAAGCCCCTCCCAATACCGCTGTGGCTTGAAGAGCACAATTTGTAGGTGACTCTTCTAGAAAAATCATCAACATCATTATAATTGTGATGTATAATTATAGAATGTCAGGGGTGGAATGGATTCCAAGATCAGCCCATTCAATCACCTCATTTTGCCAAAGAGCAGGCAGAGTGCAGGCAGGTGGAAGCCATCATCACGCTTCAAACTTAATGGCTCAATTGTCTTTCCCATTTGCTTATTCTAAATTCCCATTCACCACACATGGGGGGAGAAAAATAAACTGGAGTTCCTTCGATGAAGTCCATGAACTCTGAAATTGCATATGTTATTTTTGTCATTTATTGTACATTATCAAGGGAAATGACCCATAGATCCACATAGATTTCATCAAAAATCTCAAAGCATTTTTGTGATACTCAAGACAGTAAGACTACTGTGACCCTAATAGGGTTTGTGCAACATAAGTTTCCTACAGAATGATTGCACATCGGGCTTTAAAGGACTTTCCTTGCAGTACATATTGAGACTCAGGATAATAAGAAATGGGCAGGCATCAGAATTAATTCATAAAGCAGTTCACCCTTGCAGGAAACTCTTAATTGAATTATAAACATCACATTAAATTAAAATAAACATTTGCATATTTGACAAAGAGACTAGACCACTTTGTTGTAAACACTGTTGAGAACAACTTTCATGATTTAAGAAACAAAACAAACTTATTTCCCTTGCTTAACATAAAAGCAATGGGAGAATTGGAAATCCTAAAGCAATTCTTGGCAATGATTAGAAATATTCTTGACTTTTCATTCTGATATTGATGACATATAGAGCCCAGAGGACAAAGAATGTTGTGTGAAAAAATATGTAAAATAACTTTCATTTTAATTCCCATTATTGTGGATATGTAATCATTCTTTTCACATTCTTCAAGCTTAAGTACTTGTAATTTGTTATTTTGATTTTTGTAATATTTTGAAATATTGATACAACAAAAACTGTTATGCCAACTATGAAGTTTTTTCATTATTTCTAATGCCATTTACAGCCTGTCCATCTCTTCATTATCAAGAGTGAAACCTGTTTAATGATTGCTGGATTTTTTTTTTTTCAGTGTTTTGGATAATTACCATTTTTGAGCTGTTTTCCTACAGGAAATTAAATGCTATTTATAATGCATTTGTATTATTTTTCCTTGTAAAATGCTGCTTTGAAATAACTTCTCATGATGTGAATGGTCTTGGAAAAAATAAAGCAGCTGAAGCAGAGAAAGGGATATTTCTGCCCTGACCTCTTATACATAAAACCTTCTGTCTAGCAACACAGTGCAATTGGCAAACCCATAATAAGCACATGAGTTCTCCAGGATACTTGCCTCAAAGCCCAAGAGAAAAATGTTGCCAAATATTCAGCATCCAGAAGTGTTAACACACGGCTTCGCTGTGCACTGTGCCAGGAAATGGCTTTCTCCCACCAAAACAAACCAACCAACCCCAAAAAGTAATACAATTATCAAATTTCACTGAGACCTAGATAGGAGCTGGGTCTACACAGGGTATTTACTGCATGTTGAGTTAAGTGGAAGACTGGCTTTTTAGGAGCTTGATGGAATTAGGGACTGATCTTCTGTGTCTAGTAGAGATGGATGACTGAGAGTCCGCAGGTCAGCAGCATAAGAATTGTACATCTATTTTTGGGTAAAGTGGGGGACTGGGGTATTTTATCCACCCAAGTATCTGATTAGCAATCTTTATAATCTGATCATACAGAAGAGATTTGTGCATGTATAATCTATTCTCCGGAGTCCCGGGCCATGGCTGGGTAGAATATGCCTTACTGGCTCTTCCCTTTTTCCTGAAGCCTTTCTCTACTCTCCTACCAGTGTTTCCTGGGACCACCTACCAAATTATGTAGTGTGCATTAAAGAACTAATAAAAGTTTGTATCCTCTATCATTCAGGTAACTAGACAATATATAACCCCAATATCCTAATCTGTACAGCACTAACCCAAGAATTGCCCCTGTAAAATTTTTAAGGAAAATGTTCTCGGTTCCTCCAAGGCTAGAGACAATGAACAGAATGCTAGGCTGTAGAATTTTTATTACTTGATACTTTCTCAGTGTTTTCAAATATGAACCAGGCAATTAAATGAAGTAAGTTTTGGATCTATTGTCTGTTGAGGATGAGCCGAGCTGAGATATGTACCAATTATAACAAGCAGGGGGAAGATCCTTATAGTTTGATAAATGAAAGTGACATCTCATTTTAACAATTCATTAATAAGGAGATGAAGCCTCTTACCTCATTTATTTGGGGTCTACCTGAACTTCCTCATTCTTAACTACCCATCTATGGAGTAGTTAACCAGGGGCAGGCAGAAAAATGGAGGAGGAAGTTTCGAGGTCAGGCCTGGCACTGGCTGGGAGGGGCTCTGCCACCTGCGTGTTTGGGGATTTAAGGCACTGAACCTCTGTGAATCAGTGTACTCATTCTTAAAGCTCTAGTACCAGTATCTGCCAATATCGAACAAAGCATTAATATTAGGATAATAGAGGCGGGCTCCTGGGTGGCTCAGTCCGTTAAACATCTGCCTTCAGCTCAGGTCATGATCTCAGGGTCCTGGGATTAAGCATCAGGCTCCCTGCTCAGCAAAAAGTCTGCTTCTCCCTCTCCCTCTGCCTCTGTCTCTCCCACTCCTGCTCTGTCTCTCAATCTTTCAAATGAATAAATAAAATCTTAAAAAGATAAAATTAGGAAAATGGATATAAATCACTGAGCCCACTGACATATGATAAACATTCAGAAAATGGTAGGGATGGTGAATTTATGCCCCCCTTAGGTTTTTTACTCTGTTTTTTTTTTTTTTTAAGACTATTTTTCACCTACTATACAATGAGTTCATGTAAAACTACTAACCCCATCTATTTACTATACATGTTTATCCAACATGAACTGTAGTTTCCTAGAGAATGTTTATATATATGTAGTTAAGTTTGTCTGCTTTATCTTTTCATCTGATATCTCTAACCTAAAAAATTTTGCATCTCCCTCTCTGAAGTTTGATAAATATTTAAAGTGTTTAATTACAAATGATGTATTCTGAACTCATAAACTCTCCTAAAGCCTTTATCTCATTTTTGGAGGAAAAACAAATAAAACATCCAACTAAGCTTCTCTTTATGTATCCTAAGGCATATGTTTATTTTCAAATACCCCTTTTTGTGCTTAAACTGTTTGTAGGAAACAAAGAAATTTCTCTGCTCCACAAAGTTACAGACCTCCCTAAGGACTAGCTCTCTGTGTAATCCCCTGCCCTTGGGCACAGACAGAACCTTCGATCTAACAAAACCTCACTCCCTTAATTATGTGATGTTAGAGGGTGGAAGAGATTTTGCAGATGGAATTAAGGTCCCTCATCAGTTGACTTTGAGTTAATCAAAAAATTCTCCTGGGTGCAACCTAATCAAATGAGTGCTTAAAAGAGAGAAGACACAGCAGCAGATTACACTGGGGCCTGGAAGAAAGCACAGCCTTGCGAACTATGTCTGCAGGGCACCAGGGGTGGGGGGTAGCCTCAGGACTATCCTGCTGCAGCTCTGCTCACAACCAGAAAGAAAGCGGAGACCTTAGCTCTACACCACAAGGAATGGAATTCTGCAGCAACCTCAGTCAAGCTTGGGAAAGAGCCAAAAACTCCAGGTAAGATCATACCCCTAATCAAAATTCTGATTTTGGCCCTCAAAACCCTGAGGAGAAGACCGAGCTTTGCAGTGCCTGGACGCCTGACCTACAGAAAGCGTAAAATGATAAATGGTGGTTGTTTTAAGATGCAAAATGTGGGATAAATGCACCAATAGAAAATGAACACACTGTTATATACTGACTCCTACAACATTTTACAGTTGTTTTCTAGATTTTTCTCATTTTGGTCTGTTGACCTTACAGAGATGTGCTTGACGTCCTGCCCTACGTAGATTTTATCCCTTCCCAGAAAGTAAGGCAGTCATTTGGGACATGAATTACTTAGAGTTAAAACATACCCATCCAATTACAAAGATTTGTGTCTAGCTTACTAATGTTGAAACACAATTTGATGGAACTAGGTAGATAATTATAATAGCGAACATAATCTAATACTGAAAATAGTAGTGTTGTAATAGCAAACAAGTATTTCACAGTTAAGTGTGTGATACACGTAATATGTACTAATTTTTATTTAAGTCTCACTTAAAAAAAAATTGAACTCATTTAACAGATGTGGAAATATCCTTGGAAAAATTGAGTGACTTGCTGATGTTCACAGTCACTAAGTGGTGGAATCCAGTGTTAAATAAAGGCCACCTAACTCCAGAGACTGGCTTTTGATCAATTCCCCCACAGTTTTGTGATTTCTTTTAAAGGAAGGGTTTTTTTTTTTTTAAATAAAATCCAGAAGATTATTTACATTTGGGATGTAAAGAGTGAAATTCATCCAAGAACAACCAAATTCAATATTCTTAATTATTTGAGAACATGATGCAGTAAGATTCAGCCAAACTTCACAGTTTTCAGCTTCACAGATACCAAACTGCCTACAACTACAGGAAATCCCAGTTCATAATGAAATTTGATTGAACAATTAATATTGTTAATAGAGTTTCTACAGATTAATAGAACTTAGAAAATTTAAATCAAGATCATTATACAAATTGGTGATTTGAATCTTAGGAGATGAAATGACTTGCTCAAGCTTAGCTCGCTTTTCCTTCCCCATTACACTTCTCTCAAGAAACCAGAAAAATCACAGGAGCTGCAGAAATGAAGGCATGATTGGGTCTCAGAATCACCTTTAGGTGCTTTTCTTGAAGATGGAATGTATATTTTCTTCTCTGCCCTGTGGAAGATCATGGGAATTTGTGAAAATCAGGTTCACATGGACATCAGACAGACATAACCAAGAGAAGCTGTGATAAACCAGCAGAAAACAGGGAAAAAAACAAACAGGAAAAAAACAAAAAATATTAGTTTCAAGGCCACAGAAAACAGGGAACACCAAAACAGGACAAAAACAGAGAAGAACCAAAAAATATTAGTTTTAAGATCACAGAATGAAGTACAGTATTGAGGCGAAACAAAAGGCTAAATCAAAAAGTCTGAGGTCAGGCTGGTATGAATACAAAGGTCTAGTCAGGACAAGGATAACTCTTGAGAGTTTATAAGGTGTGGTATCTCTGCTTTCTAGATCAGAACTCCTCTGAACATGGGATTATTTCAGAATAATTAATACAATTATTATTTGTTAAGAAATAGGAAATAGACTGTATCAACCTATAAGCTCTTAGGTCTTTAAATGCTGAATTTTACACCTAATCACAGGCTCATTACTGCCTATATTGTCATTACTTCAATGTTGACTATAGAGATCCAGAAAGTCTCTTATAATCTAATGCTCTTAGTGTCTTGGAAATTTTCTTACGAATTCCAGATAATTCCATGATAATATTTCAGATACCATAGCTTCTGCTATGTACGCTTTGCAAGGCACACATGTATCTAAGTATAATTTCCCTCCATAGCCCCTGGAAATCTATCAGAAAATAACCAGCAAGGACACGTGGTCTACAAGCCACTTCTAATATACCCATCCACCATATCTTTTTGCATGCTTTTTGATGGGTATGCAAAAAGTGCAATATTATGAATGTCTGTTCAATAAGTCATGTATTGACTACAAGTCAAAGCAAGCAAGTGCTAAATCCATCCCAATATTTTTTCTGCTCAAATCAATGGGCACTGGCCATTTAAAACAGGAATCAATAATAGTGGCAGATTTCAATGCTATTGCTAAGAATTTATATTAATACAAACAACATCCACATTATACTTGACCCTGTGACACAGAAGACAGAAAATCAATACCCTTATATCCCTGCTTGGATTAAATTCTCTTCTTGGAATATGCTAATTAAAAGTCAACCACGGTGCTAACATTTTCTGCATAATTAAGATAACTTCATAAAAGGTAAAATAAATTATAACATAGCAAGCACTTTTGTTGGAAAATTAGTACCAAATTAAATAACACTCAAAAAACCCAATGGCAATAACATCCCCGGTCACAAGCATTACTTATTATAACCCAAGATGCTGAAACTGTAAGTCAAGTTGTTCTCTACTTTGTGTTGCTATTATCTATTAATAATGAAGTGGTGTCAGAGTGTGTGTGTGTGTGTGTGTGTGTGTGTGTGTGTGTGTGTATTTAAAGCACGCAAGCTCAAAAAGTGGAAGTCTGTGAGGTGTTTTTGTACCTAGATAATGTGTAGATAGGAAAGCAATTTAAAGCAATAGAATGCATTATTTAATGTCAGTACAACTTTCAGTGTGACTCAAACGTAATGATTTTTGGAGCTCCATCAGATGTCTACTCAATTTCACACTGCAGATAGTGTTTTTAAAGAAAATTTACTATGAAAGTTGGAAAAGTAATTACTCTTCAACTACAGAGCTATTGTCTTTTAAAAGATGCATGTATAATTTGGCCTTGGCCTCAGAAAAGAGCAGTCACAATGTTCAGAGAAAGAGCCACTAGTACAAAAATATCTAGAAGAAATGGAGAAAGCAGACATTTAAGATATACTGAATGAAGTATAAAATACTGTCATAGGTGATTTAAGAAATCCAAGGTTAGGGGGCTGGTCCCTGGGTATCTCAGTAGGTTAAACATCCAACTCTTGGTTTAGGCTCAGGTCATGATCTCAAGGTCATGAGATGGAGCTTCACTTTGGGCTCCGTGCCCAGCACAGAGTCTACATAAGTTTCTCTCTCCCTCTCCTTTTCCCCTTCCCCCTCCCTGCTCTCTCTCAAATAAATAAACAAATCAGAAAGAAAGAAAGAAAGAAAGAGAGAGAAAGAAAAGGAAGGAAAGTAGGAAGGTAGGAAGGCAGGAAGGGAGGGAGGGAGGGAGGAAGGAACCCAAGGAAGTTAAATTAGAAATACAAACATTCCATCCAATTCTTTCTTGGATATTCCCAATTAACTGATTTCCTTGATGGGCCCCTTATGATTTAAAAAATGTGCTCACAAACAAACCAAATCTCCTCCTCCCCCTTTCATTTCTTCTCTTGCCACTTAGCCAGTGACTTTCAAACTATGGAGTCAATCATTTGTTTGGGGGATAGAGTCTTCCATTACTCTTCAGTATAAGATTTGTAAGATAAGTGCCATCTACTTGCAACCTCTCAAGCATTCACCTTCGACCTCCTTTTAAACTCATTATTGTTGTGTATGTATCACATACTGTGCACACTGTTCCAGGCACTGGGGAAACAAAAAGAAACCAGACATTCAAGTGCTTTTAAAGAAACTTAATGTTCAACTGTTATAGCAGATCTGGATCTAATCTAAGTTCTAATCTTTTATCAAATTTTGCACCAGCTCAACCATCTTTATTAGAGCTGACCATATCTGAGAATCACTCTTCTCTTACACTGCAGCTTCCAATGTCTATAGTTTTCACTTTCTACACACTATTTTTTTAAAGATTTATTTATTTGAAAGAGAGAGAGAGAATGGGGGTTGTGCTGAGGGAGAGAATCCTCCCACAGGCTCTCTGCTGAGGGAAGAGCCCCACATGGGCCTGGATCTCAGGACCCATAAGATCACAACCTGAGCTGAAACCGAGAGTCAGATTCTTTTTTTTTTTTTTTTTAGATTTTTTTTTTTTTAAATTTATTTGACAGATCACAAGTAGGCAGAGAGGCAGGCAGAGAGAGACAGGAGGAAGAGGCAGGCTCCCTGCTGAGCAGAGAGCCCGATGCGGGACTCGATCCCAGGACCCTGAGATCATGACCTGAGCCGAAGGCAGAGGCTTTAACCACTGAGCCACCCAGGCGCCCTGAGAGTCAGATTCTTAACCAACTGAGCCACCTAGGCGCCCCTCCATGTACTACTTTTGTATGTAATTTGAAGCTATATACATTTTCCTCTTGAGAATTTCCTGTGATCGACTTTTTTTTTTTTCTGCCTTCAAAACAGCAATCTATAGACAAATGAACTTGGTCTAATGCACTCAATGAAATAAATGTATTGATGATCTAACAGGGCCATTCACAATTCTGAACAGTGCAGATAAGAAATGAACAAAATAAATAAACATCCTTGCCTCAAAAAGCTTACATAGTGTTCATTAGGTATACAGGATTCTCTTTGTCATTTGAGTAACTACGACTGCAGCAAGATGGTGTGTCTGTGTGTAGAAACTCTACCACGCTCATTACAAATTAAGAAAGGACCAGGTAACTAAACATAAAAGGCAAAATAAAAATCTTAACCAGAACCAACATCTATAAATACAATCATGGTGAACTATTTTAAATGACTTTAAAATTTCACTATTTTACTGCAAATTGTGAGACGTGATTAAAAAGTGAAGGGGGGAAATATTAGAAATAAAGTAGAAGCCTATGCTTAAAATTAAAGATGCAAAAAGATGATGTCATTGGAATCTTTTCTACATATCCTTTACATTTTTTCTTCTTCCTGGAGTTCTGGGCACTCCAATACGGTTTCTCCTATGCTTATCTCATACGAGACAATTAATTATACTTTATTCTTGGTGCAATGCTTTTACTAGTCTCAAAATTAAATAGATAGAACTTCTACTTTGTTTCATATTTGTATCTATCTATTCTCAGTTTTTCTTTCCCAGAGATCATTCTATTCCCAACTAAAAATTGGCTGTGCAACTCTAGGACATGACAATGATCAGGGTCCTTTTCTTTTTTCAGTGATCATTCAATGTTGGTATTTTACCCACTTCCTATTTCTTTACCTAAAACATCAAAATCCATATGTTATTTTATTCCTTCAACCTATGTTAATGACCCATTTTATGCCATGTAATATCCCAGGTCTTGGGAAATATGAAATAATGAACATTTTCTTTTTAGGAGTTGGTAGCCTGGTGGAGATCATTGTTATAAAGACACATATTTACAATAAAATGTAATAACTTTTAATAGAGGTAAATAAGGAGGTAGAGAGTTGTGGATGAATGGGTTTTAGAGTCTAAATGAAGAACGGGAGAGGTACTAACAGAATGAGGGCTGCAGAAACTATTTTGTTTACCTCTGTCTGAAAGCTCGAGGGGCTCACACAAATCTGTGTGATTTATCCCCAAATCAGTTATTCTACTTATAAAACATGAGATGTTTAATTTAGAGAAACATGAATTCTGATTTCACCTCTGTCCCAAACTCATTAAAAAGGAAGGAATCTGAATGTTATTGTAACACTAAAAAGCTGGGCATTTTGTATATTTTAAGACACTTCCACTTGTTTCTAGTTAACTTCTCTCCTGAAATGAGCCATCCAGTCGTTCTACTTAGGGCTGTTTTCCTGCTTCCAGATGGACTGCCTTCTCTTTTGTAAGCTGCAGTAGTGCCAACTCTGTCTCCTCCTTTCTCCCAGAACAATACTGTCTTAAAATGCACTTGACTCTTGAACAACGCAGGTGTGGACTGCACAGGTCCAATTGTACATGGATTTTTTTTTTAAAGATTTTATTTATTTATTTGTTCGACAGAGAGAGAGAGCATGAGCACAGGCAGACAGAGAGGTAGGCAGAGGCAGAGGGAGAAGCAGGTTCCCCGCCGAGCAAGGAGCCCGATGTGGGACTCGATCCCGGGATGCTGGGATCATGACCTGAGCCGAAGGCAGCTGCTTAACCAACTGAGCCACCCAGGCGTCCCGATTTTTTTTTTTTAATAAAGTGAGTACAATACTCTAAATGTATTTTCTCTTCTCTATAATTTTCTTGGTATCATTTTCTTCTTCTTAACTTACTTTATTGTAAGAATACAGTATATAATACATTTAACATATAAAATACGTGCGTTCATTGACTGTTCATGTTATCGGTGGGGCTTCTGGTCAGCAGTCGGCTATTAGTAGTTCAGTTTTGGGGAAGTCAAAAGTTATACTTGGATTTTCAAATGCATGGGGGTCTGGGACCCTAACCCTCACATTGTTCAGAGGTCAACCTTATGCTGTTTCTTGTCTTTCTTTTTATCTCATATTAAATGGGCCATTCTGTCTACTCATAGGCTTCAGGCAAATCCCTGAGCAGTACTCCTGTGAGCTGCTGTAGGAAGGGCTTGTCTGGTCAGAATCTCGGAGAGACCTTGCTTGGCCTGATTCTCAGATGGGTGTAAATTTGAACGCTCCCCCTCAACCCCTCTTCACCATGACAGTGACAGTTGGAGTGGAGGGCCTTTGCAAGGGGCCTTCTTGACAGGAGATTATTTACTTTTGCGTGAGGAAGGGCTGGGGGTTGTTAAAAACTTGAGCATCTACCTCTCGGGTTTCGATGTTTATATTTTAATATCTATGCCCCCTTTGCCTGAAATTACACTTTCCATATGAATTGTGTGCCCCCCCACACACACTTTTTAATCATTTTGCTACTGGGATCAATAATTTTGCTTTTTATTATGTAAAGTGTGGTTATTTCATTGACTTCCAGTAACCATAAAGTGTGTGGTTTTCCCCACCATTGTTTCAGGCTCTTCTTTAAAGTCCTGTGTATCAAACGAACTAAATGCCTTTGCTATTCAATTCAACTTTTTAAATTTTAGACACAAGGAATATAAGACATAAGCAAATAGAGACATAAGTAAATGTAAGACATAAGTAAATACTCACATTAAATGGGTCCAAAGGCAATCAATCCCAAGCAGTGGAAACTCCCAGGCTTACTTCTCCTAGTCTCACTCTGCCGCTGAACAGAGGGGCTATCCAGAATTCCTCAGGAATTTAGGAATAAATCAAGAGTCTCGAGTTTTAATAAGATAGAAAGTTCCGAATGACTATCAACTATATGAAATATGAACAGACTTGCCACAAAAATTTAAAGGATACTTCTATTGCTGTGTGTGTATTTGTGTGTGTGTGTGTGTGTGTGTATGGCCTTGACCCAGGTTTGAGAGCAGCTAACAGGTCAGTCAGTACTCCTTCTGGACCATTAGATTCTGTCCTACCCCCAGTGACCTCTCCTATGACCCCAGGTCCAGGTGCCAGGCAACCAGGGACAACCCCGAGCCCCCAGATCTACTGATATTATTCAAATGAGCCAATCCCAAGCATGTTTACCCAGCCTCCCCTTTCTTTTCCACAGAAACTACAATCAAATTGCTTGTTCAGGGGTGCCTGGGTGGCTCAGGGAGTTAAGCCGCTGCCTTCGGCTCAGGTCATGATCTCAGAGTCCTGGGATCGAGCCCCGCATCGGGCTCTCTGCTCAGCAGGGAGCCTGCTTCCTCCTCTCTCTCTGCCTGCCTCTCTGCCTGCTTGTGATCTCTCTGTCAAATAAATAAATAAAATCTTTAAAAAAAAATTGCTTGTTCATGGCTCACTTCCCACCCTCTGTCTGCTGACCCACCCCGAGCTTGGTGCTTCCCCTGAGTGGCCCTGTCCTAGGGCTCTGTGTATCCCCCGGGATGCTGGGAATAACCAAACTGTACAACTCTTTCCGGTCTCATCATACGACCATCACAAAGTAACTAAAACAGCTTTAATTTAACATGTTGGATTTCTCGGGCACCTTAGTGGCTCAGTCGGTGAAGTGGCCGCCTTTGGCTCAGATCATGAACCTGGGGTCCTGGGACTGAATTCTCCCTCTCCTCCCCACTCCCATAATCGTGCTCTCTGTCGCTATCTCTGTCTCTCTCTCAAATAAACAAGCAAACATGTTGTATTTCTCGGCGATGTTTCATTTGAGAATGGTAAACAGAATACTAGCACGTGTGGGAACACAGTCAAAGCACCGGTTTGCTTAACACGAACTAGTAAAGGACGTAGGTTTTACAAGTACTTTTACAGGACTCTGACCGCCTGTGGACTAATAATGCCACCTGGTGGACAAATGAAATAAATGCAAAGAAGCGTTCTAGGTAGGTAGGTAGGGGTGTGTGTGTGTATGTGTGTGTGTGTGAGAGAGAGAGAGAGAGAGAGAGAGAGAGAGAGAGAGAATTAGGGTAAGGGATTTTAGTAAATGTTCTTGTGTGAAGTCACAGTAAATCATATTCGATTGAACCTATAAAAAAACCAGTTCTTGCGAGCTGTGATACTCAGTTTCTTCCCGCATATATTTAACAAGGTTTACTAGCAATTAGTACCAGATCCCTCATCTGTCATTTATGCAGAGTAAACTTAAGCAAATTGTTTAATTTCTCTGAGTCTCAGATAATTTACATCCATAATATCGGTTAATTCTTACAAGAGAACACCGCGTGGAGGATATTAATATTCTCATTTCTTTAAATGAGAAATCAAATTCTGCAGCTTGAAACAAATTAGGCCTTCTACCCAGGCAATCCTCCCAGCTGATCAACCCTTTGAATATTATTTCATTTATTAGAACTTTGATTAAACGGCACACAAAACCCCGCAGTCTTCTGTTTCCTTAGAAGTTTTTGCAAATAGAAAACGATTTCTGTTTCATTTGATTTGACGTATACAAAACTTATGCCAACAAAGATAGCAGCACATCAGCTGTGACTTCCAGTGGACAGAGATTAGACTATGAAGGGGTATGGCAGTATCTAGAGAGAAGATGGCATCTTGTTAAAAAAGAAGAAGGGAGGGGCGCCTGGGTGGCTCAGTGGGTTAAGCCTCTGCCTTCGTCTCAGGTCATGATCTCAGGGTCTTGGGATCGAGCTCCGCATCGGGCTCTCTGCTCAGTAGGGAGCCTGCTTCCCCCTCCCCCTCTGCCTGCCTCTGCCTACTTGTGATCTTCATCTGTCAAATAAATAAATAAAATCTTTAAAAGAAGGAAAAGGAGGAGAAGAAGAAGAAAAAGGGAGAGTGGGAAATTGCTATTTGCTCTGGCTTGCCCCAGCTGTTGAGAGCCTTGGAGGCATTGGAACCTGCACTGTGGACTCTCCCCTGGTGCCTCAGAGCGGGGATCTCACTGTGAGAACAGCAAAGGCGCGGCCCAGCCTCGCTGCCAGGTGCCACCTTCCACCCCGTCATGAAGTCTCAGCGCTGGGGGAGGGCTGCGCCCTACTCTGCCTTAGCATTTTTATTGTTTCCTTAAATCAGGTTTTTGGAGCACAACTTACATTTTTAGGTAT
This sequence comes from Lutra lutra, assembly GCF_902655055.1. Taxonomy (NCBI): domain Eukaryota; kingdom Metazoa; phylum Chordata; class Mammalia; order Carnivora; family Mustelidae; genus Lutra; species Lutra lutra. The sequence goes on from NC_062289.1 coordinate 15,714,210, forward strand.
ATATTTCTATCAGTTGTGTTTTTTTGTTAAAGATTTTAATTTTTTTTTTTTTTTTTTTTTTTTGAGAGAGAGAGAGAGAGAAAGGGAGCAAGTGGGGAGGAGCAAAGGGAGAGGGAGAGGGAGTCTCAAGGAGATTCTGGGCTGAGCTGGGGCTTGATCTCCTGACTCTGAGATCTTGACCTGAGCTGAAACCAAGAGTCTGCACACTGAACCAACGGAGCCACCCCGGTGCCCGTATTTCTATCCATTCTAACAAATATATGCAACCACGTAGCCACCATCACAACTGAGAAGCGGAGGATTTCCATTACCGCAGATTTTCCTCGTTCCGCTGGGAGTTAGTGTCCTCTGCACAGCCTCCAGCCATAGCCCCTCCTGCTGTACCTTTCCTTCGTTCCTTTTGTCTTTTCTAAAATATCACACAAATAGAGTCAAACAGCATGTAGCCTTTTGTGTCTGGCTTCTTTCACTTTCGATAATGCTCAGGAGGCTCGTTCAGATTGCCACGTGTGTCAGGGGTTTTGTGTTTATTGGCGGATAGTGTTCCACTGTACGGATGCATATTCCCATTTACTTATGGAGCCATCACTTGGTGAGTCGCTCATTGGGACTATTAGGAATAAAGCTGCTATCAACATTTGCAAAAATGCTTTCTGTGGACATACATTTTTGTTTGATTTGGGTAGAAATTTAGCCATGGAATTGCTTTGTCATATTAAATGTATAAAAATATAAAAATCTGGGATGTCCGGGTGGCTTAGTCTGTTAAGCGTTCTGTCTTGGGCAGGGTCATGGTCTCAGGGTCTTGGGATCGAGTCCTGCATTGGGGTGGGTGGGGGGGGTGGGGATCCCCACTCAGCAGGGAGTCTTCTTCTCCCTCGCCCTCTGCCCCTCCCCCTGCTCATGCTCTCTCACTCTCTCTCAAAGAAATGAATAAAATCTTTAAAATATATACATAAATCTGCCAGACTGCTTGCCACAAGTGATCAATCAACTTTGTATGCCCACTAGCAATTTTCAGAGTTCCTATTCCTTGACATTTTCATGTGCACTTGGCATTATTGTCAATTTCTATGTGTGTTATTCTAATTTGTAGTTGTTTTCCCGCTATGGTTTGATTTGCATTTTCCTAAGGACTAAAGATGGTGATAAGCTTTTCATGTGTATATTTGCCATTCCTCTATCTTCTTTTGTCGAGAAGGGCTCCTCTAATGTCAGTTAGATCAAATTGGTTATATTGTTTTTAGGCTTTCTTTACTTTAATTGATCATCTATTTGTGGTATAAATAGAGAAAATTACTGAGAGAAAATTAAAGTCTTTAAACTCTAATTGTACATAGGTTTAATTCTTCCTTAAATTTTATCATTTTTATTATATTTTGAGGCTCCAAATATTAGGTTTATATACATAGAGGAAAGTGTTTTCTTGGAGAACTGACACCTTTTATCATTTCTTTACTCCTTCCCCCTCACTTAAAAGCTTTCAACCTGTGTCTTTATACTTAACTGGCACACGTCTTTAAGCCAGTATCAAAGCTCTGTCTTGTAGCTGAGGCATTGAGAATGCCGACATTTACTGTAATTATTTATGTGGTTGGGTTTAAAATTGCCATCTTGCTAAGTTATTTTTCTATTTTCTCCATTTGCTGCCTCTTTCTTTTGAGCTAAGAATTGTGGATTGTTTTAAAAATTCCATTTATCTCCACCAATAGTTAATTAGTTCTATGTCTTTTATTTTTTTAGTAGTTGCATTGAGGTTTGCAACATAAATCTTTTATTCTAGTGACTATCCTCCCACATTGTACTTCTTCAGTAATGTGTTGGCCACTCTTTGGCTATTGTCTTTCCATGTATGTGTTAGAATCAGTTTTCTTGATATCTGCAAGGTAAATTCCTGCAATTTGGGTTGGACTTGCACTTAATACGTAGATCGCATTAGAGAGAGCGGCCATCTGTGTCACGTGGTTGCAGTCATACAGAATGTAGCCTTTTGGATTGATGTCTTTCACCTATTAGCATGTATTTAAGGTTCCTTCCTATCTTTTCATGGATGGTTAGCTCATTTCCTGTTAGCACTGAATGATTTCCGTTCTTTGGATGGACCACGGTTTGTTTATCATTCACCTACTGAACAACATCTTGATTGCTTCCAAATTTGGGCAATCATAAAGCCGCTGTAAATATCTGTGTGCAGGACCTGGGGTGGACGTAAGTCTTCAACTCATTTGAGTATCACTGAGTATGATTGCCGGATCATAGGACAAGAATATGTTTACTTTCGTAAGAAACCAACAAACTATCTTCGGCAGTAGCTGGGCCATTTTGCATTCCCACTGGCAGTGAATGAGGACTTCTGCTGGTCCACATCTTCACCAGCATTTGGTATTACCAGTGTTTTTTAATTTTTATTTCTGGATTTTGTCCATTCTGATAGATGTGTGTTCATTGTTATTTTAATTTGCATTTCCCTAACGACATATGATGTCAAGAATCTTTTCATATGCTTAATTGCAATTTGTGTCTCTTTCTTCATGAGATGTCTGTTCCACTCTTTTGGTCATTTTTTTTTTTTTAAGATTTTATTTATTTGTTTGACAGACAGAGATGACAAGTAGGCAGAGAGGCAGGCAGAGAGAGGGGGGGAAGGAGGCTCCTGGCTGAGCAGAGAGTCTGACGCGGGGCTCAATCCCAGGACCCTGAGACCATGACCTGAGCCAAAGGCAGAGGCTTTAGCCCACTGAGCCACCCAGGCGCCCCTCTTTTAAATTGGATTTTAAACTTAAATTGGATTTTAAATTTAAATTTAAATTTAAATTGGATTTAAATTGGATTGTTCATTTTCCTGTTGTTGAGATTAAAGCGTTCTTTGTATATCTTAGATAACAGTCCTTTATCAAATACGTTTTCTTTAAACATTGATTTCCCAGTCTGTGGCTTGCCTACTCCTTCTGTTAAGCTATTGGTTTTTGTAAAAGTTCCTTATCAAGTTGTGAAATTTCCCCTCTATTCATAGTTTGCTAAATGTTTCTATGCTGAACAAATGTTGGCTTTTATCAAATGTTCTTTTTATATCTATTGATATGGTCATATGATTTTTCTTCTCTAGTCTGCTGATGTGATGGATTACATTAATTGGTTTTCAGATGTTGAATTAGCCAAATGATCTAGAGCTTTAAAAATAAATATATTTTGTGTTTTTGTAGATTAAAGAACAAATTTAAGCAGTAAGATGGGAAGATTAAATTTAAAAAAATAAGCTTTCCTGGGGTACTAAAGTACATTGTGGATATTGCTAATTAGATTGTATATGGTGAGAGAATAAACCCAAGGTTAAAAGAATTTTAAGAAGAAACACCATAAATACATAAATTTAAATATTGCTGATTTTAACTTGGCTTGACACTCCCAGTTTGCCAATTACTTATACTTGAAAGTTAAATTATAAGTAATTTAATTAACAGAAAATTGCCTGCCTTAAAAAAAATATTGCCTTTACCCAGACATTTTCTTTTATGTTTAAAGTGTTTTCTTTTTGTATTTTTTACAAGTAGAAATATACTCCGTATTTTCAATATGCCAATTCATACTTTTCCCAATCCACTCTAGAAAATAAGTTAGTATAAATTAGATAATAAATTGAATATAAATTATCTCTTTCCTCAAAACAAAATATTCTGTTTGTAATTAGGAATCAACCCCAGGAAAATTTTATTGGAATTATAACCTGTTTCAAAATGTCTATAAAACTTCTAAGATGTTTATGTGCACACATACTACTCCTTAAAATGCTTCTTAATGATATGATATGATATCTAATAGCTACAGTATGTACATAGAGAAGGATAGATAAACACTGAGTTTTAAAATGCAGTCAAAACTACAGTACATTTAATGAAAGTTATGAAAGTTGCATATTTAGATAAGCAAGAATTGGATAAATATTTTTCAGTCAATCCAAACATATCCTTTGTATTTCATGTTTTTCCATGCCCCCCCCAAATTTCTAGTTGTATTTATAAATTCCTACAAAATACAGTACCCTTGTCACATAATTCACTTCCAAGGGGACCGATTTCTCGGATAGCCCTTGGGTGTGACTCCTAGAGCCACAATCACAGAAGTGCCTCAGGTTTGGAGGCACTTGGGTTGCTCAGTCGGTTAAGCCTCTGACTCTTGGTTTCAGTTCAGGTCATAATCTCCTGGGTCATGGGATAGAACGCAGAGTCGGACTTCACGCTCAGTGGGGAATCTGCTTGGGATTCTCTCCCTCTGCCTCTCTTCCCACTCATGCACTCTCTCTCTCTCTTTCTCTCAAGTAAATAAATCTTTAGAAAAGAAGAAGAAGAAAGGCCTCAATTTTGAAATTCTTTTGTTCATAAAATTTCATACCTATTCTGCACTTCTTCCTTTCTCTGTTATCATGGAATATCATTTCACCTTCAAAATCACTAATTCAAGAAACAGCACTTGGACATAAACTTCTTCCTATCCATCCGGTCCCTGGATACCTCTCATTCATCCCATATCATTCAGACAACTCTTCTGTACACTGCACAGCCCCGTTGTCTGAGATTTAATGCCCCTGATCTAAGAAACTCTTGACAATAGCCTTTTTTGCTCTTCTGTCTTCTTTTGTATTCATGGCACAACTTTAACCAAGGATGAGAACAACTACCCATTTTTAATTTGAATGGAACTATGAAGTTGCTGATAAAGTAATCCCATGTGTCAGCAGAATTTGTAGGGTCTCCATCTCTGGGCTTTTTCAATTCTGTACTTCTCTGTGGGGACACCAGTTTCCCTGGTCTTCAGTTACCTTTGTGTCTGTTCCACACTTCCATCTTAACGTTATTCCCATTCTTTAAAACTAAATTCACTGTGAGTATCTCACTTTTTTCTTTCAAACTAGAAATTCAGTTTTGAGCTGGATGTTATGAGCAGTGACCACCATATTACTTAATCCAAGGCCTGTTCCTCTCCACAGGTCTTTTATGATCTCTTCGGAGCTTTGAACTCTTGTACTGCTTCCTTATTCTAGATAGTCTTCTCTCTTAGCAATGATGGCACCATATTCTTCGGCTTTCCTCTCTACCTTCCAAGCTATTTCTCGTTTTCTGCTGGATCAGGCTTGATCTGGTCTTTGATGTTGGAGGTCACCAGCAAATAGTCCAAAATTCTTTTCTCCCCACTCATTTTTATTTTGAAAAATTTCAAACCTATAGTCAAGAAGAAAGTATAGTATTATGAACACAGAACACTCTTACCTAGAATGACCAACTGTTATCATTATGCCATATTTCCTTTATCTATCTATCTACACACACACACACACACACACACACACACATTTTTCTGGAAAAGTCATTATGACATTTAGTCCCAAATATTTTAGCATGTACATCTCTTAATGATAAAACATTTTCTTACATAACTACAATACTCTTACTACACCTAATAAAATCGATTTAGTTCAGTGATACCATGTAATCACGAGGCCATATTTAAAATGCCCTAATTGCCCCCAAAATGTCTTTTTTAGTTGGTTTCATTTCTTTAAAGATCCAATTAAGATCTGCACAATGCATTTAGTTATTATGTTTGTAAATCTAGGACACAGCCATCTACAGCACTTCACTTATTTACTTGGTCTTTCAAGCTGTTGAAACATGGTATATCCCTGCATTATCCTGAGTCATCCTAACCTAATAGAATTTTACCTTGATACCTTAGCTGGGAAATTGTACTTGGTCCTCACTTAATGCCAGTCACTGAGAAATGACCACTCATTTTTTTCAGGGAAATGACAGGAACCTTTTTTTCTTGCGCATGTCAAACAGGTATCCTATTTTGAAAATGGACACATCACAGTGTTTGGAAATTTGCTCAGGGTATTGTTCTCAACGTCTTAGTCACTTGCTCTCCTAGTTGCTCCATCCCACAGACCTTGTAAAATCCTTTGCCAGCATAATTGCCTCAAAGCAGTGCTTCTGGTGTTTCCCTCCTGAGCAAGAGTGGTAAAGAGATGTCCTCCATTCCTTCTAACCGCCTTTCTTATTTTAGCAATGCTGAAGTTTTAAAATACTCTAGGCCAGTTGTTTTATAGAATATTTGACGTTCTGTTATGAAGTCGTATTTTCCTGGGAGTCTGAAAACCCCACAAAGTGGGATGTCCCTTCAGCAGAATCTCTTACTGAAAGGAAGTTTATTGGTCTCCTGTCCACTCCTGAGAGGACGCATGGCGTAAACACACTGGCTACTAAATATTGCCTGCTGCACTGCTGCTCTTTAGTAAAGCACTGTGATGATTGTCTCTTCATGTCCCAGACTCCACCAGCCAAAGCTTTTGTTTCTACCAAGTTTTACTGAAAGTGTGTGGATTCCGAGAGAATAATTACATCACAAATTAGGAAAAATTTTAATTGCATGTAAAATATCGCTAGTAGTGATATTTTGGTTAGTCTCTCCCATAAGGAACTTCTAGACTATGGTTAGTGTCCACCATAAGGAACTTCTGGACTATGGTTAGCGTCCACCATAAGGAACTTCTGGACTATGGTTAGCGTCCACCATAAGGAACTTCTGGACTATGGCTAATCTCCACCATAAGGAACTTCTGGACTATGGCTAGTCTCCACCATAAGGAACTTCTGGACTATGGTTAGTGTCCACCATAAGGAACTTCTGGACTATGGTTAGCGTCCACCATAAGGAACTTCTGGACTATGGTTAGTGTCCACCATAAGGAACTTCTGGACTATGGTTAGTGTCCACCATAAGGAACTTCTGGGTGGAATATGCACTTCACGAGGCTCCAGGCTGCTGTTAAGTTACTGGTCCCCCCATCCCCTTGGATCCTTCTCTCTTCTCTCTTTGCTCTTCTGTCCTCCCTTCTCCTCTCTTGTCTTCTAGAGGCATGAAAACAACACAGCTCCAAATCCTCTTTTGCTTTATTTCAGGGGAAAACTTATTCTTTACCTAAAACTCTCTTATCTAAGTTAAATATCATAGGGCCCTACCTTCAGTAGTCAAACAGGGCTACTAAGTTCTTTTCTTTTCTTTTTTTTAAAGGTGTGTTGATTTTGGTGAGAGAGAGAGAGCATGCGGTGGGATGGACAGAGGGAGAGAAAGGGAGAATCCCAAGCAGACTCCACACCGAGCATGGAACCCAATGTGGGGTTCAATCTCATGACCCTGAGATTATGACCTGAGCTGAAACCAAGAGTCAGATGCTTAACAGACTGAGCCACCCAAGTGCCCCTATTAAGTTGTCTTCTAAACCAAAGAAGGAATTCTCCATTCTACTATCCTTCTAGGTCTATGGTCCAAACTGAGTTAGGCTTTATTGTGTTTTCCTCCTGGTGTACTCACAGGTTGAATACGGTGAAGAAATAAACTGGACTCAGACACCTACAGCATCAAAACAAACTGTGCTCTACCAAGTCACTAACAACAACAGACACTGATGAACTCCAGCGGGCAGGATGTGTACATTCAGGCAGACCCCAGCCTGGAGACTGTACTGCTGGAGATCACAGCTACCAGCTCTCAGATCTCTATAAGAAGTGATCTCTGCAGGACAGCTCTGAAGGAACCCTCAGCATTTTGCTACCCTAAATGCATTGCCTCCTACTTAACTTGGGCCATCCTTCCCAGCAAAAAAGTACTTTCCCATCCAAGGAAAGATATAATGAAGTTTTGGAGATGAGCTGTAAAGAAGTGAAGCAACATCATGTCCATTGGAACATGTGTCTCTTTGCTGCGATGTGATCAACTCTTTCAATAATTAATTACATGAACTAAAAAGAAGAAGAAGGGGAGCGGACAGAAGAGGAGGAAGCAGAGGAGGAGGAGGAGGGAGAAGAAGAGGGAGAAGAAATAAAAGTATTCTATTAGGGGCGCCTGGGTGGCTCAGTGGGTTAAGCCTCTGCCTTCGGCTCAGGTCATGATCTCAGGGTCTTGGGATCGAACCCCGCATCGGGCTCTCTGCTCGGCAGGGAGCCTGCTTCCCCCTCTCTCTCTGTCTACCTCTCTGCCTACTTGTGCTCTCTGTCTGTCAAATAAATAAAATCTTTTAAAAAAATATTCTATTAAACAAACTGCTGTTTGCCCTGCCCAAAAGAGCAAAAAAGTAGGAAAAATAACACTGAAAATTTCCCAAGCATCAAAGGCTGATACAGGCTCATCGGTTAAATATACTACAGTAGATGTTGTCAGTGTCCAACTCAGCCTCCCTCAAATGCTCGCATGAGCAAGCCCTCGGCCTGTCTCCTTGCTGCCAGCACCTGCATCTCTTTGCCTGTGGGCTTTATCCTGCTGTTGGAGCCTGGCTTATTGTACTGACAGCAAGCCACAGTGCTGGGGAATTACCATGCCTCAAAGCAAACCCCAACCAATAATTGTTCACTTGCATAGCATCCCAGGGGGATTAAAATCTGTTCACTCAGTGGTGGCCGGGGCTAGGGAGGCCAATTACTGGCTCACATTCCTGCAGGTGCTTCCCTTCACCTCTCCTATAAATTCAGTACATTCTCAGGATCTGTTTCCAGACCTGTATAAATCATATGCTGTATAGTACTGCCTGATGGCTTTAAAAATATCTGTGCTTGTATAGTTCAAACATGGGTCTTCTCAGATCTTTATATCATTCTTCAAAACTGTTAAAATATAAGTTAAATATCCTTATTATAGTACCCTTAGGCGCTACAAAGAAATCCTCTTCTGTAAATAACTGACACACTTTTTATTTTCATTTTCTTGGAAGGAAAAACAACATAAACTAAATTAATGTTTTTGTTATTATAATATTAAAATGTAATAAAATGTGTCATACTTTATACTTTTCTAAGGATAAACAAGCATAATCCAATTTATGTCTCATGCTATAATTTAATTTACTACGAAAGAACATAAGGGATTACAATATTCGGCACTTATAATTTAAAAAAGGTAAATAGGGTATAAAGTAGCATAATATAAAGTAGGAAACCGATGGGAAAGAATAGAGAATTCATTATTTAAGTACATTAAAGTACATATCAAATTTCTCATGTTACATTTAAAATCAGTAATCACAGCACTCTATTATTAATGAGTTGGGTTTAGGAGAAGAAATGTTCATACCACATTGAGATAACTCTGATAAACTTAATCAAATGACATATCCTGATCTTAGTCAAAAAAAGAGGTTGGCTGACTATGACCCCTGGACCAAATCCAGATTACTACGTTTTTATAAATAAGGATTGACAGGAATATAGCTATGCCCATTTGTTTATGACTATTTTCTTTTTCTTTTTTCTTTTTTTAAAAGATTTCATTTATTTATTTGACAGAGAAAGTGCACACAAGCATAGGGAGAAGCAGGCAAAGGGAGAGGGAGAAATTGGCTCCCCATAGAGTGGGGAGCCTGATGCAGGGCTCGATCCCAGCACCCCAGGAGCCAAAGGCAGACACTTAACTGACTGAGCCACCCAGGCTCCCCATGACTATTTTCACATTACAACACCACATTACAACAAAGTGGAGTTTTTGGGACAGAGACCACATGGTCTTCAAAGCCTGAGATATTCGCCAGGGAAACCTTTATAAAAAAGGTTGACTGACCTCTGGTTTAGAGCACTAGAACATAAGATGTTTCTAAACATAAGCATCAAAAATCTCATTCATTAATTACTTGAGGATATATCTGTGACATCATGTTTTTTTAATTTTTATCTAGAAAAAGTATTATACTTACAGAAAGTTTGCAAAAATGGGACAGAGTTCTCCTGTTTCCCCAAGCTTTTCCAATGTTAATATCTTACACAGACATAGTATAATTATCAAAACCACAAAATTAACATTGATGGAGAACTATTAACTAACCTACAGATCTTAGTAGAACTTTTTCCACTTTTTCAGTAATGTCCAGGATCCCTCATTGCCTTTGGGTGTCACACTTCCTTGGTTTCTTTCAATATCAGGCATTCAGTGCTTCATCGTTTTTCATCTTCTGGGGGCATCTGAAGAATGTGCAATGTGTCTTTTCAGGGCATCGATGTTACTGGTATATCTGGTGACTGGCTGATGTTCTCTCTGATCACATGATTAAGGTGGTATCTGCCGGGTTACTTCACATGTTTTTCTCTGTAGTTAATATGTACCTGGAGAAAATACTTCAAGACTATGGATATACTCTGTTTTTTCATCATCGTTTTGTCCACGCATTTTAGAACCCTTTGACGTTTGCAAGAACGATTATTGGGGCGTTTGTGTACTCATGATGATCTATTTTTTCCATTTTGTTCTAATGAAAGGAAAGTCATTTCTTTCCCCCTTTAATTTCCATTCAGTTATCCATTGGTATCAGAAGAGGTTCATGCAGATCAATTTTATTTTATAGGCTAAAATTTAATACTATCATTATTTATTTTGTTGTTCGGATTCCCTCAGCTTTGGCCACGGGGAGGCCCTTCAAGCAAGTTACTGTGTTTCTGTGCCCTTTCTACAGAATCCCTGCTTCCTTTTATTGGAGAATGATAATTAGACATCAAGATCTGGGTACTAGGTGTATCCAGTGCTACTGGGTTATTATTTTTCTAGACCTCAGCAGACAGAGCTGGGAATACAAGTATGTATCCTGCTGTCTCCCCACTGTCTGCTTGGTTTTTCAACCTGTTGTCTGAGGAGCAACTGCCCCGGGGAAAACCTCCAAGTGTCTGGGGCACATCTTTGTGCCTCCTTCTTCTCTGGAAGCTTGACTCCTCTGATAGGGACATTAAGCCATGACAGTCCTGAACTCCAGCTTCTGCGTGTTAGCTCAGCGTGATCGCTCCAAACTCTGATGACTCCAAACTCTGATGACTCCTTAGCTTCCCCAACCTGTTCCAAGAGTCATGGAACGCCGCTTGGACAGAAGTGGAATCCTAATTTTACTCTCACATCAGGGAGATTCTTCAAGCCTTGGTGGCTCTGGAATGCCTCCAAAGAGATGTTTGGTTGTATTTTACCCATGGTTTTATTTTTTTTTTTTTATTTTTATTTTTTTGGTAGGTGCACGGGAATGTAAGTCTGGTATAAACTACCACATAGTAGCTTAAAGTGGTGGTATTTTTCTTTAACCTTTTAAAAATAGAGGTAAACAGTCATACAAAAAACTACACACAGTGTAAGCATGTAGTTCAAGGAATTACTACAAATGGAACACAAGTTTCTATCTGTCCTCCATATCAAGAAATAGATCTTGTGACATTTTAACAGTTTGTTCTTGGATACTTTAAATGAAATGCCTAAGCAACATACACCATTTGTGTAGGAAAAGCAAAAATAAAAGATTAAAAAAGCAAATCGTAGGGGCGCCTGTGTGGTTCAGTCGGTTAAATCGTTGGCCTCCGGCTCAGGTCATGAGCCCAGGGTCCTGGGATGGAGCCCTTGTCAGGCTCCCTGCTTTTACCTCTCCCTCTGCCGCTCCCCCTGCTTGTGTTCTCTCTCTCTCTCAAATAAATAAATCTTTAAAAGTAAATAATTAATTAATAACTAACAAGTCATAGCCCTTTGTGGGGGGAGGTCAGCTAAGGCTGAGATGTCAAATGTTGTTGCTTAAAGTCATTATCCTTTGCTTTACTAGAGACGTCGGAGAAATTTAGGCGACATGACATACAGTGAACATGTTTAGTATGAATTAAACTGGATCCTTTGTTGAGTGGGTGTCCATCTCCATGCCACCAATGAATTTCACAAAGTTTCTCTAAACATCACAGGCATTGCGAGGATTCTCATCAATGATGACCTTTTAATTAACTGAGAGGCAGAAAAATACTCTGAGAACAATTCAGTTTGTTTTCTTTGTGGGACCTAACCCTAACCCTAACCCTAACCTATTTAACATACACAAAAGTTTGCCAAAAACAAACAAACAAACAAAAAAACCCAAAATCAGTAATGGAGTCAGAGGTTGCCATTTTTCTCATTGAGAAATTTGGAAAGCAAATTGTACCTCATTTAAAGCTTTGTCCTAGGGGCAAAGCCTGGGTGCCTCAGGTGGTTAAGTGTCTGTCTTTGGTTCAGGTCATGATCTCTGGGTCTTGGAATTGACTCTCCCGCTCCCCCCACCATGCTTGCTCTCTTTTTCTCAAATAAATGAATAAAAGTCTTTAAATAAACAAAGCAAGCTTTGCCCTATGTGTGTTCATATAATGAGTGGAAGTGTTGATGTTGATGCTGGTGAATACCAGAGAAGAGAATGTGTTTCAGATGGAAGAACGGTGAAAGCTTTGAGTGTCTGATCATCTAAAAATCCAGGAAACAAAATCGAAGGCTCCCCAAACTGATCAATGAAAATGAATGAGCAAATGAAGAATAACCAAAGAATAAAATAATATATGGGCTCTTCAAACAAACCAGTGATACTAACAAAGGCAGAGTCCGTGGTAGCCAGAAGTCTCCAGATGCTGATTGGCTTTGATCAAAACTGGATGTTAGCATGTGTTAAAAGATAAACTGAGGCACGGTAAAAATTTTTAAGAGTTTATTTCAGCAAAATTCCATTAAAATTGGGCACAGTGCCAAACCGGAAGTGGCTAGGGGTGCTCCATGCACAGGAGTATGGCCTCTCCACCCTCCACCCCTACAGCCCTGCTCGAAGAAAGTTAGCTACAGGTGGAGTGGATAGATGTAGGCAATGGACATGTTTGACTCAGCCCTGACTTTGATGCTTAAATATTGAACCTTCCAATACAAAGTCCATGCATCCCCGCCTTGCCTTTAGCCGGTGTCTGCGAGCCCTTCCATAAAAATATACTGATTTTGGCTACTTTTTAAGGTCACCCCAGAAAAAAGGAGGGCATCTATTGTCAGGCCTGACTGGGTAACTGGTACCGAGCTGGCCCTAAGGTCATATTTAACTATAAAACGGGACAGTGCCACTTGGGGCAGTTCCCTGGCCCCGAAACGAGAAAGGCAGAGCCAGACTGGTTCCCCTGGAGGAAAGAACCGGGAACCTTCCCGTGCGGAGCACGTGGCTGCCGCCGTGGCACAGGCAGAGGCCACAGGGTCTCGGTGACCTGAGGGAGACAGCTGAAGTTCCGGAGCTGCCCGGAGTCCTCGGGCAGGGTGTCAGGGAAGAGGCTGCTCTGCAGAAAGGTCTGGAAGGCTGCGTGTGGATTCGCCTGCGCTCTGGCCTGCTCCAGGCAGAGGGAAGGGCCTTGCTGAGGCCCGCGGGCGTGAGAAAGGCCAGAAGGGGTTAAAAACGGACATACAGTTACCGTGATAAAGAGGAAAAGCAAGCCTGAGGAGACCAAGCAAACCCAACTCCAGTAACTACAGTGTCTCCCGGAACAGAACGCTTTCAAGGAGGATGACCCAACCCCATCCCCTCACTCCTCCAAGGCCGGGAGGAATTCGCAGTCACGGATGCGCACCCACGTTGGAACGCAACATGGGACTGCGGCCGAGGTCACCCTCTCGGTGGGAGCGCAGCATCTGCTCGCAAAGCCCCAGCCTGGGGGACGCAGGCTCGGGGAGCACCGGGAGCCAAGCTTGCGCGGGACCCCTGCCTTAGTGGGGTGCGCGCGCTCAAGGTAGAGTCCTTTGTGGGACAGAGACGCCGAGTGCTGGCGCGGGTGTGGACATTGCACGGTGCGGAGGATGTTAGGGTGTGGGTCGGAAAGTGTGTCTGGAAAGATTATTCCCAGGTCCCAAGGCCTTTTCCCGAATGCCTCAGTGGGAAAGCTCTAGAAGAGAATGGTCACGTGGTCCTTTTCCTTTCCGTGGAGATCGTGTCCGCATCTACTCGGCGCCCGGTGTTTCCGGGCCCTGCTAAGGGACGCTCTTAGAACTGCCTGGAAAGGACGCAGACGATCGCTACTCGGATTAAGGAAGTCACTGCGGGTGTAGTTTTGTTTCAGACCAAAGGCCCTCCTAGCCGTCCTGCCTTGGAGTAAGTGGAGCGAACCCTCCGGAGGGGATTTCGGACCGCGATCGGGGGCTGCGTCTTCCGAATAAGGAACCAGCGGTCCAGGCGGTGGGGCCGATCCGCAGGAGCCCGGTGCGGCCTGGGAAACCTCACTCGGGTCTTTTCAGCTCAAAACCGGGGTGTGTCCAGGCCCAGCGTGCCTTCTGTCGGATGGAAGCCTGGGTACACGGACTGCGCTCGCACAGGGGCTTTGAATTTATGGGCATTTACCGTAAGCGAGTGAGGTCGGATTGGAAAGGACGGACGTGAAGAGCCAGTTGGCGCGGTACAGCGGGTGATACCGCCGAGACTGCCTCCTCCTGGGGACGCAGGAGGGGAAGAGCCGCAGTCGCCTAGGTGACCAAGGCCGGCTGGCGGATAAATGCAGCCACAGTGTAAAGCGCATTGAAATTTGCTGGGAATTACCCGGGTTGGAGCAGCCAGGGCATTTCCCCTCGGGCCAGGGAAGGGCACGGACTCGGGATCTGCAACCGCATATCTATCCTGGAGGCTTTATAAATGAGAAGCCCGATATTTAGACAATAAACTGTTAGTAACAGACCATTAGAGGCCGAGGAGCTTCCGGAGTCAGGTTTTCTGTCAGCGTAACGTTGTCAGCTACACCAAAGCGAATTTTTAATTCATGAAATATTTCAGTCGTAGAGATGATTTAATACCCTTTCACCGATCATGGAGATAAACAAACTTAATATTTTGTCCTTATTTGGTTAAGAATACTTAAAGAAATGTAACTGTCTGTATCTTGTTGAACTGCTGTTTGAACTCTTTTCCTTCTCAAGAAGGAAATTATTGTGAAATTGGTGCTCATGCCCCTTGCCCACATTTTTTCCTTTTTTTTTTATTACATTATGTATGAACTCTCACTTTCAGTTCTAGTCCCCTAGTGATTTTTTGATCTGTGCCTGTGCCAGACCCCCAGTGTCTGAATTCCTCCGGTTTTGCACAAAGTTTTGTAGGGCAAGTTCTTCCTTGTACTTCAAACTGACTTGGATTATTCTTGGCTCTTTATTTCTGTAAGAAATTTGATATCAGGCTGTGATGTTTTGAGAAGTACACAAAAAAACACCTGTCGAGAAGTTGATCAAAATGGCTTTGAACTGGGGCACCTGGGTGGCTCAGTGGGTTAAAGCCTCTGCCTTCGGCTCGGGTCATGATCCCAGGGTCTTGGGATCGAGCCCCGTATCGGACTCTCTGCTTGGCAGGGAGCCTGCTTCCTCCTCTCTCTCTGCTTGCCTCTCTGCCTACTTGTGATTTCTCTCTGTCAAATAAATAAAAATAAATAAAATCTTTAAAAAAAAAAGGCTTTGAACTTAAAGATTAAGAGCATTCTATTTTAAGATACGGAGTATTCTCTTAGATGTACATACTTGACTAAGTGTGATTTAACGGCATTTTGTTTGGGATACCTACGTCAGTGTTGAGAAAGAAGTTTGGTATAAAATGTGATTTTATTATACTGCTTTCTGGTTTTATTAAAATAATTAAAATATACATGTAGATTAGATCGAGGATAGCCCTCTTTCTTATTTTATGATAAAGTAGTCTTATAAAGTCAGAATTCTCTGTTCCTTGAAGGTGTAAAACCCATCCATGAAACCAGCAGGGCCTGATGTATCTCTGTTCATAGTGCAGCACAGTTATTAAATCAAGTCCTTAATATTTTCATTTCTTCTATTATTCTATTTCTTCTTGAGAAAATTATGGTAATATATCTTTCAAAATTGCTAGCACAGGTTTTTTTCTTTGAATTTTATTATTTTTTTAAAAAATCTCTGTAGAATCTATATTTGAGGCTCTGTTTCATGCCCAGTGTTGTTATTCGATGTTTATATTGAACATTTGGCTAGAGATTTGTTTTACTTATTTAGTCTGGAGGATACATTTGACAAGAGAATTTCATTTTTTAAAATAAGTATTAAATGTGTCAGCAACATAGAAGTTGAGTAGTTTTAGAGGTCAAAATTGTCACATAAATATTTCTTCTATCAAAGTCTGATACTAGAGTTTTGACCTTTCGATAGAGACAGATGACACACATTTCAGGTTTCTCCAATTTAGACTCATTTTTTTTTTTTATGCTTTGAAAACAGAAGGATTTTTTTTTTTTTACGATTTTATTTATTTATTTGACAGAGAGAAATCACAAGTAGACAGAGAGGCAGGCAGAGAGAGAGGAGGAAGCAGGCTCCCTGCTGAGCAGAGAGCCCGATGCAGGGCTCGATCCCAGGACCTGGGATCATGACCTGAGCCGAAGGCAGCGGCTTAACCCACTGAGACGCCCAGGCGCCCCCAGAAGGATGTTTTTCTCACAGGATCCTCTAACTGTATTTAGTTGAAATCAAAGAGTGGATTAAAGTAATTTCTGGTCAATTCTTTCAACTGGTCAAAATGGTTCAGGAGAAAGAGATTAAAGGGACAGCTGTCCCATGGAACACTGAACAGCTCTCAGGGACCCACAACTAAGCCAAAAGAGAGACAGAGACCCCTATTGGGGGGATGGGGAAAGAGGAGGTACTGAGGTGAGAACTTGGAGAAATATATCAATTCTAAGCTACAAGTCTGGAGAAGATCTGCGGATGAAGCTATTCACATAGTGGACTGTTGGAATCAAATATATAAGGAGCCGACTAAGTTTCTGAGAGAGAGATCCTAACAAAGGAAGAGCCAACTTGGAGTATAGACAAAGTATGACTACCTGGCAATTAAATTAGCCTTGGATCCTCCAGCATCTATACGCAGGAGGTGGGCTGAGAAGACTACTCATCTGCAAGGAGGTCAGATTCTGCACTTTGCAGTTCAGCTGTGGCAAAAAATGGAAAAATAAAAGCCTCCAAATGGCAGAGCTGGGGATTCTTGAGACGAGTGGGTTGGGGTTGGAGTGATGAATCGAATGGGGCTACTCCAAGGCTATTCCCTGTCCTCGTGGTAGAAGGTGCTCCTGACATTCTCACAGTGATATTTTAGAATTGCTATGTACTAATAACAGCTCAGTGTCTCCTTGTCCTTTTTCTGAAAGAGAAGATCCCAGTGGTAATTCTGTCTAGTCCGTCATTGTGCATTGGGTTTGTACAGGACACTTGTCTGGTCTTTCAATTGTACTGGTCTTTGAATTAAGACATGCCACATCTGGTTCTTGGTTACAGACTACGGTTTACCACTCCTTCGAGGAGAAATTACCACACTTTACCCAACAATCCTGAACTTTGGTCTTGATCCTGGAATGAAACTGGATTTTGTGGTGGTGGTGGTTGTTTGAGTTAACTTCTTGGAGATAGGCTGAGCATATCTTGTTCAAAGAAATGAGATAGAGTCCAGTGGGCTGAGTGGTCAGTTGTGGTAATAATCAGTGCCATTGACCAAATACTTCCATGTCTTTGCTTTCAGGACACATGTTAGTTTTGTATTTAGCTGTCCTTTTTGAGATGTGGCATAGCCTCATAACTTGTTATGGCCCACACATATGATCGGAAGTGATGTAGGACTCCTCCAGGGAGCTTTAAGAACCCATGCGTGATTTAGCTCTTTTCTGCTACCAATGACATTAGAGACAATTGTTCTGTCAGCCTAGGGCCGAGAATAAGACACTGGAAATCAGGCACCCTGACAATCTGCAATGGACATGGGGCAGGAATAAGAAATAAAGCTTTGTTTTTAAAAGCCACTAAGGTTTTAAGGTTGTTTGCTACCTATCCCCGACAAATATAACGGAGAATTTGGCAAGATATAGAGCTCTAAGAATTGAAGATATAAAACTCCAAGGATCAGCACTTTCTGAGAAGCAAGTTAAGAGAAGGACACACTGACATTCTTAATAACCATGTTAAAATGTTACATATTCTTTAATACACAAAATTTGAGTTTACAGAAATTAAATTACTTGCTTATTAACATATTTATGGGGACACTGCGAAGCCTCCTGCCATGGAAGATAAGATGGAAGGACAGTTCTTTAGCATCCATGAAGGAAACTTCCAGATTAAGGGTAAAGGCAAGTAGTTCGAAATGAGTAAGATAGAAATATTTACATTAAGATATTAAGTATATTTTTATTCACTTAGACACATTAATTTATGTGGGCAGAATGAAAACCCCACAAAAATTGTGTTCTTTTAAGTTACACTGTTATTTTTCTAAATGCAATGAAGCTCTTGATCCCAAAGTAATCCAGGCACTGCCCCCGCACCCCACCAACCCCCCGCAGTCACTCCCACCAGGCCACAGGTAACCAGCGCCATCTAATGCATAAGATGAGTTCATGGGTAACAAGCAGCTGCTGTTGTTTCTAAGAGGAGCAATGAATGGTTTTTAAACCATTTTTTAAATGTTTTCAGTTGCAGCCAGCACCAAGTGCTATGAGCAATGATGCCGTATTTTCAGCTGGATCCTCCCAGGAGACCCCACACCATTCCTTCAGCTCTCCCCAGCCTAGAAAGTTCATCCCCCTTGTAGCTGAGCTGTAGACTAGTGAGAGTCATTAGCTCCTCCTCTGTGGCTTGCTCTCCTCTGAAGGGAGAGAGAAAACAACCCTGAGGAAACCTTACCCGGTGAGCAGAGTCACAGAGAGGACCAGGAGTGTTGCCACTTTCTCATTCTGTTCCTGCACTTAATCAATCTCTTTTTATTCCTTGTAAGTAACTGGCTTTAAGTCTTCTCCGTTTAGCTGATACACATGAGGAGGTTATGAAAGAAACAAAATTGGCTCTTTGTAATCCCTCTTATGGACCTAGAAGTCATTAACATGAGACCTTTAAGTATCCTTAAAATAAGTCTTGCTTTAATTCTATAGTTTTACAAAAGACATGCTTCTTTTTGACTTAGGGAGAGACAAGATCGAAATAGATTCAGCTACTTGCATTCCAGAATGAATAACTGCTTCTCTCAGTATCATAAGACCTCCTTGACGAATCAAGTATTTTTCTACTTAGAACCTATATCCAAATGCCATAGATCATAGTATTAACATATTAAATGCTTAGATGAATGAGCTCTTTTGGTTAATTGGATACTTTATTTAGGCTCAAAGTAAATATTTGATCTTTCATCAAATGTTGTAGTAGAGCAAGATACTGGGTACGAAAAATGTGTAAATTCATTCTCTTAAACAACTAGTCAATTTCTTGGTGGCTATTCTGGGGATAGAACCCACTGAGGTCACACTTTTCTATTGAACTTTATTGGCTTATAAACCAGTGATTCAACTTTAACTGCATTTTAGAATCACTAGGAATGCTTTAAAACAACAACAGCAACCACCACCAATATTCTGATCACAACTTCAGAAATTCTGATTTATTTATCTGGGGTAAATCCATGCATTTTTATTACTTTAAAAAGCTCCCCTGGAGAATCGCATGGATTGGACCAACATGCAGGGTTCATGATGTGGAGTAAAAGAACTATAAAAACAATACAAGGTTCAAACACCCAAAACACTGAATTCCAGCCTAGTAATCCTTCTCTAATAGTGCACTGTAGAAACCTGCTTAAGGATTGGGAGAATGCCATAACAATCATGGCATGATAATGTGTGGCAAATAATCAGATAAAATCATTATATTTACAAATTCTGATTCTGCTTCCCTGTGATACACACACTGGAAGCCTTGGAATTCAAGATATTACATGACTTATTTAGTGCCACCTCTGGTAATGAAAGAATTAACTCCTGATTTTATGTAGTTTTATATATCCATAGATGATGTCATATATGCCTTATGCATTAAGTTATTCTACACACCTCTATCATTTCTCTACTGTGAACAGGGAATGAGAAATGATACATGTTGTAGAAAAAAATATAGAAAATAATTCCAAATTCCACCATCCTCTAGTATTATCAAAATCCTGAAGCACTTCCTATGTCCGTCTGAGTGCATGACACCCATTGATACACTAGACATCAGTGTATTCCCATTATTTCCCAGGAGTAGAATAGGACATCATCCCTGACCTAGAAGATATTGCTGTCCAGTGAGAGAGCTGGTTTGCCAAGCATATCATTTCAATGTAACATATTCAGTGTTAGTAGTCGGTTACCATATATTAATTGTGTTCTTCCATTTATATAATTAGCACTGGTTACAAAATAGGATTCAAGAGATAGTCCCTGTCCTTGTAGAGCTAATCATCTAACTGAATAGAAGATGTATCTATTATTAAATGAGATATTATTGGGGGAAATTTCCTGTGAGTCACCAACACCTGCAGTGGGGAGATATCCGGAGTTAGAAGTCATACATAACTCTGTAGATTGTCTCCACAGGTCAGTTGAGCAACGACTTTCTCTTCTGCTGCCAGTGAGCGAGCTTCAGGAAAATTATCAAGCTAGTAAACATTGTGCACTGGGCACAAGAGTACCTTCTTCAGCTGAGGAGACTGTGGGAATCGATGTGGTCTGATGACACCACAGCCTGTGGGGATCATTGGGTCAAGGGCAAATTCACCAGGCTTTGTGATCATAAAAATTGATGGGATGGTTAGGAAGACAACTTGCACCAGAAGAGAACCAGACTGAGCCTACGGAGCGGTAGGTTAAGCTATCATTTTTTATGATTACATCATCTTATCAAGTATATAATTTCTGAAGAGCCATAGTTAGTGGCTCTTTTACCATAGCTCATTGTCATGGCAACAAATGTAAAAGGCCCACTGAGGGTTCAGGGATCATTCATTTGAAATTAAGGAGAGAAACTTGAACAAACTTCTCTGTTTTCCTTTGGGCAAGCAGAATCACTCAGAAGCCCAGTATTCGGGATCCTGTTCAGCTCTGATCTCTCCCAAATTCTTGTGACTCACGGTTATTTTCATACTTCAGATCATCTGTCAAAGTAGATGTTCAGATCTTCTGCCAAAGTAGGAGTTTGTCATATGGCTCGAGTTGTGAAATATAGGCTTTTTCAAAGTCTACTTTTTGTGGTACACAGTTCTTTGGGTTGTGACAAAGGCACGGAGTAATGTGTCCACCGCCATCATCATGACACAGAAGAGTTTCGTCGCCAAATTCCCTCATGCTGTCCCTTTAGAGACAACCCTTCCCCCAGGCTTCAGCTTCTGGGAACCACTCATCTGATCTCTCATCTCCAGAATTCTGCCTTTTTTTTTTTTTTTTAACAATTCATATATATCTTCTTTCACTTGGCAAAATGGATTTGAGAGTCATCTGTGTTGTTAACAGATTCAAGAGTTTGTTCTTCTTTCTTGCTGAGAGAGTACAAATGGGGTATGTTCCACAGTTTGTCCATCTACTGGTTGAAGGGAATTTGGGTGGTTTCTAGCTTTTTTGGTGAAATAAAGCTGTTATAAATAAACATTTGCAGGATTTATAAGAATGTGTTTTTTTTTAATCTTAATTTTATTTTTTTTCAGTGTTCCAAGATTAATTGTTTATGCATTACACTCAGTGCTCCCTGCAATACATGCCCTCCTTAATACCCACCACCAGGCTCACCCTTATCCCCACCCTACTCCCCTCCAAAACCCTCAGTTTGTTTCTCAGAGTCCACAGTCTCTCATGCTTCATCTCCCCCTCCGATTTCCCTGAATTCACTCTTCCTTTTCTTCTCCTAATGTCCTCCATGTTATTCTTTATGCTCCACAAGTAAGTGAAACCATATAATTGAACTTTCTGCTTGACTTATTTCACTCAGCATAATCTCCTCCAGTCCTGCCCATGTTGATACAAAAGTTGGGTATTCATCCTTTCTGATGGCTGCATAATGTTCCATTGTATATATGGACCACATCTTCTTTATCCATTTGTCTGTTGAAGGGCATCTCAGCTCTTTCCACAGTTTGATGACTGTGGATATTGCCGCTATGAACATTGGGGTACAGGTGGCCCTTCTTCTCACTATGTCTGTATCTTTGGGAATACCCAGTAGTACAATTGCAGGGTCACAGGGTAGCTCTATTTTTAATTTCTTAAGGAATCTCCACACAGTTTTCCAAAGTGGTTGCACCAACTTGCATTCCCACCAACAGTGTAAGAGAGTTCCCCTTTCTCCACATCCTCTCCAACACTTGTTGTTTCCCATCCTGTTAATTTTGGACATTCTGACTGGTGTAAGGTGGTACCTCAATGTGGTTTTGATTTGAATCTCCCTGATGGCTAGTGATGATGAACATTTTTTCATGTGTCTGTTAGCCACTTGTATGTTTCTTTGTAGAAGTGTCTGTTCGTGTCATGTCTTCTGCCCATTTTTTGACAGATTACCTGTATTTTGGGTGTTGAGTTTGAGTTCTTTATAGATCTTGGACATCAGACCTTTGTCTGTAGTGTCATTTGCGAATATCTTCTCCCATTCCGTGGGTTTCCTCTGTTTTGTTGACTGTTTCTTTTGCTGTACAGAAGCTTTTATAAATGGTGCTGGGAAAATAGAACAGCTACGTATAGAAGAATGAAACTCAACCATTCTCTCACACCATACACAAAGATAAACTTGAAATGGATGAAAGTCCTCAACATGAGGCAGGAATCTATCAAAATCCTAGAGGAGAACATGGACAGTAACCTCTTTGACATCGGCCACAACAACTTCTTTCAAGACACATCTCTAAAGGCAAAGGAAACAGAAACAAAAATGAACTTTTGGAACATCATCAAGAATGTAAGTTTTTAGCTAGTAAGATAAATACTTAGGAGTGAAATTTGCTGGGTCTTTTGCTGAGTCTGTGTTTCACTTTATACCAAAAAAAAGCCTATGTTTTCCAAAAAAAAAAGTCTATGTTTTCCAACATGACTGCTCTATTTTGCATTCCCAGAACAAACTCTGAGAGTTATAGTCTGTCTACATTCTTGTCTTGCACAAGTAGGATGGCAATGTAGAGAGCAGAAAAATCCCAAACAGGTTTAGGGAAAGGGCCAAAAAAAAAAAGTTGTGACATATCTTGTTATGTTTCAATTCTCCTAGAGAGTCCAACATCCCTAATGTGGTGTGGAAAAAGCAGTGGATTTTTCCAAGTCCCAAGAGATCTGTGTGCTGAATGGATACAAGAGTACAGAATTATGGAGCTACCAATAGCTGAAGTCATGTCATGGTGAGGGCATTAACCTTACTTGCCAATGCAAGACAGAGGAAGCTGGATGGAATGGAATGAGCAGTAGAGTACAGCATATCAATCATTCCCCAGAGTAGCATAATACAGTATTTCTACCTCTAACTAAGACCACCCCCAGAACAAATTAAAGCAGAAGGAAAATTTGTCCCAGCCTGAGCCCTGTCTCACAATAATCAACCAGGAAGTCTCCATCTTTCCTGGTCTTGGAGTTAGGAGGTGAGCGGTAAGCATAAAATGAAAAGAAAAATGATACAAAATTATACTTCTCACCTAAGAGAAAAACAAAACCATAGAAATGTTCTTCACTTTGGAAATCAAGGAAGAAGTGGAGACCAAATTTGACGAAGCTATAAAATAATTCTATATAGTTGGCATTTTCACATTTTTGTCATCCTCCTTCCTGGGGGCATTTAACTTTTCAATACAGTTATTGTAGCAAAAATCTGGAACTGTTGAATTATCATAATAAGTCATCTGTTCCAAGGAAATTTTAATTTATCACACAGCTACTGAAAGCTTTTGCTCTAATTCTACAAAAATCAATCCATAGGATTTGAGAGGGCTGAGTAATGTTGATTTTCAAAATTAACCATAAATCACTGAAATAGAGTGCACATTCTAAAGTTAACGTGGTGAATGTGGTTGTTGCACTTTTAATTATGCCAATTATTTCCTGAGATATGTGGTCTGGGAAAAGGGAATTAACATAAACTATGAATTGTGTCATACCTCTAGCTCTTGACTAAGCCAAGGATAATTTGGGTATGGCTTCATTCCTATTTCTATTTACTTTTAAATGATTTGATGAATGGGAATAAGGGTGCTGAGACTTGAAAATACTGTGTTTACTATCTGTGAAAAATTAGCCGTGGCATGAAATATTCCCAAGGGACTGCAGAGATTAAAATGCTCCCAGACAGGACAGCAGGGTTGCCAAGAGAAAATCTGAAATCATGGGTCAGTTCCAAGTACAAGCTCCAAATAAATTTGAGGTCTCTGTAGCCAAGATTATATAGTCTGCTGGGAATACAAGACCAACCTCCACAAATGTAACATTGATTGTTTTGATCCTAGTGTGTTTCTTGCTGTCTCAAAAATCCCTGGGGCTCACGTGAAAAGATGCTCAACATCACTCATCATTGGGGAAATAAAAATCAAAACTATGATGAGATACCACCTCACACGTGTCAGAATGGCTAAAATTAACAACACAACAAACAACAGGTGTTGGCGAGGATTCAGAGAAAGGGGAACACTTGCATACTGTTGGTGGGAATGCAAACTGGTGCAGCCACTCTGGAAAAGAGTATGGCATTTTTCTCAGAAAGTTAAAAATAAAACTACCTTATGATCCAGAAATTACACCCTAGATATTTACCCAAAGAATACAAAAATTCATATTTGAAAGTATATGTGCATGCCGATGTTTATAGCAGCAATGTCCACAATAGCCAAACTATGGAAAGAGCCCAAATATCAATTGACTGATAAATGGATAAAGAAGATGAGTTATATTTAAGAAACAAAACAGATAAACATATGGGAAGGGGAAAAAGAACAGAGGGAAAGGGAAGCAAACCATAAGAGACTCTCAGTGATAGAGAACAACTGAGGGTTAATGGAGGGGGATAAATGGGGGATGGGCTAGATGGATGATTGGGATTAAGGAGGGCATCTGCTGTGATGAGCACTGGGTGTTGTATGGAAGTGATGAACCACTGAGTTCTACTCCTGAAAGCAATATTGCACTGTATGTTAACTAACTAGAATTTAAACAGAAATTTTTAAAAAGAAATAAAATTTTTTAAATTGGTAAGTAAGGGGGCGCCTGGGTGGCTCAGTGGGTTAAGCCTCTGCCTTCGGCTCAGGTCATGATCTCAGGGTCCTGGGATCGAGTCCCACATCGGGCTCTCTGCTCAGCAAGAAGCCTGCTTCCCTCTCTCTCTCTCTCTGCCTGCCTCTCCGTCTACTTGTGATCTCTCTCTGTCAAATAAATAAATAAAATCTTTAAAAAAAAATTGGTAAGGAAAAAAAAATCCCTGAGTCTCTCATAAATATCTCATATTTCTCTTTATATTGGTAACATTGGGAGTAGGATTCTCAAAAATAGCCTTTATTCTTGCTGTTGTCTCAGAAGGTGGGCACTAAGCTCACAGATCATCCGAAAGTAATCGGCAAACTCACCATAGATCAAGAATAACTTGGGGAAAGAAATTTTACCAGAATTTCAGCCCTCATACTTATTCCTTCTAGAGGAAGGTTACATTTTCTGATAAAGCCTGGTCATTTTATCAGAAAGGTGGTATTCTTGGCATCTAGGAAATAAAATCATAGAATCAGAGTACAGTTGAAAAATGTTTCCATTTTGGGGATGTTGTTGAATTATTTGAGATACCTCTCACTTAACTAACAGATTCCTAATCTTTATGTCTTTCCATCTTCCCTCTTTCAGATCATACCTTTCCTGACACTGCGATTTGCCAAATTCCTACTGAGGCTTCCAGGCCCAAGTACAGACTGTTCCATATCATGCCTTTCACCCAAGTTTTTGCACATGGAATGGCAGCACAGCAAACTAGAAAGAATTTGAGTTTTGAAAGAGAATAGTGAGTTTGAAACTTACCTGAATGAAAAAACAAATAAACAAGAACACTTATAAAGCATGTGTTTCTCGTATTAACATGTATTGAAGGCTAATTACATACCAGGCTGTTTAAAGTATATAACATATGGAAAGTAACTCATGTAATTCTTATACAATCTGTGAGGAAGTACTACTATACTTAGTAGAGAGATGGGGAAAGTGAATACAGAGCAGGGAACTAGCCTGATTTGCCTTGCTCGTAAGGGACGGAGCTAGGATTTGATCCCAGGAAGCCTGGCTCCAGCATCCATGCTCTTAACCTCTTTGTTATACTCTTTATTTTCACAGAGTTTGTGACCATGCCTTCCTCAGAAAACACACTCAGCTAAAATAAAATATGTAATGCCAATGTGATTTTAAACTGGAAAATGGCTATCAAAGATTAGGTATTATTTTATCACCTATCATCACATTTTCAACAAATGTTCACATTTGTTGCTTTTTACTTGTATAGAGTTGAATCACAATGCTACATTAATGTCAGATGTACAGCTTAGTGATTCCGTACATTCATGTTATGCTCTGTTCACAAGTGTAGCTACCATCTGTCCCCATATGTCGTATCTCGCTATTATAATATCACTGACTGTATTCCTTATGCTGTGCTTTTTATTCCCATGACTTACTCATTCCCTAACTGGAAGCCTGTATCTCTGACTCCTCTTCATGAATTTTGCCCAACCCTTAGCCCCATTCTCTCTGACAACTACCAGTTTATCCTCTGTGTTTACAGGTCTGATTCTACTTTTTGTTTTATCTATTTAGTGTTTTGTTCTGTTTAGATTCCACATATTAATGAAATCACATGGTATTTGCCTTTCTGAATTTGACTTATTTCACTTAGCATAGTACCCTCCGGGTCCATCCATGTTCTCTCAAATGGCACAATTTCATCTTTTTTTATGGCTACATACTATTCCACTGTGATTACAGACCACCTCTTCCTTATCCATTCACCCATTGGTGGGCCCTTACATTGCTTTCATATCTTGGCTCTTGTAAATATGCTGCAGTAAATATAGGGGTGCATATATCTTTTTGAAATTCGTGTTTTCTTTGAGTTTCTTTGGGTAAATACCCAATAATGGAATTACTGGATCATATGATATTTCTATTTTTACCTTTTTAAGGTAACCTCCATACTGCTTTCCATAATGGCTGTACCAATTTACATCCCCACCCACAGTGTACAAGGGTCCTTTTCCTCCACATCCTTGCCAACACTTATTGCTTATCTTTTGTATTTAAGCTATGAAGGTGATATTTTGTTATGGTTTTGATGTGCATTTCTCTGACAATGAATGATGTTGAGCATCTTTTTTTTCTGCTCACCATCTGTATGTCTTCTTTGGGAAAATGTCCATTCAGGTCCTCTGTCCATTTTTTTCATTGGACTGTTTGGTTTTTTGGTGTTGAGTTATGTAAGTTCTTAGTATGTTGTGAATAGTACCTCCTTATCAGATATATCATTTGCAAATATATTCTCCCATTTAGTAGGTTGTCTTTTTGTTTCATTGATGGTTCTCTTTGTTGTACAAAAACTTATTTATTTTGATGTAGTGCCATTGGACTTTCATAACACAATTTACAAGTGATTTGAATTTAGGCAGTTACAGAACCTGGTTAGATTATTTGTTTTTACTGAAGTAAGAATAGCAAAATAATCATGCCTTCCAAAGAACCACAGTCTACAGTTCTGTTAGAATTTATTGACAAAAGCTAATTTAATTATTTTATAATTAAAAAGATGGTAAGATTTGCAACTAGATGTACCAAAATTACTTTTTCAAGGAAATTAAAAGTTATATTTAACAGGAAATTTCAGAATGCTGGGTGGAAGTTGGGAGATGATAAGACTGAGATATGCAGTGCAGTGTGGAATTGAAGCCATATCCATGTTCCTTATAAATGGCTCATTAATTTGAGAGTATATAGATATGGCTTAATGGGGTACCTGTTATTTCTATATAGAGTTTGATTAAGATTGGCACACCTGCTATCATTGCTGTATCAAGAAAGCTTTTTGCAAAATTTTTCCCTAGGTAAGAGGACATTCCATGTGGGAGTGAAGATCAGAAAGATTTAATGTCCACCAACTACTGTATTTGTGAAAAAGGAAAACCATAATGGGGACCTAGAGATAAGACATCTCACATGAGACTGGAAGAATAAATTCCAATATTCGTGTAAAATACTTGTTGAATTTGTACTCACATTCCATACTGGAGGGTCTGGACTAGGAAAAAGACTCAGGAGGAGATACCTTTGGCTGAACCTTGCAGGAGAGGTACCTTTACAATGAAAGTGAACGAGGAAGGTGCCAAGTGAGGCACAGACACTGGTCGGGGTTGGTATTCCTGAGCCTTGATGTGGGTGGGAGTTAAGGGTCTGATAAACAGCTCATGAAGAAAAACAGCCCATTCTGAGTGGTTGACCTAGACAAAGGATTAATGTCAAAGTCAGACATTTGAAAGGGGGAGGGGGGAAAAACCCCAAACCTGACCCTTCAATCCAAGGGAGTTAAAAGACTGACTGAGCTGAAACAAAAGCCCGACAGAAAACTGAAGAATGCAAAGATACAGAGTAACATGATTCAGCAGGAGAGAGATTCTAGGACCTCAGTGGCTTTTTACTGTCCCAGGCCCAAACCTTCATGGCTACACTGGAAATGCTTAAGAGTTAACTAGACCAGGATCTTCAAATATTCCTTCTCATTCTCCTGGGTCAGATAATCACTGAGATAATACAAGGGATCCAACTGTCAAATCAGACTCAAACGAACCAGAGATCTTGTCCATATGAAACCTGACTAAGACTCTCTAGGACAGAGGTAATTATGAAGCACAAAGTAGGAAGAGGTATGGAATTATCCAGTGGTTTCCCAGATTCTTTCGTGCTGGTTCAGGATGCTCTGTGACCTGCATTAACATATAAAGACTCGAAGTAATGTATGATTCTACATTAATTACACAGAAGGGAGCTTACTCAATCGTGAAACATATTCATTTTATACTCAGAGTTACAAAGTTTATGTGATATTTTTCTAGAGAGCTAAACCCTCTAAATTCACAAATTCCAGTTTATTTACTGTATGCAAGCTAAACAGACCAATGATGTTGTGCTGATAAGGCTCTCCTTTTTGCATTTCTGTGCTACTAAGATCTAAGCTCTCAATCTAGAAACTAAACTGCAGGCTCTTTGAACTTTTCTCTTCCCAACGCATTTTGGTAATTTTACTTCCTAAATGGCTCTCAAGTCCCTATTGGTTGGCACTGCTAGACTCTTGTCCTTCCTTGGCTTATTGCAATAGCCTCTAAAACTAGGGTTCTGAGCTCAAGGCTTGTACCTCCTCTAATGCATCCTTGAAACTGCCATCAGAATAAATGCCTATTTGTTGTACATGATCCTATAGCGGCACTTTGAATAGAATGTAATTTTAAGAAACACATGAACTACTTTATTCAGTCTACAACACTGTACCCTAAATTCCAAAGATACAGTCTTTCTGGTAGTCATCTCTGTTGGTTAAATGAATAACATTCATTGTTTAAAAACATATTGTATATGTTTGGTAAAAGCTCAAAAAAATAAACTTGGTAATACTCTTATAAGAATTTCATGTTAAACTAAATCTCTTAGCAGCAAGAAAGGGGCCTTTCTATAGCATTTCTGTAAGTTATGGAAGGTAATTTCATGTAATTCAAGGCTAATGCCAGACACTTGTTTGAGAGAACATTGCCATGGGAAAAGTGGTTAAGTGTTCTGTGGCTAATTTTGATTGACCCATAAATAAACAATAATCCAAGGTCAAGGTAAGGGGTGACATATGTTAATGAATATTATCCTTTAATTTAAATGTTACAAATTTTCAACACTGTATAAAAGAGGTATTCAGATAATTGAAAATGTTGCATACCTCAAAATAACAATGATTCTTATTAGGTTCGTTATTATTAACTACTAGTAGTTCAAGTAGGGAACTACTGAAAAACTCAGATAGTAGATTTTTAGAAATGCTACAAAAATATTTACTTAATTCAAGTTGTTTTTTATAACCCACACGATATGCACATTACATTGAAGTAATATTATGATTTACTATGTTCTTATTTCCAAATGTTTATTAAGAAATAATACCAGTACCTACAATTATGAATATAGGGACAAAGAAACTTGAGGTACACTTTTGAAAAGGAAATGTTTAATCTCTCTTTGATAACCTCTATGTAATGATAGGCAATCATGCATAATGCATAGGGTAGAAACAGATTTATGTTCCTAAGCCTGACAAACCTGATCACATTTGGAACAAACCCTCCTGTCTAGAGCAGTAATTCTTATCAAGGGATACATTGCACTTAGATAATTAAACTGCCATTCCCTATATCTCACAAAGACACAGCCTATCAAAGTCTGTAGCATAATCAATTTAATGTTTCATCTGAGGAAAACTTTGGATCTGAAATGTCTTATTTATTTGGTAGAAAAACAATTGGAAAAAAAATCTCTATCCCAATTCATGTGTTTTTCTTTCTAAAATATAGAAGTTCTTACACATTTAACTTGAATGAATGCAACACAGCTTGGAAAACAGACGGGTACAACGTCCTCTGTAGTAAAGAAACGTGACAGTATTTGATTATAAACCTGAATGATTAATAAAGATAAAATTAATGTTGTGGAACTTTATTTTTATGGTAATTTATTTTTACTTAGTATATATTTTTAAGTCTCTGGTTCTATTTGACATACTAAAAAATGAAATATGCAATACTAACATTAATTATGTGCCGAGCCTATACACAGCCAACACTGTAGGTCTCTTCCAGCTCCTTTGTCTATTGGGGAAAGTAAATTTGTCAACAGGCTACAAAGAAGAAGTTACATATACACTATGTTAAATTTTTTCCCCTCTTTATATTTTCTCTAGATTTAACCCTATATTTCCATCCACTTTTCCCAGTACGTGATATTAAGTTTTAAGTTTTCAGCTTCCTTTGAAGTTACAGAATCATTTGATTTTTTTCTATATCCAGAAAATATCTTTTTTATTTTTCCAGCTCAATTGTGATATAATTGATGAAACTGTAAGATATTTAAAGTGTACATCATGATGTCTTGATATACATATGCATTGTAAAAGAAAAAAACTGACACAGTTTAAAAAAATATTTAACATAACTACTTTATTCTAGCAAAAACCTGTAGCTTGGGCATCATTATTATTCCTATCTCAGAGATGAGCAGAGATCTGCTTGAGTCAGGTGATCTGACAAACGGCTCAACTGCTGGGTAATGAATGTTAATTGCCACAAGGTACTTGACAGATTCTTCGTCATGCACACTTGAGAAGAAACCTACCTCGCTTCAAATTTTGGTTTCATTACTCACCAGAAGCATGATGTTAAACACATTATTTAAACTCTTTAAATCTTCATCTTCTCATTCGTGAAATGGGGATAATAAGTCACTTAAATCACAGCATTAAAGAGAACTGAATGAGACTGTGCAAGCTGAAATGCTTAGCATACCATCTGATATACAGTAAGTGCTCAATTAATGTTAGCTATTATCTCCAAAGTGGAGTTGGAAAACGCTAATGATATCATCAATATGGAGCTGCCTGATTCCATTGTAGAAAACATGGCTGATATGAGTTGGAGAACTGTAAAAGATGTTACTGCCATTGATCGTTAGAGACATTAAAAATGGTGTTGCAGACAGAAAAATGAATTAAATTATTGGATAGAAACATGGTAGACTCACAGTCCCTTCTAAATACAAAGGCAAAGATCGAAAGAGAGAGATGTCAGCTGCTGTCATTCCTGACTCTCGACTCCAAAATACAGAATACCTTATTCATCTGATCTGTTTGAAAAAGAGAAACGTGCTGTGTATGGTTTCATTTTTTACGGAGACAGAATACTATCAAGTGATATTGAAAATGATTTCAATTCAAGAAGTCTTTATTCAGTAAATTCCAACATGTAAATACATGCCAAGTTACTGAATGCCCACAATGGAATTTCCTTTACAAAAATCTTCTAATGGAGGGATTTTTGTCTTTCTCACCCACTAGTGTACTCTGAACACACCAAGAAAAGTAACTGACATTTAACAGATTTTCAATACTTCCAATCACATTCATGAAAATAACAAATACATGAATGAACTTGAACTTATCTTCAGTGAACTGGCTTCCCTTTCATCATCTTAGATAGCAAAGGATAAAGTTCTAATCAATCTCAAAGGATTGAGTTCTAAAAGAGGATATACCACTTATAGGATTCCCCTCTTGTTATCTTTAGCAGCAGATTTTTTTTAAAGTTGCTGTTCACACTTGTATCCAAGCTCATATTGAAGTCTCATAAATCCTTTCCAAGTCTTTCAATTTCATCAATAAGATAGTCAACATCTGCTCGTATCGTGGCAGGGTTAGAAAAAACCATTCGAAAAAAATTTACTTTGTCCCCACATGGCTGGTAGTTTATCATAGCTGTGCCGGCCTCTACCATCTGTGCTTTAATCTTTGGAGCAATCTGTGTGTAAATGTAAATATTATTAGAAGGTAATTTTACAAGTACATGCTCTCCCACATTCTAGATGGCTTACATAACTATAATTAGTTCAGAGTAAATAGCAGGCAATTTAAAACCATCAGGGATAATTTCTTTTTTAAAGATTTTGTTTATTTATTTGACAGACAGAGATCACAAGTGGGCAGAGAGGCAGGCAGAGAGAGAGAGGAAGGGAAGCAGGCTCCCTGCTGAGCAGAGAGCCCGATGTGGGGCTTCATCCCAGGACCCTGGGATCATGACCTGAGCCGAAGGCAGAGGCTTTAACCACTGAGTCACTCAGGCACCCCAATCAGGGATAATTTTTAAGAAGAGGCTTAGTATAGGGAAACAAATACACCCAGCATGTTCTATATTCATACTGTAGCTCTCGTTACTTCATGATTCACAATGACCAAACACTTAAAATAATATAAATGTGCTAGAATGCATCAAAGAAGGTTGTGTGACATTTTGCTTGTATTTATATGGCAATTCAAATAGAAGGATCTGAGAAAGATGTGAGAAGAAAGAGGAAGTGGGAAAAAATAGTGTATTTTGGTATTGTCACTTTCATTATTTGAGTTATTGTATTACATGTTGAGTTCTTCTACAAGGTCACTATTTTGCAGCAAAAACATAGTTACTTTGTAAATTTCGCAGAAACAAATTCCGTCTGCGTAACTGTCCTGTATGGCTCTTCCAACGACAGCACATGCATGAGACTGGATCACATTAGTGATCTCGGGTTATTATTAGAGGGCAAAGTGGCACTAGTGCTTGGGAAAGCCAGAGGAGGGCATTCTAGAACTCTCCAACCTGCTTCTCTTCTCAAAACTTCAGCTTCTGCACACAGTTCACTTTTAAAATGCCACAGATGCTATTCATGACTTAACTTCCCCATAAGTCTGACGTAATGGCTGTGTAGAAGCAAATATATATACTTATCACCCTTATAGTTGGACATTTATGTAGTCAAGACCAAATAATGTAGTCAGGACAAATGTAGTGTCCTTCCCTACTGAATATTATAGTTAACCAAGATGACCATAAAATAATAGATATTAGTATTGGTTGCAATGTAGTATGGAATTGTGTCACGGTCTTCCCCTTGCCTTCTATCCAGGAACATGCCCCGAAGAGAGACGGTTCTCTGGCAAGTGAGCGGTGAGCACCTCGGGGGCCAGCTTGCCAGTCTGTATACACGGGCTCTCAGCTGGTGGTCACTGCCCTCACAGAAGATCATGTGTACAGATTTAGAAAACTGTGAAGGGTTTCACTTAAAACTTTCCTCAAACCATAAAATAATTAAACAAGTGGTATCAGGAGAAGCAAACAGCCAAACAAAACAATCTTTATTTTCACTTAGGACTTCCAAGCCCAGTGCAATTTTGATGACAGAAAAAGCAGAAGGTCTTAAACACCCAAATCAGATAGTTTGTGTTTGGTGTATGGGGGCCGCTCACATTACCCAACGTAAGTGGTCATGACGTTGGCATAACTGAAAGTAAAATGTCTATCTGTGGTGCATGCTTAAGGTTGGTTAAGAACTTATAATAAATATATGTGATAATTATATACACTGGTGGTGATCCTCTTTATTTTAACATATATCATTAAGGTAAAAACAAAATATCCCCCTTGCTATGATATTCATTTGGATTTTTTTTAGTATTTTTGTTCATTGTTCTCTAATAAAATCTCACATTCTTGCTCAGATGGTCTTTCGATGAGTATTTAAAATTTTGTAACACTTCTCCAAATACCTCTTCTATTGCTGTTCAGAATTATGATTATTTATATTCTTGCCTTCTCTCCTACTAAGCTTTCTTGGCCAACTGAGGACTGGGATTCTGTCTAATTCATTTCATACCTCTGACTCCTACGGGAACGTTTGATATATATTAATTGATGAATAGATTAAGCAAAGAGTAGGAAACACAGCATATTGCATATCAAGCACTCAGTAAATATTTTTCAATTATATAAGTTATGACTAGATTAATTTGCAAAATGACTGACATTTGAGATCGAGCGCATCTCTAAACAAGTATTAAATTAATGGCTTGGGAACACATGAACACCACGTACTAGCCAATCAAACTAACATAAAGACACGTTATTTAAAAGGCAATATTAAAATTAGAAACAACACACACACACACACACACACACACACACACATACTTTTACCTTTTGGAGTTCTTGATCTCTTTCAAAATCTTTTGGGATATGTTTAAGTCTTGGTGGAAAATACCAGAAGCAGACATTGGTGAGCTCAGGCTAAATCAAACATAAAAATTATACAAATATCCTTAAAACCATACCTAATTCCTTAAGTATTTCAGCGGTATTTTAATGAATTTCATTATTAATATATTTAAAAATAGTTTTTAAGGACCTAATACATGTTGGACTCTAGACACAGAGACAACAAAAATGGTCACTTCCTCATAGAGTGCTCAGTCTGTCACAGGCTCTCAATGTCTTTCTTGAAAACCTCTCCTACCACAATTCTTGATGATTTTCCTCTCCAGCCAGGTCATCCTCGGTGTGCTCTGATCTGTCAGTTCCCTCAGAGATTGTCAACCACCCACTCCATGACCATTTCTTAAAATATTTTACACAATAATGCTAGTTCCAGTTTCACATTTGAGAAAGGTCTTTTGGATTGAAATATGGATAATGGATTAGAGAAGAGAACAAGTAAAGAGGGAAGAATATTAGATATTAGAATATTAGGCTCTAATTGTTAAGTCAGGAGGGAATGGAGAACACTTCATTCACTAAAGCAGTGGCTGTGGGTACAGATAGGAGGGATTACATTTTCAAAATCTTTGACAGAAATAATTAAGCTCTCTCTGTTAGCTTTTCAAGATGAATTCAAATTTTCTGGTTTCAGTGACTGGGTGTCTTTCACATAGATTAAAAAATGTAAGAGAACTTTACTTAAATTTAAGCTCATTCCAGAGAGGAAAACAAACTAGTAGAGGATGTATAGTATTAAAAAAACAAAACAAAACAAAAAACAGCATTTGGGCACCTGAGTGGCTCAAATGGTTAAGCATCTGATCCTTGACTTCAACTCAGGTCTTGATCTCAGGGTCATGAGATCCAGCCCCAAGTGGGGTCCCACTGGAGCCTGCTTAAGATTTTTTCTCTCTCTTTCTCTCTCTGACCCTTCCCTTCCTCTCTCTCTCTCTCTAGAAAAATTTTAAAATTAAATTAAATTTTAAAAAACAGACTTCTTTACTTCTAGCTTCCACTTAAGACTGCAAGAGAGTCACAAAAATTTAGATGATAATATGGTCAGAGGAAGACAATTTCAAAGACAGACGAAGCACATTTTTTCCCTAACAGTTGTTCTTATTAAAATGGTTTTATGCCATTGGATGGTTGAGTGGGCCTTGGAGAGGAAAATGGACATAATTCTGGCAAAAAAAAAAAAATCTCCATTTTTTCATTAATATCTACTTAGTGGCTTAATAACGATCTACCAAAGATTATCATAATTCAAAGTCCACTTTCTCCTATGACCTACTGTCCAGAAACCCAGCTGCATATTATAACATATGAGAAAAAAAGCCAGAACCAATGAAATTACTCTTATTCTGTGCCAGAGATATCAGAAAAAGCAATTATAACCAAACAGTTTAAATTGTCTTAAAAATGAAAATATTGAATATAATTATCAAATAAAAGTCTTTTGGACCCTTGGCTTACAAGACATAAAACTTAAATGAAACAGGTTTTAAAACCTAAATGGTTTGCATTTAGATAAGAAAAGATAAAATATTTATGATAATTGCTAAGTATACTTTTAAAATTATCTCAGGTAAACTTAGAAAACAAAGTATAAATCCAGTAAATTGTTAAAAAAAAAAAAAGACATCCTTACCTCTGCATCAAACACAAGCTTAAAGTTATCTTTTTTCTTCAAAACCTTATAGAAGTATTTTGCAAGTTCCATATATCTGTTGATCTGTGCCTCAAAGCCACGGGTTCCCTATAAGAAAAACAAAATCAAAGTTTCCATTCAAAACTAAGTCACTTTAAATTACATTGAAAAAGTTCCTGAAATTGATTACAGTTATTTAAACGTACGTTTCAATAAATAAATAAATAAATAAATGTACTTGATTCATAATGTGATTATCATCCTACTCCTGGTAGGTGTTCTCCATTATCACTTCATTTTTATCTCCAGCTCCTCATCCCACTTTGATCCCTGCTGTCTGGGAACTTCAGGCCAGTTACTTAGCATTCCATGCCCCAGTGTCTAGATCTACACGTTTGCTAAATATTTTGACATGTAATTTTCATCTGTCTAGTATGTAGAGGAAATTTTTTAAAATTATATATACTGTTACAACAGTGGAGGAAATACTACAAAGAAAGCCCTTTGCATACTTGCCAGCAGAATGTATTTCAAAATTAATGACTGTTGAGCTTCTGCTACCTCACAGGCATGTAGTTCAGCGCTTGACACACTTGGTTAAATTTACTCTTAGAAGAACCCTATGAGGGGAGCAACTGAGACACAGAATGGTCCAGTATGTCTCCATCCACCTTCTTCCTTGTGATTTCTGCTTGTCTCATGGTACTAAGCACTACAAAAGGGGTGACTTTCCCACTTGTGTTTTCCTCTGAGACCTTCTCTCTGAATCTCAGACTTTAATATTCAACTGCTTATTCAAATCTCCACTGAAATGACTAATGAACACCTCAAAATGACATGCCCAAGACTCAACTCCTGATCTGTCTACACAAACTTATTTCTCCCACAGTTTTTCCAATGTCAATAATGTATTAAGTTGATCCTCTAGTTGCTAAAGCCAAAACTTTAAAGCTCTTGTATCCTTGATCTGCTTTTTCTCCTAGTCCACATCTAATATTTTGGTAAATTTCATCAGGTTTACCTTCAAAATGTAATTAGAATTTTATATACCTTAACCTGTCTGCTGCCGACCCAGTCGGTCTCTCCCCCATTACTGAAATTGCTTCCCAACTGATTTCTTTGCGTCTGTCCACACACCTATGGCCCAAGCTGAGTATATGCATTCATGGTTATTCTAGGCTTTACAATCATATGAAATGGGAGAATACATAAGCCTTTGTCGTCAGAGCTGGCTTCATGGGTATACAACCTGCACAGTCACACAGGCCCTATACTCAGAAGGGTTTTCTGCTTAATTTAATTCTCTGCCATTGCTGTTCTGAAATTCTTTAAAATTTTGCCTTGGGCTTGTGTTTGTAGGTAGAGTAAGGAAAATGTCCTTAATGAGACCATGGACCATGCATGTGAGCTGAGGAGATAGATGCAACTTCCATTTCCTGCCATCCTAATCACACACAGCATTTGCCATGTTCAATGAGCAGAGAATTCCACCAGCCCAGTGCTATATGGAGCTCCGTGACTCTCAGTGCAAGTACAGGTGAACACAACTGAGCCATCAGGGATGCTAAGAGCCCTAAGAAACCACACTTCAGGGGTGCCTGGGTGGCTCAGTCAGTTGGGCAGCTAGCTGCCTTCGTCTCAGGTCATGGTCCCAGGGTCTTGGGATCAAGCCCCACATCGGGCTCTCTGCTTGGTGGTGAGCCCATTTCTCCCTCTCCCTCTGCCTGCCTCTCTGCCTACTTGTGTTCTCTCTGTCAAATAAATAAATAAAATCTTAAAAAAAAAAAGAAAAGAAAGAAAGAAACCACAGTTCATGCTCAAACCAGACCTTGTTTCCAACAGACTTTGCTCCCTTCACTCCTTATCCTTTTCAATGCCTTCAGTGTCTTTCTTCACAGGAAATATACATGTATAGTTTGTGTAACATTTATATTAGGTATGTTTTATATATACATATGTAATACATGTTAAAAAATGTAATTATATGAATATGTAGTTAGAACCAACTCTCAAAATTTTGCAGGAACATTTGGAAAAGGCATTGTTAGATCTGAAATGCTTAAGAATAGGAATGATTCACTATCAATGGACTCATTTCTTGTGATAACCACGTTTTCATCTGAAATGCCAGAAATTCTTGAGGGCAATCTGGTTTTCTGGGGAAGCTATAAACAGTTAAGAAGGGAAGGAGAAAAGTTAACAGAAATTTATTGATGAAGAATGTTCCTACTTTTGATTCTGAATAAATGAGGCCAAGGATCACTGAAGTGATCACTGTACGGTTTACTTCTCTCCAGGAATTGTGCATATAGAGCTCTCAGTGGCATTCATGCATACTGAGCTGCCATTGAAAATATCAAGGTATGTGTCCATATTATGAATGCATCTTTAAACTCTGTGGAAAAAATCTATAAAAGCTGAATATTAAAGGCAATGGCACTTGTAATTTAAGCTTTATTGGTCCCTGTTAGCCCATGTTCTCCAAAAAGCAGACATCATGACGAGATTAAAGGTACCAGGGTTTTATTAGTGGCAGTAGCTGGGAGAAGACAGTAGTAGGAGCTGGTTAGGCTCTGAAGAAGTGAGGCCCTAAGTGAAGGGGAAAGGGAGGCTAAGTGGGAGGAGCTCACTAGACTACCATGAAGCCTGAGGAAAATTCAGAAAGGCCACTGGGGGGGCCTCACAGCAAGTCAGCTGTCAGCAGAGCCTTATGCCTCTCGGGAAGGGGAATGCCTTAGCATCCCTGACAAGCTCAGTCACTGGCTGGGAGAAAACTCCAGGAAACAGCTCCTGGGCAAACATAATTATGAATTTAAAAGAAGCAGATGGAGCTTTTGGACAATTAATCTCCCTGTAGCATTCTCATGGCCAAAACAGATTCATTTTATGAATCCAAAACCAGTCCAACTCATGTAGAAAAATTGATGTAAAAGGAAGCTTTTGTGTTATATTTGCTTTTGCATATATAGTCAATGTTTGTAGCATCTTATATTATTATATGATTTTCTCCTTATTTTTATAACCTATTAGAGCATATTATAGGAAATATGAATTTCATTAACAATGACTCCTCTTTCTACCATCAATGAAGTATTCATTGCATAATTAGAGCAAAGGAGGACAAAACAGAATTTTTCAAACTTGCAAGTCAACTCTCTTTCCAACCTGCCATGGATATTCCCTGAAGTTGATTTCCAGGGTGAGAAGTGTTTTTTTCATGGGAAAAGCATTTCCATTCCAGTGTATACTGAGTTTTTATGTAATCATCTGCGCCCACTGAAAGGGTAATAAAATCTTTATCTCCCCAGGAGTCAAATACTTTTCATGCTGGGGTAGAATGGGATAGAGACTTCCTTTTCTCCACCAAAAGAAGATTCCTTAGCATTCAGGACGTTCACATGAGCTCTCTCTCCTTCCCTTCCTCTCTCAGCGTGGGTGTGCCAGCTCATGTACAAGATTCCAGTTTCCTAATTGCAGGTCTCTGTCCTATGGTAGAAATCTCCTTTGCACACTTAGATGTGCCACCTGAGGGGAACCAGGGGTGTGGGAAACTGACACTGAGATATCCTCTAAGTAAATAGTTGATCTTCCTCTGATTCAGAAACCTGTGTTTATAGGAAGGATGAAGTACATAAATATAGAAACTAAATATTCATTGGTCATATCTGGTTTGTAGAAGGCCAGACAAGGTGGCCCAAGTACACAATTCTCTGATGGTCTGGCTTAATCCAGGCCAAATGTGCTCATCTGTACCTTTTGAACCGCAGGTCACAGGCCATTAGCAGGTAATAGAACTAGTTAAGTGGGTCATACCAGCTTTTCTTTCAAAGAGAAAGAGTAGGATAAAAAATATTAGAGAATTTCATATTATAAGGTATTTTCTTGAAACTTCTGTTTTAATTATGTGTGTGTATGTAATTATTGGGCCACAACATAAAATGTATTTCTTACTCTGGATTGCATTAACAAGGTTAAATGCCATTCCTTTATTGTATAAAGGTATAGATGAACTATATGATCCTTTTCATAATCCCTTATATACATAATTTCCTTTTTAAATGTTTTGGTACATATTGAGCAGTTGCTAGTTCAAGGATAAACCTGTTGGCCAGTATCTAGGGGTATATACTTGTTTAAGGTAAGTCAAGGTATATGCCGTGACTGACAGCTAAGCTTTGGCAGAACCAGCAACATCTTATAGAATTCAGGAGGCCTAGGAGAATATTTACATAAATAAAATCTATACAGAGTCAGACTGAGGGGTATTTGGATTTTCCAGTGTCTGAGAGAGCTACACAAAATTTTGGGCTTCATGTTTGCAAAAATTAGAACTTAGAATAAAGGAAGTCTAACAAAATTTCTGAAGTGGGTATCTAAAAATCTTCAGAAAAAGAACTTAGAGAATGCCTATCTTCAAATATTGAAAATTATCAGTGAACCTCCAAGACGAACTAATGCCTGATTGTCTTCCCGAGTAACTAATGATCTTGTATGAGAGTGCGGACTCTACATTAGGTTACTGCTGGGTGACTTCTGTGAAAAGAGGTGTCTCTGGTTTTGTGCTAATAGATTTCTAACAACAACAACAACAACTACAAAAAAAGACTTCAACTTAAACAGCAGCATTGGTAATACATTAGAGATGGCGTTAGCTCATGTCAGAACTTTCTGCACAGAACCCAGTGACCATCTTTCTATGGAGGACTGGGAATGGAGTGATAGAAAGAGCTTCTCAAAGCATGCCAATTATTTCAGTGAAAACTTACAAATAAGGGGCCGGCGAAGGGTACAGAACATGTCCTGCCATGGTCATAATCTTCGGAGAGACCATCTGCTGACCTTGACTCCAAGGCAGACTGCACACCCATGTAATAAGTAAGGGTTCACGTCTGAGAATCTATGTTGACTTCAAGTCTACCTGACTATTAACAATTCCAATGAGTAGGAGGGAAAAATCATTTTTTAAAAAAGTTACAGACAAGTTTATATTCTTAACAGATTTTTATTCCTACAGTTAGGGAGAATATATAGTGACAGTGCAAGATGCCAAATTTTTTTCCACCTCAGTTAGAATTTAGACCTGAGGAGCCAACTTGTCATCTGTAATTAGAAATACAGAGGTTTCCTTGAGAGATGTTTAGGAAAATAAGGAGGCTAAAGCTTTGGAAAAGATGCCCAAACAGAACTCTAAAAAGAATGGAATAGTCTATACTCTTTACCCAAATGAAGAGGACCTAATAAAAGGGATGACAAATTCCTACCTTTGCTTTCCACATTAACCACAGCTTAAAGACATCAACATGTCGGCCACACTGAATAGTTTTATCCCCAGTGTCAAAGTCCACATTGTAGAGTTTATCTGGCTGCAAAAGATAGCCAGCTCGCATCCGGTTGCATGCTTCCAGAAGACCCTAAAGAAGGAATAATATATCGATATGCAGGTTATATACATTTCAATAAGAAACCACCACTATTTATTTCAATTAACTTAGCATTTCTACTCTACCTGTACTCTTTGGGGGGTTCCCTTCATTTATTTTATTTTTTAAAATTTTAGGAACTTTTGTATTTTAATTCCAGTAAAGTTAACATACGGTGTTATATTCGTTTCAGGTGTGCAATGTAGTGATTCGACAATTCTGTATGTTACTCAGTATATGCACTTTTAAAGAGAATTTTGTTTATTTTATATAAAAAATGCTACTTTTCTAGGATTTTAGTGCATCTAGTTGTTCTTTGGGTTTATCTGGAACAACAGATTGTGTAATTGGAGTAACACGATTTCTCTATTTCTAACTTTTCACAGAGTCCTTGAGGTTTTGCTGCTCTTTTTGAAACTACTTGCTACTGTATATTGAAGTTAATGAGAACTGAGGGCCTTGTTCACTTGCACTAAACTATCCCATGAATCAGCCGTTTGGGTTCCTGTCAGCAAAGCGCTCTGAGAGTCACAGTCGGTGGAGAATAAAGTAATCCTTTTGTGCTTCTCTCATAAAAGATGTTGAAAGAATGGAGAAACATTTGCTTTGGATGGTTAAGAAGTAATCACTAGAGGGGCACCTGGGTGGCTCAGTGGGTTAAGCCTCTGCTTTCGGCTCAGGTCATGATCTCAGGGTCCTGGGATCAAGCCCCGCATCAGGCTCTCTGCTCAGTGGGGAGCCTGCTTCCCCCTCTCTCTGCCTGCCTCTCTGCCTACTTGTGATCTCTGTCAAAGGAATAAATAAAATCTTCAAAACAAAAAACAAAAACCAAAAAAAATAAGAGGTAATCACTAGAGAAAAGGTATGCTTCCCGTCCCCCAGTTAAAGAGAGGCTTTTCTCAAAGGGTGTGTCCAGAGAGAGCACCACCCAGGCCAATGCACATGCGCAGATGGGGTACTGTTTAAGTAGACATGAAGTGCAACTTTTGTACAAGAAGCAAATAACAATATATTTATTATGTGTTTATTATAACTGGCCTCTTCACAAATACTACATCATTTGAGCCTCACAGAAAACTCACAGCTGAGGTACTATTGTGTATCATTTTTGCAGACTGAGGGAACGGATACGTCAACATAGTGAGCAATTTTCAAGGTCACATAACCTAACAGTGATCCATCTGGGATCTTTCTTGGAGCCTGTGGAAGGCTAACTTCGAAGGAAAAATCTCACACTCCTTTGTTTAGGATAGGCTTGTGGATCAGGGCAAAGGAGCGCAATATAGTGGCAGGAACCGAATTAGGGGAAAAGGAATAGAAATGATACCTTGAAAAGACTCCCTTAGTGTCTACATGTTGGGAATCCTCCTTACACATGAAATATTTTCTCTTTAGTCTATTTCAAACTCCCTTTTTAATGTTATGTTAGCAAGAGCCGGAGCCTATTTAAAATACTTTAAAACATATAATCAGTATAGCTTTTATCCACTCTCCTGATGTGACGAGTAAGCTACAGTTAGTCATAGTTACTCCCAACTGTCTCACGTTGTGCAGGGCCATGGAGTTGTGGCGAGCAAGGGTGGAAATGCCCTGCCCCACTGACTTACAAGCTGGGCTGCTGGAGGGTGGGTGGGTTGGACACGAAACCAAATGTGGCATATGTGGATGTGAAATTGTACCCAGGATAAGTGTTAGGAAGGAATTTCATAGTATTGGAATATTCTTCTCTAAGGATCAAGGATTTTACTTCATCAGAAGGTCTAGGAAAGCTTCCGGTGAAAAGTCATTTTCAAGTTCAGTAGGAGCTAAACTAAGAAGATGCTGGGGGAAGGTGTGGGAGACAAAGTGGAGCCACACCCTGATAGGTAGGAGGAGAAACTCCTGCCAAGGTCACAGGGGAAGAGCTGCATGGCTCCTTCGTGGAAGTGAGGGCAGGTCAAGGGATATCAAGGGCAAAAAGCAAAGGAAACACAAGATGAATGGGAGAGCGGAAAAGGGCATGGGCTGTACCTCCCAGGCCTTGTAGGCTGCGTCAGGGATTTCAATCCCCATCCTAAAAGCAATGAGGAGCCACTGAATGGGTTTCAGTTTTGCATTATGAAAAAGTCCTTCTGGATGAAAGAGATTGACATGATTAGCACTTCATTTCAAAAACACATGGCACTTCATTTCCCTTACACAATTAAATAAAAGAAACTTAAAATTAGTTTTAATTGTATTTTATGTA
The DNA here is from genome assembly GCF_902655055.1 of Lutra lutra. NCBI lineage: Eukaryota > Metazoa > Chordata > Mammalia > Carnivora > Mustelidae > Lutra > Lutra lutra. Next base: position 15,757,961 of record NC_062289.1, read on the forward strand.
AAGTTACAGCAAAATATATATACTTAAGTGCCTTTTCAGCATCAGAAAATATATTAATATTGAATATACTTGGTTTAAATGGCTCATTAAGGCATGAATCAAAATGGCCTAATGTGAAACCTTAGGGGCACTCAGATGGTTTAATAGATAAGAATCAAATGCTCCTCTTAATTTAAGGATACACCACAATAGGCTTATTTTCCAGAGATTACCTTAAAAATAGTGAAACCTTTAGTAGTTTGGGGGTTCTGTTCTCCCTCCACTGACAATCTATCTGTCTTTAGGAAAAGAAAAAAAGGAGTATAAAACAAGAAAAGAGAAACTGAACTTCTTTGAGGAACACATGATATGTGGTAAGAGAATAAAATGTACTATTTCAATATACTCATTATGGGTGAAGAAATCAGGGAAGATGGCAAAACATTTGTTTTTGAGTCCTAAACATAAAGGTATCAGAAATCTGAACGTCGAGGACAGACCTGGCAGCAACAGGAAGAGGGAGCAAACTCCGAAGCTTCTAAAGGAAAAAAAATGTAGTCAAACTGTCATTTCTGTGTATGGGACACACAGGAACAGACAGGAAAGAGTAGCTTATTAACCTGCAGGCTTCAAACACAAGGCAGCCACCCTTTTGTTGATGGGATATGGAAAGAATATGGCTGCCGTGTGGCCAACTTCACAGTCTGAAGCAGAACTCAAAGTTCCAGCCTGCACTTCTGAGAAAGAACAAAGACCCTCTCAGAAGAGGCAAAATGATTGGGACTCCTGGGTGAGTCATTTGGTTAAGCTGCTGCCATTGGCTCAGGTCATGACCTCAGGGTCCTGGGATCAAATCCCGCATGGGGCTCCTTACTCAGCAGAGAGCCCGCTTCTCCCTCTACCTGTTCTGCCTGCTGCTCCCCAGCTTGTGCTCTCTCTCTGACAAATAAATAAAATCTTAAAAAAAAAAAAAAAGAAGAGACAAAGTGGGCACTGAGTACTCAAGAGTGAGTTTCTTAAATTCCACACAGAAGTGAGATCATATGGTATTTATCTTTCTCTCACTGCCTTACTTTGCTTAAGCAAGATGCCATCTAGCTCCATTCACGTTGTTGCAAAAGGCAAAATTTCATTCTTTTTTATGGCTGAGAGAGAGAAGTAAATCAAGAAACACACTCTTAACTACAGAGGACAAACTGATGGTCCTCAGAGGGGAGTAGTGCGACAGATGGGCAACACAGGTGATGGGGATGAAGGAGGGCACTTGGGATGAGCACCAGGCGTTGCATAAATATATTGAATCTCTATATTGTACACTGTATGTTAACTAACTGGAATTTAAATACTATTTAAAAATAAATTAAAATAATTTTTTTTTAAAAGACTGAGGACTGCCTTAAAGTTAATGCAGTTTGTTTTAAGAACACAGACACTTTATTTTTACATCCAAAGTCTTTGGATTGCTGGTGAGTAGGAAAGAAAACAAAGCTATAAATGATACTACACAAGATGAATTTGCATTTCTGACAATGACATGGAGATAAGAATTCCTAAGCTGCATTTTATCACTGCATCCCTCCTTGGAGGAGATCATGGGCTTATCTCTTTGTGTAACATTGGGTTTACTACTGATGGAGATAAAACACAAAAACGTATAAGGAGATAATAATTTCATACAACCCATAAATTTGTGCTATGCTAAATATACTGCAGTTACTCATACTTATCTGCATTTAAAATGAGCAACATTTTTGGCCCTACACTTCAAATAACAAATGGCTCCAGTGGGCCAAACGTGATCTCTAAGAGACATTTTTGTTTGCTTGTAGTGTTTTTAGTAAGTGGGGCATGAGGGATCAGGTTTTCTGTAGACCCTATCGCCACCCATGGTGTGATCCCAGATCTTATCCACACATGGAGTTAACACCTGTCCTTACACTCATTGGGTCTTGTGGCACCTAAATGGCCCAGTGACTGCTACTTAAAGATCAAGGGGGAAGGATCAGTTTAGGAGGGCAAATTGTGCTGCACTGTGCTAATTCACGGAGGCCATAATTATTTTGGTTTTAAACATTCACAATGAAGCTAGACAAGACATCCATCACCGCACTAATTAAAAATAGAAATCATTGGGCGCTTGGTGGCTTAGTTGTTAAGCGTTTGCCTTTGGCTCAGGTCATGATCCCAGGGTCCTGGGATTGAGCCCCAACATCAGGCTCCCTGCTCTGTGGGAAGCCTGCTTCCTCCTCTCCCACTCTCCCTGCTTGTATTCCCTCTTTCACTGTCTCTCCCTCTTAAATAAATAAAATCTTAAAAAAAAAAAAAAGTGGGGTGCCTGGGTGGTTCAGTGGGTTAGGGCCTCTGCCTTTGGCTCGGGTGTTGATCCCGGGGTCATGGGATCATGGGATCGAGCCCTGCATCGGGCTCTCTGCTCAGCAGGGAGCCTGTTTCCCCCTCTCTCTGCCTGCCTCTCTGCCTACTTGTGATCTCTCTCTGTCAAATAAATCAATATAATATTTAAAAAAGAAAGAAAGAAATCATTTACTTTTTCCCGGATCAGGATAGCAGAGCACTGAAGGGGGACACCCATGAGTTTATGTGGATTCCAGCTCACAGAGTTGGCCCTAGGTGATAAAACAGCTTCAATCAGCGCTCAAGGTCTAATGAAAGAGAATAGAAGCCTAAACAGGTTATTTTGCTTTCACAAGTAATGGCGCAGGTCTTACCTTTCAATGCCACTGAGTTTATGGGCGTGGTTTCTGGACAGCAACAGTCCACCTCCCCAGGCTGCCTACAGGTATAAAAGATATTCGTTGTTCTATTAATTCTTTCTTTTTAAATAGCATTCGTGACTTTTTCCCATGTTAAATTGATTTCAAAAGTTGATGAAGCTTTAATTGCTGTGCTAGATAATTATAAACTTGGCTATCGTTATACTCCTTATAAGAACAATGCATTTTAAAATTTCCTCCTATGAATTCTCATTGCCTATTCGTGTCATGGTAAAGCTTTATAAAGGTTTCTAATTAATTCAGACACCTTCTGCATAATTTCCAGAGACAGATAAAAAGGTTGGCATCAAATTTGGCAATACCACAGAAAAATTAACATCTCTACCAGATTGTATAACTTTAAATTTGTCTAACTCTTACCAAAGCTGAAGAAAGTTTTGCCCAAAGTCATTGTACTAAATTAATAGCATCAAAAATTGTTATTTCTTTAATAGGTATTAATTTTAAAATATTTATTAGAGTAATGAACTAAATCTTCTTTTGATTTAAAGTCAGGTTTAAGGGGCACCAGGGTGGCTCAGTTGGTTAAGCACCCGACTCTTGATTTTGGCTCAGGTCATGATCTCAGGGTCTGGAGATTGAGCCCCACATCAGGTTCTACTCTCAGTGTGGAGTCAGCTTGAGATTCTCTTCCTCTCCCTCTGCTCCTTCCTTCCCCTACTCGCACATGAGCACTCTCTCTCTCAAATAAAAATAAATAAATAAATAAAATCAGGTTTAACTATTTCTTCAAATTGATCTTCTAAATTGTTGGTTGAAGAGAGGTTTGGGCTCTTTAAAAACATTGATACATTTGTAGCTCTTTCCAGGCTAGTATATTAAGTCTATTTTATTCATTAGAAAAATGAGTTTCCAGAGAAAACTTCATCGGGGCTGCAATGCCAATGAAGTGATTCTAAGGACTGCTCATAGGACACATTTTTTAAAGCAGTAGTTTTGAGTCAGACTAAAGGAGGGGACTCACATCCACGTGCATCCAGAGTCTGTGCATCTCACAAATATCGGCGATGTCGTGGAGAGGGTCGAAGGCCCCAAACACTGGTGCCAGCTGTGGCTGTGACACAGAAAGGAGTCTGGCCCTGGTGACAACACAAGCTGAGTTGTGGGTGCGGCCTCAGGAGGCACAGGAATAGTCCTGTCACTTCACCACTGCACTCCTCGCATCAGGAAGCTAGAAGACTTGAACATGAACCCTAAGTACCTAACAATTTCAAATATTCTGAGGTATCTCCAGGATTGGAGGAAGTAGTGTAACCATAAAAGGAACTCATATCACTGCCTCTAAGTTTTAGTTATTATATTTCTCTCCAAATTTATTTTTGCAAAATAATACCATGAAAATGGAGATGACCAAATTCCTTTGTGTAGTCCTTGTCCTGATAACTTTTCATTGGATATCTGACAGAAAATTATGGAGAGAAATACCGCAATCTTAACTTAATTATTTCACTTTAATTTTATAAGGAATTTCCTACATTTAGGGGTTATCTTATTTCTCCTGGTAATTACCTTACCAGTTGTTTTCCACCAATGAAAATAGGTAAAGAAAATAAAAATGAATTTACATGTTAAGTATGGAGCTATAGAACATACCTTTGTTTTAGCAGGTAATATATTTTTCTCTAACTCAGCTGGAATCATCTTTCCCCTTAAAAATACAAATACACACTGATTCATTATGAGTACTTGAATATGCATACCAATTCTACCAATGAGAAGAATAAATGATACACAAGACTAAAAACAATTAGTTTTTAGTGTCTCCCTAAGGCATTTATATGTCCATAAACAGATATTGGGTAAATGTTCAGTTCCCCAAAACTAACAGTAAATATCATGTTGAATTAAAGAATGTTTAGTGTGCTATTCAGTCATCTTAAAATTTGCATTACTTAAGCTTTCTAAGACAGATGTAGAATGATAATCTTTCAAGTGATTAAATTTCAACTTATTATATTTTATGTCTAAAGACTTATTTATTTATTTATTTATCAGAGAGAGAGAGAGAGAGAGAGAGAGCGCAAACATACAAGCAGGGGGAGGGACAGAGCAAGAAAGAGAAGCAGGTTCCCTACTGAGCAGTTTAAAGTAAAAACCTCTTCTCTGGCACATACCCTCACCCTTACCCTGGCTGTAACCCTAACCTAACCCAAGATCTGAGGGGGAGGGGAAGATACGTATATATACACACAATGGACTATTACGCAGCCATAAAAAAGAATGAAATTCTGCCATTTGCAATGACGTGGATGGAGCTAGAGGGTATTACGCTAAGCAAAGTAAGTCAGTCAGAGAAAGACAAATACCATATGATTTCACTCATATGCAGAATTTAGGCAAAAAAACAAATGAGCAAATGGGGAAAGAGGCAAATCATGAAATAAACTTTCAGCTCTAGAGAACAAACTGATGGTCATCAGATGGGAGGTGTGTGGGGGATGGGTGAAACAGGTGATGGGGATGAAGGAGGGCTCTAGTTGTGAAGAGCGCTGGTGTTGCACGGTAGTGTTGAATCACTATATTGCACACCAGTACCTAATATTACACTGTATGTTAAGTAACTGGAATTTAAATAAAAACTTAAAAAAAAAAGTAAAAGCCTCTTGACATCAAGGTATAAAAATCAGGTATCCAGTTGGGGAGGGAGGAAAAAGGGTGGCAAATTTCAGATGGCCTTCATGTTTCTTCACAGCAAATACCTGAGGGAAACAAGTCAAGACTCATCTACTCGATCTGGGTATCACACTGAAACCCAGCATGCCTACTGGTGATTCACTAGAAGCATTCCCGCTAACGTCAGGATGCTCACTACCATCAGTATTATAGCATTTTTCTCTGAAGAAATTATCTGTTATTTAAATGTATGATAGAAAGAAAAAGAAAGAAAGGGAAAAAAAAAAGGAAGGAAGGAAGGAAGGAAGGAAGGAAGGAAGGAAGGGGAAGAGAAGAACAAAGAAAAGAGAAGAAAAAAGGAAAGAGGGAAAAAAAACCCTAATGGGAGTACATATGGCAGTGTACCAGGAATACCTAAAATTATGTATTAAAAAGCTTATGAAAATAATAAGAATGTTGAGCAACTGGGTGCTTACAGGAGTAAATCATATTCCTATTTATATAAACAAATTGTTGTGAATAAATAATAGAATATCCCGTTCATAATAATAAAAAAGATGTAAAGTATCTTGGGCAGGGGTGATTCTCAGGAAATGTACCCAGAAGACATAAAGAAAATCAAACAACTTATGACCAAGTACTGAATAATAAACTTATAGAACACATCTGCAAGATACTTTTTATTCATTTATTTTATGTTTCAGATTTTCTAAATACATAAAGACTCCTTACGAGCCAATAACAAATAATAAACAACCAATGAAAAATGAGCAAAGCACACGAATAGACAAATCACAGTTATACACAATTTCTGGTCAGAATTTTCAATAATAAAAGTATTGTTAATATTCAGGGTTGGCACTGTAGATAAGAGCATCAATTAACTTAAAAATGTTTGAAGGGTAAAAAAAAATCTTTATGAAATTTTAAATCCAGACATCCTTTGAATCAATAGTTCAGTTTCCAGGAATTCATGTGAGACATTCAAACACAGACTCTCAAATAATTTGATACAATGATGTTCATTTAATCATTGTTCTTAAACACTAACATCTAGGGGGAAACACTTAAGTGTCTTTTAAAATAAGATTTCTGAATTCTGTAACATTTATAAAGTGCAAAACTCTGAAGTAATTAAAAAAGAATAAGGTCTGCATGAATTCATGGGGTAAGATTTATAAAACATATTCTAAAACCAAAAATAATCTATGAAAGCAAGTTATAGAATACACACAGAATTGATGTATGAGTATGTCTGATATGCATAAAAATGATCCTCAGAATATATGTTATAGTTGTCATACTATTTATTTCTGAAACATGGTATTCAAGGAAAACAGAAAGACATTTTTACTTTGTAGATTGCTGAAGCAGTTGAATTTTTATCTACAAATATTATTACATTTTATGTGTATTTATATTGCATATAATTCAATACACTTAAAATGGGAAGATAGACAGTTCCACTTATATAAGACTATATTTAGTAAAGAAATGTTAAGAATAGGATAGGATGACTTTGATGCTCTTTCATACCAATGGCAGTTAAAATTTATTGAAACTGGGAGAGTATTCCTGCTAAAAATTGGAATAGGAAATAGGATTTTAATCTACGAAGCATAATGACAATAACGATTTTTGAGACTGTTAGAAACATACCTTTCATTGCATTTTACTTCAATTACATTGTCAGTTCCAATACCTAGGATTGCTGCAGTTTTTTTAACTGAATAATGACCCTTGGGCAAAAATGAAAATAGAAAAGGCATTCATTTCTCTGCATTCCATGATGATTCACACTAGTGCATTTGGGAGCAAAAGCACGTAGCTTTGAATGGGTTTGCGCATGTATACTTCTATATACACACGTATGGGTCTCAAGGCATATTTCCAGACCCTCATCATGACATTTGTTCAGATGAAGGAGGTTGTGAAGCCCCTTTTAGAAGGCACCATCACACAACTCTTCACATGCAGTGGGAGTTTGAGTTAATTCTAGTTCTCCATACACATAGAATGTCATGTCACTTATAAATCTAGTAATAATATTCTCTAGAGATAAAATCCTCATATTTTCCAGACAGTTGAAACTCTTGCATTACAGATATATATACCATATATATATATATATATATATATATATATATATATATTATATGTGCGTGTGTGTGTGTGTGTGTGTATAATATATAAAATATGCATTAGGCTTGAAGAAATCCATTGACTCTTCTGATACCTGCAATTCTTTGACACCAATTTTGACTTCTTGCCTTCTAAATAACTATTTCTTTGTATCATTCTGCCTGGTGTAAATAATATCAGTAAGATGGACGTATTAGCAGCTCAAGATCTAAACTTGGACCTGGTTATTTTTAGTTGCCGGGAAAAGACCAGATATATGAAAGAAAAAAAATGCAGAAATTTAAAACCCTAACAATACTTCATTTCCATGGAGAATGCACCAATTAAATAGGAAATGACTTTTTAAATCTACATTATGGGAATTCAGCATATTTACTCCTTCTATGCAAAAACAAAAAACAAAAAACAAAAAAACCAAAAACCAAAAACATGTCAAATGATGAAAATGACATTTGTAAGCCAACATCTTATGTTTTATAGTAAATGACATTAATCACGCAGCAGTGGTCTCCAACTTGATAATATGCCTCTATATATGCCAGTTTGAGTTTGGTCATAGATGCATATTGCAAACACAGAGACATTTCAAAGAAAACCCTGTGTTTCCAGGCACTTTTACGTGGAATTCTCAAACTAGGACAACTATTATATTTTAATGTCACAAATATTGCTGAGCTGGAAAAGAAAAATGTGACCAGATTTATTAAAGGGATGAATTGATTTTTTTAAAAAGAAACGTTGATGCTGTGCACAAGATTGGAACACAAACAAAAGGAGACATCAGTGGATACACTATCAATATCAGAAGCATTTGGCTGAGGACCTAGTCTATAAAAATAAGCCTTTCTCTTTAACTGATTCCTTTGATCCTCACTGGAAAAATAAAACATTAATCACATTTTTCTCTACATTCAATGATAAAGAGAATCATTAAGTCTTTAAAATTTTTATAGCTTGTTTTTTTTGTAAAGAGCACAATGCTTTATATTTATAATCACATTTTTGTCAGTTTCTCATATTTTGAAATTAAATTTTAATCCTGAATTATCTGTATTGCTAATCTCTAGAGCCTATATTGAATGGAAAGTGTTTTTTTTCTAATATCAATATGCAGACCCAGACACAGAGATTACTGAATCTATATATTGTTAGAGTGAAGCTAATATTCTCCTTCTTCCAATTACTTTGCAGTTTATCCCAGAAGACTCTTAAAAGTTGGAAAAACCTAGACTTGATACTTACTTGTTCAGAAACCAATAACACGATGCATGGGAGTGCGGTCATGCCTTGTCTTTTTATCTCTGGATATTGCTTATAACGGGCTACTAATAGACCGTAGAGGTTGGCTATACTTCCACCTATGCAAGAGAAATAGTAATGTTAACCTAATTTCAAATATCAGAAATGTTTATTGAAATCATAATTTGAGAGCTTTCTGAAACTAAAATGGTGCCAAATCACCAACATTATTGTATCTTATTTTATTTAAAGACTTTATTTATTTATTAGAGAGAGAGAGAGCATGCACAAGCGGGGGGGGAGGGGCAGACAAAAGGAGAAGCAGACTCCCCACTGAGCAAGGATCCCTTGCTCGATCCCAGAACCATGGGATCATGACCTGAGGAGAAGGCAAACCCTTAACAGACGAAGCCACCTAGGCATCCTGCACCAACATTATTTTAAAAATGTCTTTCCTTGGAAGTGTGGAGAGAAATGTCAAATACCACAATTCATAGCTTTTAGTTTTATGGAAATTTTGTTCATAATTTTTAACTAACACAATGATGCATGAATATTTATCTCTCAAAAATAATAGTATTTGTTGAAATATATTGTGAGTGTCTCCTAGTAGGTATTTTATTTAGTTTAGAGAAATGATTTCTTGCTTTTTCTTACCAGGTGCAAATACTCTGTCTGCTTCTGTTTCTTGCCAGCCAATAATTTCACACATTTTCTTAAGAAGAATCATTTCCATGACAGTAAATACTGGAGCTATGTCATAGGTAAACCTATATTACATACATAGATTTCTACTGTGAATCATATAAAAGGGAAAGGGATAGATAAAAATCATGTGCTAGATAAGGTTATGTACATTTTTTGGTATTCTATAGAAGACTGTAAAAGAAATAGTTAAAACTTATATGCTCTCAACCCCCCTTCCAGATTAAGAGTATATTAGTTCTACAAAGTTCTACAAAGACAGTATCGTGGACTCCATTGTTTTGTGCAGTGACTGGGAATCTTGATAGTAACCCCTACATACACAATACTGTTACATCTAGAAAATGCCCAGTTTTATATACATATGGCAAGTTAGAAAGAGATCTAGAGCCTCAGACAATACTGTGCAGAACATGAAATAGGTAGAAAAGCCTTTTCTCAAAATCGATTGATAACGATTTTCTACCTAAAGATTGTACTTTGGATGAGCACACCAAAAAAGGGCGAAATGCTATTATGTTTTCAGTAATAGCTCGAAGCAAGCAGATAGTACAAGGCAAGAACAGTATGCGGTTCATGAACAAGAATTCAGAAAACATGGCAATGGGGACTCTCCTCGGAGTCACACCGTGAGATTAGAGTCCCTTCCACAAAAAGAAGGAGCTAAGATAAAAAAGAAGGCTATAAGCTTTTTGTCTTTACACACCATATACAGTCAGCAATGAAGTACTTACCACGCATTCAGAAATCAAAGAGTTGGTTCAGTTATTTTCAAGGAATTCTTCTGTTTGTCCTCAAAACCCTTTTAAAGACCACTGTAACCGTTCTTCTATAGAGATACCAGTATTGGACACCATTTATGTGCGACTTGAGATGCTCTCAGCTCGCTCTGTCTCTAAAGCTTCCCGACATTATTCAGGCCCAGCCACTGCTGTGACCACTTCCACACAGACACACTCACAACCCAACAGAGACCTGCCTCCCACCTATAAGACAGGCATTGACCTCCAGCCCAGGGATCGCCTTTTGTATTCAGGCATGACAAGTCATGGAATCTGGGGAGTCCCAGGAATGTCCAACCATGGGGGAGTTAACATCCCACAGTGAAGTCCTTTGCCCATAAGAGACCCGGCTGAAAGTCAGTTCCTTCCCCTTGTTCCCTACAGATGGGCTGCTCTTTGAAGCAGCTGTTGACAGGAGGGCACTGTATCCCAGACGATGGAACATTCGCTTCTGCTTATACTGATGGCATAAGCAGGTCTATCATTGCCCTCAAGGAGCTCTTCTGCCCCGTCCCGACTCCCTTTGTCTTTCCTCAACCCTGTTCCTCAGGATAGCGTGGCCTGATAAAGTAGTCGGGCAAAAACTCTTGCCCAGGGGCCCCGCACAGAGACCCAGTAGGGAAACTCATTGCCTCCGAGAATTAAGACTCTTGTTCCATGAGACACCATGTAAGAAGCAAGATTTACACAGTGGCATTTCAACCGGCTCATTTTCTGCCAGCAAACGCCAAGCCAGTTTCAACATCTACACACACCACCCTTCGGCTCCTATTGCCGTGCCATGGGGTAGGCATTATTTTCAGAGACTCACTAAACTTCCCAGCACTGGAGAGGGTGGTAGGACTGGAATTTGGTTCTCCTTGTTCCCACTGTCTCAGACTATGCTAAGAGATCTCCATTCGTTAAAAAGGAGCTCTTCTTCTGTATTTTCCTCAATAGAGAATGATTAAGTCTCCTAACAATGGAGTAAGATTTATAAATTGAGTTTTATGTCATCATTTAGAGAGCAAAGAAACATATTCTCTCTGAAGATAAAGTTCTTTTAGGTAACATATTACTCTGTGCATGTTTCAAAGGCCATAATCAAGCAATGAAAATTAAAAATAGCAGTAGCTTGTGTAAGCCATTTATGTTTGCATTTCATACCTACAAAATGCTGATTACTACCGTGAGCCATGCATCATTAAAACACCAACGATAACAAACAGTTAAAATAAACCTTACTTTTTCCACATCACAAAGCAGTCTCTCCTCATAAACATTTAGTTCTTGGTTTTAAAGTTTAAATTCCTACCAGCTCTCTCTTTTGATTGCTAGTTAAATTATATTAACATTTGACACAGTCTGTTCCTTTCAATTTCATACCCAATCATTTTCCTGTCCTTTTAACCTTGAAAAATATTGCCCTAAAATTAACTTTGCTTCAAAACACTGCGGCAGTAGATCTAATTTTTATAGGACCAACAGGTTTGCTGTGGCAAAGGTCAAATTTTTTTTTTTTTTTTTTTTTTTAGATTTTATTTATTTGACAGACAGAGATCACAAGTAGGCAGAGAGGTAGGCAGAGAGAGAGGGGGAAGCAGGCTCCCTGCTGAGCAGAGAGCCCGATACGGGGCTCGATCCCAGGACCCTGGGATCATGACCTGAGCCGAAGACAGAGGCTTTAACCCACTGAGCCACCCAGGTGCCCCAAAGGTCAAATTTTTAAAGAATCATACTGGAGTTGGATTTTGATTTCCTTTAGAAGTTTACTTTCTTCACCTTTGATCAGATTCAGGTTCTAATTTATATTCAGGTCACTTCCCATATACTTGTGTGTGTCTTTTAGACTACTGTACGCTGTTCTTTGGGGGGAGTGTTTAAATGATTCCAACCCTAGAACCAGACTCAGAGTTGGCACACCAGTAACCCAGACTTGTCAAGTAACCTTTACTCCTTACCAAGGCATTAAGATCCTGGAAGTTTCTAGAGCCTGTCCAGAGGACTGGATAAACCTTGAACCGTTTACCCAGGGCACATGGAGCAGCTTCTTTGCAGTTCTCTCAGGGTATGGACTATTTGGTTTTGACATGGCAAGCATCATATCCAGCAGAAATATACAATCTACATCTTCGCTCTTATTTATGCATGTATCTGAGCCCAGAAGGATACTCACATGTTGGTATTGGCAGTGGCGGTCAACCATTCCCCGGCAAGACCAACCACATCTAGGCCACTGGAGAGCTGGTTAAAATAGCGAGGATGTCCTAGACAACATGCAAAACTACAAATGAGCCACAATAAAAACACGGGGCTAAAAAGCAGTTCAATTTCTAGCAGTTTCTCAGTGAACAGGTATTCAGGGATCAAACACACATAAACGAGTTATTTCATTCAATAAACACTACCGAGAGCCATCAGAGGCAGCGACAGCGCTCAGCACGGGAACACGGTAGCAAACAGGTGGACAGAGGCACTACTGTGCAGATCCTACTGACCAGTGGAAGAAAACACCCATGTGTTTCACTGCAATTGTGAAAAGCACCACAAAGGAAAAGATTGGGTCGTTGTAAGGCCATAAGACCATTCCTCAGGGGCTTAAGGCGGTCAGGGGAGCAGGAGAGACAATCTTTAGAGAGGGCTTCATGGAGGAAATGACCTTTCTGGTAAGAGCTAAAGTTAGCTTCCAGACAAAGAGCGAAGAGATGCATCATGGGTAGAAGAAGCAGCTTCAAGAAGTCACTGGACTGAGGAAGATCTCCTAAGCCTGAGAAGGAGGAAGCCATCCTGGATCTAAAATAGAAAGACCCAGGCTGGGATGTGTGAAACCACTCAGTGAGTGGGGAAGGAACCACCTAAATCAAATTAAATAATTTTTTTTTCTCAAAAGCTGCTTCCACGTTTTTTAGACAGATATTAGAATGATATTTTGAGGATTTATATTAATAAAGAATCACCAAGCATTGTTGCCACATTGAATATTCTATAGTCAACTCCGTTTAAATTAATTTCCTCCTTAGCGTCTTTGCACTTCTTCTTGGACGACCTATCCTGAGGATGAAGTCCATCGCGGCTCTCCGCAAACCTCTTTTCCCTCTGGTCGGTTTCCCTCACCTGCAGCGCCCCTCCTCCATAGCACCTGCATCCTTTGTAACCTGTAGGTGCTCAGTAAATGTTCATTACGGTGGAAGGAATGGAATGTCTGGCTTAGTTACCAACTGTTTCTTTCTCTTATTTACTCTTTGCTTTCTCAGATCTTTGACTTTTCCCTCGGTGCCTGATACACGGAAATGCAAAGGCAGGGAATGGGCCCCTGGAGATTCTTCCGCATTTGCAATGCCAAAGGAGAGAAGGAAATAGAACTTGATTTACATCTGTCAGAATGCTTTCCAATTGCCCTGCTGTTTTTCAGAACTTCTTTTGCTATTTTTATTTCTAACGAAAACTTATTTCAACTTCACATTTTCTTTATATGGTTGAACTTAGTCTTAAAATGTGCCTTTTATTTCGGAATCCTATGAGGCTTTTTGCCTTATTCAATCATTTTTTTTTAAGTTGTAAATACACTACACGTTATAGAAGTGCACAGAATAGAAAATGATACACACAGAATAGTAATTTTTATGCATAGATGTAGAGAAATTATCTACATAGCTATCCAAATATTTATAATAAATACATTTGGAAGGTATAACTTAAAAATGTATTTTTATAAATAGGTAGTTTTATGTGTGTGTATATACATATATACATTTTCAAAGAGTTTAAAATATAAACATAATTGAAATCATATTGAGCATATTACTTTGTGGTATTTTTCTTATAATAATTAAAATTCTGTGAGAAATTCCCCATGACTTTCCTAGGACTTCAAATGGTAACATTATATAGTATCCTCTCAAAGGATATCCAGTTTATATAAAATAAATGTCAAAATGAGTACACTTTTTTGGGGTTTTGTTATTAAAATTAATGTAGAAATGAGCACTCTTAAATATAAGTCATTTTCCCTTGGTGGCATTGTTGATCAGTTTGCTCTGAAGATAAAATATTTGTGATGGGTAAAGTTTCTGGGATGTCAAAAATACATTATTTTAAGTGTCTATTTGATGTCTATCAAATACAAAGCAAATCATCATATACAAATGATTTCCAGTTATTAAAATATCCATGAAATATTTCACAGATCACATCATAAGAAATAAATAATAAACCCAGGGATATAGGTTGTATTTGGACCCTTTTTGTGTGTGCCTCCTTCCAAAGATTATGTTATTTCCAATACATTATTTAGTATACAGTTAAGACTTTTAGAAAAAGAGGGCCATACAGCCTATTCAAACAGTGTTAGCTCCTGGAAGTACCATTGCTTTAAGTGGTTAAGAATAAAGTTACAATAAAGTTAATCGGAAAACAATTTCTAAAATACAGGATGTATATATATATAATTATACATACATAATTTTCTCTCTATATATTTATTGATGTAAAAGGATAACCAATTGAGCATCAATAATGAATTTGACCAAATGAAATAGATAAGTGAAAAGAAGTTAAGATGGTACATTTAGTTGCCCTTGGGATGAAACTCCCCAAACCAAAACTATTTCTACTTTTCTTTCTTAATTAATAAACAATTCATATGGGATAACACCAATTTGAAAGTAAACTAGACAAATGTTTTAAATAAAAACGAGCAAAACTGGACCATCTTCAACATACACATAACTTAAGACTATTCAACCCATCTCCAGCTCAAGCACATCAATCTGAAAATCACCTGTTTTAACACCGTATTTCAAGGTATCTATACAGTCAACAAGTAACTGCTCCAAAGATTCAGGTTGGTCAGACAGTTCCAAGTTAAACCCATCCAAACCTTCAAGAAGTTGATGAGGATGATGGAAGTCCAGTATTTTACTCTTAACATCAAAACTTTTTTGATGTAATACATCTTGCTACAAGATGTAATGCACTTGTAGCAAAAAACATTTTGTTAAATCTTCACCGTCCTTGGATGGCAACAAATCTAGAGAGAAAAAAAGAGAGAAACAGCCAGGTCAGTGACTAGAGCACCAAAGAAAATCACCATGGGGATAGAGTTTTGATAATTGGCAATTAAAGATACTAAAAGTCTATGTCAAATAACAAGTAACATTTGTTCAAATCTTACTTATAATCTTCATTCAAAGTCCCACTGGATAACAATTTTCACACACACACACACACACACACACACACACACACACACAGCCATTTTAGATTAATGCCATTGGAGTAACTGAACCTTCTAGATCCCCTGGGTGGACCTTATTATATTGTGTTGTCAAAAAATGAGCTGGTCATTGTATGTTTAGAAGTAAATTAAAGCATTGAGGGGCACCTGGGTGGCTCAGTAGGTTAAGCAGCCAATTCTTGATTTCGGCTCTTGTCATGATCTCAGGGTTGTGAGATCGAGCCTGGTGTCAGGCTCTGTGCTGGGCGTGGAGCCTGTTTGAGATTCCTCTCTCTCTCTCTCTCCATCTGTCCCTCCCTGCACCTGCTCTTTCTCTCTCATTCTTTCAAAAAAAAAAAAAAAAAAGTCATAGCATCAAAACTTAAGGAAATTACGATTGCTTCAATAAATATGTAGATAACAAAAAAGAATGAAACAAATAGCATTTGTTATGGACACCCATACCTGAAGCATAAGCATTTGATAAATTAGTCATTACATTCTCAGTCTGAGCGTCTTCTGTCACATTTTTCTCAGTTGATTGAAAAGTAGGACCAGATTTTTTTCTCATCTGTTCCTTATCTAAGTTAGAAAAGGAAGTGTTTTGTGATTATTAAAGCATGCTCATAATATGTATTTAGTGCTTTTATCTGTAAATAGATGCTTTCAAGAAATTTATAATCACCGAATTTTTATTTATATCCACATGTGATCTCTGGTGGGTAGGTATAAACTGGAGAGAAGCAATAATACTACCAAAATTATGTAAGGCTCTTTTATAACCATATAGAGAACAGATGATACAATTTGTGGTTGTTAATTTCATATCAGTCTTGTGTACAAAATTAGAAATTTAGTAATTAAGACCTACCATGTTTAATTATAAATAACAATGACTACTTCATGATAAGATCCTGCTGTTAACATTTAACTATATGTGATAATGTCTACCATATATTAAGAGCTCTAAGTGCTTTGCACACATTTTAATCCTCACAATAATCCTACAGCATAATCCCATTTTTCCCAGTATGCAGATAAAGAAACAAATTTAAAGAAGTAATAGTAATAATCCTAAATCTAAATAATTCTAAATAATTCTAAAATCTCACATGTATTATACTATTTAATCCTCATAACACAGGGTTATGATATAGATGCTATTATTAACAAAAATAGCTTATACGATACAGTTAGGAATTATCGACAGATGTTTGAATCCAAAGACCATCTTTTAAAAATCAGTATTTAAAAACAGTAAGTCCTGTGGTCCTCTTCAATAAAAATATTAAACCAAACATTCAATTCAGCAAGTAAGTCATTCTTAAGTATCTTTTAATGTTCTAGGCATTGTGGGGGAGGTTGGAATTCAAGGTGTTTGCCTACAGCTAGGCAAGAAAATATCAAGTAATCAGAAAATAGTTTCTAGCCAAATTTTGTAGTTTTGGCTTTATAATAAGCTTAGTGGTATTAAATGCTTCCAGTTCTAACAGATTTTTCTTAAAATAAAATAAGCCATTCCCTATATATTTCAGATCGCATTTTTAGACTATAGCAAAATCACTTTTAAATTGTTTTGATCAACGCTTAAGCATTTTAAAGTGTTTATGTATGACAGATAAAAATGTTCTTTTAGAGCTTTTTCTCATAGAGACTAAAAACCTGATATATGAAAAAACTGTACAAGACAGAAATTACAGAAATGTGGGATGATTTATAAAGCATACAGTGTACTTAAAAACAAATTTCCATATTACATGTTGACCCTGTAGACAGAAATATATTAGGTTAATTCTTTGTAAAATATTTTTCTAGAGGAAAAATGCTTTTTAAAGTTTCCCTGCTATACCAAGTGAATAATAATTAATAACATAAGTTCTAAAGTAACTAAAGTTTTAGAAGCATACCTCCTTTTAAATTGTTAGTGGAAACAACAATACAAGAAAAAGCGAAAATTTAAAAAATCTACACATGGAATGATATTACAAATGTTTATAGAGAAATTATGTAAAAACCAAAAGATCTGATATATTTACCTAAGAATTATCCTCCATTATTAGTTAAACTACACATTGAATCTACAACCTAAAACTATGTTAAATTTATATTTACATCGGGCTTTCTGCTCAGCGGGGAGCCTGCTTCCTCCTCTCTCTCTGCCTGCCTCTCTGCCTACTTGTGATTTCTCTCTGTCAAATAAATAAATAAAATCTTTAAAAAAAAAAAATTTATATTTAATAACAAAATGACCATTTTAAATATGTAAGACAAAGATTGCTAATAATTTTTTGTCAAAATAAGTGATATATGATTAATATATTAATTAACATATAACCATATAAATAATAACCATATAACCATAATTAACTAATTACCATATAATTATATTATATTAATAACCATATAAAATAAGACTTTTTTTGACAGTCTGCACTGTTTGACAAGTAATCCTCAAAATCCTACTCTTTCAGTTAATAATAATTGCCATTGAATTCCCACTTTGCACAAAATTTCAACTTACTTGTCAGGATACATCCACACTTCTTGACATCCATGTTCTGTGAGAAAATTGTACCTGCTTTCAAAGACTCCCTGGAGCCAGAGTGTGCTTTTTATGTGATAGGAAAGAACCTGACCATGAAAGGTGTGTTGACTGCTCTAACTTATAACATAGAGTCTCTTAAAGTCCTTTTTATTGATGGCACAGAAATCTGAAGCAATTTCATTATTTGTAAAAAGGTCAGGGATACAATGCTTTTATTTGTTTAGTGAATTAAACAAAAGATGATTGCAGTGCATTTGTGTTTAAACATAGCTTTTTAAAATTATGATTTCATGTCAAAAAAGGAATGGGTTTCAACTTCCCTTTTTTTTAATTTTTTCTTCCAGTGTTCCGAGATTCATTGTTTATGCACCATACCCAGTGCTCCATGAAATATGTGCCCTCCTTAATACCTACCACCAAGCTAACCCTGCTCCCCACCCACCTCCCCTCCAAAACCCTGTTTGTTTTTCAGAGTCCACAATCTCTCATGCTTCGGCTCTCCCTCCGATTTCCCCCAAACCACTTCTCCTAAAGACATGTGAAAAAATGTTCATTATCATTAGTCATCAGGGAGAGTCAAATCAAAGCCACATTGAGATGTGCACCTGAGTGGCTCACTGGGTTAAGCCTCGGCCTTCGGTTCAGGTCATGATCCCAGGGTCTGGGGATCGAGCCCCACACCGGGCTCTCTGCTCAGCGGAGAGCCTGCTTCCCCCTCTGCGGAGAGCCTGCTTCCCCCTCTTCTCCCTCTGCCTGCCTCTCTGCCTACTTGTGATCCCTGTCTGTCAAATAAATAAATAAAATCTTAAAAAAAAAAAAAACACATTGAGATGCCACCTTACACCAGTTAGAATGGCCAAAATTAACAAGACAGTAAATACCAAGTGTTGGAGAGGATGTGGAGAAAGGGGAACCCTCTTACACTGTTGGTGGGAATGCAAGTTGGTGCAGCCACTTTGGAAAACATTGTGAAAATTCCGTAAGAATTCAACTTCCCTTATGGACATTGGGGAAGGTATGTGTTATGGTGAGTACTGTGAAGTGTGTAAACCTGGCGATTCACAGACTTATACCCCTGGGGCTAATAATACATTATATGTTAATTAAAAATTTTAAAAAAAGAAAGCAACTTCCCTTTGACAATTACTTTTATCTGCAGAGTGAGGCATTAGGTACCTAACATTCTAGGGTAGAAATGAAAAAAATGGATGGGTATGTTAACGATACAATTCACACTCTTGTAACATGGGTATTACTTTTTGCCTTTGGTTTGAAAAACCTTTTCATTTCTTTTAATTAATTAATGAATTAAAATTTTTAAAGATTTTATTTATTTATTTGAGAGAGAGAGAGAAAGAGTGCACAAGCAGAGGAGAGAGGCAGAGGAAGAGAGAGAAGCAGACACCCCGCCGAGCAGGGAGTCCAATGTGGGACTTGGTCCAGGACCCTGAGATCATGACCTGAGCTGAAGGCAGATGCTTTACCTTAACTGAGCCACCCAGGTGCCTGACAACTTTTACATTTTAAATAATCCAAAAATACATAATGGTCATCACTTCTGAGCCTCATTTCCAAGTATATATTTTCTTCAGAATTAATCAAATGTCCACTTATCCTTTGGGATTTAAAACTATCGAATAACGTGCTGGTCAACATTATTTTTCTTTATTAAACAAGTGTAAGCATGTTAATGAAAGAGCAGGAAAACACTGATGATTCACATAAGAAAATCACCTGGAATACATTATTCTCTATCCTAGGCATTTGGGTGCAATTTATAAAATGATGAAGTAACTCTTATTCTAATAATAATGGAAAAAAACATTGCGGTTTGTCAAAAGCCATTTACAACTTCCAAAGCAATTTGAGATAGTTACTGCAACTTTTCCCTCATTACAGAGTGCATTTAGAGCTTGTAACAAACAAAAATATATATATTTGATGATTTGAAAACCATTTCCCCCTTTCATTGCTTTCCAGTGGAACTGACGATGGCAGAAGTGGCATCAATGTGGGAAAATTGAAAAAATAAACTCCAAGGAGTCCATAGCCGTCTTTCCACTTCTTTCAATGATCTGCAGAGCTTCTTTGCACTAATAGTGTGGTGACATCCATTAAAGAAGATTATCCCATTATCTTCATTCTACAAAGATGAACCCTTCTCAGCACTCCTCACTCGCCCCCATCTCTGTCAATAAGGCCACCCACGATTGGCCACTCCTGTGAAGTGAGTCATCCCTCACATCCCAAGTTCATCCCCAAAGCTCCTCACCTGCCCCTTCCTTTCTCACACATAAAAACCACCAGCAATCTATGATCAAGACTCAAACAATCCCAATTCTGAGGAAATGGGTTTTGAGCCATAAATTACTCTCTCGCTACCACTCATTTCTTCCCTTTCCTGTCCTCGCTGTTGACAAATAGACTCTTGTCTGTAGACATGCTGAAACAGAACCCTCCCCAGCCCAAGGGGAAATTAATGCCGTGTTTGTTTCCTCTTACCCTAATTTTATACATTTGTAAACACAGATAAATGAAATTAAAACCCACAATTTGTCTCTACAAAGCAAGTGAAAGCTTTCTTATATTACACGACATTATATAGGACTACAAAGGGGGAAAAAGAGGACAGACAATACTCTCCCTTCTGAATTGACAGTAATATCAATATTAACGCCTATAGATCTCTTTCACTGGATCCCTGGTGTATTTTGTACAGTGCTAAATATTTTTCATATGTTGAATCTTCAAAGGAGTTCTATGATTTTGGTATTATTATCTTGTTCTGTTTCACATATCTCCTTACCTCAGTTGAGTCATCAAAGTGGGCATGTTACTAATTCCCGCTCATGGCTTTGTGGTATCAAAAGATAATGCCTCTTAAGGTCTTCTAACATTAATTCCTCATGTCACCCTTTTCTCTGGCAATCCTGACAGACAAAAACAAACAAAAAGTAATTTTGAGAATGCCACTTGCTCTGACCAGAAGTGTGTGCTGACTTCCTAACCACTACATGGTAGAGACCTTTCCTGACATTTTCCTTCTGCTACCACTTACTACTCATTTACAGAAATTTTCTGCATCTCAAAAGTAAATTCATTCACTCTTTTTCTTACTTCCCCTCATTATAGTTTGTGAAGTTTCTTCTGTTTTAAATGCCTTCCTTCTTCCTTTCTTCTAATCCAAAGGTCACATTTAACACATATTTATCAAGCATTACTTATATGCCATTATTCTAAGCTAAATTTGTATTAACTCATTTAATTCTCTCTGAAACCTTATAAGAAACCCTGCTGTTTACTTTCTTCATTTTACAGATGAAGAAACTAAAGCACTGAGAATTCATGTTATTTGCTAAGAATTACATTGTTAATGCCAGGTATTCTGGTTCTAGAACCCACTCTCTTAACCCTATCCAGAATTCTATCTTAGAAGGTCCAACTCACATCTTAGTAGCACCACAAATATTTTCTTATCTCCATCACTGAGCTGAAGTGATCTTTATTTTTCTCTGTATTATCACACCAAATATTGGTCAATTTTTATATAGTTTATTTGGCAGTTTAATGCATTTATTAGAAGTTGTGTCTTGGGGCACCCAGCTGCCTCAGCCAGTAGAGCACGAGATTCTTAAACTCAGGGTTATGAGTTCAAGCCCCACGTCAGGTGTAGAGCTTACATTAAAGAAAAACAAAAGAAGTTCTGTCTTGATGTGGAGGGGAAGTACAAAATGTACATTAAATATTGCCCTTATGGAAGTTACAACTTAGCAGAAAAGTGAGTAAAGAACAGGAAAGTATCATATCTTACTAATGGAAATGTATTATTAAAAATGTATTATAAATACACTTATAATAAGAATGATAGATTCTAGAAGAGATGGGACAGAGTGGTACAGGAAGGTTCCATCAAGGTGCTCTGTGAAAATTTAGCAGGAGATGAACATGGAAGACCTTTCTACAGAGGACAACATGTGCCCTTAAACATGAAGGTTAAGCATCATCTAACTATGTGTTGAGGGATGAGAACATATTCAAGGAAGAATAAAACAAATGCATAAGAATTTAAAATGTCGTGGGGGCACCTGGGTGGCTCAGTGAGTTAAAGCCTCTGCCTTCGGCTCAGGTCATAATCTCAGGGTCCTGGGATCAAGCCCCACATCGGGCTCTCTGCTCGGCGGGGAGCCTACTTCTCCCTCTCTCTCTGCCTGCCTCTCTGCCTGCTTGTGATCTCTCCCTCTGTCAAATAAATAAATAAAATCTTAAAAAAAAAAAAAGAATTTGAGATGTCAGTTGAAGAAATAAAATCAGAGGAGGGGACAGCCTGAAAACCAACAGGGAAAATTAATCCTGGGCAGGTGGGAAGGACATGTGAATGTGTTTGGTGCTTATCCTTAGAGCAACAGAAAACCAGAGAAGGTTTGAGATGTGCAGTGACATGACTGTAGTTTCCTTATGGTTGTAGAAATAGTGGTGAGGGGATGGTGACTGAACATAATAAGTATATTAGTAAAACTCTGAGCAAGAGCTGTTTATCATCTTTGAGATTAATAGATAATAGAACAGGAACTTCTGAGAAATTTTCCAAAGTGAACTCTAATTTAAACACATGAAATTGAGGGGTGCCTGGGTGGCTTAGTTGGTTAAGGTCTGCCTTCCGCTCAGGCCATGATCCTGCAGTCCTGGGTTCGAGCCCATATTGGGCTCCCTGCTCAGTGGGAGTCTACTTCTCCCTCTTTCTGCCTCTCCCTCTGCTCCTTCTCTCTCTCACTTACTCTCTCTCAAATAAGTACATAAAATCTTTAAAAAATGCATGAAATTGATAGTGATGATGGTACTATATAATATGATATTATAAGGGGGTAGAAAATTTCATTGAAACTGATATAATAATGATGATAACAATTTATAGGCATTGAGCCTTTAGTCTGAGGCACAATCTGTTCTAAACATTAATAAGCATTAACTCATTTAGTTCTTCCCAAACTCTATGAAGTAGTTTATTAGTTGAAACAATATATGGCTGCTTTAACAGAAACTAAAATAAATAGTGATGTAAGAGAATTATAAGATTTATTGCTCTCCTACATAGAAGTATAAACTGGTAAATGGCCCAGGGCTGCTGTATTAGTCTGTCCATGAGATCATCCAAAGACCAGGGTTCCTTCTGTCTTGTGACTCTCCCTAAACCTACCCTCTAGACCAGAAAAATATATGTAAAGCACATGTGTAATTTTTATTACTCACATTTAAAAAAATAAAAAGAAACAGGTAAAATTCACTTTAAAAATTCACTCAGTTTAACCTACTATATCCAAAATATTATAATTCAAACATGCATTGTATCTCAATTAGATGTTAAGTGCATGTTTAATTACATGTTAATTGAGAAATACTTGGTCCACATTTAGGATTCATAAAAGCTACAGTTAAAAAAAATAGATTAAGGGGCACCTGGGTGGCTCAGTGGGTTTAAGCCTCTGCCTTCAGCTCAGGTCATGATCTCAGAGCCTGGGATCGAGCCCCGCAATGGGCTCTCTGCTTAGCAAGGAGCCTGCTTCCCCTTCTCTCTGCCTGCCTCTCTGCCTATGTTTGATCTCTGTCAAATAAATAAATAAAATCTTTAAAAAAATAGATTAAAAAAAGATTAATTTATGTGTGCTTCAAAATACTTTAAAAAGTTCTTCGAGGGGTCCCTGGATGGCTCAGTCATTTAAGCGGCTGCCTTTGGCTCAGGTCGTGTGTGATCTCAGGGTCCTGGAATCGAGCCTCAGGTTGGGCTGCCTACTCAGTGGGGGAGTCTGCTTCTCCCTCTCCTTTTTTCTCCTGCCCCAGCTTGTGCTCTCTCTCCCTCTTTCAAGTAAATAAATAAATAAATAATTTTTAAAATGTTCTTTGATAACTAGAGTTATCAATTTTTAAAATTCATTAAAGCCAATAAAAAAATTTATTTCTTCAGTCACACTGACCACATTTTAAATGCTGAACAGCTGCATGAGGCTGAAAACCACTGAACTGGACAGTGCAGGTCAAATCTGTTGTTTTCATACACTTTTCAAGCACAAAGCTAGCTCGTTAGCACTGTATCTGAATTCTAAACCAAGGAATGGGGGAAAGGGAGGCAGGAGAAATCAGACCATCACCTGAGGTGTGATCTAGAACTTAGGCACGTCTTATTGGCCAGAACTTAGTCACATGACCAGAGAGCTGACATGGCCACACAGAGCTGCTAGGAGGTTAGGATACAAATTAGTCTCCTGCTGGATGGACATCTTCCCTGCTAACACTTTGTATATAAGGGAGGAAAGAAGTGAGACGAAAAGAGATTTACCATTACTAATACAAAGATGAGATGGATATTGGGAGGCATTAAGAATCTACACCAGGGGCGCCTGGGTGGCTCAGTGGGTTGAACCCTCTGCCTTCGGCTCAGGTCATGATCTCGGGGTCCTGGGATCGAGCCCCACGTCAGGCTCTCTGCTCGGCAGGGAGCCTGCTTCCCTCGCTCTGTCTGCCTGCCTCTCTGTCTGCCTGTGATCTCTGTCTAATAAATAAATAAAATCTTAAAAAAAAAAAAGAATCTACACCATGTGCAGACAACGTGGCACTAACTTTCAGATAAGGAGAGGGAAGCACAAAAAGGTTATGTGCCTTGCCCACATTTGTGCATTTATTAGCTACTAAAGTTGAAAAAGTTACATTTGGACCATGATATAAAAAATGTTTGGAATTTCAACATGTTAAACATGTAAGATTGTAACAACTGTTACCTAATATTTTCTTATTTCTTAACTTACCTATGTTGATACTCCAGATACTTCAGATTATATAAACTTTGAAGATGAGAAAAAGTATAATTCAATTCCTTCTACACTTTCACAGTGCTTAATATCATGTAATGTTTTAAACACTTCTATGATGTGTAGTCACAGTGTAATATCCAAAGGAGAGTTACATCATTCCTTTCACCTAGGTCATATTCATTAGCCTTTTTTTCCACATAATTTCTAATTATATGGGTTCAAAGAGAAAGATAAATTTGAAGATAGAGTAAACAGCTAAAGCTGTGGGACAGAAAGACATAATAACTCGATAAACACCCAGAGACACTTTGATTCGTGTTTACTTTGTAAGGTTTGACTTCATCTGGTTTTGTAAGTCACTGATATCTTCTGGGAAAATTTCTTTTCATCTCTGATAAATTGTTTTCGACAATACCATGAAGCATGATATTCTAAATACACAAAGTACAGAGCAAATCACTCGAGCTTTTATCTGGTCTTTTACATTCATGTGATTCTTTCATCTTTCATTTCACCTTCATTTTCCCATAAGCACTTGCAAATTTATTGTTCATACCCATTGAAAGGAGAAAAGATCACAATCATATAATATACTTGAAACCATATATTGTTCTTTATAGTTACTGTGGATAATTACAGGATATTTTTGTTTTATTAGCTTGATCTTTAAAGTTGAAAAAAAGAGTTTTGTTTTATTTTTGTATATCATCATTTGCATTATACAGATATATAATTTAACAAAATACCTACCATGGAGAAATCTACCAAAAACTCAAGAGAGTTTGCCCAACAAAGTTCAAGTAGCAATTGTCAGGGCAGAGTTTTGACCCCAGACCAAAAACTAGATCTTCTAACCTTAATCTCTTTGTTTTGCTAAAACAACATAACATACTAACTATTCCTGTCCACCTAGTGACTTAGTAAATAGACCCTGTGATGTTATCAAAATTTGAAATTGCTTTCAGGTAATGCATGTTTTTACTTGAAAATAAAATATTAATACGTAAAACAATACCAATTTTTTGCTTTCAACATTAATTTTTTCAATTATCTGAGTTCGTTGAAGCCTTTCTAAATGGCTCTCTACATTGAGGGAATTGAATTGCCATTTTATCTCCACAATCTATTTGTTGACACATGTAATTTATATATTGTTGCCAAAGGTGAAGTGCTTTTGGGATTTTCAACTGTTTTACCCATTTCCATATTACTGGATCCTGGCACATAGTAGGTCTTCAAGGAATATAAACATAAGACAGTGACTCTTTCTGTGATACACTCTTCCTAACATTTTAATGCTCACATTTCATTCATTTTCCATTGGAATAAATGTAATATGATATCCCTTGTACATAAAGATTATTTTTGTACCCCATTATTTCAAAACTATCATCTAAGTTGCAATAGAATGTGACAGCTATGTTCCTGAATGAGGCAGTTTCAGAATCATTGCAATATGTGGTAAGTTGACAGAATTAAAAAAAAAAAAAAGTCCCCACATTTTTCTCAAAGCCTGCAATATGAAGAATGATTTCTTTTTAATTTGTTTATTTATTTTAGAGAGAGAACATGGGAACAGGAGAGGGACAAAGAGAGAGGGAGAGAAGCAGACTCCTTGCTGAGTGTGAAGGCCAACATGGAGCTCAACTCCATGAAGCTGAGATCATGACCTGAGCTGAAACCAAGATTCAGACACTTAGCCAACTGAACCAGCCACGTGCCCCAAAGAATGATTTTAGCATATGGACTAATAGGGACAAATAATTCCAAGTTGAAATTCACAGGTTTTTAGTATAACCTGGCCTGAGCCAGATCTATAACATCTGGAAAATCTTGGAAAATCAAGGCATACCTCAAGTTATCCCAGTTATGTAACCATAAAACAGCTACACAGTATCATCTTCATTATGAATAGTTGTTATTCAGAGACAAATAAATCCAGTAACTGAATGAAATATATATGGAACAAATGGCAGTTAAACTAATAAACTTTCTGGTATTTTTAAGAACTAAGGGTATCAGTATTTACTAGGTTATATAACCTGGAATCGATCAGTCCTTTCCAGACTGGAACAAAAAATTCACAATGTCCAGCATCCAATAAAAATTATAGAATATACAAAGAAGTAGAGGAAAAAATGTGACTTGCAATCAGGAAAAAAATCATTAATAGAAACAGAACCAGAAACAATAGAGATGATGAAATTAGCAGGTAAGGACTTTAAAGAACATCTGCTACAAATATATTCAAGGATTTAACAAAGACGTGCATATAATGAAAAGATAAATGGAAACAGTAAAACTAAAATAGAGTTTCTGGGACTGGAAAAAAAGAACTGAAATGAAAAATTCACTAGCTCAGCCTAACAGAAGAAAAAAGATAAGACTAATGAATTTCAAGAAGGGACAATAAAAACTATTCAAACTGAAGCATAGGCATAAAAAATGCTGAAAAAATATGACAAGAATCTAGTGATATGTGCAGCATATCAATCTAATATATCCTTAACTGAAGTTCCAAAAAAAGAATAGATGCAGAAAAATACCTGAAGAAATAATGGCTAAAAAGTTTTCCAAATTTGATCAACATAATAAACACACAGATCCCAGAATACTCTATAAATCCGAAGGTGAATAAACAGAAAAAAAAAATCATATCAGAATACATACATCAAATTGCTGAAAGTAGTTGTTTAAAAAAATTTACAACAGCCAAGAAAAGATTCCTTATGTACAAGGAACTAATGTTAACAATGACCAGACTTCTCATTAGAAATAATGTTAAGTCAGAAAGCAAGGGGTGCCTGGGTGGCTCAGTCAATACTCTTGGTTTCAGCTTAGGTCATTATCTCAGGTCCCTGTGTTGGGCTCTGCACTCAGAGAGGAGTCTGCTTGAGATTCTCTCACTCTCCCTCTGCCCCTCCCTTCACTTGAGCTATAAATAAATAAATAAAAACTTTTTTTAAAAAATTTTATTTTATTTTTTTTTCAGTGTTCCAAAATTCATTGTTTGTGCACCATATCCAGTGCTCCATGCAATACGTGCCCTCTATAATACCCATCACCCAGGCTTACCCCATCCCACCCTCCAAAACCCTCAGTTTGTTTCTCAGAGTCCACAGTCTCTCATGGTTTGTCTCCCCCTCCAATTTCTCCCAACTCACTTCTCTTCTCCATCTCCCAGTGTCTTCTGTGTTATTCCTTATGGTTCATAAGTAAGTGAAACCACATGATAATTGACTCTCTCTGCTTGACTTATTTCACTGAGCATAATCTCTTCTAGTCCCATCCATGTTGATACATACAAAAGTTGGGTATTCATCCTTTCTGATGGAGGCATAATACTCCATTGTATATATGGACCATATCTTCTTTATCCATTCGTCTGTTGAAGGACATCTTGGTTCTTTCCACAGTTTGGTGACTGTGGCCACTGCTGCTATGAACATTGGGGTACAGATGGCCCTTCTTTTCACTACATCTGTATCTTTGGGGTAAATACCCAGTAGTGCAATTGCAGGGTCATAGGGTAACCCTATTTTTAATTTCTTAAGGAATCTCCACACTGTTTTCCAAAGTGGCTGCACCAACTTGCATTCCCACCAAAAGTATATGAGGGTTCCCCTTTCTCTACATCCTCTCCAACACTTGTTGTTTACTGTCTTGTTAATTTTGGCCATTCTAACTGGTGTAAGGTAGTATCTCAATGTGGTTTTGATTTGAATCTCCCTGATGGCTAATGATGATGAACATTTTTTCATGTGTCTGTTAGCCATTTCTATGTCTTCTTTGGAGAAGTGTCTGTTCATGTCTTCTGCCCATTTTTTTGACGTGATTATTTGTTTTATGTGTGTTGAGTTTGAGGAGTTCTTTATAGAGCTTGGATATCAGACCTTTGTCTGTAGTGTCATTTGTGAAATCTTCTCCCATTTCGTGGGTTGCCTCTTTGTTTTGTTGACTGTTCCCTTTGCTGTGCAGAAGATTTTTATCCTGATGAAGTCCCAAAAGTTCATTTTCACTTTTGTTTCCTTTGCCTTTGGCAACATATCTTGAAAGAAGTTGCTGTGGCCAATGTCGAAAAGGTTACTGCCTATGTTCTCCTCTAGGATTTTGATAGATTCCTGACTCACATTGAGGTCTTTTATCTGTACTCAAAGAACTACAGAACACTCATGAAAGAAATTGAAGAAGACACAAAAAGATGTAAGAGCATTCCATGATCATGGATTGGAAGAACAAACATTGCTAAAATGTCTATACTGCCTAGAGCCATCTATACTTTCAATGCCATCCCAATCAAAATTCCACTGGCATTTTTCAAGGAGCTGGAACAAACAATCCTAAATTTGTATGGAACCAGAAAAGACCCTGAATTGCTAAGGAAATGTTGAAAAAGAAAAACAAAACTGGACGCATCACGTTGCCTGATTTCAAACTTTACTACAAAGCTGTGATCACCAAGACAGCATGGTACTGGCACAAAAGCAGACACATAGACTAGTGGAACAGAGTAGAGAGCCCAGATATGGACCCTCAACTTTATGGTCAAATAATCTTCGACATAGCAGGAAAAAATACACAGTGGAAAAAAGACAGTCTCTTCAATAAATGGTGCTGGGAAAATTGGACAGTTATGGGTAGAAGAATGAAACTTGACCATTCTCTTAACACCATACACAAAGATAAACTCAAAATAAGACTTTTTTAAAGTACTGAAAGAAAACAAGCAGTCACTAACTAGAATTTCGTGTCACATTGTCCATCACAAAGGGGACTTTGATGACGGTACTACAAGATAAATTAAGGATGTTCTTCAGGCTAAAAAAAAATGATAAAAAGATTTTTTAAAAACTTGGCTCTATACAGAGGAATGAAGACTGTTGGGAATGATAACCATGTGAGGTATAGACACACACACACACACACACACACACACACACACACACACACAACTGTTTTCCTCAGATGCAACAGAGAAAACCAGTAATAGAAGAATGAAAGGGTGAGGAAAACTTGCTGGATTTGGAAGTATAGAGAATATTGGTTGTCGTTGCCAAAACAAGTCACAGTGAAATATTAACAATGGAAGCCAGTCTGGTGGATGGACAGTGGATGGTGGTACAATTTTTATTTGGTTTTGGAACATAAGATTAATTTTATAAAACAATGTTATTAATGTTAATATATATGATTGTTAATATAATATATGACCTATTTTAAAATAAATAGATAGTTTTTTTAAGTTTACCAATTTTAATTTATAATATTTCCAATACAGTCAAAGTTACTAGATAAAACAAATTCTTTGGGTTTTCTTTGAAGTTTTCAATAATTCTTAAACATATAAAGGGCTTCTGAGACCAAAAGTTTTAAAACCACCATGTTATAAAATGCTGCCTTCATAAGCATAGATATTGTAGATACAAAATTATTCTGACGTAGAAAATAAGATTCCTAATGGTATTGTCTTACTGAAAAGAAAGCAGTAAGTAAAATGCTTTTTCTTATGGTGCCTCATTATTCATTTTTAATGATATATAGGTATGACAACTACACCTAGTGTTTGCATTTGAATCTCAAATGATCATTACTGAATACAAAGAGGGAAAAAAACAACATCTGGATATCACAAAATAAACCAATAACACAAACTGGCTCATGAATATTTAATTTGTACATTAATTCACCTACCAAGAAAGACAGCTTGCAAAACAAATGAATAAATTCATAAATATTCTTTGAATTATTTATCTATCTGATTTTTTGTAGGTGTTTTATGCAAAACATTTGCTTCTTAAATAAACGACATCTGAATAGTTGAAAAAATGCTCTCTCATTATAATCACTGGACACTGCTATGCTAATAAAAACAAAGATAAAAGATAGAGATTTACATAATTGAACACCATTTGAAAATGAAATATTAGTTTGAGTCTACTTTTATATATTAGAAAACTTGAAAACTGATAGAGATGGTGATGATTAACTAGGAAAGAGCAGAGCATAGTACATTTATCTCTCCTCTCTCTAGTTTTTTGGGGGTGAGGTAGAGTTCTCTCTACCCATTCACACTCATTCACATACCCTCCTGTGTGATCTATATATACCAGATGATAGAGTCTGGTATATATGTCCAAAATATATTTATGCCTTGTAAAAGTTTACCTGCATGAATTAAAGGTTAAGCTCTCCTAAAACTGCTAACTCAGTTTTATATGCCTTTCCCAAATTTCCTTTATTATTTGAGTCCCATTTATTGCTACAGGACTCCTTGATGTCCTTCTTAATACCTTAAGATGAAATAATTTTATTTCCTCAGTATTAACATTGAGTATTTTAAGTTTTATTCTGTTTTAAAGTGCTTATCAAATATCTTGGGCTGTAATTATTTCTATGCATTTTACATCATTGACTACATTATTAGTTCTTTGAAGTAAATTAGCATTGTGTCTTATTCACCTTTGTGTCTTATTCAGCTCTATTTTGATCTGGTGCACAGCAAAGAACTTAGTACATGGCTGTTTTGTGTTAAGTAAAGTGAATTAAATAACCTCAGCAAATTCTATCAGCTCAGCTCAAATCTCCTGCTGTGAGGACCAAAAAATAAACTTGACCCAGGGAAAGTCAAGTGCCAAGAGTACCATTTTTTGTATTAATACTAAATAAGACTGAAAGAATACCTTATTTCCTATTGCAAAAGAAAAAAAAAAGAGCTATGTTCTTAAATCTTGGGATAAATACTAAATATAGTCTTTTATTTTTTCCCTCTAAATTATGTCAAAGTCCTAACTATTAAATATTAGGTTACATGGAGAGATGAAGTATTAAAGATGTGACCTAGAGTTGAGACACCTACAGCATGGGCCACATCAAGGTTCACTTTGAGGAGTCAACTTTTAATCACATCTTTGTCTCATACATCTTCTAAGTGGCCAACAATATCTCAGTAGCTTCCTAACTGAATCTCTTCTCTATGCTCTTGTTTTTTTTCTAATCCTATAAACTATAGCCAAGTGAGTGTTACTTATATTCCTTCAGTGATTTAGTCAAAGGACCTGCACTGATGTGTCGGTCAGGGAGGAAAAATTATAATTTTCCCTCTACCCTTCTAGGTTTGTGGCTGAGACCCCTAAAATAAAAGACAGAGTAACAAGAGAACAATGAAAAGAAGTTTAATAACATGCATACCTCCTGTATACAATGGGAGATATCCAGGAGAGACTGAGTAATTTCCCCAAATGGCCCAAGCCACCACTTCAAATAGCACCTCTAGCTAAAGTCAGAAGACAATGTTAGGGGGAACAGGGAGTAGAGACAATTTGGGGGGGGGGTTTGCCGGTGAAGCACAATAAACAAAGATATGGTTGTTATGCAGATTAAGTCACTGCCTTCTTTATTGATAAGAGTTTCTAAAGATTTAATCACCTGCCTTTTCTGGTACAGAGATGGAGACAACTTTATAAATGGAGATAACCTTTATACGTGTAAGTGTCTCTTACAAAAGAGTAACTTCTACCCGGTTTTCAGAGCTTCTTCTAGATCTGCTCTTTCTTAAAAATAATCAACCTCAAAACGTCAGTATACCAAAGAGGCATATTTGTGGGTAGGATATTTTGTTCCACTTCGTGTCAAACACATAGGTCCTAAAGGGCCAATCATACACCCTAAAACCTGATCAATCTCACAACCTATGACCATTGTCATTCATCTGGGGTTGAGCATATAACCCAAGCTAGAACAATCAGAGCCCTTTCCCAAGAATTTTTTAATTGAACCAGATGCTAAAGACCTCTTTACCTCACTAACATATTTGTGTCTGACCCTAGACTGCTGGTAACTGTGTTCTCTGCCACATGAATCAGTCAGAGTGAATGAAGCTGGTTATCAGAGAACATAAAAAACAGAGGCTGAAAAAGAAAATTCTGGATCTAACCAACTTCTGGTTCAGTTTCTTGAGGGACTCTAGAATTGTTAGAGTAAGCAATTAGGCTCTAACAGGAGACTCTGAGGTCAGCAACGAGGAAGTCATGGCCAGCTACTGGAAAATCCAAAACCTATACTGGCAGCATTCCACATGAAACCAGATCAAACCAGACAGGCCCAGGATGGTGGGCCTCATGACAGGAAACCCCTGACCAAATTGGTTAGAAAAAGCCAGAAACTATATCCCCACCCCATGTAATCAATATCCCACTCCCTACTAACTGCTGTCAATAAAAGATAGAAACTCAGCTTCCAGGGCATGCAGCTCGCTGTCTCTCTTGAGCTCACCTGCTGTCATATTTCAAGAGTGTAATTTTCACTTTAATAAACATTTCCACTTCTGTTATTCATCCACTATACTGCATGTCTGTCCTTTTATTCCTTCTCATGGCAAGACCAAGAACCTTTGGTGACTCCTTTGGGTCTGGCTGGGTCCAGGCTCCAGGGCCCCAGTGTCTCCCTGCTTCGCCCAGCAACAGAGTGGCTCTATTTTCTAAAATGCTTCCTCTGTGAACTATTCCAATATTCTTAATATTCTTCCAACACCCCCTCCTTCCTTTTATTTTTATTACTAAGCTAGTTTAAATAACACTACTATGCTAAAGAATTTTAAATTATCTTGAAGGTCTTTATTCTAATAGCTACAAAGCTAAAAGAGGATAAAATAAAATCTTGGTATTTGAAAGGAGCATTTTGTCACACGTATCTTCCTTTATCATGAATGTTGCTCAACTTGGGTAATAAAGATTAATAAAATATTTCAATATAAAATCTAAAAATCAAAATTAAACTGAAATGAAAATAGTATGTCAACTTCCAATTCAGTTTTCTAAAACTAATAGGCAAAATTTGCCAGCGTTGCACCCATGAATCAATGAGATGATGGTTAAGTTTTCTCCTTATGCCATATAATTATAAATAAAATATTATTTTAAAATAAGCATATTATGTATAGAGTATAAATCTGCTGGCATATTTATATCAAAATAGAAGATTTAAGTACTTTCACAGTCTTCAAAGATCATTCAAACCTTGGTTATCATGCCCTTCATTGTATCCTTTACTCACTGAGGGACTTTGGTAGAAAAGCTTGAGAAGAGTGTTCTCGGATACAAAAAGCCATTGGAGAGTGCGTCGTTGAAATGCCGTTATCAGGTTTGTGTTTCAGAATTCTCAGAGTTGCAAATGTGTATGGTAATAAGCACTTAATAATTGCTATTATTAGAGAGGGTACTAGATTCCATTGCAGTTTCCCTTAAGAGTGATAAGTCCTTATGCCTGCAGTAATGTTGTGCAAAACTTCAGAATTTATCTAAATTTCTATTATGTTGCATAGCTGTAACTTGCTCTTCTTTGTTACTGCTGCAGAGTATTGTACCTAAAATATTAAATGTTTTAATTGTGTATTATCTCTCTCCCCCAAAGAAGTGTAAGTTCTTTGAAATCTGAGCCTTCCTTTATTTGTTGCTGTAGTCTTATCACTCAAAATCTCTGCTTGACATATTCCAGATTATATGTATATATGAATACACAATGCATAGAAGAGATAATGAATCAATGAGCACCAGAAAAAAATTCCTGATAAACTATAAAGAAAATAATTTTGAATATGTATAAAGTGAGCTCAAAGCACACTTAACATCTTACTTAAATTAATCAATTGTGGGAAAGTTTTATTTAAAAACCTGACTTAGAAAACAATTCTATATTATTTTCTTTTATTTTTCTGGATAAAAGGTAATCAAGTTAATTATAATTTCCCCTCAGGGAAAATGCCACTGCCCCAATGAGAGAGAGCTTTGAGCATGTTGCAGTAATTTTAAAGCTTAGTCATGCATAGAAAATTAAAATGAACTTAACTACATAGAATATACATGAGAACAAAAGATATAAAAGAAAACTAAAGAGTGGAAGAGTGGCCAAATGCAGTATTTTACCAATCTTATATCCCAGCGTGCTACTCTGATGTGAAAAAAATAAACTCCAACTTTCTGTTTAAAGAGAAAAGAAGAAGCAAGGGTGGGGGAGGGAGGGAGGCAGGCAGGCAAGAAGGAAGGAAGGCAGGAAGGAGAAGGAGGAAGAGAGGAGGAAAGGAAGGAAGGACAGATGGACGGACAGACAGATGGACAGGAGCGGGGAGGAAGGGAGGAAGGGGAGTTATAACACTACACCACTGACCAAAAGTTCTAAAACATGTTACTTCAACCTTTTGAGGTCTTTGAGGTCTGTGAAATGGGGTGATTTCCTCCTTCACTGGGTGATTGTGAGTCTCAGGTATGACTGAAAGTTTAGGAAAAATGTTGCCACTCATTCCCCCTTCTCATTTTTAGGTGCACAGTGCCAGGTATAAAAATCAGTTTCTTGGGAAGATAAAAGAAGTTTTATTATTCTTTTGGAGGAGGTCAACTAACTAAACAAATAGATATCTCAAGTCACAAGTGAACTTTCTACCTGCTTTGCCATATAAATTGTGTAGAATTTTATCCTGGCTCTATAGTCTTTATGGCCAACCTACATTCATGTTCTCTATTATGCTTATTCAACAAGAAATCAGTTTTATTTCCATATTTATGTGGAGGGATCTCTCTGTTAGTAGAATTTTTAATTCCAACAAGATAAACGACTGAAGAAAAACATTTGTTTCATACAGGAAAAGAACAGATCAAAATATGCTCTTTGCTTTCACTGAAACTTTAATTTTTAAATTCCCTGTTATTAAGTGTGCTCAATGAATCAAATATCAGCAGTGGTGGCCTATGAAGGCAAGAGACTGCTGGGGCACCAAAGGAGCTATTCTGGTCACAAGGACCCTCTCCCCCAACAGGAAAAACAAAAAAAAAAAAGGAAACAGGCATAATTGAGACAAGTTCTGTTAACAGGAAGTTGAATAAAATGGATGAAATAAGATGGCAAACATTTTTGTTATGCAATCCAGCCAGTTGCCTCAAGAATAAGAAACAGGATCTAGGAACCTTCGAGAGAAGATCAGACACACAATAAAAAGTGCAGATTCAGGGGTGACTGGCTGGCTCTGTCAGTAGAGCATGCAACTCTTGATCTCAGGATTGTGAGTTCGAGCCCCATATTGGGTGTAGAGATTACTTAAAAATAAAATCTTTAAAAAAAATTGTGCAGGTTCAGAAAAAGGTTGTAGCCCACTGGGATTATAGTAAGTCCAATGAACTGTGGTCACTCCCATTGTTAAAAATAATGGAGGACTATTGATTTAAGTAACATTAGGACAACTTGGAAAGTCCCCTATTAAAAATCACCTACAAATTCTGTATAAAATACAACAGTCATACCTTTAATTGTATAACTGAGCTCATACGAAAGTAAGAGTAACTTCCAGGAACCAAAGGAAAGAGAGACCTTGTGGAGATCAAGTTGATTTTCAGTTGGAATGGAAAAGCTCTGCACCTATCTCAAGAGAAGTGTGCTTGTCTGGTTTTTATTCTGAGCCAAAATCAGGGCAGTGGAATTTAAGGTGTACTATTTAGGATGTCCAAGTTTAGGTTCCCTGGTAGCTTCCAGAGTCAGCTTCTTTACCTAGCTTTTGCATGTGACCTACCTGCTTTAACAAGCTTGGTCTCATCACTTAAGTCTCCTTGAAAGGATTCTTTTTGAACATTCACAAAGCCATGATTTCTCATATTGATCCTGGCTTCAACCTGGAGACACAGTGCAGTCCCTATAGGAGTGAATAGGACCCTTGGACATCTTGCCTTTGAGATGTCTAGGACTTCAGATGTTTGCTGAATTCTCTTTCTCTTATAATACCGCATCTTCTGCCTTTAAGTAAAAGCCTTACATAGATATATGCCTTTTGGAGTCTCATGAACCCTTTCAAAGAATGAGGGAAATCTTTGCAGGTCTGGAAAGAATAGTGACAAGCACCTGAGCTGACACCATTTTACCACTAAGAAGGAAGTCTATTAGGGGAGGTGGCCTGAGCTCATCTCAGGAACCAAGAGCTCAGATGTCCACATCCTGGCAGGGATAGAGTCTGCGTAAGGTTGCAAGTTAAAACCGAGACCATCATCTGAGAGCCTTAGAAGCCTTCACCCTCAGTGAAAGATGAACTAGAAACTCTCTGTCTATCAGGTTCAGAAGACAAAATGTCCTTTGCATCCTGGGCTGCTTGTTGGAGGGGGTGTGGGGGCGGGGGGAAAGAAAGTCTCCTTTGAGAATTCGGAACCACTGTCCTATGTTTGAGTTTGGGTTTTAAAGTCATTTGACAGCAGTAACAATGCAAAAAATATACACAACAGTAATCCCTGGATAAGGATTTGACTGGAGAGGACTTGGCAGAAGCAAAGGCAAAACTCCTAAGGATGAAAACAGCCTCCCTCAGAGCCACACAGTAACCCCAAGTTAAGTCCTCATTCCAGCTATGCAGTATTTCCAAATTAAGTCCTAGAGAAGATGATCCCTAGTTTCAAACTGCGCACCATAAGAGACAAGCTATAGACACAACATATAAAAAGATTATATTTTGAGAATTTAAGTAATTAAATTTTTAAGGCTTTTTAAAATCATTCAATTGAAGTTTTGGTTTTTTTTTAATGGGCAAAAGAGACCACTACCAAAACTACCAGATTTTCGTAAAAACCTAATATTATTCCTACAAATGAATCTACAGTCACTAAAAATCAAGTGGAACAATTAAACAACATATTTGATACAGCTCCACTCAT
Source organism: Lutra lutra (assembly GCF_902655055.1). Lineage (NCBI taxonomy): Eukaryota > Metazoa > Chordata > Mammalia > Carnivora > Mustelidae > Lutra > Lutra lutra. Next base: position 15,795,435 of record NC_062289.1, read on the forward strand.
GATGAATTATTCTCACCACACACACACACACGAAAGGTAACTGTGAGGTGATGGATGGATTAGCTTGATTGTGGTCATTCTTTCACAAGGTACATGTATATCAAGCCATCCCACATATGACTTAAATATACACTTAAAAAATTTTTTTAATTTAATTATATCTCAAAGAGATGATGAAATGATGAAAAAACAAATGATAAGTTAACAAATTTCAAAACAGACATGAAGAAATCACTCCAGATATATTACAGAGACCCAGAAGTGAGAACTACAGCGGAGATAAAGAGGTACAAAGACAACACATGAGGGTTTATATATGTCTAGTAAACAGGCCAGAAGACTAAAACGAGGCCAAAGGGGAAGACACTGCCAGAAGAGATCATGGCTGTTGTTCCAGAAAGGGAAGAAAGCTCTGGCCCCTCACACCAAAGAACATGTCGTCTTGAGCATGACTCAAACAAAGAAGCACACAAAGCCCTCACATGAGGCAGGGCAGCAATTCCCATTCCCTGGCCTCAGTCCCTGCAGTGTTACAAGTCACTGCGGAAAACAAAACAAGCCTCTTCCATGTTAACATGAACACTGATATGAAAAATGTATTTTCCAAAACTACTAAGGGTACCATTGTTTCATATTTTTGCAAATATCTTTAAATATGACTTAAGAGAAGAGAAATGGATCCTCACATCTTATTCTGCCTTCAGTATCAGTCATGTGGCCTGTGAAAAACCAGCGTTGCCCACTTGGGAAAGAACAAGAGGGAAGAGGATAATAGTATTATCCTTTATATTATTGTCCTCTTATAATATTATGAACATCCTTCCAACTCATGAATCCTCTCACTGCTGACAAGGTGACATTAAAGAACAAAAAAGATAAAGGACAGATGTAAAAACTAATCTGACAGGAAAAGGCCAAGAACAGATGGTCTAAAGTCATCAGCCAAAGAGACTGATTGGAAAACAAAGGGCCTTCTGGGACCTTCTGCGTGACCTTTGGTTAGGCAAAGAGCTCTTGAATATATAACATCAAAAGTACAATAGTCTGCAAAAGGCACCATTGAGATGGAAAAAAAGCCACCTACTCTGAGGAAATATTTGCAAATCATATCATTTATAAAGGACTTATTTTAAAACATAGAACACTAACAACTCAATGATAAGACGACCCGATTTTTTTTTTTTGACAACGACCCGATTTTTTAAATGGAGAATATTTTGAATAGACATTTCACCAAAGCTATATGAATGGTGAATAAACAAATGAAAAGATGTTCAGTATCATGAGTCATCTGAGAAATTCCAGTTAAAACCACAACGAGATATTATTTCACAAACATTTGAATGGCTATATCTGAAAAGACAGACCTAACAAATGTTGGAGAATGTGGAGAAATGAGACCCCCTCCTATGTTGCTGACGGGAATATAACACAGTGCAGTCACTTCATAAAACAATTTGTAGTTTCTCAAAAAAGTGAAACACAAGCTTGCCATCAAACCCAACAACTGTACCACTTGGCATTTTCCTAAAGAAATGAAAGCTATGTCCACCCAAGCTTTGTATGTGAATGTACATTGCAGCACTGCCCACAACAGCTGAAGGGGATCTTTTAGGAGAAAAGAACAGGCTGTAAAACTAGATTTTGGTGATGCGTACACAATTCATACTGTATTTCTATTGACATGTTGCATTAATAATTTGTAGGAGGCTTTAATTCAATACCTTTGAGTAACCAAGTTCAAAATACTCTCCGTATTACTATTAACCATAAAGTGGCTCGTAGTCAGTTTGGTTTAGGAGTGGAACAGTAATCCTTACACATTTCCCTCCAAACCAAGAATACTAAAGCTTTTGGGAGACTAATCTTGTCTCCACTGTTAAGGGATGTGAGTCAGGAGGGAATGAACTGAGGACACTCCTGAGAGGTGGAAAATGATCAAACAGTCCTCTATTCAATTCTATAATTCTTGTTCTATATTCTCCTGAGTTCTGGAAACTCTATCCTAACTAAGGTGATTCATGAGAGATGGGATTAAATTTACAGATATGATATTAAAAGTTATGATGGAACATTTTCCTAATTACTGTGAATGGTACCCAATGAAACTGAGCTGGAGGCTGCAACGGGATAATTAAATGGAAACGTATCTTCAATGTATCAGAGGTATTAGAGAACAAGATGAAGAGAAATTAAGAGGGAAAATACTCTGCTCTCAAAAGTAGGTCAAAGGAGGCTCAATAGGTTAAGCCTCTGACTCTTGATTTTGACTCAGATCATAATCTCAGGGTCCTGGGATGAGCCTTACATCAGGTTCTGTGCTCAGTGGGAAGTCTGCTTGTGATTCTCTCTCTCCCTCTCCCTTTGCCTCTCTTAAATAATAAATCAATCTTAAAACAAACAAAACAAAGCCAGGTTAAAGGAAATAGTCTGTTATTACAATGCAAATCATTATCCTTTAAAAAAAATTTAAGGTGAACTTGTCTTCCTGTTTCATTCCATATTGGAGTTCTTAGGCTCTGAGAGCACAGACTGTAAAATTGCGTCCAATCTCTTCCCATGATTTTTATTATGATTATCCCTTTGCCACCAAAAATACAGGGTTTCTGTTTGTTTTTACTTTTTTCATCCTGTTTATGATTCTTCTGTTTCATTGTCCACATCCTGCCATTGGAAAGATCTCCTCTTCTGATACTATCCTGGTGACAAACTTCCTGAGGAAATTCTCACTTTCACAGAAAGCAGCAATGAGCATTTCAGATGAGAAATCAACCTGGAGTTTATGCAAAGTGGAGCAGCTGTTTTCCTCCTGACAAGTTCTAGATTTGCAAAAACAGTGATTTGCTCTTTGATTTTTCAAAATCTTGAAATAGATAACATAAGATACGTAGAATTCCTTGCTGCTACTATAAGCCAGAGACACTCTAATCAGTGAAATAGTGAAATTTACATTTACACTGATTTTCTTTGATTGCCTACCTCACGCAATCATGGAATCTAGATTTCCCCACCCATATTGCTTTTAGATTAATTGTAGCTTTTATTGACAGCCAAGTTTAATTATGAAACATACAAAATAATTGTAATAAATATGATTTAAGTGATTGGGCTGTAAATGCACTAATGACTATTTTTTCCTTATATTTAGGAGAGATTTCCATACATGGATATTATTTTATATATTTATAGGATAAAATCATAATTTATTCTAGAAAAGGACTTTCAGCTTGATTTTATTCTAAATTAATTTCCACCAGTCTGCTATAGTGTCCCCATCAATTTTCCCTTCCTGCTAGATTTAATTCTTAAAATCAAATCATCTTATAGATTTTTAAAATGTCTCTAAACAGCCACATAAGGATTAGTTGTTCCTTTCTGGAGAAAATCATAGGAAAAAAAAAAATCTTACCTATTTAGAGCAGATGTAAATTGTGTTTAAGCAGTTTAACGTTTCCTTGTGTTTTTATTCGTATTATTCCCTCTGCCTGGAATACTTTTTCCCATTTCTATATCAAACCAAGCTGCACAAACTTCAAAATCATAATCTTATCATATTTGTGAAAACTCCCTACCTCTCCTACAGTTACTTGCATTTTACCCACGTCTCCCAAGAGACCTTTGACCCACAACAATCGCACAACTGTTTGAGTCATGCAACCAGTAAAGCACAAACCTAATAATGGCTCCAACTAGAATATGATCTTTTCAGGGTTATGAATGGTGCTCATTTTCTTCTGCATTTCTGGCCTCTAGCATATGCCTAGCACATAATATGTGTGCCATTTAGACTCTTTCAAAATGAATAAAAAATTATCTGAGCCTCAGAACTGAATCTCTGACATTAAGAATCTGTTCCCTCCAAAGAAACTGTTAGGAGGATCCCTTTGTCATCCTACTTTTACTGAGATGAGTTTTGGCTGGCTTTTTCCATCTTTCCCCAGGCAAATTGCCCCCTGGCCCAAACCGGCCACCGAAATGCAAATGTGGTTGTGTCCAGATTGATCTGGGCCTAAAACCTAAACCCACTTTTTAAAACAAACATTGGCCCCCCAAAATTATTTAACTCAGAGGCTCAAATTCCACCTGTGCCCATGTCCGCAGATTTGTGGTACTGTCGTATCTAAGGCAGGCTGAAGAAGGGTGTCAAAGAAAAGAAGGAGGAAGGGATTTGAAAGAAGATGGAAAACATAAGAGTGACGCTCTTTGAGAATGATCAGAGCTATAGGCTGCTTGGTTTTTACTGTGTAAAAGCCAATAGTGTAGTTCACCATCTATTTAAAAAAAAAAAAAAGTGACACTCCTTGAGATAGACAGACTCTGGAATGAGCATGAATGTGTATGATTTATTTATTACATTTTTAAATCGTCAGAATAATTTATTTCCTCTTTTTTAGCCGTTGAACAGCTGAAGCAGGAGTGGAGCTGCGAAGTCAACAGACTGAAGAAGGTTTCATATTTCATTACAGAGTTTTGTGAATTTATATCACATGTAAGGCAGTGGTGAGCAATAGAGGAAGGTGGTAGGAGTGATGAATAATCAGGGTGATTTTTTTGTATCTCATGACACATTAGCTACTTTTGGAAAACAAAGGCTTTTTTTTTTAACAGAATGCATCTTTTGACACTTAAATATTTAATACATTCACCTGTTACTTTTCTTGCTTTAAAGGATATTAATTTTAACAGACCTTAATAACAGTGCAGTACTAATTTATGATATAGGGAACGGGTGAACATTTTAAACTACAGGCAGCGAACTTAAAATAGACCCTTTATAACTCAAACATAATTGTGATCACTCATCAGTTCTCATCTGATTTAATCTGGGGCCCTTGCAAGTGAGATTGACCCCCCCCCACACACACACCATTCTTTTCTTTTCCAGACATTTCTTTCAAAATTATTTTTCTGCCCTCCATTTGTAGGTGCCCTCTGTAATGTATGGCAACAATTCTCATTTTATTAGTCATGAACACTCCAACCCTCAGTTCTGTTCCTTCAAAATAACTATTATATTATTTTACCCAAGGGCAGCATCTTTCAAAACATCATAAGATAGTGATAAACATGCCTAATATTCATTTATATTTATACCTGGTATCAAAGGATGTACTGAGTGACCATATTAACCTCTACGAAAGAACAGGCAACTTTCTTACATAAGAAAGTTTAATGATGTTTGGAGAAGATAAAACACAGATATATTTAGCTAATAATGAAAGTTAGAAAAAACATAACATCGTCCTTTAGTTTATTTTTCAAATTAATCTGAAATCCTGAGATCTCTAGGCCCTCAACACCCTTGTCAATATCTTCCCATTAACGTCTCTGACCTCCCATCCCTCCCCAGCCAGCATCGGCCCCATGGCTCCTGGTTTTACTTCCTGCCAATAGTCTCAACCTCTAGTTACTGTTTTCTGGCCTCTCCCTCTCAGCAAATCTTCCTTAAAACTCTACCTCAACTATCAGCATACTTCCTCTCCCTATATAAAGAAAAGCCATCAGACTCCGATTTCTCCATAAGCTTAAATTCATCTGTATCTATCCACTTTCCAATCTCTGTTATCTAAAGCAATGTCTGTCCTCTACAGCTGATCCTTGTCTGTATCCTGTTCTAGTCTATGTCCTGCAGGGACTTCATTCTCTCATGAATCCCCCTCTCTTATGACTCCCATGTCTTCCCTTGTACCGGAAACAGAGCTCCAACAAAATGTGTTGTGAGTTGAACTGTGTCCCCATCACACTCAGGTTGATATCCTAACCCCTGTTAGAACTAAATTTGGAAATAGGTGGGGTTTTTTTGTTTGTTTGTTTGTTTTTACTTAATCACCTCTTTAAAGACCTATTTCCATAAACAAGGTCTTAAAAGAGGTGATTAAGTTAAAAAGGATCCTTAGGATGGGTCCCAATTCAGTATGATTGGTGTCTTTATAAGAAGAGTATCAGGAAACAAGAACATATAGGAAAACAGCAAAGTAAGGACAGAGAAATAAAGTCCTATCACAAGCCAAGGAGAGGGATCTCAGAAGAAACCAATTTCACTCATTATCTTGACCTCAGACTTTTATCTTCTATAACTGATAGAAAATAAATTCCTGCTCTTTAGGCCACTCAATCTATGGTAATTTGTTATGGCAGCCCTACCAAACTAATACAGAATTCACTGGACCTTAGAGAAATTCAAAATTTCTCCAAAAAAATTCAAAAGCCTTTCCAACTTCAAAAACTCTTCCATTTTTGAATCCACACGTCTCTCTTTTATCATACAATACCTTTCTTCTCCTTAAGAGTGATTCTCCTTGAACTGTAGACCATTCTACTTGTGTTTTCAAATAATCTGGATCCACTATTCGAAGTAGAATATAGTCATATCTCATTTTATTGCACTTCACTTTACTGCACTGCACAGTCACCACTTTTTTTTTTTTTTAACAAATTGGAGGCTCAAGACTTAAATGAAGAAAGTATCGCAGATGTAGTGGGAACAGCAAGAGAACTAGAATTGGAAATGAAGCCTGAAGATGTAGCTGAATTGCTGGAATCTCATGACAAACGTTGGACAGATGAGAAATTGCTCTTTATGGATGGGGATAAAAAATGGTTTCTTGAAATGGAATGTTCTCTTGGTGAAGATGCTATGAAGATTGTTGAAATGACCACAAAGGATTTAGAATACGAGGTCATCTTAGTTGATAAGGCAATGGCAGGGTTTGAGAGGACTGGCTCCAATTTTGAAAGAAGCTCTACTGTGGGTAAAATGCTATCAAACAGCGTTACACGAGACAGAGAAATCATTCCTGAAAGGAAGAGTCAATCAATGTAGCAAACCTCACTGCTGCCTTATTTTAAGACATTGCCACAGCCAGCCCAGCCTTCAGCAACCACCACCCTGACTAGCAGCCATCCACCACCACCAGCAACAACATTATGACTCACTGAAAGCACAGATGATTGTTAGCAATAAAGCTTTCTACAATAAGCTATGTATTTTTTATATAATGCTTTGCAGACTTAATAGACTACAGTATAACATAAATATAAACTACAATATAGTGTAAATATAATTTTTTAAAAGATTTTATTTATTTATTTATTTGACAGAGAAAGGGAGAGAAAGAGCGCTCAAGTAGGCAAAGCGGCAGGCAGGAGGAGAGGAAGAAGCAGGCTCTCTACTGAGCAGGGAGCCCAATGTGGGGCTCCATTCCAGGACTCTGGGATCATGACCCGAGCTGAAGGCAGATGCTTAATCCACTGAGCCACCCAAGTGCCCCTAAACATAATTTTCATATGCATTGGGAAACCAACAAGTTCAAGTGACATGCTTTATGGCGGTGTTTACTTTATTGTATGGTCTGAACCAAATCCACAGTATCTCTGAAGGATGCCTGGAGACAGAAAAGAGATCATCTATTAAGGATAAGGGAGCAGAGAGGAAGGATGGCCAGCTCTGCTTGAGAGAACTGGAAAAGCTCTTACAGGTAAGGGTAACAACTAGATTTTGAAATTAACGTGTAAAGCAGGATAGAAGAGCATTTCAAGCAAAGGAGGCTGGATCTAAATGTAAAGAGGTCTGAAGGCCCTGGTGACTTCTTGGAATCTCCAGTGTGATCTTGGAGACTCCAGTGTGATGAGTGCACCTCATTGGAGATGGAGAAGTGGGAATGGGAATTGAGCTATTTGCATTCACTGGGCTCGAAGACACACCTTACCCCATGTCTTATGAGTATTCAGTCACAGAAACTTTGGATGGGGAAGGGGCATTTTTGGTACCCCTTTGTCATTTAAACTGTTTTACCTGTCAGAGCAGGCCTATAAATTCCAGTTAGCGTCCCCCAGTTGGGGAGACTTCATTTCCCTCTGACCTCGACTGTTCCCTCCCTGCTCACAGTGGGATATCCAGCAGGCTCTTTGTAAGAGCGAAGATAGTAATTTTTCTCTTTTCTTTTCTCTTCTCTTCAAAGATTTTATCTATTTATTTGACAGAGAGAGGGAGAGAAAGAGAGAGCATGAATGGCGGGAGGGGCAGGCAGAGGAGGAGAGAGAAGCAGGCTCCCTGCAGAACAAGGAGCCCAATGTGGGGGGCTCAATCCTGGAATCATGACCTGAGCTGAAGGCAGATGCTTAACTGACTGAGCCACCCAGGCATCCCAGTAATCATTTTTCTTATCATGAGAACCAAGAAATAGACCAAAGCTGAAGGGACCTCTAACACACACACAGTGGGGAGAGAGAGAGAGAGTGAGCGAGTAAGCACAAGAGGGTGCCTGGAAGGTCAGAGAGTTAAAGCAGAAACTATTTTATCTTCAAGTTACAGCTAATGCGGAAAATACACAGGTATTTATCTTAACTTTTTCAGTGTCAGAAGGATGAATGTTGGGGTGGAGTTTAATCCTACCAAAGGCTACTGTTAGATGAAACATCAGAAGGCTTGCTGTGTTCAAAAGGCAATTGTCCTTATGCAGTTTCTCAAAGCTCAGAAGGTTAGCATCGCTAAAGGACATTGTTCTATGTTGAATATAATAAAATCCATGCTTTGTGCTCTGGGACAATAATTGGGAATATCCTTAAATTTGACTGGCTGATGGAGCATGAAATTCAATTACTGTTCATTCAAGTATCGTTTGAGCTATACAAGTTTGTTCTTTTGTAAAATTTAACAAATGAAAAGGAAATAGAGTGTCTTCCAGTTGAGAGATATAATTGGCATTGTTATTCTGTAATTATAATTAGCCTTATATTCCATTATTTTTTGAAGCCTGGTCTCAGAGGGAAAAAAAGAGAGAAAGAGAGAGAGAATAATAGAATAGAATAAACTTGAACAGTTTGATTAGGTCACCTATATCGACTTAGGAAGTTTTTCAGCTTAAAATTTTACAGCAAAACCAGGTGGTGGGTATTGTGGAGGGCACGGATTGCATGGAGCACTGGGTGTGGTGCAAAAATAATGAATACTGTTATGCTGAAAAAATAAAGAATTAATAAAAAAAATTTTTACAGCAAATATCTTTAGTATAAATAAGTTGGCAGTACATTTTGTCATGAGATCAAGTCTCATTGAATTATTCTATCGAAGACACAGCGTCTACTCTGAAATACTGATGTCAAATGACACATGGTCTCTTATACCAGAATCTGTCTTCTTGTTAGTTTCTCTGGTATCCAAGTCACTTCTTCCTCTCTGCAGTGGTGAGAATACTGGATCAATCTTCCCATTGAAACTTTCATTTGCCACGTAGTGGATTATGGTTATTTTGGAGAATAGCTGTAATATTTTTATCAGCCGGGAAAAATATAGAATAAATGATTGGTTTTCATGAAAGGACTGTAGTTTGGTTTTTACAAACCTTCAATTTCAACGTGTATTAAAAATGCTGAGGCTAAATTTAGGCTTCTTTTGCTTTTTAATGTAAACCGTGCATCTTGTAGATTTGTGTTTGTAAATAGCCGTTTGTTTTACTTAGAAACTTCGCTGACATCAAGCACAATGTCTACAGGTGAACAATAGAGCTTTCCTTACAACCTTATTCAGTGAGTAGGTGTGGTTTTCAGCAAATAATTTCCATTTGGTTTTTACATTCAAACATTATTTTTTAAAAGTAAAAGACTATTTTGAAGCTAAGCATAAATATGAGATAATTAAAGCAAGAATAAATATTAGATATTTGATTGTTTACTTGGATGATCTAAATTTACCTAGCTTTACCTATGTTATGGTATTGGACTTTAGTTAAAATACACGAATTTAATACAAATCAAAGACCTTAGTCAAACCATTTACATGTGGTTTTAACAATCTAGTTAAGAATTATTCACACTCCCAAAAAGGATAACTGAACAACTGCTAAAATATTTGAACTCCAAACTTTTACAAAAGCTATGGGAGAGATTAAAATTCTTTATGCATTCTCTCCTTCTATCTTGATTTGGTTACCTTTCAGATAAATCACAATTAGAAATTTTAATATCTCAAAACTTGTCACGATTCAAATAAAATTTGAACAAATGGTATTTTAGCAATTCAGAACCTTCATTATTTAGAACCAACCGCTTTGGTTGTCATACCATAAGCCTCAAACAAAATATCTTGTTGAATCAAACCAGTGTCCTTGCTACTGTCAGTCAAAACAAAGTTGTTACAATTGGAAGACAGCTTTATAAATGTGTCTGCAGCCTCCACATGCCTGTCATCTCCTTCCCACCCAACAACATAGAGACTTGTCAACTGAAAGGCTAAAAACAGGTTTTTTTTTTTTGTTTTTTTAACTAGTAAATTATGAGATCAAAAATTAAAATCACTTTCCCCTCAATCCACCAAAGGTTAGAACTAAACCGCAAGTTGAAATACTACATCTAGGAAAAGAGTCTGAGCTGATACCTTTTGTTTTTTACATTCAGATTTTGATTTTACAAACTTCTGAAAGTCTGGTTCTATTAGTTCTTAGCAGTGACAAAATTCGTAATTTTTAAATTTGAGTATAGTTGACAGACAATGTAATATTAGTTTCAGGTGTACAATGTAGTGATTCATCTTCTCTGTACTGCGCTGTGCTCACCGCGGGTATAGCTACCAGCTGTCACCTACAGTGTTACCCCAGTACCATGAACTGTATTCCTTATGTGTGCCTTTGTTTCCCAAGACTTATTCATTCCACTGCCCTGACAAATTTTAGAGATCACATTTTTGAAGAAAGAAATTCCAAAATTCACCATAGTTCAAAAACAGCTTTGAAAATATAAGTAATATATAAATAAAAAATATAAGCTATACCTGGCATCGGTCTTCTTAGGAAACCAGAAGATATTGCTATTTTAAAAGAAAATTGTTGAGAATATGTATTTTGGATTAAAGATTACATGACTCAGATTTTCTTATTATTTCTTATTACAGAGGACATAAATTGTAAATCTGAGATTAGGGTTTTTGTCTCTTTGATCCTTATATGTTGTTTTCAAACACTAGAATTCTGTACAGAGAATGGGATATAGAGGGCACTGTTGTACTTCCAATCAGATGCAAGAAGCCCATGAATAATAAAATTCAAGGAATTAATTCAGCAGGACCAGTCTCTTTCACTTTGTTTACCAGAACAAAAAGCAAAGTATTTTTTAACTATTTGATACTCAAATTATACTTTTACCTCTTAGAGTATTCAGAAAACCAGATTGCTGTATTATTAATACAGGAATTTTCTTACAACATAGTGAAATTGTTAATGAAATTATAAATAAAATGGGTGGTGAGGGGTGGCTCAGTGGGTTAAGTATCTGATTCTTGATCTCAGTCAGGTCTTGATCTTAGGGTCGTGAGGGCAAGCCCCATACCGGGCTCCATGCTGGGCATGGAGCCTACTTAAAAAATAAGTAAAATAATAAAATAAAATAAGGTAGTAAGATTTATAGTGAGTCAGGTGGTAATGTTTTTCAATCCAGATAAGATATGTGTTGGCTTGGAGAAGTCAAATTTAGGGAGAAGCAATATGATTCACCCAGGATTCCCACAATAAGATAAATCCTTTTTTAATCCACACCCAGCAAAATCTTCAGTTTGTTCATAACACTCATTTTTTGATGCAAGTGTTAGAAATATAATGGGGCACCTGGGTGGCTCAGTGGGTTAAATCCTCTGCCTTCAGCTCAGGTCATGATCTCAGAGTCCTGGGATCCAGCACCGCAGCATCGGGCTCTCTGCTCAGCGGGGAGCCTGCTTCCCTCTCTCTCTCTCTCTGCCTGCCTCTCTGCCTACCTGTGATCTCTGTCAAATAAATAAATAAAATCTTTAAAAATATATATATAATTGTCCCCTTTGATGGAGATAAGTGTTCTTTATCCCATTCTTTCTCATTATTTCAAAATCCTGCCTAACTATTAATATTCAGCAAAAATTCCGTCGTACTTCCCAAGTCCTTTGGTATCTATAACTTACAAAGTCTCTTTCTTCACAGCAATTCACTTCCTCTTTCCTTTACTTCTCTCACAAAGCATGTCTGCTGTTGTTTACCGTCATCTGTGAACATGTCAGCCTCTCGCTAGACTCCTGAGAAGCCCCTCACAAAACCTCACTCCAGAGACTCCAGAACCAACATCAGCAATTTGTCCTTCCTGGGCTTAGCTAAGAGCCCTTCCTCACGAGAGGCCCAGGCAAAGTCCACATTGGCTAAAGTGAAACAGAGTTTGTCCATCTTCCATTTTTATCACCCTTTATTCTCCCACTGGGATCCTATCCAGAGGCTTCTCTCCCCTCTCCTACGAGGTGAGTGGCCTACCTCTCACTTTGGTATTTTACCTCGGATGGTCCTCCTTATGTAAGGCAAATAGATCATTTTTCATTTAGACACTGTCAGAATGGGAAGGATATTATTAAAAATTATGATAGGTGTAAATCAGGACGGTCCTGGGCAGTGGGATGGGTGTTCATTCCATCTTAATCTGAAATTACGAAGTGTAAATAGGGCCTTATCAGCCTTTACAAATGATGTCTTGGAATCTGCGGAAGAGTAAGGCTCAGGAGTCCGATAGAACTGGGTTCTCACCTTACCTCTATTACTCATAGTTCGTGTGATAACCGGAAACTGTCCTCAAGGAGTTTTCCCATCTCCAAAAGGTGGACTATACCATCCTCTTTAGGTCACCATGAAGCCTAACTTCTGTTTTTGTTCATGTCTGTTCTGACATTAATAGTCAAAAGCAAGCTTCTCTGTTCTTTCACTCTTTGTACTAAGGAATATTTTAGTTAAGAATATCTAGAGACTCAATGCCTTTCCACTCTGCCCAGTTTATAAAGGTGTTTATTAGAAGATTTTCTAGTAGAAGGAAATGAGAAACAGACCAATTTTGTATCACTTTGGCAATGGTTAAATAATTAGTGGTAGCTTCATATTATTGAATATTATACAGTTTTTAAAAGGCGTGACTTGAAAAAACTCATCAAGCACATCATTCTAGTTATTACCTACACATATCTGAAAGGATGAAATAAAGTTCAGGTTAAATATTTCCAATAAAATATATTATGGGGAACAGAAAGGAAAGAGAAGAAAATGAGTACATTTTAACAAAGGTAGAGGAAAATCTTATAAATAGAAAAGAGTTAGCTCCAATGAGATAGAATTAGAGATTACTATTTTTATATATTTCCATATTTGTCAAGAATGGAATTTTGAATTATAAAAACAAGCATGAGTTACTTGTATAATTTTAAAATTAAGTGAAGAAAAAGTCCAAATGAAAAACTATAATATTTTATTTATAAAGTTCGCTTTTTGATATAAAATCCTATAAATGTAGTGTTATCTGATTTTTACATTTTCAAGTATTTTCATTTTATTTCATCCATGTTAAATTGAACAACAAACAAAGAATATGGCAACTTAGCTGAACTCTTCAAATTTTGCCATTTAAAGGTAAATTTATGCATTCCCAAAATCATACATAACCCTAAAGCATTCATCTTGTATTAGCTGAAATCCTACATTTCATTTTTCCTCCATACTTTCTGTTTAAATATATTATTTAAGTAAACATATGTAATACATTATTATTCTAACAGAAATAATAAATGAATTTTTAAAATATTTTTAAGTTTTTATTTAAATTCCAGCTAGCTAACAATCAGCGTAGCATTAGTTTCAGGTGTACAATATAGTGATTGACACTTCCATACAACACCCGGGGCTCCTCCCAAGAACTGCTCTACGACTCAGCAATTGCACTATGAGGCATTTACATGAAGAATACAAAAATACTAATTCGAAGTGATGCATGCACCCCGATGTTTACAGCAGCCAAAAATTATGGAAAGAGCCCAAGTGTCCATCGACTGATGAATGGATAAATCAATTTTTTAATAAGACAAAAATGTCCATATCTCATTCAAAATAAGAAGCTGAAAAAAATTGATTTCTATTTTTGCTTTGTTCTTGGTCCTTTTCTTGTTTTTTATTTTTTGAAGATCTTATTTATTTACTTGACAGGGAGAGACATAACAAGAGAGGGAACACAAGCAGGGGGAGTGGGAGAGGGAGAAGCAGGCTTTCCGAAGAGCAGGGAGCTCAATGTGGGGCTCGATCCCAGGACCCTGGACTCATGACCTGAACTGAAGGCAGATACTTAATGAATGAGCCACCCAGGTGCCCCAGTCCTTTTCTTGTTTTTTTTTTAATATTTATTTTATATATTTCTTAGATTTTTCTGGAGATATAATTATACTTTTGTGAGGTGGATACTCATGATAACATATTGTACTCAGCACCTAAAATTACTATATAATCTTAAAAATTCCAGTTCAGACAAAAAGAAAACAAAAACTTAAGTTCAAAACTAAATTTAAGATAAAATGATTTTGTCAACACAGAATATAATCCTGAGTCAAAAAGAAATAAATGTCTATTTCAATAAGCTTGACTTTCTTGGCCCTTTTTCATTACCAGCTTCCCTCAAACCATATTTCCAAGCTTAAGAATGTATTATTTTCAATTTGGGGAAATATCACCTTTGTTAATGGATCTACTCAATACAGGATTTGTTGACAGAATCCATCACAGCAACAGCCAAGAAAATGGAGACTGGTTTGTTTGGGGCATCAGCTACTTGCCAGGCACTGAGTTAAGAATGTTTACCTTCTAGAACCTTCAGTATTGATGAATACCCAAAGTCAGGTATGAAAATGTAAGCGACTTCATCTTCCCAACATAAATGTTCATTCCATCAAGAGTACTGACTGGGGTGCCTGGGTGACTCAGTCGGTTGAGTGTCTGAGTGGATTCCGGCTCAGGTCATGATCTCAGGGTTGTGGGATTGAACCCCACCTCAGGCTCTGCACTCAGCAGAGAATCTGATTGAGATTCTCTCTCTCTCTCCCTCTGCCCCTCCCCCGCCATGCTCTTCCTCTCTCTCTCCAAAATAAATAAATAAATCTTTTAAATGAAAACAGAGTACTGACCAAATAAAGTTCCCATGTCATAAACCTCCACTTCTCTGAATCTTCAAACCTAAGTGATTAATTCTTCCTTACATGAACTTAGTTGATCAATCACCCATGTCTCATACTATATGATTTTCATGACCATCTCCCTCCTTATATTCCCAAAACTTTCAGAGATTTTTAAAAATCTCTTTATGGTGGTAGATCAGTTTGGACCTCTTCAAGCCTCAAAGGGGCAGGGATTTTTTTGTTTGGGAGAGACACATATTACAGGGTTTCCTTCTTGGTCACAGGGACTCATCAGCCCTACTGTTTAAGTGCTTTCACTGTTGACATGGGTTCCTTATAACATCTCATCAGACCCAAGAACCCTCTTTATGTATCAAAGGAGGGGCAGCAGTAACACATCACCAGGGGATCTACCTCTCTTATCATATACTGCGTTAGCCATAGCTTCTAGCCTGAGAGAGCTAGGAACAATCTGTTGAAGGTCCAGCTGAGGGGTTGCTAGGAGATTATACCCTGTGAGGATAAAGTGTCCTCCTTTGGGAGAATGTGTGCACCGTAAGTCAACAACCCTTTTATGAAATGATGTCACCTGTCAGTAGAACATAAATTCTGAAGTTTTACATAAGTTCTGAAATAGGCAGAAGTGGCCAGACTATCATTCCTCCCAGTGAACCATTTGGAGACTTTATGCTTCCTCCCTTGGAACTTGGATCTGTGCTGGGTCAGGAGTTGTATCTCCCAGAGAGAGAATACTTAACCAAGGAGCATGGCAAGAGCCGTGAAGCTACAGCTGCTGTCTTGCTACTACAGGTTTCTTGTGGCAAGAAAGGAGTCACTACCCTGGCCGTGGTAACTGACCCTGACCATCAGGGTGAGGTAGGTCTGCTGTCCCACACGGTGGGGGAGGGAATCAGTTTAACATCTAGGTATGGACTGTGTCATCTTTCTACTCCCTTGCTCAAGTTGGAGGTAAATGAACATGTGCCACAACGACAGTCTGCTAAGAGCGTTGAGATCAGAACTGTTCAGGTGTGAGGACCTGGGCCACTGTATCAGGTAGGAAGAGGTGCCTGCTATGGGCAGAAGGAATGTAGAGTGGAAGATGGGGAGAAGTGACAGGGGCAGTCCTCAGACCTGTTACAGTGCTTAGAGTCACAAAACATTCCATGACTCTTGCAGGATTCCCAGAGATGAAACCAACTAGAATTCTGAAGAAGCTCTTTCCAGAGGGCACAGACTTATTATACAAACCCATCTGAGTGGTGCAAGAGATCAACCGGCAAGGACACGGTGGCAAGCCACCCCCGTCGGAAACACTCATTACTCCGGCTGCCAGCAGCCTTGACAGCTGTTGGCTTAGAGCTCAGTCACTTGCCTTAGTCCAGAGAAAGCTGTCTTGCTTAATGTCACAGACTTCCCAAGGGGAGGGGTGCAGGAAACCCGTATCTCATGACTGTAGGTGCAGGGGTTCAAAGTCCTGATCTGGGAACATCTCAGAGTCTCCTGAGCATCTGCTAAAGCCTTTGTTGTGACTGCACCACCATTAATCTCTTTCCACCCAACTTTCCTCCCTTCACTCCACAGATGCCCCCCCCCACCGAGTGCTCCCCAATAAACCTTCCATACTCAGATTTCTGTCTCATGACCTGTTTCCTAGGGACCTCAACCTCGGCCAGCGTCTTATTGATGTGCATAGACTACACACTCTACCATATGGGTTACAGAGAAGAAATACATGCTTTTTCTTCTCAAGGATGTATAAACCAACTACATAGGTAAACGGTAAACACTGCAGTGTTCTTTGAATAATTTCATGTGTTCCTGTGCGAAGTGGGGGGCGCGGATCACACTGATCTTCCAGTCCTGAATCAGGATAGTTCTAGTTAGGTGGCTTGAATTCCAATTTAAATTCCACCATTTAGTAGATGTATAAAATGAGTGACCTCTTTGTGGTTGTGATTCTTTGGTTGTGAGTTGGGGATGATAACACCGCCTACCTCTAAGGACTGTTGTGAGGAACAATCAAGTTAAAATACATAAAGCAGTTAGAATAGTGTCTGGCATTGCACAGTCAGGGCTATAGTAAATGGTCTAGAGTGTTCATTATTACTGCCATGGGAGTGACCTAAAACAAATGAAAAAACTACTCAGACAAGGAGGGTTTGTGCTGATCTGAATAACAGGCAATAACTATAACTTCCAGTTCAAGAGTGCTTTACTGTGTATCAGGCACTCACATCCACACTGCCTCGTTTGATCTTCCTAACAACTTGGAAAGGTTGATTTCAATTTCATTTTGTGAACTGTAAAATTAAAATTGAAAGGCATCGAGACTTCTAGTCCAATGTTATTTTTTAATGGTGTGGTGGAGGGGAGAAAAGGTAAAACAACCAAGGAGAACAGCATTTAGGGAAGCAATATTATGTGAAGTGTATGGGACACAAACAGGCCAGAAATTGCTTACTGAGACATTAGTTTCATTACACAAGTTGTGGTCAGATTATAGACAGCCTTGACTTTAGACAGCCTTGACTTGAGTGCTGAGGGAAAAAAAAAAAAAAAAAAAGGAGAGCATTGGATGTTTTTCAGCAGGAGAAAGATAATAAAATCGGTATTTTACGATAAATTTGTCAGCACTCAGATAACAGGAAGTTTAAAAGTGAAAAAATTTAATGAGAATCCCAATTGGAATAAAGGAGTATGAGGTTTTAGTTTAGACTTCACCCTTAAATTACTCTGACATATAAAAAGGTATTCAGACACACTGAGTCAATTTCTTCCTCAGGCAGAGCAAAAACAATGTTCACAGTGGCCTGGAGCTCTTTTGTGAATGGTAGATGATAAAAAGCCTTACATTACTGCTCAACCCATCCCTAGCTTGGTTAAAATGATGGGATGTGGCAAAATCATTTTTGCATGAGCTTGTAGAAACTTTTGTCTTTTGTTTTACAGAAATTCCGATTTATGTCTTTTGGCATAGTATGAAATATTCCTGTTTGCCAATTTAAAACAACTTGGTTCAGTAAGATTAAATGGCTTCACAAATTTGTTCTTCCCCCTGAGATGAACCACGAACAAAGTGAAATCCATGACTTCCACTTTGCACACATGACAGAAGATATGGATAAGAAGAACAATTGCCTAACCTAATTAAATTCCCTAAAAGTAAACATGCTTGGAAGTTGCATTAATAAATTGAATTTCATTTAATTGAATAACATTTTCAGTTAACCTGAGATTCATACATGAGCTTGAGAGAGGTCCTTGACCCCAACTGCAGGGCCCCACGCACACACACAGCATGTGTCCTTGAGGGATACACATGCCTGTGAAACAATAGCAAAAGGAAGCCAAGTAACTTTGCATTTTTTTCTGTTAACTGAGAAGAAAATCGGAAATGAGTAACAGACTCTTCAAGGAGAAAATCAGTTACCTGCCAGTAACTCACAGGAATGTACCAGAACCTACTTCCAGAAACCTGTGGAGGTACAGTGTCTCCGCCTACTAGAGAAACAGCCCCATCAGGGATTGCACTGCTGACCCAACCACAGCAACCAACCCTGTTCCTTGGGGAGGGGACCCCTTGTTCATACGTTGGAGGATGGTTCAATTAGCAACTGCCAGAAAACTGACTTGCAGGGTGAATTTGGGTCAGTTAGAAAACTTCATTCACATGAGAGAGTTGAATTTATTCCTTAACCATATTCTGAAGATCTAATGAAATAATACTGCCACCTTCACTCATTCATTTGATTAAAAAATTAATGAGTAATTAATTATTTTGTGCTATTTACTATTCTAATTGCTGGTTTTTTTTTTTTTTTCAAAAATCCTTAGCATTAGTATATCGGCGACTGAATTTCTAATAATAGTACTCATTCCGTAAATAGCAGTGACAACTATAAAACTATAACTGCCAGTTTATTTCCCTATAATGCCTCCATAGGCATCCTTAAGACATACACATTTTCTAGTAGATTCAAAGCATAAAATGATGATCTTGACTTTACAAACTGAGAGCCACAGATTCAGTAAAGGGGTAAATCTGAAATTAAATCTCACATACAAGAAAAAAGAGATAGGGGCGCCTGGGTGGCTCAGTGGGTTAAGCCGCTGCCTTCGGCTCAGGTCATGATCTCAGAGTCCTGGGATCGAGTCCCGCATCGGGCTCTCCACTCAGCAGGGAGCCTGCTTCCTCCTGTCTCTCTGCCTGCCTCTCTGCCTGCTTGTGATCTCTCTCTGTCAAATAAATAAATAAAATCTTTAAAAAAAAAGAGAGATAGATATTATTTTAGATGTTGCTATTTTATTAAAAAAAATTTTTTAAGTAGACCCCTTACCCAAAATGGGGCTTGAACTCATGAACCTGAGACCAAGAGTCACACACGCCCCAACTGAGCCAGCCAGGCAACCCCACACCTTGTTATTTTAAAGATATTTTGTTTTCTAGCATTTTAGGTGAATTTTAAGACAATAAGAATTATTATTAATCAATTCATTTAATTATTAAACTGATTCCTTAGAGCTGAAAAAAAACCCCACACTTCTTCTAATTATATGCCATTTTTTCCAATTTAAAGATGAGGTCCCAAGATGTAGCTATTTACATAAGTAAGTGGTGGAACTTGGATTAAAATCCCTGTCTGCTTAATTCTTAAAGGGGAATATATTTCCAATGTCCTTGTCCAACAGTATGTCATGGGAAAGAAAAGGCTGCATACATAAGAATGGGTGATCAGGGTTCTGACTCAGGAAGTCAATCAGTCACTCATTCTTTTAAGCCACTGTGAATGCCTCAATTATTTACCCTTAAGGTAGGAGCACCCTGAAAGTTTAAAGAAATTGACAACCCCATGACAGTGCCATTAATAAAAGGCTTGCCTCTATAAACGTCACAATTTTTTTTTTATAAGGAAAACAATCTGATGTTTGCAGGGACCTAAAAATCCATGAAGTGCATGAATGGGATGACACTAAGATTCTAACCATTTTTTCTCTATGGCTAATGGTTTATATAAGTGGATATATTCATAAATGGAGCACATCACCCTTTAGTAACACACTTGGATAAAGCAGTAGGATGAGAAGTAACAAAGAATATTTTACCACTCTAATGTGGTGAAACTGATGGCTGGCTCTAAGATTGAATTTCAGGAACACCATGTGATGACACTTCACAAAGCCACATTCACAAGGCAACAAATATATAGCATTTATACAATTCTGAGAAGTAGTGTGTGTGAGTTAATAGTGCAGAGCAGGAGGGTAATATTCTGCTCTGAAAACAAGCCCATTTGCTGACTGCCTGCTGACATTTTCCTCTATTGCTAAGAATCTTGATTTCTGACACACTGTGTGTGATAGATAACATTATTTGAAACGTACCCTTTATGTCTGGGTACATGATATATCGGTTGCTTTATGTCAGTGACAAAATGGCCTTTAGTTCACCTCCACTGAAGTGTATAGTGGAAACTTCATAAGTGGAATAAGTTTGCTTATCTTTTTTTATGAACTTACAAGAACCTTCAGTTCTGTCAAAGGGGAATATCTGAATATTAGAAGTGGGGAAGCTAATGCTTTTCCCTGGTTAGAGAGGTTTGTGTCATTTAAGGGTTATTTCCTATAAATCAGCTTTCTGACTCCTAGTAATGTTCTGAAGATATAAAAATGGGTGAATGTTGGGGTGCCTGGGTGGCTCAGTTGGTTAAGCATCTGCCTTCAGCTCAGGTCATGATCCCAGGGTCCTGGGATCAAGCCCCACATAGGCTCCTTGTTCAGTGGGAAGCCTGCTTCTCCCTCTCCCACTCCCCCTGCCTGTGTTCCCTCTCTCGCTGTGTCTTTCTCTGTCAAATAAATAAATAAAATCTTTAAACGAAAAAAAAAGGGTGACTGTAAATCTTATTCTCGATAATGCCATCAATGGGTATTAAGGAGGGCACGTGTTGTGGTGAGTTCTGTTGTACACAACTAATGAATCATTGAACACTACATCAAAAACTAATGATGTATTATATACTGGCTAACTGAACATAGTAAAAAAAAGACACATTTTTGAATTAATGATAGCAAATCACCAGTAATTTTCTTCTTATGAGGACAAATTTTTTCTTCTAGTCAACACAGCTTTTCCTTTTTTTAATTGCCTGAGTTCTGTACGCTAAGCGTTTTGTCATTTTGGATTCCAAAAGGACAAAGAGGATGATGGCATAGCTTAGGGTGTTCTGTAGTCTTGTGTGATAGATAAAAAAGCTTCTACTGAAAAACGTGTGTGGGCTTCTCAGAAAGTTTATAAAACCTAAATTTTAGAAAACATAAATATATCTTGTAATTTTCAAATGGCAATCAGAGAAGATCTTTTTCATCTGAACAGATACTTTATTTTCCTTCATTTGGGGCTCATGTGGCTCCCTTGTATATTACTTGACCATATATTTGAGGTTTGTATGGACAAATTTAAACCTCATTGTCTTTCCTGCTGCTTGTTCCAAATTCATATATTTCCCTAAGGGAAACAGTTAATAACAGGGCTTATATTCAATTAGTCCTGAAATATTAAACAGGTTATGAAAATATTGAAATGTTTCAATATTCTACTACTAGAAAAGAGTAGAAGCCCTACTCCCACAATTACACACTCCACCCCTCTCCCAGGGACACTGAAAAACAATATTTGGGGTTGGAAATACTGGGATTTTGTGATTGAGTTTCCTGCCAAGTGAGAAAGGTATAGAATTGGAGCTGATTGAAATTTGAGGGGTAGAAGGAAATAACCTTCAAGAGTTAATTATTCAAAATGTATCTTGGGACAATTTATGTTCTACTGTGGTCATTTCTGTTCCTAACTTTAAAAATATAAATACAGCATGATCTCACTTATATATGAAATAAAAAATAGTCAAGCTTATGGAAGCAGAGAATAGAAGAGTGGTTACCAGGAACTTGGAGGAAGGGGAGAGAGGGTGAGGTGGGTCAAAGGTTAAAGGTTACAAAATTTCCAATGTAGAGGTAAGTCCTTGGGATCTAATGCACAGCATGGTGACAATGGTTGATAATACTGTATTGCAAACTTCGAATTTGCTAAGAGGGTAGATCTTAAGTGAGGTCTTCTCATCACAAACTAGGAATGGTAACTACATGGACGGGATGGATATAATAATCAGCTTGATACAGTGAATATTTCAGGAGACAGAAACCACACAGTGATTTAAACAGGGCAGGTTATTAGATATAAATTACTCAACTATGATAAAAGAGTGACAGCTAAATGCAAGAGAACTTTGTAGAGTGTGTGCAAGAGCTGAGGGAATGTACCTAAGAAAGGAAAAATCTTCAAAGAGACCCTCTGCCCAATGTTAGGAATGAGACTTCACTGGAAAAAGTGTGGTTGCAGCCTCTGGCTGGCATAGGGCTTCGCTGGGAAGATCTTGGTAGTTTTCCAGCTATAAGTGAGTCTCAGACCATGGTTGCATACATGGGTGTGCAAGGGGACCAGGGGTGGGGTGCCAGGGCATGTGGGGAGCCTGCAGCATATACCAGGCTGGGGCAGGGCTACGAGGTCACAAAGTGACCACACATTGGGGGTGTATGGCTCAGGCAGAGCTGGACCAGTTACCTTCCCACCCACACTGAAGGCAAGTGTGTAGCTATTGGTATCAGCAAAAGAAACTTCGTCCTCCTGCAAAGTCCATCCAGCACCCTTGACTAAGAAAGCTTACCGTGGTTCTCACTGTAAAGGTAGACTACTTAAAGGGAGTCTAGGCTTTATCACAGACTAAGTATAACAAGGCATATTTGAAGCTGGGAGTCAATACCTTGATATGTGGTAAACAGACCCCAAAATATTTCTGTCCTCGAGATGGCTTCACACAGATGCTTTAAAACAGATAATCTGTTTATGATTCCTTTAAAAACTTCTGAACCCTCTCAGACACAAACAGCACAAATGACAGAGGATAGGAAAACAGCTGAAATGCTACTATTGCTGTGTTGAAGTTTGGCCTCTACGATTTCAGCTTTTCAAGATTTTATAAATGTTTTATATACGTGGCTTAATAGGTCATCAAATGTAATGAATGTTCTTCACACTTGAAAGATTGCTGCCCTATGTATTTATTAGATAAAATAAATGACATACATTTTCCAGCTCCTCCATGTCCTTTTTGTTTGCCAAGCACACTATGTGGAGACACACAGAGTTCATTAGAAAACCAAGCAATTGACTACTTTATATCCCCTTCCTAATAGCTTCCGTTTAATGCATTTGATGTAATGTTATGAGACTCAAGCACTTATCTATTTTACTTTTTCAAAATAAAACCATCATTTTAAATTTTTTTATTTTTTAAATTTCTTTTCAGTGTTCCAGAATTTGTTGTTTATGCACCACACCCAGTGCTCCGTGCAATACGTGCCCTCCATAATACCCACCACCAGGCTCACCCAACCTCCCACCCCCGCCCCATCAAAACCCTCCGATTGAGCCTATGGACTCTGTAAAACCATTTTTATCATATATTTCCTCTCATCAACAATGTAACTCCTATTTATGTATGTTTGTAAGAAAGAGTTTATCCTGAATTCTTTTGATGATAAAAAATAATGCACCAAAATTGGGAAACTACATAAAATTATATACATGAAAATAAGCATTACTTCTACTTTTCCATCCACTAATAACTGTGTGTGCCATTTGGACACACGTCCTTCCAAACTATCTGAGCACAAAAGGCTTGTGCTCATCACAACACTGCTTCAAGGATATAAGATTCAAGAAAGGGTGTTGTAATAGATGTTGTTACAGAGTAAGGATTTACTCTGCAAGTATTACAAATGATAGCACAACTCTGTAAGTGTTAATAACAGGAAAACATTCTACAACGTATCGTTACGGCAAATTGTAGTGGATTATATGGAACAGAATTCCATTTTTTAAATAAACCTTTAATTTTAGACCAATTTTGGATCTACAGAGAAACTGTAACCCTAGTACCAAGAGTTCCCAGCTGCTCCCATTATTGACATATTACATTCCAGAGACGTGCTTCATGCCAAGTTTCTGCAGCATTTTATCGAAAGAATGCTTCTTGGCAAACATTCAAATCTGCATTTTGCTATTTGACATGAGAAACATTTATCTTTCAACACGTTAGGGTTATCTTTTTCCAGTTAGGTTTTAAAGGAATATATTTGGTTTTACTTCTCTCATTTCATTGTTTTATGCTTTGTTCTATGTTTTGGTTTCTCATGCTTCCTTATTTTCTCTTCTTCCTGTCTTTACTGTATGAACTGTGCATGCATTTGAGCGCGTACGCACGTGCTTTACGCATGGGCAGCATCAAGCTTTTATGTCTCGGGTAGCTACTGTACATTTCTGGCTCTATACACACCCTCATACTTCTGCCTGTGCCAAGAGCTAGACCTACGTCTTGTCTTCTCTGTGTCTCTGCCTGCATTTGCATTTTCTTTGTGTCCGTCTTTCCTGGAGCTCTCAGTGTCCTGTTTGGTGTTGTGGCTGCTGTCGTTTTCAGGAAGATAATAGGAGTAATACATTATCTAAGTTTTGAATAAGCGAAAATGTCTTTGTATTAGATCACACAATAATTCCAACCTGATGAGCT
This sequence comes from Lutra lutra, assembly GCF_902655055.1. NCBI lineage: Eukaryota > Metazoa > Chordata > Mammalia > Carnivora > Mustelidae > Lutra > Lutra lutra. Next base: position 15,819,984 of record NC_062289.1, read on the forward strand.
GGAGATGTTTTGAATCACATTATGTCCTGTGAAAACTATCTACTGCATCTTTATATTTATTTGTTAGTTTTGTAATTTAATCATCTGAGAAAGCCTGGTATTTTCTTCCGTTGCAACCCGTGTGTGTTTGTGAGCGCCTTTCTGTTTCTGTCCGTTTTCCTTCTGGTAGTTCCTTTTTTATGCTAAAAGAAAGAAAGAGAGAGAGAGAGGAAGAAAGGAAGGAGGGCAGGAAGGAAGAAAAAAAGGAAGGAGGGAAGGAAAGAAGAACGAAAGAAGAAGGAAGGAAGGAAGGAAAGAAGGAAGGAAGAAAAACGTCTCCCAGATACATCTGGGAATAGGTCTTTGAATCTTCTGTATAGAGAAATGTATTAATTTTAGAATTTTTGCTTCTGTTTATTTGCTGTTTTTGTCGTCAAAGTGTTGTGTTTTTACAGGGCAACCATCTGCACGAACTGGTCTTTCCGAGAAACTGCCGTGGCTGCCTCAGAAGGGCCTAACCTTGGAGGCTGCGGCTAGGCAGACGGCTACTACTCATGATCAAGCCCTTACGAAAAGCTGTGTTGGCGTCTGTCCTCCTCTGATGTGAGACAGACGGAGCTTAACCTGTAAAACACAAAAGTGAAGCTGGGAGAGGAGATGCTAAGCTTCCCAGTGAAATGGATGAATGAGCCACTGTTGAAATCCATCTTGCTGGTGAGGAGGGAAACCTCAGAGCTACAGAGAACAGACAGGATCAATCTGGAGATCTCAGAACAAGGCAGGAGTTCTGCTTTGCTTACGAAGTGGGCATGAAGAAAGCTGACCACAGGGTCTATGCTGAGGAGGCACCAAGCTTGCTTTACCTGTAACACCTGCTGAGAACTATATATACATTGTCATGATTCGGTTGTGAATAACAAAAACATACGGTGTGGGAGACAACACTGAGACGGTGAGAAACTTCTGAGTACTGGCCAAAGACCACACCTGGCAGGGGAAATACTTTGACTGCTTTGCTTGTGACTGTGATGGCTCAAGTGGTCAATGACAAGTCTATTTACGAGACTTGCTATGAAAAATGACACTGTAAGGGGTTAAGCATGCCATGTTGTTCTAAATCCAGAAGGGTGTTGGGTGACCTATATAGTAGGAGCCCCTGGTTCCTAGATGGGCTCTCTGTGTTGCCCTTGCACCGGGGTCTTCCTGGCCAAAGTTCATGTCATAGAAGGACAGATCCTCTCTCTTCAGAGAATTATAAGAAACAGTAATAACTTAAGAAGAGAGTAATATTCAGCCATGTTGTCCATAGTCATCTGTATTTTCATTGCTTAATTGTATTATTGGGAATATATTAAAAAAAGAGAGAGAGAAGAAGAAGAAAAAAAACCTAAGAAAACCAAGAAATCTTAGTCAATACTCTTCTTTGCTCTTTTTTTTCCTTCGAAATCAAAATTTATTTTAAGCCTTTCATTTACAAATGTAGAAGTGTGCTCAGCTTAACTTTCAATGTGAGAATTTGGGGCCAATAATTATTAGTATTGCCCATTAGTCAAATAAAGTGCAGAGTTAGCACCGGACAGCATTAGTATAGGATATGAAGAACTAAAAAGTTCAGTTCTAAACACTTTTTCATGTGTAAAAGGAAAACAAAATAAAATACATACTTTATTGAACCTTCTCAATTGTTCAAATTTGTAGTGAAATACAGTGAAATCTTTCAGTGAAACATAAAACTAGGATATGTTATCATTTTTTGTGTGTTCATCTGATTTAACTAGAGGTAGGTTGTTTTAATCTTCTTTCTTAATAACTTTGGTATTTTTTTTTTCCCTCTTGAGCCCTCTCATTGTATATTTTTATCTTTTTTAAAAACTTGGATGGGGTGCCTGGGTGGCTCAGTGGGTTAAAGCCTCTGCCTTCAGCTCAGGTCATGATCTCAGGGTCCTGGGATCGAGCCCCACATTGGGCTTTCTGCTCAGCAGGGAGTCTGCTCCCCCCCTACACTTCTCTCTGCCTGCCTCTCTGCCTACTTGTGATCCCTGTCTGTCAAATAAATAAATAAAATCTTAAAAAAAAAAAGAACTTGGATATGCTTTATTTGATGTCTCACAAACATATTCACAAGATTTCCATAGATGGTTCTGAACTTGGATATAAGTTTTGAGTTTGTCATTCATAAAAGTAAATGGTGTCAATTCAAAAAATCCACTTATAAGAAGTTCTCAAAAGTTTTGGTCTCTACAACCTTTTATAACCTTTAAAAATCTTGAGGATCTCAAAATTTCTGCTTATGTGAGTTTTATTTATTGCTATTTACTGTACTAGAAGTTAAAGCTAAGAATTTAATATTGTTAAAATGTCCATTTTCCCCCCAAAGCAATCTACAGATTTAATGTAATTTCCATCAAAATACCAATACTATTTTTCACAGAACTAGAGCAAATAATTCTAAAATTCGCATAGAACCACTAAGACCCTGAACAGCCAAAGCAATCTTGATAAAGAAGAACAAAGCTAGAGGTATCACAATCCCAGATTCAACAATACTATAAAGCTCTAGTGATCAAAGCAGTATGGTACTGGGGTGGTCGGGGTGGGGGGGAATGGGTGATGTAGGCAATGGGAATTAAGGAGTGCACTTGTCATGTTGAGCACTGAGTGATGCATGGAATAGCCGAATCACTGTATTGTACACATGAAACTAATATAACACTGTATGTCAACTATACTGGGATTAAAATTAAATTAAATTAAAAAAAAAACAGCATATACTGGCAAAAAAATTAGACACACAGATCAATGGAACACAATAAAGAGCCCAGAAATAAACCTATGATTATTTGATCCACTAATCTATAGCAAAGAAGGCAATATTACACAAAGATCCAAGGACAGTCTCTGCCATAAATGATGCTGGGAATGGCCACAGTCACCAAACTGTGGAAAGAACCAAGATGCCCTTCAACGGATGGATGGATAAAGAAGATATGGTCCATTTATATAATGGAGTATTATGCCTCCATCAGAAAGGATGAATACCCAACTTTTGTATCAGCATGGACGAGACTGGAAGAGATTATGCTGAGTGAAATAAGTCAAGCAGAAAGAGTCAATTATCATATGGTTTCACTTACTTGTGGAGCATAAGGAATAATAAGGAAGACATTGGGAGATGGAGAGGAGAAGTGAGTTGGGGGAATTCGGAGAGGGAGACAAACCATGAGAGGCTGTGGATGAAACAAACTGAGGATTTTGGGGGGGCAGAAGGTGGGAGGTTGGATGAGCCTGGTGGTGGGTAGTATGGAGGGCATGTATTGCATGGAGCACTGGGTGTTGTGCATAAACAATGAATTTTGAAACACTGAAAATAAAATAAAATAAAATGGGGAAAAAAGAAAAATAAATGATGCTGGGAAAGCTGTACAGCTATGTGAGAAAGAATGAAACTAGACCAACTTCTTATATCATACAAAAAAAAAAAAAAAACCAACCCTCTAAACTGATTAAAGACATATGTGTAGGACCTGGAACCATAAGACTTCAAAAAGAAAGCATAGGCAGTACTTGGCCTTAGCAATATTTTTCTGGTTATGTCTTCCCAGGCAAGGGAAACAAAAGCAAAAATGAACAATTAGGATTCCATCAAAATTAAAGGCTTTTGCACAGTGAAGGAAACCATCAATAAAACGAAAAGGTAATCTACTGAATGCGGGAAGATATTTGCAAATGACATATCAATAATGGATTAATATTCAAAATATATTAAAAACACATACATCTCAACACCAACAAAACAAATAATACAATTAAAAAATGGACCAGAGATCTAAATAGACATTTTTCCAAAGAAGACAGATACATGAAAAGATGCTCAACATCACTCACCATCAGGGAAATGCAAGTAAAAATCACGAGATATCACCTCACACATCAGTACCACTAGTATCAAAACAAAATAAAAAATAAAAAACCAACCAAACAACCAAGCAAACAAACAAACAAAAAAAAACAAGAAATAACAAGTGTTAGTGAGGATGTAAAGAAAAAGGAACCCTCATGCACTGTTGGTGGGAATACAAATTGGTGCAGCCACTATGGAAAACAGTATGGGGATTCCTCAAACTATAAAAAACAGAAATACCACAGGACACAGTAATCCCATGGCTAGGCATTTACCCAAAGAAAATAAAAGTACTAATTCAAAAAGATATATGCACTTATTATTATTACTTATTATTACTTATTGCAACATTATTTACAATGGCCAAGATATGGAAGATAGATGAATGGATAAAGATGTGGTATACACACACGCACGCACACATGCACACACACAGAGGAATATTACTCAGCCATAAAAGAGCATGAAATTTTGTTCTTTGCAAAATGGATTTAGAAAGTATAATGCTAAGTGAAATAAGTCAGACAGAGAAAGACAAAAACAACAGAATTTCATTTAAATGTGGAATATAAAAAACAAAACCATAAACAGACTCATTAATACACAAAACAAACTGGTGGTTGCCAGGGAGTCACAGAGAGGAGGACAGCTGGAATAGGTAAAGGGGATTAGGAAGTACAAACCAATAGTTATAAAATAAATGAAGCATGGGGATGAAAAGTACGGCATAGAGAATATAGTCAATAACGCTACTGTAATTTTGTAGGATGACCGATGATGACAATGTTTATCATGGTGAGCGCTAAGCACTGTATAATGTGCAGAACTGTCAGATCACTTTGTTGTACACTTGCAAGTAATACAGCATTGTTGTCAACTACACTTCAATAATAAAACTTTAAAAAGTAATAATAAAAAAATCTTTCCTAGACTGTATTTAATTTAGAAAAAAATTTCTTAGTCCTTAAATATGTAAAATTCAGGTGTAGGATATAGTAGATGCTGCATCGGTCCTCCTTACTTTACTATCTCACAAAATTTTAGCTGATGATGATGAATATAATTTTCCACTGAATCATATCTTCTCAACGATTATACTTTTATATTTAAGTTGCAATTGTTTACATATTCCTCCAAGTACTTTCAGTACTTCAAATTGATGTATTGCTGCAACAGTGGTTTTTACTTATTCTCAGAAGTCTGTCTTTTCCCCCGCACAAAAGTATCAATCATCTGACAACCAACCTAGATCATAAACCCTTCAAATTCTTCATAGTTCAACGCTAAACACATCCATAAATATATGATTTCTTGAAGCAACATTTATTTACTAAAAGCTTCTTGATGAATGCATTATGTTGATTCTATGGGCAAAATTACCATAAATACTTCAAAATGACAACGGTGAGGTATGTAGAAAAATGAAAAGGAAACTTCTGGTTTTTTGGAAGTTTGGTGTTTCTTTTCCTATTGAAGTATATAAAGTTCAATTTGTGACTCTGATCCAAACTTTTTTTCAAAGAATCATTGAGTTTACAAACCTCTGCTGCCCAGAAAAATGGAAAATGACACAATTAGGGTCTTCTAAACATGATCCCTGCTCAAAATACACTATGCAGCTTTACAGTTATTTGCCCCATTTTTGTTTTCTGGACATTTCCAAGACCACTTTCTAGCTATGTTAGTGTGATTTCATGTTGTTCTTCAAATGTTTAGTTGATGACATTAGTCAATTTTGTTTAAAAATAATTACTGAGCACCTACCATGTTTCTAGTAATGTTCTGGGCATATTTTAAAAAATATTTAATTAGAAATTTTAATTCAACCAATTGAGGATTGGGGTAAGGATAACTCCTGGAGTGGAGGTGGGTCTCTGAGAGTCAGGAGAGGGAAGTTGGTGGCCCAGCCTACCAGGGACAAGACTCAAGGTCATTTTCAGCTGAGAGGTCCTTCTATGGGCTCAGGCAGAGCTTATCGGCACAGAGCTGTTGGTTTAGAGCATGGACCAAGCTCCAGGTGATCTGACTCCAAGGATGGAGAAGCAGATTACAACTTTGCCATGGGGCAGGCATAGTGCAACGACCAAAATATGTCAAGTTCCTGTTGTCACGAAGCCTTCATGCTAGCTGGAAAAAACAGACAATAAATAAATAAATAAATAAATAAATAAATAAATAAATAAATAAATAAATAAAATAAACTGGTCAGGTGATGGCAGGCTATGAAAGTTTGGTGAGATAAGGAAGACTGTAATATGGGAGAGTGTTGCCATCTTCTAGAGGATGGTCAAGAGAGTCTCTTGTAATAAGACGCTATTAGAGCATAGACCCAAATGAAGTAAGGAATGATGTAGCTGTTGGGAAAGAGTGGGGTGAGACAATTCTAGGGGAATTCTAGGGGAACGAATACCCAAAGCCCTGATGTCCGAGGACCTGCAAGGCGGCCAGCATGAGCAGAGTGGAGGGGGCCAGGGGGAGAGTGGGAGGAGATGAGGCCAACAAGGTTAACAGGCATTTAGATTGTATAGAACCCTACATGCCACTTTAAAGATTTTGTCTTTTACCCTGAGTACGATGGGAGCCATGGGAGCCATTGAGTAAGCCATGGGAGCCATTCAGGTGGAGAAGAGAGATGGTTGGTGTGCGTTTTAAAAGGATCAACTGGTTGCTGTGTTAAGAGAAGATTATAGGCAAAGGCAGAAGCAAAACACCGGTTAGGCTTCTATTGTAGTGATCCAGTAGAGAGATGGTGGCACCTACATTTGGGCGGTGACAGTGGCGGTAGGAAGAAGATGCTAGATTAGAGAAACATATTTCGGGTACAGCTGATAGGAACTCCTTCTGGATTTGATGTGAGAGAAAGTGAGGAGTCAAATATGATTGCTTTTTTTTTTTTTTTTTTAAAGCTGGAACAACAGATGAGTTGGGATTTCCACTTACTAGATTGCATGAGGACAAGGTGTGGAACGTGTGTATTGGGGTTGGGTGAGGTGATGAAAATTCTAACAAGGGAGGGGTTTTAGAAACGTCCAATTTGATGTGTCTACAGGTACTCAGACGGGAAGCAAGACATCTTAGCCTGGAGTTAAGTAAGAAGGTGAGGAGGAGGGAGCTACTTTGAATATATATATTTATATATAGTCACACAAAACGAAACTTATTGATAAAATTAAGTATCATATGAGATCACCTAAAAGTAATTGCAGCAAGAGAGGAGGAGAAAGATGAGTACTGATCCTTGTAGAATCACAAAATGTAAAGGGTAGGGAGATGAGGAGGATCCAGTAAGAGTGACGAAGGGGCTGTCCATGAAATTGGAGGGAGCCTGAAAAGATAACAGCATACAGGAGGCCAAATGAAGAAAGTGTTTGAAGAAAATGGTGACAATCTATGTATCAAATACTGCTAAAAGAGAAAGTAAGATGGGGACTGAGAAATGGCCATGGGACCAGGGCAGTCATTGGTGGTCTTGGTAAGAATGGCTATGGGGATAAAAGGCTGATTTAAAGAGGGCTCCATACCCTATGACCCAGCAATTGCATTACTGGGTGTTTACCCTAAAGATACAAATGTAGTGATCTGAAGGGGCACGTGCATCCAAATGTTTGTAGCAGCAATAGCCAAACTATGGAAAGAGCCTAGATGCCCATCAACAGATGAATGGATAAAGAAGATGTGGTATATATGTGTGTGTGTGTCCACACACACACACACACACACACACACACACACAATGGAATACTATGCAGCCATTAAAAACCCACAAAATCTTGCCATTTGCAATGATGTGGATGAAACTAGAGGGTATTATGCTAAGTGAAATAAGTCAACCAGAGAAAGACAGTTATCATATTATCTCACTGATACGAGGAATTTGAGAATCAGGGCAGGGGGTTGTCGGGGAAGGGAGGGAAAAATAAACAAGATGGGATCAGGGAGAGAGACAAACCGTAAGAGACTCTTAATCTCAGGAAACAAACTGAGGGTTGCTGGAGGGGAGGGGTGTGGGAGGGATAGGGTGCCTGGGGATAGACATTGGGGAGGGCATGTGCTATGGTGAATGCTGTGAATTGTGTAAGACTGATGATTCACAGACCTGTACCCCTGAAACAAATAATACATTATATATTAATAAAAAAGATAATAAAAAATAAAGAAATAAAGAGGGCTCCAGAGAATAGAGAAGAGGGAACAAGAGTACAGATGATCATTTGAAGAAATTTCACTGTAAAGAGTGTTCCAGAAGTGCATGGTAGCTGTAGAGTGAAGTGTGATCAATGAACGATTACAGCATGTTGAAATCCTAATGGGACATTTGACATGGGAGAGAAAAAGAGAAGAGAGCTATAAAACAGACCCCCAAAAGTTGCTTTGGATGGCAGCACACACAGCATATCTACAGAATTAGGAGGCAAGGCAGAACAGGTAGGTACAGATCCAGGCAGGGAAAGTAGATCTGGAAGAAGGAGCAGAAGTTGTTTCCCAGTTGCTTACAACTTCTAGCAAACTGAGAAAGGTGATCAGCAGACAATGGCAGAAAGGAAAGAGGAACTATTGAAGGTTGGGTACAGATAGTCTATAGGGAAGTTGCAGAGTGAAACGACTGAGAAACTCAAGTAGAACTCCAGGGCATATTTGAGGAGATTATGAATTTAAAGTGAGATCAATCACGAGTGATAGAGATGTATATTGTCCAATACAAGGATTGTCCAACAGCATACTTCTATGTCATACTTCAGATGGCCAGTAGTGTTTCCTTGACTTATTCTATTACATTTCATTTAAGCATTCCAATATTTTTGCATCTTTTCTAAAATTTGGTTAATGAATTACTGGGATTAACCATCTGGATCATTATCTTAATATTTTTATAGGCAGTCAATTGTCCATAAATGATACCATTTAACTTAAAGAGATTCCCAACTTTACAGAATTGATTTTATTTCATAAAATAGTAATTTGAGAAGTGGCCTAACAAGGTGATGGTTTTTATCGTGGTGGGCTTAAACAGAAATGAATGCTGACTTTTTTTCATGGCTTTCTTTACCTCCTAATATCACAATAATCACAGCACTACTTAGGAAAAAACAGTAAGTTAACAAGCGCACTATATGAAAGCATGGTCTGTTTTGTTGTGAATGGCTGAGTTTGTTAAACTGTAATAACAAATTTTAAAAGGCCAAGGAGGTAATGGAGTTGTGTTGTAAAATTTGTTCATTTTCTCGGTCTTTATAAATTTGTAAAGTTACAATTTATAACCTGACCATTTGTAGAATCAAACTAACTTGTAAATCTCTAACCCCAGGCTTTGTTTCAGATGCCTTCCCAGCGATCCTGGGGATGGAATTTCTAAGGTGGGAGAGAACCAGCTAGCGATGATGATTAACTCTGCTGGATGTCACGCTCAGATTACTGCCGCACAGCAGGTCAGGCTCGTTCTCATAATACAGGATAATTAGACTGAGTTTTCCATGTAAAGGAGTACCACAGTCAGAATTTCTATGAATAAAATAATATTAAGTACCACTTGTAAAAGCCCCAAAAGATTGTAGATGCTGTATTTTATCTTTTTATCACACACAGCAGCTCAATGATGTAGGTAGGCCACATCATCCCTGTTTCTCTCATTAGAGAGCTAGAACTCAGAGAAGTCAAGCAGGGTTCCCAAAGGCACATGGGTAGACCCATATGTTCAACGGCTGAGCCCATACACTGTATTATTGTGCAGGTGCCTTGGAACGGAGGGGTCCTATATTCACAGTCAGAAGCCTGGGAAGAGCCTTGCATGGCCGGAAGCCACCAAGGCTTCCTGAGACAAGCTCAGCAGGGACACAGAGCAGCAATGGAATTCTAAACGGGAGAGTCAAGTCCTTCCCTTGGAAAGCATGCTTTATTGTTCTGAATTGTTCTGAAGTCAAAACATGTGTACCTGTTCCACAGTCCAATCCAAAGTCAGACAGGCAAACTGGAGTCAAATGGGAACTGCCCGAATGACTTTAATACCTGTAATGCCACCGGACAGTGGTGCACCTGGAAAGTTCTAACAAATCCTCAAATTCCTCACGCACACTGCTTCCGGGGATCTTCTCAGAACAGGAAGTTGTGAGTCGCACTGGTCAGAATAATGATCTGTATTGCCAAAGTGTTTCGTTGCCCTTGAAAAGCAAAACTTAGCTCTTTTCCTTAGCTTTAAATTTTACAGAAAGACCTTATCAAAAACTGAGGTCAAGGACTAATTTTTCTCGGGGCACCTGGGTGGCTCAGTGGGTTTAAGACTCTGCCTTTGGCTCAGGTCATGATCCCAGGGTCCTGGGATGGAGCCTCGCATCGGGCTCTCTGCTCAGCAAGGAGCCTGCTTCCCCCCTCACTCTCTGCCTGCCTCTCTGCCTACTTGTGATCTCTCTCTCTGTCAAATAAATAAATAAAATCTTTTAAAAAAAGGATTAATTTTTCTCTAGGGGGCTTAAATAATTATGAAAATAATTATTAAATCATTATGTTATTTCATTAATTTTATGAAAACATTATTAAATTATCCATTAATGATGAAAAATAATGGTGATAAATCTTAAGCTGAATCTGTTACATTCAATCAATAATCCCAATGTACCAATAATGATGGACTAACAGCAAATAAATATACATAAAATCTCAGTAGTTTATCAAGAATGGTCAGTTTTAAAAATTGCTCCCAATGAGAATTTATTTAATCACATCAAGTTTTTCCCCTTGTTGGGCTTTCTCTCTAGATCAATGAAAGACAAGAAGAATATTAGACAAGGTTAGTTCCTGTACAAACCCCTTTAAAACCATCTGCTTTAAAGCCAAGGCTGAGTAAAATTCAGCCACCAATGATAGTGGTTACCAAGGTTGTTTCATATTTCCAAGCAGGACATTTAATGGATTCAGGAATGGTAATTGTGCAGAAAAAGAAAAACACTGGTTCCCTGCAATGACTGCCTGTATAAATGATTTTTTTTTTTTTTTTTTAGTGAGCAAAGCAGGTTATCACGTATATAATATTACTCAAAATTTTATCCAATCAAGGTTTATTAACCCCTCCAAGGTTTAGTTAGATCCATTCCTCCAGCAACCAGTTAATACAGTCACCCTTCCTAACGTGGGCTCCAGCTGATTCCAGGATTGGAAATCTGAGCCAGGAGGCAAGAAAAAATAATTTTTTTTTAATGGACAGGAGTGGGGGAGGAGAACAATTCCAGAAGGAAACCCAAAGCCAGGTGTATCTCGAAGGCAGAATGGAACATCAGAAATGAAATCAAAGATGGAGGCCAGGTAGCGAGTGGAAGCAGAGCTATCAGTAGGCAAGTGGCCTTCAAAGCGAGAGTTTTAAGCCTCATCTCAGCAGGGAAGCTTCGTATACTCAGTCTTATAAAAAAGGAGCCAACTTTATTTATTTATCTGTTCATTCATTCATTCATTCATTTTCTTTAAACCAAGCCTGAGGTCTAGACTTGTGATGCTTAGATTCCGAGCCACGAATCAAAAGAACTAAGGTAACTTAGAGATCCCAGTCAGATTAACTAGTTTGCCAAAGGAGAGCCCTCATGGCTTGAGAAGGAAGTTGCTCACAGTCACGCACTTAAGAGCAGATCTGATACCAGAGTCCAGGTCTGTTTGTTCAAAATCCAACTTTCCTTACACCATAGCACATAGATGGAAGATACTGACCCTGAGAAAATGCAAGTGCTGATAAGCATAAAGAATGGACCTATATTTGGATGAAGGACAAGCCCCTGATTAAAGGTAGCCCTTCTAGGGTGACAAAGTAAAGAGAGACAGCATAAAAGTGAGGGGGGAAACTGCTCAAGAGGATATCCATGGGTCAAAGGGGTCCAGAGATGGAACATGGAGGAAGGGTAAAGATGTCTTCCTCCTCCTTCTCTGGTTTACTGAGATTGGACCTAGAGATATCGTCTAAACCCCACAACCAAATAAAGCTGAATTCTCATTGCCACTCTTCCAGTTGGGATCATTTATATGTGAGAACAAAGGGGATGACACAGCAGTCAAAGACAAGACCAGAAGAAATTTCTTGCCTGTTCTGTCCACCAATATTCCACAAGGCCGTTCAGGTCAGCTGCATCTACCCAATAGAGTGTGCCAAAAGGAAAGTGTTTCCAGGGGTATTTTATGTCCCTTCACATCACCTTTGCTTGAAGGAAAAAGGACTGTTTCCTATCCAAGGGAAGCCCACTTGGCAATTTATCTTCACTTACAAAAATGTGGAATAAAATGTTCCTTTTTTGATAATATTTTACATCTTCATGCGTGGTATAAGGCTTAATATTAAGTGCTGCCTTGTTATTTGGTGAAATTGGAGGAGCCTCAAATGGCCTTAAACCACACGTTCCCCTCCCCACTCTGCTCCAGAGCTCCCCTGGCTGAACCACTGTCTTTACCAAAAGGACCTGGAGCAATTCTTGATGAATCCTGGAGTAATGGGTTTCAGTTTTCAACTGAGCGGTAGGATTATTCAAACAAGCCAATCACCTCCTCCTGTGGGAACCCAGGGCTATCCCACCTTCTTGATGCTTCAAAGCCTGCCTCTCAACGCATCTGGTTATTTGCCCTGTTCCTGAGGGCAACCCCAGCATGGTCCTGCAAGGCATGGCATGTTCTCCTCCCCACGCTGTCCATCTCATCTGTTCTGTGACTTTGAAGTCTTTTGGTGAGTCCCTATTTTCAGGTGTCATGTGTTCAGCCATCCCCAGAACTCTAGTCCAGGATCTGTCGCCCACCAATGGGGTGAAGAGGCAGTGATTAAAAGCCATCACATGTTCACCAACTTTCCGAACGTTCCCTCCCACTTTGGTAGAAGTCATTACAGTCAGAGAATCCAACAGCATCATCATTTTCAAGGCTCTCATGAGCAGTGATGAAAAGGTAGCTTTTCAGCAACATAGAAACCGATCACTCTCCTCTCAGTAACAGCTCTGCATGTTTAAAGTGTGAGATGCTTCACCTTCAAGCTTGCCAAACACATCCAATTCCTTTAAAGTCCCTCTTTTCTATCTTCATATTTTTTTCAATTGTCCCACATGAACAATTCCTAATTTTTCCCATGTCTATTACATCATGAAGACCCAAACAGTATTATGTTAATAGTATGGCCTTGTAGAGAAAATCTGGAAATCACACATCTGAATCACACCCATAAAATAATTAATCCAGCACTCAACACATATTTATCAAGCCTCTTCTACAGGCTAATGGTTTCTTGATAGTCCCTGATTCACTGGTTGGGATGGATCCTCTACAAATGTGTTAATACCTGCTTTATAACTTGTCTTATACTGATAGATTTGTTCATCAGGGCACTTATTTCAATCTATTAAATATTAAAGGTTATTTCAATACCAATTGGGCCATTTTGAATGATTAAATTAGTTCTCCCTTTTTAGAAGGACAGTCAAAATAAAAGGATTAGATTCTACTGATCATATGTCTTATGTATTCTAAATTGTCCTATTTTCATCCCAAAGGCATTTAAATATATATATATATATATATATATATTTTTTTTTTACAAAAACAAACTGTGCATGCCCATGCATAATGCATGAGGGGGAGCAAGGGTAGAGGGAGGGACAGAGGGAGAAAGAGAATCCTAAGCAAGCTCCGTGCCCAGCCCACATGGGGCTCGGGGTTCCACGTAATGATCCTAAGATCATGACCTGAGCCGAATCAAGAGTTGGATGCTTATCTGACTGGGCCATCCAGATGCCCAAAGGCATTTGTATTTTTGAGAACAAAAGCCAAAAGAAAATTAGTTTTAAGTGTATTTTGAAGAAACTCGACATGACAAGGTTTTCAGGACTAGAAGTTCTGTCTATTTCTCGAAAGTGCTAAAAAAATTTAAAAAGCCAGTTAAGTAATAAGCAACATTTGATAAAGTATTGGAATTCTACGTATTACATAGATTTTGCAGAACTATCTTTAAAAAAAAAATACAACAAATCCTTCGAAACCATTATTGCAATTGTATAAAGTATTATTTTGGCGTACCTATAATGCTGTCGGCATTTTCATTTATATTTTTCAATCACAGCAGTAATAAAAGGGTTCATTTTGGGTATTTATATTTCCCCCATTAGTCAATCTAAGAGTTTTTAAGTCACTGCAAAAGTTCAAATCCCACCTGTGACTTATTAGTTAGCTTCTAGAAAGGTAAACTTCCTTATCATTAAAGCACAAGAATTATAGCATATCCATGTCATAGGGTCATTATGGGTATTAAAGACAGAATATAGAATGAAACATTCAGTACAGTGTTTATCAGAAGACTTTAACACATGTTAACCATTATTATTATTGATAATATATTACTTCAGTATTTGTCCTAGCTTTTCAGGTAATACATCATAGGCCATAAATATGTAATCACTGGGCCCTTTGGAGGTAGTGGGTGGCATTCCTCAATTTTGAATTTCCTACACGATTCCGTAAAACAATATGCATCTGCCCCATCTATATTTGCTTCTCACAGCAGAAGCTCACATCTGCCACCCGTATCAATTTTTGGAATGTTGGATACTGATACTAACTCACTGACTGATTAGAGTCGGTTAGAGTTTGTCAAGAACAGAAGTGTTGTGCCAATGCATTTTAAATATTTACTCAGGATTCTCAGTTACGCAGACGGAGGGCAAACATTATATACTGTTTCCTTGACAACATTCATCTTATAGATGAAAATCCTTCTTGCGTTTACTACAACTTTACTATCTTTACTTCTTTTATTGTTATTTATGTTTTGGTCCTGACTAAGTGAAAGCCAAGGGATGTTTTGTTTTATCTCCTTAAGACACAAATAAATAACTGTATCAGGCAAATAAACAACCGTATCAAAAAATTAGAACTTTACTTACTCTCCTACTTCTGTTTATTCAGGTGGCAGTTAATAGGGTTTTGCATGCATTGTACCTTTTGGGAATGATCTCCACATGGTGGAAAATGAATGATTTCCACCCTTAAAATTAGCACCAAATACCATATTGTGATATTTGGGGAAGATACTAATACATACAATCCAGGCTCTCACCACAAAACATTAGCTTGTCTCTTTGAACCAGTGAAGGTCATACCACCAACAGTTCTTCAGAAAGAGTAAGTCATTAGAAATCGGCAGAAGCAGTGGGTTCCCAAGCTGAGCGAGCACAGAATCCCCTAAAGAATTTGTGTTTAGTACAGATTCTGTGCGCTCCCCCACACTTAATTTATCAGCATCTCTACAGGGCAGGACTTTCATACTTGTGCCTCTGGAGAGAACTCCCAGTGAACAATCAGGCTGGAGAACCGCTCAAGCAAGGCACACAGCATATGTTCAATCATCCAGGCCTATGATTTGCAAAACTTATTTGTTTGTATGTTTGCTTAGCAATGAAGTATTTTTCTAATTACGCTCATACAAAAACAATATGTTAAGTCAGATTAAAAAATACTTCCTCTGGTTGAAAAATGAGTTGTGGTCTGGAGCACCCAAAGCTCCCATCTCCTCCTTACTCCTTAATCAGTTCTCGGGCCGGCAGAACCCCAGGGTCCAGGGAACGCAAGTGTAAATCCACAAAACACAATTCCCTGGGTAGAGACCCTTTAGCCTTTGAATTAATGGAAATTACCAGAAGTTTACATGTGTGTGGCTCCTAGTGTACTCCTTATAAGATCGCTATACTGTTGGGTGCTGTTAATATTAAGACTTCAAATTACATCAGATTTCATCACAGGAAACAGACATTTGGATTTCACGTCTGCATTTGCTATTAAAACATGTTGAGGACAGTGGCTGATGATGTATCAACCAATGGACCCTTGATAAGATCCCAAGCAAGAAATTCCCCTTTAGATTTAGTAAATGGAAAATCTGTACTGCTATAAAAACTTGGATTATTTCTTTCTTTCTGGATAGCAAGTCCCAGTTTGTTGGGGGTGGGGGCGGGGGTGGAATGTAGGGGTTTTTTGAGAAACTATTTTATGTAAGCAGAGTCTCTGACCTCAAGGAATTCGGTCTAGTGGGAGCCACACTCTAAGAAAGTTAATTTCAAAACAATGCATAAGTTCAATCCTAGAGGTATACATAAGTTGCTATGGAAACAGGAAGATAAGTTCTATAAGTAATTACATTACCATCTTTTTCCTTAGCTACAAGAGATAAGAGCTAAATTGTGTGCTCAGTTATAGCAATGACATCAACATTTACCATACTCACTGCTTCTTTCCCGTCTCGATAGTACTTTATCTGTTTTATACTTTTTAATTCATCATATTAAAGCATTGCATTAAAAAATATAATCTAGAAAATTTCTCATCAGACATTACTTGCCTTTGTTAAACCTATTTTAAACTTATAGGATGAAAAAGACAAAGTCACGAGTATTTAGTGGCGATGTTATATTCCATAAACACATGCCTATTCTAAATAGGAGAGTATTAAGAGATAGAAAAATGAAAGTTGACTAAATGTGAGGCATTATGTATAATTTATATAATCTATTTAGTGGCAGAGTAATAAGGAAAGTGACCCACAAGCTCATTTCTCTAAGAGCGGCAAATCTATTGACTTAATGAAACAGAAATCTTAATGCTCTTTATTATGGATCTCCCTTCATTTTAAAAAGCCACCTGGAAGTTGGTTAACAGAATGATCCTCAATATTCTACTACAAACACACTTTCTTGTCCCGTTACAATTTTCATAGAGCCCACCGTCTCAGTACTGTGATAATGACTCTTGGCACTGTTGTAATGAAGGCTCACCTGTGCATGAAAGATGGAGCACTAGTACCCTCACCACAGTCACTTGTAGGAGGTGCTACCCCATCCTGGAGAAAAATGCTGCTTATTTACAGAAAGGCATGCAGTCGAGTTATTTTTTCTTTGCTGGGCACGGCCCTACCCACGCTGGTATTTATTAACTCTACACAATCCCCTTCCTGGGCAGTATGGAAAATAAAGCAAAGCTAACTGGTCCCAACAAGCATGAGATCTGTTTTCCAGATGTGGCTTTAAGCAGCTGCGTTCCCTGTGCCAAAGCTCAACAACGTACTGGTTTTCCTTTCTTCCCTCGGACTTCGTTTTATGAAGTAGTAAGAAATAATGTAAACAGCAATAAGCATTTTCATCTTCTCTTTCATCTCCATTCTGTAAAAGTCAAACATCTCCAGTAGATTACGGACATAATAAATATTATCTGCGATCTCAGCTCTGTCATTCACTGTGTGATTGCTCCTGCAAGATACTCAACCTCTCTGTGCCTCGGTTTCTTTCTACAAAATGGGGACTCTGACAATACTTGGATCATAGGATTACCAAGGGAATTTAACAAATTTCAAAAATGTTTAGTGCTTAGAACACCGCATTAGAATACTAAATGCTCAAAGAGGCTACTGGTGATGGTGGTGCTATTGCTATGCTCCTTAAGAATAATACCAAAATGCACCAGTGATATTCGTGAAAAATTTGTCCTGGTTTGTACCAGCCTAATGACAAAACCCTCAAGCTGTTAATTCCTAAGTGTTCCTGAATTGTGCGTGCTGCTATCTTGTCAATCCTGTGTTCAGCCAGAGGCTTCATGGTTTTTGTTTGTTTTTTCAATGACTTAGAGTACTTATAAAATAATTTATAGCATCACGTGACTGGTAAGTTTCTTCCTCTATGCTAATGAGAGTGATTTATATAAAAGTGTTTCCATTTCTTCAAAAATAAATTTGAAGTTCACTGCAGCAACCATAAGAAATCTGTGGCTGGTATGTATGTGCTTCTTTCCTAGATTATATTACCCTCAGTCTCACTCTGTATTCCTAGTTATATTTTGGTCCATGTGTTCTGCTGTATGCTGCCTCTAATACTTTGTGGAAGGAAAAAAATTATTAATAAATAATATAAAATAACTTTCTTTTTGTATTTTGCTAAAATATCCCTCGTTACATGGGAAGAAATGAAACTCATGGGTGATCATCCGTGTCAATCTCTCTGAATTAATTACACCTTCGTCCCAGGCTTGGCAGTACCTATGATCTATGTTTTTTTATTTTTTTACCTGTGATCTGTGTTTTAACCAATGGTCCAATGAATGGAGTAGATGATAAAAACAGAGATAATAGAAATAAAAGTATGAATCATTTAAACACAGCTAAATCAGTTTTCTGATTGTATGAGTTTATTGTTACTGTTATTCCATATTGATACAAATAAAGTATTAAGTCATGGAAAGAATTTCAAAATAAGAAAACAAAGACTTCCTTTTACGATCCCCCCCAAAGACTACTGCATATTTCAATTCTGCTTATAAAAGTAAATCTGTATGTACCTCCCTCTTTACCATTCCCAAGTATTCATGCCTGCAAAAAAGATTTATGATCTCATGGCTTCCTGGGGACTCATCTCTTTATGGGCTTCCAGGCACCAAGGATTGCTTTCTCAGGAGGAGAACCTGGATGAGACAAGTACCACAAGCTCAGACTGACCATATTCATTGACAAGGGTCAAAATTCCCAAATAAACTCCTATCCAGCTCAGCATACTGCCTATGTTATGGGAGACATTAGAAGTGGAATTGTGTATCTCTAAGACCTGTTTCTATCTCCAAAGCCTATACTTATAACAACAAACCTGATTTTGTTGCTCTGCATCCCATCCCCCTGCAAACTTATCCAGATGTAGACAGCCCAAAGCGGCCAAAGTCTCTAAGGGAGTTTGATTTGCAAAGTGCACCCTCATACATACAGAGAGCCTGATAGAAAAGATAGACAGAGCCTGCAAACTGGTTGGTTTGCAAATGAAAGGCATGCCTGGGGAGTAGCCCTTTGCTTTCTCTAAGAAATGACTACTCTGGGAGGAGCAGTCTCTCCAGTCAGGGAGTCTCTCCAGTCAAGAATATAGAAAAGAAGAAAATACATTTCATATAATTGGCCCTGTGACAAATGGATGTCAAATACAGATATAACAAAATCGGAGGAAACAGTTGGAACAATCTATCACTCTATCTATATTTGTACTGACAGAACTATCTATTCCCAAATAGTAACAGCGTTTGTCTATGAATGTGGAATTGGGGTGATTTTTATAAACAACTAACATTCATTGGATACTATGGTTTTATGGGCAACTGAATCACCATGTCTCAATCTTTCCAACAACCATATTTGAAAGGTTCTGTTATTATTAGCATTTTAATGAGGAAATTAAGTGCTTAGTCCAAGTTACACAGCCAGTGAAGGTCAGAGCTGGGACTCTACTTGAGGTCAGCCAGACTCCAAAGAGTATTTTGTCAACTAACAAATTACATTGTTTTTGAACTGTACATTTGAACATGTTGTTATTTTTATGAATAAAATAAATGCTTTTATCCACACATTTGAAAAATTAGGTATATCTACAACATGCATGTATATATAAATCAAAAACACATTCACATATACACAAATGTGGACATGTATATAGTGTACATGTAAGTGTATATGAATTACTTGTGTGTGTGTATGTGTGTGCACAAACATTCAATAAATATCTTAAGACCAAAGTTTTCAGAAAGCAAAGCTTATGTATATTTGCAGGCAGTAGTTTAGGCTATCAGGATGATAACATGGATGCTGTCCTCATTTTTCCTTACTTGCTTTCACTGTGCATGTGTATATGTGTGACTATATGACCTGATTTACTTTAAACAGCCCAACGTGTGATTGGAAGATATTTAATGACACTTTAAAACCCATTTTATGGGGGCGCCTGGGTGGTGCAGTGGGTTAAAGCCTCTGCCTTCGGCTCAGGTCATGATCCCAGGGTCCTGGGATAGAGCCCCACATCGGGCTCTCTGCTCAGCAGGGAGCCTGCTTCCCCCCCTCTCTCTCTCTGCCTGCCTCTCTGCCTACTTGTGATCTCTGTCTGTCAAATAAATAAATAAAATCTTTTTAAAAAATTTTATGTACAATGTTTTTTTGAATAATAGACAAGGAAGCGGAACTGTGTTGGATGAGTGATAACCCCCTTCTTTTAATGATCAGACAAAAGGCAAATAGAGTGCCATTTAACGGCAGCTGAGTTTCAAGTATCTCCCACATTAGAGAATCAAAGAAAGAGCATTTAATTACTGAAGTAGCTTGCGGATGTTAAAAAAAAAAAATCAAGCATTCAGTTCCTAAGCAAATGAAAGCTTTGAGAAAAACCCATTTATGTAGTGTTTCTCTGATGTAATATTCATGTTATTTGAAATAACATTGCCCCATTTCCTTCAGAAAGGCACTGTGGCAACACAGAAAACCAGAAGTACTGTATTTGGAAAGACTACACTGAGAAAGGAAGAGTTAAAAGTGTTCTTGGAAAAACTGGACTTTACATATCAGCAAAAGCCTTCATATTTGTTAAGAGGACATACTTTTTTCCTAGGACTTCAATTATCTGAAGTTTCCAATTTAAGGTAGCCTCAAATTCCACAATGGGGACTGCAGTGATCTCAGAAGGAGATCTCTTCATGGATTAATGTGGGCAGTTTTCATTTGCATTCAGGGACACAAGCATCCCAAGTGCAGTGATCAGAGCCAACTGCATTTTGTCACCTTCTGGACTGTGTCTGGCTCTTCGTCCCCATCTCCCTTCTGCAACCTCTCAGTCTTCATCTGAGCTCCCTTAGCTCTCTCATGCCTACCTCCTCAGAAAAAGAATTTTTTTCCTCAGTTCCCTTGTCCAGTTTTCTAAAAGCTTGGTAACTCAAATATTAGAAGTTATTTGTGTGTTTGGTGTGGTAAAGCCTATTCTGGTTAATAAGAGGTGCACAGCAACGTACCAGTGTATACTGCTCAGAGCTGTAAAGTCTTACAGGAAAATATTATAGCACTGTGGAGTAAGTGTACTAACTAAGTCAAAATACTGAAAAGTTAAATGCCACCACTGATGTTGTTTTTGTTTGATTACTATGCTAACAGGTTAAGATGCATGAACTCCTCTAACGACATCCTGTGTGACATTTATTATACACTGGAAGATGAAGAAACTGAGTCTGACAGGGTTAAATATCTCCCAGGGAAGACAGTGGATTTGAAATGCAATGATTCTTTGCAAGAGTATTAGAGATAGAAAGCTCTTGGTGGATAAGAAAAGACCATTTCCTAACTAAATAATTCTAAGTTAGTTATTTACCTTCTATGATCTCAGTATTATCATCCGTAAATGGAGGGAAATGATAGCATCTACTTCACAGGGCTTTGTGAGAATAAAATTTGTTAATTGTATAAAATGCTTAGCACTCAACCAGCAAAGAAAGCCCTTAATATATGGCAGAAATATATTTATTTCACCATCTGTAATCTATAGTGGCAAACCACGGGATTATTGTAACAATTTTTAGGGAGATTGCGATTTAGAAAATTAAGGGTATAAAAACCTGTGGTAAGACAGGAAGCATGAATAGCCAATGACTATTTCACAGGATGAAGTTGATTAGTTTTGTGGGTTTTTTTTTTTAACTCTATTTAGCTATAGAAAAAAAGGGAAATTCAGAGACCAGAATATCTGATGGACCTGAAACTTTTGATTCTGTTACTAATCATATCACCTGTTTAGTCAAGCTGCAACCACAATTTAAAATTTTTGATGATAAATGAGAGCTAGAAGTATTGGTCAAGATGCACAAAGCATGGGGCCCATGGGCTTGCTGATGTTTCATGGATTCCTCATTTGGTTGACAGAAGGGAGCAGACTTTATATTTTGTTCCATCTTCTCTATCCAAAAGAAGTCTCTTCAAGTGTTGAGGAAAATGTTACCAGATGAAGTTAAACAGTCAATGAACACTTTATTTAAGACAACTATAATGAGTCAAGCTATTCCAATAAAGGAGAGAGACTGCACTCAACTCTGCTGAAACAAAAGGCCGAAGGATTTTTGGATGCTGAGATGAGCTCATGGGGAAATACTGGAGATATTATTCAAGGTAGAGGCTATCTGCACTGGCTAATTGTCACTTACCAAAGTTAGGCTCCTACCCTCCTGAAGACTGGGAGTTAGGGATTCTATCCTTCTTGATTGTTACTTTTTTTTTTAAAGATACATTTATTTATTTGAGAGAGAGAGAGAGCAAGCATGAGTGGGGGGCGGGGCAAAAGGGAAGAGGAAGAGAAAGAGTCTGCCTGCTGAGCACAGAGTCCATGCAGGACTTGATCTCACGACCCTGAGATCATGACCTGACCTGAAATCAAGAATCAGATGCATAATCGACTGAGCCACCCAGGCGCCCCTTGTGGTTGTTTTCCCAGGTCTCTGAGAAAGACATCACTGGGTTGTTAATGAGTAAGAATCTGGGAGAAGATTTTCACAAAAATCTATACCTGTATTCTATTGGTTTTCCATACAGGAAGAAAATGTACAGATTTATGCATCTACATTGCCAAAGAATGTTTCTATGAAACTGTAACTCTATCCATCAGTGTTATTCCATGTAATGTAATAAAATCAAAGTTGGAATAGGTGGTCTCTAAGAAAAACAGAAAATGAATTTAAATAATAGCTGTAGCACTTACTAGCTGTGTAGCTTTAGACAAGCCATTTATGGATGGTACTAAGACCTATTCACAGAGTTCCTGTGACAACACCTGGTACATAAAGAACACTGAATGAATGCTAGCTACTATTACTCCAAAAAGTTCAAAAATAATGAGAATTTACCTAATAGAATAAATGGTTAAATGATTTTCCAAGGGTTGTCATCACATTTCTGAATAACCATCTGCTTTAATGGTTAAGGGCACAGGATGTACCCTTAACATACCACAATCTTATTCTTCACAGTGTCTACTTCATCAGTAATAGAAGAGATTGTACACTTGGAAGGACTATGGAGAGGGGAGAGTGGGGGGCAAGAAGAGAAGCTGAGAGGGCATGAGCACTCGAGAGAAAGGGATACCAAATACAGCACTTTTGACATGCCTTTTTTTTTTGTATTGAGGTATAACTGACATATAACATGTTAGTTTCTGGTGTATAACATCATGATTCGATATTTATATGTATACTGCAGAATGATCACCACATAAGTCCAGTTACCATATGTCACCATGAAAAGTTATAACTTTTCTTTTTCTTGTGATGAGAGTTTTTAAGATTCACTCCCTTGGCAACTTTCAAGAATGCACTACGATATTATGGACTGTAGTCACCAGGGGTACCTTACATTCCCATGACATTTGCTTTATAACTGGAATTTTGTACCTCTTGACCCCCTTCCCTCATTGCCCATGCCCTCAACCCCCCTACCCTCTGGCAACCACTGGTCTGTTCTCTGTATCTATGAATTTTTTTGTTTTGTTTGTCCATTTGAATGAATAAAGGATATGTGATCTATACATACATACATATACAATAGTGGTGTGTGTGTATACACACATACAGAAGATGTGGTATTCACACACACATGCACATACAGATGCACAATGGGATACAACTCAACTCAGCTATAAAAAAGAATGAAGCCTTGCAATTTACAAAAATATGGATGGGCCTTGATGGTATTATGTTAAGTGAAATAAGTCAGACAGAGACAGACAAATACTATATGACTTCCTTTGATGTTACCTTTCACAGACGACCAGTACTGGTACACCTTCGGTGGCCACTCTGTTCCAATGTTCGGATGAAATCACACAAAATAACAGGCAACCCAGTAATTCTCTGTGTTTGTGTGTAATTTTAGTTGGTCTCCTTGCAAAGAACTACTTTATTCTTGCTCTAAGATTGGAGTTTTATAGAGGGAAGTAGAATTCTGGTGGTTATATAAAAACTATTTCCGCTTTTTTGTAGTAGCAACAGCATAGACTTCAAGACCCTAAAATCTTTGCTGATTTTGCTCTAAAGAAAAGGTACTCTCATCACAGATCATTAATTATTAGAAATATTTTTATTTTGTTTTGTCAAATATAAAGCCATGCCTACAAAGATAAAGAATGGCTTATTATTGACTTGTCAAATACAGACTTTAAAAAAGAGAAAAGTCAATATTCTGTGCTGAGTGACGTTTTTTCTTTAAAAATATGATTCTACTCTGAATTGTCTTCAGTAGCTACATGTGCTAAAGGATCTAAAACAAAGAGTAAAGCCTCCAGTTTTAACATTTCCATAATTATAGGACATTTAAAAATGGGTTAATTCTACAGATACCATGTTGGAGAGTAAGCATTAAGATATTTTTCAGTGAAAAACAAAAAAACAAGTTGCTGACTAACACATGATATCATTTCTGTAAAGCATACAAAAAATACTTCTGTGTAAAAATTCATATGTATAGGGACACCTGGGTGGCCAAGTCAGTTAAGCATCTGCCTTCAGCTCAGGTCATGATCCTAGTGTCCTAGGATCGAGTACCGCATCGGGCTCCTTGCTTGGCAGGGAACCTGCTTCTCTCCCTCTGCCTCTGCCTGCTCTTTCCCCTGCTTGTGCTCTCTCTCTCTCTCTCTTTCTGTTAAATAAGTAAATCAATTTAAAAAATCTTTAGGGGCGCCTGGGTGGCTTAGTGGGTTAAGCCTCTGCCTTCGGCTCAGGTCATGATCCCAGGGTCCTGGGGTCGAGCCCCGCATCGGGCTCTCTGCTCAGCAGAAAGCCTGCTTCCCCCTCTCTCTCTGCCTGCCTCTCTGCCTACTTGTGATCTCTGTCTGTCAAATAAATAAATAAAATCTTAAAAAAAATAAAAAATAAAAAATCTTTTTAAAAAGTTCATATGTGGGGCGCCTGGGTGGCTCAGTGGGTTAAAGCCTCTGCCTTCGGCTCAGGTCATGATCCCAGGGTTCTGGGGTCGAGCCCCGCATTGGGCTCTCTGCTCGTCAGGGAGCCTGCTTCCTCCTCTCTCTCTGCCTGCTTCTCTGCCTACTTGTGATCTCTGTCTGTCAAATAAATAAATAAAATCTTTAAACAAAAAAAAAGTTCATATGTATGTAAGTGCAAAGGAACAGCTACGTAGAGTGCCATACTTAAAAACAGAAGTTATCTCTTGGAGAAAGAGAGTAGCTTTAGCTAATTGCTATGTTTTTTACATTACACTTTTCATTAAAAAGTAATTTTAGCACTTTATTAATTTAAGCAGTAATTTAAAAGTCTCAATAAATGGTTATAAATTCATGTGTCCTTGATCACTAAAATTAGCTTCTCTGATAAATAGATTTTTGCATAATGATTTATAAGAAAAAAATGTTCAAAGTGTCTCTTCTATGTGGAGTCAATTGAATTTTTCCCAGAAATTAAAAAATATCTGTTTACAAGAAAATTGTCTTAAGAATGTAAGCACGGAAAAAAAAAAAATGTAAGCATGTAAGCATGGCCGGTACCTTCTCTATCTTTCATCACTACTTTTCAACTCAGATTTAGAATCTTCTACGGACATTTAAATCAAGTACAACACAGACTACTTTTGTAAGGTTAAAATTTCTTTAAAAGGGTATACTAAGATATTTTCCTGATATTACCTAATAGGAACTAATATCCATGCATTTATTAAAATCCTTTTAGCCATGTTGATTATTTTCAGGTTTTCAATAGCTTTTGGTATTAAAATTTCCCCTAGCTGTGCATAATTATATTTGCTTTTTTTTTTTTTTTTTTTGCCCTGAGCTTGTCTCTAAAAAGGCAGGTGTTACACAGAGACAGGGATCATGTCTTTATAGGAATGTAGTACTACTATATTCATATCAGTAATACAGTATTAATATAGCTTATATATTTAATATGTAAGATATAATACATAAGCTTTAATTAGGCTATATATTAAATATATATAATATAGCTTGTAAGTCTTCAGAATTCACTTCTAGTGTGCCAATATGTCCAGTGATGAATTCCTATTTATATTGTATTAGAGTAAGTACAGAAATAGAAGAATAGTACGTTTCTGAGGTTACTTACCAATTTGACTGTCAGCTCCCAGAAGGCAGGCATGTGGCTTTTTGTTCAGACACATTATTTAACACACACTAGATACTCAGTAAAGTTCAACTCCTTTTATTTTGTCAATATCTGCTTTGGATTTTTCCCCAGATTTTTAACTAATCTCTGTACTACTCAATAATTTCTGCCCTTTATTCACTCTTGTTTTGTTGATAAGACTCGGGTCCAACCGGCAAAATCTGTAGTAAACCATACATTTGACACAGGTAACTACTGTTTGGATCCCTGAACATAAAAATTATTAACAAAATGTCCTCTATTTAGAACCTTTTTCTCTGTACCATGTTCTGTACTTTGAGATATTTCTACTAAATGAACTCCAAGCAGGCTAAACACACTTTTTAGCAAATTTATATGTAATTATCTCATATAATCCTCTTATAACTTTGTGAATTAGGTAGTGTTATCTTCATTTTACAGATGGGGAAATTAAGATGCAGAGGCACATAACTTAGGGAAGTAGAAGTATTCACATAGAGTCAAGAGAAAAATAGAACGTATTCTATTGCCATTACTGTTTGGCATTTTATTGGACATTTTGGCCAAGGCAAAAGAAAATGAAATTAAACAATTGAGACAGACAAAAATTTTTATCCATTATATATGCTGTTGTCTCTGTAGAAAATACAAAAAAGTCTATTGAAGCATTATTAGTACAGGTAAGATAGTTCATTAATGGGCAGTGTACAATTAAGCAACAATAATATTTACTTATATACTATCTGAAAAGTTCAAAATATGATAGAAAAATTATTCCATCATACGAGCAACAAAATAAATGAAACACTTAGAAATCAATTTAACTAGAAATGTTCAGGACCCACATAAACTACACTGCCAAATTTTACTAAAAAAACCTAAATAGATGGAAAACTGAATCATGTTGTTTGATGGAAAGACTTGGCAGGATAAAATTTTTCTACAAAGTTGTTTATAAATTCATTATGATTCTAATTGATACCTTCAATGGTATTTTCTCTTAGGACTTGGCAAAACCATTTTAAATATCACTGGGTCTTTGATCATTGAGTACCTGGTGGCTTAGATGGTTAAGCGTCTGCCTTCTGCTCAGGTCATGATCTCCAGGTCCTGAGATCTGGCAGTGTTGGGCTCCCTGCTAAGTAGGGAGTCTGCTTCTCCCCCTCTGTCTTTGCCTCTCCCCTCTAGTCATGCCCTCTCTCTCTCTCTCAAATGAATAAATAATATCTTAAAAAAAAAAAAAGATCATTGGGTAGAACCCGACCAGCCACAAATGTTGTGAAGAGTAATGACAGAAAGTCATCTGCACTATTCCATGAGTCTACACAAATCAAAAGAGTATAATCCTGGCACACACACAAAAATCAATGGCACAAAACAGAAAATAAATATACAAATTGTTGTACTTATTCATAATTTAGTATACATTTGTGTTCAGAAATTGTGAGGACTGGGATAAACTGTACCCCAGTCCCAGATCTAATGAGATGGTTCTTCTGAAGGCACTGGGGCCAAGACTAGGTTAAGAAAACAGCGAAATCCAGAGCGTAACATTTAAGGAGGCACTCACTGTTAGGGTCACACACTACTCTGAAAGTGAGGGCCTCCTTAAATTTTGTACCCTGAGCTCACCTTTTACCTAACCCTGGCCCAGGGCTGAGGTTCACTCTCTTTAAAGGGATAGTTGACTACTACACACACAGAGCCTCACTAATTTCATCAATTAACACTTAAACTGTAACCCTTAAGGCCATTCAATCTTAGCCACACTTTTGTTCCCAATAAACTCAGTATAGTCTTGCTCCTGATTCAATCATCCCTTTGGAAAGGATTTGCTCCAGCAAATACAGTTCCATTATCAGCAAACTCCCAAAATATCCTCTGGTCTTTTAGAGGGAACTTCCTATATTGTTTGTCTTAATTGCATCTGAGGACAGAGTAGCTCTTGAAATTTCATCAAGTCTTACACTTCTGTCTCAAGCTCAGAAGATAGGGTTTATGTTCTTTATTTTCTTTGAATCACAAGATAAATCACAGCAACACTCTTAGCAAAAAAAAAAAAAAAAAAAAAGCGCGTACTCAATTTGCCTTTTTCTACCATCCCCTTTGTTCGTGTCATCCTTCACTCTCATGGTCACATGCCCTTATCCAATTAAGAAGTGATGGGTGGCTTGAGACTTTCCTCCAAGTTCCAAATTCTGTTATTACCTTAAGTGACTCACCAGCAATGCAGATGCCCACACAACACTGTGCCATGCAAGGTTTTCATTTTTCTCATCTCTGATGATCTTCTCCCCTCTTTCTATTGACCCTATTATGAGGATGATGCTTCCCCCACTCACTCCACATTCAGCCTCACTAACCCCAGCATCCCAGACTCTGACCACAACTTCCTCTCCTCCTAGCTTGCTTCTTCAGCTACATACTCTGACTACGCTCTGACTTCAGGGTCTCCATGATTGGCTGACTCTTTCAGTTTCAGTAGCCCTTCCCTTTCTCCTTTCTCTGCAATTCTGTGAGTCATTGTTTATTGAAATCCTTGAAACTAAATCCCTTGCCCCCTTCTGATTTTGATTATTTCCATATTATAAAACTCTATCCATAGATGATGGATTCTCCATATATGCAATTGAGAAGTTGAGCAATATTTGAAATAGTCATACCATAAGGCATTCATGATTACCTACCCATTCGGACTTATTGGCTCAGTTTCTAGAACAATACTTTTTCTAGTCAGTGCTCCCTTCATTTAAATACTTATTTAAACTCAACACTGGGTATTCAGTCGGCTAAGTGTCCAGCTCTGGATTTTGGATCAGGTCATGATCTCAGGGTCATGAGATCAAGCCCCGCATCAGGCTCCACACTCAGCTCAGAGTCTGCTTGGGAATTTCTTCCTCCCTTTCCCTCTCCTCTCCCCGTGCTCGCTCACTCTTTCTCAAATAAATGAAAAAATAAATAATCTTTAAACTCCACACCCTTTTCTGCTCCCCAGAAAATAGAAGAAACAAAAGATGAGATCTTTCTTAACTTCCCAAATCCGTAGGTAAACCTATATAAGTCCTAATCCCCTTGCTTTCTGTTAAATCAAAGGAGAGGAGCCCTCCTAAGAGGACGCCATTCCTCAGCAAGTTTTCTGGATCTCCCTCCTGCCTCTTCTGCTTAGGAATCTTATACTGAATGCAAACCTTTCACTTTCCTGGCTATTCAACTATCCTTTCTCAACTGAATCATTATCAAAATCATCATCAAAAATTTTAAACATACACAAGTCTCTCCCATGTGAATGCTTTCAAAGATTAATTTTTAACAGCTTCATTGAGGAATAAATTAAATATTATGAAAAAGGTGATAACTTTTAGTAGCACATTTATATACATTTTCGAAAACAAAATTAAAATAATTTAAATCATTCTTACTTCTATATTGCAACATGAACAATTTAAAATACTTTAAAAGACAGATGAGAGCAAAACAGAGATATGGAATAATAAATACCTAGGCATATGGGCTGATAGGAAATTTTAAAAGAGCTTTATCTTGCAACCTAAAGACTTCTAAAATTTTGCTCCATTTCAGCTACCAATAGGGATACTTGTAAATGACACTTCCAGGTCCAAGATCAATACTCTCTTTTGGTCCCAGCATTATTTTCTGAATTTAAAATTATTTATTGTGTATTGTTATTTATGTTAGTAGCTCATATAGTTTTTGACACAGAATTATGAATAAATATCTGCAGTTTACATGTCCTTTGGAATGCAATAGCGAATTTCAAACAAAAATAAAACCAAAACACACCTGGAGTTTGAAGACTGATTATGCAACTTTTCTGCTCCCCATAATTAGCTTCTTCACTCTTCGGTATCAGCTTGATGAAATCCACTTTGCTAGAGAATGTGAAATTTACTGGGATCAGATGTGAGTTGGGGACCAATTTCTGTCATTCGGGAGGATGGAAACAAAAACATGGATACTGTCTTCCATACATGGATATGTACTATTACATGTGAAGATGGAAACCTTGTTCAAGAATTAGAGAGCAGTTTCATCTAAAATAATTCCTTAAGCACTATATTGTACACCTATAACTAATATAACACTGAATGTTAACTGTACTGGCATTAAAATAAAAAAACAAAATAAAATAAAATAATTCCTTAAGTGATAATTACCTATATGTTTGAATCAATCGTTCTAGTAATTTGGCAGCAAACATAAATCCTAGTCATCACAGACGATCAGTGAAATGCAGTACTGAGACAAGCAGAAATGGTGTATTCACCAACAGGTAGGTTATACTAAGCAGTCTCATACACATAGAGCAAACAAACAAAAACCCCAAGAATACATTAACATGTTTGCCTTTGATGTCTCAAAAATCGAAGCCTTCATTACACTCAAGATTTTTAGCATAGATTATACCATAGTTATATTAATACCATAGAATTATCATGGATTATATATATCATATGGTGTGTAAAATATCATATAAGTAATAATATATGAGAATTCTCTGTCTTAGAAAGCTAAGGTTGGAGATACCGCATAATTATGTACCACCAGAAAAATTAAAGCTTTGATTAACTTTTAAAATTACAGGAGATAGGGGCACCTGGGTGGCTCAGACATTAAGCATCTGCCTTCGGCTCAGGTCCTGGGATCGAGTTCTGCATTGGGCTCCCTGCTTAGCAGGAAGCCTGCTTCCCCCTCTCCCACTTTCCCTGCTTATATTCCCTCTCTCACTGTCTCTCGCTCTCTCTGTCAAATAAATAAAATCTTAAAAAAAAAATTACAGGAGATCACTAAAAGTAATCTTTGTACCTATGTACTTGCAATTTAAGAAATGGGAAGTGAAAAGATTATGTGTTCATCTTCCTGTCAATTAAATATCTTACAAAGATATTCTTGGAGAAGCAGGACATGTAAGTCTTTTTAATTGTTTTGTGAGCTTCCAGGAAAATCCTACCTATTTTCTGAATACTGTACATCTTATTCTCCCAAGAATGCGACTTTTGATGCATTCAGTGAGAATACTAGTCATCTTCCAATTATATCAGTATCTTACCTCTGCTCAGAAAATATACGTGCCTGAGGAAATTAGTGCCAGCTTTCCCCAAATTTTAATAGAACTATAGTGATAATAAGCTTTGGCAATGAACAAAATACTTGGAAAAATGAAATGGTAGGGTGATACTCTATACTTTTCATTTGATAATAATTTTAAATTCTTTGAAAACTATTTTCTTTCAGGGTTTCTAGTATGTAAGATTCTGTAATAGAATTATACTGCTCTAACACAGACCAATAAAATAGCTCTGTACTGTAGAATGTATCTCTATAATGCTATTCAAAGAGAATATTTTGTCTAAATAATAAAATGGAACACAGTTGACTCATCATATCAAGGATATACAAAATGTATCAAAGATAGGCGTTTTAGGAAGTCTACTTTGAGTTTCCAGATAGCAGAGAAGTGTGAGCATTATAGCTTGACATTGAAAAGAAGATAAAATGATGTAATTCTTTTGTCCTCCAATCTAAGAATACTTAGTGAAATTGTCTCAGGGCATCAAAAATAGAACTTGGATGACACTGAAAAAATGTGCAATTGATGTAATATACAGTTGCAACTTCCATAATCATCTTCACATCCTTACTATTAGTGGTCTGGAAGTGATATTCCAAGCAAAAGCAAGCCAGAAAGAAATTAGCCAAATTATGGTTAATATCACCAGCAGTATCACAGAGCTATCAAGATGTTATCCCACTGTCACTGCCTACAGAAAACTTCTCTATTGTCAAATCAAAGTCAAGAGAGATTTCCACATCCTCCTTTGTTCTTTTGCAAAATAAAAGAAAAAAGGGGGGAAGGGTGTAGAGAAGAAAGCTTCAAGCAAGAAAACCTTTTTTTGTTATTCAAAAGATTAAAAATAGAAATATATAATCCACTAATTCTACTGGGTTAGAATTACACACACACACACACACACACACATAATGCAATATATATAATGGAATATTACTCAGTTATAAAAAAGAATGAAATCTTGCCATTTGTGAGAACATAGTTGAACCTAGAGGGCCTTATGCTAGGTGGAATAAGTCAGTCAGAGAAAGACAAATACTGTAACATTTCATTTGTATGTGGAACCCAAAAAGCAATAGAAACAGACAAAAGCAGCAGAAGCAGACCCATAAACACAGAGAACAAACTGGTGGCTGCTAGAGAGGAAAGGAATGGAGGGATGGACAACATCAGTGAAGGGGAGTGGGAGGTAGAGGCTTCTGGTTATGGAATGAATAAGTCCCAGGGAGGAAACGCACAGCATAGGGAATATAGTCAATAGTGTTGTAATAGCAGTGGGCAGTTAGAGATGGTAGGAAGCCTGGTGAACACAGGATAATTTACAGAGCGGTGGAATCACTATATTGTACACCCAAAACTACGGTAACCCTATATGTCCATAGACACGATACTTCAGTTTTAAAAAAAGCAGATAGAACCACACAAACAAGAGAAAAAGCAACCTGCATTCTGTGTACAGAATCAATCTCTGAACAGAAAGAAAACTCAAATTCTGATATTATTTTATGTAATAATTTCCAATAAAAAATTCATACTTTTACTTCTAATCCTAACACAGCTCTATATAAATGTGCTTAAATGTATTCTTATATCATAATGTAAAGCTTCCCATCTTGTTTTTAAAATATACTTAACTTTCTAAGCATATTAAATAAAACAATGTATATGTTATGTTTAAAAATTATGTTTATGGAATAAAGAGACAATAGCTAGTATATATGGGAAAAGTTTAGGAAGAAAGAAAGTGAGAATGATTCCTTTTATAGAGCCTCAGCACATTCAGATCACCTGTTCTGAATGAATTATCAATTACTAGACTGAAATATCAGGATACTTTAAGGGAAATAATAATGTATTTTTCAAAATTAAACTTTGCCTTTGGAGACGTATTTTGAAACAAGTTGCTGTGGCTGATGTAGAAAATGTTACTGCCTATGTTCTCCTCTAGGATTTTGATGGATTCCTGTCTCACACTGAGGTCTTTCATCCATTTAGAGGTTATTTTGTGTATGATGTAAGAGAATGGTTCAGTTGCATTCTTCTGTATATAGCTTGTCCAATTTTCTGAGCACCATTTATTGAAGAGACTGTTTTTTCCATTGGATATTCTTTCCTGCTTTGTCAAAGATTAGTTGACCATAGAGTTGAGGGAACATATCTGGGCTCTCTACTCTGTTCCACTGATCTATGTGTCTGTTTTTATGCCAGTACCATGCTGTCTTGGTGATCACAGCTTTGTAATATAGCTTGAAATCAGGCAATGTGATGCCCCCAGATTTGTTTTTCTTTTTCAACACTTCCTTGGCAATTTGGGGTCAAAACACATCCCCAAAGGCAAGGGAAACAAAAGCAAAAATGAACTCTTAGGACTTCATCAAGATAAAAAGCTTCTGCACAGCAAAGGAAACGGTCAACAGAACAAAGAGGCAACCCACAGAATGAGAAGATATTTGCAAATGATACCACAGATAAAGGGCTGGTATGCAAGATCTATAAAGAACTTCTCAAACTCAATATCCAAAAAACAAATAATTAAATCAAAAAATGGGCAGAAGACATGAACAGACACTTCTCCAAAGAAGACATACAAATGGGTAACAGACACATGAAAAAATGTTCAACATCATTTGCCATCAGGGAGATTCAAATCAAAACCACATTGAGATACCAGCTTACACCAGTTAGAATGGCAAAAATTGACAAGACAAGAAACATCAAATGTCGGAGAGGTTGTGGAGAAAGGGGAACCCTCTTACACTGTTGGTGGGAATGTAAGTTGGTGCAGCCACTTTGGAAAACAGTGTGGAAGTTCCTCAAAAAGTTCAAAATAGAGCTACCCTATGACCCAGTAATTGCACTACTGGGTATTTAATCCAAAGATACATATGTAGTCAAAAGCAGGGGCACATGCACCCCAATGTTCATAGCAGCATGTTCACAATTGTCAAACTGTGGAAAGGAGCTAAAATGCCTTTTCAATTAACAAATGGATAAAGAAGATGTGGTCCATATACACAATGGAGTATTACTTAGCCATCAGAAAGAATGAATACCGAATTTTGCATCAATATGGATGAGACTGGAGATTATGCTAAGTGAAATAAGTCAAACAGAAAAAGACAATTATCATATGGTTTCTCTTAGTTGTGGAACATAAGGAATAGCATGGAGGACATTTGGAGAAGAAAGGGAAAAATGAAGTGGGGGGAATCGGAGAGGGAGACAAAACCATGAGAGACTATGGACTGTGGGAATCAAACTGAGGGTTTTAGAGGGGAGATGAGGGGGGGGACAGGTTGGCCTATGATGGGTATTAAGGAGGGCACGTATTGCATGGAGCGCTGGGTGTTATACCCAAACAATGTGTCATGGAACACTACAAAAACTAATGATGTACTGTATGGTGACTAACATAATTTAAAAAATTATAAGAAGTTAAAAATTAAAAAAATTAAAATTAAACCACCAATAAACTTGGTGACTAATTATGGATCAATTAGCCTCAGTAGAGAACTTTAGTCTGGCTTCTCTAAAATATCTTCAATCTGTGCTGCCTCTCCCTAGGAATGGTAGTGAACTGAGTGAGAGACACTTCTGGGGCTGTAGACTTCACTGCCCACAGTGTTCCCTGGGCCTGATGTACAACATTTCCAGGAGTGATTGGTCATTTTGAGATAATTCCCCATAAATTACAGGTAGGTATTTAGGTAAGATGATGAGTAAGAAAATAGGGCATATGAAGAAATGTAAAAATTAAAAAGGGACCTCAGAGATTAAATTAAAGTCACCACAGAAGGAGTTCATGTCTTGTTCACATTGAAACTGTCCTGGGTGCTACTTGGGTCAGGGTCCACCGATCA
Organism: Lutra lutra; assembly: GCF_902655055.1. Lineage (NCBI taxonomy): Eukaryota > Metazoa > Chordata > Mammalia > Carnivora > Mustelidae > Lutra > Lutra lutra. The sequence goes on from NC_062289.1 coordinate 15,854,728, forward strand.
ACAAACAGCCTCACAGACTTCCTTGAGTTTTCCTTGTGGCATTTTTAAAGGACTAAAAATTAAATGCAAAATTCCTTCATATTCTACTCTGTGGTTATAGTATGAAAACAGTCACGGATAATAAAGAATGAGCAAAACTTTGTGTCCATAAAATTTTATTTATGGATGCTACAATGTAAGTTTCAGGTCATTTTCACTTGCCTGTAAACCACTCTTCTTTTTTAAATAATTAAAATGTAAAAACCATTCTTACCTCTTGACTCATGGGCTGCACAGAAATAGGTGATAGGCCCAATCTGTCGTGGACCCCTGACATTACATATTCTTCTATTATGACCTTTATCATATTAATATACTACTTTTTACAGGATTGTGTATTCCACAGACTATGAATCTCTTGAAAGCAAGAATTTTTTATAAGCTTTTATTTATTTGTCAGAAGAAGAGCACAAGTAGGGGGAGCAGCAGGCAGAGGGAGAAGCAGGCTTCCTGCTGAACAAGGAGCCGGATGCAGGACTTGATCCCAGGACCCTGAGATCATGGCCTGAGCCAAAGGCAGACTAAATGACTGAACCACCCAAGCATCCCCAAGCAAGCATTTTTGCCTTAGCATATTTACATCTCAAAAATTTGGCATGCTGATTAGCATATAATAGGCTTTCAATAAACATTTGGTGACTGTATTTTTTAAAAATTACAGCTATTCTACATTAAACACTTCACATTTTTCTGTAACATCGTATTCAAATGAATCTATTGAACTCATTCAAATCCTAAGCTCTAAGAAACCACATCCCTGAATTCTAATTATACTAAGAAATCAAAACACGTTCTCAGTTTGATGATAAACTAAGATACATTTCAGGTAATTATACTTGGGAGTAAGTTCTAGAAGAAGCAATAGAGAAAATGAAGATATTCCACGTTTAAGATGAATTAGGATGGTATTTAAGGTGTTGGTTAGGTTTCCAATGGCCCTACCAAAATTGCTTCTACTATAAAGTGCTTTGGATTTGAAGACTAGAGAAGAATTAAGCAGGACACCATGCAATGGATTGGAGGTAAGCACCTAGCACTGGAACAATGTAGGCATTCAATGACTCTTTAGTTTAATTAGGGAATACTTAATAAAAGCAATGATACCTGAATTTGGATTTGATCACTGGGAAGGACTTGGGTAAATGAAGTTCTGAATCCAGTGAAAAGAGCAAGAGCAAATATGCCAAGGCAAGAAAACAGGGAACTTTCTGGTTTAAGAAGCATGAAAAAGTTTTAAATCACCGGAGTGAAGGTGAACAACAGGTGAGAACTGATGTCGAAATTAAGATCACCGTCAGAGCACTGAGGGGTTGGAACACCAGGCCAGTAATCCGAGAGCAAAGGCAAGTCACTGAAATTTCCAGGAGCCATCTTTGTGGAAGGGGGGAAGCTATGAATGAATGTCCATATAAAACGTATATTTATAAATAATTTTATTTATAAGTAAGAATGAATGCATATCCTTACACAAGGTTTCTCCCTTTTTTGCTTGTCCTTACACTATCCCTCACCTGTCTCCTCCACCCACACAAATACCTAACCGTCCACTCAATTCTGTTACATCTAATGTTCATTCATCCAAGTTTTTCTTCATGCTCATAAAACAGAGACATTTATCTGTTTCCCAATACATACAATAATTTTTGTTACAGTATGTATTTTTATAAAATATTGCATCACCGTTACACCTACTTTGGGACATGCTGCTTTTCTCATTTAACAAGAATTCCTAAAAATCTCTCCAAAACAAAGTCAGCTGCTGGGTGCCATGGCCACCTTCTCAAGGTCTGCATAACATTTGTCATGTGTTTGTAAGCCAGTCCTTTCAACCGTTCTCATACTGATGGACATTTGCTGTTTTCAATTTGAAACACCAAAAATAATGCTACAACAAATTGTCCTTGGATGGATATCTTTACTAATTTGCATTTTTTAATGTTTGTGGAATAGGTTTCTAGAAGTAGAATTGTAGGTATAATGGTTATTTTCATGGTGATGGAGGTTGTTCGATGTCTCTCCAAAAGGTCACAATTTTTTTTTTTTTTTTTGCTCAGCAATTGCAGAAGTATCCTTCCCCTAGCCTCATACCAGCAACAAGTGTTATAGCTGGGCATTCGTCCAGGGCCTGACAGGAAGCAGACGGTACTCTCAAATCTGGAAATTTGAGGAGATACAATAAAGCGATATTTTCAAAGATGTTGGCAGAAAGAATGGCAACCCACAAGAGATCACTGCCAGAACTGGTTAAAGCTGGATGGTCTTGCCACTTCTAAGCCTAAAGAAGCAAGGGAGGGAGAGGAGGAGCCCACATGATAAGTACCTGAGTTTGACGGAAGGAGGAGGAAAATAAATACCCAACCTCATTTCCATTTCCCAACAGCTGTGGCTAATGCACTTCACTGAACAAAGACAACTTGAGGCCCGAGAGAGTCAAAGAAGCCACCAGTTTATAAGGAGGCTACAGGACACAGAGCCTGGTGGAGAAGAACGAACAGGGGATTCACTGGGGCAAACAGAAGACACTCCACACAAGCTCTTTCAGATTTTCTCAGTATAACTGGTTTAAAATACTAGCTCATTGTTACATTAATTAGTCCTGCCCTGACAGCTACAGAATTTGCACAACCTTGCATTCATTGGCTGGATCGTGTAGTTGCTCTTCTGTGAATTGTCTTTTCATGTTCTTCACACATTTTTCATTGCGTATTTGAGTTTGTTTCTTCTCATTTTGCAACAGCTGCTAGTATATTTTGTTATCTTACTTTTCTAAATCTACGGTTTCTCTGTTGATTTAGGTTGCTTATTTTTTTTGCCATATCCAAAAAATTTTTTTAAATGAAGAAATTCAAATATATGGAATTTTAATAGATTTGGATTTTTCAGTTTGGGGAAAGAAAATGTCCTTTGCCTAGAAATGGTATCTTTTATCTCTTATATTTTTAAATTTTTTTTAACAAGTTAAGATTCATCCAGAATTTGTCTTTATATGTGATATAACTGGACATGGACTTTTATTCTGCCAGAAGGCTAGCCAGCTGGGCCAGCACCATTTAATGGATAAGCATTCTATTATTAATAAATTGAACCATCATTTATACATGTGTCAAATTTTAATCTATACTGAAATTAATTTCTGAATATTCTTTATTTGTTCCTATAATCAGTTTATCCAAAGGCCAAGACCAGAGAGATTTAATTACATTGGTTTTATAGGGCAATCTAACATGTAAAATGGAGGTCACCCACCAATGTTTTTTTTCTCTTATTTTTCTTGGATACTTTAAATCGCTTATTAATAAAATACAATATCATTTTTCCAATATGATAAATACATTGGGAGTCTAATTGGAATTGCATTATTTAATATCTAATTTTAGAGTACTGGTATTTTAATGACAATAAAACCTCCCATTAGCAACATGGCATGTCCTTACATTTGCTCAAATATATACATATATATTCGTTATGTATTTGTTATACATCCATCTCTTTAACAGTTTTCCTCATAAAGGCCCTGAATTTTTCTTGTTAAATCTCTTCTTAAACGTTTCCAGTTTTATTGCTATTGGGGACGGAAATGTTTTCTATTTCTATTGCTCATAATTTACTGTTAGAGTTGAATCAAGTTTATCTGGTTCCCAGACAATTTTACCAAATTATGTAATTATACGAGCTTTATCCTAGTTTCTTGAGTTTTACAGGTACACAATCATACTATCAGAAAAGAGATAACTCGAGCACTACTTTTCCAATTTCTGTTAGTGATATTTCACATATATGAACATACAAAGAATAATAAAATGAGCATTTTCCCCTAGCCCAGCTGAACCAGGAAAACACTACAAATGTGACTGCACACTACATGTCCACTCCTCCCTCGTGGCATCCCACTCTCCCTCCCCTACTGAAATCTGCTATCCTAAGTCATTCCCAGGAAGATACACACTGCTTAAAAAAAAAACAAAAAAAAAAACAGTTAATGGTTTTGTACATCATAAATAGTATCACACTGAATCTAACTTTCTGAAATTCTTTTTCATTCAACATTAGGTTTTGAGATTTATTCATGATGATATATGTAGTTCTGATTTATTTCTGTTGATTGATAGCGACTATCTCACTGAAGGAACACATGATGTGTTTGTCCATTTTGCTCTTGTTAGTGCTTCAGGGTGATTTTTGTTTTTATTATAAAACCTGCTGTGATGAAGTCTATTTATGCACACGAGTCAGAATATGTATCTAAAAGTGGAATTCCTTGATTGAAGTCTCCTTTTATTTTCAGTTTGAAAGGCTATTGACAACCTGCCCTGCAAAGTATTTTGTGTCATGCCATTTAACACTCCCATCAGCAACTCCCATTCGTCCCCTTTCTAGCGAGCACCTACAGTATACATTTTAAAAATTGCTGCCAGTACAAGGGGGTATAAAATTGTATATCACTATAGTTAGTTTTGATTTGCAACTTTCTAATTTCTTGCGAGCGTTTTTTAAAAAATATATTTTGGCCATTAAGACTTCATCTTCCATGAATTCTCTCTTTATGACTTTTACCCATTTTTCTGATGAGTTGTTGGCCATCCCTTATGGATTTTTCACAGTTCTTTATAGGTTCTTGAAAATAACCTCTGGTCACTATGTGCATTGCAAAAATCTTTATCTCGTCCATGGTCTTCTTTTGGGTGCGGTGATGGTAGTGCGAGGAGACTGGTTTCCCCTTAAAAAGTCTAAAAATTACATAAGTGAAAGAAATTTCCCTATCTTCAGTGCTAGAAGAGTTACTGGCATATAGCAGGTGCTCAATACATAATTTTTAGATGAATTATTGAACAGTATCTTTGAGTCCTCTAGGTCTACCATAACTCTGGTTTTTAAACCACTATGGTTTCTTGGCTTAGTATCCTAGTAACTCAATGAATACTGTATAGATTTTAAATTTTGAGATTCCATCAAACATTAAAATTTAGAAGGAAAAGCAATTTATATCTTTTTAGCTACAGCATAGCACTACACTAAGTGAAATTAGCATAAAAAGTATTAAGAGTACTGGCCACTTAAAAAGCATAATCTATGTCTTGCTCTCTTCCAAAATGAAAAATTAAAATTTATTTAAAGTTTTACAAGTATCTGAAAAAAAACTGGAAAAAAATGAGAAGACCAGATATATTTGCCAATAAAATTTTAAAGATTTGATAATGAAGTTACATATGCTTACTATTTTTCTGATTTTGATCCCAGAAAAGACCTATTAATAAAATGTTCAGGGGCTTCACATGAAAAAGCATAAAATTAACATGGTAATTCTTGGATTTCCTAAAATTAAAAGCAAAACATTTATGGGAGGAATGACTCTAAAGTCAAATAAAACTTCGATTTGAATTTTGCTTTTATTTTTGCAATGTATTTAGTTCTCACGTCCTCCATTTCTTCATCTGAAGAATAATAATCTTATTTGTAGGATTGCCATGAGAAGAGATAGTACATGTAAAGCACTATAGTGCCTGATTTGCATTGGATGCTGTACGCTCATGTGATATCTCACTCCCCAGATACAACTAAAGTGAGACCCAAGAACAAATGCCTAGAATTCTCAGACTTTTGGAACTACTGTAGGCCAGAAGCAGTCAAAAACATACTTTAAAGATGAGATGCATACAAAGGCAGAATACACAAGCAATACAGAACACAGAAACAAGAAGATAAAAGAAGGGGAAAATCAAAAGTAATAGCAACCCCTCAAACAGCAGAGAAGAGTGGCTGGCAATTATACAACAGCCAACATAAGGCAGAACAGAGCGAGGGAACTAACTATGACAGGCACCTTAATAAAGGGATGACTAGCACTCTTCAAAGCTACAAGAAAGCCCAAACCACAAAGAACTCTATTTTGGCCTATGCGTCAGCCAACAGAGCTGTGAGCCTTGCCCAACCTACCTTATGACAAAACTTCAGCCTTTCGGTGGAACATGAAGTCCAGGGCATTGTAGTTTCTTGTCACAGAGAATAATTTGAACATCCAGCTCAGGAGATACATGTCGAAAGAATGAATGAATGAATGAATGAATAAATGAAACAACCAAGAAACAAAAGGAGTGAAGGCAAGAAAAGGTGGAATTCTGCTCTAGAATTTCAGCTCATCTGCATCAGCGTTCAAAGGGTGCACAGTTTCAGCGTCAATGATATATTCCAATTTGCTCAGGATAGGCCCCATTTTCACTTGCTGTCCCAGTTTTATTAACAGCATCCTGTTATTAACAGCATCCATTAACTTTGAGCAACTAACAGCTCAAAGTTGTCCTGGTCTGTATGACAACTCACATGGCCATCCTTCATAGATTGATACTAGGTGCACATTCTAAATCAGAAGAGGCAGGTCTGCGGTCCTAAAACAGCCCTTGACAAGAAACTTTCTTCAAGATATTTGTTATATCAGAGGGGGAGGAGTCAAGATGGCAGAGAAGTAGCAGCTGAGACTACTTCGGGTAGCGGGAGATCAGCTAAATAGCTTATCTAAAGATTGCAAACACCTACAAATCCAACGGGAGATCGAAGAGAAGAACAGCAATTCTAGAAACAGAAAATCAACCACTATCTGAAAGGTAGGACTGGCAGAGAAGTGAATCCAAAGCTACGGGAAGATAGACCGTGGGGGTAGGGGCCGACTCCCTGCAAGCAGCGGAGCAACAGAGCACAAAATCAGGACTTTTAAAAGTCTGTTCCACTGAGGGAAGGCACTCCAGAGGCTAAAGGGGTGAAGCCCACGCAGGGTCAGCGTGGCCTCAGGTCCTGCCGGGTCACAGAAGGATCAGGGGTGTCTGAGTGTCGCAGAGCTCGCAGGTATTAGAACGGGGAAGCCAGCTACAGAGACAGAGCCGAGGAGTGAGCTCTCAGCTCGGGGTTACCTTGAACCGATCGCAGGCTCGGTCAGCTCGGAGCGCGGCCAGAGGCCAGGGTGACGGGAGTCATTGGGCGCTGTTCTCTGAGGGCACACTGAGGAGTGGGGCCCTGGCTCTCGGCTCCTCGGGGCCGGAGACTGGGAGGCCAACATCTTCATTCCCGCCCTCCGGAACTCTACGGAAAGCGCTCAGGGAACAAAAGCTCCCGAAAGCAAACCCGAGCGGATTACTCAGCCCGGCCCCGGGTAAGGGCGGTGCAACTCCGCCTGGGGCAAAGACGCTTGAGAATCACTACAACAGGCCCCTCCCCCAGAAGATCAACAAGAAACCCAGCCAGGAACAAGTTCACCTACCAAGGAGTGCAGTTTCAATACCAAGGAGAGCGGCGGAATTCCAGAGGAGGAGAAAGCAAAGCACGGAGCTCATGGCTTTCTCCCCATGATTCTTTAGTCTTGCAGTTAATTTAATTTTTTTCTTTTTCAATTTTTTTTCTCTCTTCACCTACTAAATTTTTTTTAACTTTTACCCTTTTCTAATGTCTTTAACTAGTTTATCTAATATATATATATATATATATATATACATATATATATACTTTTCTTTTTTATATTTTTCTTTATTCATTTTCTTTTTTTAATCGTTTCTTTTTTTTTTTTTTTCTTTCTGAACCTCTTTTTATCCCCTTCTCCCCCCTCATGATTTGGGATTTCTTCTGATTTGGTTAAAGCATATTTTCCTGGGGTCTTTGCCACCCTTTTAGCATTTTACTTGCTCCTTCAGATACTCTTATCTGGACGAAATGACAAGGCGGAAAAATTCACCACAAAAAAAGAACAAGAGGCTGTACCAAAGGCTAGGGACCTAATCAACACAGACATTGGTAATATGTCAGATCTAGAGTTCAGAATAACAATTCTCAAGGTTCTAGCCGGGCTCGAAAAAGGCATAGAAGATATTAGAGAAACCCTCTCGGGAGATATAAAAGCCCTTTCTGGAGAAATAAAGGAACTAAAATCTAACCATTGATATAAAAAAAACTATTAATGAGGTGCAATAAAAAATTGAGGCTCTCACTGCTAGGATAAATGAGGCAGAAGAAAGAATTAGTGATATCGAAGACCAAATGACAGAGAATAAAGAAGCTGAGCAAAAGAGGGACAAACAGCTACTAGACCATGAGGGGAGAATTCTAGAGATAAGTAACACTATAAGACAAAACAACATTAGAATAATTGGGATTCCAGAAGAAGAAGAAAGAGAGAGGGGAGCAGAAGGTATATTGGAGAGAATTATTGGAGAGAATTTCCCCAATATGGCAAAGGGAAGAAGCATCAAAATCCAGGAGGTGCAGAGAACCCCCCTCAAAATCAATAAGAATAGGTCCACACCCCGTCACCTAATAGTAAAATTTACAAGTCTTAGTGACAAAGAGAAAATCCTGAAAGCAGCCCGGGAAAAGAAGTCTGTAACATACAATGGTAAAAATATTAGATTGGCAGCAGACTTATCCACAGAGACCTGGCAGGCCAGAAAGAGCTGGCATGATATATTCAGAGTACTAAGTGAGAAAAACATGCAGCCAAGAATACTATATCCAGCTAGGCTATCATTGAAAATAGAAGGAGAGATTAAAAGCTTCCAGGACAAACAAAAACTGAAAGAATTTGCAAACACCAAACCAGCTCTACAGGAAATATTGAAAGGGGTCCTCTAAGCAAAGAGAGAGCCTAAAAGTAGTAGATCAGAAAGGAACAGAGACAATATACAATAACAGTCACCTTACAGGCAATACAATGGCACTAAATTCATATCTCTCAGTAGTTGCTCTGAATGTTAATGGGCTAAATGCCCCAATCAAAAGACACAGGGTATCAGAATGGATAAAAAAAACAAAACCCATCTATATGTTGCCTACAAGAAACTCATTTTAAACCCCAAGACACCTCCAGATTTAAAGTGGGGGGGTGAAAAACAATTTATCATGCTAATGGACATCAGAAGAAAGCAGGAGTGGCAATCCTTCTATCAGATCAATTAGATTTTAAGCCAAAGACTATAATAAGAGATGAGGAAGGACACTATATCATACTCAAAGAATCTGTCCAACAAGATCTAACAATTTTAAATATCTATGCCTCCAACGTGGGAGCAACCAACTATATAAACCAATTAATAACAAAATCAAAGAAACACATCAACAATAATGCAATAATAGTAGGGGACTTTAACACTCCCCTCACTGAAATGGACAGATCATCCAAGCAAAAGATCAACAAGGAAATAAAGGCCTTGAATGACACACTGGACAAGATGGACATCACAGATATATTCAGAACATTTCATCCCAAAGCAACAGAATACACATTCTTCTCTAGTGCACATGGAACATTCTCCAGAAGAGATCACATCCTCGGTCCTAAATCAGGTCTCAACTGGTATCAAAAGATTGGGATCATTCCCTGCATATTTTCAGACCACAATGCTCTGAAGCTAGAACTCAATCACAAGAGGAAATTTGGAAAGAACCCAAATACATGGAGATTAAACAGCATCCTTCTAAAGAATGAATGGGTCAACCAGGAAATTAAAGAAGAATTGAAAAAATTCATGGAAACAAATGATAGTGAAAACACAACTGTTCAAAATCTTTTGGGACAAAACAAAGGCAGTCCTGAGAGGAAAATATATAGCGGTACAAGCCTTTCTCAAGAAACAAGAAAGGTCTCAGGTACACAACCTAACCCTACACCTAAAGGAGCTGGAGAAAGAACAAGAAAGAAACCCTAAACCCAGCAGGAGAAGAGAAATCATAAAGATCAGAGCAGAAATCAATGAAATAGAAACCAAAAAAACAATAGAACAAATCAATGAAACTAGGAGCTGGTTCTTTGAAAGAATTAATAAGATCGATAAACCCCTGGCCAGACTTCTCAAAAAGAAAAGAGAAAGGACCCAAATATATAAAATCATGAATGAAAGAGGAGAGATCACAACTAACACCAAAGAAATACAGACAATTATAAGAACATACTATAAGCAACTCTAGGCCAACAAATTTGACAATCTGGAAGAAATGGATGCATTCCTAGAGACATATAAACTACCACAACTGAACCAGGAAGAAATAGAAAACCTGAACAGACCCATAACCAGTAAGGAGATTGAAACAGTCATCAAAAATCTCCAAACAAACAAAAGCCCAGAGCCAGACGGCTTCCCGGGGGAATTCTACCAAACATTTAAAGAAGAACTAATTCCTATTCTCCTGAAACTGTTCCAAAAAATAGAAATGGAAGGAAAACTTACAAACTCATTTTATGAGGCCAGCATCATCTTGATCCCAAAACCAGACAAAGATCCCATCAAAAAAGAGAACTACAGACCAATATCCTTGATGAACACAGATGCGAAAATTCTCACCAAAATACTAGCCAATAGGATTCAACAGTACATAAAAAGGATTATTCACCACGACCAAGTGGGATTCATTCCAGGGCTGCAAGGTTGGTTCAACATCTGCAAATCAATCAATGTGATACAACACATTAATAAAATAAAGAAAAAGGGGCACCTGGGTGGCTCAGCATGTTAAAGCCTCTGCCTTCAACTCAGGTCACGATCCTGGGTTCCTGGGATTGAGCCCCGCATCGGGCTCTCTGCTGGGGAGGGAGCTTGCTTCCTCCTCTCTCTGCCTGCTTCTCTGCCTACTTGTGATCTCTGTCTGTCAAATAAATAAATAAAATCTTAAAAAAAAAGAAAGAAAGAACAAGAACCACATGATACTCTCAATAGTTTCTGAGAAAGCATTTGACAAAGTACAGCATCCCTTCCTGATCAAACCTCTCCAAAGTGTAGGGATAGAGGGCACATACCTCAATATTATCAAAGCCATCTATGAAAAACCCACCGCAAATATCATTCTCAATGGAGAAAAACTGAAAGCTTTTCCGCTAAGGTCAGGAACACGGCAGGGATGTCCATTATCACCACTGTTATTCAACATGGTACTAGAAGTCCTAGCCTCAGCAATCAGACAACAAAAGGAAATTGAAGACATCCAAATCAGCAAAGAAGAAGTCAATCTATCAAACTATCAAACTATCACTCTTCGCAGATGATATGATACTATATGTGGAAAACCCAAAAGACTCCACATAGACCCTCAACTCTATGGTCAACTAATCTTCGACGAAGCTGGAAAGAATGTCCAATGGAAAAAAGACAGCCTCTTCAATAAATGGTGTTGGGAAAATTGGAAGCCACATGCAGAAAAATGAAATTGAACCATTTCCTTACACCACACACGAAAATAGACTCAAAATGGATGAAGGACCTCAATGTGAGAAAGGAATCCATCAAAATCCTCGAGGAGAACACAGGCAGCAACCTCTTCGACCTCAGCCACAGCAACATCTTCTAGGAACATCACCAAAGGCAAGGGAAGCAAGGGCAAAAATGAACTATTGGGATTTCATCAAGATCAAAAGCTTTTGCACAGCAAAGGAAACAGTTAACAAAACCAAAAGACAACTGACAGAATGGGAGAAGATATTTGCAAACGACATATCAGATAAAAGGCTAGTGTCCAAAATCTATAAAGAACTTAGCAAACTCAACACCCAAAGAACAAATAATCCAATCAAGAAATGGGCAGAAGACATGAACAGACATTTCTGCAAAGAAGACATCCAGATGGACAACAGACACATGAAAAAGTGCTCCACATCACTCGGCATCAGGGAAATACAAATCAAAACCACCATGAGATATCACCTCGCACCAGTCAGAATGGCTAAAATTAACAAGTCAGGAAATGACAGATGCTGGCGAAGATGCGGAGAAAGGGGAACCCTCCTACACTGTTGGTGGGAATGCAAGCTGATGCAACCACTCTGGAAAACAGCATGGAGGTTCCTCAAAATGTTGAAAATAGAACTACCCTATGACCCAGCAATTGCACTGCTGGGTATTTACCCTAAAGATACAAATGTATTGATCCGAAGGGGCACGTGCACCCGAATGTTTATAGCAGCAATGTCTACAATAGCCAACTATGGAATGAACCTAGATGTCCATCCACAGATGAATGGATAAAGAAGAAGTGGTATATATACACAATGGAATACTATGCAGCCATCAAAAGAAATGAAATCTTGCCATTTGCGACGACGTGGATGGAACTAGAGGGTATCATGCTTAGCGAAATAAGTCAATCGGAGAAAGACAACTATCATATGATCTCCCTGATATGAGGAAGTGGAGATGCAACATGGGGGGTTAAGGGGGTAGGAGAAGAATAAAAGAAACAAGATGGGATTGGGAGGGAGACAAACCATAAGTGACTCTTAATCTCACAAAACAAACTGAGGGTTGCTGGGGGGAAGGGGGTTGGGAGAAGGGGGTTGGGTTATGGATATTGGGGAGGGTATGTGCTATGGTGAGTGCTGTGAAGTGTGTAAACCTGGTGATTCACAGACCTGTACCCCTGGGGATAAAAATATATTATATGGGGGCGGCTGGGTGGCTCAGTGGGTTAAGGCCTCTGCCTTCGGCTTGGGTCATGATCCCAGGGTCCTGGGATCGAGCCCCGCATCGGGCTCTCTGCTTGGTGGGGAGCCTGCTTCCTCCTCTCTCTCTCTGCCTCTGCCTACTTGTGATCTCTTTCTGTCAAATAAATAAATAAAAACATCTAAAAAAATATATTATATGTTTATAAAAAATAAAAAAATTTAAAAAATGTATTTGTTTTATCATTTGAGATAGCACAGAGAAGGAAGGAGGACAATTATTCAAATTTAATAATGTTAGGACACAGAGACACTTTATATGTCTTTTTTTATTTTTTATTTTTCACTTTTCATAGGATTAATCACTATCATTCCAACACTCATTTCTATTCATCAGTCACAAATTTTCCTGTATAAGTGAACCAAACACATAATTAAATGTTGACAATCTAGAACTTTGAATATCCAATTTTCCAAATTGCCACAGGTATCAAAAGCTCATGTATAACTAGAAATTTAATATATAGCACCTTTGGAAATCGAAAAATCCCAACATGTGTCTTATATTTCCTGCATTCTCAGAAATGTCTAAATATAATTGATTTCTTTTATAAATTATAATGTTCAGAGAATGCTTTTCATGATTTGTTTGCAATAAAAAGTTTTTTTTTAAAGCCTTTATATCATTGGATGCTTACAAGAAAGTAAAAGATTTTCAGTGACCACATACGATAAGCTGCTCAGGAGATCAGCTGAGTTTTAAGAGTGTCGCTTTAGTGATATGGAAAACCTAAAATATAACTCTAGGAAAATAGTAAGCAAAGAAGTTGGCTGCCAAATAACTTTTTTTGTTTCTCGGAGACCTCATTCTGAGCCCTGTATGCCCTCTAATCTCTGTTCTGTCCCTTTAATTTTAGTTTCTTGGCAACTACAGAAAATTAACAACCAAGGAAATTATTTATTTATTTTTTTAATTTTTTTTAAAGATTTTATTTATTGATTTGACAGACAGAGATCACAAGTAGGCAGAGAGGCAGGCAGAGAGAGAGAGAAGGAAGCAGGCTCCCCGCTGAGCAGAGAGCCCGATGTGGTGCTTGATCCCAGGACCCTAGGATCATGACCTGAGCTGAAGGCAGAGGCCTAACCCAGTGAGCCACCCAGGTGCCCCCAAGGAAATAATTTAAATTATCAGTTGCATTATTGCCATTTTACAAAACAAGAAAATAAGAAATTATTAATAGGTATGGGGGTTTTTTTGCCTAAAATAAATTTTTTTTTCCTATTCAATGTTCATCCTGACATTAACATTATCATATCTACTAGTTTATTTTGACAGCAATCTGTTAACCTTTTCCTAATTGTTTCTAAAGGCTCAAGGTCCCTGCTCTTAAGTAGATTTTTTTAATGGTCTATGCTTTGTTGATTCAATCTTTTAATATTCCTTTAAGAAAAGATTATTTCAAAAATATAGTCCTCTATGCCTGAGGGTAATAAAACAATTCTACTAATTGATGAGTATAGAAATCATTAAGGAATTGAGGTTAGCGTTCGGAAATTTTTAAATTGTTTTTCTTCCTGCCTACGTTATATGGGCTGATTGAGCTTGTGAACAACAATATTACTTGGGATGAAAAATACTACTTCAGGATACCTAGGTGGCTCAGTTGGTTAAGCATCCACCTTCAGTGCAGGTCATGATCCCAGGGTCCTGGGATCAAGTCTCCATCAGGCTCCTGGCTCAGTAAGGAGCCTGCTTCTCCTTCTGCCTGCCACTCTACCTGCTTGCACTCATACACCTACTCCCTTTGTGACAAATAAATAAAATAAAATAAAATATTACTTCATAAGAACTACATCAGATCTGTAATCACTACTTAGATGATACACAAAATAGTAACAGCTTTGAGCCTTTGCTAGAAGTTTGTATATTCTTCACATGTCCTATCTCATCTAACTACCACAAAAACCTTAACAATACTGATTACAACACTGATTTTCCTTTAGTCATATCAGCCACAGATTATCACTACAACAATGATTATCCATACCTATATATCAGGAATCTGAATCACACAGTGGTTAAGGAACTTGCCCAAAGTCACAGAGCTAATTAAGTAGTAGAGTGGAACGTGTTATTTATTGCTGCATAACAAATTACCACAAATTTAGTGGCTTCAAACAACACATAATTATTATGTCACAGTTGCAGTGGCTCGGGAGTCAGGGCAGAGCTGAACTGGGTCCTCAGTGTGGCACAAGGCAGCATGTTTGCCGTATTTACTGGTTACAAACAAGTTACAAATTCTGCCAACATTCAAAGAGATGAGGGTCATTGGGAGTCACTTTTGAGTGAGCCGTCCACATGGGAACATGAACTCAGTACATGGCTTCAAAAGCTATGCGATGGGCACGCTCATCTCAACCTAGCACCTCTTCCAGGTAACAGGCAAGGTGTTTTGATTGGTTTTCAAATTTACTTTCTTTATGGAGGTAAAACTCACATGGCTTAAAACTCACCATCCTAACCATTTTGTAAACTCAAAATATCGTGCAAACATCATTACTTGCTAAAAATGTTTAACAACATTTTTATCATGCCAAAAAGGCAAGCCCATATCCACTAAGCGGTCACTCCCCATTCCTTCTCCCCCCAGTCTCTGGCAATCGCTAATCTGTGTCCGTATTTATGGGTTTTCTATTTCTTATAAATGGGATCATACAGTATGTGGCCTTTTGTGTTGACATCTTTCAGAAAACATAACATTTTCAAAGTTCATTCATGCATTAGTACTTCCTTTTTATAGTTGAATAACGTCTCCTTGTTTGGATACGCCACATTTTATTTATCCATTTATCTGTTCATAAGCTCTTCGGTTGTTTCTATATTTTTGCAGTTTTTTTATGAACATTCATATACAGATCTTTGATTGAACATATGTTTTCCATTTTCCTGGCCATAAAACTACACCTTTTCTAGGTCAGATGGAATTGTTTCCCTTTTAAGAAAAATGGCCAGGCTCTTTTCCACACACAGCAACTGTTTCATTTTATATTCCCATCAGCAATGAATGACAGTTTCAATTTTTCCACATACTTGCCAACACTTTTTATTTTCTGGGGTTTTAAAAATAACTATTATTGGGGTGCCTGGGTGGCTCAGTCGGTTGAGCAACCAACTGTTGATTTTGGCTAAAGTCATGACCTTGGGGTTATGAGATTGAGCCCTGTGTCGGGTTCCGTGCTCAGCCTGGAGTCTGCTTGAGATTCTCTTTCTTCCTCTGCCCCTACCCCATTCATACTTGTGCTCTCTCTCTCTCTCTCTCTCAAATAAAATAAAGTCTTAAAAAATTATTATAGCTATTCTCGTGGGGGTAAAGTGGTATCTCACTGGGGTTTTGATTTTCATTTCCCTAATGACTAATGATATTGAGCATGTGTTGATTGGCTATTTGTATAACTTCTCTGGAGAAATGTCTATTCAATTCCTCTGCCCATTTTTCAATCGCATTGTTTGTCTTTTTGTTGTTGTGACGTAAGTATTCTTTATAAATTCTGGAAACCAATCTATTAGCTCTGGAATTCCTTTAGCTCTTATAGCTTTGAAGTCATATAGCCTCCTCAAGAAAACATGAATCCATTGTAGCTTTCTTACCTCAATTTAAGGTTACTCATCAATTATAGGTTGAGTATATAGTGTATTTAATGCTTTGGACTTATATTTTGGAATGAATTCAAATGGTTGTTTTAATGCACTATAGCAGGCTAGTAGGAAATAATTATGAAGAGTTTTTATGTATTCCTCAATCATATCAAGTTACCTGACCCCAGGCTAAAGCAGGCATTGTATATAAAAACTATTCCAAAATTCTGTGTCCTTCCCCTCTGCCACTTGCCAATCATGTGGATAGAATGCATTAGGCTAAATCCATGTTATGGACAGGAAAACCTCAGATCCTCTGTACATAGGAAATGTACAACAGAATTCAGTAAGTTTATACATCAAAATCACTGAAATGGAACAAGGATAAAAATCTATGTAAAGTCATAAGTTCCCAACCAAGAAATTTCAACATTATCTGGCAAATAAATGAGGTATTTTTGGAGAGGTGATAAAGAGTAGTTACATTTTTTAAGTCATATTATTCTTTACCTAATTTAAAAATAAATTTTTGATAAGTTAATTTATTCACTAATGGTTAAGAACATTATGTTAACAATAACACGTTGAACTGAATTCCTTAGGCTTAAAAACACTGAAGTCCAGGAAGATCATTAAAACTGTCTAAAGTAAAAGAAATAGTAAAGCAATTTTAACACAAAATCTAATAATCTAATAATTCAAGTGAAATGGACTTTTTTGACAATGCACTCAGGAAATAATGGTCAAATTTTCAAGAAAATTATTGCTTCAAATGGAAATTGGAAAAAAAATGAGGCTTGTGATAAATTTTATTGAGTGAACCAAGATTTGTTTTCCCAAAGGAAAAATAAAGATGTAAAAATAAAACTAAAGAAAACTAAATTATGATATAGCTCATTGAAGTATAATATCCACTCTAGAGACTTTGTTCAAAATATGTCCAAATCTTTTCAGACTACAAATTTTAAAGGGAAAGCTCATTTTCTAGTTAAATAAGCATGCTGTGCCAAGGAACATTCCCGGTATTATCTTTGTTCACATAAGCGTTCTAAAAATCTTTGTAATATCTTATTTACCAGGAATTTCAATTTCTTATATATATTATAAAGCACACATAACTTTAGCTTAAGCCTCTGTAAGTTCTATGTCTTCTGTGATTTTTTTTCCCATTTAAAATTAGTCCCTCTTCAGCTTGCAATATTGTTATGGAAGACCAATACAGCAGGCATTAAATAGTTAAAAAATACCTAATGAAAGCTGTTATTAATTATAAGAACAACTGAATTTATATAAATAAAATAAAATTGGCCCCTCTTCATCAAAGCACTAGCAAAACTGCTTCTCTACAAGAAGGGTATAAGCGCTGGGTTTGTATCTCATGTCCCCCAGGAACCCTGGCCTGGGAGGAGGGGTCTGGTTCTTCACCTCTGTAACAATCTTCTTTTACCTGATGCATAAGTAATCAAGGTACAACTTTAAAGTCCATTTCAAATGCACAGATACTTGAAACCATACTTTATAATTCATAGCAACCCTTTAATTAAAACAAATGGCTTTGCACTAAGTTATTCTGGACATCCTGCTGTGGGGAATACAGACAAAGATACTCTGAATCTTTAACTACATTAAGCTAGTAGGGGAAAGATGCTTACATGGAAGCCACCATAGTAAAACAGAGAGTGGGGAAGCGCCGTGGTAGCCCTGTAGACCTGCGATCAGCATACCTCAGTCACGCTACTCTGAAGACCACACCAGGATCACATCACCAGTAATAGAGCATTTACCTCTGCCTCTGCCCCAACCTTCAAATGCAGGAAGTCCAGCCCTCAAACAACCGTGATGATCATAGTACTTCCTCACCAGTTTTCTTGGTTAGACTCTAATCTGCATGAGGGTGGTGGGGGGTGGGGGGTGAGGAGATGGGACCCATGCTGTCTGGTTCATCCTTACCAATACCGCATTGTGTTCATAAATGTGGGTTGAGTATGTAAGCATATGGTGAGTCCTGAGCCCAACATAGCTAAGCTCCTTGTGAATCTGTGCTCTCCACTTCCTGTGGCATGGACCCTTGCCGTGACAGCCCCTGCAGTGAGGTCTCACTTCATTGTCCCGCTGTTCATCTCGAGCAGCTTCCCATTCTTGTTGATACCTTCCATCCCAGCTGGAGGTTTCATGCTGTGTCCCACTTTATTTTCATTCTATAGGTACCTTCTTACACTAGTGTCCAGTCTACGCTCCAGCAATTACCCATGTCAGGGATGGGGCATATACTCCCACATGGAGTCTATACATTCTTTATATCATACACAAGATAGAAAAGCTTTTAAGTGGCATTAGCTTTAATGCACTCCTCAGAGCTACCTCTTTACCATGGGACCTGGACATGGGTCTAAAAGGACTGGATTAGAAGTGAATCTTTGTGATACACTGAATCCACATTTCCCTCAAGCATGGACTCATCTTCTTTGGACCAAGTTTGTGTACCTAGATTTTCCATGATCTTTGAATAAGTTACTTTCCAGGAGATTCCACAGGTGTCATTACAAACAAAGTCCACGTAGCTTAAATCACCCGGAGTTCCTAATAAATCTAAATTTTGGTGTAAATTCCTGAGAGACACACTACCAAGGACTAATATAGAAATGGTTAAGTCAAATCAATCATTCTGAGTTGCTATAGACTAATTCAGAGAAGAGATCATGAAAAAATAATATATCAGCCCACTTAGCAATCTATTTATTTAACAGAACGATGAATCTGTTAAATCCATTAGATTTGAAATCTAAAGACAGTTCTTTGTTGAATATTCAAATGATCTTAATCTGAAGTCCAGCTAAGTCATTTCTAAGCTCTATATATGTTAAAGATGAGTTTGGGCAAGGTATAACCCCTGAATTCTGATTTTCTCATTCATTAAGGTCAGATAACATTACTTATTTATAGGTTTTGTTTTGAAAATCAATTGCTACAGTGGGATTGAAAGCAACTTGTAAACAGAGGAACACAGTACAAATAATAATTGTTGATTTCCTCCTTTACCCTCACACACTCATACTTTCCTCTCTGCCTACTTTCAAAGCTTTGATGCTAGAGAAAAATTTACCATGTTACATGAAAGCTTTTTTGAAAAGCATGCAATGTAAGACTTCAATTTGGCTCAACTTGACCTTTTTTTTTAAAGATTGATTTTATTTATTTATTTATTTATTTATTTATTTATTTATTTATTTGACAGAGAGAGAAAGAGACAGAGCAAGTGAGCACAAGTAGGCAGAGCAGCAGGCAGAGGGAAAAGGAGAAGCAGGCTCTCAGCTGAGCAAGGAGCCCGATGCGGGACTCTATTCCAGGACCCTGGGATCGTGACCTGAGCCAAAGGCAGATGCTTAACCGACCGAGCCACCCAGGCACCCTGAATCTTGACCTTTGTTCTCTGATAACGTCAAATTTCTGGAACTCATTCAAAAATTACTGATTTTCTATCCATATTGTCATGAGACCATGAATTCCTTAATCTGCCTTGGATGAAAAAAAAAAAAGGATAACCAGAATATTGTAATATACTCTAGATTAATATTTTTCAAACTTCTTTGACCATTTCTCATGTTAAAAATGGATTTTACATTGAGTTCAGTACATTCATACAGTCACGCACACACACAGAGTTCTTATGAAATAATACATAATTTTAATAAAAGTGATGCATTCTATTTTCTCATCTATTGTATTCTAATTTTTGAAGTATTGTTTAAGTGATTATTACCAACTACTATTACAACTACTTACTATTATTATACTAAGTATTGATTAACTATTATTTCACAACCCAATACTGGTTGTGACTTGTAGTTTGAAGAATCGTACTTGCATTGTGAGGGCTTATTCCCATGAGAATTCTTGTTGCAAATCACAGAAGCCTAATCTTACTAACTTAAGAAGGAAATGAATTTATGAACAGGATACCAGATATCACACAGAGTCAACAAAGAAGTAACAGGAGTTAAGTCTTCTGGGTAGCAGAGACAAAAGCCAAGGTCATGCCTTAGCAACTGTCTAATTAAGGCCAGTGGCCACGAAGCCACCACCACTTGCTGCTCACTAGTTATGCCACCAGCAGTGAACATCAGTTCACATCCCCATGGCCACTGGCACGTGATTAGACTCCACTGCCGTGGCTTCAAGTAATTGCTCTTGTCCCTTTGCCTGTGTCTGTATCCTCCTCCAAATATGAATTCTGGGTAGAAACATATATTTGGCTTGTAATACTTCACATGTATAGTAAGGATACTTAAAGGCTAAGCTTCCAAAAATACAACAAATATACCATACAAGGTTTTTCTGATTACTTAGTATTATGTATAACTCACTGGATTCAGTGGAATCTTCCGGAACCAGGATTTTACTTTCCCTCTTCTCTTCTACTGATAGCAGTGCAGTACAGACTGGAGGAGAAAACTACAGTAAAAGAGACTTTCTAAATCATCACTTCATCTCTGATGTTCAGTAGGACAAGATCTCCTTTGCGAAGGCAGAAGAAGTACCTGCCAGTCAAACGGAGCCTGAGGTCCCACAGCAGATGCCTGTCCCTCCACCCTTCTCCACCCTTCTCTGTACCACCTTCCAGGCTGGTTTTTATGAACCATGTAAAAGCTTCCCTCGGCTTTTTTTTTTTAATATTTTATTTATTTATTTGACAGAGAGAGAGAGAGAGAGATCACAAGCAGGCAGAGAGGCAGGCAGAGAGAGAGGGGGGAAGCAGGCTCCCTGCTGAGCAGAGAGCCCCATGCGGGGCTCAATCCCAGGAACCTGAGATCATGACCCAAGCCGAAGGCAGAAGGTTAACCCACTGAGCCACCCAGGCGCCTGGCTTCCCTTGGCTTTTGATTGGGTTTGGTCAAAGAGGACCCTAGCAGATCAGATAGATGGAGAAGAGTGACGTTTGTGCATTTGCTTATCACCTTCCCTGTGAGTTGCTTTGAGCTTGCTGACCCTCCTCTGAAGGTCATTGATTCTCTCAAGGCAGTAGAGTTCCCAGGAACCTTTTTCTTCCAGGCTCCAGTATTTATTTCCTTCTCTGATCCTCTCAGGTTGAGAGGGGTAACTTCCTGTCCCTGAACTGTCTACACACATGTCTTAGGAAATAGCCTCCTTAGTAAATAACCTCTCATGAATTATCCTATTCAAGTACATCACCTGCTTCTTAGGAGTCTGGCTAATACAGATCATATGTTGATCTTGCCAAACTTACACAGGCTTGGCTAAGTCAAAAATCATTTGACTCTGGCTCTTTATCTATAAAATATACAAAGTTAAGAATAATTGTTAAGAATATGATGATTATACAGGTTATAATAAATGTGAAAAATGCTGAAAAGTTTTATACAGATTATCATTAGGAATAGTACTAAATTAGTATTGGGATACAGCCAAATTTTGATTATAAATATCAAATGTGATAATAGGTAATAAATGGATATTATTTGAATAATTAAAAGGACATAATAAATTTTCTCATCCCAGTTTATGAAAAAAATAATTAATACTGTTATTTTTAAGAATTATCCTAACTCCAGGTAGAAAACAATGACATCCTAGACATGTTCTAATGATACTGCCATGCTATTTTAACTGAGAAGCCTAATCTGATTAAAACAATTGGCAAGTTACTTAATAAAGGAAACGTTTCAGTGAACCAAAGAGAAGGATGCCACCTTTGAAACAATAACCATGTTTTTGTTCACCTGTAGCGCCGAGACTGAGAGAGTAAAATGGAAATCTTAAATATCGTTTCAGTTTCTCTCCTCTGTTGTACCTCGGTGAGGCCCCAGGAGAGATTAAGGTACCCGGTAGCCATGGCAATGCACTTTGGAAGATTCCTAGAGCTCCAGAAAGGGTCTACATGGAGCAGGCTACTATAGCTAAAGCAGCAACTTCAGTACAGGACACAGAGAGGGCAACTCCCAGAGACTTCAAGAAATACATGAGCAGCATTCTACTTTCCATAAGCCAAAATGGAAAGAAGCCATGGGAACTGTGTTATTGTTCTTAGTGATAACAATCTGCTCATCTGTACCCGTGGTACATTTTAGGGAAAGCTGTGCCTCCTAAAAAAGCAAAACACAAACCTGTAACAACCACTCAATCTTTGGATGCACATCCTATTTCCTACCAGTATCTCTTTCCTTCTCTCCGTTTCCACACCCTACACTCACGACCTAGGGGTAAATTATTTAGGGCAATACTAGGAGCTGCTCTAACAAATTCACATTCCAAACTTTTCAGAGGTTCAAATGTGTTTGAGTCTTGAGTAATGGCACATGGGTGTGTTTTAGTTTTAGGGGTGGGAAGAATGTTCATTCAGGGACAAGTTTCTCCATCATCAACCTGTTTGTTCAAAAGTCACCAGGGTCATGTGTCTACTCACTGGAAGGGAAACAAGCACAGGTAATCATTCTTAAGAAGTATTTTGGGACCAGAACAAGAGTATCATTTCTACAAATGTTCCATTAGGGCTCAGTCACCTGACCCTACCTAAGTACAAATATATTCCAGCTGTGTTTCCAGGAAAGAGAGGAAATGGGCTTTGGTTAATACTGAGCAGATGGTATCATAACAAATTTATCCTGTCCCCCCCACACACACACACTTACTTTATAATGATCTTTTGTAAGTTTTGAGGAAATCAGATTCAACAGCTTCACAATATTCTACCATATAGATGTAGAGTAATGACTGAGTTATTTCCTGAATTAGAAGTTTATCAAGTTTGGAGGCATTATAAATCACACTGCTATGAACATTTTTATACGTGAATTCTGATTTATCGTAAACTCACTTCCTCAGACAAAATGTACAACAAAGTCTCAGAACATTTCAAAGTGTCTTGATAATCTTGCAAATTACTTTCCAGAAAGATTGGTTCAATTTACAGTTCCATGGGAGAACATGAAGGAACTCAAATCACCATACACTTGCTGGTACTGATTAAAATCATTTCATTCATACTCACCATTTTGATAACCAAAACAGCAAAATGCTGGTTGAAAGTACATTTCATTATTAGAGTGTCAGATCTGTTTTCATAAAAGTCTTTGCATTCACGTTATCTCTTTTGTAGGTTTCTTTTCATACACTCTACATATTACCTATTAAGGCATTTTCAAAAAGAAAATTTTGTGTGTATCATCTATATATTAAGTCTATGGACTCATATAATTTTATGCCATATTCGTGTCAACATTTCAACCAGATATTTTTGGCTTTTCAATTTTATAAATTTTCCATGCAGTAAATGTAATGGTTCATTTTATGTGTCAACTTGACAGGCCAAGGACTAACTAGATTAACCATTATTTTTAGGTGTGCCTGTGAAGGTGCTTATGGACGAGATTAGCATTTGAACTGGCACATTCAGTAGATAGCCTTCCCCGGTGTGGGTGGGCATCATCCAATCTGCCTAGGGCCAAACACAAGGCACAAGAAAGAGAAATTTGCCTCCTTTGATTCCTGCCACACTGCTGGAGCCAAACATCTCATCTCATCTTCTCTTACCCTTGGGCTTGTCTTTACATCACTGGCTCCCTTCATTCTCAGGCTTTGGGACTTGGGCTGAATGACACCGCTGGATCTTCTGGGTCTTCACATTGTAAATGGTAGATCATGGGACTTCACAGTCTCCACCATCACATGAGCCAAGTCCTCATTTCACACATATGTAAACACATACACACATGCACAAACATAGACACACATCCTATCGGTTCTGTTTACCTGGAGAACCCTAATACAAGAAACAGTCCCACATATAAACATAAATACAGACATGCAAGGGAAGAGAGCATAAAGAAAATAATCTAGACAATAGCATCCTATCTCAAAATAAGATAAAGATCCATCTTTAAGAGTATTTTTGCTTTTTTCTTTCTTTTTCCTTTTTTTTAAACATTTAAATATTCAATCCATCTTGATCTGATTTTGAAATAGACGGTGGACCAAAATAAAAAAAGAGAGAACAATTAAACACTTTACTCATCGCCAACTTGCCAATTTTCTCAACATACTTAATTAAATTGAATCATCCATGAATCACTTAAAAAAAATCATTAAATCATTTTATTTCTTCTGCCATAGATGAGATTCATTTGATGAATTTGTGTGATAATCGAGGGAATGCTTGTTACAGATATTGATCCTCCCTTTATCACCAGCATTTAGCATTTCACAAGACAAAACAGCCCAGTGTAGCATTTGTCACTTAATTTGAAGTGCTGTACATTTTCTCTCAAAATTGTATATATGAATGAGCATCATAACTAAGAAAGTCCCCAAATAGGAGGTGAAAATGAATTGCCTGGACTAAACTGGATGCTTGTTACAGCAGAAGAAAAGAAAATGACTTTGCTTTTTCTAAAAGACGATTTTCTAATATAAAAGATCTCTATCCATGCAAGCAAGAAGTCTGGCTAAAGGACCCACAAAACACAAGAAATCCATTTCGTGAGAGATATGAAGACTAGTTGAATCATCTATCCCTTTACACCCCTTCACTGGGAACTACTCCAGTTTATAGATTTAAGGCAAGATCAGAAGTCTTCTATAAAAATAATGCTATACAGAAATAATTAGAATGCAATTGAGAAACTGCCACAGCATCTCAAAGACTTTCTATTGGTTAACACTTTTAAACTGTATAACAAAGAAATCTAAACTTTGAATCTTAACAATACTAAAATAATTCAGGATACTGGAGTGTGCATAAATACTCATCTGTGGCCTTACATGTGAAAAAAGGTTGACTCTGCAGAAGAGTATAGAAAAAAATTAAAAAGCACCTGACGCTAGCTATAAATTGGCATAACCTGCTTGGAGAACTATTTGTCTGTAGCTACTACAGCCCATGGATACACCCAACGACCCAGTAATTCCACTCCTAGGTAAATATCCAACAGAAATGTGCACCAAAAAATGTGGACAGGAATGCTGATAGCAGCCCTTAATAGCAAATAACTGGATAAACCATGAGATATTCATTAGAATACTGAAGAGCAAAGAGAGTGAACTAACTATTTTAAAATGATAGTGTTAAGGAAGCTCACAAACAAAATGTTAAATAACATCAGCAAGACTACATACTGTGTTGTTCTATGTGTACATAACTTTAAAATAGCCCAAACCAACCCATGGTGTTAGAAGTCAAGACAGTAGGTACCTTCTATGCAGTTGCTGATATGGGAAGGGGAAAAGAGGGAGGAAGGTATAAAACCACACAAAATAACTGTGCTAAGAAAAGAAAGGTATATGATCACTCCTATTTTGGCACCTACCATCCCCTGTTAGAGGCTGAGCGCACTCATCGCCCCACCCAGCCCCTGCAGAAATTTATAGGTGTTCAGACAAATGACACATAAACACCCTTGCATGTGAATTAGTCTATTATTCACAGAACAAACGACAGAAGGATTCCCTAGGAAGAACTCACTTTCCTTTGGGAGTCAAACAAGAACCAAGGGAGATGGTGGTAAGGGGATGGGGCTAGGATGAGGGGACCCACAAGGCAGGATGAGGCTGGTGTGCAATTTCCACCAGCTCCAAGGAATGGAGGACGCTGGGCTTTGTAATCAGACTGCACAGATGTCTAGCAAAGGAAAAAGGGGAAAAGTGGAGAGCTGAAAGCTCTCAGAAGCCAAATATCAAAAATGTAGTCTCTTTATTACAATTACAGTCGTGCATGTACGTAAAGGTACGCCTTTATGAAATTATACATATTTAACAGTTAAAATAATTTCACAAAGTGTTTTAAATAAAAGGAGATATATCTTTTACTAAAGATATTTACTATCCTTTTACTAAAACAAATAAACAAAAACCTCCCTGCTCTAGATCCAAATTCTGTCCTGCTCCGTGATGGATAAATCACAAGGATCTTACAAAATAAATTGTGACATGCACATCACAGGCTTGTGCCAAGCAAGGGAAAAGCGTATGTTAACTTCTATGTGCATGTTCAATCCTAGCAACAGATTTTGAAGTTGCATCTTTCATTAGCTATTCAGTCAGCGTAAATATTTTAGGTAACCAAAAGACCTTATATTACTTGTATTATTTATATATGGTGTATGATTTATGGCTTGAGCAAGATAGCGATGTTTGATCAACACAGAGGACAAAGGGTTTTAGCAAAAAGCAATGTTTCTTACAATTAAATTATTGACTTGTCTTTGCCCAAATCTCCCTTAGAAGAGAATTTCCCCTGTTAAAGTAGAAAAACTGTCGTAGTATTTTTGTTCTTTGGAAAAATCTTGAAATAATCCATTTCCTCTAAACATGACAAGGAACAACAGGACTTTTTTCTCCTCTCATGTCAAAATAGCTTTTTAGAAAATGATTGCCTCCACACTCCTGTAAACTCCATTCCGTGTCTCTGTGTAATGCACTTTCAGAGACTAATAGAGGACAGTCTCCAAATCTAGCACTGCATGGACACAGTTCACAAACGCAGAGGATCTCTTCCTCCTTTTGTCGATATTTTCTATCTGGGGCTGCCAAATATTCCGTGGGACATACTTGGGCTAAAAATTGCTCATCATTTATCTGAAATTCAAATTTAACAATGTCTCCTATATTGTAATTTGGTAAATCTGGCAACCAGACTTCTACCCCCAGGGAGTTCTATGTGTGGGTTCTTTCTTCTTCCCCGTGTCTACCTTCTCCACTAAGATCCCACCTGCCCATGACCTGTCTTCACCGGGCTTTCACGCAGTGATCTCCCATTCTGCTTGTCGGAAGCTAAATGTTTTATCATCACACTTCTAACAAAGTAAAATTACTACCCCTGCTTACCACCTCCAAACACACCAGATCCCATATTCCTTCCTTCCCTCCATGAGCATTTATTGAGTGCCTGTTGTTGAGTGAATGAAATGGACAAATATCCTGTCCCTGTGGGGTTTTGCCCCTTTTTCAAGACCTTCTATACTCCGCCAACCCCATCTGGTCTCCAAAGGACTCCATATGGATCACCAGTTATGATCCTAAGTCACATTATGTCATAAGTTACCATTATTTCTCATTCTTGCCTCTTCTTTTCTTCCCTTTTATCTTTGAGATCCCAAATTTTCTCAGTGAGTATCCCTCATGCTCAACTCAGACGAAAAGCAAGAGAGAGAAATTATTTCTTTATATTACCAAGTCATCAAGATTTAGGGCTCATCTTTCTGAATGCTGGACACAGTGGCTAAGAAATTATTACCAAAGCCTCTGTTTTTCCATGTCTTTCCAGTCACAACTCAACTGTAGTCTTTCTGCCTGTGCATTATGGCTCCTGTTCACTCAGGCCCCTGCAACTGGCTGGCTTCCCAGTGTTCTTGAAGAGTCACCGGGGTGTCTGCAGGGACAGCACAATCCACACTTTGCCCTCTTCTTCTAACTTGATTTCCCTGGTGCAGCTGACCTTCTGTCAGCTCCCGCAGCTGGTATCTCTGATGCCATCTGCTCGTGATCTCCTTCCTACCCCTCTAGCCCTTCTAGCTTCTTCTCCTACTCATGTGCCACATTTAGAAAAATTAAGTGTTGGCCTTCCAAAGGGTTTCGTTTTCGACTCTAAGTCCTTCCCACTTTCCATGGATACTGTTGTCCAACCACCTACGTATGCTTTCTGAATATTCAAGCTTGATCTCTCTTCTGAACCCCAGTCTTGAACCCAGTACTTCAACTCAGCAAAACCAACCTTGTTACCTTCCAACTTCCACACCAAGTTTGCCTTCCTTAGTTTAGATTTCCATTTCTAAGGTTTATCATTTATTCTTTTTTTTTAAAAGATTTTATTTATTTATTTGACAGACAGAGATCACAAGTAGGCAGAGAGAGAGAAGGAAGCAAGCTCCCCGCGGAGCAGAGAGCCCGATGCGGGACTCGATCCCAGGACCCTGGGATCATGACCTGAGCCAAAGGCAGAGGCTTTAACCCACTGAGCCACCCAGGTGCCCCTCATTTATTCTTTTGATACCGAATTATGTTCCATTCAAAACACTCCTGTACCCCTGCGCACCAGTAAAATTCCATACATTTTTTTTTAACACTCTACAAACCCATCACTTCTCCTTTGAATCATTTCCTGACTTTCCTTATCACCTTTGGGCACACACCTTCCCTACTGTGATCTTATTCAACTTGTCCATACCTGTGTTATGTCACAAGTTACTGTGAATTGTGCCAGTACGTTTCACCTTCCCCACTGCACCGTGCTCCATGGGCAGGGATCATGGACTCTTTATATCCCCAGGACATGTCTCAGGCTGAGGCACATATACAGTAGTTGCAGTGAACTACTGGCCAGTCACTCATTCAGTAACTGTTTACTAAAGTTACAGTATGTCCCAAGGACTGTGACAAGTCGTGAAAACATAGCAGTTGAAAATGCAGACAAATCTCTGTTCTTATGGTGCTTACATTCTAAAGAGTTCACAGAAATAAAATACCTCCACTCTTACATATCGATTTATTACCAAGTCTAAAACATAAGTTATTTAATGAACATTTTTATCAATCAACTGAATTTTCCTAAAGCTAACATCTTAGTCATACCCCAAGTTTAAGATTTTAAATACAAAATGAGTGATAATATTTTGTCCCAAAACTCAGTATTTAAATACTACTCTCTCTATATCATTTCAGTGGAAAGTCTCTTAGGAAAATTACACAGAATCAGGAAAAATCACAAAGATAATTTTCCTCTATGAGCTGTAACTATTGTTTTGATCTAGTATACAGCTGGACAATGCTGAATTTTTTGCTGTATTGTGAAATATACTATTGCTTGTTCAGCTCTAGGACAGTGTATCCTGAAAGAGACACAGATAAAGCACAAAGCCTACAAAAGTGAGTGACCAGAATACTGACAAAGCTCTTATTCATGTCAAATGAGAAATGGCAAAGAAATAAGGAGGTTGCCTGCAGAAATAGATGAGTGTAATATTAATGATATTCCAAGCTAACGTCTATGGAATATTTACTGTGTACCCTGTATTGCTTAAATCCCTGAATACTAACTCATTTAATGTTTTACTTTAGCTGAGATCACATAGCTCACAAGGCAGAGCTAGGATTCTAGCAGAGTTCCCATAATTCTTTACTATTCTGTTGTACTATACTGGGCTACAGTAGACCAGGAGCAATTAGAACTCTTACTTACATAGAAAGTTTAAATGACTCTTAATTTATTAAGAGTCATTTAAAGTCCTGACGTTGTTCAGATAATGAGCTGAGCACAGTATGATCAAACGTGTGCGTACTCTCACCCTGTGATGCCATGAATGTTATGGACTGATATGTGGCCCCCCAAATTCATATGGTGAAACCCTCACCCCCAAATTGACTGTATTTGGAAACAGTGCTTTCAAGAAGTAATTTAAGTTAGATGAAGTCAAAGGGTAGAGTCTGAATCTGATTGGCAGACTTAGAAGAAATGAAAGAGAGAAATTTATCTCTCTCTCTCCATGCTCATACACCATGGAGAGGACATGTGAAGACGTACCAAGAAGATGACCATCTACAAGGCCAGAGGGAGTTCTCAACAGAGCCCCGCCATGCTGACATCCTGGGCTCAGACTTCCAGTCTCCAGAACTGTGAGAAGATAGTTTGGTTGTTTAGCTACGTATGTGGTCTGTTATATTTTGTTATAGCAGCTTGAGATAAGATACAGAAAATATTTAGCAAGCCTTTAAGCACCTTAATTGGTACTTTAGGAAGAAAAACGCAAATCTTAGGAAAATAACACAAACACCAAAATATAAGATATAAAATGTAAGAATATGAAGAAAAACAGTGCTACTTGCAAGAAAATCATTACAAGAAAATAAATGGAAAGCTGATTAAAAAAATGCTCATAGCCAAGTGGCACAAATAAACCTGGAATATACTAGATTAGATTAAAGGACAGTAAAGTACCACATATATAAACCTCCCGGATTCTTTGCTGTTTCTCATTTGACATGAATAAGAGCCTCGTCAGTATTCTGGTTCCTTACTTTTGGGGGCTTTGTATTTTGGTCACTTTCAGGATACGCTGTCCAAGAGCTGAACAAGCAATAGTATATTTCATAAATACAGTGAAAAATTCAGACTTGCCCAACCACACACTAGATCAAAACAATAATAACAGCTCATAGGGAGAAAAAAATCTACATGATTTTTCCTGATTTCATTTTAGGTTGGGAAAGACTATAAAAATCACCTGCTCAGGGTGACCACCACTCACTGCTTTGGAGCACCATGCTCTGGGTTGTTACAGGAGGAGTACAGTTGGGTCCATACCAAGTGAGTACTTATTGAAGTCATCTTCTCTATTTACCTTAAACCAGATTTTTTTAATGGTGGGCTATAAGGGAGAAAAGGAGGTAAAAGGAACTAGATGTATTTCAGTATCTAAAAGCCAAATGATATTAGCATATTCTGATCTTGTTGATTCAAATAAATCAACAAATAGAGAGAGCTAATTAAGCTGCATTTCATTGAAACAATTCTCTCCTTTGTTTCTTTGGATGATCATTGAAATATTAATATTTTCAGGAAATTAAATTCATTTTTCACAATTTCATTCAAGTCTAAACTTAGAAGATCCCTAAGTGTGCCATAGTTGGTGCCTCAAAAATATATTTACTCTTAAACTTGCACATAAAGAATTTTAATCTGCACAAAACTGGTAATCAAATAGTCATCCCAGTCTCCCAAAAAGCAGAATAATGCCATTCCTATGCCTACCTCATAACATTCCTCTGCTTGCACATTTAAGAACCTGGTCTCTCTCTTTTCCTCAACTCACTTCTCCTCTCCATCTCCCCATGTCCTCCGTATTATTTCTTATGCTCCACAAATAAGCAAAACCATATGATAATTGAGGGAAATTGGAGGGGGAGATGAACCATGAGAGACTATGGACTCTGAAAAACAATCTGAGGGTTTTGAAGGGGCGGGAGGTGGGAAGTTGGGTGAGCCTGGTGATGGGTATTATGGAGGGCACGTATTGCATGGAGCACTGGTTGTGGTGCATAAACAATGAATTCTAGTACACTGAAAAGAAATTTAAAAAATAAAAATAAAAAAAAAACTAATAGCAGTAAAGATGGCAGTAAGAAGAGTAAAATAAAGGTTTGCCTGCTCAAGTGAAAAAAAAAATCTGGTTTCTAATATTGCACTTTTAAATGGCTGCCTCCCTTGTTAGACTTCAAAAAAAGAAGCCCCATGTTATCTTGGTATCCACAGGTCAGTGCCAGACATCAAACAGACATAAAAAATGTTCAAAGAATGAGTAAACACAACAAAAGAAAGAGTAATGATCTAAAGTGTTCTTAAGAGATGAAAACAATGGGCTAAATTTATTTTATTTTATTTTATTTAAGGATTTTATTTATTTATTTGAGAGAGAGAGAATGAGCAAGGGGATGGTCAAAGGGAAAGGGAGAAGCAGACTCTTCACCAAGCAGGCAGCCTATGTGGGGCTGGATTCCAGGACCCTGAGATCAGGACCTGAGCCAAAGGCAGACGCTTAATCCACTGAGTCACCGAGGCGCCCCCAATGGGCTAACTGTAATATGGTGAATTTTCAAATGCTATGCACAAAAAATATGGGTGGCGGTAGCACATATTATGGTTTTATCTCTATATGCAAAAGCATCCTGATGTTGTTGCCAAAATTGCTAATGCAATCTTCAATACACATTCATAGAATTACAGGGTCTATGGTAAAGCAGTGCCATACCAGAATGTCTAAAACAATTAAGGGATTCTAATCCCTCTCAGATTAGGGAAGTCTAAAGAACTCAGGAGATTTCTCCTGGGAGGGGAAAACAAAGGCTAATGGTGAATATAACTATTTTCTGTATTTGAAACAGAAGTATGTGGCAATGAGATTATACATATTCTGTATCACATAAGAAATAAAACAAGAGTTGATAGTTAGAAATTGCATGTGGGTTTTAGCTTCATATAAGAAAGCAATTTTCAATAGTCAAAGCTGTATTTAAAAAATATTTCGTAACTGAGAGCTCAGGGTTCAGTAGCTATATCCAGGTGACTACAGAAGTACATACAATCAACAATAACACAGAATAAAAGTGTAACCCCATTTTTACAAGTTTTCTATAAAATAAATTCCAAAAGGGAGGATGAGATGACGAATTGCTAAAATGCCTGTCGATATGATTTGCATTGAATTATTTCTGATATTTTGTGTCAAAGGAAAATTTTTAAATAAAGGTAAAAATCATGACTTTGGTGCAAATATAATATACATGTTAAAGACCTTATGAGCTCATTACTGATGAGGGAATCAGGCAGATTCCAGGGAGGATCCAAAAACAGACCCAGGTATAGGTCAGGAGTACTGAAATGAATTGGTAAATGGACTTAACACCAGCTTCTTCCACAAGGGGAAGGGAAGTATATTGAACCTCCATCTGATAGGATTTATTTGAATGCTAATAAATGAGAATTATTTGCATTACCATCATTTATCTGCAACTTACAGCTGTAAAATAGCAAAAAAGCAATATAAGGTTCAGAGCCCCACAGAATCAGGTTCAGATAACATAGAAGGCTGTGCTCTGCATAACACTGTTTTCTATTGGAGGCACTGTGTTAATATTTTTTATTTATTCCAAATTTCCTTGTCCTTAAAACTTACCCTAAATTTTTTTATTCACACATATTATTTAATATGTAATTCAGTTATAACTTAAACCATAATTCCTTGAAAATATTGTGTTTTTCAAATATAAAGTATTACCATTTTTATAATTATGACTCATTCCTGGCTTCTATGTACTTTTTCTTTCTTTTTTTTTTTTAATTTAATTTTTTTTTCAGTGTTCCAAGATTGTTTATGCACTTGCCCTAAAATTTATGTCACACAGTCAGAAGTGAGGGAACATTCTGAGAATTTGTTCCTTTATAAATTATCACACTGCCATATGAAACAAATCCCTAATTAATAACCTTTGTTGGTATTGGATGATGGCAAACTCTTAAGAACATGGTAAAAAGAAATTCAGGCTCTCAAAAAAAGTTTACTTAAAACAAGGAATTCATGAACTTGAAATGCTTACATCTGAATTCTACTTCCTTACAATTTCAAATATTTTCAGAGTTAATAATGAAAAGCTTGACATCCACTTGGAGCCTTTCTTTCCTTGACTTCTTGTCTAAAAGATATTCTCTGGGGTGCCTGGGTGGACCAGTCAGTTAAGCCTCTGCCTTTGGCTCAGGTCATGATCCCAGGGTCCTGGGATCAAACCCTTTGTCAGGCTCCCTGCTCAGTGAGGAGTCTGCTTCTTCCCTTGTGCTCTCTCTCTCTCTCAAATAAATAAAATCTTTAAATAAATAAATACACAAGATATTCTCTAAAAGATACCAATGTTATTTTCTCTTATCCTGAACATTTCATTTGATAGCTCTAACGATAGTCATTTAATATTTTTAAAATAAATTTTCCTGATAAAAGATAAAATAGCATATACAGTTTATTAATATTATTAAAAATGGGACCTTATACATAATAAGGCTGATTTAATAGAGCTGAATATAGTTTATCTTCTTTCATGAACTTGACAATTGATAAGTATAACGAAGGAATCATTTCTTTTTTTTTTTTTTTTCCGATGGAATCATTTCTTACTACATTCTGACTCATAGTCTAATGACAGGCACTGTTCAATACAAGCTTATTGGCAATAACAAAAGAGAATCAGTAGGGGAGAATCTTCAAATGATCTTCACTAACGAAATCTAAAGAGATAAATGACTTGGTCAACACATTTAATAGGGAACAAATAATGTTGGTGATTCAAGTCCTATCACTATAATTAGCTGCTTTCTACAAAGCAATGATAAAAATAAGCTTTGCATCTTTAACTATGGCATTCTATTAAGTAGTTGGTAATTCCAGGTCATTTTTATGAACAAACATTGTAATTGGCTCATTCGTTTATATTTGTAGTGCATATTGGTGGTAGGGTCATCCTTAATTTTAGTCCCTCTCCACAGAATAAGATCAAAAGCAAAAAAAAAAAAAAAAAAAAAAAAAAGAATGCTTGAGTTTTTTTAGCTACACATTCCATTTCCCATATAAACCAAGGCTGTCATCAGATAGTTAAGCTAGCTATCTCTATGGTGGTTATAAAGTGGTTATATTTACTTTCAATTTGCAGTAAATTCTTAGACTGTGCTTTTCCAGTTAAATCATTTTTGCTATCCTCATAATACACTGGGAATATGAATTCCTTTAAGCAATGAAGATCTATGGGATTCTTAGGGTAAATGTTATTAGGCTATAATTTTATTGACTTAAAAGGAGTAGCTGGAGAACAAACCCTGGAGAACTTCCTATATGTCATTTTTCCGACCAAAGGACAGCATAGTGTACTGACCAAATAAGATAAATGCATACTCTTTTTTTTTTTTTTAATTTTTTTATTTTTTTCAGCATAACAGTATTCATTATTTTTGCACCACACCCAGTGCTCCATGCAATCTGTGCCCTCTACAATACCCACCACCTGGTGCCCCCAATCTCCCACCCCCCACCCCTTCAAAATTCTCAGATCGTTTTTCAGAGTCCATAGTCTCTCATGGTTCACCTCCCCTTCCAATTTCCCTCAACTCCCTTCTCCTCTCAGATAAATGCATACTCTTATCAGTTAAAGAAACTTTTCCTTAAATCTGTTTAGTAATAAAAAAAAACTTTCAAATTTAATGGAAATCCTCCTTTTTTAATGATCACACAATCCATTATTTCTAATCTCCATGCCAACTGACCCTCTTCAATAAACACCTGAAGAAGTACAAGATCAAGATCAGTAAACAGACTTATCCATTTAAGTCATATTGTGTACCTGAGATGTGATCAAGATTTAAACCTCAAACTACTCATCCAAAGACTTACGCCTCTCACTCTGATAAAGAGAACATTATGTTTCTACCAACAGAACAACTGTTCCAGAGCTGGTACAAATCCACAAATCCTGATACATTTTTAATAATGTCAAATTATGCCCCCTAAAGGAAATCCAATAACAAAGAAATATTCAAGAACAAAAGACTGAGTGGAACTTTTCCTGCTTCTCTGGAACTTGGGCCAAATGCTGGGGACAGAAAAGGCTCTAGATTTGCACTTTCTAAAGGAAGTTCCAAATAAGTAGGAGCCACTCAACACCTCCAACTCTCAGTAATAAGCCAACAGTTTGGGTTTCCCTTTACCCATTGTCTGCCATTCCCAAGCTATATGAACAGAAGACCAGTGATGAAGAAGAGAAATGGGATGGCTGGAATGCCAAAAGAAAGAATTTGAAAATTTGCCGTGTAGGCAGAGTGATTCACTTTGAATGCCTGTGGACTTATCCATCAGAAGGCAAGGAGGGTCCACACCAAAAGCTTGGAAGCGGTGCGACGTCAGAGGGCCACTCAGCAGCATCAGGGATGCCCATGAGCCTACCCGGTCAGTGCTGGCCTGAGCTGCAAGCATCAGTCTGCCTCAGAAGCAGATGAACCAGGATTCCTCACTGCCAATGTCAACATAAACCTTGGGCCAGACAAGGCTTGAGACAGGGCTGATTCTGCCCAAGGAGCACAGCATAACAGCCTACTAAGCACAGGAAACATCAAGACAAACTAGACAAATGACAAAGTACAGAAGCCCGCGAGGGAAAGCAAACCCTTAAATAGGTTGAATTCTTACATGAAAATAACAAAAAGAATCCAGGGTTCGTTTTTATCTATACAAAAATTCTCCATATTGAGGGCACAGGAGAACTCATGATAAAAAATAAAATAAAATAAAATTCACTATAGAAATACAGATAGATGCATAAACATCCGCGCTTTGGTTTGAACCATATACATTGCATTAGTAGTTAATATTAAATGTATGAGTAATCTTTATTCAAAGACAAAAAGAAGAGAAAAAGAAAACAACAACAACAACAAAACAGAAATGTTGGCTCTGTGGCAACAGAAGTAGGTTTACAGCGGATATTTCAAACATGTTACCAGTAACAAAATACACACAGAAATGAAATGAATTTCAATAAAACTACAGCTTAAATTGGCAAGTTCTGTCAAAAAACTGACCCCTTACACTTGTCCAATAGAAAAACCAGGGTATCCTTCATAATATTCAGTATTTTTTTACATAGACTCAAAAGTTGACTTTCCTATCATTTATATTACCAGAAAACAATAAGGAATTTAGAAGGTCCCAGCAGGCCAGTGATGGCTGTACATATTGGAACCAAACACTGATTTGCTGACAAATTCTCACAAAATCTTTCCATATTGATGCACAGGCCTTTGGGATTTAATATAAGTTTATATGAAACAAATTCTGAGTGTCACTGATTTATTTTGTGTCTATGCACTGCCCATCAGAACATTTCTGTCTATTTTTGGTCTCTATGACATCCCGAGCACCTCGAATAATCCCTGGCTTCCCAAACATATTTTGAATCAAAAAGTAAATGTGTGACTATTAACAGATCGTCCAGTGCCAAATACCGGTACTGCTACAACCTAAATTGTGTCCTACTTCCCGAAATTCATATTTGGAAATCCTCACCCCAGTACCTCTGAATGTGACTGTACTTGATCATAGGGACTTTAAAGAGGTAATTAAGTTAAAATGAGGTTATTAGGGTGTCCCCTATCAAATATTATAGGTACCCTCATAAGAAGAGGAAATTTGGATCCTGACACCTACAGAGGGGAAAAAAAACAGGTTAAGAAGACAAGGAGATGTTGGCCATCTTCAAGTCAGGGAGAGGCCTCAGAAGAAACCAACCCTGTTGACACCTTGATTTCAGACTTCTGACCTCCAGAACCGTGAGAAAATAAATTTCTGCGTTTGTTTTCTCAAGTCTGCTTGAGATTCTTTATCCCTCTCCCTCTGCCCCTTCCTTCACTCGTACACTCTCTCCAAAAAAACAAATCATTGGTTTTATCCCTCTTGTGGAATTAAAATGACATTTGTGAAACTGAGTCAAACCGTATCATCCTGATAGACTCCACAGCGATCATACTGATAGAGTTCACCTTGTTAACGGCGGTTGCCTGACCCAAGACCATGGTTATTAGACCCAAAATAGAGGCAAAGGCTAGCATATGGAGAATAAGATGCCAAACCAGGATTGTGAGGGCAATCAGGCTATTTAGAAGAAATCAATGGGCTATGTGTAACCAAGTTTAATTTTCAAAAGAAATCCAATCTTTCCAATTATACATATGTCAAAAATGCACTGTTAAAAAAAGAAAAAGAAGGCAGCTAGCACAATTGAGCTATCATAGAGAAATAGCTTGGCAGCTCTCCACGCATTTTTTTTTTCTTCTTGCCAAAATTCCTTCAGTGATTTTTATATTCAGTAAGTGTGCAGAGCTTAAAATATTAATGGCTACATAAACCTTCAATATATCCTTTGTTTTGAAAGAGGCAAAACTTGTTTAGTATTACAATCTTAGGTAAGGAAACTTCCCCAAGCTAAATAATCACAAATCCAAGTTACAGAGTAATATGTTTCTAAAGTTCTAAAACTTTAAAGATAAATGAGAGTCATATCCTAGAGCCACAAAATTCACATTGAATGGCACTGTTTACTGGAGAAGTGTGGGGAACAACTGAACTCAAAGGATATTATTTAATTGTCAGAGACCTAATATCTGCAATTAATGCTGTTAAAGGATCTTGAGTCTAGTGTTAGAATCATCTAGATTAGACTGTATTCCACTGATA
This sequence comes from Lutra lutra, assembly GCF_902655055.1. Classification (NCBI taxonomy): domain Eukaryota; kingdom Metazoa; phylum Chordata; class Mammalia; order Carnivora; family Mustelidae; genus Lutra; species Lutra lutra. The sequence goes on from NC_062289.1 coordinate 15,892,577, forward strand.
GAACTAGACAGAAAATCTATAGAGTGATGCGCTTGCTTTGGAAAATTGTTGGTTTGTCACATTTGAAAAGAGCCACTAATCTAAAAAACAAAACACTAATCTAAAAAACAAAACAAAACAAAACAACAGGTTGTCTTTTGTTCAATACCAAAGGGGCTGGGAGTCAACCAAAGGAGAATAAGGCAAAGAATGAAAACAGTGTACTTCCACATACACACAGTTTAAGAAAAAGTGTTCTCTATTAACTAGAGCCCAAATGTCCAACACTTACTAAAATATCTTACATAATGTTAAAAATATAAAATAGTTCAATGAAATTCTTCTGTATAAGAACTTCATACACAGTTGACTATCACTGAAATGTTCAGAAATAATTTCTTAGGTTTTCCATGGTTCATCCACTAATAATCATAATCAACATGCAAATAATCCTATCACCATGCAAACTGGTGGCACCTGTAATGACAAAAACTCAAGGCATCAACGCAGTGAATGCCATACATACAGAACATGAAATAAATATGTGAAACTAATAGGTGTATAACGATGAAAAACCTGGTTAAAAATAAAAAGATTATTCAAGATCGCCTTTGAGTTTGCAAGCTGGGGTGCAACCCTGAAGTCTAATTCAGATAGCTATATATGCTGTAACATACTCTAGGCATGTTGTTGTGTTTTGAACCTCAGGAAATTTGAAGCATAAATTGCCATGATAATGGCCTGCTGTGCACTGACCTGGAAAACTTTTTGGTTGTCCTAATGTCTCCAAAATAAGTTGTAACAACTGATTGACGTATCAGGATATTCTTAACCCTGTCAAATTCTGGCAGCCAAATGAATCACCTGCTTTTTATTATCTGCACACTAATAATTCTCTCAATTTGGATTATATATAGAGTTAAATCATCCCTCTGTTGGCTCCCAAATGTACATTCCAGCCTTCACCTGTAGTTAGACACATAATTAACCAGCTTATAGACCTTTATGCCTCTAAGGGAGGACCCAGAGGTACATCAAACTAATCATGTCCAAAACTGAATTATTCATCTTTTCTCAAATTGACTCTTACCCTTGTAGGGTGATGGCACCTCCAACCATCCAGCAGACCAAGATAGAAACCTGTTTTAATGCCTGACTCTTCCCTCTCCTCATTCTTCATATCTAAGAAATCATCATATTGCAAAATTCATTAATTTAATATTTATATGAAGTTTCCTCTTATCTCCAATCCTATTATCAATGCCCTAGTTCTCTTTACCAACATAGTATCCAACAATTACACCTTAAATTATACCTTTATAGAATAAATTCAAACATCTTCAGACCTTAACAGGTCTTCCATGATCCGATTTCTGTCAATCTACTTCCACTCTTTCCTTACCATACCTCTCATTTTATATTCCAATAATCCTTATATGATTCATGTCCCTCATATTCCATACCGTCTCTTAACTCTATACCATTGATGAATTTGTTTCTGAAATCCCTTTTTGTCTTTTTTTCACATGATTAATTTCTGCTTCAAGGTCAAGATTTGTTCAAGGTATTGTTTCCGTTATAGATACATAGACTCTCTTATATGTCTCCATACACACTACTCTTCTATTATCCAATATAAACCTCTTTCTGTACATTTCCACATTATCTTATTGTACCTATTTGTTTTCTTCTTCACTTGTAAAAGACAACTCAAAAGAAGGGACTATAACTTATTTACTTAGGACTCTCGTCAAGTCAGGTGCCTGGGTGGTACTCAGCTAAACGTTCTACTCTTGATTTCAGCTCACATTGTGATATCCAGGATGTAGATCAAGTCCCACTTTGGGCTCCATGTTCAGCAGGGAATCTGTTTGGATTCTCTCTCCCTCTCCTACTGCCCCTCCCCAATCCATGCTCATGTTTTCTCTCTCTCTCTCTCTCTCTCTCTCTCTCTCTCAAATAAATAAATAAATAAATCTTAAAAAAAAAAAAAACTTTCCTAAAGCTTTTAGCACAATGCCTAGCCTATCAGAGATAGTAGATAGTGAATAAGTGAATGAATGAATGAACGAGTAAATGAATGAACGAGTAAAGCTTAAGGAGAAATAAATAATTGTCATGGGTGAGCTTGTATTTCCTCCCCTTGATTCCCTATAAAAGACTTAATTTTTTCTCTAAGTTTTATGGATCTTTGTCTAAACTCACCATTTGGAACTGCCTAGACATACCTAAAAATACCAGGACATACTGTATTATGTCTTAACTTTCAGCCGGATGAAAATTATTAGTATAATTGGCAACTTAAATACTTTCTAGTAAATTGGACTGAATAATCAGTCTTATTAATTTCAGAGTCTCATTTTCTTTCTTAAAACACAGAATCTCTATTTTTAGAAAAATAAAACCCTCTTTAACTGTATCTGGTTCTTTTTTTTTTTTTAAAGATTTTTTAATTATTTATTTGACAGAAAGAGAGAGAGAGATCACAAGTAGGCAGAGCAGCAGGCAGAGAGAGAGGGGGAAGCAGGCTCCCTAACCCTGAGATTATGACCTGAGCCAAAGGCAGAGGCTTAACCCACTGAGCCACCCAGGTACCCCACTGTATATGGTTCTTAATTTTAATTTTTGTTTTAGTTCTTCTCTTTAAAGATGGAAAATATTAACTGAAAAAAATTAAATATTTTATTTGAAATTCACCAAAATAAATAAGCATAAAACACATATAAATAATTTTTCAAGTTACTTTTTGTATGTGTGTAGTTTTTCTGCTTTTGATGGTATGGTCTGTGTTTAACTAAATTTTTGGGAGAGTGTGAAGCTGGAAGATCTCTTCAGATGTACAATTATTATTACTTTTTCAGTAATCAGGTCAGTTACAGGACTCTACATATGTTAAGACAGAAAAGCAGCTGGGCACCAGAGGAAAAATCTATTAAAACATTAAGGTAGTTATCCTGGGCATGGGTGAAAGGCAAATCTATCTCCATATCTGAAATGTTTCAAGTAGGTTTATAAAATATTCCCCCAGAATCCAATGTGCCCCTATAGGTTGGGCTGTAATTAATCTTTCTAGATAATTACTGGCCATATTTTCTATCTTTCCAAACAAATAACACACCAACAAAAGACACCCTAATTGAGTCTGCAGAGGAAACACTTTATCTATAAGAGGCTTTTGCACGTATCCCTTTGAGTTACTATTTTTGTATTTTTGAGTAAATACCCAGTAGTGCAATTGCTACGTTGTAGGGCAGTTCTATTTTTTTTTTCTCTTAAAGATTTTATTTATTTATTTGACAGAGATCACAAGCAGGCAGAGCGAGAGGAGAAAGCAGGCTTTCCGAGGAGCAGAGAGCCGGATGCGGGGCTCGATCCCAGGACCCTGGGATCATGACCTGAGCTGAAGGCAGAGGCTTTAACCCACTGACCCACCCAGGCGCCCCAGGGCAGTCCTATTTTTAACGTTCTGAGGAATCTCCACATTGTTTTCCAGAGTGGCTGCATCAGTTTGCATTCCCAGGAACAGCGCGAGAGGGACCTCCTCTCTCCACATCCTTGACAACACCTGTTGTTTCTTGTATTATTGATTTTAGACATTCTGACAGGTGTGAGGTGATATCTCATCGTAGTGTTGACTTGTGTTTCCCTGGTAATCAGTGATGTTGAGCATTTTTTCATGTGTCTGTTGGCCATTTATATGTCTGTCTTCTTTGGAAAAATGCGTATTCATGTCTTCTGTCCATTTTTTTAATTGGATTATTCATTTTTGGGGTGTTTACTTTTAGAAGTTCTTCATTATTTTGGATATTGACCCTCTATCAGATACGTCATTGGCAAATATTCTCACCCATTCCATAGGCTGCCTTTTAGTTTTGTTGATTGTTTCCTTCACTGTACACAAGGTTTTTCCTTTGACCAAGTCCCAATAGTTTATTTTTGCTTTTGTTTCCCTTCCTTCAGGGACACACACACACAGACACACAGAAGAATATTACTCAGCCATAAAAAGAATGAAATTTTGCCATTTGCAATGAAATGGTTAGAGCTAGAGAGTATAAGTATGAAATGGTTAGAGCTAGAGAGTATAAGGAATTCAGAGAAAGACAAGTATCCTACGATTTTACTCATATATGGAATTTAAGAAATAAATAAGCAAAAGGGAGGGGAGTGAGAGAGAGGAAAACCAAGAAAGAGACTCTTCACTATAGAGAACAAACTGATGGTTACCAGAGGGGGGAGGGATGGGGCACGGGTTAAACTGGCGACAGGGATTAAGGAGGGCACTTGCCGTGATGAGCACGGGGTGACGTACGGAAGTGTTGAATCACCATATTGTACACCTGAAACTGATGTAACATTGAACGTTAGCTAATTGGAATTTAAATGAAAACTTACAAGAGGGTTTTTGCAATGTACATTTTAAACCAAACACTATTATCCTAACAACTTAATGGATGTTTGGGAAGAATTATAAAAGGAACTAGCCTAAAATAACTGTCACAAAAATATATTGCTTCCTGAAGTGAAACAAGATACAAAAGACCTCACTAAAAATCCTTGATTTTTAAAAATCCCATTTTTTACTAGGATTTGTTCATGATACCTCACCTACTCTAAGACAGACTATTTGCAGCTTTAGGTCCTACATTTTCTGTTGCCACACCTCAGCTTACTCCTCTAAGTGGAATCCAAGAGTACAACGGGTCTTTAGGGATCTTCAGAGTAGTCTACTCTGTAGACATGCGGACATTTGTTTTGATAGTAAGAACCCAAGCTCCCTAAAAAAGGGAAACAGCAGGAGTGCCTGGGTGGCTCAGTCAGTTAAGTGTCTGCCTTTGGTTCAGGGTCATGATGTCAGGGTCCTGGGATGGAGTCCTGCTCGGTGGGGAGTCTGCATCCCCCTCTTCTTCTGCCCCTTCCCACCCCCTCCACACTCATGCACTCTCTCTCTAATAAATACATAAAATCTTAAAAAAGAAGAAGAAGAAGAAGAAGAAGAAGAAGAAGAAGAAGAAGAAGAAGAAGAAGAAGAAGAAGAAAGAGAAACAGCAGATAGGAATAGCCACTTGGACACTAATTTGCTGAGATTTGACTTTCCCCGAGTTTCTTCCACTCAAGTTATCACTGCTGTTGAAAGCTGGACCAACCACGTTAAGCCCGTGATCTTAGAATCGCAGACCAAAGAGAGGCAAAACTCCTTTTGTGTGGCTTTCTGACAGGCTGTGAAACAGTGGCAGAGGGCGGAGCAGAGGCGGCAGCCAGGACATCTATACTGGGCACCATCCACAGCGCCTCACGTGCAGCCACCCCTTCCAGTGAGGTTCTGCGGGCCACCACCCCACTGCCTCTGGAAACCTACCCTGTGTCACCTTGTCCCTGTGTCACCTTGTCCCTGTGCCCACCACGGGACCTGGAGATGGCAGCGGACACAGGACAGGTTACTGTCTGTGCTGGCTGGTGGTCTCTGATGTGCTGGGGCATCCAACACCATCTCAGGGATCCAAAGTGGGGCACAGAGAGACCCAGACAGTTAGTGGCAGACACTGAAGGTGCACAGTCCCCGGCAGGTACTGTCAGGGCTGCGCAGGGTCCAAAGACTCAAGTTAGGTTATATAGAAGGCAGAAGTGTGGAATAAGAAACCCAGATAGGGAGAGAGTGATGAAAAGGGGGGATACGGAGAAGAAGCTATGTGGGCTTCAGAACAGACTGACCAGGTAATGGTCCCGACAATAGCAGTTCATTCCTCGATACAGCCTCGCAGTTAAACCCCCTCATTTGAGGTGAGCTGGGCAAAATGCTTTCCTCCTTGTCACCAAACACCAGCCTGCAAAAAATGTGGGCGGGAATAAGCAGCCAACGTTCCGTCTCCAGTTGCTCACACACAGGATCTCAGCAAACGGTCATGCTGACGTCTTACACCTCACTACAGACTTTGCTGCTCTTTTCCCCCTATCCAGGCAAAAATCTAACATGAGGGGTACGCAAGCAATACTACCTCCTGAATCCAGTAAGAAATACATAGTCAGACACATACTGAGCTTAAAGGAGAGAGGACACTTGATATATTCTTTAAGTTACTTATGAATTTTTTTTAAAGATTTTATTTATTTATTTGAGAGAGAGTGTGAGAGAGAATATGAAGGGGGGAGAAGGTCAGAGAGAGGCAGACTCCCCATGGAGTTGGGAGTCTGATGCAGGACATGATCCCGAGACTCAGGGATCATGACCTGAGCTGAAGGCAGTCGCTTAACCAACTGAGCCACCCAGGCGCCCCGTTACTTATGAAATTTTAACGATGTGAAGACCTCCTAGCCAAAAGCAAAGAAACTTGAAATAAACATAATTTATAAACGAAATTTCAAGATGTGTTTGTTAGGTGTTGCAGGACCTCCCAGGGAATCTCAGAGAGTCTAAACCTCTCACGTACTTGAAATGACAAAACTCACCACTTGACTTCACAAAACAGTCCATGGGCATTTGAGGATATTTTCTTATAACATCACTGTGAGTAACATTGCTGCTTCTCTTCTTTGTAACATGAGATAAACTTAGTTGTTTTACAGTATCTTATTTTGCAAGTCACTGGAAAAGCCAAGATTCTGGTAGGTACTATTGTACAAAACTCACCTCTGTTTTACCAGATGTAATTTAAAGCAGAAAAATAGCAAAAACACCATCACAGTCATGCTATTCCAAGAAAATTCAAATGTACAAAACCAGAAATGGAGGAATGCCAAGTTTTATTACAAATTTGTTTGTTATAGTTTTTTTTTTTTTTTAAGTAGAAGCTCACCTATAATATCTGAACAGATTATTTATTAACAGAAAAGTTGGGGCAGGGAAAGGTAGAAGCTTCTTTCAATTTAAAAGCATTAAAAATTCAGAATCAATTCAAATTTAATCAGAAAATGCAATTTATATGAAATCTTCTGAGACTGTATACACTACACATAGAAAACCATAACTCTAAATAAATATTAGGTTTTTAGAATATTCATTGGTGAAAGCTTAATGAAGCAAGGCATTTTCTATCTCCCCAGGAAGGCAAGAAAAGCTTTAAGTAGCCTCCTATTCTCCTCCCACACCCCAATTTAAGGAAAACCCACTGAAAAGCAAGAATGAGATTTTCCCAAATGACCCGCTGGTACAAAGACCACATCAGGTTTCTTGTAAAGGAAGATTCATCCACGGATTTTGATTACTACCATGCAGCAAACCTCCAGGTGTCCATTTACATGTAAGCAAATGAGCCCACTTGGGTGTATGACTGTAACCTACATGTTATTAAGCACGAAACCATTAAACAATACCACTCTCAACTACAGCTGTGCCGAAAACAGAAGTTTAATGATACCTAAGTATCATGGTCTGTTTGCACATAAGGAGACATTGTTTCCGTGCCCACACAAAGAAGAAATCAAATTTTGTAACTAAAAGTGTCTTTAGGGGCACCTGGGTGGCTCAGTTGGTTGGGCTACTGACTCTTGATTTCCCCTCAGGTCCTGATCTCAGGATTGTAAGACTGAGCCCTGAGTCAGGTTCCACACTCAGCAGAGTCTGCTTGAGAGTCTCTCTCTCCCTTTCCCTCCATCCTTCTTCCCACTCTCCCTTTCTTGAAAAAAAAAAAAAAAAAAAAGTGTCTTTAAAAAGGAAAGCACTATCAGTGTGCAGAAATGGTGCAGTCTGCAGAATATACAATCCCCAGCTAGAGTAGAGAGCCACAAAAATCTTAAGTTGGAAAAATGTAAAATAAATATAATTAATGCTTATATAGCATTTACTCTGTGCAAGACGTTATACATGTTAACTCACTTATTTCTCATGGTAACCTTTGAAATTTTTATTGCAACCTTACAGAGAGGAAACTGACACATACACTTAAAAATGTTTACACATGGGGCGCCTGGGTGGCTCTGTGGGTTAAGCCGCTGCCTTCGGCTCAGGTCATCATCTCAGAATCCTGGGATCGAGCCCCGCATCGGGCTCTCTGCTCAGCGGGGAGCCTGCTTCCTCCTCTCTCTCTGCCTGCCTCTCTGCCTGCTTGTGATCTCTCTGTCAAATAAATAAATAAAATCTTTTAAAAAAAATGTTTACACATACACACAAATATAAAGTTATTAAAATTGACCTAAATAGCCTTGTTATTTTATTTATTTATTTTTGTCAGAATAGCCATGTTATTTTAAAATTCTTAGAATTACCGAGAATTTGCTGATCTGATAGGAATTATATGTTTATGTTCTTACGTTCAAATGTTTTGATCAGTAGAGATAGGTGAATAAAACAGATTCCAAAAAGAACCACAATGATTCAGAAAAAAAAAAAAAGAACAAGTTCTGATCTCCCTGGATGGCTCTGAGGGTTTTGCACCTGCGGCCACCTTCTCTCCTTTAAACCCATTATTCTCTGATAGTCCGGTGACTCTCCCCGGTCCTCCTTCTGCCCCTCTGATGACTCTTTAGTCTCCATGGCAGCCGCAAGAGTGCACCCACAGCCCTCCAACTATAGGGAGCTTAACCCACCTCGGGCCCCAGCAATCACCCTCCAAAATCTATTGCCACATTTGCTCCGAGGTCATGCTTTCCACAGGCTGCTTCCTGCCAGTAACTGAGCGCAGTGGGGACACTAAATCAGGCCCATCACTGGGAGTCACAGGACGCTTCTGAAGGGCAGCTCTAATGCAAGCGTTACCCGGGAGGTGTTGCCAACCTTCCTCAGACTTCAGGGCAGATCTATGATGCTTTCCCCCCGCCCTTCTTCCCTCTCTCTCTCTCCTCACTCAAGGTCAGGCTTGCCCTGTGATGGGACAGCTTCTTCTGGCTCTCTCCCCATTTTTTTTTTCCTCTCAGTCATTTGCTCAGTAAAATCCACACTTTTAGTCCTACCTTGGTACCCTCTTCCCAGAAGACCCAGACTAACACAGTCTCTTTTGTCTACATTTCTTACATTTGCCTCCTAAGTACATGGGTCCCCTGTGATTCTGTTCATGGTTCTCTTTTTTCCCCTTTCCTGGTAGAAGCCAACAGGTTCCAGTATAGCCTGTATCTATGGAAGCCAAAATATGTGTCTCTACACTAAATTATTCTTCTGGGCTCCATACTCATCTTCACTAAGTGGGTATCTCCATTTAGATGTCTCAAAAGCACTTCATATTCAAAATTTTAACAACTAAATGTAAATTTTGTCTCATAAGAGGATTTCTTCTTCATTATTCCTTAAACAATCCTAATTCAGTGCAGAAAACAGACATATTCTCAGTGTATCAGCTAGCGGGGGACTTAATACAGGCAAAAGGGGCTCACAAATATTTTGGAATGGTTATGGACCATTCTACTGCTTTCCAAGTTCACACCACTTGAGCTGCAAGGCATCTGTTAGGAGACAGTTGCTGCTCCTGTTCTCCCTGATTCACAAATCGGGTGGCCTGCCACCTGAAGGTGGGGCCACCTGATGCCAAAATTCACCTCCACCAGATCCTTCTAAGGCTTCGGGAGGTGACTTCTGTCTCACTTATGCTTTCCAAAACTCTTACGAATATATCTGATCGGGAAAAACTAATTCACATACAGAATGCAGACGACAAAGGGACTGACAGTCCAGATCTTAGCTTTCTGAACTCCAAACTGAAGGAGGCTCAAGTGGAAATTGAAACAGCCAATCCATCTACGCCCACCTAATCACTCGAGCCAAAAAGTGAAGGCATTAAGGATTTCTTGCTTTTCCTCATTCCATTCATGACCGATCAGCAGTCTTATCTGCAGCGAAACTGCTCCTGGCTTGCCTTGGCTCTTCACAGACTCCTACTTGGGCTTCTGTAAGAACATCTTAGTAGTTACCCAATATTATCTTGACTCCCTGCCTTTATATTCATAATTCCACTCTATGCTGTCCTAAATTTTATTATGGTATTCCTTCAGTCTTGAAGCTCTTTATCCTGAAGGCGATGGGGAGTCATTCAAGGTTCTTAAGGATCGTAGTAGAGGCCAAGGAAGTAAAGTCCTAATCCCCCAGGCGTGACAGGCAAAGCAGCAGATGACACCCTGCTAACATCCCCAGACTCATTGCTGTGCCCCATGTTGGTGTGCTCTAGCCGTGCCAAAGTACTTGCCATTCCCCGAATCTGCAATATTACTTCTCACAAGTGTGTGCTGAAGTTATTCCCTCTACCTAGAATTCTTGCCCTCTCCACCTCTCACCCAGCTAAATCCTATCTTCCCCCAATTCTCATCTCAATAAAACACCTCCAATGAGCAAGACCAACACACGCACAGATTATTTCTATTAATTAATATCAGTAGAGCACTGTCACAATATGAAGGAATTATTAGCTTACAATTACGTCTACCCATTTAGATGATATCTACACCGAAGTTCCTAGATGGCAGATCGCACGCCTTATTTGCCTCTATATTTGGAAAACAGTAGGTGCTCAGTAAAATATTGGTTGCAGGAAGGAAGGCAGATTAAGCAAACTGGAAAGAGGTTTAAGAGAAAAGCAGGAAAACCATACAGAGGCTATTGTTATAAGCCAAATGAGAGTGATTTTTTAAAAGAAAAATTTCTTATACTTTGAGACAAATTTATGTTTTATAATATCAGTTTTATAAAGAATAACATTTTAATAATATTTTGTTAGGAGTAAAAGTATTTTAATGAAAGTTATTATATTATCTTAGTGTTATCTAATTTTGAAAGGTTTGAACACAACAGTATATTTAAGTTGACACAATAGAGAACTATACTTGTTGTCTATTAAAAATAATAATAAACAGGGGCACCTGGGTGGTACAGTCACTTAAGCATCTGACTCTTGGTTTCAGCTCAGGTTGTGATCCTAGGGTCAGGAGATTGAGCCTGTAAGAGGCTCTGTGCTCAGCAAGGAGTCTGCTTATAACTCTCTCCCTCTGCCCTGCCCACCACTCTCTCTGTCTCTCTAAAATAAATAAATAAATCTTTAAATAATAATAATAATAATAAATAATGAACAACCAAAAAATGTATTTCAGTCCATATAATATTTATAGAACTCTTAAAATATATGATAAATATCATAATCTAAAAAGGAAGATTATAATAAAAATAACAATAAATAATGAACATAGATTTCAAACAAAAAGTGTATTTCAATCCATATAATATTTAGAACTCTTAAAATATATGATAAATATCATAATCTAAAAAGGAAGATTATTTTTTATTATATAACAGGCAATAAAATATTAAGTATTCAGCTAATGTTATACATTCTATTGCCTAAAATAAGAACGTCTATCTATCTATAGCATATACATTCTAAATTGATTTTACTAGGACATTCTATGTAGAAACAACAGTTACATAACCTGGGAGAAGGATACACATCAGCCTGTAGACATAAGAGATATGTTGTTATAAATAAGGATTCTATTTCATAGTACATATGGTAACAAACACTTTTAAATATGAATTTTGTAGTCAGAATAATTTGTTCTATGTGAATGTTTCCCAAACTGTATATTCCAATACATGCTACTTTTACTTTTTTTTCCCAGTTTTTATTTAAATTCCAGTTAGTTAACAGACAGTGTCGTATTGGATTTAGGTGTCTAGTATGGTGGTTTAACACTTCCTTACATCACCCTGTGCTCAGAATTCACGTTACATTTAGCTCCGTCGGAATGTGATGTATGTAATCTAAACTCAAAGCGCCCTGCAAAATCCTATAAAACAACAATAGGGTTTATGGGAAAAAATACGGATAGATACACAACATGCATAGACTAGGGTTTATGGGAAAAAATACGGATAGATACACAACACGCATAGACTTCATCAGGGCTACACCAAATAAAAGAGAGAAAGGAACTTCATGAAAAGAGCAGAGCAGTTTTACACACGTTAAACATACAGAAGCCTGCAAGAAATATGAAGTTTTACCTGGAAAAAGACCTTCAGTTCCCTTGAGGAAGTGAGATTCAAAAGGGTTACAGCTGTGAGTTAGCTCGCAATGGTAGAGGGATTATTGGAAATCTCTCAAAAAAACTGTGATAGGGGCGCCTGGGTGGCTCAGTGGGTTAAGCCGCTGCCTTCGGCTCAGGTCATGATCTCAGAGTCCTGGGATCGAGCCCCGCATTGGGCTCTCCACTCAGCAGGGAGCCTGCTTCCTCCTCTCTGCCTGCCTCTCTGCCTGCTTGTGATCTCTCTGTCAAATAAATAAAATCTTAAAAAAAAAAAAAACTGTGATAGCTGCAAGGAGCATTGGGCTTCTTCACATATGCAGTGAGCTGAGGGAGTGGTAAATACTTGAGTGTGTTTGTTGTTCGTGCCCCGTGTGTCTTGGTTCACGTAGGTGCCGTCTGCCACAGTCACCTATTGTTTCCACTGTATAAACTGTGCAAAAACAAACTCAAAAATTTGTGTTGTGCTCAAAATGTTCCCTGATACATCAGCTGGGTTTGGGGCAAAAACGCCTTTTTGAAATGAGCACAACAGCTGAACTGAGTATAATGGGTACATGAAAAATAAAAGTGAGAGAAGGTAGCGTCTACGTTCAAATAAGTTGAGAAGATAAGCGGATTAAGCCGTAGTGAATTTTTTGCTAGAAAGAAATTTCATAAACTTTATAAGCTAATGTAAATTCTGAAACTTTAAGAAGGCAGTGAGTTGGCAATATTTTCCAAAATTACTTGACCTTGGAATCTCCCCTGTTATTTTGCAGGGGAAAAAAAAAAAAAACATAAATGTCTCCTAAAAATGGTAGTCCATTCAGCACAGTTTAATAAATACTTCTCTTTGGTAATGTTTCATATTTATTGTTATTAAATATAAAATAAGGATTTCATTCATAAGAGAAATATATTATGATCTAACTCAATTTTGCATGTGTTAAAAGAAGAACTCTGCAATAAATTTTTAAAAACACCATTAATGTGTCTTACATTGCTGGCTGTATTTCTTCTGGCTCATAGAGAACGAAACTATGGCAGGCAATTAAAATGCCTCCTTGGAGGTGACGAAATGTCATTTTTCAGCATGATTAACCATATAATCAAGGTTTTATAAATCTGAACCCAAATAATTAAATTTGAGATATTAACTGCATATGGTTCTTCTGAGATTTTTAGTGTGATCCTGGTCTCTAAAGTTTTTTTTTTTTTTTTTTTTTTTGGTAAAAAGTTAAAAGAGGGGCTTCTGGGTGGCTCAGTTGGTCAAGCATCCAACTCTCAGTTTCAGCTCAGGTAGTGATCTCACAGTCATGAGATCAACCCCCATTTGGTGCTCTGTGCTCTCCATGGGGTCTGCTCCAGATTGTCTCTCCCTCTCCCTCCCCCTCTACCTCTTCCACTGTTCACCCTCTTTCTCTCTTAAATAAATAAATATAATCTTAAAAAGCTAAGGGGTGCCTGGATGGCTCAGTGGGTTAAAGCCTCTGCCTTCAGCTCAGGTCATGATCCCAGGGTTGAGCCCCACATCAGGCTCTCTACTTGACAGTGAGCCTGCTTCCCCCTCTCTCTGCCTGTCTCTCTGCCTACTTCTGGTCTCTGTCAAATAAATAAATAAAATCTTTAAAAAAAAATAAAGCTCCTCGTTTAAAAAAAAAAAGCTAAAAGGAAGTGGGTTTTATTTTTGATCACCAATTTTCAGCTATTATATAATTCTATATAAATCACACAATATATAAAAGTAAGTTTTACAAAGTAAGGAGGATTGTGCATTTACAATATAGGAGAAGCGCATTCCATGCAGCAGGAATAGAGGAAACTCATGGGAAAATTCCTAATGTGGGTGTCAGCTAGCACAGGAGTTTGACTACAGTTGGGTTTCCACGAAGGCAAATAGTGAGAAGGGAGTTTGGTGAAGAGAAAAAGAGGAGTCAGACACCGGCGGAAATGGAAGATATTTTACAAGTGATTACACGTGGTGATTTTTGAGAAAGATGGACAAATCAAAGATACTCTGAATTTTAAGCCACTCAAACGAACAATGATGCTACTAGCAGAAGTAAGTAGCACAAAATGAAGAGCTGACTCAGGAAAAAGATTATACAGAGTTGACTATATGATGCTTAAACATTTCAATAGATTTCTTCCCTGTTGCTTCTATATTAGGTAATTCACTCTTTGCATAAATCCAAAACAAAAGAAAGAAAGGATTTCCATGTAATTTAGGTTTGATCCTTATAAGTAGCTCCAGTAAAAAGTTTTAAAGTCAAGGTAATTAATGCTGGCTGTTGTAATAGAGAACACCAATATTTCACAGCAGCTTAACAACGGTGATATTTACAGCTTGCTCAAATCACAGTTCCCTGTAGCTGGCGGGCTAGACTGGGCGGTGGCGGGGGGGGGGGGGGGGGAGTTGGAGAAGTGAGCTCTGCTCTGCCCAGTTATTCAGAAACAGGCTCCTTCCATGATGTCATTCTGCCATCTACAACTTGAGACCCCACGGACCTTCTGCAGCTCTCTATCAATGAGAGGGAAAAAGTGTGTAGGTTCATAGGGGAGCTAGCGTAATGTGCATCACCTCTACTCATATTGCATTAGCTAGAATTCAGTCACAAGAATCCCTGAATCCTAGGGATGACTGGAAGATACTGATTTAGCTCAGTGCTCAGAATGATACATAGCATTGTCTCTGCCACAAAACAGAAAGAAGATAAAGTCCCTACCTATATAATTGAGAACTTCAAATGAATCTTGGAATAATTCTTTCTTTTTCCCCTATTATTAGTAGCCACGAACCATACAAAGTTAAAGCCGGCAATGGTCATAACAAGAAAAGGACATTATATCAAATTTTATAACCTGAAGCTTAATTAATTTGTAACTTTGCCACTATCTTTCAAACTTAGCTTAAACAAAACATTCAGAAACTCTAATAACTAACATTTACTGGTCTCAGCTAGAACAAGTGAAGTTGCTAAGGTACGTGTGCATTTAATTGACAAAACTTTCAATTATGGAGGTAGCTTCACTGCCCTAAAAAAAAAAGTTCTAATTTCTTCACAACCTCACCAATATTTGTTATCTTTTGGGGATTTTTTTTTGGTCTTTTTTTTTTTTTTAAATGGTAGCCATCCTAACAGGTGTGTGTAATGGGCTATCTCCTTGTGGTTTTGACCTCCATTTTCTGATAAATTGTTGAGCACCTTTTCATATACTTGGTGGCCATTTGTATATCTTCTTTGGATAAATATCTATCCAAGTCATTTGACCCTTTTTATTTTATTATATTTTGTTTTTTAAATTTTTTAAAAATTTATTTGAGTATAGTTGACATATGATGTTATATTTATGTATATATATAACATATGATGTTATATATATATATATACAGCACAGTGATTCTCCATTTGCATACCTCACATTGCACTCACAAGTGTAGCTCCCATCTGTCACCAGAAAAGCTATTACAGTATCTTTGACTGTATTCCCTAGGTTATGCCTTTCATTCCCATGACTTTATTTACTCCGTAATTGAAAGCCTGCTATCTCCTACTCCCCTCCACCCATATTACCCATCTCTCCTTCCCTCTTCCCTCTGGCAACCATCAGTTTATTTTCTGTATTTATAGATGTGATTCTGACTTTGCCCATTTTTTTTTTAATTTTAAAAGATTTTATTTATTTATTTGAGAGACAGAGATCACAAGAAGGCAGAGAAGCAGGCAGAGAGAGAAGAGGAAGCAGGCTCCTTGCTAAGCAGAGAGCCTGATGCGGGGCTCGATCCCAGGACCCTGGGATCACGACCTGAGCTGAAGGCAGAGGCTTTAACCCACTGAGCCTCCCAGGCGCCCCTGACTTTGCCCATTTTTAAATAGAGTTAGTTTCATTTGGCTGGCTAGTAGGTTTTGTTTTTATTTTTTTGCTATTCAGTTGTAAGACATTCTTATATATATATATATATTTTTTTTTTATTAATTTTATTTTATTTATTTTTTTTAAAGACTTTACTTATTTATCTGACAGAGAGAGATCACAAGTAGGCAGAGAGGCAGGCAGAGAGAGAGGAGGAAGCAGGCTCCCTGCTGAGCAGAGAGTCCGATTCGGGGCTCGATCCCAGGACCCTGAGATCATGACCTGAGCCGAAGGCAGTGGCTTAACCCACTGAGCCACCCAGGTGCCCCTAATTTTATTTTTTTAAACATATATTTTTATCCCCAGGGGTACAGGTCTGTGAATCGCCAGGTTTACACATTTCACAGCACTCACCATAGCACATGCCCTCCCCAATGTTCATAACCCCACCCCCCTCTCCCCTCCCCCCATCAACCCTCAGTTTGTTTTGTGAGATTAAGAGTCACTTATGGTTTGTCTCCCTCCCAATCCCATCTTGTTTCATTTACTCTTCTAGAAACATTCTTATATATTTTGAATATTAACCTCTTCAAATAGATGGTTTGCAAACACCTTCTCCCATTCTGCAAGTTGCCTTTTCACTCTGGTTGTTTCCTTTGTTGTTCAGAATCTTTTTAATTTGATGTAATCCCACCCGTCAATTTTTGGTTTGTTATCTTAACTCTTGGCGTTAAATCCAAGAGATCATTGCTAAGGCCACTGCCAAGGAACCATTGCCCAATGGGTATAAAGCTGCAGTTATGTTAAGAATGGATGTCTGGCTGTCTACTGTACAACATGGTGCCTATTGTTAATAATATGGTATCACATACTTTAAAACACATTAAGAGGGTAGATCTTGTGGTAAGTGTTCTTACCACAAAACTAATAAACAAAAAAACAGACAAACACATCTATCATTACACAAGGAAAATGTTGGAGGTGGTGAATAGGTTTAGGACCTTGATTGTGGTGATAGTTATCATGGGTGGAGGCATTTGTCCAAACTCATTAAAATATACATTAAATATGTACAATATTTCATTATATCAGTCACATCTCAAAATTAAAAACTGAGTTTTGCCAAATTATCAAATTTTTCCTTTTGAGTTCAGAGTAAATAGAGTTGATATTAATGCCACATGGTGTTTAAATATCATGAATAAAAAGAAAACTTTCCCAGCCATGATAATAGAAACTCCTCAATGGAGAAATACCAAATATCAGTGCATAAAATATGAGCCCCATCTTGAACCCTTTGAAAAACTGTAGCTCTACCTACAGGAGTTCCCCATTCGGAGCATAGTGTACCTGTATCATCAAATATCCTCCCTGTGTTTCAGGTATTTTAAATTGAAGCATTCGTTCATGGATTCTTAATTCAAAGCAATTGAGAGGAAACAAATTCAATATCCTGACCACAAAGGCAGTGTACCTATTTCAGGAACATCCACGCCCAGGCGGACACACACACACACACACACACACACACACACACACACACACACGTGTCTCTCTTTGAAGCAGGAATAAACCTGGGGTGGCTGGCTTGTGGTGACATCAAAGAATGGCCTTTAGGGAGCAAGTCGTTTCCCTTGAAAACATGACAAGGAAAATCCAGTCTCTGTCCTCCTGCCAGCTTCCCTGCTCCGCAAGCTTCTGCGTCTGATTCGGTGTTGCCCTGCAGTTTGTATCTCTGAACATCACCGGTGCCTCACAGACTTCCAGCGCATCTGGATTGGCCGGGGGGAAGCAGAGGAGGAGCCACTCGGAGCATTTTTTTTCCCCTCACACATCATAAAATCAGCAGCAGCTACTAACACTCAAAGCAACGCTTCAGGTTGGAACTAAGACCTCCGAGAGGCAGCCCACGTGAACACGTGCACACAGATTCAGCTCCTAGTGGCACAGCAGCTACTACGAGCATGATTTTTAAAGGACCCGACTGAATGCCTAAGACTAAAGTTAAGGTGGGCGTGAGGACAAAAAAGCAAAGAGCGGACTCTTTGAACTGAGAATGAGCATTTCGGAAGCCTAAGCTTTGAAAGTGCAGGGGCTCAGAGCTGTCCAGGGAAGGCAGGAAAAGCTCCGTTTCCAGCCTTTGGAGCACGTGACACTGACTTACAACGGGCATGCCAGTTTCAGCCTCAGAACTTTTGGTCGGACAAAGGTGTGGAGAAAATCCCTGAGGCTACCTGACCTGAGAGAGATCGAAGCAGTGTCCGGGGGGATCTGCACCCACTCGGGGCACGATGAACTTCACTGTCCACCACGGCATGCACGCTTCTCTCCACTTCTGGAACCGCAGCACCTACGGACAGCACGCCAACGCCAGTGAGTCCCTTGGCAAAGGCTACTCTGATGGAGGGTGCTATGAGCAACTTTTTGTCTCTCCAGAGGTGTTTGTGACTCTGGGGGTCATAAGCTTGTTGGAGAATATTCTGGTGATCGTGGCAATAGCCAAGAACAAGAATCTGCATTCACCCATGTACTTTTTCATCTGTAGCCTGGCTGTGGCTGATATGTTGGTGAGTGTCTCCAACGGCTCAGAAACCATTGTCATCACCCTGTTAAACAGCACCGATACGGACGCACAGAGTTTCACCGTGAATATTGATAATGTCATTGACTCGGTGATCTGTAGCTCCTTGCTTGCATCGATTTGCAGCCTGCTTTCCATTGCAGTGGACAGGTACTTTACCATCTTTTATGCTCTCCAGTACCATAACATCATGACGGTTAGGCGGGTTGGGATCATCATAAGTTGTATCTGGGCAGCCTGCACGGTCTCGGGCATTCTGTTCATCATCTACTCGGACAGCAGTGCTGTTATCATCTGTCTCATCACAATGTTCTTTACCATGTTGGCTCTCATGGCTTCTCTCTATGTCCACATGTTCCTCATGGCCAGACTGCATATTAAGAGAATCGCGGTCCTCCCGGGCACTGGCGCCATCCGCCAAGGGGCCAACATGAAGGGTGCAATCACCTTGACCATACTGATTGGAGTCTTTGTTGTTTGCTGGGCCCCCTTCTTCCTCCACTTAATATTCTACATCTCTTGTCCTCAGAACCCATACTGTGTGTGTTTCATGTCTCACTTTAACTTGTATCTCATCCTGATCATGTGTAACTCCATCATCGACCCTCTAATTTATGCACTCCGGAGCCAAGAACTGAGGAAAACCTTCAAAGAGATCATCTGCTGCTATCCCCTAGGTGGGCTTTGTGATTTGTCTAGCAGATATTAAATGCGGACAGAGGAGGTACTAAAAACATGCATCAGAGACTTCTTCACTCTCCCACAACCTGAACAATGTGTTTCAACAACAGCTGCTTCTTCTGTGTAAGGCATGAGTTGAGAAAATCTATTGCCTAAATTTAACTTTATGATATTTTGATATGAAAAAAAAAATGCCTAGTCTCTGTTCATTTCTAATGTCATGCTACTTTTTGGCTTACAGTGTTAATGCATTTAGAGGTTGTAGGCACTATTAGTTTATAGACAAGAAAAAAGCTCTTATTAAAAGCATAACAATGTTTCTTGTAATTCACAAGGATTTGACACTTTATTTTAGGAACATAGAAATCAGAGAATCATTAAATATCTTCTAATAAGTGGCTTATGATATTGCACTATAGAACACTAAAATGTAGAAATTTGATTGTAGCTCTTGGGGGGAATATAGATGAATAGATGCTCGGTCATTAAAACAATCAACTGAAATTTTAAGTAATAAAATGTGCTCGTTCTCCCTGTGCAGATATAGAAATGATGCTCCTGTTGAGAGAAAAACAGCTTTTAAAAAAACGAAACAAAAAACTCCAAGATTCTGAGCCATAAAATGATGTCTGTTTCTCAAAGACAAAGAGATTAATTTGCTGAAGCAAACAGTCTGATACTCTACAAAGGCAATTCAGTTTGGGGTAGAGGGAGACAGCTGTTATAGGGATGAAAGTATTCTGAACAATTTAAGTTAACATGTCGAGCTGAACTTCCTGATACTAAACTATTTCCAACCATCATTAACAAAATCAGAGAATAAGGTCTTTCCATCCTTTTGCCAGGGACCCAGCCTCTGCTAAAATGTCCAGAAAAGAGGGTGCTGCCTTGAGAGACGGGCTTCTGATCTCTGAGGAACTACACACACAGCTGAGTTCTTTCCCTCTTCACATAGCAGTGACTGGCTGCTGACCTATTGCTTATTTGCTGCACTGGAGTCTAAGTATTCATTGTCAAGGGTTCTAACTTCACAAACGAAATCTACGGCACACATATATCCATGCCGTATTTGTGAATATCTAAAATAAGGGAGCTTCTCATGCTGATACTTGATGAGCTGGAAGGAAGGCGCTCCCTGAAAGCCCTGAGGACATCATAATGTAAGTCAGCCTTCCACAACCATATTTTGGAAAGTAAATACTTGTTTTCTTCTAAAATCATCCCACAGATTTGGCCACCGAGCAATGAAATCTATACTTTCCAATTTACAGGTACTTGAAAATTAAGAGAAAGAAAACATATTAGGCTGAGGGTTACCAGTAAACTATCCTTTGCTTTCATTTATAGAGTCTTCAAGAGCTTATGGGCAGAGATCACACGCAAAAATATTTCTTAAATCAAATATAAATGTTTTACATATTTCAAGTCCTGAGAAACTTCCAGCATTCATGTGGAAAGTTCACTTAAAAGCAGAATGGTGAAGTTCAAGTTTACAAATGAAAGATGGTACTTGATTCACTAGGATTCCTGTCTTCTGATGCAAGAATCAGCATGAGGGTGTCAGCACAGACTGCTCTAATAGTCAGAACCCAAAGCTGTAGCAGGACACAGATAGTGTTTTTGGCTCTGCTACTATTCCCGTCCATTCTCTCATGTAGTGAGTTCGAGAGGTGCCAGGGACTGGAGAGAGGGAAGAGAGCGTGTTTTTTTTTTTTTTTTAAAGATTTATTTATTTATTTATTTGACAGAGAGAGAGAGATCACAAGTAGACGGAGAGGCAGGCAGAGAGAGAGAGGGAAGCAGGCTCCCCGCTGAGCAGAGAGCCCGATGCGGGACTCGATCCCAGGACCCTGAGATCATGACCTGAGCCGAAGGCAGCGGCTTAACCCACTGAGCCACCCAGGCGCCCGGAAGAGAGCGTTTTAAGCATGCCCCACCTAGTGTGGTGGCTGTCTATTCTCTGCCTCCTTCAATGTCATCTCAATGCTGCTTTGTTGAGAACCAGCCCACTTCTCCCACGGAAAGAAAAGAAATCTGGCTCTTTCCTCTTCACTTCTACATTTCCTCTTGGGGCTGTTTACAAAGTTGGGGTGAGTGTCTGTCGTGAACCTGCCTGCCCCACCAGTCTCCTCTGTATGCCCAGAGCACAACAGTGGGCTTCAGCTTCTTTAAGGGCTAAGAGTGGGTCTTATTCATTGTTTCTGTTCTCTAAACATCCCTCAGTTATGTCACTCCCTCGTTCTCCAGTAAAACCAAGATTCCCCAGAGGGACATATCATTGCAACCCAAAGTGCATAGTTCACATTAGAGTTCACTCATGGAGGTGTATAATTTATGTGATCCGACAATTGTACAATGATATGTATCCACCGCTACACCATAGAAATCTTCTGTGCCCCACCTGTTCATCCCTCCTTCACCCCAACCCTTGGCAACCACTGATCCTTTTACTGTGTCCATAGTTTTGTCTTTTCCAGACTGTCATACCCTTGGAATCATACAGTATATAACTTTCTCAGACTGGCTTTTCTCACTTGGTAATATGCATTTAAGATTCCTCCATGTCAAGGGGAGGTGAACCATGAGAGACTATGGACTCTGAAAAACGATCTGGGAATTTTGAAGGGGTGGGGGGTGGGAGGTTGGGGCACCAGGTGGTGGGTATTGTGGAGGGCACAGATTGCATGGAGCACTGGGTGTGGTGCAAAAATAATGAATACTGTTATGCTGAAAAAATAAAAAAAATTTAAAAAAAAAAAAAAAAAAAAAAAAAAAAAAAAAAAAAGATTCCTCCATGTCTTCTCATGGTTTGGTAGCTCCTTTCTTTCTGTGCTGAATAATATTCAATTGTATGGATGTAACACAGCTTATCCATTTATCTACTAAAGAACATCTTGGTTGTTTCCAGATTTGGGCAATTATGAATAAAGCTGCTATAAACGTTTTTGAGTGGACAGAAGTTTTTAATACCATACCAAGAAGTGGGAATTTAGGGTTGCCTGGGTGGCTCAGTCTAAGTGTCTGCCTTCGGCTCAGGTCATGATCCCAGGGTCCTGGGATTGAGTCCTGCATCGGGCTCCCTGCTCAGCGGGCAGCCTGCTTCTCCCTCTCTCATTTCCCCTGCTTGTGTTCCTTCTCTCACTGTGTCTCTGTCAAATAAATAAATAAAATCTTTTAAAAAAAAATGGGAATTTACTTTGAAAAACTTCAGCATAAATACTGTGATGCATATGTCCATCCTTTAATATTTTGTTAAGGGTGATCAGTTAGTATTTGAATAATGCTAGTACAGAACATACATCTGGAGTGTAATTCAAATACTGGTAAGGAATACACACTCCAGATGTGAAAGCACCATCAGATATCTTTATTGAAATTTTCACCAGAAAGTTCAATTAATTAGTATCAGATATTTAAGAAATTATTTTTCATTGACAAAACGAGCGATATTCAAGACTTGCAGTTGACTTAACAAGTTGTATAGTGATTACCATAACTTGCATGAACAGGTATAAAGTTTCTGCCACTCAGCAGCTAGCCTAACACTCAAACAGTGTGTCCAAAGCTCTTAATAGTTCCATGCCACCACGTGCTTCAAAAGTCTCTGTTGCCCACACTAAATGTTTTGAAATTACTAAAAAACATCCATGAAGAATTATTTAATAACATGTGAGTAATTATGACCTCTGTTTTATGCCCCAGGAGCACACAGAATATTCAGTAGGACACAGACTAACTAAAGAAAGTACCACTCAGAACAGATCTTAGAGGTTATCATCTCATCCAATCCTCTAAGCAGACTAAGAGAAATTTTTTAATGTCACATTCATAATCAATGGCAGCACCAAAGCCTGAGACCTAGTTTCTGACTTCCCATCCAGATTTCCTGAACCAAATTTCAAGAACCTTCTTCAATAGACAAGTACCACTTCCCAGCCATAAAGAAATTCTAGGATTGAATCCTGGTTACACCACTATTTAGCTGTGAGGTTTCACTGCAGCCGGTTTTCTCATTGTTAAATGTATATATAATGCCTGTCTGATGGGAATCTTAGAAGGATAAAAGGCAATTATAAGGGGCGCCTGGGTGGCTCAGTGGGTTAAAGCCTCTGCCTTCGGCTCAGGTCATGATCTCAGGGTCCTGGGATCAAGCCCTACATCGGGCTCTCTGCTCAGCAGGGAGCCTGCTTCCTCCTCTCTCTCTGCCTGCCTCTCTGCCTACTTGTGATCTCTGTCTGTCAAATAAATAGGTAAAATCTTAAAAAAAAAAAAGGCAATTATAAGGTCAGGGTCATAAAGTTCCACAGAATAGTGCTCAACATAAACAGGCACTCAAAAATGGTAATTTTTCTTTTTAAAATGCAAAATAAATGAAGAAAACCATGCACGAATGAAGATTTACTAGTTTTGCTATTTTGTTCAGACTCAGCATGAGCAATATTTTGTTTTTTTCTTTTCTTAAATCGCATTTTATAACTTCCTTGAGTTTGACGGAATGTTTTGTATAAGTTGATGTATTTAAACATACTGGATACATGCACAAACCTGTTAAAAGGATAATGTGTTGTGCTCGCTTCGGCAGCACATATACTAAAAAAAAAGATAATGTGTTACCACTAATAATGCTAATTGTTTTAAACTTTGCAGTGCCACATTCAATACTGAAAAAGGATAATTAGAAAGATAATGTGCCAAACATGGGATAACCAATTAGCCCATTTCTTCAAAGATTAATTGACCCTCATTAAACCTTATGCCGCAAATTTAAGTGGTAACACAAACACAGAAAGAAACATTACCTAAGGTGATGGCAATGATATTAAATGTACGCCCTTGAAAAATACTACAAATAATGAATTTACACTCACATCTTGATGCTCAGTTACTGGCCCATCACATATTGATCAAAACTAAATGCATGAGAGTAGAAAGAGCATAGGGTTTGGACTAAGGTGAATACCAGATTTACCAGCTCTAGAACTTTGGGCAAGTCACTTAACTTTGCTAAGCATCTACAGTCTGAAGATAATAATATCGATCATCTCATATGGTTTATGATAAATATTAATGTAAAATTAGGTAATTGATTTACAGGATCTAGTATAGATCTTGTCACTAGAGGTATCTATCACTGTAGTGATCGATCAAAGTACACTCATAGATTTATCAGAGCTTAGATTCTAGAAGATGTTAAACTGTGGTACAGATCTTAGATAGCCTCACTTCCCTAGCAGGAGAGGGAGGAATCCCTCAAATGTGTTCTCAGTATTTCACTTATTTCTAACAAGCGAAGCAAGTAAGAGTAAATCTCTATTTTTATTATTTTAAATATAAAGACATTTGGAACATTTCCCCAAAAAATCAGGGGAGGTAGTGGGTGGAGCTGGTAGGAAAACACACACTGTTTTCAAAGGCTTCAGTAAGGTTCTAATTCTTGTGTGGGATAACTGGTTCAATATTATACTGCACAACTTAGGGTTAGAAATATAGGACAAATACTCCTTTGCATGTATTCAATATTACATGAAAATTTAATGGATATAATGCATTTATTTTGTAATGTACTTAGTGAGAGGATACATGCAAAAGTTCTATTTGCAAGGAGCAAATAAAGGATTCCCAGCACAATTTAATGCTTCCACTTTCGGGGGAGGGACAGCTTTGATTTGTGATACTTGTGGTTGAATATGACCCTGGGTTAATGGACTTAATAATCACAGTTTACAATTTTAGTGATGCTTTTGCTGCTGAGAGACATCTGGAAGCGCCACAAATACAGAGAGCCAAGAGGAAAATTTCAGCAATTCAATCGGTGAACTATTTGGTGAGGTTTTATATGGGGCTCAGCTGCAAATGAAACTACTATGGTTTGATTTCTAAACCTAACATTTTAAACAGTGAAAGAAATTTGAGGGTTGATGGGGGGAGGGGGTTGGGAGAGGGGGTGGGGTTATGGATATCGGGGAGGGTATGTGCTATGGTGAGTGTTGTGAAGTGTGTAAACCTGGCAGACCTGTACCCCTGGGGATAAAATATATGTTTATAAAGCTGTAAAAAAAAAAAAAAAAGAAAGAAAGGATGAATCCCCAAGTTTGTAGCAACATGGACGGGACTGGAAGAGATTATGCTGAGTGAAATAAGTCAAGCAGAGAGAGTCAATTATCATATGGTTTCACTTATTTGTGGAGCATAACAAATAGCATGGAGGACAAGGGGAGATGGAGAGGAGAAGGGAGTTGAGGGAAATTGGAAGGGGAGGTGAACCATGAGAGACTATGGACTCTGAAAAATGATCTGAGAATTTTGAAGGGGTGGGGGTTGGGAGGTTGGGGGCACCAGGTGGTGGGTATTGTAGAGGGCACGGATTGCATGGAGCACTGGGTGTGGTGCAAAAATAATGAATACTGTTATGCTGAAAAAAATAAAAAAATTAAAAAAAAAATTCAAACCACCGCTGCTTATAATTAAAAAAACGAAAACACAAGAATAAATTTGGCCATTATTCCATTTGAGGGAAAAAAACCCACTAAAGCTAAAAATTTTATTTGCAACAAGTTTCCCTCCTCAGTTCAAAATGTGTTTCATTTGTAATACCGAAGTTTCCAAAATGGCCCTATTCAAAATAATGCATGCAGATTTCATATAAATGCCACAATATCCTGAAGATTTCATTTAAAATAACATATATTATTCCTATTTTTATTGGCTTCTTTCATTCAAGAAGAAGGAAGGCTTCAGAGTAATTGTGTGTGTGTGATTTTGCCTACACTGTACGATTTATAAAATGTTGCTATTTGTGGTCTGCATGTAATTTTTATCTCTTAGTTATATAGCTACTAGCTATTTAAAAACTTCAGTCATTTTGCACTTATAATCCAAAATCAAATGAAATTCATGAGATTTTGAACAAAGATCAGACACATAACCCTGACACAAATGTCTTTGCCTTTTTTGACTGTACCACAGAGAGGTATGGACAGAAAACAGATTCCTATGAGTGCATAATTCTTGTTGGGCAAATAGAGTCAAGGATACGACTGATCTATTTGGAGTTGGTGGGCTTTTTAAGAAACATACTTAACATCCAGGCACAGAGGAGACTGGGATATATATATAAATTTTGTTGTCATGAGCATGTATACAGACAGTGAACATAAGTGCATGAGTAATCCTCAGTATCTTGAGCCAGCAAGTCCTCCCACCCACTGTCTCCAGTCTCCTTCCTGTGAGGCTTTCACCCCCATTACTGCACTAAAGCTGCTCCTGCTAATGTGACCAAGGCACTTCCAATTATGAAACCTGGTGATCAGTTTTGTTCTTATTTTATTTGGACCAACACACACTTGAATTTATTGGTCACTGCCCGCCCCCCGCCCCCCCTACCTTGCTGTATTTGGCTCACAGAACACCCAAATCCTTGGCTTTCCTCCTACCTCAAAAACATCTCAGTCGCTTGGCAGATTCCTCCTTTCAGGGCTCAGTACTTTTTACTGTTATCTGTATTCACTCCTTTGATCATTTCAACCAGTCTCAAAGCATTAAATACTATCACTATTCTGCCAAATGTGTAGCTTCAAGTTAGATCATTTCAACTATTTTCTGAACATTTATAATAGCTTTTTTTTTAAGATTTTATTTATTATTTGACAGAGAGAGAGAGAGAGAGAGAGCCAGAGAGCACAAGTGGAGGGAATGGCAGAAGGAGAGGAAGAAGCAGGCTCCCCACTGAGCAAGGAGCCTTGATGCAGGGCTTTATCCCAGGCCCCTGGGATCATGACCTGGGCTGAAGGCAGACGCCTAAACATCTGAGCCACCCAGGCGCCCCTAGATAGGCTTTCTAAGACCAATTCTGTCTTAGTCAATATAGGCTACTTTAACAAATTACCACTGACTCAGAGGCTTAAGCAACATTTATTTCTCACAGTTCTGGAGGCTAGGGATATATGTGTCAGCCAGTTCAGTTCCTGGTAAAAGCACTGTTCCTGGTATTAGATGGCTGCTGTCTAGCTGTATAAGGACAGTCATCCTGTCATGGAACACCACACTCATGACCTTGTTCCCTCCAAAAGGCCCCATCTTCAAATACCACAACATGAAGGCTCCAACATGTGACTTTTAGGGGGACAAAATATTCAGTCCATAGCAAATCCTAAACTTACAAGTCTATTTCTTTCTTTTCTTTCTTTTTTTTTTTTTTTTTTAGCAAGGTGGAGGGAGGGGCAGAGGGAGAGAGAGAATTTCAAGCAGGCTCTATGCCCAACACAGTCTCACAACCCTGAGATCACAATCGGAGCCAAAATCAAGAATCGGACACTTAACTGTCTGAGAGCTACCCAGGTACCCCACAAGTCTATTTTAAATCGCTAGTTTTCCCACTCAAAATTTCTCCTCTCACTGCTTTGACCACATCAATGATGGCAACTGGAGCTTTCCAGTTGATCAGAATGAAATCTCTGAAGTCACCACTAATTTCTTTGTTTTATATTCCATTTTGGATTCATCAGGATACACTGTTGGCCTTATCACTAAAATATTAATATCCAGTGTTTTCCCTGTAGCACCTAGAATGGAGTTTGTCTATAAGAAGAGCTCAATAGATATTTGATGGGTGAAGGAAGGAAGAAATATGAACAAATAGAGGAAAAAAGCCAGCATTGGGTGCCTGTTAATGGTAGTATTTAGGGGGTTTCTGAAGAAAGAATAGGACATGAAGTCACGATCAGAGGCAAGAGAGAAACTAGAGAGGGGGCTTATCACTGAAGCCCAGAGAGGATTGAGTTTTCAGGAATGAGATGTCAGTCATTTCACTAAAGAAAGAACTGAAAGATGTTCCAAAAATTTTCCAACTAGAAATTTAGTGTATTTCATTTGAGAATGGAATTGCAAACATGAATGAGGTTTTCTTTTTATTTAATTTTGGTTTTTTTCAGTGTTCCAAAATTCATTGTTTATGCACCACACCTAGTGGCTCCATGCATTGATGAAATGAGAAAAAAAACAGGAAACATGAGAGGAAGAGCCAATTTCCAGTAAAATATTGAAGTAGCTACCAGATGCTTTGGGTCTTATCTGGAAAACAGAAGTGAATGGAAGACACAGGAGTGTAGGAACAGAGTACAGACTCTTCTATCAACAAGCTGGATGAACAGAACGGGGCATATACTATTAAGGGATAATTTTCTCAAAATGGATTAGCTTCAAGGAAGATTATATTCAGAGGCAAAGAGCCAATACAGACTAAGAGGCTGAAAATACTGAATATTTACTGAAAACTCTCAGTAGTACAGCTACATCATTTTCCTGTAATTTTCCATAAATGGTTGTCCTTTCTTTCGGGTTCTTTTTATCCTAGTTGCACCAAGAAGTAGCTCTGCGAACAGCTCTACTTAGGAACCGTACCTTCCCAGATACACCAGCAGATGAAATGGAATTTTAACAACTCCCAAACCCCAGAGGGCAGATGACAAGCTCAGCACTCACCTGCGGACCGTGGCATCACAGGGTCTATGCACACACAGCCTTTTCTGTTCAGAGCAGGAAGCACCTTCAGAATAGTCTTTCTTTCATTTATGGCTGAAGTGAACTTCGCTCCTAACTCAGCAGGGGCTACCCATTCATAGATGGCTGGCCTACATATCAAACAGTAAAGCAGGAGCCCCTGCGGCCAGGGATAGTAGAGTCGGGACCATGCTGGAACATGCTGGAACAACTAATAACCATGTGCTTTCTGCAGCAGAAAGAGGAGGATCAGGCAAAGAATGCACGGGACGGAGCCGGGGTGATATCCGCACACACATGTAGAAATGTAGCCAACTGTGAGAGAAAGCTACACTTGAATAAGATCCTGACTTAATTGCCCTTTTATTAAAATCCTCCTCCACGGTCACAGCAGAGGGGTCAACAAGACACAGGCATGCCCTAATAATGGCTGATGCCCTCCCCTCTTCCTTTATTAGCACTGAAATGATCCCAGCTGAAGGCATAAGAAATGTTTATTTTTGCTGGATTCATTCATTTTGACACTTTGGTAACTTTTCCTGCATTATATTGTTAACATTTTTATTTAGACATTTTGTTACATAACAGATTTGATTGTAAACATCTGAAAATAGGGACTCAGTCTTATGTAATTAGTGTAGATAAAAGGAAGATGATCAAATTCGGAGAGGCTGAAATAGAGTTAAATAATGAACATTAAAGAAGACTTCATCTTTGAAGGAAAATATGAAAGACTATCTACAGAGAATTCTAAAGGACAAATTGAACATACACACACACACACACACACCACACGCAAACATCCCCATGGGTACCCAGAGAGTAGAAAACGGGCTGGTTGAGATGAGTTTATTTAAGCCAGTATTTCCTAAAATGGCATATAACTGTTGCACTTACTCTGCTATTTACGGTCATTACCTTCAAAATAAGAGTAAACAAGTTACCAAGAGGAAGTTTCTCGGGAGCCTGATTAGCCAAGGTTGTTCATTTGCTGTTGTAGGTCTAGAAATGGCGCCAGCTGAGAGTTAACCAAGCAGTTTTAGGAAGAACGATCAATTAGCCAGAGAAACTGAAATAAAAACTCTCTGATAAAAATCTACCATTTTTTCAGCAAGCCCCAAATAAATGGCAATGAGTGGTCAGAAAATGAGCAGAGTGGCGTATCACTCGGCAGGCGGCACGTAGCGGAGAAGTTTAGTGACAACTTAGGGGAACTTAGGAATCAAGGCTATCCGGCTAAAGACAGAGACAATGTGGAACACCAGATCTTAATTTGATTATTCTATCACAAGGGGATGAAAACTTTAGAGGAGCAAACAGAATGTAACCCCAGTTTGTTTATCTTGATTCAAGTGTGGTGCCAATTACAAGCACTGTCCTCAGCCTGGAGGTCACATTCTGATTACCAAATCCTTCTGGGCAACAGAGCGGGTACTGCGCTGCTCAGTAGAGGGAAGAAGACTGAGGTGGAGGTCGCTGAGGCCCCCTGCACCTACAGAAGGGTCTCTGCAAGCTACAGCCAGCCACCAGTCCCATCAGCCTTTTCATTCCCTGTCCCTTTCCTAAGAGAAGATACTAGAACCTCTCTGAGACCTGTTTCTCATTGCCTTTGTTTGTTTGTTTGTTTGTTTTTACAAAACATAAGAGCAAAAATGGTCCTTTCTAAATAAGGGCTAGTATCACTAGGATATTTGCCACAATAAATATTCTTTTCATTGCTTCAGATAATATGTCTATGAACCAGGAAGAAACATCCAGATGCCTGGACATTTACAAAAGTGTTCTGTACTCCCAATCCCCTAGCACATCCATGAAAGAGAATTTACTTTCTCTTTCTTTTTTTTAGAGAGTGAGTATGAGTGGGGGGCGGGGAGCAGAGGGAGAGGAAGAGGCATAATCTTAGCAGACCCCATGTCTAGCACAGAGCCCGACGTGGGGCTCGATCTCACATCCTTGTGATCATGACCTGAGTGGAAATCAAGAGTCAGATGCTTAACCGACTGAAACACCAGGCTCCTGGAAAAAGAGTATTTCCATTGGCAGCAATAGAAGATTCTAGGCCTGCAAGGAAAACTCTCTCATGGGTCTCCTATACCCCAATTCTTACCCAGAAGTAAGTAAACTACATCACGTTGTGAAACAACACACTGTAACCTCTGAATTAGAAAGTCTTTGCCATGAGGAGCCTGGGTTGTTTTACGGGCCTGTCCATAATTTCACAGGATCTTGGTTCCACCCAATATCCTGAGAAAACCGTCATCTAGAACACTCCAGTTTAGCTGTGCCAACTCCACATTTGGCAAGCTTCATCTCCATAATGGACAAGAACCATGTTTTAAAGTGGTAATTACTAAATATTTTGTAATAGGCAAAATCAGTATCTTGAAGGTTCACAGTCTCCCAGTTTACCAAGACACTGGATGAAAATATTGGCTGATGTAGCTCCTGCCAAGATGTGCCTTCTGTTGCTGCTGTCCCAGACGCACCTCCTTGGCTGTCTTCACCTCTCCACATCTCTTTCCAGAGTCCGTCTTCTCCTACAAAGCTCTGTCACTGCTTAGTTTGCTGTTTGCTAGCTGGTCTCCTTCTTCTCAGTTCAGGGCACTCGGATTCTCCCTGGCAAAATTTCCTTATCAAATGCCTTAGAGAATTCTCATCTAATCTATTCAGTGATGAAGTACACACATCTGTCAATATAGAGTCAGAGGCATTCCCTTCTCTATCATTTAATGTAGATGACCCACCTGAAACTGATGTAAGAACAAACGGGGTTATTGCTCACATACTTTAACGCTTCATCAAAACAGGAGTGGCTTCTGTGCCTACCAGATCCTCTCACGGATGAATCCTTGGCGACTTTACAACAGGCCAGTGCCCTTTGCTGAATTCCCTAAGATTTCAGTTTTCCCATATTGTTACAACACCACAACAACACCTGCTCTCCTTTCTAAATGCCACCTGAAAAAATTAAGGAACATATATACCTGATGTTCTTCTCTATCTGTCCAGGTGCTAATTCACAGTCTGTGCCATTTTAGCTGTTGAATAAGGATGATCACTTATGAATTTCATTGAAAATCACTGTACGACATCAGGCCTAGAGTTAACAATATTGTACTATGCACTTAAAATTTGTTGCAAGTGTAGATCTCATGTTAAGTGTTCTTATCACAATTTAAAAAAAAAGAAAAGAAAAGAAAATAGCTACTCCTAATTTCTATCCAAGATAACATTTAATTCTTGGCATTGACACTATACAAGGGCCTGTGGTTTCCTCTTCAGGCTTCTTAAGTGAATTTGATAAGAGAATAAATTGTGCTCCAGGGCTTCTGGTCAACTAGAACACAGGTATAGAATCCAAATCCAATGACTTTTTTTTTAAGATTTATTTATTTATTTGACAGACAGAGGTCACAAGTAGGCAGAGAGGCAGGCAGAGAGAGAGGGAGAAGCTCCCCACTGAGCAAGAGCCTGATTCGGGCTCGTCCCAGGACCCTGAGATCATGACCTGAGCCGAGACAAGGCTTTAACCCACTGAGCCACCAGGTGCCCTCCCAATGATTTTTATGATATGTTTTGAATGTCAAATAAAATTAATACATGAAAATTCTAGTTTAAAAAACCAATAGCAGGTGCCTGGGTACCACAGACAGTTAAGCATCCAACTGTTGGTTTCAAGTCAGGTAGTGACCTCAGGGTCATGAAGATCGAGCCCCTCTTTGGTTCCATGCTCAGCACAGAGTCCTGCTTGAGGTTCTCTCTCCCTCTCCCCTGCCCCGCCCAGCTGCACTCACTCGTTACAAAATAAACATCTAAATCTTTTAAAAAACCAATAGCTTTCAAAGCTACAAATATATCATTAAAAAATACAAATCAAAGGATAATTCATAAACTGTTACTTTATGTTACTTTATTTCTGATATAAACAATTCTGATTCTTTTCCTGTTCACAGATTTTTTCCACTGTTGTTTTCCACTAGTCAGTTTGATTTTCAAGTGGAGTCCTCATATCACATCACTGGAATTACCTGAGAACTTGTTAGAAAAGCAAAATCTCTGGCCCACACACCCAAATCGACTGAGTTGTATCTGCATTTTAATAGATCCCCACATGAATCATACCATACACTGAAAATTGAGGGAGCACTGTGCTATATAAATGGGAGTCTATTCAGTTAGACACCTTCAGTTGCAAGTAAGTAAAAAACCAATAAAGTGTCTTGATAAAATAGGTGAAGAAAAGGTTTAATCTAAGCCTCTATCTTGAGAAGGTAGAGAGAGAAAGCAAATCAACCCAACTAGATGGAAAGATACAATAAATAATAACAATGATATAAACAAAGGCAAAATAGAATCAATAATGAACAGTTTCTTTAAAAAGGCTGACAAATTATCATTCCTGTAAGATTTATCAAGGGACAGAACAGAGAAAACACAAATGACCAGTGAGGAATAAAAAAAAAAGAGGACACAGGTCCTACAGACATTAAAAGATAATGATTAATTGATAAAGAACTGTACATTGATTCATCGACAGGCAGATAAAACTGATGATTCGGGGCACCTGGTGGCTCAGTGGTTAGCCTCTGCCTTCGGCTCAGGTCATGATCTCAGGGTCCTGGGATCGAGGCACGCATTGGGCTCTCTGCTCAGCAGGGAGCCTGCTTCCTCCTCTCTTCCTGCCTACTTGTGATCTCTCTCGTCTCTGTCAAATAATAAATAAAAATCTTAGAACAAAACAAAACAAAACAAAAACACAAAAACTGATG
The DNA here is from genome assembly GCF_902655055.1 of Lutra lutra. Taxonomy (NCBI): domain Eukaryota; kingdom Metazoa; phylum Chordata; class Mammalia; order Carnivora; family Mustelidae; genus Lutra; species Lutra lutra. The sequence goes on from NC_062289.1 coordinate 15,925,859, forward strand.
AATTCTTTGAAAACATTACTTACCAAAAACCAACAAAAGAAAACAGAAAACCTGAGCACTTTTATCTATCAAGAAAGTGAACTGATTTAAAAGCCGTCATATAAATAAAATGCCAGACCCAGACGGCTTCATGAATAAATCTTCCCAAACTTTTAAGTAAGAAATAAGACTAACCTTGCGTAAGATTTTCCAGAACTAGGGAAAAAAATTAAACTGTCCAATATATTTTATAAGGCCCAAGAAACTCTTTCCACCAAAAGTGACAAGGCTACAAGAAAAAAATGATTGACGAACTTTTCTTGTGCACGTGGACACAAAATTCTGAACAAAATATTGACAAACCAAATCCAGTAATATAGAGAGAAGAATAATGCATTAAGAGTAAGTAACTTTATGTCCAGGGAGAATTCAAAGCATATCCAATATTATAAATTTCCACATTAATTTTTCAAAAGGAGAAAATTTCTATGATCATTCCAAGAGATGCAGAAAATGCATTTGAACAGAATCAAAAAGCATGAAATACTTAAAGGTAAATGTAATAAATACAAATTATACACCTCTACTCTAAAACTACAAAGTATTAATGAAAAAAGAAGACATAAATGAATGGACAGATGACATGTTTACAATTTATAAGATTTAATATAGGAAAATACAACAGTTATCTTCAAACTGGCCTATAGCTTTGAATCAGTATCAGTCAAAATCTCAGATTGCTGTGGATATTAACAACTAATAGCAAAAATGTATATGGAAATTCAAAAGCTAAGAATGGTAGAAACATCATAAGAAGAACACAAATAAAATGTTACTCTGCAAGTTATCAAGACTTATTATAAGAGTATAGTAATTATGGCATGTTTGGGTGCAAGACAGAAACATAGATGAGTGGACCAGGTAAGAGTCCAGACACAGAGCCACACATACATAGTCACTTGATTACAACAGATATAGTGAAAAAGAAGATCTATTCAATAATGGTGTAGTTTACATGTACATCCCCATGGCAACAAACTAAAATCTTGACCCCTACCACATCATACATAAAGATAAAATTAAAAATAGCTCAGGAGTGCCTGGGTGGCTCCATTGGTTAAGTGTTGCCTTCGGCTCAGGTCATGATCCCAGGGTCCTGGGATCAAGTCCCACATTGGGCTCCCTGCTCAGCAGGGAGCCTTCTTCTCCATCTCTCTCTGCCTGCTGCCACCCCCACTGCTTATGCTCGCTCTCTATCTCTCTCTCTCTCTCTGTGTGTCAAATAAAATAAAATCTTTTAAAAGAAATTAAATAGCTCAAGATTTACATATGAAGGTAAAATAATTAGACTTAAAAAACAGGATAGTATATTCACAAACTTGACATTAAGAAACCTTTATTTCTTAAAGGGACACAAAAAAACACAAACATTAAGAAAAATTGGATGAATTAAACAATAAATTAAGAATTTTGGTTGATCATATACATTAGTTCTAACAGGAGGGTCTTCTTAGTTATAACCAAACTTTTGGACTAAACGTCTTACTAGGCTACATTTGACATGGTTTACTCAGAAGGGTGCTAGAAGACATAGTTTTCCAGCAGGGCAGCATCTGATGTCTTCTGTGGGAGTCTTCTAAGTGATTCACAGCACAGGACAGGACGGTTCAGGTGTAATGAATGAGATCTTCACCTACCGGGAGCAGGATCCACCTGGGCTTAAATGCTTCAGATCGGAATCTCTTATACAAAACCAAAGGCATGGCTTTTAGGTCTTCAGCAGAAGACATGCTCAGTTACAAGAGCTGTCCATCGCAGGAAGTGATAGGACTTCTAGTTCTCCCAATTCAATGAAGTTTATAAATTGGGTCATTTTAACATGATCCCAGGCAACACACTGACAACCCACCCATGTCAGGTTGCCAAATGAACAGAGCTAGAAATTAACTGGAAGGTCAAATTCAAATTCTCAAGCAAACACAGTGCTTTTGTTCAAATACACACACACACACACACCACACACACACACACACAACACACACAAACATCAATCAAAAAGAAAAAGCAAACACATAATTTAAGAGGGCCGACAAAATTATGAATAGATTCAAAAAGGCCAACATAAAAGAGCTCAACCTAATTAGGTAAGAGAAATGTTTAAAACCATGAAAGATACCACCATACGCCCCCAAATTCATATAAACTGCTGTGGGATTATAATTAGATATAACCACTTTGGAAAATTCTAGCTGTCCACTAAAAGCTGATATATCATATATTATGATTCAGCAATTTCAGTGTCAGGTAAATACTGAAAATAACGTATGTGAGTGTGTTTCATCTAAAGACATGCAATGAAGATGGAATGTACAACATAGTGATTATACAACACCATATTATAATTTCAAATTGCTAAGTGACTAAATTGTAACTGGTCCTCACACAAGTAAATGATAACATTTGACATGATAAAGGTGTTCACTAATGTTATTGTAGTAATCATACTGCAATATATAAATGTATCAGACCAACATATAGTATGCCTTAACTTCTACAATGTTACATGTTAGTCACATCTCATAAAAAAGAAAAAAGACATGTACAAGAATATTCATAATAGCACTATCTGTAATACTGTGAAAATGGTATACAAGTATGTTGTAAAACTGAAACCAACCCAACTGTATATAACAAACTAACAAATTATGGTTTATATCAGAATAGTATAAAGCAATGAAATATAGGAATAATATATAGCAATGAAAATGAATGGTCTTCAATTATTCCTAACAATCTGGACTTATTTTACAAACATAAAATTCAACAAAGCAGCCAGACACATAAAGTAATATACCGTATTATTCTTTCAATAAGTTCAAAAAAAGGATAACTGACCCCTTGTGTCAGTTAACTTGATGAATGAGGAGAAATGAAAGATGCATCTGAAATATTCAGTTTCTTATTTTTTTTTTTTAAGAGAGAAAGCACTTGCACATGCACCCAGTGTGGAGCCCCACACAGGACTCGATCTAATGACTCTAAAATCATGACCTGAGTCGAAATCAAGAGTCAGACACTTAACTGTCTGAGCCACCTAGGTGCCCCTGAGTATTCTGTTCCAACAGTTACATGAGTATGTTTGCTTCGTGAAAATTCATCAGGTGTTTAATCATGATTTTTGCACTTTTGTAAATGTTTGTTACACTTGAATAAAAGCATTATTTAAAAAGAGGAAATGTGAGTTAACTGGCTCACAACATTGAAAAGTTCAGAGATAGTGCAAGTCAGACATAGCTTGTTCAGGGATTCATGTGTGTTTTCTGAAACCCAATGAAGAGACTTTGCATCTTTCATTGATTAGATTCATCGTCAGGGTTGCTAACCTTTATGTTTGTGTTTTCGGTGTACAGCAGTAAACAAGACTTTATTGGTTATTCTTTACTGTTCAACAGTTAGGGAGAGAAAAAGTTGCTTTCCAAAACATCCAACAAAAGTCCTAATCATCTTTCTCACTGTCCCACACTGAACCAATATGTTGTCATGGAAAAGCGTGGGCTAATCTGTGTCAAGCTGAGTCACTGCCCATCCCTGTAGCAATCACTGGACAGAGATGGGATTGTGTTTATTGACTTATGCCTATCAGGGCCTACCCCTAGAGCTACAGATGAAACTAATAGGGTGCTACACCACCTCAGGGAAGCATTCCCCAAAGAAATTGTCCTGCTTAGGAAGAGAGAGTCTATTAGTGGGTGTTCCAGCAAGTTGATGTCGGATCCAATGGGTAATTGAGAAGAGTTTAGCAAGGGTAATATTTATGAATTTTAGAGTAGGGCAAGGAGAACAGAGATGCTAAAGCACCTTGTAAAGCAAACGCAGGAAACTGGTGACACCCCTCAACCCAAGTTACCAAGGGGAGGTTTTAGTTGGAGAGATCTGAGCTATAGAAGGAGTACATATTAGGACTCTAGGTTCTGGAAAAGGAACCCTACCAATCCTATGGGAAACCCATTCAAGAGAAAAGCCAGGGAAATGAACACCCTGACCTATGGTTTTCTCATCTCTTGTTAACCAACTTCTGCTAGAAGACGGGGGAAATGTGGGCTTTGATGAAGCCTGCAATATCTGACCTCCCTCAGCACACAAAGTATGGTAAGAGGAGTAAGGAACAGATCTGGAAGAACAAATGAAAAGTATTCAATGGAAAGGCAGAAAGATGCTTAGGCACACAACTTTTAATGTCCATAAAAACTAAGTCATAAAAGCACAGGACTAAAAAGAGTATCAGAGGACAACAGACAGAACTTTCCTCTCCAGCCCCCAGGCAGGCATTTATGTCAACCTTTTCAGTTTAGGGAGACTCACTATTTTTGTGAACATTGCAACACAGTGACCAGAAGTCAGGGGAGCAGAGTCAACCTAACAGCAGCCCCAGGCACAAGTTCATGCTTCTCTGCCTCTCCAAAGCTGGATTAGTCAGTCCTCCTTTTGAACTTGTGACTGACCAGCTGTCTTAATAAATCTAAATTTTTCTTTAAATTGGCCAAATTCTTTCCCTGTTGATGATAATCCTCCTCCAAAAAAAATCTAAGTAATTGCAGGAACTTTTTAGTACTGAGGAGGAGGACAGTGGGAACCTACAAGAAATGTATTTGCTTGGAAGGATAGAAACTGTGAGAAAGGAAAGGCTTGAAGAAAGTAATCAACTACTGTCAGCATCTGGGAAATTAGAGTGCGGTGTTCCCATTGAACTGCAGTTCCTGTAGGGGACAAGTTGTGTGCTTAAATGTTTATAGACACACCACCTTTCTAGACTTCTCTCTGTGGAACTTCCAGAAGAGTCCTACAAATTTTCCCATGAAGTTTCAAATGTAGTCAGTGGTTTAATTTAACGGCAGTTTATACCCAACTGCTATCAGCCCTACTTTTCTTTTCTACTAACGGTCTAACCCAAGAACTTTTACTTCCATTCAAGGAAAAACTAGTGTTATAGAATTCAGATTTTCTGAGTTTAAAGTGTGTTGTAAAAATTGAATTTGGCACAACTTATGCCTTTATTCATCTTTATGGATCACACGCATAAAATTTCGAATGATACACCAAGTCATGTAAAGCAAAATGAAAGAATCTTCATACAATACTTATAAATTAGTTTGCTACAGAAGATGCTAAGTTATGTTAAACAGAAAACTGTGAAGAAACAACCTACATTAGCTGAGTTTACTGCACTGCAAGATACATTTGATCTCAACACAACATGTACAGAAGTTTTTACTGAGTACACACACAATACTGTGTTCTATGACAATTACAGAGATGATAGGTAGTTCAAATCCACACCTATACTGAGGAAGTTCTGCCTGATAAACTGACTGTATAAAAGCCCCCAGGTAAAATCCAATCAAAATTTGTTGAATATAGACAAAGTCTCTCTTATCCTAGACTTAGGATTGGTTTTTGCCTTTCCCATAATTATTTCCCAATATGTTTTGGTCCCCTGAGAGCTCACTATGGAAGATGTATGTAGTTATGGTAAATGATTTGCCAACATCCATTCTATTCCAAATAACTGGCCTAAGCAAGTCATGGTAATGGCATCCCCTTGCCAAAGATAAGTATAAACATGTGATCAAATCCTGGCCAATAAGAGTCTCCTCACCACTGAATGCAAACTGGTACAGTCACTCTGGAAAACAGTATGGAGGTTCCTCAAAAAGTTAAAAATAGAGCTACCCTATGATCCAGCAACTGCACTACTCAGTATTTATCCAAAGAGTATAAACATGGTGATCCAAAGGGGCAGGTGCACCCCAAGGTTTATAGCAGCAATGTCCACAATAGCCAAACTATAGAAAGGGCCCAGATGTCCATCAACAGAGGAATGGATAAAGAGGTTTGCATGTGTGTGTGTGTGTGTGTGCACACACACACACACACACGCACACATGTGGACATACTATGGAATATTACTCAGCACCAGAAAGAATGAAATCTTGCCATTTGCAATGACGTGCATCGAACTAGAGGGTATTATGCCAAGCGAAATAAGTCAGTCAGAGAAAGACAAATACATGATTTCACTCATATATGGAATTTAAGAAACAAAACAAATGAACATAGGGGAAGGGAAGGAAAAATAAAATACGATGAAAACTGAGAGAGAAGCAAACCATAAGGGATGCTGAAGATCTCTGGAAAACAAACTGAGGGTTGCTTGTGGGGGGATGGGCAGCTGGGTGATGGGCATTAGGAAGGCACTTGATGTATGAACATGGGCTGTTATATGCAACACATGAATCACTAAATTCCTAACCCTGAAACTAAAGATAATAATAATAATAATAATCTTCCACCACTAAAACAAGAGCTGCAAGATAGTAATGGGCCTTCATTTTACTGTGGTACTGTTTATTCTGGAATGATGCCTGAACTACTAGAACTATTTTGCTGTCACTAAGTTAGTCAGTGTGAGAGACAGATCTGATAGCTTAGAGACCAAAGACTAGAGACAGAAAAGGATTTTGTTCTTGATGACATTGCTGGGCCACAGAACTAACCATCCCTGAGCATGAACAAGCCCGTGCCTCAACTCCTCTCCCCAACAGAGAAAAGATAATACTTACCCTAGGGGTTACTATCAAGAATTAAATAATCAATGTATGTAAAGTGCTTAAAATGATGCTTGATATATCATTTAATAAAGAATACTTGTTGCCACCCTAGTTCCATTCTAACAACTGTATGAGATAATCCATTTATCATTTATGCTTTTTCAGTCAGGATTTTCTGTTTAATTACAGCCGGAAGTATCTTACTTGATACCATATACTTGTCCCCAAGTATATAACATTGAAAAAGATGGAGACCAAAGTTCCAAGTTATATTTCTTTCCCTCTGGATGAGTATTATATAGATAGGGCCATTTTGCGTTATTTTGCGTCTGAGGAAACCTAAGACGAGCAGTAATGTGAAGGGAGAGATGATGATGGCACTTGCTGGGGACTACCAACATGACTTCATCTTCTCGGATTAATTTTAAGTGTTAGCTGGAAACTAAGTGATGTGATTTAAAGGCCTCGATCCCAAGATATCTCTCTATTTAAATAAAGTTCTATTTAAAATTATATTTTATTGGAGGGAGGTAGGGAGGAAGGAAAGAAGGAAGGAGGGAGAAAGAGAGGGAGGAGGAAGGAAGGAATGAATAAAGGAAGGAGGGAAAGGAAGGAAAGAAGGAAGCAAGGGAGGGAGGGAGTAGGCTCTGCTTTAAAGGGGAAATAATAAACAGTTTCAATAAAGCATTTAAGAGATCTACCTAATCAAAGGACTTTCAGGTTCAAGATGGTGGGTTCCCAAGATAAAATAGAAAGAAGCAGAAAAATCATGAGAGGGTTATGGATAAAGGAATAAGAAAGAGGTGGTGTAAAGGGATGTTAGAAAGTGATAAGGAACAGAGAACTGAGTCAGTACAAAAAAGCTGATACAACTACAAAGGCAGCTATACTGGAAATATATTCCTACTCAGTTCTCACTCATAAGATCTTGAATAGATGAGAACAGAATTTATATTTTTTACTTACTTTACAATTCTTTTAATAGTTTAAGCAATGACAGATGCTTTGAAAACTCTTGCTCGGTTAAAGTAATAAGAATCACCCAGATTCAAGCACTCTACTGGAAGCTATAGCCAATCTTCTGTATACAGTTTTTTCTGGTGTATGTCACACATAATGCAATGACCTTGCAAATACGTTTACTTTTATTGCACATTTTAAACATAGTTGAAGTCATATTTTTAAAGTATGCATTTCATTTTGATTTTTTAAATAAACTTCAAAGGACAGAGCACTAAGCCCCTAAGATGTAGTTACATGACTTGTTTCATTTTTATTTCACTTATTCACTTAAAAACAAGAAAACATTTGCCCAAAGAGCTTGAACTACAAATTCCTGTCTCCTCCAACTTTAAATACTTAAACAGATATTTCCTTTCTTTTTATCAAGTCTATAATATTAGGTTTCCTATTTTTTTTCTAAGGAAATCAGTGGCATATTTAGAAATCTAAGCTTTAGGAAGTCAAAGAAAAAGTGAATTCTAGAACTATAACCAATTTAACTTTCGATCAGCCTTAAATGTGTCAACTGAAACACTCGGGCACTTGAATGAACATTTCTGAAAACTTTTCATGCTCTAGGTTCTAGTAAAAATCTTGACATGAGGAAGAAAATTTATCAGAGTTAACCACTGAAATTGTTTTAAAATGCCTTTATCAGACTTTAACAGCACAGCGTTTAAAAAGGGAAGGGGAAATGGACGGAAGAAGTGTTCAGATATGAGATAATGGTCATGAAATTGGAACTGTCCTGGAAAACCCATCAGGTGTGATATCCAAACCAACAGGATCTGTGGTGATGACTTTTTCCATGAAAATCCTAAGTGCTAGGTTTTAAGCTTCTTAAACTCTCTAAATTGCTCTTTCCTAGTAGCACGCGAAGAGCCAGACACATTTAGACAAGATGCCAAACGAAAACCTTTGGCTTAAGATAAACTTAAAAAAACAGTAATGAGTAATGTTAACAACAAAGAAGTAAAAAGAAAGAAAGTTTATACTCAGAAAATTATAAAGTTAATAAATCAACCAAAAGGTAATTTCCAAGAAGAAAGAAAATCAGTAAGCTAAACTCTAAAAGTCCTTGAAACCCCCAGCTTCTACTAGTTGATTTTGACTTTTCTGGGCATTTATATCACTTATTAAATTTACCTTAATTTGCATATACAAGTATTAAGGGTCTTTCTGGCTTCTTTTAGAAAGATTATGGTGTCCATAGCTCCCTATCCTAAAAGCAGTACCCTGAGATCCCAGCTAAATAAAAGTCAGTAGTTATTTACTTCAGCTGTGGTTATAGCGAACCACCCCAAGATAATCTTGTACCTAGAGATCCACAATCCTTCTGTAGACTCTGGAATAAGTCTTGGTGGTACAGATTTGAACTGATCTAGAGCCACAAAGATCTACAAAGATATTATCATGGTCTGTACACTAGAGGGCTGATCCCACCAATAAAAACTTTTGGAGACTTTGAGAGTTGATTATTCCCAGTGGCTACCAGATATATGATGTCTGTCTTGCTCAACTCTCAGGCCGGGATAACAAAATACCATAAACTGGGTGGCTTACAAATCACAAAAGTTTATTTCTCATGGTTTCTGGAGGCTGAAGTCCAAGATCAGGAATATCAGCATGGTCTATCTAGCAAGGACCCTCTCCGGTTAAAGACTGCCTACTTCTCATTGTATCCTCACGTGGCAGAAAAGAGAGACAGCTCTCTTATATTATAAAGACACTCTTATTATAAAGGCACTAATCCCAGTCATGAGGGCTCCAACCCTCTGACCTAATTATAGCCCAAAGGCCCCCAATCTAAATACCTTCATACTGGGGGATCAGATTTCAACATGCGAAGGGGGGGCACAACATTTGGCCCAGAACAAAATCAGTTTAGGGTAAATCTGATGCTGAATCTGGTACTACGGACCCTCCCAGGAGCACCTAGGATTTCAGGGCTGTTGGTTATTGCTCTAAGGCTATTTATGCCCTTGTTATTTATATAAGCATACTGCCTAGTGGTGAGTCTTTTGATAGAAATGGAGGTTGAAACATGTGTACCTCATGAAAGTATTGCTATGATACCACCAGGAAAAATTTCCTATATGTGTTATATTTTCTCTGGTAGAGAAAAGAAATGTAACTGTTTTATTAACTACATATTTCAAGCTTGAAATACATTTTAGCAATATTTTACGTTTTGAGTTAATTTCCTGAAATGAAAGTCGCTTTTTAGTTAATAAAAAGTATCTCTTAGAAGCAAGACAGTACAGCATGAATATCTGTTTTCAAGTTCAATGTCAACCATGATTATAAGACTGCGACACCAAATTGTATGATATTTGATTCCCTTTTTATTCAGGTCATGGATTTTCAAACTCAAGATACTACTTCTTCCAAGCCAAGGAAAACAAGTATAAATGAGAGAAGTGAAATTATCAAAGTCATTCCAGGGATGCACCAAGGGGAGCAAAAGCAGGATCATCATCATCAGTAGCAGCCACTGAGAGTGACGTCTATATAGTGTTTAGTGTCGAGAGATACAAAGACGCCTGTAGGAAGCTGGCAGTCTACTTCCACAGATAGCTCATCGCCTTCTTAGTTTTAATTGTTTTTCCTTTGATATCGAAACATAAAGAGATGACAGTCATAACTTTGACATCCCAGAAAATGAGAGGAAGAATGTAAGAGGTGGCTTGAGTGAGGTCTTAAAAGAAGAAATAACCCAGAGCAGGAGAAAGAACAGAGTAGCCAAAGGGTGGGTGTCATGGTGTGCAGAGCAGAGTCTGAAAATAACAAATAGCCTGGACTTGCTACAATGTAGCTTCAAATGAGGAAGAATGGAAGCTTGGAAAGGTAAGCTCTGGACTACAGAGTGGCCTTGATGCTGAGGGATTCCTGACTTTCTGATGCAGTATTTTCTTAATGTTTTCTAAATATGTACAATAGAATTAAGATCATGGTAACACTTTTGAAAGTGTCAGAAATCTACCAAGCACTTCCTATGACCTTAAGACAGTATTAAGCACTTTTAATTATTTAGCTAATACGATCTTAATAACATCCTTGAGATAAACTTGCTGTCCTAAAGTTTTCCAGATGCGGAACACTGAGACCAGTGAGGTTGAGTAACTAGACCAGATTTATGTAGCTAGTGAAAGGCAGATAGAGCCCCTCAACTTAGAAGACCTCTAAAATATTTTGCCTCCCCAAATGTCATTCTAGGAACTCAAATTATTTCCGCCAGCAAAGTTAGAGTTTCTGAGTTTGTACTGTGGCTTTCAAAAAAACCATTCATGGCAAAATTGGTGTTGTATTTCTCTCAAAAGAGCATCGTGGAGTAAGGCGCCCCCAATCCTTCTGCCTTCTAGGAAACACGTCTAAGTATGGTAGATAATTGTATCTTCTACTAGAGTCCCAAGCATCATATTTTAGGCATCATAAATGTAATCATTAACCCTTTTGCCTGGTCTGCAGTTAAACATGCATTAGGAGCAACCCACTATCTATCCCATCCATGTGTTTAAATTATAATTAAATAAGAAATATTCAAAGGCCATTGTGGCATTAAAGTAAAATTCTTCACAAGCATCTCTGGGTATTTCATGTAGAAATGAAGTAATATAGAATTATTAAAAATTCAGAATGTTTTATGCAGTTCAGCTGAACAGAGTGATGCCAGAAATGAGTCATTAAGCACAGAACATATTGTCAGCAGGAAGAAAAGAAGGTGATGATTCACTTTGGTGTAAGAGGATGGTGTAACAATGTTTTGGCATTTATTGGATATGCTTTAAACATCCATGACATGTGGGTTTTAATGATTTTCACAATCTGCGGGCTGTCTAACTTACGTGAGATGTGATTTCAGTGTGAATTTCCCTCTCTGCCCCCTCAATGCTCACCCTGAATTGCAAACAGGTGCAAAGAGCTACAGCCTGAAAGGCTTTTGCTGTTGTTCTTTTTATACAAATTTAATCACTAAAGTCTTTTTTTAATCTAACTCTTCTATAATTCTTACGAAATCTGCCATCCAGCATGTATGTGATGAGGTTTAGGTTCCAAATCTATTCCAAATATATTCACAAAGCAAATGAGGCCCATTGTCACAATGCCCTCGGAAAAGGGAAATCAGAAATCCCACATCAGACACTTTCCCTGGGCTTCGAAATGCATACGCAGGCACCTGAGGAGATGCTGAATTTTCCTTTGAAGTAACGCAGCTTTAACTTGCTGCATTAACGATGCCGGTCTCTCCACATCTTCTGAACAGACAACTCAATCTCCAGATAATATTAAAAAGGCAGTTATAGTCAGTACTGAATTTCCCATTACTCCTATTTTAGGGTCTACCATCCTAGTTTACCTAGCTCCCTACTTCTATGTCCTCTCTTGCTCACTCTGGAAGCCCACAGGTAGGATAAGCTTCATCCCAGGTTTGAAGGCGAGCCTAACCTGAGTCAAGAGGGCTTCCAGAAAGTTCTGAAAGGCTCCATCAAATCAGCCCCATTTGATGAGCCATGCCCACTTTGAATCTCAGTTCTATTAGTTATTGGGTTTCTGACTTGCTCCCTGCCCTTTTTATCTACCATGTGCCCCAGCTTCCAGGATTTAGGGAGACTCCAGTGCCGCTATCTGCTAGTTGATGCCTGCTCACCATCCTGACACTTCCCGTCTGTCTCTGAAGAACTAAGTGACAACGCGAGCATCCCTGTTCCCATACTTGCCATGGCGGAAGAGAAGACGGTCCTTACACTAGGTGGCTTCATGTGCTCACCTGCTGTACAACACTGTCCACACCTTGGCCCTCAACAGGCTTTTCTTCTTTTCCCCTACTACTGAGATATTCTTTTGCCTGTTGTTCGCCCCATCCTGGTCCCAGCCCTCAGTGCACTGGCCCTAGCAGCAGCCCCAGCCTGTGGACAACAGAATGCCAGGTGCTGCCGGCTTCCATAATTTCGTACTGTCCCGCAGCAGTTAGCGGATCACATGTAACTGACATAGTTTGCTTGGGCTTGATTCTCCCTCCCTTTACTCACATGTTAAGAGGTCTTAAGCAAGTTACTTTCTTTTTTTTTTTTTTTTTTAAGATTTTATTTGTCAGAGAGAGAGAGCACAAGCAAGGGAGTGGCAGGCAGAGGGAGAAGCAGGTCCCCTGCTGAATAAGGAGCTCAATGTAGGACTTGGTTCCAGGAGTCTGGAATCAAGACCTGAGCCAAAGGTAGTAGCTTAACCAACTAAGCCACCCAGGCGCCCCTTAAGCAAGTTACTTTATCTATTTTCTTATCTGTAAAATGGAGATAATAAACTCTGGCCTTTGGTTTATATGACTATTAACTTATATGATTCATATATAAGAACCCAATACAGTTTTTGGCAAATAATAAATACCCTCAAATCTTGAGGCATGCTATGACATGTTATGGAAGCCACATTTGTAGAACCAAAAAATAAACTAGAAAGTAAAACTCTATCGAGCTATTTCTTTCCTTTCACTTCAGATAAGCATCTTAAATTCCAAAACGTGCAAACAAAAACAAAAACAGAAAAGGGCTGGAGGGGGGCAAAAAGACTCAGCAGCACTGAGTAGAACTGTGGTTTACCTATATCTATGGAAGAAACAAACAAATAAAAAATACTTAGTAGTCTGGGTTACATCAAACAAATTACTGTAATTATCGACACTGCTCCAAATCATAAAATGGTAATTTAATTTACACAGAACTGTGTGGTTTGTGCAATATTTAAAGTTTTTTATTTTTATTTTTTATGGATTTAAACATTACTGGCTCTGTCCCTGCTAAATATCTGTCTAAAATATTACTTTGTTTTATTTAACAAAATTTAAGACCTTTATTTTACACCTTTAAGATATAGTTAAACAAACAATTTGGGATAGAAAAAGGTGTCAGTATGGGAGATATTTTCCAGTTGACAACCATAAGAGCTGGAAGACTTTACAAGGTCAATCAAAATATCTGTTTCTGACTAAACCTAAGAATATAATAAAAACTTGAATAACTAGATTTCAATAAACTACAGAAAAATATATTCAATTTCTTCAATCCAAATATCAAATAATATAGAGTTATAATATCAAATTATATAGAGTTCAGTCAGTGCTAGCTACTATCCCAAGAACTTTGTACATGTTAACATAATGAAAGATATGGGAAATCACAAAACATTTAAGGTCATTTGAATTGGAATTTTCTAGAACTGATCAAATGATCTTAAAGAATACAACAATAGAGAGAAAGAAACAAAGATAACAAAGCCAGAGAAATCTTAGAAAAGGCTGGAACATGTGACCTTTCCATGGCCCTCTCCACTCCTGCTTCAGTCAAGATGGAAACACTCACTGTAGAGGGTAACCCTCAGGACAATGCCAAGCTTATAAGCCATGAGGATTTTTCAGGATGGCAGCGGTGGAAAGTCAGGGCTGGGTAATAATTTCTCCTTATGGAGATTTAAGGAAGAAGATACTCTGTCAGAGGTGGAAGGCAGACCTCAGGATGAGGATCATATACTATAGTTTATGACTGAGAGACTTTGTTCTGAACTCGAGGGTATCACTTCAGGCACACTACTTTTAAGCTCTCATCTCCTCCATGATAATGCTTTTGGGTTGGCCCCACCTCTTCCACAAAGTAGGAAAGATAGAGGGCCCCTGTAGAGCCATAGGTGGGAGTTTTGTGGGGAATGAAGGAAAGTGTGTTTGAACAGGAATTGGCACCTCTTCTGCACCTCCTTGGAGTTTTATTCAGGGACCAGGAATGAAATGAAGGGCTATGGACATGTGGTAGAAAACACCACCCAAAAAAAGTTCTAAGTGAAGAACTCAGAAGCAGACATGAGACACCTGCCTTCTCCCCAACTGTACTACCAGAAGGCTCCTTTAAAAGTGGGTAAGCTGTGTTTAGTTTACATTTTTTCCATCTGGCTTCCTGATTAGAACCAAAACTTATTTGGAGAAGGTAAAGAAATACCAATTACAGAATATTACAGGCTAAATTGTGACCACCTCTAAATTCATATGTTAAAGTCCTAACCCCCACCTCAAAAGGTGACTATGGTAGGAGACAGGATCTTTAAGGAGGTGATTAAGTTAAGTGAGGTCATTACAGTGGGTCCTAATCCAATATAACTGTTATCTATATGAAAAAATGAGAACACAAACACATGGAGAGGCAAGAACATTGGAAGATACAGGTTGGGGAAGACAAACTTCAAGTGTCCCAAACTGTGAGAAAATGAATGTCTGTTACGGCGGCCTGAGCAAACTGATTCACAGGACAGCATACAAAAGAACCATCTCATATTCAGAACAACATAAAATAATTTTGGATTTCCATTCAGGAGGTGGAAAACTCCCTGTCTCAAATTTAGGAAAAGACTTTAACAGAAGTAGTTGGCAGAAATGACAAAAAATGGCCTCAAGTAACAGATGAGTGGTCTGACCAATTTGAAGTTAAAGTTGAGGTTTCTTCAAAATTCAGTGACCATGTTTCTCTTTAAATGTACTTCACTAGGGGCGCCTGGGTGGCTCAGTGGGTTAAGCCGCTACCTTCGGCTCAGGTCATGATCCCAGGTCCTGGGTTCGAGCCCCACATCGGGCTTTCTGCTCAGCGGGGAGCCTGCTTCCTCCTCTCTCTCTGCCTGCCTCTCTGCCTACTTGTGATTTCTCTCTGTCAAATAAATAAATAAAATCTTTAAAAAATAAATAAATAAATAAATAAATAAATGTACTTCACTACCACATTTTATTATATGACTTCAGTAGTTAAGAGAACCCAATCTTGAATCCAAGCTGCATGATCTCGAACAAGCTCCCCAATAAAGATGTCAATCAGATCACAACACTTCCTTTCTCCTTTTTAAAAGATTTTATGTATTCATTTTTAGAGAGAAAGAAGGAGAGAGCATACATGCAGGGGAAAGGGCAGAGAGGGAAGGGCAGAGGGAGAGGGCCAAGCAGACTCTGTTCTGAGCTTGGAGCCCCCATGCTGGGCTAGATCCCACAACCCTGAGATCACTACCTGAACTGAAACCAAGTCAGAGACTCAACTGACTGAGTCACCCAGGTGCCCCATGTCACTTCCTTTCTTAAAACCCTATATGATGGTTCATCCCCCTTGGAATAAAATCCAAATCCTCCCAATTCTCTTTTTTATATTAAAGATTATTATTTATTTATTTGACAGACAGAGACCACAAGTAGGCAGAGAGGCAGGCAGAGAGAGGAAGGGAAGCAGGCTCCCTGCTGAGCAGAGATCCCGATGACACGGGGCTCGATCCCAGGACCCTGGGATCATGACCTGAGCCAAAGGCAGAGGCTTTAACCCACTGAGCTACCCAGGTACCCTGATCCTCTCAACTTTCTATCAACCTTCGAAGCTCAGCCCCCTGATCCTGCTGGATCATGTTTCCTGGTTTCACTGGGCTTGGTCTCCTGTCTGTGTTATTCCCCCAGCAATAAGCTACTCTCTCCTCAAGCCTTCTCACCTGTTCATCCCTTTTACAGAAATAATCATCCCCACGTACCCACAAGTTTCATTCTCTTATAATGTCAAACTGAAGTATCACATTTTCTAAAATTCTGTCCCATCCATCACTTTCCCTCCCATGGTTTCTTTTCCATGCCACTTATCAGCACCTAATATCAAGTCAAAGATCCCATTTTAACTGTGTGTTCCCTCCCTTCTTCATCAGGCACAGGCTCAGGGAGAGCTGGGTCTGGGCTCTTTTGCCTGTGGCTCTACTCCCACAGTCTAGAACAGTGCCTGGTCATGGGCATTTGGTTCACATTTGTTGAAGAAATGATAAATAGGGAAATAGAGATATTAGTTGAATATCCTTCATAGAGTTGTTTCTGAGACTATTTGTGCATAGAATTATTTGTGCAAAGTCCTTCATATGAAAAATAAATGTTTATAGGTATTATTTTATGGAAGAAGTAGAAAGGTACACAAAATTCATGAGAGGCAAGCATGGAATATGCTGTTTGCATGGTTCCATGCTAACACTTCAGCTACAGGGAACAACTTTGTTGCGCTGTTTGTTTTGTAAGCCAAACTAGTTAGTTCTTCCCCATCCCCAGGCAAGTGTGGATTAAAGAGATGGTGAACTGGAAAGAAGAAAAACACGGCTTAGCAATGGTTTCGAATCCAGATGAGTGAAATGTGATGCTCTCCAAAACTCGCATTTCCAATGTTTGAGGTGGAAAACAGGATTAAGGCTGAGAAGATAAATCTTATTCTCAAAAATGTTTTTGCCAGTAAAGGTGAACAGGATATTTTGCTTGAAGAGTCACAAGTTCTAGAACAATCTGACTTACCCATATCACTATAAACAAAAATGCCCATTAGAAGTAAAAAATAAATGATTTTTTGGATTACCCACATCACTGCTTCCTTCTATGGCATAAATGATTAAGAAATGACGACATGGTTCGAACATCAGTTTAAACAGTCTAAAAAGAGTATCAAAAGCCTAGCACACACCCTCCTCCACCTGCATACACTATTTCTGTCTCTAACTTTCAACTCAATAAAATCTGTATCTGGATGATACTGAAGTCCCACGATACGAACATTATACCTTGACTTCAAGATGTATAACTGACACAGTCACATTCCACGTAGAAGGCTACCTGACCTCCTCCTTCTTGCCCTTGGCAAGTTTCCTTCATTGAATACTTCTAGTTTCTCAGCTCCTAAACCCTCTTGCCTCGAGTTTTTTCTTTTTCCCTCAAAGTCTTAAAAGAAGCGACAATATTCATATTAACAGATTCATATTAACAGATGAAGAGGAAAAATTTTCCAGGTTTCCAACTGGAAATAAGATAGTTTCATATATTCTTAAGTATTGTAGCTATGAAGTAAAAGAAAGAAATGTCCTGCAGATCAAACATACGCAATTCTGCTACCTACCACGGACCAATGATCTAGTGGATCTTTTGGATACATACATTTTTTGACGATTTGCTTTTATGAAAAGCATCACTGTGTAACTTTCCTACTGGATAAGTTTACATAAGACCATCCTGATATTAAACGCTTCCATGTGATTAAAGTCACATTAAAGAATGAAATCTGTGACAGTGAGATCCTACAGAAAAAACAGACATGGTAGTCAAAGGATCTTGCCTGAAAACCAGGACGATGCTCTGCAAACCTCCTGCAAGTGAAACACAAAGGGAAGGCATTTGTGCTTTTACCCACAGAATCTGGAAACTATATAATTAAAGCCAGACCGAAACATATGAGTAGAATTAGAGAACTATAGGCAGTAGAGGAAAACAGAATAGGTAAGTAAATAATGGAATGCTCTGCCTTTTCTTTTTTTTTTAAAGATTTTTATTTATTTATTTGACAGACAGAGATCACAAGCAGGCAGAGAGGCAGGCAGAGAGAGAGAGGAAGAAGCAGGCTCCCCGCTGAGCAGAGAGCCCGATGTGGGGCTCAATCCCAGGACTCTGGGATCATGACCCGAGGCGAAGGCAGAGGCTTTAACCCACTGAGCCACCCAGGCGCCCCAGAATGCTCTGCTTTTAAAACAGGTTTGACATTAGGAGATACTTTTAAAAAATTAAATTTAATAATTAAAAAAAAAAAACCTGAAGAGTGACCCCTAATTAAAGACCGTGAGTTTTCTTTTATAAACTGTACAGATAAAATAAAAGCATTTATCATCATTGACTAATAGTATCATTTAAGTTATGTGTTCTAACAAACAACAACAAAAAAGGCATTCTATAATAAAAAATGAAATCCCACTAAAGAAAGATAACACTGATTTAAAAGGGAAAATCTCCTTTAGGAAATGTATAACTGATTGCATTTATTTTTGCAACAAAATAGCACTTAAAACATAGGGAAATTTGCAATATTTCTCACAGATTCATTTGTGTCTTCAACAAATATGTCTTGTTCCTTTAATACATGAAAGCAGAGATCAATTCACATATACTTCCTACCAATATTTAATTTTTGTTTGTGTAAAGTTTTTTCTGGATTTATAATTATTCTTAATATACCTCATGCTTTTCAGCAGTGCCATCTGCCCCAAGAAACCAGTTCCCCCAAACTAAAGCAGTTTGCTGTTCTTGTTTATGATCCCACAATTGTCCATTCTGAAAAATCTGGAGTTGTGGTTAATTAGG
The DNA here is from genome assembly GCF_902655055.1 of Lutra lutra. Classification (NCBI taxonomy): domain Eukaryota; kingdom Metazoa; phylum Chordata; class Mammalia; order Carnivora; family Mustelidae; genus Lutra; species Lutra lutra. Next base: position 15,944,603 of record NC_062289.1, read on the forward strand.
TCTTATTCCTAATCAATGACATACAAAGACTAATTGATTTTTTAGCTGGAACATAACAGATGACTCATCATCTGCCATCCTGTCATCAGTATGTAGGAGGAGATGTATCAATTGGAGTACTCTTACAGACTCAATGTGGGAAATGAGTACCGACAGTGTTTTCCATGTAGACAGAATTCATGATCAAAATTTCAGGGAGAGCGAGAAGAGAGCAGGTTGACCAGAAAAGTCATTTTATTACAGTGAGTGAGAGTAATCGCTTTATCTAAGATGCAGCATTAACTTCCTGAATGAAAAATTATTAGACACTCAAGGTGTTTCTAACCTCAAAAATCCCAAGATTCTATGGATAATCAAAAAGCAATCAACTAGAGTATTTTTATTCTTAGTGTATTCAATCAGACTATATAGTCTAGGGCTCCTGGTTGGCTCAGTCAGTAAAGCATGCAACTCTTGATCTTGGGGTCATGAGTTCAATGTCTGAGTTAGGGGTAGAGCTTTTTTTTTTTTTTAAAAAAAAAAAGGAGTTTCTAGCTCAATCTATAATCCTGAATTTATCTTTAGCTTATTGGAATATTTCACTGACTTTGGATAGAATAAACTTTAGATTTTAAAAAGCAAAAGGCAGTCACAATGATGAAAAATAATGGTTGAAAAGGCATAAGAGTAAAGGCTAATTTTTTTGGTAAGTTTCCTCTTTGCACAGGTAGAGGTTTTAATGAGATTCGTCCAATTTTTGGTCATTTATTTCTGATTATGTGGTGTTTCATGATTGTTTCCTCCCTAATCTCTGTTATCAATTGCTGAGCCAAGTAAGAACAATTCAGATTCAAGATGTTGCTTTCCTCTGAAAGGGAAAAGTGAAATGAGAATTATTTCTGCGACCTAGAAAATTGTACAAGCGCACAGCAAAAATAATTACATCCTTTCACTGCATTTTTCAAATAAGAATGACATACCATTGAGTTAGAAGTTGCAAATCAACCTATTTCTTTCCATATCTGTAGCAGACTCAACTGTCAATTAAAAAAAATAATAATAAGTTTACATTCCTTGAGTTGGAAGAGGACTTTTCCAGCCTGAATCTACCACCATCCATAATGTCGGCTCATCTCAGTATAATTGTCACTTCTCTCTTTGTCTTCTTCCAATTTCTTCTTCAATAAACGTTGCTTCTCTACTCTTTTTGCCCTTTACATCCCTTTTTCTATGTCCAAGCCTCAGAACTTCCAGCAGGTTAATCTCACTCATGACTGAAAAGATTTTCATCCTCTGAAAGGATTGACTAAGGAGGTCCCTCAAACCTAGTTTGAAGAGAACAGGCAGTAGAGAGTGCCCGAGAGAGGATCTCTTCTCCAAGTTTAGGATGAAGTTCTCACTCAGACGGCTGCTATTGGGAATCTCTTTTCCCACAGCTTCCCACTGAGCTTCCCTTCTCATCAATCAGGTCTCAAATCAAATGTCCTATCTTTCCACAGACTACCCTGAATACTAAAGATTTTCTAAAATAAGAAGTACCAACCTTGAGAGTGGAACTGGGAAATGATTGTAGGGGCGCTAGCACATATAAAACTGAAAGACAGGTGGACAGGCACTGGGTTAGGGACAGGCACGGGCTTAGTGCATTCAGTGACCCCAAGCTGCTAAGCACCTGAGATCACCTGGAGAGGGCCTTCTCACCCAGACCTGACCACCAGCAAGATGATGTGAGCGATGTGGACCATCACTGGAGCAGAAGGCCCCCAGGAGGGAAAGGGAGTCAATACAACATAGTCTATTAATAGCAAGAAGGGAAAAAAAAAAATACATGATCATCTCAGCTAATGCAGAAACAGCACTGGACAAAATACAACAATTTCTGTGGCAAAATCACTCAACAGACTAGAAATAGAAGAGAAGTTCCTCCACTGGATAAAAGGCATCTATAAAACTGTTGAGTCAGTAAGAACTCAAACCGTCACGGGTGGAGAAGTGCAGTCCTTTCATGGAAACAAGCCTGTTGAGAAGTCATACTGTGATGAAGAGCAGGGAAAAGCAGCCACATGTGCAGGCCGATGGGGGGTGAGGCCAGTGTGCTTATAGATTGTTTCTTTTGTTTGAGCAGTGAGATTTTTTTTTACTTTAATTTTATTCTAATTCCAGTAAAGTCAACATACAGTGTTATATAGTTGCAGGTGTACAACAATATAGTGACTCAACACTTCCATACATCACCCAGTACTGAGCAGGAGAGATGTTAGCATGTTTGCATGCTGGTAAGAATAATTGGATCCATCATGTAAAACTGATGATATTGGGAGAAAAGGGGGAGAATTACAGAAGCAAAAAGCCTTGAGGAGATGAGGACAGATGGGCTCCAGAACATATATTTAGAAACTGGCCTTTGAAAGCAAGAGGGTCACTTCCTCAGTTCTCTCAGGAAATAAGAAAGAAATAATAGATGCTGATATGAGTAATTTTCAAGATGTGTGGGAAAATAGAGGAGATTTTGTGTACTGGTTTATTACTTTGTAATAAGTAAAAGAGTTAAACCATCAGTTTTGAGTATGCCAGGGAAAATAAAGATGGTGTAAATAGGAGGGTAAGGAGAAAAGTGTCTGCAACACTTGGCTTGGAAGGTGAGGAAACTCAGCTGATAAGCGACAGAATATTGAATGACCAGGCATGCTGACAGCCCAAGCAATACTTCATATCAGACACTCGCAATTAAACCAGTGATTCCCACCATAGGCTTTATTTCTCACTGTGTTCACCTACATAAGTGCAGGCATAACAAGGTCATATGACTGAGTTTATCTGGGGTTGGGTGTTGCTAGGCAAATATAACCATCAGAATATGGGAGGAGTGAGTTGAGACTTTTTTCAATGGAAGGATTATAGTGAAAGTTCAACATACTGAGCAATACCAAAAAAAAAAAAAAAAAAAAAAAAAAAAAAAAAGGTCTGGAGTCAATGGACTTTCAGTGAAGATGGACGTGACCGACCATTGTAGTATAAGTACCTGAGCTAGTGAACTACAAGGGTAGAAGTTTGGGGTTGAAGAGAAATAGTTTGCATTCGAGATTTAAGGGATGGGACTTTTTATTTAAAAAAAAAAAAGGAAGAAGAAGAAGAAGTAGTAGTAGTAGTAGTCAAGTGCACAGCCATGACAATGGGTGGCTAATAGAACATGGAAAAAAAACTTGCCTGGAGTTGAGGTCAGAAAAATGGAAGAACAAAATGTAGAACATGCACCACTTGTGGATGTTGACAGAAATGAGTTGGAGCAGTAGAAAGAGAGCCAGCATCCAAAATCTGCAATGAATGAATAAACGTCCCCAGAGTCATAGGATGACTACAGTGAGAACACAAACTTGGGGATATGTGCAGACAGCGTGACCTCTGAATGTGGGTGCAAGGTTTGTGAAACAGCTAAACAGCAATGGCCCGAATGTAATGGCGGATGGTGGTGAAGAGGGAAGAAGAAGATTAGTCATCAGTTCCTAGCCCCGAAGAATACAGTGTGCAAGAAAAAGAAGATATCTATTTGTCTGAAAAGGAAGCAGTGAATTTAGAGAGCAATCTAAGCTCATTAAGATGAAGCGGTTAAGAGATTCAAGAGACAGAAATTAGCTGTTCCCATACTCCGAATTCCCAGAATCTTAGCACAAGATCTGAAAAGAAGACAGGACTGGAGGGTAAGTTACATTGAGAAACGGACAGGTGGGTAAGAGCTCAGACTGTTAATGGTCGACTAGGGAGTCTTGTATTTCTGATAATGACTAAGGCAAACAGGCGGAATCCAATGTAGAACATCACTGTCCACTAGGATATACAAAACCCAACCCTACAAGTTCATCCTAAAATTCTCCCTCATTTTTGCCAGCCCAATCTGATTGGTCAACAAGTCTTATGTTTTTCTTGAAGTTAGCTCTCCCTTCTATCCACACGGTCTCTACATCTCTCCCTTATTTTCTATCAATAGCCTACTAACTTATATTTTTGCCACCAGCTTCAAAACTGTAACATTAAGCTTATCCCTTGTTTCTGACAAGCTGATCTTTCTTAAAAGTAAATCTGATTAAGTCTTTCCATTGACCCTCTTCTTTTTAGAGGGCACTATAAATGAATCCCATGATCATCTAACCCTACATCTAAAGCCATCGATCTTATCTCTCCCCCACACAAAAGCTTTACTTCTGGCATGCTCAACTTTTCATAATATTTGCCAGGCTCTCTATTTGCTAAGCCTTTTTTTTCCCCCCAGCTCCATCATTCCCTTCTTTCTTCATCCAGTTAATTGCCACATGCTTACAAAAACTCAGTTTAGGTATATGCACATGGGCTTGAATCTCACACATGGCTAGACTAGGTCAGATCACCTTCCCCTGTTCTGTAGCATCCTGCCTACGCCATGATCATATAAACAATTTCACTGACCTATAACAGCTTAGGGTGAAAACACAAGTTTAAAAAAACAAAACAAAACATGTTTACTATGTTGTAGAACAAATACCTTCTCTCTTTACAGTTTAATCCTCCTGGTCCTACTGCTATAATGACAGGTTCTATTTGGTTTTTGCCTACTTCTTTAGAGCAGAAAGCTAAGTAGTAGAAACAAGATCCCAGGGAAAAAGTTTACTTTAGCCACCTAAAGGATTCATGACTCAAGGATTCTTCGTCCGTGATAGAGTCACATAAGATGAATCAGTTGTGTGAAAATCTAATCCCAAGGGCGAGAAAGATGCTCAAAACCGGAACAAATGGATCCTGGCCGTCTGTGCACTAAATGCTGCCACTATCATTTAAAGGCCCTGTTAACATTTCACAGAGAAAACAACCACGAATGAGACACCTAAGCACTGTGCAGTCTCACATGTCATCGTTCCCAGGGTAGATGGGGTGAGAGGAGAGATGGGTCAAGGCAAACTCTGTCATCTGTGATGGAACACTATTTAGAGCTCATGGCATAGTAAGAAATCTCTGGCCATCCTTCCAAATGCTAAAGAAAGCTCCCAGCCAGGGCCTTACAGGAAATTTGAACCTAGCACTCATAAAAGCATGGAAACAAGATGGGATCATCCTGCATTTAGAGCAGCAGGGGTTGGTGGTGACAATAACAAACAGGATGAGGTAATTGAGTAGGGTGATCTCCCTGTACCTTGTCCAGAGATCCCAAAACTCCTCTGTCACTAACAACCATTTTCTTCATTCCCCACCTTGTTCCACAGGGGATTTATGAATTTATAACCAGAATTTATAAAATAATTTTGTACATGAATACCTATGTTAATATTTACTGAATATTTAACTATGAGCCAAGTACTATGCTAAGTGCTTTGTCTCCTGTAATACTCCCAATGAAGCAAGCACATACAAGCTCTTAGCTACCCTTACTTTACCATCTCAGAAAATAAATAAACACAGAAAATCAGGTTACAGGAACATAAAAAATAATATCTCTCAATGACATCTCTGAGTCCGGAGAAAACATGTCAATCCCTGGTGGCAAGCTATCATTTTTGTGTACTGATTGTAAAATGCTTTTTCATGTTGCACTTCACAAAGGGAACAGTCAATAGTCAGCAATACCCCCAGAGTAATTCATCAGCGTTTTGGGGAAGCTTTTTCCTGCAGGATTCTTCAATATAAGCTTGGGAGAGAAGGACAAAAACCCAACCGAAGGCAGTGCTGTGAGATGAAGGGAGAAACTCCATGAGACTCAAGCTCCCCTCAGTGGAAACCATCAATGAAATAAACACACCGAACAATGACCCTATGCCCATCCTCAGCTCATTGAACCCTTTCTAACACTTGTCACTCTTTACCACTCCCTTCCTCATCTTAAATCCTCTACAGCTATAGCTTCTGTATTTGGCTTTATAGTCCCTTAGATGTTTGCGGTCTCCAGGGCCCTATATTTATCCTTTTTCTCATTTCACACACTATCCTTTAGTATCTGTACCTAAGCCATTTTATCCACTACCAACCTATAGGCTAGAAACAACCAATTCTACACCTTTCCACTTCCAGGAGCTTGCACTCCCTCTCTGTCCCCACCCCCACCCCCTCACACACACACACACACACACACACACACACCATACATTCATATATATTACATATATACCTATGTCTTTTCTTCCCTCCCTCTCTCCCTTCCTTCCTCCCTACACATATTTGCTGAACATGGAACACTATATGCCAGTCATTTGTCTAGGTATTGGGAATACAGCAGAGAACAAGATGGGCAAGACTTTTTTGGACAAACAAAAACTGGGGGATTCAGCACCAACAGATCTGCACTGTAAGAAATGTTAAAAGATTTTCCTCAAGCAGAAGGAAAACAACAGGAGTCAGAAACATGGACCATACAGAGAAAAGAAAAATTAGAGAATGAATAAAAGAAGATAAAATAAAATAGTTTCTTATTTTAATTAATCTAAAAGCTAACTTTGTTTATGGCAATAATAAAAAATGTATTGAGTAATTATAGCATTTTGATAAGTGAAACAAATTATAGTAATATAACAAGGAATAAGAGGGAGGTATTGTGAGTTCTATGTTATAAGGCACCCACACTACATAGGAAGTGAGTAAGTATTATTTGGAGGTAGACAGAGAGTAATTAAAAATGTACATTGTAACTACAGGGAAACTACTAAAAAAATTAAAAGAAGTACAATTGATATGCTAAGAGAGGAGATAAAATAGAATCATAAAAATGTTTAAAATGATAAAAATGATTTAAAAAATACTCAACTGAAACCAGAGAAAACAGAATAAGAAGACTCTGGTGATGTTTAGAAAAAGTTACAAACATGGTTGTTACTAATCCAAATATATCAGTAGTCATTTTAAATGGAATGATCTAAATACATAAATTAAAAGACAAAGATTGTCAGAGAAGATAAAAAATACCCAATTATATAGGTTTTTAAAAATGAAAACTCTGATAGGTTAAAAGTAAAAGGATGGAGAAAGATATACTTTGCTAATATTAATCAAAAGAAAGCTGGGTAGCTATGTTGATTTCAGACAAGACAGACCACAGAACCAGGGAAGCTATCAAGAATAAAGAGGGGGCACTACATAATTATAAAGGGGTCAACTCTGTAAGAAGACGTAACAATTTTAAATGTGTCTACACCAAACAACAGAGGGCCAGAGTCTGTAAAGCTAAAGCTGGCAGAACTAAATAGGAAAAAAAAAAAAAAAGACAAATCCACTATTATAGTTGGAGACTTGGATACTGCCCTGTCACTAACTAACAAATCAGGCACGCAGGAAGTGAGGAGGGGTATATTTGACCTCACTAATACTATCAAACAACTTGAGCGGATTGATAGGTATAGAACACTACATCTAACGACTGCAGAATACATATTTGTTTCAAGCTCACAGGGAACATTCCCCCACAGACCATATTCCTGGCCATAAAACACATGTAAATACATTTAAAAGAATAGTAATCATAAAAAGATTACTCTTGGATCACAATGGACTTAAACCATAAATTAGAAACAGAAAGATAGCTACAGCACCACCAAATATTTGGAAATTAAACAATATACTTCTCAATAACACATGAGTCAAGGAAGAGATCTCATGAAATTAGAAAATACTTTAAAGGAAATGAAAATGTAATACAATTTGTTAAAATATGTTGGAGACAGAAAAAAATGTTAGCTTAGCAAGAAATTTATAGCATTAAGTGCATTTATTAGAAGAGAAAAAATCAATAATCTAAGCTTCCATCTTAGGAAACTAGGAAAAGAAGAACTATTTAAACCAAAGGCAAGCAGAAGTAAAGAAATGCTAATAATATGAGATAAAATTGAAAACGGGAAAACAATAGAAAAAATAAACAAAATCAAAAGCTGATAGTTTCAAAAGATAAATGAAAGTGATAAATCTCTCTCCAGCTAACCAAGAAAAAATAAAGAAGATACAATTTACCAGTTTCTTAAATGAAAGAAATATTATTATAGATCCCATGACCATTAAAAGAATAATAAACAAATGCACAAACAATGCCATACCCACCCAAACTGAGTAACTCTGATGAAATGGGCCAATTCTTTGAATGACACAAACTATCAAAACTCACATAAACAGAAGAGGATAACCTCAGTAGGCCTGTATCTATTAAAGAAATTTAAGTAATAATTCATTACCTTCCCAAAAGGCCCAGAAGGTTTCACTGGTGAATTCCATCAAATATTTAAAGAAAGAATAAAATCACATCTCCATAATTCTTCCAGAAAACTGAAGATGAAAAAATACTTCCAAATTTATTCTTAAGGTCAGCATCACTCTAACGCCAAAACAAGGTAGAGACATGGCAATTATCTCTCATGAATATTAACACACAAAAATCCTCATGATGATATTAGAAAACCAAATTAAATAATGTATAATAAATGTGAGACAGGAATCCATTAAAATCCCAGAGGAGAACATAGGCAATAACCTCTTCGACCTTGACCACAGCAACTTCTTCCAAGACATGTCCCTAAAGGCAAGTGAAACAAAAACAAAAATGAACTTTTGGGACTTCATCAAGATAAAAAGCTTCTGCCCAGCAAATGAAAGAGTCAACAAAACTAAAAGATAATCTACAGAATGGGAGAAGATATTTGTAAATGACATATGAGATGCAGGGCTGATATCTTAGATCTATAAAGAACTTTTCAAACTCAGCACCCAAAAAACAAATAATTAAGTAAAAAAATGGGCAGAAGATATGAATAGACACTTCTCAAAGAAGATACAAATGGCTAACAGACACATGGAAAAATGCTCTACATCACTTGCCATTAGGGAAGTGCAAATCAAAACCACAATGAGATACCACCTCACACCAGTTAGAATGGCAAAAATTGACACGACAGAAACAACAAATGCTGATTAGGATGTGGAGAAAAGGGAACCCTCTTACACTGTTAGTGGGAATGCAAGCTGGTGCAGCCACTCTGGAAAACAGTATGGAGGTTCCTCAAGACATTAAAAATAGAGATACCCTACAACCCAGCAATTGCACTACTGGGTATTTACCCCAAAGATATAGATGTAGTGAAAAGAAGGGGTACATGCACCCCAATGTTCATAGCAGCAATGTCCACAATAGCCAAACTGTGGAAGGAGCTGAGACATCCTTCAACAGAGGAATGGATAAAGAAGATGTGGTCCATATATACAATGGAATATTACTCAGCCATCAGAAAGGATGAATACCTACCATTTGCATCGGCATGGATGGAACTGGAGGGGATTATGCTAAGTGAAATAAGTCAAGTAGAGAAAGACAATTATCCTATGGTCTCACTAATATGTGGAATATAAGGAATAGCATAGAGGACCATAGGGAAAGGAGGGAAAACAGAATGGGAAAAAAATCGAAGAGGAAGACAAACCATGAGAGACTCTGGACTCTGGAAAACAAACAGGGCTGCAGAAGGGAGGTGGATGGGGGGGATAGGGTAAATGGGTGATGGACATTAGGCATATGATCTGATGAATCATAGATCATAGATCATCAGTTGCATATAACACACAGTGTTACATATGCAACTGATGCACTACATCAAAAACTAATGATGTACTTATATGTCGGCTAATTGAACTTAATTTAAAAAAAAGAATTATATGTGGTCCATATATACTAAGGAGTATTATACTTCCATCAAAAAGGATGAATATCCAACTTTTGTATCAACATGGACAGGACTGGAAGAGATTTATGCTGAGTGAAATAAGTCAAGCAGAGACAATCAATTATCATACGGTTTCGCTTATTTGTGGAGCGTAAGAAATAACACGGAAGACATGGGGAGATAGAGAGGAGAAGGGAGTTGGGGGAAATTGGAGGAGGAGATGAACCATGAGAGACTACGGAGTCTGAAAAACTATCTGAGGGTTTTGGAGGGGCGGGGGATGGGAGGTTGTGTGAGCCTAGTGGTGGGTATTATGGAGGGCACGTATTGCATGGAGCACTGGGTGTGGTGCGTAAATAATGAATGCTGGAACACTGAAAAGAAATTATAAAAATAAATAAAATTTAAAAAAAATTATATACCACAAGTAAGTGGGATTTAATCTGGATATAAAATCCTGGTCAATATTCTAAAATCAATCAATGTAATCCATATATTAATAAGCAAAATTAGAAAAACTATATGATCATATCAATTAATGCAAAAAAACTAACAAAATTCAATACTCAGTCATGATAAAAATTGTCAGCAAACTGAGAATATAAACTTCCTCAGTTTGATAGAGAACATCTACTAAAAACATCATCCTTAATGGTAAAGAGAGTAGACATATTCATCCTAAGATGAAAAACAAAACCAAGATGACCTCTATCACCACTCCAATCAACATTTTGCTACAAGTCCTAGGGAGTACAAAAAGATAAGAAAAAGAAAGAAAAGGCATATAAATTGAGAAGTAAGAAACAGAATTATCTATGTTCAGATGACATGATTATCTGTGTACAAAATCCCAAAGAATCAATAAAAATAAAAACCTGAAAATAAGAAGTGAATATAGCAAGAACACAAGATACAAAGTTAATATACAAAAGTTGCTTTTTTATAAATAGAAATGAACAAGTAAGTTTTAAATTTGAAAAAATATCATTTAGAATAACACCCAGGAAATGAAATTCTTAGATATTAATCTAACAAAACATGTATAGGGCATGTATGAAAAAAAATACAAAACCCTGATTTTAAAAAAAAAACAAAGATGATCTAAATAAATACAGAGATATTCTGAATTCATGGACTGGAAGACTCGATATTTTTAAGATATCAATTTTTCCCAAATTAGTCTACAGATCCAATGCAGTCCCAATTAAAATCCTACCTTTTGATTGCATAGACCTTGACAAACTAATTCTAAAGGTTTTAGGGCACAACAAAAGAGGGAGAATAGCCAAAAAAATACTAATGAAGAATAAAGAATTTATAAGACTCATACTATCTAATTTCAAGACTTATTATAAAGCTACAGTAATCAAGAAAGTGTGGTGTTGACTGAAGAATAGACAAATAGATCAATCAAGTGGAAAAGAACCCAGAAACAGGCTCACGCAGTCAACTAATTTTTGACAAAGGAGCAAAGGCAATTTGGTGGAGGAAAAAAACAGTTTTTCAGTAGAGGACATTCATATGCAAAAAATGACTCTAGATACAAACCTTACACCTTAAGTAAAAATTAACTTAAAATGGATCATAGACTTAAATGTAACATGCAAAACCAAAACGTGTTTGAAGAAAACATGAGAGAAAATTCATATGACCTTGGGCTTGCGGTTTGTTTTTAAACAGAATCCCAAAAGCACAATCCATGATAGGAAAAAACTGACAATTTGAACTTTATTAAAATTAAAAACTTTCGCTCTGCAAAAGACAGTACTAAAGAGAATTAAAAAAAAAAAAAAAACCACCCATAGACTGGGAAGAAATATCTGCAAAACACATATTTGATAAAGGACTTACATCCAAAATATACAAAAAACCGTTTAACACTGAACAATAAGAAAACAACCAATAAGATACCTCATCAGAGATGATATACAAATGGCAAATAAGCATACGAAAAGACAATCAATATCAATTGGCATTAGGGAACTGGAAATAAAAATGAAATACAACCACACTCCTATTGGAAACGACTAAAATCCAAAAAGCTGACTCTACGAACCGCGGGCGGTGGCAGAAAGCAACAGGAACTTTCCTTCAGTGCTAAGAATGCATTTGCGCAGTTTGGCCGTTGCTTATAAAGTAAACACAGGCTTACCGTAGACCCAGCAATGATGCTGCATCTGGTTGAGAGAGACTATGAACTCCAGCTCCTTCCCAGCCTCGGGACTATTCCTATCCCTAGTGCTCCCAGTATTTACACTCCCATTGGCATCCAGGGACTTTTAGATTCATTCTCTCCCCGGGGCTGAGTGAGCTCACGGCCTCCACCATAGGGACGGGCCCCACGGTTCTTCCACTCGTAGCCCACCCTGGGCTACCACACTGAGCACGGAGCTTTGGAAATACGGGACTCCTCTAAGAAGGATACCCAGAGACATGGATCAGTAACACCAATATTCTTGTATTTCTTCTAACCTATCTGATTCCCCCCTTCTCCCTAGAAATTCTGATTTCTCTGTTAGGAATGAGGAAATTCCTATGTGACTTACTACCCCTGGCTTGTTCTGTTTCTCTTCCAGGCTATTACTTCTAAGATATGAAAGGCTTTCTCTTCCTGTGTAACAAAAACATCCTTTGTATCATATCCTCATCTTATATACTCAGTACTTTTCTCTATGCTTAAAGTTGTAGACTTGGAGTTGATGCACGAAAACTAAGAATTCTGAGAAAATATTTTTTCTTCTCTCACAAAATCCAGGCTTTTAAGACCATTGTCCCACTGCAGACTTATAAAAATCTGCTCAATGCTAAGCAATTATTTCCATGTTCTGAGCAGTTTGTGCTGTTCCTTTCCTGAGGCATCAATTTGGACTTAATGGCAAAAGGGCAGCAAGTGATGGGAAAAAATAATTCTCCACCTATGGAGGATCCTTATTACCTATCAGGATAATTTGTTGACAACCAGAGGCCTGGTGAAACTACTGTATCTACAAAAATGAATGAACTACATTTCCTTCATCCAATTCCTCTTACATATAATTCCTTTCAACTATTTTTATAACAGTTTGGCGGCAAGCAATTTAAAGTTATATTTTTAATAAATTATTTGCCATGTCTTAAGTATAATAAAATTAATAAAACTAACACCACTTAAATGATTTTCACTACTTTTCTCAAATATTTGTTGGAAAGAAAAATTTTGTAATACTGCCTGATTTTTGGAAATAGATAAAGCTTAGAAATATATAAATGTCTGATTCCATCGTATGAAAAAATTGTATAGAAGAGTTAGGTAATAAGAAAAAGAAGGAAGGGAGGGAGGGAGGGAGGGAGAGAGGAAGAAGGGAAGGTAAGAAAAAAAGAAGGAAAGATGAAAGGAGGGGAGGGAAATTAAGGAAGGAGGAGAGAGAGAACCAAAGGCAGAAAGAGAAAAGAGAAAGAAAAGAAAAGAGAAGAGAAAAGAAAAAAAGAAAAAAGAAGAAAGAGAAAGGAAGGGAGATAAGGCTCAGACGTGTGAGCAGGACGAGGGACAACTGAACAGGTCTATTAAACATTATTGTTACAAATGAACTGGTTAGCCTTTGTATTTTCCATAAGAAGACCAATTTTTCAAACTAGAAAAGATGGCACAAACAATCAGCAGAAAAGGATACTGTAAAAGAAATATAAAGTAGTAAGATATTGATTAGAGTATATTCACTGTTACTAATAGAGTATGAATATTGTTGGCAATAAAGAGGTAAATTGGAACAACCTTTCTAGAAACAATATGAAAACATGCACATAAAATCATTCTCATTGCTTACTTTTTCTATGAGCGAAGACTGAAAAGAGCCTAAATGTTTAGTAATAGTGTGGGGGCTATATGACATACATACACACCATAAAGTATTATGAATTATGTAACTTTTTTGATATCTTAATAATGTATATTGAATAAAATATTCACTGTATGTTATCCTATTTATTCAATTCTCAGGATACACATTATTTCATAATTTAACATCAGTGAAATCCAGAAACAGGTTGTAACCCCCACCAGCCGGAGCCTGGGCGTATGCACAGATGTATGCAATGTAACGACAAAGTTGTTCTTCCTTGTGCACACCTATGCAAAGTCACAGAACAAAAGTCAGAGACATGGAGAAATGTTTCATGGCCAATGTTCTTAACTGTACAGAAAATGATATTGTATGGGAAAAATCAAAAAAGCTATTTAAAAGTCAGGACTAGGTATTTGAGGAAATTTTTGGAACACTTAACCAAATTGATTTCACTAATATTTTCCCTATTGTATATGCACAAGAATGAATTTTCATAAAATTATGATAAAATCATACCTAACTAGGTTTAACTAGCTCTTTCAATAAAAGTATAAAATAAAACACTTAAGTATTAAAAAGCATTGTGAGCATCGTTCACTGGCAGTTCTTCCTCAGTAGTACACAAAATAGAGACTGCTATGCTTTGGGTTGGAATAAAAGCTTAAAATTAAAATGACTTAAATAAAAGCTTGGGCTTAAATAAAAGCTTAAAATTAAAATGAAATTAAAATTAAAATGACTTTTTAAAGATTTTATTTATTTATTTGACAGAGAGAGAGCATAAGTAGGCAGAGAGGCAGGCAGAGAGGGAGGGGGAAGCAGGATCCCCGCTGAGCAGAGAGCCCGATGCGGGGCTCGATCCCAGGACCCTGAGATCATGACCTGAGACGATGGCAGAGGCTTAACCGACTGAGCCACCCAGGTGCCCCTTCCCCCTTTTCTTTTCTTTTTTTTTCTTTTCTTTTTTGCAAATAATTAATTCCAATTTGTTTCGTTAATGTGGGCACATAAGGAGACCCAATATGATTTAGGAACTTTCCTAAAGTTGAAAATACGTCACATCAATTCCTTTGCCCTCATAGCAATGATGTGATCTTTAACTAGGGTCTGTATTATTAAAGAAACAAAACAAAACAAAAAAAAAAAGGAGAGAAATGTTATTTACTTGAACAATAGCGGCCTCTAAATGAATGTTTTAAGTGTCTTCAAATTTGTACCTGCAGTGAAAATAAAGTTTTATTACTCAGAATCTTCTTACTGTGCTGAAAAGCTTATATACTTGTTTGCCAATCTCCTCACACACAATGGCACCTTAGTTAAAATAACTAGTCATTTTTCATCCAGTTGAGCCGAATCATTAATGAACTCCATCTAACAATGGTTCTAGGTGGACTCTATTTTTCTTTTTTAAAGAAGTGAGAAGCTCCTGGGTGGCTCAGTCAGTTAAGCGTCTGGCTCTTGATTTTGGCTCAGGTCGTGATCTCAGGGTCCTGGGATGGAGCCTTGAGCTCAGTGCCGAGTCTGCTTGGGACTCTCTCTCCCTCTACTTCTCCCTCATTCATTCTCTCTCTCTCGCTCTCTCTCTCTCAAATAAATAAATCTTAAGCAAATAAACAAACAGAGGGATCCCCTCTGGCAGAAACTTAATATTTTTTTTTCCCTATGAAGACCAGAAACATCTGCACCATAAAAATAAACAAGTTTCATACTTTGCATCCATGTCCTCACAAAACTTCTCAAATGTGGCAATTCATGCCAGCATGGGAGGAAAAACGTGAGTTGGGGAGCCTTTTATAAAGTCAAAAAACCAAGTGTGTTCTCAGTCTATTAAATTCAAATTTTCCTTTCAGTTGAAGTTTTGCTTGGAAAAGACACATTTTCGCCATCCCAGGGTGGTCTCTGTGCCTGCATTCGTTATCTGTTGCTGTGTAACAAATGACCTAAGGCTTGTAGCAGCTTGGAACAGCCAGCGTTTATTTTCTGGAAGTTTTGCTGATCAGGAGTCTGAGGGCAGGTTAGCAGGATGGTTCTGGCTCAGAGTCTCAGGAGGCAGGTCACGATGTGAGCCAAAGTTGTACTCATCTCAACACTGCACTGGGGCCCAAGTGTCCACCTGCAATGGTTCATTCCCAAGGCTGTTCCAAGGGGCCTCAGTTTCTTGTTAAATGTTGACAAGAGGCTTCTGTGTCTCATCACATGAGCCTTCCATAATGCTACACATGACATGACAGCCAGCTTCTCCCAAAGCAGATGATGCGAAAAAGAGCAAGAACAAAGCCCTCACGGCCTTTTAGGACCTAGTCTCAGAAGTCACACACTATCACTTCTGCTTTATTCTATTTCTTAGAAGGGAATCACCAATTCCAGGGACAGTCAGAGGAAAGGAATCAGGCACCCCTTCTTGTGGGAGGAGTATCATCACTTAATGAACATATTGGAAAACATCACAGGCTGTGCAGTTTTCTGAAAGGCCAGAAGATTATGAGATCTTTGAGGATGACAGTCTCAAAGCCACAGATGAAAACCAAGAATAAACTGCACTGGAAGATATCAATTAGTTTATCCTGCTGCTCGCTGTTGAGAACTGAAATAGCTTCCTTCTTCTGGAATGATCTTAAATGTTTTATAAGAAATATTTGAAAGAAATTCTTGAGTGGATAGAATTATTTGATATAGACATTGCTACAGCTTTCTTCTGTTCCATGGCTCTGCATTTTTATTCGAATTCGCTATCAGTTGGAGAACTGAAGAGAATCAACAGCAAATGAAATCTAAAAAACCAGAAGGGCATCCCAGAGGTCTCCCAGCTTCTGTAACCTCTCTGTAAACTACTTCTTTAGAATCTTGTGTCTAAATTCTAGATAATTCTTCTTTTCCCTGTTTTACTAAAACTATTACTGCCTATTATGTGCTACCGTCAACTGTGCAATTATCTGTATCTTAGCCAACTTGAGTTCGTAGTGCTTTATTCCGACTTAAATAAGCACACTGTAACTTAGGATCAATTTCCAACGCTAGCAGTGAATTAGCCATCCTACTGGAGGCAAATGTGATGTAGATGACTAAGAATAAAAGATTTCAAAATTGAAATGGGTTTCTGACCTTGATATATAGAGACAATTTTTACAGAAGACTTACCTTCCCAACTGTGATTTCAGTTTTTCAATTGGTTTGCATGCCCCAGAACACACAACTTGATATAAAAAAGGCATTAGGAAGCACCTCAGAAAAAGATGTAGATTGCTGATTTAATGTCTGTCATAGACATTTTGTATGTGAGTAATGAGTGTACCTATATAAACTATATTTTATTATTAATGTTTTTATCAGTTAGTGGCAGGAATAAGTTTAATTTCACAACATCAACTTTGTAACTTGCCTTTCATTTATCTACTGGTTTAGGTTGGGCAGAGTACGTATTAGTACAGACTTAGTTAAGTGCCCCCAAACAATTACCAAAAAATTTTTTGAAATCATGATTTTAACACTGGATAAAAGTTTGCTTCTAAACAAAGTAGATTCAAGGCACAGTGAAATTCATTTTACTTCAGCAGGAAAGAGAGAGGGTATGGTTGATAACAGATAAAATCTAACAAAGACGGGTATTTCACTTCTGAGTCCTAAGCAGTGCTATTCATGAAGGTTCCAGAGACAAGGATTAAGAGAAACCCTAAAGTAAGGGCACAGGTAAGAGCTGTGGATCACACTTGGTTATCAGAAGGAGCTTATTCGCCCAAGGCTTTAGTGTCAAGTGGACCAAAAGGTTCTTAAATGGAATTGAGTGTTCTGTACAGTGCTGTGTTTCACTATCCAGCTAGGCAAGACATCCTACAGGCTCCTCAAATAGGACCTCTTACTTACTACAAGGCTCTTAATCATTACAATCACATGAAAGGAAAATGAATACAGAATCCTTCTTGAGAAAACCAGCTTCTCACTCAGTGATCAGTAAATACCAGTAGAGTAATTGTTTAAAATGAAGTGAGTTCCAGTTAAACTGCTATTTAAAAGCAAACCTCCCCTAATATAACACTGTAGGTCACCTATACTGGAATTAAAATTTTTTAAAACTTAATAAAAAAAAATTTTAAAAAAGTGAGATTTGTTTCACAAAAAAAGAAAGAAAGAAAGAAATACAAAACCAAACCTCCCTTTCCTAGTAGCTTCCATGTATCTAGTCACTTACTAGGGTTAGGTAGTCAATTCAACAGGATTGAACAATCAACTCAATGGAACCGAAAAGTCAACTTAATGGGGTTGTCACTTACTCCTACTCTATGGCATCGCCTTGGTTGAGGACTGTCCCCAGGAATAAATGGGAAAGTTGCTCTAAGTTTGTTGGGCTTATCCTGTGCTACAGTTGGAATATCTGGGTGACTAAATCAAGGCAAATAACTGAGCTGAAATTTAAGGAAGTTTTCAGCAATCATCAAGAGGGAAAATATTAAGAAAGTAGATCTCAGGGGCGCCTGGGTGGCTCAGTGGGTTAAGCCTCTGCCTTCAGCTCAGGTCATGATCTCAGGGTCCTGGGATCGAGCCCCGCGTTGGGCTCTCTGCTCCACAGGGAGCCTGCCTCCACCTCTCTCTCTGCCTGCCTCTCTGCCTACTTGTGATCTCTGTCAAATAAATAAATAAAATCTTAAAAAAAAAAAAAAAGAAAGTAGATCTCAGGGGTGCCTCGGTGGCTCAGTCGGTTAAGTGTCTGTCTTCAGCTCAGGTCATGATCCTGGGGTCCCGGGATCAAGCCTTCCTTCAGGTTTCCCTGCTCAGTGGGAAATTTGCTTCTCCCTTTCCCTCTGTCCCCTTCCCCCTGCTCATGCTCTCTCTCTCATAAATAAATAAAATATTTTTTAAAAAATGGATCCCCAAATCCATTTATTCAAGAAATATTTATTGAGTGTTACTGTAGATCAAGCCTATGTTCTATACTGAGATCACAGTGGTGAGCAAGACAAAAATGTTGCATTTGCTCATGAAGCTTACAGAAAGCAGATGAGTCTGACAATCAAAAAGCAAATAAGATAGGGCACAGTAGTGTATGATACAGTGCCAACAGTGAAAACAGTGATAGAGCTGCTCAGACAATGAGGACCGTGCTGACCAGCAGTGGAGTATACCCAGGAGATAGCTGTCCCCACTCCAGCACTCAGAAACTTCAGGCTCTGCCTCAGCTACCACGAGCTGCCTTACCTACCGTCCCCTCTACCCTGTGGCAGCCTGTACTCAGTGAGGGAGTAAGTTGGAGGGGAGAAGGCGGGGCTGTTGCAGCCCAAAGTAGGCAACTCTAATTGGCAATACTCATTCCAGAACATCCCACCAGACTGGCCAAGGCTTTGTCAAGGCTATGCTGTCATTTCATTCTGTCCTTTGCTCAATCCTGTCCCCTGTCCCTTTCCTGTCACTGGAGTTGATACCCTATAAACACACCCCAATCTCCATTGCAACTTTGGCTTCTAGAGAAACTAACCTGCCATTCATCCTAGGGAATGGCAATTGGGAGAAGCTTACCAGAAGAAGTAGCATTAAAGCTAAAATCTAAACATGGATAGAACTGACCCATCATTTTGCAAATTAAAGGAGAACAGAGAACAAGAAAGCCAAGATCCAAAGTTCCAGTCAAAGAAAAGTGTGCAAAGAAACGGCTGCTTTTGCACATAGCAAGAAGCAGGAGATAAGAAACGGGCAGAAGTCACACCTAAAAACACCTCACAAGCCAATTTAAGGTCTGACTTTATGATAAGAACAATGAAACACTATAGTGGAGTGATCGTGCTGCCGGCAGCTAGAGGCCTGGCACCCAGATGACCATCTGATGTCAGCTGGGGAAGAGATTATGCTGAAAACAACTAGGAGTCAGGTCAGATGGACAGAAATGAAGGGATACAAGAAACACTGAGGTAGTAGAATGAACCGATTTGCTATGTGTGCAATGGTAAGAAAGAGAGGGAAAGCAAGTTTGCTAATTTGTTTTCTAGCTGGGGAAACTGGATGGATATTGGTTTCCACTGAGATAGGAAACATGAGAAAAGGAGTTTTATATACAAGTCAGCGTTCTCCAAAGAAACAGAATCGATAGGATACACAGATACATATGAGGAGATGTGTTATAGGAATTGGCGCATGTGTTTATGGAGCCTGAGAAGTCCCATAATCTGTTGTCTACAAACTAGAGACCCAGGAAACCTGGTAGTATAATTCTGTGTGAGTCCAAAGGCCTAAGAAGGGGGAACCACTAGTGTAAGTCCCAGAGTCTGAAGGACAAGAATCAGGAGCTTTGATGTCCAACAGGAGAAGATGGACATCCCAGCTCAAGGACAGAGAATTTGTTCTTCCCCCACCTTTTGTTCCTCTAGGACCCCCAGTGGACTAACAATGGCTACCCACATGGCTGAGAGTGGACCTTCCTTATGCAGGCCACTGAATCAAGTGCTAATCTCTTCCAGAGACACCCTCACAAACAAACCATTAACCATTGTTATCTGGGCATCCTTTAGGCCAGTCAGATGGACACCATCACAGTTTGGTAGAGATGATTTCAGCTTTAGACATAACACGACTGATAGAGAAATCTGTTGTTTGGGAGTATCAGCATACTATCATCATACTGTGGGTGTAGTATTAGCATATCATTATCCAATTGTATCGTTAGCATATCATCATATTTTCAGCCTATCAGCATACAGACATTCATTAAAGCCGTGGGAATGGAACATCCAGGGAGGGACGTTCCAGAGAGAAAAGAGGAGGGGCTTGGACAACATGGTGAGGGACACCAAAATTGGAGAAATAGAGGAAATACAAACTGTTCGGGGGAGAGGCCATGTGAGAGAGGCCACGTGAGAGAAGGACTGATGTTATCCACAGCTGGCACCAAGCCAGCAGACAGAAGCCAGGTTCTAAGGATCTCAGGAGATAATGAAGCAGTGGAAGCACCTGGCATAGACACATCTCAAACTTCTCAGGAAACTGAGTGTGAAAGGAAAGAGAAACAGGGAGAGCTATTGATGTTGCTTATGGGGATAATGAGGTTTACCAGTTGCTGGGGTGCATTTATGCTGCTGTGTTTACAGCTATTGTTGATTTTGGTTTTTGGGAGGTACCAGTTTAAGTTATAGGAAAGGGCCAGTGATAGAGGAGGCGAGATGAGAAATAGAGGTGAGGGAGCAATCAAAATCTCCTGAGGAGGCAGCAGAATATGGGATCCAGAAACAGGTGGAGGGATTGCCCTTAGAGTGGGGGGGATGACACTGTTGGGCCCGCAAGTCTTAATTTACAAAGGTGACTGAGGGACAACAGGAGGAGTCAATGCTACGACTGAAAGGAAAAGGAAAGTTTCATGTGACCATTCCCCTAAAAACAGGAAGCACAACTCACCAGGCAGGGCCACAGGAAAAAGGTCAGGTTTTGCTCAGGAAGGAGTTGACAAGAGTGTGGTTAGCACTTAGGCCACGGCCTTTAAGGGAGTATCTGTAGGAAAGGCAAGGCAGGACAAAATAAATCATTAGGATTGGCTCATGTGATTAATACCAGTGGGCTCTGGGCTCTAAGGGTGGTTTCTAGTTGCTTGGTACCTGGCCCTGGGTTGGCTAAGGCAGGGGAATACAGTCTTGGGCGTGCAGGCCAGGTAGAGGAGATAAAGCTCTGGGCTGGTTGATCAGCACAAGGCGTATCCTCTAAGAACGGACTAGCTCCCAGAAGGGCAGTCTCTCTCCAACCAAAAAGTTCCTTTAGGATGTCAAAACATCGTAATAAACAGAAAATAAAAAACATGATTAATACGACTCTTGAATTGTATCCCTCTTCTCTAGAGGGAAAGAATGAGTGGGGAGGGTCACGTTCCAAGGTCTCAAAGGACGTTTGAGTAGCTCACTTTGGGGGAACTCTCTATTCTCTATAAAACAGGAAAGCAAGTCAGCTGTTGAGAGAACCTGACTCGGAGGCAAGGAGATGTGACAATAGAGAAAATGGTTTTGCAAAGGAGCTTTGGAGCTTAGGGAAAAGAGCCGATGACAAGAGAAACGTTGTGGGGCTGCTGTACAATCAGTAACAAACTTCCTGCCTCTGCTGATTATTTACTTTCTTCCAATCTCATCCATAGCAGGGAGTTTTTATGCCTCACAGCAAGTACTTCCAGCCTGTTCTATGGGCATCTGCTCCCCACCCTCGCCCCATGGCTATTTTAATAAATGACCATGGAACCACACACCAGGCAAATCCGCCTCACACAATCTGAAAGGAAAGACAAATTTAAGAAACTGGTTTACAATTCAGCTAAAGAACAGCATTCACAGACTCCTAGATGCGGAATTGCAAGAGGCCGCTCAGCTAGTCCAGTCCCATGGTCCTCCTATTGCCATCCCAGAGAGATGATCGTTGCCTCTTAAAGGGTATCCAAGAGGCTGGGTTTCAGAGGCACCAAATACCTTATTAAGGGAGAGTCCAAACATAAGACATCCCTGACAAGAAATCTCAGGAGAGTCCCCTCATGAAGTTCCAAGCTGTGCTCAGAAATCAGCACAGATTCTAGCAGGTAACATAATTTGAACCTTCTTCGCTACAGCTTTCGCTGGAATGATGCTGGGTACAAGTGGGGCCATAAATCAATCAATGGTGGCCTGTAAAAATCTATAGCTTGTGAATAACCATTATAGAAAAAGCAGAGCTTCTAAAATAAGTGAGTTAGAAGATTGTTCTTTATACCCTAGAATTCTTGCCCTTTTACAGATTTCCCACAGGAGCATATTCTTACAGGAGAAATGTGAACATATTTGATCTAAGAGAGTGTCTTAAGGGAATTTTATCCTCTATCATCCCCTCTCTTGCATCTTCTACCTTTCTTGATCTTCTTCCCATCTGGTTCTGTCCCTACCTAAAAACAAACAAACAAAACAACAACAAAAAATTCAAATATTATCCATATTAAAATAAACAAAAATAGTTTGACATCTATAGACAGATGGACAGATAGATTTTCATACTGCCTTTTACTTATGTAGAAGTAACTTTAAAATATTTATTTTTTCTGCCACCAATTTCTTACCACCCACTGAATTTCCTCTCTCTAGATTATTATTGGTCTCCAGATTGTCAAATCTAATGGATACTTTCCCATCCTTACCTGCATCTGACAAAGCTTATCTTTTCAACATTTTTCCCTTCTTTTCAGGAATCAGGGGACCATAGGCTTATGATTGTCTTGGCCAATTCAGGAAATCTCATTCCCCTTGACAGTGAATTTAGGCAAAGGTATTTGCTACAGTTCTGGCAGTGAAGTATGTGTTCATTTTCTATGGCTACTTTAACATCTCATCACAAACTTGATGGCTTAAAACGTTATCTTAAGAGTCTGGGAGGTCAAAAGTCCAAAATGCATCTCACTGGGCCAAAATCAAGGGTTAGCAAAGCTAAATTCATTCTTGAAGCTCTAAAGGAAAACCCACTTCCTTGGCTTTTCCATCTAGAGACTGCCTGAATTCCTGGGCGCGGGCCCACCCCCCCCATATTCAAAGCCAGCAACATTGGCCAAGTCAACCTCACAATGTCATCTCTCTGGTTCTCCCTCTTGTCTCCTTCTTCCACTTCTAAGACCCTTAGTGACTAAGCTGGGCCCACCTGGATAATGCAGGATAATATCTCCATATCAAGACCAGCTCATTAGCAACCTAATTCTATCTGCGGCTTTAGTTCCCATTTGCACATAATGCAACTAATGCACAGGTTCCAGGGATTATGACCGAGCCATGTTGGGCCGGGGAGGTTGTGGGGGGACAGGGGGCCCTCTTCTGCCTACAACAAAATGTGAGAAGTCTGTTGAGTGCTATCTGGAAAAGTTTCCCTTGCTGATATGAGAGACAGGTGGGGGAAAGGCTCCTCTACCCACCTCTGGCAGCTAATGTGCCATCATCCGGTGCTGATTTTAGGATTATAACGTTAAGCAGCTTGAGCTGGTAAACTTTTGTCGTGGCAATAGCGTATCATGAATGTGTATACATGTCAATGAAATAGATAAACCACGGAGTAAACCAACTCCAGGCCATTCTAACCCTATTTCTTGTTACATGAGATAAAATTTGATTTTTATATTAATTTTGAATTGTGTTTTTCTATTTTTTGAAGTCCAAATATCCTAACCAATACTTTAGCTTTCCACACTTTTCTGGGTACTTGACAATTTTCCTTTTTATAAACATTTACTAAGCTCCTGTGGCATTACAGTCTTCTGGTTTCTTCCTACCTCTCAAGCCATTCCTTCTCAGTTTCATTCAAAGGATCTTCTCTGCTCACACGATGAGTGTTGGTCTCACACTTGGTTCCATCTTCAGCTCTTCCTATCCGTCTATTCTTTGTAAGTAAACTCTTTCTCTTCCAAAGTTCTAACTATCCTTTACACCCTAATTCATATTTTCTATCTCTATTCCAGAGGCTTCTGCTGACTCTAGATCTACGTGTCCAACTATCTACAGTATATGTCTGTTTGCATATCCTTTGGTCCTTCCCCCTTCAACTCAAAATGTAAATGTAACTGCACTTTTTGTTTTTTTTTTGAACTTTCTGATGTATTCCCCCACATCAGTGAATGATTCTGATACTTAACTCAGACAACCAAGTCAAACACACAGAAGATAGTTTTCACTCCTTCTTCTCACTCAGACATTCTCCTTACTGAACTAACCATTAAATCTGTGGCTGCAACCTCCTTAAAACCCCTTTTTCTTTCCCCACTCTCCATGCCTATGGCCATGACTTTGGTTTCTCATTTCTCACCCTACAAAAGCCATCTCATGGGCTCTCCCCATATTCAAACCCTGAAACCCCTTCGCCAAAACCCAGTATCTCCATTGCTCATCCAGCGACTGCTCCATAATTCAGATAAAATCATATCACTTCCTGCTTAAAATCCCTCCTTGATTCCCATAGCTTTTTAGGCTAATAATAAATATTCAACAAATAATAGTAACAGGAATGTACGTTCATTATATTACCTTACCTCACTTATGTTTCCTGTGAATAGTTACTATTACTATCTTTATTTAACAGACTAAAAACTGCAAGGTAGAGAGTACTTTATGATTTCCAAAAACCACAAAGTCAGTTAAGTGTTAGAGTTAGGTTTCACCCCAATCATTCTAACTCCAAAACCCATGCTTTAATCATTCATATACCTTAGAGGCGCTTGAAATAACCAGTCACTACCTAACTTTCTCGAAGGATTCCTCACCAGCCTCTCCCACTGCACACCCCCCTAACCCCCAACCCCCACCCGTCGCTACTTCCTTAGCCATATAAGCCCCCTGTGAGTCCTCTAAAGTGCCATGTGTCCTCGCTTCTTCAACTCCCCAAACAGGCTGCCTCTACCTACCAAGAAAGTCCTTTCCCTTTTTTCTCATTGTTGTCATAAAGCAACCTTCTACAAGCACGTATTTTCTCTACCTTGCAGTATTCCATGGTCTCCCCACAACTGATTTACCAAATTTCCCTCTTGGGTGCTCCCAGAACATCCTATACATACCCACTTAAAATGATAATAGCTCCTATGAAGGAGACAAACAAAGTATTTTACATACAAACACTGACCTAATTCCCACAGAAAGCTATTAAGATTTTTCAGTTTACAGACGGGAAAAAGAATGTCCAAGTTTATATAACACTCCAGACACTTTGTTCAACAGGTCTGTTTATTATGGACTGAATATTTGTATCCCCCCAAAATTCATAGGTTGAAAAGTAGTCCAATGTGATGGCATTTGGAAGTGGGTCCTTCGGGAGGTGATTAAGTCTTCTGGGTAGAGTCCTCATGAATGGAATCAGTGCCTTTACAGAAAAGGCCCCAGAGAGCTCCCTTCGTCCTTCCGCCATGTGAGGACGCAGTGAAAAGGAAGAAGGGTTTTCCAGATACCAAATCTGTCAATGGCTTTACTCTGCCCTTCCAGCCTCCCAAACCGGCAGAAATAAATTTCTGTTATTTATAAACCACCCAGTCTATGATATTTGTTTAAAGCATCCCAAATTGGACTAAGGTAATGCTCTACTTTCTTTTCTCCTCCAAAGAACTTTGGGAGCAGGGACTGTGCCTTATATGATTGTGAACACCCAGAACCCGGGCAACAGCTTCTTTCCTGAATACTTGATAATGGACTGGACCACCCATTAGGAGATCTATGACAGTGCAGGTTTGTATGAATATAATCAATGTTTTGACATTTTATGTTCCCTTTTGGAAAACACAGAGCATGAAAATCTCATACAATGACATTTTCATTTCTGTGTTCCCCTCCCCCACTTTCCCATGAGCTTCCCAGTGTCATGAACCATGCCTTACACACCCTGGACTCCATGTGCCTAGCAGAAGTGCTCAAGAAACAAACCAAAAAAGTTAAATTAATCATCAGAAATCATTGTTGGTTTTCTCTCTCTACTTCATTACGTGCCACATAAACCACTCAAGCCTCTAAGAAATCTTTATTAAATCTCCAGTACCACCCAACACAGCAGAAATTGGAATTCGTAACTTAGCTAATTTTGTTATAGTCTACTGCCTTCCACCTCAATCCACTGGGTTTTTTAGAGGCAACCAGGTGAGCTGGACAGGGTTATGATGTAAACACGACTCAATTATTCCTAGGCAAATAAAACAACATTAGCACCTTCATCACAGTTGGGAAAAGCAAGATAAGAATTCCACCTTAAGAAATGTATCTCCCAGGGGCACCTGGGTGGCTCAGTAGGTTAAGCATCCAACTCTTGATTTCGACTCGGGTCCTAATATCTGGGTTGTGAGATGGCGCCTGCATTAGGCTCTGTGCTGGGTGTGGAGGCTGCATAAGATTCCTCTCTCTCCCTCTCTCTCCACCTCCTATCCCTCTCAAAAAAGAAACATATATATATATATATATTTCCCATAATACTATTTTGTAGCATTTAGCTCTTTTTTCTTATACTGGCATGCCATGATTATACCTTTTTGTGACTCTATATTACACTTTGCCAAATGCATTATAAGCTCTATGATGGCGATCACATGTCCTTATGAACAGTGCAAAATATATGCATGCTTTACAATTGTAACAGCATCTCTGCAATATTCTAAACATATACGGAAAAATAAGACTGTCTCTTCAAGCAGAATGTCTAAAAGACACCCAAGCTAGAGATATCTGGACATTGCAAAGACAATGAATGTTAATTGGGTACCTGAGGATTGTGTACTTTGCAACTTTAAAGAATCCCTGAGGTGGCAGGGTCGGGAAACGGAACTAACTGCACTGAAGAAGTAAGAACAAGAGCACTCCTGAGAAAGAGGCACGGTTATCGATTTTCAGTTAGCTAAAGTTTTGATTTAATTCAAAAGAGACAAAATGGGTAACAAAGACAGAAAAGGACTTTGTTCCCACATGTATGCTGCTGAAACAGGCTGACAGATAATGTAATTAAACCTGAAGCCCAGCGAAAGAAAGGCTGGAAACTCTGACAGTGAGGGAGCCTTCTGTATTGTCACCCTGCCCATGCACAGCTGCACAGGGCCAAGGTCAAAGTGAGTTCAGCAGAGAAAAATAACCAAAACCTGTAAGGTCTGCAAACCAGCCCTCAAAAATATCTGCGGGTCACAGCCGAACAGCTAAAGCTGAGGGAAGGAGATTGGATTGGCACATGATGGCTGTTTTCTCTAGTCTTTCCTTTCTTTTTCTTCTTGACTCTGCTCTTTTTCCACAATTCTTTATTCTTCTCTGCTTCGCTCCCACTTTGCTTTTACTTTCCTTTCTAACTCATCATCCCTTTTCTCATCTGCATCCTCTTCTCTGAACTGTAACTAGGTACAACCTTAAAGATTTTTAAATAAACTAAGTTTTATTATAAAATAGTAAGTTATGAGATACAAACATAAAATAGATTTATAATAAAATAAAGATTTGTAAATAGCCAAAGTTGCATTCGTTTTTACTCTTCATTTAAAAAGAAAGTAAAATTAACGTATATTTTTCTACCACTCTGAAAAGTCTACAGCAATCTTCAAGAGAAAACAATTCTTACCTACTTTAACTTAGAAGTGAAAGCTTGTTTTTTGACAGATTTATCTAAGAAAATTGATTTTTCTGCTTGCCTTCAAAAGAAACTACCTTCCAAAGAAATTACCTTGAATTATCCTGTGTTTTAGTATCTGTTATATAAAAGGGTAATCATTAATCAACACATTTCTTTCTTTGTGCTTTATTTCCAACCTGATTGTCCTATTTTCTAGTTTGCATTTCTCTACTTCAATACAATGCAGAGAGTGAGTCTTGAGTTATTAGTCAATATTTTAAATTTGTTTAACACATACTAAGTTGAGCTCTTAGAGAGGTAATTCAAAGTCAACTTAAAGATAGGTATTGATTAAATTTGAAGTTATTTTTAAAATGACATAAAACATATATAATAGCTGGCTTACGATTTTTTATGGAATAATAAGTAAAGACACCATTATCATTCTTTATTCACTTATGTTTCATTGATTAACTTGCCCATTTTAGAGTTAATATTTATTGAACAATTTCACAGGCACGTGCAGGAGCTTTTAGCTCCTTATCCTGCTATAGACTTCATGAGGTGTTCTGAGGTGATGACCATCCTGAAAATGCCCAATCCAATCCCCAAATCGAGAGCAGTCAATTATATACTACCTTAATCTTTTTCTTCTTCCCCCTGGGAGGAAAGTGTGAATGCCAGAAGGTGAACACAGTGTGAATTTCTCTGAAGGAAGCAGCAACTTCACTAATACAGGTTGCATAGAGCTCCGTCTGTCCTGGAAACGGGACACACTCCACACTAGGAAGATTTACACCAGAAAAGAGCATGGCTTCCAGATGGTGTAACACGGGCTGAAGACTCTGCTTCCAAACCTCTTACTCTCCAAACCATTCCTTTGGGCCACAGAATATGTGCTATTCCAAACTCACGTGATAGCTCAGAAAAGGAGGGGAAAAAGTCTTAAAGTTAGAAGAGAATTGTTAATTCAATTATTCTATTTCAGGACAAAGAATAATTATGCAGAGTTCCTGAAACATGAGCAAAGTGAAACCAAGTGGGATGGCAAATATAGAAACACAACAAAACAATAATAAAAATCAGAAGAGATTAAAAAAGAAGAAAACTGAAAGACAAACATGATTAACCAAAAAAAGAAAAAGAAAAAAACATTTAGAAAATTTATTCCCTTAAGACAGACAATTCAACAAGCAGAAAAGGATATATACATATTTGAGGACATACTGCAAGAAAATTTCTCTGAAATTAAAAAAGAAAAAAACTGCATTTGCAGGTTAAGAGAGAACATTGCAAACCATAAAATGTAATACAAACGCTCAATACTAACGATGTTCTACTTACAAGGACAAACATTAAAGATGGACAAAATATGCTTTAGGCATATCCCAGGCACAAATATCAAATCTATAAAAGGAAAAAACCTTCCTGTTCTCAGGGAAACCATTTCTCCCAACACGAACTACTGAAGAAAATGGAACACTCTCTATAAGGTTAGAGGTGGGGGAAGGAAGGGGGAAAGTGACGCCAGTACTGTTACATGCAGTCAAGATACAATTTAAGAAATTTAACATCTTGAAAAAAATTAAAAATGTTAACATCCGAAGCCTCCTTGAGGAAGAGGGTGGGATGGGATAAAGTCCTATGTCAAATCAACAGGGAATTCGGCACTGGAGAAGCTGTGGCAAAAGGACTGATGCTATCAGTAGTTTTATCGGCATTTTCTAAAGTAGGCACTAAACCACAATGGGAATTATGGGTAAGGAACAGCAAAGCTCGTATTTCAGTACAATATAAAATGCTGATAGAACTACCGAAAAAAGAAGAAGAGGGGCAAGAGCAAATGGAAAAGTATATAAATGTCAATGCCATGGCTGATCAGAGCAGGAAAATATTAAAACTGTCTCAAAATGTATATGTGCTGCCGAAGCGAGCACAAAACTGTCTCAAAATGAAATGTATGTGAAAAGTATTGTCACCTCTTGAGTTTCTCCTGTTATTTGTTCTTAGCCTTCAAAGAATCTTTTAAGAAATAATGTCTTATGATTAAGAAATATGTATTAAATGTAGTAATTTCTTCAGTTTAACATATGCCTTTTTATTGTGTTAAATTCAGGTAAAAATAAATGTAACACTTTAAGAGCAGGGTTTTGTATATATTTTATATAATACCTAATATATATTTATCTATCCACCCATCTACCCGTGTATCCATTTCTCTGCATAAATGTCCTGCACACACAGCCAAGTATCCTCCAATGTGCGAAGCCCACATGAAAAGATTCTAAAATGCAAGGATTAAGATGATGTTTAATCTAGGGGCACCTGGGTGGCTCAGTGGGTTAAAGCCTCTACCTTCAGCTCAGGTCATGGTCCCAGGATCCTGGGATCGAGCCCTCCATCGGGCTCGGCAGGGAGCCTGCTTCCCTCTCTCCCTCTCTGCCTGCCTCTCTGCCTACTTGTGATCTCTATCTGTCAAATAAACTTAAAAACTCTTAAAAAAAAAAAAGACGATGTTTAATCTATGCACTATCATAAAATAATCATTGCAGGAACTTTACTAATTGACTAAGAGTGAAGGAAACAAACAGGATGGTAAATGGAAATGTGAAAAATCTCAAAAACTATCTAAGAGTACATTTGTATTTATTTTTACAGAATATAAAAAAAAAAAATATGTCCCCAAAACTATGCATTGCATTTATAAGGTCAAGAATTTGGTGGTACAGAGATGGGAGAAAGTAAAAGTGAAGAGAAAATGCATATGAGGCATTTTATCTTAAACAGATACAGCTATAAATGTATAGAAAATAGTTCAGTGACACATCTTGATTTCACAGAGAAAGTAATGAGACAAAATTTTCAAAGTTTTTTATTTATCATTAATAGAATTTAAACTGGCATGAAAATGTAAACTGGGAATCTATCCAGAATTATCCAAGCAACAGACTTGTACTAAAAGGTTTTTTTTAAATGATTCTTCAGTTTTTAATTATGCCATTATTATTATTAGTAGTAGTAGTAGTAGTAGTATTAAAGATGCTCTGCTCTGCTGAGTGACACCTGGGGATGGTGGCACCTGACAGGTTGCATAAAACTCGCTGCTGATGTCCATAGCAGCCTGATTCATGAGAAATGTAGTGTTGAAAATAGGGATGAGTCTTTCAGCATCTTTTAAAATTTTAAGACTCTCAAAGTCAGCTACTTCATTTTCTAAAGATGTCATATAAAAGCTCTTTTGACAAATAATTTTGCAACAACCCTATCTGTAGAAAAAAACAATTATCGGTTTTTAAAAAAAAGGACAATACATTAACATTAATGAAAAATTTTCCCCATTTTAAAAGAACCTAGTAGGCATTTTAATTTGTAGCTTTTGTTGAAAAAAAATAGTAAGCAAATTATATCTGTTGCCTGAAACATGTAAGCATTCACATAATTATTTTCCATTTCATGTAAACTCTGATGTTTTTAGTAGACACACAAGGGGGACATACCCATATTCTTTAATTGATGCCTATGGTAAGTGTAATGATTTGGTTGAATAAGCATGATCATGGAATACCTGATAATGCAACATTATTTTCATCTCTCACAATCTCTTAAAATTAATTTCACGTGGGTAGATTTTTTTCTTGCTAACTAGATGAAATTCATGGCAAGATCCATGTTATTTCTCATTATTTATAAGTAATGAAAAGCGATACATTTACTTCTATTCACAAAGGAGTTCAGTTCAATAATCTAAATGTTCAATATGGTACAATATTCAAAATATCTGAAAGGTATTTAAGTGATGGCATCTCTCCTCTGCCCTAGGCCTGCTACGCTAGCACTACAAGCAAGTGAGGGTGTTGGTTGGGTTTTCTTTTCTTCCTTTCCCTTGTGCTTTTAAACTCCTTCTCCAGTTACCCCTGCCTTTTCTACTACCTGTAGGATCAAGGAAGGTGGGAGAAGGAAAAGAAGCAAAAAGTTCTTACAAATAGAGCCATTAACTGAAATAAGTCTACTCTGGCCTTAGGTAGCAGGTAAAGCAGTGTAGTAGAATGTAGGTCTGTAGGTTTGTAGGTTTGCCTTCCACTTTGTCGTCTTCTTCCTTTTCCTTTTCCTTTTCCTCCTCTTCTTCTTCATCTTCCTCTTCCTCTTGTTCCTTTCTCTTTTTCTTTCTCCTCCACTTCTTTGTCTTCCTTTTCTTCCTCTATCTCTTCTTCCTCCTTTTCCTCCTCCTCCTTCTTCTTCCTCCTTCCTGTTTTTATACAGTTCATTTTTTCCCAGTTTTCTCCATGTAGGCAAATGCACCTTTCCAGCTGAAGAATTTTTGCCTTTTTCATGGATCATGTGAACATTCCACTGGTTCAGATAAACTTCCAAATGGAGAAAAATACTTTTTTGGACTTCCTACACACTGCTGTTGAAAAATCTGCGCTTTATTTAGGCATATCTACTTTTCTAATGTAGTAGAATCATCAAGAGCATGATGTTTTCAGGGTGCCTGGCTGGCTCAACTGGTAGAGTGTGTGATTCCTTAGGGTTGTGGGTTTGAGCCCCACATTGGATAAAGAGATCACTTAAAAATAAAATCTTAAAAAGAAAAAAGCATGTTGCTTTCTCAGTTTTCTTCTCATTTACAGTCTTAATGAGACATATTAAATTATCAATGATTCACAGTCTAAATAAAAGAGATGGAAAAAATAGACTGACAATAAGCCATTTTCCTACAAAGCTGACTTGTCACATTTGCTTTATGAGGAAGGTTATTCTTCCTGTAGGTCCCCAAAAGAATGGAGACATCAAACTCTCAGGGCTGGGCTCAAGTTGACTTCAAGAACTATAACTCTGTTACTAGCTTTTAGTTTTTTTAAAGTTTATGATAAAAACTTACTTATTCTAAGAAACAAATGGAAATCTCCATTTATTTATTCTAGCTTCTGAGTATCAAGATCTCATTATTGATGATAATGTCATTCATCGTAGAGTGTAAATGTATTTGGAGTTTGTTCCTGATGGGTATAAATTATAAACATATCCTCATAATGGTGATAAAATGAATCAATTAAACTCTTAAAAGTCAATAAGAAAACAAACAACCTGATTAAAAAATGAGTTAAAGACCTTAACAGACACCTCACCAAAAAAGATACAGATGGCAAATAAGCATACGAAAAGATTGCCGCTTCCCTATGGTACATGGGAGAAGAATGAGGCATGAACAAGTTAGCTGTGAGCGAAAGGGAGTAGGGGTAGACAGCTGAAAGGACTGTCACCCCAAACAACTCCTCAGTCCTGTAGTCATTAGATACAAGATAATAATCAACAAAGGAGTCAAAGAAGATTAACCATGCACCTTATAGATAAGCAAAAAGGAATATGAGTTATAGATAAGCATTCAAAGAAAAGCAAGATATGCCGGATCAAGAAGTATAGAATTTGTGGTTGATTAAACACATTTAAAGGGATCATCTAATTAACTACAGGTGATCTCTGGAGAGGGGGAGATAACAGAAAAAAGAAGCAGGCTGTGTTCCACCCTGAGCAGGGCCAAGAATTCCCAGCTGCTCGCTTCAAGGGCTTCAAGGACAAGGGCTTCAAGGAAGTATAACATCCTCTACCCCAGAGGCCCCCCAGAGGCCTGTTGCTAGTACATGTTTTCTTAAAGCTATATTTTAAGCAGTACATTGTTCTGAGGGATGGTTACAAAGACATTCCACATCATATGTCATTAGGAATTGCAAACTAAAACAATAACATACCATTACAGACCTATTCGACTGATGAAAACCCAGAACACTGACAACACCAAATGTGGAAGGAATAGGAACTAATGCGTTGCTGGTGGGAATGTAAAATGGTACAGCCACCTTGGAAGACAGTTTGGCTATTTTCTACAAAACTAAACATATTCATACCACACAATCAACAAACTCACTCCTTGGTATTTACCCACAGGAGTTGAAAACTTATGTCTACACAAAAACCTGCACATGGATATTTATAGCAGCTTTATTCGTAATTGCCCAAACTTGAAAGCAACCAAGATGTCCTTCAGTAGGTGAATGGATACATCAACTGATATATCCAGACAATAGAATATTACTCAATGTTGAAAAAAAATAAGCTATCAAGCCATGAAAAGACCTGGAGGAAACTTAAATCCATATTACTAAGTGAAAAAAGCCAATCTGAAAAGGCTACTCACTGTATAATTCTAACCATATGGCAATCTAGAAAAGATAAACCTATGGAAACAGGAAAAAAAAAATCAGTCGCAATGTGAGGGCTTGAGGATGGCGGAGAATGGACAGGCAGAGCACAGAGGAGTTTTAGGGCAGTGAAGATACTGTATAATGTCATAATGATTGGGTATATGTCATTACAGACATTATAGATAAGCCCACAGCATGGGTCACGCCAAGGGCGAACCCTAAGGTAATAAAGACTATATATACTATATATACTCTGGGTGAATATGATATGTTTATACAGGTTCATCATTTGTAATAAATGTGTCACTCTGGTGGGGGATGTTGATAATGGGGAGGAAGTGTAGAGGAAATCTCTGTACCTTCCTCTCAATTTTGTTGTGAACCTAAAACTGCTCTAAAAAAGTAAGTTCTTTTTTTAAAAAGGTGGGTTTTTTTCCAGATTTTATTTATTTATTTGACAGTGAGAAAGAAAGAGTACAAGCAGGGGGAATGGCAGGGAAAGGGAAAAGCACACTCTCACTAAGCATAGAGTTCCACATGGGGCTCAAGCCCCAGCCCCTGGGATCATGACCTGAGCCAAAGGCAGCCATTTAACTCACTGAGCAACCAAGGCGCCCCCCAAAATAAGTTCTTTAAAAAAAAAACAACCATAATCACCACATAAAAATCACAATGATAAAAACTTCAGACTTAACAGTCATAAACCTCTGATTACGTTTACTTATTAACCTGAATATCATTAGAATAAAGATTGTGTCTATCTTTATTATGATATTGAAAATCAAAATGACAACTTTATTTTTGCTAATAATCACCAACTTATAAAGCTTTATTTGGCTTATACAGGTAGATTCATTTACTTATGGAAATTTTTAGGTGAAAAACTTTAAATGACATAATGCATACAATATTGTGGTTGATATTACCTGACTCTAGAAACCTGCCTCTGCAAATATAGGCATCAGTCAAGTTGGCCTTGAATGTGACGACTTTTACACCTATAGCAAGACATTCATCCTATTACTCACTTGAACATGACCTTAAAATTAACAAAACAAGCCACAAGGAATACTTGTGTTTTGGTAAGAATCTATTTCGTATCATTTTCTACTAGCTTTATCAGTAACATATTTACTACAGCATTTTATTTTATTTTATTTTTTAAAGATTTTATTTTTAAGTAATCTCTACACCCAATGTGGGGCTCAAACTTACAACCCCAAAATCAAGAGTCACATGTCCTTCTGACTGAACCAGCCAGGTGTCCCTACCACAGCATTTTTTAAAAAAATATTTATTTATTTATTTGAGAGAAAGCGCGCATGCACACACATGCATGAGTTGGAAGGAGGGGCAAAGGGAGAGAATCCTGACACAGGGCTCCATCCCAGGACCCTGAGATCATGACCTGACCCAAAACCAAGAGTCAGATGCTTAACCAACTGAATCACCCAAGTGCCCCACCACAGCATTTTAAAACTGAACAACACTAAGTGAACAAAACACTGGACCAAAAATTTTAAAATGTGAGGTCTCCAGCTGCATATTATCTTTGAGGGAAGATCCATTAAGGTATATGAAAGAAAAGAGAAGGGAAGGAAAGGAGAAAAGAAAAAAAAGGAGAGAGAGAGAAAAGAAAAGGAGAGGGGAGAGGAGGGGAGAGAAGAAGGGAGAAGAGGGGAGGAGAGGGGAGGAGAGAAGAGGAGAGAGGAGGGGGAAAGAGGAGAGAAAAAAGGGGGAAGGAAGAAAAGAAGGTAGGAAGGAACAAAGGGAGGGAGAAGGGAAGAAGGAGAATGTGATAACCTCTGGAAATAAATAATGAGACACTCCATTTCACAGAGTAAAACAAATGCCAAATATGACCTGAAGACTCCCAGATATCTTTTTGTTTCTTTATGGGAAAATTCACTCATCAATTTCTTAATTTAGATAATCTCAATAACTGAAATCTTATTAAAATAAAAAATACTGATCTAGGAATTCACAAAGGGAAAAATATACCACAAATAACTCTAGAGCTGTCTCAGACAGAACAGCCTTTCCAATTTCACTATCTTTTTAATACAAATCTCCGCTCCTTTTCCTCACTAGTACTAAAACTACTTAGAAAAGAATAAAAAGAAAGAAAAAAGAAGAAAGGGGGGGAAAGGAAGAGGGAGTTAGGGTGAAGAGGTAGAGGCAGAACTTTAGGAGAGGAAGGTAGAAAAGAAGGAAAAAATAAAGAAGAAAGGAATGAAAGAACAACTCCCCAACAAGAAATGAAAGGACATTTTGTCTGATCCTTTATAACTCAGAATTTAAAGACTTGAGGAATTGCAGACTACCTTGTACTTATAGCTAAATGCCTAAACAAAACATGGATGTTTGGTTTGCTGGCTGTATCTGAACCTTTACTGGAAACTCATCTATAAAAGCCAAATTCTATGCCCTGATTATAGATAGCCAACATTGCTTACTAAAGAGTACCTGGGAAAGCTCCGCTCAGCCAATAATAGAAGAAAGAAAAGAAGACAGACAGAAGGAAGAAAATAGGAAGGAAGAAAACAAGGAAACACTAAAGAATCTCTATCTGGCAAGTTGTGTCTTATGAAGAGTTTAAAATGTAACAAAATCTTTATGAAGTATTTAAAAAGTCTTATATTAAAGCTAGAGTAGAACTATATCTTTAAGTATGAGTTCTACTATTTGTCAGTTTCTAGGACTTCTTATAGATCAACCTGTAAATAAACTTACTTAAGTATGAAAATATAGCAAAAGACAGGTGAAATATTTAAATGTTTTAAAAGATTTTTTAATGGCATAGATGGAAAATATTAGTATACTAAATTTGTAAGTCTTATCCTAATGACAGTAAATGATTTATTCACCAACTGAACAAATTGTTAAACTCTGGCATTGGAATGTGCTGTGTAAAAGACTTAAGAAATTAAGACCCTATTACATTATTTTTATCTTTGCTTTACTTTTTAGCAACAAGTATATCTTGTATTTTTCCTCTTCCATAAATTTGTAAATGCCTGTTAATTAGACAGGGATTGATTATGGAAGCCCCTGATTTAAGTCTATAGATACAAAAATAGAATCTTTATGTAAACAGCTAAGGGTTAGCTATTATACAACATTTTTGGTATATATATATATACATATATATATGTATATATATATATACACACACCATATCTTACTACAACACCAAAACAGTGAAGTTCTCTAGTAATTGTTGCAATAATTGTGTACATGTTTGCATTTTTATTAGTAGATGGCATACTGGCTGTGAAAACAAGGATTTTTTTCCTAAGAGCTCTAGAATAAAGTAAAATGGAACTGATTTGAAAATTCAACACAAAGCATACTTTATAGAAACCCAATCATAACAGTTTATTTAGGATTCATCCTCTAAGATGCTTCATAAGGCAAGATGAAGTAGAGTTATAATTACTTTCTTGAGCAACAGGTATATTCCCGAGGGTGATTACTATTGATTTAAAATTTTTATTTATAACCCTTACAGCTTCCTTGTACTGCCTTTTTATTTTGATTTGTATTTATTGTCTTATTCCTATCTACCACATAGCTCACAATATACTCAAAATTGCTTGTTTACTCTTCTTTCTATATGCTACACACTAACTACAGATTTTTGTTTTCACATTAATATATACTCACTTTTTGTTTTTTAAACTAATAATCTCCACTATTACTTTCTCTGAAAGTTTTCTGTTGATATAAGTATTGATAAAAACTACAAATATTTCTATAAACAATTTTCATATTATCTCCATTTTCAAAATCTCAATTCACTCACAGGCAATTCTCTTGAAACAGAAGTATTCAGCAGGGAATTGAAATAACAACACACTGAAATAATAACCAGAGAAGTGGAGAAAAACTCATAAAACTTGGGCCGACACAGTGTGCCTCCTAGATACCCAAAGGCCTTTCATTTAAAATCACGCTGAATATAAATAGTATTCCGTATTTACTCATATAAATCCCTAGCATTGACTCAATCATCCAGTTAATAAGACTCTCACTTCAACTGAAAAAAAAAAAACAGAGTAATAACACAATTTTAGGGGAATATAGTGAGGTTTCAAATTTAATAAGTGGGCACACTTCCTCAAATTAGAAATTCAGGCAGAGAAAAAGTAATCCCATATTGAAAATTAGGAATGCAAAAACAAATGGAGAAAAAGACAGCAAGAAAAGAAAAGTACATGGGTAGGTTTAGAATAATATTAAATATGAAACAATCATAATAACTCCTGGGAATTTTTGAAATATATATCAAATTATAGTACAAAACAACAGCAACACATAAAGAGAGAAGATAAATAGAACTTATGAATTGTCAGGTCTTATCATCTGTCAAAACAATGAAAAGTACCAATTAACTTAGACCATGATAATTGAAGGAAATCTTTAGAGTAAAATAGGCATAAAAAAATAGTTAACTTCCAAACTAATGGGGGAAAAAAATGGAATTCTTAAACAAGTATTTGATAAACCCAAGAAAACTTCAGAAAGGAGGGAAAATGGAACACAGTACAGGTGAAACAAATAGAAAATATTAAAATATATTTAATACTAAAATATTAAAATGGTAGATTTAAACCACATCTAGCCATTATTACAATTACATGTGGATGGACTTTAACTCTTACAATTAAAAGACAAAAATTTTTTGACTGCAATACACAGAGACATACAAGCATGTGCAGTTTATAAGCAAATCTAAAACAGTATGATATAACAAAGATGAAAGTAAGCAGCAAGAAAAAAATATTTTATGTGAACATTAAATAAAACAACTGAAAATAAATGATGAAGCCTAATAAACCAAATTACTTCAAGGCAAACAGTATTACTGGAGACAAACATTTCAAAATGAGACTGGTTAAATTCACCAAGAAAATATGTAAGTTCTAAATTATAAGTACCAAATAACATGACTTGATAATACATAAAGCAAAATTTCAGAACTACAATGAACAGTAGAAAAAAAACACAATTACTTTGTGAGGTTTTATTTTTATTTTTTTTAAAGATTTTATTTATTTATTTGAGAGAGAGAGAGATCACAAGTAGGCAGAGAGGCAGGCAGAGAGAGAGGAAGGGAAGCAGGCTCCAGAGAGCCTGATGTGGGACTCGATCCCAGGACCCTGAGATCATGACCTGAGCCGAAGGCAGCGGCTTAACCCACCGAGCCACCCAGGCACCCGTGAGGTTTTAACATGCACTTTTTAGTTGCTGAGAAACAAAGCAGACAAATGCTTTAAGGATGAAGAAAATCTAAACAATTAACAAACTTGATCTAATAAAGAACACTATACCTAACAATTTCAGAAAACCGAAATCTTTTCAGGTCAGATAAAACATTTAGAAAAAAGTGACTATATGGCAGGCCATAAAGAAAGCCTGGTGGGAAGATGGGCACAATAGGTAAAGGGGATTAAGAGGTACAAATCTCCAGTTATAAAATAACTAAGTCACAGGGATGAAAAATACAGCACAGGGAATATAGTCAATAATATTTAGTAACTTTGTGCAGTAATCGATCATAACTTACTTACTGTAGTAAGCACTGCATAATGTACTGAACAGTCAAATCACCGTGTTGTACACCTGAAACTAAATAACACTGTGTATCAACTATACTTCAATAATAAAAACAGAAATTTTTAGAAAGGTAAATTAAAAACAACAACAACAAAAAGAAGTCCAACAAAATTTTTTGAGAATAAGTCATATAATTAATAAAGCTGAAAATCAGTAACATAAAAGGTAATAAGAAAACCCTATATATTTGGAAATATAAATTTAAAAAGAAAACAACAGAAATAAGAAAACATTTTTGAACTGAATAATTAAAATGCTACATATAAAAACTTGTGACATACAGGTATAGCAGGGTTTAGAGATTTACTCCCACAACTACAAAAATATTAAAAAAGAAAAAAAAAATTTAAATAGTGAGGTAAGGACTCATCTTCAGAAGATAAAAGCAAAACCCAAATAAAGAAAAATGAATTAAATTATAAGGAGCAGAAATTAATTAAACTTCACATACAATAAAGAATTAATGTTAGTTCTATGAAAAGATCGACAGAATTTAAAAGTAACCAAACAAAAAACATATTTAAAAAATATATATTAAAAAATTTTTTTAGTATTTTTTAAAAAACATATCTAAAAAATATTTTTAAATTATTTTTAAATAAATAAATAAAAGTAACCAAACAAACTTACCAGAAAGAAAGAGAAAAGCAAATAACCAATGTCAAGATTGTAAAAGGAGACATCACAATAGAGTATGAAATTACTAAAAAGAAAATAAAAGAATATTAAGAAAAATTATTTCCATGAATTTGAAAATGTATATGAAATGAAAAAAATTCCTAGGAAAAGAAATACAACATAACTTTTCACAAAAACCTAAGAAATTCAATCTATATTTAAAAGCTTTCATTTAAAAGAACTCCTGGCCCAGATGGCTTCACTAGTGAAATCTGCCATATATTTAAAGAAGCCAAAATAGCAAGCACAAAAAATATTCCAAAGATTTTAAAAAAGGAAGAACATTTTCCAATTATTTTATGTGACCAGTAAAACTGTTACCAAACTGATATGGACAGAACAAGGAA
This sequence comes from Lutra lutra, assembly GCF_902655055.1. Lineage (NCBI taxonomy): Eukaryota > Metazoa > Chordata > Mammalia > Carnivora > Mustelidae > Lutra > Lutra lutra. The sequence goes on from NC_062289.1 coordinate 15,984,925, forward strand.
GGTAAATGACATGAGATTTTTACTCATGAACATAGTTGCAAGATTCCTAATCAAATTAGTAACAAAATGAATACATGAATACATATAAAACATTAAATGATGATAGGTTTATTTATGGAATGCAATGACGATTTAACATCAGATAATCAATCAAGCATTATAACTTAACACATGAAAGGAAAAAATATGTATCTCAAAAGATTTATTAAAGGAATTTAGTAAAACTCAATCTAAAAAAAAAGTAAACTTGCCAAATCTGCTAAATGACCTGTTTAAAATAATAATAAGAAGAAATCCTAGCTAGAACAATCAGGCAATAAAGATAGACAGATAATGGTGACAGATAGATAAACCTATATAGATTTGAGGTATAATTATAATCTCATTATTTGAGGATTATAAAATAATGTATGATGTCATAAAATCCAGAATAGGGACTCCGGGGTGGCTCAGTCCGTTAAGCATCTGCCTTCGTCTCAGGTCATGATCCCAGGACCTGGAATTGAGTCTCACATCAGGATCCCTGCTCAAGGGGGAGTCTGCTTCTCCCTGTGCCTGCTGTTCCCCCTGCTTGTACTCTCATGCTCTCTCTCTCTATCCCTCTCTCTCTCTGGTAAATAAGTAAATAAATAAAATATTTTTTAAAAAATAAAATAAGGGGTGCCTGTGTGGCTCAGTGGGTTGAAGCCTCTGCCTTCGGCTCAGGTCATTGATCCCAGGGTCCTGGGATGGAGCCCCGCATTGGGCTCTCTGCTCAGCAGGGAACCCGTTTCCCCCCTCTCTCTGCCTGCCTCTCTGCCTACCTGTGATCTCTCTCTGTCAAATAAATAAATAAAATCTTTGGGAAAAAAAAATAAATAAATAATAAAAAAATAAAATCCAGAATAACCTACAGATAAATCATTAGAATTACTAAGCGCTTGACAAAGATTCAGGATATATAGTTAATATACAAAAATTAGTGTATTTCTATATACCATCAATTGTCAGAAAATAAAATGTTTTGAAATATTACATATAACATCAAAAATAGCAAACACCTAAAAATAAAATTAAACGGAGATATGCAAAACTTGTACATGTAAAGTTATAAGAAATAAGTAAGAAAGTTGAATAAGGGGGCACCTGGGTGGCTCATCAGGTTAAGTGTCTGCCTTCAGTTCAGTTCATGATCTCAGGGTCCTGGGATCCAGCCCTGCATCCCCATCGGGCTCCCTGCTCAACAGGGAGTAGGCTTCTTCCTCTCCCTTTGCCCCTCCCTACCGCTCCTGCAGTCTCCCTATCTCTCTCTCACATATAAGTAAATAAAATCTTTTTTAAAAAGTTGAATAAGGCACAAGTACATTGAGATATGCCATATTCATGGATTGGAAGATGCAATGTAGTAAAAATATCAGGCCTCCTCAAGTTGATTTCAGGAAATCTCAACAAAAATGCCAATAATTTTGTGTGTTGAACTTGACAAACTAGTCCTAAAATTTACATGGAAATGTGAAAGCTCAAGAGTAGTAAGCCTTAAAAAAAAAAAAAAAGAGTAGTAAGCCTTTCCTGAAGGAAACGAGGTGGGACAATTTGCCTCACTTGATGGCAACATTTATTCTAAGGGGATGGTAAATAAGAGAAGGTATCACTGGCACAAAGGTGCAAAACGGAGCAGTGAAATCAGAATAACAACTAAATAAAGTCTGAACTAGGCAGAATCCAACTGAGAATATATGACCAGAACCAAAAATATGGCCTACAGTTCTAACAGGAACATTTACAGACTAGCAACAAAATCTGTCACAATGGAAGGCTCTGAAAACTATGTGGTTCTGAGGCAATTCTTGGTTGGTCAAAATCTAGCATGTTCCAGAAAATATGGCAATGGCAGTTTCCTCTATCAACTGTGTTTTATCTAGCAGCAATATACAATTCAAAATTGTTCAGTGCAGAAGTTCTTCATCTCCTCCATGGCTGCTTTTGCACTTTGTCATTTCCCATTGACTTCTGGATTCACTATCTGGCTTCCGACAATTCATTCCTCAGTAAACACGTACTGACTACTTGCTATGTGTCAGGCCTCACAGGCATCCATAAGGAAGTAGTGGATCAGGGAGAGTCCTGTAAGTTTGCTGGAAAAGATAAATGCCTATGGAGGCAAAGAAAAAAAATCCTTAACATTTAACATTTCTTTCAATTTATCACTTGCCAATTTTTATAAATAGTTCTTTTGAATTGAGATTTTATGACAGAAATGTGAATAAAGTTATCCAAGGTAAAAGAGGCAGGGTTGAATACAAAAGGAAAGTAATTACTTTCCACTCCATAAAACTAGGGTCAGAGGTATGAAGCTAAGGTCAATCAGTCTGAAGCTGTCAAGTTCTCTAAATCCTATAGAAAAGATGCAACACCTGGGTACTACTGTTAGCAATCGGGACACACAGCTTCCAAGAGAAGTATAACAGTAGGAACACCACCTGATTCACAGCCCAGTGGAATCCATCTCAGACGAACTCTGAACACTTACTTCAGTACTCTTCACCCAGATCGACAGGTTTTCTTAGTCTCGTCTGCATTGTGTTATTCATGATAAATTTAATTATTTTAACACCATGTGTATCAATAGTATCAGAAATGGACCAACTGAGGGACACCTGGTGGCTCAGTCGGTTAAGCATCTGCCTTCGCCGATCAGGCCGAGGTCATGATCCCAGGGTCCTAGGATGGAGTCCCCCATCAGGCTCCCTGCTCAGCAGGGAGTCTGCTTCGCCCTCTGCCTGCCACACCCCCTGCTTGTGCTCTCTCTCTGTCAAAAAAAATAAATAAAATCTTTAAAAAGCAAAGAAAGAAAGAAATAGACTGTGTTCTAGTCCCTACCTCCTTTCTCTTGAATCCACTCTTGCTTAAACTTACAACTATGATTCCAGGCAGTCACGTATACCCAGCTCCCACTGTCAATTTTTTTTTTATCACAGAACAACCAGTGATTTGTGTTTGATCACATGCGAATTTTCACCTCATCTATATGAGTACTAGAATTTGCTCTCATATTTTACTGTATTATCTACCGTGTCCTACATGTAAGAAAAAAATCATGAGATTTTCATAAGGGATTTCTCTTAGTCCATTCAGGTGCTATAACAAAATAGACTAGGTGTTTTATAAACAACAGAAATTTATTTCCCATTGTTCGAGAGATAGGGAAGTCAGGATGAAGACCTCAGCAGATTCAGCATCTGGTGAGAACCATCATCCTGGTTCATAGACAGCAGTCTTCTCTGTGTTCTTATGTGGCCCAAGGAGCAAGGGAGCTCTCTGGCTTTTCTTCTATAAGGGCATTCATCCTATTCTGATTAATGGGACCCTTAAGACCCGATCAACTGGGGCGCCTGGGTGGCTCAGTGGGTTAAGCCTCTGCCTTCAGCTCAGGTCATGATCTCAGGGTCCTGGGATCGAGTCCCGCATCGGGCTCTCTGCTTGGCAGGGAGCCTGCCTCCTCCTCTCTCTCTGCCTGCCTCTCTGCCTACTTGTGATCTCGCTCTGTCAAATGAATGAATAGAATCTTTAAAAAAAAAAAAAAAAAAAGACCCGATCAACTTCCAAAGTCCGCACCTTCAAATTCCATCACATTGGGGATTAAATTTCAACATAAGAATTTGGAGAAGACACAAACCTTCAGTCTATAGCAGCATTTTAAACATTATTCATGAGAGGTAACACAAGATTAAATTGTGAGTCTACCTTTTCATCTATTAAATTTGAGGAGAACAAATTTTGGAGGCAGAATGCCTGTGTTCAAATCCCATTTCCACCATTTAATAGCTTGTGTTATCTTGTGTTTAAATTTCCTCCTTTGTAAACTGGAGATAAAATACAGAGTGTTTTTAGAAGCATTAAGTGAGGTAATAGTTGTGAAGTGCTTAGAAGTATAAATTCTAGGTTCATGAAGGAAATGGCTCTATTCCAGAGACTGATAAGAATCACCAATACTTCCAGATTTATATCAATCATAATACCAGTCTGGTGAACTATACCAAACAGTTTGGTTAAAATAATAATTGGGGAAATGCTCAGAATATAAAAATAGGCTCCATGAGAAACAGCGTTCCGTTATTATGCTCCTGGTCACCATATCTTAGAAAGCAGGTATCACAGATGTATCATAAACTGAGATTCGATCTCTTTGTAATCAGAACAATGCTAAAAGGACCTCCAAAAATTTCTCAGAAAATTTATGTCTGTTACTGAGTGAATAATAATGGGCATTCTACATAAATAAAGATTTCATGAACATTTGAATTTGCTTTTACAACTCTTTTCACATAAGAATCAAGGATATTTTTTCAAAAACCCGTTGTGTACTTTATTTTTTAATGTAGTGTTTCAATTTACATAGGATTAAAACTTTCAAAATTGAAAACTTCTCATAAGCAGTTCTGATTTTACCAGAATATTTAATATGTAAATTAACATATGTATTCATGGTAACAGCACATACATATAGAATTTCTTATTCTCTGTCATGGGATGATCTCAAGCCATACACACACAGTAGACACTAGGTGGTTTGGGACAAATGAACATAAAAGAGAATATACAGATGTTTATGTACCATTACATAATACCATTATGTAATGGTATTAAACATACCATTAAGAATTCAGGAGCTAAGAATGCAACTAAGTTCCCTAGTAGAAAGAAGACACAGAACTTATTTGATATAAAGTCCTCAAGTGACACCTTTTTCCCTTAAATTTCCCCAAAATATTGTTCCATTCCCACCTTATTTTAAATGTTGATTTTGAGAAGTCTGAGGCTGCACTCATTATCTTGTCCTTGCAAATTATTTGGTCTGTTAATACATAAGTGCTAAGGATTTTTTTTTTAAGTCTCATAGTTTCACTAGGGTGTATTTTCTGGTTGGTTGTTCCCAATTTTTTTACACTATTGGTGGTGCCAATCTAAAAAGATTCAGGTCTTTTATTACTAGAAGGTTTTCCTGGATTAACAAATCCAGGAAATGTTTATTTAATTATTAGATTTAAATTAATAATTTAAAATAAAGTTAATAACTCAAATTTAATAACTTCATTAAATCCTTTATTTTATTATAATGATTTAATTAGCTATGAAGTAATAATTAATTTTTAGTTTGATTACTTAGTTTTAAATATTAATTGTACTCTAGGTAGTACTCTACATCCTATAGGACAAGTATTCTTAATCTGAGGATTCAAGGGTTGAAAGTATGTGCATATTTTTGTATGCACGCCTGTTCTTGTGGCTGAGTGTATTTTTCTGGCAAGAGAGAGTTCAAAGAGTTTAGTAGATTTTCAACAATTAACAAATGTAAAAAACTCCAAATGGAAATACTGGTATTTTGAAAATTTACCTTTGTCTCTATAACTCCGTGCCTTTAAACTATAAAAATAAGTTGGAATATACTCCAATTTGAAGGAAATTATATTTAAAATGCAATTGCCTGATAAATTCCTTTATAATAATGAATAATATCTAATGTAAGTTAATTTATTATTATATTCCATGGCTATACTAGACTAAAAAGCAGATAATGGCTTGCTATTTCCTAAAAATTGCAAATATGCTAATAAATCAAATTTTTATTACTTCTTTTGTCTAATTGTTTATAATTATAAAGATAAATTAAACTCATACACACCAACTGTTTGGTAATGTCTAATTACCTTATGTTGTACATTATTAACCACATATAGCTTATCATTATGGTAAAATTCCACTGGTGGTATTAATGACATTTTTAATTAAAATACCTAGTCAACCAAAAAAAAAATAGATTGAAATGCTGCATTCCTCTGACAGTGAGATATGGTGACTAATCAATCCTCTCTAACTGGAGATGATTTAAAATGGATGAAATTGTTTCCTTTAGTAATCCATTGAATCCCAGGTGTCTGAATTATTTTTTAACAACTTATCTGCCATTGGCTGAGATGATTAGGATGATGTGGCAGCCAAAGAATTTAGTTCCAAATGACATCGTTTTTAAAAATAATATAATACTGACTTAGAAAAATTGCAGCCTTAACCAAACAGCAACAAAGGCAAGAAGAATTCGTTATTGCAACTTCAAATAACTATTCCATCAGAGTCATTCTTGACCATAGTTTATCTTAATTTTAATTTGTAATTGCAAACCTGCGGTGTTAGGTGGTTTTCAAATTTTCCTGGAGACCTGGGAAGCAATCTCATATGCTGCTGTCTAGTTAGCATGACAGAAAACATCTTATCTATGCCATCCGCAGATTCTGCTTTAAAGACATTGCGGGATAAGGTGTAATTAGATATTTCTGGAGGCTGGTATATACAGGGAGAAGATAATTGGGGAGGAACGGCAAGTACTGGAATGGTTACATGAGCACAAACAACTGCATTTCAAGTAGGTGAGACAGGAGGCAAAGGGGAAAAGCAATGAGGATGCTCCAAAATAAGCAGCGTTTGGGATCACTTTGTCCTTCCAGTTGCGGGGAGTGTTCACAGACGGCAATAAAATGTCATCAGCAGCAGAGGCAGGCTTAAATGCCAAGGGGGTCCGCTGAATAAGGCACAAGCAATCTGGCATTACTGAGAACAGAGCAGCAACCAGACAAGAATCTTTATGCCATCTATAAAACTTAACACAGGATGTTTATTTCACACTTTGCTCTGGGATTGGACTTAGGCAGTTCACATCTCCCAGTGTTTCTTTGTTTATAAATAAGGATACAAACACTAACCTAGTCCAGATTTATTGTAGGGGGAAAAAAAAAACACAAATAAATATGACCGAGAAGGATTTTGAATAAACAGAGGTAAATCAGTGTCTTTCCTTGGATTTTCTAAGTATATTCATAACCAGAATCTTTTCTTCTTCAACTCCCTTAGATATTAATCAGTCAATGCTTTTGGTATACATAATAGGTTTTATGTTATACTTGGTGTATTTGACGGCACAGAAATAGGGAAGATACAAAAATGTTCCCTCTTTTTTTAAGACTTGAAGTGCATGGCAAATCCCTTGCACATATTAGTCACTCAATAAATATTTGCTTAAATTCTTTAGTCTTAGTAGAAAAATACTAGGGAGACTTAATAAGGCATTCTTCTTAAGCAATCAGAGCAAAATCATGTATTTCGAACTGAGAGCAAACAAGGATTTCACTGGTTGTACAACGTGGAAAGTACTGTATAAAAGAAGCAAGACCCTAAGAATGTTTCTCCTGCACACCAAGGAGCCAGGCACTAACCAGAGCAAAGCACAACCTACAGAAAAGAGAAATTCTTCCTGGAAAAGTAGTGTAAGGGCCTATTCAGCCAGAGCAGCCCTACCCCGGTTGAACTGCCATTTTGTTGTAAAACTTAAATTGACCTTGCCCCCCCCCCTGCCCCCCACCCGGGGAACTTATTTAAAAGCCAGTCGGGGAAACCAGTCCCAGGTAACAAAGTCCAAGTAGAAGGGTGGGTCAGGCCAGGTGGAGGTATTCAATCAGTGGGGGCGCATACTGTCTCCCTAGCTACGAAGGAGTATGGGCCCCGCCCTTTGGGAGCCTTTTGGCGCCAATCCTAACCAAGGTGTGATAGGCTGGTTCAAATGTCTACTAGGGTAAATTGTAATTCAGTTTGTCGCCTAGCATCACTGTGGAGTTTCCTGTGTATGTGTTACAATCTCATTGGCCACCTGTGTGTGGCCAGGCCCAACCACATGGCCTTTGCTCTATAAAAGTTAGTCTGGAAAGCAGGGAGGGGTCATCCTCTCTGGAGGGGAGGCCCCAACTGGTCTGTTTGACGGTCGGTATGATTCCTGATGCTTGGCATGAAATAAAGCTTTGCTTGACCTTCGCTTTGTATCAGTCTCGCTCCTTTAATCACGGACCCATTATTGGGGTACCCAATTTTGGGGGACCCAACAGTAGACCAAAAAAATCTAACTTAATTTTCAACAGGAAAAAAAAATGCAAAATCCAAAATGAACAGGTAGCCAATTTAACTCTAGCTCAAAGTGGAAATATTTCCTAAAAGAAATATTCCAGTGGGAATTAGAATCCAACTTCCATGATTATACAAATAAAAGTAAATGGGTTTTCATTTGAAAACTGAATATGATGGGGCACCTGGGTGGCTCCGTGGGTTACAGCCTCTGCCTTCGGCTCAGGTCATGATCCCAGGGTCCTAGGATCGAGCCCTGCATCAGGCTCTCTGCTTGGCAAGGAGCCTGCTTACCTTCCTCTCTCTGCCTGCCTCTCTGCCTACTTGTGGTCTCTGTCTGTCAAATAAATAAATAAAATCTTAGAAAAAGAAAAAGAAAACTGAATATGCTTTAACATTTGGGAGCTATGATTCTACACTTTTTTACTCAACTTGTAAAGGACTGATTAAAACAGAGTCACCTTTATGTGGAGGCCGAGAAAAATCAAGGCCATCCCACTTCAGGTTTAGCTTTAGCATAAGTACAGCCATCTCAGACCCCTGTGCCCAAGGGCTGAACTTTCCCCTACTTTACTTTAGTTTCAGGAAGCCCCACCCTACTTTAGTAAGCCCCACCCTGCTTTGGTTCCAGGAATCCCCACCCTGCTTTAGTAACAGGAACCCATAAATACCCCTGAATTAACTCAGCTTGGGGTCCAAGTCCCTACTCCGAGCTGTGTCGGGTATAATTGGGCCCAAGCTTAAGCTTGTCAAATAAATCCTCGTGTGATTACATCGGTGTTGGCTCCTTGGTGGTCTCTCAGACACGAAAACTTGGGCATAACACTTTATAGGTCATAGTTAAAGCCCCATAAGGTGATTTTCATCTTGATGACCAGAGTACTAAGCACATTCAGTTGCACTGAGCTAATTTTCTCTAAAGTACGTAAAAGGATGCTATAGAAACTGAAGTTTCTGCAACAGTGCAGGGTTTTGTTGCTGTGGCATGGGCTTGCTGCTCCCTGCCAGGGCTGAGGGCACACCCTGAGCCAGCTGTACTGTCAGGAAGCTGCTTAAGTGACTGGTAGGGTCTTGTTCCATGTGGAGGTTGACAACATAACTATGTGCGCCAAGACCAAGGCCGGATTAGTGGTGGGAGCGGGTAAAGAATTGCTTAACCAGAAGATGTCAGAGCCAAAGCCAGAGAGAAAAAGCAACTGCAAAACGCTGGATCTGGAATTTAATTATCTAGAAGTTTCAGATAGCCCCAAGTCAGCCACTGATGGGGCAACCCATCCACTGCCTTAAACAGAAGCTAGAGTCCGCTCAGTGGCCACGTCTGGCAGTGCAGGAACTGGGAGCTCAGCTGTGTGGTGACAGGGACAACCCTCTGCAGGGGTTGGGTGCATTCTTCCAACCCTTGGCATCTTGTTTGTCCATCAGCCCCATCAGCCCCAAGGCTATGGCGAGGCCTTGAAAGACCGTAAAAGCTAGATTCTCACCAGAGAATCAGATCAGTTCTCACACCCCCTTCACACTCTAGATCTACCCAGACATCCCCACTTGCCATCATATTCAGGTTTCAGCCCTCCGCAGACTGAAAATATGTTCTATTATTGGTGAGAAGGCAAGAGGAGAACTCAGACTCATTTTTCAATAAGCCTCTATTCTATGGGGTCTTTTCTATGCTTGTCGATTAGATTTTTTTAAAGAAGATCATCATCCCTTACTGCTAGACCATCCAGATTCCAAACTCAGCCTATCATTCTCAACTGAAGACCTCTTGATACTTCTCTCCTTGCCTTTGGGCTTGATGCCCCTTTGATCACACCCTTGTTTAGTGGTAACAAGAGGGTTCTAGCCTCCCTTTTATAAAAGACAATAGAGCAGGGTGGTTCAGAGCGAGGACTCTGTAATTAGACTTCTTGTGTTCAAATTCCACCTTTGTCATTTACCAGGTGTGTAATTCAGGCAACTTCCTTAGCCTTTCCCTGATTCCGTTTCTTCCTCTAACAGTAGATACAAGCATCACCTACCTTATTAATGTTCACAGTTGTAAAGCACTTAAAACAAGCCTGGAACACTCCATAAAATGAGCTAGAATTACTCTTCTGGAAACTATGTCCCGTTTTCTAGACCTACATTCCTCAGACGTCACCCACCTGGCTGGAATTCTGATTTTGCCCCTCCACCTCTACCACCTCTACCACCTCTACCATCTCTACCACGTTGCTGATGATGCCCCCAAGGGACACGTATTCTATTATGGCATAATTTTGATGAGACAATAAGGGGATATATTTCCTATCATGCTACAATCTGATTTAGGAGATGGTCTTTCAGTTACTCAGCAATGGGATAAAAAGGGATTAAAAGGCCAGAGATATATCTTACAACATGTATTTAATGTAAGAACACTGTAGAATCCACATTTCACAACCCCTGGGGTGGCACTTTATCTAAATGATTCTGCTTCTCAGAAGCTTTATTAGTATTTGTTCTTTATGGGCAGACGCTGTGCACTGTGCTATTACATTTTGAGATGGGAATGAGAATCATAACATCCCTGAATTGCTCTTGCTAAGCATTTATACAGATGAACAAAATAATTCCGATAAGAAATCATAGAAAAGAGGAAAACTTAGAAGTGTCATAAAGAAACTAAATTCTTTCTGAAGTAAATGTCAGTGACTCTGACCTCATTTAATACCTTCAGTTACTGTTCTGCTGTTTGATTTATGAGAAAATGTATGACAAAATCAGCTACCCTTGGATGATCCAATGGTAGATTTTTTTTCATTCTGAGAATCAACTCAGGAACACTCACTTAACCACAGAATATATTCAATTGATATCCTCAAATGTCTATTTTTCATTCTTCTGTGATATTATTCCTCTTAAAATTTTTATTCTTCCCAATATCAGATACAGAAATACATCTCAATTATCTTGAACCCTTCCCCAAAATTCATATGTTTAAGTCCTAACCCCCAGGACTGCAGAATATGACTGTATTTGGAGATGAGTCTTTTGAAGAGGTGATTATGTTAAGACAGGGCTGTAGGGCTGTCTGATCCAATCTGACTGGTATCCTAATGAGCAGAGGAAATGTGGACACACAGACACCAGAGGCATGAGCGCACGGAGGGAAGCAAGAGGGTGGCCATCTGCAAAGCAAGGATAGATGCCTCAGAGGAAACCAATTCTGCTGGCATCTTGATCTCTAACTTTTAGCCTCCTTGTTGGTATTCTATTTGTGAGGAAATTTATCTCTGCTGTTTAAGCCACCAGTCTGTGGTATTTTGTTATGGCAGCCCTAGAAAACTAATACAGAACCCAGTTCAGCAAATGGCCAACTCCAGCACCAGATTCAAATGGTCAGCTGAGCTCTATCTTGGCTCATACCAGAATCACCTAACCTTGACAATTTACCTGGGCAAAGCTTCCAAATCCAAATAATTCTCCAACAAGATATGAATGACTACATTTTCCCCATCAAGTAAACTTTCTAAAGCCTGCCTCCCATGGTCAACAAATCTTGAAGAATCAGGCAAAGACCGATTCATTTAACTTTTTGACTGTTTGGTAGCAATCTAAATTACCATATTAATCAGATTGTGCTTATGTTGCCCAATCTTTAACACCACGCTTTAGATTCTATTTTTATCTATCCCTTGAACGTCTATACAGACATTTATTTGCAAAGTCTACAATGATCAGGGGCTTTTATCCCTGAATTGTTTGAAGAAGCCAAGGGCACCTGTATTAGATCACGAGGGCTGCTCTAACAAAGGGCTACAAACTTGGTGGCTTGTAACAACAGAAATCGTTCTCTCACAGTTCCCTCTCAAGGTTGGAAGTCTGGACACCAGGTACCAGCCGGACTAGGCTCTCTCTGAAGACTCTAGTGGAGAACCTATTCTAAGCACCTCTCCCAGCTTCCACTGTTGCTGGCAACCTGTGGCGTTCCTTCACATGTGGACATTATCTGGCAGGTCTCTGCCTCCATCATCACATGCTGTGTCTCTCTGTGTGTCTCCTCTCTTCTCATAAGGACACCAGTCCTCCCTACCCAGTATGGTCTCATCTTAACCGATAACACAACAACTCTATTTCCAAACAAGGTCACATTCTTAAGTTCCAGCAAGAACATGAACCTAGGACAGCATCTAAAAAATGTAGCTGTCCATGCCAGACATGGGAAGGTAACTGACAAGACCCTGGATACATTTTCTTTGTAGTGTTTGAACAACTAACACTTGGTTGAAAAAGGATCACAAAAATCAAACAACACAGACCAGAAAGAGAACAAAGCAGCTTTCATGGTAAAGAAAACAGAAAAGAACTTGTTCAGGAAATAAATGCAGAAAGCACTCTGTAGTTTCTTTATTAAAGAAAAAAAAAAAAGCTTTATATAGTAAATTATACAGAGTTAGCCCTAGCTTAACTGTTAAGACTAATAATAAAGGTCAATTCTGGGGCACAATTACCTGCTAAATCTTATGTAAGTAAGTGGCAGAGAAAATCTCCACTGACCTGTGGGTGACTTTCTTCCCAGAACCATGGAACAACTCATTCCAATTTTCTGAGCTCTAGGGCTCTCCCTGAGACCTGCTAACCCATTCTTTCCCAACTAAGTTAAATTCAGGGGATGCTACTGAAACATTTCTTTCTTTAAAAATTTTTAAATGCTATATTTTGCAGTGGAAAACACAGATCAGCAGCCACTGTTCTCTATTATCTCCTGTCACCCTAAGACCTACAGCCACAAGATATCGTCCACCACAATCACAGACTATTCTCTCTCTCTCTCTCTCTCGCAGACACACACACATCATGGTTCAATCCCACTATGACGTGATTTTCCGTTGTCAAAAAAAAGAAATTTACCTTCAATCTGCTCTGATTTTGCCCCTACTACTTCTTTCTCTTAGGAAGCTCCCTCCTCTCTGTTTGCTTGCTATTGTGGAAGTTAGTTTAAATGGGATTGTCTCCATAAAACTTTTCCCAATCCTAGGAGGCACAAGAAATGAGCCTCTCTTTTGACCTCCCATTATACTTTGTTTAGATCTTTTTCACTGTTTCCCTAAATCTTGTTAAAGTCATTCGTGTGACTTCTTGGGACCACAGAGGTTACCAAAAAAAAAAAAAAAAAAAAAAGAGGGACGTTAGAAGACATGTGACCATAATATGACTCAGAAGACAGAAAAGTTGAAAAGGTCAGATTTCTTACTTTCAAGTACACAATTATCTCTCTTAAAATGATGGTTTAAGACACACTTTTTTAAAAAAAAAAATATTTTATTTATTTATTTGAGAGAGAAAGAGAGAGCATGAGCAGGGGGAAGGGCAGAGAGAGAGAGAAGCAGACTGCACACACTGAGCAGGGAGCCTGAAGTGGGGCTTCATCCCAGGCCTCTGAGATCATGACCTGAGCCAAAGGCAGATGCTTAACTGACTGAGCCACCCAGGGGTCCATCAAGACATGATCTCAAAGACAACAAACTCTAAAACACTTATCACAAAAACTGGGACTTGAATTTCTGAATGCTAGAGTCAGAAAAGAAAAAAAGCACAAAACAGTGAGCTCCTGAGGAAGGCAGTGGCACTGAGATATAGTTTTTATGGGGGACCTAAGTCCCTATCCACAGCAACAGGGCAACTACAATTTGTCCAAGACCAAGAAAGCAATTGTTTCCAAATCACAAGAGAAGGCATTCTAGTGAGCATTCCACAAACACCTTCAGTGCTATCACTGATGTTGAACTCATCACAAAAAGTCAAAAGAGTCAATCAATTCATCATGTAGAAAACTGAATACCTTTTACACAATAAAACACAAAGTAGGAAACTGGTTTAGTGGTTGGCTTCCAAGTAATGAAAATATTCCAGTTCCTAGTATTTAAAAAAGGCAATTTTCAAATATTATACACATTTTTAATTCAAAAGACTTTGTCTCAAGCAACTTTGCAACCTACCTTTAAAACCTGAAGATTTGTTAGAGTGGAGGATGTTCATTTTCATGTATATTTATTATAGAAAGCAATTAGAAGCTAGAAAGCCCAGGATATTTCTGTAATAGCAGCATTTGGAAGCATGATCTTTTCATAGGAAACAATACCAATTTGATACGTTTGTTTAGAAACAAATCAGTTTTGTTGCTAAGAGAGTAGAACTTAGAAGTTCTCATCACAAGAAAAAATAATCTGAAACTATTGTGAGATGAGAGATATTAACTAATCTTCAGGCAATCATTTCTCAGTACCTACCTATATCATTATACTGTAGACCTTAAACTAATACAATATGTTCACTATATGTCCACTATAACTCAATATGCCCACTATATGTCCACTATACCTCAATTTTTAAAAAGTAAAGGTTAAAAAAAGCAATCAGTTTCATGAAATCACATACTTTTAAGTGGAAATAACCTACCAGTGATAAAATATGAGACAGATAAATGTCTTTTAATCCATTCCCTTTGCCAATCTACTCTTCCTCAACATAAACGTAATGCTTTAGTATACTGATAGCACTGAAAAGAGAGAAACCATAAATCTGATATACTATTCTTTTTTTTATTCTTTTTTTTTAAATTTCTTTTCAGCATAACAGTGATATACTATTCTTAGCTGAAATCCTCGATACATTTTCCAGTAATATCTTTTTTTTTTTCATGGTATAGATTTGCAATGAATCAACATGAAGCGGAGGCTCTTGTTCATAACACAAACTGTGCATTTGGGGGAACACACATATCAATGAAAACTTCATAAACTGAGTGCTTGCTATTCTTGGGATTTCAATCAATGAACATTAAAAGAAGCATCTGCAGTTGCTAGTTCTTTTACAGCCTCTCAGTGGAAGTTAACAGCACCCAGAAGGGCTTAGCTTTACTTTGTTTTTAAGAGAAGACATGAAAACATGTCTGCTAAAGCTCACAGACCACGTCTATAGAGCTGATCAGGGACGAATTTAAGAAAGTCCACACCTCCTTGATGAGGCTATCAGAGAATTCACCCAGTGAAGGTGCTCTCTGGTTCCTTCTTATTTTGTTTTCCTTTTACATTCCAAGACTCAAAACAGCAATTCAGTTTGATCCACTGAATTTTGTCACAGGATTAATTTCAAACACTCTCAGTGGAATGCCCAAGACAGCTACGGTCATGAGCAATTGGTGTAAGTACTCATACAATCAAAACCTTCCAAAGGTACACTAGCATGACTCCTCAAGACCTGATATAGAACAATCTGCCTTAGTTTTATACAGCAATGTCCGGACACTCCAGCCAGACAGGAAACTGACTCCTACACAGATCACTTAGCACTACAGCTCAGAGTTGTGTCATAGCTACAGATAGCTTCCCAAGTCTCCATGGGCTACAGACACACAAAAAGGCTAAGCAGAGTAGATACAACAAACACTTACTTGTCCTCTATAACATCCAATAGTGTTTTAGGCAGCTTGTGGTTGCTTGGTTAGTATTTAGTATTTATGCAATATTTGAACTTAAGATCAAGAATGCTATGATATGTGAAATGTGCTGAAAACTTACATTGTGGCTTCACTATAATTGATATAATTTTGTGTTAGGTTCACTGATTCATTCCTATGAAAATTTTGTCTTGGTTTATCCTTAGGCTACCAGTTGAGAGGTTAAAAAAAGGAAAGTATATCCATCTGGTTATTTTCATCATGCATTGCAATTTTCTCCTTTGGTTCTCAGTATGACAAATAATATTTCAATTGAAATTTGGACATCTGGGGTATTATGTTATGGAACTCTGGATCTTATTTATATCTTCTGTTTCACCTGTCTTCCTTTGGCACCAATCCAGCAGGGGATGGGAGAGTCATGACCTCATTACTGCCAAGTGTGGGTAGAGGTCTGGATTCTCCACTTGGCCTCCACTGACATGAAGTGTTTGGGGTGAGAACCAAGAAAATCACAACTTAAATGAGTAAGAGACAATCAACAAATGCCTACACTAAGATAAGGGAGACATTAGAAATATCTGACAAAAAATTCAAAGCAACTGAAAAGCAAATACAAATACAATGTAGCGTGTAAAAAAAAATAGTCTCAACAAATAAATAAAGAACATAAGGATAAGCCAAATGGAGAATTTGAAAACTACAAAATACAATAACTGAAATTTTAAAAACCCATTGGATGGGTCCAAGAGTAGAATGGAGAGGAGAGAAGAAAGAATTAGTGAACATGAAGGAAATGAGAAATTATCCAATCTGAACAACAGAAAGAAAATATATTAAGGAAGAAAAAAATGAATATAGCTTCAGAAACTACAAATGTAGTCAGTACGATATATTGTATCTTGAAAGAATCAAGGAATATGAACACCAAAGAACATTTTAGGAGAATCCTTCTCACTAGTAAAGACAAAAAAAGGTTTTAAAAATGTATGTATCACGGGGCACCTGGGTTGCTCAGTGGGTTAAAGCCTCTGCCTTCAGCTCAGGTCATGATCCCAGGGTCCTGGGATCGAGCCCCGCATCGGGCTCTCTGCTCCACAGGGAGCCTGTTTCCTCCTCTCTCTCTCTCTGCCGGCCTCTCTGCCTACTTGTGATCTCTCTGTCAAATAAATAAATAAAATCTTAAGAAAAATGTATATATCAGCTTTAAAGATAACTAAAGTATCAAGTTATCATATGTTCAAACCCAAATAACTGAGAAACACATTACTAGACCTAGTTGTCCAAAAATATCAGCTATAAAACTATAAAGTATCAAGGAGGTAAACACAGGTTTTCTTCCTTTTACCCCTCAAACTCTTACCTACGAGAGCAAATACACTTCTATCCATCACTTCGGGTCAAACATGCCAGGAATATAGATGACAGTAAAGAAACTAATGCTGAATGCAGCAGTCCCCACAATAACTGCCAAAGTGACAGGGAAACTGATAAAGGAACTCTTTTCATAAAAAGCATTATTAGTAATTAAAGGGTTCATCTTACATGAAAGTTGCAACATTCTATCATATGAAGAAAAAGTATATGCAAATTTACCCCAAGACTTTTAGTATTCAGGGACACTGCATGTTGAAGAGATAGAATATCACAATTTATTACTCTATACAGATGCTCTTGCCATGATATAACACAGTATGATTATCTTCAAGAAAATGATTTTTATCCAACCCCAAAAGAGTTTAGGATTTTTGTGTGTTCAAAATCTTCTATATGGAACTTATTGCCAAACCCCCTCACCCCGCCCAGTTCATACTAAAGTGTAAATGACAAGAAGTTGCATCTGCTGCTTCTCTCAGGTATATCTTCCTTTTACCAGGACCAATTTCGGAAAGGGGGAAAAAAAATCTAGCTAAAATGATGAATATGCCAGTATGAAATGTAAGATACCAATCAGCAGGTAAAAGAAATATTTAGGGATGTCTCTAGGAGCCCTCTATCACAATGTCAGAGCCTTCTTGATTTTCTGTATAAGGCTGATATTAAGCATACCAGATACACTGAGCTAGAAGAATGTTTTCCAAGAAAGGATGAGACAAAAAAAAAGTCCTTGGGAAAAAAAAAAAAAAAGAACCATAATAAAGTTTAAGGAATTAGAAAAGAAGATAGTAATTGTTGATTTCTTTGCTGTGACTTAGTTATTGGCATATTTTAGATTATACAAATCATTTTTTTCTCCAATTAGTTAATCTTAGAAATAAAATAAGGATGGTAATAGCAATTTAGCAACAATGGATAATATGGCTAAGTCATCCTATTGTTAAACAAAGATTTAGGGACACATTCCTATGTGCTAAGAAGCTCATAGCCAAGAAGAATAAAGCTAAGTAATTAAAAAAAAAAAAAAACACAATGTGATCATCTCTATGGGGAAAAACCACAAATGTACAAGGTAGCACAGGAATACAAATTAAAGAGCAATGAATTCTGCTGAGTTGTAGACTTAGAGAAAGCAATCCTAAAGATGCCACATATGATGTGTGTCTTACAGAAGTCTGGAATTAGCCCTATTATGGAAAGAAGACAGACTAACACGCAGAAGGGCCTAAAGGTGTTAAAGTCCTTGAAGTACTTTTAGGATTACGAATGACAATTCTAATGTGATGAAAACCTAGGAAATATCAGAATCTGGGGAAAGATTAGAGATGAGAATAGAAATATAGGTTGTAGACACATGCAATGAAGGGGCTAGTGTGCGCTGATGAGCAATTCAAACTTCTTTCTGCAGTTGTTGGAAAGGTCATGGCACTAAAAAGAAAGATGGAAAAACATACTCTGCCAGTCAAATCTGGCCCACACCCGTTTTTCTGTGAGCTATAAATAGCCTTTATGTTTTTTAAAAAGATGTCTACATGAAAATAACATTTTGTTACATGAAAATTGTATGAAATTAAAATTTTAATGTCTATAATTAAAATTTTATTGGAATTTGTTCATTTGCTCATTTGTCCATTTGTTCACATATTATCTTTATGCTTTCATGTTACAATGTTAGCTCTGAGTTGTTTCGACAAAGACCCCATGGCCACAAAGACTAAGTTGTTTACCATCTGGCCTGTATAAAAGAAACTGAAGGCACGGAGCCAGTTGCAAGAAACTACTGGGATGGTTGAGGGACCCAGAGCCTGTTCCAGGACAAGTGACATGGCGGACTGGAAGAAATGCCCAGTTTGGAGACTTCGAAGAAACATAATCACCAGGACTTTTTGACAGAATGGTCAAAAGAGATGAAAGAAGATAAAAGGAGAATGACAAGACAGTTAGAGGGAATAACCGATGGTCCCATAATAGTGATACGTGGTGGCAACTTGTAGCCACACTGGTGTTGATCATAATGTATAAGCCTGCCAAATCACTCTTGTTATGCTTGAAATTAATGTCAACTATACTTCAATTAAACAAAACAAAACAAAAAGACAGGGGCACCTGGCCTGGGTGGCTCAGTCAGTGAAGGGTCTGACTCTTGATTTCAGCTCAGGTCATGATCTCAGAGTGGTGAGATCCAGCCCCATGTCTAGGTCTGTGCTCAGGAGGGTGTCTGCTTGTCCTTCTCCCTCTGTTCCTCCCTCTGCTCACTCCCACTCACACATGTGATCTCTCTCTTTCCCTCATAAATAAAATCTTTTAAAAAAATAAAATTTTAATTAAAAAAAGACCTATAGTTAGATAATATATAGGCAGCAAATGCAGAGAACATTGACACCATCCAAACTAAAGATGGCAAGAGTCGACTGAGGAAAAGAAGAAAGACAATGAAGGTAATTTTGTACATGTTCAATATGGAGTATTTGTGGAGGAATCTGTCTTTACCTTTTATTTTTTTATATACCAGGTGAATCAGGAACTGTTGGCCAAATTTGTCTATCCATGTCTGTCTTCCCTCAATCTTGTCACCTGCAGGCTGGGCTCTATCAGACCTCTACAGTGCTTCAACCAAGAGACCCACTTATAAAGTGTTTCTTTTCAGGTGGTGACTACACTTACCATAGTGAGCACAGTATAGAATTGCTGAATCACTACATTGCTATACACCTGCAACTATTTAACCTTGTATGTCAACTACACTTTCAAGAAAAATAAAAAACATACAAAAATAAAGCATTTGCTTCCTACTGGAAGTCTTCTATGACCCCAAATCAATGTTCCCACATGCACATAAAGTCACAGCTTGCACCCTGAGCTCTCTTCTCTACTGGCCAGCTTCATATAACTGATTTTCAGTCCCCACTCCATACAAAGTTGGAGGGGGTCTAGTCGTGAAGGCGTGTGGATTCTGACCAAACCCAACTTTATTCATACAAGGCCCTTCTTCTGGGTTCTGCCCCGCTGAGGCACTGCTCTTCCCCTGGGCCCCAATTCTCCTGCCAAGTGATATAAAATACCAAGAATGCTCTATATAATCACTACTTCCTCCATTGCAAACTTTAAATCTACATTAGAAGATGACTTTTTATTCAATTTCACTTTTTTTTCCTGTTTTGCTCAATTATTCATACTGAATAAGTATTTTTCCACTCATTGTTATAGCTAACTAATGACATTTTGGCTCAATTTGATTATATAGCCCAGGATTCACCATTCCAATCTGGCGCAGCCTCATGTTCCCAGGCTAGCCCACCTCTGCTCCCATCATTCACTCTGCACACAAGCAGAAGCACTCTGTACCCTCAGTGTGTTTCCCTTCACTTGTCTGCCTCTCCTACTCGATTGTGTACCTCTGTAAGATAAAGATTAATTCTTCCCTGCCCTCAATGCCCACTGTGTCCTGACAAATATACACAAATATACACCATTTTTTTCTTGAATTAATAACATCATAGCTAACATTCACTGACTGTTTGCTATGGACCTAGCCCTGTGCTAAGCTCTTTGCATGTACCCACTCATTCAGTTCTAACAACCACCTTACGACATAGGTACATTTATTATTTGCTTTTTATATATGGGGAAACTGAGGCTCCAGAGCTTGCATCCATAAGTAATATGCCAAAATGGCTCTCTTGTCATGCTGCTCTAAGAAATGGATGAATGATGGATGGATAGATGGATGGACAGATGGACAAAGAGAATTACCTGAGTATTTAAATCACTAAAACATTTTATAGAAAATGTGGAAAGTTATGGTATATGGATGAAATATACAATAATGAAAACATACATTCACTCTTCTCAATGCACTTACATTACAGTAGGGAACATGAAATGGACACAAATAACCATAATCCATGTCAGAAAGTGATTTTGAAAAGTTAGGAAAAGTATATATAGAATGCTCTGGTTAATCAAAGTGAAGTTCTTTTCAACAAAGACAATTAAGAAAGGTTTGATAAATGCCATTTATTGTTTATTCATCCTGTTATTCACTAACAAACATGAATCCAGTGCATAGTATCAACTAGGTTTATGCTGGAAATGAAACATAGCAAGTCATTCTTCACTCCTGATTATAAAAACAAGACAAAATCACTATTTTTAAATTGCCAGAAAGCAATTTATTTCCTGTGACTTCTAAGGGCAGAAAAACCAATTTCCCGTTTGTTCTCAAGAGACCACTCTGGTGAGTACTTTCAGTTTTACAGCTTGGCCACCTTTTTCTGCAGCTTTGAGGCAACTGCAAACACTGGTAAAATAATCCAAAGCTTCAGAAAGAGACGCTAATTATTCTGTATTCATTGTGTAAATCAGTGAGGATACAGATAGCAGCAGGTTTCTGAGAGCTTTCTTTTTTCTTGTTTCTTTATCAGTCCACCAGAACAAGGAAGCAGGGGTACTGGGCTTGGGCTCTGAGGACCAAGGGCAAGATTGAGGGGAATTCCACAGGGAGAAGGAAAGAGGTCTCAGCAACAGGCAGGCAATGGGAGCTGGAAATGAAGAAATCATGGTGAACCCCTGTGCAAGCCTGGCTGACAGCATCCAGGAGAATGTTCTCCAACACCCAACGTTAACTATTCCTCTTCTGCAAAGTGTTAAAGTCAGCCTCTTGTTGGGTAATCTGGGGTGCTGTGCCAGCATTTAAGGGAAACCCAGAGCAATATGGAGTGGCAACTCAGAGAAGGACAAAGCAACAAACAGAGCCAAAGAGCCTACCACAGAACCCTCTGAACAACAGAAACAAAGCTAGATCCCTCATCCTACCAGGAATGAGAGGGACGGCTCTAGCCATCACATTTGCACCTGAAAGGGAAGGACGGCTGGGTGGGATGGGAAACCTGGGGACAATGCAGTTCTCACAAATGAATATTACATGCTCTCTGCTCTCAGAGGACTCACTGGCTTGGGCCTTGATAAATGAAGAAAATTCAAACTCCTTTAGGGCGGTGGGGGGGTGGGGATGAGCAAAGGCAAAAGTGGAAACTCCTAGAGCATGCGGGGCTCTTATTTTTTTTTCCATTGGAAGAACAAAAAGATTTTCTCTGCTCCAAAAAGTTTACTTAAAATGGACTTTTGGAACCTAGTCCTAAACGGGGGACTTAGAAGAACACAACGTACTAAATCTTCACAGCATGGCCAGAAGAGATTTCTACTTGAGAACTGTAAACATGAACAATTATTTTTGCTTCCTAATTTGCAATCAGTAATGAGGTAGCCTATTTTAAATCCATAAAAAGCCATCATCATCAAGTATCATTTATAACCTTAACCTAGAAGTATATTTTAAAATGTTTAACGACAAATATCTTGTTTCATTGACTCATATGATTGCAGCAAATCTTGCCTTTTTATTAATCTGACTCTTCTAATACTAATGATGAAGTTTTAGAATATAGGTGAGGTTCAGTGGGGTGGAGTCTGGAGCCGATGACCAAGAAAGAATTCTTGAGACATCTTCGATGCAAAGGGGTGGTTTATTAAAGCAGGGGACGGGACCGTGGGCAGAAGAGGGGCTGCACTGGGTTGTGAGGGGCGGCAGGTTATATACGATGGGGTTGGGGGAGGCAAGGAAAAAGGGAGGTTTCAAAAGAACTTTCATATGCTGAAGAGCACCTACAAGATAACGGAGGCCTTGAGGCCTTTTCATTGTTAAGGTTTTTTTCCCTCTAGCAAGGTAAGAAAATTAAGATAGTTGGGAGATTCCTAAAGAATGTCACATATGTCCCACCCAGGAGTTGGGGTGGGGCAAGGTTTCAGGGTGTCAGCTTTTGCTTTGTCCTCAGTCAGCCTTCTGTTCTCTCATCAGTAACATTTGCCTAAAAGTAATGAAAACATAATAGGTAATGATGATAATAACAAATATCTTGTATTTGCACGAATATGGCTTTTAACAAATTTTAAAACATTTGCAGAGACATGGTTCTTATAATGTTCAAAGGCCTTCTCATTATATTCTCTCAAAATCCTGACCCATTTTACTGGGCGTGAGACAGCTCCATCTTTTGAAAGAAGAGTAAGACACACAGGTTAAAAGACTAGGTCAATACTACAAAACCACTTATTGGCTTAACCTTCTAACCCCTAATCCAAATTCTTGCTAGTATCTCAAAATGCCTCTCTTGTGTCTACAATAATCCCCAGGTTTGTAGGGTCCCCAGGATAAAAAGTCAACCCTAACAACTAATCAGTTCACTCATATTATGAATTAAATTAACTATCTTTTTTTAAGAAATCAAACCTGTTTTTTTTTAAGATTTTATTTATTTATTTGACAGACAGAGATCACAAGTAGGCAGAGAGGCAGGCAGAGAGAGGAGGAAGCAGGCTCCCTGCTGAGCAGAAAGCTGGATGTGGGGATGGATCCCAGGACCCTGGAATCATGACCTAAGCCGAAGGCAGAGGCTTTAACCCACTGAACCACCCAGGCGCCCCTCAAACCTGTTTTTGATAGTGTTCACCTATCAATTCAAGTAATGTCATAATTCTGGGAGACAAGCAGAGATTGGGGATAGACACATTCAGTCTGAAAGAATTAATCTGTTAACATCTAACAAATGTTTATTATATTCCACATTCAGCAGTGTCTGACATGCTTTTTGTTACACATTGAAGAAGAAAGCACACACACATTCTAAGACATTGCCTTTAGCCAAAGCAAGAATGTCAGGCACAATTTTTTTTCAGTTATATTGTGTTACAGGTGGAATCACTACCTCCAGAGGCTGATAATAAAGAAGTAAGGAAAAATGTGGACTTAGGTTGATTTAACAAAGGAAATTAATATAATTAGGATGATGTGATAAGCCCAAAATTGGGAAATAATATGTCAGATAAATTTTCCCATCAGCCCACCAGTTTCATGCTCCAAGCAACATGACGTATACTAACTGGGGCCACTGTTCCACAGCAAAGAAATACTGCTATGTTTTTTTAAAATAAGGAAATGAGGTCGGATATAGGATGTAAGTGGATATAAAAAAAGAAAACCACAGTTGCAGAGGCCACATGTAAACATGCAGAGGATGTTACATATTTAGTAACGATCATTTTAAAATTAAGAATATTCTCTACTAGGAAGTGATCTTGAGAAAGAGAATTAACTTTAACACATGTTTTTCCCCAGTCAAAAGACTGTCAGAAGTCTGTTTGACAGTCACACAAGAGAACAAGTTTCTAACATAGAGGACGAGATAAGAAATAAAATATAATAAACCTTCTTACTTCCAGACTGTTCACTCCTCACAGGCAGGGACCATGTCTGCCCACCTCTGTATCACCAATGGCTGACAATGAGGGGCTGGCATTTAGTGACACTTGGTAAATACCTCTGAATGCATAAACAAAGTGTCCTGGTTAACCGAATCTCCTGATTCGCTAAGATCCATATAACAAACCCTGCATAGGTTACCGATTTTCAAGGAATTAGGATACATGAAACTGCATGTAGCCCCAAAGCTTATTGTTTTATGCCTTGAAATATTTATAAAAATCTTCAGTGTCACTCAGCGTGCCTCAGGGATGCTTTTAGGGACAACACTATTGCACAGTGTTGGGGAAAAAAAAACCTTTAATGTTTGGACTATCTGAAAATTAATGAGTTCTTAGACTAGATTAGTAAGTTACCTACAAGTTACAAGTTATCTATAAGTCAACTTATATCTGAACAAACTGTTGACTAGAACATCATTTCTGAAAGAAGAGTGATTTATATTTGATATCTAAATTTACTCACTTTCCTCTCTTCTCAGTAACCTGAGTCTCTAGAGTTCACTTTCTTATACAGGAAGAAACTACCCAGAGCGGTTTATTCTCTTACTGGGTATATTTTTATTGAACCCATTTTATGTGCCAGAGGTACAGCACTGAACAAAACAGACAATACCTCCTGCCTTCACTGAGTCTAGTTTCTACTTAAGAAAAAACAGTAAATAAATCATCACAGTATGTAGTTTCCAGAGAGTGGCAGAGACTATGAAGAAAACAAAGCGAAGCAGGGGGAGGGGGTGGATGACGGATGGAAGCAAACTTTAAACTAGGTGGATGGGGAATGCTTCACTGAGGTCCCATCTGAGCTCAGACCCCAAGGAGGGGAGGCAGCTGAGCATGAAAATAGCTGGGGAAGAGTGTTCCAGGAAGATGGATCAGAGAGGGCAGGAGACCTGGTGTTAAAGAAACAGGAAGAAGGCAGGAAGGCTTGGACAGAGAGGGTGAGAAGGAAAGTGGTCATGGGAACTGGTAAGAGATGAAGTCACAGAGGTAAAGGCTGTGTGGTCTGTGAGGTCCTGACAGAGCACTGCATCGATTTTGGCTTAACTCTAGGCAAGGTATGCAGCCATCAGAGAGTGTGGGGGAGAGAAGCCACCTGCTCTGACCTAGGTCAAAGGAACGGCTCATGCTACTGTGTTGAGAATACACAGCAGAGGAGAGAAGGGAAGCTGAAAGAATCCAAGCAGGACAGGATTAATCAATTGTGAGAGCACAGAGTGAGGAATCTGGAGATCAAAATATGAGCATTATTGTTGGTTAAAACTTCGTTGGAAACATTGAGGACAATAGTGATTTCCCTAATACCGAATCCATATTTCCCCTTCCAGTCACAGAGAACGCTGGTCAACCACAGGTCTAGTTGACCAAAGGTCTAAGCTAAGCTTGCAGCACAGGCAAGGACAAATCAAAACACACTGCTCTCCTGTGACAGAAAGATCATAAACAGAAGGCAGAGAAGGGCTGAGCCTGATCCCTTGTCCCAGTAACAATTTATTCCTTTTCATCTTGGAGAGAAGGGTGAGGGGTAGAGAAAAGCCAGAAAGGTGCTACAGCAGTGACCCCCTCTGCCTGGAATCAAGAGAAGGGAAGAACATATCCCTCCTCAAGCCACCTTGCTTTTGGTTCACTTAATGTATTGGCTTGAACCCTTAAGTCTTTGATAAAGCAAGGGCATGGGTCATCCTATTGGGCAAGAAGGTAAGCAGCCTAACAGAGCCATTATAGTCTGGCTCTCAAGCCACTCTAATACCAACCTCCATTGTGGATCCACCTGAGACCACCAGTGAGCAGAAGAGATTTTCTGAGAACAACATGCTCCCACAATGCCCTGAAGTGTCTATCAGTTAAATCACTTCAGGAGGTTTTCCCCTTAAGTCCGTACTATCTCTGTTCTATTTATTATTCCAAATTATATTTCCAAACACACCGTACAATTTTTTAGCACTGTATTTTATCAAAAGCTGCCCTATCTTGCCATCCAAAGTCATACTGCCATCCTCGAATATACAAAGAGCTACACACTGTTCTTTCTCCCTATGCAGCAACATTATTTCATAAAAGCTGCTTTATGCTGAACCTCCACTACATGCCCAGTACCAGGCTGAGTGTTTTACATTATAATTAACCAACAGAACAATGCTAGAAGGGTAAGTCTCCTTCTTCCCATTTTGCAGATGAGTAAAAAAAAAAAAAAAAAAAAAAAAAAATCAGAGAGGTTGATTAAATTGCCAGAAGTCACAGAGAGAGTAAGTTGCAGTTATGGGCTTTGAACTCAGGTCTGATGTCAAAGCCTGTGTTAATATCATGCACTAATGGGGATCGATAATGAAACTGGGTGAAGAGAGCCTGGGAGCACTGGGACCAACTGGAGAACAGCCACCACCTCCAAGCTCCCAGCTCCTTGCCCCTGCAGAAATGTGGGACCAGCATGGTGAGAGCTTTCAAATGCCTTCCAAAATAGTAACATAAAGAGACCCCATATAATATAGACAACAAATTAAGATGTCCCAAATTGGGCACGAAGCCCACACTATCAAATTCCCATGGAAAAAATGAAATCTGAAGACCAAATCTGTTTGCAAATTAAAGCCCAAAGATATGGAAATCCAAAGTCTGAAATTAAATTATCTTCTCTTTGTGAATTAAGAGTCTAAAGAAATAAATATCTCAATTTCTTATTCTATTAAAAGAGGAGTTTTGCAGCCCATATGTATGGATGTTGTTTGAGCAGCTATGTCCTGACCTATGGATTTCTTCAGGTATTAGTGGTATTAGTACGATATTAAATCTCTTATAATGTTCACTTTTAATGAGTTCAAAGTATCAATAGCCCACTTAAGACCGCCACAGCTGAGCCCTACCCCCCTTAGAATCCCAAGCAAAATTATTTCTTAGAACTCTGTACTTAATGTTGCCAAAAGCCACAGAAGACTATTCAGTGGCATCAGAAAGAAGGTGAAAGAACAGAGTGTATCTTCTTGGTTCCCACCTTTCCAAAATGCCACTTAGTTTATAGCAATTGTCAAGAGTCCATAACAGAAGTAAAAACAGGTATGTGGGACTATATCAAACTACAAAGCTCTGTACAGCAAAAGAAAGAAATAAAACAGCAACTTACAGAATGGAAGAAAATATTTGTAAACAATACATCTGATAAGGTGTTAAATATCTAAAATACATAAGGAACTTCTATAACTCAATAGCATATGTATGTATATGACCAGATTAAGAAATGGGCAAAGAACTTGAATAGATACTTCATCAAAGAAGACATACTTATGGCCAATAGGTATAAAGGTATAAGAAAACATGTTCAGGGGCGCCTGGGTGGCTCAGTGGGTTAAATCCTCTGCCTTCGGCTCAGGTCATGATCTCAGGGTCCTGGGATCGAGCCCCACATTGGGCTCTCTGCTCAGCAGGAGCCTGCTTCCCCCTCTCCCCCTGCCTGCCTCTCTGCCTACTTGTGATTGCTCTCTCTGTGTCAAATAAATAAATAAAAATCTTAAAAAAAATGTTCAACATCACTAATCATCAGGGAAACGCAAATCAAAACCACAGTGAGATATTACCTCATACCTATTAACAAGCATTGTCAAGAATGTGGAAAAATTGGAATCCTTCTACACTCTCAGTGGAAATATAAACTAGCACAACGATTATGGAAAATAATATTGAGTTTCCTCAAAATATTAAAAAGAGAACTACAATATAATCCAGCAATTCTACTTCTGGGTATTTACCTAAGGAACTGAAATCTTGGATCTCTATACAATATCAACATTCCCAGGTTCTTTACAACATTATTCCTAAGAGTCAAGATATGAAAACAACCTAGTATCTATCCATGGATGAACAGATAAAGAAAATGTGGTACAAACAAACAATGGAATTTTATCTAACCTTTAAAAAGAAGGAAATCCTGCCATATGACAACATGGATGAATCTGGAGAACATTATGCTAAATAAAATAAGCCTGTCACAGAAAGATGAATATCACGATTCCACATATAAGAAGTATCTAGAACAATTAAACTCACAGAAGTGAAGAGTAGAATGGTGGTTGCCAGGGAATGCTAGAAGAGAGAATTGGGAAGTTGGTCAATGGGTGTAAAGTTTTAGTTATGCGAGATGAGTAAGTTCTAGAGATCTGTTGTACAACATAATGCCTACAGTTAACAATACTGAATTGTGCACTTAAAAAAATTTGTTAAGAGGGTAAATCTCACGTTAAGCGTTATCACCACAAAAACAAAACAAAAACAACAACAGGGCACAAGGAAACTTTTGGATATGCTTGATATGTTGGTTACCTTGATTGTGATGATAGTTTCATAAGTGTATGCATACGCCCAGACTCATCGAATTGTATACATTAAATATGTGAAGCTTTTTATCAATTTTACTTCAATAAAGCTGATTAAAAAATAACCAGGTTCATGATTTGCATATTCAAACTAGCATAATGAAGCAAAAAGTAAGGAGAGGGTGAATACATGTGTAGGTAATACATATATACTTGATATGGAGAATAAAAGAGTTTTAGCTGATGCCTCTATCTTCTCTGAAAAATAGAGTAAGGTAAAATTACTAAGGATGATAGAATTTCAAATACTCAAGAGAATAAATAAAATTTGAAATTGTTATTTTGAAAATTGGAGCATACAATGAGTAGCAATTCAGTTGGTTTGCCAAGCAATATGAAGAGCCCATTGGATGTGAGTGGAACCTGAATATATTAGAACTAATATTCTCTTTTATGTGACTTTCTCCAGAAATAATCAGAAAATGGCAACTTAACTAAGGCACAGAAAAAAATGAATAGCTAAACGCAACTAGGATTAGAGTTTTGTCAGATGAATGGGAAAAAGGACAAGAGTAGTGTTGCAATCCTAGGTCATGATTTCTAACCTGGATTAGGAGAGAAATGAAGAAAAGTAGGTAACAAGGAATTGGGCGGACAGGTCAATGGTCTGATAGCTCAAAGAGGCTGGAGGACGACTGCAACTGGGTTGTTTGGACAAGTAAGTTGCAAAGAGAGAGGATGTGGTCAGGGAGCAAGATGACTACCTGAATTAGCCATTTTGGAAGTAGAGCAATTACTGTTGATGACAAGATCCAAAGGTGTGACTATGGGAATGGATGGTTCAAATAAAAGATAAGGTGACTGGAGAAAAGGTAAGAGATCCAGGCAATAAAGGAAAAGTAAACTTTCTCCTATCTTTATGATTTTACACATGGAACATGGTGACTGTGTGTGTGTGTGTGTGTGTGTGTGTGTACACACACGAGCTCTGGGGTTGGGGGGGGGGGTTGCTGAGGGAGAGGGAAAGAGAATCTTAAGCAGGCTTCAGGCACACAGAGCCCAAGGTGGGGCCTGATCTCACAATCCTGAGCTAAAATCAAGAGCCAGATGCTTAACTGACTGAGCCACCCAGATGCCCCTCGCTAGATTACATTGAAAAATAATGGTTCCCTAAAAAATTATTCCCTGGAAAAAGGTTTTTAAAAGTTATACATTTAAAAGGAGGCAGAGAAAGAGTTTATAAGTTCAAGTTTCCTAAAGACATGCTCTAAAGAGAGGGAGAGGGTCAGAGGCCTATAGCCAGGAAGAAACCTGTCAAAGTTTAGTTAAATGAAGGGAAGGTGAAGATAAAATGGACAATTTTTAAAAATACATCTTAGCCAAGGAATATGCATTTATCTTAAAAGTAAAACTTTTAGTGTTTGCTAAAATTTCCTCCATGAGCCTTGCTGGGGGAAAAAAAGATCTAATTTTAACATATTTACATAGATCACTTTTTAAAGCAATTTGATATCCAACTAAAGATCTTAGAAAGGAAGAAAATATAAGAACAACCAAAGAAAAGTAAGATTCTGTTTTTGATTCAAGGTTTTATAAATAACGCATAGAATGATAAGTAAAAATGATTCCACCTAGAAATACCTAAGGGTTCACATAAATCAACAAAAAGAATTACTTTTTTAGAGGAAAAAAAAGGCTTTTATATATGAGTTTCTGAAACTCAGTTACAGTCAAATAAATGAAAATTACAATACACATGTATACAGGCCATAAAAGAGTTCCATATTGCCCAGAAATGTTTACCAGCTCTCTAAGCATCCTTTAGCCTAGTCAACTTGACACATAAAATTAGCCATCACAAAGTAATTTGAAGATATTTTTTGAAAGCCACTCACAAGAAGAAAAATTGCAAATGACCAAGAAAAACAAGTTAAAATATCTTAAAGTCATTAATAATCTGAGAAATGCAAATTAAGCCACTAGTTGATCCTACTGTGTACACAAAAGTCATATTAAAGCAGGATTTAGACAGGATGTGAAACAAAGGGAATTTTTTTAAAGATTTGCATTTTTAAGTAATCTCTACAACCAACATGTGGCTTGAATTTACAATGCCAAGATCAAGAATCACATGCTCTACTAACTAAGCCAGTTAGTAGACTAACTGTACCTCTGAAAGGAAATCTTATACCTTGCTGGCCAGTGTAAGTTAATACAATCATATTGGTAAGGAGTACTGCAGTGTCTTATAAAGATATATTCATAGGCCCCAGAAATCCCACTCATATGTGTATGAGTAACAGAAGTTTAAAAAAAAAAAAGTCATACATATGTACAAGTATGTCCATGGCAGCAATTTTTGTAACTGGAAAAAAAAAATCTGAAAACAATTATCTGTCAACTGAATAATGGCAAACTTATAATAGCAGTGAAAATAAATAAATGAACTAGAGTTACAAGTATCAGCAAAGACGGATCTCAGTAAACTAACATTGAGCAGGAAAGAAAAAGGAGCATAGGTGTAAACAAAATATATTACTTATATAAATTTTTAAAACCTGTAAATCTAGGCTGCATGTATTAGGAAATGAATATATGTAACAAAAGTGTATGTAAGAAAGAATACATGGCACATTAAACTCCAAATTTTGTTTTGATTTTTGTTTTTTGGGTTTTTTATTCTGTTATGTTAGTCACCATACAGGACATCATTAGTTCTTGATGTGGTGTTCCATGATTCATTGTTTGTATACAACACCCAG
Organism: Lutra lutra; assembly: GCF_902655055.1. Lineage (NCBI taxonomy): Eukaryota > Metazoa > Chordata > Mammalia > Carnivora > Mustelidae > Lutra > Lutra lutra. Next base: position 16,016,028 of record NC_062289.1, read on the forward strand.
TGCTCCATGCAAAACATGCCCTCCTTAATACCCATCACTGGGCTAACCCATCCCCCACCCCCTCACCTCTAAAACCCTCAGTTTGTTTCCCAGAGTCCAGAGTCTCTCATGGTTCTTCTCTCCTCCAGTTTCCTCCCCTTCGATTTTCCCTTCCTTCTAATGTCCTCCATACTAGTCCTTATGTTTCACAAATATATGAAACTATATAATAATTTACTTTCTCTGCTTGGCTTATTTCACTTGGCATAATCTCATCCAATCCCATCTATGTTGATGCAAAAGTTGGGTATTCATCCTTTCTGAAGGCTGAGTAAAATCCCATTGTGTATATGTACCACATCTTCTTTATCTGTTTGTCTGTTGAAGGGCATCTCAGCTCTTTCCACAGTTTGGCTATTGTTGACATTGCTGGTATGAACATTCGGGTGTATGTGGCCCTTCTTTTCCTACATCTGTTATCTTTGGGGTAAATGCCCAGTAGTGTCATTGCTGGGCCATAGGGTAGCTCTATTTTTAACTTTTTGAGGAACCTCCACACTGTTTTCCAAAGTGGCTGTATCAACTTGGATTCCCATGAATAGTGTAAGAGGGTTCCCCTTTTCCACATCTTCTCCAACATTTGTTGTTTCCTGTCTTGTCAATTTTTGCCATTCTAACTGGTGTAAGGTGGTATCTCAATTCGGTTTTGATTTGAATTTCCCTGAGGGCTAATGATGTTGAACATTTTTTCATGTGTCCATTAGCCATTTGTATGTCTTCTTTGGAGAAGTGTCTGTTCATGTCTTTTGCCCATTTTTTGACTTTTGATTTGATTATTTGTTTTTTGGGTGTTGAGTTTGAGAAGTTCTTTATAGGTCTTGGATAGCAGCCCTTTATCTGTAGTATCATTGCAAATATCTTCTCCCATTCTGCTGGTTGCCTTTTTGTTTTGTTGACTGTTTCCTTTGATGTGCAGAAGCTTTTTATCTTGATGGAGTCCCAACAATTCATTTTTGCTTTTGTTTCCCTTGCCTTTGGAGACAGGTCTGGAAAAAAGTTGCTGTGGCTGATGTCAAAGAGGTTACTACCTATATTCTCTTCTAGGACTTTGATGGATTCCTGTCTCACATTGAGGTCTTTCATCCGTTTAGAGTTTATCTTTGTGTATGGTATAAGAGAATGGTCTAGTTTCATTCTTCTGTATATAGCTGTCCAATTTTCCCAGCACCATTTATTGAAGAGACTGCCTTTTTTCCACTGGGTATTTTTTCCTGCTTTGTTGAAGATTAGTTGACCATAGAGTTGAGGGTCCATATCTGGACTCTCTATTCTGTTCCACTGGTCTATGTATCTGTTTTTGTGCAGTACCATGCTGTCTTGGTGTTCACAGCTTTGTAATATAGCTTGAAATCAGGCAACGTGATGTCCCCAGCTTTGTTTTTCTTTTTCAGCATTTCCTTGGTGATTCAGAGTCTTTTCTGGTTTCACAAATTTTAGGATTGCTTGTTCCAGCACTTTGGAAAATGCCAGTGGTATTTTGATTGGGATGGCGTTGAAAATAAAGATTGTGCCAGGCAACATAGACATTTTAACAATGTTTATTCTTCCGATCTATGAGCATGGAATGTTTTTCTTTTTTGTGTGTCTTCCTCAATTTTTTTCATAAGTGTTCTATAGTTCCTAGAGTATAGATCCTTCACCTCCTTGGCTAGGGTTATTCCAAGGTACCTTATGTAAGCTCCAAATTTTGGATGGAGAGTTAGTTCCAACTAGTTGGTAAGGTTTTATTTCTTGAGCTATACAGCATGAACAAAGATAATCAGTACATTGTAGTTTAAACCTTTTTTGTATCTATTGAATTTGTCATAGTATGTTTTCAAAGATTCTTACCCTCGCTCATAATTACGGAAATGCAAATATTCCAGAGGTTTAATTAGCTAGAAATATATTTATGTAGAAGCTCTCATTCTCTGAGGCATTTCTCTATTCAGCCTGCTGAAGTAAATCAACATTTGCACTTTACAAAGATTCTGACACACAGAATCCTAATTTGCAAAGATTAATTTAGCATAAATGGAAAAAGAACAATTAATTCTGTTCATGAAGGTAATTATTCAAATACAATGGGCTCTACTAGTCTGTGATGAGCACACAGCATGGATCTACAGAACTTTTTTCAGGAAACTTACAAATGTACTCTCATGTGATCATGATACATTCAATTGAGATGTTAAAACATTTTTACTATATACTATGCTAAAACGCTATAAAATTTTCAGAGACCAGTATTTCAGTGCCTACTCTGTAAAGCCTAGATGTTTGCATTCAAACTAACTAGGTATCTTTGGCCATGTATTTTTTTATTTTTTTATTTTTTAAAGATTTTATTTATTTATTTGACAGAGAGAGATCACAAGTAGACAGAGAGGCAGGCAGAGAGAGGGGGGCGGGAAGCAGGCTCCCTGCTGAGCAGAGAGCCCAATGCGGGACTCGATCCCAGGACCCTGATATCATGACCTGAGCCGAAGGCAGCGGCTTAACCCACTGAGCCACCCAGGCGCCCCTGGCCATGTATTTTTTTAAAAGATAATCCTAATGAGAAATTTAAAAAAAAAAAAAAAAAAAACTTTGGCTAAACTAAGAAGACAATGTAGGTTTATTCATATAAGTAAATCATTTGTTTTCTAACATTTAAGGGATGGCAAAAGGGAGGTAAACCAACACAGCTGGGTACAGAGTAGGCATTTTTCCCACCTTATAAATTAGAAAGATCAGGACTAGAGAAGCCAAATAATTTATGTAACACCCAACACCCAGAAAGTAACCAAACTAGAGTATAAGTCCCATTCTTCTTCATTCTAAATCTACCATTCTGCCGAATAAGCAGAAAACAATGCAAATAATACAGTTTCTCTTGCCCACATATACCACATTTTTCAGACTAGATATTAGAGAAGATTGTTGTGTGTGTGTGTGTGTGTATGTGTGCACACACATCTGCTTAAGACCATACAATTATAAAACTGATCTTTTAAAACACAAATGATAATATCCTTCTTAAAAGGTTATACATGGACCAGTATGTTGCCTGTTAAAAAACAGGCAACTTCCAAGCACACATTTAGAAAAGCAATGGCTTAGGTTGAAGAAGACCCAAGCATTCTGGATACTGCCAGCACTTGGGTGGCTGAGAATGAGTCACATAATCCTGACTGAGTCTCAAGTTGTTCTGAGTTCCTCAGGAGGAGGGGAAAGAGAAAGGGAGGTAAAGAAGCTGAATAAAAATTACTCTGAAGGGACACCTGGGTGGCTCAGTTGGTTAAGCAGCTGCCTTCGGCTCAGGTCATGATTCCAGCGTCCTGGGATCGAGTCCCGCATCGGGCTCCTTGCTCAGCAGGAGCCTGCTTCTCCCTCTGCCTCTGCCTGCCATTCTGTCTGCCTGTGCTTGCTCTCTCTCCCTCTCTCTCTGACAAATAAATAAAATCTTTAAAAAAAAAATTACTCTGAATATCCATAAAAACACAAATAAAGTAGATTTTTATATTGAATTACTTCATGGGTACAATCACTGTAAATAAAATTATGTCCCTTTACATAGCATTTTGGAGTTAACCAAAAATTCTACTATTGCAGACATAATAGACTACTTTCTTCTAAAACTCAGGTATCAGATACTTTGGGGGTTGTGCTAGGATTTCCCACAAATGCTAAATTCAAAGATGTTTGTATTCATAAGTCATTTATTATTTCTTTGTTTTTTTTAAAGATTTATTTATTTACTTTGGGGAGAGAGAGACAGAGAATTTCAAGCAGACTCCCCACTGAGTGCAGAGCCCTAGAAGCTTGATCCCACGACCCTGAGACCATGACTTGAGCTGAAATCAAGAGTCAAAGGACACTCATCTGACTGAGCCACGCAGGCATTCCAGTTATTTACTATTTCTGAATTTCAGTTTTACTTTGTCTTTGGTATTACTATGCTTCCCTATTATTTTGCACTGAGGTTGGGAATGAGGGCTGTATACAACAGATATTAAAGCAGAGCCTTTAGGATCTCATGCACTGAAGAGATACAGGAAGCAGGAATGGAAAGGAATATAACTAGCAAGACTTTCACAGTTGTCACTTGGCTGACTTGGATGAATGGTGCTGCCATTAACCAGACTAGGAAATGGAAAGATGGTGTCAGACCTTATGGAAAGATGACAAATTAAGTTTTGGATATATTGATATGGACAAACTAAGGTCCCTCAGATATCCACTCATCTGGACCTCAGTTGGAAACTGGAGGCTGGGCACCAGAAAGCTTCCATTATTCATTAACAAACAGCTTTTTTTTTTTAAGATTTTATTTATTTATTTGACACAGAGAGAGAGAAATCACAAGTAGGCAGAGAAGCAGGCAGAGAGAGAGGGAGAAACAGGCTCCCCGCTGTGCAGACAGCCCAATGTGGGGCTTGATCCCAGGACCCTGAGACCATAACCAGAGCTGAAGTCAGAGGCTTAACCTCTGAGCCACCCAGGTGCCCCACAAATATCTTTTTTTAAATCTATCAGTCACAGAGCTACATTCTGGTGACTCGAAGATGACTAAAACAGAGCCCCTGCTTTCTTAGGCTGGCATACAAGAGAAGCTATGAAGATAAATGGTAATATTTTATGATATGTGCCATGATAAAGGCACATTCCAGGCTATGGAAGTTAAACAGAAAGCTGAATCTTCCTGGAGGCATCAAGGATTTTCCACAGAAGTAACAGTTAATCTCTGTCTAAAATGGATGTTAAACTTTCAAACCACAGACTTCTAAGTTTTCTTCTTGGGCTTGTAACATCATTTATAGGATTTCTAGAACTAGTGAGAAAAAAAGTGTTGGACTCCCAGTTCAATTTTAATTTCAGATAAACAACAAACAATTATAGAGTATGATTACTTATTGTTAATCTGAAATGAAGCTGAGGTTGTTTTTTTTTTTTTTTTTTCCCGGCAACCCTAATTAGTTATCAGTATCATTCAAAAAGTAGTGAGGTTAGAGACAAAATTAGTTACATAGCAAATGAAGTAGTTATTGTTAAAACCAGACAATTAAAAAGAATTTTAAAAGAACAATGAATATCATAAATGTTCTCTTTTCTGAATTTTTTTTAAGATTTTTATTTATTTATTTGTCAGAGAGAGAGAACACAACCAGGGGGAGCGACAGCCAGAGGGAGCAACAGCCAGAGGGAGAAGCAGGCGCCCAGCTGAGCAGGGAGCCCCATGCAGGGCTAGATCCCAGAACCCCAAGATCATGACCTGAACCAAAGACAAACACTTAATCGACTGAGCCACCCAGGCATCCCCTAAATGTTTCTTATAACAGAATGTATGACAATTTATTGATGCTTTCCAAAGTATCTCTAAAGTCTTTGGAGGAAAATATACAAATATAAATTAGGCTTTTGACATTTGCACTACCAACACTAACAGATAAGAGTCTCCTTGACTTTAGCAACATTCCCAAACAAAACTGCTATTACACTGCCAAATAACTTCAGCAGCTTAACAACTACAACAGCTGGTTCTCCAACAGTATGATGACAGATGCAAGTCCTTAACTTAAAATGCCATTGCTAATTTCATGCGAGTCATACTGGTGATTCTGCCTGTCAAACGATGTACAGCCCAACAATATTGGGGGTAGTGTGCAATAGAGGTTAAAAAAAATCCTGATGTCCACCACAGTAATTTTTAAAGTCTACTTTTTTTTTTTTAACCATAACTTTAACGTCTCTCACCTCCAGATGTTTCCAGAGTGGCTAACAAGTCAATTAATCCCCAGAACTTTATTAACCAACAATGAGAGGTGATGTTTGAAAGACATCACCTCTAAACATCTCTAAACTAAAATCATCTCTCTGAATCCTTTTTTTAAATATAAGCTTGAAATCATTTAGCGACAAGAACAGTAAATAAAAGAAAAAAAGAACAGTACTCAAAGAATGAAAGTAAATTTCTATAAAATATTTTTAGTTCAGATAGTAATTGTTATTCCTAAGAGACATATCAAACATGCCTAGAGATAACCGAGTCAGCAGTTTGTTCTGATATTGTCAACTCATTGAGAAGCTACTAAAACTCCCTCCCAAACCTTGAAAGTTGATAGCTAATATCATCAATATAAAGTGGATTCTATGGAATCAAATAAAGCAACTATATCTGATTTTAACAAATATTCATATAGTACTCAGTATGTGCCGGGAACTATTCTTAGCGGTCTAATTTTAACATTAAGTCATTTGCTCTTCATCGGTTAACACCCATGAGAAAACACTGGCCCAGATCCATTCCCCGAGATCAAATGAACCGGAGCGTGGCCGGGTCTGAACCAGAACCCAGGGAAGCCGGCTCCGGAACAGGGCTCTTGACCATAATGTCAGGCTGGCTCTCCCAAGTCCAATGTCGACAGCAGTCGTTCACAATTGTATTCCAACAAATCCAAGGCAACTATTACGTGCTAATCTCGTACCACACTTTACCTAAGTTATCTCAGTCGTCGTCACATCGCTGGGAGGCACAGAGGTTCAGATCTGAAGATTCCCCAGACGGGAGATTCCAACCGAGCTCTCAGTGGCTTCAAACCCCAAGTACTTTCTATTTCCCAAGACTGCGTCGTTATGGTGACTCGGAGTAGTTACTGGAGAGTCTTAGAAATCTCAGAAATCCTTTTCCCTGGGATACATTTGCACTGAAAGCTGCCACGAGAACACTCACACTCAACACCACACAGACCCCCACACATGCGCTTCGGCACATGCGCACGCGCACGCCCGCAAGCACGCCTGCGCTCACGCGCACGTACACCCTTCAGCGCGAGCGCGCACGCATACAAAAGCACCTACAATTACACCTGCAAGATTTAGGGAAGAGTTCCTAGAGTGGGGGAAATCCGGCTGACTCATCCTCGTGTTATCAGAGTTTAAGACAGTGCTTGGGATAAGCTGGTGCTCAGCAAATGCCGGATGAAATAACGAAGGAAGCCATCTCCACATCCTTTGATTTAGGAATTTTTATTAGAGACAAATTTCAGGAACACATGAATAGGATACATAGACTAGGTAGGATTGTGGGTTCTGTGATCACTAAAGTCAAGTTCTGGGGAAAAAAAAGACAAAAATAAAAAACGACCACTCCTACCACCATCTTCTCCCAACTCCCAAATCAAAGCTGCATTCCTTCAAACCTATCAGTAATAAATCCATGTTTGAATAGCAGCAATCTAAGTTATCATTAGGAAAGTCTTCTATCTATATTTTACTTACTCGTACTTTGAGCTAAATATGTTCTATCACTAGTGTAAAGTTTACCACCTTCATGTTGCTGCAGGTGAAACAATGCATTTCCTAAAGGAACCCAAGAAAATTAAGGATATGAGTGGTAAAGTAAAAAAATAAAATAATATTTTAATTCAAGAAGCATTAATCTCTAAGGTTTGAGTGTTATGCTTCATATCTCTCAGCATGAATATATAAATATAGGTATTTTAAGAATAATACATTTTCATTTGCAAAACTCAAATGCATACACATACAGTTGTATTTATATATTTATATAGAATGCTGATTGACCATATCATGTCATGCTATGCATGCAGGTATGCGATTTGTTCCGTAAGTTTATTTTTATGTCAACTTTTGAAATTTGAATCGTATATTCCATTGAAATTAACTTGATAAGTTGGTACTGTGGGCATAAAAATACATGGTGCACAGTTTCTATTCTCAAGAGAGACAATGATGTATTTTTATCATAGAAAGACAAATACATTTAAGTAGCATTAGGAGGATACAAGAAAGCTTCATAATGTGCACAGAATAACACAGAATTCTGCTCTGAATTGGTTCCTGGTCTTAGAGTTCAATGGATCAATTTAAAACCCCACTGCAGCACTGTGATCTATATCAGAGTCCTGCCGGAGACTGAAAACAGGAAAGAAGGTCCTACAGAGGAGCTCCTTAACCCCAGCTGGGAGCAGCAATGCTTTAAGCAGATGATCTCACCAGGATCCTGCGTTTGTAGTGAAGAGCCCAGAAGATGCTCTTCATAATTAAAGAAAACAGAAAACGCACAAGCGCTTCATTTGCAGAAATGGTTCTTATACCAGGTAAATCCTCCAGTGGCTTCTCCCATCATGTCTAATTTTACTGTTGGAAGACATTCCCCTTCCCCTTCAAGAAAAAAAAAAAGGAAGAAAACAAACAAACAAATAGAATAAGTTGTAATAATGGAATAGAATAATGGGGGCACCTGGGTGGCTAAGGTGAGTTAAAGCCTCTGCCTTCGGCTCAGGTCATGATCCCAGGATTCTGGGATCGAGCCCCGCATCGGGTTCTCTGCTCAGCGGGGAGCCTGCTCCACACCCGCCCCCCCACCTGCCTCTCTGCCTACTTGTGATCTGTCAAATAAATAAATAAAATCTTAAAAAAAAGTAAATAATGAAGTACTTGAAATCCCCATACCACCTTATTAAGCATAACACTGAGTATCTTCTATTCAAACAAGGTAGATTTGTGATACACGATTGAGTACTTTTCAGCTCAAGTTAAGCTTCCCAAAAGCTGCATCATATCACAGATTTGAAAGAGACATGATGGAGGCACCTGGGTGGCTCAGTTGTTAGGTATCCGCCTTGGGCTCAGGTCATGATCCCAGGGTTCTGGGATGGAGCTCACATCGGGTTCCCTGCTCAGTGGGGAACCTGCTTCTCCTTCTCCCACTCTCCCTGCTTGTGCTCCCTCTCTCCCTGTGTCTTTCTCTGTCAAATAAATAAATAAACTAAAAAAAAAAAAAAAGAAAGAGGCATGATGGAAAGATGTTTATGTGTTCTTGTCAGAGGATGTATGTGTGAGTGCAAGGCAAGAAAGTGACCTTTTAAAAAAATCAAAGTTGAAGTGTCCTTAACTATATTTTTATGGAGATGATTCATTTTCTGTCACTTTCCATCAAACGCCTACCCACAGTAATTGGCAGCATACCCCTCCCCCCAGCTCATTTTGCTTTCAAGGCTAGTTTTAAAGGATTTCCATGTGTACGAAATATTTATTCTATGTCTCAGCAAGCTATATTCAAAATCTCTTTTGTCCATTTGGATCTCTGCCACAATGATATTGAGTATAGTTAATATTAACAGAACCAAAGTGTGTTAAACTGTTTTCACACATGTAATGTTCTTCCGGAGGTAGAACTGGAAAAATAGGAAAAAAACATTACTTCTGTGAGTAATCTAAAATAGGTAACACTGTAATTGCAACTTGTGTGATGAATGAAAGCAATGGAATAAAAATTAAGAAATTTATATTTTAACATCAGCTCTGCAACTAAGTCGCTATGAAACCATGGAAAATGCTCCTTTTTGTCCACCTTGGTTTCTCTAAGAGAAGATTGACTTAAGGGATCCCTATAATCCCTTCTAAAACTATTCTATGGCTTTCAATGGACCTCATATATCATTACATGGAAAAAATATTCCATGGACTTAACCAAGCATTAATCACTTGGTTCAATGAATCACATAGATCCTGCAGACATCTGTGCAAACACATAATGTAATTATTTGGCCAAGAGAGAGAGGCATTTTAAAAACTAGCACATCTAATATATCACTCCTTTATGCACTTAGTGTTACAATTATAATGTGCAGAATGTGCAGCAAATTGCATTACTTCAAACAGACACTTTCCACTCCCAAAGTCTGACAGTCTTTCGAAAGGAATTATCCAGCCTCAAATGACACCATGATTCCCGTTATTGCCTCGGCCTTCGACCGGTCTGCTGAGCTGTTTGCTCCAAGCTCTTCCTTATGCCCTGGAAAGCTCTTTACCCAGTGAATTCCTTCTCACCTTCGAGACCTAAGCTCCAGCATCACTTTCTCAGGGAAATGTTGCTTGGGCTCTGTCTACATCCAGTACCCACAGTGTAGGCACAAATGTCAACATGAGCTTTGTAACAGGTGTCACAAATACTGTGTTAAATTAATGTTGATTCTCTCGGGGCCATCAATGCTAGGAAATCGAAGATCAAGCCTGGTTTTGATTATCATCACCTAGTACAATGGTTGTCAAAGAGCAGACCCCCCCCAATAAGTATTTGTGAATGGAAGAATTGTTGTCTTTAATACTATTATAATAATACAATCACAAATTTGATATGATAATCTTTTCATTAATATTATTTATTTCTCCCCACAAACTCTCCCAAAGCTTGTAGTAAAGGCCTCAAAATTCTACCAGTAGGATCTAGATAAATCCACGGATCACTAAGGCTATAATTTTTACAGAATCACTCAATTATGAATTATATGACCCTAAAAATCTTGACCTCTCAAGTGTTTTTCTTGCCCTTCACTCCTATGCTTAAGATGAAAGAACAAATATCACTGAACCATGCCGGTTTACACAAGCGATCTGTTTAAAACTGCTGCTTGAAGTTGAGTCGGTTTCAAAATACTCTTAAAAAAAATAAAACGTCATGTTAAAGTACGAAAGATTTTTTTTTTTTTTTTTTTTGCAGGTCAATTTTGACAGGGGTGGTAATAAGAAATATTTCCTTTCGGCCTAAAATAAAATGCTTCTTATAAATTACCAAAGCCAATCTATAGTTTCATTATCTATTTTTAAACTGCAGACTAAATTTAAATGTTACCCAGCCCTTCCCCCACCTACCCACCTGACACACACCTCAATGATCAGCCAGCATGGCCAGCAAGGCAGGACAGAGGAGAATGTAATGCGAATGACACAAAAATTGTCTATGTTCCTGCTCTTTTTATTAGGAAGAATAGATTTGTTCTGCTTTCCATAAAAATGTTTCTCTTTTTATTTGCTTCCATAGAAGTTTAAGGTGGTGAAAATACTTCAGAGAATTTAACTTAGATTATGAAACACTTTTCTCCACTTAAAAAACACTTACCGTTGCTTTGTGAAAAAGAAGGAGTAAAATTACAGTAAGTTGGATCATTTATTTTACCTTACCCTCCCTCACATCTCCACAATTTGTTTTCAAGTACAACATTTATAATGTAATGTGAATTTTGAGGCTACGCGTTACCTTAGGGTGCTTCTTATTAGTTATTCCATATGAAATGGAGTAAAACAAAGATAATATCATTTCCATACAACAAAGAGAGAAAATATATAAGTATATAAAATATTATTTAAAAATAATAAAATATATAAACATTGAAGAACAATTTTGAGGGAACAGGGAAATTTCTGTGATTGGTAACCTGTTCTTTTTCTAACAGGATTGTTCGCAGTCCTGAAAAATGTTACTCTGCAATCCATCCAGTTCAGATGAAGATTATTAATCACAACAACCAACGCCTGTGCCACAGAGAAGAACAGACGATCGAAGAGGTGTCAATCATAGACCTCCAACCCTGGTCCAGATACCACAATAAAACAACTGTAACAAAAATTCTTGGATGCTATTATGGGCCACGCACTAGCATGTATTAACACGTATCAAGTATATTATCCCTAACATTTTGGGGCAAGAGTAAAAATAGATTTTTTTTTTACATCTAATTTTAAGGTTATGAATAAAGCCTCTGTCAAACTCAAACCCAAATTAGGGGACTGAACAGGTCCCCAGGGAAAAAAGATGCACAGATTCTCTTCCCTTGTATCTCACATTTCCCATTTGGGATTTCCAGACCATTCTAAGAATGTCTCCTAGCCATATCACTGTAGCAGAAGCATAGGGAGAGGTAGCACTGTTATCTGGGGAAGCGGGGCCGCCGAGCCCCTTTGGGGCATCCAGTGTGAAGCAAAAGTAGCCATTCTGCCTGGTCAGGGCAGAGGCAGGGTCTTTCTTCTACCCACTGGCATCCCGCTGTCTCAGTGTGTCCAAATTTCCTCCTTTTGAAAGGACTCCAATTAGCTGGATTTAGGCCCATTCTAATGGCCTCATTTTAACTTAATCACCTCTTGAAAGACCCCCATCTCCAAATAGTCATATTCTGAAAACAGGGTATGGGCTTCTACATATGAATTTGAAAGGAACAAGATTCAGTCCCTAAGAGTCCTTTTCAATGTAGGACCCAACCAAGAACCTCTCTTGCCCTGGCCTTAGGTAATACTCACTTCATTTTAAAAGCTTATTAATTATTCCCATTTTATAAAGAAGGAAATTGAGGTGCAGGGTAGTTAAGGAAACTTGCCGAGATCACAGAGTAGTAAGCAGGCAACCCAGTACAAGAGCCTGTGCTTTAAGCGCCAGCCCTCTGAGATTGCTCCATAAAGGCAGGTCACATGACCTCAGCCAAGCCAAGGGGGATTTCTTCCCAGGAGTTTTTGACTCTGAGCTGTAGAAGGAATAGTCCTATCCCCTCTGACCCTGGAGTTACAAGCTAATGAGCCTGCTCCTGGGCATTTCCATTGTCATCTGGAAAAAGATGCTTAGAAGAACCAAATCCTTATATACAGGAAGGAGACATGGCAAACCATGATGGTGCTGGAGACAACTGTTCTGACTGGCCTTGCTCTTTTTGAAGCTTGACCCATTCCCCCTTTGAATATATGTACTAAGCAGCATCTTTCTGGGAAAACTTTTCGTGCTTATTACATCCAATTAAACCAGCTTTGGTGATGACTGCTCTTCATTCTTTAGATCCAACAGACATACTTAAACCAAATCAACCTTAAAAGTTGCCTCATTGAAACTGGTTTGTTTGTTTGTTCCTTTTTAAATTCTAAAACCCCTGTTTTTATGGTCTTCATGTTAGGGAGTTCAGTTAAAGATCAGTTCCAGTGATGCACATGGAACTATTTTAGAAACCAGCTCTGGGGGCACCTGGGTGGCTCAGTGGGTTAAAGCCTCTGCCTTCAGCTCAGGTCATGATCTCAGGGTCCTGGGATCGAGTCCTACATCGGGATCTCTGCTCAGCAGGGAGCCTGCTTCCTCCTCTCTCTGCCTTCCTCTCTGCCTACTTCTGATCTGTCTCTGTCAAAGAAATAAATAAAATCTTAAAAAAAAAAGTACACTTATAGAAACCAGCTCTGTTCCCTCTCACCCTCAAATGTTCACTCTTACTATTATTCTTTTCTACCATCATAGTGTAGCACTCTGAGACCTTAAGGCGGGATCATTAAGCTGTGATCTATCATTTGTCAAGAAAGAGTGAAAAGCTGTCTATCAAATTCATCAGTATGGCAAATGACTTGAAAGACATAATGAACAATGCAAAAAGCAAAGTGCGGGTAGTTTACTTCTAAGATTCCCCACTGTCTGTTGGGGAAGGAGACATGATAGCAGTAAAAAAGTAATAAGCAGTTGCAATATAAGTCTTCATGAGACGCCATTCAAATTCTAGAAAATAATTCTAAATTAAAATGCCTCCAAGTGTGGCTACACATTAGTAACTGGAATCAGTCAATTTAAGAAGAACTATCAACCTGGCTGGAGTGAAGAGACAGACTTAATTAAAATACTTCAATGTGGCTGAAAACTCATTTTCGTAGTCATGCTGAACAAATGCCTGAAAAATTAAAAAGTTAATAGATTGATTTCTGTTAATTTTACCTCTTTGTTAGGAGTAATATATTATCCTATGTTCACTGTATTCCCCAAACTAGGCTCTCCATTGCTAGGGAATATAAATCAATAGAAGGTACCATCTCTGCACTCAAAGAGGGAAGAAAACTGTATAGGTAAAAGACAAGTGGAGAGCAATGTCTGCAGTTCCCAGCAAAACAGATTTTCCACCCTCCTGAGCATCCTGTATATCTATAAATACATACTAGGTTCTTAAAAAAATAAATGTTGATTGATGAATAGTCCTGTGTGAGAATATACATCATAGACCAAAGTTTCCTGAAGTAGATTGACTGTAGTACATGGTAAAAATTTCATTATGCTCATCCAAAAGTAGTTCATCCAAAAGGAGTTTGAGTTTCAAACAAAAACAAAAACTAATTTAAAAGACAATACACATAACATTGGTTAGTATTATCAAATGTAAGAATATATCATCTCGAATGTTATAGAATCAATACAGTCTCTGCATCTGATCTCAACTTCAAACCTAACATCTTTCATTCATACTTGACATGATCTCCCAAACCACTTATCTGGATTTGGGGATACGGTAGGGAGTGAGTCCTGCCATTTCTTAAAGGTGCATGGATGATCGTAGTACTACAAAAACAATCAAGACAGCCTAATTTTTAAAAGACATTTTAGGAGACTATATATATCTGTAGCCATGATTTTTTCCCAGCAAACCTCTATGAATACTTCATAGATACAATGCACAGAGCATGGGCTCTAGAGAGATTCAGTCCATTCCTGGCTCTATAACACAGTGACTATCTGAGGTTGGACAAATGAGGTAATACTTCTGGACCTAAATAGCTTCATATAGTAATAATAATGGTGATAAATAATAATAATGACAATACTGACCTCTACCCAATGAGATTAGTGTTGGAACTACGTGAGACTAAGAGTTCAACAAACACAACCCTTTTGAGAATGATGGTGTAAACAGTAAAGACCTTAATATAATTGAGCAAGGCAAGCGAAAATCATGAGATGGGATGGGGACTAACACTAAGCCTTGAAGGAGGTATATGGGTCCTACCATGTGACTTCTGCTTGTATTTAAACTGTACTTGGGCACCTGGCTGGCTCAGTCGGTAGAGCATGCAACTCTTGATTTTCGGGTCTTGTCTCAGGGTCCTGAGTTCAAGCCCCATGTTGGGCAATGAGCTTACTTAAAAAAAAAAAAAAAAGTATTCAATGTGGCTAGCTTAACAGTAAACATTTAACAAATATGGAATTAACAACAAGGAAATTAAGGAATGGTCCTTACTGACCAAATCTGGAGTAGTAAAATTGCCTCAAAACAGAAGATTGGCAAATTTTTGAGATTCTAGGCCAGGAAGCAGATTTCCCAGTAGCATCAAATCAATGCTCTCTCTCAATATCAACAATGACAAAAAGATGGATTATCAAGAAGGCCCCAATTACCCTATGTTGTGATCTGATAGACAGAATTCCTAATTTATTCCCCCATTACATTATTTGATTATGATCTTTCTATGGCAAATCCAGCCTATCTGGTCCTCAAATATCCAAATCCTGCTGCCACCCAGTGAGCTCTAGCTCACACACACCTCCACACACCTCCCTCCACACACCGGTGGCGGGAAAGCTACATTTATCTTTCTGAAAGCCATCTCTTTAAGTAGAACAGTGTTACTATTTCTGTTATATATTTTTTTTAGCTTATTTGAAGCATTTGGGTAAAGTTTATATTCCTGTTTCTATTACTTTAAAGCATCAGACCTCTTTCTGAAACACAGGCAAGAAGAAATCATCCAGAGTTCCTAACCAGTCTGGAGATTTCTAAAAGACAAGCTGGCCCCAGGCAGAATGATTAATACCACAAGGTTTGCCTTAGAGAAGCCACAAATTCCCATAACACATGCCCTCTCTAGGCTACTCCCAAGAACAATTAGAGATTCATAGATTAAAGGCTGCTTCAGAAGATGATCAAACAATTTCATTCACTCTAAGGAGCAAACTGATGACAAAGCCCATGTTATCGCCAGGCTCATGGTGTGTAATCGGCTTGACAGATCTCAAGGAAGAGAGATGTAGAGTTACATGTATATGCAGGGGCTGAAGTACAGGAGAGTAATTCTTCTGGTGGTAATTATAATCAAACTTAGTGATACCTGCACAGGCTAATCTCAAAGCTAGAGATGCTAATATTAATCCTAATATTCAATAATCTCTGTTTAGGGACCATGTAGACAAGTCCTACCCAACCAAAATGTCAGAACATACGAAGCTATTAGACTTGCTGCTCATCATTGGACTTTTCCTATAGTTGGGGCTTGAATTCTCCACCTTTCTGTGCCAGCATTATGACAATTTCTTCCCATGTTCTCTGTCATTTAATATTTCCTCTTTCCTTCTTTTAATAATGCATGCCAGCCTTACCTCATTCCAAGTTGAAAAGGATCGTCCTGCTGCAACATAATTTTGTATTACTTTGGCCACAAATCCAAACAAATTAAATATCTATTATACAAAATTCACTTCACATACGCTGGCAAATACAATGATGGATAATTTATGGTTTCTGTGTGCAAGATAACACATTGATAGAGTAATGGTCAGAAACACAAACAAACAAGAAAAAAACCCCTGGGATTCCATTCTTTCCAAAGGTCAGATGTTCAAATAAATGAGTGATGCCTCTTAGCAGAAATTCTTATGAAAGTTCTTAAAATAGGGACAGCAGACGTTGGCTAGACGAATGCATTATGTACAATCATCATATTCTACCTGCTGTAAAAAGTGATTGTACTTCTAGTCTACATTATTAGTGGTACAAGGGTCAACTCAAAGGGCCTAACAGAATCACTTTGCGCCGTACCAAAACACGTGGAGTATTTTTGATCATCGTTTCACACTTATTTCACATATATTTCAAATTTTAGGAAAAACTGGCAAAGTAGATCATAGGATGCTCGAAGGAATTCAGCAGGATACTGACAATTCTTTGTCATGTTTATTACAACTGAAAACCTGTGAGAATTTGACCTTAAAAAGATCTGGAGCCATCATGAGAGGGAAAAATTACACCTGGCTTTTGGTGGGTTACAAGTGAAAACCCAGAAACTGGGCTTCCATCTCTAAGACATTTGTTGAGAGGATTTATGCCTCGAATAGGTGTTGGATGATTTATAGTCCAGGTGCCTTTAAACTTCAAGATTTCATGTGCCTTTGGAATCCAGGAAGGACAGAGCTGGAGCTGAATATTTAGGAAATCCAAATAGAAGGGAGAATTGAACTAGGGTAGCAGAACTCTAGACAATGGAAATGCATGGAGTATACAGCTATGATCCAACTGAGCCATCCTTACCCTCTGTTCTTGCCCTCCTCTGTCTTATTATGGAGCTATTCATCCAAGCACTGCTCAGTCTATGTGTTCAGTGGACTAGGCTAACTCTAGATGGGACTGTCTACATCACAAATGTTTAAGTATTTGCCTCTATTTAGAAAAGAAAAATTTGTGGATTAAAGATGGTGTTTGCACAGAGGCAGCCCAAATAGCTATCTTTTTCTGGACAGCAACTCACTTACCATTGTGTATTTACCAGGGGTCTCCAAAGTGGCAGCAGGCATGTTCCCACCAGGATTTGCCACGATGACCCATTGGTGTTCAGGGAAAACTAGTACTTTATTAGTGTGTTCATCTAAAATTAAGAAAGAATGTAACATTTACTTGATCACAAAGGTGATTTTCCCAGGGGAAGGCTTATCCATTGCATTCCAGATGTGCTGATCCCAACAATTTCCCCAAATGGGGGAAACTTATTGTGACTCTTGTCTTTTACTGTTTGAGAAAGCATACAAAACTCTGATGTCTATTATGAGTGCATCTAGGAGGGAACTACAGTATTCCAACTTTATTAAAAAAATTCTTCCTTTAAGAAAAAGAAAAGAATGTAACATATTTACTGACATTTACTATATGGATTGACATGTCCAAACAGCAAACATCAAGGACAATGATATCCAAGGGCAGAGTGACAGTTATACCAGAAGGGGGCACTGAAGATCACTACTCATCAGAGTATTACAAGGTGGGCTTCCGGTTAAGAGTTCTTATAGAATACATTATTTCAACTCTTTGAACTCAAATAACCCTCATAATATGAAAACATACCTTTAAAACATGCCTATAGGAAGCATAGGTGACCTATAATATTTATCATTAAAGTATGTGAGAACAACCAAAAAATGCCAGAACTTAACCCTTTTCTTACAACTAAAACAAGGTATTACTTATATTTGAGAATAAAAATAATAATGATCTAATGAGATCAGATAAGATCCCCAAACTGAAATATCAAGAATACTACTGAAAGTATGAATTTGCATCCATTATATCTAACGATAAGCCTCACACTGAGTCTGTATTCTGTCTTCAGCTAATAGCCCATGATGGTACGAGGGTAACACTATGAGCAAAACATATTAAAAAGTAAGCCAGTAGAACCATTAATAAAATTTTAGTGGCAGGAAAATGATGTTACATCAAAAATGAATGAAAAAAAAGTTAAATATTAGGGGTTTATTTTTATCTTATACTTTTAAAATATCTGTATTTGCATATGTTTTTAAAAACATATTAGTATAGAACATGTAGATAATTTATATATATATACATATAACATGTGAATACATTTTATATATACATACTGAAGGTAGACATAGATATGTTGGGGGTTCAAAACATCAGCTGATAAGAAATATATATATGATATGCATACATATAAAATATTTATTTTTGTGTGTGTGTGTGTGCGTGAGTGTAATAACCATTTTACTTAGAAACTTGTGGATTACCTATAAATACTTGATATTTCAGGACTCTGAAAGACTAGGTAGCCAATGGCTAGATTTTTTCCCTATCTATATACAGTTGTTTACCTAGTTTTTCAGGTTACTATCTCTTAAAATCCCATGAACATACTGCCTGCATTATATAAAATAATAAAAAACACTTTCACACAAGTTTACTGTTCAAAGAATCCCATAATAGTTGACAAATATTTGAAAAGCAAACCAGATAATCTGTATTCTAAACTCTCAATGATTATGCTTCTATCTGTCAAGACTTAAGTCTGAGACTTTAATTTTATGCTGTTGCAGTTCCAATGGCGATTCCTATCAGATGAATATCTCCAGGCCAAAGCAATAATCTCGTCTGTATTCATTATTGTCCTAAATTACAGATATTAAACATACATAAACCATGAAGCCATGTGGTGATTTTTCTATGTTAACACTTCCCAACTGACTCAAATAGGTTGTGTTTATACATCTAATTAGAGAATTGAAAAAAAAAAAAAAACCCAGCACCTGATACCAATAAAGAGATGACACAACTGTACTTCTTTCTATCATGACTTATTCAATATGCCACGCTTACACGGGTAAAATTAGGTCAAAGTTGAAAATAGCAATTTTTAGTGTCTATGGTATTGGTAAAATAACCAATGAAACCACTTTTACATTTGTTAATTCCTGCACAGGTTTAATTTAAAGCATTTTCAAAATAATTAGGTGGTGAATTAAAGTTCTTCTGTATTAGTCAGGTTTTGTGGGAGGCCATGATAAGGCTTGAGACGAGAACCAAACCAGGCCCTGACTTGTGCCTCCTTTAAAGGCTAAATAGCCGAACAAAAGGCTTAGGTCGATAAAGTCAAGTAGCACTGAGAAAGGGTCTGTGCTACGTGTTGGGCGCTCGCCTACATGACTTCCCACACGTTTGCTAGTCAGATAGAGACGATTTGGTTGGGGTCAGAAATTCTTGGCTGGTCCTTGCTGTCCTTGCACGGGCTATAGACTACACCACTGTAAGACTGTGCTGTGCTTACATAAACTATGTCTTGAGTGGCCTTGAAGTCAGTACATCTGGCGCTAGAGGGTCTGCTACTGGTGCTTGGGAAATAGATAATGGGAAAGCTTGAAGGATTTTCTGTGCATGTTACAAACTCTATAGTAATCAGCTAAAAATAGATACTTTCTTATGATTGTTTCTGTTAGCTATATAATGCCTTGCTGCCTTGAATAAAATTGGCACTATTGGGGCGCCTGGGTGGCTCAGTGGTTAAAGCCTCTGCCTTCAGCTCAGGTCATGATCTCAGGGTCCTGGGATCGAGTCCTGCATCGGGCTCTCTGCTCAGCAGGGAGCCTGCCTCCTCCTCCTGTCTCTCTCTGCCTGCCTCTCTGCCTACTTGTGATCTGTCAAAAAAAAAAAAAAAAAAATTTCTAAAAAAAAAAAATTGGCACTATTGGACATCCTCCTTGGTGCTCCTCCTGCCCCCATCTCTTTGTCTCTTAATTTCTTTTCAGCATCCTCTTACCCTTTCGACCCTGGTCAATTTGTCGCTCTGGCCGCGACAAGGTTTCATGTGTTTGAGTACTCTATTTGTTTAATTTTTTAGAATATCACATTCTGTGATGTATTATACCAGTAACTTTTATCTTTTAATGGACTTTATTTTTTAGAGCAGTGTTAGGTTCACAGCAAAACTGAGCAGAGGGTCTGAAGCTTTTCCACATACCACTTACCACCACACATAAATAATCCCCCCATTATCATCATCCCCCATCAGAGTGGTACATCTGTTACAGCTGATAAACCTACACTGACAAATCACAATCATTCAAAGTCCATAGTTCACGTTTCGTGTGGTATATTTTACTTAAGTACATGATCCCATCGATGCAGACAAATTTATAGTGGCATGTATCCACCATTATGGTATCACACGGATCACTGCCCTAAATATCCTCTGTGCTCCTATTCACCTCCTCCCACTCACACCTCCGGCAAGCACTGTTTTTGTTTTTGTTTTTGTTTTTTTACTGTCTCCATAGTTTTGCCTTTCCCAGAATGTCATGTAGTTGGAATCATAAGTGTTTACAGCCTTTTCAGATTGGCTTCTTTCACTTAGTATATGCATGTCCATTTCCTCCATGTCTTTTCGTGACTTGTTAGCTCATTTCTTTTCAGCACTGAATGATATTTCACTGTCTGGATATACCTAGTGTATTTATCCATTCACCTATTGGAGGACAACTTAGTCGTTTCCAAGTTTTGTTAACGATGATAGATAAAGTTGCTGTAAACATCCATGTGTGTATTTTTGTGTGGACATAAGTTTTCAACTCTTTGGGTAAATACAAAGGGGGGCAATTGCACGGGTCATATGGTAAGAGGACATTTAGATTTGTAAGAAATAGTCAAACTGGTTTCCAAAGTGACGGTACCATTTTGTATCTGCACCAGAAATTAATGAGAGTTCCTGTTGCTTTCCATTCTCTCTAGGATTTAGTGCTGTCCGTGTTCCAGATTTGGCCATTCTCATAGGTGTGTGGTGGTATCTCATGGTTCTCATTTGCATTCCCCTGATGGAATATGATATAGAACATTATTTCGTGTGCTTATTTGCCATCTGTATATCTTCTTTGGGGAAGCTTTTACTTAAAAACAACAACAACAACAACAACAACAACAACTTGAAAATTCTACTAGTTTGGGTTAAAAAGGTTAAAATGAAGTGTTTAAAAACCACAGAGAAGGGACGCCTGGGTGGCTCAGTTGGTTGGACGACTGCCTTCGGCTCAGGTCATGATCCTGGAGTCCTGGGATCGAGTCCCACATCGGGCTCCCAGCTCCACGGGGAGTCTGCTTCTCCCTCTGACCTTCTCCTCGCTCATGCTCTCTCTCACTGTCTCTCTCTCAAATAAATAAATAAAAATCTTTAAAAAAAAAAAAACCACAGAGAAATAACAATAGTGTGTACCAGGGAGCTTTCTGCCCCTAAGCTGCACGGGAAATCCCACTGTAAAATTTATTAGCTGGTTTTTCAATCAGATCAGCCTTAATATTCAAACTTTGTGCCTGGGTGGGTCATTTGGTTAGGCATCTGCCTTCATGATGTCTGGGTCCTGGGTTTGAGCCCCACATCAGGCTCTCCACTCAGCAGGGAGCCTGCTTCTCCCTCTCCTTTTGTCCCTCCCCACTGCTCATGCTTTCTCTCTCTCTCTCTCTCTCTCTCTCTCAAATAAAAAAAAAATATATTCAAACCTTAGTGAACACTTACCTGAACTCAGCAGTACTCACCAGAGCCTCTCCCCTCATACTGATATCAGTCTGCTTATTGGCCATCTCTCCCTGCTTCTCTTTAAGCACTCTTTCTTTTATCCCAATATTAATTATAATGGCTCAATAAAAATAACTTGAATTAAGGAGAAATCAGTTTAACTAAATTCTGATGATATTGAAGGCTTGTTCTTGAAATTATCTATGTAGTGCCCAGAAGAAAAGAATCAAATTAACACTTTTCAAATAAAGGGATTGTATTAATCCCTTGTACAATCAAGTACTTAGTCTAAATTTAGATACATATAAAATGCTGCTTGGAGTAAAATGTTAAATAAAAAGAGATATTATGAAAACCTGCATTTGAAAGAAAATATGTGCAAATTTCTCACCCTAGTAACCAAATGCGTGCTTACCACCTTATTCTTAGAGAAAAAAAGATTGTGAGTTTTGAAAAGGAGAGAGAAAAAAAGATCTGTTTGCAGTGCTGACTTTCCCATTCACTAGCCTCGTTATGTGGTGGGTTATCCAATCTCAATTTCTTCATGTATAATTGGGGATAATGGTATATAGTCATGTCGTCCCCGTAAAAATTCAGTGAAGTGATGCTTATACAACACCCTTCACAGTGCCTGTCACGAATTAGGAACTTAATAAGGGAGAGGTTCTATTCATTCCATAATTTATCAAAAAAGAGCATGAGGTTTAAAAAAAAAAAAAAGAAAGAAATTTAAAACAAACAAACAAACAAAAACCCACACCCAAATAAAGCAAAGCAAAACACCATTGTAGTGAGAGGCCCTTATTTTTTTTTTTAAGATTTTATTTATTTATTTGACAGAGAGAAATCACAAGTAGGCAGAGAGGCAGGCAGAGAGAGAGAGGAGGAAGCAGGCTTCCTGCTGAGCAGAAAGCCCGATGTGGGGCTCGAACCCAGGACCTGGGATCATGACCTGAGCCGAAGGCAGCGGCTTAACCCACTGAGCCACCCAGGCGCCCCGAGGCCCTTAAATTCTACTTTCAGCAAACACAAAAATTTCAATTTCCCATAAAATATTGTAATCTCAAACTAAACTACATGCTAAATGAAATAAGCCTGTCACAGAAAGACAAATAGTGCATGACCCCACTTATATGTGGTATCCAAAATAGTCAAATTCCTAGCACCAAAGAGTGGAATGGTGGTTGGCAGGGGCTGGGAATGAAGGGAAGGCAGAGTTGCTAATAAAGGAGCATAAAGTTTCAGTTAGGCAAAATGAATAAATTTGAGAGATGCTTTGTACAAACCTTTACCTACCTGTATGTAGTTGGTAATACAGTATTGTTACCTTAAAATTTTGTTAAAAAAATTTTTTAAAGGGGCGCCCGGGTGGCTCAGTTGGTTAAGCGGCTGCCTTCGGCTCGGGTCATGATTCCAGGGTCCTGGGATCGAGCCCCGCATTGGGCTCCCTGCTCAGCGGAGAGCCTGCCTCTCTCTCTCCCCCTCTCCCTGCCGCTCTGCTTACTTGTGCTCTCTCTCTAGCTCTCTGTCAAATAAACAAATAAAAAAAAAATTTTTTTTAAAGAAGATAGATCTCATGTTAAGTGTTTTTACTATAAATGAAATTAATAAAGAAAAAATAAATCAGTACATCTAGGCCATTCTCAGAACCCACTATAGCTCCATAATAAATAAGATGCTTTTCCCTTTGAAAACAACAACAAAAGCTAAACATAACTGAACAGCTCAGAATCAGATCTCTCAAATCCCCTTAAATCCATTCTCAGAAAAATATCAAAACCACCAGCTCCTAGTTCCTGTGTTAAACCAGAATCTCCCATGAAAGCAGAGGAGGTATGAGCCTAAGTGAAGGGCCCTTGCCCCAAACAGAGAAGTGTGCCTAGAATCCCACAATCCCGACAGGTACTTCACTCCATGCTTTCTGCTCTAAACTTCAAATAGCCCTGGAGCATTGATTAATATGATCTCATCTACAAAACATTTCTTCAAAAGCTTAGTTAAGTCTCCAGATACTAAAGTATATTTTTTCTAACTACTGCCGCTAGACAGTGGTATTTTGAGTAAGCCAATAAGAAGCTGGTCTTTCTTTCTCCAGGGCATGCCACCCCCAAGACTTTCACTAAAGTTAAGCTGGTGTTGCCTTTCCTAAAAATCTTTAAGATGCCAGCATAAACTTTAACCAATATTAAGCTATGGAAAAGGAAACAAGATGATAAGTATTTATTGAATTGAAATAAGACAAATAGTACTTTCTTTTAGCAAGCCTATCTACTAAAAGATATGGTATAGAAATCAGCTTTAAAACAGCTTCAGTCTTATCAGGGTAGTGAATAAGGTTAAGAGAAATATATGAATGTCTACACTTAGTTGCAGAATGGAAAAAGGAGAGGAACAGGAGAAGCGCTTGAGAAAGCCATTGGGGAGTTCAGTGTAAGAAATAAAAAGGTGTTTCTGGCCAAGGATCTGCATTAAAGTAAGATGTGAAGGATGAGTCGAGTCTGGTCAGATGGGAAGACCCTTCAGGCACAGAGAAAAGGCCATGTTTTCACACAAGCTGAAAAGCACTAGAAGCTCTCAGTGAAGACAGGCAGGACTTGGTAGTTTCCACAGCACAAAAGGAGATGTTGGGTTCTGAAAAGTAAAACTCCGTCAGTTGCCACTGTGTTTGCCTGCAGGTAAAAGAAAACCTCAATATAGTCAGTGGTTTAAACCAACAAAAGTATAAAATCTTTTTTTAAAGGGTGGGGGGGCACCTGGGTGGCTCAGTGGGTTAAGCTTCTGCCTTTGGCTCAGGTCGTGATCTCAGGATGCTGGGATCAAGCCCCGCATCGGGCTCTCTACTCAGCAGGGAGCCTGTTTTCCCCCTCTCTCTGCCTGCCTCTCTGCCTACTTGTGTTCTCTCTCTGTCAAATAAATAAACAAAATCTTAAAAAAAAAAACCTACAAAAGTTCATTTCTTTTTATATGAAGAAGTCAGAAGTAGGTAGTTGTCTGC
The DNA here is from genome assembly GCF_902655055.1 of Lutra lutra. Lineage (NCBI taxonomy): Eukaryota > Metazoa > Chordata > Mammalia > Carnivora > Mustelidae > Lutra > Lutra lutra. The sequence goes on from NC_062289.1 coordinate 16,040,674, forward strand.
ATTGGTTCAGTAGTCAAGCCTTTCATGGTCAATATCTTCATATTGAGGCCTTTCCCTGTGGTTTCCAGATACCACAGACTTCCCCATGTGTCTCATTGACAAGAGCTACAGCAAAGGACACTCATAACTGCAAAAAAAAGAAAGAAAAAAAAACCTGGAGAAGCAAGAGGTTAGCCTTTATAGCTTTGATAGCAGATACAGGTGAGGGAGGAGGAAGATAAGATTAGGATGGATGGACCCCAAAGTCACCTACAAGTGATAAAGCCTTGTCAGGTGGAAGAGAACTTACAGGGAATTAAAAGCAGTGAGCAGGGTTTCCACAGAAGCAATAGCATCCAGCTGAGGGCAGGCTAAGGCCGGATCACACACACTAGAGAACTACAATCACGGAAATGTTCTGTGAAAGGAGAATGACTCTTGGGAGAACTAGCACACAAGGGAGTCCTGAAAGGAAGTGAAAGCGACGCCAACACCACCATAGTCTACAGAGACCTTGTCATCACTGATGCTTTCTCTGCCTCTGTGGTGGGCACCTGCTTGTGTCGTGGCTTCTGGACATCGGTGCTCTCCCAGCCCCTCCCACTCCCTGTTCCAAGAGTTTTGACTTCTAGCTCAGTTTCTCTCACTCTTTGGAATCCTTCGAGCTGAATGGCAGGTCCGAAAATGTCTACAAGGCATTCAAGCGTCCACTACCTCCGCCAAGTGATGAAGTTCCCAGAAGATGAGAAAACTGGCGCTCCCAGAGCAAGGGCTTCCTACCCCCCGCCCCAGCTTCTGTGCTTCCCAACTGAGTCACGCTTACTCCTAAACAGTTCATGTCTTTTGTCCCTCAGTTGCTATTTCTTTATTGAACCCAAAGAATAGGTCTAAGATGATTACAACAGAGCTTTGGAGACCCGCCAGGTAGCTACCCCTGTTCTCTCCCAGCCTTCTAGTGATGATCCTGGCTCTGCCTCTAGATTCCGCATCTGAAAAGTAAGAGGAATTGCAGTTTGGGTTTATCCCCAATCCTAGTTCCCTGCTGACAAAGTCACTTTTGAAAAGTGTTGTTTTTCAGGATGACTGGGTGGCTCAGTCAGAGAAGTGTCTGCCTTTGGCTCAGGCCATGATCCCCAGGGTCCTGGGATCAAGGCCAACGTTGAGCTCCCCGGTCAGTGGGGACTCTCCTTCTCCCTTTGCCTCTCCTTCCCCCCACTTGTGCCCTCTCTCACTATGTCTCTCTCTCTCAAATAAGAAAATAAAATCCTCAAAAAAAAAAAAAGAAAAAAAAAAAGAAAAGTGTTATTCTTCTGATTAAAAACATAAAAAGTGTGCAGAATACGGCAGGAGGAGGGGGAAAACATATGATGACATCAAAAGATAATCACTGCTGAAGTTTGCTGCATGTCCTTTCTGGTTTTGGCTACATAAAAATGCATAAGAATAAATCAATGTATGTACAATATATGTATGGGGAGGGAGGGAGGAAGGTTCAGTTTGGAATCATACTGTGCGTTCTGTTTTATACCCCTGATTTATCATCACTTAAAAATGTCACTAAAAGCTATTTTTTATATATTCTTAAAACAGTAGAGCAAGAATTATGATACAGACACCATCATAGAAAATTCCCTAGGAAGAAACTATATTAAATTAGTAAAGTATATTTTCTCTGGAAAAGTGGTCCCAGTTTACTATTGGGATAAAACCAGCCTCTGGAAGAGAAGCTCACACAGACCTAAGAAAAGCAAAGTAAGCCTGGAGTATCATCTTCCCTTGGGTAGTCTCTTGCCTGTGGCTGTTTTCATCAGTCAAAACACCCACAGGGGCTTCTGAGGAGGCTTCACTCCCACTTGGATGACTGTGACCATGAATTGGCAGACACTTCAAGATGCCCAATCATCTTGGGTAGGAGACTTGGTAAGCGGAAAGTTTAGGGAGCCCCAGGAAAAGGAAATAAGACAGTTTTCGGGACACAAGTCTTTTTTGGCCCCCAGCTATTTTCATGATCTGGGCCCTACAGGCTTACTGGCCCTAGTACCCCTGTTGCAGAACTTGCTACTGAGGTGTTAGAATTACAAACAATGCAAAACCTCAGTAAAGATTTTAAGGGAACAAAAGGAATTCAAAAACTAACCATCTAGGAAATAGCCTAACCATAGCAGAAACAATAAATCACTGGTAAAATTCCCAGTGCTGTTTCAAAAGTCAAGATTGACCTAACTCACATTCTTGGCAGAACTGAATCCGTGCCTCATAGCCTGGATGAGGTTAAAACTAGCAGAAAATTTAAAGCTTGGTTTTTCAGAGAACTGTTTCTCCCTAATCATCTGTTGTTTCTTTTCAGACCCCACTAGCAAAAACACTAACACTCTCTGCAAAAGACTCAAGGTTAACTGATTGGGTTCCAGACAGAGAACAAGAAAGGTCCTGCGGACCCCTCCCAAGATGAGCCCAGTCCAATTTATAACTGGCTCTTGGGACATGCCCCCAAATCCAAGGTACCTCTGCTTCATTATAATGGTCAAGACTCAGCCCTTGGAACATCACAAGTTTCATTAACATAACAGACAATGCAAGCATAAGCACACCTGCACAATGTTATGCCCACCTTTACATGCAATGAAAAAGCAAACCCCCCTTTCTGAATATTGATCTTAAACCCTAAATAAAAGAACCTGCTCACCACTGCATGGTGACAAGGGAGGGGGTAGGGGATTAGAGGGGGTGGTTCTTGGCTTTGGAACTCTTTCCCCACAATCTTCTTATTTGCTGCAAATAAAGATACTTTGGGTGACAACTCCCTTTGTTTCAGTCTCTATCTGTACCTTACCAAGGAGCAAACTCACCTTAGTTCAATGACTAGTTGATACTCTAAATATTGTCAACTCCCAGGCTCTTGGGAGTGATATTGGAGGGAAGAGGTTTATTATTATTCTTTTTTTTGTAAGATTTATTTATTTGCGAGAGAGAGAGAAAGAGCACAAGTGCCAGTAGAGGAGGGGCAAAGGAAGAGGGAGAGAGAATCTTCAAGCCGACTCCCCCTGAGCACAGAGCATGACTTAGGGCTGGATCCCAGGACCCACAAGAACATGACCTGAGCTGAAACCAAGATGTTAGTCACCCCAGGAAGAGGATTATTTAAATTACCTAATTTTGGATGAAGTCACTCCATGGACATTATGACAAGGGTTCCCTTTTATTTCAGATCTATCAGGACCAGACTTAAGCTAAAACGGATTTCTTCGGAGGACCCACCATCATTTGCGTTCTCATCTCCCCACTCTTTTCTCTTCCCTCCATACTAAGAATCCATTAAATCTCTGTGGCAAGCCTGGTAATGAAACATCTTTCTACAGTGATTGTGAATTAATGGGGCTTTCTCCCATCTACCCGTTTGCCAAATACACCAGGTTCTGAATGGCATTTAATAAAGACACACTTAGTAAGCATTTACTGACAGCGTTGTCCAGGGTAACTGGGGCAGGGTGAATGGGGGAGATTAGGATGTGATTATTAGCATCAGAGCAGCGATAATTTAGTTCCGGGTGCAAGAAAAACATGAACGAAAGACAACAAAACGTGCCAACATAATCATATGAGAAAGTTAAATAACATAATCCCGGCCACAAGGACTGCAAGTGTTCAAAGAATGAGGTCAATGAGTATTCAAACAGTTAGGGAAGATATCAAAGAGAAGATACAACATGAGCGGGAACTTGGAGAGAATATTTATGCTGAAGAAGAGAAGCTGCATAAATTGTAGAAATTGCTGAAATTCTAGAAATTACTGGGGACCCTCTTGGTTATTCTGGGCCCACTGGCACAACATGTGTTCATCTATCTAACAAACACTTTTGGACAATTCTTTCTCTCAAACCCTATGCTACGCATAGCTAAACAAGAGGGACAAAGTTCCTAATCAATGAGCCTGCATTGTCTTGGACACATACTTAAAATTATTGATCAGTCAGTGCAGCTCACCTATTTCCCTAAATACTGAGATTTTTGTTGCTATTTCAGGGCATTCAATCAATAGCTTTAAGCGTTATGTTCAATAACTCAAGCTGAAGATAACTTCTGACACCTGAAAAAAATCATACAAATACAATTTTTAAATAAAAATGTGTTTCTTCTCATTATTCCTCCTGGCCAATATATCACTAACAAAGCTCTTTGTATTACTCCATTTAAAAAAAATATATCTGCTATGGCTCATCTTTCTCAGGGTATTTAATCTAGTTTCTAGTCACCACAAACTAGTTTTTTCCCTTACGATAAATCTTCTCACACTAAGACTTTTGAACTTTAGGAACTCTAATAGAGTCCCTAAATATTTTCAAAAAGATACTTTGGGAAATAGAACATGAGACAGCTCACGGTCAATCATCAACCAGTATAACATGTCAAATACACCAAACTAAGATGACAATAGATGAAATTATGGAATTATATACCACGTATTTCAACCAAACACATGTCCTGGGCAAGCTCTTTTCCAAAAACACAAATTGTTTTCCAGACATCTTTATAAATATTTCAGATAAAGGAGTAGCCACTCTTTTCCAGACAACCTACTCTTTCCTAATTTATTTTTATCCTTTTTTAAAATATTGAGCCTAAAATATTTCTCTCTATGAAAATTCAAACTATTGATTCCAGCTCAGCTTTCGAAAGAAACACCTGAAATTTTGGTGCCCTCCATTACATGATAGCCTTTCAGAGACTACCCTGCTCCAAAATAAGATCTTGCTACGGACTTTTCTCTTTTCAAGCTTAATCATACTTACTCTCCATTAGACAGACTTTGTAACCTTTCTCTTGAAAATATAGAAATGAGATAATATGCTATCCCTGGTTCTAAGAAAACTAAAAAAAATTTCTCTAAAATGCCCATATCCAAAATTATAAAGCTATTGATAATAGTGGGAATAGTAAAGAAAGCTTTTGTTGTAGATCTAGACTGGCTTCCATAAAGTACATGAGGCCATTTTCAGGAATCTTTGTATCCCAACAGAATATCAGAGAGTATTAAATATTGCAGCTTCCTCCCCTACCACTTCAAAATAGGCAAAGGTAATGATCCCAATAATGACTCTCCTAACATGGTGTGGAGTGGAGAGCTGTTGATGGAAAGCCTTCCAACCTGGGTGGTTACAGGTGTGCCGAGACATTAACCACATTTAGCCACCACAAGTCTGAAGACCACAGTGGCCAGAGTGCCAGGTCAGTTCTTTCTATCCATGGGCAGTTTCATCCGATTATACCATTGTTATATGCAAATAATGTCATTTTCTATTGGTGCCATGACATACACATACTTGGGGGAAAGTGGTTTATTTTATATAACATTAAATTAATTAGAAGTTCACTTCCTGTGAGGAAAACAAAAATTGCTACCCAACATCTGCTCATCCCACTCAATATTCCCATCAGTAAACACTCAGTTGGGTAGGGCATGGGAAACTTTTTTGAAGTTACATGTCTCGTCTGTAAGTGCTGACACCTTGAATAGTTATACCATTTTCTTGGGTATATCAAATAAACTTTTAAAATATATATACATATGTATGTATATATATTTTATTTATCTATTTGAGAGAGACAGAGACAGAGACGGCAAGAGAGCACAAGCAGAGAGGAGAGGCAAAAATAGGCTCCCCACCGAGCAGGGAGCCTAATGTGGGGCTCGATCCCAGGACCCTGGGATCATGACCTGAGTTGAAGTCAGATGCTTAACCCACTGAGCCACCCAGGTGCCCCTCAAATAAACTCTTTAAAGATCTTGGGAAATTAGAAAATTAAATGATGGGGGTGCCTGGGTGGCTCAGTCAGTTAAGCAACTGACTTCTGCTCAGTTCTTGATCTCAGGGTCCTGAGTTCGAGCCCTGTGTCCAGTTCTGAGCTCAGTGAGGAGTCTGCTTCTCCCTCTGCCTCTGCCCTCCCCCTGCTCATGCACTATCTCTCTCTCAAATAAATAAATAAAATCTTAAAAAATGAATAGAAAAGAAAATGATGGCTAAGGATACGTCCAGAAGTCCTGGATGCTACCAAATACATGAACTGGACAAGTAGGGGGATTTGACAAGTCAAAGTGCAGCATGAGCAGAACTTCTAGAATTTAGAAGAAAAAAAAAAAAAAGAATGGGACACAGGCGGGCAAGAATACCCCCCGTAGGATGTCATGATAGGTCTTCTACCTTGAGCAGAATTAGTCAGTGGACTCTAGTTACACGGCCCTGGGAAAGAAGCCCCTTGAGTACAACACTCATAATGAACAGCCTGCTGCAACATCTCCCCACCACTTTATGTAAGTAATAGACAACACAGGACCACCTTGCAAAGCCTACACAAAGCAATGCTCTGCCCAAAAGTGGCTACAAGACTCATACAGAGAAGTACAGCCATATGTACCAGACAGATCAGGCTCAAATCTACATGAAAGTAACTTTTGAAAACAGCTGGGGCTAAAGACAGTGGTGTCCCTTTCTGTGAAACATTGGTGTCCATGGGAGGCATTCACAGCAAGTAAGAGAAGAAGAGGAACAGCTCTAATCCCCAACATCCAAGGAATTCTGGGCAGAGGTTGTCTATCCCTGTCCTCAGCCAGTGTCCATTTGGAAGACAGGAAGAGGGGTGTTGGAATTAGAAATGAATGCCAATCCGTACTTCACAGGTCTGATTGCTAGCATACAGGTCTTGAGGTCACAAGGGAGAAAGGGGAGTCTTGGCCAATATCCATGACTTTCTGCTTGGGGTTCAGTTCAGCCCAGAGTAGGTACTAAAGTTTAGTCCAGTGTCTATCATCTGTCCAGCACAATGCTGAGAAGGACATAATTTCTGCTCTTAGCGTCGTTACCAGGAGGACAGATTTATAAGCAAATAAAACTGTTCTGTGTAATGCACAAAAGGGAAAGTCTGTATAAAATATATAAGTAGGACAGTGGAAAAGGCTACGAAAACAGTCTGGATGACAGGGAGCACTTCATATAAAAGATAATACCTGAACAGGGTTTGGATGATCAATAGGGATTTCCAGGCAGACTGGAAGGAGACGTGAATTCTAGGAAGAGGTAAGAACATGTGGAACTGTGCAGTGTGTGGGGAGAATTTAAAAGAGTTTGTGATGATTCAGTCGTAGGCCTGGAAGAGAGAGGAGAGGCTCTAGAGGGGGGCCAGACCATGAAGGGCTTTGAATAGGACATAAAAGAGCTTTGGCTTCATCCTGGAGGCACAAGGGAGTGGTACAAATATTGTGAGTAAATTGTACTTTGAAATTTAAAATTTAGAAACATTATTGCAGTCATTGCATGGAACATAGATTCAAAGGGACAAGACCGGATGCTATAAAATGAATTAGGTCGTTAACTGAAATAAGAGAGAAGAAAGCAAGGAAAATGGGGGATTCAGGATGAGAGACGTTCATCAGCTGGAAGCAGCCGTGGAAACAGAAGCAAATGGACAGGCAGACAGACAGCCAAGACAGCCAACCAAAGAGGCGACAAAGAGCACCAAGGGAATACACTGATTGGCAATTAACCTTATATGCAGTAAGGACCCCCATGTCCCTCCTATGATGTAGGATAAGTGACTCTGTTTACTTGGAGGTCATTTCTTTTTTTTTTTTTTTAAGATTTTATTTATTTATTTGGCAGACAGAGATCACAAGTAGGCAGAAGGCAGGCAGAGAGAGAGGAGAAGCAGGCTCCCTGATGAGTAGAGAGGCCAATGCGGGGCTCGATCCCAGGACCCTGAGATCATGACCTGAGCTGAAGGCAGAGGCTTTAACCCACTGAGCCACCCAGGTGCCCATTTCTTAAGGGAGAACACTGCCCTGGGCTCTAGGGACCAAGCATTCAAGTACAACCTAGAATCGTAAACCTCCCCTGTACCCACCTGTCACCTGTGGGATGTTATGACAGTTCCTCCACTTCTTCAGCCTTATGACCATCGTTAACATTTTATCTTCTCTTCTCTTGTGTCTATGGTTCAGGGATGTTTACAGCTGTTATGGGGTAAACTATGGTATCTATATCACAAGGGTATTTACTTATTCGTGCTTGCTTTCCCTCGATTCCTAATTTGAACAGAAGCATCTGTTCAGATGAACAGAGGGGAATGGAAGGAGAAATAAGATTAAATCAGAGAGGAAGACAAACCATAAGAGACTCTTAACTCTAGGAAACAAACTTAGAGTTGCTGGGGGTAGTAGAAGGGATGGAGCTACTGGGTGATGGGTGTGATGTCATGAGCACTGGGTGTGATATGCAACTGTTGAATCACTGAATTCTACCTCTGGAATTAATAATAGCTACATGTTAATTAACTGATTTTAATTTGTTTTAAAAAAGCATCTGTTTAACATACTGAAAGATGCTTTTTTTTTTCTCTTGTTCTAACATCAGCTCAGAGTCAGAGGCCGACGATGTTAAGGAAAAGAAAAAACTGAAACCCAAAAATAGACACTGAAAGTGTCAAAAAAAAATCACAAAACTCACTCTTCACTTTTTACCTACAGATAGAAAACCTTCTGGCAGGATAATTTGTTGACATGTGGAGTCAATGAAATATTAATATTGCAGTACTGATTTGTTTAATATTAATGAATGAATCATTTTTCCCTCACATCTCCACTCATTTCAAGGTAGCTTGGCTTTTTTAATTTCTTGTGTCCAGGCTTTTGGAATGCACTTTTTTTTTAAGTCTAAATCTTTTGAAAAATTATTTTTTTAAAGTCCCTCTCCTTTGGAGAGGAGAGGGAGGGTACCTGAGGCACAGTGAGAAGAGATGCTCCCAGGGCTGCAAGGGAATCCTAGTCTGAGGTTCCGGTGGGATGGGAGCCTGTGGATTTGGACAGTAGCATGTCAGGACTGTGCTCTGTGTCCAGCCACAGCCCCCATGGGTGGTCACATCTCCATGGTGTGGGTATGTGGGACACCTACTGAGAAACAACACTGGACAGTAGGTTCCTAAAAATGCCAAAGATGTGTTCCAAGACAGGGTGCCACAAAGCCCAAAGGTACTGAACAAGCAGGAAAACGGGGTGTCTCATCAATGATCAGTAGTGACCCAGGACTCCCTCCCTCAACTTTTGCCCAGCACTCCCCCACACTCCAAGACCTTAGGGTGGCCCTGAGAAAAGGAATCAGTGCAGTGGGTTTATTTGAAGAACACTTTATCATATGCTTTTTCCACTGAGCTTGTGGATTGAGATTTGTAACCACTACAACTCTATTATTACGGCCTCCAAATAACTTTTTGGTCGTTTAATTTCGTAGTGATGAATATTAAAAAAAAAAAAAAAATACTCTCCCAGCTAAAAGATCTTAGAAGCTGAAGCAGAACTCCAAATTTTAAAAAATAACAATTAGGTATATATAAAATTGCCAAGAAAGAGCTAAAGGCTGCCTTTTAGGTATGATTCTTTCTCCCCTCCAATTATTAATTTTTAGCTTAAAAACATCTAGTTTTGATGGATGGTTGAGTAATCTGAAAAGATGAAGGGTTAAGAAACTCTCACTATAGGGACACCTGTATGGCTCAGTAGGTTAAGCATCCAACTCTTTTTTTTTTTTAAGATTTTATTTATTTATTTGACAGATTGAGAGAGAGAGAGAGAGAGAGAGCTCACAAGTAGGCAGAGAGACAGGCGGGGGGTGGGGTGGGGTGGGGAGCAGGCTCCCTGCCGAGCAGAGAGCCCGATGCGGGGCTCGATCCCAGGACCCTAAGATCATGACCTGAGCCGAAGGCAGAGGCTTTAACCCACTGAGCCACCCAGGCACCCCAAGCATCCAACTCTTGATTTCCACTCAGGTTGGGATCTCAGGACTGTGGGTTCAAGCCCAGTGTCAGGCTCTGCATTGGGCATGGAACCTGCTTACGATTTATTTCTCTCCATCTCCTTCTATCCCTACCCCCGACTTGCATATGCACTCTATCTCTCTCTCTTTCTCTCTCTCTCTCTCTTCCTCTCTCAAAAAAATTTTAAAAAAGAGAAAAGAAACTTACACTATCACTTGGTGCAAGACATAAAATGTGAGATGTTCCATCTTGGTCAAGGACTCCATGAACTCAAATAATAATAAACAATCTATAGCTGCTGTATTGACAATGACTACAAAATTTCTTTGCCCAGAATTATTATTAAAAGATAATTATTAAGTATTATAAAAAATGTATTGTAACTACTCGCAAAGTAGTTGCATCATTCATTCCCTGTGATATGGAAATAGTAAATATCTGCTAATTGCCTAATATGCAAAAGTCCTACATTAGTGTATTAGAGCTCTGCCTTCACGATTATACCATTCGTAGGTATCAGATTAATGGAATCAAGTCCTTAAGGAGAAAAAGAGATGGCCATAGAAGAAATTATTTTTTATTAACATTTTCTCTTGATTAAGACAGTCCTTATTACCAAGGAGCTAGATATTAAACAGAGGGCAGAAATTCATTGTTGCATTATTTTATCTTTTTTTTTTTTTTTTTTTAAGGAAAAACCATCAGCTGAATAGGATATTGCTAAGTCAAGAGCTATTTTATCCGGATAATTGTCTTGAAGATGTTACTCAGTTTCAGCTTTTCCTTTGTTTGTCTTTTTACCCTGTTTTATTTCTTCCCCACTTTTTAAATTGGGGTGCCAGGCTGACATTCTGATTGCCATATTGCTATGCAAAAGCACAGACTGTTTTGGCTTGGCTTTTCCTCCTGCCCTTAGCAATAGTTAAGTAAGTAAATTGCCTCTGCTGCTTGTAATAACCCTGCTGTTCCTCATTTTTCCCCTTGTAAATTAGACCCATAGGAAGACTGAATTGATATTTGGACTTAGAAATGGTAGTGGAAAACTACTCAGACTCAGAGACAAATTGAGAAAGATTTCCGGATGGAGTGTCATATTCATTCATTCATTTAAAAATTAATTCTTTCGTATGTAGGGCTATGGGTTTAGGAACTACCAGTCGATCTTGGAGGGCTGAAAGAAAGCTAGGATATCAACATGCAAATGAGAATTTATGTTTGCTGTTAAATCGCTTCGAGCAAATTTACCTTGTGTTTCAATAATACTCTCATGTATATGAATACAAATGGAATATAAATCTGGTATAAATAAATGTTTCAAGTATAAATATGTATTTAAACAGTTAAACAAGTGCGTGTATGCGTTCCTGTCAGCACGCAAGTTGACTCACACGGAGCATTCTGTCAGGCTGAGAAAGGAATGATGATTCACATCAATCCTATACAAACTAATGCTGATCTTTGATAGCCTGCTGAATTATGCAGTCAATTCCTAAAACAGCAGAAAAAGAGAAAACAGGAGAGAGGGAATATCAAATTGAATGGTTTTATTGTCATAGTTCTGACATGAGGGGCTGAGAGCCCACACGAGGGTGACAGCAGAGAGCCCTCTGGGAGAGATACGGTGGTCCATTGACCTGTGCTTCCTTATACCTTGCCAGGGCCTCGTCTACCAGTCATCTAATATGTGTCAGGGACAGTGAATAAATCCAGAGACCTGAGGGGATGAAAAAAAAAAAAAGCATGCAATGAATTGTAAGGGCCTATTTAGCCAGAGCAACTCCATCTTGGTTAAAAGCCATTTTGTTGTTTGTGCAGTAACACTTAAACTGACCCTGCCCGCCCCCCACCCCCACCCCGAGAAACTTACTTAGAAGCAAAAACCAGTAAAATATGGTCGCCAGTTCCTAATGACAGAGCCCAGAATACAAGGACGAGTCAGGCCAGGTGGAGCCATCCAATCAGTAAAAAGCACACATACTATCTCCCTAACCACCAAAGAATGTAAACCCCGCCTTTAGGGCGCCAAACTTGAGCGCCAATTCTGACCAGAGTAATAAGTTAGTTCAAACAGCTACTATAGGGTAAATTATAATTCAATTGGCCACCTGCATGTGGCCTAACATGACTATGCAACGTTACAATCTCATTGGCCACCTATGTGTGGCCAGGCTTTTGCTCTGTAAAGTTAGTCTGTGAGGCTGGGAGGGGTCACTCTCTTTAGAGCCAGCTCTGATCGGTCAGCCGATTCTTGAGTCTGTAAACTGGGGGTGGTCGCTCTCTTCGGAGATGGCCCTGGCGGGTCAGTCTGACTTCTGATGCTTGGCATAGAATAAAGCTTTGCATAACTTTAACTTTGTTTCAGTCTTGTTCCCCTGGCTGATCAGTCTGACTTCTAATACTTGGCATAAAGCAAAGCTTTAAATAACTTTCCCCTTGTCTTAGTCTTGTTCCTTTGATAATGGACCCCAACAGAATTATTTAACATAGAGTCTTAAATCAAGATTCTCAAGCTTTTGAAATGTAAAAATTGGAAAAGTAGAGTTGGTTCCTGGCGAATATTTGTTAGTGTCTGTGATGGTTCATTGCATGTGTCAACTTGGCTGGGCTATAGTACCCATTGGCTCAATCAAACAGTAATCTGGGTGTCGCTGGGAAGGTATTTTGTAGGTGTGGTAAACTGCTACAGTCAGTTGACTTTAATGATAATTCTCAGTAGATTATTCTCAGTAATGTGGGTAGGCCACGTCTGATGAGTCAGAAGGCCTGAAAAACAAAACTAAAGTTTCTCTAAGAAGGGACATTCTAACTCAAGATGCCAGCATCCAATTCTATCTCAATTTTCAGCCTACCAACCTACACAATAAACCAACTTAACGGCCTTTATAATTACATATCACAGAAGCCAACTCCTTGAAATAAATCTCTGGAATAAATAAGAGATGTGTGTGTGTGTGTGTGTGTGTGTGTGTGTGTGTGTGTGTGTATTTATGTCTTTCTCTTTCCCTCATATAGAGGCACACAGGTGGCTCAACATAAGTAACCCAAAAGTCCTTAAAATGATAATGTGAATCCTCTTAATTTTCCAAAAATGGTCTTACCCCTAGACTCAACCACATTCTGATCAAATTGCAACTGTCAGCTTTATATTGGAAGCACTAAAGTTTCTACTACTTGTGGGAACAGTCTGAAGACCAAAGAGAGACCATCTCATTATAAAGAGGTGTTTGTATGAAAATGTCAACCCCCACAGGACATATGCCAGAACTCTTACAGCAACACTGCATCAGTCAGGGTTCTCCAGGACCCCTTATTCCACTAGCTTGGGGTCTGATTTTTCTCTATCATCTGTGTGGAGGCTGCTGGAGGCATTGGAAGCTCCAGGACTGAGCTTAGACATCAGAGCTGATGATATCTGGATTAAGTCTGGGGGTTATTACCAGGGATGACGATATTTGAAGCAAAGAAGGAATCCTCCAAAGGACACTAAATGTCTCTTTCACTGAGTCCTTACTACCTGTCAGGCCCTGTGCTTACCACTCTTACAGGATCTTATTTAAGCCTTACAACTACTCTCTAACTAAAGGCACAGGTATTATTGGACCTTTTTTACAGATTGGGAAACTAGACTGGAGAGGTCAAATAACTTGCCCAAGGTCAAAGATTCAGTATCCAAACACTGGTCCTGCTGATGCTAAATCCTTGCACCACCAAGCTAGCAGGTAACCTGCCTTATACTATAAAAGAGGACATTGAACTCACAGCCAGAGTTAGGGGGTGGGGGGAAAAGAAGAAAAAGCAAAGTTGTCTCCCACAGAGACAGGAGGAAACATTGGATAATGTTTTTAGTTTCCAAAAGAAATGACAAAAAAAATCAATCCTTAAAGAAATGAGCAGGAAATGAAGAGCATTGTTGTATTCCAAATAAATGTAAAGAAGAACAACAGGGAGATGGCCTTTCCATTTGTCTAGAGTCATTGAAGGCAGGGATGATAAGAAGAATAAAGAAGGCGGGTTAAGAAATTCAGAAATTAGGGACGCCTGGGTGGCTCAGTTGGTTAAGCAGCTGCCTTCGGCTCAGGTCATGATCCCAGCGTCCTGGGATCGAGTCCCACATCGGGCTCCTTGCTCATCAGGGAGCCTGCTTCTCCCTCTGCCTCTGCCTGCCATTCTGTCTGCCTGTGCTTGCTCTCTCTCCCTCTCTCTCTCTGACAAATAAATAAATAAAATCTTTAAAAAAAAAAAGAAATTCAGAAATTAAAAAGATACAAAAGAAATTGTAGTTAAAAAGTAAAAGTTTTGGTCTTCTGTCAAATGGTTAAAAGGAGAGACATGGAAGCTATTTGTCTTAAAAAGTAGCGAAGACTGTCTAGAACACAAGTGGAAGAGAACTTGGGGAAAACAGATAATGATGAAGAAAGCCAGACAGCTTGCTAAGTTGATAGAGAGAGAGACAGGGGTAGAGAGCTAGGGATGCAGGTGGATGGGAGTTGCGGGAGAGGGAGGGAGGAAAATGAAAATGCACCAACTTGAGACTTTAGTATTTAGTCCATGTCCTACATTTGCCAGAGGGTTAGCTGTTAGGGACGAGATTCACACTTTCCTACAGAAATGACAATTTATGTATTAGTGGTAGGTTTATGGCTACCTCACACGGATCCATGTAACCCCAATGTAAAAACCAGCTGTGACCCTCGTTTACTGTGCTACCTCACCAATGAACGTAAATACAACCTTTAAGGAAAATGAGCAGGCTCTTGCTACATAGCAGGATACCCAAAACAAACCTCAAAGAACAACGCAAGCGAATGATTTTCTTATAAAATTTAAACGACGTTTGGTTAGAGGGATAAAGAGAAAGCTGGTAGAAATGTTCGTCAAGATGCTTAAACTTCTGGGCACTTTCAAAGGCTTTAGAGAATGAGTCAAGTTTTTGTGATTTAATTTTATTTCAATAGTGACATTGCTTTCCCTTGATCCTGGCACCATCATTTCCCTTAGACTCTTGATGCTGGGGAAAGCCTGGGCAGGCACTGAGGCACAAACAAAATAAACATACGATGATTTCCCTTATTAAATCAGAAACACAGAGAACTTAAAGGGATTTCGTTGTCACAAAGGCAGCCTGTCAGCCACACAGCCTCTCCCTTGACGGTGGTGTGTACATTTCCCCCTCTGTGACTCTTTCCAGAAACTTCAAAATTAAGATACGGAAGTGTGTGTGTAGCATTAGGCTTGGCTGCGGATTGGTGTGGAAGAGTGTGAAATAGTGAATTAAATAAAAAGCCGCCCTAAAATTTTAAACAATGACATGGAAAAACTGTTAAGTTTTAATTTTCCCTAATTCCTCCATATCTAACTACCAACTACCAACTGGAACATTTTCCACGGGAGGTGCTTTAAAAAGGGAGTGAGCACCATGTGCTGGTATAGTGAGCGCAGAAGGAAAGGGTCACATTTCCTCTGTAAAGGCAATAGTAATGACTCCTCCAAGACCACTAGGACCCCCTGTCCAAGTTTTTCATCAGAGGTGGATTGAAAAGAGTAAGAACAATATGCAGGCCGTCATCGCAACAGGGGTATCAGCAACCGCAGTCACCCCAGCACGTCTGTCTGCAAGGTCTCCGACCCACCATCCTGGCTCCCCGCGCCTGCAGCTCCCGCCCAGGGAAACAGAGCCAGCTTCCAAAACGGTTCATCAGGACTGAGCTCCGCCTTTCAGAGATTCCCAGGACATGGTCAGAGAAGCAAAATTCCAATCATCAATCATTTAAATATGTTCTCTTACTTAAGGAGAAGTAGAATTAACTCACGTTTAGAAATCAGAAGTCCTCTGGGGAGCCTGGTTGGCTCAGTTGGTTAAGTGTGGGGGCTCCCTGCTCGGTGGGGAGCCTGCTTCTCCCTCTGCTGCTCACCCTGCTTGTACTTTCTCTCTCTGTTCGTCAAATAAATAAATGAAAGCTTAAAAAAGAAAGAAAATGATAGGAAGAAAGAAAGTAAGCAAGCAATCAAAAGTCCTCTTGTAACTAAGACCCCCTGGCCAGCATAGTATCATTTCTCATTTGTTTCGTACCCCGGGGGCAAATAATACATTATATGTTAATAAATAAATAAATGTGCTCCATGCCTAACCCCAAAGTAGTCATTGCTATGCATGACAATATGCTCTGGGATTCTCCTTAGGTGGCTAACATGCACTTCTTTTTTCCTTATTCCCTAATCCCAAAGTGAGATCATTGCAAAGAGGATATTTAAGAATTTGCCATGGGCTCAAATAAGGAAACAACAGGCATCTGGGCCCCCTTGAAAAGGTAAACCAGGCTGAGCCCTGGCTGGCCAGCGGGAGGGGAGACCCGTTTCTCTGTGAGAAAGGGAGGGAGAAATGCAAGGGCTGGGTGAATCTCCTGGCTCCTTTTTTTTTTTTTTTTTTTTTTTTTTTAATATCCTGCTCATTTCGAAAAAGACCTTGAGGGAGTTTTCCAGGGACTGTCTAGTGGGCTAGCCTGCTTACCTACTGAGCAAACCGGTTAGAAATGAAGCAGAGAAAAGGGACGTGAACAGGTCAGTGACAATGAGTGATGGCTGTTTACAATAACCAGGGAGAGAAAGAAGCTCATATTTCCTGAAGTGCTCTGTGCAAGATTCTGAGCAAGGGACCAAATGCAGAGCAGCTCTTTTCCTCATCAGAACAACCAAAGGAAAAGAAAAAAAAAACAATCATCATTCTACTTATGAGGGACCTGAGGAGCAGAGAAATGAATAAGCTGTGATAAGCCCCCCAAAGCCAGACTCGATCAACCCTGCAAAATGCCAAATTCCATGCTCCTTCTCCATTAATATAGTAATACCCTTAAAAATAATGACATCATCAGACATTTGCAAAGCTCTTTACAATTTAAATGGTGATTTTACATGAATGTCATTGAATTTCAGTAATTAACCTTCGGAGTAGGTACAATTAACACCATTTTCCGCAAGTGTTTCCATGCTCAAAACTGTACTTACTGTGTCTGTTTTTATGATCATTTCCTACTTGTTCCTATATGTGAGCTCTATAGCCTCAGCAAGAATGTAAGATGTTAACTATTCAATTCGGGGGAGGGGGCAGTGGAGTAGACATTACCCCCTTCATCTTTTATTTTTATTTTATTTCTAAGATTTTATTTATTTATTTGAGAGAGATAGTGAATGAGAGAGAGAGTATGAGCAGGAGGTGGGGTGGGGAGGGACAGAGTGAGAAGGAAAAAGAGGGAGAAGCAGGCTCCCCGCTAGGCAGGGAGCCCATGCTGGGCTCGATGACGGGCTCCATCCCAGGATCCCAGGACCCCGGAATCATGACCTGAGCTGAGCACAGACACTTAACTGACTGAGGTGCCGCTCCCCTTCACCTTTTAATCTCAATATCTATGCCTTGCATCATTTCTGATGCTACGTGTACATATTATACACCTGTTGACTTGACTGAAAAACTGTCATTTTAAAAATCCGTATCTAGTCACTGACTCTTAGTACCTGCCCTCGGTAGTTCCCGTAACGGGGAGTGAAGCCACTGGGACACAGCTCCTGAATGTACTCGCTGAAGTTGGCCAAGGGCACACATCCCAAAGTGTCACCCTGAGATGCTATTATGACAGGAAAGCCATCATGGAGGAGTTAATAGCTGAAACCACATCTTCCCCAGACAAAATTACTGCATTGCTGTATGGAAACACTAAAGTTATTTGCTTAGCTCCCTTCTGCTTCTAGGAGCTTCTTTTTCATACACATCAGGGTTTTCTACATAGTAAATCATGTCAGACATCATTAGGTCTTTCTTTCCCATTTGAATGCCTTTTCTTTCCTTCTCCTTTTTTTTTTTTTTTTGCCTTGCTACATTGGTTATTATGCTTTTAAAATAATGCATTTTCAATATTTTCAGAAAGAAAATTTAACCTGGACTCCCTGTTAATAGTTCTCGAGCACCTGCTCTTAAGAAGAATGTTTTTAATGAATAAAATCCCATTAGTTTTGAGAGAGGCAGCAGCTGGGGAAAGAGAAGAACTATTAGCCTGACTGTCAACAAAAGTGGAGGTGTTGGGCAAATCGACCTTACCTCTCAGAATCTCATTTTCAGAATGAGGAATTTAGTGATGAACTCAAATATTTCTTTTCATTAAAAATGCTCTCATGCGATGCAAGTTCCTTCAGAAATAATCTTGTCCCACCCTCCCATGTTACTGATGAAGAAACCAAACCACAGAAGAGTTACAAGATATGCTTAAAATGGTAAAATAGGTAATGCCTTTGCTGAGAGGGGCACATTGCCAAGACCTAAAATGGGATCTTCTAACTGCTACCCCTGGGGTCCCTCTTTGTATATTTCAAAAATGCTGCACACCACCATTGTGGTCACTACTCAACATTCAGGCAGAATCTCGTCCTCCCTGTTCCATTCCACTCACGTTCCATTTTGTTTGTTCTGCTAGTCACCCAGTCACCAACTAGATTCTGTGAGAATGGTAAGCATTTGTCTCTTCACTGGGTTGTGAACACCTTGAAGGTTGGGACCACGTAAAGAGTAACCTTTTAAATCTCTAGTAGTGAGTCAAGTGTTCAGAATTTGGCAGGCTGTTAAACATTTAGATATTAAATAGAAGTCTATTGACATTGAATTCTTGGAGGTTAATAATACAGAACAGCCAGAATGGTGACGTTTTAGGTAGCGTAGTATGGTTGAAAAGCACACATCAGAGTGTCAATAGCTCGGTGTTTATCCATGTTTTTTCCCATCAACCCGTGACCCTTATACACCACACCACTTCCTCAAGTCTCGAATAACATGAGAATAATAATGCCTAAAGGACCTGAAGCAAGAAGCAAGACCAGCCACTAACCCAAGATTCTCTCTGGCTCTAAGAGCCATGTTTCTATGAAAACAACATAGTCGCACACATGACATTGGGTAAAATAGACAAAGATATCAGTGTACATGTATTTATAGCCTTCTTTCCTCCTCACCTTCAAAAAGAAAATAGCATCTGTTGCTTGGGAGACGAATGCACCAGGTGTTTTTTTGGTGTGTGTGTCTGCAAAACCAATAGCCAGAAGAGCTAAAAGAAAAAAAAAAAAAAAGTCCAGAAAGGCTAGATTTAGCTACATTAGAATGAGAACAGCTCAGGAACAGAGAAAGGAATTCTGTAACAGAAAGGGTAGAATGATCACACTGGTGTAGAATCAGTTTGACCCCATGTGGGATCAGTCTGGAGAGAACTGGGTTGAGTTTGATAAGGGGGAAGCAGCAGACATTCTGGAAGCAGTTTCTATGCTTTTTGAACAACTGTGATAATAGTCTAACTCAGATGTCACCTCCTCCATGAAGCCCTCCTTGGTCTTCCTATTAAGATGCAATTCTCCTTTGTTGTAGTCGTTAGAGATGACACATATATTCTAGTTCTCCTGCTTCCAGCAGGCGCTGTAATCACACTTGTTAATCCCCCTTGAAGTCAGGTTGGCCAAGTAAGTTATTTTGACCCAGTGGAATGTGGGCAGAAGACTATAAAAGCCAGTGCAAAATTTTTGTGTTTTCTCACCCTCACTATTTACCTTGCTGAACACCAGTCACATTCCTGGGAGCGGAAACTCCCTTAGGCTGGGCCCAAGAGTGAGAAGATATGGAGCAGAGCCCCCAGTGAACCCATAATGAGCACATAATGTGCATCAAAAATAAACATGTCGTTTTGGACCATTAAGATTTGGGGCTGTTTGTTATGTCAGCATAACCTAGCATTTCCTAACAGATACATAATGTCTATGAAGCTCTCTAATGGAACTCATCATTTCCCATTTCATAATTAAATTTACCGACAAATATTTCTTATCTCATATGCAAACGTGTACTTTAAGGGCAGTAGTATTTTCTTTATACCTTTTATTATTTCCCATTGTGGTGACAACATCAAATGGATAAAAAATTAGTGAATGGATAAATATGAAGTAGAGATTTTACTTATTATAGCTATTACTTATAGCTATCTATTTTTACTCTGCCAACAAAATTATGGTCAAAGCTCTACCTGGTGTTTTCCTAAATTTCTTGAGTTTTTCTAACTAATGCCCTATACCAATGAATCTCCATGATCTTCATTTTAAAAAATAGTTGCTGAAGTCACCCACTGAACTGATCTATACTGAGACAACCTTGCAGAGATGATTATGTTACTGTCTTAGCATGCATAAAAGCAATAAAGGAAAGACCATTTCAAAGTAAATCTTAATGAACATAAGAAATGCTTACTAACGGGGCGCCTGGGTGGCTCAGTGGGTTAAGCCTCTGCCTTCAGCTCAGGTCATGATCTCAGGGTCCTGGGATCGAGCCCCGCATCGGGCTCTCTGCTCGGTGGAGAGCCTGCTTCCCCCTCTCTCTCTGTCTGCCTCTCTGCCTACTTGTGATCTCTGTCTGTCAAATAAATAAATAAAATCTTAAAAAAAAAAAAGAAATGCTTACTAAAGCAGAAATCTGTAATAGCCTCTTGAGTATACCCAAAAGAATGAGCTTTAAAAGAAAGCATAAATGTAATAAACTCGCCAATAATTCAATGGTTTCAAGATTATGATTCAAATGTCGGATTTATAATTTAACACAGATCTTTTAGTAAATAAAATAAAATTGGCAAATTGAGCCTAACTTGATTATTGTATTCAAAAATAACTTTTTAGTGATGAATGTCATGCATCAGCTGAAGTTTTCCTTTTCTTGCTGAACAAACCAATTAAAACTAAATCTGTAGAAAATCAGAGTCCCTTGGGGTCAAAAAGTAAAATTGCTGAAGAAAACAAACTGAGGGTTGCCAGAGGGGATAGGGTTGGGGGGATGGGCAAAATGGGTGAAGTGGAGTGGGAGATCCAGGTTTCCAGTTATGGAATGAGTTGTAGGGATAATAGGGACAGCATAGAGAATGTAATCAATGGTATCGTAACTGGAATCACATTATACGATGACAGATGGTAGCCACACATAGCCTACACAGTGGTCAAACGACTATGTTGTGAGTCTAAAACCAATGAACGTTGTGTATCAGCTGTACTTCAGTTGAAAAAAAAAAAGAGTACAATTTCTGCTTTAAGCTAGTCTGCTTATAAAGATAAAAGTTCCTCCTATTAAAGGTGAAACTTAGAGAACAGACCAAAACAATATGAAAAATAATCCCTTGTTACCTAGAGTTTAATAATCCCAGAGCCATGCTTTCCTTTTCTGGAACAGAAATAGATGAACATTGCCTCAGATAGCCATTATTCAGAAAATTTTTCCCTGCAATAACAGTTGCGTTTTTAGAATTTCTATAACTTGCAATAAATAAGAAAATTTTCAACTGTTCCTGAAATAACAATTTTTAAAAATATGACCAGATATTCTCCTTTAAAATACTTACTGTTATAAATTCGATTTCTCTTCTCAGGTTTCCTTAAGTTATTGGACCTCCCAGAGAATTTGGAGTCAGTTTGGGGATAATGGGTCTTACTTCATCTTGTGGTCAGTTTTTGCGCCTAGCAGATGCCATGCCCAAATGGATCCCCATCTTCAACCAAATGCTGGCATCTCTTCAGCCTTATTTATCTGGTAAGATGATAAAGGGATGGTCTTGAGGGGGGAGGGGCGGGAAGAATATGAAAACACTCATTGAAGCCAGACATAATTCTTCTATCAGGCATTGTAGTCAAGATCCTGGCCAATGCCACAAACCACGTATTTATGCAATGAAACCTTCCCTAGCAACTAGTCCTGCCTCTACTACCAGTACTATTTGTATCTAGCAGAAGAAGGAGCAAGGTAGGAAGGAAAAAAGAGGGAGAGAAACAGGGAATGACACAGGCCTGGACTTTGCGGCCACGCATTTCACCCAGAGTGTTCAGTAGAGCCGGTTCTGCTTAATTGGTTGATGTTAGATGCTCGATGATGGAGTGCTGGATTACCTAAAACAGCCTGGGACAGAAAAACAGAAACCGCCAAATACAGGTGGGATTTGTGAATCAAAACAAAGATAGTACAAGGGATGCCTGGGTGGCTCCGCGGGTTAAGCATCTAACTCCTGATTTTGGCTCAAGTCATGATCTCAGGGTTGTGAGATCAAGCCTCATGTCCAGCTCTGCACGAGCGTGGAGCTTGCTTAAGATTCTCTGCGCCTCCGGCCCTTTTCCTCTCTGAAACACACACACACACACACACACACAGCACTAGCTATGGATTTGCATTATTTCCTAATTCCAAAAGGTAGAATTCTAAAATCAAAAGTTTACTGAAAGCAATTTAAATATCTTCCCTTTGAAGCATATCATTAAAGAAATGTAAATAGAAGTCACGGAATAGAATAAAATATTTGCAAAACATATACATAGTAAGGGGGTTGTATCTAAAATAAATACATAGGGGTGCCTGGCTGACTCAGTCAATAGAGCATGTGACTCTTGATCTCAGACTTGTGAGTCCAAGTTCCAGACTTGTGGAGATTACTTAAAATAAAATAAAATCTTTAAAAATAAGTAAAGAAGATAAAGTCACAAGTCAGTAATAAGAAAATACCTCAATAAAAATAGGTAAAATATTGTAATAAAGAAAGATAAAATGGCATAGCACCAAAAACTGATGTTCATATCACTAGTTATTGGGAAACACAAACTAAAAGAATAATGAGATGGGACTATACACCTATTAGAATAGCTAAAACTTTAGAATATGACAGGAAAGGATGTGGACAACTGTAACTTTCACAGAGAGCACATAAGAATGCAAAATTGTACAGCTATTTTGGAAAACAATTTGGCACTTTTTTCTACTTAAACATGCAGTCCTCATACTAATCACAATCTTAACCCCTGATGTTTAACCAAGACAAGTGAAAATATATGTCCAAAACAGAGACCTATACACAAATATTCAGAGTATCTTCATTCATAATAGCCCAAACCAGGAACAACTCAAATGTCGGTGGGAAATGTGTGGATATACACTGTATAATGAAACACCACTCACCAATAAAAAGAAATAAGTACTGACACTTGCAACAAAATTGATGAATCTCAAAATAATTTATGCTGACATAAATTATTAAATAATAATTAAGGCTGACATAAAAAACTACGTACTATAGGATTTCCTTTACATTCCAGAAAAAGGCAATGTTACAGGGACAGAAATCAGGTCAGTGGTTCCACGGGCTGGAAGGGAGGATAGAGTATTGTCAATAAGGGACATAACGGAAGCTGTTGGAATGATGGAAATATTCTATGTCCTGATTGTGGTGATAATGCATGACTATATACATTTGTCAAAATTCATATAACTATACAACTTAAGAGAGTAATAGGTTCTGTATGTAAATTATACCTCAATAAATCTGACTTCTGAAAAACACAAACAAGTATGTTCGGTAGTGGAAGACAAACTTTGCTTAAGTGTTTAAGCTTTAAAGTAAAAATTAAAAAGAATCCTTTGTATGTTATACCTGCCTCAAGCTCTACTACCACTTACGCTGGGAGACTTAATCACTTTCCTCTGCCCTTAGGAGTATTCCAGTCGAAAAAAAATTAAGGGAAACGACCATATTCTGTGTAACTTTCCATGCCTGAAAGGAAAATTTTTCAGTAGCTTTTCATTAGGGATAGAAAAGTTTTCTTGTGTACCCATAAAATATCTGGGTTTTATGTATCTGAATGGTGATTATTCTGAGTTGTGTTAAAAGACCCTGTATTTATGGGATGCCATATAAGAAGAAATAATACAGCTATCTTCAGGTGTTGACAGTATAAGGTAGATGCCATTGCAAATGTGTTACTTTGAAGGAAGTGGCTCAATTATGAACAACGATGCTAGGGTAAGAAGGTCTTTTTAGGTTGGGAACAAAAGGCAAAAACAATAAAGTAAAATTTCATAAATATGGATATCAACATTTAAAACAATTAGATGTCACAATTCTGAAAAATAAAATGACAAATTGGGGAGAATAATAGCAAACTGTGAAATGAACCAAGAGTTAATATATTAAGGGCTCTTACATAACTCTAAAAAGAATAAATTAGTACAGATGAAAGCAAGGGGTACGAAGTGACAGTTCAGAAAAGACTAAATCAAATGTTCAAAGGACAACAAAAATTTTTTCATCTTGATTAGTAATAAAAAGAGTGCAATTTTTATCTATCAAATTGGCCACAATTTTAAATGAAAATGACCCATATGATGTAAGAAAATGGCACTCAAACATTGTTGGTTGCCATGCAAATTAATGCAAATATTCTGAAAAACAGTGCTAATATGTAACAAACTCTTGAAAATGTCCGTTTGCCTCAGCAATTAAAGAAGTACTGATTTTATGATCAGAATAATAATATACCCATGTAGGAAAATATCTAGCTACATGGGTATTCATCTTCATAATTCTGATAATTATGAGCTGGAAATAATCAGAGGGTCTATTTAAATAAATTATACATACAATGGGACTACTATGCAAATATTAAAATAATGTAGAAAAATACATTATGAGACATTTAATAAGAGACAGGTGGAATATTACAGACATTAAAATACAAAAAGTTCTATTCCATTATTACTTTATTTTCAAATGAGGAATAGAAAGTATACAAGGTAAGTCTGGAACATTTTGTCATGTCAAGAAGTCAAGAAGCTGTTAATGACTACTAAGGTGTTCGTAGGACTCTGAAACGAGCTAAGACTATTTGCTGCCAAAATGTGGGGAAAATTGAGCATCTGTAAACATAATATCTGCAATGGATTTAAGGATCAAATATACTTAAATCCATGAGTCTGTAGTGATAGAAGGGAGAAAATCCCAGTTACTTTAGAAGAGGTTACAAAACCAACTCATTATTTTCCAAGGGGGGAAAAAATCAAGAATTTATTATCTTTCTTAGGTAAAATGTAATTCAGGATACTCAAAAGATTAATAGAAGATACTCTTCATGTATATAAGTACTTAGAGCGTGTATTGTACTTAGTCATATAAGTACTTCTTTATAGACGTAGTATAGCTAATCAATGAAGAATGATAGAATTAGAATATCATTTTTCAATATCTAGTAACTCATACTTCTAGGCAATTATCATCAATAACTGCTAACATCACAATTAAAAACCAACCAAGTGCCATGTACCAGTAATTTAAAAAAACATAAAGAAGAGAAAGATATGTTGAGTAACACTATGGGGATGTTATCAGAAAAAAACAGAATATAAGAAATTCTACATCAAATAACACTTTCAACAAAGAAATTGGGGGGGGAGGAGAAATGTAAGAAAATATTATAGAATAAAAGACAATCAAGATATATCCACCTAACCTGGATCTTAATTTGAACAATAAGAAAAACAAGAAAAAAGTAAATGAGAAAAACATTCATGAGACTATCAGAGAAATCGGAACACAGACTAGATATTTGATGATATTTAAGTATTATCATTAACTTTTTAAAATGTGACAATGGTATTACAATTATATTTTTAAACATCTCTCTCTTTTTGAAAATACATACTATATATTTATGAATAATAACTATGCGATGCCTGAGATTTGCTCTAAAACAATCAGTGGGTGGAAGTGGTACTTGAATGGGGGTAAAGTTGAAGTTGTATCAGAATTAATAATTACTCTTCAAAGATTGTTGATGGATACATACGTTTTTTATACCACCGTCTCTACTTTCATGTGTACTTGGAAGTTTTACTATGTTTTATTCTTTATTATAAAGGGCAGATTGAATGTTTCAATTTCCTACTATTCAATGTAAAGAGTACTCTTTTATTGTCAAATTGTATTGCCACAGAGGCTACTTTTTCCCATTTGTGGCAGAAACTGTCTGCTATTAATCTCTCAATTCTCGATACCTATTTTCTTTTTCCCTAGTAAAAAAAAGTTTCAGCTTGGAACGTTCCCAGCTTCTCTTGCAGCTAGATGTAGCCACGTGACAAATACTGCAAAGGAGGTGAAAGCAAAAGCGATCTGTGCAACTTCTGGTTTGTGTCCACCCCTCCCCACCCCCTTCCAGCTGATGGAATATTCACAGAAGAAGCAGTGACCCAACTCTGACCATGCAGATGAGGGCAACAGCCTGGGAGGTAGGAGGAGCATCTTTCCTGCCAAAACCTCTCTTCACTATTCAGTGTATTTTCCAAGAATTTGAAACAACTCCACCAGTTACTTCCCCTCTGTACTTGTAACAATTTAGGTCAGAATAGAGATAACTGAGTTCCCCATCACTATAGTATTTACAGAAGGCCTGTTTCCTTATGGGATGAGACTCAGCTACCTTCTCCTTCTTAGAAGATTAATGTGAATTTTCTTTCACATATGGTAGAGGGAGCAGAAGAGTTCAAATAGTAGTTGTTCTTTGTTTCTTTCTCTTTTTTTTTAGATTTTATTTATTTATTTGAGAGAGAGAAAATGAGAGAAAGAGTACAAGCAGGGAAGTGGTAGAGGGACACAGAGAAGTAGACTCTCCACTGAGCAGGGAGCAAAACTCAGGGCTCCATCCCAGGACCCTGAGATTATGACCTGAGCTGAAGGCAAATGCTCAACTGACTGAGCCACCCAGGTGCCCCCGTTCTGTTTCTTTTCAAAATTTCTTTAGAGACAACACACGCATGACATGATCAGAGTATGGATTTGATGAAAGTTTCACACATTTGAATATATTTATATTAACTTGATTGTAGATATTTTAGAGAGGTTAGAAGATTAGGCTTCTAAAATAAAGGCTGTAGGGGTGCTTGGGTGGCTTGGTCAGTTAAGCTTCCTACTCCTGGTTTCGGCTCAGATCATGATCTCATGAGTCCCGGGATTGAGCCCCACGTCAGGCTGCAAGCTCAGTGGGGAGTCTGCTGGAAGACTCACTCCTTCCCCACTGCACCAACTGCTCTGGCACACGTGTGTTCTCTCTCTCTCTCTAAAATAAATAAATCTTTTTAAAATTTAAAAATCTTTTTAAAAATTAAAAATAGGGGCACCTGGGTGGCTCAGTGGGTTAAGGCCTCTGCCTTTGGCTCAGGTCATGATCCCAGGGTCCCGGGATCGAGCCCCACGTCGGGCGCTCTGCTCAATGGGGAGCCTGCTTCCTCTTCTCTCTCTCTCTCTCTGCCTGCCTCTCTGCCTGCTTGTGATCTCTCTCTGTGTGTCAAATAAATAAATAAAATCTTTTTTAAAAATTAAAAATAATAAATAAAGTAAAATAAAGGCCATAAATTGTTACTCAAATCATAAGTAAAGTTAGCCTGCCATAAATTGTTGGTAACATCATGAGAGATTATGGTAGTTAGTGATAGAGAGTAGATTCTGAAAGTCCCTAAGGTAAAAAAATTCAGTGCTCTAGTGGAAAAATTGGTTTTAGATAGAACAAATTCATATTTGCATATTGAGACAAAATGTGAAATATTAACAAATTATATCCTGAAGCACATTAAAGGTAAAATAAGTTAGAAAAAAAAATTGTATAGACTCTGGAGCTCAACTGGCTTCATTTAAATCCCAGCCCTGTCACTTTCTTTTGATAAGATTGTCTTATCTACCTGACTCAAGATTCAGTTACTTAGCTGAACCTCTCTCTGCTTCAGTTCATTATCTCCATTATTGGAGATAACATTAGTTTATGCTTTATAGGGTTGAGTTAGCTGTTGTACATTGAATTGTCCCCCAAAGTTCATATGGTGAAGCCCCAACCCCTGTAACCTCAGAACTTACCCTATTTGGAAAAATAGGAAAAATCATTTTGGAAAAATCATGGCAGATATAATTAGTTCAGATGAGGTCAAGTGGACCCTAATTCAATACAACTTTTTTTTAAGGTTTATTTATTTATCTGAAAGAGAGAATGAGAACATGCAGGGAAGGGCAGAGGGAGAGGGAGAGAGAGAAAAGCAGACTCCACTCAATCCCACAACCCTGAGATCACGACCTAAGCCAAAAACAAAAGTCAGATGCTTGACCAACTGAGCCACCCAGGAGTCCCTGATTGGTGTTCTTACATAGGAAGAAACTTGAAGAGGGTCACACAGAGAGAAAACATGTGAAGACTAAGCAAGAGGTCAGGATGAGGCTTCAACAAGATGAGGAATGCAGAAGATTGTCTGCAACCCTCCAGAAGCTAGGGGACAGGCATGGAGCAGATTCCTTCTCAAAGCCTTTAGACGGAATCAGTCCTGCTGACACCTTGATCTTGGACTTCCAGCCTCCAGAATTATAAGAAATAAATTTCTGTCTTTTAAGTCATCCATCCATTTGGTGGGCCTTTATTATGATATCCTAGCAAAGCCTTAATACATGCGTTAAAGGCATTGTTACATGTAAATGATTAAGAACGATGTCTTGCCCATAACAAGTGCTCAATTAAAGTGAGCTATTGTTATTATTTAAAACTATAAATCTTTAGCCAAGATTTCCAGTGGGGGAAAAAAAACCTATAAATCTTTCATTTATGTTTTTATTTGCATGATTCTGCTCAACACCAATAACTACAAAATATGGGAAAAATTAAACTACAGTTAGGAAGTTGGTTCATTTTACCAAGACTAAATCATTTCTCTATATTTAAGGAACAATCATTATGATATGAATTATGATGAAGCATTTCTTGTTATCATTTAGTTATAAATTATGCCATCTTCTTGAAAATATTTTTCAATAAAAGTATGATAAGTTAAATTGCATTCAGTTACAAAATATTAATATGTAAATCAACAAAAGACCCTCAAGATAACTTGCAGGATCTCATCTACAGTAGTCAGTTTGTACCCCGGAGAACTGAATCTCCTGTATTCTCATTTACATCACTTTATTAAATTTTAGGCATTGTTTTTTTACTTTTTACAAAGTACAATTCTGATCTTTTTTCCAGATATGCAAATAAAACCACAAAGTGTGTTAAGAGATTTATGAGAAACCGAAGTTATCCTTGACTTTGAACATTATTTCTTTAAAGAAAAATGACTTAGGGTATATTGCCACTTTCCCATTTCACAGGTTTTTGGTTATTAGCTAATATTTCAAACTTTAAAATTAAGCACTTGGATCAGAACAAAAGTATTAGTATTCTATGCAATCATGGTATTTTTAATAAAAATTGCAAAAATGAATATTAGTTTAGGATAGAATGAAAGCTCTGAAACATGTGTTTGAATCATATACATTTTTAAAAAGATTTTTAACACTATTTTTAAAAAGCTGACTATAAAAGTCTTTTCTTGTTTTTCTTTTTTCAATTTCTCTAAATATATCTGACAAGACTAGAGCTACATACTGCCAAAAAGTCCATCATTTAAAGTAAGAAGTTGGAGTTGATTAAGCCTGCACCATAGAAACAAAAGAATTTGTGACCTGAGTGCTTATTTTGACTTCATATGACAGAACCTGAGTCTCAGACCACAATCACATAATTATGCAAAGAATATATCAATGTGAGTTGGAAGAAACATCTGTCACAATTTTACAATAAATTATTCAGAAATTCAAACGTTTAATCCAAGAACAAAAGATACCCAAAATGTCATCCAATGTCACAGGGAGAGCACAATGATACTCAGCCTTGACAATTTGGGGGCAAAAGGAACATATGCAATCAATCCAGAAATGCTGAGATTTAAATAAATATTCAGGCTCAATGTTGCCTTCTCTCCCCCTGCCTTTTCTTTTCTTTCTTTTAGTAAGGCAGACCTATAAAATCTGGTATATAACAATCTATAAAAATGTGCATTAAATTTTTTTAAGTACAGAGGAGTGTTATATTATAGCTGCCACTGACCACTTTTGTGTAAAAGACACTCGCTGCAAAGTGTGCTGAAATGAAATCTTGGATACACAAGATTTGGGAGAACTGAGTGACTGAGAGACTCTGATAACTTTTGTATTTTGACAATGTAACTTATTAACTAATCAAAGGTTAAATGAATGCAGCCATCAAAAGAAATGAAATCTTGCCATTTGCAATGAAATGGATGGAACTAGAGGGTATTATGCTGAGTGAAATAAGTCAATCAGAGAAAGACAATTATCATATGATCTCCCTGATATGAAAAGTTTGAGAGGCAAAGTGAGGGGTTTGGGGGGTAGGGAAGGGAAAAATGAGACAAGATGGGATCAGGAAGGAGACAAACCATAAGAGACTCTCAATCTCACAAAACAAACTGAGGGTTGCCAAGGGGAGGAGGTAGGGAGAGGGTGGTGGAGTTATGGACATTGGGAAGGATATGTGCCACGGTGAGTGCTGTGAAGTATGTAAGCCTGACGATTCACAGACCTGTACCCCTGGGGTAAATAATACATTATATGTTGATAAAAAATTTTTTTTAATTTTTTAAATTAAATTATATTAAATTTTAATATCAAGACAACATAGTCATCTTGATCATTCAAATGACATGGCAAATAGCCTCCTTCTCCCAACCATTGATCTATGAAAGGTGCAGCAAAGTTTCAAGTTCCTTACAGAAACCTAGGAAAATTCTTCCAAAACAAACATACCAAATTCCCCTCCCATGACATAACTCCTGAAATTCTTTTTTTGTTTTTAAGATTTTATTTATTTATTTGACAGAGAGAGATCACAAGCAGGCAGAGAGGCAGGCAGAGAGAGAGGAGGAAGCAGGCTCCCTGCTGAGCAGAGAGCCCGATGCGGGACTCAATCCCAGGACCCTGAGATCATGACCTGAGCCGAAGGCAGTGGCCTAACCCACTGAGCCACCCAGGCGCCCTCCCGAAATTCTTAAGAAATTCACAAGAAAATGTGGTGGAGATCGTGACTACATATAATTCATCAAGAAGAAGTTTTTACAAAGTAGAACATCATTATCTGAACTTTTGGGGTTCCATTTCATGAAGGTTTAATAATTTTTTCATATACAGGTCAATGGATCCCAGATCCTTTTTCATTTGCTAAAAATCTGGACTAACCAATATATTAAATAAGTGGAGACTGAATAATTGAGATTTATCTGCAAATTTTGTGCAAAAATTAGATCAGAGATTCTGGGGGGCTGCAACTCAAATTTCATACTTTTTAACTTGGTCGCTTAAACATTTTTTTAGATTATGGCAGAGCTGGGTGAAGGATACCTTTTAGCAACCTTTAGTTGTAAATTAGTGCCTCTATAAACATTCATATACAAGTTTTTGTTTTTTGTTTTGTCTTAAGATTTTGTTTATTTATTTGTCAGAGAGAGAGAGAATGAGCACAAGCAGGGGGAGCAGCGGGCAGAGGGGTAAGGAGGCTCTGAAGCAGGGAGCCAGACCTGGGACTGGATCCCAGGACACTGGGATCATGAGCTGAGCTGAAGGCGGGAGCTTAACCGATGAGCCACTCAGGCGTGCCACAAGTTTTTGTTTTGAACACCTGCTTTCAGTTCTTTGGGGCATGTACCTAGATGTAGAATTGCTGGGTTTTATGGTAATTCTATGTTTAGTCTTTGGAGGAACCACCAAACCATTTTCCACTGTGGCTGTGCCATTCAACATTTCCATCATTTATGCACAGTTGTTCTAACTCCAATTTCTCTATATCCTTGCTACTTACTTCCCCTTTTTTTGGTGACAGCCATCCCTATAGGAATAAGGTGGTATCTCACCATGGTTTTGATTTGCCTATGACTGATGATGTTGCATGTCTTTTCATGTGCCCGTTGGCCATTTTACATGCTCTTCCAAGAAATGTCTATGCAAGCTCTCAACCCATTTTTTTAAATTAGATTATCTTTTTGTTGCTGAATTGTAGAACTTCTTTGTATAGTCTGGGTGCCAGACCCTCATCAGATGTATGATTTGAAAATATTTTTTCCCATTCCACAGATTGCTTTTTCACTTTCTTGATAGTGTCCTTCGACACAAACGTTTTTAAGTTTGATGAGGTCCAGTTTATTTTTTTTCCATTTGGTTGCTTGTGCTTTTGGTGTCATAGTTAAAAACCATTGCCAAACCCAGTGGTCTTTTATTAATTTTTACTCCTGTGTATTCCTCTGGGAGTTTTATAGTTTTGGCTCTAATATTTAGGGCTTTGATTCATTTAGAGTTAATTTTTGGATATGGTATGGAGGGTCCAAATTCATTATTTTGCATGTAATATTCAGATACTTGAAATTTGGAATAATAAAGGAAGCACCTATCAACCTGTACTATATTTTAATGTATACTCTATTTGATGCGGTGAAGTATCTTTTGGTAGCTAATTTAGATTGTGAGATATGTTGGAATATCCAGGGAATATATAATATGCATAAATTAATTCCACATGGGGCTGCCATAATTTTCATCATTCATATTACTAAATATAAAGGACAATTCATAAAGAAATATGTGACTATTAATTCCATTTTCCACACTGAGACCATCACGTTGAAACTGAACATAGTATGTAAGTAACTTAAAAGACAATCCATTGGTATTTATGTCATTGGAATAATAATACATTTTAGCAGTAAAATATTTCTTTGTAAAAGCAATCACAGTGACCTTATTTATCTGCTCTGTGAAGAATTTTTGGACACAAACTACATATTTAAAATTGGGATAATATATTTCTTTGATGGTGATATTTCTTTTAGACTCCATGCTATACTGGTGATTTATTTGTTCATCTTAAAGCTAACAGCCTCTTACACAACATGTTGAACAAAAGAATATTAGATATAGAATATTAAGTAGAACATTCACCATTATTTAAGACTTTCCAGTTACCATGACAATGTGATCTAATTATAGGTGTTAGAGCTAAACTATAATAATACTAGTATGATTATTTTCTAGTCACATCGTTCACTAGTCAAATAACTAGTAAGTGGTGGTAAAAACACTAGAACCAGATCACCAAACTGGTACATTTTTCTTATTATTGCAATACATTTTCAATGACAGTAACTATACTTTTGGTAAGACACCTATCCCCATATTCTGAAACCCCTTTTCCACTAATAGCAAATGTATTGTGGACATGAAAAAAAAAAACAATAGATTTTAATTTTACAAACATGCTTGAGATGCTTAAGAGAGTGCTCTAACAAAAACAGGTAAGTTGAAATTTCAATAACTCCTTTGTCCCAGCAAAAATGAATCAAAGTTTCTTTAAACACTAACTGAAAGAATTAAGTGATTGCTTTATAAGCTAGTAACCCCTACTACTGGCAACAAATAATAACTCTGTTTTATATAATCCTTAAATATTTTCAGGGGAATGATCCATTTGATAGTAATTACTAAAGTTAATATTCAATGTCATCATAAGTGGACATTCAGTGTGTTTTAAAGGAATTGTACCATTAAATGGAACTAAAAATAAAAGGGAGAGTGGAAAGGACGTCCATACCCTGATATTCCCTATTCCTAAATGGCCGCCAAAGGCCCCACCCATCCCCCTTCTCCATCTTGTTACAGGGATACCTACTGTACCAACAGAGCCAGTAGCACCTGGTCATTGTCTGAGGTAGACCCCATAATTGCCTTCCCACCAGTGCCTGTTTCTCCTACAGGCTCTCACAACCCCAAAGCCATGATGGTTGATGTTCTCACATAAAACCATAAGAGGGAAATCTTTGGCCAGAGGCAAACAGCTATAACCTCTGAGTGCCAGCCATACCACCATGGCACAGGGCCATCCAAGGACAGTTCAAGTGCATGTGAAAGATCTTGGCCAGCCCTCTGAGAAGAGAGGGATGGAAGAACCAATGAAGGCACCTCAAATACAGAACTCTGGGAGCCTGAATTGTCTAGTTGCTAACCAACCAGAATGTAATATTTGAATGGGGCACTAGGTCTGTCAATATCCCATGCATTGCTTTTGTTGTTGTTGCTGAACTAGAAAAGTGGTCCAGAATCCTGGGAAGGGAAAAGGATGGCCATAGTGGTGAGTAACAGTGGCTTTTACCAATCAGTACAGGAGTTTGATAACTTTAACACATGGTTAATTATCACCTCTGCCTAAAACATGCTAAGTGTTGAAGCATTAGTTACTATGGTATATGACATGATTATAATATAAATCATATTATGATTTTTATTTTGTCTTGTGTTTTTCATTTATTTATTTATTTATTTAAAGCCCCAGTGTGGGGCTTGAGCTCACAACCCTGGGATCAAGACCTAAGCTGAGATCAAGAATCGGATAATTAACCAACTGAGTGACCCAGGTGCCCCCAACATTTTGTTATTCTTTTAAACAGCTTTAGGTAGAAGGACACCTGGGAGGCTCAGTGGGTTAAGCCTCTGCCTTAGGCTCAGGTCATGATCTCAGGGTCCTGGGATTGAGTACCGCAATGGGCTCTCTGCTCAGCAGGGAGCCTGCTTTCCCCCCCTTCTCTCTCTCTGCCTGCCTCTCTGCCTACTTGTGATCTTTCTCTGTCAAATAAATAAATAAAATCTGTAAATAAATAAATAAATAGCTAGGTAGGGTAAGCAATTACTGACATCTCTTTCAACAAATGAGGGAATTGAGGCTAGCAAGGTTACATGATTGGACAAGTCACACAGTTAAATACATTCATGTTTTCTGATTCACATTTCACTGCACTTGCCTCTCCACTAACATGGAGATGGAAAATTAAAATGACAGGGAGCTACAGATGGGAAGGGGTAGGGGGGATAAGGTTAAAAAATCATGTGCTTAACATTTATGTATATCTAAATTCAATTAAGGAAGAAGAAGGCAACTAAAAATACAGGAATAAAATTAGATCTGACAAGATTCAACATGCAATAGAAACTGAATGGACTTACGCTTTTAGGAAGGATATCACAAATTTTCTTAACCTCCTTGGAAGTTATAGAGCCAGAAGTCAAAAAAAGAAGGAAAAGTCTTTCAAAACTTTGTGTGGAATCCCAGTTAAAAACCATGGGCATAATTTAATTTTTAATGTGTTCTCTTTTACTTTTAAAATTGTTCTGACTTGGACAATAAATTATGCGATTACTCTTTTGCACTTAAACTGATGAGTCCTGGTCTCCTAGAAGGCTGATCACTATTTGATTGTCCTTACTCATCAGACTGACTGTGGTTCTAAGTATTAACAATTTTAATAGTAAAATCATCTGAAAATTAGCAGGAAAACTATTAGTAAAGATAGAGTGCTACTGGATTTCTCAGGGAAGAAAACTTTTGAGATGGCTGAGAAATGGATAAATAAATCTCTATGGGCAATAAAAGGACATCATTGACATGAATAGTTCAGTTCACACATAGGACATTACCTCACTCCTGGGTCAAAGGAGGTTGCTGCCCCCTTCCCCATCCTTTTTCCTGTCTTCTCTCCCTGCTCAAGAACATCAAAGGATCAGGAGCCAAGAAATTCTGTATAGATCTGAAATGATAATAAAAAGATTATAAAGAGCTCTCTAGGATGAAAAAGGACCCAAGAAGGCAAAATCTTCTTTTAACACAATAAAAAACTTGTAATTTTGCAAGGAATAGGGTCTATATTATATTATAAAAGGAATATGCTTTTCTCAGATGAACATAAGCTGCGTTGTTTTTGGGAGAAAATTAACTCTTCTTCTAGAAATCAATTGTCATTTTAGGGCCACTCAGCATCTATTACTCCTTCTGGACGGCCCTTTACACTCTATATGGAAAATGCAGCCTTTTTTGTCACACAAAGTCTTGGTAAGATTGTACAGGTAAAGAGCCCCGAGCTACCATTTAAGACTAATGGGACCTCAGAGATCTCTCCCGCCAGATCCTTCCTTTTGCTGCCCTGGTCCAGGGTTAGCCACAGGACTCAGGTTCAGCCATTTGAACATTCTCTCCTTAGATGTGAAACCTCAGAGCGGTGACACAAAAAGGAAAATGGTTAGAATCCACATATTCAGTGGAAGTACCTGGGTGAGACAATCTAGCAGTTCCTGTCAAGTAGACAGCCGGGGCTGCCCTGTTTCTCTTTCTTCCAGGCCTGACTGTTGTCAGTTGCCGAAAACCAAAGGCACCTAATATGCTCAAGTTGATAAGCCATGTTTGCCTCAATCACAGGGAGAGGTTTCTGATGCCATCCCTGGAGAAGGAATCTAAATGGAATTGAGGCGTTTGAGATCTTCTTCCCTGTCATGATCCATGAGCTCACCAGCTCTGATGGGAGAGTCCTGAAGAAAAGAAAGCCTTCCATCATGTCCTCTCCTAGCCAAAGATGACAGAGCTTGTAAGGCTTGAGAAAGGAAGATTGGACGGGTACTCTCTCAGATGGCTGAGTGTTCCAAAGAATGGGGATCAATTGGTACTTGGAAGGCAGGGTAGGAGGATGAGAGGAAACAGAGCAGCTAATGGTGGGCAGTGAAGGGGCCTCCACATAGAGTTACTCCAAAGGCCTCTATCATGTGAGGCAGGTATTCAAACTCCATGATCCTTCAAATGCTTGAACTCTCCAAATTCACCATGGGTTCAGTGGGGTGCAATGTTACGTACCATCATCCGGGGAATATCAGTGCCTCCTTCTCCATCAGTGGCAGCACATCCAGGAGACATGGCTGCTGGGACCCCAGTGCCACCCCACTGATCACTAACACAAGAGGCGACAGACTTACATGTGTGTAATTCACCAACACTAAAACCCTAGGGCTCTTCTCTTTGATGACTTCTTTTACTCCATCAGGGTAGCAAAGGCCCCTCCTTTTAATGGGACAGACCAGAATTGCACAGCTATCCCTAACTAAACATTTTCTCTCTCCTTCAGAATTATTTGGGGTCATTATTTATTTAACTGGGTCATTTTGGAAATGCTTGTTTCTCTGGTGCTTCTAGCTTTTGTGAAAAAGCTAAGAGGGACCAGGTTAGGGTTTAGGGCTCAAAGCAGGTAGCTGCTAGCTTAGGACTGGTTCTAAGTCTACATTTCCCAGTCTAGTGAGGTCCAGGGAAGCTGGAATTTTCCCAGTTATCCTGCCAATGGGGCAGATATGCATGCAGGGGCCGAGACAGGTGTCCTGCTTAGGAAGTGCTCACCAACCACAGCATCTCCCATGAGGTTCCATGCACCCAAGCATGGTTCTCTAAGATATGACAGTGGAAGATACACCAAGTTCAATATTTACAGATTATAATTAAAAATGAATCTTCCTCAAGATATTTGGTGGGGCATCAAACTCTTATCATTGGTTACATACTACTCTTGATTCCTATTTTTATTTATGGAGAAATGTATCTTTCTCAGTATTTAAAAAAAAACCCACAAAACCCTAAACTAGCTTTTTTTTTTTTAAAGATTTTATTTATTTATTTGACAGAGAGAGATCACAAGTAGATGGAGAGGCAGGCAGAGAGAGAGAGAGAGAGAGAGAGGGAAGCAGGCTCCCTGCTGAGCAGAGAGCCCGATGTGGGACTCGATCCCAGGACCCCGAGATCATGACCTGAGCCGAAGGCAGCGGCTTAACCCACTGAGCCACCCAGGCGCCCCCTAAACTAGCTTTTATTTTAAAACAGAATTGTTTTTATTTTTGTGTGTATATGTGTATGTTCCCATTTTTTAAATACAGATAAAAATACAGTGTTAATCGTTTCATTTCCTCTGATAGCAGGTTTTCCTTCTATCGCTTCTGGGACTCTTAGATTCTTGTGCCTTTCTTATCACAAACTAGTCTCTATTTATCTTGGCCTAGTTATGATTACAAATAACATTCCACTAAAACAAACTGGGCTCTCAGGCAGGTATTTTAAATGTTTGTGGGTTGTTGTTGTTGTTGTTGTTGTTGTTTTCTCACCCCGTAGTAATCCTATTTGCTAGGAAGGATGTTATCTTGAATACTTCCAGTTATGCTCTGCTCTTCGGCTGCAGACAGTTTTATGAGCTTTCGATCTGATTTTCTCAGTTGATTCGTCCTTGAGCAGAATGCAATTTACCCAGGCTTAGTGTTAGGATACAGCAAAGAGTTCACAAATTATACTGCTCGCAGACAAGTTCACCTCCCAGTTCCGATGCTGGAGGATATATTCTGCAATTTAAAATGCCTAGTACATTCCCTATAAATAAAAGACCTTTGAAAGATTGGGTTTCCATGTAGATGTGTTCCCATCCTTGGACTCTAAGCAGGAAGAGCTTCCCACCAACTTTGTATAGGGTGAAAACATGGTCATTGGTTTCCAAATTGGAGGACAAAAGTGAGACCCATGATTTTGCAGTGTTACGCCTACTCAAAACCCTGATTAAAAGTTACCTTGAGAGAGTTTGTCACTAAGTCTCTCCTTGTCTGCCTTTCAGGGGCTTGTCCAAGCACTACTAATTCTGTTCATCTGGAATGCCTGATTAGGACATGACAAAGGGTCTCAAATTTGTGCGTACACCGAAAAGACTGGGGAGCCCTAAAAAATCCCCATGCCCATCTCAGAGATTCTAACATCACTGTATTTAAATGTTTCCCCAAGAGATCTAACAGCCAAAGCAGGGAACCACTGGCCTGGGGCTGCTCTCTAATTTCCCTTAGTTTCAGCTCAGCTGCCACAGAGAGGAACCCTATAAGACAGTGGTTTGCAAAACTTAGCCCCCAAACCAGTAATGTCGTGTTATCAGGGACCAGGTGAGATGCTGATTCTCAGGCTTCATCCCACTGGAACAGAAACTCTGGGAGCAGGGCCAATAAATCTGTGTTCCAAAGTTAAAAGGTTTAGGAACCATTGCAACAAAGTATCAGTGCATTTTTCTGACTTTTCTAGTCCACCAGCAGAGAGGGACACAGAGAGCATCCAGGCTGTACCCACTCCATTCGGGACCTGCAGCTTCAGGAAACAGGCCAAAGCTGTTTCTTAGTCTTCTGTTTTCTGTGCCATTAAAACCCCTATCAGAATCCCCATCTGCTCAATTCTTTTTTTTTTTTAAGATTTTTTATTTATTTATTTGACAGACAGAGATCACAAGTAGGCAGAGAGAGAGAGGAAGGGAAGCAGGCTCCCTGCTGAGGGACCCTGGGATCATGACCCAAGCCAAAGGCAGAGGCTTTAATCCACTGAGCCACCCAGGTGCCCCCTCTGCTCAATTGTTAACAGGAGTTCTTGGTGCTGCGGTGAGATTATTTTCCAACATTCAGGTACTTTAAAGGACAACATGGTAGAAAGTTAAGCCAAGGGGTCTGGGCCCTCCAAGCCAGATACCCTCATCCCCAGAGGTTTGAAGGCAATTTCTTTACATGAAATCAAACAAGCAGAAATGGCTCAATATGGAACACTTCTTTCTCTAAAAGTTTGAAACTTAGATCGACGGCTCAGACATGACTTGGCAGTTGGAAACTCAATAAAATAGCATTAGGGCAGGGGAAATGTGAATCAGTCATTCTTGGGTTTAAAAAAAAAAAAGGAAGGAAAAGAGGCTGATAGGAAGCTTTTCTTTTAAATCCATGCTTGATTTGTTTCTTTGATTATTTTTCTTATCCTCCTTCAGGTCCCTTCTCTCAAGGGAATTACATAATGGCAGAGAGGCCTTTTTAAGGGTCAGTGAGAAAGGAATGTTTGATGGATGGTCTCAATTTCTTTTAAATGTCAATTACTCCAAAAAATAGGTCTAAAAAGTAGCTTTCTGAAATGTTTTTGAATCAAGAGGGAATATTAGTGGTTGTTATGGATTAAATTGTGTCCCCCTCCCCCAGATTCATTTTTGCAGCCCAATCCCCCATGCAACTGTTTTTGAAGACAGGGTCTCTAGGAAGTAATTAAGGCTAAAAGAGGTCATAAGGGTGGGGCTCTGGTCGAATAAGACTGTAGCCTTATCAGAAGAAGATAGCTTTCTTTCCTCCTCCTCTTCTACCCTTTCTCTCTCCCTCTCTCCAGCATATGAGGACACACCAAGAAGGCAGATATCTTGTTATCCAGAAAAAGAGCTCTCACCAGAAACTGACCCCACTGGATGTTAATCTTGAACTTGGAGGCTCCAGAACTGTGAGAAAAAAAATCCACTTCTGTTGTTTGAAATACCTGGTCTGTGGTATTTTGTTAGAGCAGCCTGAGTTGACTGATACACTAGAAAAACAGAAGAGTAACCACAGTGTTTGTTTAGAGTACTGGTTCTCATTTCATAACAAATAAGGTAGAAAATTGAAAGGCTTTCCAGTTTTATGGTTTTTTTTTAATCCAATAACTTTATACTGAATATGAAAATTGACTTCCTTAAAATGATCTCAACATACAAAATACCCCGGGCAAGCTAATAGGCTTTGAGAAAAAGCTCTAAAAAGAATCAAAAGAGCAATGAGAAGATATAGAAATAGGAACTATTCGATCTGTTTTAAAAAAAATAGAATTCAAAGGCAATATTCCTAAGAGGAAGTCAATGAAAATTCACTCCAAATAAATCCCATATCATACTTGGTTGGCTGCATTCTGTATGTTGGCTGCTTTCTGATCTACTACCAGTGGAAAATCTCTCCATAATTCTGATTTGCATTATCAAAATTGGGGGCTGATAGGTTGAGGAATACCTCATCTCTTCTACATGGGACCACACATAAGAGGTAGACTATTCCATTCCAGGCCACTCTGAGGTCACGAGGCCATATCTGGTCCATTCAGTAAGACTTCCTGGGCAAAGAACAGCCTGGAACTGCCTATTTGAGCAAGAAACACCACTAGGGAAATTTATCTCAGGAAGGAGGTGGGGAAAGGCAGCTAAGTTCATTGACATGACCCATAGACTTTCATCACTGATCTCTGGCAGAGCCATGCCTAGAACTGGGGCCAAGTAATCTTTCAAAATTATACCCAAAAATATAATTTTCATTTTATAAGGTAAACTAACATCCTAAAGACAAGAAAATAACATAAACACAACTGCTCATTTCCTTAGATTAGTATAGTGCAAGGTATGTTTCATGAAAAACAGATGTTCTATTTAAACAATAAAAATGTCTTGAGGGGCGCCTGGGTGGCTCAGTGGGTTAAAACCTCTGCCTTTGGCTCAGGTTGTGGTCCCAGGGTCCTGGGATTGAGCCCCACATCGGGCTCTCTACTCAGCAGGGAGCCTGCTTCCTCCTCTCTTTCTACCTGCCTCTCTGCCTACTTGTGACCTCTCTTTCTCTGTCAAATAAATAAATAAAATCTTTAAAAAAAAAAAGTCTTGAAAAAGTTAAGGCTAGGATATTATTTGTATTATTTTAAATGTATCTGTTTACAAGTATATGTGAATATATATGCTAAAAAATACTAGTCATGTATGTATATAGAGGACAATTAGGAGACCCCTGTATTCAATGGTTCTTTTTTGGGGAAGTCTTTTGGCATATAAACGAATGCCTGAAAATTGCATGAGCTGAACGTTTGATCTGAATATTAACTCACAAATAACACCACAGATCTTTCATTTTGCAAGGCATTTGTATGATGACCTTTAGTAAATGCGTGCCTTTTTCCCCCAAATTACAATATGTAGTTGTAATATTTAATATTTCTTGATCTTTAACCTCATTTCAAATGTGCATTAGAGCTTAGTAACTCCTATGGGTTTTCTTGATTTATTGTAATTTACAAAGGGCTCCCTGGTCAGATATCTTGGGAAAATACTGCCCTCAATGATACGTGTGGCTTGGAGGAAGAGAAATAAATGGGGATTGTTACATCTAGCACATATAGGCACCATAACTAAGGCAACGAGAGGTAACGATAAATAAGGTAACGAGAGGGGCACCTAGGTGGCTCAGTGGGTTAAAGCCTCTGCCTTTGGCTCAGGTGATGATCCCAGGGTCCTGGAATCAAGCTCCGCATCCGGCTCTCTACTCAGCAGGGAGCTTGCTTCCTCCTCTCCCTCTGCCTGCCTACTGTGATCTCTGTCTGTCAAATAAATAAATAAAATCTTTAAAAAAAAAATAAGGTAAGGACAGAAAAAACTCCACAATATTGTGCATCTGCTTCATATCCCAAAAATGGGACTCAGCCATCCCCACAGTTTTGTGGTCACTGCTGTTGTCCCTGGGGGAATGGCTGACACTCAGTTCTATTCTGCCAAGAAGTCTGCCCCTGCTGTCACCCGCCAGCTAACTCTGGGGCCCCTCATGCTGGACCTGCCCTGGCTGCAAGCACAGCAAAGGAGAGTGAGTTGGTATGAAAAGAGTGAAGGTAGCCATTCCCTTGAGCCACAATTTGGCTCGAGTGGAAATCAGCAAAGCATATGGTGCCCTTAGAAAGGACACAACACAAGAAGGGTGAAGCAGCATGAATATAAATATAAAAAAGTAAAAAGTGCAGGTTCTTCAAAAGGATGGAGTCCTGTTGAGGGATTGTAAAGAGCAAACAACGTCTGTCAAACAAGATAGCAACAGAGAGCAAAATGAGCCCATGTCCTTCTGGGGTGGGGTGCCTTCACAAGACCTCAGATCTTGGAGGGAAACCCAGAAAAACGATGCCTTGAGACTGTAATGTAGCTTTTCTCAGAGAAAGAATTAAGTTTACCTTTGAGATAGCCCTTAATTCTGGGAACAGAACTCAAGTAGACTCTTCAGGAGGACAAAGCAAGTATTCACCCATTCCAGCAGGAAATTGTGACATCATTAACTGAAAAGCGAATGATTTAGACTGCACGTGTATTATTTTACCTGTTAGCTACTCTTCCTCATTATACCGTAAGTCCAATGCAAGGCAGTCTACACGGCTCGCCATGTTCTCCTCAGCCCACACAGCCCAGACTCAGCACACAGCAGACCCTCACAGAGGGCGGAATGTAGAGGTGTAAGAATAAAGCTTAAATCACTGGGGCTATGGGCAGAACCCACACAGTACGAGGGCAGGACTAAGCCGTCCACGGTGCTTGTCACGTGGAACTGTTCTTCCCATTAGAGACATAGTCATTATGAGTGACTTTTTTTATGTGAAGATAGGAAGCAAATATTAAAGATACACTTAGTACAAAATTTAAATAAGAGATTAAACTTTAAACTATGTCTTTCACTCTTTCTCTGCTATCTTAAATTGAGGAATAATTACTCATTCTTCTATTGTACAGGCAGGTCTAGTAAAGGTCACTCCAGCTAGAAATGCCCCACAGTCAGCCCTTCCGTTCCTTCTATTAGACCCAGAAAACTGAGTATTTGCTGGCTGCAAAGTGAAAGAGAGCTTTGCAATTACACTTTTACATGTACGTTGCATCATACTGAGCAGTTAGTATCGATCAGGGCAGGCAAAAACAGAGAAAGTACACTTGAGCACAAATACCACCTTTACCATGATTTCTAAAAAATTTCTTTCAGGTGCCTGGGTGGCTCAGGGGGTTAAGCAATTCCCTTTGACTCAGGTCATGATCCTGGACTCGCGGGATCGAGTCCCACATCAGGCTCCCTGCTCAGCAGGGAGTCTGCTTCTCCCACTGACCTCCCTCCTCTCATGCTCTCTCTCTCCCTCTCATTCCCTCTCTCTCTCTCTCAAATAAATAAATAAAATCTTTAAAAAAATAAAAAACGTCTTCCACCATTAGTCATTTTCAGGGACTACTGGATTACCTTATTTTTCAAAACAAAAAGCCTTTCAATTTCAGACGCTGAAATGGACTGTTTTCTTATGCAAATTCCTCACCATCCTAGTAGGGGACAGTGGATCAGATTCCAGCTCAGCCATTTGCTAAGCTGGGACAAGTCATTTAACTACTAAACATCAATGTCCTCATCTGTCCAATGCAAGTTAAAAAACAAAAAAAAACTAATGTAAACACGTCTGTTGGAATGGAATGATAGGGCACAGTACGTGCACAGTGTGGGCATTCTTGATTGTGTTCAAGGAGCTTTTGGTGTCCTGTTCAATGAGGCCCATCCTCCCACTTCTCCCATCTACCCACTCTCATGCCGCCACATACAGGCATAAGAACTTGACAAGTGTGACTCATTGAACCCTCATGTTAGTCCTTTCAGGTAAGTATCATTATTATTATTAAAGGACCATTTAAAAGGAAAACGGGATGCAGAAAGATCAAATGGCTTGCCCAGACTCACGCCCCTAGCAAACTGCAGAATTGGAATTTGGATCCAGGAACTCAAGCTCCAGAGGGCATCCCCTTTTTAATTTCATATAGCCATTTGTGTGTCATTTTTTAAAAAAACCAGATCATGGGCCCATACATAAAAGAAATGTACCTATCTTATTAGTGTAAATCAATATGCATGGTAAGAAATTATAGCCATTATCGACACAAGAAAGAAAAGCCCTCTGCATCTCCCTATTCACTTGTGACTATCCATCCATTTGTTTTTATTCTGTCATATTCAATGTGCACATTTACATGTAATTATTTAAATGCAGTAGATTTACAATCTTGTTTAAATCTGTATTTGCCATTTGAGAGTTTACACAGGATGTCCTCAGGATAGAATTCAGGTTATTTTTACATAAGTATCTAGTGCAACTTGATA
Organism: Lutra lutra; assembly: GCF_902655055.1. NCBI lineage: Eukaryota > Metazoa > Chordata > Mammalia > Carnivora > Mustelidae > Lutra > Lutra lutra. The sequence goes on from NC_062289.1 coordinate 16,084,761, forward strand.
CTGAATGTTAGGGAAATTTGTCAGTGTAATTTCCCTGATAGCTTAAAATGATTTAAATCGGTGCCTTCATGGAGTGAAATGTATAATCAATGAATGTATTGTCGAGAGAGAAGGACTTCTGGAGATGTGTTTATACAGAAAATGCTTTAAGAGGATGATAAAGAGAAACCACCACGCTTCCTTCCATACTTCCGTGTCTTAAAGACAGAGAATTAGGATGGAGGTGAAGTGACTCCCTTTCATGGAGCGTTATCAAGAGCAGAGAACATTAATGGTCCTCCTCTGGGTACTTCCTATGCCAATACCTAGTCATTATTGCTCCATTTGGATAGATTGGTAATAGAAATTTTGAGTGTGATGGTCAGGATGCAATCCTTTGAGATGCTCATATATTTTCACTGAAGGGGGAAATAAGATAATGAAAATCCCCATTATAGGATGACAATGGGGGACCACTGAAATAAAGATACCAACATTGTCTCTAAAGTAACCTATATATTAAGATTGTATATATTAAGATTATATATTAAGATTGTATATATTAAGATTGTATACATTGACCATTACCATCGACACTGAAAGAGGACAGACATTATTCAATCAGTGAATACTTTGAAATGGCTACTATGTGTCAGACACATTAGGTACCGCAGCTCCAAAGGACTAGACCATGTTTTCAAAGACCCTACAGAAATATGCAAAGACAGGCGTGTGAACAGAAAATCAGCATTTATCACCAGAGGTGCTTTGACACAAGCGGGCAGAGCCGTTTCATACCCTGCCTCGGAAACCTGAAGAGATCTGCGAACCAAAAAACGTTAAAGGTCATCGAAGGTCTCGTGCTAAGGTGCGACGAGTCTGGATATTTGTCCTGAGGTTTCTGTAATGCTGTCTGAGAATTTCAAGGAAGGGAAATCTCTTAATCAGATATGAATTTCAATACAATTAGTTTGACTTTGGACGGCAGCAGGAAAGGATGTGGGCTGGAAGGGAGGGTGGCAGCAGCCTAAAGGGCTCGTTGAGTGGATAATCAAGGGGAAACACGAGAAGTGGCTGATCTCGGGCTGTGTCACCGACATGGACAGAAGGACGCTCATTGCAGAAATATCAGGAGGCGCAATCGGGGCTTGGGGAGGGATTCTATGTGAAAGATGAAAGAGCGCTGAGATAACTAGGTAGAGCTGAGGACACAGGAATAAAAGAACCAAAGCAAACTGGGGGTGGTCAGCGCAAAGAGAAGAGGCTAATACAGCCCGGGACGTCTGAGCTTGAAGAACTGATGAGACAATTACCAGCGACAATGCTCAGCCAGTAGTAACTGGAGCTTGCTTGGTAAAGAAATGCAAACTGGACGATAAGATTTGGAAGTCATCGATTCATTGAGACTAGAAGAGCTGTGAGATTGGAGAGGGTAGATGAGTGGCAAGAGCAGGAAGCGTGCCGAGAACAGAGTGAACCCCAGAGAACACGAATACTGAAAGGCCAGACAAGAAGGAAAAGGCTGAGAATTTTTTATGAAGAAACAGCAAAAGAAATCAGAAGGAAACCAAAATAACTTGTTGCTAGAAGACTCTCCTCACTTGGCTCCCAAGGAGAAAGTAGTCATTAATCAACACTGACAAATCCTACAGCACTTTCAGAGATTCAAAGAACTGAATTTCTTCTCTAAAATTACTGAACACATAAAGGAGGTACATTTCATAGGGATGGTCTTGCTTAACTTGCTGTAAAGTCACTCGAAAGTTTTTTCTTCAAGACATGTCCTTCTTTCCTCTGAAAGAAGGTCGGCCCAGTCTCTGGCCTAGATCTCAGTCTGGAACATGCCACCATGAGAAACAGCACATCGGGGGCGCCTGCTTGGTTCAGTGGATTAAACCTCTGCCTTCGGCTCAGGTCATGATCTCAGGGTCCTGGGATGGAGCCCCACATCGGGTTCTCTGCTCAGCGGGGAGCCTGCTTCCCCCTCTCTCTCTGCCTGCCTCTCTGTCTACTTGTGATCTCTCTCTCTCTGTCAAATAAATAAATAAAATCTTTAAAAAGAAAAGAAAGAGTACATCGGGGAGTGATGCCAGCCCACCTGTGGGCCAGGCCACACTGGCCTACTGTCCTGGCCCATGTAGGAAGGCCAGATTCTAGAGATGGGTTCAAATACCTGATACTCATCTCCACAGCTTTTACTCAGCTTAGGAGCAAATATGATCCAATCATGATCAACAAACATAAAAGAAAGTGATGAGAGGGCTCTTTCATGAAAGATTCCCCGTGACAGAGAAGAGGCAGTTCCCCACTCTGCCCCTTCGAATCCGGCCCCCTTTCCTGACTCTGAAGACAAAAGTATTCAGACATGATCAGAGTAGCCCCTGTGGTCATCTTTTGTCCCTCAGTGTAGACATCACTGACCTGCTGTGCATGGCAGAGATTACAGACTGAAGGAAATCTGGTCCTGGATAACATGATTGAATGCCTAAAAGAAACAAAAAAACATTCACCTCTGGACTTTCTGTTATGTAAAAAAATAATCACTGTTGAAGTCGATCGTAATCAGATCTTCTGTTACTAACAGCCAAGAGCATTCTAACCAATGCACCCATGACTCAAGGGCCAAGGTAATGTTATTTAGACATAAACGGAATAAACCCACTTGCTCTGAACAGGAATGATAGAATTCTACTTCTGAAAAAAATAAGACTGTGCAAAGCCTCTAACAAATATGATAATTTATTGTATTTTCCCATTATAATGAAATGCATATTTTGACAAAAACAATTGAAGCATACAACCAGAAGTATCTATCACATTCATGAGAAGCTTAAGATTAATGGTTCTGGGGATTCTGGACAAGATTTGAGCCGAAAAATGCAAGAAATTAATAAGCTCTGCACATATCTGTTGTTGAATTCCCACGGAAAAAGAGCAGAATAGGGTACCAGGAGAGCAGATTAGGAAAAGCAAACAAACGGCTCCCCCCATGCCTCAACTTGAGATTTGAGGCCAGGTTTTGTTTGTTTGTTTGTTTGTATTTTTAAAATTTCCAGATGGTGCATTGCACTGACTAGTAGTTTACGTCTCTATAATAATGCCCTTATAGACAGTAGCAAATGAAACCATTGGACCAGGATTAGAATGAACACAAAGGGAAATCAGGTAGATACACATTATCAGAGCCAAAGCCTCTCTAGGCTGGTGTAAGCCAAGTAAACACTGCATAATACGGGAAGGTTCTCTTTGGTCTTGCCACATCGTTAGAATCTTCCAGAACAACGGTAGGAGTTGACAGCTACCAAGGATGCCTAGGCACACTGCTTTTCATTCCTTAAAGTCCTCTTTGTTCTTATGACCCACAAAATTAGCAAGGAGGGACCTGTTGGTGCAGAAAGACTTGGCGAATATTAGTGACACCAACCTATCGACTCCAAGGCAGCAAACAGGAACATTCTCAGGGAAGATACTAACATGAGCTTTCCCGATATTAAAGATAGGGATTTAACCTGAACATATTCTTGTGATGATTGAAGTAAATTTCCTAAAGCAACTAGGACAGTTCCCTAAGGATGTGGTGCAACATAGAATCCCCTGTGTTCTAAGTCTCTGAAAGCCTTCCCTTGTTTACCTGTAGCCCAACACAATCAGCTCTCAAAACCACTCGTATTGTCTGCCTAAAATCTTCCCAGTGACTGGAGCCAGTTCACCAAGACCCTTCCTGAATGTCTGAGAATCCATCCATTACATTGAAATTGTCCATTTGCTCAAGAATTATTTGTTTTCCTTGGGCTCATGAGATTCACAGATCACAACAATAACCGTAGGGCCCCCGGGACACTGATGAGAGTGAACAGGCACCTGCAAAGTGCTTACTTACAACAAATGGAAACACGAGGTACACAAAGAGATCTCTCTGGATGCTAGCAAGTAACAGCCACCATGGTTTTCTTCCAAGTCAGATGTGACCGGTGGGTTGTGTTCATGAGAAATTATGTTGTGTTGGTCTGGAATTACAGACAGTGTTACCTATGAGGCAAACGGTTTCTGAGTCGAACAAAAAGAACGCTTCACAAATGGTGAATGTATTTCTGAATTTACTCTGAGGTAAAAGGGAGTCCTTTTGAAAAATCTGGGGGTTCAAAGCTTCATATAATGCTCATCCAAAGGCAGAATTATATTCTGAATCAATCCACAGGCAGAGCTGAAAGCCAGTTACTATTTTTTAAGGAAGCCTACTCACAGAATTAGTAGGGTTCACCATGTGCAAGGAAACCAGACTATTATCATTTCAAACACAGTCTGGACAAATCAGTAGCAAGAAGAACAAAAGTTCAAAGCATCCTTTGATGCCAAGTGCCAGAAAGTTCCTTCAAGGTCCTCCATTATAAGGAATACTTTAGTGACAAACACCCCTTACTAGGATGGTTGCAACTTTTCAAGTTCCCTTCATCTGGGTGACTAGGTCAAGAGTCATCTTCTGGGGCACCTGGGTGGCTCAGTGGGTTAAGCCTCTGCCTTCGGCTCAGGTAATGATCTCAGGGTCCTGGGATCAAGCCCCGCATTGGGCTCTCTGCTCAGGAGGGGGCCTGCTTCCCCCTCTCTCTCTGCCTATCTCTCTGCCTACTTGTGATCTCTCTCTCTCTGTCAAATAAATAAATAACATCTTAAAAAAAAAAAAAAGAATCGTCTTCTGTCCTATGATCTTGAAAGTTTATGCTTAATCCTTTGATTCCCCTATCTTGAAAATATCTTTGACTAGTTATTTCTTATCATGCATTAGAAATAACAAAGGCACTGTCCAGTTGCCAGTAAGGTCTGACTAACTGGAGATGTCCTGTCTGCAATTTCCACTTTTAACATGGGCACACTGACGACCAGAAGTTTGAGAATGAATTCTCACAGAATGACATCCATGGTAGTATTCTGGAAGCCCTTATGTTTTCCACTTAGGTGTGGCTAAGATTGCCACCTTAGCAATGCTTACCTAACTTGCAGTAAGGTAGCATTTGTGGAAGATTCCTTTTTAAATACAAATATATTACCTTAGGCTACTGTTAATGTCTTACCCACTGAGTAGCCACTAAAAACTCATTCATTTAATGAGCAAAGAGAATAGTCCTAAGAGTAGGAACAAATCCATTTGGATTTTGAGGAAGGGTGAAGGCAGAAGATGTTTTGGAGCATGAGCAGGGAACGATGATGGGTGTTATGGACTGAATTGTGTCCCTCAAAATTCATATGTTGAGACCCTAATGCTCACCGTGACGGTATTTGGAAATGGGGCCTTTCGGGTGTAAATAAGATTAAATGAGGTCATAAGGGTGAGGCCCTTATCCAAAGGGAATGGTGTCCTTATAAGAAAAGAAAGAGATGCCAGAGTGCTTGCTCACACACACACACACACACACACACACACACACACACACACACTGTCTCTCTCTCTCTCTCTCTCTCTCGCTCTCGCTCTCGCTCTCTTTCTCTCTCTCTTCCTGGAAAGGGAAAGGTAAGAAAACACAGTGTGGAAACAGAGGGGAAGGCCCCCATCTACAAGCCAGGAAGAGGTCTCACCAGAAACCAATCCTGCAGCAGCTTGACCTTGGATGTCCGATCTTCAGAGCTGTGAGAAAATAAATGTCTTTTATTTAAGCCACTCGGGCTGTGGTGTCTTGTTATGGCAGCCCAAATTGATAAATACAGTGGGAAATCCTGAGAACCCAGGAAAAACATAAGCAAATCCCTAACTTCAAAAATTAGGAAATGGAAAGACAGAGAAAGATAAAAAACAAAAAACAAAAACAAACAAACAATAAAAAAAACAGGATGAACAATCCAAAAAGGGCAAAATTTCCCAAAGTGACACCTTGGCTTAAGTGCTTACTGAACTTACAAGTGATGGATCAATCTACGTCCTGCTCTGGTGCTGGAAGGTGCTCCATAAGCAAAGCATAGATATTTAGAAACTTCCATGTTTCAGATCAATATGCTATTTCAAAATGAATATAACAGTATCTACGTAATAAGAAAAAATTCCAAAAGAATTTTGTTTTTAGTCCAAACATTTGGACAAAATTCTAAGACTATGAGCATCAAATCCTATATGAAATTATTACTAGTGACACTTAAAATGAATTTCACCCAACAAGGAGGATATGAAACATTATCTACATTTGGCAGTACCGTGGACTCACAGCTGTCAGAGTTGGAAGCAAACAAGGAAATTAGTTCAATTTTCTCATTTCATGCACTTATACACTCATTAGACTTTAACAGCATTGAAGGTCATACTTTCATTCATTGTTGAGAGGATCATTATTTATTTAAGATAATTACTAAGGTAAGATAGTACCTTAAGAAAAATTAGCTCTACGGTTTTAAAATAATTGATTTCTTTCCTTTTTTTTTTTTTTTTTTTTTTTTTTTACTGGTTTCCTTTTATTAATCAGAGTTTGCTTTCATCCGAATTCTATGTGGGCATAGTTTAATAAGATAACAAAGGCTGTTAAGTGAGACATTAGGTTCTACCCTCCCTCTGTGCCCTCATCCCACTTGCCCAAGACCAGCACTTTTGACTCCACTGGTTTTACAGGCATCTACCTTTGCAGCTCTAAATAAAAATGCTTCTGTTGCTAGCTCTTGTTAGATTTTAGGCACTAGCTCCTTTTTGTTTTGGAAGGGGAAGATTTAAGAAACCAAGCAACCTTTTCCAGGCCTCCACCCCCCATGACACAAAGGCCTATCTGCATCTCCTCTTCTCCTCAACACAGTTCTGTGATTTGGTTAGATCAATACTAAGTAAACTATTAGGAGAATAATGTGATTTCTTTTCCTTCCTACATGGGGTGGCAGCCAACAGATTTTTCCACCTCGGCCAAATCTTCAGAAGACTGCCATGATTCAAGCCAACCCCCCCACCCTAGCCCAGCTAAGCCACTCCCAAATTCCCGACCTTCAGAAACCCATACTGCTGTTTGGAGACACTGTGCTGTGGGGTAATTTGTTACACAGCAATACGTGACTGGTAACACTATGTTTCTGCCTTCCTAGAGATTGTCATCTTTCTTGCAGGTGCTGAATTTTCTACGGATTTATCCCTCTCTTACCTCCCTGGTCAATCCGCAGTCAATACATTTATTCACATCAGGGGTTCACTTCTGGAAGCAGCGTCTGCAGTGGCCCCTGAAGAAGGGCTGGCAGCCCAGGCTCTCCCCTTCTCTACCCTCACACGGATTCCTTTCACCTCTCCCAGGAATTCTGCCACCTGGAATCCGTGTCTTCCTCTTTGTCGGTTTACTCCTCGTTTGGGCAGAGTTAAAGTGTGTGTGAGGTACTTTCTTGAGACTTCACAAGACCAAAACCCGTTTCACTCTGCCTCACACCAGCTAGTTTGGGTATCAAATGTGGGCAGGACTTAATTTCTTTCAGAATCTCGAAGGTACTGCTTGGCGGTTTCTCCTTTCCCAGTGCTGCTGTGATGGTGGAGTCGAAAGCTCGCTGATTTTATCCTTTGTAGGCAACCCACTTCTTCACACAGGCTCACTGGATCACGTTTGTCCCCAGTGGTGTGAAATGTCACAGTGATGTACCTTGTGGGTCTGATTTTGCTCATTGGGCTGGGGTATGTGCCAAACTCTTGCAGTTTGGCAGGTTATAATATTTTGTTCTGGGATTTTTTAAGAAATGTGGTTTTGGTTGGTTTCTTTCCATTTTCTCTGCCTCTTATTTCTGAAATTCCTGTGATTCTGATGATGTCCCTCCTTGGTTGCTTCTCTAATTTCTACTTTTCAACATTTCCTTATCTTGTCAAGTTTTCCATTTCTGCTATCACACACTTTTTAAAATTTTTATTTATTCATTTATGTAAGTAATCTCTACGCCCAATGTGGGGCTTGAACTCATGACTCCAAGATCAAGAGTTGCAAATTGCCCCTGACCGAGGCAGCCAGGTACCCCATTTCTGCTATCATATTTTTAATTTCTGAGATCTCTTTTTAATTTTCAGGATGTCCTGTGTTTTTTTTTTATTTATCTTTATTTTTCATGGTATCCTGTTTTTTTTATTTCACAGATGACTCCTCTCTCTGATGACCTTAGTAATAGCTTTAGAAAATGTTTCTTCTTCCTGTAGTCTGTTCCCCCTTAACTTGTCTTCTGCTTCTGTCTCCATTTTTATAAAATATTCAACACTCCCCTCGGGTTGTGGTCATTCTTGGGTGTCTGCTCCCATGGGTGACAGGAGACAAAAGATCTGATTAGAAGCCGAAACTGCTCTGATGAGATCTGTCTACTGTGTAAAGCAGCCTGGCTGAGCGGATTTGGGGAGGACCCCTGACATCAGTACCTAGTCTTTACTTCTCTGGGCAGAGAAGATTCTTCTGCTGTCTGGTCACAGGACTGTTCTGCGAGCTCAGTGAGTAGCAGAGGTCAAGTGTGTGTGTGTATGTGTGTGTATCCTGCAGGTGCCACGGAAGAGTTGAGGGTTGTCTCCACACTCCCCAGGCAATCCTTCACTTCCTCCTCCTGCCGTCAGGATGGCAGTCCTGTCCTCAACTGGGCTTACAGTGCATCTGAGTTTTGTGGGCCTGAAGCATATATGATTTTGCAGGCCCTTTTGAAGAAAAAGAATGCAAATTTACAAATATAAGAATAGGACAGGGCCCCTGGATGGCTCAGTTGGTAGAGCATGTGACTTTTGATCTCAGGGTTGTGAGTTCGAGCCCCATGTTGGGTGTAGAGATGACTTAAAAATAAAATCTTAAAAAAAAAAAAACTTGAAAAAAAAACCCCAATATAAAAATAGTCATGAAACTGAGTGTTTATTTAGAGAAAAGAACATAACAAATTACAAGTTATAGAAGCTAAAAGTAACACGAACATCAGAGAATCAAGAATAACCTGATATTTTTATTAATCATCTGCCTGACACACCTCTGTATTCATTTCCCTACATTTTTCAGCTGCGTAGTCTATGACTGCCTCTTCATGTGCCACAGAGTGGGTTAACATCATTTTCTTCGAGAGAAAAGAAAGGTAATTCAGCCTTTCCTCTAGTATGGTTGACTGAAATTTATTTTCTATTAGTGACAGTTTAGAAAAGCTTTTTTTCAACTTACGAGTAATCTATAAATACAATACAAATTTTAGAACTGTTGTAAAATTTAGGAAAATCTCATGTTTCTTTCATAAATAAACTAAGATTTCAGGACATTTATCAGTTTTTCTTGTATGATGACTCATCTTAACCACTCTCTGAATTAATGGGGGTAACCAGCTGGTCCCTGGAGGAGGGCACACCATGGGTTTTGTCATCTTCGTTATTTTTCACGTTAAGAAATTTAAATGTTTTATCAGCGTGTTCATATGATTTGTTCCTCCTCTTTATTAACTAGATCATCAAACATCAACCATCAAACATGAACCATCATCCCTAATTAAAACTGGTCTTGTTCTTGTAATGAATTACTAGCTTGAAGTACAATTTGAAAATGTTTTGTTGTACTTTGATTTCAAGAATATCTCTATTTAATTGCTCACCGTTGTCACTTTTGTTTTGACCCCATTTTTCCCTTCAGCTTTTTTTCAAAATGTTTTCCAGCTTTACTGAGATACAATGGATATATGTAACATTGTGAAAGTTTAAGGTATACTTTTTTTTTTTTTTAAGTATGCCCAACGTGGGGCTTGAACTCACAACCACGAGATCACATTGCTTATTCGACTGACTGAGCCATACCCCTTTCCCTTCGTTTTTACACTTAAAGAGGACCAAAGGTACCCTTTGTATATTTGCAACTCAGGAATTTGCACTTTCTCATGGTTTTAGCAATGTTTTCAAAAATGTCTACAGATTGCAGCTAAAACAGCATACTCCCAATTCAGTCCTCCAGTCACATCCCAAAAAAGGCCTACGCTGCTTCAAAGCTGCCTGACGCAAGGGTTAGTTAGTATAAAGCAGAAAAAGGAGGAAGTGAAGGCAGAGGTTTTCTTAACCGAGTACAGTATCACTAGAGTTTGATGTTTGCAAAAACACAGGATCATGCGAACACACAGTGAGGGTTCCTTCCAGGGCCCTGGACAAGGTCCATGCAAGCCAAGGGCCCTGAGGCTGAACTTTATTAAATAGTTTTCACATTGGTAAATCCACCTTTGTGTGCCCAGTATAGTATAGTATATATATACTCTCCAAGGGGAGGGGCCCCTTCATTCTCCTGCTAGGGTGGGGCAGGGATAGTCTCCCAGGGACACTGGAGTTGGGGAGGAGACAGCAGGGCTCACTCTGAAACAGCTTTCAACGCGTCCTTCTGATCCAAGCGCTTGGCCTCACCCCACTTCTAGAAGTACCTATTGCCACCAATTCCTGAACTTTTGAGGATTCCATAATGTAAGTTGCAATGGCTCTTGGTTTTCCTAAATGCCAGTTTAGGATTTGGCTTTCTTAGAACTTAAGACAGTTACTGCATGTAACTGCATTCCAATTCCCAAATGTGGTCTATGTCTCTATTCTCCCTGGATTTGTAGATCCGTGCCAACTCATGTCCCGAAACTGGCCCTGCTGCCGGGGTCCTCGGCCACAACTGGCTAAAATAATTGATTTCTAATTGATCAATTTCCCCTCACTCAACTGATTCTCCAAATTAAAGGTAAATTTTAAAATTGTTAAATAACAGCCTGGGGAATAACAAAGACACAAATAAAGATATTTTCAGGTTAAAAATTCCGTAAGCTCCTTTTGGCAGGTTTCTGTGTCCACACTGCTGAAGAGCTTTACTTCAGGTTCTCAGTCCCTGCTCAAGTCCCTGCTCAAGTCACTCAAGATGTTGAGAAGGCCAGGAGGAAAGTTCTCCAACTCCAGGTTGCTTTGCAACAAATCCACAGTATGTATGCAATTACGTAACGGATTCAATCTATTTCCTCTTAAAGCTAACCTCTACACGGAAGCAATATACCAACTTACCTCCCCACATTTTCTTTTCTGGAAAATAAATGACAATTTTAGTTCCACGATTGTTTTGTTGTGTTTTGTTTGTTTTTTAATGAAGGAAAAGATTATCAATTTATTTTAACTACTGGTGAATTAATAGGTTAACAAATCCATTAATTAATATATAACTAATATATATCACTGACTAAAGTTATTATATCCCAAAGGTTTGTAATTGTGTACTTCTGAATTGATTTATTGTTACTCCCTCCCATACACCAGGATATGTTAAGAAAGCCTGTATGTGTTTATTTATTGTCTATTTATGCACATATATAAATGTAATATAGGAATATTTTTGAAATGAATCAGTGTGATCCTTTTCCTCTTGGTCAGCTAGGGTAACACACAGTCTGGTGGAGAACGGGGATCTTTTGAGCAAGAATGAACATAAGACAAGTCAGTTATAGAAAAAAAAAAACAAGTTACAGCCTTCGACTTCTAGCATAGCATCCTTAGGCATAAAGTCAATCTTAAGAAACAGATTTTGTTGAGAGAAAAAATGAAAAATTGGGTTTCTAAATGACAAAAAAAAAACCACTTCTTTTTCACTGAAATACAGCTGACATAGCGGCACCCAGCTGGCTCAGTTGGAGGAGCATGTGACTCTTAATCTCAGGCTGTGAGTTGGAGCCCCATGTTGGGTGTCGAGATTATCTAAATAAAAAACTTTAGCTGACATACAATGTTGTATTAGTTTCAGGGGTACAACATAGTGATTCAACAATTCTATACATTACACAGTGTTCACCATGGTAAGTGTAGTCACCATACAAAATTATCATAGTATTACTGACTATATTCCCTATGTTGTACTTTCCATTCCAGGAGTTATTTATTTTATAACTGGTGAAGTTGGTACATCTTGATATCCTTCATCTACACAAAAAACTTCCTTTTATGAATCAAGAGTCAAGATTAACAAGTGAGCAAAACTCCTCTTCCTATTGGGTCTTTGGAGAGACTAATGGTGCCAGTGGAGGGAAGTCTTATGCTCTGTTCTCGGGCTATGTGTAGACAATAATGGGGATTTAAACCAGGCCTCACTCAGCTCTCAGGCACTCTCCAGATCCACATAAATCTGACTGTGACTCCCAGGTGATTCCTGGCTTGGCTGACCTTCACTATATCACCAGCTAGTGGCTCACTTCACGCTGTTGGGATACAATCTTTAGGGAGATGATTTATCCCTGGAACTGATCTGATATTGGTCAGAATTATTGAACATCACAGACTGATTCGTGTAAAATTAGCCATTTCACCCAAATATGAATTTCACACAAATATAAAGTAATCTAGTCTGCCCCAATGATAGGCTATTTCATCCCATCATCAAATTTTTAAAGTGTATTTTGGGAGACATATAAAAAATTAATTACTTTGTACAGTATATTTATAAAATCCAAAGATATTATAAACAAAAAGTAGGACCTTTGGAGAGTTCAGTAAAACTCATGGATGATTCCACAAACTGACCAAGGGAAGCTAGGATTTTTTCAGCTACAACTATAACCTTTTGAAGTTAATGTCACAGAACACAAACATGTCCTTTCACAAAATGTACCTTGAAGCCACTGTCAGAGGCATAATCGTAGCTTAGCAGACTATTAAGTGGACCATATCTTCTAGTTTCCACAGACTTCAATATCCAATTGTTTAAAATTATAAAGTTCTTCCCTGACCTTTCCATAAAATTTCTCATTTCTTTGGTTGAAGTCAACACCTCAAACTCTGTAACAAGTCTATGATTTCCAATTATTCCCTTGCAGTTTCTCTATGCAGCTTATCTCATTAATGTATATCATTAATGTATATCAATGTTGGTTGGTGTATTGTAAAGAATCCTGGTATAGAAACCCAAGGACCTGTGACCAAAGGTCTAGTTCTGCCACTTGCTGGTTTTGTGATTTTAAAAACCTCCATATGTCCATCAAATTCCTCATGTATAAAACTGAGAAGACAATTTATCCCTAAAACTGATCACATATTGGTCAGAATTATTAAACATCACAGACTGACTCATGTAAAATTAGTCCTTTCATGCAAATATTAATTTCTACCCTCAATTCTCCATGGGAGAGAATGAAATAATAACTCAAAACGAATACTGACTACAGGAATTCTGAGTAAATGGCACTACTTATCTCTATGGCTCTTTATAAAAACCATGAATGGCTGTTTTGGGTTTTAAGAAGAAAGGTGAAAATGAACAATCCAAAAGTCAAAGAAATAAAATAAAAAGTAAAATTGAGTGACTTACTACAACAAGAGGGAATTTGGAACTACTTCCAATGGCTTGAGGGAGAAAGACATAAGATGATTAGAGGGAGGGGGGAATAAAAAGAAGGAGCCCAGCAAGATAGCCAGATACTGGACTCTTCACAAGCAGATACTCAAGGAAAATGACCAAGCAAATTTATTTAAATCAATATTACTCAATATTGGTTCAAATATTATTCAATTTTAGCACACTTGTGGCATAATCCTCTGTGTTATAAATCACCTACCTTAGCCTTAAATCATATTAAATACCACTAGAAAAGTCTAGTGTATGTGTGATCTTTTAAGTGTCAAAAGAACCTGGGTGATGGTCAATGCCAGAAGGTACCAAGGAGGAATTGCCTGCAATTGGCAAGGCCTCGGGTGGAGGGAAAGCACGGCCAGAGCTGATCAAGAAGAAAAAATAAGACTTCCCAAACTCCCAAGACTTCTGGAAGAAACCCTGTGTCTCTGCTTTTTCTAGAAAGAGAGTTGAGCCACTGTATTTAAATCAAAAAGACAAAGTGACTCAGAGCAGCTTATAAATTAACACCTGATTTTCCTCATTACACCAAAAAGCAGCATGGGAAAAACCTAAGAAAACCTAGGAAAAAAACAGCATACCCACAGTCATACACTTCGCCAACATTTCTAATCTATAGTCTCCCAGATTCCTATGTATAATTTTAATTTTTATAATTTGAGGTGAGCAAGACCAACCCTGCAAGTGATAAGCGACATGTTTTACAGACGAGGAAACTAAGACAGTGAGAGGCTTTGCAACTTGCCAAATTGTTTTAATCAAGGTACCACTGGCCACCATAAAAACAAATTCCAAAACAACAGAATTTTAATTTTTGGTCATGTCAAGTCCAAAGCAGATGTTCTGACTGATTGCTGCTCTCTCCTTAGAGCAGACACAAGGACCCATACTCCCTCCCTTTGATGGCTCTGATACCTTCAACACATGGTTTTCAAGTCGTAGTATATATTCATTTCCTATCACTGCTGTAACAAATGACCATGAATTTAGTGGTTACAGACAGCATAAATATCTCACAGATCTGTAGATCAGCTCAGACATGGGTCTCCCTGGGCTATAATCAGTTGTTGGTGGGCCTGCTTTCCTTTCTGGAGACGCTGGAGGAGAATCTCTGTTTCTTTGCCCTTCGCAGCTTTTAGACCTGCTTTCTTTGGCTCACGGCTCTCTCCAACATGTTCAAAGCTAACAATGTCAGTGCAACTCCTTCACCTGCCGCCATCTCTCCGGCTCTCTCTTTACCTCCCTCTTCTGCATTTAAGGAACTTGTGATTACACTGGGCCCACTCGGATAATCCAGAATTATCTCACTATTTTAAGGTTGGCTGATTAGCAATCTTAATTCCATCTGCGACCCTTTGCCATGTAATCTACCAAACTCACAGGTTCTGGGGATTAGGACCTAGACATCTCTGGCAGGGCGATCACTCTGCCTACCACACAGTGCTTGTCTTCATGAACTGGCACATGGGGGAAGAACGAGGAGAGGCAAACAGTCAGTTTTGATGATCCAGCTCTGCAAGTGGTACATATCAGTCCTGTTCATGTTCCATTGGATAGAACTCAGCGATGTGGCCATATTTGTAGAGTCTGCTGGTATGCCCAGAAAGAAGAGAAACAGGCTTGGGGAAGAGCCAACCAGTCAGGCAGTGGCAGAGCCAGGGTTTAATCCTGGCATTCTGGCTCCAGAGTTCCAGCACTTTTTCCCAGTGTTATGTGGATGTCCATTTCCACTCTCTTTGCTCCCCTTCCAGATCTAGAATTGCCTCCTTTAATATACGCAATTTCCATCTAATAAATTCAAAGAAATTTATTCATATCTACTCAACCTCAAAGTAAAAACAATGTATTTTCTTTTTTTCCAGACTTATTGAGGTAATGATTAACAAATAAAAATTAAATATATTTAAGGTGTACAATGAGATGTTTTGATATATGTATATATTACAAAATAATTACCACAATCAAAAGAATCGACACATCGATGACGTCACATAGCTAACATTTTTTATGTGGTGAGAACATCTGAGATCTACTGTCTTAGAAAATTTCAAGTATACATTATTTTTTTTAAGATTTTATTTATTTATTTCACAAACAGAGATCACAAGTAGGCAGAGAGGCAGGCAGAGAGAGAGCCGGGGAAACAGGCTCCTGCTGAGCAGAGAGCCCGATGTGCTTGATCCCAGGACCCTGGGATCATGACCTGAGCTGAAGGCAGAGGCTTTAACCCACTGAGCCACTCAGGCACCCCTCAAGTATACATTATTATTAACAATATTCACCATACTGCACATTAGGCTGCCAGAACTTACTCATCTTATAACTGGAAGTTTGCACCCTTTGATCAATATCTTTTCTCCCACCCAAGAACAATGTCTTCTTGATGCATCTTTCATAGTATCTACTCTGATGCTTATTAATTTTTCATTTACTGTAAAGTTATTTGTTTTTAATGAATTACTTAAAAATGACAGGGAGTAAATAAATTTGTATACAAACACACCCACAGACATAGAGTAGATTTTCATTATTCATAGCAGTTTTGTTCTATAAATTTACCAAAAACACTGACATAGCAAATACTGAACTATTACTCCTATAGGAAATATTGGGTTAGCTTACTGCCAGCCTTTGGTCACACTTTCATCAACAAATCAATACATAAGTTTGGCTTATGTGTGTGTTGCTGTTTAAAGACACCATATTTCATATACATTGTTGAGTCATAAACATTGAGCCCACAAACAACAGCACTATAACTCATGCCTGAACAAAGTTAATTTAACGTGTATTGCCTTCAACAGATGCATCACAGCCTTCTTGGGCTCAGAAACATTAGTCAGCACCTCTGCGCTACACTTGAGGGCCATTTCAAACAAACAAACAAACAAACAAAAAAAAACAACCCACCAATAAATAGAACAAAAATGTGAAAAACATGGTACTAAATGGACCATATAAAGAACGAAGAGTCTAAGAGCTGAAACAAGAAGGCAGAGGTCACCCTGCTTGACCTCAGCTGAGAATGTGTGTCAGAAGAGTCAAATTTTTCACCTCTCTGTGCTTGTCCAGGAATAACAATGAAAACACCCAGGTATTGATTTGGGGGTTACAAATAAATTTTAGCAAGTAGGCAAATTTGTAAATATGGAATCCATGAAGAATGAGGATTGACTGTTAGGTGTGTATATATATATGTGTGTGTGTGTGTGTGTGTGTGTGTGTGTGTGTGTGTGTGAGAGAGAGAGAGAGAGAGAGAGAGAAAGAGAGTGTATGTATAAAATGGTAGGTCAGAGAGCTCAAGGCTCCCTGTGATGTCCCTAGCATGAGATATCCACTCACATGAACTGATTAAAAGATGTAGGAAAAAAAACCTCTTAAGAAACACCCCAAAATCCTGTCTACCATTGGTAATGCTGATGGATGCAAGATTATGTGGAAGGAAAAGAGGGACCCAAGTGATGACTTAAAGCATAGGAAGAAGTATCTAGCTTAGTGAAGTATATTTACCAAAAGGGCTTTATAACCTCAAGAAAAGGTGATCATACTTGGCATAGGTCTTAGGGATTAATACATTTTCCTTGATTTTTTTCTTTTTTTCTTTTAGTCTTGGCATCTATTTATTTATCAAGATATTACATCCAATTTTGAATACTTCATAAAAAGATTTCCCCTTGTTTTTGATCAAAAACCAAGATACTTCAACAAATTGAATTTATTTTATTACATGAATAGCCCTATTAGTAGCTTTCTCAAATTTTATATTTACAGGATACTTAACTCTTGCTTTTTCTTTTCTAAAAAATAAATGTATTATAAAGACATATGAGGACATGTGTGACTGACAGTTTTGTGCTTTTCTATACTTCATCTTTTATTTATATTAGGAACCACCTAGGGATGAACTTAGGTCATGATCTCAGGGACTTGGGATCCAGCCCTCCTGACCCCCTGACCCAATCCAGCTCCAGGCTCCGTGAGGAGTGTGCTAGAGGTTCTCTCTCTCTCTCTCCCTCTGTCCCTCCCCCACCTTTTCTCTCTCTTTCAAAATAAATAGGTAAATCTTAAAAAAAAAAAAAAGGAAATAAAAAGAAATAAGAATAATCTATTCTGGTAAAGAAGTAAAACTATCACTATTTGCAGATGACATGATACTGGATATTTTAAAAAGCCCTCAAGACTCTACCAAAGAATTACTAGAAGTAATAAATTAATTCAGTTGCAGGATATAAAATTAATACCCAGAAATTAGTAGAATTTCTATACACCAATAACAAAGTAGCAAAATCAGAAGTTAAGAAAACAAACTCATTTTCTATTGTACCAAAAAGAATAAAATACCTAGGAATAAACTTAACCAAGGAGGTAAAAGACTTGTACTCTGACAACTATAAAACACTGATGAAAGAAACTGAAGATGACACAAACAGATGGAGAGATATTCCATGCTCATTGACTAGAAGAACTGATACTAACAAAATGCCCATAGTCCCCAAAGCGATCTACAGATCCAAAGCAATCCCTATCAAAATACCAACAGCATTTTTCATAGAACTAGAGAAAAAAAAATACTAAAATTTCTGAGTACAACAACAACAACAAAAAACAAATAACCGAAGTAATCTTGAGAAAGAAGAATAAAGCTGGAACTATCACAATTCCAGATTTCAAGATATCTACAGAGCTGTAGTAATCAAAACAGTATGGTACTGGCACACAAACAGATAGGTCATTGGAACAGAATAGAGAGCCCAGGAGGGAAAACCCATTCTTACATAGTCAATTAATCTATCACAAAGAAGGCAAAAATCCATGAAGGTCAAAGACAATCTCTTTAACAAATGGTGCTGGGAAAACTAGAGCTGCATGCAAAAGAATGAAACCAGACCACTTTTTAATACCATACACAAAAATAAACTCAGAATGAACTGAAGACCTAAATATGAGGCCTGAAACCATAAAACTCTTAGAAGAAATAATAGGCAGTGACTCCTTTGACATTGGCAGTAGCAACATTTTTCTAGATACATCTCCCAAAGCCAGAGAAACAAAAGCAAAAATAAACATTTGGAACTACATCAACATAAGAAGATTTTGCACAGCAAAGGAAAGCATCAACAAATCAAAAAAACAACCTACTGGATGAGAGAAGATATTTTCAAATTATATATTCAATAAGGGGATAATCTCCAAAATACATAAACTTATGCAACTCAAACCTGGACAAACAAACAAAACACCCCACAAATTATCCAATTAAAATAAGTGGAGGACTTGAACAGACATTTTTTCTCAGAGAAGGCATCGGTCAACAGACAGACAGATGAGATGTTCAGCATTACTCATCGTCAGGAAAATGGAAATCAAAACCACAGGGAGACATCACCTTATAACTGTTAAAGTGGGTAAAATAAAAAACACAAGAAATTACAAGTGTTAGTGAGGATGTGGAGAAAAATGAACTGTCATGCACTATTGATGGGAATGTAAATTAGTATAGCCATTGTAGGAACCAGTACAGAGATTCCTCAAAAAATCAAAAATAGAAATATTATATGATCCAATAATTCCACTACAGCACATTTAGCTAAAGAAAACGAAAACACTACTTGAAAAGATATATGCACCCCTTTATTTATTTATTGCAGCGTTATTTACAATAGCCGAGATACAGAAGCAACCCAAGTGTTCAACAATAGATGGATGGATAAAGAAGATGCGGTGTACACACACACACACACACACACACACACGGGCATGCACACAATGCACTATTACTCAGCCATAAGAAAAGAATGAAATCTTGCCATTTGCAGTAACATGGGTGGATGTAGAAAGTATAGTGTTAAGTGAAATATGTTAGAAAAAGGCAAATACCATATGATTTGACTTATATGTGGAATCTAAAAAACAAAACAAATGAATAAACAAACAAAAACCAGAATTGGGTCTATAAATACAGAGAATAAACCAGAAGTGGGGGAAGGAGGGAATGGGCAGAATGTGTGAAGGGGAGTGGGAGATAAAGCTTCCAGTTATAGGGGCACCTGGGTGGCTCAGTGGGTTAAGCCTCTGCCTTCGGCCCACGTCATGATCTCAGGGTCCTGGGATTGTGCTCTCTGCTCAGCAGGGGGGCCTGCTTCCCCCCTCTCTCTCTGCCTGCTTCCCTGCCTGCTTGTGATCTCTGTCTGTCAAATAAAATAAAAATCTTAAAAAAAAAAAAAAAAAGAGCTTCCAGTTATAGAATGAGTATGTCATGGGGATAAAAGGCACAGCATGGGGAATATAGTCAATGACATGGTAAGAGTGTTGTATAGAGATACATGGTAGCTACATTTGTGTTGAGTATTAACATAATGGATTAAGAAGTTGAATCACTGTGTTGTACACCTGAAACTAATGCAACACTGTGTGTCAATTACACTCATAAAAAAACTTCTTTAAAAGTAGTTGCTCAGGGGCACCTGGGTGGCTCAGTGGGTTAAGCTGCTGCCTTCGGCTCAGGTCATGATCTCAGGGTCCTGGAATCGAGTCCCACGTCCGGCTCTCTGCTCAGCAGGGAGCCTGCTTCCCTTCCTCTCTCTCTGCCTGCCTCTCTGCCTACTTGTGATCTCTATCAAATAAATAAATAAAATCTTTTTAAAAAAAAAGTAGTTGCTCAAATCTTTCTTTCTTTCTCTTTCTTTTTTGGCAAGTCCTGTTGAAATGGCCTTCAGGCTAGCAGTCCATTTTTTCTGCTTGCATTCCTCCATCTTTTGAGTGTACATTGATTTTTGGAAATAGCCAGAAACCATCAGAGTGAAATCTAAAGAAAAAAGTGGGTGATCAAGCTGGTAAAGTACTCTTTGTCAAAAATGAACTCCAAGTATATATTATTGTGCAGTTCATAACTCTTTCTAATAGCAATTTCTAAATAGGCATGCTCAAGTATTACCAAAATTGCTGCATTGGTAAAAAGGTAATACTGAACTAAAAGAGATGTTCGATTTGGATGCCTGCTCTCTGGTGTGAGCTGCATGTGCACAATATTCTAAATATACATGGGTCACAATCAATGTTAAGATCATTACCTATAAGTTACTTCAGTGAGGTCCTCATAGATTTTGCATGTGCTCCTTCTTTCCCTTATTTCTTACTCCTTCTCCCTTCCTTTTTTTTTCTTTATTTTTCTTTTCCTTCTTTCCTTCTCTACATTTTGTATAACTTGCATCATCCTTATGTTATTTCTAACTATGCCCTCAAGTTACCCCCCACAGAAACTTCAGTGAACAACCTTATCTTTAACAGCCATAATTCTCTTTTCTTTTACCCTATTTTCTTTTGTGTCACAGCAAAATCTAATGCGGTGTGGAACTTTATATTTATTGATTATACTTATTGATTTATTCATCTAGGATACAAACTGCAGGAGAACGGGGATTTTGTCTCTTTCGTCCCCAGCTGTATCCCCAGCAGCCAGATGTGTACCTGGCACCTAGCATGTGATCCATAAAAAAATCGGTGAAAAATTACTTAAAATTCCTATGTAGAAAATTAATTTGTTTAGTGTTTAACATACATTTTCAAAATGAAATGAAGCCACATGTCAAATTCCCCATTTTTACCATATTCTTTTTATATATGTTATATATGTGTTATATGTTATATATTATATATTATTTTTATTTATTTTTATATATGTTATATATCTAATATATAACATATATATAACATATATGATATATGTTATATATATGTTATATAATATATAATTTCTCTATTTTTCCAATAGCTAAAAAGATAGCCAGTATAATTATTATCAACATTTAATACAAAATGAACACAACGGTATGCCTAAGAATTATGTTACAATTAAATTCCCTAAAGAGTTCCTCATTTTCCTTAGGAAAATTGTTTCCACTTAAGGTAACCTGACAGTCCACAACTGACATGCCCACCTAGCTCAGTAGTCAAAAAACTCTACTTCCTCAGGAAGTGGAGGTACAACCCAAATGTAACCCATCTTCTTGTGGTATTTTCAATAATGCATATTATCAAAGAGGATATATCATATTCAGCATTATAAAAGCTGAAAATGAAACTTTAAAAAACAATTACCAGTCCATTTTAGTTTTTAGTTTCCCTTGAATCCTTACATCTAGTTTAAAAAGTGACCTCAGAAAGCAGGACACCAAATTGGCCACTGTCCAGGGGATTTTCCAGTTTCTCTAAGAAGGTACACTAATACTTCAAAACAAAACAAAATAAAAGAAACAAAACAACAACAAAAACAACAAAACACATTCTGCCAGGTCAGTGGTTTTTAACATTTTTGGTATTTGGGTATCTTAAGGATATAATGAAGGTAGTGCAGCTCCTCCTTTTAAAAATTCACAAATGCACACAAACCAAAATCTTGACTCACACAAGCCCTGCTCTGAAACTCATAGGTGCCTCTCTGATTAATAAAATAGCGATTATATGTAAGTCTTTGGACTCTGTTGGATAACTTGCGTTACAACCTTTTTTTTTTTTAAGCAGGGAAGCAAGAAATTAAATTATTCATAGAGTCAACTCAGTTCCCTTGAATTAGGCTAAGAATCCAAGCACTAACCAGAGAGAATGAAAGGAAGACGGTCTATTATAACATTATTTTATGCTTTTGTTTTTTATTGAAATCCTAGCTAGGAATCATCATTTGAAGCTTAAGCTAGCTTTTTGCCCTGTGAGAGTAAAATGTCATTTTTTAGTTCAATAGAATAAATGGGACATTGTCACCTTCAGCCAGTGAGAAGAACAAACCCTCCATCAGTGTAGCTGGTGAGTAATGGACGGGCTTTATGAATACATCACCCTTGCTGCGTGCATATCTGATTAGCAGAGGAGAGAAAGGACGGGTTTTGATTTGAGATAGCAGAAAGGCTGAGTGAGGTGGAGAACATGCCATTGTAATTGTCTCTTGAATGACAGCTTTTAAACGAAGCAAGCCATTCCCAAAGGGGCCATAGCTTTGATCCCTGAGAAGCAACCTGTCTAACGGCATACTCCCATCAGATCTCAGAGATGATGACTTTGTTGTTGTGGGTCTTGTCTTCTCTGGGACACTTTCTCCCTTCCCCTGGGCAAATGCCTGTGGTGTAGCAGCTATGCCCAGTGCATGGCAGCTGTCAGAGGAACTGTCCCTGTCTCGTGAAGAGCCACAGGTTTCCCCTGTGACACGCTTCCCTCCTGAAAGCGGGGCTGGTTCTGGATGGCAGGATTTTCACTGCACCATACCTGTGATTAACCCACCCCACCACCCCCACCTCGTTCCCTGAAGCTGCGAGCCTCCCCTCTCCTCTGCAAACTGCCCAGCGTGCAACGAGGGGAGGAAGATTCTACCTCTTTCACAAAGAGATGCACCGAGCCCACCCTCATACAGCCTATGGGTAGAGCTAATGGTTTCTTTCCTTTCCTTTCCATACTAAAGTTGATCAGCCCATTCCCCCTTGGAACTATTGATACAAAAATCTGAGATGAGTATTTATGAACCAAGTCCAGGAGTGTAGAGAAAAAACAGTAATAATTACAAAGTGTAGGATCTCCTCTTTTTTTAAGTTTCTTTCTAATTTTTTAAATATCAGGGATGGGGTGCCTGGGTGGCTCAGTCGTTAAGTGTCTGCCTTTGGCGCAGGTCATGATCCCAGGATCCCTCTGTTGGGCTCCCTGCTCAGTGAGAAGCCTGCTCTCCCTGTCCCACTCCCTGTGCTTGAGTTCCCTCTCTAGCGATCTCTCTCTCTGTGTCAAATAAATAAATAAAATCTTTTTAAAAATATTAAAAAATAAAGTATCAAGGATAGTTTTGCTACTCTTAGTTTAATTTACACAACAGATTAAAGTAACAAAACCCATATGAGTATCCCAATAGATGAAAAAAAATCTGATAAAATTCAACTATTTATGAATCAATCTCCTAAAGAAATAGGAACTGAAGGCAATTTCTTTAATCCAGATACAGATGATCAATTAAAATCCAAATGTGAAAAAATAAATAAATAAATAAATAAAATAAAAAAGGCAGACGCTAAAATCCAAATGTGTTATTAAAGCCTTAGAAACATTTTCCCTAAAAATTGGACAGCCACATGCAGAAAAATGAAATTGGATCATTTCCTTACACCACACACAAAAATAGACTCAAAATGGATGAAGGACCTCAATGTGAGAAAGGAATTCATCAAAATCCTTGAGGAGAACACAGGCAGCAACCTCTTCGACCTCAGCTGCAGCAACATCTTCCTAGGAACATCGCCAAAGGCAAGGGAAGCAAGGGCAAAAATGAACTATTGGGATTTTATCAAGATCAAAAGCTTTTGCACAGCAAAGGAAACAGTTAACAAAACCAAAAGACAACTGACAGAATGGGAAAAGATATTTGCAAACGACATATCAAATAAAGGGCTAGTGTCCAAAATCTATAAAGAACTTAGCAAACTCAACACCCAAAGAACAAATAATCCAATCAAGAAATGGGCAGAAGACATGAACAGACATTTCTGCAAAGAAGACATCCAGATGGCCAACAGACACATGAACAAGTGCTCCATATCACTCGGCATCAGGGAAATACAAATCAAAACCACAGTGAGATATCTCCTCGCACCAGTCAGAATGGCTAAAATTAACAAGTCAGGAAATGACAGATGCTGGCGAGGATGTGGAGAAAGGGGAACCCTCCTACACTGTTGGTGGGAATGCAAGCTGGTGCAACCACTCTGGAAAACAGCATGGAGGTTCCTCAAAAAGTTGAAAATAGAACTACCCTATGACCCTGCAATTGCACTGCTGGGTATTTACCCTAAAGATACAAACGTAGTGATCCGAAGGGGCACGTGCACCCGAATGTTTATAGCAGCAATGTCTACAATAGCCAAACTATGGAAAGAACCTAGATGTCCATCAACAGATGAATGGATAACGAAGATGTGGTATATACACACCATGGAATACTATGCAGCCATCAAAAGAAATGAAATCTTGCCATTTGCGACAACGTGGATGGAACTAGAGGGTATCATGCTTAGCAAAATAAGTCAATCGGAGAAAGACAGCTATCATATGATCTCCCTGATATGAGGGAGAGGAGATGCAACATGGGGGGTTAAGGGAGTAGGAGAAGAGTAAATGAAACAAGATGGGATTGGGAGGGAGACAAACCATAAGTGACTCTTAATCTCACAAAACAAACTGAGGGTTGATGGGGGGAGGGGAGTTGGGTGGGGGGGTTATGGACATTGGGGAAGGTATGTGCTATGGTGAGTGCTGTGAAGTGTGTAAACCTGGTGATTCACAGACCTGTATCCCTGGGGATAAAAATATATTATATGTTTATAAAAAATAAAATTAAATTTAAAAAAAAAAGAAAGAAAGAAACATTTTCCCTAAAAGAACAGGAAAAGATGCTTGCTCTCATCACATCTACTCAACATTGCACCTGAGGGGTTTTTTTGTTTTGTTTTGTTTTTTAAGATTTTATTTATTTATTTGACAGAGAGAGAGATCACAAGTAGGTAGAGAGGCAGTCGGAGGTGGGGAGGGAAGCAGGCTCTCTGCTCGGCAGAGGCTTAACCCACTGAGCCACCCAGGCGCCCCTGCACCTGAGGTTTTAACCCATATATATGATACAAGAAACAGCAGTAAGGAATAGAAGTATTTTTTAAATAGAAATAAGAAATATAAACATTTTTAAATAGAGATATAATTGTTATTTACAGATTATATGGTTATCTAATAAGCTAATGGCTTTTTACCAAACATTTTATAACTTAAAGATCAAAAGAATCACTAGAACAATACATTTATCATAAGATATAAGAAATACTTCTATTGGACCATAAATTGAAAAATTCTAAGAAAGCCCGTTAGAAAGAGTATGAAAGTTGGGTTTGTTTTTGTTTCTTCATTTTGCTTTCCTTCAGGGGTCTGTCTGCTTATGTATTACTGTACCCCACTTTTATATTCTCTGCTACCCTACCCTCAGTGTATAGGATAGTTCATGCATTTGGAGGACTACGAACTGTGCTTTTAATGAAAATTTTAATTTTCATGTTTTCCTCTTATCCACAGTATTTTCAGAAGAGACCTATTATTATTAAGAACCAGGATGTCCAGCTGGCTTGGCCACAAGAGCATACAACTCTTGACCTTGGGGTCATGAGTTTGAGCCCCACATTGGGTATAGAGATTACTTTAGTAAAAAACAAACAAACAAAAAAAAACAAAAACAAAAAAACAACCATTACATGTATCAGTTATAACCTAAAAACTCAAGAAAGCCTGGACACTCTTAGTTTACATTTTTGCTTCTATATGACCAGGCTTATTAAATCACAGAATCCCAGGTAATGGGCATTTTGATCTTGCAAGTTCTACTACTTTCTACTTGCTGAGTTGAGAGACCTAAGTCATACAGATGACAGAGTTCTTCCATATTAGTATCTAGTGAGATTTCTCTAATTTTTTTTCTCAAAAAAATCCATATACTTAATACCTAATCCCAATCCTTCATTAATCTGCAAATCCTGAGGAGCAGAATTATAGTCCTTTGTCTAACAACTGGAGAAATCAATGATGTAGAAGGAATTTAGCTGATTCCTCTTCAAGAAGAAACGGTGGAAAAATGTTTGGGAAACGCTGGTTTTTTTAACTGAAACTGCCAAAATGAGACTTAGGATATAGTTTTGGGAAAATAAACACATATAATACATGCCACCAGTATTACCAATAATGACTATTCAACTGCTTATCATGCACAATCAGTCAAACTCTGGTCTGATCTGCAGAGTTGATGAAAAATTTGGGTGTTACAGATTAAGTGATACATTGTTATGGTGGAGTTTGTAAAAGTGTATCAAATACACAGCCCTCAAGGAAATCTATCAGGAGAGACCACATGTATACTAAGTGCTACTAGAGGGAGGCAAACCCAAGAAGGGGAAAGGGACAGGAATCATGTCTGGTTCCTGGAACAAAAGAATAGACACCCAAAGACAGATTCTGCAAAGGGCCCTGGCTATGTGCTCTGTGTGAGTTGATCTGAGTGTCCTGCCAGTGAACAGGCAAGCTCACGCTCAGATGCTCTTTCAGATGCTTCCTTGTCTCAGTCCCCTGACTCTCAGAGGACCACTCTCTATTATCCACATGCAAACTATCTCCCAAATTAAACAACCAGACACTTAAAGAGTTTTCTTTGTTGTTGTTGTTCTAGACTCTGTATTAGCCAGAAGGTTCTTGGTTCCATACCCTAATTGCCCCTTTTCAATGATCTCCACTTCTTCAAAACAAGTGAAGAAAAAAAGAAGTAATGTTCTTTCTTTCAGAATGTAGAACACAAAGGAGAGGCATTTGCTAACCATTTCTCCTTTAGCTGGACAGTGATGTTTACATAACTGTTTCTACTGATGACACTTCCTTTTTTCAGGTTTATTGAGGTATACTTGGCACACAAAGTTATCTATATTTAAAGCACACAACATGATGTCTTAGTACATGTGCACATTATGAAACAGTTGCCACAATCAAGCTAGTTGATCCATCCTTTTACTCAGTATGTATTGGGCATATACTACGTAACCCTCAACAGTGAAGATAATGGGGACTTAGGACAGAAAAGACAGAGGTTCTTGTTTCAATTAATTCACCATCTGCTGTGCAGACAAGTATGAAAATAAACCATGATGAAATATCACAAGTAAGTTCAAGGAACATTAAAGTTTCAGGAAGTGTAGTCTCTATGTCTATTGAGGAGTGTTGACTCACATGTCCAAGAAGGGATTGAAGCCAAGACTTGAAGGATAAGCTCATGTTCCCTAGAAGAAGGAGAAGGAGAAGGATAAGCACATGTTCCCTAGAAGGAGAAGGAGGACCTCTTGGAGAAAGACAAAAACATGAGATGTTTCGTTTAGCTGGTGACAGAGCAGAGCAAGCAAGAAGTGCTCAGATGAGAAGTGTTTGCTCATGATGTCCCTTTCGGTTCCAGGATGGTTTCTATTCCATCCTACGACAGAGAGCACCTGAAGAAGTTGGAGTAGGAAAAAGATATGAATCAGATTTGCATACTGAAAGGAATACTTTGTTGGCGATTCAAAGACCTGATCACTAGGAAGTCACTCGAGAGGCAGTCATGTGTACATACAAATGAAGACACCTTGCACAGGGACTGTGGTGGAAGAGAGTGGAAGTGAGGATTGGAGGGATTCTGGGGGAGCTGATCTGTCTTCGTGATGACTGGATAAAGGACAGTGAGAGACTTATTATGGCCTTTGTTTTCAGGTTGAGGCAGCTGGGTGGATTCTGGTGTCATTCCATCAAAAGAGAAATCGCTAGAATAAAGCACTTCATAGACTTCCTGTCAAAACTAGAATACAAATACAAAATGTACTACAAACACAGTTGTCTCTGAAGAATGCTGAATCAATGGCTCTCCAAATCCACGATGGAGATTAATACCAAAAGAATCATTTTGTCATGAACCAGAATTTAAAATGTAATTTTGGGGCACCTGGGTGGCTCAGTGGGTTAAAGCCTCTGCCTTCGGCTCAGGTCATGGTCCCAGGGTCCTGGGATCGAGCCCCGCATCGGGCTCTCTGCTCAGCGGGGAGCCTGCTTCCTCCCCTCTCTCTGCCTGCCTCTCTGCCTACTTGTGATCTCTATCTGTCAAATAAATAAATAAAATCTTTTAAAAAAATGTAATTTGAATAGCTAGATAAAATTATTATTTTATATCTGACAAGTCTGTATCACAACAACTGTCCTGAAAATAAAATGCCAGCATTTAGGTGCCCCTTCAGATTTACCTGTCTGTTTTCTTTCAGCTCTCCCTGCTAGGGTTTCTCCATGAAATTCCTTCTCCTATTAGCAATTTTTGGTTTTGGTTTTTTGGGTTTTTTTGTGTGTGAAATCTGCTCTAGTTCCATGATTCCTTGTATCAACTTGCCCTTATATTACAAATGATCTACATTCTTGGCCAGAAGAGCTATCTAGAATATCTACATACAGTAGGCCAAATAAATTCAGGATAGCAAATTTTTTTAGGTTGGTGGCACGATGGAGGGTTGACAGTGACACTCACGGTACATATAAAACATTAAGCACTGCTTTTGAAGAAGAAAAGACAATGGGCTATAATTTCACATGAATTCCAGTTGTAAGATTTGGGTTTTTCAACAACTCACGGAATACAATGACTAGGAAAGGCCAGAGTTTAAAATGACACTCCTGCCTATTTCTAAATCACCTGTAATGAGACCCAGGATCATTTTCCACAGAATACGTGATAGTTCTCAACCACATCTCCCTCTCTTTTATGCATTTTCATTCTTTCAATAGCCAGTACATAAAGGACACATAATGGAAATTATTTGAAGAAAGAATGAGAGAGAGTGAATATTACAGACTTGATTTCTATACATCACCATAGACTTCTTCATAAAGGAAGATATAAACAGTAATAAATGGAGTCTATAGTTTTTAATTCCAAGTTACAGTCTCTGCCATAGCTATGACTGTTTCATAAAGATTTCCTTCCTCTATTCTCCCCAGCACCTCCACCAAAAAAAAAAAAAAAAAAAAAAAACCTCCATCAAAAATCAATTGAAAATGACCTTGGGGCTTGAACAAATCCTCTCTCTTCCTTTCAATTTTGTAACTTTAAATTGGTACCTGGCCTCCATAGCTACCTATCTATGTTTACTCAACCATCCATTCATTCAATCAACAGTCATTTTCAGGTACAGTCAGGTCCACCTGTTATCTGGTTATCAGACTCTAATAAGAAAAAACACATTTCTTTGTAGCAGAAGGACAATGAGCTTTGCGGTCAGAACAGTTGAATTGGAATTCCAGATCAATCATATTCTATCTGCAGGATCCCTGACTCTAACTTGGTGGCTGTATCCACTCCTGGAGAAGGGTTTGGAAAAAAATACAGAAGTGGTTAAAGTTGACTGAACTTGGGCATTGAGTGCCTAGGAACCAGAGTTTCTAACAGGTTACAATATCCTCATAGTCAATGCTTGTTCTGCCTGAAATGTCAATTATTACCCTCAAGAGACTAAGAAATACACCATCTTAATCAATAAAATAATACTAAAAATGATACCTATCTTATTGCAGAAATTGTTGGAAGAAAGAAGAGACAGAATGTATGTGAATAAATTTGAAAATCATAAGAAATGATAAAAGTTTAGTTACCAAATTTATTTAAATGATGAAATTTTATGATTAAATATTAAGCACAGTGGATTATAAGGAAAGAATACCCACTCTGGCTAGCAGTGCTAAGGGTCAGGTCAAGCAGGTTAAGAGTAGATGTGGTTTGGGGCATGAGGCAAGGGGGCATTACACGTAAGTACGTATAATATATAATTATATATAATAATTGTTATATATAAATATTTACATATATATGACAGAGGAAACTGGCTCTTCCAGTATCAAAGAATAGGGGTTGCTTCTTAGACAGTGGAACTGGACGACCATTTGGCTCCAACCCACAAGAATCTTCGCTCTAGTGCTCTGCCATTAATATGACAAAGCTTCCTTCTCTCCCCCTCCTCCTCTCCCTCTACCAGCTGACTTCTTTACCATCTTCTCTGTCCATGTGCTTTAGTGCATTAAGCAGAATTCTAGTACACACACACACACACACACACAAACACAAGGATTAAATAATTTTAGAACATTTCAAATGTGCCAAGAGGTCCTAATAGGAAAGACATATTTATCCCAGTGTAATTCAAGCTGATTTCACCATGGAGCCCCTGCTCTGAGCAAGACCTAGTAACATCTTGTAAAACTAATATAAGAAATTAATTTTTGGAAATTCTCTTTATTTCGTGGTTTCTCCTTACTAGGGCTCTATCTTATTTGCTCTTATTTGCCATTTGAAAGCAAGCCCTCAATAAATATTTATTAAATATTGCGTTTAGTATTACAGATATATAATTACTCTACCAAAGTTCACCTTCCCCTGGATATTTTAGTTTCTTTGTGATCATATATAATATAATGTCATATAGTTTACATATATACCTCATGTTCAGAAGCTATCCATTTCCCAATATGCCTCAAGTAATCAGGGGGGCCCTAAGCAGTCAAAAGAATCTTTCGGAACCATTCAAAATAATCCAAATATTAAGCACTTCAAAAAAATGACATAAAACTACAGTTGGCATTGATTAAATTAATCTGATTAATGGAATAATTACTATATGAAAAGGTAGGTAAGTATGAGAGAATCAGTTTCAAAGAAGTTGCTTTGAAAGCTAACTTGGCCAAGCATTTCTGGCTCACCTCTTAGCCTGATTCCATCCACCAACAGGGAAGAGAAAAGGCAAGGACTGGGATCCTCCATCCACATGAGTCCAAAGTCAGGAAGAGACGTAGGGAAGCATCAAGTTTGGGCCTTGAACATTTGAACAGAGAAGCACTGGACAAGCCAACAACCAGGAAGAAATATTTCAGTTTCTGGCAAGAAATCCTAAACCTGGGCTTCACTTCCCCTCCACCCAACTGATAGGAGCCTGCAAAGTTCTCTTCCCCAACTCCCAAGTGTTCAGTTCTGATAAAGTTCTTTCACATGTCCTTCCAGTTACATCAAAGGACTCTCTGAATCTGCATGGTTCCAAATGTCTTCTGCACTTGGCCAGAGGCATGCCTGGCTCCTGGGCGGGCCTCTCATTACAGTCTGCAATGGGCTTGGTTTCTTCAATCTGATGGTAGACATCTCCAGGCCCAGGAGTAATTCAGCTTGTTTTCATTTTACATTTGAGATTTTCTTCTTCATATCACTCTAAATTATTTAAGAAAGCCTGAATAGCTTTCCCATTTTTCAAACTCCTCAGCGCTATACTCCCCAAGTACAGTGCTCATTACGCCCAGTGGGTGCTCAGTAAATGTTGATGAACACACTGTTCTCCTACTCCAAAGATAACAACGAAAGAAATCTGTAACTTCGGGCAGGAGGCACAATGCCTTCTGTAGTTGGAAGGGTTTTATCAGCAATGAAGAAAGTAAATGTAACTGCCTGTCCATGGAATGATTTGGCTGGAAAATTCAATTCACATGAGAGAACTGAAAAATGCTTTGTGGGAGATCAAAAAATTAAGTGTTTGGATGCACACTTGAAATAATTTGCATAGCCTTCTATTCTCGTGCCGTACACAGTAATAGCCTCTAGGCAAAAAAAAAAAAAAAAAAAAAGAAAGAAAGAAAAAAACCTCTAAGGCTGCAGAGCCTAGAGAACCTCAGAAATCAGAATATGCCTTTCCCGAAGGAGAAGAGGCAAGTGGAAAAGTAGTGCTTTCTGCCAAAGATAAGGTGATCCTCAAGACACTTAGAGCCTGAAAACTTGGGGATTAAAATCCTCACTAGGAGAACTAGGAGAATGCACATTTTATTTAAGATTTTATTTATTTACCTGAAAGAGAGAGAGGAGAGAGAGCATAAGCGGGAGCCGAGGGAGAGGGAGATGCAGACTCTCTGCTGAGCAGGGAGCCAGATTCGGGGCTTGACTCCAAAGGCAGACACTTCACCGACTGAACCACCCAGGTGCCCCGAGAATACACATTTTAAAAGGCTGAGGTGATGTCCATCTGGAAAGATGAGTGCTTAAGAGATTAATTTTGAGTTTAAGTCAGACAAAACCAGAAGGTACAGCTCTCCACAGGCAGGCGGGACAGGGAGAGTGAAGAGTTTCAGCCCAAGCTCCAAACAGTGACCTTAGAGAAGGATCTGCCTCTGAAAACTGAACCACAGTGGACAGACTCAGTCATGCCCTGGAAACCCCCACCCCCCGCCCCGCTCCAAGTACAGCACTAGCGTGGGAGCTGGTAACTGACACTGGAGGGCTGTAACCTTGGTTGGAAGCTTGTGTCTTTGGGGGAAGTCTTTTCTTTCTTGAGATAAGTCACCAGATGAGAGAGAGAGAGACCTGGAGAAATTTGGAGGTTAAACCTAGTCTCGGTATCTGCACAGGGCAGGAATTGCAACTACACACACACACACACACACACCCCTCACAAAGCTATTAGAGAAGAATTCAGTAAAGTTCTTGAAAATCTCCTGAGCTGGGGCACCTGGGTGGCTCAGTGGGTTAAGCCTCTGCCTTCGGCTCAGGTCATGATCTCAGGGTCCTGGGATCAAGCCCCGCATTGGGCTCTCTGCTCTGCAGGGAGCCTGCTTCCCCCTCTCTCTGCCTGCTTCTCTGCCTACTTCTGATCTCTGTCTAATAAATAAATAAAATCTTTAAAAAAAAAAACATAGAGAGATAAGGAGGAGTCAAGATGGCGGAGAAGTAGCAGCTGAGACTACTTCGGGTAGCGGGAGATCAGCTAAATAGCTTATCTAAAGATTGCAAACACCTACAAATCCAACGGGAGATTGAAGAGAAGAACAGCAATTCTAGAAACAGAAAATCAACCACTTTCTGCAAGGTAGGACTGGCGGAGAAGTGAATCCAAAGTGACGGGAAGATAGACCGCGGGGGGAGGGGCCGGCTCCTGGCGAGCGGCGGAGCAACGGAGCAAAATCGGGACTTTTAAAAGTCTGTTCCGCTGAGGGACATCGCTCCAGAGGCTTAACTGGGGTGAAGCCCAGGCGGGGTCAGCGCGGCCTCAGGTCCCGCAGGGTCGCAGAAGGATCGGGGGTGTCTCAGTGTCGCAGAGCTTACCGGTATTGGAGTGGGGAAGCCGGCTACAGAGACAGAGCCAAGGAGTGACTCTCAGCTCGGGGTTGCCTTGAACCGGTCGCAGGCTCGGTCAGCTCGGAGCGCGGCCGGAGGCTGGGGTGACGGGAGTCATTGGGCGCTGTTCTCTGAGGGCGCACTGAGGAGTGGGGCCCCGGGCTCTCGGCTCCTCCGGCCGGAGACTGGGAGGCCGCCATCTTCACTCCCGTCCTCCGGACTCTACGGAAAGCGCTCAGGGAACAAAAGCTCCCGAAAGCGAACCCGAGCGGATTACTCAGCGCGGCCCCGGGTAAGGGCGGTGCAACTCCGCCTGGGGCAAAGACGCTTGAGAATCACTACAACAGGCCCCTCCCCCAGAAGATCAACGGGAAACCCAGCCAGGACCAAGTTCACCTACCGAGGAGTGCAGTTTCAACACCAAGGAGCGCGGCGGAATTCCAGAGAAGAAGAAAGCAAAGCACGGAACTCATGGCTTTCTCCCCATGATTTTTTAGCCTTGCAGTTAATTTAATTTTTTTTTCTTTTTCAATTTTTTTTTCTTTTTCTTTTTCTCTTCTTCTGCTAAATTTTTTTAACTTTTACCGTTTTCTTTTTTAACGTTTTTTAAATAGTTTATCTAATATATATATTTTTTTTTTCCTCTTTTTATATTTTTTCTTTATCGGCTTTCTTTTTTTAAATAGTTTTTTTTTTTCTTTTTGAACCCCTTTTTATCCCCTTTCTCCCCCCTCACAATTTGGGATCTCTTCTGATTTGGCTAAAGCATATTTTCCTGGGGTTGTTGCCACCCTTTTAGTATTTTACTTGCTCCTTCATAAACTCTTACCTGGACAAAATGACAAGGCGGAAAAATTCACAACAAAAAAAAAGAACAAGAGGCAGTACCAAAGGCTAGGGACCTAATCAATACAGACATTGGTAATATGTCAGATATAGAGTTCAGAATGATGATTCTCAAGGTTCTAGCCGGGCTTGAAAAATATGGAAGATATTAAAGCAACCCTCTCGGGAGATATAAAAGCCCTTTCTGGAGAAATAAAAGAACTAAAATCTAACCAAGTTGAAATAAAAAAAGCTATTAATGAGGTGCAATCAAAAATGGAGGCTCTCACTGCTAGGATAAATGAGGCAGAAGAAAGAATTAGCGATATAGAAGACCAAATGACCGAGAATAAAGAAGCTGAGCAGAAGAGGGACAAACAGCTACTGGACCACGAGGGGAGAATTCGAGAGATAAGTGACACCATAAGAGGAAACAACATTAGAATAATTGGGATTCCAGAAGAAGAGGAAACAGAGAGGGGAGCAGAAGGTATATTGGAGAGAATTATTGGAGAGAATTTCCCCAATATGGCAGAGGGAACAAGCATCAAAATTCAAGAGGTTCAGAGAACCCCCCTCAAAATTAATAAGAATAGGTCCACAACCCATCACCTAATAGTAAAATTGACAAGTCTTAGTGACAAAGAAAAGATCCTGAAAGCAGCCCGGGAAAAGAAGTCTGTAACGTACAATGGTAAAAATATTAGATTGGCAGCAGACTTATCCACAGAGACCTGGCAGGCCAGAAAGAGCTGGCATGATATATTCAGAGTACTAAATGAGAAAAACATGCAGCCAAGAATACTATATCCAGCTAGGCTATCATTGAAAATAGAAGGAGAGATTAAAAGCTTCCAGGACAAACAAAAACTGAAAGAATTTGCAAATACCAAACCAGCTCTACAGGAAATATTGAAAGGGGTCCTCTAAGCAAAGAGAGACCCTAAAAGTAGTAGATCAGAAAGAAACAGAAACAATATACAATAATAGTCACCTTACAGGCAATACAATGGCACTAAATTCATATCTCTCAATACTTACCCTGAATGTTAATGGGCTAAATGCCCCAATCAAAAGACACAGGGTATCAGAATGGATAAAAAAACAAAACCCATCTATATGTTGCCTACAAGAAACTCATCTTAAACCCGAAGACACCTCCAGGTTTAAAGTGAGGGGGTGGAAAAGAATTTACCACGCTAATGGACATCAGAAGAAAGCAGGAGTGGCAATCCTTATATCAGATCAATTAGATTTTAAGCCAAAGACTATAATAAGAGATGAGGAAGGACACTATATCATACTCAAAGGAACTGTCCAACAAGAAGATCTAACAATTTTAAGTATCTATGCCCCTAACGTGGGAGCAGCCAACTATATAAACCAATTAATAACAAAATCAAAGAAACACATCGACAAGAATACAATAATAGTAGGGGATTTTAACACTCCCCTCACTGAAATGGACAGATCATCCAAGCAAAAGATCAACAAGGAAATCAAGGCCTTAAATGACACACTGGACCAGATGGACATCACAGATATATTCAGAACATTTCATCCCAAAGCAACAGAATACACATTCTTCTCTAGTGCACATGGAACATTCTCCAGAATAGATCACATTCTTGGTCCTAAATCAAGTCTCAACCGGTATCAAAAGATTGGGATCATTCCCTGCATATTTTCAGACCACAATGCTCTAAAGCTAGAACTCAATCACAAGAGGAAATTTGGAAAGAACCCAAATACATGGAGACTAAACAGCATCCTTCTAAAGAATGAATGGGTCAACCAGGAAATTAAAGAAGAATTGAAAAAATTTATGGAAACAAATGATAATGAAAACACAACAGTTCAAAATCTTTTGGGACAAAACAAAGGCAGTCCTGAGAGGAAAATATATAGCGGTACAAGCCTTTCTCAAGAAATAAGAAAGGTCTCAGGTACACAACCTAACCCTACACCTAACGGAGCTGGAGAAAGAACAAGAAAGAAACCCTAAACCCAGCAGGAGAAGAGAAATCATAAAGATTAGAGCAGAAACCAATGAAATAGAAACCAAAAAAACAATAGAACAAATCAACGAAACTAGGAGCTGGTTCTTTGAAAGAATTAATAAGATTGATAAACCCCTGGCCAGACTTATCAAAAAGAAAAGAGAAAGGACCCAAATAAATAAAATCATGAATGAAAGAGGAGAGATCACAACGAACACCAAAGAAATACAGACAATTATAAGAACATACTATGAGCAACTCTACGCAAACAAATTTGACAATCTGTAAGAAATGGATGCATTCCTAGAGACATAAACTACCACAACTGAACCAGGAAGAAAGAGAAAACCTGAACAGACCCATAACCAGTAAGGAGATTGAAACAGTCATCAAAAATCTCCAAACAAACAAAAGCCCAGGGCCAGATGGCTTCTCGGGGGAATTCTACGAAACATTTAAAGAAGAACTAATTCCTATTCTCCTGAAACTGTTCCAAAAAATAGAAATGGAAGGAAAACTTCCAAACTCATTTTATGAGGCCAGCATCACCTTGATCCCAAAACCAGACAAGGATCCCATCAAAAAAGAGAACTACAGACCAATATCCTTGATGAACACAGATGCAAAAATTCTCGCCAAAATACTAGCCAATAGGATTCAACAGTACATTAAAAGGATTATTCACCAAGACCAAGTGGGATTTATTCCAGGGCTGCAAGGTTGTTTCAACATCTGCAAATCAATCAATGTGATACAACACATTAATAAAAGAAAGAACAAGAATCATATGATACTCTCCATAGATGCTGAAAAAGCATTTGACAAAGTACAGAACTCTTCAAAGTGTAGGGATAGAGGGCACATACTTCAATATTATCAAAGCCATCTATGAAAAACCCACCACAAATATCATTCTCAATGGAGAAAAACTGAAAGCTTTTCCGCTAAGGTCAGGAACACGGCAGGGATGTCCGTTATCACCACTGCTATTCAACATAGTACTAGAAGTCCTAGCCTCAGCAATCAGACAACAAAAGGAAATTAAAGGCATCCAAATCGGCAAAGAAGAAGTCAAACTATCACTCTTTGCAGATGATATGATACTATATGTGGAAAACCCAAAAGACTCCACTCCAAAACTGCTAGAACTGGTACAGGAATTCAGTAAAGTGTCAGGATATAAATACAATGCACAGAAATCAGTTGCATTTCTCTACACCAACAACAAGACAGAAGAAAGAGAAATTAAGGAGTCCATCCCATTTACAATTGCACCCAAAACTATAAGATACCTAGGAATAAACCTAACCAAAGAGACTAAGAATCTATACTCAGAAAACTATAAAGTACTCATGAAAGAAATTGAGGAAGACACAAAGAAATGGAAAAATGTTCCATGCTCCTGGATTGGAAGAATAAATATTGTGAAAATGTCTATGCTACCTAAAGCAATCTACACATTTAATGCAATTCCTATCAAAGTACCATCCATTTTTTTCAAAGAAATGGAACAAATAATCCTAAAATTTATATGGAACCAGAAAAGACCTCGAATAGCCAAAGGAATATTGAAAAAGAAAGCCAAAGTTGGTGGCATCACAATTCCGGACTTCAAGCTCTATTACAAAGCTGTCATCATCAAGACAGCATGGTACTGGCACAAAAACAGACACATAGATCAATGGAACAGAATAGAGAGCCCAGAAATGGACCCTCAACTCTATGGTCAACTCATCTTCGACAAAGCAGGAAAGAATGTCCAATGGAACAAAGACAGCCTCTTCAATAAATGGTGTTGGGAAAATTGGACAGCCACATGCAGAAAAATGAAATTGGATCATTTCCTTACACCACACACGAAAATAGACTCAAAATGGATGAAGGATCTCAATGTGAGAAAGGAATCCATCAAAATCCTCGAGGAGAACATAGGCAGCAACCTCTTCGACGTCAGCCGCAGCAACATCTTCCTAGGAACATCACCAAAGGCAAGGGAAGCAAGGGCAAAAATGAACTTTTGGGATTTTATCAAGATCAAAAGCTTTTTCACTGCAAAGGAAACAGTGAACAAAACCAAAAGACAACTGACAGAATGGGAGAAGATATTTGCAAATGACATATCAGATAAAGGGCTAGTGTCCAAAATCTATAAAGAACTTAGCAAACTCAACACCCAAAGAACAAATAATCCAATCAAGAAATGGGCAGAGGACATGAACAGACATTTCTGCAAAGAAGACATCCAGATGGCCAACAGACACATGAAAAAGTGCTCCATATCACTCGGCATCAGGGAAATACAAATCAAAACCACCATGAGATATCACCTCACACCAGTCAGAATGGCTAAAATTAACAAGTCAGGAAATGACAGATGCTGGCGAGGATGCGGAGAAAGGGGAACCCTCCTACACTGTTGGTGGGAATGCAAGCTGGTGCAACCACTCTGGAAAACAGCATGGAGGTTCCTCAAAAAGTTGAAAATAGACTACCCTATGACCCAGCAATTGCACTGCTGGGTATTTACCCTAAAGATACAAACGTAGTGATCCGAAGGGACACGTGCACCCGAATGTTTATAGCAGCAATGTCTACAATAGCCAAACTATGGAAAGAACCTAGATGTCCATCAACAGACGAATGGATAAAGAAGATGTGGTATATATACACAATGGAATACTATGCAGCCATCAAAAGAAATGAAATCTTGCCATTTGCGACGACGTGGATGGAACTAGAGGGTATCATGCTTAGCGAAATATGTCAATCGGAGAAAGACAACTATCATATGATCTCCCTGATATGAGGGAGAGGAGATGCAACATGGGGGGTTGAGGGAGTAGGAGAAGAGTAAATGAAACAAGATGGGATTGGGAGGGAGACAAACCATAAGTGACTCTTAATCTCACAAAACAAACTGAGGGTTGATGGGGGAAGGGGGTTGGGAGAGGGGGGTGGGGTTATGGATATTGGGGAGGGTATGTGCTATGGTGAGTGCTGTGAAGTGTGTAAACCTGGCGAATCGCAGACCTGTACCCCTGGGGATAAAAATATATGATTATAAAGCTGTAAAAAAAAAAAAAAAAAAAAAAAAAAAAAAAAAAAAAGAAAGGATGAATACCCAAGTTTTGTAGCAACATGGACGGGACTGGAAGAGATTATGCTGAGTGAAATAAGTCAAGCAGAGAGAGTCAATTATCATATGGTTTCACTTATTTGTGGAGCATAACAAATAGCATGGAGGACAAGGGGAGATGGAGAGGAGAAGGGAGTTGAGGGAAATTGGAAGGGGAGGTGAACCATGAGAGACTATGGACTCTGAAAAACGATCTGAGAATTTTGAAGGGGTGGGGGGTGGGAGGTTGGGGGCACCAGGTGGTGGGTATTGTAAAGGGCACGGATTGCATGGAGCACTGGGTGTGGTGCAAAAATAATGAATACTGTTATGCTGAAAAAAATTAAAAAAAAAATTAAAAATAAAAAAACATAGAAAATCTCCTGAGCAGTGGGTGATTCTAAGAAGCAAGAATGGAGCCTAGAGTAAGAGGAAATTTTCACCTCCAGAAAAGTAGGGGAAAGAAAATTATTCTTCCCTGAAGAAAATCAAGAAGAGATAATATTAATTCCCCCAAATATCTTGTCCCATATCCTTGAAAGAAAGACATGAAAATGGCCACCATTTTGCAAACTCTGCCCTATGTGATTACATGAGTTTTTCCTTCTACCTAGAGTTCCTGCTTAAAACCCAGAGCTCTCTGGGGCACCTGGGTGGCTCAGTTGCTAAGGATCTGCCTTTGGCTCAGGTCATGATCCCAAGGTCCTGGGATCAAGCCCTGTATTGGGCTCCCTGCTCAGTGGGAAGCTTGCTTCTCCCTCTCCCACTCCCCCTATATTTTCTGTCAAAAAAATAAATAAAATACTAACCCCCCTCCCACACACACAGAGTTCTCTCTAAGGCACAAAAACACACACAAAAGGAAGGGGTCCCCCCCCAAGATGAGGAAATAAAACAAATAATGCAAACAAAAGGAACCCAGAGGAATTCAGGAGTATTAACAAGAAAATCACAAACATTCTTCCTCATCTGATCCCTGCTCCGGCGTTTAATTTCTGTGCTCCATTCTTGGCACTGAAAGTGTAACTTCTCTAAGCTTCAGTTTCTTTATCCATAACAATATAAAACCACATCATATTTATATAAAAATATTTTCTAAAAAATTTTTTAAGCTGCAGGGTTTTTTGTTAAGAGTCAGTGAAATAAGTAAAAGCAATGAACTCAGTTCTCATTAAATACTAGGGTTTCTTTTTCTCCTCTATCCCCAGAGAGGATAGCCGGATAAAATAGTCTCAGTTAAATTCAGATTTTAGATAAACAACAAAAAATTTTCTCATATAAGTAGGTCCCAAACGTTGCATGTGCTTGTTTTTATTAAATCTGGCAACCCTACCCTTCAGAAAACAGAAACAGAGTATGCAAACAACATGGGTTGGTGGAAACAAAACCAGATCAATACTTAAGAAATTCTTACCCCAGCTGTTCGGCACGCTGTGGATAGGTGGCAAAAAGTTCTTAGCCTTGGTAAATCTTTGTAACCTGTGGGCAGAAATAATGATCATCAAACTCTCCTTCAAAACCAAAGTGCCAAACTTATATAACAGCTATTGAATACAAATGGACCCTCTCATCTCCTAGAGTTATGAAAATAAGTATTTCGATACTCAATATTAAAGCAAATCTTTCAACACCCTTTGTGGGAATAGGCTACCAGTGCTAAAAGACCACCACACCTGGAGACTAAAATGTGGATTTGGACACAGCAAAGCAAAGGCACTGAGGAAAAGTCAAGCTCCGAAAAACTTCTATAATCAGAGAATTTCGGAGAAGTTATAATTTTGGCATGTACGTAAGTTGGTATTTTACCATTTCATAATGTGGGGGTTGACGTTATGATAGGGGATCACAATTTTTCCAGCCTCTGTAAAGGTTTTCCAGTCCTATATATGATGTGGTCAGGTGAGGGCTGGGACTTTGTGAGGACCCTTCCCGGAAGAGAAATAAGTGGTAATAAGTGCAGGAGAATGTGAAAGGAGAAATGATCTAAAAACTGCTGCAAGAGAGTCCTCATGAGAAAGAGCTAGAACAGGATTCACACCATGTCTCATAACCATTGGGTGAGGAACTCATGGGCTTCAAAGAAAAGTGAATGAACCAGCTTTGTAACTAGAGCAGAGAAAGGAGTCTTCGTCTTGGTACCACGATGGTTAAAATCATGGTGAAGAAAAAGATGTTCTTTGAGAAAACAATAGTACATGATCATCAGTTTGTAGTAATTTTGAAGTAAAACATAATTTCCACAGTCAACCTGTTCCTTCTATAAAATTCATGAAAATCATCTACAGCTGGGAACACAAAGATGAATAAGGCTCTGTCCCCAAGGGGCATTCATCAGGTGGAGAAGATGCCCCCATAAATATGGGGTGACCTTAGAGCAGATGAGGGGACTAGAGCACCATGAATGGAGAATTTCCTGACACCTGAATAGTGAGAGAGACCAGCACAGAGAAGGGGACATACTAGCAGAGGCTTCATGGAAGGAAGGAAGGTGGGTAGCTACCAGCCAAGCATTCTAGAAGACAGGAGCAGAAAGTCAAAATCATGAAGCCTGATAGAAGGTGAGTTTTGGAGAGTAGAGACACTCTAGAAAAGGATAGAGCCACAGGGCCACGAGGGATGTCCATCTGAATGTCCATCAATTCTGCACGTTCAAACTTTCTTCTGTGGGAACTAAGGAGACATGAACTTGAGCTTGAGAGTGACTGGTGAAAAATATGTAGATGGATAGCACAGAATTTAATTAAGAAAATGCTGCAAACCAGATTCGGAGATTATTCTTGTCCTCTGTGCCAAATTAAAACGGGAGGCAGATGCATCTTTATTCAGGAACAATCCCCAAAACATAGCAGGAGTTCTTTGAGCAAGGAAAAAAAAAAACCCAGAATTTCCTTCTTTCTATAAAAAGTAATACACATTCATTGTTGAAAAAAAATCAAATTACACAGATGGTTATATAGAAAATTAAAAATCCTATTCATGTCCCCTATAGTAATGTGATGCTTTGAGTTTTTTGTTTGTGGTTAGTTGGGTTTTGTTATGATAGACACAACAGGAAGACATTCCCCTATGTGTGCATATTCTGAAAAGCCTTACACTTCATATATAAGAAGTTAAGTTGCCCGGTCACAGAGGGTGTATGCAACAAATTTTGACGACTAGTAAAATTGCCTTCCAGAAAGGATGCAGCAATTCCACAACACCAACGTTCTGGGAATGTGTGTCATCCTCCATACCTTTACCAACTCTGAGTAACAGCCCTTTTTTTTAATTCAAGTTCTTATTTTCTCATAAATTATGGTAATCACTCAGATCAGAACCTCATTCAAGAAACATCTATTGGATGACAATGACAGTAAATTATAGTCCTAAGACCAAGAAACAGACTCTCAACTACAGAGAACAAACTGATGGTCACCAGAGGGGATGTGGGGCGGGAGATGGGGAAAACAGGATAGGATGAGGAGGGCACTGGTGACGAGCACCAGGTAACGTATGCAAGTGGTGAATCACTGTATGAGACACCTGAAGCTAATAAAACAGAATATGTTAACTATTCTAGAATTTTAGAAAGCAAATAAATAAAACACTTATAAAAAATAAATAAATGCTGGATGGAACTAGAGGGTATTATGCTAAGCGAAATAAGTCAATCAGAGAAAGAAAATTTTCATATGATCTCCCTGATATGAGGAATTTGAGAAACAAGACAGAGTATCATGGGGGAAGGGAGGGAAAAATGAAACAAGTGAAACCAGAGAGGGAGACAAACCATAAGAGACTCTTAATCTCGGGAAACAAACTGAGGGCTGCTGAAGGGGTGGGGGGAGAAATGGGGTGGCTGGAGGATGGACAT
This sequence comes from Lutra lutra, assembly GCF_902655055.1. NCBI lineage: Eukaryota > Metazoa > Chordata > Mammalia > Carnivora > Mustelidae > Lutra > Lutra lutra. The sequence continues at coordinate 16,127,515 of NC_062289.1, forward strand.
GTGGGGCTGGACATTGGGGAGGGCATGTGCTAGGGTGAGTACTGTGAATTGCATAAGACTGATGAATCACAGACCTGTACCCTTGAAAGAAATAATACATTCTATGTTAAATAAATAAATAAATTCTAGTACTAAGAATTTTTGGTGTCTATAAATATGAAGAAACTATGCTCTCCTTCTGGAACCCCTAAGACTAGAAAGAGCCAAAGGAGAAAACCAAATACCTTCAAAGTAGGGTGAAATATGGGAAGTAACCTAATAGCATAAATACCTTGTCACTCAGAGCAAGAAACAGTTATTCTGGCCATGGTGCTGAGGGAAGACTTCATGGAAGAGGCATCTCCGCCCCCCCAAAAGCTAGCCAAGATTTTAATAAACCCAGTGCTCAGAAGCTTCCAGGTATAGTGAAGGGCATGAACCAAAGTGTGGTCCAGACTGGCCCAGGGTGTGTGTGGGCAACAGCAAGGAATTTCCAGAGACTGGGACAGATGACAGACTGACCTCAGGCTTTCTGCTGAGAAGAAAACACTGGAAAACCAACCTGATGTCTGACTCCCCCTCTGGCCCTTGGCCACTCACCCCAAATTACATCATTTATTTCTTTTTTTCTTCACTGAAATTCATAGACCTTTTAACGTTAGTACTGCCTTTGTAAAGGCCTTTAAGAACAAATTTTCTATTTGTGCAACCATGACATAATTTGCGGCCATGGAGAAACAGTGGAAAAACTATCTTATGGAGATCACTTGTAAGGAAATAAAGTTATGTTGATGATTATATTCTAAGTATATCGAACAAATTTATTCATCATATTATTCAATATATATTCAATGTATTCTGAGTCTGTATTGATGACAAAATGAGCATGCATTGGTATGCTAAGTAGCATATCAATCTTCACACCATATGTCAACATTGTTAGCTGAATAATTTACAATCCATCTTCTTTCTTCAGCTTCTGCCTACTTTCCTTGAATGTTTGTTGGGTTAAAAAGGAGACTTCCTTTCCTAAAAGAGTGATGTTTTCTACCAAGCCAAAGAATTCTTTTTCAAGAAATCTTCTGTGAAGATGTCAAGCATTATTATATTGACCCATACTCTTAACACCATCATATTGGTTCTATCCTGCAAAATCCACTTTTTTGAGGGAATAGCTTCCTCTTCTGACCTTTCCCTTCTTCTTTCTTGATAATTGGGCTTGTCAAGGAAAACTTAATCCTGAGCCATGTATTAACTCTGGAAGAAATCGTGTCTCTTCTAATGTACTTAGGCAATTATTTCCCATTAGTTTAACAAATTATTATCTCAGCTAAGAAAATAGGGTACCTTGAGAAATCACAGCAGAAGAGCTATGCTGACTTTTTAAAAATTTGCCATGCAGAAGAATTAATCCACAGGTACTAAATCAAACTATCAAAAGAGTAAGCTTCAAAACCTATTAGCAATAGCTTCATAAATTAACTCAAGTCATTTTAAGCAAAGCGGTGACTACAGTTCCTTCAACTGTCTCTTCTAGATTGTGGAAAGGTACGTTTCCCCATGGTTCACCTATGCATGGTTTTCTCATCAACACTCTAGCAAATAAACACCCACATCCCCAGTGACTGACTGAAAACTAATATCCGATCTCTCTCTACTCCTTTTCAGGCCAGCTCACAATTTTGTGATCTCCACGCTATCTTGGCAGTATCTTTTTTCTCTAATCAGTGGTGGAAACAGATTTTTTTCCCTCCCAAATGACAATGCAAAAAGCAATGTCATCATCAGGAACCCAAGGGAATCCAAGAGCAAATAAGTCACAGCAGCTCTGGCTGCTGAGGTCTTCCAACTCCCAGATCTTGTCCCCAGAACCAGAGCAGGACCTTTGCTTCACTTCCTGCAGGAGCCTCATATCCAAAAAAGAGAAAAAGGAAGAATCAGAGGGTTACGTGCCCACTTTCTGCTCCTAAACTCATAACAGAGAGAGGCCAGGAGGGGATACATAACTGACATCACTTCACTTGGAAAGAAACATAGCAATGGAGGAAAAACGTTACACACTCACCAGTAGGTTTCTGAATATTTATTTACTTGGTCATTTTCCTCCTGCCTAATGTGCATGTCTCCATATGAAGTCTTTGTACCTATTCATCTTATTTACTCACTTCTAGACTTGACCAAGTTCAAATCTGCAAACACACCATGGGAGAGATGAGATACTTTACTGAGTAGTAATTCACCCACTAAATGTGCATTTAATACTTAATAATAATAATAGCAACAATTATACCTATCGTTGACTTAGTGTATACACTGCACTAAGATCCCAAATTGCTCTACACGAATTATCTCACTTAATCCTGACAATTTCTATTTACAGTTGAGGTTACAATTTCCTGATGCCAAAACTCTTAGCTTTGTCTTAATAGTAATTAGTTGGTTGCAGGCAAGAGAAAGTAACTTTGAATAACTTGAGTTAAAAAAAAGAATTATTTTAAAGATATGGAGCAGTTCACAGAATTAAAGGAAACATCAAAGGACCAGAAATAACAATAAGCATCTTGGCGGCAAGTCTGGTGGAATGAAAGGGAGTGAGGACTTAGTGGGTATGGGGTTGTCTTTTGGGGAGAGTGGTGGTAGTTCCACAACCTCGTGAGTCCAATGAATTGCACTCCTGACGATGGTTAACTGCATGTTTTGTGATTTTCACCTCAAATTTTAAAAAAGAACTGGTGGACATCTCCCTCTTCCAGGTGCTCCTCTGTGACTAATCACCACCAACAAATTGCTTTTATCTCTGAAATGCAGGGAATGAGTGTCTGATTGACATAGCTTGGGTCATGCAGTCACACCTGGGACACAATGAATGACAATCCTGCCGGATTATATCCAGTTCTGGCCATAGTTGGTCCCATAAATAAGTATCAGGGTGCTATTCGAGGAAAGGAAAATAAATACTGAATGACAAAACGAAAACAATGTTTACCTCCAATGGCTCTGAATCACTATGATATATTTTCCTCCTTATTCCCCAGGAATTGTGCTAGGCCCTGGGAATCGTGGATAAACAAAATGCAATCATCATTCTCAATGTTAGCAATGGATCTTGGAGCAAAATGCACCTACCTAAATAAAGGCAAAGAAATTGAATGATGTTGAAGGTGGGTAACAGCTGAAATGAAATGTAAGGTACTAGTCTCCCTTTTTATTAGTGACTGAACTGTTTTGTTTATCTGTTTGTTTTTTGAAGTAGGCTCCACAGCCAGCAAGAAGCCCAATGCGAGCCTTGAACTCACAACCCTCAGATCAAGATCAGAGCTGAGATCAAGAGGCAGACACTTAACCAACTGAGCCACCCAGGTGCCTCAGTGAATGAACTGTTTTAATCATTCTATCAGGGAAGTCTTCTCCCATAAAATTCAGAAATAAAACTGTAGCACTTTCTGGGGCTCCTGGCTGGCTCAGTCAGTAGAGCAGACGATTCTTGGTCTCAGGGTTGTGAGTTCAAGCCCCATGTTGGGTGTAGAGTTGACTTAAAAATAAAATCTTAAAAAAAAATCTTAGCGCTTTCTTAAGTGGACAAACAGAATGAAGAAAGGACAGAAAAGGTGACATCCATAAGTCAGGAAACCAGGACTTTGAAAGCAGTCTAGTTGAGGCCACACTCTTAGAAATGACAAGGAGAATGTTGGAATCTCAGCAGGAAGCTGACCCGAGAGAGGAAAGTCTAGCGAGTATAGAACTCCAGTACAGTGTCAAAGGGTCACATTGCCTGCTACCAAGAACACAGAAGCACTGGTCTGACGCAGCCTAAGTATAAACTTGGAGCCAGGAATCGCTAAGTAAGAATTACCCATAGAAACTAATGAGAAACACGTTTCTGTAATTCTAGACAGAGATACATGGATTTCAGACTGTCCTTAACCGTAAGACATAGGTAGAGTGAAGGAGATAATTAAGTATAGCGCAGGGTGACCTGATGTCCATGTAATGACTCTTTTAAACATTTGGGCAAAAAATGCTTTTTTTGTTGTTGTATGTACTTCCACATCCAGAGAATAAAGCCACAGGATAGGCCACCAATTTGATAACGTCCACAGGAAAAATAGCTGAGGGACGGAGGGTACCACTTAGGAATCCATACCTCCATTGTTGTCTTACAGAAATGAGAATTCCACTACACCCACTCTCCTAGCAAGGACAATATAATGTTCTGCGGACTCCCTGGGCCTTAATTCCCCCAACCCTAAAGTGAGGAGGGCTGGGGACTCTGAGATGGTCCAGTAAATAACATTCCTCTTTGGTCCCCAGGTGCTGAATTGAGAAACAAAATAAATCAATGACAGGTAAAAGATCAAAATGTTACCTTTCTTATCTGTGAGGAGTAAGATGGGGACCCAGCCTTTTGTAAGACTCAAATAGGACAGGACTAGATAGACTTCCCTGTCACAGGTAACATTAGTGGGCAAGTTGAGCTGGCCTCCCCTGCTGCAAAAGATCTTAATTCTAGGGAAACTTAGAATAGATGCTCTCTGTGAGCAGCTAGATCCCACAGTAGGAGAGCATGGCTACCAATGGCTACCAATGGCTACCAATGGCTACCATGGCTATCACATTAATGTGACACAATCTATTGAATCAAGTTTAAAACATACAGCAAGAAGCAAAGGAAAGAGACCAGATACAATATGGTGCAATAGAGAGGACCACTCCAATATGTCCTGGATTATGCACTGTTCACCTGTGTTGTTTCTCTGTGCTGGATCAGCCTTCCCTGCTGACGGTGTGGTTACAAAGTTGAGACTGAACAAAGGGACCCAACATGTGGCTGGCACCTGAAGTCAACACACACTTGCCCTACTGGGGAAGGCAGAGGCAAGTTTGCCCACCCACACTTGTAGCTCTCAATGACCTGCTGCATCACCTGACTTATTTCTGAAGTTTTGCTTCATTGTATACTTGGGGCCAATATTGGTGTCACCAATGGGTGGCTGATTTAGGGATCATACTGTTGTCATTATGGATGTGGCATGATCCATGCTTTATTAATATTTAATGTTCACTCAATAACTCCAGTCCTTTACTATCTAGAAGCAGCTCTCATTTGCTCCATCCTTCTCTATCTGTGTCCAACCCTTGTATGTTCCTTGAGTTTATCTGGCTTAACTGTGTCATACAGGTTAGTGACTTCAGTGTTGGCACTTACCACAGCCTGGGAGTTTCATCTATCCCATTTGTTTTTCTTGTTTCCCATCCAGCAGAACTGAATATTCTCAAATGTGACAGGAAAACACATAATATATAACTCCAGTTACTCTTCCAAATGTACTAATCAAGTAAATGTTCCTGCAATGAATAAAGAGAGTCTAGGAGTTATATTGAGTTTCCTTGACATAAAAGGAAACTTTGAGATTTGGGAGAAGTGTTGCTGTTAAAGATGGCAGTTGGATTAAAGGATCTCTAGATTCTCTATGGTGATGATGTTGTATGTACACATTAGATATTATTCAGTTTGCACAGTGGGATAAAAATATATCTCATAAATCTATCAGTGAATATAACTGCTGTTTGTTCAGGTTTGCTAAATTTTCAAAAGAATAAAATAAAGATTAAACAAAGGAATTCAGGAAGCCACTGACTCCGTTTCTATTTATCAATATGAATGGATGTTGCCCTCTCCATTAACCAAGATATTTCTGGAATCACATATTCATCAAACCTATAAGACACTCCACTATTTCAGAAATACTTTAATTCTATAGTTAAAAAATTAAACTGCCCTTTTAATGATTCTTGCACTAATGTTAAACAGTTTCATTTGTTGGTGGATATTGTAAGAAATGTGAATCCCATATGGGTTATGCGGTTGCCTTTTTTATGATATTATTGTGAAAGTTGATCAACTATTTCAACAAGCATGTAATTATTAAATACCAAAGTATGTAATACCTTGTGCTTCTTAAGTGTTTGTGCTTCTAAATTTTGCTTATCATTTAATTATATCTGGATATAATTAAACAGCTATTTAAATACTACAACTACATCACCACAACCAAACATACTCTTTGAAATTATCAAATGAAGCCCCCAGACTTTACCAGACCTCCTATTTCCTTCTCACCTTACCAGAAGATAGAAGAAAATGATAGCTTTTGAGAAAAGCACAAATGGAATTCAAGTCTGGGCAGAAGCACAGAATTTCACGTCTATGTTTTACCAGATTTCAGATAATTTTGCTTAGCACATTCTAACTGACAATTCAGCAAGCTGCCTATACTCCCCACGTGTGCCCACTCCAGAATGCCTCTTTCTTCCAACTTTTGCTTTCCTTCCTCTTCCTTTCCCAGATGAAATTGCCTCATGTCCATTCTACTGGGCTTCTGATAAGGGACTGTATAATGAGATAAACTAATTCAGTTCTGTAGCTGAATGTTAATTCAAGCCAAGGCATTGAAGCTGATGACAGTGTAATGTTTCTCATTTCTCACTCCTGAGGTGTTATTTTGACATTGACCCTCAGTGGATAAATCAACGGAATGAGTAATGGCAAGAACAAAATATGCTACAGGAGATAGCAAATATGCTACTGACTTTTTTTAAGGTAAAATGGCTTTTGACACTACTTATATCAAAAATTAGAAGCAGATCCTTGCTCTGCCTCTGAATAGGGGTAGATGCTCAAGATCCCGGACCTGAGAAGCAGCTACCAAGGCCTCTAATCCCCAAAGAGATGTGCTTTTGGTCTACTTGCTTAACAATGCCAAGTTTTATGGCTTTTTGTTGGATTCTTGTGTGTGTGAATATCACTCAATTTATTGTCTTCAGATGGCTTCCCCTACCTGGGTCAGTCACCAAAAACCAAGACCAGACAAAGGAGCCCAGATCCATAGAAATAGCTACAAAAACAACTTAGAACAGTCTAGTCTCTGTTTACTCCTTTTTATGATGAGAATGATGATGCTTTTCACACTTCACACTGTTGTTATGGAGAGAAAATAACAAAACGGGTTTTTTTATTTCATTTTTTTATTAACATATAATGTATTATTTGTTTCAGGGGTACAGGTCTATGATTCATCGGTCTTACACAATTCATAGCACTCACCATAGCACATACCCTTCCTAATGTCTATCCCCCAACCACCCCATCCCTCCCACCCCCTTCCCCCCAGCAACCCTCAGTTTGTTTCCCGAGATTAAGAGTCTCTTATTGTTTGTCTCCCTCTCTGGTTTCACCTTGTTTCATTTTTTTCCTCCCTTCCCTATGATTCTTTGTCTTGTTTCTCAACAAAATGTTTTTTAATCTAAAATACCATATAACACATGCAAGAAATTATTGATTTTCTCTTAAATCAGATCTTGCTATTAAAGCTGCTACCAACAAGCAAAATATGTGGTTAAAATTCTGCTCTTAAACTAAGCTTTAAAAAGAATTAAATTACTCTCACTTTGGAAGCATCCTAGCAGAAAATAATTAGTCCCTCTACTGGATTTATGCTTATTTGAAATTGAACAATTTTGGCTTTGCTTTTACACTGCTCAAGCATTTGACAAACTGAAAATCTGTTCTATTTTTCCTTTAGGACAGCTTTATGTTAAAACACAAAATCCCTGAATTTCTCATATATCCATTCATTAGATTTCTTCTATTAAATCCAACTTTCTGTAACTAAGTCTGTGTTTATATAGTCTACACATTGCCATTTGCCCCAATAGTATGTGCGATTATGTTTCGTATTATACACTAACCAGATGCCTACTCTTATGGCCTTCTGGATCGTTTCTGAAGATAACATTCAATCATTTGTTCATTACACCAAAGCTCAGAAATTATTTAAAAATCACCATGATGTTGCCCAATAGGAATAATATACGTTGAATGATTAAGATATTACCTTACTTATCCATGAATATACCTATTTTTAATGACATAAACATAGTCATCCTAAAAGGGTAGATAATGAATCTTTTTCTTGGAACAGGTCACTAAAATGTGGCTGAAATTAGAAAAAAACTAAAGTTCTACTTGAGACTACACATTTTTGCAACACACCATTTTAAAACTTCCTGTGAGTGCGCTATAGGTTGGCTGATACTGACAAGGGCGTAACAGGAAAACACTCAGATTCACTTCTGCCATAGAAACGAATATATAGGATTTGATATGCTAGATATAGGAACAGTTAGAATATCAGAACAAAAAATGAACTTTCATTCTTCTAAGCCAAAAGTCCCCAAGCGAGTGTAAATGCTAAAGCCTCCAAAACAGAAAGCTCATAAACGTTTTATGATTAACAACTGGTATAAGCTCAGCTTATGAAAATAATGGCTAGCTCGCTTGTCTGTCACCTACAGGCTGACTGCTCTTGAACTTGGTTGTGGCTTGGTGATCCCATCTGTTCTCTCTCCCAAACTCTTGGGTTCCTCTTTTTCCAAGTTCTACTTGGATCATTTACCCCTGTTTCATAACAGCTTCATTAGATCAGACTTGCTACAGCATTTGGGGTGAGCTTGGTTTGGAGCCACCGCCATCTTGTCTGGCTACAGAAAGGTGAGACCTGCTCCCTGTGATGTTGTCATCACATAAGGAAGGCAGAGGAGGAACTTTGGGGAGACCAACTTCTTTTTCAATTTCTGTCTCCACTGAAAGCAAATAGCCATCCCTTATGCATTCAATACAACTGAGGAAGACACACAAACGCCAGCACAACTAAGCCATGATCTGGGACTCCAATGGCCTCTTTCCTGTCTGTATATTAGATAACAGCACCCTCTTCAGCTGAACAATTTGGTCAAGGGCAGCCCAGGAGAGCCAGGGGCAGACGCTGGCAGTGGATGAGGAGAATGACCACATCCTGAGCGAACGGATGAGCCGGGGTCAGAGAGCAAATGGGCAGGTCTGGGCTGACGATCAGGTCCTAGACCAAGGAGGCCTCACCGGCCTGGTGCAGTCATACCCTAGCCTAGTGGATTCTGAAGTCACACCGCCCTGAATTTGAATCTAGGGTGTGATCACAATTAATTAAGCCAAGACTCCATTTCCTCATCTTTAAAACGTAGACAATATTGTCTTTATTAAAGAGATATTATAAGTTAATTCTATCATGTCTGTTATGGGTCTGCTCCCACTACCGACCTCTCCCTCTCGCCCCCCTCAGCCACAGCTGGGATAACAGCTGGCAATATGGCAAAAACCCAAAACTACCAATGGTCAGTGTCAGAGAAGGTGACACTTCTATGGTTCTGACCTGAACTCACAACTCAGTGGACACCATGAAAAGCTCACACGTTGGCTGGGACAGGAATTATATGGCCTGTAGTTGCCATGGGAATTTCGAAGTATCACTCACAGATGAGTAGGCAAACCTTGACACATCTGGGGTAAGATTAAAAAATGTAATAGGCAACAAGAGGAAATGTTTAAAGACAAGTATGAAGGATAATTCGAAAGACCTGGGTTTGTCTGGTTTTCATATTCTCGCTTTTAAATAAATATTTTCTCTTGCTTCCTTGATTCTGACTTAACACGACAGCAGATAAGGTAGGTACGGACTTAAAATCAAGCAGTTGGTGAGGAACTGAAGTATGAAACAAGCAGGCTATGCTTCAAATGACTGCTATTGGTTATTTCTTCAACTAATTTGAAAAGGACACGATAACCCACATTTTAGAGGAAATGAAGATAACAGACCAGAAGGGAAAAGTAACTTTGCAGAGGATATAAATCAGGAGTGTTGAAACCAGGTCAGTGTGACTCCTGTGGACACTCCAGGGCACCCATCAAAGAACACTAACCAGGTGAGTGGCCCGGACTCACCCAAAGGACAATGGAAGCCATAATGATCCAGATCATGCAGAGGGGAAGCTGAGAAATGGGCAGGGGCATAGATAAGGACTGTCAGGACCCAGAGCAAAGAAATGACTCTAAGGGAGTAAAAGAGGTTTATAGAAAGCTTTATGATCCTGGAATGAAAGAGTGCCTCATAATACCGGTCATTTCTTTATTCCCAAAGAGCCTATAACCCTGACACAAGCTACTCACCCAGAGAGGACATTTCCCAAATATTCCTAAAAGCCCTCCATTTGCATTTCTCTAAAAAGCAAATCCTTTGAGAACAAAGCCTATGCCCCGTTTGTGTACCTAGGTCCCCTTTTTGGACAAACTGGGCCAATCGATCCTCTTCACCTGGCTATAAATGACCCATTGGTGACATCCTCCTGTTGGCATGGTGACACAGCTAAGCTGGGATGGACTGTAACATAAAGTTTCATTGACATCAACATGGTTTTGTTATTAATGCATGACTTTGGTGATGGTAGTATTTTTAAAAAGCAAGAAGGATTCTAAGCGTGGGATTTAAATTGTGTCTACATGTAACATCCTAGCCCAATTCTAGAATTATTATCAACCTGAAACTCATCATCCTGGATAAAAGATATTTGTTACAGATTTTGAATGAACATGTTTTTTAAATCTTTTTTTTTCTATTAGACTTCTTTTCTTAATTTAATTTTATTTTGTTTTCAGTGTTCCAAGATTCATTGTTTATCCACCACACCCAGAGCTCCATACAATACGTGTCCTCCTTAATACCCACCACAAGGTTCACACATCCTCCCACCCCTCTCCCCTCCAAAACCCTCAGTTTGTTTCTCAGAGTCCACAGTCTCTCATGGTTCGTCTCCCCCTCCGATTTCCCCCAACTCTCTTCTCTTCTCCATCTCCCAGTGTCTTTTGTGTTATTCCTTATGGTCCACAAATAAGTGAAACCGTATGATACTTGACTCTCTCTGTTTGACTTATTTCACTCAGCATAATCTCCTCCAGTCATGTCCATGTTGATACAAAAGTTGCGTATTCATCCTTTCTGATGGAGGCATAATACTCCATTGTATATATGGACCACATCTTCTTTATCCATTCATCTGCTGAAGGGCATCTTGGTTCTTTCCAGTTTGACAACTATGGCCATTGCTGCTATGAACACCGGGGTACAGACAGCCCTTCTTTTTACTACATCTGTATCTTTTTAAAATCTTGATATCATAGTTCCACAGTGGCCAGCATAGTACCCAATTATATCCACTTAACACTTGGCCTGTGATGATCATTTCTCTCTGCTGCATCCCTAACATGTACCCCCCCCCCACAATTACTCTCTACTTTTCACTTGGATATAATAGAAAGAATTCAGCATTTGGACATAGGAGTGTAAGGTTTGAATTCCAGTTCAATAATTTACTAGCTACAAGGCTTCTCTTAAGTTCCAACATCTTAATAAAACTGTAATGATCATTTTGCCTTATAGTCACCTGCCTTCTCCTATTTTCCTCTGATCCTTTCTTGTGGGCATGTAACATTATGGGATTCCAGGGAAAATGGTATAACTATGGAAACCCAAAACAAAAAGTACACATTCAAATATTCAAGGGAAGGACAACAAAATATGAAATCCTACATTTGAATTTAATAATACTAAAAAGCAGAGATGGGGGAAAATTTCAAATAGAAAAAAAACTGAGATAGATAAAGGTGCAAATACACCATTTTCATGGCTAGTTTTGAAGTTCCATCTGCTCTTTGTTGAAATAATAAAGAAGTGGCAGAGAGACTTGAGCAAATATGTATAAAGCTGCTGGCGCTTTCTTTCATAATGACTTTGAAATCATTAAAACAAGAGATATAAAGGTCATCGATGGCACAATGATGATTTTTGTCAAATCATATCGAAAGTCCTATGTATTGCCTGGGAGAAAGCAAATGAAATATATTTAGAAATAATCTTGCTATTAAGATGGGAAACTTCATAGGAAAAAGAATCTGCTTTGAAATCACACCAGGATTCTCTAAGACCTCCAGCTACACTTCAACGGATTCTTTCTGGGGCTTTCAACAGCTAAGGCTGTAAAAAAGGATTTCTACTTTGTGGGCCTGAGCCCGAGCACGAGTGGAATAATGCTTCCTGTGTTTTAGGGCTGCCTTGTTCTCTCTTAAAATCACTCAGTCCAGGGCGCCTGGGTGGCTCAGTGGGTTAAGCCGCTGCCTTCGGCTCAGGTCATGATCTCAGGATCCTGGGATCGAGTCCCGCATCGGGCTCTCTGCTCGACAGGGAGCCTGCTTCTCTCTCTCTCTCTCTCTCTCTCCGCCTGCCTGCCTCTCTGTCTACTTGTGATCTCTCTCTGTCAAATAAATAATAAATAAAATCTTAAAAAAAAAAAAATCACTCAGTCCATAGCTCTGGGGAAATGGGACCTCCTGGGGTGTCTGATGTCAGGGACAGCTCCACTCCTGGTTACACCCTTTCCCCAGATTTCTAGAAAATTAGCCATTACCTTCATTTGTTCCTTTACAGTGATCAACCTTCTGAGGACAGCTTTAATGAGCTCACAACCTAAAATATTCAACATTTTCATGCTCCCCTAGCATTTAGAACAGCCAGACCACATGAACCATAGCGTTGAGCGATTACATAGCCCAAAGAGGCAAAATGATCTTATATAGTGAGAAAAATAAGTACTATACTAAGGAAAATGAGTGAAACCATGGAAAAATCATATTTCAATAAATTTGATGCTACATTTTTCTATCCAGACAGAAAACGGTTATATGAATTAAGAAAAAAAAATTTTTTTTTCAGAACTCGGACTGAAATTGAAGTACCATATCCAATTACTACTTAATTTTTCATTACTTTGTCTTATATTACTTTTTTCAGTAATCACGTTAGCCTACTGTGTGAGAATGCTGTGTGTGTGTGTGTGTGTGTGTGTATTTAGAATGCTAGTATATTTTATAGAATATTTTATTATTTTTTTATTTGACATACAGAGATCACAAGTAGACAGAGAGGCAGGCAGAGAGAGAAAGAGGAGGAAGCAGGCTCCCCGATGAGCAGAGAGCCCAACTTGGGGCTCGATTCCAGGACCCTGAGACCATGACCTGAGCCGAAGGCAGAGGCTTTAACCCACTGAGCCACCCAGGTGCCCCTTATAGAATATTTTAATATGAAAATACAGGTGATGGGTTCTGGACAGAATCAACAATACTCTATCTCCTCCTATTCATGAGCTCCTCAATGATAGGTTTTGTCATTTCTTCCTTCTCTGTTATCCTTAGGTTATGAGGTCCCGGGTTTCTACTCAAGGAATTAAAAAAAATAATTTAATAGATTTATTATTATTTATCAAAAATATAAAAAGGGGTGCCTGACTGGCTCAGTAAGGAAAGCATGTGACTTTTTTAAATGAAGATTTATTTATTTATTTTAGGGAGAGATAGAGAGAGAGAGAGAGAACACACACATGTGAGGAAGGGGAGAGGCAGAAAGAGAGGGGGGGAGACTCTCATGCAAACTTCGTGCTGAGTGCAGAGCCCAACACGGCTAGATCTCATGACCCTGGGTTCATAAGCTGAGCCAAAATCAAGAGTCAGACACTCAACTGACTGCACCACCCAGGCCACCCAAGGCATGTGACTCTTGACCTTGGAGTTGTGAATTCAAGCCCCACATTGGGTATGGAGATTACCTAAAAATAAAATCTTAAAAAAAAAAAAAATATATATATATATATATGTATGCATATATATATAAAATAAATATATATGTAAAGAATAGATGCTTACTTTTTAAAGATTATTCATTTATTCAACAAATATTTAATTAAACAGCTATTATATATCAAGTACTATTCTAGGTCCTGGAGACATAGTAATGAATAAACCACAATTTCCTTTGCCATATGAAGCATATATTCTAGTGAGGTAGAGAGTAAAGTGTGTGTGTGTGTGTTTGTGAATTTTATATCTCAAGTTGACTCAATTACAAGGGACCCAGATATTTGGCTAGACAATTTTTCTAAGTATGTCTATGAGAGCATTTCCAGATGAAATTAAGCACTTGACTGGCAAAGTCGGTGAAGAGGGTTGCCTTCCTCGATATGGATGGGCTTCATCAATCCACTGAGGGCCTGACTGAAATTCAGCACTTTTTGCCTATTTACTTCCCTGAGACATCAATCTTCTGCCCTTGGGGCTCCTGGTTCTCAGGCCTTTGGACTTGGACTGAATTATATCATTGGCTTTCCTGGGTCTCCAGCTTGCTGATGTCATATCATCAGAGATAGACAGATAGAGAGACGACAGACGATAGAAGATAGATAAATGGATGTAATTATTGTTCTATTTCTGTAGGGAAACATACTACTACATATTACACAGCTATGAAGAAAAAATGAATTAGGGTAAGTAAATAGTGAAGGCGAAACTTTGCTAAATAGGGTTTCTGGGTATGGAGTCTCTGAGGAAAGAACTGACTGAATGGAGAGAAGAATTGTGTGACTATCTGGAGACCTCCCCTGCCCCCACCTCCACCCCCAAGAGGGAGAGGAAAGAAGGGACAGCAAAAGGAAATGCCTTGACATGGGAAAATGTTCAGCACCTTCGAGGCACAGCAAGAAGGCTTCTAGAGTTGGAACACAGTGAGCAGAAGAGAGTGAGGTGGGAAATGGGATCTCAGAGATAACCAGGGACCAAAGCATAGACAGACTTTGGATTTTCCTCTTACTGTGAGGGAAGCCACTGGACTTAGGAGCAGGAGAATGACACGTTGACCCAATCTGACCAGAGAGGAGCGTGGTGGCGGCATTATTGAGGAGTGCTGGGGAGCATGGAAGGTTAGGTTGTCATGTGACACAAAATGGGGTCTTGGACCAAATGTAGACATGGAGAGGAGAAGGAGTGGTTAGAGCTGGATACCCTATAAAAATCTACAGGTTTGGTGACCAATAACGCAGGGGATGTGAGATGAAATAAGGAATCAAAGATGGGTATTGAGGATTTTGGCCTAAGCAATTCAGTGAATGATGAGACTATTTACTTAATTTTTCTGATTCTAATTTTTCAGCCTGTCTTCAAGCAAAAGAACAGCTCAGCGTATCTAGTAGAGTGGGACTACATCTAAGCGACAGAATTTAGGAATATAAAAGTTCTTTCTACTTAACGACTCTCACCCCACCCATTTCTCCTCTCTGGCTCCAATTCCATGCCTCCTTCATTACTTTCCCTGGAAGTCCACAATCTATCATCTAGAGATCAGTCTGGGTCAACTTGTTTTGTTGCTGCATTTATTTAAAATGCAAACATACTTATGAGACCTGGCAGGCTATTAGTCACAAAAATTCTAGCATGCCTTCATTGAACAAGTTGTTTTTCTTCTAACACTAGCCTCTAAGATGGAGTTGAAGGGAATGGTGATCTCCAGATGACAAACTACAAAGAAATATTTGGGAACATCTGCTTAAGTATTTAGTTCATAAGCAGTTTGATGTGGAAGAATGAAACACGAGGCTTGGAAAACAAGGGGGGCAATGTGAGGTCACTGTCTTCCGGAAGGTCAGAGAAGGTACGGAGATGTAGAAAAGCAAACATGCAAAGAAAATGTTCACCGATTTTACTAAGGGTATGTGCTGCTCTAGACCGAGAAAGAAATATCAGGTCTAGAGTGGCAAAAGTTGGTCTAAGTTCAGGACATTTCACAAGTATTTATTTTTCATAGATATCAATAAAGGCCTTTGATTTTTCCTCATATGTGCCTCAGTGAAAACGCTTTACCAATTTTATAGTAAGAAGTCAGTATAAGCTACAAGCTTGCAGAGGCAGAAGAAAAGGAACACAATTAGAAAGCTGGAATTGCAGTCACAGTATTTCCCAAATCAAAAGTAGACAAATACAATCCAATAGGTTTTTAACTAGAACAATTGAGGCATCCAGCTGTTGGCTACAAACCTGTTGCATCTATCAGGTGTAACCTCAGGCGCTTAGAAAGGCTTTACCTGGGGCGCCTGGGTGGCTCAGTGGGTTGGGCCGCTGCCTTCGGCTCGGGTCATGATCTCGGGGTCCTGGGATCGAGTCCCACATCGGTCTCTCTGCTCGGCGGGGAGCCTGCTTTCCTTCCTCTCTCTCTGCCTGCCTCTCTGCCTACTTGTGATCTCTCTCTGTCAAATAAATAAATAAAATCTTTTAAAAAAATAAAAAATAAAATAAAAAGAAAGGCTTTACCTGGCCTGCCTCACGGGGAGGCGCCCTCCCACTCCCCCTGTAGGCAACAGTAATGGAACGTGGCGGGGGTGGACACTCTGTGGGTTAACCTCTTGCTCATACTACTGAGGAAATAATCAGAGGTTTGACCATTACTATCACTTCAGCTTCACCAACACCTGGCAGCTCAGGTCTCTCCAGCTCAACTGAACTCCTAACATCAAGAGAGAAAATCCGAATTTATAACTACCCACAAAAATCCAAGCCTTCTCACTACTCAATACAAGCTTCACAACATCATGACAATGCATGACTGAGATTACCTTCCCTGAATCAGGTCACTTTGTCTAAATCAGCCTTTTTGTGAGCATCAACCTACACTCACAATCAAAAGCACATTTCTACCTTTCTGTTACGAAACAATTCCTTTCACACACATTCTTTTCTGACCTAACAATAAGTACTCTTTATGGGTTTTACCTGGAGTATATTTTAGCACAAAGTCCAGGCCTCTATAAAATGGAGGCTTTCTATACTGTGAGCCTAATACAAAGCTAAAAAGAGATATGACCCTTAAACTATTAGGATTTGGGGGCACCTGGGTGGCTCAGTTGGTTAAGCAACTGACTTTGGCCCAGGTCCTGACCCAGGGTCCTGGGATCAAGCCCTGCATCAGGCTCCCTGATCTGTGGGGAGCCTGCTTCTCTCTCTCTCTCCTCTGCCTACAGCTCCCCTGCTTCTGCTCTCTCTCTCTCTCTCTCTGTGCGTGTCAAATAAATAAAATCTTAATAAAAATCTCACAAAACTCGTAGGATTTCATTTTAACTTGGCTGGGTCATTAGGAGTAAGACAACAAGGAGGATGGTGGGGTTTGCTGTCCTCGTGGTTTATTTTTTTAACTTCATACCATCCTCCCTTAACTCCTTCCATCACCACCCCCGTACTGCCTACCCCCACCAAACTCACGCTGTCCCAGTTGAGATCTAGGCATTCTCATTCAGTCTGCTTCCTTCTCTGTCTGTACCTCCTAAATTAATACCATAGTGACTGATTGTCATAAAAAATTTGACAGAAGTGATGGTGTGTGACTTTCAAGGTAAGGTCATGAAAGACATTGCCAGCTCTGCCTTATTCTCTTCTCTCCATTCTGGGGGAAGGTAACTGCTTTGTCATGCAGACTCTCTAGCAGCCCTGAGGAGAGGTCCCTGTGCCAGGAGACTGAGGCACCTGCAAATAGCCAGCAAGGGACTGAGGGCTGCAGTCCAGAGCCATGGGAGAGAGCTGTCTTGCTGATACCCAAAGCCCAGCCAAGCCTTCAGGGGACTGCATGTTGCCCAAAACGTAGTGGAAAATCTCAAGACAGACTCACCCAGCTAAGCCACTCCCATATTCCTGACCCATAGGAACTGTATGAGTGAGATAGTATTTATTATTATTTTAAGCTGCTAAGTTTTGGAGATAATCTGTTAAACAGAAACATATCCCTGGCACCCACATATAAAATAAGTTTCTCCTAGTCTGAATCCTAAACCTCTAATGATTAATTAATAGAATTCTTTCTAATAAATGTACATAACTTATATAACCATATATGTTATATATATCATATATTTATGTAATTCATTCCCGGGGATTTAACTCATCCCCAGGAATATCTCTACGAGTTTCTTCATCAGGGGGTTATTAACTTTGTGCAAAAGCCTCCCGGACTTGAACAAAATAAGAAATCATTTTATGATACTATGCCTTTCGTTTTTCTAAAGCTTTGCTTTTACAGCTGTTGTATTTTTAGAGCTTCCATGAAAATTATAATTACCAATTTGGTACTTCTGTGAGAAATGTTCATTTTATCCAGAATTTCATGCTTTTAAATACTGACCTCCATTTGCATATTTCATGATGTAATTAACGTATTGTCACTGCACCCTTGTAAATTCTTAAAAGGTTGACATTTTTCAAACAAGCAGATATGAGAAAAATCCATTTTTTTCTCCCATTATTTTGATAATTTATTCCTACTTCTTAGGAACAAAGAGGTAAACAAGTTGACCTTTACGCCTTAAATAAATTCTTTGTCCCATAAGACCTTTCTAATATCTCTAATGTCAATTCCACCTTCCTGTAACATTCTTCATATGATTTTTTTCAAATCTTAGTATGTAACCCATTGCCCAATTTCTCCAAAAGTTAAAACCTAGCCAACAACAATACCAATATCTAACATTTTCTGAGCCTAAGCACAACCAAGCACTGTGCTATGGGCTTTTATGTTATAAGTCGTTTGACCTTCACATCAGTCCTGTGAGACTGGTACTATTTATAACATCCACAGTTAGAAGCCCAAGGAAGAACGTTTTAAGAAGGGATCAGGAGCTCTCCCCTCTGTACAAGTAGGATTCAAACCCAGACCATCTAGCCCTAGGGCACTCCAATACACTGAGCCAGTCTTGACTTCGGTGTGGGATTCAGCACGTTACAGACTGAAATATAAACCCCCAGAATTCATCTGTTGAAGGCCCTAATGTGACTATACTTGGAGATAGGACCTATAGGGAAGTAATTAAGGTTAAATGAGGCCATAGGATGGGGATCTAATCAATAGAACTGGTGTCCTTATCAGAGAAAAAGATACCAGTACTGTGTGTATGAGTGTGTGTGTGTGTGTGTGTGTGTGTGTGTGTGTGTGTGTGTGTGTGTGTTTGCAGAAAAGAGGCCATGTGAGGACAGCACAAGAAGACAGAAGTCTACAAACCAGGAATGAAGGTCTCACCGGAAGTAACCCTGATAACATCTGGATTTTGGATATCTAACAGTCACGACTATGAGAGAAAGAACTCCAGTCAGTTAAGCCCCCAGCCCGTGGTACAATCTTCTAACAGCTTATGCAGAAGACAGTGTTTGCTCTCCCACTGCCTCCTTCAGATGCTCCTGCATAAACTGTGAACAGTAAACCACACTCTGACTATTAATGCAGCTGCATATCTTCTACAAAATTGATTATAATTAATTGTCTATGCAATATTCTTTCAGGCTTATTCTTCAAAACATTAAAAATTCACTATACTCTCACACTAATATTAGGCTTAACGCTGTAATTACCTAGCATATATCAGTACTATTAATCATGCTATCCCTTTAATTAGAAGTAAAATGTTGTCAAACAGAGCCTTCCTTCTTAGCCTAAGAAAATGAACAGTTGAATATGACATCAAGTTTTATAGCACTGAAGTATTCATGTCCCTAATGCTTACTTAATTTTGAAATTAACTGATTATGCCTCAAGGTGACCATCTAAATATTGAGATCCCTGTTTTCTAGAGTTTTGACTATTCGTGTGACTTGGGCTTGCCCCTGCTGAATCCTGGCTCTGCAGAGCTCTCTTCCTCTTCTTCCTTGCCAGATCTTGTAGAGCATCCTGTGTGTCCTAAATCATTTTGCGTCCTTCTAGTCTTGAAATACCTATCTGCCCTGTCTTGCCTCCTGTCAAGGTTTTTCTCTTTGCAAAGATAACACAGTCATGATAGCAAACATTTATGTTAGAGAGTCAGATGACCTAAATTTTGGTAATTTCTCCATTTAGTATAGCTAGCAGAGGTCGGTCACATTACTTAAATTCATGTGCCACACGGGTGCCTGGCTAGTTCAGTGAGAAGACCATGCGACTCTTGATCTTGGGGTAGTGAGTTCAAGCCCCATGCTGGGTGTAGAGATAAGTAAACTTCAATAAATAAAACTTAAAAAACAAAAACATGTGTCTTAGCTTCCTCATTTGTTTAATATGGTAATAGCTCTTTGGTTATTATGAGGAATAAATGAAGTGAAAGGCACTTAGCACTTAGCTTAGCACTTAGCTAAGTGCCTTTCACTTCATTTATTCCTCATAATAACTGAACATAATAATACAGAACATAATAAATAATAAATTTAAAAAATAAATTAAATAAATAATAAATAAAATAAATAAAAATAAAAAATAAATAAAAATAAATAAAAGATAAAAATAAAAATAAATAAAAAATTAAAATAAAAAATA
This sequence comes from Lutra lutra, assembly GCF_902655055.1. Lineage (NCBI taxonomy): Eukaryota > Metazoa > Chordata > Mammalia > Carnivora > Mustelidae > Lutra > Lutra lutra. The sequence goes on from NC_062289.1 coordinate 16,147,563, forward strand.
AATAAATAAATAAATAATAAATTTTTAAAAACCGAACAGAACATAACAAATAATAAATCACAGTTATTATTAGGGTTGTTGATTAGTCAGATTAGTTGTTTATTATTTGTAAATGTGTGCTGCTGTATCTAATTTTATGATTGTTGGTTACATGTTTTAAGAGAGAACCTCTGACTGAAGTGATTGAAATTAAAGAAATGATAAGGGTTAGAATTTTAGGAGTTGGCTCAATCATGAAGTTGAGTCCTGAGTGGGTCCCCGAGTTCAGTGTGGAGTCTGCTTAAGACTCTCTCTCCCTGTCCCTCTTCCCCTCCACCTTGCAAGTTATAGTTTTCTCTCTCTCTCTCTCTCTGATAAATAAATAAATCTTAAAAAAAAAAATTAGGAGTTGGATAACCTGAGACCGAGATAAACGTTGGAAAGCAAGTAGGCTTTTTGTTTTTCTTGCTCAAATTACACCAAAGAAACATTTAGTTCACCTAAGGTATATCACTTCAAGATAATGATTTCATTCCTTTCAGAGAAGTACCCAAATGTGGGATTGCTAGATCATACGGTAAACCTACTTCTAAATTTTTCAAGGAGCTTGCATACAGTTTTCCAGTGGCTGAACCAGTTTATATTCCCACAAAAAGAGTTCCCTTTTCTCCATATCCTTACCAGCACGTGTGCATTCTTGTCTTTTTGATAACCATTCCAATAGGTGTAAAGTGTTAGCACTGTGGTTTTGATTTGCATTTCCCTGGTGATTTAATAAGGTTGAATTTGCTTTCTTGTTCCTGTTGGCCATTTGCATATTTTCTTTGGAAAAATGCTATTTGGATCCTTTGCCCATTTCTTAATTGGGTTATCTGGTTTTTTACTATTGAGTTGTAGGTGTTCCTTATATGTTCAGGATATTAATTCCCTTATCAGATACAATTATTTGCAAATATTTTGTCCCATACCTTAGTCCTTTCTTCATTTTGTTGATTGTTCATTTTGCTGTGCACAAGCTTTTTTAGTTTGATAGAATCCACTTGACTTTTGCTTTTGTTGCTTGTGCTTTTGATGTCATATTAAAAAAAATCATTGCCAAGACCAATATCACTAACATTTTTCCCAACATTTTCTTCCAGAAGTTGTATGGTTTCAACTCCTACATTTGAAATAACTTTTGTGAGTGATATCTGCAAATGTTCTTCTCAACCTTGAAGAGATGTAATACATACATAATGGAATATTTTGCCACCATAAAAAAAAAAAAGGATGAGATTGTATCAACCTGGATGGATCTAGAGGGTCTTATGCTAAGTGAAATCAGACAAATGCCATATGATTTCCCTCATATATGGGATCTAAAATAACCAATGAATAAACAAACAAACAAAAAGCAGAATCAGACCTGTATGTACAGAGAACAAACTGATGGTTGCCAAAAGGGAGGGGAGTAGGGGGTATGGGCAAGTAGGAGTATTGGTGAAGAGGAGTGGAAGACACATGCTTCTAGATATGGAATGAATAAGTCACAGGAATAAATGGCACAGCATAGGTAATACACTTAGTACTGTAATAGCATTATTTGGTAACAGATGGTAGCTACACTTGCAGTGAGCATAACAGATAAAGAAGTTGAATCACTATGTCATACACCTGAAATTAATGTAATATTGTGTATAAGCTAGACTCAAATAAAAACAAACCATGAGAGACTGTGGACTCTGAGAAACAAACAGGGTTTTGAAGGGGAGGGTTGTGGGGGGTGGGGTAAGCCTAGTAGTAGGTATTAAGGAGGGCACGTATTGCATGGAGCACTGGGAGTGGTGCATAAACACTGAATTTTGGAACACTGAAAAAAAATTAAATTTAATTTAAAATATATATATATATGTGTGCGTGTGTGTGTGTGTGTATATATATACATATATATATATATATAGTGTATATATTTAATATTCTTTGTCATCTTCCCCAGTGTTATCATGGTAACCACTACAGAAACTAGAGGTGTTTACCTTAGAAAAGACAACATACATGGTACCATAATTGATTCCTTAAATAGTTGAAGGGCTAGTACTTTTGAAAGTTGAACCAAATCTAAATGTCTGAAATTCAAGGGAGGAAAAATTAGAATCTGTGAGTAAAAAATCATAGAAAAGCAGATTTAATTAAATATAAGAGATTCCAAACAGTAGAAAATTATATACACTACTTATGAGATAAAAACTGAGGGGCGCCTGGGTGGCTCAGTGGGTTAAGCCACTGCCTTCAGCTCAGGTCATGATCTCAGGGTCCTGGGATCGAGTCCCGTGTCAGGCTCTCCGCTCAGCAGGGAGCCTGCTTCCCTTCCTCTCTCTCTGCCTGCCTCTCTGCCTACTTGTGATCTCTCTCTGTCAAATAAATAAATAAAATCTTTAAAAAAAACTGAAATTAGATTATTACAATTTTTGAGAGGTCATCTAGATACCACAGTCTGAGAAATAGAAATAGAGTAAATCCCTTATACATGCAGGTTCATTATACTAAGGTTCGAAAGTCCTTTGAGAGATGTTTCATGGAGTAGAACGTCAGGTACTCTCCTGCAGCTCTGAGTCTCTAATTTCTAATCAAAAGCACAGTGAGGGGCAGTACTGAAAAAAAACAACTCAAGGTATGACTGTCGGCCACGACATCTAACATAGCACGTGCAAACAGATGAAAGAAAACCATTTACCAATAGTACAACTAAGAACCCATAGAATTGAAAATACTCAAAGAAAATCCTCAAAGAAACTTTCCCCCAAATCTGTGGCCCCTGTGCAAAATAAGTATCTAAATATATATTTCCTTTAGACAAAAAAGGACATGGAATAATTTGTGTTTAAAAACCTAGAAAATGCTATTTGCTGGTTACTGAATCCAACTCAGACTCTGTATTTTATCATAAAGAAAAATGATGTGCTAACCTAAGAAGACACTAAACATTTATTTGATATTGGTTTTTTCTCTTATAAACAAGGCAAATTCTAAGTATTGTCTTGGAAATTTAAAACGCTGAAATTAGTTGACTGTGATTCCCAATTCTTATATCAACCATCTGTCCACAAGTTACATTCTCTAAATTTGTGTGCTAAGCTTGTGACAGAAGCTAACATATATGATTTTTAATTTATTAGGAAAGCTTATAGCAATTATTAGTTTCCTATTTGCTAGCTGAGGAACCAAAGGTTTAGAAAGATTATATGACTTTCTCATAGCCACAGATAACAACTAGCAGTAATAAGTTGGTATTGTTATTTATTTAAAAAATGTATATGTGTATGTTAATGACTGATATTATTAGAATACTAAAGGCTTAAGATTTTAGTTCTAATCACAAATGATTAATGTGGCAGCAGAAGCAAAAGTAATAACCTATTTATCTTCTACATTTTTATTTTTTTTTTATTTTTTTTTTAGATTTTATTTATTTATTTGACAGAGAGAAATCACAAGTAAGCAGAGAGGCAGGCAGAGAGAGAGGAGGAAGCAGGCTCCCTGCTGAGCAGAAAGCCCGATGCGGGGCTCGAACCCAGGACCTGGGATCATGACCTGAGCCGAAGGCAGCGGCTTAACCCACTGAGCCACCCAGGCGCCCCGATCTTCTACATTTTTAAAAGATTTTATTTATTTATTTTACAGAGAGACAGAGAGCACAAGCAGGGGTAACAGGAGAAGGAGAAACAGGCTTGCCACTGAGCAGAGAGCCTGATGCAGGGCTCAATCCCAGGACCCCAGGATCATGACCCCAGCCAAAGGCAGATGCATAACCACTGAGCTACTCAGGCATCTCTATTTGCTACTTTTTTCCTACAACATTAATTTCTATTCTATTGAGTCATTCATATGTTGTGAATCATATGATATGTTATATAACCAGATATCTGTATATCAACATATACATGTTAAAGTTCAATTTTACAATAGTTTGGCCAATAATGGCAGTTTTAACTCCTGCTGGAAATAATATCTGTATATTTCAAGATATATGCTAACGTGTACACACCACGTATGATAGAAAATAAAGCTATTTCAAATACAGTATTATGTAAAGGAGATGGAGAAATTAAAATTGGTTATAAAATGAAATTTTATCATTTTATTTAATCTGTGTGATGAATATTAAGATCCATCAAGTGTATTTTAAGCTTTTTTTTTTTAAGACTTTTATTTATTTGTCAGAGAGAGAGAGAGAACACAAGCAGGGGGAATGGCAGACAGAGGGAGAAGCAGGCTCCCCGTTGAGCAAGGAGCTCAATGCAGGACTTGATCCCAGGACCCTACCCATTCACCTCCCAAGCCCCTGGCAACTGCTTTTTTTTTTTTTTTTTTTTAGATTCTATAACTGTCTGATCCAGGATGATGTTCTGTGGTTAAAATCATATGGTGTGTAGCTTCTCATTATGTAAGCTTTTTCACTTAGGAATATTCATTTCTGATCCATCCATGTCTTTGGGGGGCTTGATAGCTCATTTCTTTTTATTACTGATTTAAATGCAATTGTATGAATACACCACAGTTTGTTCATTCATTCCCCTAATGAAGGACATCTTGGTTGCTTCCAGTTTTTAAGATATCCAGCATAACTTTTATCCTCATTCCTCTATACGTTTTCAAGATTTTTTCTTTGTCTTTGGTTTTCTGCAACATTAACCCAATATGGCTAGCTATAGATTTTTTAGAACTTATCCTGATGGCATTCTCTGAGTTTTCTAGATCTGTGATTTGGGGTCTGTTAATTTTTGAAAATTCTCAGCCATTATTATTAAAGATTTTTTTTTAAGATTTTATTTATTTGACAGAGAGAGACCATAAGTGGACAGAGAGGCAAGCAGAGAGAGAGAGGAGGAAACAGGCTCCCCACGGAGCAGAGAGCCTGATGTGGGACTCGATCCCAGGACCCTGAGATCATGACCTGAGCCAAAAGCAGCGGCTTAACCCACTGAGCCACCCAGGTGCCCTATTAAAGATATTTTTGCAGCTCTTTTTTCTTCCTGTTCCTTCTGATATTCCCATCATGCATAAATCATCTTCTTTGTAATTTCCCCAGTTCTTTGATCTGTTCAATTTTTCCATTTTTTTTTTTTTCTGTTTGTATCTTAGTCTGGGAGGTTTCTATTGAAATATCTTTACAAAAGAAAAAATAATATCTTCAAACTTACTGATTCTCTCCTACTCCATGTCCAGTTTAGTGGCAAGCCCCACAAAGGTAGTCCTCATTTCTGTTACACTGTTTATGATTAGAGCATTTCTTTTGAATTCTTAGCGTCTCCATCTTTCTGCCCAACTTACCCATCTGGTCTTGCATGTTGTCCACTTTTTTTCATTAGAGACCATAACATAGTTACTTTAAATTCCAAAATCTCTGCCATCTCTGAATCTTGTTGTATTGACTACTGTGTCTCTTCACACTGCTCTGGTTTTTTATTTTGGGTTTTTTTTTTTTAATCCTTTAGGATGCCTAGTAATTTTTTGTTGAAAGACATATGTGATGTTTCAGGGAATAGGAATTAAGGAAAGACCATTAGTTGTGAGATTTTATGTTTATCTTGCTAGGAAATACACCATGTTTACATGTGGATCTTTTCCGGCTATACTGAGTTAGGACAAATAATATTTTGTAAGTGTAAGGTACACCATGTGATGATTTGATACATGTATATATCATGAAATGATTACCAAAATAAGGTTAGTTATTTTGTTACCTCACAGAATTATAATTTTTTATATGATGAGAACATTTAATATCTACTCTCCAACATCTTTCAATTATATAATATTAACTATAATCACCATGCTGTATATTAAATCTGCAACACTTATTCATCTTAGAAATGGAAGTTTGTACCCTTTGACCAAGAACTCCTCATTTCCCCACCTCAGGTGATTCCAGTGTACAGACAAGTTTAAGAACCACTGTTCTAAAGTAAATACTTCACTGCTCTGGTGAAGCTCTATGGAGTATCAGATGTCACTTGGCCAAATGTTAAACTTCCAACTTCAGTAAATATAGTAGAATCATCCTTCAATTTTTACATTTTAGAAAATGTCTCCATATGACCAGGTTTTAATTAATTAATTAGTTAATTAATTAATGCAAGACCAAACAGGGCAGGAGACCTAGGAAGAACCAAAGTCTTAAAGTACTTGTACCTACTGGTCAGATAGATAGGTAAAAGGGAGTAGATTATGCCAGATGAGCTTTGAAGAAAGCTATTCCAGAAACTTAAACAAGGCCCATGTCCACTAGGTACTTGGAGTAAAAACACAAAAATCATAGCACATGAAAGAGTAGGAGGCTCAGAAACAGAGCGACAGTCTAAGGCAAGGAATGGTTCCCAGGCTTTGCTGGACATTGACATCACCTGGCTCCCACACCCAGACATTCTGATGTCATTGGTAGGGGGTGCTCCCCAGGGCATCAGAGTTTTTTTAAGTACCCCCATGTGATTCTAATGTACATTAAAGTTTCAGAACCACTGATCTAAGATCTTTTCAGGAATTCATCGCCCCTGCATGCTTATCAGTGCCTTCTGAGGTCAGGTGAACTGGATTGATAGTCTCCCTGCACGATGACCATCTTGGGTACCAAACGTGTTACAGACCTAAACTTCTTCAGCTGAGCTTACAGGACAGACACTACACCAGTTGTGTACTCCCATGAGGAGGACATATAAATTGACAACCCCAGGGTCCCAGAAACTCATGAGAGTGAGAAACATCTCATTACTTTAGTTCCTGTAAAAAAAAAAAAAAAAAAAAAAAAAAAGTAAAATTCCCTACAGTGCTCCAACTCACTTGGTAGAGAGGCATTCCATTTCAGTTTGTGGAAGATCCTTCCCCTGGCCCCAACGGATTATGCAAGGTTCCAAAGATTCCTTCAGAGAACAAAAGAGCCTGGGAGGATCCCCTCCCTCCTTCCACTGGTAATACCAGATAACCCCAAAATGTACATTATCCTAGTCCACACATTTTTTTAAAAGAATGTGGAAGTCATCCCATTTTTAAAAATTCATATTTTATAAATAATTTTAATTAAGAAACAAATTTTGAATAAATCAATGAACTGATCATTTATTAAATTTTAATGAAAAAGTTTTCATTAAACCCCCAATTGGCATTTATAAATACCTGCTACATACAAGAAATTTTTAAATAAATATTTTAGGCTGCATAAGGATGACTTAGACATGAATTCTATCTTCAGAAACGTACACTCAATTATCATAAAGGAATAAAGTTGCCATAAGAAAAATCGAGATAAAAACTAAAGAATCAGAAAAGTGAGAGTATATACCCAACATGGAAAGGAAATGGGATCAGAGAAGATTTTATGGCAGAATATAGCAACTGAACTAAACTTTCAAGGATGGCTATGGTTGGCTGATTCAACCTCACACTCATTATTTCACTTTTTCCCATAATAACCCAGTGTCCTGTGTGGAATGAGTTATTGGTATCAACATCACCATCATCACAGTTTTTTAGGTGAAAAACTGAAAACCTGAGGTAATTATATAATTACCCCAAACCACAAAGCTTATCAGTGACAGAACTTGAAATTGAAATTCCGTCTTTTGACACCAAAAGCCAAGCTCTTTCTACTCAGGCAATATTTATGGAAATTTACATCATAATTCATACTAAAAGGTGTAAAAAGTACACTTGATTGTTGGTGGAACCTCCTTCCCACTCTGATTGGTTGATTGATTGATTGGTTGATTTTTGAAGCTCTAATTCACTTTATTTAGTGATTCATGAATTGGGCAGCATCTCACTTTTCCAATCCAATTTAAATGTTTGTCTTGGAACAACCTGCCTCAAACCTTACTAGGCACTATGAGAAACTTAAACGATTCAAAGAAATTAGAAGTAAATCATAAAAAGTTGAGACCACCAGACCAAGAAAACAAGAGCCAACTAGCCATCCAGAAGAAAGCACACTTGAAATTTTCATCACATTGACCAAGAGCTTTAGGAGGATGACGTCACAGTTTCCTCCATTCCGTTTTCCCAGGAAAGAGGGTGTAGAGAGCCACAGTGTCATTAGGAACTGTAATGGTCACGGTTCTCCCGAGAAACACAACCGACAGGCTGTACATATGGAAAGAAAAGATTTGTGACAAGGAATTACTGACTCACGTGATTATGGAGGCCAAGGGGTCCTGAGGTCTGCAGTCGGGAAGCTGGAGATACAGCAAGCCAGGGGTGGACATTCAGGCTGAGGCTGGCCATCTGAGAAGAGGGAGAGCAGTGCTGATTCACAAACGGCCCCCATATGTGCAGGAAGAAAGGGCAACGGCTCCCATCAGTAGGCTGCAGGCTGAACGAGCAAGGGGACTTACATCTGAGGCTTGTCTTGGGCACTCAAGACAGCAGATCGCCGCACCAGCCCGCCAGAATCTTAAAAATTTATATAGAGGCCTTCCTGGGTCAGCAGGGAGACTGTCCATCGCTCTCTCCAGGCTGCGTTCCTTGCAAATAGCTCCTGCTGTGGGAACAGTAGGGGAGCACATCTTCCAAGGGCAGGGGGAAGGGCCTAGCCACGGGGGTCCAGCTCACAGGTCAGCCAGAGGTCTCTCAATGACCTCTCAATGACCTCCTCCAACAAGCGGATGGTGTGAGCCCCAGTCTAAAAGTGGGCAGGCTCCAGACCCCCCAAAAACAGATATTTCAGTGTCTGAAGGCAAAAAAAAAAAAAAAAAAAAGCTTATGCCCCAGCTCAAGACAGCCAGGCAAGATGGTAGCAGGGGCTCAGGGGTGCGAGAGTGCCTGGTTCCAGGGGTCCCAAACATACCAGATTCAGCCACTCACCACTTACAAAATCTAAAGGGAAAGAGACTTATGGTAGCAAAACAAGAAAGGAAATTATTTCAGTGAGGCAAACATTGGGAAGACAGTGGCCTAGCATCTCAAAGCCTGTCTCCAAAATGCCAAAAATACTTCCAGGTTTATAGAAGGAAAATGGGGGCAGAGGTAGGTGCAGGATGGGGGGTAGGTGCAGGTAGGGAGTGAAGGTCAAATTGATCACTGTTTCTGAGTCAATCATGGGGAGGGTCTTGCTAGCTCAAGGCAGTCCTTATTGCTTGAGTGGGGAGGTTCAGTTCCCATCAGGGGTCCTTCCTCCTGAGCCAAGAGATAAGCTGGAAAGAACCTAAGTAGAAATTGGCCTCCATAATTACGTGAGCCAATAATTCCTTGTCACGAATCTCTTTTCTTTCCATATGTACAGCCTGTCGGTTGTGTTTCTCAGAACACTGACCAACACAGTTCCTAACGACACTGTGGCTCCCTAAGCCCTCTTTCCCGGGAAAACAGAATGGAGGAAACTGTGACGTCATCCTCCTAAAGCTCTTGGTCAATGTGATGAAAATTTGAAGTGTGCTTTCTTCTGGAAAGAAGTTGGCCCTTGTTTTCTTGGTCTGGTAGTCCCAACTTCTTATGATTTACTTTTGAGGTTAAAAATGGAGCCAGCCAAAGTTCTCTTTCAAGATGAGTTTCCCCTTATTGAGCCTTTTGATTCTGTTGAGTTCTTCAACTGATCAGATGAGGCCCATCCACTTCTGGCAGTCAACCTGCTTTATTTAGTCTACCAGCTCAAAGCCTAATCTCATCCAGAAACACTCTCACAGGCACACCCAGAATAATATTGATGAAATGTCTAGGCACCTGTGCACCAAATTGACACACAAAACCCAGTATCACGGGGACTTGAGGGAGTCATCGCATGGTGATGGGGATACAAATAACCCCAACAGGCTCTCCTGGAAGTTAAAGTCAGGCCCTATTTATTTTATCAAAATACAGTCCTTGACGTTTCTAGGAGAGACAATACACAACAGATTCAAGGGACCAAAATCGTAGTTTGTCAATTTACCTACAGTTCCTTTTCTACCACTACCATTAAACTAATGGAAGTTTCAAGGGTTCAATTCGCCAGTGACAACAAAAGATGGCAGCCGACAGATGGGGGGGAGGTCACTGCTCTCACTGCTCCTCATTTAAACCCCACAGCAGCGCCACTGCGTGGCTTTGGATTTGGGCTAAAGCACCAAGTCAAGGCCCAGGGGGCATGTTCAGACCAAGCACTGCCCACAAGGACCTGCCATCCTTGTGCAAGAGATCCTGTGAGTGGAAATGAAAGGCGCACACGCTGAGCAGCATTCGTGGCTCAATTCCAAACTAAGACAAAATCAAAACACTCTATTACGTTTTTTCAAAATTTACTTAATGAAATGGGACTAAATTGTTACCCAAAAAAATATTCAGCTACAAAAATGACAACAGAGCGGCCAAGACCCCATGAGCTTTATCAGGTTTTAACGTCCATATACAATATTTAATTCGTAGTAAATCTTCTCTTTTTAAAAATAATTTATAAAACTAAAATAAAACATGTGGGACAGACATATTTCGAGATAAGCCACGAAAGTGTACGTTTTCGTCAGCTTTTACATTCATCTCCTTTTTTTTTTCTTTTCTCTCTTATTGAAGAAGTCAATTTCCCTTCTTGCGAGGTGAGGGGAAGAAAATAATTTCCTTTCAATAAGGAAATGTGAATACCAAGAAATTGTCTGAAGATTTTAATAACTAAAATGACAAAAGACTGCCTAAGAAAATGCGTTTAGCTTTTGGAAATGAACATCGACCAGCCTTGTGTGTGGCCTTGGGAACGTAACAAGCTTCTCCCCACCCGCCTTACCAGTCAGGAAGAGCTGCGAACTGTTAACGGCAAAACAAAGCTCAGAGTGTTTTTACAAAGATTTGTAGTAGCGCTCATTGCTCCTGTGAGTTCCCAGGCTGGTCTCTTTAGTCATGTAATATTTACTGTACAGTGTGTGTCCATTATCATACCTACACATAGAAAGCAAACTAAGAGAAATAAAGGTTTTCACCTCATAGAGCTAGTAAGTGGCAAAGCTGGGCTCTAAACCTGGGTCTATTTGCTTCTGAACAGTTTTTAGTGTTTCTACTACCCCATTGCCTGAATAGCTAAATTATACGTTTATCAAATCTTTGGGTTTTATCCTAAAGCTGTATAGAAAACCACAAAAGTAAAATTGCAGATGAAGGGGGGCGTGCTTTAGAAATGATAGTTAAGTCAGGTTTTGGAGGATGAACAGGTCATATGGTCAGTGCCATATGAGTAATTTACTTTGTCATGATTTCTAAGACACCCTAGAGGAGAGAAGATGGTTGAGTACATCATTTAATATAACAGGAGGCTCCAAGCTTGTTTTGTTTAAATGTTACACAATGTTCAGAGTTTACACAGAAAAACAAATGACAAATGTATGTTTATATCTCCATTAAATACTTCTCTTTTGGTCATTAAAATGATCCTGTTTTACAAAAGGAGCAGATATTCTGAATTTCTGGCTTGGAGATGATAAAATATAATCCAACCTAAGGCATAGTACTAAACTGAGAAAAGCCAAAGAGAAGGCCAAAGAAAGCCAAAGCCAAAGAAAACTTAGCCTATTAAAGAGGCAACTGAATATAATAAACTGCATTTATTTGTTGCCAAACAATTTAATAAATAACTTTGGATCTTACAATAAATAAATGTTCTTGAGACAGATTAGAAAACTGATACGAATAAATACGAATACAGAAATCCCCCATATCCTACTACCCAGAGGTAACCACTATTTACCTCTGGACCTATTCCTTTCCACATTTTAACTTACGTATCTTTGTATTCAGATATATTTTAAAATAATAAATAGTTTCACACATACCATTTGGTAACTTGCCTTTCCTTCTCAAAGACATGTCATTTCCAGAATAAGAACTATATCTCTCTCCTTCATTTGAGTGATTGCAGAGCAAACTGTAGAGCTAAACTATCATTTCTTTAACCAGTCTACTGTTTGGATTGTTTTGATTATTCCCAACCTCATCATTGCTCTAAAAAGGGATCATTAGAAACAGTCAGCAAAGAGAAGTCCTGGGATTAAAAGTAAGCAAGTGCTGGAAGAAAATTGCAAGAAACTCTTGAAGGTTTTCAAAATCTATGTGTATTTGTTTCCTAGGTTTGCCCTAACAAATTACCACAGACTGGGGCTTCAAACAACAGAAATTTATTCTCTTACAGCTCTAGAGACTAGAACTCCAAGGTCAAGGCATTGGCAAGACTATGTTTCCTCTGATAGCTCTAGGAAAGGATTCTTGCTTCTCTCCTCACTTCCAGTGGTGGCCAACAATCCCTGGCATGTAGCATCCTCACTCCAGTTTCTGCCTCTGTCCTCACTGGCCTTCTCCCTGTGTGACACTGTCTCTTCATATGACGTTTTCCTCTCTGTGTGTCTCTGGGTCCAACTCTCCTTCTTATATGGAAAGCAGTCATTGGAGTAGGGCCCACACTAATCCAGTAGGATCTCATCTAAACTTGATTGCATCTGCAAAGTCCTTATTTCCCAGTAAGGTCCCTCTCATAGGTACCAGGTGTTCCAGCTTCAACTTGTTTGGAGAGATTAAGGAGGATGCAATGTGACCCAAAATATGTGTGAACTTTGAAATAAAGGAATGGCCGTGGCATCACCAGGGCTTGATACTCTGGGCCTCTTTAGCAGCAAAGGAGATCTGAGAGCCTTCCAACAGATAAGAGCTGAGAAACACCCCACTTAGGATGGCTCAGAAATGGGGCGAGGGCTGAGTCTACAGGAGACAAGATCAGTGGGCTGAACTATGGGGATGTGGAGACAGGGGAACAAGGATTGGGACTGATCCAATCACCCTACTGACTCACCCTCCCTGCACAGACAAATCCCATCCATCCTATAAAGTCTGGTACCTTAAATGTCATCTAACACTGACCTTTCTTTAAATTCCTGTGGTATACTCCATCCATTTTATATCATTTAAACATATTATTACAACCTGTCTTAATCATATTTTTTAATTGTACTATCTCTTCAATAATCTTACCAGATGCTTAAGATTAGGTGCTACACCTAAAATTTCTGTGCTATTCCATGACAGTAATCATCACAATGGTGGGAGTTTAGGAAAAATCTGTTCCACATAAAATACCTATTGAAGAAAATAATTCTTTATTTGACCTGAGAGAGGGTGACAGTCACAGCTTAAGGGCAGAGCAGGTGACCTTGAGCCTGATTTGTGGAGTCCTCAGACTTGAACTTGGAGGAAAGCCCAGTTGCCTCCACTTGCAAACTATCTTGGCCCACGGCCACTCTTTGAATTTCCTCTCTGCATGTAATCTCTAACATTTCTCTTCCCCAAGTCGGGTTTCAATCACACACTTCAAGATTTTCTAGAGAAACTGGACCCAGAAAATCAAAGAGTTCCTTTGAAGACTGGCATCTTTGTGGTTCAAAACAGCCTGTGATTTTGCACTCAATTAGCACCTATCGGGGAAAAGCCCTGTGCACTGAAGATATCTTCCTGGCATGCCAACATGGCCACCCTTCGGTGCCTGACTTCCTGTAAATGAACAGGCCAAGTGAGATGCAGTGAGTCCTGAATACAGCCCAGACTGCTAGTGGAGACCTGCCTAAACTAATTCACGGTCACCATCTGACGCCGTGCCCGTGCCTTCCAGCTAACAAGGGCATTAGCCCCCAGCACTTCCAAGAGCTACAGTGCTTTTCTAACAGCAATTGTAAGAGTGCTAACAAAAAGCTGAAGATTTGGAGAATCAGTGTACTTCTTTTACTTCCAAATCATTGTATCAGATCTTCCTCATTGAATTTTAATGTTATGCCATGAAAGAAGAAATTGCTTCCTTTCAAGCACTAAGAAGACGCATCTTTGTACATTCTATGCCTTCTTTTAAGAAACATCACTTTCATCTTTCTTTTGAATGGGGATAAAGAGGGAAATCATACTTCGAATAATTAGAAGAAAGAGTTTGCTATAATTGGCACATATGGTTAAAAAAAAAAAAAACAACTATTGACTACAATTAAATAAACGTCGGGAGAAATCCGGAAGAGGCCAACTTCCTTATATAAAATACACATTGTCCTTCACGTCCTGTACAATTAATTAATAGAGGATACTGTGGAATATGAGCCTGAAGACATGCGGTTTTATTTTACGTCTATTGAAATTCTTAACTCTTACTATCCGATTTAAGGGGTCTGCTGCTCAAATTATATCTGGAATAGATTCTTATTTAATATGATCTGTGATAATACCAGATATTTTGTCAGATGGGACTATTATTCTTTTTCTTTCTCCCCCCTCTCTTTTTTAGGTAACTCTATACCCAGTCTGGGGCTTGAACTCACAATCTCGAGATCAAGGGTCACATGCTTTATCAACTGAGCCAGACTGAGCCAGTCAGTTGCACCAAAGTTATTATTCTTGTGCCATAAATAGATGACATACTTAAAGAAGCCCACTAGACATAATATTTATTTGCAATTAATAATGTCAATAATGTTTCTATTTGTATGATGTTGCCAAATGAAGCAGATGAGTATTTAGACTGAGTATCTGAAAGAAAAAAATTGATTAACAGGCAGCTTAGTTTCAGGGTAATTCTTTTCTATAATGGCTCACCTATTTTTTAAGTGGAAAACAGACTGAATAACTTTCAAACTATAATCAGACACGAAACAGGAGTGAGCAAAATTCAAAATGTTATAATCTTAGAAAGAGTCCGTCAGTATTAAATCATACATACTACTCATTGGCCAGTGATCTGTAAAGTGCCTGTGTGCTCGTGTTATTTTGTCTTTTGACAAAATACCGAGGTTACTACTTCAGTAAAAGCCTGTATTTTTTAAATTTCATCAACTCTGGTCAAATAGGTTATTCAATAATATTATTTCTACTGTCTGATTCATAAATATAATGAACAGAACATACACTGAAAGTCGAATGGGGTCAGAGATCAGGTGTGCCTGGCTTCCTGGCATGCTGGGATTTAAGCACCAAACAAGAAGGAAAATGTAAAGACACTGTGTCCAGAGAACTGAGAGCAAGGAATTTGAGAGATTCAGGGATAATCCCCCATGTTAGTCACCGTTAGTACAAACTGGATATCCACAGATGAATGGTGAACTTGGATTTGGTTTAGCAATCTCCTGGGACTCTGGTCAACCACTTGAGAAGAGGCTGCCAGTTTCCATGAAGTGATAAAATGTAAGGAAAGGGACTGTAGACAGTGTGAGTCCAAGAGAATTTATTCCGAAGCAAATTCTAGTACTATATTCATCCAGGAAGATAGAGAACATTAAAGGAAACATCCTGTCCTTGAGGAAGTTGATTGGCAAAGCTAATCAGGGGCAAAAATGAGAAGGTTTCAGGATATGAATCCAACCCCAGAGGAAGGAGTAACGAGAGTAAAATTGGGAGCCTGGGGCAAAATCTCAGTCAAATGTGAGCAATGTGGTCAAGCTGATGTGAAGAAAGGCTAGCCTTTCTTGAGTCTAGGGATTACTCCAGGCATACTGGCAACCATGCCTATAGCAGATTTAGTCATTTGAGATGATTTACCTTTAATTTTTGTTTTTGTTTTTTTTTTTTAAGATTGTATTTATTTATTTGAGAAAGACACAGAGAGGGGAGGAGAGGGAGAAGCAGGATCCTCACTGAGCAAGGGGCCCAACATGGGGCTCCACCCCAGGACCCTGGGATCATGACCTGAGCTGAAGACAGATGCTTAGCCAACTGAGCCACCCAGGTACCCCAACACAATTTACTTTTGAGGATGATTCTTACATATTTCAGGATTAACTTAGAAACTGTGGCCGGGAGACAATAAATGAGCCTAAAGAAATAAATAAATGACCAATGATTCCAGGAGAAAAAATATAGCTAATTCTGTGGTGAGGGTTAAGAAGGAAAATGATAATATATACCATCCAACACAACAAATGAATTGATTGATCTTTGGAAGATATCCTACAGTTGGCTCATCATTTATGAATTTATGGTTTATATCTGACCTACTCCCAAAGGCAGAAAAATTTCTTATGTATGTATATATATTTTTATATGGAAGGTCACCCATGGTTATTTATATAAAATGTAACTCCCATAATTGTTATATGAAAAATAAAATGTACAGGGAAGTATACTTGACATGCTACCATTTGAGTAAAAGAGAGGTGAAAATAAAAATAAATGAATTTTGGGGGCACCTGGGTGGCTCATTGGTTGGGCCGCTGCCTTCAACTCAGGTCATGATCTCAGGGTCCTGGGATCGAGTCCCACATCGGGCTCTCTGCTTAGCAAGAAGCCTGCTTCCCTCTCTCTCTCTCTCTGCCTGCCTCTCCGTCTACTTGTGATCTCTCTCTGTCAAATAAATAAATAAAAAATCTTAAAAAAAAAAAGAAGCAGATTTAATAAATATTTAAAAAAAATTAAAAAAAATAAATGAATTTTTATTTTTCTATTGGCATTAAAAAATTTCTGGCAAGAACAACAAGAAATAGGGGGATGGGAACTTGATACAGAGAGGCAGGGATGGGAGGGAGACTTCTCACAGTATATCTCTTTTATACTTTGGATATTTGAATTATTAAGATTGTGTTACCTATTTTTAAAAGTAAAACATTTAAAAATATAAACACCTTTAGTTTATATATATAAATATGTAATGACTAATAACATAAATATACAAAATAAAAATTAATACATAAGAGCCATATTATAAGGAGGAATAATGGTGACAAAAGTTTTAAATAGGGTGCTGCCTGGCTGGCTCAGTCAGTAGAGCATACAACTCTTGATCTCAGGGTTGTGAGTTTGAGCCCCACACTGGGCATAGAGCTTAATTAAAAAAAAAAAGAAGAAGAAGAAGAAGAAGTACTAAGAAGGGTAGCTTAACTGACTTAAGCTAGTTAGCTAAGTGACACAAAACTTGACTCGAATTCCCTGGAGGTCAAAAAATCAGGGAAACAAGGTGAGCGACACAACTATCATTATTTGTAACCACCAATTCCTTTCTTCCATTTCACTTCACACAGCAAGGGCTAGAGTTGATTTCACCTCTCCCATAAAGAGGCCTTTCCTGTAATTAGGTTCTATGACCGATGGAATGCAGTGGAAGAGACTGTCTTAGCCTTGGCCTTAAGAAGATGGGTATTTGCCATGTAATCCTCTTGAAGTGTGGCCGCCATGTATGTCCAAACCAAGCCACAAAGAGAAGCCACAGTGAGGAGAAGCAAGGCACTCTAGTCAACAGCCAGCACCAGCTGGTGGTGATGTTCACAGCCTCCCTTCAGATTCCAGCCCAGCAGAGCCCTGAGAGGCCTCCAGTGCCAGTCAACATCTTGTGGAGAAGAATCACCCAGCAGAGCCCAGCCAACATGCCACCTTGAGAAATAAGTGGTTGTTATTTTAAGCTGCTAGGTATGTTTATTTTGTGCAAACAGGTAACTGAGACAGGATTTTAAAGGCTGGCCTTTTATCTCTGAGTACTACTGATTATAAAAAAAAAAAATCCATATACACTATGTTAGCTACTAGACATCTAAGTGGCAAAGTTTATATGTAGCTATAAAACCAAATAATTTGATTTGTTATCTTACATAAATGAAAGGCCATGTCATCTGTGAATATAGACTGCTGAAGAACATTTAAATTTAAATTTAAATGCTGCCTTCAATCTTTGCAAATACTCAAAATAGAGACTCCATAAAAATAAATATTTGCTGTAATATGGCAAGACCAAACATTTAGTTCCTCTAAAAACTTCCCTCAGTTTTGAAAACAAAATTTAAAAGTATAGGATCAAAGACGCAACCCTGCTTATAACACTTAGTTCTGGAATTTTATCCTCAAGGCCCTCTTTTCATTCTGGTTGTCATGGGAGTATTACAATAAAAGCTTTGGAGTACATACAACCTGGAATACAAATCAGGAGTCATCAAGACTGGTTTTTATCTAAGAAGTCAAAAATCAATAAATTCTAAGGAATTAAAAATAATAAATTCTAGGGACACCCGGGGGGCTCAGTCGGTTAAGTGGCTGCCTTTGGCTCAGATCGTGATCCCAGGGTCCTGGGATCAAGCCCTGCATTGGGCTCCCTGCTCAATGGAGAGCCTGCTTCTCCCTCTCCCTGCCACTCTGCCTACCTGTGCTCTCTCTATCTTTCTGTCAAATAAATAAATAAAATCTTTAAAAATAGTAATAATAAAAAAATTCTAAATTAATTTCAGTAATAAATGTCTAAGGATTCAATGATCAATAAACTCTAAAATTTATCTTAAACTGGACTTTCCTCAGTTAAATCAAACAAAGCAAATAAAAAACTGTAATAGCAAAAATATCTGTGCCCAAAATCATCTTGTTCCTCATTGAGGATATTAGACTGGGAGTCCCAGAACTGCCATTTATTGAGAATAAAACCAGACTACAGATGTGAGGGAATATGCAGGAGGCTGATGGATGTGTAATTTAGAAAAGAGAACGTCATTTTTCCTTTAATTTTACTTTTAATATGCTTCTATTAAAACATATTAAATTTCTATATTCAAAATTATTCTGCATTCCATGACAACACAGAAGGTAATAAGATATCTAAAATCAAGTTAGATAGAAGAGAAAAGCAATCTTGGACATTAAAATTTGCCATAGCTATTTACCATACTCAAATCTGAACAATCAACTACTAATATAATTTATTTACTAACTATTCACTTATTTAACAACATATGTTGATCCATGATACACAGTGAGCTTTCAGAAATGATCAAGACCTGCGGTACCTGGATGGCTCAGTAGGATAAGCAGCCAACTCCTGATTTTGGTTAGGACGGTAAGATCAAGTCCTGCCTCTGGCTCCGGGCTCAGTGCAGAGGCTGCTTAAGAGTCTCTCTTCTTCTCCTTTGCCTCTCCCTGCTGCTTATTCTCTCTCTTGCTCTTTCTCAAAATAAATAAATAAATCTTGAAGAAAAAGAAGAAGGGAAGAGGAGGAGGAAGAGGAGGAGGAGAAGAAGAAGAAGGGGGAAGGGAAGGGGACAGGGGAGGAGGAAAAGGAGAAGAAATAGAAGAAATACATCAGGAATCTGAAAGGTTCTCTGCCAGCATGTCCTAAGTGTGGACTGACCCCATCACTGAGAAGATGTTATACAATGAAAGTGTGGCAGTTATTACTATATTTTTCTGTTTTTGATGGTACATGGTAATTCCAATGACATACATAAATTATAAAGTAATATTGAAACAGAAGTATATCATATGTTCAAGCAAAAGTCCTAATGAAAACAACAGAAAGCATACATCACAGTGTTTATCAACTGCAGTAATTCAGAAGCGTGAGTAGGAGAGCAGAGGGTGGGCCAACATGAGAGATGCTAAGAAGGTAAAACTGGAATGGGTTTTGGTAGGTTGGGAAAGTTTCAGTGGAATTAATGCAGACAGAAATAAAAATTCAGGGTTCGGGGAAATATAAAAGATATGAAGAGACAACCGTGAATATATCATCTTGTAAAAAATAGATCATGTGTTCTTCTGTCTTATGCTGATTTTCTGTTGGATATATGTGTTTGAGAATAGAAGAGCAGAAAAGATTTGGAAAAGAAGATAAATAGTTCACTTTTTAGCAAGCTGTGTTGTCCACAGGCATCTGGATAGAAATATTCAGTGAGCAGTGGGATGTAGCGATTTGGAACTCAGTAGGGATTTGCAGAGTCCTGAGTTAGAAGTCATAGGCATACAGGTAGTAGTTTAAGCCACAGCAATAGCCACAAAAGTATATGTTATTCCAAGAAGAGTTTTTGAGTACAAACAAAAGCAACTGTGGTTATCTTAATTTTTAAAAAGGGCTTTATAAGATATGAGATACATACATATCTATGAACATGGGAAGCCCTGGCATTTGTGATAACATGGACAGACCTTGAGGGCCTACACTAAGTGAGGTAAGTCAGACAGAGAAATATAAATTCTTTATGATATCACTTATATGTGGAATCTAAAAAAGCTGGATTTGGGAAAATAGAGAGTAGAATGGTGTTCACCAGAGGTTGGGATTGGCAGAACTGTGGAGATGTTGATTAACGGTATGAACATGCAACTAGTCAAAAAATAAGTCTGGGTATCTCCTGCACAACCCAGGGATTATAGTCAAATACTGTATAATAAGCTTCCAAGTGGCTAAGAGATTAAATCTTAATTGTTCTCAACACAAAAACATAATGATTACGTGACGTGTTAGCTAACGCCACATTATTGATCTTATTGTAACATATAAATGTGTACAATCAAAACACTGTATGACTCAAATTTATAAAATGCCATATGTTGGTTATCTCTCAAAAAAACCACCACGTAAATTTTTTTTTAATTTTAAAAGGGCCTTACTGAACATCTATCAAGGACTCACAAACTTGTCTGAAGGTTGGAAAACTGGAATTGGAAAATGGCAGGAACCAAGGGGACTACAGAGACCCAAGAAACAGGAAGCACAGCAATGAGCTTAGTTAGCACTTCCAGTCCTGCCAGATGCATCAGGACACTGCCCTTGTCCGTGGACACCACAAATATCAGCACTCCTCTGCCTTTCCACCACATACCCAAAGACCAAAAATTAGACATCAAGTTTGCCAAGTCTAGGTCACTTATCCATCCTGGTTATCAGTATACAGGAAGAGGGAGTAACCTGGTCTTCCCCTGTCACTCATGGAAATGGGGACTCCCCCAAACAAGGAGATTCAGCTACCACTGAAGGCCCACACTTGTCCATCCCAAGGTGGAGAATGAAGAGAGCCAAAAGCATAGCAGGCCAAAGATGAAACCTGCTGCTCTCCACATTGGAAGAGGTGGACGGTAGCATGAAAGCCGACAATGAACTCTTTGAAAGAACAATACGAAGAATAGAAAGTGAGCAAGGAGAAGTAGGTATTGCAGAAAGCAAAAAGAAAGAACTTCAAATAATTCCAATACCACAAGGAGTTCAAGTAGGATAAAAACTAGGAAAGTCATCATTAAATTTGCCTTGGAAAGAAAAGTTTCAGAGGAATAAATGCAGAGAGAAATCAAAATTCAGTAGTCCAGGAAATAAAAATGTTGTAAAGAGAAAACAGTGAATGTAGATTATACTTTGAAGAAACCTTGGTCTAAGGTCACAATTATACACCTCAGCATTCCTACCTCTTGAAATAGATGCAAAGTAAATAAGTTTGAATTTATGCAGAGAGGTACCTGCTGGAATGTTTTTTACATACTGCTTATTTTAGTAAAAAACATGATGTGAGCTAAATATCCAAAAATAGGGGATTAATTATACATACAAATTATTCATACATGCATGGTATTCAATAAATATTATATAATCACTTAAATAATGGGGTAGCAGTAAACTTATTCATGCAGAAATCCATCCATCATCCATTGTTAGGTTGATAAAACCTGAAATACTACATTGGTTAGAATAGTAGTTTTAGAAAGAATTAATTTATTAAAAGATGGATGGATAGATCATTGGTAGATAGGTAGTCTATGTATTTGTATAACATTTAAGATGCTTTGGACTATAAATAACAGAAGACCTTATTCCAAGGAAGTTAAATAATAAGACCATTTCTTATCCCATCCATGGGGAGAGTCTCTCTGTAGCCCAATACCAGGTAGCTCAATAGTAAATTCAGCGAGAGCATCAAGGAGCTTTCTATCCTTCACCTTGATCTTGAAGCTCATTATGGTCAATTGTACCTTAAAATATACTGACACTTCTCTCTTCAAGGGTGTTTCTGAAAGGAAAAGGTCTGTGTCCACTTATGTCAAATAAACATCTCCCTTCACGGTCATACATCTAACTCCCACAAACACAATGATCCTTTTACTTACATGTGTGATATGTAGACACATTTGTCAAAAAGAGTTGAGTCCCCACACTAGAGCACTGTTACCTTGTTATGGACTTAATGTTTGGGTCCCTTCAAAATTCTTATGTTAAAGCCCTCCTTACCTACCCTGCAATGCGATGGCAGGTAGGGCCTTTGGGAAGTAGTTAGGTGTAGATGAGATCATAAGATGGAATTGCATGATGGGATTCACGTCCTTAAAAGAAGAAGAGAGACAGAGAGACCACAGCTCTTGCTCTCTTGCTCTCTTGCTCTCTCTACCATATTAGGACACAGCAAGAGGCTGCCATCTGTAAGCCAGGAAAAGTGTCCTCAACTTAATCTGCCAGCACCTTGATCTTGGACTTCCCAAACTCCCGAACTCTGAGAAATGTCTATTGCTTAATCCCCCAGTATCTAGTATCTTGTTATGGCAGCACAAGATGACTAAGGCATACCTGAACATCTAAATTAAAACTCTTAATTATGCTTTAGGATGTCACAAATTTCAGTAAATAGAGTACAAAATAACATGCAATTATATGTCTGTGCACATATATATTTCAATAATAAAAAAGCTGCAACATTTTATAATAAATTTGTACATTTTGTAATAATAATAAAGCTGCAACATTTTGTAAACTTTATTTCCTCTACATTAAACTCTAAATTAATGATTCATGTTTCTTATAGCATAACTCATTTCTATAAATCAAGAACTCATTAGCAGAATTTTGTACTAATTTCATTTCTGCTTTTATTCAGCCAATAAAAATGCAAATTAGTGTTCAAAATGTCCTTGGTGATCTAGAGAAACTAATTTATGTATGCCTTAAATTATAAAACACAGTGAATTAAAGGAAATCAAAAGAAATGAAAATGTGATAATGTTTTAATGCAAAAATTGAATATCAAAAGCCTAACTGGAAAATATTAAAATATAATAATTTATACTTACTGCACTCTTATGAAATAGGTTGCATTATTTAAAAATACATCCTCAGGGCACCCAGCTGGCTCATAGGAAGAGCATGCAACTCTTGATCTAGGGGTCATGAGTTGGAGCCCCATGTTGGGTGTAGAGATTACTGAAATTAAAACTTTTTTAAAAATTACATTCCCTGGGGCTGCCTGGGTGGCTCAGTGGGTTAAGCCTCTGCCTTCGGCTCAGGTCATGGTCTCAGGGTCCTGGGATCGAGTCCCACATTGGGCTCTCTGCTAGGCAGGGAGCCTGCTTCCTCCTCCTCTCTCTCTCTCTCTCTCTCTCTACTTGTGATCTCTCTCTGTCAAATAAATAAAATCTTAAAAAAAAAAATTACATTCCCCTACAAAAGAACCAAAGCAAATATTTTTAAGCACATGTTTGTATGTTTGTTGCTTATATCTCTCTTAACTTCTAAAAAGGATTTGAAGCTGACAGTAAAAGACAACTATGAAAGGGAAGCATTAAATATAGAAAAACAAGAGCACTGATGAAAAGGTGAAGAAAACACTCCTAAAATTTTTCCTTAAGTATAATTTCCAAGACTGAACAACACAACAAGCCCTGAGCCTCAGCGCAGCCCATACACAGCAGAATCCTATGAATTAAGTCACTCCCTTTAAGGTACTAACTGTGTACCATGACTGTGTAGACCTGGATATGGCTGTCAGGAAAAAAAATGTTTTCTTGTCTCAGAGTAGCCCCTTAATGGATGGTTGGATTGTTTCATGCTATTTTTCAACAAGACAGGCAATCCTAAACAAAATCATGGAACAATTTGGGTTTCTTTTTTCTCCAACCTCCCTTTTGAACACCTCCATGCACTCAGGACTCAGCCCCATCCGGTAGAAGTTTAATGAAGTCACACGCAAAGGAGTGGTTCCCAAAACTGATTCAAGGATTCACACATGGGACTTTAGCAACTCAATTTTTGATGTGAACTATCCCCATGTGGTTGTCAAGCTCTGTCACCTTTTTTTTTAAGTTTATTTATTTATTTAAGTAATCTCTGCTCCCGATGTGGGGCTCAAACTCACAACCCCATGATCAAGAGTTGCATGCTCTTTGTACCAAAAGCTCTGTCATTTTGTTAGCTAGTAAGGTGATAAAGCCCTTATCCTTATAGGGTTACTTCATTCAACAGGGAAATATGGGGCATCTAATATCTGAGGGAAAAATCAATTTATATTTAATATATTTAATATAAATAAGTATAACATGTATTCCAGAAAAAGAAAGAAGTGTATAAGAAAAAAATTTATTCCACCCACAGAATTAACCCTTGTTAACACTGGATAGCTTCCATAATATTTTCTATGCATGCGTATGAACAAGAAGTTGGATTTAATGTAATGTTTATAAAATTGAGGTGATGCTTTTTTTACTTAAGACAAATATTTTCAAACACCATCAAAAACTTTTTAAAAATAGAGGGGTGCCTGGCTCTTGATCTCAGGGTCATGAGTTCAAGCCCCATGATGGGCATAGAGATTACTTAAAGAAAAAAAAAAGGGGAGTGGGTACCTGGGTGGCACAGACTCTTGGTTTTGACTCAGGTCATGATCTCAGGGTAGTGAGATCGAGCCCCACATTGGGCTCCTCACTCAGCAGAGTCTTCATGAGATTCTCTCTCCCTATGCTCTCCTACTTGTGCTCTTTCTCTCTCTCTAAAATAAATAAATAAATCTTTATTTTTTTTTGTTTAAATAAATCTTTTTTAAAAACTCAGAAAATATAATTATTAATGGCTGTGAAATATTTTACTATATAAGTATGCACCCCATTTTTTATGTTAAAATTATTGTTACTGGGATTTAGTTTGCTTTGGGGCCAATATTTCTATTTACTTGTTTCTTTGACCAAGAAAGTCTTTAAAGTATTGAGAGGAGAATCTATATATATATTTAAAAAATAGATCAAGACAAGTATACCTATGTCTTTATATAAGCAAATGAGGAATATTCTATCCACCATTCCCCATTCATTAGCCAGGCACCCAGAGTCACCTAAACAGTACAGCAAAGGAGAGCAGATGTGGCTCCGGGAACTAGCGTCACACATGGTGCATGGTCTCAGTTGCAGACCCACTTTTATACTCTTTGTGGAGATGCTAAGGGATAGGTGGTGACCCACATTCCAACGCTTTGCTAACTATTCACTGAGCAGTGCTTCCCTGAGTCAGCTAGTTCCAAAGGAGTGAGCAGACGACTTTTGAAAGCAAATTGATAATGAAAAGAGCAGGCACCAAGAATCTGCATGTAGGCTACAGGCTTAAACTGAAACTCCTTTAGTCTCCTCTGCAGAAGAGAAATTTTGAGGTTAGGATGCCCCCAGGATAACCTGCTTTTACAGGGTGTTGAGTTAAGTAACACTGTACCAGGAGTGTTGTGAGAACTGGCGGGCCGCAGTGTTGGCTGAGATGGGACAAAAGCTGTAAGCTCCCCTGAGTTATTCAGCATGACTCATCAGAGCTCTGAGTCAGCCCTACATTCTGCAAATTACAGGGTGTCATTTGATTCACTTTGGGCTATTATGGTGTTTGCTCTCCCAAACAATGAAAATGAGTTAAAATGCTGAAGGCAAATAAATGTACAGAAATTTTTAAAAATCTCTTGACGATATTTTCCTATCCAGGCTAACCTGATCTTCAGTATCAAGGAAAAAAAATAGAGAAACTTGGGGAGATAATATAAAAGTTATGGAGCTTAAACAAGTGAAAGGAATAAAGGAAAGGAGACATCAAATGAGGGATGAGAGTAAGCTGTTCCAGGTATCAGGGAGGTAGAGGGAGCAGGTAGAGGGAGTGTTAGGGTTAGAGGGGGAAATTACTAGAGTGAAAGATACAAGGCAATTATGGCACCATTCTAAAGAATATAATAAATATTTAAACTGGAGTTTCCTATGCAAACAGTAAATTGGAGTAGTCATTATTATAGAACTTATATTCCACTGCCTAACAGTGGGTGTGAGTCCCCCCTTTCTCAGCTCTATGGGGCTGACATATTTGTTCTCTGCCTCTCTGCTTGGTCATAAATCAACATATATCAAGCTCCTGCAATGAACTCGGGTCTGCTCACCCACTCACTATTTGTGCCTTTCTGTCCATGATTGGTACAAAGATACGGAAAGGAAGTATATCCCTTACATTTAAGTTTGCCTGTTAATTAGATCAGGGAGTTAGGGAAATGGGATGAAGGCGTACGGGAGTCATTTTTTTTTTATTGGGACTGAAGCAGCACCAGTTGAAAAAATTAATAAATGATGAGCTAAGTCTAAGTAACAGGAAGAAAAGAAGAACAGCATTCTAGGCTAGGAAATTAAGGTGAATAAATTAACTTTGTGTAGCATAAACTTGAATATGAGCTGGGGACAATGAGGATATGCATAATGATGGAGAGGAAAAGTCGTACGGAGGATGCGGAACGAGTGGGAAATAAGGAATAGACAGTAGAGACTTTAAAAACAAGAAGACTGAAATGTAACTTAAGGGCAATAAACGGGTTTTGTATGTTTCTGAGCAATAGTGAAGTGACGCCAGCAGTATTTTAGCCTAGGAAGTGAATACAGTATAAATTTGGAGGACGACCAGGAACCTCCAACAGGAACACAGCTGTGAAGAGATGCTGGTCTAATTTAAAGTACCAGCAGTGAGAAGGTAGAAAAGAGGAAAATTTTAAACTCACTTCAAAGTAGGAAAAGATAAAATTTGATTAGATATTAAAAATCAAGATACAAACCCAATTATTCCCATGTTTCTAACCTAGGGTATGAGCAAAGTTTAGCTACTAGTAAACCTGGGGTCCAAAAAAAAAAAAAAAAAAAATGGTTTCCCATCACATACAACACCAGATCTAACTTTTTCGGTCCAGCAGTCAAAATCTAACAAAAGTTGTCTTTTTTCTCCCCAACATGAATTATCTCAAGCATTCAACTAGCATAGTATATAATTAGTTGTCACTATGTGCCCAGCCTGTGAAAGGTGTTAGTTTATGACCTTAACCCAGACTTGGTTTCTGTCTCAAATGTTCTGCTCTGTGGTGTTAGGTGTCCTAATTTATATACCAAGAGGCAAGGAACGTTACTATCATAGTGAGTTTATACCTCACTATGTGTTCACTTTCCTCTGTCTGTTCATTTCATATCCATCAATATTCTCCAAACCCATTAATATTATGAAGAATACCATGAATATGTCAATTTAATGTCTCTCCTTTTTTATCCATTGCATGTCTCCTTCTCTCAACAAAGCAAACAAATACCTACATCATTGCACGCTTATTTTGTATTAATAATTTTACCCTCCCCTTCAACTGGATCGGAATGCCACTAAGACAGAGCACCATATTCTATGTCTTGAGAGTCATCTGGTGCTGGACAAGTACTTGGTATACTACGGCTATTGATAAATAGGAAAACTCATAGCCAAAAATAAGTTTTAAAATTTATGTTACTTTTTTAATTCACTCATATCATGAAGAATAAAAGTATCTGAATTAAATGGGGAAATTACAACAAGAGCAAGATATCAAAATCAAAAAAAAATTATTGTGGGATATCTTTCTAGTCTTGGAATAAATATAAATATAAACATGAATCCTCTTTTAGAATTTTGCTTAAATTCTTTACATCTGTAAGAATACAAACAAAAGATAGATAAATTTTAATTAACGCGAAGCCTTGCATGAATCAAACAATAGAATTAAAAGAGTCAAAAAAATTGAAAGAAAATATTTGGGAATATATGTAAGTGACACGAAAGTATAGCAGATGTATATGAACCATCAGAAATCAATACATTAAAAAAGCAAACAACACAGTAGGAAAAGGAGTAACAGACATGAAAAGGTAATTTACAGAAGAGGAAACCCCATGGCCAAATGCATATGAGGAAATGCTCCAACTCAATGGGACTCAGGAAAATGCAAACACACGGAAAAAAAGGGTATTTTTCCCCATCCATCAATTTCACAAAAATGAAAATGTTGGTAATACTGTTTGTTTGTGGAGGGGCTTCTGGGAGGCTCAGTCAGTTTAGCCTCTGCTTTCGGCTCAGGTCATGATCCCAGAGTCCTGGGATCGAGTGTCCCATGAGGCTCCCTGCTCCTCGGACAGGCTGCTTCCCTCTGCCCCTCCCTCTGCTCATGCTTTCTCACTCGCTGGCTCGCTTGCTTGTTCTCCCTGAAATAAGTAAATAAATTCTTTAAAAAAAAAATTACTATTTGTTGGTGGAAAAATAGAAAATCCCAACCATTGCTGGTGGGAAAATGCAGATTGGGATGCACAGTGAAAAAAAAGGAAGGGGGGGAAATTGGAGGCAGAGACAAACCATGAGAGATTGTGGACGCTGAGAAACAAACTGAGGGTTTTAGAAGGGAGGCAGGTGGGGGGATGGGTGAGCCTGGTCGTGGGTATTAAGGAGGGCACGTATTGCATGGAGCATTGGGTGTTATACACAAACAATGAATCTTGGAACACTACATCAAAAACTAATGACATACTGTATGGTGACTAACATAACACAATAAAACATTTAAAATTAAAAAAAAAAAAAGAAAGCCACTGTCATTATTCAGTAAAGTTTAAGATAGGCATGCCATATACTCTAACAGTTTTACCCCTAGGTGCAAGCCCTAGAGTAATTCTTGCACATGATGCCAAACAGATACGTGTATGAATTTTATTCAGCATTATTTTGATGACAAATACCTGGAAACAACCCAAATGTTCATCAACAAGGCTGGAGGGACACTTGGATGGAGGGACACTTGGATGGCTCAGTCAGTGAAGCGACTCTTGATTTCAGCTCAGGTCATGATCTCAGGGTCTTGAGATCAGGCTTCACGGCCTTGCTCTGTGTTCAGCAAGGAGTCTACTTCTCTCCGTCTGCCCCTCTTCAATGCTCTCCTGCTCTCTATAAATTAATTAATTAATTAATTAATTAAAAAATAAAATCTTTTTTAAAAATGCAATGGGTAATGACATATTCCTACAGTGAAATTCTATACGACAGTGAAAATAAATGCACTGAAGCTTCATGTATCGATATCGCTGAATCCCACAAACAATGTAAATGAATATATATATATGATGTGTACATACTCATGAATATATAGTACATTATATATGTGTATAAACATTGTCTATATAATATAGAAAACTGAAAGTATATTAATATATAGTATATATGTTGGCATATATGTATGTGTATGGTATACTGCCACAGATACAGTGTTTAAAAACATGAAAGCAATCTGTTGCATACTTTTTTTTTAAGATTTTTTTTTTTTAAGTAAACCCTATATCCAACGTGGTGCTCAAAATTAATGACCCAAGATCAAGAGTCGCATGCTCTACCAACAGAACCACCCAGGGCCCCCTCTGTTGTATATTTTAGAAATGAACACCTATGGAATGAAATTTTGAAAGCATCAGTGGGGGTAATAAATAATTAATTCTGGAAAACAGTTCACCTAATGGGGAGGGAATATAATGCAATCAGAGAAAACACAAAGGGGAGTTCCACTGCATCCTTAATATTTATTTTCCTTTAAATCACAAATTGGAAAGTGGATTGTCAATATATTTATATTGTAGTATTTATATTTTATATTTTATATTGTAGTATTTATATTTTAAACCTTTGTAAAATTTTTTTGTGGAAACTTTCAAATACCTACAAAGGTAGAAAAGATAGTGTAACATAGTACCATGTACCCTGTGCCCAGCTTCAGCAATTTGATAATCTGTCTTGTTTCTTATATATATCCATCAACATCCCCACATAAGGATGCCTGGGTGGCTCAGTTGTTAAGTGTCTGCCTTTGGCTCAGTTCATGATCCCAGAGTCCTGGGATCAAATCCCCCATTGGGCTCCCTGCTCAGTGGAAAGTCTGCTTCTCCCTCTGCTCCTTCTCTCGCTGTGTCTCTCTATGATAAATAAATAAAATCTTTTTCAAAAAATCCCACACAAGAATTATTTCTAAGAAACTCTAAGGCATCCTATTATTCATTAATATGTCAGTTTTCTCACAATTTAGCTATGAGATAATTAACTTTGCCACTAAAAGCCACTATATTTATGTAGTCATCATTGTCCTGAACTCTTCTATTTGTATAGAGTTTCAGAGTTTAAGCACTCCCATTTATATTATATATTTCTTTTGAGCCTAGCAATAGCATCATGAGGCATGAAGGGTGGGTTATTATTTTAACATCAGTTTTGCTTAATCAGAGTACCTGGGAACTGATCTCTTCTGGATTAAACTGATTCCAAGCTTGTGTCCCTTATAATCAGAAGGGCATGAAGACAGAGAGAGAGAGAGAGAACTATCATATGCACACAGTTAACAATACAATATTCTAACAGAGTTGTTAAGTCCCCACGTGTCTGGCAGGAAGACGGCACCTCATCAGACACTAATGAATTGA
The DNA here is from genome assembly GCF_902655055.1 of Lutra lutra. NCBI lineage: Eukaryota > Metazoa > Chordata > Mammalia > Carnivora > Mustelidae > Lutra > Lutra lutra. The sequence goes on from NC_062289.1 coordinate 16,177,734, forward strand.
GCTGATACCGATCACAGTCATTTGTTTGCATGTGGGTGATTATGCCCTCACTAAATACTGCCATGATAACAAATTCTGCTTCAATCATTGCCATAGAATTTTGTAAAATCAGTGATGATTGTCTTAAAAAGAGCTTTTCTGTAACAATTCCAATGTTTGGGTGTTTGAAGGATTTCGTCTCTCACGAAAGTGATTTATTTCTAATATATTTGCAACGGTGGTGAGTAAAATTTGTAATGAAGAACAATTTTCAAATATCTCTTATCTGAGCATCATTTCACACACCTATTCAAATGATATTTTTTTGACTTCTGGCTTCCGATTAGGATGTAAAAAGCTGGAAAGAGTGCTCCCACTTATAAAAAGCAGGCTGAATAATTTGCATAGTCACAGCTGTTTAAAATCCATCAAAAAATCACGTTCACAGAACAACCAGTTCACCCAAAGCTAAGGAAAGACAGGTGTTTCCAATGAAAAACTGGCTGTGAGCACAGCTGTCTACCTCAGGCAGATATTGGAAACCATTCAAGCTGGCAGGAAGAATTCAGCGGAAATTCTTTTTTTTTTCCCCATCTCTGATCCATGAGGTAACTTTTTTCATTTTCACTTTTAATTGCAGTAAATTAACTGAAAATTAATTTAATTGAGGGGCTTTTAATTGAGTAATCGTTGACATACAACATCATATTCATTTCAGGTGCGTAACAGAGCGATTGGACAATTGCGTGCATGACAAAATGCTCGCTATGAGGAGCGGAGGAACCATCTGTCGCCATACAAAGTCGTTACACTATTATTATTGACTCTACTCCCTCGGCTGTACTTTTCATCCCTAGGATTTATTTTACAACTGGAAATTTGTACCTCTTAATCCCCCTCTCCTTTTGTGCTTACACCTCCCCCTTTCCTTCCCCCCCCCCACAACCACCAGTTTGCTCTCTGTATTTATGAGTCTGTTTCTGTTGTTTTTTTGTTCATTTTTTTTATTTTCCACAGCAGCTGCATTAACTTGCATTCCTGCCAACCGTGCGCAAAGATTCCTTCTTCTCCACATCCTCACCAACACTGGTTGTTTCTTGGTAGCCATTCTGACTGGTGAAATTCTGAAGTTACTCAAGTCTGACTGGAAGATGGCAGGCGTGTATGGACTCATGTGGAAGCCAGGGACAGAGCAATACCACAAGGAGGCTTCCTCCACTATCCCTTCCTGTTCCAGCCTTGCTCATAATCCCCTGGGAGGGTTGGTGGAGAAGAGCCTGCAAGGAGGTAGGCATTCTCCAATGTCTGCAGATCTCAGCGCTTCTCTCCTCTCCTCATGAGTTCTGAGTTGTTGCTTTTTTCCTCAGGTTCTCCATCCCTGAACTGTGTGGGGTCTTCCCAGGGATCCTGCTTCTCCCTTAAGATCTCCTTTAAGGAGATCTTCCTTAGATCTCCCTTAGAAGATCTGGAATAGTTTGTATCAGGACATATCCCTGTTCTTCCCACAGGAGTAGAGTGTTTTTTCTTTCCTCCCACTTCCCCGTGCCTCAACTCCTCACCTGGTCCTGAGGGTGGCAAGATGTGTTTGCTCTTTCTTCAGTAGATTGAGACTTTTGTTCTGTGGAGGTGATAGAAAAAAGAGCTGAGTGAGAGGCTCAGTGTCTTCCCCACGTGGCTGCTCTTCCTCTCCTCCTGGCAAGATGGTAGATTTTAATCCAACAATGTGAACAACTATATTAAACATAAATATTCTAAGCATGCAAATCAAAAGATTTATTGGACAGCAATTTCCCATCTTGTGCAAGATGAAAAAGTTCTAGACATCTGCTGTACAGCATTGAGCCTCCAGCTAGCAATACCGTACTACGTACTTGAAAATTTTAGAGACCAGATCTCATGTTAAATGTTCTTACCACAGGGAGAAAAAAAAATTTAAGACAAAGGGTGTCATCTTAGATTATTTTTTTTAAACCTTAAACTATGAATGAATATAGCAACATTCCAGGATACAAAGCCAACATACAAAAATCAGCTATATTCTATATACTAACAACCAGAAACTTTAAAAAAAACTTTTACCATAAAAATGAGTTAGTAGACTATATTTTCTGGAAAAGAGGTATTATTTACACTAGTATTTAAATATTTGAAATGCTGAGAAATAAATCTGACAAGTGATGTGTAAGATTTATACACTGGAAACTCAGAGGACCACAGAGAGAAATGGAAGAAAACCTAAATAAATGGAAGTAAATGGAAGATAGAGCACATTAATGAATAGGTTACAAGACTGGATATTGCTAACACGTTCCCTCTCTCCCAAACTGATCAGAAAAATGTATAGAATATTTTTGTAGATTTTGACAAGATGATTCTAATTCATAAATGCATACAACATAGCATAACCAAAACAGCTTTGGAAATGACCTACACTATCTGATTTGAAGAGTAAACATAAAGCTGTATTAATTGAGACAGTGTGGTAAAGACAAATTCGACAATGAGACAGAATAGAGAGTTCAAGAGTGGACCCACATGTATACAGTCAATTGATATTTAACAAAGTATAAAGGAAATTTGGGGGAGATAGGACAGCTTTTCAACAAATGGCACCTGAACAACTGAATACCCAGATTCAAAAAAGAGACAGAAAGACAGAAAGACAGAGAGAGCTCAAAATGAATCATAGACCTGTACGTTAAATTTTAGATAAGACTTCTAGAACCATGAGTCCTAAACCAAAAAAGTGATAAAGGGGACTGTCTTGAAATTAAGAACTTTTGTTCTTTCACTGACTATGAAGGCACAGACTGGAATCAAATATTTGTGAATCACATCTGCAAAAGGATTTGTACCAACAACATACAGAGAATTCTTACAACTCAGTAATAAGAAGGAACATACCCAATAAAATTTGCTGCAAGGTAAGTGAATGGTAAATAGGCATGTGAGCAGATATTCAACCTCATTAGTCACTAGGGAAATACCATTACACAACTATGGTGATGACTAGACTAACCGTACCAAGGGCTGGTGAGAACGTAGAGCAATTGGACGTCTCCTACTCTAGTGGTAACAATGCCAATATGGTAAATCACCTGAAAACAGTTGGACAGTTTCCTAAAAAGTTGACTATATACATTCTATATAACACAGCCGTTCCACTCTTAAGTATTTACCAAAGAAGGAGGAAATGTATCACCATACAATAAATACTATGCAGATGTTCATAGCAATATTATTTATAATACAACTGGAAGCAATCCAAGTGTCCATCAACAGGTGAATAGATATACTATAGTACATCCACACAACGGAATACAGTAAACCATAATGAGAAATGAACAGCTGTTGCAATCAACAATGTAAATTAATCTTGGAAGAGTTACACTGAATGAAAAAGAGTCAGCAAAAAGAGTACATACTATAGGATTCTGTTCGTATAAAATTTTACAAAATGAAAATCGACAGTGACAAAGAAGATTACCGCTTGCCTGGAGATGGAGGGGAGGGCAGGGAAAGGCAGGAAAGAGATTTACAAAGGGGCATAAAGAAATTGTGGAGTTGGTTGCAAGTGTGTATACATATGTCGAAACCTATCAAATTGTACTATTTCATATGCATAGTTTATTGGACGTTAATTATACCTCAATAAATCCGTGAAAATGACAACAGCCACTCTTAAAATTGTGATACAAAATGGGAAGACTAATACACATACTTTTCTGTTATCTGCTTTTGTTTTGGTAGCACACTCTTTTTTTTTTTTAAGATTTTATTTATTTGACAGAGAGAGAGAGATCACAAGCAGGCAGAGAGGCAGGCAGAGAGAGGTGGAAGCAGGCTCAGTGCTGAGCAGAGAGCCCGATGCGGGGCTCCATCCCAGGACTCTGAGATCATGACCTGAGCCGAAGGCAGAGGCTTAACCCACTGAGCTACCCAGGCGCCCCGGTAGCACACTCTTTATCCTAACCCAAACTATCTGAAAACAATCTGATTGAAAGAAAACCAACAGGACAATTTTATTAAAATAAACATTTGATCTAAAATGATTGTTTTGGGAACACCTGGGTGGCTCAGACTGTTAAGCGTCTGCCTTCAGCTCAGGTCATGATCTCAATGATCTCAGGGTCCTGGGACTGACCCCCATGTTGGGCTTCTTGCTCAGTAGGGCGCCTGCTTCTCCTTCTCCCTCTGCCTGTTGCTCCCCGACTTATGCTCTCTATCAAATAAATAAAATAAAATCTTAAAAAAATTAATTAATTAAAAATGAAATAAAACAAAATTACTCTCTTTGTCATGCTTTTCTTCTTTCCCCATTATCAGTGGTTTTGGTGGGCCAAAACCACAATTCTATTACATTTATACATTCTCCAATGTTTACTTCACATACAATGTCAGAAAAAATTTTTCTATACTTTGGCCTTTTTCTAATTAATTTTCAGCCAATATTCCTGCTCTGTATTGTTCATAACAGTAAAAATCTGAAAAACATGATGTTTATTATTAGAGGACATATAGTAGCATAAATAGCATGCAGAATGGAAATAATTAGGAAAATAACAATTAAAAGTTGCAAAAGCAAAAAGTATATTTTGTTATCTTCCTCAAATATTTTTGCTTAGTTCACTACTTTTTCTTTTTTTTTTAAGACTTATTTATTTATTTGACAGAGAGAAAGAGACAACAAGAGAAGGAACGGAAGCTGGGGGAGTTGGAGAGGGAGAAGAAGGCTTCCCACTGAGCAGGGAGCTGGATGCGGGCCTTAATCCCAAGACTCTGGGATCAGGACCTGAGCCTAAGGCAGACACTTAAGGACTGAGCCACCGAGGCACCCCTTCATTACTCTTTCTTATGTAGCAATAAAATAAAACATGTAAGATGTGAATTTTTCTGATTACTCCTTTGTCCAGAATTGATGTTTTGATATGATTGCTTTCCATATCTAAATATGATATGAATTTCAAATAATTAAACTTTAAAACATTAAAGTCTTAAATTTTAATGTAAAGGTGATTATATTTTTAGTTAAATATCTATGATTAATTTTTACTTAGTTCATCTCATACAGTAAGAGAAAGAGGTCTGTTTAATTAATTTTGACGAGGTGCCTGGATGACTCAGTCAGTAGATCATGTGACTCTTGATCTTGGGTTTATAAATTTGAGCCCCATGTTGGGTGTAGAGATTACTTCAAAAAAATAAATCTTTTTATTTATTTTTTTAAAAGATTTTGTTTATTTATTTGACAGACAGAGATCACAGGTAGGCAGAGAGGCAGGCAGAGAGAGAGGAGGAAGAAGGCTCCCTGCTGAGCAGAGAGCCCGATGTGGGGCTCGATCCCAGGACCCTGGGATCATGACCTGAGCGGAAGGCAGAGGCTTTAACCCACTGAGCCACCCAGGCGCCCCAAAATAAATCTTTCTTTAAAAGGGCACCTGAGGGACACCTGGGTGGCTCAGTTGGTTGGACGACTGCCTTCAGCTCGGGTCATGGTCCCGGAGTCCCGAGATCAAGTCCTGCATCGGGCTCCCAGCTCTGCGGGGAGTCTGCTTCTCTCTCTGACCTTCTCCTCACTCATGTTCTCTTTCACTGTCTCTCTCTCAAATAAATAAATAAAATCTTTAAAAAAAAAAAAGGGGGCACCTGAGTGGTTCAGTGGGTTAAGCCTCTGCCTTCAGCTTAGGTCATGATGTCAGGTTCCTGGGATCAAGCCCTGCATTGGGCTCTCTGCTCTGTGGGAAGCCTGCTTCCCCCTCTCTCTCTGCCTGCAGCTCTGCCTACTTGTGATGGGTCTCTCTGTATCAAATAAATAAATAAAATCTTTAAAAAAATTAGTTTTGACATTTGTTAAGATTTTCTCCAGTTTAATATATGAATAGTTTTTTAAATGTTACATTAATTGGGAAAGAAGGTACAGTCACTTAGAGAGGTAGAAAGTTCAAGATTAGGGGAGCATGGGTAGCTCACTCAGTTGAACATCTGACTCTTGATTTCAGCTCAGGTTGTGATCTAACGATTGTGGGATTGAGCCCCGCGTCTGGCCTCATGCTGAGCATAGAGTCTGCTTGAGATTCTCTCTCTCTCTCTCTCTCCCTCTGCCCTCCCCACCACAATCTCTCTCTAAAATAAATATTTTATAAGAAAAAGGTTCAATTTTAAATCAACTTTACTGTAATATTTGTATCCTCCTGTTTATCCTCAAATTTTTTTATTTTGAAAAATTTCAAACCTATAGTAAAATTAAAAGGATATCCCATATACCCTTCACCTAAATTCACCAACTGCTAGCATTTTACCACATTTGTATATAGATAGATACAATTTGTGTGTTTTTATGTATCTTAACAGAAAGATAGATTTTTTTTGCAGAATCACTTAAAAATAAGTTTTAGACATAAAAATTTCAGCATATATCTCCTAAAAACTAGAACATTTTTCTACATAAACAGAATTCTATTATTATAATGAAGAAATTTGATGTTAATTATGTTTCTTAATACAAAATCCATATTCAGGTTTCCTCAATTGTCTCAATATTGTCCTTTAAAACTTTATTTCCATCATGTTGATAGACTAAATGAGAAATTATATGCAGAAAATGGATCTGATCAAAGTGAACATCCTTTCATGATTAAAAAATAATTTTCAGCAAATGAAGTCTAGAACAAAATAGCCTTCTGACAAAAGTTACCGGCAAAAAACCTGTTGTTAACATCACATGTAATGGAAAATTATTGAAAGTTTTCTTCTTGAGATCGGAAACAACACATGGATAGCCACCATAACCACTTCTGAACATACGTGTGTGTGTGTGTGTGTGTGTGTGTGTGTGTGCGCGCACATACATAGACGAGATCCTAGCCAATGCAATTAACAAAAAAAATACATAAGCAGTGTATTTTAAACATTTTGCCGTATTTCTTCAGATGTTTCTCTTTTTTAGAATTAAAGTATTACCAAAAAAATTTTTTTATACCTCATTCACATAAGGCGAGACTGTCACATTGCTGAAAAGTCAAGTATTTGGCTTTTAAAATGGGTGTGTATTCTGTGTACTCTTTAGTTATAGGGATGTATTCAGTCTTAGTTATGCCAGGGTCCTGGGATCGAGCCCCACGTTGGACTCCCTGTTCGGCCGGAAGCCTGCTTCTCCTTTTCCCACTCCCCCTGCTTGTGTTCCCTCTCTCACTGTGTCTCTCTCTCTCAAATAAATAAATAAAATCTTTTTAAAATAAAGAAATAAATAAAATTTATATATTAAATAGCACTAATTTTTTTAAAAAGAGGCCAGTAATACACATGTTTTTGATACTACAAACAGTAGGCTAGCCATTAACTTTTGCTTAATTAGGGAAGGAAAAAAGTTAAAAAGTATTTGGATGACAGTTTCTGCAAAATTTATTTAAATCAATATTTATTCTGACCCTTGTCATCATGGGGTTAGGCTTCTGAGTATATCTTTCATAAGAAGGTCCATGATCTTCCCTCCACTATCCAGAAACCTGTTTTAATATTTCTAAAGACTGTTGACCTGTGATGTGAAATGATAAATAACTGTTATAGAAAATGATGAGTGGAAAATAGTATTGTTTACTTAATGTTGAAAACCATGTCATCAGAGGTTAAATCTATGTATTTATTTATTTTCAGTTTACAAAGGCTTATATGGTCTGTCTTACTCCCTATCCTGACCTTTTATTCTTTCTCTCTTATCCCTTCGCCAGCCACAATGACTTCTCAGCTCTTCCTAGAACACTCCAGACACACTCTCAACAAAACCCGGCTTGATCCTTCTGGAACACCCTGTTCTGATATTGGTCTGGTTAATTCACTCACTTCCCTCACGCCTTTGCTTGAAGATAATTTTCTCAGTGAAACCTACTTACTCTGACACCCTGTTTAAAGTCATAATGCACCCACCTTCCCAGCCCTTCCCATCCTCCTCATTCTGATCTTTGCTTTTTCTCTTCTATAGCTTATCCCTGTCACTTTTTGCCTTCGAAAATAATAGGTGCTTTACTCATCTATGCCATGAAACTTATATCTTGACTATTTCTGTGCACACACACCCCCTTGGGCAGGGATCTCTGGGGTTCATTGTTGTTTTGTAATTGACACCCAGAAATACATCTCAAGAGCAGAGATAACATATAGAACTTGGTAGGTGCTCAATAAATAGTGCTCGAATCTTTGAGCCTTACTTTTTTCCCTTATTGACTCTGACTTCGCTGACATTACAATAAATTTTTCAATCAGTAGAAGGGTTCTATAGAGTCTCTTGAATTTAGAAAAAGCATTTGAAGGTTGTCCTCTCAACGTACTTTGTGTGAATAAAAATAAGTAATGGTGGCAGGCATCATTGAAAACCCAAGATGACAGGGTGATGAGTATTGAGGAGGGCACGTGCTGTGATGAGCACTGGGGGTTATACTTAACTAATGAATCACTGAACACTGCATCAAGGACTAATTATGTACTCTACAGTGGCTAACTGAACTTAAAAATAACAAAAAAGACTTTAGTGAAAAAAAATAGTCATTGGATTTAATCCTTTAAAAAAAAAAGAAGACTCAATGTAGATGCTTGAAACTTTACAAAGATTAAAATCTATAAGAAAAAAATCTATTAGGAAAAGAGTATTATGGGTATATTTAATTTAAATAAGTATTTCATTTCATTAAATCAAAAGTGAATATTTAATTAAATTATTACAAGAGTATAATGTTCTGCACAAAGATGTTATTAGAAGAATAAATCTATGACACCTGGGCCCTAAGAAGTGTGATATGGTCTATGAACCCTGCACTAGACGTCCAGGGACCTAGTCCTGGTCGATAGCAAACCACTTAGTCATTTGGAGCAAATGGAGTCATCTATGCGAGGCTTATATCCTCTGAGATCTATTTCCAAAATTCCCCAATTTTATATATTTGGGAGAAACTAACAGGAAAAAAAATGTCAGTAGCTTGAAAACTTTTTCATAATTTATTTAAAAGTGCTGTTGGACATCCACCTTGGCCATGAGGAAATGAGGCAGTTCAGAATTACGGCAAACAAAAAATCAGACAAAAAGATAAGAAACAACAATCTTCAGCCAGAGAGTGGGGGCACAAAGCTGTATTCTCTGGGAAAAGGGAAACACACAAGGGCCCCCCCCCATTGCCTCGGGCTTCTTCCTGAAGGGAATTCCCTCAGAAAGCCCCTTACCCCCATATTCCCACCTGTGTAGCCCTTACCGTAGTGCTTTTTAAGTATCTGTTTTCTTTCTCCTTAGACTAGGACGTCCTCCTGAAGGAGGAACTCTTGCCCACCTGCATGTTCCTGGAACACACCATGGAGAAGACTCTCCGTGAATATTTGCTCAAGGAAATAAGCCCTCAAAGGAGCAGGGAGTGCAGGAACCAACATTGACTGCACCGTCCAGCAGACACTTCTCTGGTTCCCCTTGAGCACCCGCAGCAGCCTTGCCGTGAACACGCTAACTTCACATTTGGAAACCCGAAGTTCATTACCTTGCCAGAGCCGCAGAGCCGGTGAGAGACAACCCCAGACCGCAGGCTCCTCTAGCCCCATCCTACATCAACCATCTGCCCTCTACAGATTCGACGTCATTCGTAAACCTTTAGTCATAGCCACATAACCCCCATAGCAAGGAGTTTTAAAGTCTTCTTGGACTGTGGAATTGGGCAAAGTCAAGTGTAAAGATGAAATAACCTTATGAGGGGATTTTTTTTAAAGATTTATTTATTTGACAGAGATCACAAGTAGGCAGAGAAGCAGGCAGAGAGAGAGAGAGGGTGGGGAAGCAGGATCCCCGCTGAGTGAAGAGCCCGATGCGGGGCTGATCCCAGGACCCTAAGATCATGACCTGAGTTGAAGACAGAAGCTTAACCCACTGAGCCACCCAGGCAGAAAAATAGCATATTCAAGAGCTATTGGTTTCCCAGAGGAGACTCAAAATGCATTTATCCAGAGGGACAGTGTTCCTGGCCAGCTCAGATCTTACTTCTGCAGACACTCCCCAACTGACTTCACCACCTCCTTCCTGAAACATCTGTGTCGGTGTCAGACTCCCCCCGAGGCTGCAGTTCCCCAGCGGAGGAGCGTGCTTCCTGTCCTGACCTGCTTCCTAGGATTCCAGACCCAGTTGGGCAATCTTTGCTCATTAAATGATATGTATAAACAGAACAATGCTAAATATGCATGGTCAGTGAGAAGATCATTCCCTCAGTTGAGAATACAGCTTCTGGACAAGTATTTAAAATGAAATATAACCATCTGAGCGATGGGCTGGTGGGCCTGGGTGGCTCAGTTGGTTAAGGGTCTGACTCTTGGTTTCCCCTCCGTTTATGGGATGGAGCCCCACGTCGGGCTCTGTGCTCAGTGGGGAGTCTGCTTGAGGATTCTCTCTCCCTCTGTGCCCTGCCCCGGTTTGCACACTCTCTCTCTCTCAAATAAATAAATCTTTAAAAAAATAATAAAATAGGGCTAAAGGAGAAATTATTTGGGGGTAGTATGAGATTGCTTTGTAAATGATTAAGGTAATTGGGTGTGGTCCTGTTTGCTGACATCTATATAGAGATTTCACATATATTTAATTATTTGTGTTGTGTTTTTATTACTTTTCAACTATTATTTCTCATGGAAGGGTTCTTTGGGTTACTAGCTACAAGTTTTTCCTAGATGGCTACAGAGCTGTATTTCCATCAGAAATACCTATATCATTTAAGATAATTTTTTTTTTGCAAAAGAAAGAAAGGGGGGACACCTGGGTAGCTCAATCAGTAAAGCATCAGCCTTCACCTCAGACCAAGATCTCCAGGTCCTGGGATTGAGCCCAGCATCGGGCTTCATGCTCAGCATGGAGTCTGCTTCTCTCTCTCTCTCTCTCCCTCTGCCCCTTCCCACTGCTCATTCTCTCTCTCTCTCAAATAAATAAATAAAATATTTTTTTAAAATGATTAATTTTTGCAAAAAAAATACTTTCAAATTTCAAGTTTTCTGTAAAATTAAAAGCATTTGGAATGCACCTGAGTCCTTCAGATGTTCTTTAGTATTTTAACAAAGTCCTCATCTCAAGCCTTTCCAAGAAAAAAAAAAAGAGAGAAAAAAAAAGGCAGAAATAGAAAGTAAAAAAAGAGAAAGAAAAAGAAAAAGAAGTAAAAAGAGAAATGGAAGGAAAGAAAGAAAGAAAGCAAGAAATCCTGCAAAGCGGCATGTTTTCCCAGGTGGTATGAGAGCATTCCAGAGATGGACATACACCATTCCAAGAACGTGGGTGTCACACAGCAAATACTGCAGTGACATCTCCAGCCTCATCTCCCCCTTCTTGTTCTGCCAAATGCAGAATGGACAGATTTTATGCCAAAATAAGAATGATTTCTCTTCTCTAGCAACCATTCCTTTTCATCATTTTCATTTAGAACAGTGCTTCTCAAAGGGTTGACCCTGACCAGCCAACACCAGCCTCATCCGGGCATGTGTTAGAAATGCAAAGGCACTAGCTGCCCCCTGAGCCAGCGAATCAGAAACTCTGGGGGAAGAGCCCCGCAGTCTGAGTCTGATAAGCCCTCCGGTTAATGGAGGACCACTGATGTAGAGCAGCCATTTGAAATCTGGCTATCCATTAGAACCATCTGAGTTTAAAACGACAGGTGTCTCTTAGAAGCCCTACAGGTGATTCTAATATGCAGCAACCTTTGAGAACCACTGCTTGAGACGTTATTTTACTTCTTATCAATGAAGATAAGTCCGGAAAAAGCTACCAGCTCGGTGGGCTGGACCCACTTATTAAAAGAAACCAAGGGCAGGTACATTCCTGAAGAGACCTTGTTTATATGTGAAGGCAGGCATCAGGCACCCCTGATTTCCCTTGGACCATCTGCATCCCATATGTTTCTCTCTGTCCCCAGCTGTCCCGGGGCACTTGGAGCTCAAGCCCGACAGATGTCGCTTGAGAGCAACTGGAAGCAGATTGGTTGGGAAATGAGTTTAAACTTGATTCTTACATTTGATGCTACTTTTGAGTTTCAGATTTGGGGGCAAAGCTTTTTCTAACCTATGGCTATTAGCACCTTCATGTATCATTTGTTGTGTAACAAACAGAAGCATAATTTGAGGTGCAAAGCCCATCTTCCCTCCAGTTCTATCCCCTCTTGGTGGGACCTTCCCTCCCCTCCCGTAGTTGCTTTATGTCAGCACATGTGAGGCTGTCTTCCAGGCAATCAGCAGTCTCGCTGCCAGTAGGCTGCAAACACACAATGCATTTTATACATCCCTGCCCCTCCAGGCCCCAGAGCTCCTCAAGCCTTCATGCATCCTTGCTGAATGAGTCCATGAATGAACTATGAAAGCGACTCTCAATCTCCGAGCAAGAATTTGTATATTCTGTCAGCGGCCACAAAATAGATTCGTGGCTTTCAGCAAGGCAGGAGCTATAAAAATGGTTTCTACCCCAGAAGACCGTGAGTCTCTTTCTCTTCATTCTCCCTCATTCTCAACAAAGTAACTGTTCTTTAGAAAACTAGAAGGTTGATTTTTTAAAAAGAAGAAGTTCTGATCTTTTAGGAAGAGGAGAATGGGATGCACTTAAATCCCTTCAAAATCAGTGCCATGACAGGACAAAATGTCCTTGAGGAAAGCCCACCTCTGCAGTAGGTTCTCTCCACACAGATCGCTGACACACCTGTGCTGGGGGCAACAGTGACATAAAAATCCCCTTTTGGGGGCACCTGGGTGGCTCAGTAGTTAAAGCCTCTGCCTTCAGCTCAGGTCATGATCTCAGGGTCCTGGGATCGAGCCCCACATCGGGCTCTCTGCTCACAGCAGGGAGCCTGCCTCCTCCTCCTCTCTCTCTCTGCCTGCCTCTCTGCCTACTCATGATCTGTCTGTCAAATAAAAAAAAAAAAAAAAATCCCCTTTTGCATGTCATCAAAGCCATAAGGATACTTTAACCATTTACTTAGGGCCCATATTCTACACATATTCTGCAAAAAAAGGGGGGTCACACTTTTATTGTAAGGGGCCAAATAGTGAATATTTATACCACGTGTACCATTGTATACACATGCAAACCATGTGGTCAGTTGGGGCAGCTACGCAGCTCTACCTTGGACAGCGGGCAAGCACCGCAGACTCCACATAAATACATGATTGAGGGTATATTCCAATAAAATTTCATTTATAAGAAAAGGCAGTGGGCCGGATTTGCCCATGGGCTGCATTTTCCCCACCTCTGATACAAATGAATACTTGTACTGGGGCCTACTTCCCTTTCCTCTATGTGATATTTAAAGACAGTCTGGGTTTTCAGCTTCCAGGTTGCTAGGGATCCGAAGGAAGGACTCCGGCCCTGACCGCAGCACCCCGCAGTGGATCCTCACACTCGGAACACAAAGCCCCGCGAAGCATGCCTGTTCAGCCCTTGACCCCCAAGCCCCCTCATTCCTATCGCTCATTTCTCACCTTGCCTTTGCATTCATCTTGCTTATTCTTTCTTCTAGAGCCCAGATTTTCTGAAAATGTGGAGTGCAGATCACTTGCGTCAGAACCTCCCAGAAATGCTTAGTAAGCACCGAGGTTCACAGTCCCTCTGTTATCTTCCTGCAACAGAAATCCCGGCTGTACAGCCCGGGAATCACCGTCCAACAAGCACTCGGGCAAAGGGGACTCTGCTGAAGTTTAAGAATCACTGCTGACCTGGTCCTCATCTCAGGGTGCTGAGATCAGGCAGAGGCGGGGCTCTGCGCTCTCAGCAGGGAGTCTGCTTCAAGAGCCCCTCCCTCTGCCCCGCCCCCTCACGCACGCACGCGCACTCGCTCTCTCGCAAGTAAAATTAAAACAAAAACAAAAACAAAAAATCACTGCTAAGCTGCTTGCCTGCCACCCCCTCTCCCAGCGCCATCTCACCAAGACTAGTACCACTTCCATGTAACCAAAAGTTTCGGGGGCTTCTCACTGGGAATAGAGAACAGACTTCCTAGCTCCCTGTTTCGTATTTCCTAACGTTGCAGTCTTACGTGGTCATATTTGTGATGGTGTCCATAGCTCTTGGCTGAGTCCAGACAGTAGTGCTTCTGACAGATGGTACAAAACCAAAAGACCTCCAGCTTTGGAGACAGGCCGACTTGTGAAGCCGCTCCTCCCCTGTGGGCGGAGCTGTTAAAACTCTCCGAGTCTTCCTGGGTCTCAATTGGCTCAACTTTAAAATAAGGATAGTATTAAATGCTCGCAGGTTGTTGGGAAAGTAAAGTCCTATAAAACCACTTAGGCGTTCAGTAGTAGCATTCAATAATGGATAAAGGTTCCGCCCCATCGCCTGTCTTTTCACTCTGTAAATGCGGCTCAGGTGTATTCCTTTGTCTCTTTCACTTTAGTCTCCGCGCTTGTTGGGGCTCAGAAACCCCCGCTTAGCCGTCTCCTTATTCATTTATTTGATGAATGTTTGCTCAGCATCTGAGAAATACTATGCCCTATGTTCTTGGGAATCTAGAACTGAGAAAAAACACAGAGATCCTGCTTTTCTAGAGTTTATAATTCAGGGAGAGAGAGAAATTATATACAAAATAACCAACGAGGTAGAGTGGTGGTTTTCGATGGAAGAGGGGGAGTAAGGGCTGCCTCCTGGGGACATGTCTAGAAACATTTTTGGTTGTCACGCCTGGGGGAAAGGTGCTTCTGGCTTCTAGTGGACAGAGGCCAAGAATACTGCAAAGCATCCTACAATCTCAAATGCGTTTAAAATAACTGAGTGAAGCCTAATCCAAAAGGCCAACAATATGTGATTTCATTTATCTACCATTCTGGAAAAGACAAAACTGTAGAGATAGAATATCTCGTGGGGGCTCAGTGTGAATCCTGTCCCAACCCTCCAGTATAACCCGGCCTACAGGGTCACTCGGATTGCGTCACTCTCTCTAAATGTACAGCCATCTACACATTCAAACCTTCTTCCTACTGTCCAGGCTCTACTTACTGGACTCCCTAAACAAGCCCACTTTGGTCAAGGTCACACCTTCTTATTGTTGCTAGATAGGTAATAATGCTCCAATATTTTGCTCACACTGTTCCCCATAACTGGAAGAGCTCCTTCATTACCCCATACCTTTCAAAATTCTACTAATAATTGAAAACTCTCAAACCATTGCAGCCTGAGTAAGCATCCCTGTGCAATCCTAGAGGTGGGTGCATCTGCCTCTGGCAGCATGGTTACTCATTATAATACTAGCTCTCATTTGAATAGATGATTTGCATATTACCCATTATCCCTCATTACTTCCACTTGCTATAGCTAAAACCTCCATTTTATATAGGAGAGGTTAAGTTACTTCCCCAAGATCAAGGCCACTAAATGGAGAAGCTGAGAAGCCTAGAAAGGCTGAATCCAAAGGATGTCTTCTTTGTGTGCTAATTCACTATCTCTTTTGTATGGTTTTAGATTTGAACGTCAATAATTCCACAACTAAGCTCCTTGAGAACAGGGGCTCTTTTTATACGTTTTAAAACATACTCCTTTTGTACTCCTCAATATGCTAAGTAAAGAAGATATTTCTAAAATAAATGTCTCAAGGATTTAAAATGATGGCCCCAGAGGAAACATACGTGCCTGAGGCTATTGTCCTCATTCAATAAATAGTAAACAAAGTTTACTAACAAACTATAGTTAGCCTGTAGGAGCAAGTCTGGACTTCATGCATTTGGCATATAAACTTTGAGCATGTTCTCATATAAAATAAGAGGACAATTCTGAATCTTTAAAAAACAAAAATTGCTTAGGGGCACCTGGGTGACGCAGTGGGTTAAAGCCTCTGCCTTCGGCTGGGGTCATGATCTCAGGGTCCTGGGATCCAGCCCCACATTGGGCTCTCTGCTCAGCAGGGAGCCTGCTTCCTCCCTTCTCTTTTTCTGCCTGCCTCTCTGCCTACTTGTGATCTGTCTGGCAAATAAATAAATAAAATCTTTAAAAAAAAATTTGCTTAAAATAAAACTGACCAACAGGGGAAGAATATACCCCCCTCACACGCAACCAAAATCCTATGTGCTTATAACATACTTCTAAATATTCTTTGAGCTCTGAAACTTCATCAGTCTGTCCCTGAGTTTGGGGTTTCTTGTTATTTGTCCTTTGTTTTATCTCTGGCTATTGTACATTTTCCCTTCTTTTCCTTCTGTTAAACTCAAACACAAAGGGAGACCAGACTTGAAAATTTCCTGAGCAGACAAAACCAGTCTAGTCATACAAGCAAAGTAAATTTAGCTACTTTCACAAGACAGTTGGGGTCAACTTGACCTGGGTCCCTTCTTGCTAATGCTGCTGAGAAGCATAAGCAAAACTTAAATTATTCCCCAAAATTGATAGGAGGTGGCCACTACCCAATTTCCTTTGATTTAAGAAAACTCTGGGATGGGAACCAATCACCGTGAAGAATGAACAGTTACCTCCTCCACAGTATATAAGCTACTTATTAACAATATACCTCTGAGCCTCATTCCATGTTTTGGTTCAAGTGCTCTTGGTTTTCCAAACTGTCTTTTTGGTGTGTGCACAATTAACTGATACTAATTAGCACTTCAGAGATGCATTGTTCTTACTTCTGGGTTTTGGATGGTTTTTTTCCCTGAATTTTTAACACTTCTGCTTTGAGTGTTATATTTTACATCAACAACTTTTCAAAATTAAAATACCTCCAAGTATCACAATGGATCAAATTACATTACAAAACTGTAATTGTGGAAACAGACGTCTCGTAACCCAGACCAATACTTCCTTGGTTGCAAGATGAAAAACATTTAGTTATCATCTCATCATCAGAATTTGTTCAGTTTCAAGTCTGTTTGAATCGTTGGATAGTTTGAATTTTATTCAACTGCCATCTATTTTTTCCTTACTCTTCCCTCACTTTTATGTATGATTTATAGGGTCTTTCCGTTCTGTCTCACCAATGCCACCAATAAAAATAGTTGTTTATATCTGCCCGTGCCTCCTGAAACAGGAGGCAGCCTATCTCAGATCTAAAGGTACAGAATATATTGAATAGACAATATAAACCTTATATGTGGGTTTATAACACAGGAGATATTGCTGTCCTGGAAATATTGAAGACCCTCCCACTTGAACCTCAGATCTATATCCACAATGGGTTTGGAGAGACAGTCACATTAGATTAAGTGTTCCACCTAGTGCCCAAATCTAGCCTAGCACGTTCTCTCAGGATTCTTGGAAATACCCAAGAAAAGATTAAAGCAAGCTGGCTACCTCCCCTTCTTTCCAAAGAAAAGAATAGGTAGTGGGTAAGCCAACCTAGGTTGGAATCTTGGTTCTTCGATCTAGTAGCTATTTACTAGCTGTATGATGCTGGCAAGTTAATTAACACCTGGAAACTGGGAGGCCTGAGTTCTAGTCCCAGCTCCGACACTAGAGCTATATAGAATCCCAGGAAGGTCCTGTCGGGCTGCACCAGGCAACAAAGGTTTCTGTAGAGGGTGTCCATGCTACTTGTCTACATCAATATATTACCTTAGATCTGAAATTGGTCATTTGGGACGTGATCATGATAGCGTTGGCTTCGGGAGCATGAGAGGCAGGGCGGCGATCTGAGAGGGTGAAATCATGGGGCACATCTAGTTGAAGCTAATGACAATCACAGCAGCAACCTGCTAGTCTCCTTAAAGGGCAGATTCCCGTTTCCTCTCTGGAGAGCTTCACGTGAGCGGGGTGAGCTCCCAAGGCTGTCACTGCTGCAACTGCATGGACCCTGTCGGTGCCACCTGCCCCCTGGCCCAGGCCCAGCAAAGGTTATCTGGTGTCTCAGGCAATTGTAGGCTGCCAATAGGGGCTTCTTCTCTCCATTCCAGCCAGAGGCTTGGGTTAGCTACTGCGAACAGGGAGATGCAAGAGAGAAAGCCCTCTGGATAGGACATTTCTTCTGCCCCACCAAGCCTTAGTGTCATGGGAAGCAACAAATAAACCTAAGCTTCTGGGTTTAACCAAAATAATGGGCGCATGTTATGTGGACCTTCACAAACTCAAAGACAATGTGCTCCAAACAAATTTGTCACCAAATCTGTGACCTGAGTCACTTCCGTTCCCCTCATCTTTGAGTGGCGAAGGATGAAACATTTCAGGCTCCCTGGGAAATCAGTAGTGGCATTGTTTAGTCAAAGACAGGCTGGTCATGCCAAAAATGTGTGTGTTTGATTGTGAACCTTCTGGAGGGTTCTTTCATAAAACGATGGGGATGAGGTGATCCTCAGTTCCTTCCAACTCTGAGTCTCTACGTGCCCGGGGCTATGCTGGAGCTAGCCTACTCCTTTTCCAAAGCCAATGGTTAAATATTTAGAAATTTCACAAGCCAACAGTTAAACCATGGATAACATGAAATTGCTGCATTTGTAACATTTAGGGCACAGAATTTGGCAAAGGATCCTGACCAAGGTTGTTGGGGGTTTTTTGTTTGTTTGTTTGTTTTGAGAACTAGCATACCAGCATACCACTGAAAATGAGCCACTTAGTGCCATACTGTCCATTCTCAGGGCTCTGTGTTAGATCTCTAAGAAGGTATTTCTCATAGGTCAATCAGAGAAAGACAATTATCATATGATCTCCCTGATATGAGGAAGTTGAGAGACAACGTGGGGGGCTTGGGAGGTAGGGAAGGAAAAAATGAAACAAGATGGGATCGGGAGGGAGGCAAACCATAAAAGACTCTTAATCTCACAGAACAAACTGAGGGTTGCTGGGGTTAGGGGGGTAGGGAGAGGGTGGTGGGGTTATGGACATTGGGGAGGGTATGTGCTATGGTGAGTGCTGTGAAGTGTGTAAACCTGGCAATTCACACATCTGTACCCCTGGGGTAAATAATACATTATATGTTAATAAAAAATAAAAAATTATATTTAAAAAAAAAAGGTATTTCTCACCCAGACATATGGTCACCCTGCCAGGTGGCTTTGAAATGTGAGGATGTATTTTTGTTTGTCAAAATAACAGATGGGCACCACAGACATTTAATAATCAGAGGCTTGTTATAAGAGCTATCCCACGATCTATATGATAGTTTCTCCAAATGATGAAATGTCTTGTCCAAAACATGGAGAACATTCTCTTGGAGAGCAATGAAAAGGGCACAAACACCTCCGACCGAACATGGACTTGTGGTTGCCTTCTCTGAGCCTCTCTAGGAAATCACACTTGTTTGCCAACTACCGTCTGTTGCTCTTGCAATAGCAGATACGGCAGCATCCCAGAGAGGGCCCTGTTGGCAATTTGTTCCCTAGCTCTCTAAATTCACTCTCCGAATGCCACTTGTCCTGCCTTAATTCTTTTTATGGGTCTCATTGCTAACTTCACTCTAAATCATTTGTGAAAAATTCCTTTCAGCCCAGTTCTGTGGAGACAGTGCCTCAGATAGAGGTTGTGTGAAGAAAACCCGACTAGTAGAAAATGTAACTATGTGAGGATTTTTTTCTCTCTCATACTGATGTCATGAGGTAGACAGTTGCTGGCTTCATTTCAGTGGCTCAAAGATATCAGGCCCAAGGCTGTGGTATCAGGCCCAAGGCTGTGGCCTAATGTTCAAAGTAGCTTGGGAAACTCCAGAAATCAAGGCCATTTCCCCCAGAGGAAGATGAAGAACCAAATCAGAAAGGGGAGACATCTGGACCTAAGAAGCACAGGCGTTCCCAGAACTGCCTTGTGACTTTTGCCTATCCCTCAAGGGCTGGACTGTCACATGGCCTACCTAGGGGTCCCAGAATCTGAGGTGGGAATATGGCTTCCAGTGCTCTGTGGTAAGAGGAGAGAAGGGAAGGCTGCTTGAATGGGTAATGAAAGAGTCAACCACAGGGTGTGTCCCAGGCAGGACTTCCAGGAATACTAAGATATAATACAGAAATAGTAAAGATAGAGAAATAGGCTTACTCAGAATGGATTTCTTATCATGCAAATACAACACAGCACGTTTATGGACACATTTATGGGCACTCATCCAGAATTGCTTTCTTCCACTTCGATTCATTTTAAAACAAAGATCCCTATAAAAAAAAAATATTCATTCTTGGGGCACTTGGGTGGCTCAGTCAGTTGAGCATCTGATTCTTGGCTTCAACTCAGGTCATGATCTCACAGTCATGAGATCAAGCCCCACATCAGGCTCCCGGCTCAGCTTTTGAGTCTACTTGGGATTCTCTCTCTCCCTCTCCCTCTGCCCCTCCTCCTACTCCAGTTTTTTTTCCCTCTCTCTTTCAAATAAACAAATAAATCTTTTTTAAAAAAACGGTTCACTTTTTACAGTCCATAAGCAAATAAACAATGTATATACATATATCAAATCATCATCACATTGTATACTTTAAATATCTTGTAAGTTTATTTGTCAATTATACCTCATTTTTTTAAAAAAGCCATGGAAGTATTAATAAAAGAAGAGATACAGAAGCAAATATCGACAGCATACCCCCAAGTGCTCACCAAGAAAAATCTTCCCAAAGGATTCTGCACACTGTTTTCATTGGTGTTCTCTTTCTGCTGTACAAAGATGAATCAAGTTATGTCAGTCATCAATATCTTGATTCCTCTAAGTCCCCTTGATTCAAACCAAGGATCCTGGAGATAGGATTGCATTTCTCTAGCAGATCTGCCTCCAGGGAGAGAACACACTTGTCAAGAGGACTTGGGACATTAAAACTGTGATGCTCAGAGCAGTGATTCTCGAACTTTAGCATTCAATGGGAGAGCCTAGTAAATCATAGTTTACTGAGGCCTCCCATAAGAATCTGGTTCAGTAAGCCTACAGTGAGGCAATTTACATTTTTAGCAAGTTCCCAGGTAATGACTGATGATGGCCAGAGGACCATACTTTGAGAAACAATGCTTTCACTGAAAGGTACAAAAGAGAGGCACCTGTCTGGCTCAGTCGGTAGAGCATATGATTCTTGATCTTGGGGTTAGGAATTCAAGCCTCACATTTGGTGTAGAGTTTACTTCAAAAAAAAAAAAAAAGATATGGAAGATACATCTTAGGATGCTGAGAAAGAGCACATGTAATATTGCATCTGTGAAGAAAATGGCATGGTTACCAGGAAAAGGGAGTAGAGCAGGGAAGGGCGTAAGCAAGGACTATATGCTAGGACTGTGCTAAGGGTCTTGTGTACATGTAACCCTCCTAAAACCCTGTGTATCAGGAATTTTTATTCTCCCCATTTTACAGGGAGACAACACAACCTCACTGGCCACCTAAGTGGAGAACCCCGAATTTGAATTCACCAAGTTTAATGGCAGTTTTTGGTAACTACAACCATGTTTGTCTGACTTTAAATCACTTCTTTATTTTGAAATGAGCATCATCCCAAAAAACCCTCGTGATTTCTTTCTGTGGGCAACCTGGAGAATTTCTCATAAAGCATACTTTAGATTCTCTCCTCCTCTGCTGTTGATAGTATCGATGTGAAAGAGAGAGATGTGAGAGAGGCAGCAGGTCAGGAGGGGGCAGGGTAAGCTGGTTTTGTGGAAGGGCCTCACAGTTTGGAGGGTTTGCCATAACAGGTCTGGGCCTCAGTCTTCTTTAGCAGCTACTAGACCCTCATGTCACCAATGGATCAAATGCCAGCTTGTTCGTTTCCAGTCAAGGACAATGCATCCTTACAGAGGTCACCAGAAGACTTATATTCAATCTCAGGAGCACATTCTTCCAGCAATGAAAATACCTGAGACCCAAATTAGTCATCAGAATGCAATTTGTTGAGTAGAGAATCAGACCAGAAGAAGTAAACACAGGTGCTAATAGTCAGCCAGCAGCCCCTGGTCCGGTGGGGTAGGTGTTTCTAGCCAGCATGCGTTCTAATACCTATGTCCATGCCATACTCAATGTTGAATAGTTTTGGTATTTAGATCACCTAGATGATAAAACAGAAAAGCACCCATCACAGCTACTCTATAAGGATGGTTAGTTTAGAAACTAGCAATGATGTTTGAAATGATGATTAATTATTGAAAATGATCAGTAATGAAAATCACTGAAATGGTGACTGATTATTGAGTAGAATGTCTCCTTGAAGAAATATATTATTAAACATTCAGTATACTTTGAATTAGAAAGATAACCTAAGGAATTTTCAAGTGAAAACATTTTTTTTAATATTTATGTATTTGGCTAAGAAGTCATCTTCAGTTTGCTGGAAAATTCAGTTCTATGCCAAAGCAAATTCCCACAGGATATGAATGAGCATATGTACCAAGAAACAAAAGACTAACTGTAAATCCCCTAGCACTGGGTCTCCTGGATCTGCCCTCTTTGGGGCTAAACAGTGTAATAACATGAGTACTTGCTTAAACATAAAAAACAGCTACTATTTTCACAGATGTAAGAGAGTTAAATGTCAGTCATAGGGCCACATTTAAAGAGAGATAATTTATTATGTTGGTGATTTTAACTTCCCTCGAGATGTGCATGTATACTTGGCGTGTGTTATGTTCACATATAAAGTCACGCATTTTAAAGATGCTCAGAACCTCATTTTCCAAAGATATTCACACATAGCCCAAACGCTGCCCAATTATGTAAGAAACTGGAAAATGTTAATCATGTAACATTATCCGAACTGACATGCCCAAATGTTGAAGTACTGAGTGGTTCTAGTCAATTCCCGAAGGCTTAGGAGCTCCCCGTTCTAGTGACTGCTACAAAAGGAAACAATTATGTGTGAAGTAGGCTATGGTCTTCTTACTCAGTCTGCATAAAACACAGATTAGCATTACACACAGTCATCCCTGAAGAGTTTAATGGGAAAGTATTAAAAGATGAAAACTTTCAGGGTGCCTGGCGGGGTGCTCAGTCCGTTCATGTCTGACTCTTGGTTTTGGCTCAGGTCATGATCTCAGGGTGGTGAGATGGATCCCTGAGTTGGGCTCTGCACTCAGTATGGAGTCTTCTGGAGAGTCTCTCTCTCCCTCTGTCCCTCCGCATGTGCCACAAGTTGGCACCCACACGTGCACTATCTCTTAAAAAAAAAAAAAAAAAAAGATTGGAAACTTTCTAAAAAGCTGGCAAAATCAGCCGTATCTACACAGATCACAGGCAATTTTTTTACTGTTATGCACCAAAAAGTATTTCAAACTCTATAAATTCATATGCTATTCCTTTGAGCGCATAAAATAAGCTTTATTTCTAGAACTTTCATAAGCATGAACAAGAACCATTTAAAAATGCCCTCAAAATAAACGTTTCTCAGAGTGTGGAATTTTAAAACGTAAAGCTTTCAACCATATGGCAGTTGAGCAAATAAATAAATAAATAAATAAACTAAGCAAATGTGATATTCCTTTAAAAAACGAATAGGAATTACCACACTCATGGGAGCCTTTAGTTTATTAAAAAAACAAACACTTCAAGTTAACGGCGGAGAGGATTGGTAACCTGGTGTCTGGCGCCATCTACTGAACAGCGACGGTAACTTGCTCCCAAATGTTTCTTCAGCGGCGTCAATTAGTGTTTAATTAACATAAGAAATGAGGACTTAGATGAAAATGACTGGCAAGTAATCTGAAACGTAAAAATAAAAGCTGTATTTATAGTGGCCCTTTATCCTTTTTGAACGGCCAGTTTTTCTAAGAAAATACCGAATTTTTTGTTTGTTTCAAGTTGTTTTTTTTTTTTTATTCCAGTTAGTTAACATAATAGGGTAATATTAGTTTCAGGAGTGGAATTTAGTGACTCATCACTTACATATAACACCCAGTGCTCATCACAAGTGCCCTCCCTAACCCCCATCCCCCCACCCATCTCCCCTCTGCCAATGGTCAATTTGTTCTCTGTGGTTAAGGGTCTGTTTTATGGTTTGCCTCTCTCTTTTTTTCTCCTTTATAGTCATCTGTTTCATTTCTTAAATTCCACATGTGAGGGAAATCATACGGTATTTGTGTTTCTCTGACTGACTTATTTCACTCTAGCTCCATACGTGTTGTTGCAAATGGCAAGATTTTTGTTCTTTTTGATGGCTGAGTAATGTTCCATGTGCGTACATATGTATGTATATGTACCACACCTTCCTTATCCATTCATCTATTGATGGATATTTGGACTCTTTCCATTATTTGGTTAGTGTTGCTAATGCTGCTTATAAACGTCAGGGCACATATGTCCCTTCGAGTCAGCATTTTTGTGTCCTTTGGGTAAATATCTTGTGCAATTGCTGAATCATAGGGTAGTTCTATTTTTTTTAAACTTTTTCTAAGGACCTCTTTACTGATTTCCAGAGTGGCTATACTGTTTGCCTTCCCACCAACAGTGCAGGAGGGTTCCCCTTCCTCCACATCTTCACCAACATCTGTGGTTTTCTGCATCTAAGAAAATATGTTGATCTAAATATTTACAAAATACACAAATACAGAAACTTGAAAGATTTGGGCAAAATGGGAAAATGAATAGGACCAGGTTTGGGAATGAATCTCTAAGGTCACTTACCACAAGGAGATGGGCGCTGTGGGTTACCACAGATCTGGTGCTGGTGACCAAAAGTCACTCGATCAGTCAAAATTAAACACTTTTTCTCCTGTTCTTAATTAAAGCCGGTTATCTAACCTAATATAAATTCAGATCTCCTATGAATTAACATTATGGAAAATTTATTATAATAAGTTTACCGCCTTGTGGTAATAGGAAAAACTCTGAAGGCAGTTTTTGAAATTATCAAAGAAAAATAAATATGTAATGCATATGGTAGATCTTGACTAGAAGTTTCCACCATCAACTGTGCTGGAGGGAGTATGAGGTTCCAGGGTTCTGCTTGTACTCTGTAAACTAGAACCTTGTGGGAGGCTAGGAACTGAAAAATTTCATGTGCAGCTATGTTTCTTGGTGGCCATTCTTATGAATACTCCTTTCCCACCCTTCATATATCCCTGTATTTATTCCTTTGTTTCACACCTGTCTCCCAGAAGACCAACATTAGACTATCTCTATGGTGTTCCCCATTCTGTACTTAGTTGCCCCCACATGCCTGATACACTGGTACATGGACTCACATAGTAAATACCCAACAAACATTTTAATTAACTAATTAAAATGTTGACTGGGGCCAAAGGTGAGGGAGTGGGGAGGGACTTGGGAAAACAAAAAGAGGACAATGAAATAAAAGAAGAAAGAAAAATCAAGACGCCTAATTCATTGACCCTCTTACTAGAAGCAGAAATTGCCCAAGGCATTTGTAGACCTGCACAATATTTATTTAGAGTATGAACATCTATGTCATATATGCATATTTTTAAATTCCAACTGGTATTTGATAGAAATACACAATGTTTCTTGTAAAAAAAAAAAAGTCACTGCAAATGGCTGAAGTCTTAAACAGTAGCTCAGCTGGTATTTCAATCAAGGTTCCATCAGAGAAATAGAACCAGGAGGAGCTATGTGTAATAAGGGATTTAAAATAGTGATTTGACCCAACCAAACTGTGGGAGTTGGTTAAACCAGACATCGAAGGCTTTTGTTTCCAGTGCTGGGGCCCAGAGTGAGTGGGGCAGGCACTCAGGAAGGAAAGGTGGATGTGAGTGGGAGAGAGAGAAAGGAAAGATTGGAAGCTGTTAGGACATGAGATGGAGCACAGATGGACAAGCTCAAGCCCACTTCTCTCACTGCTCCCAGCTTCCAGGATGCGAGTGACCTGCAGGTGAACCTAGCACTCTTGTACCAAAGCTAAGTGCTCCAGCCTAGCACAGGAGCTGGAGGAGATGCGGGCCTGGTTCCTGTCCCTTTAAACCAGATGAGCCAGCAGAGAGTAAGACCATGCATGAGCAGGACAGCTGCTATGCTGCACCCACCCTCTGTGCATGAAAACTACTTGCTGCTGCTTGGCCTCCCCCTTCCAAGTCTCACATGCAAATGCCCCCATGGAGGACGTTAACTCTGGAGGGAACTCTGCAGGGAAGGGAATTATGGAAACATTTGATAGTATTCAACTACCAATTTTCTTTGGGTAAAGATTTTCAACTACAAAATTGAAACTTCTTTGTAGAGATAAAGCCCAAGGTTGTTTATTTCTTTTTGCTTGAGCTTGA
Organism: Lutra lutra; assembly: GCF_902655055.1. Lineage (NCBI taxonomy): Eukaryota > Metazoa > Chordata > Mammalia > Carnivora > Mustelidae > Lutra > Lutra lutra. The sequence continues at coordinate 16,203,766 of NC_062289.1, forward strand.
TATGTGGTGTCTTCCAAGGAGTATGTCCATTTCTTCAAACTAGTTGAAGGTACTGACTTACCATTGTTCGCAACATTCCATTTTATCCTGTTAATGTATATGGACCTATAGTGATGTCTCCTCCTTTCGATCCTGGAACTGGCCCTTGCCACCTTGGATCCAATTACTCTCATTGCATTTAAGTTTCCCAGTTCAGTGACAGCAGTTCCCACTGTAAGTTGGGGTCTGCAAAGAACAGCAATTACAAAGTTCCCCAAGGATGCCAGCGCTCCTTTTGCAAACATATTTCTCATAGTACTTGTGAAAGGTGTGTATTCTGGACCCTCCCAGTGTGGGTAAACAGGTGTGAAGTGACAAATCTACTCTAACATTCCAATCTCCCTTAACCACGTGATGCATTTAATAGGATTCTGGCCCATGTAAGCCACCATAACGTGTTAGCTCTTAAGATTACCTCAAAATTAACATGCGTTCATTCTTGTAACTTTACACTGAAATTAATATAAGTACGCTTCTCCTCCTGCAGACGCCATTGGCTTTAAGTATGATTTCAGCACTTAACATACGTTTGACTTTGTAAAATTTGAACCAGATCAAAGATGGCTAGTGTCCGTTGGAGCGAGCAGACTCCATTCAAGGCTAAGTTTTACTGTGTTGCATTTGCTAGTATGAGATTCCTGGCATTCCCTTGAAATATTCAATAGAGTCACCTGTAGTTAAAACAAAATAAAACACAGAGCAAAAAGGCAACTCGTGGGATGGAATATTATCAAAAAAACCAATCACAAAAGACAAGTGCTGGTGAGAAACGGGAACCTTATATGCCATTGGCTGGAAGGCAAACAGGTGCAGATACTGCAGGAAACAGTTTGGAGGCCCTCAAAAACTTGAAAAATAGAAGTACAATACAGCAATTCCACTTTGGGGTAGATAGCCAAAGGAAATGAAAACAGGATTTTGAGAAGACATCTGTACTTGCAGGAACATCGTAACATTATCCACAGAAGCCAAGATAAGGAAACAACCTAAGTGTCCACCAACAGATGAAGGGGTAAAGAAGGTGTGGTATGGATGCCCAGCGAAATATTATTCAACCATGAGAAAGAAGTAAATCCTGTCATTTGTCACAAGATGGATGGGACTTGAAAGCATTCTGCTAAGTAAAATAAGTTAGACAGAGAGAGACATGGGAGCATGAGTGTGGGGAGGTGTGGTACAAGGAAGAAGACATACATGTTTTGTTCTTGGTTCCTGGAATTTCCTGAGTTAAAAAAAAAAAAAAAAAAAAGAATGCCTTTGTTAGGCTAATAAAGCAGCTTAGGATGGACCCCTAGAAATTTCCAGGATGGGGGTGGTCTACAGAAAGACCAAGCGTGTGACTGAAAGTTTGAGGCTTTAGGCTACCAGAAATCCAGGGAAGAGAGGGGGCCTGGAGATTTGAATTCAGTCTCTTGGCTGGTGAGTCAATCAGTCGTGTCTACATGACATAACTCTGGACCCCGAAGGTCAGCAGGGCTTCCTGGTTGGTGAACGCACCCAGCGGGTTCACTGAATGCTGATTCACCAGGAGGACGATGCGCTCAGAATCCGTGGGCCAATGGCAGAGAAGCTTTGTGTTTGAGACCTTCCCCAGACCTCACCCTACATATATCTTGCATAATCAAAATGTCATCTTAAGGATTAAAAAAATCAAACTAGTTGTAGTGAAGTTGTAATTTTTACAGAGTCAACTTAACTAAGCTGGGATGACTACTGATTCAGACAACAATCTCAAAATCATAATACTGAGGAAAAGAAGGCAAACAGAAAGAGTACACACTGTGCGATTCCATTTTTCTGAAAACCTGGAAAAGACACCTCTAATCTGTAGTGACAGAAAGCAGACCAGTTGTTGCCTGGGTGAGGCATGGCGGGGAAGGGTGCTTGGACAGGGCCCAGGAACTCTTTGACACAATGGAAATGTTGTGTTTTGATCTTGGTGGTAATCATAGGGATGTAGAAATGTTTCAAAAAATCATTGAAATGTACCTTTTTTTTTTTTTAGATTTTTATTTATTTATTTGAGAGAGAGAGGGAAAGAGAGAATGAGCAGTAAGGAAGGGCAGAGGCAGAGGGAGAGGGAGAAGCAGACTCCCTGCTGAGCAGGAAGCCTGATATGGGGCTTGATCCCAGAACGTGGAGATCATGACCTGAGCTGAAAGCAGATGTTTAACCGACTGAGCCACCCAGGTACCCCCTGAAAGTTACCTTTTTAACGAATGCATTTTTATTGTGCATAAACTGTATCACAATAGAGCTGACTTATTTAAAAATTGGGGCTTGACTGAGTCCAGGTTTTCCACTATTAGCTGTAGGATTGTTTCTCACTTAATCTCTCTGCGGGCTAACTTTGAAGAATTCTGAATTCCAGCTACTGAGGAAGCATGTTCTGAAAACTGAAAAACAGCAGGTTCAAACCATCCCACAGTCCTACAGTCCCTTCCCCTGCTCAGGCTCTCTCTCTCTCTCTGTCAAGTAAGTAAATAAAATCTTTAAAAAATATATATATAAAAACTGTACCAAGAACAGGAGTGACAGTTCAGCCCCACAGGTGACACAAAATGATTAGTCCTAAGAGGCTTATTTATTTATTTGACAGAGAGGGACACAGAGAGAGAGGGATCACAAGCAAGGCGGAGAGGGTGAGGGAGAAGCAGGTTTCCCGCGGAGCAGGGAGCCCGATGCGGGGCTCAATCCCAGGACCCTGCGATCATGACCTGAGCCGAAGGCAGACGCTTAATGACTAAGACACCCAGGTGCCCAAGACCATATATTTTAAAGTTTTAATACTAACATTAGTCCACCCAGAGCCTATTATTGGCATGATACTATGACAGCCTTCGGCCAGCACACTTAGGCTCACAGCTACCTTTTAATCTTTTTATCCTGTATCATTCTGCACCAAAAGAAGGAGGAGGAAGTTGACAGTGAGAGAAAGGGAAAACAAGAGAATAAAAAGTCAACAGCCACAGAAAATAGCACATTTTCTTCCTGCTTGTGGTCAGAATAACTTTTTATCATTGCCAAAAGGAAAGGCTATTGCTTTTGTATTTCACACCTATAAATGTGCAAGGAACATCGGCTATAAAAAGCTCGCTCGGTGCTCTGGCTCCGGCAGGGCGTGTAGCCTTCACTTCCTCTTTCCTCCGAGGTTCATTAAGGCACAGAACAGAGGCCTGAAGGAGTCATCGTGACAAAAGCAAAATGAAAACCCAGACAATTCTTATAAAATGTGAATTTTCTCTGAGTGCAAGATATTTAGCCTCTTAACGTGTGTTATATCCATCAGCTCTATCAAACTCTGTACAAGTGTGATTTCATTCTGGAAAAAAAAGAGAGAGACAGAGAGACATTTCCACCCTCCTTAAATTAAAAAAAACAACAACTATTTAAAGTCATTGCAACAGCAAATGATTTATTTGTACTTGAAAAGTCTTTATATGATGTATATGTATTCACGAGGAAGTTGAAAAACTTCCTCTCTCTCAAGTGGTTAAAGGAAAACCACGGGGTCCAAAATCTTTGTGACTTTTTAAGTTGGAAGATTAAAGACTTTCTGATATGAGGAATTTGAGAAACAAGACAGAGGATCATAGGGGAAGGGAGGGGAAAATGAAACAGGAGGAAAACAGAGAAGGACACAAACTGTAAGAGACTCTTAGCTCAGGAAACAAACTGAAGGTTGCTGGAGGGGAGGGGGAAGCAGGAGGGGTGGGGGGGTGATGGACAATGGGGAGAGCATGTACTAAGGGGAAAAAAAATAGTTAAATAATAGGGAAAAAAATAAACATAACCTTTTAAACCCCCCAGAAAAAGACTGTTTCTGAAAGTTGAAGTCAGTCCTCATAAAGATTAAGAATCATTTTCATGATTTTTTTAAAGACTGTATTTATTTATTTGACAGAGAGACACACATGAGAAAGGGAACACAGGCAAGGGCAGTGGGAGAGGGAGAAGCAGGCTTCCCACCGAGCAGGGAGTCTGATGCAGGGCTCGATCCCAGGACCCTGGGATCAGGACCTGAGCTGAAGGCAGACACTTAACAACTGAGCCACCCAGGCGCCCCTCTTGATTTTTATTTTTACCAGCAGAGGATCAAAATGCCTTTTGCTCTTTATGGTGGAAGGAAGAGACCGTGTTCTCAATATGTTCAAAGTCACAGAACTTCTCTACTGGGATTTAATATGAAACACAATGGTTATCTCCTTATTGCCCAGTGTTCTTCCAGGAACAACAAAATGTGAGCAAATAAGACAGTTTAAATGTCTACATTCCTCCCGGTTTTGATTGTTGTGTCCTGAGTTTCTACACTTAGCCTTGTCCCCTGAGGCCTTATTTCATCTGAGTCCCCTTCAAAGTCTGCCTCCATTCTGTCATACACCACACACGCCCTCTGAGCTCACTTCTTATCTGGAACACGCAGGATGAGTTGTGCCCATGGAGGTTCTCCCCGCAGACGGCTCCTGAATGGAGTTCCCGAGTGGATGGAGGCTGAGGAACAGGAAACAGAATGACTGATTCCACACCTCTATACTCCAGCAGATGCACTAGAGGGAAGAGACATAAAACACATCGACGAAGCTCAAATATTTCCTAGGTACAAGCCACCAGTCAGAGACTGATGTATGTGGACAGCTCTATTTAATAATCACAAACACACATTAGGAGGGTTTAATCCTACTAGTCATTCATATTTTAGGTTAACATCCAGTTTAGTTTAAAATGTGGTTTGGGGGGAACCTGACTGGCTCAGTCGGTGGAACGTGCAGCTCTTGGCCTCAGGATTACGAGTTCGAGCCCCACACTGGGTGTCGAGATTGCTTAAACAAATAAACTTTTTTTAAAAAGAGAGAGAGAGAAAAGAAAAAAATAATAAGATATACTCTTGTTTGTGCTGACTTTGGTAATACATATACTAAAATCGGAATGATATAGGTAAGATTAGCATGGCCCCTGGGCAAGAATGACTCACAAATTCTATATTTATGTTAATATATATTTTAATATGTATAATTTAATATAGTATTATTTATTTCGTATATTATTTAATATACATTATATAAAACATTTTTTGAATTTTTATTATATATAATATGGAATATTACTCAGCCATAAAAAAGAATGAAATCTTGCCATTTGCAATGACTGGAATGAAGATAGAAAGCATTACGCTAAGCAAAATAAATCAGTCAGAGAAAGACAAATACCATACGATTTCACTCATATGTGGAATTTAAGAAACAAAACAAATGAGCAAAGGAAAAAAGAGAAGGAGAGGGAGAGACAAACCAAGAAACAGACTTTCAACTCTAGAGAGCAAATTGATGGTCACCAGAGGGGAGTGTGTGGGGGATGGATGGAACAGGTGATGGGGATGAAGGAGACACTTGTCTCAATGAGCACCAGGTGTTGTATGGGAGCACTGAACCACTCTATTGTACACTGCATATTAATTAACTGGAATTAAAATAAAAACTTCAAAAGCCAAAAAAAAAGATAGCTTTGTTTGAAAGAGAAGATGAAGTCACAGGCAGGTCTGAATGAAATTTCACACAGTGGAATTCAGGGTAGCTAATGAGATGGCACCGACGAGACACTCGATAAATATTTCTGAATGAATAAATGAATGATTCAGAAAGGAAAACAGAACTAAGAGACAAACGGCCTTATGAGCAAATTCTCACGTTGGAGAAAGGGACAAAGATTAGGGAAGCTGCCTGTTAGACCATGTTCATGATTGAGAATATCTTCTGTAACAAAAATAAATAACTCTCTCCAAATTAGTCAATAACTTCAATAAAGTTCATTTCAAATTTCATTAAGTTTTTGTGTGGAACTTGGCAGGCCAATGTTAAATTTCATCTGAAGGAGGAAAGGTCCAAGAAATCAAAACTTTTTTTGTGAAAAATGTCTTTGCTAAAAATGTCCTTGCTAAATATCACTATACAGGAAACTACTAAATCACTGCATGTTAATTACAATGGAATTAAAATAAAAACTTCGTTTAAAAATATCATTATCAAGTATAATGATTAAGTCATTGAGATTTTGACACAGTAAAGACAAAAGGATATTTAAAACATATTAGAAAGTAAATATGGAAACCTGCTCTATCCCTGAGCTAACAAAATAAATCAGTGAGGAAGAATTAATTATTCAATAAATAGTTTGAGGTCAATTGATTAGCCATATGAAAAAAGATAATGTAGACGCTAAACTCACACCAGATCTAAAACTCCATTTTAGGAGTATTAAAACCCTAAATATGAAAAAAATTTTTTAGTTTCAGAAAAAAAATGCAGGAGAATAACTTTTTTGAATTGTGATATTCGGGAAAGAAGTCTTGTTTAAGATACAGGAAGCATAAACAGTTAAGGGGAAGAATCAACTGGTTTAATGTCATCAAACCTTAAAACCTCTGCATGAAAAAGGGCACCATTAAAAAGTGAGAATAGGGGCGCCTGGGTGGCTCAGTGGGTTAAAGCCTCTGCCTTCAGCTCAGGTCATGATCCCAGGTTCCTGGGATCAAGCCCCACATTGGGCTTTCGGCTCAGCAGGGAGCCTGCTTCCCTTCCTCTCTCTCTGCCTGCCTCTCTGCCTAATGGTGATCTCTGTCTGTCAAATGAATAAATAAAATATTTTTTTCAAGTGAGAATAACTAAAACCTCTAAATTGCACACTTTTTAAAGGGCTATTTGTATGGCACGCAAATTATATCTGAATAAAGCTAACCTTCAAAAAGTTAAAAGACAGGGTGCCCGGGTGGCTTAGTCATTTAAGCGTCTGCCTTCGATTCAGGTCGTGATCCCAGGGTCCTGGGATCCAGTCCCGCATCAGGTTCCCTGCTCAGCAGGAAGCTTGCTTCTCCCTCTCCCACTCCCCCTGCTTATGTTCCCTCTCTCACTGTGTCTCTATCAAATGAATGAATAAAATCTTTTTTAAAAAAATTTAAAAGACTTAAAACAATGAATACTTACCGCTTCCCACCCACAAAAATTGACAAAAATTTTAAAGACTCACAATACCAAGTGTATGCATAGATGCGGAGCCCATTATCGGAATAAACCTAGGGAGGGTATAAAGTGTTACAACCACCTTGAAAAGAAATTGGTCAATTTCCACCAAATGCAAAATGTTGGGACCCTATCACCCAGAAAGCTCATTTCCACATGTATATGCTATAGAAACTTGAGCCCATGTGACCTACAAAGCGAATACAACACATTCACAGCAACATCGTTTTAACACCAACAAACTTCATAATCATCTAATCGATCACTAAAAGGGAAGTGTTTAGATTTTGAAAATTCATAAGGGAACTGCTGTACAGCGGGTCAAGATGAATGAACAAAGCTGCACGAATCACGGAATCATCGTGGAGAAAATAAGTTGTTACCTCTGGAGAGGGCTGGAGGGGAAAAAAATCTGAAAGATACAAAGGGACACAAACAGAGCTCCAACTCTATCTCTAAAATGTTTTATTTTGTATTTCCAAAATCTAAAAAATCCAAAATAAATATAAATTTTTAAAATGTTGTTTTTAAGATCTGGGTCATGTTACTGGATTGTTGTTATGTCATTTTCATGTTTTTTATATTTGGAATAATTTCACAGGAAATAAAATGCCCTTGCGGCTTTTAATAAACATGATTCTGAAATTATAGCAAATCATACTTTTGGTATGAGAGCATCAGTCCTATCTGTACACTTCATCATCAAAAAATTTTAAATTAAAGGGATAGTAGTAGACGGTTTCAGTTATGCAGGATGGATAAGTTCTAAAAATCTGCTGTACAGAATTGTATCTATAGTTAACAGTACTATATTGTGGATTTTAAAATTTATCAAGGAAGTGGATCTCATTTTGAGTGTTCTTATAAGAACAATAGATAGGGACGCCTGGATGGTTTAGTAGGTTAAGCGTCTGCCTTCTGCTCAGGTCATGATCCCAGGATCCTGGGATCGAGCCCCACATCACTGTCAGTCATCAGACTCGCTGCTTAGTGGACAGTCTGTTTCTCCCTCTCCCTCTCCCTCTCCCCCTCCCCGCCCACTCCTGTGCTCGCACTCCATCTCTCTCTCTCTCAGATAAATAGATAAAATCTTTAAACAAACAACGAAAAAAAGATGGGTGAATAGATAGATAGATAGGAATAGTAGCAAAGATTTACAGAATGCCCTAGAAACAGGTCCTATAAAATGAAAAAACTATTCCCTGCATTCTTAGTAAAACATGCATGTAAGGGTGACACACAGAATCCCTAGAATTTAATCCAATCTATTCATCCCCCTTCGATATGGAACTTACTATGTATTGATGAAATATTCCTGATAGATCATTCCTTTTGTCTTTGAAAACCAGATCACGTTCCTTCTGTGACTTCCCTAATATGTCATAATAAGGTAATAGCCCCAATAATGAACCAAGTTTTTTACTAGCCCCTCAATTTACTTTTTTAGATAAAAAAGACCCAGCTGTCAGCACCTGGAGAACCCCGGAAGCAGGAACTCATCGTGGGAGCAGCAGGAACTCATCGGGGGAGCAGCAGGCATCCACTGGATTTGTTTCCTTTCTCATTAGGTGACTCCAGCTGTGGTCTCTTTCACCTTGGAGGAGCTGTGACTGAATGGGAAAACAGGCAAAGAGGGGCATTAAGATTAAAGAAGGGTGTGAGCCTGACAGGCAGTGAGCGAGAAATGCCTGGCAATCTTCCAACCCTAATGGAAAACCGAGCAAGGAGAGCACATGCATAATGTCACAGGAAGAAGATCTCGACCTAATGGACCTTGCACCAAACCTCACACTGAAATAGGACTAAGGGTATGGGGCACCCAGCTGGCTAAAGTCTGAAGAGCATGCAACTCATGATCTTGGGGTGATGGGTTCGAGCCCCACGTTGGGTATAGGGATTACTTAAATAAATAAACTTTTTTAAAAAGAAAATATAAATAAGGTTAAATATCAAAGTCTTTACTTAGATGCAAAAATCCCAGTACTACATTTATAGGATTAGGACTAAATCAATTAGCAGCCATATGTTAATTTTTTTTAACTTAATGGACCAAATACTCCTTGTCAGGAAACAATGAATTATGGTTAAAAACCAAAAATGCCACTGCAGCTTCAGACAGAATCTAGAAGGAAGAGAGTGCTTGCTGGCCAGGTCCAGGGGGCCTAATAACAACGTCTGGGGCTCTGCGTTTCATTCTGAACATGGTGTTTTAAGAGTTGCTTGAACACATATAAAGAACAGTAAAAATGGTGAGGAAACCAATAACTCTTTTATGAGGAAGAGAGGAGGAATGATAAAGAGAGCTGAGCTCCTATGGCTGTCAGCAAGGAGTGAAATCAAAGGGCAATCTTAATCCTACTGGACACAGACAACATCTGTAGTCACGTCACAAGGGTGTTTGATTCATGGTGGGCCCATAGTGAAAACCACTTCTCATGCTGGTATTATAGGGGTCTGGAAATGGGGTGCTGTTCCCACTGCAAAGATAAAACTCTTAATTCTCCTCCCTACACCTATTTCTCCCCCTGGGTCTTCTCAGTCCAGGAAATAACAGAAATAGCCACCAGATTGTTCAAGTCAAACCTCTAGAAGTTATCCTTGATCTCGTATCATAACGACACCCAGTCCATCAGGAAACCTATCAGTTCTATCTCGAAAACATATCCCAATCCCATCCAATTGTCTCCATCTTTACCGTCACTGCTGTAATAATACAAGTCGCTCAACCATGTCCTCTGCTCTCATGCCCTCCCTCCTCTAGCCTGTCTCCCCAACTGGTAATCCTCCTTCAAAATGGCTGGAATTTCACAACTCTCCCCTCCTAACTCACAGAGAGTTTTCTTTCTTTCCTTACAAATCCCTGTGTGATCAGGGCCCTGCCTGCCTCTGTGTCCTCTTCAAGCATCCCTGCCAGCCTCGTCCCCTGCAGTGAACTGTGTCCCCCAAAACGATAGGTTCGATCCCTAATCTCCCCCTCATACTTGTAAATGTAAGCTTACTTGGAAATAGAATCTTTCCGGATATAAGCAAGGTGTGATGTCATTACAGAAAGCTTTCATCCAGTGGCGGCGGTCCCTACGAGAAAAGGAAAAGATCACATGAAGACAGAGACACAAAGAGAGCATGTGGAAGATGGAGACAGAGACAGGAGGACTGTACCTACCAGCCGAGGGTTACCAGGGATGTCTGGTGACCACCAGAAGCTAGAAAGAGGCAAACAAGTTCCTCCCCTAGAGCCTTCAGAGGGAGTAAAGTCCAGCTGACAGCTTGACTTGAGACCTCTAGGCTCCGAATGGAAAGGCAGTAAATTCTTGTTGTTTTAAGACACCCAGTTTGTGGTGATTTGTGACAAAACCCTAGGAAATGAATACACCCATGGAATTCAAGTCGCACTGACTTCTTTGGGTTCCTGATGTAGGGGCTCTGTTCTAACTCTTTTTCTTTGCCCAGAATGTTCTTCTTCCCATCTTCATATGACCAGCTCCTACATGTCATCACTGTTTAAATGTCCCTTCCTCTGTCACCAACCACTCAGCCTAAAAGAACCAGCAAGTCACTGTCTATCACACCAACCTGTTTTGGTTATTTGCATAACTTATAGCCAGCTCTCTGATGTTTTACATGATAATATATGGTCCGTGTCTCTCCACGATAACCTGTGTTCCATGAAAACAGGGAAAACGCCTGTCTTATTGTGTCTCCCAGGTGCCCAGATAGTGCTTTGTACTTAATAGGTAGGGAACAAACTGGTCAAGATTTACCCAGAACTGTCCTGGTTTTAGACCTTAGAGACCTGTGTGCTGAAAGGCCCATTGGTCCCAGGAAAGCTGGGATGTCTAATCACCCTACTAGCAGACACTGTCAATCCAATTACCAAGAATGCTGGAAAATGAATGAATGAATGAATGAATGAATGAATGAACGAAGGAACCTTTTAAAGAAATTCTAAAATCTAACATGATGGGTGTAGTTGAATCTATCAGTCACAAGGTGGCACTAGACTTCTAGATTTGTGAACATGCCAACTTTCATTGAGGTCCTGTCCACAGGAGGTAGTGTTACATCCTAAAATGTTAAGATATTCAGCTGTTTCTCATAGTACTATTAGAGACTTTTTAAGACTGACGTATAGTACTATATACCTCTGAAGAAATTTTAATTCCGATGTAATTTTCTGACGATCATTAAATGTTTCCATGTAGAAAAAAGGTAAATGTATAAATACCATGACTAATTTGTGTTTTAAATTTTATTTCTGAAACTTAACGTCACACTAACATGAAAAATATGGACAGATAAAATTATGGCCATGGTGACATCTTTTATCCAGAGATTTAAAAGTATAGCAAGGAGGGGCACCTGGGTGGCTCAGTCGGTTGAGCGCTGGACTCGATTTCAGCTAAGATCCCGGTATCAGGGTTGTGAAATCGAGCCCCACATGGAGCTCCATGCTAAGCGTGAGGCTGCCTGAGATTCTCTCTCTCCCTCTCCCGCTGCTCCTCCCCCGACTCATGCATGCACTCTGTCTCTCAAGAAGATAAATAAACTTTTTTTTTCAATATTTCATTTATTTTCTTGAGAGAGAGAAAGAAAAAGCACAAGCAGGTGGAGGGACAGAAGGAGAGGAAGAAGGAGACTCCCCGCTGAGCAGGGAGCCAAATGTAGGGCTCGATCCCAGGACCCTGAGATCATGACCTGAGCCGAAGACAGATGCTTAACCGACTGAGCCACCCAGGTGCCCAATAAATACATCTTTAAAAAATAAATTAATTAGGTCATTGAACCGCGCCAGATGAGAGCGGTGGAACCCAGCCCATCTCTCCAGTCTTCTCGGCGTTTGGCCGATTCCCTCCGCGTCTGTGGACCTCCGCTTCCATGTCCCCGGTGGACACAGCATCCCGGAACCTCCACCCCCATGGCCACTAGCTTGAGGACGCCCGCTTTCCCCTCATGTTCTTCTGCCTCGACAGACACAGACGACGAGGGAGTGCGCGGCACTTGTGAAGATGCTTCTATGTGCAAGAGGTTTGCAGTAAGCCTTGGTTACTGGCAGGATCCATACATTCAGCACTTTGTAAGACTGTCTAAGGAGAGGAAGGCCCCCGAAATTAACAGAGGATATTTTGCTCGAGTCCATGGCGTCAGTCAGCTGATAAAGGCATTTCTGCGGAAGACAGAATGTCATTGTCAAATTATAAATCTTGGGGCTGGGATGGATACCACCTTCTGGAGACTAAAGGATGAAGATCTTCTCCCAAGAAAATATTTTGAGGTTGACTTTCCGGTCATAGTCAGGAGAAAGCTGCACAGCATCAAAGTCAAGCCGTTCTTATTACAACCCATCATAGAATTACATTCAGAGGACCCGCTTCAAATCGATGGACACCTGTTGGATTCAAAGAGATATGCTGTTATTGGAGCAGATTAAATCTCCGAGATTTACCTGAACTGGAAGAGAAACTAAAGAAATGTAACGTGAATCCACAATTGCCAACACTCCTGATCACCGAATGTGTGCTGGTTTATATGACTCCGGAGCAGTCGGCCAACCTTCTCAAGTGGGCAGCCAGCAGTTTTGACACCGCCATGTTCATAAACTATGAACAGGTGAACATGGATGACCGGTTTGGACAGATCATGATCGAGAACCTACGGAGGCGACAATGTGACCTGGCAGGAGTGCAGACTTGCAAGTCGTTAGAATCACAGAAAGAACGGCTCCTGTCGAATGGGTGGGAAACGGCGTCAGCAGTCGACATGATGGAACTGTACAGCAAATTGCCTCAAGCTGAAGTGAGCAGAATAGAGTCACTTGAATTCCTGGATGAAATGGAGCTTCTCGAACAGCTCATGCAGCATTACTGCCTTTGTTGGGCAACCAAAGGAGGACATGAACTCGGTTTGAAGGAAATCACTTACTGATCTGTTGGAGGCCCATGCTGAGCTGGCAGCTGAAGAAACTGACCTTCCCAGAGTTGCTGCGCTGCATTTCCTGGGTGGTGGCCAGACCTGGCCCTTCAGCCTCATCCCACACCCCGAGAAGCCTCAGTTCCTAGGGCTGTCGCACCACCTTCTGTGCCCATTGACTTATGGTTGAAATAAATCTCATTTGTTGCTAATCAAAAAAAAAATAAATAAATAAAATAAATTAATTAAATATAGCATTTATGTGTTCACCATAGTTACCATCTGAAAATTTTGATAGCTACAGGGGAAAAAAAAAAAGCATGCCAGAAAAATCTAATGTCAGAAATGTTCAAAGAGAAAACTTTCTCAAGTTTATAGATTTTAGGTAAGAAATACTCCCAAACGGGGGTTCATTTCCTAGCAGAACCTCATAGTCACAAAGTCAAAAGAGTTTTCCCCTCCAGCATTCTTGTTTGTGGTAAAGATTTATTGCTCTGATTATCCCAGAAGTTAAAGTCTGCTCCAGGAAGCCGTTTCTAAAACCGAGGTTGCAATTTACGGAGATTTCATCCTGTCTTATCTCCAGCGATCAAGGTAGTTCATTCTGAGCTCAGCAAGATTGTGACACAGTGTTTGTAAATTCATAAACATATTTAAGCAATATTTACATGCTATTTGTAAAGAATACATGTTTGTAGATGAAGTAAAGGCATGGGCTGACATGATGCTATCCTCATGGCAGTGGCCTCTGGGGAGAAATCAAGGGAAATAGGGCCAGGGAAGAATTCAAGGGGGCTTCAACTTTATCACTACTATGTATTTGTGGGTTTGTTTTTTTTTAAGATTTTATTTATTCATTTGATAGAGAAAGAGAAAAAGAGCACAAGCACAAGGAGGAGAGGCAGAGGGAGAGGGAGACGCAGGCTCCCCGCTGAGCAGGGAGCCCGACACGGGTCTCCATCCCAGGACCCTGGGATCGTGACCTGATCCGAGGGCAGGTGCTTAACCGACTGAGCCACTCACATGCCCCTATTTATTTGGTTTTGACTAAAGTTTGGTATATTCTTGTGTGTGTGATGTTTGTTATATTACATACATTCTGTTTTCTTTCTTTTTAACTTTTCCAATGACGAAAAGAAGAAAAACAAATTAATTAATTGGAATTGTCCCCAAGAATCAGTTGACTTTCCTGCAATAAGTCTGTCAAGTCAAGGAATGAAACAGAGTATGTCCAAGCTGAGGGGGCCCTTGGCCTCCTTGTCTGAAACCTTCACAGCCACATACAAACCCAGGACGGATTCCTTTGATTGGAGGTTTTAGTGAGTCTGGGTATAAGTGGGTTTATTTCTTTTTAAACTTGTTATTGGGTAAGAATGTTTTGCAAAACACAGTTCTGATGAGAGTACTTTATAGATAACGGCTCCCACACTAGAGAGAGACTGAGGGCGCCGGAAATGAGGGATGCAACTGGCAACCCCCTACCATAAACCAGCAGAAGATGACAGACTCACAGGGAAGTCTCTGGCATGTTTAAAATGTCCTTCTCACGGTAACGGTTTCGTCTTTCACAAATGCAACGTAATACAGGAGAGAAACCCAAGATCACCAGTTCAAACAATGCCCGAAGAATTCCAGGAGCTTCTTCCTGCGTTCAGTACCCTTCCAGAGACTTTTGATAGGTTTGAAGTAGCTACTTTTTAGAGAAAAGAGCTTTTTTTTTTAAAGTAATTTCAAAAAAATAATAATAAATAATAAAAATAAAAAAGTAATCTCTACATCCATCATGGGTCTCAAACTCATGACCCAAGATCAAGAGTCCCTTGGGGCGCCTGGGTGGCTCAGTTGGTTAAGCAACTGCCTTGGGCTCAGGTCGATCCCGGAGTCCTGGGATCGAGTCCCACATCGGGCTCCCAGCTCCATGGGGAGTCTGCTTCTCCCTCTGACCTCCCTTCTCATGTTCTCTCTCTGTCTCTCAAATAAATAAATTTAAAAAAAAAAAAAAGAGTCCCATGCTATGGGGCACCTGGGTGGCTCAGTTGGTCAAGCCACTGACTTCAGCTCAGGTCGTGATTCCTGAGTCTTGGGGTGGAGTTCCATATTGGGCTTCCCCTGCTCTGCAGGAAGCCTGCTTCTCCCTCTCCCTCTGCTTGCCACTACCCCTGCCTGTGTGTTTCTGCACTCTTTCTCTCTCTCTGTCAAATAAATAAATAAAATCATTTAAAAAAAGAAAAAAAAAGAGTCATGTGCTGTACCAACTGAGCCAGCCAAGAGCCCCAAGAAGACATATTTTAAAAGTATCTTTATAGAGTGAGGTTTTTTCTTTACTATTCACCAATATATTTATATCATTTTTTAGATCAATTCAAACTCAATGAAAAACTGCCGTCTTGGGGCACCAGGCTGGCTCGGCCCGTAGAGCATATGACTCTTGATCTCGGGGTTATAAGTTTGAGCCCCCACACTGGGGTGTAGAGATTACTTAAAAATAAAATCTTTTTTTAAAAAATTGCTATCTTACCATTAGTAAGGTTCAAATCCCCAATCAGGAAGCTAAAGCACACAGAGGTAGAAAAAATACAGAAATAATAGTGGGATCCAGTCTCTCGTGAAAGGTCAACAGGGGTGAGTACCCGAAGTTTCCATATAATGAAAGTTTACTACGCATATACCATAACTTTGCATTTATTTCAAAACCTCGAATGAAATGCTTTGCAAAATTTAGTTTGCACTTGACTCTTAGAGTACAAAACCCAACTTAACCTTTTCTTCCCATTCAAGATGCCAGTTGTTTTCCAGGGATAAACAGAGTGGCTTTCTCAGCTGATTGCCGGTTCACTTGTTTGTTTAGGAACTTAACTTCCTCCTCTTGAAGGCTGTCTTTTATTGGAACAGAGACAGGAGTAGTTACTTCTTGATGTATTGTTCATTTAGGGACGCATTTTGGTATATTTCTTTGTTTCTCAGATGTGTGTACCGTTCAGGACAGGAACCTCCACAGGCACGTTGGACCGTGGCAAGGACCCATGGAGTTCTCCATAAAGCTGGCAATTAATTTAGTTTTCTCTCTTTGAAGATGAAAAAAATTAGATACACTTCAGAACTGACATTTTCACTAATAGGGTGGTGCAGAGTCATGGAGAGAATGACCCAAGTCTTGTTTATCTTTGCAAGGCTCTCACTGTAGCAATTAGAAGCATGGACTTGGTCAGGCCAGCTGAGCTCTGTGGAATACGGGGCAATTTACATACCCCCCCCATGCCTCCATTTCCTTATCTATGTGAAATGGCCATGGTAATAGTAGTACTTACCACATCAAGTCTTCAAGAAGAAAAATATGAGTCAGTATCTGCAAACCACTTAAAACCACATCTGACACCTATAAAGTACAAGAATTATGATGTAAGCTATATTATACTTGAGAAAACTTTAAGGTAACATATTTTGGATCGGTATTTCTTCAGGGCACATATGTTCTTGATGTTTTCTACATGATTCTGAGAACAAATGTGTGTCTGGAGATGTAAGTCTGCCCAGGGCCAGTTTTCTGGGGCCTGTGACCTGTTCTGGGCCCCCATGTCCTTCTCAGAAGGACCCCTTGCTTGGTTTCATGTTCCGCTGTCACTGTCTCAAAATTCTTTTTTTTTTCTTTTTTTAGGAGCAAAAATTAATGGATTTTATTCTTTTTATTATGTTAAGTTAGCCACCATACAGTACTTCATTAGTTTTTGATGTAGTGTCTTGAAATTCTTAATGATGGCCCTGATTCTATCTGAACTCTGTCTTCTGTCCTTGTTTCAAGTCCAGAGGCTCAAAGCTGGTCGTCATGGTCTCTCTTGGCTCAAAGGTTTGGGGTCAACCTTTTTGGAGGAGTTTGAAAGCTCTGTCAGGCACATTGTTCTGTCTCTCCACACTCAGCAGGTTGCTGCTGGGGCGCAAAACCCTTGCTTTGCTCTCTTTTCCTTGCATCAGACATGTTAAGGGGAGCACATCTATAAATAGGCATTGATAGGAGAAAAAAGTGCTTGGTCTTTTTGCAAACACCACTTACACGCAACGAGGCTTTCTTCAGTCCCATCGCCCTCGGGAGTGAAATGATCAAGTCTAGAGTTTCTCTTCTTCCTTCGGGATCGCTTTCTTCCTTAGCAAAGTGTCGTAGAGGGTACAGGATAGGGCAGGAACAGAGTCCCTAATTTTAGGTACATGACCTCAGACACGCAGGTCATGTAAGCTTCCCTGGTCTCACTTCCCAATTGTTTTCAGATGAGAAGAATAATGGTTGTCAGATACAGGAATAATGTGAGATCAGAAGATCATGTATGTAAAAGCACGTTATCATCTGGAAGGCACCGGCAGTAGTCACCGCATGAAATCCTTCCCTTCTGCTTTCTTCCCTAGGGTGACAGCCACAAAGTAGCTGACTCCATTTTCCCAGTGGAAAAATTGAGTGCCCAGCACATTGAGCTGCTCCATGAAAGTTTATTTTTTAATCTTACTCATTTGAGAGAAAGAAAGAACACAAGCAGGGGGAGGGGTAGAGGAAGAAGAAGAAGCAGACTCCCCGCTGAGCCAGGAACCCAATGTAGGGCTTGATCCCAGGACTCCAGGGTCATGACCTGAGCCGAAGGCAGACGCTTAACCCACTGAGCCACCCAGCTCCATAAAAATTTAAAGTAAAGGTTAAACAAGGTGCACACATAGTAAATAATTACTGATTCACATTTTCTTTGAGTTAGTCCCAGAGAAGGCACCAAGAAGTACATTAGGAAACGCCTTTTCCTCAAAGGGTCCATGCGATAGGATAGGTAGGAGGGGACAATTAAGGGGGGGAAATAAATGACCACCACACAGAACCATACGTATTTTAATGAGGGAAAATGTGGAAAGTGCAGAGTCATCATCTGTTCTCCCAGGGGGTCTTGGGGAAGACCTCAAAGGGAAGGTTCGTGGGGGTTCACCATTTGGAGAAGGAGAAAGGTATTCTGAGTCAGTGGGGTCCATCCACATGGGGCCTTTGTGGAAAGAAATTAAGACACAAGGACTCAAACAGAAGGACGCAGTAAGGATTCGTTCTGCAGGAGAGCCTTTGGGGCACTCCCACCGGTTTCTGATTCCAGAGTGCTGCGATCAGAATCGTTGAAGGAGATCATCTTGGACATAGAATAGATAATGCACTGGTGTGAGGAAACCAAGGAGGCAGGAACACTCTTCCCAAGTGTCCATCAACTGGTGAATGATAAACCACTGTGGTTTATCCATACCAGAGAATATTATACAGCCGTAAAAAGGAATGACATGTTGATACGTGCTATGATATGGATAAACCCTAAAAACATGATGCTTTGTGTAAGGAGCTAGTGACAAAAGACCATATGATGACATGTATATGGAATGTCCAGAAAAAGTAAATCTCTAGAGACAGAAAGTAGATTACCAACTGCCAGGGGCTGAGGGAATGGGGAGATGAGGCATGACTACTCATGGATATAGAGTTTCTTTGGGAGTGATGAAAATGTTCTAGAATTTTATAATGGTGATGGTCTATAACTCAGTGAATATACTAAAAACCCCTGATCTGGACAACTTAAAATAGTACAGCTTGAAATACAGAAGAATCTATTGTCTTTGTCTGATACGGAAATAATGAAAAACTGAACAGAATTAGCACCAAATAAAGAAATAGGGTGGGGGGCGCCTGGGTGGCTCAGTGGTTAAAGCCTCTGCCTTCGGCTCAGGTCATGATCCCAGGGTCCTGGGATCGAGCCCCGCATCGGGCTCTCTGCTCAGCGGGGAGCCTGCTTCCTCCTCTCTCTCTCTGCCTACCTCTCCGCCTACTTGTGATTTCTGTCTGTCAAATAAATAAATAAAATCTTTAAAAAAAAAAAATAGGGTGGGTTTCAAAATATTTAGAAGATAGGGCAGGAAGAGAAAAATAGAGCTTTCCTCAAGCCTTCTAAGCAGAGGCAAGAGCTGAATGGGGCTGAGACAAAGGTAAAGAGGAAATATTCTTGCAAACACAGAGCCGGGTTTCAGATGCCCTGGGACAGACATTAGAAATGCTGGCGAGGTTGCACGAAATTACTGCAGTGTGGAGATGGAGCTCACTAGGAGGCAGGAAATAACTGGCAATTTTTTATGGACCCCTAAGAAGGCTGTATTAAGCAGAAATATATTTGCAGTGATTACTTGCTTCGTAGTCTTGTTTCAAAGGATTTGAAGTCATTTATAAAAATGCATATGATACAAATGTAGGATAAAAGTGGAGAAGGTGATTAAGGCAAAAGGATGTTAATAACAAAAAGGGTCAAATGAAGCTGGGGTTGGGAGGTGGGTGGGGTAGATACCGTACAGAATTATGTATCCAAAAAAAATCTCTTGTACTTTCTGAAAGTGTGTGCAAATTGAGCTCTGGGTTTTGGAGGTGTTTTTTTGTTGTTTTTTTTTTTTTTAGCAGCAAGAACATGAAGTACAATTATTTGAGAAGACTAATCAGTTGGTTACAAGAGTCACTGGTGAATGAGGGGTTTGGATTCGTTGGCTTCCTGTTAGCTGAGGTTTTGCTATATAAGGCTTTCTTGTTTTGCAGATGAAACCGCCACTGTTGTTGGAGGCCAGGTGCGTCTGGAGGTGCCGTGCTGAGCAGACTATGCGGTGAAGTTCTCGGCAGGTCCCAGGCACCCTGTCCTGAGTGAGGAGGGCGCAAGCCTTGGACACCTGCCGTTCATCTCCAGGGGCAATGTGCGGCCAACCCCAGCATCTGACACTGGGCTTCAGTGGGGCTTCTCAGCAGAAGGGGGCCTCTGGAATATGCCAGTGAGTTCCATGCCTTGACTCCGGGAGTCTGGGCATAAACTGCTAATCTGAGGATGCACCTATTGTCTGGTCCTTTCCCATCCCACCCATCATCCCCCCAGGCCCTAGAATGCAGCAGCCACTAAACTGACCGCTGCAACTTAAAAACAAAGAAGCTAACAGGCACTAAAAGTAAAATTTAAATACATTGAATGGGGTACCTGGCTGGCTCAGCGAGGAGAGCATGCGATTCTAGATCTGGGGGCCATGAGTTTGAGCCCACATTGGGTGTAGAGATCACTAAAAAAAAAAAAAAAAAAAAAAAAAAAAAGTTAATTTTAAAAAATAATAATAAAATAAAATACATGAGACAGCAATAGTAAATATGGGAAAAATAACAAAGGACAGCCGGGCACTCATCTTCACACTCAAACACAAGTAAGAGTTTTGATTTCTCACAGCTAGTCACAGAACTAAGGATTGTTATTACTAAGGTGGGTTTGTCTTCCTTGTTTTGAACTTCTACTTTGATATCTCCAGCAGGTCCAAGAAACAGTTTTTTAAATCAGTTGACACCGTTATCCAAGCCCAGCATCACCTTTGGGATGGGATGTCTTGCTGTTAAAAGGCAGCCCGAGGAACTGGACGAGAGGTGGGAGGAAGGGAGGAGAGACGTCAAGCAGGATGGGATGAAGGGAAGGAGTCCAACTGAATGCAGTTTAAACCTTGAAATACCAAACCATTTCAACACTTTCTAGAAAAATCATACCTGACCTCCCAGCTCACCCTTCTCCAACTTACTATTTCATGTTTTAGTATTTAACCAGAGGTTTGGGTTGGTTTTGGTTTTGTTTTGTTTTGTGTTTAAGATTTTTTATATTACTTAAGTAATCTGTCTACCCAGTGTGGGGCTGGAACCCACAACCCTGAGCTCCACTGACCAAACCAGACTTCTGGCCTCTAAGCTATTGGATATAAAGCATTTTACAGGAAAACACAGGAATCTTATATGAAAGCACGTGGGTCATCTGGGGTGGGGAGGCCCAGGCAGGGTCTAACCCTGCAATTAACCAGCTCACTGTAGCAAGGAGCAGAGCTGACATCACTCATGGCCTCACTCTCCTGATTCATAAAAACAGGTGTTGGATCACATATTTCTAGTCACCCTTCCATCCTGGACTTGCTCTGATAACCTGAGACAGCGTAGTCCTAAGGATGAGGTCACTGGCATTAGGTAATGCCTTCCTTAAGCTGTTTACTTTGTAACCATGCTAAGCCTCAGTATCCTCAGTCATAAGATGACTATCATGATAAAGAATCTATCATCTAGTTCGTAGAAGAGGATGTGTGTAAAAGGATGTGTGTAAAATGCCTACCCAGGCATGGGTTACTTACTGCTCCCAGTATGAGTAATAGCCCACAAGAAAGACAGTTCTTCTACAAAGAGCACAAGTCCCTTTACAAAGACTCACAGTCTTTCCATGAACGTATTTTCTCATTTCAAAAATAATATTGCTCATGGTAAGAACTTCAGAAAACACTTTTTTTTTCTTTTTAAAGATTTTATTTATTTATCTGACAGAGAGAAATCACAAGTAGGCAGAGAGGCAGGCAGAGAGAGAGGAGGAAGCAGGCTCCCTGCTGAGCAGAGAGCCCGACGCGGGGCTCGATCCCAGGACCCTGAGATCACGACCTGAGCCGAAGGCAGCGGCTTAACCCACTGAGCCACCCAGGTGCCCCCAGAAAACACTTTTGAAGCAGGCATCCCATTCTTCGGAAAAAAGAGACCAGCGGAGTGAAGCAGAATTTCTTCGAAAACACAACAGTTCTTGAGATAAAATGACCACAGGACTTAAAACAGCAGATTTACCAAATCCAAGTCTTTTAAACCTCAAAAGTCACCCATTAAGCAGCAGAATGCACAGTTATGAAAGGCTACATCCAGTCACTGTGATTCAAGATCTCTCCTTGTGGGGCTCTGTCATTTTATTTATTTGTTTGTTTATTTATTTTTATTTATATTTATTTGACAGAAAGATCACAAGTAGGCAGAGAGGCAGGCAGAGAGAGAGGGGGAAGCAGGCTCCCTGCTGAGCAGAGAGCCTGATGCAGGGCTCGATCCCAGGACCCTGAGATTATAACCTGAGCTGAAGGCAGAGGCTTAACCCACTAAGCCATCCAGGCGCCCCTGCTCTGTCCTTTTAAAGACTGTTTCCTTCCAAGGAGGAAACTGATGGAAACCATTACCAAAAGGTTTCTTCTCGGCCCCCTGCAGGCCTGGCCCCAGCTCTGGTCAGCACGAAAAACCTGCTTCTGATATCCAGTTGCCATCCTCCCCTGCACCTGCTCGGCCCCGCCTGGCACAGATAATTTGCAGTAAGCAGAGCCACAGAGCCGGGAGCCTGGCAGCCTTCCAAGATCTCGATGCTTCGCTAGGAAGGAGGTCTTGCCTTCCCGTATAAATTCAGGATGGTTCATAGGCGGCATTAATGAAACGGCTCCCGTTTATGGAGAAGGATTTTGTGCTAGGGTCTGCGGGAGACCCTGAAGAGGAAAACAGGAGACATCCCCAGGGTTTTTAACCCTTGTGCTCCTGCACCCATGGGATGGCTGTTGCAGTAAGTTTTTGTGATACTAAAAGCCTGCCAGAAGGAATGAAAGTTTGATATATGCTACAGCGGGGATGACGCTTGAAAACATTATGTTCAGTGAAACAAGCCAGACACAGAAGGACAAATCCTGCGTGATTCCATTTATCTGAAGTGCCTAGAATAGGCCGATTCACAGGACAGAAAGTGGAATGGGGGTACGGAGTTTACATTGGGAATGGTGAGAAAGTTCTAGAGTTAGGTAGTGTCTCTAGTAGGGAAGAATCCAAGTTGTACAGCAGTAACTTGAACAACACGCTTGGGTATCGTGCCCACCGGCTTGGAGGGATTGGTCCACCTCTGGGAGGATGGAAAGGGCAAAGTGATCGGTGGAGACTTACCGTCTTACTAAGAGACTTACTGTCTTACTAAGAGACTTACTAACCATCTCTTAAATCTTTTTTTACAATCTGAACAGAGCCTGGGAAACTGTCATCTGTTTGATCTCCAGGGTTGTTGACGAGTATCCGTTACCTAATTTTCGGTACTAAACAGATACATGGATCAGCCCTTGGACTTCTGTCTCCAAACTTCCAACACCTCTTCCCCCATCCTCACTTTCTGCAGATGTTCCCGCTCCCTGCTTTCCAGAAAGGACTGACACAGTCAGAAACCCCCAGGCCTCCCCGGCCACACCCGCCCACCCGCCAGTATCGAGACCCACGCAGTCTGCTGGTTGACTCACATCCGGAGAAGGACTCTTGTGGTCCAAGCCTCTGTCTGTCAATGGGTCCGGGTCCCGCTGCCATTGTCTGCTCGAGGTTATTGCTGCTGTAATTCTTTATTGTCTGTCTCTTCTGCGAGAACATATTCTTCATAAAAGCAGGGATTTTGTCCTGCTAACTCTCTGGTGTATCCAAAGCATGGAGATCAGTTGCTGGCATGTAGTAGATTCTCAATAGACAAATGCATACCTTCCTTTCCTATATGTTTGAAAAACACCAGTATTTTTAAAAAATGGAACATTTGAATAGAAAAACTAACTCGATTGCACGAAATATTTAGAATACACGATCCTTACCTGTCATTCCTATAAACGAATCAGATGTTCCGAAGTGCCAATATTTCTACATTCAAGCGGCATCTCCCAGAAGTCTCACACAGAATATTTTGTCCTCCATATCTTCCCAATGTGATTTTAGAAATAAGTCTGTCTCTCTTTCTGTGGCACGGTGTCTGTGGACCTCCGGTACCAATGAATTTATGCAGGAGATCGTATTCCAGACCTGAAGAAACATGAAAATCATAAAATCGGAACTATCAGAATACCATGCGTTAAAAGCTGAATGCGCTTTGGTTGGGGCACCTGGGTGGCTCAGTCGGTTGAGCCTCCAGCTCTTAAGGCTCAGGTCCTGATCTCAGGTCGTGAGATCGAGCCCCGCACTGGGCTCTGCTCTGGGTGTGGAGCCTGCTTAGGATTCTCTGTCTGTCTCTGCCCTTCTTCCACCCCTTCTCTACGTCTAAAAATAAATAAATAAATATTTTATTTAGAAATAAATACATAAAAGCTGAATGCACTTCGCTAGACAGCAAAAATTGCCAAGGTAAATTCCCAATGATTAATTACAAGACTAAACGCCCTCAGTTCTGAATTATGTACGCTGTCTTTCAAAGCACTAAACGGAATGCAGGTTTATGGTACAGAAGCAGGTTCTTCTTTGCTTGGCCTCTCTACTTCCTGTCATCAAAGGAGAGCATGAAGGTCATCATTAGAGATTTTTTTTTCTTCTGACCTACTTGAGAACACTCTGAAATGATCAGTTGCCAACGTTAGAAGAGTCATTGAGGATATATTCTAAATTACTAGGGAGAGCTTTTTTAGCTAGAATGTGAACTAACAAAAGTTAAATTTTACTTTTAAGTACTGTATGTTTGAGCTCTACTCCTAGTTACCACCTTGCACCTTAAATGTAATAGACAAGATTGGGGGAAAGATTTGGAAAGATGCTTTCCCTCTGGCACTTGGTACTTCGGTGTAGGAGGAACATGGGTCCCTTTGGGGAGTGGGGGTTAAGCTTTAAAGTTAAAGAATAGGATTTCCCTTCTAGGCAAAATTATGTTCCATGACCTAAGTCAGGGGAAAACCAGACCCAGGGATCAGAACGGCTTATTAAGACTCAAGTATTCTAACCATGTGTCTGGGCTTGTCCTCAGTCTAAAGCATTAATGATTGCTTTCACTTCTCCGTGGCTCGACTTCTGTATCTGAGTTCCCCACACAGATGCCCCCAGAGTTTGTTAGGTAGTGGATTTGGAGCCCCTTAGTGTTCCTGTAGCTGCTCAGCTCAACCTGGACATTCGGGATTGAGGTGGTCAAAAGTTAAAGTCGGCCCTTGTTGGTGCCACCAAGTGACTGTATTCATGAACTTCCTTGTTCTTAGCGCAAGAACGAGTAACTTTTTTTCTATTTCTCTTTTATAAAAACAAGTAAATATTTACAAAGGCAATATAAGTACAGTATTCATTATAGCATAAAGCAGATATACAGCATGAAAACCAATTATTTAGAGGAAGTTAAAAATCAGCAAATTTCTTTTCCTATCTTAAAATTTCATCAAGTGTTCATTTGTATAAATCTAACCGATTCAATGAGTCATTATAAGCCCTTCAACGGTTAGTGGTTTTTTTTTTTAAGTTAGTTGTCTTTGTCAAATACTATTAAAGTGGAAAAACATGCCATGTTTTCATTGATAAAAATGAACTCATTTTTATATGCAGTTGATGCCAGAGTACAATAGATTAACAAATGAATATTAACTGTTATGTTGGAGATATATGTATTTCATTATGGGGGTACTAAAAGCTTTAGATCTGTTTCATGTATGTATTTTGTCTTTGCTGTACAATGACATTTCCCCCAAAATGTTGGTTTTTTTAATCACTCAATTACCCTTTTAAGATTGTTAAGACATTTATTAATTTGTGTTCCATCTTGGCAGAAATTATGTCTCTTGCACTTTTGTGTTTCTAAAGATTAACAGAGGGATGCCTGGGTGGCTCAGTCGTTAAGTGTCGGCCTTCCGTTCAGGTCATGATCCCAGGGTCCTGGGATCGAACCCACATCGGGCTCCCTGCTTGGTGGGGAGCCTGCCTCTCCCTCTCCCAATCCCCCTGCTTGTGTTCTTTCTCTCGCTGTGTCTCTCTCTGTCAAATAAATAAAAATTAAAAAAAAAAAAAGATTAACAGAATCCAGGGGAGATATTTGACAATGAAAATATGTGCTGGATGAAAATGTAGGTACACGCTAACTCTAGCAAATCACGTTTGGAGATCCGTCTCCCTCTCTGGTACACATGTTTTTGATACGCACAACTGAGCCCCAATTTTATTTGGAAAATCCGGCCTTTAATGTATTTCCTTTAAGATTCTTTTGTCATTTATCTCGTTGCTTCTAATGAAGGTCATTAGTGGATTTGGCTTTTTTTTTTTTTAACCTCCCCCACCCCTTCCCCACGGGTCTTCCCCAGGAGTCACCTCCAGGCAGATGCCCATCTGTCTACATCAGCTTATTCCATCTATACAGAGATGTCCTGAAAGTGTTCCACCAGCGGGGGCTGCAGGAAGACTGTCACTGATGCAGGGAAAGTCTTCAGTGAAATGAGATCTTCCACCTCCCAGGAAGACTGATGCCCTAAGAAGCAGAATGGAATCGTGGAAACCATCTGAAAACTGGAAAAACCCAGCAAGTCCTTATAGGGTGGTACGTGCAGCCCCTGCGGTCAGAGGACGTAAACGTAAGTTCTCATGTTCACTGCCATTGTACACAGAAACACCATTCAGGGGCGCCTGGGTGGCTCAGTCATAAAGTGTCTGTCTTCAGCTCAGATCATGATTCCCGGAGTCGCGGGATCGAGCCCTGCATCAGGCTAGCTCCTTGGTGAGAAACCTGTTTCTCCCTCTCTCATTCTCACTGCTTGTATTTCCTCTCTCACCGTGTCTCTCTGTGTCGAATAAATAAATAAAATCTTTAAAACAAAAAAAAAAAAAAAAAAAGAAAGAAACAAAAGTAGCAAACCCAGCAACTCCGGTCACGCTGTTGAGGATTAAATCCGACTGCACAGCACTTGCCAAATCTTGTTTAGAAGTAGGTGCTGGGGCGCCTGCATGGCTCAGTCGGTTGAGCATCTGACTCTTGATCTCAGCTCAGGTCTTGGTCTCAGGGCTGTGAGCTCCAGCCCCACACTGAGTTTAAAAAAAAAAAAAAAAAAAAAAAAAAGTAGGTTCCTTTACAAATTACTGCATCTCGCTAATCAGGGAATAATCTAGAAATGAGTATTCTCGAAGCATTTTGATGAAAAGAAGCAGTGATATGGAAAATCGAGGCTTGCAAAAATGTCAGATTTTTGTTCACTCCTGTTTTAAAAGAACACGAATAAAGGGAAGAGAGTTTCTGATTAAAAACGCAAAAGTCTGCGCCTGTGTCAATTTCGCCAGCCTCCTAGACTGCGAGGCGCTCCAGAGGTGGATTTCGTAGTTGCCTTGGATGCACAAAGGCCATATGTCACCTTGGTGGCACTTCTGTTTCTGAGGTTCCACCTAAGTTTGTTTTTATAGATACAATCTCACATACCCCATAAGACTACACCTCAAACAATTCTAGAGTCCCCTCTCCTCCACTTTCGTCTGAGAGCAAAATATATTCTGGGGACTTCATTAGGAAAGATATTTTGCTCTTCCCTTGACCTGGAGACTCTCTTAGCCTCAGCTGGTTTTATTGGCTTTCCTAAGAAATATTATGTGTGCTGAGACAGTGAACTCGCCTGCCAGGTTAGACTTCAGTCTCAATGAAGGAAAAGCAACCGCATTAAGATAGATCTGTTTGTAAAAAGAGTATTTGAAATTAACATCCTAGGGAAACCAACAGAACTTTCTGATATCTGATTTCCTTCCATACATGGTTCAAAGCAGCACTAATGGTTTCCATTTGAAAAAGCAAATTTATTTAGAAAGAAAGATGTTTTATAACATATGTAAGAAGTCTTAATGTTTTAAGAATATACCAGTTCAAAAAAAAAAAAAAGAATATACCAGTTCTTTCGAAGTTGAGTGATTGAATCTAAGAATTGCCAGTCATAAGTTCTGAATAAAATTAACCAGTACTTTAGTTTACTTGAAGCTGTAAACTTCATTGGTCATTGGTCCACAAAGGGGGGTTCCCACACACACTGATCTCTTACAAAAGTTAAAAGGATAAGCAAGCACCAATAATTTTGTGGGAATAACATCATATCCTAAAATGCCTGCGTAAGAACCACCCAGCATATTCAAACCTATTCCCCAAGTCTACATTCCAGACACAATAAACCTTCTTTCATTTTACAAAGAAGGAGCCTACCTTCTATTCAGTGCATTTCTTCTAGGACTGAAGATCTCTATTAAATGTATGGGTTCTGAGGAAGCCTTATTTAATGTTAAATCAATTCACTATAAGCCTGCCTTACTACGTATATTTCCATTAAGACCCAAGTGTGACTTTAACGTCAGAGTATTTTGGCTGCAGTCGGGCTGATCTGAACTCAGATAGATGGCAGAGTGGAGTGCTGGGAATGGCTCTTTTTCAAACGCTATGTTCAAATACTATATAATTTTAGGGGAAGAAACCTTTTCGAGCAAAAGCACAGGAAACTTCAAACGGAAAACAGCTTCCCCAGTGTATTAAATGCAATCTGATAAAAGATGTACTTCAAGGTGTTATCAATATGACTTCTGTCTGTGGACTTGACAGCCTGATTTTGTAATAGTTAACATACACCCTGGGGTGCCTAGGTGGCTCAGTCGGTTAAGTGTCTGCCTTCAGCTCAGGTCATGATCTCTGAGTCCTGGAATCAGGCCTCAGCTAGGGCTTCCTCCTCAGTAGGGAGTCTGCTTCTCTCTCTCCCTCTGTGCCTCCCCACTGCTTGGTCTCTTTATCAAATAAATAAATAAATACATACATAGATAAAATCTTGAAAAATAAATATTTAACATACATCCTAATCTCTCTTTGTGCTTTTGAGCTGACTTCATTTGGGGGGTTTTGGTATATTAATAATTAGA
The DNA here is from genome assembly GCF_902655055.1 of Lutra lutra. Lineage (NCBI taxonomy): Eukaryota > Metazoa > Chordata > Mammalia > Carnivora > Mustelidae > Lutra > Lutra lutra. The sequence continues at coordinate 16,232,197 of NC_062289.1, forward strand.
TCACAAACCAATTTAAAGTTTGAGGTTCTAAAAAAAAATAATAAAGTTTGAGGTTCTAGCAGAATAATCATGACTTAAAATAAGTGAATAAACTATTAACAATTCAGAAGAGTTTATTATAATTGTTTCTAATTAGGGGGTCCATTCTATTTCCCTTCAAAAAGTAATACCCCGTTACATTTACCTTGCAATTTATAATACCTAAGGATTTCTGACCTATATAAATCTCATTTGATGCTTATAACAATCCCACACGGTGAGCAGAGTTTTACTTTGTTGAGGAGACCAGGGCTCAGAGGGGAGACCATGGAACTCAGACCAAACTCAGATCTCCCAGCTCGAGGCCCAGTGCTCCTTCTGTTCTAGCAAATTTACTTAACAGTCAGATGAAAACCTTCAATGTCTGGGGCCTGTGCCTTCCTCCTTCTCTGAAAAAGCATGCCAAGTACAAAATGTATCAATACCAATACAATTGATTATGGAAAATTTCAGCCTAATAAGCAATTATTTTGTTTTTATTAAGACTTAATTTTATTAAGGCTTAATTTTATTAAGACACAATTTTATGGGCGCCTGGGTGGCTCAGTGGGTTAAGCCTCTGCCTTCGGCTCAGGTCATGATCTCAGGGTCCTGGGATCGAGGCCCGCATCGGGCTCTCTGCTCAGCGGGGAGCCTGCTTTCTCCTCTCTCTCTCTATGCCTGCCTCTCTGCATACTTGTGATCTCTCTCTCTGTTTCAAATAAATAAATAAAATCTTTAAAAAAAAAAAAAAGACACAATTTTATTCAGACTTGATTTTTTTTTTTTTTTAGAGCAGTTTAAGGTTCAAAATTGAGATGGAAGTGTGGAGATTTCCCATCTACTTCTAGTATTTTCCTGTGTACTTCCCATACACTATCCCTTATACTTTCAGGCTTTACATATGTTAAAGCAATCATTTTAGCTCTTTATTAAAATATGAAATTTAGAAAGTAATTTGAGAATGGAATGATTAGGCTGCCATCAATACTGCCATTAAATCCTTGTGCTCTTTAAGACTTAGAAAGATATCATTGAGTTCCAAAATGGGTAAAAATAATAGCACATAAATTGTATCTCTAACAAGCGGTTAAGGCCACATACCCATTGTTAGGGACTTAATTGTGTCCCCCCCCATCCCCACCCCTGCAAATTGCTAGGTTGAAATACTAACTCGGTCACTACACAGTGTGATGATACTCAGAAATAGCATCTTTAAAGAGGCAAATAAGTTAGAATGAGGTCATTACGGAGGACCCTAATCCTATGACCGGTATCCTTGTTGGAAAAGAAGATTTGGACACAGACACACACAGAAGGAAGACCATGTTTAGATACAGAGAGAAGACAGCCGTCTGCAGGCCGAGGAGACAGGCCTCGGAAGAAACCAGCCTTACCAGCACCTGGATTTCAAACTTCTGCCTCCAGAACTGTGAGAAAACTAATTTCTGCTGCTTAAGCAGAAATAATACCTTGTAGTATCTGTAGTGCTTTATTATGGCAGCCCTAGCAAACTAATATGAGCCCCCCAAAACACACATACACACGCAGTACTATGCTACCTAACACAAGCTATATGAAAATCTGCCTTTTTGAGTAGCCTTGGATTTTTACTCATGGGATGCTATTACTCATCAAGTTTTTTTATGCTTAAATTTCATTTATTTATATTTTGATGTTAATTATGATAGACTTTAATAATGAACAACGAAAATTCAAGATATAACACTAAGAAGTCCAAATCTACTTTAAAAAAGGAGAGAGAGAGAGACTAATCACCCTGCTCTGAGGTGAAGAATGACTTCCCGAAGTGTCCGCGGTCACTGGTGGACTCCTTCAGTACTGGGAGCCAACATCCAGGCATCTGACTCTTTATTAAACACTTAATGTTTATTGAGGGTGGCAGTGGGGGGCTGTCTAAAGAGCTGGACCAAAGAAAGAAAGAAGAAATTCCTGCTACACAATCTGGGTAGAGTTCACATGATTCGAGAGCATAGAAATGATGATACAAAGAAGTAAACACTATTTCTTATTATATTTCCTTTTTTTAAAAAAGATTTTATTTATTTATTTATTTGAGAGTGAGAGAGAGCACAAGTGGGGTGAGGGGCAGAGGGAGAAGCAGACTCCCCACTGAGCAGGGAGCCTGAGGCATGGCTTGATCCCAGGACCCTGGGATCATGACCTAAGCCAAAGGCAGATGCTTAACCGACTGAGACACCCAAGCGCCCCTCTTATTACATTTCTTAACAGTAAAAATTTCCCTTGTTTCAATTCCCTTCTTAATTGTGTACCACAGTGGTATGTTTCAGTACAGTGAGATCCTGAAATGACAGAAAAACATTGAAGTTAAGTACTGTTTTTAGTCAGATGAGTTGTAGGTTGGGCAGCAAGAAGTTCAACATCAGCCGCCACGGGACATCTCGTTCGTGTGCCTGTCCTCGCAATCTGTTGACGGGCTGGGATGCCAAACGTGCATTTCTGGATCCTCCTTGTAACATTTCGCAGTATCTTTTTCATATCATGTTTGCAAACTAAAATCTAACCTGGTATTAAAGAGGGATATAAAGTCGAAGAACCAGGGGTCCCTGGCTGGCTCAGTTCGCTAGAGCCTGTGACTGCTGATCTCAGGATTGCAAGTTTGAGCCCCATATTGGGTGTAGAGATTGCTTAAAAATAAAATACATATTTTTTTAAGTCTAAGGACCACCTTAAAAACACAAACACACACCCTCAGTTGTAAGAAAATAATTAATTTGTTTGCTATAGAAATTAGAAAAGAAAAATGCCCCAAGAGATGGAACGTGATACTTTGTAGGAAAAGACGATCACCGGTCCAATGAAATGTTGGGTGGCATTTCATAACCCGGATGTCTGTAGCTCCCGCTCTTTGTTTTACTCTTTCTTCATGCCTTTATTTTGACCGCTCACCTCTATTCTCTCTCACAGAGTCCTCACTATTGGTGACCTATGAGTCCATCTGCCTCTAAGACAATCACTCATAAACTGCCCAATGTTCGAAGATACCATCCCACAGTACTGGCTCCCAGAACTTGGCTGGTTTTCTTCTCATGTTCTCTGGATCGACAGTATTTAACAGCCACCAGTTGGAGCTGCCATTAAAGAACGTGTATACATGAGACCCCAAATCTCTCAAATTCTAAAATCTTGACTATGTAAATCTAATACGTTTCCTGTGTCAGCTGGCTGGCAGGCTTAAACTTGGATGTTTAATTTATCTCTGTGAAAGCTATCTGTATTTCCAAGAACAGGGCCACCATGCGCATTCTCCTCACATGCAGAGCAATGTTTCAGATGCTCTAACCAGGCATCACAGCTTATGCAATCTTTTCACCTTTCCAAAGCATTCTCAAAACTTGTGACCACCTGGGTAGACAAGCACCAGCTCCATGCTTACAAGATCAGCCCACAGGATAGAGAAATCAAAACGTGAAGCCAGCTATCAGACCAACCTTCCCCATGCTCCAGGGTAGATGTCACCTGAAGGCAAACATCTATGCTTTTTGTGATTATGTAGGTTAATGACCAGACTTAGTCCAATGGTCTGTAGTTTCCATCTTGGCTGTAGGTCAGTATAGGTCTTGCCCTGCCATTGTGCCTTATTTCCCTGTGCTGATCAAGGGGGCCCATTTCCAAGAACAAGTTGGTTGGCCATATTAGGGCATATACTTATGAACATGGAACTCCTTCCTGATAAAGAAAGGAAACTGGGAGTGACACAGGATGAGATTTGAGCTGAGAACAGGAGGGAGAGCTGGCAGTAACCTCAGGAGAAGACTCACACAAGGGTAAGAAAAATGCGATGTTAAGCAAGTCCTTTAGTCCATTAGGTCTCTGTGGAAAAGGGATCATAATACCTTCCTTTTTATATTAACACACAGAAGAAAGTTCATAAAACGGTATAGTGTATCAGGACAAAAGAAGGAATGGAGGCTGATGAATGCCCCGCGACAGACCCGTGAGCAAAATGATGACTTAATTTTCGGTTTACAGTTCTATTGAAATGAAGCATCGCTTTTTGGCTTAAGTAGTCTCTGTACTCTGATCAACATGTAAAAATATTGTCTCAGCCTCAAGAAAAACCACAATAAAATTCATAGTCTTATAAAGTTTGGTAAATAAGCAACAGAGTGGTTTGGAGCACGTTCAGAGGACACAGAAACAGAGCATTTATAAGTGTTAGCTGAAAATAAAATTAAATGTGATGTCCTTCTGAGGCTGACCTTGGAGGTAAAGGAAAATGCAAAATCAAATTATGAAAAGTAGTATTTTCAGGGCCTGCAATGCATGAGGTTTCTATGCAGAGTTCAATTTCCTGAAGTTAAAGATACCATGAAGTGTACTATAACTATATTTAAAATAGAAAATTATTTCTCTGTTCGAAAGGAAATCTATCAGCTTTGTTTTAGTAAACTCTGAACCCAAGAACCTGTGAACTGCCCTCTTCCAACAGGAAGCATCTTGGGTTGGTTCGGGCTGTGCTTTAGGCTGATCATTACAACATTGAGAAAAAAGGTCATTGTCACCTCCATATGTCACTCAACCTAACCATAATGGTTTCCTAGGGCTGCCAGAACGGAGTACCACACCCTGGGTGGCTTCAAACAGTAGAGATTTATTCTCTCACTGTTCTGGAGGTCGGAAGTCTGAAATCAAGGTGTCAGTAGGGTCATGCTCTTTCGGAAGGTTGCCTGGAACCTGGAGAAGCTTCTGCTTCTCTCCTGGCTTCCAGTGGCTGCCAGCCCTCCTCAGCCCTTAGGACCAGCCCTCCAATATCTGCCTTCATCCTCATAGAACATTCTTCCTGTATCTCTGTGTCTCCATGAAGTCTTTTTATAAGGACACCAGTCATCTCATTTAGGGCCTAACCTCATTCAGTATGATCCCCATCTTAACCTAACTAATTGCTAAGTACCCTATGCCCAAATACGGTTAGATTCTCAGGTTCCAGGTGAGTATGAATTCGTAGGGGAAATTATTCAACCTAGAGGACTAACCAATGATAAAAATCTTGTAATTTTAGTCATCGAACATCCTCTGGGAGTCCACGATTCCTAAACACGTGCACCGTGTTTGGAGGCCAGACAGAAAGTTGACACGAGGCCGAGTTATCCTTTTAAAGACAGATTTTCTTTTTCCCTTGGTGCTCAACTGACTGAAATTTTATCTGCTCTGGGTACAATGATGCAGAATGTTATTATTCTTCTTTGCTTCATTTTTTTTTTACATCTTTTTTGTTTGTTTTTAAACCAAAGGTAGTTCCTTATTTAAAAAAAAAAATACAAAAAACTTCAGGCTGTTGGGGAAATCATCACATCTGTTCATCCTCATAGAACGTGACTTTCACAGGGAACCTGCTCTCATTATGCCCCCATTTGTAGTCAAAAACTGGATTTCATTTTTCCTGTGTCCTCTGTCATCCTGGCTTAATCTCACAATACTTGTTGGCTTCAGTTATTACAAACAACTAATGCTATGGAAAACAGGTGATAGTCCTCATTTTTCTTTTTTTTCTTTTAAAGATTTTATTTTATTTATTTGACAGACAGAGATCACAAGTAGGCAGAGAGGCAGGCAGGGGGGATGGGGGAAGCAGGCTCCCCACCAAGCAGAGAGCCCGATGCGGGGCTCGATCCCAGGACCCTGGCACCACAACCCAAGCCGAAGGCAGAAGCCCCAACCCACTGAGCCACCCAGGCGTCCCAGTCCTCATTTTTCTAAGATAAGGAGTAAAGCCATGTGGTTAAAATACGAATTTGAAGAAGTCTGCACTTACTGTTTTGATGTGGGGAGAGTGGTAATCTTGGGCATTTTACGTTCAGAGACTGAATTTACAATGATGCTTATGTGAACTGGAAAAAATATACATTGGAGATCTTTTCTTGGAAAAACCTAACCTAAGTTTTGGACTTGACCTTGAGAAAAATAAATAAACAAAAAGAAAAACAAACAAAAAACTTTTTTTATTTTGTAAGAAATGGGAACTTTGGGAATTTTTGTATTTTTAACATTGTTTTGTATGAACCGTTTAACCTTTTATGTACTTGCACCCAAATATGTTCCTTAAAGAAGTTTTAGTCTCTAAAATAGGAAGGGATATTCTAAGTCACAGCGAAACCTCTGATTCCTCATGAACTCAAGTTTGTGCAAGGGGAAAATTACCGGCAGGTGTGGATGAGAAGTCCTGATTGGATCAGCTTGACCTTCTCACGCACCAACAACCACCTGGAGAGAAGGAAGCAGGAAGTAAAGCAACCGAGCCCCCGGTGTTTGGGTGTTTGTGTTTGACTGTCAGTCGTCAACTTCTTGGATTCTATTTGTGGCCCAAATGATGAAAGATTATCTATCGAAGCCAACACAGAAATATTTTTTATGTTTTTTTAATTTTATATTTTAGATTTTATTTATTTATTTGACAGAGAGAGAAAGCACACAAGCAGGGGGAAAGGCAGAGGGAGAAGCAGACTCCCCACTAAGCAGGGAGCCTGATGACTGACAGTGACGTAGGGCTCAATCCCAGGACCCTGGGATCATGATCTAAGCTGAAGGCAGCTATTTAACAGACTAAGCCACCCAGGGGCCCCTGCATTTAATTTTAAACCTATGCTTTAATACAGTGACCAAAAGCCCAGCAAAGTGTGGATAGAACCTTCTAAAGCAATCACTTTATGGGATTCCTCCCAGTCCTCATACCTGATTGATACAAACATCACCTAAGAGGTAGCTGAATAATTACATCAGTTGTTTCTGCCTGGAAGGAATCCTACTTGGATACGATCCTACAGGGAAAGTCTCCCTATCTGACACCTGGAAGGCTTTATGGAAAAGAGGAAATTTGACTACCTTTGGCTAAAACATAAAAGTATTTTTTAATAATCTTTAGAGTTTAAATCACCATTTCTGTATCAAGACACTAATAATACTGTCTAATAATATAACACCAGGTATCATACTTTAAAACTGTTGTTCTTAGTTTTCAATTGCCATTCACTTAAAACCATGTGGGTTATGACAGGTACAGTGTAACCACACGAGGCTGAAGAAGGCTGAGTTTCATTTCCAACCACCCCCAAGACAGAGCTTAATTTTACATTTTGCTAAATTGATAGCACACCTGCCTTGTGATGGTATCTTTTACTTTATTATCTATATACAATATAATGCATATATACAGAAAAAGACCTGTTAATATAATTGCTTAAAAAGGCTATGTATTTTACCATCTTTTTTCATGGTGTACAAATCTATATCACTGAAAATTGATATTTTTAATATTTTACAAACAAAATCTACTGACTAATCATTTTTAACTGCTTTTGATTCAAATCATTTAGCCTTCTGATGGCCAAGAGAACAGGTTTGTATTGGGACCCAGCACCCAAATGGGTGATATCTAGGATAAATGAAGAAGAGAAAAGATCATCTTCACTACAGTTTCCCACCCCCTATCCCAAACTTCCTTGGCCACATATTGCATCTCGCTCTACCCAAGCCTGTCCCAGCTCCAAAATCATAAATTTAAGTGCACTGTCTTAATCCATTCTTAGTCCATTCTGGTCACTATCACGGAATAGCATAGACTGAGTGGTTTAAAACAACAGAAACTTATTCTCACAGTTCTGAAGCTGGAAGTCAGAGACCAGAGAGCTGGCAAGTTCAGGTTCCGGTGAGGGTCCTCTTGAGGGTTGCAGATGGCGTTTTTTCTTGGATCATCCATGGCAGAGAGAAGAGAGAGAGAGAGAAGCAAACTCAGGAGACGTGAATCCCCTGCATGAGGGCTCCACGCTCTTGGCCTAATCACATCCCAAAGGCCCCTCATTCTAATATCATCACACTGGGGGGTAGGGTTTCAACATATGTATTTGGGGGTGGGGAACACACACATTCAGTCCATGACACAGCCTTCTTGGATGACAAGCCCTTCCCCCTTGCTTTCACACCTTTTCATCTACTACATCTCTCTCTCTCCAATTTCACCCAGACCTCCAGATCCTAGAGCCCTTCCTTTCCTGCCAACCATCTATGTCCTCTCTCCTACTTCTCCACAAAATATGGGTGGATCCTCACCTCAATTCTTTCCTACCAAGATCATCACCTCCCTTGTTCCCTTGCCCTTCTGTCATGCCTAGCCCCCCAAACCCCAAGCTAGATCTAACCAACTACTGGCCTGCTGATGTGAGCTGCTGGAGGAAAGCTCACCACTGCTCCTACACTGGAACTTGACATCAATGTTTTCCTGACCAGCTGTTCCTCTCATTCTCTCCAGTGGCTATTTTCAACCATCTTAGCTTTCTCCAAACCTTCTACTCCAAGATGGCAGATACAGCCAACTGAGGAGTCAACCAGAGTCCTCTTCTTCCAAGACACCCAGGAAAACTATATTTAACAGTTGCGCCCCCCACCCCCTTACATAGGTTATGGCCATTCTACTGAGATCTAGTCATAGAATTTGAGCAGAATGTTGTTCCCCTTCTCCCAGTTCTGGCCTATCCAAACCTCCCACAAATGCTCCTTTGTCTTCCCCCTGCTGCACTACGGATGCTAAGACCTAGGGCAGATATGATGTCACCCATTAAACCATGGGGGTTATGACAGGCACAGTGTAACCACATGAGGTTGAAGTTGGCTGGGTTTCACTTCCAACCACCCCTGAGACAGAGCTTAAATTTACATTCTGCTACCTTGATATCACACCTGCTTTGTGATAGTATCCTTTACTTTGTTATTTATACAGAATATAATGCATATACATAGAAAAGGACACATAAACACAATTACCTGAAAAAGGCTCTGTATTTTAACATCTTTTTCTTGTTAATCAGAACCTCTATCTGATGTGGTCCTGAATGACTTTGGGAAACAAATCACACACACACACACACACGCATACACACACACACCCCAACCCTGGCCTTCTCCACCCTCACTGTGCCAGGTGGATTTTACGTGGATGAGGAGCAAGCAACAGCCAGATCACAGAGGCAGCTCCTCTCCTGTCCCACATCCGTCTCACCCCCTTGCCTCCTGTTCTCCTGAAGAAGAAAAACGAAAATTTATTTTGTTCTCCTTTAAGTACTGGAGACCAACCTACTATAGCTTGAATAATCAGGATTTTTTAAAGAATGTATTTATTTATTTGAGATAGAGAGATTGAGCACAAGAGCACAAAGAGGGGGAGTGGCAGGAAGAGGGAGAGGCAGAAGAGACTCCTCGCTGAGCAGGGAGGCCGATGTGGGGCTCGATCTCAGGACCCTGAGATCATGACCTGGGCCGAATAGAGACGCTTGTCCAACTGAGCCACCCAGGAGCCCCCTGAATAATTAGGGTTTAATGATACCTGTTGTCACTTGGAAGATGACCTCAGAGAGTCTGAGAACAGCAATCATCACATGGCCTCTGGCACCTAACATTCAGCATGGAGAGGGAGAAATGAGGACAGACCCCGGCTCTGTGCCCTTCCATGTCTCCCGCAGCATTATATCCCAATATAACAATTTTGGGCCTGAAGTCCTGTGTTGATCTTCCCTATATGTCTAAAACAAAAGTAAGTATCTAAATGGAAATTGAAAAAACGATTTCCTTTGACCGTAAGTAAAAATATTATTTTTTTTTCCTGGATTAAATTATCTTTACAATCGTTATCAGTAAACAATTTGAGCAAAGCACCTAAATATTACATATTTTAAGTCATTAAATATCAAGTAAACATAAAGTAAGATATAAAACAGAAATTATAACTTAAAAAGTAAAATGCATTGAGAATGAAGCTCTTATAGATGAATGGACTATTTTGTCGAATGGTTTTGAGTTTGGGGCTTTTTTTCATTTACTTACCAATCTGTGGCTGATAGGCTGAGACTAGTTCCTAAAAATAAAACTATTCTTATTTTCATTTTTTTAAACAATTGTGAAAACTTTGTTCAAATAAATAAATAGAAATAGAAGGTATCTATCTATAGAAATGTACCTCAGATATTTGAACAATTTCTCAGCATTCCTGATAAAATTATTTTGATCATTTACCATGAAAAATAAGTTACTTTTCTGTTGTCGATCAACTATCTATCATGTCTATCATTGAATAGTCCTCTGATTAAAGGGTAACTACGGGCTTACCTACTCTTTGACTTGAAAACTCCCTGATTTGCAAAAGAACCTACCAGCGCATCGCTAGGCATTCACTTGCTCAGCTCCACACCTCCAGCTGTCCTTGGCCTTCAATGCAGGGTTCACACCCAGGGCCAGTAGCCTCCACAAGATTCATAGTAAATGGGGAAGGGATAGTTATAAAAGAGGACAGGAGAGCAAACTCTCAGACAGATAAATTTTAGGAAAATATACACACGCAAGATGAACACTAGGAAATTCATTCCTTAAAACTACCAAGGTGTGTTTGCTCTTGGGAAATACATCGAGACCGTGTACTGAAGACCAAGAACCAAACGAATTGGCAGGGTCCCCAGAGGAATTCTCCTGGATTCTGTGGGCCCTGAAAAGCAAATGCCATTTTGTAAAGATACTCTCTTCTCTTAAGAGCAGAGACTGTTCTTTTAAATTCGTTAGAACTTTAAAGTATAAATAGAATGGATGACATTTGCGTATAGATCAGCAGTTAGAATTTTAGCGGCACATAAAATGTTTGATTGACTCTGGGCTGGTGTTTTTGGGTTTTTTTTTTTTTTAAGATTTTATTTTATTTATTTATTTATTTTAGAGAGAGAGAGAGTGTGCGTGACAGGAGGTGGGGAGGAGCAGGATGAGAGGGACAAGGGGATGCCTCACTGAGCACAGAGCCCCCCATGGGGCTTGATCCCACAACCATGAGATCATGACTTGAGCTGAAATCAAAAGCTGATCCATTAACTAGCTGAGCCACCCAGGTGCCCCAGGGCTGGTTATTTAAAGACAGTGTGTTACTCATGCCAAGCTAATCAGCCAGCCCCATCACAAGAAGGGCTCTGTGGCCATCCAGGGCAGCCTGAAGTAATAGCCACTCATCCCCTGAGGGCACCTGGCAGACTTGCTGCTGCTCCCTAGTTAGAAGAGGCTACACCCAGTGTCCTCTATGCCCCAAGTCTAGGAGGGAACAGCAGTGCTTGTCTCTTTCTCTGCATCAAGTGACAGCTGGCCCCTGACCACAGTGGTAGGAAATTCCAGTCCTCAACTTGCTTTTTTTTTTTTTTAAAGCGGGAACTTTTTTTTTTTTTTTTTTTTTTTTTTTTGACAGATAGATCACAAGTAGGCAGAGAGGCAGGCAGAGAGAGGAAGGGAAGCAGGCTCCCTGCTGAGCACAGAGCCCAATGCAGGGCTCGATCCCAGGACCCTGGGATCGTGACCTGAGCCGAAGGCAGAGGCTCTAACCCACTGAGCCACCCAGGCGCCCCCTCAACTTGCTTTTGACCAGGCACACTACTCTCCTTTCCTCCCTCTGGGTCTAGGGAAGAACAGTATATTCATACTGTTCATCTGTTGTGTTTTTTTTTTTTCAAAATTTTATTTATTTATCTGACAGAGAGAGGGGAATCACAAGTAGGCAGAGAGGCAGGCAGAGAAAGAGGGGGGAAGCAGGCTCCCTGATGCAGGGCTTGATCCCAGGACCCTGGATCATGACCTAAGCTAAAGGCAGAGGCTTAACCCACTAAGCTACCCAGGCACCCTTTTCCATCTATGTTTTATATGAAGAAGGATTCCAGAACCAGAGAATGACTGTCAAGCAAATCAACACACTAGATTCTTCTTTTTTTTTAAATTAATATATAATGTATTATTTGTTTCCGGAGTACAGGTCTGTGATTCATCAGTCTTACACAATTCACATCGCTCACCATAGCACATACCCTTCCCAGTTTCTATCCCCCAGTCACCCTATCCCTCCCACCCCTCTCCACTCCAGCAACCCTCAGTTTGTTTCCCAAGATTAAGAGTCTTTTATGGTTTGTCTCCCTCTCTGGTTTCCTTTTGTTTCATTTTTACCTCCCTTCCCCTATGATCCTCTGTCTTGTTTCTCAAATTCCTCTTATCGGTGAGGTCATATAATTGTCTTTCTCTGATTGACTTATTTCACTTAGCATAATACCCTCTAGTTCCATCCGTGTCATTGCAAATGTCAAGATTTCATTTTCGATGGCTGCATAATATTCCTTTGTACATATATACCATGTCTTCTTTATCCATTCATCTGTTGATGGACATCTAGGCTCTTTCCATACTTTGGCTATTGTGGACATCGCTGCTATAAAGATTGGGGTGCATGTGTCCCTTTGGATCAGAGCTCTTCATGCCATGTCACTCTGTAGGCTGCTTGTGAACTTCTGGAATGGAGCCTGACTCCAGTCTTCCTGACTCAGCTGGGGATTGTTGGGATGAACATAGCATCACAGACACAAGGTGCAGCTGCCGAAGACGGCCATTGACTCAGGAACAAAAGAAAAAGTCATTTTCCCTGAAAAGAGAGTGAGACTCTGCCCCCCATCCTTGACCTCCTCTGTCCCCTCACAGGGCTCCACGTGTCCTCTTCCTGGTCAAGCCTAGCTCCTCAACTGGCTCATGAAACCATGTCCTGGAGCTTCAGGAATCTTCTGTCTACACAGCACCTCTCTGCTCACACCTTTCCCTCACAATCCGAAAATACCGAAGATTTTCTCTAGAAGCTCCTTGTTGCAGATAGTAAAACATAAAATGCAGATACAATGATTAAAATAACCTCAAAACTGCAAAAGACTTAAATGATAGTATAGATTCCAGAAACAGAACAAACTACGTTCCAGAATGTAACTTGGTCGTCAGGTTGGCATTTCAAATCAAGGGCGTAAAGAGCCTTGTTTAGTAAGTGGTGGTGGGACCACCATGTTGAGGATAAGTACATAAACATAGCAGAACCTCCATAAAAATCCCTAAATGACTGGGCATGGGTGCTTCTGGGTTGGTGCTCATGTGCAGCTGTGGGGAGGACTCTGTGCCCAGGGAGGGCCTGGAAGCCCCACTCCCCTCCCCCATGCTTGCCAGACACATCTCTGCCATTTGACTTTTCTTGAGTTGTGTTTTTTAATAATAAGCTGGTAAATGTAAGTGAAGTATTTTCCTGAGTTCTCTGAGTTGTTCTAGCAACCATGGAATGGGAGGAGGAGGTCGAGAGAATCCCTAGCTTCTAGGCAATCAGGCAGAAGTATAGGTGTGAGGAGAGTCTCAGGGACTAAGTCTTTCTCCTGTCGGGTCTTCGCTAACTCCAGGGACATTATTGGCGAAACTGACACTCCAGAATTGAACTGAATCAAAAAAATTAGGTGCACCTGGCCAGCTGAGTCAGTAGAGTGTGTGACTCTTGATCTTGGGGTTGTCAGTTTGAGCCCCAACATTGTGGGTAAAGAGTTATTTTTTTTTTAATTTATTTGTCAGAGAGAGAGAGCAAGAGACAGCACAAGCAGGGGGAGTGGCGGGCAGAAGGAGAGGGAGAAGCAAGCTCCTCGCTGGGCAGGGAGTCCCACACAGGACTCTATCCTAGGACCCTGGGATCGTGACCTGTGCTGAAGGCAGACCCCCAACCGACTGAGCCACCCTGGCACCCTAGAGAGTAATTTAAAAAAAATTTTTTTAATGCAGAGAATTGGAGAATTGCTCAGCAGGAGGAACAATGCCCCCACGTTTGTTGTTAGAAGTGTTGTGAGTTGCACAATTCAGAAACCAATTATATCATTTGACAGTAAACTGCTGAGCTAGTGCCTCCCACACACATTTTCCTGGGGCATTTGTGCAACCCCCTGTCTGAAGTGAAGAGAACTGGGAACCTCTTTTCTCCCTGTCCTTCTGTCCTTCCCTACTGCTCTAGGAAAGACGGGGCAGCGTTCAAGCTTAATTGCTTGACTCCTACCCCAGGCGGCTGGCTTCTCGCTGTAGACGCCCATTCACTTGGAAGAGAAGGACTGTGCCTCTCCTTCCACCTCCACAATTAGAAGATATGCCTTGCATTCAACTAGTTTAGCAGAGTTTACAGTATTTATTTTTCAAAGGAGAACACTGAGACTTTGACATTTTCAACTGATTTGCCGGAGTTCACACGGCAACTTGGTGTCAGGGCCTAAGGGTCCCATGTCTGTGCTCTCTGCTCAGTTAACTTCGAGTAGTTTGCTTCAGGAAGGATTTCTGCTTTAGGAGGCCACTGAGGCTGCCTCAGCCCTTGTACAAGACCTTTGATTATTCTCCCCATTCCTGAAGGCACCCACATTTGAGAAGTTCTTCTGGTTCAATATTTTGTTGGGGAGGTTGGGAGTACTCATCCCATGAGGTGAGGTTAGAACAGGCCAGAAGGGAGAGAACCTTCCTCTGAGCATGAAATGAGAACTAGAAGATTGGCCAGAGCAGGGTATCCCCAAACCTGGAGTCTTCTGGATGTGTCCTGTCAGACCCTGCAAGAATTCTTTGTGAAAAGTCACAGAGAAGGGACCTGGTAAATATGTGTCCTTCCCTGCTGCCCCCAATCTCATTCATCTACTTCCAGAAACAAGGTTTATTCTGACTCAGCCCCAGAATCTGAGTCATGGACACTCCCACACATGCTTGGCAGGCCTTGGCCTTGATGGTCTATCCTCTCAGACTGCCAGACTTTCCTCACCGTTTGGACACTAAATGTGGTCTTTCTCACCAATAATACAGTTCCTTCCTCTGGTTAAAATAACAACACTCTCGGGGTGCCTGGGTGGCTCAGTAGGTTAAGCCTCTGCCTCTGGCTCAGGTCATGGACTCAGGGTCCTGGGATCAAGCCCCGCATCAGACTTCTGCTCAGCAGGGAGCCTGCTTCCCCCCTCTCTCTCAGCCTGCCTCTCTGCCTACTTGTGATCTCTCTCTCCATCAATTAAATAAATAAAATCTTAAAAAAAAAATAACACTCTCACTCAGAGATGGAATTTCACCATCAAGCCCAGCCTTTCCCGTTGGGCCGGTCTGGAGAACTGGGCTGTGATTGCAACAGTGGGTTTGAAGGGCGGGCTTTTGCTAAAAGAGTGAGCGGACTTCTGAGGCACCTGTCAGGAAGCACGCCGGGACTTGTGAATCTCCACGAGAAGAAGCTCATTTTCTCATTTCAGCCTCTTGTGCAAATGTCCTCATTTTTTTTTTTTTCCTAAGTGAACACAGAGCTTGAACTCACCACCCTGAGATCAAGGGCTGAGCTGAGATCAAGAGTTGAACGCTTAACCAGCTGAGCCACCTGGGCTGCCCTGTCCCCCTCATTTTTGTTTTTTTAAAGACTTTATTTATTTATTCGACAGAGAGAGATCACAAGTAGGCAGAGAGGCAGGCAGAGAGAGAGGAGGAAGCAGGCTCCCCGCCAAGGAGAGAGCCCAATGCGCGGCTTGATCTCAGGACCCTGGGATCATGACCTGAACTGAAGGCAGAGGCTTTAACCCTCTGAGCCACCCAGGCCACCCCCCTCATTTTTTTAATGAATATATTAGCTTTCTTCACATGGATAGTTCCTGCTCTTGTTGGAGCACAATGCTAAAGCAGAACAGCAGTAGCCTCTTTATATCCAGGGATGATGACGATACTTAGGTGGGTATAAAATAACAGTAATAACAAACACACATAGCGCTTACTTACACCAGACACTGTGTTAAGTTCTTTCTGTATAGAAACTCATTTTATCCACACAGCAGTCCTGCACGGTCAGTTCTGATATTATCCTTAGATTATGGCTGGGGAAACCAAGCCACAGAGTGGTTAAGTGAATTGCCCACTCTATCACAATGATGGCGTGATGGGTTCAAAACCAGACCCTATGTCCTTGGCCACCACCCAATCCTACTTCTCATATGGTGTATTTCTGAAGAGTGCTCACTGAAAGCGATGATCTCAGACATCAGCTGAAAGTGTAATTCAGACCTCAGGAGTCTTCCAGTCTCCAAAGATATGTCAGACCCCAAATACAAACAGAAAAATATGAGAAAGGTTTTTGGTCAACTACTCATTTCTGAACATTTTTACCGCTAAATGAAGGAAATGAGTGTGCATCCGTACAGGAAAACACCAATTCTGAAACATCATTGGGGAAAGAGTAATTCTTTTTTTTTAAGATTTTAGTTTTTAAGTAATTTCTACATGCCAAACATGAGGCTCAAACTCACAACCCCAAGATGAAGAGTTGCACACTCCATCGACTGAGCCAGCCAGGTGCCCCCCAAATGTAATTCTGGTAAAGAAACACATTTGGCTATTTTCAGAACAGCCTTATAGAGAACCAAAACAACTCTTAAGTCTCTTCTTAAAAAACATCTAATTCCTCTAATAACAGAAAATAATAATCTGCTCATTATTTTTATGAAATGACTCTGAATCATTGTTTAGTCCAGCCTTGCAAATATAAGACAACAACAACAAAAACTACACAAATTTCAAACCATGACAGATTTCTCTAAAAGAAGGTAAGAAGCATGTTTTTCCTTCCCTACTCTCGATCTAGGATCCCTAATATCCAGGAAAAAGGAAGTAATTAAACTTTCTATGAGACAGGTAATGCTTTTGAGGCGGTGAGATGGGAGGATTCGTTTTAGTTTTGTTGTTTTTTTAACGGTTTCATTGTAATGCACACCATCTGTATCCAAGAGTGTTTAAAACATGTAAGAACAGCTTAAAGAATTGCAAGTGAACACTTCAAAGCCACCACCACTGTGACCAAATTCTGGGCCCAGGAATACAGATGGAAGAGGGAACTTCACCATCAGCAAACACACAACACACAGAGGGGGCTTTTGTCCCTCTCCCCTCCTCCATTCTCAGGATGACGACAAGGTGACTGTGTTGGTTTCCTAGGGTTGTCATAATAAATACCACAGACCAGATGCCTTAAACAACAGAAATGTATTTTCTCGAAGTTCTGGAGACTGAAGTCCAAGATCAAGTTGTCAGTAGATTTGGGTGCTCCTGAGGCCTCTCTCCTTGGATTCCTTGGCTTCCCACTGTGTCCTCACTCAGTCTGTTCCTCTGTGCGTGTGCACACCTCCTGCCTCCCTATGTGCCCAAATGTCCTCCCTTTATATGCACACCAGTCAGATGGTGTGCAGGAAGCCTACCCTCACAGCCTCATTTTAACTTAATCACCTCTTTAAAGGCCCTGCCTCCAAGTAGAGTCATGTTCTGAGGCACTGAAGTGAAAGGTTTTGACGTACGGACTTTCGGGCGGGGGATGACTCAATTCAACTTATAGCAGTAACCTTGAAGCCAAGAATTGGTGGAGGCACAAGATGGAAGGATCCGGTCTCGAATCACACCTTGGAAGAGAGAAGCCTAGAGCACCTCTCAACCAGAAACGTATTAGACTTTATGTGGCCAACCAATGAAATTTTCATTTTGCTAACTCACTTATGTTTGGGGATTATTTTTAGCAGTTAACCTACATTGAACAATACTGAAATGAAGGAAAACCCAGCCGTCCTCTATTGAGTTTGTCTAATTAAATCAGTTAATATACTAGCTTCGGGTGATGAGAAGAGTGCGGATGAAGTGGGGCGCCTGGGGGGCTCAGTGGGTTAAGAATCTGCCTGTGGCTCAGGTCATGATCTCGGGGTCCTGGGATCAGTTCCCACATCCAGCTCCCTGCCCATTGGGGAGTCTGCCTCTCCCTCTACCCGACACCCTGCTCGTGCTCTCTCTCTCTCTCAAACAAATAAATAAATAAAATCTTTTTAAAAAAGAATGCAGATAAAGAGAAATGATTCTCCAGTCCTATCCTTCCAAATTAACCATGTACGTTGGCTTCTAAATCACTACCTCCATTAACAATAAATTATATGACTAATTTGAACTAAGATTTTTTAGGTGCAATGAATAGTTCCGGTTTGTTATATGTGCCTAAAAGGAGTACAGAATTAACACATCTGAAATCACTCATTCACAGTTGTTCAGTAAATGGATCCATCCCCATATTCTGACAGTTCTGCGATCTCTACTAGGTCTGTTGAAGTGGAAAGACTGCCAACACCCAACATTCTTCTGTTCAGATGCAGCATATTGGTATGTTAAGGGAAAGACAAAAAGAACTTGACAGACACCTTCCTGACAGCTCACACAGCCATTGAAGAAATGGGCTTCCACCGCCCATTGCGTGGTGAGCAATAAGGAGATACGCATGCGCAAAGATTCGTGATCCGGGCAGGTGTTGCTTGTGGCCAGTTTCCCTGAAGGAAAGGACCCCTAGGGAGAGGAAGGATGCTTTCTCGGGGCTTCCTGGTGCTGGTGACAGACAAGGCTGGCTTCCGCAGACCCTGCTACCGTCCACATACCGTCACATTGTCCCCAGCCTCACTGAACGCTCCTGCTCTTCCAGTCTTTTCTGTCTTGGGCAACTTTATCTGGTCTTCACTTGCAGGAGAACTGGCTCTGCTTGACCCTCGATTCTTCCAAATCGTTTTCATCCTCCACCTGGAAACGAAAAGCCGGGAGTTTGGCCCTTGTTTCTCTGATTCTGTGATGACAGCTCTCGGATGAGGTAACAGAGCTTGGTTTCTTTCTTTCTTTCTTTCTTTCTTTCTTTCTTTCTTTCTTTTTTAATATTTTATTTATTTATTTAATTGAGAGAGAGAGAGTGCACAAGAGAGGGAACATAAGCAGGGGGAGTGGGAGAGGGAGAAGCAGGCTTCCCGCTGAACAGGGACCCCAATGTGGGGCTCGATCCCAGGACTCTGGGATCATGACCTGAGCCGAAGGCAGATGCTTAACAACTGGGCTACCCAGGCACCCCCAGAGCTTAATTTCTGTCTGTCCAGCTGCAGGAGGTTCCTGGAGTAACCCACTTAAAACGCAGTTAATATATCAGAGCATCTTTCTGCCATGCTGTAAAAACAAAGAGCTAGAGAAAAACGTCACCCTCGTTTATGTTTGGGGGCCAAAACAATCAAAGATAGCTGGAAGTCATCGAGGAAACGATTTACAGAGAGAGGCCATCTGTCGTCTGGTGGAATCTCTGGCAAGGCATTGGGTGGATGGTGTGGTCACACTGGACCTGAGAGAGAAGTTGCCTGCTCTCGGGTAAAAGGAAACACCCTTCAGAGACCACACAAGGCCTATGGGTTGCCGGGCACCGGCGTCCTCCCGCAGATGAAACGTGTTTGGTGGCATTCCAAAGGCATGTGTCGTCTGGGGCGGTCAGGTCAGAGCCACAGCCACAGAAAGGAGCCTCCTGTTTAGGATCCAAGGCAATATTAAACACGGTTTAGAAATACCACATTGGGCATAATTAAACATTAGCCCATTCAGAATGGCTTATTTCCCTGTTTCACAGCAGACTGAACAAGATAAAATCAACCTCATGGCCTGTTTAAGGTATTAAGAACTTGAAATGATTCACAAGTGGCAGGAGCTGGTCAGGCTCCCTGCTCAGTGGGGAGCCTGCTTCTCTCTGTCTGCTGCTCCCCCAGTTTGTGCACTGTCTCTGACAAATAAAGAAATAAATCTTTTAAAAAATATTGCCTCCTTGGTCATCATGGGCTTTATCTGAAATGCTACCTACTGGCCATGAGCCAAGACATGTTAATCATTGCCACAACCATGACTTCTGCATGATGGCCCCCTTTAACGGACACAGAGGAAACTCATGTGAAGGATGACATCACATCAGTGTGAGGTTCTGAGACCGGAAACTGTATGCATGGCACATAGTAGGTGCTGAATAAGTCGTGTGTCAACGAATCAATGCACGAACGTGTGGATAAAGTTGCTGTGTTGTCGGGGCATGGTACACATGCTGATCAGCCTAAGTGGGTTACAGGTTTTTTAGGTCTAACAGCCTCAAAATATTTGGTTGACATAGTGGATAATGCTAAACTCATTAATGAGGTTAAGTATAAACCCAAATTCGGGTCACTCTACTGTTCAGATGCTTTAAGTAAAACATCAAAATTCAGAACATATAGGATAAGGGGTGTCTGGCTGGCTCAGTCAGTAGAGCATGCAACTCTCAATCTTGGGGTCGTGAGTTTGAGCCCCACCTTGGAATGCTTAAAAATAAATAAATAAAAATTACTCTATCAGTAAACTTTGAAAGAAAAAAAAAGAATGTATGGATAAAAAGAGAACTGCTTCAGCTTTGTAATTAAAATACTACTAAGATTATAGTAAAACAGGTGTGCCTGGGTGGCTCAGTTGTTAAGTGTCTGCCCTGGTCTCGGGTCATGATGCCAGGGTCCTGGGACTGAGTCTCGCATTGGGCTCCCTGCTCAGCGGGGAGTCTGCTTCTCTTGCCTCTGAAGCTCTCCCTCCTTGTGCTCTCTCGCCCACTCAATAAATGAATAAAAATCTTTTTTTTTAATTTTTATTTACTTATTTGACAGAGAGAGACACAGCAAAAGAGAGAACACAAGCAGGGGAGTGGGAGGGGAGAAGCAGACTTCCCGCTAAGCAGGGAGCCCGATGTGGGGCTTGATCCCAGGACCCTGGGATCATGACCTGAATCGAAGGCAGACGCTTAACAACTGAGCCACCCAGGTGCCCCAATGAATAAAAATTAAAAAAAAAAAAAAAAAAGATTCTATTTAAACACTAAAATTGTTCAGAACAAGCCCAGCTGGAAGCCTGGGTATCTTGTGAGACGTGAGTGAAGCTTCACTTTTCCAAGCACTTTACTTTTCAATACACTGTCCCAGTCCCTTCTCTTATCTAGGAAGCAAGTCAATAGTCTTGCTTTCTCCATTTTACAGCTGAACCAAAAGGAATTGTGGACTAAAAAAACGAGCCAGGGTCACACCACCGGTGAGGCAAAGAAGATTCAAGAGGCAAAGATTCAAGATTAAAATAAACATTTCCCAACATACGTAGAAGCTCGCGATGCCTAGCTAGCCAGAGCCACGCGTTTCAACACTGGCGTTCTCCAAAGCCCCTCGCACATCTAGGCTCTCAGGAATGCTCCTGAAATTCACCCTCGCAGGCAGAGGCCAGAGACAGCTCCGCCACGAAGACTGAGGACTCAGGTCTAAGGCAGGTCTAAGGCAGATCTAAAGCAGGTCTCTACCTCCGCATTTAGTCTTCTGACTTAGAGCAAGCTTCCCAAACTTCTAAGCTTCAATTTTCCCCTTGTTTAAAAAAAAAAGTGGGGATAACCACACTTAGCCCTGAGCGTTGCCATCAGGATTAAATGGCGTCTGACTTACAAAGCACCTAAAACAGTAGCCGGCCAGCGTTGTGCGTTCAGAAGAGTAAACTAGTATTATAACAAGGGCCTAGAGAGAGTGGTTTATCCCTCCTCATTCTCCAGCCAACACTGCAGTCCCACCAAACCTGTTACAACACCCTGCGGCTTAAAAGAAAGCAACTGGGAAGGTCTCTAGTGTCCAACTGTGCTGGGCCCCACCCTGCCAGGCCCCGCTGTGTTGGCTGAAGAACGTGGTCTGAGTCATCCCAGCAGCTGGCAGGGGCAATTTTAAAGTCCCATGGGGCCTCGTCCCTGATCAGATTCACCACACCCCACACCCCTCTCTCCTGTCTGCGGAGAGATAAATGACAAGGGGAAGGCCATGTGTGTTTCTGCATGTCTGGGCAGTCAACTGTGGACCAACGTCTTCTCTGAGTGTCCAGCCTTGATTTGTGTGTGGATGGCACAGACCCTGGGCTCCTACCATCACAGCTGGCGTGGAAACGTAGAGAAGCATGGGTCATTGCATTCTTTCTGGGAGTAGCAGTTTCTGTCCCCCCTGCTTTAGGAAAACCAGCACTGTGCACGCTGCCCCCAAAAAGAAGTTCCTTCCATATCTGACAGAAGAGGCTGATGTCTTTTTCAGTCCTATGAACTTAACTGTTCACCGGTTTGCCTTCGGCAGCTCGTTTTAAAAAAAGACTGGCAGAAAGAAAAAAACACTTCCTGAAAATTAGCTGCCGAGTCACCCGACAAAGGAGACTGTGGCCCTTGTCAGTCAGCATCCACTGGTCGGTGAGCTGACTCACTTTTTCAGGCTTCCATTAGAGGCCTGTTCTCATCCCCACCACCACCACCCCCTCCTTCCTTCCTGCAGACATCCCCCCGCCTAGCGGGAGCGGGGGGGTGTTTCTGTGGCCGCCCCCTCTCACCGCGCCCCCTTGGAAGCTATGCAGTGTCCCTGTCTGTGGCTCTGATTTTTCTGGAAGCATGTATGTATGGGAAGTGGGGCAGAGGCCTCAGAGGCTGGCTGCCTGTGCCCACTCCTTGAAGCTGTAGAATCCACCAGGAGCTTAAAGGAAGTTCTTTTTTTTTTTTTTTTAAAGATTTTATTTATTTATTTGACAGACAGAGATCACAGGTAGGCAGAGAGGCAGGCAGAGAGAGGAAGGGAAGCAGGCTCCCCGCTGAGCAGAGAGCCCGATGCGGGGCTCGATCCCAGGACCCCGGGTTCACGACCTGAGCCGAAGGCAGAGGCCATAACCCACTGAGCCACCCAGGCGCCCCTTAAAGGAAGTTCTTTAAACGTACACCAGAGGTTACCCTAAATCATGATACGCATGGGCCTTAGCAAGCCCTCCCCCATAGCACTGATGGTTTTGACAGATAGGCCCTATGGCCTATGTAAAGAGCAGAGGGGTCAGAATCCCAATAAGAGCACAGAAGGAGGTTGGGGGAGTGGGAGCCATCTGGTCTGGTGGTTCCCAGCCCAACGGCACACTGAGTCGACTGGGGAGCTTGGAACACAGGGCCCACAGAATGGAATGAGAATCTCTGTCCTCAGGGTTGGGACAAGGCATTTAAACCTCCACAGGGAGTCCACCGGGGAACAAAATGGCTCGCAAATACTACTGAGTCACAGACTCCCCCACTGCGGAAATAAACAACCTCCTTAAACACCATTTCAGGGGAGACCCTGACACTCTGAGTTCCCTGTCAGGTCAGACTTCTCTTTAGGCAAATGGTGAGTAAGGTCGGGCAAGGTAAAGCAGCCTCCCCACCCCCCGACCCAGTAGTAAGACCCTTAGTTACAAGAAGCACGTTCGATACCCTTCCTTCTGTCCTAGTGGTGAGTGCTCATCAGAAATAATTCTCTCTGACCGAACCTACCAAGGCACCACAAATAATGAGAAAGGCAATGGTTGCTGTTTATCTTAACCCATGCATTTATGGATCTAATCTCAGGTAAGTCACGTCATAACACTTCAATCCATAAGTCCATTTCCACCACCTTCTTGAAGTTTACGAGTTATCCTCAATACCCCTTGCTAGGGTTAAAGTGTGTCCCCCAGATATGTTGAAGTCCTGACTCCCCGTCCTTACTAATGTGACCTGAATTGGAAATAAGGTCTTTCCAGATGTCATCAAGTTAGAAGGAGGCCATTAGGATGGGCCTGAGTCCAAGATGGCTGGTGTCCTTATAAGAAGAGGAAGAGGCCATGTGAAGACCTCAGCACACAAGAGGATTGCTGTGTCAGCATGGAGGCAGAGCCCAAGGGATGCCTGCATCTAGACATCAAGGAGAGCCAAGGATTGCCAGCAGAAAGAAAAGGCCAGGAAGGATTCTCCCCTACAGGTTTCAGGTTTCTGGTCTCCAGAACCATGAGAGAATGAGTTGCTGCTTTTGTCAGCCACTGAATTTGTGGTACTTTGTAAGGTGGCCCTAGGAAAGTGATATGCCTCCTATTGTCCCATGGATATAAAGGGCAAGGTGACTCAGGACACTGCTGCGGCTCTGCATGCCAGCCTCCCACCCTGGCTTGGTCAGGAGATGCCCCGCTGGGAGCTCCGAGGCTACTCTCTGCCCTGCTTTTTAGGAAGCGTCCCCTTCACTCTTTTGCTCCCTGTGGTTTCTCTCATGGCACCCTCTTTGCTTTCTTTGGGCACTTCCACCTGTCTCCACTGTCTATCTCCCCACCTGGATCGTGACTCGTGACTCCCCTGGGGCAGGGATAATGTCTGTCTGGTCCACGGCCCACACCTATCTCAGTGCCTGGCATGAAGTCATCTCTGAGTAAGTGAGTGCATGAATGTGCAAATGGCATCCAATCTTAATCTTTTTTAAAAAAAGATTTTATTTTTTATTTTTAAGTAAACTCTATACCCAAAGTGAGGCTCGAACCCCCAGATTAAGAGTCGCATGCTCTTCTGACCGACCCAGCCAGGTGCCCCTATTTAATTTTTGTCTTGGACTTCCCTGCTGCCTCTCACCCTGTTGGTCCCCTTCCTGCCTCACCTGAGTGATGCCAAATATTCTCTTGACCATGAAGATTATTCCTTTACTGACCTCTCTTTCTCTGCACGTTCCTAAACTTTCAGTTCCCAGGTTCATTTTTTTAAGCTTATTTATTTTAGGTAAACTCTACACCCAATGTAGGGCTTGCACTCAAGACCCCGAGATCAAGAGTTGCATGCTGTTCCCACCGAACCAACCAGGCGTCCCCCAGGTTCATCTTTTACCTCATTTTCTATCCAACTTTTTTAGTCATAACTACCACTGGTATTTATATGAATCCCCAGCTTCAGGCCAAGTTCTCCCCTGAGCTTCAGGGTTATATATCCAAAGTGTCTCCTACATGCTTCTACCTAAACGTCCCACAACTCCAGCAAATAAAAGTCAGTCCACTTTCCCTCTTCTTCGCATCTGAGGTCCGTCCCTGATTCTCCTACCTTAAACCACTGCCAGCGTTGAGGCCTTCATCATCTTTCTACAACAATATCCTCTCAGCTTTTCCAGATTTTATACTTACGTCCCTCATATCCATCCTTTGTATAGGCACAGGCTGAGACATTTAAAAATCAACTTTCTAGTCACTCCCTACTTAAAGTAGCACAATCATTCTACAAGATAGAGTCCAAGCCCCTTCATATGACAAACCAGACCCTACTTCTCTCCTACCTTCAAGACCCAGCAGCCCCAAAGTGTTTTTATAAGCCGTGTTGTTCTCCTTATACTATGTTTGCTCTTGTTGGTTCCTCTGAAAGAAGTGAACTAGTTAGCTTCTCCTTCTCACTCAATGTGCCAGTGGACAGTCTTTAGAAATAGGTATCAATAATCCCTAATTCCTAGTATGTGTGTCCTATGTGATCCCTTCCCTTGGAGTATGGTTTGAACCTAGCGACTTGCTTCTAACAAAAATAATAGAGCAAAAGTGATGGGATGTCGCTTCCATGATTAGGTCATAAAAGATTATGATTCTGTCTTGTTTGCTCTCTCTCTCTCTCTCACATATTCTTCTTGAATGCTTCTCTGATGAAACAAGATGGGGAAGCCCATGTGGCAAGAAATTGGGGGTGGCTTCTAGCTGACCACCAGTTAAGAACTGAAGACCTCAGTCCAACAAGCATTAAAGAGCTAAGTCCTTCCAACCCCCTGGAGAGCTTAGAAGTAGATCCATGCCCATCTGAGTCAACCTTATTTAGCACCTTGATTGCAACTTAGCGATTGGAGTGAGAAACCCTGAAGCAGAACATCCCTCTATTCCTTGCCTAGACTCCTGACACAGAAACCATGAGATAATAAATGTGCGTTGTTTTAAACTGTTAAAGTTGGGGGTAATTTGTTACATGGCAATATACAACTGATGCACTCATTTCCTACAACATATATTCCATGAAGACTTCAATACCTCCTGCCACACACACACACACACACACACACACACACACACTTTGTGAGCCTCAGAGCAACATTTTGTGTTCACCTCTTAACACTGTATTTAGCAGATTAATTGTAACAATGTGTTTTTGTCTTGGTGTCTCCACTATGCCTTGAGACATTTGCAGCTGTGACATGTGTTCTTGGTTATTTTATCTTTATATCTCTAATGTCAAATGTAGTTCTTGGAACACAGTGTCAAAAATTCTTTCATGGGGGCGTCTGGGTTGCTCAGTGGGTTAAAGCCTCTGCCTTCGGCTTGGGTCATGATCTCAGGGTCCTGGGATCGAGCCCCGCATCGGGCTCCATGCTCAGCGGGGAGCCTGCTTCCCTTCCTCTCTCTGCCTGCCTCTCTGCCTGCTTGTGATCTCTGTCAAATAAATAAATAAATCTTTAAAAAAAATGCTTTCATGGATGAATGAATAAATGAGTGAATGAGTATCACTTTGCTAAATGATACACAGAAATTAAAAAATCAAGAAAGATCATGTTATACCTGTAGGAGCATTAATCAAGTTAGAGGAGCCGACATAAAATCAATTAACATAAATATTAATTAAATAAGTGTTGGGTCATAATAAGAAAAATGTGCTATGGACATATAGAAGATACAATGTCCTTTCTGATCTGGGCAATCTGAAAATATTTCCCGAGTAAGTGGCTTATGACATTGGCCTTGAAGGTTAACAGAACTTTGAGCAGCAAAATTGGGAAGGAGAGGAATCCAAAATTAATGAAAACAATAAACAAATCCTAGAAAGTGAAAAGGTCTCACAGAGTGACAAAGTCCGGCCTGGTGCCAGGGTGAGAAGCCAGATGGAGATGAAGATTGAAGATCAGTTAGACCTTAAAGGGTACAAGCGAGGTCATTGGTCTTAGAGAACACGGTGAAAGCAGAACCTTGGGAAACTGACATTTAAAGACCAAGAGGAAAGAGGAACTTGCTACGAAGAGTGAAGGGGACTCGGGCACGTGATGTGGTATGCTAATCACTTCACAGAAGTTTGAAGGAGGAGGCGGTGCTCTAGGGTCGAGTATGATGCAATCTTAAGAGGCCTTGAGATGTGGCAATTAGGCCACTATTAGCTTTTGAGAAAACGAGTAATCTTTAAGAAAACGGAAAAAAGGAGATGCAAGACAGAAGTAAGAGGATAAAAATAGATATGTTTGAGGAAGTCAACCAACCTTTGAAGAAGCATCCTAATGATACATAACTTGGACACCAGCCTGTTAAGACTTCAGAGTCATTGGCAATTCTGACAGTGAAATGATTTATCTGATAAACATCTTTCTCTGAAATAAAATACACCCACGCAACTTTCAGTCTCGGGGTTGTGAATTCAAGCCCTACCTGAGAGGTGGAGATTACTTAAAAAAAATAATAATAAGATCTTTAGAAAAAAAAGAAAAAAGAAAAACCTGACCCTCCTCCCCATGTGACTTTTTCCCTTTCTCCAACAAACACCTTCGTGGTTTGTAACTGTTCATTCTAGACCATTTACATGTTTTGTCTGGCTGCGTCATCTGTCCCCTCAGCTAAACTGCGAAGCCCATCAATCATGACTTTCTTCATGTCTTCACTCAGTATGGACTGAATAAGTCCAATAAAAACCATGATATCCTTTTGGCTTTCGTAAACTCTTTGTAATCAGCCAGAGCGTTTCTTTTCCAGCAGTGTTTACTGGAGGCTTGCTAACTGGCAGATTCTGCGCTGGGAGCCTTGTATCCATGTATGAACCCTGGGATTCTATAGGGCTAGGAAGTTATGATTATCTGCTTTTCACAAATGAACCAAGAGTGGAAAAGAAAATTGAGATATAATTTATTTCAACGAAGATCCTCAGAGCTTAATTTGCCAAAGTTATACATGCCAACACATTACAGACACACAGGGCTGAGCGAACTGTCCCAGATCACCCAGGCTGGAGGGCATTTCCAGAACATGAGACTTTCAGTTTTAAAACCAGGCAAACCAGGGCTAGGAAACTTTCCATGGACTTTAGGGATGAAACAGTAAAATGCAGTAAAAAAGAAAGGGGGCTAATATCTGTGCCTGGTTAGCAATATTTATTGTGAAGAGAATTCCAGTTTATCTATAAGATGATTTGGGTTGAAAATGACAGCAGATGGGGTGCCTGGTTGACTCAGTAGGTTGGGCCTCTGCCTTCGGCTCAGGTCATGATCTTCGGGTCCTGGGATCAAGCCCCACATCAGGCTCTCTCCTCGGTGGGGAGCCTGATTCCCTCCCTCTGCCTGCCTCTCTGCCTACTTGTGATCTCAGTCTCTCTGTCAAATAAGCAAATAAAATCCTAAAAAAATATATTAAAAAAAAGAAAATGACAGCAGAGTGTATTTCTAAACTTTTGAAATACACACTTTTATCATTTCCCAGCTTAATCTTGAAAATGTGGCTAGCAAGTGAGCCACACCTAGGCATCTCACCAGCCTTCTTCCACCTGTATGTCAATTTCAAGTCTGGAAGATAAGCCCAGACTTATCATCCTGGCCGGTACTTTCCCAGGGACCCAGGGCTCATCTGTGAAGTGTTAGCTTGACTTCCTTATATTCTTCTATATCTATAGTATGAGAGTTAAGTAAAAGTTTCGTGCTAATTCTCAGAAATCTGTTCTTTTTAATGCAACACCAATAAAAGTTTCAAGAAGAGGAAAGGAGCATTTTTATCACTTTACTTACAGATGCTGTATTGTGGTATGTCTTTTCTTTCTTTCTTTCTTTCTTTTTTAAGATGGACAAAGGAGGATATTTCCCCCTCTGCTTTCTGATAAACATGTATGTTTCTTCAACACAGAGGATCTGGGAATCGCTTACTAAAAAGTAACCTTCGTAAAACAAAAGGACTTCATAATCGTCACAACCACCCACTGCTCCCTGCCCCTCCTCCAACACTTGTCCAAATGAATCATCAAGAAGGCAGACTGGTTCATTTAGATGTTCTCTATTGTTTGGTTAAAAAAAAAAATGGTGGCAACGACTTCTTCCTTCCTAAGGCTGCTTGGCTTTGCTGAAAATAGGGCGGATGCTGTGGGGCAGCGGACAAAACACACAAATTGCTGTTTTGACTGGCTTCTTTGAATCCTTTTCTTTCCCATTACAAATAGCTCCTGCGGGTCTGTCCCAGTAGGTGCTGTTTCGGCATTGACCAGTAAAAAGCGAGCCGGCAGGGAGCGTATCTTTCAAATTAATTCCATGTTCAACCACTACAAAATCCCTTCGGGAGATGAGATGCCTCAGCACCTTCCCTCCAGATTCCCTCTCATTCAGTTTCTTGGAATAACGTGACACCCTTTCTGAGGTCACGTTTCCATCCCTGGAGGTTGGAAATCACCTAGAAGCAACCAGCAGCAGTGCTGTGTTAGACGGGTGTGAACTGGAGGGCACTTATCAGGATCTTTCACATATCAGCTGGTTTAATCATCAACCTTACACCCTCGGAAAACCCAGGGGTATAAAACTTGGCTGTATTTAATGAGGCACTGGAGTGGAAAACAAACCAGCTTTGCTTTGGGATGGGGCCCTTCCCCGTCCCAGAGGGAGGCAGCTGTATTACGATGGCAGGGGAAGACTGCATTGGGGTTAGAAAGGCACAAGTTCAAACCTCATGTGCGTTCCACCCGTCTGTTAATCGACTTTGGGGAAATTGCTGATTCTCTGAGGCTCGTTCCTCTGCTATGAAATACGAAAGCTAATCATAGTTTCCAAATATGTGACCACAAGATGATACAATAAAACTGTTTCTAAAGTGCCTGGCACACTGCCAGTGATCGCTAATTAGTGTTTATCTTGTGGAAGTACTGTTTGTCTGAATGCAGAGTCAAAGAAGCTCTACGGAGAAACCTTGTGGGTGACTGCAACTCAGGTTTCCTCCCGCCGAAAACAAAAGCAGCCAGGATACAACTTCTGTCCTCCAGATGAACATGTTTTCACAGATTCATCTCAGGGGAGACGCTGCCCTTTATGATTCCCTGCTGAAAACAGACTTACCCAAATCCAGCCAAGTCCAACATAACTACACAGGACCTTCTTCCTATTTTTTGAGGCAGAATTCTGTAAATCAGGACCTGAATTTTTCCATGAATACATGCGGGGGGCTTTGGGCAATTCAATAGTATTCATGAAACCTATTACGTACGGGGTGAAAATAAATATTTTACCATCACTAGAAGGTTATAAATTAAAAGCAGATGGGCTCATCAAGGGAAAAACTGCCACTTTCTCTCCAGCCCCACCACTGCCCTGCTACCTTTTTTCAAAAACTTTCATTTTAGTCTAATAATCTTAATTGGGCAAGATCTTCCCATAGCTCTGGAAGGAAGCTAATATCTAACCCTCTGTCTTGAAGTTAACTGACCTTTACTGAGCACAACTGTGAGCTGGACACCCTGCACATTCTCTTGTTCGATTCTCAAGATGCTTTGAAATCGGTGTATCTTATACCCTTTTATAAGAAAACCGAGATCGAGCCATTTATCCAGAGCCCTGCAAAGAAGGAGTGGCAAAACGTGGCTGAGTCTGAAGTCCAAAGCCAATGCTAATTGCAGAGAAAGAAAGTTTGTGGTTTTAAAAATAGACGTGCAGTTGGAAATGGGCAGATCTCACAGCTCCATTAGAGGTCATTAGTGAGAGAACATGCTTAAAAGAAAAGAAGCCTTTTACTAAGACACAAGAAATACCAAAGGGCCATTTGTACATTCCTTTTCCAATCCAAACCCGAGCCCAGGTTCCACGCACCCTTCGGTTTCTAATCACAGACAGTGTACAGTTTAGAGCACACCTATGGGTGCATCGGGGACCCAGACTTACGAGGTAAAGGAATCCTAAATCCCTACCTGTCACTCATCACTTCCCTCATTTTTCTGGTGTTTTTTACAGTAACTGATCTGGAAGAAGACTGCGGGTGGGTGTGACTGTTTCACTCTGACTTTATTAAACTGACTTCTGAAAGTCCTTAAAACAGAAGCTGAAGTGAGGGCCTGGATTGTATTGACAAAGGTTTTGCTCTTGAACCATGACCTATTACGTGAGAGACTCGGACAGTAGGGTGTGTCCTGTCAGGTGACCTCATCTATTTTCAGCTACATATAAGAAGCCTCCTTGCAACAGGGACACCACCATCAGGGAAGCCGGAGTCCGTGGGGAATTTTCACGTCCAGGAAAATACTTAGAAGTCCAAGATGTTTCTGCCCAGCCTCCTCCCGGACTTAGAATCAGTGTTTGGGAGAAGAATTTGAGAAACAGATCATTGGAGGGGGAGTTTTAAACCCACTCTCCTACTTCTTTTTGCAAACCCTTCAGTTTTCTCTTACACTGTGTGCAGGATGGGGCTGGTAGGACCGGGATTGGGGTAGGAGATCTTCCCATTCTCTGTCTCAAAACACAAATGACCTAAGATGGGATGCAGAGGAATCACTCGGGTTCAGACAGGCCGCTCTGCTCAGTCTCACAGTTCACGGAAGGCTTGGCTTTGATTCCGAAGCAGGGCGCTCTCCGCTCTCCATCATACTCAGTCGTGAGACTGTCATCAAGATCCCAGTTGTCTTCCCGGAGGAGCATTCCCTCAGACAAAGGTTCAAGCAGTTTGGCAAGATTTTCACAGTCTATGCTGTTCTGGCCCATAGGGCGCGTGCTCGCTCTCTCTCTCTCTCTGTCTGTGTGTGTTGTGGGGGGAGAGTTGTTGCAAGGGATTAAAAAGCCCAAATCACGGCACACAGAGCCTTCAGACTAAAGGAAACAACTTATCTTGTTCATAGATACATTGAGAGACGATAAAGAGATCAGTGATAGATGATAAGTGACTTTTTTTTTCCCACCCGCCTATAATATCAGTCCTCAGGTTCTTGCCCCAAGCGTTACTCCCAGTTTGACCTGTAGGAGCACAGGCTAGAAGTTAATGAACTGCCAAGTTCTGAGGGCTGGAAAGTGACAAGGCCGTGATTGGAGTGTTTGCTTCCTCTTCTGCATTGTTTCTCTAGAACTGTTTCTCATCTACTCAATTTACACATAAAAAATTACAGTATTGGGGCGCCTGGGTGGCTCAGTGGGTTGAGGCCTCTGCCTCCGGCTCGGGTCATGATCCCGGGGTCCTGGGATCGAGCCCCACATCGGGCTCTCTGCTCCGTGGAGAGCCTGCTTCCTCCTCTCTCTCCGCCTGCCTCTCTGCCTACTCTGTCAAGTGAATAAATAAAATGTTAAAAAAAAAATTACAGTATTCAGGGGTCCCTGGCTGGCTCAGTCGGTAGAGTACCCTGAGATCAGGGTCAGGAGTTGGGCCTAGAGCTTACTTTTTTTAAAAAATTAAATTAAAAATTACAGTGTTTATTAATGAGTACCATGACCACAGATTTGTATGGAATCAGTTGTATACATGAGATAATGGAATAAGTATAAATTCAAGACGGTGACACTTGAACATTTCTCAGGTTTTTGCTTGGATTTCTGTATCTTTAGTAATAGCACATTGCAGCACAAAGAGATCTCTGTCCCTCTTCTCTCCTCCCCGTTTCTTACCTGCATCCTTCCCCAGCCCCCACAGTCCCTGAAATGATCAGATACTTGGGCAGATTTAGTAACTGTTGAGAGACCATACGGGCATTTTCCCTAAGGGACAGGAAAGACACATACACAGAGATAAATAAATTCACCAAACAAGAAAAGCTTGGTTTGGCAGAGACTTTGATAAAGCTCTATAAGCTATACTCCGTTGAGTACGCAAAATCTTGAATTACTGAGGAGATGGTTGTCACTGGTTTTCTCTTAAATTGTTTGTGTAAATGTAAATTATACAATTAGATACATGTATTCTTGATTAATAATGGAAGGAGAGCCGATAAAAACATGTCAAAATAAAACTATCAACACAGGAGGCACACCTGGCTGGCTCAGTTGGAGGAGCCCACAATGCTTGCTCTTTGGATCAAGAGGTCAACCCCCACATTGGGTGTAGAGATTACAAAAATAAATAAATAAACTTAAAAAAAAAAAAAAAACTTACCAGCATAGGACAGCTTACTAAAAGCATGTCACGTTATTCCTTGACGTGTCGCTCATTTGTTACCTGACCATATTTGTTTGGGGAGTCTAATTCCTTTACACATTCAAATGATACAAGGAGATAGCTCCAGAAGAAATTCTGTCCGGTTTATAAAAATTAAAAATAGGGACGCCTGGGTGGCTCAGTCGGTTGAGCATCCAACTCTTGGTTTCTACTCCGGTCATGATCTCAAGGTCGTGGGATCCAGCCCCCTATTGGGCTCTGCATGGCACAGCCTGGAGTCTGCTTGTCCCCCGCCCTCCCCAGAGCTCTGCCCCCAAATAAAGAAAATCTTTTTAAACAAATGAACAAAATATAGTTCTTGAAATTTGAGGCCCACTTTTTAAATGGTTTGGAGTATTTAGGATTCAGAATGAAGCTTCCATGGGTTTAGACCTTCTTCAGTTACCTCAGTCATAGTCTTAATTCTGGTATTATTGCATTTCTGATCTTATTTTTTTCCTAAAGGTCCCATCATTTTGCCACAGTTTCAAACGATGAGAGACTGTGCTTTGCTAAAGTGATTCACTATTAAAACAATATTAAAAATTAATATAATAATAAAAAATATTAAAAAAAACAAAATTAAAACAGACACAAAGCCCAGGAGGCCTTCCCCTCTACTTGCTGTGGAGGGAATGACGGTAACTTTAATGTAAAGGACTGCAGACACGTTTGTGGAAAAGGTAGTGATTTTTTTTCTTGTTCAATTTTTAAACCAAGTCTAAGGATTATACTTTTTGTATGGATTTTACTAACAGCACACATTGCCATTTCTAGATGACTTTTCAAATATAAAGGTTATGGAGATTTTCTCTTACATATAAATGCAAACCAAACTATTTTTTTAATTCCCAGTAGCTTTTCGTTAGTCAGTATTTACAAGTATGTGGACATCCTGGGAATTTTTTGACATTGTTTTTCTGGGGTGCCTGGGTGGCTCAGTTGGTTAAGTGTCTGTCTTGGGCTCAGGTCCTGATCTCAGGGTCCTGGGATGGAGGCCGGCATAAGGCTCCCTACTCCGCAGAGAACCTGCTTCTGTTCCCTCGGTCTCTGCCCCTCCCCCTCACTGGTGTTCTCTCTCTCAAATAAATGAAGTCTTTTTTAAAAAAGGGTTCTTTGAGGGGGAGGAGTCAAGATGGCGGAGAAGTAGCTGCTGAGACTACTTCGGGTAGCGGGAGATCAGCTAAATAGCTTATCTAAAGATTGCAAACACCTACAAATCCAACGGGAGATTGAAGAGAAGAAGAACAGCAACTCTAGAAACAGAAAATCAACCACTTTCTGCAAGGTAGGACTGGCGGAGAAGTGAATCCAAAGCCACGGGAAGATAGACCGCGGGGGGAGGGGCCGGCTCCCGGCGAGCGGCGGAGCAACGGAGCAAAATCGGGACTTTTAAAAGTCTGTTCCGCTGAGGGACATCGCTCCAGAGGCTTAACTGGGGTGAAGCCCAGGCGGGGTCAGCGCGGCCTCAGGTCCCGCAGGGTCGCAGAAGGATCGGGGGTGTCTCAGTGTCGCAGAGCTTACCGGTATTGGAGCAGGGAAGCCGGCTACAGAGACAGAGCCGAGGAGTGACTCTCAGCTCGGGGTTGCCTTGAACCGGTCGCAGGCTCGGTCAGCTCGGAGCGCGGCCAGAGGCTGGGGTGGCGGGAGTCACTGGGCGCTGTTCTCTGAGGGCGCACTGAGGAGTGGGGCCCCAGGCTCTCGGCTCCTCCGGGCCAGAGACCGGGAGGCCGCCATCTTTATTCCCGTCCTCCGGACTCTACGGAAAGCGCTCAGGGAACAAAAGCTCCCGAAAGCAAACCCGAGCGGATGACTCAGCGCGGCCCCGGGTAAGGGCGGTGCAACTCCGCCTGGGGCAAAGACGCTTGAGAATCACTACAACAGGCCCCTCCCCCAGAAGATCTACGGGAAACCCAGCCAGGACCAAGTTCACCTACCGAGGAGTGCAGTTTCAACACCAAGGAGCGCAGCGGAATTCCAGAGAAGAAGAAAGCAAAGCACGGAACTCATGGCTTTCTCCCCATGATTTTTTAGCCTTGCAGTTAATTTAATTTTTTTTTCTTTTTCAATTTTTTTTTCTTTTTCTTTTTCTCTTCTTCTGCTAAATTTTTTTAACTTTTACCGTTTTCTTTTTTAACGTTTTTTAAATAGTTTATCTAATATATATTTTTTCCTCTTTTTATATTTTTTCTTTATCAGCTTTCTTTTTTTAAATATTTTTTTTTCTTTCTGAACCCCTTTTTCTCCCCTTTCGCCCCCCTCACGATTTGGGATCTCTTCTGATTTGGCTAAAGCATATTTTCCTGGGGTTGTTGCCACCCTTTTAGTATTTTACTTGCTCCTTCATAAACTCTTATCTGGACAAAATGACAAAGCGGAAAAATTCACAACAAAAAAAAGAACAAGAGGCAGTACCAAAGGCTAGGGACCTAATCAATACAGACATTGGTAATATGTCAGATATAGAGTTCAGAATGACGATTCTCAAGGTTCTAGCCGGGCTTGAAAAAGGCATGGAAGATATTAAAGCAACCCTCTCGGGAGATATAAAAGCCCTTTCTGGAGAAATAAAAGAACTAAAATCTAACCAAGTTGAAATCAAAAAAGCTATTAATGAGGTGCAATCAAAAATGGAGGCTCTCACTGCTAGGATAAATGAGGCAGAAGAAAGAATTAGCGATATAGAAGACCAAATGACCGAGAATAAAGAAGCTGAGCAGAAGAGGGACAAACAGCTACTGGACCACGAGGGGAGAATTCGAGAGATAAGTGACACCATAAGAGGAAACAACATTAGAATAATTGGGATTCCAGAAGAAGAGGAAACAGAGAGGGGAGCAGAAGGTATATTGGAGAGAATTATTGGAGAGAATTTCCCCAATATGGCAAAGGGAACAAGCATCAAAATTCAAGAGGTTCAGAGAACCCCCCTCAAAATCAATAAGAATAGGTCCACACCCCGTCACCTAATAGTAAAATTTACAAGTCTTAGTGACAAAGAAAAGATCCTGAAAGCAGCCCGGGAAAAGAAGTCTGTAACGTACAATGGTAAAAATATTAGATTGGCAGCAGACTTATCCACAGAGACCTGGCAGGCCAGAAAGAGCTGGCATGATATATTCAGAGTACTAAATGAGAAAAACATGCAGCCAAGAATACTATATCCAGCTAGGCTATCATTGAAAATAGAAGGAGAGATTAAAAGCTTCCAGGACAAACAAAAACTGAAAGAATTTGCAAATACCAAACCAGCTCTACAGGAAATATTGAAAGGGGTCCTCTAAGCAAAGAGAGACCCTCAAAGTAGTAGATCAGAAAGAAACAGAGACAATATACAATAACAGTCACCTTACAGGCAATACAATGGCACTAAATTCATATCTCTCAATACTTACCCTGAATGTTAATGGGCTAAATGCCCCAATCAAAAGACACAGGGTATCGGAATGGATAAAAAAACAAAACCCATCTATATGTTGCCTACAAGAAACTCATCTTAAACCCGAAGACACCTCCAGGTTTAAAGTGAGGGGGTGGAAAAGAATTTACCATGCTAATGGACATCAGAAGAAAGCAGGAGTGGCAATCCTTATATCAGATCAATTAGATTTTAAGCCAAAGACTATAATAAGAGATGAGGAAGGACACTATATCATACTCAAAGGAACTGTCCAACAAGAAGATCTAACAATTTTAAATATCTATGCCCCTAACGTGGGAGCAGCCAACTATATAAACCAATTAATAACAAAATCAAAGAAACACATCGACAAGAATACAATAATAGTAGGGGATTTTAACACTCCCCTCACTGAAATGGACAGATCATCCAAGCAAAAGATCAACAAGGAAATCAAGGCCTTAAATGACACACTGGACCAGATGGACATCACAGATCTATTCAGAACATTTCATCCCAAAGCAACAGAATACACATTCTTCTCTAGTGCACATGGAACATTCTCCAGAATAGATCACATTCTTGGTCCTAAATCAAGTCTCAACCGGTATCAAAAGATTGGGATCATTCCCTGCATATTTTTAGACCACAATGCTCTAAAGCTAGAACTCAATAACAAGAGGAAATTTGGAAAGAACCCAAATATATGGAGACTAAACAGCATCCTTCTAAAGAATGGATGGGTCAACCAGGAAATTAAAGAAGAATTGAAAAAATTTATGGAAACAAATGATAATGAAAACACAACGGTTCAGAATCTGTGGGACACAACAAAGGCAGTCCTGAGAGGAAAATATATAGCAGTACAACCTTTCTCAAGAAACAAGAAAGGTCTCAGGTACACAACCTAACCCTACACCTAAAGGAGCTGGAGAAAGAACAAGAAAGAAACCCTAAACCCAGCAGGAGAAGAGAAATCATAAAGATCAGAGCAGAAATCAATGAAATAGAAACCAAAAAAACAATAGAACAAATCAACGAAACT
Source organism: Lutra lutra (assembly GCF_902655055.1). NCBI lineage: Eukaryota > Metazoa > Chordata > Mammalia > Carnivora > Mustelidae > Lutra > Lutra lutra. The sequence goes on from NC_062289.1 coordinate 16,269,285, forward strand.
AGGAGCTGGTTCTTTGAAAGAATTAATAAGATTGATAAACCCCTGGCCAGACTTATCAAAAAGAAAAGAGAAAGGACCCAAATAAATAAAATCATGAATGAAAGAGGAGAGATCACAACGAACACCAAAGAAATACAGACAATTATAAGAACATACTATGAGCAACTCTACGCCAACAAATTTGACAATCTGGAAGAAATGGATGCATTCCTAGAGACATATAAACTACCACAACTGAACCAGGAAGAAATAGAAAGCCTCAACAGACCCATAACCAGTAAGGAGATTGAAACAGTCATCAAAAATCTCCAAACAAACAAAAGCCCAGGGCCAGACGGCTTCCCGGGGGAATTCTACCAAACATTTAAAGAAGAACTAATTCCTATTCTCCTGAAACTGTTCCAAAAAATAGAAATAGAAGGAAAACTTCCAAACTCATTTTATGAGGCCAGCATCACCTTGATCCCAAAACCAGACAAGGATCCCAACAAAAAAGAGAACTACAGACCAATATCCTTGATGAACACAGATGCAAAAATTCTCGCCAAAATACTAGCCAATAGGATTCAACAGTACATTAAAAGAATTATTTACCACGACCAAGTGGGATTTATTCCAGGGCTGCAAGGTTGGTTCAACATCCGCAAATCAATCAATGTTATACAACACATTAATAAAAGAAAGAACAAGAACCATATGATACTCTCCATACATGCTGAAAAAGCATTTGACAAAGTACAGCATCCCTTCCTGATCAAAACTCTTCAAAGTGTAGGGATAGACGGCACATACCTCAATATTATCAAAGCCATCTATGAAAAACCCACGGCAAATATCATTCTCAATGGAGAAAAACTGAAAGCTTTTCCGCTAAGGTCAGGAACACGGCAGGGATGTCCGTTATCACCACTGCTATTCAACATAGTACTAGAAGTCCTAGCCTCAGCAATCAGACAACAAAAGGAAATTAAAGGCATCCAAATCGGCAAAGAAGAAGTCAAACTATCACTCTTCGCAGATGATATGATACTCTATGTGGAAAACCCAAAAGACTCCACTCCAAAACTGCTAGAACTTGTACAGGAATTCAGTACAGTGTCAGGATATAAAATCAATGCACAGAAATCAGTTGCATTTCTCTACACCAACAACAAGACAGAAGAAAGAGAAATTAAGGAGTCCATCCCATTTACAATTGCACCCAAAACTATAAGATACCTAGGAATAAATCTAACCAAAGAGACTAAGAATCTATACTCAGAAAACTATAAAGTACTCATGAAAGAAATTGAGGAAGACACAAAGAAATGGAAAAATGTTCCATGCTCCTGGATTGGAAGAATAAATATTGTGAAAATGTCTATGCTACCTAAAGCAATCTACACATTTAATGCAATTCCTATCAAAGTACCATCCATTTTTTTCAAAGAAATGGAACAAATAATCCTAAAATTTATATGGAACCAGAAAAGACCTCGAATAGCCAAAGGAATATTGAAAAAGAAAGCCAAAGTTGGTGGCATCACAATTCCGGACTTCAAGGTCTATTACAAAGCTGTCATCATCAAGACAGCATGGTACTGGCACAAAAACAGACACATAGATCAATGGAACAGAATAGAGAGCCCAGAAATGGACCCTCAACTCTATGGTCAACTCATCTTCGACAAAGCAGGAAAGAATGTCCACTGGAAAAAAGACAGCCTCTTCAATAAATGGTGTTGGGAAAATTGGACAGCCACATGCAGAAAAATGAAATTGGATCATTTCCTTACACCACACACGAAAATAGACTCAAAATGGATGAAGGATCTCAATGTGAGAAAGGAATCCATCAAAATCCTCGAGGAGAACACAGGCAGCAACCTCTTCGACCTCAGCAGCAGCAACATCTTCCTAGGAACATCACCAAAGGCAAGGGAAGCAAGGGCAAAAATGAACTATTGGGATTTTATCAAGATCAAAAGCTTTTGCACAGCAAAGGAAACAGTTAACAAAACCAAAAGACAACTGACAGAATGGGAGAAGATACTTGCAAGTGACATATCAGATAAAGGGCTAGTGTCCAAAATCTATAAAGAACTTAGCAAACTCAACACCCAAAGAACAAATAATCCAATCAAGAAATGGGCAGAGGACATGAACAGACATTTCTGCAAAGAAGACATCCAGATGGCCAACAGACACATGAAAAAGTGCTCCATATCACTCGGCATCAGGGAAATACAAATCAAAACCACCATGAGATATCACCTCACACCAGTCAGAATGGCTAAAATGAACAAGTCAGGAAATGACAGATGCTGGCGAGGATGCGGAGAAAGGGGAACCCTCCTACACTGTTGGTGGGAATGCAAGCTGGTGCAACCACTCTGGAAAACAGCATGGAGGTTCCTCAAAATGTTGAAAATAGAACTACCCTATGACCCTGCAATTGCACTGCTGGGTATTTACCCTAAAGATACAAACGTAGTGATCCGAAGGGGCACGTGCACCCGAATGTTTATAGCAGCAATGTCTACAATAGCCAAACTATGGAAAGAACCTAGATGTCCATCAACAGACGAATGGATAACGAAGATGTGGTATATATACACAATGGAATACTATGCAGCCATCAAAAGAAATGAAATCTTGCCATTTGCGACGACGTGGATGGAACTAGAGGGTATCATGCTTAGCGAAATAAGTCAATCGGAGAAAGACAACTATCATATGATCTCCCTGATATGAGGGAGAGGAGATGCAACATGGGGGGTCGAGGGGGTAGGAGAAGAGTAAATGAAACAAGATGGGATTGGGAGGGAGACAAACCATAAGTGACTCTTAATCTCACAAAACAAACTGAGGGTTGATGGGGGGAGGGGGTTGAGAGAGAGGGGTGGGGTTATGGATATTGGGGAGGGTATGTGCTATGGTGAGTGCTGTGAAGTGTGTAAACCTGGAGATTCGCAGACCTGTACCCCTGGGGATAAAAATATATGTTTATAAAGCTGTAAAGAAAAAAAGAAAAGAATGAAAGAAAGAAAGAAAGGATGAATACCCAAGTTTTGTAGCAACATGGACGGGACTGGAAGAGATTATGCTGAGTGAAATAAGTCAAGCAGAGAGAGTCAATTATCATATGGTTTCACTTATTTGTGGAGCATAACAAATAGCATGGAGGACAAGGGGAGATGGAGAGGAGAAGGGAGTTGAGGGAAATTGGAAGGGGAGGTGAACCATGAGAGACTATGGACTCTGAAAAACGATCTGAGAATTTTAGGGGTGGGGGGTGGGAGGTTGGGGGCACCAGGTGGTGGGTATTGTAGAGGGCACGGATTGCATGGAGCACTGGGTGTGGTGCAAAAATAATGAATACTGTTATGCTGAAAAAAGAAAAAATTAAATAAATAAATAAATAAATAAATTAAATAAAATAAAAAAGGGTTCTTTGAAAATATATAGTCCTCCGACCTTAAGATTGTTCATGATGCCAAAGCTTTCTATGCCACTCCTTGTATTAAAAAAAAAGCAGCAAGGGTACTCTTAGCAAAACTCATTAACACCAACAGTTCACTTCTGGCTACACAAAGGGGCAGAGGGACAGGAATTCCTCTTCCAGAGACTCTCAAATCAAATCAGGCAGAGGGCCCCCTCACCTTGATGGAGCCAATCTCCCCCACCCGCCCTCCTCCAATGGCCTGGGGCAGCCCTTCATCTCCCCCTACCCACGTGGTCACCTTCCTCCGGTAGACCCTCCTCTCGGCCTCCCGTCTGGAGCAAGGTAATTTACACTCTGGGGTTTCAGCCTAAAGAGCTACCAACTAGGAGTTCTCACCCTCTAACAGGAAAGCCACTCCTTCTGCACATGACTAGCTTCAGATGAAGCAATACTAGCTGCTCAGGTTGGGGCAGACGAGAGAGAAGTGTGAGGCCATCGTCAAGGAAACCACCCAGAAGCTTCTCTAGCTTGGCAGAGGTCCCCAAGCAGCCAAGGAAGGGACACATTGTAGCCCCATGGATACTGACTGATCTCTGTAGGCAACTTTCAATAAATCAGTCTCCAGGAACTAAGGCATTCAAGACCTCTGCCAGGCACGGATTTCTTCTTTTTCACTATTTCCTCTCCTCATTAAATGGCAAGGCCCTTGACAGCAGAAATCAGGCTAAACGTCCCCTGTATGTTCCACCCTGGGCAACAGAAATGTGACTGAGGAGGTGGTGGTCAGAAGGGACCTGCTGGTGGAAACCTGTCAAACCATCTTGGTTTCGTAATGAACACTGGGCCGGTGATGTGATGACAGAAAGGAACACGCAGAGAAACGGTGATTAATTCTTAGTAGTTTATAGTTACAGTATCCAATTTTGTATGTATAAATACAGTTACAGACCATAAATATCCTAACGGCAAAATACCTGCCTCTAGACAGACAAAAAGCATTTTTGCAACTAAATAATACTGAGGAAAAAACAGATACTGAGGTAATGTTTCATCTAAAGTGACCACAGCCTAGGGCAAAACATTCTTACTGTTAAGTTCAAGTGGTTATGAAAGCCTTGTCTCATAACCTACAAATGTAACTTTAATAGACATTTTTAAGCAAAACAATATTTTCATCATAAATAGGTAAAATAAATAAAATTCCTGCTGAAATTCAATCAAGACATTATTGGTTTTTTTTTATCTATCTAGGGTCTTTGTTGATACAGACTGGCCTTTTAACAATAAAAAAAAGGGAAATTCATGAAACTTTTCTCAGAATCTACATATTCTTCTAAAGCAAATTATACATATATGGCATTTTTATTCTGGGTGAGAAATCCAATCCCCCTTAAAAAAAAAAAAAAAAGAACTATGTAAAACATACTTAATTTCTCTTAAAAGATCACTTCCTATGAGACATACCCTGACCAGTATGAGAAAGGCCTTTTACAGATTTTACAAATCTCTAGAAACACATTCATCTTATCGAGTTACTTTAGAATACTTGTTTTACTAAGTATTAATTACAACAGTAAAAAAGCCTAAATCACCTTTTTCCCCCATTATTTCTGATTCTACAAAATCCCTGTGCTCTTTATTTTTTAACATTCTACCTTCAACAATCTTACTGGAACCAACTAACACCTCTATCACGTTTTTCAAAGTACAGGCTTTCCCGTTAAAATTCACAGAAACATAATTCAAGGATCATCTGAACAGAAGCAATACATTTTTGAGTAAGAAACAAGCTTTCCAATCATTTTATATTTTGTAGTGAACTGTGGAATCCACACTCTCTACAACATTCAGTGTTCTCAGAATGAAATGTTTACTTTTAACAAGATAATATATAAACCAAGTCTTTCACCTCACTTTGGAGTTGTCATCCCAAAATAAAACCTAACACTGAACACATTCTGTTTTTTTTGTCTCTGACCACTGTCCATTCATCTGCCAACTCCGCTTACAGTAGGCTGCAGAGCAATCCTTAGCAAAATTACTAGAATAATTTCAGAAGTAAAAACAAAATGTTAAGTAATTAAGTCTATTTTTCAAAGCTTCTCCATTCTTGCTTTAAAATAAACAAAATGGTTTTATAACACCCTCATGAGCCAAAACAAATGTCTTCTGGGAAATCTCCAACAAAAATCCATCTTTGATGTATCCCATCTTCGTTTCCAAGGACGTCCAAAAAGCAAGTGAGATCTTCTCCATTACAAGGCATTTCCTCTAGATTAAATTTGCTCCTACTGGGGAATCTTCCATTTTAAAGCAATTTCCTCGTTCAAGCTTCAGAAGCAGTCAGGTTCCCGACCGGAAGAGTTTGGAGATCAGATTCAGAAATTTCTGCCGGAAATTCAGTTTGTCTCCAAATTTCCTGAGTTGAATGGCACACTCCATTTCGGGGTCTGAAAAGGAAAGCCAAACATTAAAATCACACTGGTATTACAAATTGCAACCAGCAAGAGTTAAATGTGCCCATCCAAGGGACAAGCTGAGTATTTATTCAGTGAACATTTACCTTAACTTTAGCTTTATGTACACCCATTTTCTCAATGCAAGAAAGGTGACTTAGCATGCACACCCTCCCCCCCAACACACCATATACACATTGTGACTCATAAATCAATAGAATAGTTAAGAATAAAGATGTTTACTCTGAAATATATATATATATATATATATATATATTTTTTTTTTTTTTTAAGCACACTGAATGAGGCAAATGCTGCCTTTCAACAGGGAAATTTCCGTCATACACCACGGAGTTAGGGAGCCTTGGCCAGCTTCAGGTAATGTCATCCTTTTCTCACTCACTGAGGGTTGGTTGGGGGAACAGAAGTCAAATCCTACACTCTTGTATGTTGTTTTTAGTAGAATCTGTTTTTTAAATGGCAGTAATTCACACCTCGTATTATACCTTCAATAGACAAGTCTAAATGTATTTTCCCCTCCTTTTTAAAAGATTTTATTTGACAGAGAGAGCACAAGCAGGGGGTGTAGGGGAGGGAGAGGGAAAAGCAGGCTCCCCGCCGAGCAGGGAGCCTGATATGTGGCCCAGAACCCAGGGATCATGACCTGAGCTGAAGGCAGATGCTTAACCAACTGAGCCACCCAGGCTCCCCTCTAAATGTATTCTTAACCTCACCAAAAAACTATTTGAATTTCTTCTAAGGCTCATAAAATCTTGCAAAAATAAGACCACATTCTCTAAAGTAACTTATAAATTTACATTACACTGTAAACCAAATTCTTACAAACCCAATTTGTGCAAATCCACTGCCTTTAATGAGTGAAGCAAAAATATCTTTAATTCACAAGTTTACTACTTTTTAGAAGCGACATACTGTCATTAAAAGAGTATTAATTTAAGAAAAAGGATTACAAAAGGATTTTAAGGGGGAAAAAAATGATCTCTTTCCCCAAAAGAGGGGGCAGAAACTAGCTGCTAGTTGTTTCCTTCATCTTTGTTACACTTCTATAAAAGCAGTAATTTAAAAAAATTTTAAAACTACGTGTGGTGAGGGATGTTAACTAGCGCTATTTCACAATATATCCATAAACCGAATCATCCTTTGATACATACATCAATCAAGGCTAATACAATGTCCTAGGTCACTTGTATCTCAATAAAAAGATGTATTACTGTCCAATCGAGTTTAAGAGGGCCCTTTCTGCTGTCCTGTATTATTAGGAATGAAGTGGAAAATGGCAGAAAGTTATGCTCAGGTTAGGCCTTCTGGAAACCAGAGATTTCTTGAACATCACAAAAGGTGGGTCAAACTTTCTGGCCTCCCAAGAGCGAGCCAGAGGGAGCACCCCGGTGTCCACTTTGGCAGGTTGGCCATCCCACTTCCTTTGCAAGCCTCACAGGCTCTATAAATCGAAAGTTAAGTTCAAAGGGGGCCATCAGCGTCTGATGCAATAGCAGTATGACGAATTTCGAGCTCAGAGCCTGAAGGCCGCCTTCGCTACACCCCCTTAGCGGATGGCTGCCCTGTTTGTTAAGATTTATAAGGGAGAGGGCGAGTCTAAAAACTTATTCGATGAGGCTTTATGGAGGGAGGAGGAAAAAATGGATGGATGAAAAACCACTAGAGACCAACTGCTGTTCTCCTCCTATCCATCTCCACAACTAGTAACGACTGTTAAAATGTTACCACTCAAGACAGCACAATTTTTCCAAGACCTCCGGTGGTCCTCGCGGGGCCTCCGTAATGCTCTATCAGCCCTCGGTGGCAGAGCCCCCATAGACCCAAGCGTAACGGGTGGCTTTGTTTGTGTTGGGGGCCCGAGAGTGGCAACACTCAGAGCGGGGCCCTCCATGGTCCCCGACTCCGGAGGAAGAGGGCTGGTCGCCAGGCCGCTTCCAGAGGAGCCTCTCCTGTCCCCACCTGCCGCGACCAGGACTTTCTCCTCGCGACTGCACTTGCACTTTTTCTCCCCGTGGCCCCGGGGCAGAGAAAGTGGGGCTGGAAGGCAAGCGAGGCGAAAACAAGGCTTTGTGCCTCCGCTAAAATCCCAATGTGCATCCCATATCGCGTTTCCTCCTCGCCATCTCCACCATCCGGGGTAAAAACTCTGAAGGACTTCCCGGAGGCGCCCCCAAAGCATGTGCAAGGGCGCAGACCTGCCGGGCCCCGAGGCCGCAAACTACCGGGAGGACCCCGCCGGGACCAGGACCGAGACCTCGACCCTGACCCTCGCCCGGGCCCCGGCCCGGGTCCCGGCCCCGGTCCCGATCTCCGCGGACCCCAGCTACTCCCTACCTGCCGGGGCCCGCGCTGGGCTCGGCTGCGCGCTCTTACGCGCCTTCTTCCCAGGCATCTCCACAGGCAGCCACCGGAGCTGCGCGGTAAAACCCCGGGGACCTCAGTCCAATCCGAGCCCCGTGGGGGCAGTAGAAGGCGAGCAGCACGCGGGTCGCTGACGGGCCGGAGCAGCGCGCACAACCGGAGCGGACCGACGACCGCGCTCGGGCCTCAGATCCGGACGATTCTCGCGCCCGCTCTCGCCCCTTATAAGGGGCCCCGGGAACCGTGACGTAGCGAAACTTGACTGTGCGCCCGCCCCTGTCCCCGCCCCCGAGGGCCGCCGCAGTGGGGATATCGTTATCGGACTCGCTAGCGCTCCGCGGCCGTGGCGGCGATCGGCGATGAGACCCGGCTCCGCCTCGCCGTGACTCCCTTCGCGAGCCGGGCCCGCGCGGAGGGGGTCCGGGCCGAGAGCGCGCCCCCGCCCCACGTGGCATCGGCCGCAGCTGTAGCGGAGCCGGGAAGTCGCGGGAGGGGAAAGTTGCAGCGAGAAGGCGGCGGCTTGGGGAGGCCGGGCGCCGGGTCCTTATCGTAAACCGGCAATTAGAGACTCTAACGAAGCCGACCCCAGAACCAGATCCGAAAGGGGGAGCTCGAGCTCGGAGGGCAGGGGTGGTTGCGGGGAAGTGAGATGAAGAAAACGTTGCCAGCAGTAGAGAGGATGCCAGAGGGAAAGGGACTAACGTACCAGACTAAAACCCTGGGGAGAGCAAGTACACACGGGTTTGATCTGGAAGGGGGGTGGGGAAGGCGGGCAGAGGGCTTAGTCCCCCGCCCCAGCTTGGGCTGGTGGAGCGTATTCCCTCTGCAGAGGTGGACATTAACTCATTGGGATGCTGCTTAGTAACGTGAGAAGAGTAAGTCATTATATGGGACACTTTTAGATGCTTTCGTGGAAGGAGAAATGAGATATATGAGGCTACCTACACAATGTTTGGGGGGTCCCCGAATAATGCCATTATTAGAAAGAGGAGTAGTAATTGGGATTAGGTTATAGGTATTGAGAGCCGCTAAGTGAGAAGGGCCTGAGCGGGTATTTTCGCATTCTGTCCTCAGAACGATGCTGCGAAGCTGCCATTCTTACCCAGAAAGACCAGTTTACAGGTGAAAACTTGTTTCTTGACATCAAGGGAATTCTGGAGCGCCTGTTGGCAGAGAGCGGTGCCAGGATCTGAACCTAGTCAGGCCCTCTGCGGAGCAGGAGCTCTAACCCACCTTGGCGTTCCCAGTAATAACAGTTTGGGGGGGAAATGAATGTTCATCATCCGCACTATTCAACGAAGAGGTTGCAAATGGGCTACTGAGAACTGCGTGGTTCCCCGGAGTGCTCTGTTTGGCTCATGGTACTGATTTGCAAAATGTGTGGGAAAATTTGAGTTGGTTACCAACATTTAAAAATTGAGAGATGACTTTCAAAGCTCCGATCTCTGGCGTCCTTTGTAAACGGTGAAGCTCTGAAAACCCGGGGTCCGTTTTGCAAACGGGCGGAGCGCGCTAGAGGCCTGGTGGGAGCCTTTCCGAAAACCCGGGGTCCGTTTTGCAAACGGGCGGAGCGCGCTAGAGGCCTGGTGGCAGCCTTTCCGAAAACCCGGGGTCCGTTTTGCAAACGGGCGGAGGGCGCTAGAAGCCTGGTGGCAGCCTTTCCGAAAACCCGGGGTCCGTTTTGCAAAAGGGCAGAGCGCGCTAGAGGCCTGGTGGCAGCCTTTCCGAAAACCCGGGGTCCGTTTTGCAAACGGGCGGAGCGCGCTAGAGGCCTGGTGGCAGCCTTTCCGAAAACCCGGGGTCCGTTTTGCAAACGGGCGGAGGGCGCTAGAAGCCTGGTGGCAGCCTTTCCGAAAACCCGGGGTCCGTTTTGCAAAAGGGCAGAGCGCGCTAGAGGCCTGGTGGCAGCCTGTCCGAAAACCCGGGGTCCGTTTTGCAAAAGGGCGGAGCGCGCTAGAAGCCTGGTGGCAGCCTGTCCGAAAACCCGGGGTCCGTTTTGCAAACGGGCGGAGCGCGCTAGAGGCCTGGTGGGAGCCTGTCCGAAAACCCGGGGTCCGTTTTGCAAAAGGGCAGAGGGCGCTAGAAGCCTGGTGGCAGCCTGTCCGAAAACCCGGGGTCCGTTTTGCAAATGGGCGGAGCGCGCTAGAAGCTTGGTGGCAGCCTCGGCCCAGCCGCCCTGGGGCGGGAGCTCCCGGCGGCCACGCCCCCTGCTGTCGCTTTTCTCGTTTACATTCTGTGCCCCCAGTAGGCGTTTGAGCTTGTTTATTTACCTGAAATCCTTCAATCAACACAAACCTGCAAGAATTTATTTATGGCTTGGTCCTGCAGAAGTCTAGAGGAGGCTATAATCCAGGAACGAAACTACTCCTGAATTGAAACAACCTAGTTTATTTTTTTAAGATTTTATTTATTTATTTGAGGGAGAACAGGAGCAGGAGGGCAGGGGCAGAGAGAGAGGGAGAAGCAGACTCCCCGCTGAGCAGGGAGCCCATCCCAGGGCTCATCCCAGGAGCCCAAATTCATGACCTGGGCCGAGGGCAGATGCCGAACAGCTGAGCCACTCAGGAGTCCCCCAATTTTGACTGACTTAATAAGGGACACCATTAATTTTCTGACTGGATAAATTACTAAACTTATGACACATTCAACAAAAGAAAAGCAATCCTACTGTTGTTTACCTACAAAGGGTGTGCCTATCCTGCCCTCTAACATTATCATTATAAAAGGTTGTTAGCCACGTGACCCTTACTAGCTACAAACCTTAGGCGAGTGGTTCCTTTTAGCGAATTGCAAATTTAACTTGCTGGAAGGGAAAGGGAGGGGGGAAGTTGGGGAGGCGTCATCAGAGGTGGGTCAAATCAGCGATTTATGGAGCCCCGTTTAAAATTTTGGGTTTGAAAAAAATAAAATAAAATAAAAATTTGGGTTTGAGATGGTCCATAAATTCTCAGATTTAACATTTTGTTAAGGGAATTTGAAGTTGAGTGTGTAAAGGCTCTCTTACCTGTATGCTTATCTGGAAAAGTGACGTTATCATTTACTGAGAACTTGTGAGAAATATAAATGTATCGGGATTTTGACCGCTAGGACTCACAACAAAAAGATTTATCATGAAGCATTAGAATCCTGTTATCTGTTAAGGAAGGAAGGAAGGGAGAGAGAAGGGCAGGGATGAGGAAAGGGAAGGGGAGAGGAGGGAAAAAGAACTGGGGAGGACAATTTTTAAAACTATTACCAGGTATGAGTTTTCATGGGCCAAGTTTAAAAATAACGGTACAAATCTGACAATGCCTGTGTTGTCATTATGTGTTTTTTTAAAAATTACTAATAAAACCCAAAACAGAACAGAAAACATGATTAGTAATAGAACAGTCATTCACATATTTCGTGTGGAAAATAGGATTTGACAGGAAAACAAAGAATATGAGAGACGTGTAAGGGGAATTGAAAGGGAACTGTGACAAAATACTTAGGCTGGAGACCGAGTCTGTTTATTCCGTTAAAAGGAGACTTGTTTTGTTTTGTTTTGTTTTGTTTTCCTGTAAGACAGGCTTGTTAACAGGAAATCAGACTCAGGCATTAAATCAGCTAAATCTCCGTTTAAATAGCTGCTCTGCTGGATTCTGGGGACACAGTGTTCCCTGCCCCCACAGAGATGATGTGGAAGACACCCAACTCTCAAATTCAATGCGTATTAAGAATCACTTAGGGGGGAAAAAAAAAAGAATTACTCGAGTATCTTGTTAGAATGCACATCAGATTGTGAAGACCTAGCTGGGTTTGAGGTTCTGTGTCTTAAACTCTGGTGATGCCCAAGCGTCTGTTTCTCAGACCTCACCTTGTACAGCAAGGCTGGAGGGTGATACGGCCAACTACATGGGCGGAGATGTATACAGGCAGAGATTTCCTGTCCCAGGGAAATTATGGAGGACTATGGGACAGCCTGGGCGGGCAGTGAAGCAGGAAAGGCCACTTACATAGACACCGAGGCAAAAACAGGATTGGCCAAGCAATGAGGCCAAAGGAAAGATGTTCCAGGCAGAGATTGAGGGGCAGGCAAGGTGAGGAGGAAGTGGTGAGAGGTGAGTGGAGAGGGACCTGAGGAGTCTGTGTATGCTTTGGGGGGCAAAGGGGAACCACAGAGGATTTTAAGCATTCGGGTGATAGGATCAGATTTTAGAAAGTTCACTCTGGCTGCAGCATGACTAGATTAGCTGAGCTGAGAGTGGAGATGGTGTGACTCGTGAAGATACATAGTATGGTCATTCTCATACAAGATGGTAGGGTCAGCAAGGTAGTCACTGTCTCAGCCCTGTCTTCCTAAAATGCCCACATTTCCTGACTAGGGTAGGACCGCATTCTATTAGAGCATGACTTGATATTTTTCAGCATATATAAAATTTTCTCCTATATTAGTTTCCTAAGGCTGCCACAACAGAGTACCTCAAACAGTGGTTTAAAGCAATAGGAGGGTAGGGCACCTGGCTGGCTCAGGGGACGGAGCGTGGAACTCTTATCTTGGGGTTGTAGGGCAGAGCCCCATGTTGGGTGGAAAGCCACCTACGAAATGATACCTGACCTCAAGTAGTTTACAGTCTAGTTAAAGAAATAAAATATATCTGAATTAACAGCAAGTAATTAAAATGGATTATAATGTATTATGAAATTATACAACACATGGAAATATTTTTACGAGATAGTTAGGTGAAAATAATTTGTACATGATATGCTTTTCTGGATGACTGTTATATTTCACAATTTAAAAAATTGATGTAGGGAAAGGGAAAAGAAAAAAAAAAAAAAAGACCTGTTCATTATCCACAGGAGACAAAAGAAGCCTGGACCTCAGAATAAACAGGCTTAGGAAAAAAAGGAAAAAACCTAGTAATAATCATACATATACAGTTTGACCCATAGCATTTGCGTGGTGGAATGGGGAAGGAGAGCTGAAATGCTTGGTAATTGCGATAGTAATCATGAACCACATGAGGCAGAAGGGGCAAAACATGCCACAATTAGTCAGATGAGGGGAGCTAGAAATTAGAAGATGTTCGGAGTGTCCAGAAGCTTTGAGTGTTACCAACAAGCGAGCAGAGTCATTACCCAGTGGTCTGGGTAATTGCTGGCTTGAGCGGAAGGCACAGTTTCTCTCTGGCACAGAGACTTGGAATGTAGGCTGAGTTGTTCATTACCTTCATTGGTGCCTAATCTAATCTGCCAACAGCACCCACACTTGGACTGGGTGTCCCCGGCATAGAGGACCTGTGAGGTGTGGGAATGTTGGGGGGACACCCATGCATCTGATCTCCACCTCCTACAGCCTTCTTCCTTCCTCCCTGCTTCCGAGCCTTTGCCCTTTGGACTCCGCTGACAGTGCTCTTTCTCCTGCTCTTTCCCTGAGGCCATTCAGGTCTCAGAATAAATACTATTTTCTTGGAAAGGCCCTCCCTGACTACCCAGTCTAAAACTGCCCGTCCCTACCCTCCATCTGACTGTCTTCCAGGAAATGTATTTTATTTAGTTGTCTGACTTGTTGATTGTCGGGTTCTGCTTTTGAACTCAAACTTCACATGAGCTCAGACTTACATGGTTTGTTCTCCACTGTTCCCAGCGCCTAGACCTATGGTGCTGGGCACATAGCAGACACTCAACAAATACTCATTGAATGAATGCTTGGCCATTAAGGGACATGTTGAGAAGGACCTCCCACTTTAAAACAATTCTGTGGGCTAGGTTTTCACTTCCATACACAGATGAGAAAACCAAAGCCAAAGATTACATCGTGTGCCGAATTCAAAGTGCTAATACGTAAGTTAGTGACCACTGTAACCCAAAACTTTGAACTCTACACCTAGTTTGTTATGGTTATTGGTTGATGAGAAAGGTTGACAGTAAGCAGAAGAGATCACAGGTGCTAAGCATTTAAAATCTGCCTCTTTTTTTTTTTTTTTTTTTTGGTGCCTATAAAAGTATTTCTCTTTAACAGTAAACCTCCAGATTTAAAAGTTGACATGCTCAGCAAGATGATAATGACCAGCCCCTAAGAGCTCACACTGTCGAATCAAAAACCTTCTGCTTTCCTTTTCTCTCTCCTTCTCCTGGCCTTTGCCGTTCCTCTTCCTGGCAGAGGCCGCTGGCTGCTCGCCGGCCCCCCTCTCTCTCCTCCTACCCAGGCTCATGTGCTCTCACAGCCCACTCTCAGATTCTGTCCCAAGAGCACCCACATTTCAAGGCCCAGTGCAAATCACCCCACACCCTCTTACATGTTCTCAAACTTCAATTTGTGTGGTTCAAATGTGAACCTGGGACTCTTTGGAGCATCTACTCATTCTCCTAATTTCTACTAATCATTCTCTTAATCTACTCATTCTCCTGGCCACACCCAGCGCCATCCTGGTCCCTCCGCCAACGCCCCTCCAGGCGTCCAGGCAGAAGACTCAGAACTCAGCCTCATCCCTCCCTCTTTGGCCCGTTCACAGCCAGTCTGTATGAAATAATCCTGAATACCTGTTGGCTCACTGTCCTCTGTTTGCTTCTCTCCACTGGCCCCTGCAGAGGCTCCCCAGCAGCCCCCCAAGTACACACACCTGCCTCTCCTCACAGGGCAGCCAGCATGACTTTCTCTAACACTAATTCGCCTGTCCACATTCCTCCCAGAAAGAATCAGATTTTTATTTTTAAAAAACAAGAGCCCTAGTCTGCTTAAAAATTTGGGGGAGTCTCTAGTCATCCCTGGAGTCAAATAACATAGGAAAAAGCCACCTGCCAGAGCTGAAGGGAAAAACTTGTGAGAGAGTCTGTTTTTATTCCCAGATAGGACAAGGGAGGGGGGCAGTGCTCGGGAGAACCCCCCCACCCCCAGCTATCAGTATGGCAGAGAGGATAGATGGAGAATGCGGGAGAGACAGAGAGAGAGAGAGAATGAAACCAGGAGCCTCAGCCCTCTGGTGTTCCTAGCAGGAGAAACAGGTGAGAAAGAACCATGAGAGATCATAAAAGATGTCAGGTCAGATAACACATCAGTGTTCTTAGAAAATGTTCTTATACTCCAGCAATAATCACTTCGAAACTACAGTGCTTAAAAAATACCACCCATTTACAGGGCGCCTGGCTGGCTCAGTCAGTAAAGCATGCCACTCTTGATCTCAGGGTTGTGAGTTCAAGTCCCATGCTGGGTGTAGAGATTACTTTAAAAAAATCCCAACCATTTATAACGCAAAAAAAAATTATAAATACGCTCTTTCAAGACATTTGCAAAATCTAAATGAAGAATTTTGGTTGTTTCCTGAAAGATGGAAGATTTATTCTGGATAAGTAGACCCTGCCCAATCACTGTGAAAGCCATACAATTCCAGCTGAAGCCCCGTGGAGATTTCTCCAGGAATATAAGAAGTTGGAAAGAACTAGCCCTTCCATTTGTTAAAATATTAGAAAGCAAATGGAAAGACCAAATAATGAAGACAAAGAGTTGAGCAGAGCAGACAGTTGAAGATACAGGTCCTGCAACACGTGAGCCTAAAGTACCTGATGGTGCTATTTCGTTTCAGTGGAAACGAGGTTGATTATTCCATGAAACATTCTAGGATGATTTCCTATACATCCAGGAAACATTTTTTTAAAGATTTTATTTATTTATTTGACAGAAAGAGAGATCACAAGTAGGCGGGGGTTGGGGTGGGGGGAGGCGGCAGCGGGAAGCAGACTCCCTGCGGAGCAGGGAGACCTATGTGGGGCTCGATCCCAGGGCCCTGAGATCGTGACCTGAGCTGAAGGCAGAGGCTTTAACCCACTGAGCCACCCAGGCGCCCCTCCAGGAAACAAATTAATGCCCGATCCCCAGCTCATTATTTGCATTAAAACAAACTGCAGAAGGTTCAATGCAAAAACTGAATACATAAAAGATACTTGAAATCATGAGTGAATATTTTCACGGTTGGGCCAGTAAAATAATTTATCTGGCTTATTGGTATAATGTGTCACAGATGGTTTTATGACTCCCCTAAAATTAAGCTGATACTGCTTGAGGGCAGAAGCCCCCTTTCTCCCTCATTGCTACCTTTCCCCCCTCCCCATCCTCTTTTAGCTGCTTTTGTTATCCTCAGCCAGTCTTACCTCATCCTCATCTTCATGGAAACCCCCAAAGGATTTTTAAATCTGTCAGACTTGGGTGGTAATTGACATGCTAAAATAATCAGTTTTCTGAATCTCCACTTACAATGGTTCAACTTGGGATTTTGTGATTTTATTACGATATAGCCAAAGCCTCTCATGCAGCCAAAGCCTCTGGCATTCAGTAGAAACCTACTTGGCAGTTTGAATGTGGGTCCTGCCCAGAGCAAGTGACGTGCAGTGGGAGACTGTCCCATGACACTGGACAGGGGGCATGACGGTCAGCGATGGACCCACCGCCAACTGTCTGCACCTACCCGAGCTCTGTTCTTCCCTCTGTGGGGCAGTCAGCACTGTGCTGCCGACGTCAGCACCTGGCTGTCAATTCCTGCTGGGTCTATGTGTATTTTCTTTTTCTTTTTTCCTAAGATTGTATTTATTTATTTGTCAGAGAGAAAGGGAAAGAGAGAGCATGAGAGCACAAGCAAGCAGAGGGAGAAACAGGCTCCCGGCCCAGCAAGTGGCCCAATGTGGGACTCGATCCCACGACCCTGGGATCATGACCTAAGCCAAAGGCAGACACTTAACTGAGTGAGCCACCCAGGAGTCCCTGTCTATATTTTCTCTGACAACAGTAAGTACCTGGAATAAGGATCCAACGCTCAAAGAATTAAATGCATAGATACAAGTTAGGTTAGTGGGGGAATTTTGTATCTAGTTCTCGTCTACCTTTTTTCCCCATTGTGTCTGTATTCCGGCTGCACTGTTTCCTTGATACTCAAGCAAGTTGCTTCACTTCTGAGCCAAGGATTCCTAGTCTGGGAAGGAGACTGACAATGGTGCCTCCCAAACAGGGCTTTTTTGGAGAATGAAAAGGACTAACACAGGCAAATCAGCTACCACCAGTGGGTGTCCCCTGGGGAAGATTCCTTCCCCAGCTGCCTCTCCCCACCACCCTTCCCAGAACGAGGAGGGCAGGGCAAGAAAGTGGCAGCCATCCCACTCGAAAGCCCCCAGAGCATAGTTGACAATGGGTGCTCTCCTCATCCCAAGGGCACAGGCAGGCTCCGTCCGGCAACACTCAGAGTGTAAGCATGACAGTCCAAATGCCGTGCAGAATTCAAGGATTATCAACAGGACCACTTTGCTGAGTACTTCAGAGAAAGGAAAGGTGACAGCAGAGAAAGGAAACTAAAAGAAAAAGAGGAAATGAATCACTTTCTGAGTCTTAGAGTCTAGGGGCCCCCCCGGGCGGGGCCTGGGGTAGGTTCGCCAGTGCAGAAGCAGGTGACTTGCGGTTGGCTTAGGCTGGTTTGTTTGTTTGTTCTTGAGCTGTTCTTGTTCTCTCCGTGTGCAAGGAAATGTGCAAGACCAAATATCCAAATTTATCTGGAGGTTTGAACCCTTTGTTCGTCGGGAGTGCACAGCAGGAGTCTCCCTGCTCCCTGCTGCTGGGAGACTTCCCGAGGGGGTGCAAAGGGAGCCCGACCCAGGCACCGAGCTCTGGGCAATCTGGGGCCTCAGACCGCAGAGAAGCCCCGGATGCAGGATCTGTCAGTTTGCCCATCGCTGCTGTCAGAGACTAACTTTGATCCTTGATGCAAAGAACGGTGCCCGGTTTTTGAATCAGAAATCCTACAGTGTCTCTGTAGGCAAAGGACTGGCTTCTCTGGGGCCCAGACAGTTAACTCGTTAGTCGTGACCCTGTGCCACCTCATAAATTTGGGGGAAGATTCAGTAAGTGAGATACTAGATGTAAAACTATGACATAAACCGGACGAGCCTGGCTGGCGCCCCGAGTTGAACCTCTGACGCTTGATCTCGGGGTCGTGAGTTGGAGCCCTATGCCGGGTGTAGAAACTACTTAAAAATAAAATATTTGAAAAAAAAATACGGTATAAACTGTAGAGTGATACGTATATGGGCTTTATGAGGACAGCAGTTCAGTCCTTCACGAGGTAGTTATTAAGTTGTAATGGTACCATTGACTATACATGGCATTTCCAAGAAAAGAAAAAAAAAAGTGATTTCACAAGAAACTAGTAACTGGATGGAAATAAAGTTCAAATGAATGCAGACCAATATTCCTCCTAGGTATACACCAAGTAGAAATGTATGTAAATGGGGGCCTGGGTGGTTCAGTCAGTTAAGTGTCTAACTCTTGGTTTCGGCTCAGGTCATGATTTCAAGGTTGTGAAAGTGATTTCAGGGTGGTGAGATCAACCCTTGCATCTGGGTCCGTGCTCAGTGTAAAGTCTAACGTTCTTTCCCCTTCCTCTCCCTTCTCCTGCTGACTCACACACTCACACACACACACTCTCTCTCTCCAATAAATAAATAAAATCTTAAAAAAAAGAAAGTCAGTAGGCCAGTAAAAGACAATTTTATATTCCTCAGAAATGGCAACTGGTCTGTATGGTGTGGAAACCCAGAGATAAATATCCCAGGTAGGAACTGAGTGGAAGGTGGGATCAGTGAGTTCTAATCTCAGTGGCCATCAAGTTGAGGACAACAGGTCTAATCACTGTGTCTTAGACCTCAACATCCCAGGGCTAACGTGTGTGGAGGGCACAAAGCTGGCAGGTAGTGGAGTCATGGTTTGAACCCAGATCTTTGAAATCGCATTCCAACATCTTGTCCTTCTCTCAGTTCCTCTATCACAGGAAGCTCTTTTTCCTCAAAGTGTTTGCATGTACTTGTACTTGCCCTGCACTCTATCAAGGCTGACTCTCCTGTCCTCCAGATCCCAGCTGAAATGCCACTGAGACCCTCTCTGCACCTGAGCAGAAATAGTTCTCCTTCTTGATCCCTCTTGATTTCCACTCCTTGCTCTCTTTCCTCATAACGTATCTGGAATTGTAGCTTCTTTGTTTCTTGGGTGGTGGTACTTGATACGGTATTCATTTATCAGTCTCCTGAGCTAGCCCATGAGCTCCGTGGGCTGAAGGCCATGTCTACTGTGTCTCTGGCTCTTCTTCCTACGCCTGGCACAGAGATGCTCAACAGATGACTATTTTAAATAAATAGTTTTTATTTTATTTTATTTTATTTTAAATAAAAATTGATCTTAGGGGTACCTGGGTGGCCCAGTTGGTTAAGTGTCTGCCTTTGGCTCAGGCTTGGGGTCCAGGGACCGGGCCCCGTGTCGCACTCCCTGCTCATTGAAGAGCCTCCTTCTCCCTCTCCCTCTGCCTGCCGCTCCCCCTGCTTATGCTCTCTTTCTCTCTCTCTCTCTCTGTCAAATGAATAAATTTAAATCTTTAAAAAAAATAAGATAAATAAAATAAAATAAAATCGATCTTAACTTGTGCCAGGGAGACACGAATTGTCTGATGACATAGACCAGGAGCAGTGACTATACTCTGACCCTGCCTTTTGCCTTCTGTGCTCTTGAACAAGAAGCACCCTTTGTTATGACCAAGTCCACAAGTGTCCAATGAAGGTGTGGTTCCTTGCTCTATAATTTTCTCCATTCTAACTCCCAGCTCAAAATTCAACTAATTCACAACAGCATGTGCGTGGCTGATGGCTTGTTACTATTTCCAGATAGGGTTGCATTTTACAAAGATAAGGTTCCACATTGGTCTCTATTTTTAGGCTATCAGGCAACATGATAGGTGAAGACAGTACAACTGATTGTTGGGCAAGAGATCATTTTCCGCACAGAGCCCAGGTCAACTTGAAAGTCGGCCCCCTGTGAGTCAGAAGCCCTAATGGTTCCAGCTTTTCTCCATTTCCTCTTCTTCCCTTCTCCTTCCTTATTTCAACTCAGACTTCAAAAAGCACTGGAATTTTGAAGACCATTCCCACCCTTCTGCGTTCCAGGAAGGCAGGGGCCCCTGGGCAGTCCTTTGTTACCTGTGAAGTCCCGTCTCTAGAAACCTCAGGATTTCGACTTTCTGTTCCCAAGTGTGCTGTTCCAGCCAGCGGGCCGGCATGTGTTTTTCATTTGAGGTACCCGTACTCTCTTGCCAAGCCCTCAGTGAGCTTACTGTCTTTCTGAAACTGAAAGTATCCTACTAGCAGAATGAGTGCCGGGGCAAGCGGGGAGCAAAGTTTGACTCAGAAGAAGAGAGGAAGCCCTTGATAATAATAAAATTGCCTATAGCGACAAAAAAGTGGAACTTGCCCAGAGCGGCTCTGTTCACAGTCTCCTCTTGGGCTGTTTTGATCCAGCTGGTATAAAATCTGTAACAGTGGGGACTTCCCTTCCCATCACTATCCTGTCACACACACGCACGCACAAACACACGCACACACATGCTCTCTCTAATCTGGGCCCTCCAGAGCCGTGGCCAAGGGCTCTGAATGTAATCTGCTCAGCTGGTTGGAGCCTCTGATGAAAGTGAGGGTACATTTTGTCTCTTCACAGGGCCCCACCCTTGTTTTTTCCTTTGGCTATCATTTTCCTCCTGGCAGCTGGGCTTCGAGGTGGCCTTCTTTGATGCCTGGGTCAGAACTAACCCCGAGGGATGTTGCTGTCAGGCCTTGCTGGGCACCTGCATCCACACTCCGAAGGACCCCAGTGACGGGTGAATGACTTTGTCATTGTTTCTTCAGCCGGCACTTGCTTTCATCTCAGCCTCAAAACGGAGCCTCCCTGCCCTAAAGGTTTATCACCCGAGTTTATTGAAATAAATGGCCATGAAACCAAAATTTGCTGGCTCCCACCTCCAGCAGTAGACTGTTTTCTTTTTTTCACAGGTCCCGAATTTTAAGAGAGCTGGGCCATTTCCAGTGCAGTCACTATTAATACACTGCATAATAGAGATGCAAGGAAGGGGGGGGGAGGTGTGAAATTCAGATAGAGGAGAGACCCATCAGACCCATCAGTGTCTGTGTGGCTTTTGAAAAAAATGCACTGCTCCCTCAAGGTTTTCTAAGAAAGGATAATGCCTCGTACACAACGAACTTATCCTTCTCGGCGTGCCTTGGGAGTTTTTGCCTCCCGAGCAAAACTAAACTCTCCAGTTGTAGACAGTTCTAACTCACTGCTGTCATCCTGGCTGCTTGTGTGGAATGAGGGGACAAAGAACATTCACAGCTCCCGAGAGCTAGAAACACAGAATCTCTGCCTCCACCTCAGACCTCCAGAGTCAGAATCTGCATTTTAACCTTTCCAGGTGATTCTTACACCGTCAGAGTTCGAGAACTTGTTGGTCGCTTCTCATTTGCTGGTCATTTTTTTTTTTTTTTTAACTAGCACCGTGCATTCTAGGAGAATCTATGTGGTGTTTATGTGCCCATAACATGAGAAGTCGGGCATGTACAGGCCTGGAAATAAGAAAAGGCATTATAATTTGCATGCATTGAGTCACTTAAAAAAACACCACCAAACCTCTGACACTTGTTGGCATGTGTAAACACTCTATTTTCTCATCCTTTTCTTATTAGCTGGGTTTGTAAAACGATTGTGGTTTTGTTTACTTTTGTCATTTTTGTGGGAGACTATGAGCAGGAAGCGTGACTTGATCCCCATCCTAACAAAAGCCATGAATGGGAGAAAAAGAAATTGGATACATTTTAAATGCTTGAAGAGCTTTTGAAAAATAAGTAAATAAGTAAATGAGATGTTTAAGTAATAAGTAGATGAGGAATAAGTAATAAGTAAAGGAGATGAGTTACCTCTGTGAGGAAACAATGGGGTGGGGGGTGGGAGGGCCATGTGAGGGCTTCTTGGAGCTGGCTCCTTGCATCAGTGGACCTTTAAAATGACCACCATTGTATTGTCACGGCCTGCGATCTTGCCTGTATCTTAAAGAAGTTAACGGTGTACTGCTGAGATTACTTTTTTACCTGAGGAGGTGGGTGGAGATGGGGAAAGGACTTTTAGAGCGTCTGAGGAGCAGGAGTCCCATGGGGAGGAACTGGCCTTGTAATTCCCATTTATAGCTAGGCCCAAGTTTCTTTTTTCTTTTTTTTTTATATATATATTTTTTATTTGTTTATTTGACAGAGATCACAAGTAGGCAGAGAGGCAGGCAGGGGGGCCGGGGGGGCACAGGCTCCCGGGTGAGCAGAGAGCCCGATGCGTGGCTGGATCCCAGGACCCTGAGATCATGACCTGAGCTGAAGGCAGAGGCTTTAACCCACTGAGCCACCCAGGCGCCCCTAGGCCCAAGTTTCTTAAACACTAACTACACAGAATAGCATATAGGTCAAAAATCAGTATCCATCATATTTTCTTTTTTCTTCTTTTTATTTTTAGGTAATCTCTACACCCTATGTAGGGCTTGAACTCACAACCCTGAGATCAAGAGTCGCATGTCTACCAGCTGAGCCAGCCAGGCACTCCTTTTTTTTTTTTAAATTTAAATAATCTCTATGCCCAATATGGGGCTCAAACTCATGACCCCATGAATAAGAGTTGCACACTCCACCAGCTGAGCCGGCCAGGTGCCCCAGTACACATTGTTATATCCTTAAACATGAATGTACATAGAGTACTAAACACGCACCATCTCTCCCCAAAGAAAGATTTGATTCTCTTAAACATTTCCATACCTAATTCAAATTCTTCTCCAGGTTGAAAGATATTTACTTTAAAAGGAAACTATCTTGGGGAGCCTGGGTGGCTCAGATGGTTAAGCATCTGTCTTTGACTCAGATCATGATCTCCGGGTCCTGGGATGAAGCCCCACATAGTCGGCTTCCGGCTCAGCAGGGAGTCTGCTTCTCCCTCCTCACTACCCCCTCTCCCCCTGCTCGTGCTGCTCACTCTCTCTCTCTCTCTTCCAAATGAGTAAATAAAATCCTCAAAAATAATAAATAAAAGGAAACTATCTTTTTACACTAAACAAATGGAGGAGTTATCTTCCATGTAATTCTGGGGGTTGAAATGCTCCCTGGGTTCTCATCAGCCTCTCTGATAAAACATTCTAAGCCTTATTTATGGTCTAGAACTTGGATTTCATCACTTGTAGGTCCCATTGCCCATGGCGACCTGATAACATACTCTCCTACCCATGGGTTCTGCAATTCCCACCCTGCCATTCCTTAATTGATTTTGTATTTCTTGGATCCTAAGACATATAAATGGGCTTTCCACCTCACCTGGATTCTCTTCATAAACTTCTAATTTCAAGACCACACCCTCCCACCCCCAGCTTCACTGAGATGTAATCACCACATAACATTGTTCAAGTTTAAGGTATTCAAGGTATTGACTTGATTCATTTCTATATTGTAGAATGATTATCACCATGGTATTAAGTAACACTGCCAGCAGCTCACATAAATGCTCCTTCCTTTTGGTGCTAAAAACATTTCAGATCTATTCTCTTAGCAACTTTCAAGTATATAATATAGTATCATTAACTGTGATCACCACACTGTACATTAGATCCCCAAAATTTATTTATTAAAACTGAAAGGACCACTAACTCTTAATGTTATGAAGTCTCTTGGTAGATTCTGGACACAACCCATGGCTTTGCATGACAATTTGGTCACAATGTCCAAGATCATTCTACAATTCTACTGACACACTCCAACACACACAGACACACAGACACCACACACACACACACACACACACACATGCGCGCGCACACACACACACACACACACACACACACACAGGCACAACCGCCCGGGGAAATGGATATAGTATGAAAGGCAAGGATTTCCAATTTCTGAGTTAAGGACTATCTTGTAAATGAAAAAAGGAAATGTACATATTGCTACGGTTTCTTGGGAGCCTAAAAATAATCTTAAACAGGGGTGCCTGGGTGGCTCAGTGGGTTAAAGCCTCTGCCTTTGGCTCAGGTCATGATCCCAGGGTCCTGGGATGGAGCCCTGCATCAGGCTTTTTGCTCAGCAGGGAGCCTGCTTCCTCCTCTCTCTGCCTGCCTCTCTGCCTACTTGTGATCTCTGTCTGTCAAATAAATAAAATCTTTAAAAAATAATAATAATAATCTTAAACAAATCAATACATTTCTAATCAAACACAATATATAAAAAAAATACAGTAAAAAATAATAGAAAGACAAAATAAAGAGGAAAATGGTATCTGGGAGGACTAGGAATGTTTACGTAATCAAATGTTTTCTGACTTGGGTAAGATCTCTTAAGTGAAAAGGGGAAATGCTCTATTCTTAGTTCCTTGGGTATCCATAGTAAAAGAGGAAGAAAAAAAAAGTCTCCTGTGCCCTGCTCCCCGCTGCACAGAAATGTGACTTTACCTTAGGACAAGTTAGTAAAATAAATATGCTCTTTGTGATTTCTCTGATTATCCATTTTTTTTTTAAAACCACAATGTCATAACCTGTATATATGTTAAGTATTTCTGATGGAGCTCCGTGAAGGACACTCTACTATCTGAAAAGGACTTTGGGGGCTGAAGCGCAAAATTCTGACCAACTAGGACCAAAACAGGATGGCTTGCATAAGACACTCCTTGAGGTGACCATTCTTACCCCTTGCCCTCCATCAGTTGCCTCCTCTTGAGAAGATTCTTTGTGGCTGTGGTTTCTGATGTCACTTTCCAGTGGGAGGGGAATCTCTCTGAGATAGTACTTTTCGGCTGGGGGTTTGTTTTTGTTTTTAAGTCACAAGTTTTCAGTTTTAGATCATTATTCAGCAAATGTGTCTGCTGTTTTTGTTTTTTGTACCCGGAGCCTCCTAGAGATCTAAGATAGTGTAAATGGGTATAAATGGCATAGTGTTTCCTCCAGGTGCCACCGCCACATTGTAAAAGAAGGTTTCCATTTTTCAGGCTATGAAAACTGCTCTTGCCTACGTAGCTGGTGAAATGGGGCAGATTTGGGATTCAAACATAAGATCTTAGTTTTGCAACGCAGGTGGCTTCCGACACCGAGGATCTTTGCCCTGTTCCATACCACCCTTCAAGCCTATTTTCACGGATTTCTCTCGGGCTTAAAGGGAGATCTCCATCTGAACTTGAATGCGAACAGTGCAGTCTAACAGGTGATTGGTGTGCTCTGGGCAGATGGGACAGGTTCAAGCTCTTGATGGTGGATCACAACAGTGTCTTATGAATCCCACCGAGGAAGGTTAAGTCCAGGCGATTTGAAAACATATCAACATAATATAATTTCTCCTTTGATTGGTGAAATGGCCAAATCTTTGTAAAGTTGTTTTGTAAGCAACCTCATAGAAGTGAGAGACTGCATTGTAGTTATTTTTATTTTATTTTCATTTATTTATTTATTTTTAAATATTTCATGTATCTATTCGACAGAGAGAGAGCACAAGCAGAGGGAGTGGCAGGCAGAGGGAGAGGGAGAAGCGGGCTCCTGGCTGAACAGGGAGCTGGACATGCAGCTCCATTCCAGTGTCCTGGGATCATGCCCTCAGCTGAAGGCAGACGCTCAACCGACTGAGCCACCCAGGCGCCGCTTATAGCTACATTTTGGATATTAGTTGTTTGTTATTTATTCAGTCTTCAGTCGGCGCTGTTCTGGAAAACTGTCATTCCAGTGGGACTTTGCCATAAATAGGCTGTAATACTCTATAATGGAACCATATCCGTGTAGAGTTTTGTCCTAAAAAGATTTATCTCACAGAACACTGCAGTTATTTGAATAGCCTCTAAAGCAGGAAACATTCTGGGTGCCTGGCTGGCTCAGCTGGTAGAGCATGTGGCTTTTGATCTTGAGGTTATGAGTTCAAGCCCCATGGTAGGTATAGAAATGACTTTTTAAAAAAATCTTAAAAAGAAATGTAGAAAGCATTCTACTACTTGAGAATGTAGAAGGCCTCAATTTGGAAATTTCCTAATTTGGAAATCTTCTGGGTTTTTTTTTCCTCATTCTTTTCCAGGATTCTTTGTGGAAAATGGAGAACACAGGCTTGACGCAAAATCTGGACTTTCATGCTAACAGACTGAAGGTTCCATGATGCCTAGAGATACTCTCTCTCTTTTTTATTGTGGGGGGGGCAGAGGGAGAGAGAGAGAGAGAGAGAGAATCTTAAGCAGGCTCCATGCCCAGTGCAGAGTCCCACATAGGGCAATCACACAACCCTGAGATCATGACCTGAGCCGAAATCAAGAGTTGGGTGCTTGGGGGAAGGACGCAGTCTGAGCATGGCACACGTCTCCATTTCTTTATGTCTCTCTAATGTCTCTGAACAAGGTTTTAGTCTTCTCTTTAGAGATAGACACATCTTTTGTTAGATTATTCCTGGGCTCTTGATATTTTTAGAGCTTAATTGTAAGTTGTCCCTTTCAGATACTTTTTACAACTATTTCCGGTATATAAAAATGCAATTGATTTTTCTGTATTCATCTTGTATCAGTAAACTTTCCAAGGTCTTTATAAGTCTTAATGATAAGTAAGCAAATAAATAAGTAAATAAAGCTCATTTTCCTTCTTAAAAAAAAAAAGAGTTAGATTCTTAACTCACTGAGCCACCCAGGAGCCCCCAGAAATACTCATTTCTACATATATGTATAAATAGAAGGCCAGGGCCTCATTGTTCTCAGATCAGCATCAGACACAGTCATCTCCTGCCCTACCCAGAGGCAAAGAAAAAGTTGAAAATTTGTGCCTGTCTTTTTTTTTTTTTAAAGAATTAAGGGTGAAAGCCAATTTTCATCATAACACCCCAGTGTCCAACACTTAATATTAAGAGAGATCTCCAAGTTGGACATAACTTTTTATTTTAAGTAGGCATACCCGATGTGGAGCTTGAACTCACAACCCCAAGATTAAGCATCTCATGCTCCACCACCACAGCCAGCCAGGCACCCCCGAACATAACTTGTCTAAGGGAATCTCTTGAATTGTACTTCAATAGTATCAGAAACATTGAGAGAAATAGCAAGAAGCAGCATAATTACTAATTCAAAGGCAGATTATTAATAATTCCAGGTTTTTAAAAATGGTGTGACACGAACAAGAAGTCCACAAAAACATTTCAAGACAAATAAGCCTCTGGGGCTCCTGGGGGGCTCAAGCGGTGAAGGGTGCGGCTCTTGACCTCAAGTTGGGGTCTGGAGCTCCACACTGGGTGTAGAGATGACTTTAAAAAATAATAATAAAATCTTTATTAAACAAGAAAAAGAAGCCTTTATATCCTCTATAAATTTTAGACAGTTGCTAAAATGTATATAACTCATGAAGTTTTCAGAAGAAACCAGAGAATAGTGAAAGGTTATACTTAAAAACACTAAGCTTTAAAATTTTATCTATCTCTTTAAAGTAAACTGTATGCCCAACATGGGGCTTGAATTTATGACCCAAAATCAAGAGTCGCATGCTCTACTGATGGGGCTAGCCAGGTGCCCCTAAAAGCACTAGGTTTTAAAAAGGAAGAGAATGCAGGGGCCTCCTGACTGTCTCATTTGGGAGAACATGTGACACTTCTTGATCTCCGAGTTGTGAGTTCGAGGTCCACATTGGGTGGTGAGATTACTTAAGTAAATAAATATTTTTTAAAAATAAAGAGGGATAGAATTCAGAATTAAAGTCATTTCATAAAATAAAGAAGGAAAACAGGCTTAGGATTGGGAATCTGGGGTTTAATTCTGACAGTGTCTAACTCAGTATGTGATCTTGGGCAGATTACCTCATGTTTCTGGATTTCAGGGAAAATAATATTTTGTTGAATACTTATACTAGGACCTGAACTTTCTTTACTCTCCTTTTTTTTTTTTTTAAATCTTAACTTACTTTATCTTATTTGACCATTGATAAGCACTATGGTGGTGACTTGACAAATTTCTCTTGGTGGTTCTATCAATTTTAACATTACATATTTTCTCTTTTTTTTATTAACATATAATGTATTATTTGTTTCAAGAGTACAGGTCTGTGATTCATCAGGCTTACACAATTCACAGCACTCACCATAGCGCATACCCTCCCCAATGTCCATCCCCCAGCCACCCCATCCCTCCCACCCCCCTCACCTCCAACAACTCTCAGTTTGTTTCCTGAGATTAAGATTCTCTTATGGTTTGTTTGCCTCTCTGGTTGTGTCTTGTTTCATTTTTCCCTCCTTTCCCTTATGATCCTCTGCCTTGTTTCTCAAATTCTTCATATCAGTGAGATCATATGATAATTATCTTTCTCTGATTGACTTATTTCACTTAGCATAGTACCCTCTGGTTCCATTCACATTGTTGCAAATGTCAAGATTTCATTTTTTGATGGCTGCAAAATGTTCATACATATGTATATGATATATATATATTTATATACTGCAAATATATATATCGTGTATATATACCACATCTTTATCCATTCATCTGTTGATGGACATCTAGGCTCTTTCCATAATTGGCTATTGTGGCTATTGCTGCTATAGACATTGGGGTGCACGTGCCCTTTTGGATCACAGCATTTGTGTCTTTGGGGTAAATACCCAGTAGTGCAATTGCTGGGTCATAGGGTAGCTCTATTTTCAACTTTCTGAGGAACTTCATGAGTGGCTGTACCAGCTTGCATTCCCACCAGCAGTGTAGGGTTCCCCTTTCTCTGCATCCTCGCCAACATCTGTCTTTTCCTGACTGGTTAACTTTAGCCATTCTGACTGGTGTGAAGTGGTATCTCATTGTGGTTTTGATTTGTATTTCCCTGATTCCAAGTGATGTGGAGCACTTTTTCATGTGTCTGTTGGCCATTTAGATGTCTTCTTTGAAGAAATGTCTGTTCATGTCTTCTGTCCATTTCTTGATTGTATTATTTGTTCTTTGGGTGTTGAGTTTGGTAAGTTCTTTATAGATTTTGGATACTAGCCCTTTATCTGATATGTCATTTGCAAATATCTTCTCCCATTCTGTCGGTTGTCTTTTGGTTTTATTGACTGTTTCCTTTCCTGTGCAAAAGCTTTTTATCTTAATGAAGTCCCAATAGATCATTTTTGCCCTTGCTTCCTTTGCCTTTGGCGGTGTTTCTAGGAAGAAGTTGTTGTGACTGAGGTCGAAGAGGTTGCTGTCTGTGTTCTCCTCAAGGATTTTAGTGGATTCTTGTTCCACATTGAGGCCTTTCATCCATTTTGAGTCTATTTTTGTGTGTGGTTTCAGGAAACGGTCCAGTTTCATTCTTCTGCATGTGGCTGTCCAGTTCTCCCAACACCATTTGTTGAAAAGACTATCTTTTTTCCATTGGACTATCTCTCCTGTTTTGTCGAAGATTAGTTGACCATAGAGTTAAGGTTCCATTTCTGGGCTCTCAATTCCGTTCTGTTGATCAGTGTGTCTGCTTTTGTGCCAGTATCATACTGTCTTGATGATTACAGCTTTGTAATAGAGCTTGAAGTCCAGAACTGTGATGCCACAAACTTTAGTTTTCTTTTTCAACGTTCCTCTGGCTCTTTGGGGTCTTTTCTGGTTCCATACAAATTTTAGGATTATTTGTTCCATTTCTGTGAAAAAAAAGTTGATGGTATTTTGATAGGGGTTGCATTAAATGTGTAGATTGCTTTAGGTAGCATAGACATTTTCACAATATTTGTTCTTCCAATCCATAAGCACAGAATGTTTTTCCATTTCTTTGTTTCTTCCTCAATTTCTTTCATGAGTATTTTATATTATTCTGAATAAAATTCTTTGCCTCTCTGGTTAGATTTATTCCTAGGTATCTTAAGGTTTTGGGTGCAATTGTAAATGGGATCACTCCTTAATTTCTCTTTCTTCTGTCTTGTTGGTGTATAGAAATGCAGCTGATTTGATTTTATATCCTGACATTTTACTGAATTCCTGTATAAGTTCTAGCAGTCTTGGGGTGGAGTCTTTTGAGTTTTCCACATAAAGTACCATATCATCTGCAAAGAGTGAGAATTTGACTTCTTCTTTGCCCACTTGGATGTCTTTTATTTCTTTTTGTTGTCTTGATTGCTGGGACTTCTAGTACTTTATTGAATAACAGGGGTGATAGTGGACAGCCCTGCCATGTTCTGACCTTGGGGGAAAAGCTCTGTTTTTCCCCCACTGAGAATGATATTCATTGTTTTTCATAGATGACTTTTATGATTTCAGGTATGTACCCTCTATCCTTGCACTGTGAAGAGTTTTGATCAAGA
Organism: Lutra lutra; assembly: GCF_902655055.1. Lineage (NCBI taxonomy): Eukaryota > Metazoa > Chordata > Mammalia > Carnivora > Mustelidae > Lutra > Lutra lutra. The sequence continues at coordinate 16,299,645 of NC_062289.1, forward strand.
AAGGATACTGCACTTTGTCAAATGCTTTTCCAACATCTATTGAGAGTACATATGGTTCTTGTTTTTTCTTTTATTAATGTATTGTATCACATTGATTTGCAGATGTTGAACCAACCTTGCAGTCCAAGAATAAATCCCACCTTTTAATGTATATATATATACATTAAATATACAATATTTATATACAAATATACAATATACAAATATACAAATAAAACCCTTTTAATGTACTGTTGGATCCTATTGGCTAGTATTCTGGTGAGAATTTTTGCATCCATGTTCATCAGGGATATTGGTCTGTATTTCTCCTTTTTGATGGGGTCTTTGTCTGGTTTTGGGATCAAGGTAATGCTGGCCTCATAAAATGAGTTTGGAAGTTTTCCTTCCATTTCTTTTTTTTTTTTAATTTTATTTTTTATAAACATATATTTTTATCCCCAGGGGTACAGATCTGTGAATCGCCAGGTTTACATACTTCACAGCACTCACCATAGCACATACCCTCCCCAATGTCCATAACCCCATTCCATTTCTATTTTTTGGAACAGTTCAGGAAAATAGGTATTAATTCTTTAAATGTTTGGTAGAATTCCCCTGGGAAGCCATCTGGTCCTGGGCTCTTGTTTTTTGGGAGACCTTTGATTACTGCTTCATTTTCCTTACTGGTTATGGGTCTGTTCAGGTTCTCTATTTCTTCCTGGTTCAGTTTTTGTTGTTTATACATCTCTAGGAATATATCTATTTCTTCCAGATTGTCTAATTTGCTGGCATATGTTACTCATAATATGTTCTTCTAATTGTATTTCTTTAGTGTTGGTTGAGATCTCTCTTCTTTCATTCATGATTTTATTTATTTGGGTCCTTTCTCTTTTCTTTTTGATAAGTCTGGCCAGGGGTTTACCAATCTCTTTCTTTAGAGAACCAGTTCCTAGTTTTGTTGATCTATTCTCTGTTCTTTTTGTTTCTATTACATTGATTTCTGCTCTGATCTTTATTATTTTTCTTCTCCTGCTGGGTTTAGGGTTTATTTGCTGTTCTCTCTCCAGCTCCTTTAGGTGTAGGGTTAGGTTGTGTATTTGAGACCTGTCTTGTTTCCTGAGAATGGTTTGTATTGCTATATACTTTCCTCTCAGGACTGCCTTTACTGCATCCCAAAGATTTTAAACAGTTGTGTTTTCATTTTCATTTGTTTCCACGAATTTTTAAAATTCTTCTTTAATTTCCTGGTTGACCCATTCATTCCTTAGTAGGATGCTCTTTAGCCTCCATGTATTTGGGTTCTTTCCAACTTTCCTCTGGAGATTGAGTTCTAGTTTCAAAGCACTGTGGTCCAAAAATATGCAGGGAATGTCCCAGTTTTTGTACAGGTTGAGACCTGATTTGTGACCCAGGATGTGATCTAATCTGAAGGATGTTCCATGTGCCCTAGAGAAGAATGTGTATTCTGTTGCTTTGGGTTGGAATGTTCTGAATATATCTATGAAATCCATCTGGTCCAGTGTGTCATTTAAAGCCTTTATTTCCAGGGCACCTGGGTGGCTCAGTGGATTAAGCCTCTGCCTTTGGCTCAGGTCATGATCTCAGGGTCCTGGGATCAAGCCCTGCATCAGTTGATCTGCTCCGCAAGGAGCCTACTAACCCCCCTGCCCCACTTGCCTCTCTGCCTTCTTGTGATCTCTGTCTGAGAAATGAATAAATAAAATCTTTTTAAAAAATGAAGCCTTTATTTCCTTGTTGATCTTTTGCTTAGATGATCTATCCAATTCAGTGAGGGGGTGTTAAATTCTCCTACTATTATTGTATTATTTCAACGTGTTTCTTTGATTTTGTTATTAATTGGCTTATATAATTGACTGCTCCTATGTTAGGGGCATAGATATTGAAAATTTTTTAGATATTCTTGTTGGACAGACACTTTAAGTATGATATAGTGTCCTTCCTCATCTCTTATTATAGTCTTTGGTTTAAAATCTAATTTACTTGATATAAGGATTGCCACCCCAGTTTTCCACCCCCTCACTTTAAATCTGGAGGTGTCTTTGGGTCTAAAATGAGTTTCTTGCAGACATCATATCAATGGGTCTTGTCTTTTTTATCTAATCTGATACCCTGTGTCTTTTGATTGGGGCATTTAGCCCATTTACATTCAACGTAACTATTGAAAGTTATGAATTTAGTGCCGTTGTATTGCCTTTAAGGTGACTGGTAATGTCTATTGTCTCTGTTCCCTTCTGGTCTATGTTACTTTTAGGCTCTCTCTTTGCTTAAAGGACTCCTTACAGTATTTCCTGTAGGGCTGGTTTGGTGTTTGCAAATTATTTTAGTTTTGTTGTTCTTGCTTTGTCCTGAAAGCTTTTTATCTCTCCTTCTATTTTCAATGACAGCCTAGCTGCATGTAGTATTCTTGGCTGCATATTATTCTCATTTAGTGCCCTGAATATATCATGCAAGTCCTTTCTGGCCTGCCAGGTCTCTGTGGATAGGTCTGCTGCCAATCTAATATTTCTACCATTGTATGTTATAGACCTCTTGTCCCAACATACTTTCAGGATTTTCTCTTTGTCTCTGAGACTTGTAAGTTTTACTATTAGATGGTGGAGTGTTGTGCTCGCTTCGGCAGCACATATACTAAAATTGGAAAGATGGTGGAGTGTTGACCGATTTTTATTGATTTTGAGGGGGGTTCTCTGTTCTTCCTGGTTTTTGATGCCTGTTTTCTCCCTGAAATTATTCTAATTATTAATTATTAATTATTCTAATTATTAATTATATTATATATTAATTGATAATAATTATTAATTATATTATATAATAATATATTATATTATTATAATGATTATATTATATATAATTAATAATAATTATAATTATTAATTATTCTAATCTCCCAATTATTCTAATATTGTTTCATCTTATGGTGTCACTTATTTCTTGAATTCTCCCCTCATCATTCAGTAGTTGTTTATCTCTTTCTCTCAGCATCTTTATTCTCCATCATGTGGTCTTCTATATCATAATTCTCTCTTGTCTCACCTAACCTAGTAGTTAAAGCCTCCATTTTTTATTGCACCTCATTAATAGCTTTTTTAATTTTGACTTTTTAGACTTTAGTTCTTTTATTTCTCTAGAAAGGGATTCTCTACAATCTTCTATGCTTTTTTCAAGCCTGGCTAGTATCTTTATAATTGTCATTCTGAACTCTAGTTCCAACATCTTGCTAATGTCCATATTGATTAGGTCCCTGGCACTCAGTACTGCTTGCTTTCTTTCTTTCTTTCTTTCTTTCTTTCTTTCTTTCTTTTTGAGGTGAGTTTTTCCATTTTGTTATTTTGTCCAGAGAAGAATAGATGAATGAGAGAATAAGATGCTAAAAGGGTAACAACAACCCCAGAAAAAAAATATACACTAAACAAATCAGAAAAGACCCAAAACTGGGGGGAAACGAAAGGGGAAAAAAGAAAAATGAATATGATCAGGCTGGTGAATAGAACAGAGCCACACACTAGATTTTGGGTGTATTTTGGTCTGTTCGAAGAAACTGCCTCCCACAATTTTAAAGGAAAACTTATATATGTACCAAAACAAGAGTAAATGTGATGAAAAGATGGAATATGACTGTCAAGATGAAAATTTAAAAATATTTTTAAAAAAGGAATTGTTAAGATAAGAAGTTGGTTGAAAAAAAGAAAGAAAAATTGAAAAAAAAAAAAAAAAGGAGAGAATGTTATTAGGTTGGAGACTAGAACAAAGCCATGCACTAGATTTAGGGTATATTTTGGTCTGTTAGAAGAAACTATCCCAAAATCTTAAAGAAAGAAAAACTCATATATATAGAAAAAATAAGGTTAAATACAATGAAGGGATAGAATATGACTGTAAAGGTGAAAATTTAAAAAGATTTTTAAAAAGGAATTGATAAGGTAAGATCCTGGTTGAAAAAGGAAAGAAGAAAATGTCAAAAAAAATAGAAAAAGAAAAAAATAAAGAAACTTTTAAAATTAACTTTGAAACGCCAAGGAATCATGGTAAAAGAAAAGCCATGAATTCTATGCATTCCCCTAGCTCTGTACTCCTGCAGTTCTCATTGATTAGTGAACTTGGTCTTGCCTGGATGGTCTTGCTGATCTTCTGGGGGAGGGGCCTGTTGCAGTGATTCTCAAATGTCTTGCCCAAGGCAGAATTGCACCGCCCTAGCCACGGGGCCAGGCTAAGTAATCTACTCAGGTTCTCTCTCAGGAGATTTTGTTCCCTGAATGCTTTCCGTACCACTTTGGAGGACAGGAATGAAAACGGCAGCCTCCTAATCTCCAACCCAGAGGAGCTGAGAGCTTGGGGCCCTATTCCTCAGTGCACCCTCAGAGAAAAGCAGTCAATCCATCCTGTCTCCGTGGTCTCTGGCCACACTCCGTGCTCATCCATCCAGTGACCAAGCATTTCTATCTTTGGCGCTCGGCCCCATTTGGAGTCTCCAAACCCTGTAGATTCCTGCCACACCCTCCCACGCCACTCCTCCCGGAAGAGGACAGTGAGTCTCCCCAGATCTGTTACTCATGGGGTCCCTGCTTGAAGAGCAGTGGTCCAACTATGCTGCAGATCACAGTTTAAGGTAACCCGAGCTGAGAGGTCACTCCTTGGCTCTGTCTCTGCCACCAGCCTCCCGGCTCCAATACCTGGCAGCTCTGCCACACTCAGACAGCCCTGGTCTTTCTGTGACCCCATGGGTCCTGAGACCACACTGTCTCTGTGCTTCACCCCCGCTTAAGCCTCCGGAGTGACATCTCTCAGTGGATCAGACTTCTAAAAGTTCCAAGTTTGTGCTCTGCTGCTCTACTGCTTCCGGGGAGCCAGTCCCTCCTGCCACAGTCTGTCTTCCTGTATTTGCTTCGGATTCACTTCTCCGCACATCCTACCTTCCAGAAAGTGGAAAGTGGTCACTTTTCTGTCCATAGAATTGCTGCTCTTCTTCTCTTCCATCTCCAGTAGAGTTCATAGGTGTTCAGAATGGTTTGATAACGATCCAGCTGAAGTCCTGGGATCTGACGAAATTCAGGTCTCCTAATCCTCTGCCATCTTCCTCCTCCTGTTTACCCTCTTTAAGTATCACATTTCTTATCTGCATAGTCAAGAAAGTTTGGAAAAAGAAACTGTCAATCTTTAGGTAATAATAAAAGTATTTTTCTTTTTTTAAATTTATTTAAGTGCAATTAATCAACATAGAGTGTATTACAAGTTTCAGAGGCAGAGGTCAGTGATTCATCAGTTGCATCTAACACCCAGGGCTCATTACATCACGTGCCCTCCTTAATGTCCATCATCCAGTTACCCTATCCCTACACCCCCCTCCCCTTCAGCAACTCTCATTTTCCTTCCTACAATTAAGAGGCTCTTAGGGTTTGTCTCCCTCTCTGATTTGGTCTTATTTTATTTTTCCCTCCCTTTCCCTATGATCATCTGTTTTGTTTCTTAAATCCCACATATGAGTGAGATCATATGATAATTGTCTTTCTGTGATTAACTTATTTCACTTTACATAATACCCTCTAGTTCCATCCACATCGTTGGAAATGGCATTTCATCTTTTTGATGCCTGAGTAATATTCCATTGTATAAATACACTACATCTCTAAAAGTACTTTTCAATAAACAGTCTTCGTCATAGTTTGCCATGGGGGATCTCCCTGTGCTGTCTTTCTCTTGGTTTGTATATTTATTATCCCATCTCATTCTCACATCACAAAACAGCTCAGTAAAATTGGGATGCTTTTCATCTATCTCTATAGCAGTGAAATTCCTTTTTATTTCAACATGCTCTCTTTCCTTGAAACATGCCTGTGTTTGTTTGTTTGTTTGTTTTTTTCAACAACAATGTCTGTTTTATTTGTTGTATTTTTTTTTAAGTAATCTTTACACCTGACATAGGACTCGAACTCAGGACCCTGAGATCAAGAGTTGCAAATTCCACTTAGCCAGCAGCCACCCCTTGGAGAAAATGATTTACCATGTCCATAATGTTGCAGTATTGCTGGGTGTATTAAAAATAAAAAATAGTAGAAAGAATAGAGAAAACACATAATTCTCCTACCTTCTTACTTTTTAATTAAAATATATCTTTCTCAGGACACCTGGGTGGCTCAATTGGTTAAGCCGCTGCCTTCGGCTCAGGTCATGATCCCAGGGTCCTGGGATCGAGTCCCACATCAGGCTCCTTGTTCTGCAGGGAGCCTGCTTCTCTCTCTGCCTCTGCCTGCCACTCTGCCTGCTTGTGTGTGCTCTCTCTCTCTGACAAATAAATAAATAAAATCTTAAAATAAAATAAAATAAAATATATCTTTCTCATGTAAGTAATCCATGTCTGTCCATTGTACAAAACCCCAGAAAAGCACAGAAAAGTTAGAATTGACAAGTAAATCTCCTGTTAGTTCATTCAACCAGAGCTAACTCCTTATTTTTAATAGATAACTTTCTAGACTTGTTTGTATAAATATACAATTATAGGTGCACATATATGTTTAGAATAGATTATATTGCATTTCCTCTTTTGTAATCTTTCTTTTTTTCTCTCTTTTAATGTTTTTATTTATTTATTTGACAGAGAGAGTTAGAGAGGGAACACAAGCATGGGGAGTGGGAGAGGGAGAAGTGGAGCAGGAAGCCCAATGGGGGCTCAATCCCAGGACCCTGGGATCGTTACCCAAGCCAAAGGCAGTCGCTTAACAACTGAGCCACCCAGGTACCCTCCTCTTTTGTAATCTTTCTATGCTTGATAGTTTATCTAAAGTTCTTTTCCATGTACTCTCTCATTAAGTCAGTAACAGAAATGATAGAACATGCTTTCATTAGTAACCAATATATTAGTGTTGGATATTTTGTTTCCAGTATTTTGCTGTTATACACAATGCTACAAGGAATATCCTTGAACATACATATTTTAACTTTTTTTTTTTTTTTGTATTTTAACATTCTTCTATACGTATATCTGAATTGGTAAATTCTAAGTGTGATTGTTGAATCAAATGCATTATTTTATTATTATATATTTTTTTAAAGATTTATCCATTTTAGAGAGAGAGAGTGAGCAAGCATGCACATGCACCCGAGAGGGTTGGGGCTGGGGATGGGCAGGCAGCCTGCCCTCCTAGTGTGGATCCCACAATGCTAAGATCAGATCCCAAGCTGAGCCAAACCAAGAGTCTGAGGCTTAACTGACCGAGCCACGCAGAACCCCCTCAAACGCATTTTTTAAAATGCTATCAGTTTTTTGGTTGTTCTAATGCTATCATTTATTTATTTTTTTAATATACTTTTAAAGTAAGCTCTACACCCAACATGGGGCTTGAACTCAGGACCCTGAGATCAGGAGTCACTCACTCTACCAACTGAGCCAACCAGCGGCCCCATCAACTGCATTTTAATGTTTGATATACTACTCTGCAGAAAGTTTGTATACCCAGTCACATTCCCTCAAGTGCATTTGAGAATGCGTGATCTACAGCCCCTCACCAAGCATTTGTCCCTCATTCACGCTGCAGAAATGATTTTCTCCAGTTGGCTATTCATGTTTAATGTATGGTATAATTTTGCATATTTGCTTTAATCTTTTTTAGGTAGGTAGATTAGTTTATTTTTCCTTTTACAGGCTTTAGTATTGGTTCTATTCTAAGAGGGTCCTACCTCAGGAAGCTTGTAAAAATATCTTCCACTGTTTTCTACCAGCGGTTTCTTTTGCTTCATTGTTATTTCTTATTTCTTTTTTTGTTTCCCCATAGGAAAATAAATGGTCCCCCAGAAAGCTTACACTTACTTACATTCCCACCAGCAATGAATGAAAATGAAAATAAGCGTCTTCATAGTCCTGGGCCACATTGCGTATTGTCTTTCATTTTAATATTTATCAATTTGGAAAATAAAAAAGCATTTACTTCTGATTTGACTTCACATTTCCTTTTTTTTTCCTATGAAACCATCCTTTAACATATGTTTATTAACAATTTTTATTTTTTCTGTAAAACTTGTTTAGTTATATGCTTGCTCTATTTTTCTGCTGGCCTTCTTATTTTTTTATTGATTTGCAAGAGTTCTTTATATTTTCATATACATTTACAACAAAATCCAGAAGAAGAATATGAAAGATGTGACCCTTTTTTCATTATATATGTTGCAAATATTTTGAATTGTATTTTAAACTGTGTGTGACCACAGATTAAGCCTCAGATTGTGCTGTCTGGAGGTAAACACCTCGCTGAGGGACAGGGCTGGGTGAGGGGGGAAGAAGGAGAGAAAACTTTCAAAACAGTTTATGGTAAATGCCAGGACAAAACAAACCCCTCCCCAACAACAAACAACAACAAAGCACGACTCATTCTCATGCTAACACTCACCTATTGATGGTGGCCCCAGGGATGTGAGCCTGCGTTCCCCAAAAAGGGCCACAGAGGAAAGGGTTAGGAGGGAGGATTGGCCAGCAGGAACGGGAAGGGGCTCACCCAGCCTATAATACCCCGAACACTTGGAGATTGCCATAGACAAAATCTGGTCTCTGCTGGGATTTACCCACCCATGTGATGGATACATAAAATAAAATACACACATAACATACATAAAATACTGTACACTCTAGCAGAAATGTAATTTTTCCTTTAAACCAGAGCTCTAGAGTTACAGATGCTTGGGCTCCAAATTATACCCCTTTTCCCCTCAACCCTAACCCTAGTAATTATAGAACAGTGCTTTTCACTAACTGTAGCAACCAGGTCGACACAGAAAACAAATTATTTTTATGATGAACCTTGCCTATCATGCTCAGAGTCTCAAAACCTATGATTTTAGATCTCCCTATTTCAAAGTTCTGGATTTGGAATCCTGGCCCTCCCACAGCTTCGCCCGGCTATGCGGCATCACCATTTACACTTGCGTGGTTTTTTTTCTTTCTTTAAGGTTATATTTATTTATTTGAGAGAGAGAACACATGTGCACACTAGCAACGGGAAGGGCAGAGAGAGTGGAAGAGGCAGCCTCCTCCCTGAGCAGGACCCTGGGATCATGACCTGAGCCAAAGGCAGACACGCTCAACTAAGTGAGCCCCCCAGGCGCCCCTATACTTGTATGTTTCATAAGAATGTAGGTACACGGGTAACAAGAGCGTAATGTTTCCCATCCCACTGTACAAATTTCCACTGGTTATCTGCATGTTATCTCGTTGGGGGGCCATAGCAGGAAATATCTCCTCTTTAAACTTGTTGCCAAGCCCGTATCCTCGCAGCCAAAGTCGTCCTACTCAGTCCCTTTTATTATTTGTTGCAGTGTTGCTTGTCCCGAGCGGGCTCATCGCACTTTCAGGAGGGTCTCCTGAGGCTTACGGCAGAATGCTCGCGAGAGTCTCTGCGGGGCAATCAGTGCGTGTCCGTTCGCTGTCATGGTTACTGTTGCCCTGCATCCCGGCTTTCAGAGCTCATCCTACCAGCACCAGCACCAGCCAACGAAGTGGGTGACGATGGGTCTTTCCTGGTTCCTGAACCTTGGACTTAGGACTAATAGTCTAATATATGCTAAACAGAACTAGGTAAACAGAACACTGTCTGTGGCTTGTAACCTTCTTGGAAAGGCTGTGACAGATTCCTTGAAAGGGAAGGGCAGCTTCATCCACTCCTGTCCTTCTTGGGAAAGTGTGGTGGAGTCTTCATGAAGTTATGACATTATGACAGAAAGACCCCGTCTTCTTCCCTTCGGTGTCCCAGCTTCACCCACTTTTCCCGTGGCACTGAATCGCCAGTCTTATCTCACCTGAGGTTAAGTGAAGGAGTGGGAGGGAATGAGGACAAACAGGCAGAGGTGGTCTGGCGGGAAAGCCTGGAGGCCTGCAGGTTGGCATCGACATGGCCTAACCTTCCCGAAACACTCTGGAAATCTCTAATTGTACCTTAAGAGACTTAGGTGAGGGGGTATCTTCATTCCTTTATGCCCTGGTTCTGATTAGAAAAACGTCATTGCATTGTTTGAGTTATAAACCACTGTGAACATCAAGTTGCAGACTCTAGGAGCGCTACACCTGGGCTCCTGGGGAGAACACCAGCCCTGCTTAATGAAATTTGCTGGAGGGGCGCCTGGGTGGCTCAGTGGGTTAAAGCCTCTGCCTTCTGCTCAGGTCACGATCCCAGGGTCCTGGGATCGAGCCCCTCGTTGGGCTCCCTGCTTGGTGGGGAGCCTGTTCCTCCCTCTCTCTCTGCCTGCCTACTTGTGATCTCTCTCTGTCAAATAAATAAATAAAATCTTGGAAAAAAAAAAAGAAAAAAAAAGAAATTTGCTGGAAACTCAGCCTGAAATTGCCCAGTAGCTGGGGCAAGGACGTGGAAGGGGGGAAGTGCCACTGGGCCAAGCAGCTGGGACTCAAGAAGTGGTAGCAGAGGGAGCTGACAGTGACCCTCTATGTAGTGGTTGGTAAAACAAGTCTTAATTTTGATCTGGCAGGGAGTCACCCGGAGAATTCATGTCTGTTACACTTACTGCATCCCCCTGGTAAGCTTTCCTTAACATGAAAATCATCAACCCACTACCCCATTCGTTCCAGTTCTTAATCTGTGACTTTTTGTGTGATTTAGCCATTGTAGGCTCTTTTCTATAATTTCAGAATCTCGATGGTGCTAATTTTCCTTTTTAGCCTGAACACCGATAACGAACTCCCACATCCTTTCCTAACAACAATATTAGGTTATCATAGTAGTGTTTATTGATAGTTTCTCAAGTTCCTCTTACTCACTGGCCAACGACGTAGCCATATAATCATTTTACAGATAACACCTGACCAGGGTTTCTATTATCTGCCTTATCACACTTGTCTGGTTTGAGTGTTTTCCCCAGAACTTCTTAGAAATCCAACATTCAGTTTGGAATTTCTTCCACCTACGGACCAACTTATTTTTAACTCCTGCCTTGGCGCCTGTTCAAGTATGTGTCATAAAGGCAGTAAGTTAGGGCTGGATACGTAGTCTTTTCCCGAACTGTTTTTGAAAAGCACTGAGGGAGGGAGTAATCCCATCTGTCATGCAAACTTTGTTTACCAGAGGGTCAGTCCTGTAGGAAAACACTTCCCTTACAACTGAAGGTGAACGCCCACACAACAGTCCGCCCAAACTTCCCAGGGCCTCAGTTCATTGTCATGGTGACGACTTACGTTAAGGATCTCTGCGGGGGTGGGAGTCTTTGGAATATGCAGAAAGGCTCCTGGCTTTGTATAGGTGGCCTCCAGCGGTTGGGACTTTTCTGCAATGAAGATCTGGTCGGCGATGGTAGAGAGAACCAATCTTGGGTTGGGATGTCTCTGCCTCCCCCGAAGGAGGTCTGAAACTTTTTGAAGGAGAGGGTCAAGTGTTGGTTGGTCCCTTTCTTTTTGGTACTGGGAAGGGGATGCTTAAGTGGGTGCAGCAGCTTTTTACAACGAGAAGAGGAGGCATTTTACTGGTATATTTGAAGGGGGCAGAGGTGATGATCCCCAACTGGGGAGACAGAAACAGAATCTCCAGGCACCACTGTGGTTACATTCAGTGAGGCCTGCTCCTGATGCTAATTACGCAAGCCCAGCTCTGGACAAATGTGCCCCAGGGACCAAAGGAACTCCCTAGTTCTTCTTTATTACTTACGCCAGAGGTCTGTCAGCACCCCAGAGATAACTGGAATAGGCCCAATTCTCCTGTCTCTGTTTCCCTAATTACTGGTTCTTTAGGACCATGGCTCTGCATGAGCCAGACCTGGGGGTGCTGTTGACCAACCAAGTTTTATCTGTTTAGGACAGAGACTCATCTCTTTTTACCTTGATTGATAGCCCTGTAAGTTCAATTCCTGTATTTCCTCCTGGAGACTGAAACTCAAGCTGTTAGAGACCCCGCGCCTCAGACTGACTGTGCCTGGGAAAGAGAAGGTATGTGATGTTCATTGAACAGATGAAGTGAAATGTAGTTCTGGTTATGGAAACATTATGAGGTGAGAGAGCATATGGTCCAATCCTCTTCTGATACAGGAAAAGACAGATGCTCAGAGAAATTAGGCAACTTGCCTAGAGCCACACAGCTGAGTGAGTGGGTTCCTGTGTCTGCAAGACCTGTGGGAACTCCCCCTACACTGAGCCACTTCCCGAAGTTGCTAGATATACAGAGTGACATTGGAGCTATGACTACACAGCCCAGGGCTTGGCCAAGTAAATAAATGAGGCCGTGCTGGAAAGGAAAGTACTGGAAAGGGGGCCCTCCGAGTCCTTAGAGTTGTTCACAGTCTTGTGAGGCTGGTACAGAGCAACGGCTTTGACTGGCCAGTCTTCCTCAGCTTCACAGCTGCATTGGGACACATCAGAGCCTTGGCCCCATGTTGGGGTGAGTGACCTGCCTCTTGCCTAGGAGTTCTCAAAAGTGATCAGAATACTCAAGTATCGATGTAAGTGGGTAAAAAACAACCTGCGTTTTCTCACTGAAACTCCGAGTCAGTCCTGAGATGGGAAGACAACAGATGGACATTGTTGGAGACAGCTAGTTCCCCCCTCCAGTTCTGCCTCAGTCTCACTTCCCCCTGAAGTCTGCGGGATGATCAGGAGGTTTTGGTGAGACCCCACGACCGGCCTCAGTGCGCCATCAGTGAATCCTTGGGTGGAGTCGTGATCTCTTCGCTCCGCACCTAGAATGATCTCTCACTCTTGCCCATCTCTGTCCAGAGCGTCCACGTGCACACTTGTCTCATCTTCAGATCCCCAACCCTATGTGAATCACTCCTGCATTAGAGTATTTAACCTAGGAAAAGCCTTTCCTTCTCGAAAGAAAGGTTTGCTTGTCCCTTCTGTGCAGTCACAGGGCTGGGCTGAGGTCTAGGATCTGATAACAATGTGCAGGAACCACGGGTTCCTTTAAGAACTCCACCTTGGGGGCACCTGGGTGGCTCAGTGGGTTAAAGCCTCTGCCTTCAGCTCAGGTCATGATCCCAGGGTCCTGGGATCGAACCCCACATTGGGCTCTCTGCTCAGCAGGGAGCCTTGCTTTCCTCTCTCTCTCTACCTGCCTCTCTGCCTACCTGTGATCTGTCTGTCAAATAAATAAATAAAATCTTTAAAAAAAAAAGAACTCCACCTTGGTGGGAGGGCGGGGTGTGGGGGAAGGGAGACAATACCACAGTCCCACAGTCTGGAAGCTACTGTTGCTTGTTGCTTCTCCTTTATAGCTGCTTAGCTGTTGGAGAAGCAGGACTGTTGGACAAACAGCAGCTGAGTTGGGAAGGGAGATGGGTAACCAGGTGGCTCCACTCTCCTTGTAGTCGTGCCCAGAGCCGCAGTCGTGATGGGGTGAGCTCAGAAGCAAGGGTTGAGATATGGTGCAACTGACCTAGACCCGCAAACTTAGACACGTTACTTAATGCTAATTTCCTATTTTTCGAGAGCTGGGTGCAGGGTAGAGGGAGAGGGAAAGAGAATCTTCAGTAAGCTCCACACCCTGCATGAAGCCCTTTGTGAGGCTCAGTCTCATGACCCTGAGATCCTGACCTGAGCTGAAACCAAGAGTCGGACGCTTAACAGACTGGGTCACCCAGGTGCCCCAGTCCTAATGTCCTTTGTGTCCAAAGCCAAAATAATAGCAGCACCCACGTCATTGGGGACCTTATGTCTTAATTGAGATCATGACATAAAGCATCTAGTCCATAGTATGTGCTCAGTAGCTCCTGATATCAAAAATCTTGTCCTGTAAAGAATATGCTAGAACTTGCCCCTAACTCTTCGCTAGGGCTGCCATAACAAAGGACCACACACTAGATGGCTTAAAATAACAGAAAATTCTTGCCCCACCGTTCTGGAGGCTGGATGTCTGGGATCAAGGTGCTGTAGGTTGATTCCTTCTGAGGGTTAGGACTCCAACATCTTTTGGGGAAGGATGCAATTCAACCCGTAACACTTTCCTTACACCCAAGTCATTTGACCTTGTTGCTGTTCAGATACTCGATATCCTGGCTCCTTCAGTCTCCAGAATCAGCTGTTATATTCTTTGTTTGTTTGCTTCTGAGGCACCTGCAAAAAATATGAATTAAGGAATACCAGGGAGTTGTTCAATTTTCTTTTTTTTCTCTTGTGCTTTAGAAAGTTTGGATTCAACTAATAGTGATGAGTCTTTAAGTCCAATTATATCTCAAGGCTTTGGGAGCAGGAAGTGGCAGTGGCTTTAGGAGGAAGGGATTATGAAGAATAATAAAATACGTCCCCTAACCTGGGAAACTTATGTTCCAGTTTTGTTCTTTAGTTTCCCACCAATAAAATCAAAATGATACAAAAAAAAGTTTGGATTCTTTATTTTTGTGAAGGCACTGGGTTCCCAGCAACCTAGTAGTAGATCAGATAGTCTGTGCTAGAGTGTGATAAATAGCTGGAAAAGACAGAGAAAAATAAAAAAATGTATCAGATGATAGAAAGAAATTGATACAATAGCAGCCTACCCAAGGGCCTAATTTATTCAGGCACTTTTGTGTCTCTTTTATTTTGAGGATAGAATGCAAAATAATGACCTCTATCAGGATGCTGCATTACAGCTAACCTGCTGGGGCATTTTTCCTTCTTCTTCTTCTTCTTTTTTTTTTTTTTTTAACTTTTTGTTTTGAAATAATTATAGATCCAGAGGAAGTTGCAAAGTTAGTACAGAGAGATTCCCTATGGCACTACCCACTTTCCCCCAGCGGCTACACATTGTTAAAGTATCACCTAGAGCTTTTTAAAAGATGGTTGTCCTGGGAAGCAATAATATACCAGGATTATTTGCTGGAAAATCTAAGCTGACTCACCCGTTCAAACACTGCCTTTAAAGGAACCCGGAACCATGGTGCCCTTGGCACCTTCCACAGTCTCCAGACCCAGACATGTGGCTCTGAGCTCAGCCAGTTTCCTGATCTAGTTTACCTGGCTCTTTTCCAGGAGGGATTTCCTCCAGCCAGTGCGGGAGGCTGCTGCAGTCTGTGTGGACAAGAGAGAAGGGAAAATTTCAAGGTGGGGGACAGTGTCAGCCTTCGCCTTCGTGAGACTCAGGAGTTGGGATCGGGAGGCTAGTGTGTATTCTTGGTTTCATTCCCTTCATTTTTCAGGGGTGACCACCTGGGGAAAGATGGTCCGGGGGATTCAGAGAAATGGGTGCTGCCACCGAGGTGTCAGAAGAAGTGAGATGAAAACTAGCGAGCATGGCCACTTCTCCAAGCTCAGACAGGTGTCAGGGCATCTAACGGAGGACAACCAATTCCTGCCTGGCTTGAAAGCAGGAGTTCTCCAGGGTGGGGATGGGAGATACAAGGGAGCTGGGAGGTTGGCGAGCATCCTAATTTTAGCAAAAGCCCATTTAGTTATTCTGTTGCCATTTTTCTAATTATGAAGATAAGGTTTCTCAGGAGTTAGAAAATACAGAAAGATACAAAAAAGTAAACCCACTTGTAACCCTACCACCCAATAGTTAAAACAAAAGCAACAACAAACTTAGTATCTTTCTTGCATGGAATATGCATGTTTTAAGAAAACTGTTAATAAATTTCAACCATTTCGGGGCCCCTGGGTGGCTCAGAGGGTTAAGGGTCTGCCTTTGGCTCAGGTCATGATCCCAGGGTCCTAGGGTCAAGCCCTTAGTCAGGCTCCCCGCTCAGCAGGGGGTCTGCTTGTCTTTCTCACTCTGCCCCTCCCCCTGCTCATGCTTGCTCTCTCTCTCTCTCTCTCTCTCTACCTCTCTGTGTCAAATGAATAAATAAAATCTTTAAACACAAAACAAATTTCAACCATTTGGCTTAAGAGAGAAGTTAAGGAGGTTTTTCCTTCCTGGAATTTGATTTGCTGCATTGAAGCATCCACCCCGTGTTCTAATGGAACTTTTGGAACCTGCACAGAATAGCACCTTCTATCTCCTCCAATCCTTAATGGCCCATCGACTGCTCTAAGCTAGGTATTGGGAGCAATGGAAATGGAGCCCTTTTCTCAAGCAGGAGCTGGGGAACAGACGACACACCCAGAGGCACAGAGATCACAACAGAGAGCTTTGGAAAGAGAAGGCAGGTGGCTGTGCCCGTGGGCCAGGGCTGCCAGAGCAAAGTGCCCCAAGGTGGTGACATTTATTGTCTGTCAGTGCTGGAGGCTGTGAGTCCAAGACCAAGATATCGGCCATGCTACCTCCTCCAGAGGTCTGTGGGAGAGAATCTGTTCGGGCTCCCTCCCATGCTCTGTTGGCTGCTAGTGGGTTGCTGGCAGGCTAGGTGCTTGTTGGCTTGTGGAAATATCACTCGGACTTCTGCTTTTATCTTCACATGTTGTTCTCTCGGTGCGGGTGTGTCCTCATGTCCAAATTTCCCCTTTTCATATGGACATGGGTACATTGCATGAGAGCTCCCCCATGATCTCACTGTAACTTCATTACCTCTGTGAAGACCCTCTTTCCAAATAAGGTCACATTTCTGAGATACTAGGGGTTAGGACCCCAGCGGGTCTTTTTGGGGAAGACACAGTTCAACTCACAATGGGAGGCAACCATGACCGGGGACGAGCGAGCCGGTGTGGGTGCCAGAGGGAGTCCCGGGCACCGTCTGGGAAGTCGTGAGTCAGTGATCATGGAGACCCACTGGGCGAAGAGTGCAAAGAGGGAGACCAGAGATGAAAGCAGGACACGAAGCTCAAAGCTCGAAGGGCCTCGATTTTCTCTGGGGAGCACGAAAGCTTTCAGTTTGGGAGGGCCGTGGTCAAACGTGTCACAGGGCAGCCTTATGGAAGGCGGGCTGGGAGGCCAGAGGAGGGGGCAGGTGGTGTTTTGCTCTCATCCGGGCACAGTGAGGCGGGTAGTGTTGCGAGTTTTGAAGGTAGTTACCTTCTCTCCACGTGGCCGTCCGTGCTCCAGGTTAAATGTGCCCAGGGCCTTGATTTAGGCAGAGCATAATCTGTGCCAGGCCAACCTGGCCAGGGCCAGCCCCATCCTTCCTTCCTTTCTGGCCAACTCCCCTTGTCTGCTCTGCCCCCACCAGCCAGGAGCTGGAGAAGCCCAGCGCCCAGCCTGCTGCTTCCGCCTCTGGGAGTCTACACAGCCCTCCGCCTGCAAGCTTTGTCCCGTCTGTATCCCCAGCAAGCCCTCGGGCTATATGCAAAAGGCGGTTCACCTGTCTGTGTTCCCTCCTCTGAGAAGCCCCTGACTTCCCCAGGTGACTTTCTAGCCGGTGGGAGTAGCCCTTACGACGTGGGACTGGTCTGGTCCGCTCACGAGGCAGCTTTCCTCCCGCTCACGGTTCTCAGCCTGGCTGTTCTTCAACATCCCCTGGAGAGCTCAGTAAGTAAATAAATAAGCAAATACGCCTGCTACCAGGACCCCATCTACATAGCTTCTGGTCCCAAGGATTTGGGCTAGGGCCCTGTGATTTTTTTGTTCCTGTTTTTTAAATTTTTAATTTATTTGTTCAAGTAGTCTCTACACCCAACGTAGGCCTTGAACCCACCACCCTGAGATCAAGTCTCATGCCCCTCCCACCAAGCCATCCAGGTGCCCCTGGGGCCTGTGTTTTTTGAAAAGCTCCCCGAGGGGATGCTACTGAGCCGCCAGGACTGAGGACCCCGAGCACAGCCAGCGGTTCCCACGCTCTAGCCGGCCTCAGGCTCACCTGGATGCCTTGCTCGCTGGGTCCACAGCGGGCGGCTCTGGCTCAGTCGTTGGGACATGAGGGCTGAGAATCTTCATCTCAAACCTGCTCTCAGAACCTCCCAAGAGCTATTGGTCCAGGGGTCCTGCTTTAAGGACCACCGTGACCTGTTCAACTCCAGGAGGCCTCAGAATCTGCAGTGGGGGTTGTTAGAAATGCAGACTCCTGGGCCCCGGGGCGGGGCCACAGAACAGAGGGTGACACGGTCCCAAGATGATCCTTGCACATGTCAAGGTTTCCGAAGCTGTACCACAGACAGTGAATTCCTGTCTTAGGAGCCATGACATGTCACGTACATGTGGGCTGCGCCCAGCCCAACCCGACACTTGGTAAAAAACTAAGTACATATTTGTAAAAGGGATGAATGCCCATAAGCACGTTGAATATTTGTTCCCATCATCCCAGTGGTTTACTTATTGGTGCCTGAAGCATGGCTGTATGTAGTTGACTCGAGCAGAACGACGGGTCCTGCACCAAAGACCCAGCTGTGGGCCCAGGCGGGGCCACAGTAACAGTAGTACTCCCCGACCCTTGAACCAAGATCCCGGGCGTCTGTTCTGGGCCAGACCAACACGTAGGCCCTGGGCATAAAATGCCGAGTAAGTAAGACTCAGTCCCCAAGACGGTGGAACTGACCACCCAGGAATCCTGAAACATTCCCTCCTTTCTTGTTATGACCCATCAGGCCCAGTGTTAGCCCCAGTGACAGCGGGAGGAGCTTCTGTATGTGAGCCACTATCTGGGAGGTCAAACCCAGGCCTACCTCCAGGGCTCAGCGGTGCACAGTGATCGCCAATGAGGGTCTATATTCAAGAGGCCAGGAGAGCAACTGGGCCACAATGGCGTGGGTGGCAGGTGGCCTGGCCACCATCCAGTGTCAGGAACAGAACTTCCTTTCTCAGAATGGGGACTGACATGAGCAAAGCAAGGGAATTTCAGAGGCTGATTCCTGGTCAGCCTGCTGAGATAGGGAGAAAGCGGGAGACCCAATTGCTTGGATTGAAAAGAAGAAAGGCAGGACCATGTCTTGGGGATCAGACAGAAACTCAGTGGGGACCTAGCATGCAAATGAGTTTTCAGAGCCAGACCTGGTGCCCCAGTGAGGAAGGAAGCAAGGAAGCAAGGGGGAAGAGCGGGAAGGAAGGAGGGATCCATTAAGGGCAGCGTTTCCTCAATTTCCTCCAGGCCATACGAACTGAACCAAATATTCTGTCTTGGCTCTATCTGGAAGGGAAGTAGTCCTTTTCTGCATCTGTGGCTGGCTTCACTCTATCTAGAAAGGTCTATGGGAGCTTCAGAGAGAAATTCTGGAGAACCCAGGGAACAAATGAGACTTGGAAATGCAGTCTGGTGAAATGCGGAGCTAAGAGCTGACAAAGCCCAGGGGATCAAGGGGCACAGGGCAAGAGCCTTCCTGCCTGCCCCTTCTTTATTTTTGATTGGCCTACTGAGAATACCTCAAACCAATAAAGCATGTAGGACCCAATCCAAGCACTTAACTCGGAATTACTGAGGTGCCAACAGGCCCTAGGCTTATAAATCTGTCTTTTATTATCTGGTTGGCTTAGTCAGATCTCCAAAAGGAACAGTACAGTTTGGGGGTGTACTTTAACAAGCGGACCTTTAGTGTCAGGCTTTGTCCTGGATGAAATTTTCCCTGGCAACGTTCGAGGTCAGACCAGATCACCCCATCCTGCCCTGATGCCCCGAGTGGGTGGGTTGAGGTTCAACCGTTGAATCCGAATAGACTTTTCACACAATACAGCGAAATATCCTTGTCTTAATGTACATGCATGTACGCACACACATAGCCTTTTTATAAGAAGTGCAATTATAAAGATTTTCTGCTTGCTTGATCCTTTATTGCCGCTGTTTTCAACTGTTGTTGTTCTTCACACCACTCCTGAGTGCGTAATTGGGAGGTCGTATTTTCCCATTTCTTTGAAAGAGTTTTTTTATTGCTGGTTATGAGTATCCACTTTCTCTTCAATTTACTTGTTTTTCCATAGAAATGCTATTTAAGGACATTCAAATGGCGTAAAAGGCGACTGTAAGTAATTGTTTAGAAATGTCTGCTACCAAGGGTACCTGGGTGGCTCAGTGGGTTAAGCCTCTGCCTTCAGCTCAGGTCAGGATCCCAGGGTCCTGGGATCGAGTCCTACAACAGGCTCTCTGCTCAGCAGGGAGCCTGCTTCCTCCTCTCTCTCTCTCTCTCTCTGCCTACTTATGATCTCTCTCTGTCAAATAAATAAATAAAATCTTTTTAAAAATGTCTGCTACCAAGCCCCAGAAAATAATGAATAATCTGGTTATTAATAATCAATAATTTAATTATCATACAAGAACGTAAGAACTCAAAACAAAGGCTTAATGCTACTTCTGGAAATCAGTGGAACCACGAGAGAGGATTATTTCAGTCACAACACTAATCATTTTCCCAGCTAGAACTCTGTGAGTGAGAGATTCTCAGCTTGTGTTGTGGCATTTCAACAACTCAGCAGGGTCTGCAGGAATCTAGAGTGATGGTGGAACAGGACAAATAAGAATTCTGACAAAAAGAAAAAACAAATCTGGGAGTCATTCACTCAGAGTGGGGTCCAAAACCCATACAGTGCCCTGCTCAGAAGTCCACGCCACAATTAGCTTCTTACAATAAAAACACGACGTCGTTGCTTGAATCCCCAGGGTTTCATTTTTCCTGTTATTTGTCAGTCTGATTCATCTCAGTGTTTATTTGCCCCCGACGCAAATTCCAGAATCATTTTGTCACTGATTTCATCTCTGAGCTGTAAAAAAGCACCAAAGCTCTCGTTCGATTTCGCTTCAGAAAACCACTTTCACAATTACAAAAGTTTAAAAACTCAATTTAAAAAGACACTGGACTGAAACTTCTACATCCAGAGAAGAGTAGTTGCTTTCAGGGTTGTCCTCACTTGGTGTCACTGCTGAGAAAGTTCTGGAAACTTCTCAGAACCCACGGTCGATTCTTTGAATACTCCCGTGAGGTGTCAAATCTTTTTCCCTTTGTTCAGAGCTTTACTTTCCAGAAACAACATCGAGTTTATTTTATTTTTTAGCAATGCAGGTGGTCTGTCTGGGTCATACTATTTGTGTCTAAAATCCCATTTGTATTCCTGGGGTGGATTTTCTTGTGTGGTTTGTAAATTATTTCTGAAAGCAACCCTGGAAGAATTTCAAGGTGTTGTACGCAAAGTTAAGATCCAAGGCAAGAAGCACATCCTTCCACAGTGGAAGTTTAGAGTGACATTAATCTGGCAAGAAATCACGATGCATTCTTAAAATGAATTAGTGTGAATGTACGGCCATGGCTCTAACACATGTACTTGGGAAGGTGGAAATGCTTTAGGGAAAGATAAAGACAACTTTAAAATGTTTTGCTTTTAAAAGTGAATGTCTTATTTTTGCTTAGGAAGCTAGCTCTGCTATTTTGCAGAAACTCACAGAGGGCTGAGAACAGAAACAGGGAGCGTAACACATGCCTTGTGGTGACTAGGGGAAGGGCGAACCCACTTTATGGTTCTGAAACGATGGTCTCCTTCCTCTCCGTCATTTACACCTACAAAAGCAGTCATGCTCATAACCCCCGTTGAGTTTGGCATTTTAGGTAGTCCAGATCCCAAATACCACTTACAATGACTTGCACCGATATGTGGCTTTAATAGTTCTTTATAGGACTTTCTTGCATGATCCTCCTGAGAGGTGGGCAGAGCAGGGAGCATCTCCCTTTTAAAGATGGGGATATTGAGGCACCGAGGATAGAGTGCTCGGCACAAAACTAACTGCAGGACTAGTTAGCAGCTGATCCACATTTCAGACTTTGCTTCTAATTGACTCCAGAGCCAAGGTCTTTCATGGCCACATGCTCCCAGAGTTGAATGAACACCAGCGCAGCATTCTGCATACCAAACTTTGCAATTAAAAGGGAATGCATGAGGCCTACTTAAAACATAACTTACTATGAAATAATTTAGGCAGACTTAAAATGTAGATATTAGTACAACGCTAATATGGATATACTGTACAGCTGAATGATGAAACTATTCAGGCTAGAATTTAAGTCTCTTTTGCAGCCCTTCCCTACCCCATCCCTCTGCTTCCCGAAGACTAGCCCCTCTGTTGAGGGGGCATTTGAAGTGTACTTTGTACTTGAAGACAATTTGCTCGGGGCTTGGAGAATTAATGGAAAGGTGTAATGGGTCATCTCTGACACTTGAACCGTGCTCACTTGCCTCCTTGGGAACTGACTGGGAGTGGGGACAGGGTGGGGGGCGGTGGGGGGAGGGGGCTTGAGACCTTGGACTGAGCCATTAACCGTCTGTTGCACTGCAGGGTGAGTTAGCACTTCTCTGTGTTGACCAGGGAAGAGATCAAAGCGAAGAGGGAAATTTTGCCTCCCCAAGCACCAAATTGGAGGTTCTCCCAAGCCCCCCAGTTTCATTCCTTCCCCAAAAGGCCTGGAGCAGAGTCAGATAAACCTCACTTGTCACTTCTAAAGATTTTTTTTTTTTTTTATTTGACAGACAGAGATCACAAGTAGGCAGAGAGGCAGGCAGAGAGAGAGGTAGGGAAGCAGGCTCCCTGCGGAGCAGAGAGCCCGATGCGGGGCTCGATCTGAGGACCCTGGGATCACGACCTGAGCCAAAGGCAGAGGCTTTAACCCACTGAGCCACCCAGGTGCCTCTCACTTGTCACCTCTTATTCCCTTTCTCACTCTGGTGTCCCTGCTCCACCTGCCCCATGGGGGACCAGAGTGCCCCAGCTGCCCAGCCCTCCATGCCTGTCCGCCCAGAGGAGGCTCTGTCCCCATGGACCAATGTTTTTTTCCTCCACTGGACATTACCGCCTCTCATTCCTGCTGTGTCCTTCAAAGCGATAATTTTGTAAATTAAGCTGTGGTAAAGGGAGAAGATTAGGGACACACCATAAAAGGGCTGTTTGTACATCAGAACAGTAGTTCAATGGCCATCCCTGTCTTGCAGGAACGTTTTCACAGGAGGAAATTTCCCAGCCTGGTTTGGAGAAAATACCTTTAGCGTAGAGGGTGGGGTGGGAGAGATCTTCAGAGGCAAACAGTGCCTTAAGATCTCAGTCTATAGGAGAGGGAATATGGCTCAGGATTCACACCCAGGAGGCGCCTCAAATTTGGATCCTTGATGTTCTCCCCAAAGAATGGCCCCAAAGATAACATCACGGTAATAAAATATATTCTTCAAAGCTGCCCATTAGCAGATCACACATGCTGTCTATCTGGCACCTTGGGCTAATTATGATTTGATTCTGAAATCCTGTTTTAGTGTAATTCTATTCTATTCATTTGTTAAATGTGTACGTTTAAAGTACTTCATGTTTGTGGGGGCACCTGGATGGCTCAGTTCAATCAGACCCTGTGCTGAATGTGGAGCCTGACGCAGGACTCAATCTCACAACCCTTGATCATGACCTGAACTGAAACCAAGAGCGGACGCTCAATGGACTGTGCCACCCAGGAGGCCCCATTGGGAGGAGCCAGCAATTCCTGATCTTGGGGTCGTAAGTTTGAGCCCCATGTTGAGGGTAGAGATTACTTAAATAACCTAAGTAAAATAAAATGAAATACTTCATGTTTGTGGAATTTATTTTTCGCAGTGTTTCATTTTGAAAAATTGAGAATCTCCAGAGGACTTGAAAGATAAGGCAATGAATATATGTCCTTCGACAAATTCATCGGCTGTTAATATTTTGCTAGTGTCTTTCTCTGTTCCAATCTCCATACACATACTCTGACCCCCTCATATATACATTCTCCTTCTTACTGAGTCATCAGCTAAGTTGCAGAAATCATGGCGCTGCATCCCTAAATACTTCGGGTTTTAACTCCTGAGAATAAGAACATTTTCCTAATAATAACAATGCTTTTAATCATACCATACCAAAGGTACATATGATCAACAAATGGGAGATTATCCTTAAAAAGTACTTGGAATTCTCTGCTCAGGAGATTTGTCTCTTCCCTTCCCCCCATTTATTTATGTCATATTAAATTAAATTAAATTAAATTAAATTAAACAAGGAGACTATCAGACTGAGGTGACTTTAACATCTTGGTGGCCCAAATAAGCAAACCAAAAATCTACACCTGTAAATGCCTCAAGGTTAGGAAACTGAAACCTGGGGACAACCGACCAATCACAAACAGCCAAGGAGGCTTTCAACTCCAGCCAATCAATAATTTTCTGATTCTGCTTCCCCCGGAGCTCCTGTTGGTGGAGCACTCCCAACCATCTCCAGTTGGGTGCTCCCTGATTCAAATTGATTTTAGTTAAAATAAACTCAAAAAATTCTTAATTTGCCTCAATTTATCTTTTAACAGTTTTCAATTACTTATTTATATCAATTAATATTGATAACATGATCATGGACTCCTGGTACTCATTCTTTGGGCTGTAATCAAATGTTGCTTTATTTATTTTGTTGCCTACATTTTTCCAGCTTTGGCCATCGTGGGGGCTCCTTCAGTTGCTTTCTGGGCACCTCTGACATACTTTCATCCTTGTGGGTTTCTTTTTAAATATAAGAATAAGTTTAATCCTTTAAACAAGGATGTCACTTTGTACATACAAAGTGTGAAATCTGAAAAATAGAATACTTCATTTATTTATTTATTTTTATAAGGTATAGTTAACTTGGGGCGCCTGGATGGTCTTGATCACAGGGTCCTGAATTCAAGCCCTGCACAGGGCTCCACACCGGCATGGAGTCTACTCACAAATAAAGAAATTGAATAAAAAAATAAAGTATAGTTGACTTAAAGTGTGGTATGAGTTTGGGTGTACAATATAGTGCACTGACAATTTTGTGGTGTGTTTTTTTTTTTCATGTGCTTCAAGAAATTCTTTCATAATTGAGTTTTTATTGGTTCTTCTGAGGATCAGTATGGACATTTCAATTTGCACATAATTTTTTGAAAGATTTTATTTATTTATTTATTTATTTGAAAGAGAGAGCACAAGCAGGGGGAGCAGCAGGCAGAGGGAGAAGGAGAAGCAGGCTCCCTGATGAGCAAGGAGTCCAATGCAGGGCTCAACTCCAGGACCCTGGGATCATGACCCAAGCCCAAGGCAGCTGCTTACCCGACTGAGTCAGCCAGGTGTGCCTGTACATAATTCTTACTGGACATACCAAAAATCTAAAAAATCGTGTAGTTAGGATGGTTAAGGTTATTCCAGTGACCTTCCAGCTTAAAATGTGAAGGCACATTTTCCTGAACAGCTTTTCTAGTAGGAATATCTTCAAATATTGACATGCGGTTACATTGCTAAGGCCCATTAATTCACAATTGAATACCCTATACATGACATACTCAGATTTCCAATCTTGCATAACACATTAACAAAGTTACTAGGAAAGCTTGACCACGGTGACTGAGATGTTAGAATGCACGAAATTCTGATGGGGGCAGGGGTGGTGGTGGGGGAGGCAAGATCAAGGAATGCTTTAATTTAGGAAAAAATTCTACCAAAACAACACGGAATATGGTACACCTGGGTGGCTCAGTCAGTTAAGTGTCTGCCTTTGGTTCAGGTCATGATCCCAGGGTCCTGGGATCAAGTCTTGTGTTAGGCTCCCTGCTTAGTGGGGAGCCTGCTTCTCCCTCTCTCTCTGCTTCTCCTCTTGCTTGAGCTCTCTCTCTTTCTCCTTCTGTCAAATAAATAAGTAAAATCATAAAAAAATTAAGATGAATAAAATAAAATAAAATAAAGTGTTGAAGACGTATTAAATGCATGACTGGCTGTGAATTGCCATGTTGTGTGCTTGGTATTACAAGATGTAAAAACCACACCATCTATGGAATGTTAAGCTGACACCCAAAGTAATTAAAGCCTCCCATACTCAATATCCCACCATGCTCTAGTTACATGAAGACGTAAACAATCAGCAAACGATTTTTACCTTTTTTTTTTTTTTTTAAAGATTGTATTTATTTCTGTGAGAGAGAGCACTAGCAGGGGGGAGGGGCAGAGGGAAAGGGAGAAGCAGACTCCCTGCTGAGTAGGGAGCCCAACTTGGGTCAGATGCTTAAAGGACTGAGCCACCTAGGCACCCCTGATTTTTGCCTCTTAAAAAAAAAAATTTATACTTAAAAAACAGAATGAGATGGGATTCCCTCCTCCTTTTTTTTTTTTTTTTTTTTCTTAGAGAGGGAGAGAAGGAGCAGAGAGAGAGAGAGAGAGAGAGAGAATCTTAATCAGGCTCCATGCCCAGCACAGAGCCCTACTCGGGGCTTGATCTCAAACCCTGAGAACCTGAGCTGAAATCAAGAGTCAGATGTTTAACTGTCTGAGCCGCCCAGGTGCCCCGGATTTCCCCCTTCTTAAAAATGTTTCTAGAGCTATTAAAAACCTTGTATTTACAAAATAGTTGATAAGGATATTCTTCTGGATGGTATGAGGAGGGAGACAGGACTACAGATGATACGATGTGGGATATGATATTCATCAGACTTGTTGTCTTCAGTGGCTGGACTTTCCTTCTTGGTTTCTCCATTTTCCGCAGGGAAGTCTTCCTTTCCTCGGTTGGCCACTTCAGCCTGTTTTCCCTTTGCTCTCCATTCCCCTCTTTGTTTGCACTTTTCAATCTGAAGATTTATCCTTTCCTGCCACATTTTTTGGCTGAGTTTCCACATTTGCAGGAGCATGGTTAGCCAGCAACCTTACAGATCTCCTCATGGGCTCCTCCTTGGCTGCTTCCTCGGTGGAGCTGACCTTCCCCTTAGGTGTCCAGACGGTGGGCCGGCTGCACCAAGGGTCTTCTGGAAGCCGGGGCTGCCTGGCAGCTGATGTCCCCCCCACCCACCTAGTTCATGGTGGGTTTTCTGGTTAGGTTTTATTTTGAGCACTTTCTTACTTTCTGGCCCAACAGAAGCTCTGGCTCATCCGGTCCGTTTTCTGCCTGAGTCCTAGAGGCATCCGTTTCTCGGAGGAGCCTTGCTTCCTCTTACTGGAGAATGAGATTAGAAACCAAGATCTGGATTCCAGGTGTGCTCACTGCCACTGGGCTGTGGTTCTCCCTAGACCCTCTCCCCAGATAGAGCAAGGAAACAGATGTGTGTACTAACCCCGTGCCCTCGCACTGCTTTACAAAAGTTCCTATACATTATCATCTGCGTGGACATTAAGCTAATCCAGTGCCACATGGATCGTTCTAGCCTCCTCTCCTTGCTTATCTGTAACCTCCATTCCAACTGTGACAAACCCGGCTCCCGCCATCTGCCACCTACTTAACTGTTCACTCACTGAAACAAAATTCTAGGGTTTGGGTCTGTTTCTGCCATTTTTCCTTCTGAGGCTTTCGTCGTCCCAGATGTGACCAGTGGGGTTCCTCCAAGCTGTGTCCTTTCACACACCTCCATCTTTGAGCACTTTGAGCATTGCTTTTGGCCCAGGAAGATACTCTAGATTCACCCATGCTTTGTCTCAGGCAGAAACTCAGGTAGATCTTCAAGGTTCCCTAATTCCTTTTGGTAGGGAAGTTATGGTTTATTTTAGAGATTACAGATTGTGATATTTAGAGAACAAGATTGGTGTGTTTAGTTTGCTAATTACCATGGGGTTGTTTTCTGTTTTGTCTCGCTTTCCTTCACAGCCCCTTCAGTGGACAGAACTCTACATGCCATGATACTTGCAATTCAGACTCAAATCCAACAATATAGAATTGTCTTTCATTTTCCTTTATCCCATATTTCTATGTTCCTTCTTCCACAGTGAGAGCCCTATACCCTCTCAGATATGAGAATATCAGAATTTGCTCTATCCTAGAGCATATGCATATTCTGCCTTATAAAATATACCCAAGCCTTAAAAAATGGAACTGGCTCAAGTTTCCTTCAGTCTCTTACAAGTGCTGCTGGAGATCCTTCTCATACAGCATGGGGGAGGCCAACCTGATTCCATCTACATGTGGGGCGGGCCCAGATCTACCTGGAAAGAGAAAATAAAGCATAAGCTAGCAAGTGTCAGAGAAACCATTGTCCCTAGATTCTGGAGTCTCTTGATACTATCATGCCATCTTTAATCACAATACATTTATATATTTTCTTCAGTTCATCTGGCTTAAATTCCAGCTTAAAGGGAAAAAGGCAGCCCTATCTTTGCCAGGGCCTCTTTGGCTCTGAATTTAAATTCTACCACTCATGTTCTATCCAGAGACTCTGGACTGAGCCAGGAGCGACTTCTATGTCAGACCAGCCGTGTGGGATGAGACATGGCACTGGCTGACCCTTAAGAACCTCGAAGCTGCTGACACGTGAGGATTAGGAAGCACCTCGGCGAAGTTTAATACCATGGGGCCACTGAGGCTCACTGGAGAATTTACCAGAAACCGTTTAGCATGGGGGATGAGCAAGATTATGAAGGGTTTGGGAAAATCCATAGAAAGAAAGGATAGTGGTCTCATGGGACTGAAAAGGAGACCATCAGAATACATTTGGGTTTTTTGGTTTTCTTTTTTTTTTTTTTTTTGGTCTTTCTTTTTCCCCTTCCTTCCTTCCTTCTTTCATGGACTTCTTGTGCAGATTTGAGTTCATTGAATTAGGCGTGGTATTATGCATGAATTATGCAAAGCAACTTTTGTTTCTTTTTCCCATTCTTGCCACACAGCCACCTACCTGAGTGAGCTTTTGTAACACCAGTCAGATCCCAGATCTCACATCACACCTTCATTCTCAACCCACCAGTGGATTCCTTTCACACTTGGAATAAAATGCAAAATCCCTGCCACTGCCAGGGAGGCCTTGAGGACCCCCGCCCCTGGTCACCTCTTCAAAATTTGCCTCTGACTTGCCAGGACGTTCCAACTCCAGGGTCATAGCCCTCGTCGTTCCCTCTGCCTGGAACACATTTCCTGAATGTTACAGTTCATGCCCCCTCTTCAGTCAGATATGCCCATGGCTGCCCCATCCCTGCTCTGGTGTTTGATTCTTCGCCCTTACCACTCCCCAACACTGTGTCAGTAGACGGTTGATTGTCTCTATTGTACACCCAGATGTAAGCAACATGAGTGCTACCCTTTAGAATAATTCCTCATGTCATCATCAGCTCCTAGAACAGTGCCTGGCACCCACGACAGGCTCCATCCCTATGACATGAAGCCCACCTGGCACTTTCCCTTCCCTGGATTCATGCCCGTTTGAATGAGGCTGCTCTATGTTCTTACAAATAAGCTTATAAAATGCTTAACATTGAATTTGTTCCATCTGTGTGGATTTCTTTAAGGAAGATACCCGTGATTTGGGGAAAATCTCATCTCTGCCTACGTGTGGACAGAGCAGAGTGTCACTTACCAAGGGGCAAAGCGTAGGACTCAGGCTTCACAGGGGATAGCTAATTCACTGAGAGTTTGTTTTATAGGGAGAGAGGGAAAGAGAATTCAAATGGCAGAGGGGGTGGTTAGTGCCAATGAGAGCTCTTTTTTAAATGGGTGTGGTTACTGATGGCAGCCTGGGTTCTGGAAAGGAAGCAAGAGGAAGGGGCCTCTTATTCAGAGCCTGATGGGAAGAGGGATGCTGCTGGGGGCACAGAACAGGCAGAGAAGAGAGGTGCTCACAACACTTCCATGGAGAAAGGTGCTTCGAGCTGCTCTGCTCCTGCGCAGTTCATGGCCTCAGTCTTCTGAGTTACACCGGAATTAAAACCACAGCCACTAGGCAAAAAGCCTCAGGTCTGCATTTTCCTATCATAGCAGATTTTCTTTCATCCTGAGTCTCTATCTCTTAGGCTGGAAATCTGGGGTAACTAATATGTTAATTTGGACTAGATGTAGGGATAATGTGTTGCATTCAATATACTTAATTTTTAGATGAAATCGAACTTTACTGTTTTGAGGACATTTTTGAGGTTATTGGAACAACTCTCAACCCAAGTATCATAAATCTACTACTATTTATCACTGGGTATCATTCTAAATGATATCTCAAAGCAAGACAACCATTCCAATGTGCTAATTATGATCTGGGGGTGCTAATGGCCATCCTGGATTAGGCCTGTTGTCCCAACCTATTTATTTATTTACTTATTTATTTATTTTTTTAAAGATTTTATTTATTTGACAGAAAGAGATCACAAGTAGGCAGAGAGAGGCAGGAAGCAGGCTCCCCGTCTAGCAGAGAGCCTGATGCGGAGCTCGATCCCAGAACCCCGAGATCATGACCTGAGCGGAAGGCAGAGGCTTAACCCACTGAGCCACCCAGGCGCCCCCAACCTATTTATTAACCGTGCCCCCCCCGCGCCCCCGTAGGGTCCCCAAGTGTCCCTGTTTAAGATTATGTTTCTGCGGCGCCTTGCGCCCTCTAGTGGCAAAATAGCCACAGTGGGGAAAGTGGAGAAAAGTAGGCTTTCATAAAATAGGTTCAGGAATAGATTTGTATCCATATCAGGGTGTAAAATTAGGACTGAAAAAAAAGATATCTAGTGTTCTAATAATCTCATAGAAATAATTAGAGGGTTATTCAATTCAGAGGTGTGAAACAAGATGGGAACCTCACAGACGATGGGGTTTTTGTTTGTTTGTTTGTTTGTTTATTACTGGCAAAATTTAAACTATGGCCCAAACCCAGGAAACCCATGAAAAATGAACACGCAAGCACTGTTGCTAGTGGTATGACCTTTCAGGAAGGTACTTTGGCAGTAGGTTTTGAAACGTGATGTGTTAATATTGTTTGACCTGGGAGTTCTATCACTGGCAGGATTTGAAGGATGTATGAAGAGTCAAAGATGTATTTGGGGGAATAATCCTAGTTTAAAAATTTTTAAGAAATAGAGTTTATTTATTTATTATCTATTTATTTACTTGTCAGAGAGAGAGCACAAGTAGTGGGAGCAGTAGGCAGAGGGAGAGGGAGAAACAGGCTCCCTGCTGAGCTCCATCCCAGGACCCCAGCATCATGACCTGAGCCAAAGGTGGACATATAACCCCTGAGCCACCCAGGTGCCCCAAAGATAAAAATTTGAAAACAACCAATGTTTCCCCCAAAACATCCAATTAAATAACTGGTTCATACATGCAATGGAATATCACAAATCCCTACTTGTCAATTAACAAATTGTTGAGAGAAAAGATTATGGCACATGATAAATATTATAATTCCATTTATTAAAAATGTATGTCTGGACATACATACACACGAACACACGCACATACATACACACAGGAAGATGCCTGAAAGGATGAATCTTAGGTGCTCCTGGCTGACGTGATCGGCATTTGACTCTTTGATCTGGGGGTTGTGAGTTCGAGTCCCACATTGGGGGTGTACAGATGACTAAAAATTAAAATAAAATTTTTAAAAAAGGATGAATACTAGAACTTCCACAGTGGCTATCTCTACATGTTTAAATTATGGGTGATTTTTACATTTTGGGGTATTTTTCTGTATTTTTTGAAATATATGAACAGTCTCAAAAATACTGTGCTGTATAAAATAAGCCAGACGTGTTTCCATTCGTATGAACTATAAAAGTGGTGAAGCATCTATATTAACAGTCAACATACCAGTGGTCATGGGGGGCCTCCAGTTGGGGATTAATTTCAAAGGGTTGTGTGGGAATTTGGGGGGTGATGGAAATCTCTATCTTGATGGGACGGTGGCCACACAGGTGTGTGTATATATTGAGTCATAGAACCTTACACTGGAGGGGGGATCCATTTAACAACACAGTAAGGCAAAGCTCTTCACTGACACGTTGGGTCTCTGAGGCTCATGGAGACAGTGTGATTCACTTGGAATCCCTAAACTCAGGGTGGGTGTCTGGGGCAAGGCCGGCCCCGGGGAAAACTGGGGAAATCAGTGGGATTTGCACTTTCCTCACCCTGGAATCTTGTCCACCACCCTCAGCCTCATCCCACGGGACCTGAGGCAACACCATACCTCAACCCTCCTCATTGAAAAAAGGTCCTAAGAGTTTTCATTCAGAGAAATTTGAACGTTATTATAACCAGTGTTACATTTTATGCTGCCGGGGGGGTGGTATAATTCTATCTTAATTATAGTCTAAGTCTGAGGCCAGTGAAAGGAAACCTAATGAAAGACAATGAGGAGAAGCATCTGTGTCTCTGGAAGAGCTCTCAGAGAGAACCCATGACATGCCTACTCGAGGCCAACCACCTGTCATGCTTAGAGCCACAAAAGGGCCTTAGAAATCACCTGGTATATCCACTCATTCATTCGTAACACTAGTCACTGGATGCTTCCAGAGTTCCCTGTGCTAAGTCCTCAGAGCACAGAGGCACACAGAACAACAGGTCTCCATCTTCACGGAGCTGACTGTCTTACAGGAGAGTCCAAGATGGCGCACAGATGGAGTCCAAGATGGATGCCACCACCAGCCCTGGGGGCCAACGTCATTGGAAGGCATGGTGGCAGACCATCGGGGCTGGCACAAATAAGGTTCATCTAGTCCATGCTACATTTTATAGATGCAGAACCTGAAAGCAGGAAAAGGAAAGTGATTTTCCTATTATTTTAGAGCTAGGCCACTCCAAGGAATTTGTGCAGGGATGTGTTAGATAAAATCAGTTGTTCTAGTAGAAGATTGTGTTTTCAGATAGTTATCTGTGTAACCGTGTGACTTCCAAGATCTCCTTTATCTTCTTGTTTTGGACCCAAGGTACACCATTAAAAAAAAAGAGAGAATAAACATTTCACAATGAATTCATAGTGAACTCAATTTGTAGCATCTGAAATGCAATTTCTTGGAAGAGACTTGGGAGACAGGTTTAAAAAGAGGTAAAGAGGGGCGCCCAGGTGCCTCAGTTGTTTAAATGTTGGCCCTCAGCTCTGGTCATGATCCCAGGGTCCCCCGTGGAGCTAGCATGAGGCTTCCTGCTCAAAAGGGAGCCTGCTTCTCCATCTCCCTCTGCCCCTCCCTTGCCTGTGTACTCTCACTCTCTTTCTTTCAATTAAATAAATTAAATCATTTTTAAAAAATAAAAAGAGGTAAAGAAAACATTTTAAAAAATGTGTTTGGGCTCCTGGCTGGCTCAGTCAGTAAAGCATGGAACTCCTGATCTCAGGGTTGTGAGTTCAAACCCCATGTTGAGTGTAGAGATTACTTTAAAAAAAAAAAAAAAATCCACCTCAATACTTATAAAAGATATCAAAATGATTTTACTCTAATTGGCTGGGTTTGGGCCTGGGACATTACCACAATACTATACTTTCTTTTTTCTTTAAGATCAGGTTGAAAATTTACTTTCAATAAAGTTTGCTTTTTTGATGTATATATAACTGTGAGTTTGAACATATAAATATGGTCATATTGGTGCCACCAGGATCAAGGAAGCAAGTATTTCCACCATTCCAAAAAAGTTTCCCCATGCCCTTTAAAGTCCCAAAATACAACATTTTTAGAGGTGAACCCAAATTCCAGTTGAGGTGTCCTAGTTGGGAAGCCAGGATTTCCAAATGGAAGAACGCTGTTTGCAAACATCAAATGTGCAGGAGGCAACCAGCATGTTTTTCTTGTTTTCTGCGCACCATAGTTCTTTTCGGCTTTGCAAATTTACTTTTGTTTTAAATGAGAATCAGATTGAGTTACAACAGGGGCGGAAAAAACCAAAAAACTTATTTAACCAAAAGTCTAATTCTAAAACAACACAGCATTATTGGCCAAGGAAGAAAAAGTAAAAGACTGATTGACCCCTGAATGATAGTCAGGCTGCCATCTTAATTCTTGGCATAAGGAGGCAGACAGGGTGACTGGGTGCTGGGCTAGAGGGAGGGGGAGAGGCAGGCCATACCAGCCCCAGGCCTTTGCAAGAATTCTAGGCACCACTGGCCCCCCAGAAACTCTCCAGGAACATCCTCTTGGATCAAACAGGATGCTGGAGGATACACATGTGCTTTCAGAAATACTGTCACCTGAAGTGACATTTCCACCAGTCATGTGGGTGAGGACACAAATTCTCCTGGAATTTTCATTTCTTTAAAGAGTGTTCATCTCAAATGTTGCCAACAATTGCTAGTTGCCGGGGTCCTCACTTCTCTTTTGCTTTTGTGAAAAAAGCCTAATTTGATCTTTCATTTGGGGATGTGTGAAGATTTAAGGTGGGTTGAGATAACTAGTCAAAATATTCCCTCCGTGTTCTGTTGTCTCCAGAGGCTCATAGGCCCAGACTCAGGGGGTCCAGGGAGGAGGAAGGGGGTGCCTGATCAGACCTCCTGGGTCTTTTGTTTAAATTAGCAGGATGCCTAGAAGTAGCTCCTCCTGAGTGATCAGTGAGAATAGAAAGATCATTAATATCACCAAGTTCTTACAAGGACCTGTGCAAAATGCTTTTGTATCCAAGAGCTTTGATAGCAAGCCCAACTGAAAATGGTTTAAACCCGGGAGTTTATTATCTCACTTGATAAGGACTCCGTGGGTAGTCGAGTCCAGGACCGGTTCAAGAGGCAGCTATGTGATATCTTCCAGGACATGGGCTCTTTTGTCTTTTCCCTTTGCCTGTGTCAGCAACCGGGAGCCTTTCAGGATTTCCAGAGGCCCCCATGTTCCACACCCCCAAGGGGCAAGGGGCGGGGAGCAGATGAGTAGTATCCCCATGCCACCCCAGCATCTCCTTTCTGTGACTGGAAAGAAGCTTCCCAATTGCAGCAGCTGTATGGGAATTGGGCTCCCTCAGAAGAAGGAAGGGAAAGGGTGGGTTCTTGGACAGACGCAGAGTGTCTGCCATAATGGCGGCTCTGCGTTTTCACTGACCTCTCTGTCAGAGCCCTGTACAATGCTGTGTTTCCCCGCTTGCGGATCTGGAAATTGCCATCTGGGGACTTCAGTGACATGCTCCAGACAAGGTCAGAGGCCAGACTTGACCCCAGGCCTGTGAGGCTCTCCATTCCAGACTTATTCCTACTGTAACTGAAGTTGGCATTTTCAGACCCAAGCGGAAGACAGTATCATAGATGAAACTTGTAAGAGGCTCAGCCCCAGGTGAGCACCCACAGGAAGGTTTCATGCCTGGAAAAGCTTGAAATGCCTCTGCCAAGAATCAGTCACTGAGGATAGGAGTGGTCTGTGAGATGTCACTGGAAAAAAGGCCAATATGTGATCTGTTCACATTGTAGCTGCAGATCAGATAGGAACCTGATATTCTGGAATGGGACTCAGGAGAGGAAATTTCCAACAAGTGAACAGAGAGACCATCTTGAGGTAAAGCTGGTATTGGTACAACAGGGAGAGAGCAGCGGACACCCAGAGGCAGGGAGGAAAGTTCCCTAGAGGGCTAATCCTGAGGAGAGGGAGGGCCCAGGGGGTCCACCCACCCACTTCTCCACTCTCTTTTCATTTCCCACCTTCCCCACCCACCCATGCACTCAACTCTCCCCAGGGACGCGGGGCTCCCTGAAGGTCAAATTGCTCAAATTATTCCACTAACCCCCTCCTCATCCAGGGAAGAGTGAAATCACACTCGACGGTTCGGACAGGGACTGAAAAGTTATCTCTAGAAATTTTTGAAGCCAGACAGTTCATTTTAAAAACGAATGCAAGGTTGCATTTCAACAGCAAGATCTCTCTCAGACACGTATTGTTGGACTTATGTGACCACTTGGCCCCACGTGTCACACCCACTGGGAACCGCGGTCAGGATCAGATTTCAGAACCCCAAGCCCTGCCCCTCCCTCACCTGGTGTCCTGTTCTGCCCAGGTTTTCTTGCCCTGTGTTCTTCTAGGAGCCCTGGGGGATTTGACGAGGGTACCTAACGGTCCTTCCCCGCCAGCTCGTGTGTGCTCTCATGGTTCATCCCCAAGTTCACGGAGTCAAGAGCCCCGCAAGGGGCAAGGTTCCCACAGCACCGCTTTCACTTCTGTGTTTCCCCGAGCCAGAAAGGAACGGGACTGTCATCTCCAGATTATCTCCACGTCCGGTAGCTCCGTAAGCCCCGTGTGCTGCCAGCTCCCGTCACTCCGCTGGCCTCGGCCCCTTCCTGCCCTGCTCGCCACAGCCTCCTGGGCCCTGGGCAAAAGTCTCCCCCTCGTTGTGCGCTGATCTTCGGCTCTTGCTGGTGGAACACGTCGCCCCCACAGCTCAGTCCTCACCTCAGAGCTCAGAGAGGGGTGGGTGCACCCCGCACTCCCTGGAACCATCAGCCCTCCCTGACTTAAACATTCTCTGGCTGAGTCTGACCCACCCCACAGATTGGCTCTCTGGTGCTTTTTTCTTTCTTTCTTTTTTTTCTTTTTAAATCTCATGGATCCTTTGTCCTTCTCTACAGCCCAGCTGTCACTCGGCTGTCACCCCAGTAGCTCTATCCATAATGATCTCTGATTCTGAACAAGGTTCAAATTCTATCCTTTGGGGTTCCTGGTTCCCATTCTAATCCCAATCCTTGTAAATGTCTCCCCACACGCATGGCACCATTCAGAAAGGGTCACACAGAGCGTAAAGACAGAGCTAGTCTTTTGGAATGGAAGGAAGAGGCTCCCTGTGAATCTCAGTTCTGACCTTGGCCAGACGTCTTAGTACTTTAACAAGTGAGCAGCTCCTGGGTATCCCCCCCTCCACACCGGTCCGCCCCACCCCCCTTCCTCCCCTCTGCACCTGGGTCCGAGTCTGTAAACCCACCTTTCTGCTCTCTTTCTCTGGCTGAAATTTTCAAGATTTGACCAGGAACAGTCTTCCAGAAAGTCTCCCATTAGCCCCGATGTTCAGCCTTAGTCAGACAGAACTCGAGTCTGGACATGCCACAGCACGTCTGCCACCGTCAGTGTCCTGATTATCTGTCCCTCATCTCCACCTCCTGTTTTGTTGTCTTTGCCTCATTGATGGAGCGTATGACATTCACCCTTATATTTCAAATATGGTTCCTATAGTAAAGTTCGATAGAATTTTTTTTGAAGATTTTGTTTGACAGAACAAGTACAAGAAGGGGGAGCTGGAGCCAGAGGCAGAGGGAGATGCAGGCTCCCCACTGAGCAGAGAGTCCGAGGAATCTATGGAACAAAGAACTGGGACATTTTTCTTGTCGACAGTAAAACAACAGCTTTATTTTTATTAAAACATTTATAATAAATGTTACGGGCTGAATTGCACTCCACCCCTCCCCCCACAACACCTACGCCTCAGTACCTCAGAACGTGACTATATTTGGAGGGAGGGACTTTAAAGGGATAATTAAAGTAAAATAAGGTCACTTGGGTAGGCCCTGATCCATGGCATCCTTAGAAGAGATTAGGACCCAGACTCGTGTACAGACAGAAGGCCGTGTGAAGACCCAGCGGGAAGGTGACGGTCTATAAGCCAAGGGCTGAGGCCTCAGCAGAAAACCCCCAGCACCTTGATCTCAGACATCCAGCTTCCAGAACTATGAGAAAATAAATGTCTGCTGTTTATGTATTTGATAGAGGGAGACAAAGTGAGAGAGGGAACACAAGCAGGGGGAGTGGGAGAAGGAGAAGCAGACTTCCCGCTGAGCAGGGAGCCTGATTCCGGGCTCGATCCCAGGACCCTGGGATGCTGACCTGGGCCAAAGGCAGACACTTAACGACTGAGCCACCCAGACTCCCCTAAATGTCTGTTGTTTAAGCCACCCGTGTGTGGGATTTTATTATGGTACCGCTAACCAACTAACACAATAAATATCAACCGCCCCGCACGTTTCTATCCTTCTCATGAGTCTCTGGAAGTCACGGATAATCGCAAAAGTCTCGGACTTTGTTAGTCACATGCCCTTCAGGGCAAACCGCTCTGGGAGCCCACTTTTCCTCCCGTATCCCCTGTTTCGGTGTCATAGGGAAGCAGAGAAGACCTGGACTGTTGTCTAAAAAGCGTGAGACGGGTGAGGTTAGTGAAGGATCACTTCGTCTACAGGACAGCAAAGACAAGAAATAGAATCTGACTTGTAAATAACAGTAATCGTAGCCATGACTTTGTCTATGCTCCTGTAGTACATTCCAGGCACTGTTCTAAGCATTCTGCTGGCACTGTGGAGTCTTTAAAACAGCCCTCTGAGGTAGGTGTCTTTGTCATGTCCATGTCCCCGGAAAGAGCATCTGTTTAAGGCTCAGGAGTGTCCGCGTGGGGGGCTGTGATATTAACAAGAATGCTTTAGGGCAATGGCCGGGGAATGAGAGATGGGCACACCGGTGTGACCCATCACCCTCTTCTCCAAAGCAAGTCTCTCTCTTTTTTATAGTTTGCCTTTTAAGTAATCTGTACACCCAACATGGGGCTCAAGCTCACAACTCCGAGATTTTTATTTAATCTCAGTCACACACTCTACTGACTGAGCCAGCCAGGCACCCCTAAGTCAAGGCTCATTATATTGCAGAAAGAAAACCTCAGGAGAAACCAGACAACTATTTTCCTTTCCCACATCTGGTTGATTCTGAATCCCTTTCTAATTCTAAAAGTGGGCAGATATGTGTGTGTGTTGTGTGTGGAGGGGAGGTGGTTAGGAATAGTGGTTGATTTGGAAGGGTTACCTGTTTTTAACAGAATAATTGTGTTCATTTATCCATCCATCAATGTGTATTGTCGACTGGCAAAAACAAGACATTGTACCCCCAAACAACCCAATTTTTTTAATTTTAATTTTTTATATTATTTTTATTTTACTATTTTTTATTTTACTATTTTTTAAATTTTACTATTTATAAAATTTATTTTAAAAATAAATTTTTATTTTTATTTTACTATTTTTTAAAATTTTTATTTTACTATTTATTTTACTAATTTTTATTTTTAGTAAATTTTATTTATTTATTTATTTATTTTTTATTTTACTATTTATAAAATTTAGCCATTGCTTTATGGCTTGGCTGTCTTTGTACTTATTTTTATTATTTTTTTTCCACAGGACATTATTTATTCCCACTCTTAAAGAAGCATTGAAAAGAACCATCAACAAAAGTGCACTTTACAAAAATGAGAATTGCTTTTTCAGGGAGGGGGTAACATTACTCATTTTCTTTTCTATTTCCCTGCTTGTCTGCTTTCTCCTTCCTAGTCTTTCTGTTTTACTGGTGTCTAAAAAGTCTCAGAACA
Source organism: Lutra lutra (assembly GCF_902655055.1). Lineage (NCBI taxonomy): Eukaryota > Metazoa > Chordata > Mammalia > Carnivora > Mustelidae > Lutra > Lutra lutra. The sequence goes on from NC_062289.1 coordinate 16,338,342, forward strand.
AATTATCTTCAACTGCATTTGTTCGACTAGAATTGCAATTCCCTTCTAGGAATCAATTTTTGTGTATTCAATTTGTTGCTATTTATAGTTCATCAAAAAGCGACCAGAAAGGGCCTCAAAGTTACCCAAGTGTGCAGGGGCTAAAATGACTTTTTTATACATTAAGTACACTCAGAGCACGTGGGTGGCACAGTTGGTTAAGTGTCAACTCTTGGTTTTGGCTCTGGTTGTGGTCTCAGGGTCCTGGGATGGAGCCCTTCATCAGGCTCCGTGCTCAGTGTGAAGTCTGCTTGAGATTCTCTTTCTCCCTCCCCCTTTGCTTCTCCCACTCATGCTGTCATGCGCTCTCTCAAATAAAAAGAAAGAAAGAAAAAAAGAAAAAGAGAGGGAAGGAGGGAAGAAGGAAGGGAGGAAGGAAGGAAAGAAGGAAGGAAGAAAAAAAGAGAAAAAACTCTCTATGCCCAGCATGGGGCTTGAACTCATGATCCCAAGATCAAGAATCACATGCTCTACCGACTGAGACAATCAGGTGCCCCTAAAATGACTATTTTCTTTCTTTCTTTCTTTCTTTTTTAAAGATTTTATTTATTTATTTGACAGAGATCACAAGTAGGCAAGTCTAGAGAGAGGGGGAGGCAGCCTCCCTGCCGAGCAGAGAGCCCAATGCAGGGCTCAATCCCAGGACCCTGAGACCATGACCTGAGCGGAAGGCAGAGGCTTTAACCCACTGAGCCACCCAGGCGCCCCTAAAATGACTATTTTTCAGTGGTGGTTTGCAACCCTTTGTTTTTTGGGATGTGCACAAAGAAAGCCATTAAACGAAGCAAGGTGGATTCAGGAGGCAGAACCTAGGCGGCTATGGGGGATCCAACCGGTGTCAAGATCCAAACGTCAACCTCGAACGAGGAGGATTGCTTAATTAAAAATCTGCTGTCGGGATATTGTTTACAGGTGACACTACCTCCCACATTGCATTCCCAATCTCTGTGCCCGTCCAGAGCATTGTTAGCCTGCGGCCAGGAGATGGCGCTGTGAGTCCAACAGACAGAGCCACCTCCCCCGGGCCGAGGGGCACCCGAAGGCACCGCCTGGGATTTCTCGGATGGCTTTCTCCTGGCCTTCGTGGCTTCCTCAAACCCAAAGTAAATGCCCCCGCCAGAGCATACTGGGACCTGCGCTCCTCATCCTCAGCAAGGCTGAGCTCCCAGACAGAGCGAACCTCTAGGGTCCCTAGTTTTGCTGAAAAGGGGATCTTACCGGGGACGCGCAGGGAGGGGAACTTGCCAGCGAAGGCTCCTTGCAAAACTGACGGTCGGAGAGAGAGGCTGGCGCAATGACAAGATCGCAAAATCGGGGGTGGGTGAGCGAGAGGAAAACGGATGACCTGAGGCACGAAGCAAACACGAGTCATTGGGTCATAAATCATTGCTGAGCTCTTGGGATGATATAAATCTTCTGCTTTCCTGCGATGACACACGCTGGTCTCCCCCCGCCCGGTTGCGCACAGAGAGTCAGGATCGCTCTGCAGAGGGTTGTTCTGTTCGAGACTCTTCTCTGGCCAGACAGCCTCCGTCTGTCCATCTTTTCCTGGGTTCCTCACCACATTCTCTTTCTCCCCTGTAACCTGCTGTGTTGGGACAGGATTCGCTCCCTGACAAGAAAGAGAGAAAACTTTCTTGAGGTGGGTTCTAGAAAGCACGAAGAAGGAACGGGGGCAGCCTCACCTCTGAGCCGGTGCCAAGCTCTCAACGAGGTACACGTGCACCTCCTGTCTGGGGACTCGTGTGTGCAAGGTGTTTACTCGAAAGAGTCTTTCCCTCTCCCCCCAGCATCTTTGAGCGGGGGTCCTCATTTCCACTTTCATCTTGTGCCCCAGACCAATTAGTGCGCTTATCAAACTAAACCGAGTTAGAAAGATAAAGCCAGAGGGAACAACACATTCAATAATGCAGTGATAACATTTAGAGCTTGGAACGCCCTAAGCTCACCATTGCCTGAAGGCGACCGAGAACTGGCTAAAAGTAGAAACGGCTGGACACTCACCAGAGCTACCAACCCAGCTCTACTCACCCAAAATTTCCAGGGGCCGCTTGGTAATCTGTATTTTTAGTAAGTCTCCAGGTGATTCTTATCACGAAGAAGCTTAGGAAATAGCTTCCAAGAGAGCATCTAGCCCCAGAGTCAGGAAACTGCCAGCTGCGGTCTCTGAATAGTGCAAAAGAGGTCATGTGTAAGTGATGGGAGGGGCCGTTTTTCAATAAAACTTTATTTATAAAAACAGGCCAGCTGTGAAGTAGATAACCAATGGGCTAATCCAGTTTCATTCTATGGGTGGGATGCTGAGGACCGGGCGAATGAAGTGACTGGCCCAGCCTGCGGTTAATCAGTGGCCCAGCGGAGCTGGGTCACCCCCTGGGCCCTCAGAACGATGCTTTTCTTTTCTGCCCTCCCTCATGCCCTCCAGTTGAATATAGATGCTTCATGGTTGGTTCACAGCTTTGGGACGAACTTTCTGTCATTCCACTTGTGGTCAGAGACTCTCATGATTAGGAAATGTTTTGTGTTTGTTTGTTTTTTTAAGCTTTTAAATTTATTTTTTATTTTTAATTTATTTTTATTTTTTATTAGTCTCAGAGGTAGAATTTAGTGATTCGTCAGTTGGATCTAACACCAAGTGCTCATTCCATCAAGAGCCCTCCTTAGCGTCCATTACTCATTTACCCCTTCCTCCCACCCACCTCCCCTCTAGCACCCCTCAGCTTGTTTCCTAGAGTGAAGAGTCTCTTACAGCTTGCCTGCCTTTCTGTTTTCATCTTATTTTATTTTTCCTTCCCTTCCCGTGTGTTCATCTGTTTTGTTTCTTAAATTCCACATATGAGTGAAATCATGTATTTGTCTTTCTCTGACTGACTCATTTCACTTAGTGTAATACACTCTAGTTCCATCCATGTCACTGTAAAGCCAAGATTTTATTCTTTTTGATGGCTGAGTAATATTCCATAATATATACTATATTATAATAAATAAATATGTTACATATAATAAATTCTATATATAAAACGTGTTTTTCATCCATTCATCTGTCAGTAGACATCTGGGTTCTTTGCATAGTTTGGCTATTGTGGACATTGCTGCTATAAACATTGGGGTGCAGTTGCCCCTTTGAATCACTATGTTTGTATCCTTTGGATAAATACCTAGTTTAATTACTGGGTGGTAGGGTAGCTCTATTTTTAACATTCCGAGGAAACTTCATACTGTTTTCCAGAGGGGCTGCACCAGCTTCATTCCCACCAACAGTGTGAGAGGGTTCCCGTTTCTCTGCATCCTCGCCAACATCTGTTGTATCCTGAGTTGTTCATTTTAGCCATTGTGACTGGTGCGAGGTGGTATCTCGTGGTTTTGATTGTATTTCCCTGATGCCGAGTGATCTGGAGCATTTTTTCGAGTGTCTGTTGGCCATTTGGATGTCTTCTTTGAAAAAATTTCTGTTCATGTCCTCTGCCCATTTCTTGACTGGATTTTTTGGTTTTTGGGTACTGAGTTTGACAAGTTCTTTACAGACTTTGAGGACTAGCACTTTATCTGATAAGACATTTGCAAATATCTTTTTGCATTCCATAGGTTGCCTTTTGATTTTGTTGACTGTTTCCTTTGCTGTGCAAAAGCTTTTTATCTTGATGAGGTCCCCATAGTTTATCTTTGCTTTTGTTTCTCTTGCCTTTGGGGACCTGTCTAGCAAGAAGGTGCTGTGGCTAAGAGTTTACTGCCTGTGTTCTCTAGGATTTTGATAGATTCCTTTTTCACATTTAGGTCTTTCATCCACTTGGAGTTTATTTTTGTATATGGTGGTCCAGTTTCATTCATTCCTCTTCATGTGGCTGTCTAATTTTCCCAACGATAAGGAAATGTTTATATCCTACACACACACACACACACACACACACACACACACACACACACATTTGAAAGAAGAATCTACTGGTTAAGTCGAACAAAACCTAAAAAATTTTCTGGGTCAACTAAAATTTTCACAGTTCAAATTATTTTAAAAATATTCTTTAAACTTATTTGTGACCAAATCTTTCTTGAAAAACTACGTGAACTTATTTTAAAAGGAAAGACTTAACATGCTTGGTATCTCTGTACCTCAGTTTATTCACTTAAGAATTTGGACTTGAGATCTAATACAAAATTTTCTGAATCTAGTATTTAAGACCTAACAGCCTTCCCACTTTACTTCTTATTCAACAGCGCCCTCTGACGGTGGAACATGCCCTAAAATTCGTGTGTTTGAGAATTATAGCAGTCCTTTTTCTCTTATTTGCGAGCTTAAGCTGTGGTCCATAGGAAGCTTCCAGAAGCCATTGGAAGTTGTTGATCATGAGGTGGTTTCAGAGTAGTTTAGCCAACAGATGTTGCCAGAATCTGAAACACTTAACCACTTGAGAAAACCCATTATTTCTTTTTTATCTTTTGTTTTTATTGAAGTGGACTTGACATACAATATTACATCGGTTTCAGGTGTACAACATGGGGATTCAACATGTCGTGACCAAGTCTTGAATCACCGTGAGAGGATAGCTTGTTCTCCAGACACATCCTCTGGACATGTCCAACACCTTTTTAGCAAGAATCCTGGAAATGAATTCCTTCATTAGGGCAAACCTACTCTCTTTTCCTGATCTCTTGACAGCAGGGAGCATCGGTAGCCATTTTCTTTGTACCTCTGGAGAACCATCCTTCAAGTGCTACCTAGATGCTCTTCTCCTGGCAACAGAGCAGACTCTTAGAATTTCCTCAGAAAACTTGTCCTCCAGACCTTTAAGCCTGAAGTCATTTTTATGGGTCTGGAGCCTTCTCCAATCTTTCCATGCTCTCTTAAACTGCATGGCTTTAGAATGGACTCAGTCATCAGGTGAGTTTTGACTTTTTCTTCTTCTTCTTCTTTAAGATTTTATTTATTTGACAGAGAGAGAGAGATCACAAGTAGGCAGAGAGGCAGGCGGAGAAAGAGGGAGAAGCAGCTCCCTGCTGAGCAGAGAGCCCAATTCGGGGCTTGATCCCAGGACCTTGAGATCATGACCTGGGCCAAAGGCAGAGGCTTAACCCACTGAGCCACCCAGGCGCCCGGAGTTTTGACTTCTAATGGAAGGACTTGAGAAGAGTAAGTTGTGCTTCCTTTGCTTTGGCTGGTGGGAGTCTCCAGTCACTTAATGGTTAGCCTCTCTGGTGTGAGCCACATTCTGAGTCGGGGAAACCAGAGATCTGAGAGCCTGTTTACGTCTGGGAAACTTCCTCACTCTTAACCACCAGAAGCTTCTGTTCTACTCTCAGAGGAGCAGGGGATATTTGGGGGTTTTTTGGTTGTTGTTGTTGTTGCTGCTGCTGTTTTGGTATGGGGGGAGTTTTGGTACCCAGGAAAATATTTGCCCAGAATATGAAAACAGGCATTTTTGGAACTCCTATAGAATTATTTGTTGTGCTGGAATTTAGGATTTTTTTAGGATGAAAAACAATGTAGCAATTGTCACTTTCAAAACACAGAGAGCATCAGGCATTCAGACCACCCCAGCCTCCTGTCCCTTCCTAGGTCTTGCCTCAAGGGGACTTTCAGCAGGTTGTCACTGTTAACACCCTGTTCTCCACCCAACTTTTATTTGGAAAAATTTCAAGTCAACAGTAGAGTTGTTGATACACTCTTCATCAGGGCTCACCAGTTGTTAACATTTTGCCATATTTGCTTTATTTTTCTCTCACTTCACACACACACACACACACACACACACAGAGGCACCATTTTCTTGTTTTGACTGGAACATTTGAAAAGAAGTTGCTGACACCATGGTACTTCACCTCTAAGAACTTTAGCCAACTCCTAAGAAAATGAATATTAATTCCATGACATCATCTAATATATAATCCATATTCAGATTTCCACAAGTGTCCCTGACACGCTTTTTCCTGGCTCTTCTTTTTTCTGATCCAGGATCCAGGCTGGGTCCATGTGGCATTGGTGTCCAGTCTCTGGAGTCTCCTTCTAATCAAGAACAGGTGTCTCACTTTCTATTCTCTTTCATGACATTGACTTTGGTGTAGGATCCAGGCCAACTGGTTTTGTACAATGGCCCATATTCTGAAACTGTCTGATTGTTTCCTTATGATTACATTTGAGTTCATCTCTCTTCCTTCTCTCTCTCTCTCCACCTAGTGCTCTTGACTAGAAAAATTCACAGAGCTTCATTGGGTTTTGCCCTTGCTTTCTTAATGACAGCTGACATGAAGTGAGTGTTAGTAAAGATTTCTCAATTCTGTTGTGTTTCTCCTAATAAAATCACAGATATTTGCATACCATTTCAAACTGGACTTATTTTTTTCCTCCTGTTGGACCAGGGCTTCCTCAGTGATACTCATAGCAGGTCACAAATACACCAAGTGGTATTTGATGGCAGGAAAAGGTAATGGCCATGAACTTCACCGGGCTTCATATTCCGACCACCACTTTTGCTGTCTCCCTCTAGTCTGTTCACACTAGAACACTAGAACCTGGTGACTACTTCACACCTTCTGCCCTCCCTCCAAGCATCCAGAGCCCCCCAGCTATCTGCACTCTTAGCTAACAACCTTGCTTCCTACTTTTTAATTTTTATTTAAAAAAATTTTTTAAAGAGAGAGCGAGTGTGTGGGTGGGGGAGGGGAGCAGAGGGAGAGAGAGAATCCTAAGCAGGCTCCACACTCAGCGTCCAGAGGAACACCTTGATCTCATGACCCTGAGATCATGACCTGAGCCAAAATCAAGAATCCCATACTCAACCGACTGAGCCACCCAGGCTCCCCACTTCCTTCTTTTTGAAGCAGAGGAAGCAGCTGGAAAGGAGTTTCATGTTTGTCTGGCCCCACAGTTCCCCTCCTACCAGCATCTGCCCCCACATATTCTGCTTTCCCTTCAGTTAGCACAGACAAGCTAGCCATGATCCCTTGCCCATGAGAATGTGAGCTCTGTAAGGATAGGGCCTTTTTCAACTTTGTTCACTTTTGTTGCCAGATGAACCAGATCCCGAGTAAAATCTCCACAAATATTTGAGTTGTATAAATAAGTGAATGAAATCAACCCCCCTTTAATTCATTTCTTATTTAAGCAGTTTTGATCTGTTTTAGAGGAGAAGTGTATAGGGAATACTTGATAAATCAGATGAAAACCAACCTCTTATAAAACAATTTATTCTTTAAATCATCCAGGAAAGCAGAATTTTCATTTAATTTATATTTTAAAAAATTTTATGCATATGCAGTTTTGAAAGTCAAATAGTTACATTGCTTAACGTGAAAGCTAGCATACCCCAGTCCTATCCCTTCCCAATCTTGATTTTTCAGTTTTTAGGTAAAGCATTTTCACTGAATTTACCTATTTTTCTAGGTATTTGTCCTCCATTTTAAATATATTTACTATTTTTATATTACTGCTTTATATGTAATATTTTTTAGATAGTCTCTAGTGATTTCCTTATTTGGGAGTCGAGGATTTATTGCTCTTAAATTGTTTCTTTTCTCCAACATTTCTTCTCTGCAACCCACCAAGCTTGCCACTATAAATATGTCAGAGGTTTTGGTTAAATCAACATTCAGATGCACAGAAGAGCCATGTAATATACTTTTTGTACAGCTTTCTATTTTCCTTGGAGATAACAATTGGGTCATTTTTTTTTTCAATTGCTTAGGTTTTTTTGTATCATTAATCTATCCCCAAACTCAATGCCAACAGAATAAATCTTTCAGTAACTTTAAACACATCTCTCAATTTCTTTGTTCAACTTCTTACTTTTTCTTTTCTTTCTTTTTTTTCTTTTTTGCTTTTGAAACATCCCTTCTGAGCCTTTCATCCTAGTACTACAATCTGGATTGGTTGCTCTCAAGCTCTGCAGTAAGGTTGTTATCCTAGGATCTCCCTTTTCCAACACTGTTAGAATTGCCTTAATCTCCTTCCTTGCTTCCTCTCATTTCCTGGATCCCATGTCATCTTCTTTTTTGATTTATTCAATCATTTTGATGGAAACCACATTCAAGAGGCTACCTGAGAAATGAGTGGCTGGTAATTATATTGAGAGCTTGCATATATGATTTCATTCTACTCTCAGCCTTGATTGACATTTCAACAGGGTATAAAATTCTTAGTTGGGAATCATTTTTTCCCCCATAATTTTAAAGGAATTTCTTCTGTTAGTTTCCAGAGTTGTTTTGTGAAACCTGATATAAGTTCAGTTCTCTGTATTTTATAGGAGATGTGTATGAGTGTGTTTTCCTCTCTCTGGATGCTCTCAGGATCTAATTTTTTGCACCCAGCACTCTAAAATTTCACAGTGATCTCCCTGATGTTTGTGTGTGTGTTTAATCTATTGGTTAAGTCACACAGTAGGTTCTTTCAATTGGTAAACTCATGTCCTTCAGTTCTAGGAATTTCCTTGAATTCATTCTTTGCTAACTTCCTCCTCTACATTTTTTTTTCCATTTTCTTTTTCTGGATCCCCTATTACTGAGATGTTAGATCTCCTAGAATGATCTAAACTTTTCATCTTCTCTTTCCTAATTTCCACTTCTTCAGTTTCACATTCTTTTTTTCTGGGAGGTTTCTTCAGCCTCTTTTCCAACACTTTTGTTGAATTTTTCATTTTTGTCCAATAGTTTTAATTTACAAGAGCTATTTGGGGGAGGATTGTTATTTCAAAAGTTCTTTTTCTATCGCTTCCTATTCTTGCCCATGAATGCAACATCTTCTCTTTTGTCTTTGTGTACTTTAATGATTAAAACAAAATGTTTTCCACTCCTGCATTCCTTCCTTTCTCTGAGTTCTTTTATTTGCTTGGTTTGATCTCTGTCCTTTCATTTTAGATACTTTCATCCCATTTCAAGTGACCTTCACCCGTTCTTTCATGGCTATGGAGGTACTGAAAAGATGACTGGCAACTCTATGTGATGGGAGGGGCTTTTCAACCTACATACAGTGAATCCTTTTTATTCTAAATGACAGATTCCTGGTGTATCCATTTGGATGTCTGAATTATTAGGAATAGAGCAAGAGAATCAAGAAATAATGTCCTTTTATTCCCCCACTGAACTTGAAACCAACTGAGGCATATAAAAGGAGGTCAAAATAAGAGCTTTATTTCTGATAATGCTGATTGGAAAATGTGGCTTTAGATGTATCCCTTAATTAGAACAAATTACACCCCTACTAATGCAGATGGGTAATTTCGGGACTCTTTCACATAGGCAAAGCATGCCTGTACATCTCAACTCACAGTGGAGAGTAAACCTTAATGTACTTTCTTGGAATAATGTTGTCTAAAAGATCTGTATAGTGATACTCTGCTTGTTTTTCACTGAACTCTCTTTGGGCTCAAAAACTCATTTTTGGGGGCACCTTGCTGGCTTAGACGGTTAAGCACTCAACTCTTAATTTCAGCTTAGGTCATGATTTCAGCGTCATGGGATCAAGCCCTGAGTTGTGCTCTGTTCTCAGTGACAAGTCTGCTTGAGATTCTCTCTCTCACACACACTGCAGCCCCACAAGATAAATAAATAAATCTTTAAAAACCTCATCTTTTTTGATGAACTAATCCCTACCTTAATCCCCTGGAATACGAGGTCGAGCTATGCCTCTGTAGTTTAAGGCAAGTTGCAGTTCAATAAAAGATTTACCTTCCTGGGGCACCTGCGTGGCTCAGTCAATTAAACCTCTTGGTCTCGAGGGGAGGAGTCAAGATGGCAGAGAAGTAGCAGGCTGAGACTACTTCAGGTAGCAGGAGATCAGCTAATAGCTTAGCTAAAGATTGCAAACACCTACAAATCCAACGGGAGATCGAAGAGAAGAACAGCAATTCTAGAAACAGAAAATCAACCACTTTCTGAAAGGTAGGACTGGCGGAGAAGTGAATCCAAAGTGACGGGAAGATAGACGCGGGGGAGGGGCCGACTCCCGGCAAGCGGCGGAGAAACGGAGCACAAAATCGGGACTTTTAAAAGTCTGTTCCGCTGAGGGACATCGCGCCAGAGGCTTAACCGGGGTGAAGCCCACGTGGGGCCAGCGTGGCCTCAGGTCCCCCAGGGTCACAGAAGGATCGGAGGTGTCTGAGTGTCGCAGAGCTCACAGGTATTAGAACGGGGAAGCCCGCTACAGAGACGGAGCCAAGGAGTGACTCTCAGCTCGGGGTTACCTTGACCCAGTCGCAGGCTCGGTCAGCTCGGAGCGCGGCTGGAGGCCAGGGTGACGGGAGTCATTGGGCGCTGTTCTCTGAGGGCGCACTGAGGAGTGGGGCCCCGGGATCTCGGCTCCTCCGGGCCGGAGACCGGGAGGCCGCCATCTTCATTCCCACCCTCCGGAACTCTACGGAAAGCGCTCAGGGAACAAAAGCTCCGGAAAGCAAACCCGAGCGGATTACTCAGCCCGGCCCCGGGTAAGGGCGGTGCAACTCCGCCTGGGGCAAAGACGCTTGAGAATCACTACAACAGGCCCCTCCCCCAGAAGATCAGCAAGAAACCCAGCCAGGACCAAGTTCACCTACCAAGGAGTGCAGTTTCAATACCGAGGAGAGCATCGGAATTCCAGAGGAGGAGAAAGCAAAGCACGGAACTCACAGGTTTCTCCCCATGATTCTTTAGCCTTGCAGTTAATTTAATATTTTTCTTTTTCAATTTTTTTTCTCTTCTTCTGCTAAATTTTTTTAAACTTTTACCCTTTTCTTTTTTAACGTTTTTTAACTAGTTTATCTAATATATATACATATATATTTCCTTTTTATATTTTTTCTTTATTGGTTTTCTTTTTTTAATTGTTTCTTTTTTTTTTTTTTTAACTTTCTGAACCTCTTTTTATCCCCTTTCTCCCCCCTCACGATTTGGGATCTCTTCTGATTTCGCTAAAGCATATTTTCCTGGGGTTGTTGCCACCCTTTTAGTATTTTACTTGCTCCTTCATCTACTCTTATCTGGACAGAATGACAAGGCGGAAAAATTCACCACAAAAAAAAAGAACAAGAGGCAGTACCAAAGGCTAGGGACCTAGTCAATACAGACATTGGTAATATGTCAGATCCAGAGTTCAGAATGACGATTCTCAAGGTTCTAGCTGGGCTCGAAAAAGGCATGGAAGATATTAGAGAAACCCTCTCGGGAGATATAAAAGCCCTTTCTGGAGAAATAAAAGAACTAAAATCTAACCAAGTTGAAATCAAAAAAGCTATTAATGAGGTGCAATCAAAAATGAAGGCTTTCACTGCTAGGATAAATGAGGCAGAAGAAAGAATTAGCGATATAGAAGACTAAATGACAGAGAATAAAGAAGCTGAGCAAAAGAGGGACAAAGAGCTACTGGACCACGAGGGCAGAATTCGAGAGATAAGTGACACTATAAGATGAAACAACATTAGAATAATTGGGATTCCAGAAGAAGAAGAAAGAGAGAGGGGAGCAGAAGGTATATTGGAGAGAATTATTGGAGAGAATTTCCCCAATATGGCAAAGGGAACAAGTGTCAAAATCCAGGAGTTGCAGAGAAGCCCCCTCAAAATCAATAAGAATAGGTCCACACCCCGTCACCTAATAGTAAAATTTACAAGTCTTAGTGACAAAGAGAAAATCCTGAAAGCAGCCCGGGAAAAGAAGTCTGTAACATACAATGGTAAAAATATTAGATTGGCAGCAGACTTATCCACAGAGACGTGGCAGGCCAGAAAGAGCTGGCATGATATATTCAGAGCACTAAACGAGAAAAACATGCAGCCAAGAATACTATATCCAGCTAGGCTATCATTGAAGATAGAAGGAGAGATCAAAAGCTTCCAGGACAAACAAAAACTGAAAGAATTTGCAAACACCAAACCAGCTCTACAGGACATATTGAAAGGGGTCCTCTAAGCAAAGAGAGACCCTAAAAGTAGTAGATCAGAAAGGAACAGAGACAATATACAATAACAGTCACCTTACAGGCAATACAATGGCACTAAATTCATATCTCTCAATAGTTACCCTGAATATTAGTGGGCTAAACGCCCCAATCAAAAGACACAGGGTATCAGAATGGATAAAAAAACAAAACCCATCTATATGTTGCCTACAAGAAACTCATCTTAAACCCGAAGACACCTCCAGGTTTAAAGTGAGGGGGTGGAAAAGAATTTACCATGCTAATGGACATCAGAAGAAAGCAGGAGTGGCAATCCTTATATCAGATCAATTAGATTTTAAGCCAAAGACTATAATAAGAGATGAGGAAGGACACTATATCATACTCAAAGGATCTGTCCAACAAGAAGATCTAACAATTTTAAATATCTATGCCCCTAACGTGGGAGCAGCCAACTATATAAACCAATTAATAACAAAATCAAAGAAACACATCGACAAGAATACAATAATAGTAGGGGACTTTAACACTCCCCTCACTGAAATGGACAGATCATCCAAGCAAAAGATCAACAAGGAAATAAAGGCCTTAAATGACACACTGGACCAGATGGACATCACAGATCTATTCAGAACATTCCATCCCAAAGCAACAGAATACACATTCTTCTCTAGTGCACATGGAACATTCTCCAGAATAGATCACATCCTCGGTCCTAAATCAGGTCTCAACTGGTATCAAAAGATTGGGATCATTCCTTGCATTTTTTCAGACCACCTTGCTCTGAAGCTAGACCTCAATCACAAGAGGAAATTTGGAAAGAACCCAAATACATGGAGACTAAACAGCATCCTTCTAAAGAATGGATGGGTCAACCAGGAAATTAAAGAAGAATTGAAAAAATTCATGGAAACAAATGATAATGAAAACACAACAGTTCAAAATCTGTGGGACACAACAAAGGCAGTCCTGACAGGAAAATATATAGCGGTAAAAGCCTTTCTCAAGAAACAAGAAAGGTCTCAGGTACACAACCTAACCCTACACCTAAAGGAGCTGGAGGAAGAACAAGAAAGAAACCCTAAACCCAGCAGGAGAAGAGAAATCATAAAGATCAGAGCAGAAATCAATGAAATAGAAACCAAAAAACCAATAGAACAAATCAATGAAACTAGGAGCTGGTTCTTTGAAAGAATTAATAAGATTGATAAACCCCTAGCCAGACTTATCAAAAAGAAAAGAGAAAGGACCCAAATAAATAAAATCATGAATGAAAGAAGAGAGATCACAACTAACACCAAAGAAATACAGACAATTATAAGAACATACTATGAGCAACTCTACGCCAAGAAATTTGACAATCTGGAAGAAATGGATGCATTCCTAGAGACATATAAACTACCACAACTGAACCAGGAAGAAATAGAAAGCCTGAACAGACCCATAACCAGTAAGGAGATTGAAACAGTCCTCAAAAATCTCCAAACAAACAAAAGCCCAGGGCCAGACGGCTTCACGGGGGAATTCTACCAAACATTTAAAGAAGAACTAATTCCTATTCTCCTGAAACTGTTCCAAAAAAATAGAAATAGAAGGAAAACTTCCAGACTCATTTTATGAGGCCAGCATCACCTTGATCCCAAAACCAGACAAGGATCCCATCAAAAAGGAGAACTACAGACAAATATCCTTGATGAACACAGATGCAAAAATTCTCACCAAAATACTAGCCAATAGGATCCAACAGTACATTAAAAGGATTATTCACCACGACCAAGCGGGATTTATTCCAGGGCTGCAAGGTTGGTTCAACATCCGCAAATCAATCAATGTGATACAACACATTAATAAAAGAAAGAACAAGAACCATATGATACTCTCCATAGATGCTGAAAAAGCATTTGACAAAGTACAGCATCCCTTCCTGATCAAAACTTCAAAGTGTAGGGATAGAGGGCACATACCTCAATATTATCAAAGCCATCTATGAAAAACCCACTGCAAATATCATTCTCAATGGAGAAAAACTGAAAGCTTTTCCGCTAAGGTCAGGAACACGGCAGGGATGTCCATTATCACCACTACTTCAACATAGTACTGGAAGTCCTAGCCTCAGCAATCAGACAACAAAAGGAAATTAAAGGCATCCAAATCGGCAAAGAAGAAGTCAAACTATCACTCTTCGCAGATGACATGATACTATATGTGGAAAACCCAAAAGACTCCACTCCAAAACTGCTAGAACTTGTACAGGAATTCAGTAAAGTGTCAGGATATAAAATCAATGCACAGAAATCAGTTGCATTTCTCTACACCAACAACAAGACAGAAGAAAGAGAAATTAAGGAGTCCATCCCATTTACAATTGCACCCAAAACTATAAGATACCTAGGAATAAACCTAACCAAAGAGACTAAGAATCTATACACAGAAAACTATAAAGTACTCATGAAAGAAATTGAGGAAGACACAAAGAAATGGAAAAATGTTCCATGCTCCTGGATTGGAAGAATAAATATTGTGAAAATGTCTATGCTACCTAAAGCAATCTACACATTTAATGCAATTCCTATCAAATTACCATCCATTTTTTTTTTCAAAGAAATGGAATAAATAATCCTAAAATTTATATGGAACCAGAAAAGACCTCGAATAGCCAAAGGAATATTGAAGAGGAAAGCCAAAGTTGGTGGCATCACAATTCCAGACTTCAAGGTCTATTACAAAGCTGTCATCATCAAGACAGCCTGGTACTGGCACAAAAACAGACACATAGATCAATGGAACAGAATAGAGAGCCCAGAAATAGACCCTCAACTCTATGGTCAACTCATCTTCGACAAAGCAGGAAAGAATGTCCAATGGAAAAAAGACAGCCTCTTCAATAAATGGTGTTGGGAATATTGGACAGCCAGATGCAGAAAAATGAAATTGGATCATTTCCTTACACCACACACGAAAATAGACTCAAAATGGATGAAGGACCTCAATGTGAGAAAGGAATCCATCAAAATCCTTGAGGAGAACACAGGCAACAACCTCTTCGACCTCAGCCGCAGCAACATCTTCCTAGGAACATCGCCAAAGGCAAGAAAAGCAAGGGCAAAAATGAACTATTGGGATTTTACCAAGATCAAAAGCTTTTGCACAGCAAAGGAAACAGTTAACAAAACCAAAAGACAACTGACAGAATGGGAGAAGATATTTGCAAATGACATATCAGATAAAGGGCTAGTGTCCAAAATCTATAAAGAACTTAGCAAACTCAACACCCAAAGAACAAATAATCCAATCAAGAAATGGGCAGAGGACATGAACAGACATTTCTGCAAAGAAGACATCCAGATGGCCAACAGACACATGAAAAAGTGCTCCATATCACTCTGCATCAGGGAAATACAAATCAAAACCACAGTGAGATATCTCCTCGCACCAGTCAGAATGGCTAAAATGAACAAGTCAGGAAATGACAGATGCTGGCGAGGATGCGGAGAAAGGGGAACCCTCCTACACTGTTGGTGGGAATGCAAGCTGGTGCAACCACTCTGGAAAACAGCATGGAGGTTCCTCAAAATGTTGAAAATAGAACTACCCTATGACCCAGCAATTGCACTGCTGGGTATTTACCCTAAAGATACAAACGTAGTGATCCGAAGGGGCACGTGCACCCGAATGTTTATAGCAGCAATGTCTACAATAGCCAAGCTATGGAAAGAACCTAGATGTCCTTCAACAGACGAATGGATAAAGAAGATGTGGTATATATACACAATGGAATACTATGCAGCCATCAAAAGAAATGAAATCTTGCCATTTGCGACGACGTGGATGGAACTAGAGGGTATCATGCTTAGCAAAATAAGTCAATCGGAGAAAGACAACTATCATATGATCTCCCTGATATGAGGGAGAGGAGATGCAACATGGGGGGTTGAGGGGGGTAGGAGAAGAGTAAATGAAACAAGATGAGATTGGGAGGGAGACAAACCATAAGTGACTCTTAATCTCACAAAACAAACTGAGGGTTGATGGGGGGAGGGGCTTGGGAGGGGGGGTGGGGTTATGGATATTGGGGAGGGTATGTGCTATGGTGAGTGCTGTGAAGTATGTAAACCTGGCGATTCGCAGACCTGTACCCCTGGGGATAAAAATATCTGTTTATAAAAAATAAAAATTAAAAAAAAAAAACAACCTCTTGGTCTCAGCTCAGGTCTTGATCTCAGGGTCATGTGTTCAAGCCCTGCATGGGGCTTCACACCCTGCATCCACATTGGGTTCCATGCCCCACATGGAGCCTACTTAAAAGAAAAAAAAAATTAACTTCTTGCCTTTTCCAGAACAGAAGCATCACTCCCCACAATTTTTTTTCAATCTTCAAGGTCACCCTTTGTACCTGTGCCTGTTTCCTAGCTAAAGCAGCAAGATGTTGGGGTTTTGGAGTTCAGTAAACATCGCCACCCAAATTTGGAACCAAATGAGAAATGAAACATAGGAAATGAAAATGAAAATGTCAATATGTTACTGATTAAGCTGATTGGAGAATGTGATATCAGATCTGAGGCCTAATGGGCTTATTGACATCTGCCCCTAGACAAATTAATCAGATTTATCTGACCTGGCTCTGAAACAGAAGGACAGCCACAGGATCCATAGGCTCCTTACATATTCCTTAGTCATCTAATAAGCAGAACAGAAAAAAATAAAACTGTGTTTCAGTCATTTGAAATATAGTAGGCATTTTAAATAGATATTTGTTGAATGAATAAATACATAAACAAATAAAAGAAAATGTAATTGACAAATTTTTTTTGTGTGTGGAGATATAGTCTCTATTAATTTAAAGACATTAACAAAAGAAAGCAAGAGAACTAATATTCAATTGGAAAATGTGGCTCATTTCATTTTGTTCTAAATTTGTGTGAATTGTGTGGAACTTGGTCTCATATCTCATAAAAAGTAATGTTCAGGAAGTCACCAAGAGCATATTGCTGGATGTTTAAAGAGAAATAATCTCCGGAAGGTTATTGACCATTAATACACTTTACAGTTGGGGAAGATTTTTATTTTCTTTTTCATTTCCTGTTTCTTATCTTATGTTCTCAAATTGAGGACATTCCTTGGCCAGCATAGCACGTTTCTGCACGATCTGCCTCCTGCCATTTATCAAAACTTTGTCCTGACGCTTTTCAGTTAATCAAAACCAGGAGGCAAAATTTCAGAAAAGTGTAGTTATATGTTTCACAACAGGAGTTGTGACTGTGTGTGTTTTGAGTGAGTTGAGATCAGAGGTGGTATTGGTGTTAAGGCACAAAGAAAAGCATGGACTTTGGTTAGAAGTATGAAGAGTGAAGGACTTTTACAGAAATGCCAACGTAGGTATTAATTTATGCCCTTGAAAATACAATATGACGCAGTACATATATGCCAGAATTCTTGATAACAATAACAAAGTTGATCAAGTTCAATCCCAAACAATTGTTTTATTATCAAGTTTGTTTTGGTTTGTACTGAATGTGATGGGATGAATTTAAGATTTCCAACTATAGTTTCCAAAAAGAAAGTAATTTGGCAGTGATAGTTTCCCGCTAAGGGCAAATAAATCATGCTATGACACGAACCTGGTTTCCTTCTTGTCAATAGTGATTACTATGTGTCAGCTAAGGTCGGCCTGATTTATCTGCATGAGAAGTTTCATGACCAGCGACTGTGACCATGGTAACCAGTGAAACACACTGCTACATTCTTTTTGGCTTGGTCTATTTGGAGAACTAGTGGTCATTTTGCCATGAGAAAATGGAACACCATCTTCTTTCTGGAAAATCTTTGATGAGTAGGTGGATCAGAGGGAAAATGATCATGGCTGACTTTCATTGACCATGTATTTCCTTCCAGGAACTATTATAAGTACTTTACATGCATTATTTCATTCACCTCTCACAACTCTGCTATTTTATAGAAGAAGAAATTGGCCTGGGAGAGATTAGACACCTTTCCCAAGGTCATACAACCAGGAAGTGGTAGATGTGGAATTCAAACCTTCATTTGCTTGGATTTAAAGACTGAGCTTCTAACCACTGCTCCACACTGCCTTACCTCCTTTCCTGGGATCTGCCATCTCTGTGGGGAAATACTGTCACCCAGGTGGGGTCAGTCATCAAATATTATTAACTCCCCATTCTATCTTAATTCCACCTGTCCATTCCTATTGCCAGTACGTGCCCTTATCCCACACTGGGACCATCATATCCCATCCCCACCTGGTCTGCCGGCATCTGTCCTCTCCTCTCCTGATCCATTTTGTATATCCCCTTTTATCACCAGCTTTAATATTTATTCTACCACTACAGATTAAGCATGTGTTTGGTGCTTAGCTTGGTTTTGTATAGACCCCATCCTCAAGGGGTCTGGTCAAGTTCATAAGGTCAGTTCTGTGCGTTTACACAACCATGGGTCCCATTGGCTACCCTGGAAATGCTAAATGATTTCGTTTGGCTTTCACAACGATCTATAATACAGTCCATCCACCCTCATGACTTTTATTTTTTTTATATCGAACTCCAATCCAACCCATCGCCAAACTGGGTCAGATTTGTTGAGTTTTAAACTTCCCAAAAATGTTCAGTTATTGAAGATTTTTTGTCATTTACTCAACACATATTTACCAAATGTCTAATTTTAGTCACCTATTAAGTGCTATACAGTTGTAACAATTTATAAAACTTTACTTATGGAATCAAGAGCAAATGCTTCATTTAATGGTTACATTAAGCCATTGTGATGGTCTGCCACTTCAGTCTTGTTCTTCAGCTTTCTTTGGTGATTTCTATCCTCTAGAGAGGTCACAGGTCTCTCCAGCTCAACCTGAGATGTTTCCATTAGACTGGTTACTTCTACAATCTCCTTTTTCTTTTCTTTTCTTTCCTTTCCTCTTTTCTTTTCTTTTTTCTTTCTTTTTTTTTTTTTTTTGTTAAGATTTTATTTATTTATTTGACAGAGAGAGAGAGCACAAGTAGGCAGAGTGGCAGGCAGGAGAGGAAGAAGCAGGCTCTCGGCTGAGCAGGGAGCCCAATGCAGGGCTTGATCCCAGGACTTTGGGATCACGACCAGAGCTGATGGCGGCCATTCAATCGACTGAGCCACCCAGGCACCCTCTTTTTTGGTTTCTTATTGCTATTAGAGTTTGTATATATTTGAGGATGCTTTCAGCCTTCAGAAACAACACTTTTTTTTTTTTTAAAGTAGGTTCTACACCCAGTGCAGAGCCCAAAGCTGGGCTTAAACTCATGATTCTGAGATCCAGACATGAGCTGAGATCGAGTCAGATGGTTAATCAGCTAAGCCACCCAGGCTCCCCAACACAAACTTTTAAAAAAAAATTAAACTTTAAAGAAATGTTTCACAGCACAGAAACTTTAAAAAATGAAGAAGAAAAGAAAAACACAGGCATATCAACAGTAGGGCCGTATAATTAGTGAGAAGTTCAAATTACAGCCAAGGTTTCATCCCTATCTTCTTACCATCTCTCTCCTGCAGCAACTTTGGTCTAAATCTTGTCACGGATTCCTCGACATTTTTTGTGTTTTGCAAAAACTTCAACAAAGTCTTCCAAATTTTTTTTAACAGAAGGAAATTCAATGTGATTTTTTTTTTTTTTTTTTGCATCAGTGGTACATTCAGCCCCCAACAAATCCAAAGATATCGACGAACAAGAGAAATTATTACCAACAATATCTGCCACTGTATTGGCTGTGAGTACTTGAGATCTTGCGTGGTCATTTCCTGGAATGAGCACAGGCCTGGGAAGGGGTTGCCAGTACCAACTGGCCTCAACAGTCTGCTTTGGAAGAGGATATACTGTGAACAGCGCCCAGTTTGAGTCCCAGACTTGCAGGTCGGAGGGAAGAGGGGCGGTCTGGTCGGGATGAGCGCCATCTAGTGGCAGTGAGGCTGTAAGGCGGACAGTAGAAACCCCAGAGATTAACCTCCTGATGCCAGGGGAGACAAGGAAAACAAAGGGATGGGCAGTTGGCGGTGAATGGGAGGGCAGGTGGGAGCAGGGCACGGGTGGGGAGGAGGAGCTGTGCACGGAGAGGGAGGACAGGGAAGAGGAGGATCATGCCAGTCTTCGGCGGGAAGCAGGAGGAATAGAATAGGGACTATTTACTTTCTTTGTCCAGGACCCATCCATGATTCACAGCTTTAGAATTAAAAAACTAATAACGAAATAAAATAAGAAACAAGTCAACCCTCTGTCAGCCTGAGTCATAGCAGTTTAAATGTCTGACTTATCCTTTCAGTAGAGAAATTGAAACTATCTTGCATATCGGCATTTCAAATTTTAAAAAGGTAACAAGGAGCACTCTTCCGTGATTATAAATACGATAGGAAAATGTGAAATGCATGGGCATTCTCTGTTGTTCAGTTAAAGGTGCAGACGAAGGAGGCAGAGAGAGAGACCGGTACACAAAGCGGCAGATACACAGCCGAATGAGACTAACTGAGGCACAGCTGTCCCTGAAGGACAGTACCACGGGGTCAGACCCATCAGTGAAGACACAAAGTGGCACAGCCCACAATTTTGTACACATGAGTGTCAAAAACCCGTCTGTAAGAACGGGGCTATCTTCAGTGCAAGTGCACGCCTCTGGTTCGGCATGTTGGACTGAGGGCCAACATGACCGCGAACACATTTTCCTCTCTTTAGAGCAAAGTAACTAGAGGCAAGAGCGTCAAATGAGCAAAAGCTAATCCAATTCACAATCAAATGAGCATGCTGGGGGTTCAGAGCCAACTAAAAGTTGGAGTCGGCTTTTGTCAGTGCCCTTTGTTCAACCAGCTGGAATGTTTTAGAAGTATTATCCCTTCAATCCTTTGAGATGAAGGATTTGTCTCTTGTTGGGAAATATGTGTCTCATCATAAAAATGGAACACAGTGTCTTTGGTTTAGTTATTCTCTAGAGAAGCAGGCTTTATTGTACTCTGTGCCAGGAATATAGTAAGGCAGCAGGGATGGGGGTGAGCTGATTACAGTGAATTTATTTCAGGCATGAGGGACTGGGAGACATTTATATAGATAGATGGATAGATCAGGGATAAGAAAGCTATAGGCTCCTTTCCCAGGGTATCCATATCCGTGAAATAGACTCACAGAAGGAAATCAATCACTATGCCTTTTTTGCTCATGTCCAGGGATTCATGACACTAGAAGAAGCCAAGAGCAAAGGACCAACCTCAGAAGACATTTATAGATTCAAGGTTTTTAGAAACCATAAGCTATGTTATAAAGGAATCCAGATGAAGCTAGGTAGGAAACAGCATGCCTCAGTACATTTGCTCAAACTTGGACTTCTTTTTCTACAACCATTGGAAAAAAGTGGAAATTGATAACTTTCTTATACCACACACCTGGTGCTAACATAAATCCCAGCCTGATTTGAGGTTTTAATTTAACAAATAAAACCACACAAGAACCAAAGGAAAATGTCATTGTCCGTTTCAGAGTTTGTAGAGTACTGTGATTACCAATTACCATACCAGGTCTCAGAGGAAGGGTGAGAATTAAGACACCAAGAGCTGGAGGGAGCAGGAGATCCTGTTGGCGGAGGCATGGCTGGTGCTCATTTAGCTTCAACAGGTCTTAGAAACCCTCTTGAAGAGCAGGTTCAGTGAATTGTGCAGGAGAGAACATCTCTGGCCAGAATTTAAACTTACACCTACTCTGCCAGACTTTGTCACTTGTAACATTGCAGGAGATTTCTAGTGCTGCCTAAAGGTGATCCCATCCAAACAGCATCGTATCTAATCGTGAAACTCTTCAGCTCCTTCAATATGTAACCCCCGAAAACTCTGAACATTCTATAGTTTGAGAGTTTGGACCCAGTTACCATGTGTCTCACAGGTAAAGTGGGTAGTGCAGAGTGCATGGGTGGCTCGGTTGGGTAAGTCACTGCCTTCAGCTCAGGTCATGATCCTGGAGTCCCAGGATCGAGCCCCACATCAGGCTCCCTGCTCATCCAGGAGTCTGCTTCTCCCTCTGACCCTCCCCCATCTCATGCTCTCTCTCTCTCTCATTCTCCCTCAAATAAATAAAATCTTCTAAAAAATGGATCGTGCATAACAAATAACCAGAGACCACATCTTTAACTAAGTACCTATGACATGTATGACATGATAATCATTCATTACTTATATATACACGTATACTCTCTAAGCAATAATTAAGTTCAAATCAGTTTTGGCATATATAACTTGTACTTTCAAATACTTTCTTTGTTAAAAGACGATAGCATCAATAAAAAGACCATTGCTCAGAAAATTTAAAAAAAAAAGTAGGAAACTTGGAAGTAGAAAACTTGGAAAATGCAGAACTATGTACATGATCTATATTTTTGTGACCACATATTAGAGTTTTACTAGCAAAGTGCCAAAGACATAATAAAGAAAAACAAATAAAATAAAACACAACAAAAAAGACAGTTGAATATTGATATGACCTCGAGGTACAAGTGGCTATTTGAAGACTAAAACCAAGAGTAAACATTGTAAAGGAAATGAGAGCTAGCTTTGGCTTTATTCAAGTTTAAAAACTTCTTTATTCACCATAAAAATGCCCTAAACTGAGGCAAACCAAAAGGATGTGTGCAAAATTCTCTTCGGTTTTCTGATTGTAGGAAATCCACTCAAGCTAGCTCATGACAAAAGAAAAGGAGCAGAAGATGAGGATACAGGGGGACCTCACGGACTCCAAGGACAGGAGCACAGCTGGACCTCAGGAAAATGGGAACGGGGCATGGGAAGCCATTGGCAATGAAGGGATGAAATGGCCATTCTCAGAGTTGTCCTGCCACCGCGGGGTCTCCTGTCACTCATTCTTCAGTCTACACTGTTACTTCCTCCTTTTCTTTCTCAATCTGTCTCCCACCTTCTCTGTGTACCCAACTGCTCCCGACCTCATAAGTCTTCGACTCTACCCACAGACAGAAGCTTCGCTCTGCAGCACTACTTCCGAGACAATGGTGATATGGTCACCCGAGGGGGAACGAGGCCCTTCGCTGGTGAGAATATGCAGGTTCCTGGTCTGATCATATTTTCTTTTTTTTTCTTTTTTAAAGATTTTATTTATTTATTTGAGAGACAGAAATCCCAAGCAGGCAGAGAGGCAGGTGGGGGCAGGGGACGAGGAAGCAGGCTCCCTGCTGAGCAGAGAGCCAGATGCGGGGCTCGATCCCAGGACCCTGGGATCATGACCTGAGCTGAAGGCAGAGGGTTAGCCCACTGAGCCACCCAGGAGCCCCTGATCATATTTTCTGATCTATCTCCCAAAGAGCCCACTCCAAACCCCAGTGCAGGGTCCACAGGACTAAGAACTCTCCATTTCCTGAAGAAGCACGCCATGCTCTCCCAGAGAGAACTGTGCAGGTCCATTTGAAAAGGGAAGTGAGGAAATGAACCAATTGTTTTCATCTTTGCCACCCTCAGGACAAGACATAATGGCTGAAACCTGAAGCAGAAGAAGTTTCAATCAGAGAGGAGAGAGATTTTCATCAGACTGGGGGCCCTTCCCCGCCGACACCACGCCAAGTGCCTCCCTAATTGAAACGTCCAGCACATTCGATCCTCCATGAGCCTCTGCGATGATGAGGAGAAGTGGCTCCCTTCATTCTTCATTGTGGCTTCAGGTGCTTGGAGGAAAACTGCCTCCCCCCAACCTCTTCCCCTCATTTCTTTAAAAGTTTTTTTTTCTAATTATAGAAGTAATGCATGCTTACAGTAGAAAACTTGGAAAATGCAGAACTATGTACATGATCTATATTTTTGTGAACACATATTAGAGTTTTATTAGCAAAGTGCCGAATAACATCCAGTCATTGGAGGGGGACAAAAGGAAAGTTCCCTTTTGCTTTTGTTACACATCAGCTCCGTGCATAAATGCTACGCTTCTAGGTGTGCTAATGGCTGGCAAGCAGGAGCAGGAGGGCAGGAACCCGAACTCCACATGTGGCCCGGAAGGCGTTCACCTCGCCACCAACCATTTGAGTAAATTGCCATGCTGTGTAATGAATTATTTCTCTGACATTCATTCTGAAAAAAAAAAAAAAAAAAAGGAAAGGAAAATATAGGCATAAGTTAGAGCCTTTCATTCAGCACAAACCAGAATGGACATGCATGTTTCAAAGAGATGAAAGATGTGTGACTGATCTTCTCATTGTTTCTGTATCAACTGCTTTACAAGTTATTGATCGCATTATTTCAGGACAGCAGAGAAGCTATTACATTGCTCATTTTCTCTATATCCACTTCCTAATCATTTGCACCTGTGGGATCTGTCTATACGACCCCATTCATCTACAGGTTTTGCGGCAGAGGTTATTTTTCTAAACCATAAATTCTTCCTGAACTTACCAAAGTATGATGATGAAAGCATGGCGGAATCTTTTTTTTTTTTTAAATAAAAAAAAACTATTGTTTTTACAGAATAATTTTTTTGGAATGTGTATGGGGAAACAGATTTGAGGTTATCTATTTATTTATTTATTTGGGGTTTTTGTTTGTTTGTTTCTTTTGTTTTTTTAAATTCCAGTTAGTTAACATACAGTGTTAT
The DNA here is from genome assembly GCF_902655055.1 of Lutra lutra. Classification (NCBI taxonomy): domain Eukaryota; kingdom Metazoa; phylum Chordata; class Mammalia; order Carnivora; family Mustelidae; genus Lutra; species Lutra lutra. The sequence goes on from NC_062289.1 coordinate 16,362,842, forward strand.
GTTAGTTTCAGGTGTACAATCGAGTGATTCGACACTTCCATACATCACCCCGTGCTCATAACTACAGGTGCGCTCTTTAATCCCCATCATCTATTTCACCCATCCCCCACCTCCTCCCTTCTGGTGACCATTAGCTTGTTCTCTATAGCCGTGTCTGTTTCTTGGTTTCTCTCTCTCTTTCTTTTCCCCCCTTTGTTTCTTTGTTTTGTTTCTTAAATTCCACATATGATCGAAGTCATACGGTATTTGTCTTTCTCTCACGGATTCATTTCATGTAGCATTATAATCTCTAACTCCATCCATGTTGCAAATGGCAAGATAGCATTCTTTTTTATGGCTGAATAATATTCCATTATATATAGCACACATCTATATCTATATCTATATATAACATATAGATATAGATGATATATATATATATAACATATAGATATAGATATAGATGATATATCACAACTTTATGACACCTTTCCTCAATTGACAGACACTTGGACTCCTTCCATAATTTGGCTATTGCAAATAATGCTACTATAAACATAGGGGTGCAAATATCCTTTTTAAAAATCCTTTTGAATTAGTGGGTTTTTTTAAGATTTTATTTTTAAGTCTTCTCTACACCCAACATGGGGTTTGAACTTATAGCCCCAAGATCAAGAGTCACATGCTCTACTGACAGCCAGCCTGGCGCCCCTGAATTAGTGTTTTTGTATTTTTGGTATAAATACCCAGTAGTGTGATTCCTGGATCATAGGCTACTTGTATGTTTAACGTTCTGAGGTGCCACCATATCGTTTTCCACAGTGGCTGCATCAATTCGCATTCCCACCAACAGGGCAAGAGGGCTCCTTTCTCTCCACATCCAGGTGAAGACGTCTTTATCTGAATCCAGTATTGCCAAAGGGATAACGTGCCACATCCTAGAGGCATTTATAAAACATTAGTTACATCAGGTATTTCATAAATGTGTTTTAATATAAAACTTAGTGTTGTGCATAATTAACATCCCTAATATAGTTCTCCTAATATAGTTCTCGTAATACAGTTCTCCTCTATATAGCATAATATATATACTATATACTAAATAGTAATATATTTTGAATGTCTTGGTCCAAGGCTATGTCTTCAGTACAAAGAGAAAGGCCCATTTCAGGGAAGATAATATTCAAAGTAAATGCATATAATGCACTAAAATACTGCAAGTCTTATACAGTTTGTATGATTCATACACATATAATAGAGACTGAATACTGCAGTCTGTGGCACTCCCCCAAGTCATATGCAGAGTCAGAATCAATGACTCTTTAGCCAGAGAAATAGAAGAAATGAAGACTGTGGCGCCTATTAACATTGGCTTTGGAACTTAGATTTTAAGAAGATTGTTATTTGCCTTATACTATTTAGAATGGTGCTCTAAAGTTCGTGGAGAAATCAATTTGTATCTCTTTTAAGCCCTTCCAGATTTTCTTTAAAATATCTCTAGGGGCACCTGGGTGGCTCAGTGGGTTAAGTGTCAGACCAGCTGGGATCATGACCTAGGGATCCTGGGATGGAGGGGCCCCCCCACCTCATTGGGCTCACACTCAGTGTGGTGTCTGCTTCTCCCTCTCCTCTGTCCTCCCCCCCCACCCCCATGATCTCTCCCAAATAAATAAAAAAAATCTTTTTAAAAAAACTACTTTTAGGGGCACCTGGTGGCTCAGTCGGATAAGCTTCTGCCTTTGGCTCAGGTCAGGATCCCAGAGTCGTGGGATGGAGCCCTGCATCGGGCTCCCTGATCTGGGGGGAGCCTGCTTTTCCCTCTGCCTCTGCCTCTGCCTGCTGCCTGCTTGTGCTCTCTCTCTGTCAAATAAATAAATACAATCTTAAAGAAACAAAAAACAAACCCTACTTTTAAACTCGTTATAAGCCTAGTACAATAATTCCAAAAATTTTTGAGAAGCTATTCTTATCGAGAACAGTGTTATATGATTCTTTGTGTTTGGGGGGGGGGGTAGAGAAAAAACTGAATGTAAATCTAGGTCAAGTTATATGCATTGCCCACGGCGCTGGCGTTTTGTCAGGGGAGCAATCTGGAGTTGATAGGAGAGCTGTGACTCCCTCCTCTACTTGGGGAGCCAACCATGCTAGTAGATGTATTCCCCCAGTCATCAGTTTTCGGAGTGTCTGAGCTCTATGTGACCGCAACATCAAAGGTAAGTAAGACTGGGTCCCAGCCCTCAGCGCACATGCCATCTGGTGGGGGAAGGGAACATGGGGACAAGTGTTCGACTGTCATAGGCACTTAGCAGTGGTAAAGACCTGCAAGGCTGGCACGCAGGGGACAGGGGTCAGTACCCCCTAAAGGCTGGGTGAGGAAATAGGCTGGAAGCAGGATGGGGTGCGGGAGGAGTCAGGAAAATGCACAAGAGGAAGTATCCCGACCAGTTCCGGCTCCCAGCCTGACCCTTGGAGGGAGGAGGGCTTCGGGGTGGTGTAAATATAATTAAACCACCTGGGGCATCCGGGAGAATGCCGGCGGAGACTCAGCAAGCGCGTTTCTCCATTCTTCAGTCAGCGCTCTAAAGAAGGAGTGCAGCTGAGAAGAGAGCGGTAAGTTAAGGGACAGTGACCGCACCCGCCAAGTTGTGGGGGGACCGGCCCCTGGGGGGAGTCATTAAGGGCCCTCGGCCAGCGTGACCCGGAGCCCCGGGGCTTGCATTGGCTGCGCCTGCCTGGAGCCCAGTGCCAGGTACTTGCACGAGAGGCTCAGTGACTTTGGGTCGGAGAGCAGTCAACCAGCATTTATGAATGATCTCACGCTTCTCCCCGCCCCTGGGCTCAGCTGCCTTTTGATCCACAAGTGGGAACATATGAGGACTGTTTGCTTTTGGAGATGCCTCCTCTCATGCCAGGGAGGAGCAGAAAGTATTTGTTGCTCTCTGGGTTTTCTGCCCTTGTTCAGAAGATCTCAGTGACACGTGTGTTCCTCCTCTCCTGAGCCCCGCAGTGTCCTGAAAACGGGTGTTTTGATCGTTGTTGAAGGGGTTCGAGGCCAATGCCTCAGGACTGGGTTTCAGGCAGATGCATACATCCTGTTTGTTGATGGTTCTGGAATCTCCCTGCCCGGGACGTCCTTTTTTCTGTGCAGAAATTAGGGTGTGAGTTTCTAGTAGCCAACCCTCTGCTCAGACCTTTCGCATACAACTCATTTGTCTCCGGGGTCTGGTTTGAAGCTCAGGAGAGAAATGCTTCTGGAGGAGAGCAGAGCTAGACTTCGGCAGTTACTGAATTTGCGCTAACTGCTCAGTGCCCAGCCCAAAGCCTGGACGGAGCCCGCCCTCGGTAAAATGCGTGGACAAACAAATTGTAATGATTAGGAATTAGAGAGGAAAACTTTCAAAGGGTAACTATGGCATTCTATCCCTTCTGTTTTGCTATGTATCATTTAGAATATTGCTTCTGATGCTTACCACAATGATTTTAGTATTTTAAGCCTAATGCTACTGCATTAAACTTTATTTTGGAAAAAACACATACAAAATCAAATGGTTAAATAAGGTAAGCTTTCTGAGTTAAATGCACACACAGGGAAGTTTTTTTTCTTTAGTGAAAAATCTAGAGGAGTCTGAACAGTCACTATGTGGCCTCGCCAACAGATTGCACACCAAATACTTGAAAACAATAGAGTCTCAAATCCCATCATCCAATTGATAGAATGAACAATAGACTCTCTAGACTTAAAAAAAAAAAAAACTATGAGTGAATCAAACAAAGTACGTATTTATTGGCTATAGTTCTAACAGCTAAAGGATAAGTAAAGTGAGAGAGAGGAGGAAGAAAAGCGCAGAAAGTAGCTGGTGTTAAGAAGCCACCCCCAGAGGCTCAGTCTTTCCTGTGAATTCCTGAGGTGGCAACCCACCTGTACGTTTCTTCCCCCCCAAATTCTAAAGTTACCCCAGTTCCCTCTCTACCATCAAAACATACTTGTTCTATCCTTCTTTTCTCAGGTTCCAGAATTTCCCCAACTCCTGCTCTATCATCAAAACGTATTTGTTTTGTTCCTTATCTACTAAGGGTCCCCGAGAGGCAGCTTACTGCCTTGGTCACTTAGTGGGATGAGGTGTTAGTGGCTGGTAACCAGCAGCACATGTCAGCCCCATCAGATGACATATACATTTTAACTGAGGCCTTGTATGCCTTAATGCAAGAGATAGAAGAGTGGCTGCTGGTGAGAGTCCCCCTCTCAGTGGGAAAGCTGGCTGGGGTGTGGGTTACGAGCTCCCACAGCCATTTTTATCACATTGTCAAAGGACAGCTGTCCTGTACGGGGGCGAGAAGGAGTTATCAACGTGTTCCAGAGGGGTAGTTGTCTACTCATGGTAGCTTATTTCTTGAGTTTGATTTTCCAAGAGTAGTACATCCAGATGTATGCTTTTCATCCAGATCTTTGCTACAAACAGAAAGATAACCTCAGATTCCAATCCGCAGTATCCTTTCATTGTTTGGAGACCTCATTTCCTGCCAGACTTCTGAAAGCCTTCCTCTCGCCGTCTCTACCCACAGAGTGCACATAAAACGCTGATTAATACTTCGCTCTGTGGAACTAATCTGGTGTACCTTCGATGTCCAGTCTTAAAGATGGAGTTCGGATTTTAGAGCACTAGTAATTTAGATGAGAGTGACATCTAGTGGACCGCTAATGACGGTCTGAGCTAAAAGCTCTGATTCACTCTAAAGATCAAAGGAGGGACAAAGCAACATCAACAACAAACAACAAAACCCCAGCCTGAGTCCTGGCTCCATGCTCTGGTGAGGAATGGAGAATCCAGTGAGATCCCCTTGGTGATGGGGCCATTGGTGGGTTAAAGATATGCGAAGATTGAGGCTCCTACTATTCATGTTAGGAAGGGAGCATAGAGGAGAAGTCTGAGTACGAAAAACGAGAGAATTCGTTGTGTGAGACAGCATATGCTGCTATAAATTCAGTTTTCAAGAGGCTGATTTATCACACAAAGGTATGAATTAGCGTATGCTGTCACCAAGTGGTGGTAATGATTCAAAAGTCAGGATCTGGGTCCTTAGGTGTGCTCAGCTAGAAGAAATTAGCAAATTTTGCTACTTATTATACTTCAAAGTATAAATGTACTGAAGACTAGAATATTGAAACATTATATTAAAAGCAAACCTCAAAATGCAAGACTAAGGAATATTTAATAATTATTACAAGTTTGAAGAATTTATATTACAATGAGAAATGTACAAGTCATGCTGTATGTCATGTTCTCACTTCCACACAAGCAGAGCATGTTATCAGACTTTTTGTTAATGTTAATCTGATAGGGAAAACCAAGCATAACTTATGCTATTTTTATTTTGAATTTCTTATATTATGGCTGAGATTGAGGAACTTTTCATCTAGTTTTCTTCTCTGTGAATTGTGTCCTTATACTTGGCCCGTTTTTCTGTGGAGTTAATGGTATTTCAAAAATTGATTTGCTGGAGCTCTTTATTTATTAGGTTAATTAGCTTTTTATCTGAGATATAAACTGCAAATATTGTTTCCAGAGTGTCATGTGTCTTTTCACTTTGCTTATGGTGATTTTTGTCATGTTAAAATTTTCATATTGTTTGGGTTTTTCTGTTATAAAGACATTCCCTTTTCTAAGATTATAAAAGAAAAGTATTGTATGGTTTCTTAGAGTACTTTTATTGTTTATTTTTCTATTTAAATATTTGTTCAATCTGGAATTTTTGAAATAGTGTTCTCACTTTATTTTTTCAGTTGCTGCATTGTCCCAACATCATTTATTCAATAATGTACTTTAAAGGTCACCAGTGACTTGGGGTTCTGGTTTGCCTAGGACTATCTTGATTTTTAAGTGTTGTCCTGCCACGATTTTGAATTGTGTTCCCTTTCACTCTCAAATGTGTCTTGGTTTGAAGGACATATTACATGTCTACCCTTCTACCCATCATAATTAATACAATATGCTTGACCAAAATTGACCCATGGCTGACATCTTACCCCACTGCCTTTATTGTTTGTGCTCTGTCTATATATTTCTTAATAGTAAAAATAGTCCCTTTCATAGCCTTGGTATTTTCCTTGAATACTTCTATATAATCTACTGTGATATTAGTTTTGCCAGTTGCCCTCATAATTTCCCTTATAGCATATCTGTGTCCCCTACCCCCTTACCCCTCCCCACCCCTTACCCCACCAAGTGTGATCCAGTCCAGGGTCAAGCATTGGATTTACTTGTCATGTCTTTTTGGCTTTCTTTAAACTAGAATTCTTTTGTCTCTTCTGGTGGCATTGACACTTTTGAAGAATATAGTCTTCCCCTTTCTTTTTATTCCAGAACATTCCTCATTTTCTGTGAATCTGTCACTCTTTTTTTTTTTTTTGAGAGAGAGAGAGCGAGAGTGAGAGCGAGCGAGTGAGGTAGGGGAGGGGAAAAGGGAAAGAGTCATCTCAAGCAGGCTCTGGCTCAGGCTCTGGCTCACAGAGCCTGTGGCAGGGCTTGAACCTACAGTGTGACTGTGACCTGAGCCAAAACCAAGAGTCAGAGGCTCAACACCTAGGGGCCCCTCACAGTCCCTCTTAAATACAGAGCTCCACTGCCTCCATGGGGGTTAAACAAGAATGGACGGCCATGTCTCCTCCTTAGCCTTCCCCACCTTCCCAGAGATCCCAGGCTCCCTGCATGGATCTAGGCAGTGGGGTGAGTAAGGGAGGGCTGAGTTCTCTTCACACACTGGCTCTGGGGCCCTGCTCTTTCCCCAACCATATTTGATTGCTGTGTTCCAGAAAGTTCTTGGGTTGGCTACTGGCTGACCCCAAGTCTTGGGTCAGAGGGATGGGTATGGTAGAGCCTTTTCAAAGCCCTGAGACTAGAGTAAGAATCATGGTACCCACTTACCTCATCTTGTTCTGTCTGATTTCCTTTCCTTCCTTCCTCCCGCCCTTCCTTCCCCCGCCACCCAAACCCCTCAAATCACAACCACTGGTCTCTCTCTGTTATCACCTAAAGTCATTCCAGGTGCCTCCAGGGACACCATTAAGAATCCTGTCCCTTAGGAGCTGTCAGGACTTCTGTCTTTAAGGCCTCAATGGACTGTTCTCCCAAGTCAGACTCAGAGGAGTCTTGGTCCAAATGGCATGATGTTATTTCCTCATCTGAACAAAAACTGGGCCCCCAAATATGTGTGCCCCATTTAGGACTGAAGAAAGACCTCCTCCAGCCAGTCTTCCCAGGGAGCCTAGAGGAACTTGGTGAATGCAACTTTTGACCACAAGCCCAAGTTGCTGTAACTGGCCTCTCGGAAGACCTCTTTGTCTCTTACGGTAGACTAGTCCCTGTATGGCTCCACAAAGCTTTGCTTATGTTAGGGAACCTGCTTCTGCTTCCCCCAGCTGTGTCCTGAGGGAGTCCCCACCTGCCTACCCACATTTGCCTCCTACTGATTCTGTTCTGGTTTGACTCCTGATCTTCAGATGAGCTCGTGTGAGTTCCCACTCAGCGGAACCCATGTGGACCTCTGGGGTTCTGACCAAACTGCCCACTTCTTTCCTAAACTTTAATTTACGAAAAGATCAACATAGCTAAAACCGATTCAACTTGGCAGGGAGAGGCCCTGCCCTCACATATCCCCACTCACTGGAGCCTGGACTTAGCAGGAATTCTTGTTGTGGCAGATCTGGGGAAGTCTCCGAAAGGAGATGCCGAGGTTCCCAGAAGCACCTTCCTAAGGCTCTGCTGTGGTTAGCAAACCTTTGTCTTAGGCACCTATGTGAAGCAGACATTTTTGGCAATGCCTTTCTTCTACAGAACACTAGGTCTAGGGCTAAGGAGAACACCGTGTTTATATGTCCACAAGTTTTCTCAATCATGAGCAAATTTTTTTGCTCCTCGCCACATGAAAAAATGAACTTTCTCTTTTGAGAGTTTGGAGAAAATCAAGGAAAGAGCGAAATTAACAAATCAAAGAGAGCTCAAACACCGAAGTGAACAAAGGCATTTACTTTCCAAAAGCGTGTTTAAATATTTTATCTAGAAAATCTTCTCAAAGTTTATAAATAGTGCCTCGCTATCAGTTCCAGCATCAACCTTGGAGAAGTTCTTCCAGCTTTATGACCAAGTGCTGTGCCTGTGGCCAAATGGGTTTGGAATGGAAACTTTGTCATCTGGCTTATTGTTGTTATCCTGTGGCCACAATATTTGTCTGGGCCATGGGATTACTCAATCAATCAAATATTTGTTGAGTAACCAGACAACCAGACAACCAATGGAATAATTAGACTTGGATTATGTTGTATCCCATACTATCTGTCTTAAAGTCTTAAGGCAGTTGAGCTCACTAATGGTCATCTTTTTTTTTTTTTTTTTTTTTAAGCTTAGAAAGGGATCTACTTGGTTAGAAAAAGAGAAGTACCCATGCAGAAGCAAATACATTCCTATGACATTTGGCAAACAAAATATTCACATGTTTGGCTGTCCCATTCCAGTAACTACTTATGAATGTTTCTTTCCATTTTTTAGGTTTTTCCCCATAATATGGGGACCACACCCATGACATCCACTTGAAACTGGACTCTTTAGGAATTAAATTCTGGTCTCCTTAATTTACTGTAGGAACAGGTCCCTAGAGACTGTAAGTCCAACATAAATCATGAGTGTGTTGGAAGGAGAGTATATACACACTTAAGTTTTTACTAAATGGGTATGGAGTCACTAGTGCCATGATCAATGTTTCTGCTTCTCCTCTTTTGGGACATGAAAAAAATTCATTTTTATGCTTAACTTGAAATTGGGGTTGGTCATCTGACTGCTTTAGCCAGTGGAATATGAGCAAAAATGAAAGTTACCCCTTCTGGGTACATGTACAACTTTTTTTTTTCCAAGATTTTATTGATTTATTTGACAGACAGAAATCCCAAGTAGGCAGAGAGGCAGGCAGAGAGAGGAGGGGAAGCAGGCTCCCTGCTGAGCAGAGAGCCTGATGCGGGGCTCGATCCCAGGACCCTGGGATCATGACCTGAGCTGAAGGCAGAGGCTTTAACCCACTGATCCACCCAGGCGCCCCAAGATGTACAACTTTTCATGTTCCCTTCCATCTTCCATGACAACTGGTGAATGTTCTAGATAGTAGAAATTCCATCAGCATGAGTCCAGAAGTGAGGATAAAATAAAGAAGTGTCCCCTATTGACCGAAAATAGACATGTAGTAAGAGAGGAAAATAATAAATTTATTTCAGGCCACTGAAATATCAGGAATGTTTTTCCTATAGTGTAACCTTATACATGGAGAATAGTAACCTTATACATGGAGAATAATACAGAAATTCATACCTAGAAGCAGGCTGCTGCTATAGCAAGGATCTAAGACAAGTGACTTAGGGCCGGGTAATGGGTGGCCAGTACAGGGTGCCTACAGTAATTTGGGATTTATATTTCACTCCTGATGAGTTTACACCTCCAGGGGAAAAAGACTGCGGTGTGGATGGGAGGGAGTATTCTTTGTAGCCTATGTTGTTTGTTGATTACCGTTTTTGGCAGGTTGTTACAAAACAGAGGTGAGCGTAAGACTTGCTTATTTTCAAGCAGGAATGTAAGAAAATAGAATTCAGGGATTTGAAGCCTGAAAGTAGACTCAGTCCTAAAAAACAAACATCAAAATGAGGAAAATTTAAAACGGTGGGAGCCAGTTAAGACTCAGCCTTGCGTCAAGGGACAAATGAGGGGCGTGGTCATCACACTCATCGTTAAAAACTATGTCGATGAATTAAAACATCTTTGAGTAAATTCCCATTAATGGTCTGGTGCCCAGAAAATCTTTTCATTTGTACCAGATGGCTCAGAGAAAAGATGAAGTCTGTACACAACTCTCATTGAAGACTGATGGCCTCAGGGAATTGAAATTAAACCAATAAAGGGGGGCTTGAGGACAAAAACGCAGAGATATACTATCAACATGAGAATTATGCCTCGAAAGCAACTGTTGCTGTGCCATATGGAGCTGACTGGAAGAAGATGCACAAGAAGCTATGTTTTTGTCAAAAGAAGTATTAATCAGCCTGGACAAAGCAGGTGGTGGTTATTTAAGACCATGACCTTGGGGCTCTAATCCGCAAGAGCGGGGAGTAGGCTGGGAAAGCTGCTTGTCCCAAAGAGGGCATATTCCCATTGCCCTCTTCAAATGGGGCCACCAAGAAAAACGGAGAAGAGAGACTTTCAGAAGTCAGAGCCAGGCTTCAGGAGGGTGATTGGGTAAGAGACCTTTTCCCAGGAGGCAGAACCAGAGCATAATCAAGGAACTTTCTCTATCCCCTGGGAGGAGCCCTGGAAATGCCTGCCGAGTGGGGTTCAGATTTTGCTGTGGACCCGTGTCCACCGTGTGTCTCTCTCCTTCCCCCCATTTCTAAATGGGGGTACTTACCGAATGAGCACACGCACAAGCAGGGGGAGCGGCCGGCAGAGGCAGAGGGAGAAGCAGGCTCCCACTGAGCATGGAGCCCAATGCAGGACTGGACTGGGATTATGACCTGAGGGGTAGGCAGACACTTAACCCACTGAGCCACCCAGTGCCCCTTGGTTTCTGTCTTTCTAAGCCTGAAAGGAACACAGCATCTGCCGCCTTGATGTTTAGCAGGCCACGTGATTTGCTCTGACCAATGAAACACAATTGACAATGAACTGTATCATTTTCAGATAGAAGGCTTTCCAGTGCAGTATTTGACTTGCCATTTTCCTTTTCCCCACTGCCATGGCAACCAGAGATGTTCCAGAAGGTTGAGGCTCTGGCAGCCTTGGTTCCCAAGTAGGAACAATGCTGAGTGGAGAGCTCTGGTCACCCAAGGTGGATATACAGCATGGATGAAAAATAAATCTTGGTTGTTCATCACTGCAGCGTAACCTAGCTAAGCTTGATTCATATAGATGAACGTGTTAAAATCTGAAAAGGTTTTCCTCGTGCATAAAAGGCAGTGCCCCCTAACAGTTGAACGTGCTTTTACTGAGCACTTCTGCTAGTCGGTTCTCATATATTTCTGCTGAAATTTTAGTAAGACAAATGGTCTCCTGTTTTCAGTCTCCTCCTTATAAGGATACCGTACTCAGTCATATGTGCTCTTACTGTCAGGTGATGTGTTTTTATTAATTTCTTCTTTTTTTTTTGTTAATTTCTTGACACTGGTAGGATACCAGGATTCAACGGTATTTTCAGTTTTACTCATTTAAAATTCACCTGCTCACAATATAATATACGTTATTTTGAAACCCATGGAAGAAGATGAACACGTTTATTTTCATATGTTTATAGGAAGAAGAGAGCCGTCCTGAAGCATTTGGTATGGATTAGGTTACTATTACTGCACCTCAAATCAGCTCTTGGCATGGGGTTACCAAGTTGTCACTGGTAAGGGCAAGGATACAGACTCACAGAGGCAAAAAGTCTTCTTCAGACTCTTGAAGGACGGGCATTTGGTGTCCACAGGGTGTGTGATTTTGCAAAATATAAAAAACATTCTTCTAATTGATGCTCGCTTTCCCTTCCCCGAAGTCCGTATCATTAATCTTAACTTCTGTGAAAGTGAAACTGTGGGAAGTGAAGATAATGGAGTTGGGGTTTGTTGCCTGCTGATGAGCTAATTTCCTTCAGGGATAGGGCTTCCAGAATCTAGAGAAATGGAAAATTAACATATTTCCTTCAAATCCCCAGCGATTAAAGCAAATTTCTGGCAAGAGCCTAGCAGCCGTCGGTTAGCGACGGGATGCTTTGGCAAATGCCTGACGTGTGTAAATCTTCACTGTCCTGTCCTCTTTTGTTACTGTGGTCTCTTCAGTCTGGAAGTCACCCTCCTCTGTGACAGTCAGAATCCTTCTTGTCTTTCCAGGTCCTTCACAAATGCAAATCCTTCACGGAACATTTGATGGAAGCAGTAATGATAATAATAGACTATGTTTTTAACTAGAAGTCAGTGACATTTAAGTTCTCATGTGCCAGATGCTGGGTAAATGCTCGGGGTGATTATCTCATTTAATTCTCATTGTAAGCTTATGTCTTGGAACTGTTATTACCCGCATTAGTCACTCTTTGGCTCAGAATTCCATAATTATAAAAATGCTCTATCATGCCTTTGCAACAGACCTACCTGGGCTTGGTTCCTCACCCTAACACTCGCTAGACTAGCTGTGTGATCTTGAACACAGTATTTAGCTTTTCTAAACCTACACATAGAACAGTTAAAAGAACTAACAAGTCACCATCCTGGCTGTGTTCCTGCAATGGTCCTTCTCCCAGAGCCTAGGATGCTCTGGGCCTCTTTTGTGTTAAATCTCGTGTCATCTTGGTTCTTGGCTTACTCTTTTATTTTGGTGGAATGCATCCTCCAGATGCTTCCCGAGAAAGTAAACATGAGCCAGGACCCTATGTTTGTGAGGCCTCATATGTCTGAAATTGTATTTATCTGACTGCTTCTTCAAGAGGCGCCTGGAGCCTTCTTTTTTTGACCTCGTCACGGTTCATCCATGTTAATCTGCTTGTTTCTGTGTTTTTCCACTCTGCCCGCTTAGGTTCTGATCTTCTTTCCTTCGGCAGGTTCAGCAATGTTTATCCGAGTGCTTTCCCACCTCCCGAGAGCGTGTGGCTGTTCCTCTCTTCTTTGTCCTGTGGGTTTATGCTTCTTTTAAAAAACCTTTTATCATAATGCAATTCTGTTGGGGCTTTAGTGGGAACACAGACACCCACGAGTCCTCCATCCACCATCTTGGACTAGAAGTGAGGACTGTCATTCTCTCCACATGAAAATTTGGAAGGACGACTAGAGTTCTCATCCGTAGAGGAGGTTGCCTTTTCTTAAAAAGGAGGAGTTGGGCGGGGAGGGGGGGAGTTAATGATTTTTATTTGGGACAAGTTGATGTTGAAGTTCCCCTGGGACAAGCAAACTGAGATTTCTTAGAAACCTTTGGATAGAAGAGCCTGGAGCTTCGGAGAGCGTTCTAGGTTAGAGAGGGGGTATAGCTAGGCTTCAGGAGGGAGGGAACAGTGAGGAGAGTGTGTGATGACTATGACAGATGGAGGACAGGCTATCAGTAAGGGTCAAGACAGATGAGAGCATTTTGTAAGTGTTAGATTATTACTCAGGCTTTTGCTTTGTTTTGCTACTCGCCAACTTCTGAGATTAAAAACATTTTTTAAGCAGAGTTTCAAACTTCCCCTTTTTTTAATTTTTCAAGTAGACTTTCTAGTGGGGGATAATTTTGGGTTCACAGCCAAATTGAGCAGAAAGTACAGAGAGTTCCCAGACTCTCCCTGCCCATGCATACGCACAACCTCCTGACATGCACAACCTCCTGACAACACCCTCCACGAGGTCGGCGAGCTACACACGTTGTTATTGCCCATAGCCTGGGGTTTTTGCTAGGGTTACCCTTGGGGTACATTCTGTGGGTTTGACAAATAGGTAATGACATGTATCCACCATTATAGTAGTTTCATTGCCCTAAAAGATCCTGTGTTCAAGTGTCTTCTTTTTAGGGAGTCATGCAATGTACTCTGACCTCCACTGCCCTTTCCTAAAGCTTCATGCGAAATCAGAACAGGCAGATAATGGGGATAAGAAAGCTAAGATGGATGGAGGTTTGCTCTGAAAACTGTGGATTACCATACGAGTTCTAAGTGATTTGTAGCCCATCACTGGAAGTGCCTCCCTCCTTAAACACTCATAGGTGGCTGGAAGCAGCCACCCAGCCATGAAATAGGTCATCCCAGCTCATGGTCCAAAACATGCCCGCAGGAAGGCAAATTCTCCAGCCACATTAGCAAGGCTGTGTTATTCAGTTACTAGACAAAAATCACACAAACGCTGACTACCTTCAGATGTATATCCTATGAGGAAAAGAGACGTAAGCAATTAAAGTGGGAGGATTTGCCTCTGTCACAACAGAGTTGTGGCATGGCACCTGTGAATGGAAGAAAGGAGTACAAGTCTCAGCTGTGATGACAGTCTTGCTGGCAGGCCAAAATATTTCACAAGAAAGGGCTCAGAGGGGCACCTGGCTGGCTCGGTTGGAGAGCGTGTAACTCTTGATATCAGGGTCGTAAGTTTGAGTCCCATGCTGGGTGTAGAGATTATGAAAAAAATAAATAAACTTAAAAAAAAAGACTTTATTTATTTATTTGACACAGAGAGAGAGACAGCAAGAGAGGGAACACAAGCAGGGGGAGTGGGCAGAGGGAAAAGCAGGCTTCCTGCCAAGCAGGGAACCTGATGTGGGGCTCGATCCCATGACCCTGTGGTCATGACCTGAGCCAAAGGCAGACGCATAATGACTGAGTCACGCAGGTGCCCCTATTTTAACTTTTTATTTTGAAATCATTATAGAGTCACAGGAAGTTGCAAAGATAGTACAAAAAGTGGTCCTGAGTTCATTCACCTAGTGTCTCTCAGTGGTTCCATCTTACATAACCATAGAACAGTATAAAAATCAGGAAAGTTGTCTTTGATACAATGTGTACATGTAGTTCTCCCTCTTTATTTCCTTCCCTAATATTTTTTGGTGCTTTTCGTATTGTCATAAAGTATACCTAACAAAAATGATCGTCTTAGCCATTTGTAATTGCAACGTTAAGTATATTCCCAATGTCATATGACCGTCACCACCAGCCGTTTCCAGAACTTTTTCATTATCCCAAACAGAAGCTCTGTACCCAGTAAGCAGTAACTCTCCATTTCTCCCTTGTCACAGCCCCTGGCCACCATTTTTCTACTTTATGTCTCTGTGGATTTGTCTATGCCTGGTCTTTTATGGTATTCTTGATTTCAATGTACAGCTTTGCATAAATTTCCCTATTTGTATGGTTTTTAACATTTTAGTGCTTTACCAGCTGTTCTCTGAAGCCAAGAGAACCATAGATACACAGATTGAGGGAAATGAGATGTTGGTCGAAGGGTACAAACTTTCAGGGGTGCCTCGGCGGCTCAGTCAGTTGAACCTCTGACTCCTGATTTATGCTCAGGTCATGACCTCAGGGTCATGAGATCGGACGCAGGCATTGGGCATGAAGTCTGCTTAAGATTCTCTCTCTCCCCTGCAAAAAAGGGTACAAACTTCCAGTTATAAGATGATTACATTCTGGGGGTCTCATATACAACATGGTGACTTTGGTTAACAGTGCTATATTTATACTTCAACATTGCTAAGAGAATGATCTTAAATGTTCTCACCACCACTACCCCAGCAAAAGAGAGTAATTACGTGAGGTGGCAGATGTGCTAACTGACCTAACTGTGAGTGGCATATGTGCTAAGTAACCTAATTGTGGTAACCATTTCATAATAGATATGTGTATCAAATCACTACTTGTGCACCTTAAACTTACACAGTGTTATATGTGAATTATATTTCAGTAAAGTTGGGAAGAAAGAAAAGCAGCTGAAGGCCCAAACTAAGCAACTGAGTTTTATTTCCTCTTCCCTTGGAAGATGTGGACTTACTCCCTTGTCATTCAGGTAGCCCAGTTACATGTATTATGACTAGATATTTCTAAAAGAGGCAAAAGGGAGAATTGTCACCTTCCCTCTTCATAGACTTGGAGTCAACTGTAAGATGTTTGCCTTTACAAAGGAAGTAAGTGGCTGTCCTCTTGGCTAGCCCTGGTAGTGGCTTAAACTAAAGACATTGTATTTAAATAAAAACAATTGGTATATAATATTATTTAACCACGTCTGCTCTTTTCATCAGGATCATTAATACTTTGAATGCTTAGTCGGTTTCATAAAATAATTTGTGCTTTTCTTTATTCTTTACTTAAGGGAATAGACTTTCTGGCCTTTTTATGACTCTTAACAAGGACAATAAGTTACAAAAAGATAGCAGCATTTTCCAAAATGTGTTCCAATGGATGTTTGGAAAAAAAAGAAATTTTCTGTGGCCGAATACACTTGGGACACATTGCATTAAATGAATTTAAACAGGTTTCTTTACTGTAGAGCTTCTCAAACCTTTAGTATGCAGTATGTATTACTAATCTTGTGGCATATAGGGCATAGTTGCATCCTAGAGTGATTTTTCGGTAGGATTCCTTTCTCAGGGGCTGGCTCATAGACAAGGAGGATAGGTGCCAACAGAACACACATTAAGAAAATCAAAATTAGAACAGAAGATAAACAAATTTAGAACAAAAGATGCAACAAGGGCATAGTATTTACTTTGATGAACATCAGTGGGCATGAATAAGTGGACAGACTTCAGCTGTAACATATTTAAATCTGGTATGGTGAAGAATATGTCGATTTTCAAAATACAGCCAAAGACTGGAGCACACTGCCAGTGAGAGCTGGTAGGGCCATCGGTGGTTAATAATGAGGTTAAAGAATGAGCCTATGCATTGGCCACACAGATGCAAAATTATTTTGAGTTTTCTTAGGAGTATAATAAAGACACAGTATTGCTTTAAGCTTATGAAATTTTCAAAATAAAAGAAACTGTCTTGGAACTCCGTAAAAGGACTCAAGGAGCAACATCACTAACAATTAGAGTAAGAGAATAACCATGCTGTCATCCAGAAACAGCCTTAAAGATCACAAAAGGTAGATTTTTTTTTTAAAGATTTTATTTATTTACTTGACAGAGAGAGATCACAAGCAGGCAGAGAGGCAGGCAGAGAGAGAGGAGGAAGCAGGCTCCCCGCCGAGCAGAGAGCCCGATGCGGGGCTCGATCCCAGGACCCTGAGATCATGACCTGAGCCGAAGGCAGCGGCTTAACCCACTGAGCCACCCAGGCGCCCCCACAAAAGGTAGATTAAGGACTGTATTAGTCAGCATCCCTCAGAGAAATAGAACCAGTAGGAGATATATATATATATGTTTGTGTATGTGTGTATATTTATATGTATATATATATATGCCTTCAAAGCCCAAGCAGGCACCTTTGAGACTATGGTCTCAGGTTCACAAATCTGCTGACATTTCCAGAGAGTCTTGGCTCAGCCCCTTTGTCACAGTTTCATTGGCGTGGAAACCAGCAGAATTCCAGGTTGTGCCCCCTCATTGTTAAATGGGTCTCTGGCCAGACTTGCACATTATATCAGGAATAACAGACCAGAATGAAACTGCGGGAGAGTAGAGATCCAAATGGAAGGTCTAGTTGTTGACCTTTGGTAAGTCACATACTGGGTGGTCTCAGTTTTCTCACCTGTGAAATGGAAACGTGGTGGTCTTAGCACAACTGAAGCATCATCAGCTCTCGGCGTGATACGCGGACACACTGAACTGAGGGCAGTGGCCTGGATGGTGGCAGGGATGAAAATCCACACGCACCTGAAGCAAATGAGCACAGTTAACCAAAGACAAAAGTGCTTGGGAGGGCAGGATTATTGGCTTTGAATATTTCGAAAGCTATTCTGTAGAAGACATATTAAATTTTAAAACTTGGGTCAAAGGGTAGAAGTGACAAGATACTTCTCAAGGAAGATTTTTTTCCACAGAGGTATTTATAAATGGGGTGATCTGGAGGCCCCTGGGTTGTCTCACTTAGTTAAGCGTCTGACTTTTATTTTCCACTGAGATCATAATCTCAGGGTCGTGAGATTGAGCCCAGAGCCAGACTCCACACTTAGCAGGTAGTCTGCTTGAGATTCTCTCTCTCCCGCCCCTCCCCCTTTCTTTGTTTTCCCCTCCTCCCCTCAAATAAAGAAATTTTTTAAAAAATCCTCAAAAAAAAAATGGTGTGATCTGATTGTGCTGAGGAGTTTCTTAACATTAGGAAGGAGTGATAAAGGACAAATGACCACTTCTGTTACAAGGGCATTCCAGGCTTCACATGGGAAGGGCTATTGGGAAGCATTAAGGTTGTCTTCAACATTCAAATTCTAATTCTCTGAATCTATCTTTTTTGTTTGTTTGTTTTTGTTTTTGTTTTTTTAATTTTATTTTTTATAAACATATAATATATTTTTATCCCCAGGGGTACAGGTCTGTGAATCGCCAGGTTTACATACTTCACAGCACTCACCATAGCACATACCCTCCCCAATGTCCATAACCCCACACCCCCAACCCCCCTCCCCTTATCAATCCTCAGTTTGTTTTATGAGATTAAGAGTCACTTATGGTTTGTCACCCTCCCAATCCCATCTTGTTTCATTTACTCTTCTCCTAGCCCCTTAACCCCCATGTTGCATCTCCTCTCCCTCATATCAGGGAGATCATATGATAGTTGTCTTTCTCCGATTGACTTATTTCGCTAAGCATGATACCCTCTAGTTCCATCCACGTCGTCACAAATGGCAAAATTTCATTTCTTTTGATGGCTGCATAGTATTCTATTGTGTATATATACCACATCTTCTTTATCCATTCGTCTGTTGATGGACATCTAGGTTCTTTCCATAGCTTGGCTATTGTAGACATTGCTGCTATAAACATTCGGGTGCACGTGCCCCTTCGGATCACTACGTTTGTATCTTTAGGGTAAATACCCAGCAGTGCAATTGCAGGGTCATAGGGTAGTTCTATTTTCAACATTTTGAGGAACCTCCATGCTGTTTTCCAGAGGGGTTGCACCAGCTTGCATTCCCACCAACAGTGTAGGAGGGTTCCCCTTTCTCCGCATCCTCGCCAGCATCTGTCATTTCCTGACTTGTTAATTTTAGCCATTCTGACTGGTGTGAGGTGATATCTCACTGTGGTTTTGATTTGTATTTCCCTGATGCCGAGTGATATGGAGCACTTTTTCATGTGTCTGTTGGCCATCTGGATGTCTTCTTTGCAGAAATGTCTGTTCATGTCCTCTGCCCATTTCTTTTTTTTATTTTTTTTATTTTTTTTTATTTTTTATTTTTTCAGCATAACAATATTCATTATTTTTGCACCACACCCAGTGCTCTATGCAATCCGTGCCCTCTACAATACCCACCACCTGGTGCCCCCAACCTCCCACCCCCCACCCCTTCAAAATTCTCAGATCGTTTTTCAGAGTCCATAGTCTCTCATTGTTCACCTCCCCTTCCAATTTCCCTCAACTCCCTTCTCCTCTCCATCTCCCCTTGTCCTCCATGCTATTTGTTATGCTCCACAAATAAGTGAAACCATATGATAATTGACTCACTCTGCCCATTTCTTGATTGGATTATTTGTTCTTTGGGTGTTGAGTTTGCTAAGTTCTTTATAGATTTTGGACACTAGCCCTTTATCTGATATGTCATTTGCAAATATCTTCTCCCATTCTGTCAGTTGTCTTTTGGTTTTGTTAACTGTTTCCTTTGCTGTGCAAAAGCTTTTGCTCTTGATAAAATCCCAATAGTTCATTTTTGCCCTTGCTTCCCTTGCCTTTGGCGATGTTCCTAGGAAGATGTTGCTGCGGCTGAGGTCGAAGAGGTTGCTGCCTGTGTCCTCCTCAAGGATTTTGATGGATTCCTTTCTCATATTGAGGTCCTTCATCCATTTTGAGTCTATTTTCGTGTGTGGTATAAGGAAATGATCCAATTTCATTTTTCTGCATCTGGCTGTCAAATATTCCCAACACCATTTATTGAAGAGGCTGTCTTTTTTCCATTGGACATTCTTTCCTGCTTTGTCGAAGATGAGTTGACCATAGAGTTGAGGGTCTATTTCTGGGCTCTCTATTCTGTTCCATTGATCTATGTGTCTGTTTTTGTGCCAGTACCATGCTGTCTTGATGATGACAGCTTTGTAATAGACCTTGAAGTCTGGAATTGTGATGCCACCAACTTTGGCTTTCCTCTTCAATATTCCTTTGGCTATTCGAGGTCTTTTCTGGTTCCATATAAATTTTAGGAATGTTTGTTGCATTTCTTTGAAAACAATGGATGGTAATTTGATAGGAATTGCATTAAATGTGTAGATTGCTTTAGGTAGCATAGACATTTTCACAATATTTATTCTTCCAATCCAGGAGCATGAAACATTTTTCCATTTCTTTGTGTCTTCCTCAATTTCTTTCATGAGTACTTTATAGTTTTCTGTGTATAGATACTTAGCCTCTTTGGTTAGGTTTATTCCTAGGTATCTTATAGTTTTGGGTGCAATTGTAAATGGGATTGACTCCTTAATTTCTCTTTCTTCTGTCTTGTTGGTGTAGAGAAATGCAACTGATTTCTGTGCATTGATTTTATATCCTGACACTTTACTGAATTCCTGTACAAGTTCTAGCAGTTTTGGAGTGGAGTCTTTTGGGTTTTCCACATATAGTATCATGTCATCTGCGAAGAGTGATAGTTTGACTTCTTCTTTGCTAATTTGGATGCCTTTAATTTCCTTTTGTTGTCTGATTGCTGAGGCTAGGACTTCTAGTACTATGTTGAATAGCAGTGGTGATAACGGACATCCCTGCCGTGTTCCTGACCTTAGCGGAAAAGCTTTCAGTTTTTCTCCATTGAGAATGATATTTGCGGTGGGTTTTTCATAGATGGCTTTGATAATATTGAGGTATGTGCCCTCTATCCCTACACTTTGAAGAGTTTTGATCAGGAAGGGATGCTGTACTTTGTCAAATGCTTTTTCAGCATCTATGGAGAGTATCATATGGTTCTTGTTCTTACTTTTATTAATGTGTTGTATCACGTTGATTGATTTGCTGGTGAATAATCCTTTTAATGTACTGTTGGATCCTATTGGCTAGTATTTTGGTGAGAACTTTTGCATCTGTGTTCATCAAGGATATTGGTCTGTAGTTCTCTTTTTTGATGGGATCCTTGTCTGGTTTTGAGATCAAGGTGATGCTGGCCTCATAAAATGAGTTTGGAAGTTTTCCTTCCATTTCTATTTTTTGGAACAGTTTCAGGAGCATAGGAATTAGTTCTTCTTTAAATGTTTGGTAGAATTCCCCCAGGAAGCCATCTGGCTCTGGGCTTTTGTTTGTTTGGAGATTTTTGAGGACTGTTTCAATCTCCTTACTGGTTATGGGTCTGTTGAGGCTTTCTATTTCTTCCTGGTTCAGTTGTGGTAGTTTATATGTCTCTAGGAATGCATCCATTTCTTCCAGATTGTCAAATTTGTTGGCGTAGAGTTGCTCATAGTATGTTGTTATAATTGTCTGTATTTCTTTGGTGTTAGTTGTGATCTCTCCTCTTTCATTCATGATTTTATTTATTTGGGTCCTTTCTCTTTTCTTTTTGATAAGTCTGGCTAGGGGTTTATCAATCTTATTAATTCTTTCAAAGAACCAGCTCCTAGTTTCGTTGATTTGTTCTATTGTTTTTTGGTTTCTATTTCATTGATTTCTGCTCTGATCTTTATGATTTCTCTTCTCCTGCTGGGTTTAGGGTTTCTTTCTTGTTCTTTCTCCAGCTCCTTTAGGTGTAGGGTTAGGTTGTGTACCTGAGACCTTTCTTGTTTCTTGAGAAAGGCTTTTACCGCTATATATTTTCCTGTCAGGACTGCCTTTGTTGTGTCCCACAGATTTTGAACTGTTGTGTTTTCATTATCATTTGTTTCCATGAATTTTTTCAATTCTTCTTTAATTTCCTGGTTGACCCATCCATTCTTTAGAAGGATGCTGTTTAGTCTCCATGTATTTGGGTTCTTTCCAAATTTCCTCTTGTGATTGAGGTCTAGCTTCAGAGCATTGTGGTCTGAAAAAATGCAAGGAATGATCCCAATCTTTTGATACCAGTTGAGACCTGATTTAGGACCGAGGATGTGATCTATTCTGGAGAATGTTCCATGTGCACTAGAGAAGAATGTGTATTCTGTTGCTTTGGGATGGAATGTTCTGAATAGATCTGTGATGTCCATCTGGTCCAGTGTGTCATTTAAGGCCTTGATTTCCTTGTTGATCTTTTGCTTGGATGATCTGTCCATTTCAGTGAGGGGAGTGTTAAAGTCCCCTACTATTATTGTATTATTGTTGATGTGTTTCTTTGATTTTGTTATTAATTGGTTTATATAGTTGGCTGCTCCCACGTTAGGGGCATAGATATTTAAAATTGTTAGATCTTCTTGTTGGACAGATCCTTTGAGTATGATGTAGTGTCCTTCCTCATCTCTTATTACAGTCTTTGGCTTAAAATCTAATTGATCTGATATAAGGATTGCCACTCCTGCTTTCTTCTGATGTCCATTAGCATGGTAAATTCTTTTCCACCCCCTCACTTTAAATCTGGAGATGTCTTCGGGTTTAAGATGAGTTTCTTGTAGGCAACATATAGATGGGTTTTGTTTTTTTATCCATTCTGATACCCTGTGTCTTTTGATTGGGGCATTTAGCCCATTAACATTCAGGGTAACTATTGAGAGATATGAATTTAGTGCCATTGTATTGCCTGTAAGGTGACTGTTATTGTATATTGTCTCTGTTCCTTTCTGATCTACTACTTTTAGGGTCTCTCTTTGCTTAGAGGACCCCTTTCAATATGTCCTGTAGAGCTGGTTTGGTGTTTGCAAATTCTTTCAGAAATTTTGCAAAATTTCTTTTTGTTTGTCCTGGAAGCTTTTGATCTCTCCTTCTATCTTCAATGATAGCCTAGCTGGATATAGTATTCTTGGCTGCATGTTTTTCTCGTTTAGTGCTCTGAATATATCATGCCAGCTCTTTCTGGCCTGCCACGTCTCTGTGGATAAGTCTGCTGCCAATCTAATATTTTTACCATTGTATGTTACAGACTTCTTTTCCCGGGCTGCTTTCAGGATTTTCTCTTTGTCACTAAGACTTGTAAATTTTACTATTAGGTGACGGGGTGTGGACCTATTCTTATTGATTTTGAGGGGGGTTCTCTGCAACTCCTGGATTTTGACGCTTGTTCCCTTTGCCATATTGGGGAAATTCTCTCCAATAATTCTCTCCAATATACCTTCTGCTCTCCTCTCTCTTTCTTCTTCTTCTGGAATCCCAATTATTCTAATGTTGTTTCATCTTATAGGGTCACTTATCTCTCGAATTCTGCCCTCGTGGTCCAGTAGCTCTTTGTCCCTCTTTTGCTCAGCTTCTTTATTCTCTGTCATTTAGTCTTCTATATCGCTAATTCTTTCTTCTGCCTCATTTATCCTAGCAGTGAAAGCCTTCATTTTTGATTGCACCTCATTAATAGCTTTTTTGATTTCAACTTGGTTAGATTTTAGTTCTTTTATTTCTCCAGAAAGGGCTTTTATATCTCCCGAGAGGGTTTCTCTAATATCTTCCATGCCTTTTTCGAGCCCAGCTAGAACCTTGAGAATTGTCATTCTGAACTCTGGATCTGACATATTACCAATGTCTGTATTGACTAGGTCCCTAGCCTTTGCTACTGCCTCTTGTTCTTTTTTTTGTGGTGCATTTTTCCGCCTTGTCATTCTGTCCAGATAAGAGTAGATGAAGGAGCAAGTAAAATACTAAAAGGGTGGCAACAACCCCAGGAAAATATGCTTTAACCAAATCAGAAGAGATCCCAAATCGTGAGGGTGGAGAAAGGGGATAAAAAGAGGTTCAGAAAGAATAAAAGAAACAATTAAAAAAAGTAAACAAATAAAGAAAAAATATAAAAGGAAAAAAAAAATATATATATATATTAGATAAACTAGTTAAAAAACGTTAAAAAAGAAATGGGTAAAAGTTAAAAAAAACTTTAGCAGAAGAAGAGAAAAAAAATTGAAAAAGAAAAAAAAATTAAATTAACTGCAAGGCTAAAGAATCGTGGGGAGAAACCCGTGAGTTCCGTGCTTTGCTTTCTCCTCCTCTGGAATTCCGCTGCTCTCCTTGGTATAGAAACTGCACTCCTTGGTAGGTGAACTTGGTCCTGGCTGGGTTTCTCGTTGATCTTCTGGGGGAGGGGCCTTTTGTAGTGATTCTCAAGCGTCTTTGCCCCAGGCGGAGTTGCACCACCCTTACCCGGGGCCGGGCTGAGTAATCCTCTTGGGTTTGCTTTCGGGAGCTTTTGTTCCCTGAGCGCTTTCCGTAGAGTCCAGAGGGCGGGAATGAAGATGGCGGCCTCCCAGTGTCTGGCCCGGAGGAGCCGAGAGCCCGGGGCCTCACTCCTCAGTGCGCCCCCAGAGAACAGCGCCCAATGACTCCTGCCACCCTGGCCTCCGGCCGCGCTCTGAGCTGACTGAGCCTGCGACCGGTTCAAGGTAACCCCGAGCTGCGAGTCACTCCTCGGCTCTGTCTCTGTAGCCAGCTTCCCCGTTCTAATACCGGTAAGCTCTGTGACACTCAGACACCCCCGATCCTTCTGTGACCCTGTGGGACCTGAGGCTGCGCTGACCCCACCTGGGCTTCACCCCGGTTAGGCCTCTGGAGCGATGTCCCTCAGCGGAACAGACTTTTAAAAGTCCTGATTTTGTGCTCCGTTGCTCCGCAGCTCGCCGGGAGCCGGCCCCTCCCCCCACGGTCTATCTTCCCGTCGCTTTGGACTCACTTCTCCGCCAGTCCTACCTTTCAGATAGTGGTTGATTTTCTGTTTCTAGAATTGCTGTTCTTCTTCTCTTCGATCTCCCGTTGGATTTGTAGCTGTTTGCAATCTTTAGCTAAGCTATCTAGCTGATCTCCGCTACCTGAAGTAGTCTCAGCCTGCTACTTCCGCCATCTTGACTCCTTGACCCTCTCTGAATCTATCTAATTATCTTATTTAAAAATGAGCTAACATATGAGAAAAAAGTTGAAAATACTTAGACTTATAGATGACAGATGATATCTCAAATACAACGATGACAACTTGAATAGCAAGAGAGCCTTGCCAAACTCATGTTCACGTAGAGCACTGGCACGCAGGAATAAGGAAAAGTTGAATGACTAAAAGTACATCTTTTCAGTAAGAGAAATAGAGCAAAAGCTTTTAGCCACAGGAGGGAAATGGGCCCTAATTTTCCTTGACCCTCTGCCCATCTGTATTTTAGGAGTTTGTTGGAGGGGAAAGAAAATGGAAGATTGAGATAGAATTAGGGGAAGGAAAGAAGAGTCAACATTTGCTTAGAACAGGGCTGGTCTTTGAGCATCCTATAAAGAGGAAGGGATTACAAGTCTTGTCTTTGCCCCCAGATCCCAGCTCCCAGTTGTGGGATTGACGGGTATGTCCCACAGAGGCTGGTTAGAAATTATATGCATGATGGGGAAGAAAGCTGCTGATCACCTATGTCACCTAGAATGTCTTGCTCAGTGCCCATGACACGGGGACCAAGAAGGCATCCTACAGAAAGCTCAGCGTGTGACAATTGTTAAACCAACATGTAACCCTTGAGTTAGGCAGCCTTGCACATGTAGGTTTTCAAGTAAATAGTGTGCCTTTTATACATGTGGTATAAGACATTACCACACAGTTTAGTGCCAGAAGCATTTTGAATTTTATCAGATTTAGTCGCCATTAAGTAACCCATGTGTCACCAACCTCGTCCTGCAAACACTTCCCATTTACCACAGAATGGTGAGTACCCTCAGAATTACTCAACTGGGGGCATTCCTGAGGGAACTGACAGCTCATTTATATTGAGTCCAATTTTTTTCTACATGAAATTCCAAACTATCCCTCTTCGATGGTCTCCTGAAGAACTGCATTCATCTGGCTTATCTAGGAGAACGTATCTTTCTTGGCAACACAGAGTTGGTGGGGTCTTCATTAACTCCTCTAAGGTTTTAATTAGGATGATGACTAAGAGTGTGACCTAACGTCCTCTCTGACCACTTGACTATGAGGCCAATCTGTTAAGTATGAATTCTGGAGAGCTCTTTAGAGGCAATAACTTTAAATAGAGAGAGAGCAGGAAAGGAAAGAACCCCGGAGACATATAAGAAACTCTGTTCTGCTCAGGAAATAATAACCACCAACTCTAGTAATCCAAGAAAAAGCCTCAGGACTGAAGCAGAGATGAGTGAAAAGAGTGGATAAATAAGGAAAAGGATTATAGCAGGCTTCATTAGTATCTTCTGGGGAGGAAATACGTGGTCAGGAAGTGGTTCAAAACTATTCAAGGAAGCCAAATCTATGAAAAGCCAGAGTGAGGAAATGGGAATATTTTTTTAAATGATGTAAATCATGAAAAGGGAATTCTAATCCATCTCCTTGTGATCACAGATCATCCTAGAGACAACTGTTCCTCTTCCCCAGAAGGGAAAGAAACGCAAGTTCTTCACCTTGAGCTTAAGACATGGCAAGTAATACAGAGATGGATGGAGAATGGGTGAAATCCCGTAGAATTTTTCTCTTTCTCAAAACTTGTCTTCCCGTAGGCCTGCAAGGCAATACTATGACATCATAACTACAGATGCTCAGCACCCGATACCCCAAAAGGGGAGAGATGGGAATGGTAGAGTGTGGGAGTCAAGAGTTCAGCCCAAACATCCCACAGCGAGAAGGGCTCTCGTCTGCCCAGAGCCACTTTGAGGAGCCAGTGGTCATCAACACCGTGTGACGTCCTAGCAGCTTCCAGATTAGAGGTCCTGGGATTATCGCGTCTGTAATTCCAGTCATTCCGAGACCACTTGCTCCCAGTTGCTGGGCGAGGCCTGTGGTGCTGCTCGGGAGCTGGCAGGATACACAGCTATGAAAAATGACGTCTCAAGGCTGTAGGTGTTAAATATCACAGGGATAGATGGTACGAAGGTCTGTGAGTTTTCAGAGCCAGAGACAGCCGATGACAGCCCCTTGAGCTTCTGTCCTTCGATTTCAGGCTAAGTGGGTGCTCCAGTGACCTCTGGCTTTGGCCGTGTCCCAAAGGCTTAAGGTCGAGATACAAACCCAGTGTATATTATATAAACCAGGACTGTGTGGTCATTGCAAAACCAGTCACGCAAAATTGACAGTTGTAGGATGTAGGCAATGTTCTGGCAGCGCCAGTGATTAGCTGGAGAGCAGACCGCGCCAGGCAGCCCCATCCCATGTACTAGATTCTTAAATAGATCACCTACCTCTTCTCTCTATGAATCTATTAATGTTTTGGGGGCCAGAGAACCAATTTAGCAATGGAAAAGACTGATAGAACTTAGTCCCTGAGCCTCTACCTAAGTTCTCTAGCTAGGATGAGAGAAAAGAAAATACAGGCTTTGGGGAACTTTATTACTTTTTTTTGAAGATTTTATTTATTTATTTGACAGGGAATATAGGCATGGGGAGGGGCTGAGGCAGAGGGAGAAGTAGCATCTGCACTTAGCAGGGAGCCCCATGTGGGGCTTAATCCCAGGACCCTGAGATCAGGACCTGAGCTGAAGGCAGACACTTAACTGACTGAGCCACCCAGGTGTCCCTTTGGGGGAATTTTATAATTTGATTTGGAATTTATCATCTAGTCTGGAACATTAGGTGAATAGACAAAATGACTTCATATGTGGGGAGTGGGGTGGGGATGTGATAGAGGGTTAGGGGCTGGAGAAGTGGAGTGGGTTAGGGACCCAGTGAGGACACAGAGAAGCAGCTCAGGTCAGACATACAAGGCTGGGTTGCCTGTGAGGACCTGGCTATCGGACAAGGACAAAGGGGAGGCTGCTTCTCCCTTTTCCCAACCCCTTACTCATGGGCTGGCTCTCTCTCTCTCTCAAATAAATAAATAAAATCTTTAGAAAGAGAAAAAAGAATAGGAGGTTTGATCTTGAAGAGTGATTAGAGAAAAAAGAAGGCCAGTAAAGCAGTTAAGAACATGGGTTTGGGGGCCTCTGGGTGGCTCAGCAGGTTAAGCCTCTGCCTTCGGCTCAGGTCATGATCTCAGGGTCCTGGGATTGAGCCCGGCATCGGGCTCTCTGCTCAGCAGGAAGCCTGCTTCCCACGCTCTCTCTCTCTGCCTCTCTGCCTACTTGTGATCTCTGTCTGTCAAATAAATAAATAAAATCTTTAAAAACAAAACAAAACAAAACATGGGTTTGGAGTCAGATTTGAATCCCACATTTATTTCCCTGTAGCTGTGTGACCTTGATCATGTTATCTGACTTTGAGCCTCAATTCTCACAGGAGAGGGGGCTGTATACCTCATCAGGTTGTGAGGATTAAGAGAGATTACCCAGGGGCCCCTGGGGGGCTCAGTCAGTTGGGCATCTGTCTGCCTTCAGCTCAAGTCGTGATCCCAAGGTCCTGGGATGGAGCCCCACATCGGCTCCCCGGGGAGCCTCCTTCTTCCTCTTCCTCTGCCTGCCACTCCCCCTGCTTGTGCTCTCTCTCTCTCTGTCAAATAAGTAAATAGAATCTTAAAAAAAAAAAAAGAGGGAGATATAACCCATGTTCAGTACCTAACACAGAGCCTACACGGGCAAGCAGGCAACAAATATTAGCTCATAGATGTTTTTAGTCTTCGTAAGAGTAGACGCTGTGTCTGTCATTGTTTCCCAACACAACACACAGTAAAATGTCAACACACTGTTCTGGAATGTGTTCTGGAATAAATGAATACATGAATATATATTTATATATAAATAATATAAATATTTAAGTATTTACATATAAATAATATAAACACTATGTTTAAATATATATGAATAAGATACTTACATTAGAATATGTATATATAAGTAATATAAATATTTATATATAAATAATATAAATGAATGAACAAAAAGCACAAAAAAAACAAAGCAACCCAAGTGAGCATACTCATAATGTCATCAACAAGAGTACCAAGTTTCTTTAAACCAGTTGCCACATTTATTTAGATAGAATTTCCTCATATGAGTATTTCCTCCTTCAGTCATGGGAAAAGCAAACAAACAAAACACAAAGAACCTGATATCTCATTGATGGCATTACAATTAAAAAGAGGATTATCCAAAGGAATTATGTATGGTAACATTATCATGTTCAAATAAATCCAAATATTTATTTGTAAAAGTTCAATGAGTGTTCAGCTTTCTCTACAGAAAAACAGCAAATAGCCCTGTCCATTATTATAAAATCCTAGCTAATCTGTTCAGGGATATAATAGGCAGCTACGGTACAATTTCAAGACCCAGTATTTTTTTTTTAACCAATAAATGATGCTCTATATAATTAGGATTAGTTGCATAACCAAAAAAAAAATCAGTATGATATTGAATTCAGCAGGTTAGTTACTGTAACATAAGTTAATTGGAATTTAAATCTGACTCTGGGCATGCCCCTGGCATATTTTTGGTGGCATCTGACTGAAACAGATCAGTGGATTTGACTAGTAGGCCACGAGGACCAGTGTTAATACTATGACCTTCACACTCCTTGGGAGATGTGTGATATCTCATATTTAGTTTGAGGGATTAGGGCAGGTAATCTTGAAGTCCATTCTGGAATTCTGTCTACCACAGCCCTCAATATTATATACTACCACATTCATTCATCTGTCCCCACGTGGCTAGACCAGTATCTTCTACAGAGAACCTGTTTGAAGGGTAAGCTCTCCTTTGCCATATTCTTGTTGTTCATGTTTGCCGTGTGCAGACAATTGCTAACCTCAGATCTCTGCTTCATCTGGCTTACAGAGACATAGTTAAAGTCTATTTCAGTCAAGTGAATCTTTAAAACATGCCACAGACCCAGCGTTAAGAGAATTGAAACCATGATGAACTCTCGAATTCTTGCTGTTTTACCTGATCTTACTGTTAATTACAGAATTCTGCGGGAGTCTTCGAACTTGGGCTGATGTCAGCTGACTTCCCATCTAAGGCTGTTCCGTGGGCCCAAAATCTTTCAGTACGTACAAATTGGAATTGGAATTGGAAAAACTTTTGGCCAATTTGTAGCAGGTTTTCCAGGGAAGTATTTTTCACTGACACTGGGGAAACCTAAATAAGCTTCTCCCTCAGGATCATCGTAAGAATCTGGAAATATCAATCATCCCAAAACACAGTCCAAGATTTCATGTTTTCTGGTTTTTACAAACTGTCAGTTTTGATTTTTATTGAGCAATAAGAAGTTTAGTTGTTTATTGGAACAAACAAGGCTAGTGACCATTCTTTCCAAGTGCTGGATCTTTCCATTCACTTTAACTAAACGAAGTATTTCTGGTATGCCCAGAAGAGACAAGAATGTAGAAGCGAGGAGCTTGCGTTAGAAAGGATTTGTGATGCCTCCTGCAGGTCATTTCCCCCCCGTGATCAGTCCATTTGCATTCTGTGTTCTGTTTAAATCTTTGCAAATACAAATTGGATACAAATTCCAATTCCTTCGTGGTAAAACTGGAATTTACTTTTAAAAAATTGAGGAAACTAGGAAATTCCATGACTACCTCTTTGTTTTAAAGCAAACAAACTAGCATCACGTCTATGAGCAAGGAACTTACAGAGAGTGAGCCTGGATATTTCCACCCTGACAAGGTAAGGGTGCAGGCTGCAGGGGTGTGTGGGGGGGAGCCCTGTGGTGGTGTGGCCTGTCAGTAGTCCATAGGGATAAAGGATCAGTTGCTGGCAGTCAGGATGGGGGTGTGAGCCTCATGGAGGCTGTAAGCTTACGCCTTTTACTCATTGACTGAAGGTCTCTTCTCATTCCCTTCTCTCAAGAGAACCATGTTTTATTATTTTATCTTACTTTATTTTTTAAAAACAAGAACAACTTATTTTTTATATCCTTTCATTAAAAACAAACAAACAGAAAAACACATACAGAGGCGCATGGATGGCTCAGATGGTTAAGCATCTGCCTTCGGCTCAGGTCATGATCCCAGGATTCTGGGATGGACCCCCACACTGGGCTCTGTGCTCAGTGGGGAGTCTGCTTCTCCCTCTCCCTTTGCCCCTCCCCCTGCTTGTGCTCTCTCGCTCTGTCAAATAAAACCTTAAAACAATAAAATAAAACAAAACAAAATAAATAAAACAAAACACTTACATTCAGATCTGTGTGCATGCAGATTGTGAGAGCCATGTCTTAGAGGCTGCACTGAGACTCCCTTGATCTCAGCTGGTAAACAACCCTGGAAGAAAGGATTTTTTTTCTCTCTCTTCACCAATCCAGAGGCTCCTCTCCTCCCAGCATGTACTGGAGCCTATAAGGAATGCCTCTAAATAGATAAGTATTTTCTGTACATGCCATGGAAATTCTTTCTTTAGCCTGATCACAAATTTTCACATCCAATAAATCCAATTGATGAGGTGGTGGTTTTAGAAATCAGTCCTGACCATCCAGCATAATTCTCTGGGATTTCTTTCTCATTTTATTTTGTGACTTTGTGATGTGATTACATGTGTAATCCTCCTCTACTCTGTCTTAAAGGGACCAGTGTTTCCGGCAAAATGTTCTTAAATCTTAAATCTGTTCAGTTTCCAGTGATCGATCAATGAATTTTTTCTCCGTACTCCCTTAGTGTTCTAAACTGGATCTCTTGATGGGCTTCAGATGAGAATGGAAAGATTCCCTCTACTGTGTTGGAGCGTGTGTTGCTGCTTTGGGTAAAAATCTTCCTGGGCAAATGGCTTGAAGTGTAAGACAAATCTTATTGTAAGAAACTCCCTGGGTGGGTGGAACGTGGGTGGCTCAGTTTATTAAGAGTCTGCTTCTGGGGGCGCGTGGGTGGCTCAGTAGGTTAAAGCCTCTGCCTTCGGCTCAGGTCGTGATCCCGGGGTCCAGGGATCAAGCCCCGCATCGAGCTCTCTGCTCAGCAGGGAGCCTGCTTCCTCCTCTCTCTGCCTGCTTCTCTGCCTACTTGTGATCTCTCTCTCTCTCTGTCAAATAAATAAATAAAATCTTTAAAAAAAAAAAAAAAAGAATCTGCTTCTGGGGCACCTGGATGGCTCAGCCGTTAAGTGTCTGCCTTCTGCTCAGATCATGATCCCAGGGTCCTGGGATGGAGCTCCTCAGGCTCCTTGCTCAGCAGGAAAAGCCTGCTGCTTCCTCTCCCGCTTCCCCTGCTAATGTTCCCTTCCTCGCTGTCTCTCTCTCTGTCAAATACATAAGTAAAATCTTTTTTTTTTTAAAGATCTTATATCCTATTTAGTTCAACCTTCTCATACTGCAGACCAGGAAACAGGTTCAGCAGCTTAACGAAGGAGCCCAATGTCAAATGTCATGGAGAGTTTGAAGATCTGCTCCCAGACTGTCCAGTTTGAAGGCGTAGTTCAAACTCATCACAGTACCACCCGCCCCCCCCCCCCCCCCCCCCCGCAAAAGGATATAATCATGGCTACGATGAGCTCAGTTTTGATGTTAATTTTAACCACATGTCCCACAGTTAGGTTTTGCACTTAACTGGCGCTTGCCCACATTCCTGCAGAAGCATAAAAACTGTCAGGAAATTAATTTTGCTTCACCCTTTGTCTGATAGAAATGGAATTTTTGAGTAAGGTGGTATTTGAAGTTCCTCATTTATAGTTAGAATTTTGCCATTCCCCATTCATTTTTATGAAGTGTTAAGCTGGTCGTGATTCTGTACCCTAAGAATGATACCCAGAGTATGGATGGCCCCCTCAAGCTGCCCGTTATGTGTGTGGTGGGGGAGGTGATAGCCTGACTGCAGACTAGGTGTAGATAGGTTCAGCACAATATACCTGTCAGGCCATTCACACATATTTGGGCTTTCCCATTGCAGTAACAGTATATTTATGATGACCACAAGAATCAAGAAGCTCTAGAGTTTGGATTCTTTTCTTACAGTCTGAATTACTACCAACCTAGACCTTAAAAAGTGGCCAGTGATATTTATCATTGTGAATTTGACTTACCAAACCAAAGCCCAGGGTACCCTTCTGGGAAGTTTGGAGACATTTTTGACTTTCACAACTAGGGATAGTGGTGTGTGCTACCATCATTTAGTGGGTAAAGAGCTGGAATGATGCTGAACATCTTACAAGGCACAGAGCAGTTCTCCACAATGAAGAATTCTGTGTCTCAAAATGCCAATACTGCCAAGATTGGAAAAACTTGCTCTAAAAAAGAGGAATAATTCCAGTCCACACACCAAATATTCATGCACTGTGGTTAATATTCTTAGAATTCTTTGAGTAACCTGCTAAATGAACATTGAGAATTATAACTCAAAATACCATTCTTCAATGGGAACCAGAATATGACAAAGTGAAAAATGTATATTTCATAGATTTAACTGAAAGCTAGAAAAGACAACTAAATATGAACGCAGTGGTATGTCATACATTCAATAATTTTATCACAGACACACATTGGAAACTCACATACAAATCCACAAAACCCCATTACATCAAGATGCGGGGTCATTTGTATTTTTCAAGCTATAGCGTAAGGACCTTTTATCATAAAGAGTTGCTATGCTTTGTCAGTCCACATACTGGGCCCTGACTTATCTAAGTCGATATTGTATCTTTGTCAGTGAGATTTTTATGAGTTAGTCTTTGCTGTATAACAGACCATCCCCAAACTCAATAGCCTTCATTAATAGACATTTACTTTTGTGCACTTAGGTCTATAGGTTGGCTGATCTAGGTTGGGCTCAGCTGAGTAATTTTGGCTTACTGGGCTTCACTCTTCATTGTGGGTTGGACTTGAACTTGCTCCATGTGTGTTCTTTTACCCAGGCTAAAGGAGCAATACAAGCCCTTGGGTGGATCCTCTCATGGTGATGGCAGATATGTCAATTAGGAAGCAGAAATGTGATGTATCTCAAGACTTGAACTAAAAACAGACACACTGTACCCTAACCCTAACCCTAACCAAAGCAAATCATAAGACCTACCCTGGCGTCAATGGTGTAGAGGAATGTTCTTTGCTACTAGTGGGAGCAACTGCACAGTCACATGAGTATGGGAATAAGAGAAGAGTTGAGAGTCCTTACACTATCTGCAACATGCGTATGGTAGATCCTCATGACATCATCTCATATTTTCGTGGGTCATTTAATTTTTTATTTTTATTTTTTTAAAGATTTTTTATTATTATTTTAAAAGATTTTTTTTTAAGATTTTATTTATTTATTTGACAGACAGAGATCACAGAGATCACAAGTAGGCAGAGAGGCAGGCAGAGAGAGAGAGGAGGAAGCAGGCTCCCTGCCGAGCAGAAAGCCCGATTCGGGGCTTGATCCCAGGACCCTGAGATCATGACCTGAGTCGAAGGCAGAGGCTTAACCCACTGAGCCACCCAGGTGCCCCTGGAAAGATGTTTGATTGTCACGCTGGGGAGGATGCTGCTGGCATCATGTGGTGACACCTTCTAGTGATTTTCTTCTAGACAAACATATTAAATCTTTAAATTACAGAATTTTGACAGTTCACAATATCAATGGCCTTTCATCGTAAGGACTTTTGGGGCCGTGTGTAGCATTCTAAGGAGCTGTGTGTAGCCTTCTGGTTGACCACTGAGGGGATGGCAATACTGACGTATCGATGAGGCTTGAAGTGTTAGCAGATCTGAATGGTTGAAGAATTAAGTTCGGAGTGTTGAACCTAACTATCCCATTCCATACTACAAATTGATATCCAACAGAGTTTAAAGAAATGTACAAACCGGGACTATTGGATTTCTAACACTACTGTCACAAAGTACCACAAACTGCATGGCTTAAAATGACAGAAATTTATTATCTTAGAGTTTGGGGGGGGACTAACGTTCAAAATCAAGGTGTTGGCAGGGCCATGTTCCCTCTGAAACCAGTAGGGGAGAATTCTTCTCACCTCCTCTAGCTTCTGGTGTTTTCCAACAATCCTTGGTTTCTTTGGCTTATAGCTGCCTTGTCACGATTTCTGCCTCTGCCACTTGTCATATAGCCATCCTTCCTTGTATGCCTTTTCTCCTCTTTTTAAGGACATCAGTCATACTGATGAAGGGCCATCCTGCCCCAGTATGACTTCCTCTTAACTAATTACATCTGCAATGATCTTATTTCCAAATCGGGTCACATACTGAGGTACTGGGGTTAAGACTTCAACGTGTCTTTTTTTTTTTTTTTAAAGATTTTTTTATTTATTTATTGGACAGAAAGAGATCACAAGTAGGCAGAGAGGCAGGCAGAGAGAGAGGAGGAAGCAGGCTCTCTGCTGACCAGAGAGCCCGATACGGGGCTCGATCCCAGGACCCTGGGATCATGACCTGAGCCCAAGGCAGAGGCTTTAACCCTCTGAGCCACCCAGGCGCCCCTTCAACGTGTCTTTTTGAAGGACGAAGTTAAATCCATAACACCAGGAAATGGAAAGCTAAAGGCCTGAGTCACTGAAATACCCCAGATGAGTATTTGTCCCTATGGCTAAACTGGAAATAGTGAGTAAATAATAAAAACATGTTTCTGCAATCATGGAATGGCTTCAATTAATAGAATAATGAAAAGTTCCCTTTTGGTCACTTACCAACACGTTATTCTGCTTAAATCCCAAACATCCAGAGTCGCATGTGAGCAGTGAGTGCCTAACATCTCATGTGTAATGATCACAACATTAGTAAGGGAACCTCCTGTGTTAACTAGGGTTTTCTGGGAATTTCCCAGATTTCTCTGAATTTCGACATGAGTGACGTGACCCAGTATAACAGTAGTGTGCGATATAGGACAATACGGCTTGGAATGGACGAATTTCCTACCCCCTCATATAATCTGCGATTTGGCTAATTGAGTCCATTTCAGTTGCAGATGAGTCAAAGGAGAAAAAGATATTTCTCAGAATGAGGCTTAATTAGAAAAATCTGCCCCAGTATGTTCCAACTGCCAGCCAACTGGCCGTATCTTGAATCACCAAAGAGAGCATTGCGATGTGGGTTTCCTCATATTTTCTCTCCTTGTCATTCTGGATAAGTAATTATTAGCCACAAGGATCTTTCAGAAAGCTCTCTCAAAAACCCCAAAGCTCACTGTGCTTTATTTAACCAATTGTGCAGATTCATAGTATATAAAACAAACTCTTAGGGGGAATGATTTCTAAAATACTCCGAGAACAAGTTCCACGAAGATCCTTACAAAGGTTAAGATGATTTTTCTTTCCATTAGAACCAATGAAAGATAACAGAATGACATTTTGTGTTGATAATGGGCCTCTCAATAGAATGTAGCACTATGTAAATGTCGTTTAAATAGCCCTGTCGTTGAGGTGGCAAGATGTTTTACAGGAGGAAGACCTGAGACACAGCGATAACTAAAGGACTTTCTAACGATCCTAAGTGTTGGATAGAATTAGGATGCTTTGTGATTTCTCAGTCACTAAGTACACACTCACAGATACACGTATATGCTATGTTTACCGAGCACATTTTATGCGTCCAGTACTACTCTGTCCTGTGCAACCTTCCATGAGTTATCTAACCTCACAGTGACCTTAAGTAGTGAGGATTGTCATCACCCCCATTTTAAAGATGAGGGAACTGAGGACTAGAAGGGTCAAGGAACTTGGCCGTGGCCCCACGCTACTAAGGCTCAGCGTGGACTTGAATCCATGGGGTAATGCCAACGCCTGGCTGTGTCCTAAGGCTGCTTTCTTCCCATTCCTCTCAGTAGCATCTCTAAGCTGTCTCTTTCTTTAAAAGATTTTATTTATTTATTTTAGAGAGAGAGTGCACAAGAAGGGGGAGGAGCAGAGGGGGAGGGAGAGGGACATGATCTCCAGCAGATTTTCTGCTGAGTCCAGAGCCCATGCGGGGCTGTATCCCAACCCCCACGAGATCAGTGACCTGAGCTGAAGCCAAGAGTCAGATGCTCAAGTGACTGAGCCAGCCAGGCGGCTCCTTGAAGTCATTCTCTAACTATTTCAAGCCAGTGTTCATTCCAGAATCCATCGCTGATTCCAGGTGGGCCCAGTGGTGTGAGCCGTCAAGGAACAAGGATGGGCATGGGATCAGTCACCAGCCTGGACGTTGCCTCACCACAGCTTACCCCTGATGCTCCAGCTGCAGGTCAGGTGTGCACGGAAGCAAAGGCTTGGACAAGTGTGTGTGTGTGTAGCCATCCTTCCTTAGGAGGCCGAGACTCTGGCCAATTAGATGTGTGGTGGAGGTGTGGGGAGTGGCAGGACCTCCCTCACTTTCCTCCCAAGTCACGGAAGCACTTACCCTTCGTGTGAAAAGCAACCTCTGGATGTGCTCAGGAGGAGGAGGAGAACGACGACGATGTGAGATTATAACTAACACCCCCCACCACCACCACCATGAGCCTATTCCGGAAAGACATTTGGGAAGCCTAGAGGAAGATGAGTAAGTGGCGGCAACCTTGGCCAGCTGGGCCTGTGCGCTGAAACCCACGCTTTCGGGTCTGGGTCCGAGTGCTGGGAGGTAGGTCTGGGACCGTGAGCGGCGGCGAGGACGGCCGCTTCCCGGATTTGTTTCTAAAAACATCGTTTCTCTCCAGAAACACTTGCCCCCGAAGTGAAATAAATGCAAACAAAAACCCCAAACAGCTGGGTCTCATGATTGAATTATATGAGGTGTTAGAAATCGTCTGGAGAGCAGTCCTTGATGGGGAATGCGAGAGAGGAGGAAGAAGAGCTTACTCCATCACCGCCAAGTTGTTGCACAAGCCTTTTCCCTAACATCTCAACAGGGGGCGGGGGGGGGGGGGATGACAAAGCTGTTTCCCTTCAGGCTCGGTGGTTTGTTAGCCTTGGAGAAGGCGGGAAGGCACTATTCCCTTCTGATCGTCATAAAACATTTACATTCCTCTGGTCCCTAAAAGTGAGGCCGTGGTCTCCCAACAAGGTGGTGATGCCCGTGGGGGCACGTACTCAGTGCGCGGCGCACAGATGCCTCCTTGCCTGCCCGGTCCTCCCGCCGTCTGCTCACTGTTGCTTCTGGCAGACCTCACCGTGATTACAGTAACCTCCCCGCGGGGACCCGGCCACCTCCAACAATCACAACACCTCATTAAACCGCAACTTCCAACCTCTCCTCCTCTGCCTCCCAGCTGAACTGTGCCAGGAGGGAAAGCTTCGGATGGAATTTTAATTCTATTTCCTCTCCCTCGGCCAGACGGTTTGGGTCTGGTGGGGTGGCTAAGCAGTGAGGAGCTTCCAGAAGAACTGGCGTCTAGAGGGTCTCGGAAACCCACCGCCGTCTGTTAATTACATGAGTAATAATAACTGATGAGCCGGAAGCGTTGACCCAGATTCAGGAAGAGGGGAATGGCACTCCAGTCCTGGGTCTCATCCTTAAGTGGCTGCAGACAGAGCCTTGCTGTCCAGATGCCTCTACTTCTGCCCTCTGTCCACCAGGGAACCCGTCCGGCCCCTGCTGGGGTGGGCGTCTGCTTTTCGTCTAGCTTACCACCTGCTTTATCTCTGGGGTTCTGTTAAGTCCTTTGTCATAGGGCCCCCTACACACTCGGTCATTCCTCTGCTACTTGGGTTTTTTCCTCAGGAAAGTCAGCTATAGCTGGAAACCCCCAGAAGCTAGGATGATAGAAAAGAACCAGAAAAATCAAATAACAAGGGGCTGAGCAAGGCAGCCAACCTATCTTCTAGCCTCCGGCCCAGCTGAAGGCTAAATGGATGTGGTCCCAGTGAGACAGGCCAGTCTGGACGCTGGATACCAGCTCTCCATGTTCATACTCAGAGCACCTGGTCTTCTTCACTACTAGGATGATGATGATGATGATGGTGATGGTGATGATGACGATGGTGACGATGATAAAACTTTGTAAATGGTGTGTAACTGACATATGAAATGAACATGATCGGATTGCTTCTTCAACCATAGTGGAATCATTTAACAGATAGGAGATGTGCATGTTATATATGAAGAATGCAGTGATGTGCTAAATAAAATGTTTTTTAAAAAATTATTTATTTGTCAGAGAGAGAGAGCAGAAGCAGGGGGAGCAGCAGGCAGAGTGAGAAGCAGGCTCCCCGCTGAGCAAGGAGCCTGATGTGGGACTTGATCCCAAGACCCTGGGATCATGACCTGAAGGCAGACACTTAACCGACAGAACCACCTAGGTGTCCCAAGCCTTTTTTCTTGTGATTCAGCAAGCATTTATTAAGAGCATATTATGCATAAGGCCTAAATAAAATATTCAAAAATGTGTAAGTTTCCTTGTCTTAAATCTTCAACTTGGGCTCCAGGATCTAGATAAATCCCAATGGCTCTGGATGTTTTCTCATAAATGAGGGAGCAATAGTTCTTTCTTTCATCTGCACGTACACACTTCACCCCCACACATGCCTGAAGTTTTTCTGATTGTGATAAAATTTGCAGTCATCCACTGCCATCTGCTCACCAAAGTCCCTCTTTATGACTTTGCAGGGTGGCTGCCTGGAGTTAGGCCCATAGCTTGTGGCCACGGAGCTCAGCAGAGCTGTCTAGCTCACACAGGGACTGCGCTTAGAACCTCGATACCACAAAGCACCCAATTTGGCCAGCTAACCATGGATGAAAAGCACTCACCACAGGACATTGTGGGGGATGAACTTTGGATTCACTTCCTCTGTCCTTAAGGAAACTCCAGACCTTGTCTGCAGGCCAAGCCCAAGCTGTCTGGTCTGGTGACTCAGGCCACTAGGGGTCTCTGAGGGCTCTATGGAGATGGGACCCAAGGGAAACAATGGTGACAGACCAGATGAGGTTTCTGTGGGGACAGCGGACTGGACAGTGACTTCATATGCAAAATTGCCTTTCTGTCTAGAGCCACAGCCAGAGAGGGTTGTGGCTAAATGCGTGTTCCCAGACCAGATAGCCTGTGTCTGATTTCAGGCCCCACTGCTTACTAGCCTGGTGGTCCTCAATGAGTGATTGACCTTTCCTGGCCTCAGTTTTCCTTATCTATAAAATGGGTATCAGGTTTACATGGCAGGCTTGCTGTAAGGACTGGATGAAATCACATCAGTAATCACTTAGAACGGAGCTTGGGATATAGTGGACAGTTGATAAAGGACGGGCAGAATTGTTGAGACACAATAGGACACAAGATCAACCTTGATAGGGATACCAGGAGGCCTGTGTCCTCCCCGAGACCACATTAATTTCACAGAGC
Organism: Lutra lutra; assembly: GCF_902655055.1. NCBI lineage: Eukaryota > Metazoa > Chordata > Mammalia > Carnivora > Mustelidae > Lutra > Lutra lutra. Next base: position 16,402,546 of record NC_062289.1, read on the forward strand.
ACCGAAGAATGTGCCTGTAATTCCTGGTCTGGCACCAGCACCCGAGCCTGGCAATAGTGGTATCACAAACAGGATTACGGCCCTCTCAGGGGCACCCACAGAGCCACAGGGAAAAGGCCCTTCTCGTGGGAAAATATAAGGTGATAATGCTTCGGCAAAAGGACTTCGAATGTATTGTGATCCATTTGATCTCAGGGGGAAGAAAATCTCTTCCTTAACACCAAGTTTTCTGTACCGAAGTCCCCCTACAGGAATGACAGCATTTTGAAGGCGTATGCTAAATTTTCCTGTTTCCTTCAATCCCTCAAACTACTGCTCTAAGTTTTCTTAACCTTGACCTTATATTTCAGGGACTTCGGGCCAGAAGAAAAATAGAGCCAGCCTCAAAATAGTCACTGTTGGCTAGAAGTTTCATAATTTTGTAAGGCATCCTATCAATGAGCTGGAGCAGCTTGCACACTTTTCAAAAATATCTTGATTTCCAGAGATGAGGCTTGATGCCTCCCGAAGGGTAGAGTTTCCTATGGGAACCACACGACTCAACCTGCTTTCATTCATTAATCGCTCACAGTGTGGGGAAGGGGTTTGGTCTTAAGAGAAAGAAAATAATTTTTGTTAAAAGGGGCTCGCCTGGGTGGCTCAGTGGGTTAAGGCCTCTGCCTTCGGCTCAGGTCATGGTCTCGGGGTCCTTGGATCAACCCCCGCATCGGGCTCTCTGCTCAGCAGGAAACCTGCTTCCCTCTTGCTCTCTGCCTGCCTCTCTGCCTACTTATGATCTCTGTCTGTCAAATAAATAAATAAACTCTTTAAAGAAGGGGGGGTTGTTAAGTATAGGTACTTTAAACCATGTGCCTTCTGACCCCTTTCTTTGAGACGGTTAAACGTCAATAGTGGTTTTGCAAGGAGGGAGAAGTAGAAACCCAGAGCCACGGGGCTGTCACAAGTGGTAGAGGGGCTCCTTATAGAGCCACAGGTGTTTTGTGCTGTGGGCTCCCATTCGAGAATCTCCAGTTACAATGGTCTTCATCCAAATGCTGGGCTTTAGTGGTGGTACTGGAGGAGAGAAAGCAATGTAGCATGCCTGCTTTCTTTCTTTCTTCCGTCCTTCCTTCCTTCCTCTCTCTCTTTCTTTCTTTGTCAGAGAGAGAGAGCACAAGCAGGGGGAACAGCCGGCCAAGGGAGAAGCAGGCTCCCAGTTGAGCAAAGAGCCTGATGCAGGACTCGATCCCAGGACCCTGGGATCACAACCAAAGCCATAGGTTGATGCTCAACAGACTGAGCCACCAAGACATCCCAGCATGCCTGGGTTCTTGCGGCCGTGCCACCAAGCCACGTGGGTGTCCACCTGACGCCTGTACTTCACAATCCATTCACCTGTGAGAGAGGAGCCTTAGCTCTGAGGTCAGCTGAAAGGAAACCGGTGATGGGTGGCCCCTGATGCCTCCAACCTTCCTTTGCTGGATGCTCCCCACGAAGGGCTGCTACCATTTCTTCATTCACGCATTCACTCCATCTCTTTGCCTGCAAACAGTTAACCAACAAGCCCTACGCTAGTCTTCAAAGAAAAAGGCATAAGCTCTCTGGTTCCTTCCTTCCCTCACCTACCTAAACCTGCTCACAAGTCCCGCAGAAGGAATGAATCCTGCCTGGCACCTTGATGTTAGGACATACACGAGACCGATTTTGGACTCTTGGCTTCTAGAACCAGAAGATAATAAATGTTGTTTCGAGCCACTGAATTGCGGTAACTTACAACCGCCATAGGAAACCCACGCAGGTGTTTTCTCCTCCCTGCTCTGGTAGCCCCTTGCTTGTTGGAGGCGGACTCGTTCACAGCAAGCCACAGCTGGCTTGGGTGTGTTTAATTATCTTGCTTATCACCCCATAAGGGCCGGAGCTCCCTGGAGACTGCCGTTCTCTTACCTTATTCACTAACATACCGTACAGCATTGCCTGCCATTCAGTAAATACTCATTTGATTTTTTTTTTTAAACAAATGAAGGTAGAGGAAGGTGTTTCTCCCCTCTTAAAGTGCCGCACCAGTGCAAGCAGCGAGGAAGCGTCGGTGTACTGGAGAAAGGACAGAATAGCCTCCGTGGCCAGCAGCCGGTGGGCAGGAGGCGGACTGCACCGGCACGCACGCGTGATGTGCTCAAAAGAAGCTTGAGGGTCTTAACCAGAGGAAGGGTCTTAACCAGAAGCTTAAGGGCTGTATGGGATTTGTGAAAACTTGGAGAATAAACAGAATTCCAAGATAAATATTTTCCCAGATCCTCCAGCCACTGTAGGACAGCCAAGAGATAAGGTAAGCGCTGAACTAAGATGGGAACACGGAGGCAAGAGGAGGGAGACAGAAAGAGTGAGTCTAAGAGATAGGATCTGACAGAGTTTAAAGGTATAAAGGAGATCCAGTCAAGGAGAAGAATGCCGGGGCTTGGAGAAAGGCCAGCAAGAAGATGGGAGACAGGCTTGGGGACGGGAGGGATTAAGCAACTGGGGTTTGGAAATAGGAGATAAAAGATAAAAGATACAGAGATGGGTAAATGTCCACAGGCCAGGATTTCTCAACCTTGACACTATTTACGTCTTGAGCCAGACAGTTTTGTGTTGTGTGCGGTTGGGGGGGAGGGGAGGGGCTGACCTGTGCATTGCAGGAGGGTAAGCGATGTCCTCGCCTTGACCCACAGGATGCCAGCAGCATCCTCCCCAGCGTGACAATCAAACATCTCTCCAGGGGCACCTGGGTGGCTCAGTGGGTTAAGCCTCTGCCTTCGGCTCGGGTCATGATCTCAGGGTCCTGAGATCGAGCCCCACATCAGGCTCTCTGCTCAGCAGGGAGCCTGCTTGCCCCCCCCCACCCTGCCTGCCTCTTTGCCCACTTGTGATTTCTGTCCATCAAATAAATAAATAAAATCTTAAAACAAAAACAAACAAGAAAACCAAAAAACGTCTCTCCAGATATCACTGCATTTCTGCATTCTGAATCCCTCCTGATTGAGAACCAATGATTTCAAGGAGGAAATGGGTTTGAGCAAGGAATATGTTTTGCACCGGGGCACTGGGGGAAGGCTGTACTTGAAGGAAAAGGAACAGTAGAAGGAAGAGAAGAGAGAAGAGACAATCAAGTCACAGGCTGGAAAGGGAAAGTTGGTGGGTAAAAGGGCAGAATCTAAAAAAAGAAGGAGTTAAGGCAAAATGATGGATGGAAGAGAATGGACAAGAAAGCAAGCAAAAAACAGAAACAAGAGAGAAAGCCCCAAAAGAAAAGCAGGGATGACTGGCCGAGAAGGAAGGACTCAGCCTGAGAGGGGATCAACTTCAAAGTGGGTCACTTGGGGGGTTTAATGGCAGGTTACCAACACAAGGGGTCAGGCCCCATTCGTCTTCATCAGAACGTGAAGAGGTAAGAGCCAAAGACACGTCAAATTGCAATCACACAACTTTCTGGCTCGTTGTAATTACACGACAGATAAATGCTGGAACGGCAGAAAGATCCTCAAGGTCCCAACTCCCTTTCTGATGAATTACCAGGACGCTCATCAGTGATCAAACCAAACAAACAATACTAGAAGATACACTCAGGTCTAAACATCACTGATCAAGCAGAAAGAAGGCAAACAATGGCCCTGAGCCACCCCCCTCACCCCAACAAAAAGTGATGCAAGTCAATTAAGTGAACCTAAACCAAGGCAGCTTATTTTTATCTGGCATTCCTTTGGGATTCTGCATTGTTGGTAAAGATTAGGACTAAAGAATGCAAACCCATGTTGCTCTTAAACATCCAGACAAGCCAGCAACCTCTGAGTGCTGGGTGTGGGGACAGAATGGCAAGGGGTGCAGTGGGGAGGAGTGGGGCAGGGAAGGGAAGGAGGGGAAGGTGGGGAGAGTTCCCAAACTCCACCACCTTTCCTGAGTGGAACTTACAACTGCTTATTGTCCTGTATTCTCTCTGGATCTCAAAGAATCAGTTTCGGGTTGAAAGGAGATGCCGTGATATGATGCCGGGCTCTGAAATTTTAAAAACATTTTGCCTAGATATTTCTTTGTGAGGGCTGCGAGAATGCTTTCCCCACCCCACCGCCCAGTCCTTTCATAATTTCTGTAAGAGTTCTAGGTCTGATAAAGAGCTGTCTTGGGGCCAAGGACCGAACTGGAAGTATGGTTTGCAAGAGTGCCAGAGTGCCAAGAATTTGGAAACCTGAGCTCATTCTTCTCATGCCAGCATTCCACATAAACTAGCAGACTGTGTGGCTCCACGAGGACAGGGCCAGTGCATGTAGCCCAGCTCTGCTGTGGAGAGAGGTCAGCTCATACTCACAGGTGAGAACACAGGGGGCCAGCTGATTGGGACAGAGCTGCAGAGGAAGGGTCATGTCTCAGCGTGAACCATGATGGATTCTCAGGGTTACGGGTTAGGGTGGTAGACCTTAGGTTCTGCCTGGTTCTCCTATCCCTGGGCAAACATCCTGGAGGTAGTCTGTCTCTTAGGAGGAAACTGCCCAGATGCTCACCTCTCCAAAGGGCGATTTCACATAAGTGTTGAGAGCATGCGCCCTGGGACCCCAATTCAAATCCAGCTCATTACTCCTAACTCTGTACCTTAGGCAAACTAATGAAAATCTCTACTTCAGTGTCCTCATCTGTAAAATGCAGATAATAATAGAGTCAGTGACAGAGGATTATAATAAGGATTAAATGAGATAATACTTGTAAAGTATGTTAAAAATGTTTACATGCGCCTGTTGTTATTCTTGGTGCCAAATTCTTGGACAATCACCATCCATTAAAAGCTTCCAGGAATGTGGCTTTCTTAGTATCATAGGACGAATGGTTCCCTATTGTGGTTAAGAAATATATGGCACCTTCCACAAGAATCTAACAACCTTTAAACTGAATTCCAAGATTTTCCTACACAATGTGGACTGTCACGTTTGCTTTATTTTTATTTATTTATTTTAGAAGATTTTATTTATCTATTTAATTGACACAGAGAGAGAGACAGCAAGAGAGGGAACACAAGCAGTGGGAGAGGGAGAAGCAGGCTTCCCGCTGAGCAGGGAGCCCGATGGGTGGCTCCATCCCAGAACCTGGGGATTATGACCTCAGCTGAAGGCAGAGGCTCAACGACTGAGCCACACAGGCACCCCTCCACATTTGCTTTAAACATAACTGCCCTACTTACTGAAGGTCTGTGGCATCCTTAGGCCGGGGCCCGTCACACTGTTGCAAAATTTCTAGGCCTGACCCAATGAGAAAAAGCTCACAGGAAATTAATGCGATCTCTCCAATAGATAGATTTATACAGAACATTCGTGCCACTCTAGAATTGACAACAGCTGTGTCTTAACTAGCCAACTCCTTGAACACTTTTAAACCACGATTTGATTTGGGACAACTGGGTGGCTCCGTTGGTTAGGAGACTGACTCTTGGTTTAGGCTCCTGTCAGGATCTCAGGGTCCTGACAATGAGCCCACCTCCCGCTCTTGCTCGGGGCGGAGTCTGCTCTCCCTTCCCCCTGCCCCACCGTCTCTTTCAGATAAATAAATAAAAATTAAAAAAAAAAAGAAAAGAAACCACGATTTGATTTAAAATATATACACATCAGACGGGCACAGCTCTCAAATCACAGAGATTCTCCAAGTGTATACGTTCTCACTTCCAGCAACCACTAACAGATTTGACTTACCCAGAGCCTTAGTCAGTACCTAACGTCTAATTCAAGCACGATGGTAAAGACACGAGTCTCAATTCTGCTGCTTAGTCTGCTGTGACAGAATGTCTCTAACCTTGGCCATCCACTTCACAAACTCTCTCTCATGGAAGCAGATTAGAGCCGACGGGGTGGATGGCCCCCAGAATTGCATCAGAATTTTTTAAGAAAAACAATTAAAGCAATATTGGCTGTCCTTTATGGCCTCTGACGCCACAGGTACGTTATATATCCCATTAACTCTTTTCAACAATCCTACAGGTTGGAGATTGTGGTTTCTGTATTAACTATGGATAAACTGGGTCCCGAGAAGATTTCGCAATTTGACCAGGGTCACCGAGGTTTTAAGTGGTAAGCTGGATTTCAAACCAAGGTAAATCTGATTTTTACGTCCAGTTTCTTCCCATTTCCCAGGGCTATCTCTATCCATTTTTTAAAGAGGGAGGTAAATATATTTTCCCTTTGGGAAAATATAATCAAAGGGAAATATAATTAAATTGTGGATTATAGTAAGTACTGGGCCTCTGGTAGCACATTATTTCACTAAGATATCCCAAAGGATATCTTGGCTCAGATTAGAAAATTTTTATGGTCAACATTCTTATTACCTGTCAGATTGGTTCGATGCCGTATTACTAGCTATCTCCTAGTTCTCCATAAGTGTTAAATAAGAACTCTTACCCGCATGGAGGAAGGGGATATAAACAGACTTAGCTCTACAGAAATAAAGCATAGAAGATTGCATGTTGGCATGGCTGACACTCAAAGGAGTCAACTCTAAAGTCCTGGGATACATTTTTTTAAAGATTTTATTTATTTATTTGACAGAGAGAGAGAGAGAGAGCGAGCCCAAGCAGGGGGAGTAGGAGAGGAAGAAGCAGGCTTCCCGCTGAGCAGGGAGCCCTATGTGGGACTCGATCCCAAGATTCTGGCATCAGGACCTGAAGGCAGACGCTTAAGGACTAAGCCACCCAGGGGCCCCAGTCCTGGGATAATTTTAATGATGTCATTTTCTGGACCAGAGATCATGTAGTGGGGGCCGGTGGTCCTGCCTCTAGTGTTGGCCCCTTAACCTTCCTTGCTTATGCTTGTGGGGATCCAAGAGATGGGGTCATCCCAGCTGCATGTCCTACGGTTTCCATTTGTCCCAGGAAGAGCTGCAAAGTTGAGTGGTGTTAGAACACACTTTTCCTAGAAACCTGGGGTTGATCCTACAGCTCTGACAGGTCAAGGAGATTGCCAACTCCCCCAGATAGGGATTCAGTGTGTGTGTGTGTGTGTGTGTGTGTGTGTGTGTGTGTGTGTGTGAACTTTCAAGAATACAACATCCAAATCACCTGAACAATTTTTCTTGATTTTTTGGAGACATTCAACCAAGTAACAAGAAGGTTCTCTCTCTCTCTCTTTATTGTTTGTACATATATCTTTTAGCTGTGTATATACACATAGGCTAACTAATCTTTTAAAACTGGTTTTCTTTCAAAGTTTGGCAAAAATTCGGATTCTGTCATGGACATAAATGTTTCTTCCTGTCCTGGGTGAAAATTCCAGAGACCCAAAGATTCCATATAGGTTCAGAATTTGTGCAAGTTAAAACAAAGGCAGACTGAGTGCCAAGACAGCGTACACACCCCAAAACTAGAACTTTAAAATCCTTTTACTGTGTTAACATGTTTGAGTCTTCTTGCCTGTGGCATTTCCTCACAAAGGCTTGGAGACTGGCACACTTGAACACTTTTCAAGGTGTAACCCTGTTTCTCTAAGCCAACCTGGCTGTATGGCAATGAAAACTGAAACTGAAGGAAAGGTTAACAGGGCAACCTGTTTATTTTAGGGATATTATATTGTATGGATATCACTCAAATTCAGTAGAAACTCTACCCACACTTGTTAAGTCTTGTTTCTATGAAAAGACCTTTACTTAACAGATGACGTTGTTATATTTCAGGGAGACCAACAGGAAAAATCTGTGATTTTTTTTTTTGAGCAATTTATAGGCTTTTCCTTTATAACTACCTTGATTTTGTAACTGATCATGGAATTACTTGAATTGATACCTGACAGTCTGAGGACTGATTTGTGATGTGCTTTGAACAGAGCATAGGACTTCCTATGTAACGATCGTGCCAACTATCTTCGCTTCAGCTTCCTTTCATTATTTATCCCGACTTTCCTTTGCCTGAATTGCTTTATCTAATCTTGCTCTATTCTATACAGAATATATACTATACATAATGCATATAATATAGAGAGATAGACACACAATAAAATAGTAGGTCTTTGCTGCCGCAAATCCTTTTTTATGAAGAGGAAAAATTTGAACAAACAAATGAAATGAAATGAATTGTGCTCTCAAGCAGTGGTGTTCTGTTTCTTATAGTAATTTATCGTTTTTATGGATCTCTCTTTTTCTAATACTATGTTGATTTTGTCCAAATACATTATTGGAGTCCCTTAAAAATAAGTGGAACAGGCCACTGGCCCTATGGCCTAGTCTTAACTTTTCTTTTTTTCCTTTCATTTGCTCTTATATGCTGGCTTCTATATTCTCAGGTCAGCCAGTCTCCCTCCGCACCGCCCCCTACACTCAATATCTGGTCCACCAGGGAGTCTAACCTAGAGCTGAGTGTGCACATTAAAGCCCTAGGCACAGCCCCACATCCCCAGGACATGGTCAATTGTGTAACAATCCACTCTCTGGTTTGTTTCAGGGAAGCTGACAGGTCTGTATGGAAAACATCACAGAGAGTGGTATGCTGAAAAGAAATAATCGTACAGAACCACCCCGAGGAGCATTTAGGTCCCTATCATTAATCTTTGCCACCCTCCTATGAAAGAGGCCGTAGGTGAGGCCTCTCATCCACTGTTTTATAAATGAGGGAATGGGGCAGATCGGTGGGGGCAAGCCAGGGAATGGGGAGCTCGTGCCTGGTGGGGGACAGAGTGAGGGTGCCAGGAAAGAAAACCTATGACCCTGGAGGTCGCTACCACACTTGGCCTCCTTGTGACATCTCCCATACAGGCTGCAGCCTGAGCAAATGCAGGTTTTGTCTTTTGCAGGAGTGTTTCACTGTTCAGGGGACTGGGATCCGTACAAGGTCGTCACATCTCCTGCTTGGTTGTGTTCTCCCGCCCAGCCCCCACCCCACGCCTCACCCTAAACATCGGGCTGTCGCTGTTGGGCTGTGGGTAGCTGCCAAAGAGTTTAAATTCCAGGCCCGCCCCCGGGCAAAGGTTTCCTCTAAGTCTCCGCTCCAGCTCACCTCTTCCAGAAATGCTCTGACCACCCACTCTGGGGATTTCCTCCCCAGACAAACCTGGACTGATTGCGTGGCCCCGGCACCTTCTCTGCGGCCTCTTTGTCATGCGTGCTCAGTGCCCTGGGTTGAAAACGAGGTGGCGGCAAAGTTGGCTTTGTCCCCAATCTTCTGCTACACAGCTGTGCATAACGGGCATGGTTTTGTTTTCACCATTTTGCAACGTGTAGTCTCTCTGCCAAGCTGCGTGTCTCCATATGGGCTTATTAACTATTTAATGAAAGTGATAACGAATCCCCTTCACCATTCTATTACTTGCAGAACTAACGTCCATAACACGACAGCAGAAAAACAAAACAAGTAAAAACGAGAAAAAAAGATAGCAAGATATCAAAATAGAGTAATTGGTAGTAAAATAAAAACAGAACCTCCTGCAGGACTGCGTCTTCCTGCAAGATGGAGACTAAACAGGTTTATGGTCCAATCGAAAGTGATACAATTTTTATAAGTTCCAGGATGCCTTTATTTTTCAATGTGTTTAGACAGGTATCTCTTTAAAAGCCCAGACAACTACTGTGAAATAAAATTGTATTTATCCTGGAAGCAGAAAGCTAGAAAGTTAAAACTGAAAATTCTGTGCAATAATTACATTACAAATAATAATAATGTCCACTAAGCACTTAATACATGGAGGGCCTTCTGAAAAATATTTCGTATGCACCTACCTCACTTAACACTCAGAAACGTTTATAAGGGAGGTTTCCCCATTTTGCAGATGAGAAAAATAAGTTTCAGAGAGGTTAAGCAACTGGCCCCAAGTCACATAGCTGGTAAACCACACAGCCTGGATTTGAATGCGGTTTTTTTTTTTTTTTTTCCCTGTCCCATGATCCCCATTCTCGGGTGTTGTAAGCTTCTAAAGTGCCTTCTGAATTACCACGTGAAACTCCTCTTTATGTGTAGCACATTTTATTTTTTTAAAAAAGATTTTATTTATTTATTTGAAAGAGAGTGGGAGAGAGAGCACCAGAGGGGGGAGACCCAGAGGGAGAAGCAGACTCCCCGCTGAGTAGGGAGCCCCAAAGGGGACAGGATCCTGGGACCCCAGGATCATGACCTGAGCCGAAGGCAATAGCTTAACCAGCTGAGCCACCCAGGCGCCCCGTAGCACCATATTTTAATAGCGAGTCTCTGTAAGATTCCTCGGGGGGAAACACCCACCTTACTGAACTAGAAATCGGATTCCTAGTTTCAAGGGTTAGTGTTTCAGATGAAATCATGAATCTGAAAAACCTTTGGAAAATATAAAAGCATTCTACAGAGGGAGCAGGCTGCCACTGCTCTTAGGCACGGTAATTCTCAGTTGACTGGAATATTCTGTGCCCAAGCACCTGCTTACACAGGTAACCTGTGACCCGTCGTGGCTACTGCAGAACCCCCGTTTGTTAGAGGTTCCACGTTACAACCTCAGGCTCTTCCGATTTCTTTCTGGGCCACGACCACTTGCCTGGCCCCGTGGGGCACGCCTGTGTCAGGAGGTCCTCCTTACCAGGCACCGAAGCTGCTGATGTGTAACAGAGCGTTAAGATGCAGAGGTGCGACACATTACAGTGGGGTCATCACCAAAGCAGCGGACTTACCGCCCCCCCCCCCCCGCCCGGGGTTTTCGGGCTCCCAGCGAACACGCCTGCTGTTAATTAGCAGCGGGCAGGGCCGGTGATCAAGGGCCCCTTGGCGTGTCACCTGGGCTTTGAGGAGTTTCCAGCGCTCACTCGCGGTGGCTCACGTGGCGTGGAAACCTCGTGAAAGCCGCTCGGGGCAGGGGCCTGTAAGATCCCCACCTACCGGGGTGGGGAACTAGAAGGGAGAAAGGAAGGAAAGAAAGCGCGCTCCTGGCTTGTCCCCTCCTCCAGTGAGGAAGAAACCAGAGACTTTCCGAACAAATACAACGACCAGAGAACTTTCTTCTAGGATTTTCAGAGCCCTGGGAGCTGTGCGGCTGCAGCCGTGGAAGGGCCGCTGGGGAGAAGCGTTGAGTCCGTCGGATTCCTTCCTCCCGAATCCCGCCGAGAGGAGCACGGGTGGCGGGAAAGCAGGGCATAGGCGCCGGAGGGCGAAAGGCGACCCGAGGCCTGCCCGGCCTTCGGAAGGGACCTGACGCCAGGAAGGACGCTTATTAACCCTTGGGCTACCCCCCCGCCCCCACCGCCGGGGTGCGAGCCGGCTCCTCCTCCTCCGGGTTGGACTAGCCTGGGGCAAGATGCGCACGGCCGCCGGCTCTGCGCGCCCCGCCGGTCCCTCCCAGCCCAGGAGGAGGCGACAGGGGAGGGCGCTGCCCGCAGCCGAGCCCCGCGAGTCCGTGGGTCCCGAGTGAACATCCCGGGCGAAACGGCTGAGACCCCGCGACTCCCGCGCCGGCCGAGCACCGCGGGCGACGCGTCTCCCTGTCCCTCCGCCACATCTGCACGCACACCCCCCACCCCCGGACTCCTGGCCCGACCCCCGGCTCCCGGACACCTCCAGCCCCGCGCTTCGCGCAGGTGGCGCAGACGCCCCTGCCCTCCGGCGCCCCCTGCCGGGCAGAGGGAAGGCGGCGGCCGCGGAGGAGCCGAGCACAGGCGGGGAGAGAGCTCCAGCGCCGGGAAGAAGCCGGGAGCTTCCCTGATGGTGCCGCCGCCTCCGAGTCGGGGAGGAGCGGTGAGGAGGCAGCTGGGCAGGAGCCTGGGTCCGCTGCTGCTGCTCCTGGCGCTGGGACACACGTGGAGCTACCGAGAGGAGCCCGAGGACGGCGACAGGTAAGCGCTGCCAGCCCCGGCTGGGTGCGCGCCCGGCTCGTGGGGTGGGAGCGGGACCCCGGCCCCTGCGGGCACCCGCGCGCCCTGGCTCCGCTGGCACGGGCTGGGCGCTCCACTACCCTGGGAGGCATTAAATCCACGTCCTGCCCGGGCTCCCCTGTCAGTGGGTCAGAGCTCCCTGGTACGGCCACCCCGGGGCTGGGTTCGCGCCCGTGGACCCCCGCTCGGTCCCCGAGTCCGCGTCCGCGTGCGGGGACCAGCGCCTTCTCGGCGCTCCGGGACGCAGCTCCCGCCACCCTCACACGCCCTGCGCTGCGCTCTCCCGCGGACAGCCAGCGAAGTGGCGGCTCCCACTGTCTTCTAGAGAAATCTGCTCAGAAAACAAGATCGCCACGACGAAATATCCGTGTCTGAAGCCTTCGGGTGAGCTCACCACGTGTTTCAGGTGAGTCTCGCGGCTCTGCCGAGTCCGCCACGCACCCGGGAACGCGGCTCCGCAGGGGAGGGCTTTGGAGACTCGCTTGGTGACCGAGGGCCGCGGTCGCGCGGGGACGTGCTTGGGGAGTTCTTCGGTGCAAGCCTTTCGGTGTGGTTTTGGGGCCAGAGCAATGACGGGCAACCAAGCGTGCACCTAGAGTTTCCACCCTAGGACCCTGCCTTGCTGGCCGCTTGCTGGAATACTTTGCGTGATGGAGAAGAAGAGGCTGAAAGTTCATCAGAAAGTGGATGGGATTGTGGGTGTAGACTGTGCCGTAGCAAAGACGGATGACGGCGTTCGTGTTTTGTTTCAAAAACAAAGTTGACAAGTAAATACTTGGTCCTTGACTGCTTTTTGACCTTCTGTCGGGACAGAGTGTAACACTTTGAGGGCCACTGGAGACAAAACGATGGAGGTGGTTTGCGGGCAGTGGACGTGGTTGGGGGCGGGCGGGGGGGGGGGGGGCTTGTCTAGGAAGAATGTCGAGCCACAAGGAGAGTCTTCCCTGAAAGTGCGTTCCACAGATCACCTGGGTGCTTGTTTAAATTACCCTGACCAGGGCTAGGGAATCCATTTAGATTGGAAAATGTTTCCCAGGCGGTTGTCATTTGAAACAAAAGGAATTACGTTCCCTGCTTGCGGCCTTTTGGAGGTGAGGGTTGATTTGTTTTCACCAGTCTTTGGTTTCTGGTCGAGTGCTTTGACTGGATGGGAGGCATAAACCCATAAACATGAGTTGCTTTTTGAAAGTACTGGGCAAGATACTGGGAATCACACACTCCCGCCAGACTGTTTCTGTGGGTCCTCTGCTCTGGGGCGCCAGGATAAATATTGGGTCGTACAAGGTAATAAGCAATCCCCAGAAGTGAATTTGGAAAAAAGCTTTCCTCTTCATAATGTTGTAACCGATGAATCCACCGCCATGCTTTCGGAGCCGCAGAAATGTTAGTTCCCATGTTTAAAGGTTCAGATAGAAGTGGTTCCAGGACTGGTGAGTTTGTGGTATGAAAACCAGGAATCTGTTACCTTGCATACTGTGTTTTAAAATTTGTTGGCTATGGAATGACCACCATTATTAAAGTGAGGCTCGGGCTTGGGAAGGGTTGTCTTTTCCAGGACAGGGGTGCTCAACACCCGTGGAATGTGCCGGGGCCGGGGTGGGGCGGGGCAGGGCAGGGGGAGTGTGTTCATTCTGTAGGTAAAGGCTTGAAGTGGTTAACTGGGTAGGCAAGGTCCTCTAGCCGGTGGGATGGCTGAGGGTGCTGGCCACAGGATTGCTTGCCTGGTGCTAGTCCCGTGTGTCCTCCACATGACCACAGTATTGGGACATGTTGTTTTCCTATCATCCTAGCACAAAGCCTCTAACTTAACAGGGAAAGTGTCCCTGAGATGGTTTACTCATTTGTTCAGTCCCTGAAGGTCAGACTGCGCATAAATCAGGGGCACTTGCAGAGTGCATGTCCAATTTTCAGAAACCACTGGTGCCTGAGGAGTGTTCTAGGTTGACTGTTACTCCTCTTCCCTGGTGTTTTAAAAACTAGTTTTTCTTTTTACACTGAGACTCAACAAGAGACACTACCAGTGTCTTTGTAAGTGTTCTCATGAACAGCTATCTGAAAGGACAGCTTATGACAACTAACAAAAAGGCTATTTTATATCACAGAAAAGTAAGGAACTTTGTTTTGGGGAGTGAGTGGAATGGGAGAAGGGGTTTTCAGCTGGGGAAAATGGGTTTGTTGCTTTCCTTCATGGATCCAGAGTTCTGTGTATATTCTGTTGGTTTTATACCATTCCCATGACTCAGTAATTTCCTAAAGACAAAGTTGGTTGGGAGTTGCTTCCCCTGTTTGCTTTTGAACGCCAAGAATGGAGGGACTTGTGCTTGGTTTGTGAGTTCATTGTCCCGGCTCCTGTAGACCCTTGCTGCTCCAAGTGGGATCTGGAAACCAGCAGCAGTATCCTAGGAGCCTGTTCCCAAACCTTCCGAAGCCTGTGTGTTAATGCAAGCACTTAATACAGAAACCACTGTCCTCAATCTGGTCACCATGCAAACCCATTTAAATCCTTCGAGGGGCACAGAGGCTTCTCCAGGTGCACGTGTTGTTAATCCTCCCGCATCAACCAAAAACGAAAAGAACCAGCCTTCCAGGAGACCAGACCTCTCAACTCTTGGATGACCCTTAATTAAGCTTAAGTGCAGTCACTGAGGTGCTTCTTAGGGAATGCTGACAGATGGCCCCGATTTTACCACTGGCCCTTTGCACAGTTTTTAGCACAAGTGAGAGAACTACAGAAGTCCTTCTGACCTTGTTAAATGATTTTATGGGACTTAAAAAAAAAGTCATGGAGGATGCGTTCACTCCTATCATGTTCCTGGTAGTGTTAATCTGATCTGTTATTCCTAAAAAATCTACGGAGACCTAAATGATGTGGAGAAGGAAAGCTGGGTGGGTTCAGAATCTTTGTTGTGGAGCAACCCCCCCAACCATGGCCTTTGTACCCTTGTTTCCTGTGGTTTTGCCCGAGCACCTTTTCAGGTTCCCCTTCTGTATGTGAAATGATGGCCTGAGGACTTTGAACTCAGCTCTCTTCTCTCCTCTTCACATACATTATCTCTAATCCTCAAAGCGTTTGTATTTCAGTTTTACAGGGGAAGATCCAAAACTCCAGGATTAAGTAAACTTGGTCAGGGTCACAAAGTTAATACACACGGGAGCCAGGATTCAAACCCAGGTTTGTCTGACTTCAAAGTCTGGGGCCGGGGCCCTTTCATCATCCCGGAGGTGCCTACAGAGATGGCAGAACTTTCAGGATCCTGGGATCTAAGGAAGATGATAAATTCAGATGGCTGTAAATTCACGACAGTTAGAT
This sequence comes from Lutra lutra, assembly GCF_902655055.1. NCBI lineage: Eukaryota > Metazoa > Chordata > Mammalia > Carnivora > Mustelidae > Lutra > Lutra lutra. The sequence continues at coordinate 16,417,658 of NC_062289.1, forward strand.
AGAAAACTCCAACACTCTCCATAACCAGTGGTTTTTCAGTGACCACTATCCTGGAGATCTGTCCTCTGTAACTGACTTCATATATTCTCCTGTCCTATGCAACATTGGTTCATATATGTATAGCTTTCCTTCCTTAAAGGATTTCGTAATCACAGGGCCTGTCTCTTGAGACTCTCTACCCCAATGTGCATTGGGCCAAGTGCCCAAAGTTTAACAGACACTTGAGTGAATGCCAGTGACTGCTTACCAAGCTTAGAGGATGTACTGCTCAGCATTATAATCGGACTTAGAGTATGCTCCTTTATTAGTAAAGATTTCAGCGGGGTGTGATTTATCTAAGGCTCTATTATAGCCAAACTAAGCTCATACATTTATTAGGGTGTTACCCTTTTTGTGTCTGTTAGGTTATTCCCCACCAATTTACTCCCCACCCCCCATCCTCGACCATGTAGTTTTGAAAAAAAGGTTCATGTTTACCATTCATTATTGGGTCTTCAGTAAAATGACCTGTTAAAGGCTTTTAAAAATGAACACATTGTGTAGGGAAGGTCCAGAAAATCCCATTTCTTTTTAATGATTGTATTTGAGAGAGACACAGCGAGAGAGGGAACACAAGCAGGGAGAGTGGGAGAAGTAGAAGCAGGTTTCCCGCTGAGCAGGGAGCCCGACACGGGGCTTGATCCCAGGACCCCAGGATCATGACTTGAGCTGAAGGCAGACGCTTAACAGCTGAGCCACCCAGGTGCTCCTGGAAAATCCGATTTTTGAGTGAACTGGTATCTAATAAACATTCTAACTTTTCTAACCCAGTAAGGGTTTATTGAGCATCTATTTTGAGCTTAAAATAGCCTTACAGAATGTGCATAGAACAATAAATTACTATGGTCTGTTTATAGACATGATTTTTAGACTCAGACCTTTGAAACTAACCAATATACAATGGTAGGTGGTCTAGTTCAAAGTCATTGTCAAAACATTGTCAAAAACATTGTACTGTCAATGATGGAGAGGAGATTAGAAGCAGGTAGGAATCTCTGAGCAAGAGAAAATACGTTCTTTAACACAGTGTTAGGTGTTCAGATTGCATTGGCTGTGGCTCTCTTCTGTGGTTCATGGACGGCCATGGCTCCTAGCTTCCCCTCAGCAGTATTTGCCCCTCTGGATCTCATTAGGTCCTGCTCTTAGGATCCTGTTCCTGCAGGAGATGATGACCTAGGGATGCAAAAACTCCTAGTTTTCTGTAATATAAGTGTTGCCAAATCCTGTTAAAATGTGGAAGTTAACGTGTTATTTCTGCAGATGGTTCTACATGGGGTTCGGAGAACAAGAGTCTCTTAGAGCAGCCCTACCAGCTTGAGAGCTCTGGACTTGAGCTGAGGCCTCATTGGAGGGAAGACTGGGGGATGCGCTATCTAGGAGGTCACAGGGTTCCTACAGAGGGCTGGGAGGTGAAAACCTGCACAGTAATAGGAATTGTGCCAGTTGGAAGGCCACTTTGACCAAATTGTTTTGTGACTTTGAAGTGGTTTTTTTTTTTTAAGATTTTATTTATTTATTTGACAGAGAAAGATCACAAGTAGGCAGAGCGGCAGGCAGAAGGGGGGAAGCAGGATCCCCGCTGAGCAGAGAGCCCAATGCGGGGCTCCATCCCAGGACCCTGAGATCATGACCCAAGCTGAAGGCAGAGGCTTAACCCACTGAGCCACCCAGGCACCCCAAAGTGTTTCTTAATCTACCTTAGTGGTCTCCTCTGTAAAACGGAGATTCTATTAATATTGGAGTTACAGGGTTCCCGTAAAGGATTAAATGAGCTGACCTATGTAGAAATGCTAGACGAACGTTACCCCTCATAATCACTTTGAATCCCCCCAAGTCTGGCATGTTGGTGTACATAGTAGGTGCTTGCTGGACACTTGCTGAGTTTTGGACAGTATGGGAGAAACTTTTGAACAAGCAAACTCACCCCACATCCAGAAACAAGGTGTTTATACACCACTGTACACACCTGTTTTTAGAGACCTTTTCAAATGTAGGAAAGCCCCAGAAATCCAGGGCCTCAGTGAAAAAAAAAGAAAATCACAAAGCATCTTTGTTTCTTGTTTCCTGACCACACAAGGTGCCCTACTCATGTGACCATAGAATAGGCAGGAGGCATAGGTGTCCCACTTTAAAGGATCTTGGAGGCTTGCCCCTTGTCTCGAGTCACGAAATGGATTCCGGGCAGAGGCAAGAGCGGGAAGCCGACCCTCTGGGCTTCAGCCCTTCAGTCTTGTCTCCCTTCTGCCTCCCTGGTCCGCAGCCGTTGAAAGCTCAGGTGGCATGAAAAGAGCAGGAGACGGGTGGACACGGTTCATGCAGAACTGTCTGAATCACTGGCACGACGCCAGCAGCCTCGGTTTCCCTGGGTGAAGCCCCCTCTGTCACTGGATGGTCAGCCTGCTGGGGGCGTGGAGCATCTGTAGCCTGGTCCGTGACTGTAGACCCTCCAGGCTGGTCTCCGGCCTGGACGGAGTCCCATACATTGTCAAATGGCCGAGTGAATATTACAAGTGAACAAGGTCAACTTTCCATCTATAGGCTTTCTAGAACGGTGGTTGCTATCCTGTCGCAGTCGGCATCCTTTTCTAGCTGAGAGAGAGGCTCTTTGGGAAACCAGATTCCCTGCGCTGCTGCGAGATGCTGTCATTGTCTTGCCCTGCCGATGTGTTACCAGTGCTGCTCCGGGCAGCTGCAGCGGATGCCCCGACCTTGCTCCTTTCCGTGACACCTGATGAGGACACAGGTGTTCCTGCCTGTGTTAATGGCCCTGTAGACCCTGGCTTTGAAGTGGGGGGTTGCGATTTTAAAGGGGATCCTGCTCCCTCCCACGCTTATCTTCTTCGGCTGGAGAACAGGTGTTGGAGGAGGTCGGGGAGGCAGAAGGTGTTGGCCAAGGCGGGTTTCGTCTCACTTTTCCCTCACTCTCGGAGAAAGGACACAAAGCGATAGGAAACAGCTGAGTTCCCCACAAAAGACTGTGCTTTCACCGGAGTGCCCTTTGACGTGGGTCCAATGGCTTCGCTCCTTGTCCCTCGAGTCATTGATGCCTGACTTTCCGATTTTAGCTTCATTTGTTCTCAGTGAAGCTGCGTGGGTGCACCCGGAAAAAGCAAATGCGCTTTTATTCTAGAATTACTCTGTCTTCCCTGGAGAAAGTTTGCATTTCAATCAGTAGTTCACGTGTCAGTGAGTTCAGCTTCTCCAAACCTGCTACCCTCTGGCTGGGCAGGACCCTCCCTGCTTTTGTGAGCAGGTCTGCCTGCGTTGGGAGTCCTGCTGAATGCCAGGGAACAAAGGTCTCCTTTCCCTCTGTTTATTGCTTTTCTCTGGGGACGAAAACATAAATAGCTATACCATCAGCTTCTCAGGCTAGGTTCTTTTCCATGAAGCCATGTACGAGTTTTAAAGTTTTACCAACAACTTTTGTTCTCTAATTCAAATATTGGGAGTTCCTATGTGCCAAGCACAGTTCTAGGAACTTAGAATCCATCTGTGTGAAAAGCAGAAAAACTCCAGCCTCTGCCCTCCTAGAAATTAAAGATCTTAATTCAGTTTATCTTTCAGTAAGGGAATTTTGGGTCAAAGCTGTCTTTGGGGACATTTTTAAGAGTTCTTTAGGCACACATCTGACTAAAGTCCCATTTGGGGGGCTAAGAGCTTGAAATTTCCTAGGGACAAGCTGTCTGCTTTCAGCAAAAGAAACCCACCAAGCAGGGACACAGGACCCCAGGGCTAGTGGTAACCAAAGTTTGGTTCTACAGAGGTGTTCGGGAGAAATGAGCACGTACCCCAGGTCTCTTTCAAGACTTATTGGAATGCGGAAGTAATACAAAGAAGTGAAGTCTCTGGCTGTTGGCCCTGGGAGGTGGATGGCAGCCTCAGCACAGGCCCCCCTCCTGTTTTCCAGCAGCATCTTTAAGCAGCCTGTTCTAAGAAGGCCTGCTCCCCCCACCCCCACATTCCTTCCTTTTAATTCATTGTAGATCATTGTAGTTGTATCTGAACCTTCTGCGTGGTCTGCATTCTGAGACCTTGGTGGGGGTGGGGTGGTGGTATGAGGTCTACGTATTTAATCCCCTTGGAGCCAAGCAGCACATCTTTCCAGCTTCAAGGCAAAAGCACGTGTGCGAGCTTGGATGCCTGAACATACTGCCTTGTTCAGTGCAGCAGAACATGAACTAGATCACCTGTTTGTTCCCTTTAGCATTTCAGAAATGTGGACCACATCTGTGTTCAGCTTTTATCTCTGTTCTCAACTCTTCTTTCTTGGCTATGCTTAGGAGATGTTCTGTGTTTGGCCCGCTGGGGTGAAGCTCTCCAGCCTCCATCCTTCGGGAATGGTGGAGGCAGCTGTCAGCCCAGCCGCTGCTGGTAGAGAATGGGTGGGAGGCCAGGAGGGCCCTCTGCTCTAGGATCTGGCTCTGGGAGTTTGGCAGGAATTAGCAAAGTAGGGCCCGCAGCATGTTTTTGTACATCTCATGATCTAAGAATGCTTCTCATTTCTTTAAAGGGTTGTTTAAAAAAAAACAACACTGTGCAACAGAGACCTCATTTGGCCCCCGAAGCCTCAGATCTTTATCATCTGGCCATTTATAGAAAGTTTGCCAACTTCTAGAGAGCCCTCTTTTTTTCCCCAGCATAGAGCCCAGTGTGGGGCTGAAACTCATAACCCTGAGATCAAGACCTGAGCTGAGATCAAGAGTCGGACACTTAACCAACTGAGTCACTGTGTAGAGATCTGTCTTAACACAAAGTTCAGGAGTAGGGTTCTCCGTACGTAACCTTGTCCACAGATCTAAGTTCTCAGGCTGGTGACTTGGGGGAGGCGATATCTGGCTTCATCTTTAGGTCCTTACCTTCATGTTGCCTTATTGTATTTGGGTCTCCTGGCCTGAGCATCTCTGATTGTCACTTGGTTTCCTGATCTCGGGGGTTCGGTTATTGAGCTGGAATTCCACCCCCCTCCCCAGTCGCCATCCCCAAATGCACTGTAAATGGAAGTAACTTGTCTGCGTTCTTAAGATGACCAGTTTGCAAGGAGTGGAGTACTAACTTCTGCTTTTCCTCATGTTCCCAAGACCAGGCTTCATGCGCGGCTTGAGTGCTCCGTGGATTACCTTGGCTGATCCTCCCCTCCCCCCGCGCCCCTCATTCCGTACTTTCTTAATTCCTAACGTGCATATCGATCATCCCATGCTTTATTGACTCAGAGCGCCTGTCCATGAATTTGTTTTGAATTTCTACAATGGAAAACTTCACATTCAAAAATCGAATGAGGGTGCCTGTTTGAGGAACATGCAACAAAGTCCCTTTCAATCAGAACTGTACCATTACGTTCTTCCTCCTGTGGCTGCAAAGTGTTCTGCCATTTCTCTGGTCCCCGAAGCAGTAACCAGAGTTAAACTTTTGAAAGTAAACTCTGAAGTGCCTTTTCACAATGTCAACTATTTTGTTCTGTAAAGCTCGTGAAGACTTAGTGATGTTCTGACACTGAGCGTGAGGAGGGGGGGGTGTGGTAAAGGAAAGCACAAATATTTTGAGGGGACAAAAGCAAAATCTAATGGCATTTTGCAGAGAGGAAATGAGGAAGACATTGGAACGTACCGCCTGACCTATTAGGAGGAGAAATGCTATAGGGCATGGTAAAGAGGAGAGAAGTATAAAAACTTGACAAGCAATAGAGTATCCTATGGAGGTGAAGTTGGGTGGAGAAAAAGTTCATGTTAAACTCACATGGGAGCTTCTGACCTTGGTAACTGCTGTTTCTCACGGATTCGAGCAAAGGCCGTTTAAGCTTAGGAAGGTTGACAGCCCTACAGATGGAATTTCTGTGACCTCTCCTGTGTGCCCAGCACGACCGCCTTGGAGGTCAGGCTGTCTCAGCCTGTGCAGAAAGGGCGCCATGCTTTCTTTCAAGCTTTTCTCTTGCTTTACTTTCGCTTGGCATTGCTCTTGGTAACGTGTCCGTGTTTTGTTTTGGAATTTTTCTATAGTGAAATTGCTCATGATTTTTATGGTGGAAAATTGCATGGTAGAGCAGAGATTGCCTTCCTCGGAACCCACCAAGACCACAAGGACTGTTCCTTGGAAGCAAGGTTATTCCAAAAAATGTAGTTCTGGCAGTTCCTGAAAGGTTAGAAGAACCTAGAACACGACATCCGTGAGATTTTATCTCTGAGAAAACTTGAAGGATTTTTTGTGTGAATTCTGTGAAAATTGAATTTAATACTAATTTACATAGGTTTGCTAGAGATCGCTCACACCCATTCTGGCCTAGCTGGGTGGACATAGAGAAAGAAGTTTTATGCCAGAACCCAGGACTTATGTGAAGGTCACTTAACCAGGCTTCTTTCTGGAGCACAGCAGAAAGAGGAAGGGGAGCAAGTTTGAATACCAGAAACCGAGATCAAAACGAAAAGTGGGGTGGTTACTTCCTTTGGGGATGAGTCTTCGTGCAAGTTCTCAGTCAAGGTCTCAGCAGGTGTGTGGCAGAACCAGGGTTGAAAAGTAGACAGGGGCATCTGGGTGGCTCATTTGGCTAAGTGTCCAACTCTTGGTTTCAGGTTTAAGTCACGATCTCAGGGTCATGGGATTGAGCCCAAGTTGGGCTCCGTGCTCAGCTGGGAGTCTACTTGGGATTCCCTCTCCCTCTCCCCCCCACCCCCACCCCATCCCTGGAACTCTCAGTCTCTCTCTAAAATAAATCTTTAGAAAAAGACCCACAAACTAAGCCCCTGTGTTGGTTTGCTAGGACTGCTCAAACAACATAGTGTCGGGTGGCTTCAACAATTTTCTCACAGTTTCTGGAGGCCAGAAGTCTAAGGTGAAGGTGTTGGGAGGGTTGGCCCCTTTCAATGGGTTTCCTGGGCTTGCAGACTGCTGTCTCCTCCCTGTGTCTTCCCTGGGTCTTCCCTCTGTACCTGTGTCTGATCTTCTCCTGTAAGGGCAGCACTCTTAACTCCGTCTTCAAGACTCCTGTCTCTACAGACAATCACAACCTGAGGTAGTGGGGTTGGGACTTCAACTTCGGGAGGTCACCGTTCGGCCCATATCCTCCCCTCCCCAATAAAACCCAGCACACCGTGGGCCACATAAAGGCTGTTTTGTAGACACTGTCCTTCCCGTGGGGATCCCTGTCCGCCAGGCTGGTCCTGAGGGAGCCGATGGGACTAAAGTAGCTTTAGCAATGCCACCGAAGAAGGGAGAGGGTTAAACCACCTGAAGTGGCATGAACCGTACTGTAGTCTGCGATGTTCACGTCTGTACGACCTCTCTAGGATGGGCAATGGAGGCCAGAATCTGTTTGAGCCCTTATCTCGACACCCGCGGTGGGAATACAGATGCTGAGCCCCCACTCCAGATGCTCGGAAGCAGGCTCTGCCTTTGAACTCGGTCCTTTTGTATTTCTCGTGCACATTAAATTGAGAAGCCCGGTCCTGCTCCCCACCGCGTTGTCCCAGCGTTCGCTGGCTCTCACGGGGCTCCTCTTTGCGGGCTATAACAGCTGTAGGCAGTGATTCCTAGTCTGGGCTGCTCCTCGGAATCACCTAGTGAGTTTATTGTAATTTTAAAATTCAACTTAATACCCGTATTAGTTTCAGGGGCAGAATTTAGTGATTCATCGATTGCATATAAAACCCAGTGCTCATCCCATCCAGTGCCCTCCTTACTGCCCGCCCCCACTTACCCATCCCTCCACCTACCTCCCCTCCTGCAACCCTGTTTCCTAGAGTTAAGAGTCTTATGGTTTGCCTCCCTCTGTTTTCATCTTACTTTTCCTTCCCTTCCCCTGCGTTTGTCTGTTTTGTTTCTTAAATTCCACATATGAGTGACATCCTATGACACTGGATTTTTTGGACTGACTTTGCTTAGCATAATGCCCTCTAGTTCCATCCACATCAGGGCAGAGGGCAAGATTTCATTGCTTTTGATGGCTGAGTAATAATATCACATCTTTATCCAGTCCTCTGTCGATGGACACCTGGACTCTTTCCATAGTTTGGCTGTTGTGGACGTTGCTGCTGTAAACATTGGAGTGTGTGTGCCCCTCCAGTGAGTGTTTAAAAACAACCTAGTGTCCGCATAGCACACTAGACCAGTTACATCAGAAACTCCGGAGGTGGGCACCCAGGAACAGGAATCTTTAAAGCCCCACGCATGATTCCAACTTGCAGCCAAGGTGGAAAACCTTGGAGTGAAGGGCAAAGAGGGGTGAGCAGCCTGGCCCTTTGCCTAGGGGACAAGTGGTTGGTGTGGTCGCTAAGCCCGGGTCCTCATGCCCCTCAACAGGGAAACTTCTAGCTGAAGTTTGTGTCGGTCCCCATGAGTTCTGTGTTTCCGAAGCTGAGCAGTTCGAGGTCCCACGCGCAAATTCCATCACTTTTCATTTCCTATCGCGGACTCTCAGCTTGGTGTCTGGAGCTACTTAGTGACCTTTGGTGCATTTTTTTTCCCCAAAAAATACTTCGCTTTGTTGCTGCACCACATGAACCTTCTCCCAAGATATAAACATGGCTCAGCGTATTATAAATGAAAGCTTTTCAGTGTCAAGCTGTGTTTTTCTTTCCTTGCAAGCATCAAACGCAAACAGCTTTTTTTTTTCCACATAGTGCGATAGACAATCTGTGTGCTGGCAAGAGTCACTTCCCATGGGGCGCCTGGGTGGGTCAGTGGGTTAAACCTCTGCTTTCGGCTCAGGTCATGGTCTCAGGGTCCTGGGATCGAGCCCCACCTCGGGCTCTCCACTCAGTGGGAAGCCCGCGTCCCCCCCACTCTCTGCCTGCCTCTCTGCCTACTTGTGATCTCTCTCTCTCGGCAGTTCTCTGATAATGAAAGAACATCTCAATCCCTAGCGAACATGGAGCTTTTTATAGTTTTGTAATTAACTTTCCCACGAGATAATACGCTAGTGTGCCTGCGTGGTTATCCCCTGAGCCCCATGCTTCCCGTAGGGCCTTAAACCAGGCAGTCCCCAAGTACATCTGTATGGAATGTACAGGTGTGTATGTGGGCTGCTTTTCAGAGTTAACAGCATTTATGTTGATAACATCATAGAAATTATTATAAATCGAGCGATGAAAGGCAGTTGCATTTCATGAATGGGTATTCTCCTGAGGCTCTTTGAAGAGGGATTCCTTGGAATCAGAGGCTGATAAGACATAGTGGTTCAGAAGTGACCTCTGTGTAACCTGTGTGGACACCCTGTTTGGGAGGACATAACAGGGACGGATATTTAAAACTGCAAGGGAAGGCACAAAAGGATCCTAACAAGAGATTCAGCACCTCAGCCACCCCACCATCTCTCCAAGTCTTTTTCCCAGAGACCCCTAGTGTTTGGGAACCACAGCTTCAGGCTGCGGCACAGATGAAAATTATTTGTGGAGGGCGCGTCGGGGTCAGTAACAAAGGCTGCTCGGGGCTGGAGATGCTTAGCCCAGGGGGCTCTGGCCGCCTGGCTGCCACCTGCTGTCCTGGGGCAGGAGGAGGCCGTCTTCACACACCTGGGGCCACTTCTGGGTCATGGGAGCAGGGAGAGGGCACGTGTGCATCTCTCCTGTAGATCCCCCCCCCCCCCCCCCCCCCCCCCGCCACCAACCCTGTAGCTTTTAGCCATCAAGCTCTGGGCAAGCTGCCCCACCAAGCCTCTTCAGTGAATCCTTTCTGGGCTGTTTATAAAAACCTCATTTCCCATGTCCATCCTTTAAAATGACTGGTATCCTCTTAGAATGTCTACTTACGCCTTCACTTGCATACAGCTCGACTGTGGCATTGTCCTGACACACTTTGTGTGTGCTCGTGCACGTGTCTTTGATGAGATGTGTGCAGCCCCGTACAGGCTCCCGGGACCCCAGTGAGCATGCTGTGTCCCGAAGAGAGGAGGGTTTCATCCACACTTCTGAGGAGTTCACAAAAGGACGTTGCCATAACGAGGAGAGGAAGATGCTGCTTTTCTTCTAGAGAAGGATGGAAGGGGAAATCGTGCTTTGAAGTTATTGCAGGAAAGGGGCACAAAAAAAGAGCGTCCTTTTTTCTTTTTAATGATCGTATCGCTCACTCTTTGCACGTTTACATCATAGGGATGCAGGACTTTGAACTGGGATCCTCTATAATTCCCCTCTCCAGGGTAACAGCTGCCAAGGGACTAGAGTGTGGTTTTCTTGCTCTTTTCTGTGCCTGCAGAACAGAATAGTTGTAGTTGCTATGTACAGAAATAGGTTTGTTCTGCAATTGCTTTTTTCGCATAGTAGGTGAAGAATACTTATCACACCGGGCACGGATCCATTTTGACAGCACCATATTTCATTGTATGGATACGCTTTGACTCCAATCTTCACTGGAGAGCATGCCTTCTCAAGCAGCAGGCACTAAGGGGCGCTTCCTGATGCTTGGACAGGTTCAGGCTTTAAACTGAAGGTGCAAATTTCAAATAGATCAAGTTTTACCTAAATGAATCAGAAGAAACATAAGCTAGTGTCACCAGATTGCACTTTGGTCTGGAACAGCAGGACCCGTATGACCTGCCACTTCCCTTCTAGAACGTACGGGGGCTGGTCCCTATTATCCTCTGGCGCTCTGATCCTGGACCACTGGAGGTTGGGGCTTTGGTGGAGCTCCTTCTAGGTCTGGCAGTCTGTGACTGATTACTCGTTCACAGAGAGCAGGACAAATGGAAATGGGCTTAGTTTTCAGCCCAGGGGATTTGCTTGACATAAAGAACATTGAAATTGAAGATACTCTGGGGTGTTCTGGGTAATTCTCTCTAATCAGCTTTAAAAACAGGAGAGCCACCCTTGAGCTGTGAAGTGAATGTGTTGAATGCCTTGGGTGGTTTTCTTACCCCGTTATTAAAGAGAAGAATGTCTCTCTACTCCCCAGGTCTATGTACTCTTGCAAGTGAGCTCCTCTGCCGTGTGTGTGGGGGGGGGGGCGTCTTACTCTGCCCAGGTGTTAAGCATCCCCCCGACCCCAACCCTGCACCACCAGCTGACTCCTGTCTGCTGGCCTTCGGGACATGCCGTCCCACAGACTAAGCTAAGGAGGGTGAGATATGCGTTTCCTCACGTAGGGAAGGAATCGTGACCTTGAGAATGGAGAAATTGTTCCATTTGGGGGAGACTCATGCTAATAAAGTGGGAAGGAATGATGAGCTCAGATGAGAAGGCTTCCTCATAAAATTTCCTTCACCTCTTTTATGCTAACATAGTGGGCTTAATCCCTGTGTCTTACATTTACAAAAACTTTTATTGCGAATTAACATTTCGCTGTGTATCCTTTCGAGTTTATTTATCTAAGGGCTCTTGTGAAGACTTCAAGTGCTAACTGGCCCGCCGCAGCTCTGCGTTGCCCGAGTCCTCATTTGGCTGCCCTGGTTCTGGTTCTGTATTTGGCTCTGTTTAGAGCCGCCAAGAGAGGGAGGGACAGGGTGAAACATGGGTGAACCAAATCATTTTCAGCCAAATTACCCACATAAGAGGAGGAGGCTTCTCGTGAATTCCAGATAACTCTTTTTTTTTTTTTTTTGGTCCCTTTTATTTATTTTTTATAAAAATTTTATTTAACCTGCAGTATAATACTGGTTTCAGAGGTAGAGGTGAGTGATTCACCAGTTACCTACAACACCCAGTGCTCATTACATCACATGCCCTCCTTAGTGCCCATCCCCCAGTGACCCCATTGCCCCTGCAGACTTCCCCCTCCAGCAACCCTGTTTGTTTCCCACAGTTATGAGTCTCTTACGGTTTGTCTCCCTCTGATTTTGTCTTATTTTTTCCCTCCCTTCCCCTACCATCCTGTTTTCTTAAATTCCACATATGACTGAAATCATCTGATTGACTTATTTCGCTTAGCATAATGCCCTCTAGTTCCATCTATGTCATTGCAAATCGTAACTTTTTTTTTTGATGGTCAGTATTCCATTGTATAGATATGTACCAGATCTTCTTTATCCATTCATCTGTCCATGGACATCTGGGCTCTATTGTGGACCTTGCTGCTATAAACATTGGGGTGCAGGTGCCCCTTCGTATCACTGTTTGTATCCTTTGGGTATAAATACCTAGACCAGCTAATTCTCTTTTAACATCCTGTTTCCATGGTTAGGCAGGTCTGTTTTTTTTTTTTTTTAAGACTATTCATCCATCTGACAGAGAGAGATCACAAGTAGGCAGAGAGGCAGGCAGAGAGAGAGAGGAAGGGAAGCAGGCTCCCCGCTGAGCAGAGAGTCCAATGGGGGGCTTGACCCCAGGACCCCGGGACCATGACCTGAGCCGAAGGCAGAGGCCCCAACCCACTGAGCCACCCAGGAGCCCTTAGGCGGTCCTGCTTTAACAAGACGGTGGTTCACTAGAGTTCCGCATTAAGTTGACACGTTCCTCGTTAGGTCGAAGCTCGATTCTGTTCATCTCTTATATTGTCCTCTGCTTGGGAGGGGAGAATACATCTCAACCTGGGTTCCTTCTGAGAGCACTTTGACCAGGCTGCGGGTGTAACCGGGATGGCCTTAAACTGCAGCCCCAGCTTTTCAGTATACTTGCATCGCAAACACGAAGAGGAAAAAGTACAGACTTCCCTCTTTTTTGAAGGTGAAAAGCTGACCATATCTTCCCTTGGGGTGCATTTTTTAATTATGAAAATATGAAATCCCTGGTGGGAAAATCAAGTCCCATAGGCTCACTACCAACACCCATGATGATCGAGTTTCTCCAGCATTTGCGCCATCTGTCCCTTCTTCCTTTGCTGGAGTATTTTAAAGCAAATCCCAGACGTGTCCTTTTACCATGACAGGTTTCAATCCTCGTCTCTGAGAAATGCAGTCTTCAAGGTAGTAACAAATTGTCATCACACCAGAAAAGGAAACAAAAACCTAGTAATGTATGTTTCTAATCATTTTTACCCCCAAATAAAAGGAGGGTTTGTTTTGTGGAGTTATTTCTCTTGAAGAAATCATGCTTAAGTGCTGCTTCCATCGTCACTAATGCAGGATGTCCTGTTTTCACAGGCATGCTCCATTCTGAGAGCACTTCTAGAGGGGAAGTTCAGTCCTATACCTGGGAAGCCCATGCAGAGCAGAACTCTGGAGAGGCAACGGACCAGGGACAGTTACTTACATTTTGCAAGAATAAGATTGTTTTTCCTCAAAGGCATTTCCATGGGTTGACCCCTAAGATAATACCGTACTATGAAGTGTGTTCTTAGCAGATGAAAGTGTAGTTTCAAAAGGAATGCTAATATGTTATTTATTTTTATACTTGTATTTATCCTGTTTACATTTATATTTAGGGTCTTTTTTTTAAAGATTTTATTTATAAGAGCACTTGCACAAAAGCAGGGGAAGCAGTAGACAGAGGGAGAAGCAGGCTCCTCGCCCAACAGGGAGCCGATGTGGGGCTCGGTCCCAGGATCCTGGGATCATGACCTGAGCCGAAGGCAGATGCGTAACCGACTGAGTCACCCAGGCGCCCCTACTTAGGATTTTTTTAAATCAAGTGAACAGGACTTTCATTTCAACTATTTCTTGATAGCAAAATTATATTAACAATTAATGCAGTAGCCTCATTACCATCTGAAAGCAACGTAGATATTCTGAAGTGAAGGTAGCCATAGCCCTAATCCTGTTTCTAATGTTCCAATGTTTGTTTGTGTGCACTGTCAGTGTGTTAGAGTCAAGTAAAATCAGTGCTATGAATTACTTTTTTACTTAATGTCCTACCATAGTTTTAAATATTATCTAAATTAGAGTCCAGTGACTCCACAGCTGAGTAGACAGGCCCTCACCCCTCCTAGGCCCTCACTCCTCCCAGGCCCTTCTCCCCTCCCAGGCCCTTCTCCCCTCCCAGGGCCTCACCCCTTCCCAGGCCCTCACCCCTTCCCAGGCCCTCACCCCTTCCCAGGCCCTCCTCCACAACAACCACGTTTCAACAGTTAAAACTTGGTTTTGATTTTTGGGCCTATAGCTCTAAGTAACTTACATTACTCCCCCCCACACCTCCAATTTTTGGTATCGTCTCTTGATGAATTCCTTCTGTGGGATGAGAGAATTCAGCTGTCCTGAGCCACCATCCACGCGCGGCCCATCTCTGCCTCCAGTGTACTTATGGCTTGGGATAGACCAGTTTTCATTGTCTACGGGATGACTGTGCAGATGCTATCGACCTCTGAGCCCTGGGGAGCACTCAGTGCTTTTCTTTTCTTCTGTATTTGCCTTTCCTGTAGCTCATAATTTTTTTTTTGCCTTTAAAAACCAAATGGAATCATGAGTCCAACCCCCCACATCACCCTCATTTGTATAAAGTTCCTCTCAACATACTTAAAATTATTAAGTGTTCTGTCATTTCAAACTTCTTGGAGGAATTCCTTCCAGAAATTGAGGCCTGCCCTGGTCTGAACTGGTTTCTTGCTAACCCAGCTGTGGCCTTGGGATCTCCCTTACTGTCAGCCTGAGAAATCTTTCTGGTGTCAGATTCTGGGTTTTGTGGATCCCATATTTTCCTGATGTACTCTGATTTTTTTCTGATTTACTCTGTTTTGGTGGAGCGTACCGTCCAGTACTTCCCTGGGAAAGGGTCTTGGGAAGGACATATATATTCTTAGAGTTTCAGCAATTCACATATCCAGTTGTCTGCTTGAGCTCCATTGGATGCCTTTAAGACCTGTCTTTAAGACTATTTGAAATGATACATCCAAATAGAGATGGTAATTTCTACTCTCCCAACTCAAGATACAAACCCTCCTGCCCTCACTTGTTCCACTAACACCTGATAAGTTGCTCTGGATGGGCCCAGAAGCAATTTTGGATCCTTTTCACACATCCTCTGCATCTAATATTTCATCAAACATATCCAGACTTGGTCTCTTGACTGCCACCTACCCTGTGCAGGCCACCTATACCTTTGGTCCAGATTATCGCAGCTGTTGTCATTGCTTCTGCCCTGCCTCTTGGAATTCATTCCCATGTGGCAGAAAGTGAGATCCTGAATCCTAAAAGGGATGATGTCTGATCCTAGCTTAAAAATCAGTGGCTTCCTAATGCCCTGGAAACAAAATCTATACTCCTTACATTAGCCTGAGAGCCTTGAGTGATCTGACCTCTGCCTGTCTACTTTCATCCTATGCTGTTTCCTCAGTTCAGCTCTGTCTCATTTCTTTAAATGGCAGAATCTTCCTTGTCTCAGGCTGTGCCCATTCTGTTTCCTGTGCCTGGATAAAAGCTCTTCATCCACTTAACCCCCCCCGCCCAATCCCAGCTCCCAATCCTTCCAAATTTACAGTGCTACCATGGTCTATCTCCAGTCCCTTCGGTTCTCCTTATCAGGTTCTTGTTTTATTCTGTTACATACTTAAAGCAATTTGTAGCTTATCTTATGTCTTTCCCTGACTGGATGTAAATGCAGGACCATGTCTGTCTTCTGAATCCCCTGTGCCTAGCACCACGCCCTGCTGGTTCTCCACAGAGAATGCATGTCTGGGGAAAGGTGAATGGATACACATGGTTCCTGGGCAGTAAGCTTATCATCTGAAACAGAGCCATGTTTATGCTCTGTGGATTTAAATTTGTACTTGGATCTATTCCAGAAATGTAAGGCCGTTTATAATATATAAAATATGAGAAGATAGCATAAATTAAAAGGACAAAAAGAAAAAAAGCCTGGGACTTAAGAAATCGAGCCAGGGTTGAGGGTAAGAGCGTATACCGTAAAGAAAGACTTACTATGGGTGGGCCAGTCGGGTCCGAGCTCTCTCTCTAGCAGCCTCTGAGAAAACACTGCACGAGTCCCTATGGTAAAAACTGACCAATGCCCAGGAGAACCACAACTGTTCTTTATGTTAAGACCAGAGAGAAATTTCACCCCAGGGTCACTGTAAAAAGAACGGTGATGAAATCGTCCCTATAGCGGATGTGGTCAGTTTCACAGGAATAACTCTAACCATGACCTTCCAGTAGAGATTGCTGCTGCCCTGCCCAGTCCAGTTTGGTTAAAGCCCATTGACGCATCCCTATGATGTCCAGGCTCTACATGCACTGCCCCAGGTGTCGTCTGTGCCTGTGATTTTTGCTGCTGCTTCGCTTCGTGCGGCTGCCTGCTTCAGGAGATGCCCTACGTGGGTGCCAACAGGGGTCGGCATCTTGGCTTTTACTATTTGTGACTTCCTCTTTGTCCTCCCCAAATGCTGCTGGCTTTTACTTCCAATGGCATGATTTCTCTTTCTTACTGGCTCCTGTTTAAGCATCTTAGAGATCCTGCTTCTTTTCTTCCAGACTTCTATCCTTCTCCCCCATCTGTGGGTCGTGCATACACTTCCCCCCAAGCAGCATCTTCTAGCTTAAACAGTGCTGGTCTCCAAGACCCTATTCTGAGGAGGTCGTGAACCTTCTCCATCCATCTTCATACTTGACATGGTGTCTTCTACTCTGGGTGGACCAGTTTTCTCTTTATCTCCTGGATGCAGTGGAGCTTTCCAGTGCTAGTCTGTGTTCACACAGTTCCCAAGACTCTAAAGAAGAAAATGGAGATAAAAGGACATTATTTTTCTTAGCTTGGTAGAAGAGTGAAGTAAGTCTTTTAATGTGGGAGCTGTCCACTTAGGCTGCTCAGAGCAGAACTGTACTGAGAGGAACAGATGCTTTCATGATTCCATAATCCTGTGGGGTGGGGGGCAAGTGAAGGTGCTGTAGATTTTAGTTAATATGGCTTTGTTCTCTCCATAAATAGCTCAAAGCGCAACCAGCCATTGAACAGACCAGTCATTATTATAAAAGGTAAGCGGAGTTAACGAATCTTTTTGCATCACAGGAAGGCTACGGTATAGACTCTTCTCCCACAGGAATTGCTTTAACCCCAAAATGCAATATAATGCGACAGATCACAACTCCTTCTGCTAGCCAGGTTGTAACGAAACTTTTCTGACTGCAACCAGAAGTGTGCATAGCCCCAAAAGTTGGTGACACTTGATTTGCTGAGCTGACTGGCTCTGGGTTCTTTCCTTCAACGTTCTTATGATCCAAGTGGTGATTTGGGGTGGGGGTGGGCGCTGTATTAAATCTATTTCCATCCTGTGCTTTATGAAAAGCCACAGATGACACAGATAGGAATGTGTACAAGGAAGTGTGACTGACAGTCCTGGTGGAGATAGTACACGAAAGGCCTTTTGAGCAGAACCTGGATATGATTAAAAGCTGGATTTGCTCAGGGACGTTTAGGTTTTAGAGCCATAAACTATGGTTATTTATTAAATTCTTGCAAAAAATAACTTTCATTGTAAATCTGAACCTTTGGAGATCCTAAGCCCCTTTTCCCCTACGGGAGCAGTCATTTTTATAACACAATTGTTGATTATACAAGATTTCTTAAAAGAATGCGAATATTGTGTAACAGAAGAGATTATGTTTAATTTTTCTGGACATTGCCAAATACACACTTAACATTAAATTTGGTTACGTTCGGAAATACTGACCTAGCAATTTTTTATTCTTAACTTTACAGTTGAGATAAACTCAGGCCTCTTGAGCAGCTTCCCCAAAGTCCTACAGCTTCGAAATGACGGAGCCACAGTGGAGTAGTGTTTCCCAATTTTGATTATTTGTTTATTTCTTAATTTCAACAGGATTTTGTTCTCCGTCCTCTATCGTAGCATAACAAACCACCTCAGCCCTCATTGACCTGAAATGAGGATTCTCTGTGGGTTTACCTCTGGGGCAGGGCTCAGCGGTTTGGATCTGCTATGTATGGTGGCGGCTGAGGAGACTCGGGTGGGGGGGTGGGCCTGGAAGAACCACGGGGGCCCGGTCTTATGTGGGGGGCCTTGGAGCCGCCTGCCAGCCAGGAACACCCCTGTTGACCGAGGGGCATCTTTACCTGAGGGACATCTCTACCTGCGCCTTTATCAGGAGTCTGGGCGGGGCTTCCTTCCCAGAGGGAAGGAACATTCCAGCAGGAGTGAGATGCAAACTGCCGGAGGTAGGGTAGCTTTTCAGACCTGATTACTGAAGACCGGAAGTAGTGGAGGTCACTGTGGCCATGTACTGGTGGCTTGTGTACTGGTGGCTCGTGTATTTTTGTATGGGATTCCAGTACAGTTAATCTACAGTGTTGTGTTAGTCTCAGGTGTGCGATACGGTGATCAGCAATTCCATTCGTCACTCTGGGCTCCTAAGAAGCGAACTCTTTGTCACCCATCCCCCCACTTCCCTCTGGTAGGCAACCGTTTCTCTATGGTTAAGAGTCTTTCTTGGTTTCCTTCTCTCTTCGTTTGTTTTGTTTCTTAAATTTCACATATGTGTGAAATCCTGTGGTATTTGTGTGTCTCCGAATGTCTTATTTCACTTAACATTATATTTGCTCTCCTTGTAATTGGCAAGCTCTGATTCTTTTTTATGGCTATCGCGCGCGCGCGCGCGCGCGTGTGTGTGTGTGTGTGTGCGCGTGCGCACGCATACACACACATACACACCACCTGTTTTTCATCTGTTGATGGACCCTTGGGCTGCTCCCGTAATCTGGCTATCGTAACTAACGCTGCCCTGACCCTAGGGCCTTTGGCCAAGAGGTATCAGAGGGGGCAGGAGAGGTGGTGTAAGCAAATTGAGTCATGTGTGCTGGTGCCGTGCGTTTATGCTGTGGGGTCGTGGAGGAAGATGGTGCCTACTCAGTCCTTTGTTCCTGGAGGAATCTCCCCGCAACGGGTCCCGCATGCCTCAGGTGGCTTTCATACCCCTCCTTCCATGTTCTCTTTCAGGGCGAGGGCTCCATTTCTTCTTGCCCTCCGGGCTCTCCCAGTGCCGAGCCTGCTGATTTTTAAAATTCCAGGTTTGCAGTCCCACTGTGACTGCAGGAACTCCTGAAATTCGGCCTCCGGCTTTGAAAACCAAATGTTGTGGGGTTCATCGTCCCTGCGTGGACTCTCCAGTGTGAGGGTCTGCTTCTCTCCCTTCTCTGCACCAGTGGGTCCACGGAGCTCCCGACCGTCTCTCCCCTTCCTACCCTCTTCGAGGCAGCCTCTGCTCTACAGGCAGTTGTGGGGTTGGTTCTGCCCGGCTTCAAGGGGTTTTCTGGACTACTCACACTATACTGTGCCACCTCCCCTGGAAGTCTCTATATCCTCTTCTTCAAACCGAGGGACGGGCTCAGCCTGGACTACAGGGAGGTGGCCTCTGCAGAGGGATGGGAGGATTGTTGGAGGCTGTGACTGCCGAGAAGCTTTGCTGTAGGTCTCTAACCACCACCCTGCGGACCCGAATCCTCCTTCACTTGACGTCTTTGTTTCTGTTGACTTAGAGTCTCACGTGGATACTTGGACTTTCCAAACAGCTGCTCCAACCCTTTCTCTGCTATATTTTATATTCCCTTTCTATTTCTGTGCATAATAGCAGTTTAGAGCTCTTGGCCCCAAGTTCTAGTTCATGGCTGTGTTAGTGCCATTACTGTTCGATGCAAATAAAGGCCATCCCCGCGTTCACGGATAAAGGCCTTGTTGCTTTCTTCTCTCATCTTTTTGAATGTTCCGCAAATTTCACTCCTCTTGAGTTTATTATGTTATTTCCAAACGAACATCCTGCTGATGGGGCCAACATTTTCCTGGCTCAGTAGACCTGCTCTTTTACAGTATTGATCCCTTTCTTACCTCCTCTCCATGCTCTGTCTCCTCCACCAAATAACAGCCTTGACATGTGCTTCACCACTGCTGCTCAGGCTTCCGTCCCCTCATCCTGCACCGGATAGTCTTCTGCTAAGTGTCCTCCCTCCTGATCTCCCCCTGGTCCTCTCTGTTCTCCCCCAGCGGCTGGGCTTTGGGAATGCTGCTGATGAAACCTGCCTGCTGACCCCTCCCTCCCGCCAGTCACCCACAGCTCGCCACTTGAACTGTTTCTCCTCTGTTCTGGACCCGTCAGTGGCTATGCCTGCCCTCTCTCCCCCAAACTCAGTAAATATTTAGGTGGGAATTTTCCCCTATTACAATCATGAAAACCTATTCAACCGCTTTATGTAGACCTCTGCTCAAGGCCAAGTTGTGACATCGCTTTGAACGTCTTGGGTTTAGATTTTATTCTGAAGGGCTTCTGAAAGGCTTTTGTATAGTGGAGGGACAGGATTGAAGATTTGGGAGGATTGATGGGGGCGGGTAGGGTGCGTGGTGGCGAATAGGATGTTTTGCTCAGGAAAAAAACGAGTGGAGTCTGAAGCAGTAGCATTATGGAGGTGGGCACATGGCTGGGGAGTTGTCTAAGGTCATGGCCATACAGGAGCGGTGTGGGACACGAGCCATCCCATGCCTGTGAACACACGTGCTTGACAATAAGACAAGTCTTAATCATACAGGCGACAGAGGACCTCTCCGTCCTTATATACATCGTCTCTCAGGATCGTTCTTCCCATCCTGAGCTCACATCTCCTCATCTCAGACATGTTTCTGTTTCCCTTGCTGGCACCTTATCCCCCTTTAGAGGAAGAAAGAATCTGCTAACACTTCCATTGATTGAAAATTGTGGTGGACTGAATGTTCGTGGGCACGGCCTCCCTGTTGTGATGCTAATAGGGGGTGGGGGTCTTGGGGGAGGTGAGCCTCCAGGAATGGGATTCATGCCTTCGTGCAAGGGGCTAGAGCGTTCTTTCTGCCATGTGAGGACACCATGAACCAGGAAGCAGGCTGTCCTCAGACACCGAGTCTGCTGCCACCCTGATCTTGGACTGCCCCGTCTCCAGAGCTGTGAGAAATAAGCGTATGTGGTTGAAACCACCCAGTCTGTGGTACTCGGGCACAGCAGTCCGGACGAAGACAGAAAGCATTCCTATGAAAGGGTCCATTTCTGTAGTTGTGAGATTTAAAACAAAAACAAAAACAAGCAAAAAACAGCAATGCTGTAACCATCAAAACCCTAATATCTGGGGGTCTTGCCTTAAAAACTGAAAGAAAAAAACACCCACACACGACAGCGATGCCCTCTTCTCTCTGTCCCCTTTTGCTGCTGCCTGGAGCACAGACACGTTGTGGGAGCTGAAACAGAGGCACATGTTGGAGATCGGAAAGCAGGAAGCGTTAGCCCGGCATCTTGTCAGGCTGTGCTGTTTATGCACGTTGTACGAGCGAGAGAAACCTCCGTCTTCAAGTCTTGTTGTTTGACTTTGTCACTGCCAAATAGATACTCAAGTTAGTACTGCACCCGTAGTGACAATGACGACCACCTTCGTCGGGCACCCATTCTGTGCCCCATCCTGGCTGCACTCGACACGATGACCTCACGAGGCAGCCGATTCTCCCATCTCCCCCCCAACCCAAGCACACGGAAGCTGGATGTGGTTCGCACACTGGCCTGAGGTCCCCCAGCAGGGGGTGGGGGGTGCCTGCGGCTGGGCTTCTGTCCTGGTCAGCCCGACCCTGGGCTCAGGGGCTCCCCTTATGCCACCCTGACACCCATGTCTGCCCACAAGTTTGTGGAGAGACGGGAGTAACCCAAAGTGATGCCCAAACTGGTCATTTCCGGCCATGCATGGTATGGGGGTGCGGAGACAGGTCCCCAGGTCAGCGTGGACTTCCCGCGTCTGAGCCTCTGGGTGCATGAGCGTCTGCGGGAGAGCCGGCTTGGAAGGCAGCTTGCTTAGAGCTGCAGGGACCTGTCATAGCTGCCACCACCTCCCACCGGCCCTGAGGGGTGATGGTCCCAAGCCTCCCCTCCCTGACCGTCCTTTGAGCTGCAGGACACCCCTCGTGGCTGCATCTTCGAGTGCTGTGGTCCCTCCAGTGCCTCGTGTGGATTCGGGGGTCGCGGCTTGAAGGGAGCAGCCAGCTGTTGGCCAGAAACTCCTCGGGGAGCGAGAGGTGGCTAAGGGGAGCGGGAGCGCCGGGGCCGGGTGGCTGCAGCCTGGAGAAAGAGCCTGGGTGCTCAGACTACCACCAAGGCCCGATGTCTTTACCGTTCGTAAACATGGTGCGTGGAGACGGGCGATACCTTGTAGGAAAATAGAGAAAAGAAGCGCAGCTAGAAAGGGGGTTGCCAGCTCCTCCACACCTCGCACCCCAGCGTGGTGTGCCCCGACCCATGCCCGTCCTTGGAAATAGTGGCACGACAGAACTTTCCTGATCTCTCTGCAGTGAGCATGCCTTACAAAGCAGCAAAAGCTGCCCCGTAGCTTTGCTGTGACTTCTTTGCTAAGAGCGAGCCCTGTCCCCTGCTTCTGAGGGCCCTGGGTCCTCTGAAGGGGCCACCGTCGCTGGCTCCCGTCACGTGGCTGTGCCCTCCAGTGGAATGTCCCTTGCTCGCAGCCTTCCCACAGAGGGGTGGCTCTCCCAGCAGGCCAGGATGAGAGCGGGGTCTCTCTCTCTGGCGAGGTGGACCCTCTGAGCGTGGTTTGCGGCACCGGCTCCCCGGTCCTTCGGCATCACCCAGAGGGGCTCACCACTGTGTTTGGCACATCATATCCTTCACGCGTTGGTGAGCTTGATGGGCTGAGTCCAGCCCCCACGGCGGTGTTGCTCCGGCAGAGCCATGCTCCTTGGCTGGCAGTGCTGGCCATGGAGCAGATGTCCCCTAGACCCATTTGTTCTGTCTCCTGGGGGGCAGCGTGCTTTTCAGTGGGGACACTAAACAGGCAACAGCTGGCCCAGCGCGTGCACACACAAGAGCTTTAGGGTGGAATGTTCCCAACCCCCAGTGGTTTGCTTTTACTTTGCCTTCAGAGGAAACTTGTTGGCTGCCCATAGTGAAGTGACCTACTCAGATATTTCCATGGGATTGAGTTGTTTCCCTTGGACCTGTAAGCATAGCCAGATAAATTGTTGGTTAAAATGATGGGATATACTCCTACCTTTTCTTTTTTTTTTTTTTAAGGTTTTATTTATTAGCGCGTGCATGAGTGAGGGGGAGGGCAGCAGACTCCCTGCTGAGTGGAAGCCCCAGAGCGGCTTGATCCCAGGACCCTAAGATCATGACCTGAGCCAAAAGCAGATGCTTAACTGACTGAGCCACCCAGATGCCTCAAACTAGTCCTACTTTTTGAAGAGCTTTCACATTAGGTTGCTTCATCTGGTAAGCTTAATAATGATTATCCAACGCTTACTTAGAATAATGGGATTTAAAAAAAAAAAAATTCCTGTGGATTCCTTCTGGGATTACCAGCCATCTAGTCTGATGTTTTGGTTGCTGTTAACCATTGGGAGCCTTTAATGCTAATGAACCAAGCAGTCAACACATCTTCCGTCCCATAACCAATAAAATCAGGTTTGAAATCCTGAGACAGGGCAGGTCCTCTGTCTCCTGAAGGCAGTTACTGCCTGTGTCCTTAGGAGTGAGCTTCTGTCTTGGAAGGAGCACCCTGGTTGATGGACCGGACGGTTGCATGAATGGAAGAATGCCAGCTGATGCGTACAACCACGCTAGCTTTGTGGGATTTCTCCCATCAAGTCATGAGAAAATGACAGTGGAATATATTTGAAGTCTGGGCTAACTTTAGCTACGGGACTTCTATAAGTAAA
Source organism: Lutra lutra (assembly GCF_902655055.1). Lineage (NCBI taxonomy): Eukaryota > Metazoa > Chordata > Mammalia > Carnivora > Mustelidae > Lutra > Lutra lutra. Next base: position 16,441,160 of record NC_062289.1, read on the forward strand.
TGTAATCCCCAAGAGAGGAAGCCGATGGGAGGATATCAGAGAATTCCGACTCTCTTCCCCTTGTTTCTCACCAGTCTTTTCACTTGTTTCTGCCCCCGCTCACCTTCGATGCTGTTTCTCAGAGGGCCGGCGGGGGCTCTTAAATTGGAGGAGGCACTTAACTGTGGCGACCTCATTGGAAGGCTGGAAGTGGAGGTGGCCGGAGGGATTTGTGCTGGAGGAGTTTGAGTAGAAGGCCCGTGCTTTTTGTTGAGTTGTGTGTTTCTTGGGCGTGTCTTAGGCAGGTGGGTTCACCCTCAGGGTTCTTACCCTGGGTCCCTTCTCCATCTTTGGCCCCGTCACCATCCGGAGTGATCTCATCTGTTCCTGTTTACCCTCAACTGCCAACAGCACATGGACGGTTCTTTCTCTGAAGTTCTAGACGCCCGTGGCACTCCTCTGGGGGTCCTGCAGGCTCCGCAGACATAGTGTCTGAAGCGATCTCCTTTCTCTGGCCACTCTTTCCCCTCCGCCTTGTGTTCTAGATCTGGGTCCGTGGCTTCACCACCAACTTCCCAGTCTCCCAAACTGCCGTCATCGTTATCCACTATTCTCTGCCTTTCAGAAATCTCTAGGCTCTCTCTGTTGATACCAAGGCCTGTCCCTCCTTCTCACTAGAGTCTCACAAATGAGATCTTTCTGTCCATCACCAGTGCTGCTGAGCTCACTATCTCTTGCCCTAAATAACATACTCTGGCCTTGGCTCTGAACCATCTTCCTACTGGACTTGATTTGCTGTTGCCACGTCACTTTCCTAAGACAACCAATCTTCCAGTCCAGCTCTGCTTGGCTTTGCATGGAAACCACATCTTGGCTCGGCTGACCCGCTAGGGCCAATCCCTAGCTGCCCCCTCTTCCACTTCCTGTTCTCAAGTCCCTGCCTCACTGAACTCTGCTGCATCAGATGGGGTGATGGTGTCCTCCACTGTCACAAGTGTCCTGACACTTCTGAGAACGAAAATGCTGTTAATGATTATGCCAATATCCTAGGGAAACAGGGAGATTGTTCTGGACATATCAGGACACCTGTTGACTCGATATTGCCTCTTCTATTGGGATTCCACTCAAGCAAATTCCCACTATCCTTAAAACTCAGCTCAGATATTACCTGCTCTGTGCACCCTTCTATAACCAGAGAAAACAACTAGTTTTCTCTGTGGCATCATGTTGCTTTTTCATGCTGTTCTTAAAGCATGTGTGTGCTCTATGTCCCTCAGTCTTCCCCCGTCCCCACGACCATAAGAACAACATTTCTCTTCCTCTGTATCCCTAACATCATGCCTGGTGCCTGGCACTTGGGAAATAGTACATCTTTGTTGAATTAAAATCATTTTTAAAAATTAAGAACATTGAACTTGGGACCAGTCTGTAGGTTTTCTTCTGTTGCAAACTTTCAGTATTCCTGACCAGATTTAATTATGCCCAAGCTTGCCTCGGGGCTCTTGCATTTATCTTGCCCTCTAGCCTTCAACCTGTGCTTTGGTACTGACTGGGCTTAGATGCCATGCTCCTTCTGAACCTACTGTGGAATTATGGGAATATTTGGAGAGACCCCATATCTTCTACCTCACGTAGTTATCCCACTTTGTAATTCTGCACTTAGGTGACTTTTAGTCTGTTTTCCCCACTAGACTATTAGCATAGTGAGGAGAGAAGCTGTCTGTTTTGGTCCCCTTCCCACCACAGTGGCTGGCGTTAAGGAGGCCATCAACATTTAGGGAACAGATAGAATCAGTTTTCACTATTTGTGATTATGTACTTACAAACTTGCCTCCTTGCTGAATTTGTAACCCCCAAATCTATACTCGTGGGGCTTTTTGTGGTCACTCACAGACACATGCAGAATAGTGAGAAATTTGTCCAGATGCACGAATTCCCAGCTGAGGGGGATCAAGGTGACAGTTGGCCTTCTTCCTGCTCTCCTACTGTAAACATGGTAGCTTTTTTATGGTCTACTTGCGCCAAGTTTTCCATGGTGTGTGTGTGTGCGCGCTTTTCGCTGGCGATTTCATTGTTTAAAATGGACCCCAAGTATAGTGCTGTCTAGTGTCCCACGGCCGAGGAGGTGTGGTCTGCTTCCAGAGAAACCCTCCGCTTTTAGAGAAACGCTGTTCAGGCGTGAGTTAATGCTGTTGGTTGTGACTTCGTTGTTAACGAGTCAGCGATATTTATCAAATAAGATGTCTTTAGACAGAAACAAGAAACAAGGTTATGTAGCAATCAGCTGACAAAAATGTTGTGACCAGAGTCTCGCAGGAACGCACTGGTGTGCTTCCCCCAAGAAAAGCGTATTTGCAAATTTAGTGTTTGCGGCAACCTTGCAGAATCTCAGTATGGTAAATGATGAAAACTGCGTGAGCCCCACTTCCTGGGGGAAATTAAAGCCCTGAAAATATCAGTGTCTGGCATCAACGCAAAGAGCCCGTGAGTACAAGAGCTGATGTTCTCATTCATTCAGCAAATATTTACTGAACCACTACTGGTCGGGCGCTGTGTACATTTGACCCTCCAGACCCTTAACCCCTGAAACAAATGGATGTGAACAAAGTGTCCTAACTTCTTCAGTAAATTATCATAAACAAATAAGCTCAGTCACACACATCACCAAACTCCTTTTGAGCTAGACCAAAAATATTTACTGTGTGTTTTTGGTCTCCGATCTGCAGGTCCATAGAGACGCCTGTTAGATGGCCGGGTTGTTTTTTTTAAGTTGCAAAATTTTCCAGATGAATTCCACAATGGGAGTATGTTAGCAGTATATTGTTGGAACATCTCCAGGGAAAATAGCTTTGGTTAAGGGGGAAAAAATACACACTTAAAAAAATCCCATTCCACGATCATCAAGTCTCCGTGGTAGGAATTAGTTTACAAAGATGTATTTTTTTATACCTTTTCCCCTTAGTCTGCCAGGTATTGAGGTGTCTCAGGCGAAAAAAGGGAATTTGTCAATCTGTGGTTAGCCTTTTGGCCATGGGATTATGAAGTTATTCTGAGAGACTAGCTCTAGCCGATTATCTCCAGGAGTCCAATTTTCTAAGCTTTTCAAGAGGAGTTTTTGGATGACTTCATATCACTTTTGAAAAGCAGATTGGGTTGGGTTCTCATTTATTTGTAGAGGCAGAAAATGGGAACAGAGTCTTTGACTTAAGCGGACATTACTGTGTAAATTTCCCTGTGAAGGAAAAACATGTAAAGAACACATAGAAGTGTCGAAGCGGAGGACCTCTCCGGTATTTATGGAGTGTGGTCTAAATCGTTAATATACACCGAATGTTTAATCTTCGGCTCAGAAAGCCTTTACCCTCTGCACCAGACATGTCCAGGATGTTGTAAGGGAGATATTCTGAAGAGAGTAATGTCAGTGTTTAGGAATTGGAATGCAGTCCCTGAGAATATGGTAAGCTTCTATTTTCCTTAGTAAAAAAAGATGAACATGTGAAGATTCCGGCTCTATGTGAGCAGTCAGTCTCCCTCTAAAGGGCATATTTTTTGCTCACGCATTAGACTGATCATTTGCTTGCTTGGGTAGAACTTCGTGAAGAGGTTCTTGTTTCCAAGCAGGGCTGCAGGGCAGCTAGGATGTTAGCAGGCTTGTTTGAACCAGGAAAAGGCACCTCTTCCTCTAGGCTGATACATGGGTTGGGTGTGGGGGGTGGGTGTGTGCAGGCTGGATTTGGGGCCCCATCAGCTCCCCTTGGCTAGGAACCCGTATGTAGGGCAAGGCTATACCACCGTATGGAGAGGTCCTGGTTCCTAGATCGCGGGCCAGGAGAATAAGCAGCTCTGGCATTGTCCCTCACTGGCTCAGGACACAGCTAAAGAGGGGGGAAGAGGACCGTGTTCCACAGGGTGGTGCTGGGGATATAGGGGCTCTGGTCACAGAAGCTTAGCACTAGAAGGATCTCTGTGCTCCGTTTTGTCTCTATACCCCTCTCATTTTACAGATGAGCAAACTGTCTCACAGCTTTCATCTGTGTGTTTGATCGTAGCTCCCTGCTGATGGTGGGAAAATTTCTGCCGCAGTCCACTGAGAAGGGACCTTCTGTGGCCTCCGCGTCCCTATGACGCAGCCGCAGGTCTGTGGGTGCTGAGGCCAGGCCCGGCCGTGTTTCCTGCGAACCCGGCTCTCCAGAAATCCTGACATTGTGGCCGGGCACACCCGTAGCGTGGTTCTGCTTTCTGGCTCCGCACTAGATGCGATGGATTTTGTTTTGTGGCTGTTTCTGTTCATTTCGACATGTGACGAATAGTTGTTTGCTAAAAGGGCAACCAAATCACTCTTGAAACTCTCCGAAATGCTGGGAGGAAGTTTCTGCCTGCCCACTTTCCCATTTTTCTTTTCTTTTTTTTTTTTTTTTAAGATTTTATGAGAGAGAGAGAGAGCGAGCGCACATGAGCAGGGACAAAGGGAGAGGGCGATGCTGGCTTCCCACTGAGCAGAGATCCCGGACCCAGGGCTCGATCCCAGCACCCTGGGATCATGACCTGAGCAGAAGGCAGACGCTTAAGTGACTGAGCCACCCAGAGGCCTATTAACTCCCCCATTTTTCAATTTTTTTTTTTTTTTTTTTTTTTTTTTTTTTTTTTGTGGTGCTGAGCAGGAAGCATGGAGGGAGTACTTTCAAGAATTAGTTGGTTATTCGAAAGCCATGTAAGAAATCTGTGTTGTTCGATTTAACCGTGCCTGTACTGGCTTCTCATGTTCAAAATTGGCTCCTGTTTAAAAGAACTTAACACTATTTTTTAAACCTTAACATGTTAAGGGCATTTATGGAATGCGCTCCAACTTCAGTGTGGGAGGCCCATTTCCTTATAAAACTTCTCCAGTAACCTAATCCTCCTTGTTTACATGGAACTCTTCTCCGGGGAGATCAGAGTACTCGTGGCTGCTTCGCGACTCCCCCACCAGCTTGGTAGCGCAGGTGGAGGCCGTGCAGGGGACCCCGTGGCACGCACGGGCTCGGCTGGTTTTCCTTTTCCATTTTTAAAAGATGATTACTTGTGGCATTACCGGCACTGATTTGGTGCTGATGGAAAGATCCGTTAGCTGAGCCTTTCTGATGACACAGCGCTGAGCATCACTTCGCACCTTTCCATGGAACGTGATTACTTAGAGCAAAGGGGAGGTAGAATCCGCTAACCTGTGTGGGGTCCTTGTTATGCGCCAGGTGCCTTGCAAGGCTCCCTGTGTGTCCCACCCGGCTGAGTCCTCCCCGTGGCCATCCGGGAGAAGTAGCGCTGATACCCACATTTGCAGATGAGTAAACAGTGACCTGGAACTCGGGTACCCTGCCCAGAGTCACACAGCTGGGGGCCATCAGAGTCGTTTCAGAACTGGGCCATCCGCCTTCGAGTTTGGTGGCCATAGTCTGGGAGGCCAAGGGCGATGCTGTGCCCTGCCCCAGTGAGGCAGGATGCAAACGGCGGAATGAGCTTTGTTTTGATGTTTCTGTTCTCTGTCCTTCTCCCTTGAGAGCTGCTCAGTTCTTGGTGTCGCCTGCCCGTTCACGCCTCACTGCAGAGCTGCGTCCCCCATCCTTGAACTTCTCATTTCTCACCTTCCGCTCACCTGCAAACCTGACTTAGGTCTCGTTCCCTGGATGCTTTGCTGAATAGCTTGGCTGCATCCAAAGCACTTTGTGGTGCACCGTAGGTTAGAGACGGGTGGCTTTTGAAAGTCCTTTCGTGGCTACACAGGACTGCTGGAGATGATGAGACCAAGGAATCGAAAGGTTGAGGGTCAAGTTTCAGGCTGTGAAAGATGAAGGTTGGAGACATTTGGGGGCGCTGGCCAGGCCTTGCGCTCAGGGCGCACTCTGAAGCCAGTAAACCGCAGTAAGTAATTCGTCTTCCCAGCTCTGGTAGTTTCCCTTTCAGGGACTCGGGGCTTGGTTAATGGCAAATTACAGTGGCCTCTGGGCGCAGAAGCGTGAGGAGAGAGAGGCGCTTTGGGCTTTCTCCACGCTCCAGTCAAGACTTAGCCGTGGTACAGAGTAATGCTGAACCCACAGTAGTTTCTGTGGTAGAGGAAGCCTGTGACATTAGCATTCGGTGTGTAAGAAACTTTGTTCTTCAGACAAAATAATAAGCCTTCTGTTTACAACTCCGCCACTAAAAATGCCAGCCTCTTAAAATATATTAACCAGACAATCGCCCACTGGATACACATGCGAATAATTAGGCCCAGATGCCATTCCTGACCATCAAGAACAAAAACTAATGGCCTGAAATTCATGTCCTCTGAGCGGAGTCCCTAAATTCTCCCTTTGTAAAAACCAATATAAAGCCATGGCTCACTGGAAAATAAATTAACCTTCTTCCCTGTATTGCAAACTAGCAATTACCAAATACCCGAGAAAATTCCGTGTTAAAGTAGTTGCTCTCTTAAGATTTAATATAACTTAAAATACCCCTTCAAACATTCTACAGTAAAATGAGCCACACCACGAATGCTTTGTAGGGCTTTAAAAAAATTCTTCTCGACTGCTTAAAAATAGTACAGAATATAATTGGCTTGCCTTTTTCATTTAAGTATGAGAGCATTCCAGTGAACTGTCGTGCCCTCTGAAATCCTACCCCGTCCTACTGAGAATGAACACCGTTCTTTCGGAATCCCTTGAAACGGACCTGCTCTTTGGAAATCTAATTGTAAAATTATAGTGTGCACGTTCACTTCTGTGGGAATGGTCCTCCGTTTTTTGTTTTGTTTTGTTTTGTTTTAACTCCAAAGCAGAAATGATATATTTAGGATACCTCCTTGTCCCTGCCTTTTCCTCCTTACTGCCCTCTCATGTTCTGTCCTCCCGCGTACCACACTCAAAAGTAGAGTCAACATTTGGATTAAATCACCAGACCAGATTGCTTACAGGTTGGTGAAAACACCGCAGACCTGCTATCAGACTTCATAAGAAAGTGAATGTGGTCTCTTTGCTTTCTGAGTGCTAATGTGTGTGTGCGTTTGGTGTGTTCAGATGGGGCTTGACTGTCTGCTGGCTGAGTGGCGGTCCTTGGGAGTCACGCACAGCAGCCTCTTGGGAAGACGGGCTCCAGCCAGTGGCTGTGGCTGGTGGGCTTTCTGTGGCCTACGAGCCTTTTGGGGCTTGTTTCGACTGCGAGGAATCCTGTTCTGTCTCAGGGCTTGGTAAACCGTTTATCTGCTGAATCTGGCTGCTGTGTTCTGTTTTGTTTTTGTTTTTTTTAAATAAAATTTTACTGGAACATAACCGTGCCCATTTCTTTGATGATGGTTGCTCTCTTGCTACAAAGGCAGAATTGAGTAGTTGTGGGAGAGAGACCGAATGGCCCATAAAGCCTGAAAGATTTAGTATCTGGTCCTTTCCTGAAAAGTTGCCAAGAGATGTTAAAAAACCAATTGGATATAACAAGTCCTTGAAGCTTGTCTTGTTATGGCCTTCACTGCGTTTCTGCTCAATGGCTCAGCTGTTATCTGGATTCTCCCTGCCTCCCTGCCCCCCATCACTCTAGATGGGTGACCAGTCCTGCAGAGTTGTGTTTGGGGACTGGCTTTCCCATGGACCTACAGCCATAGACTCTGTCCTTAGATTTCTGTGTTGGATAGAGCCGGGCTATATTAGTTACAAACTAACATATTATCTAAAAGTGTGAAAGTGAATTTTAGAACCAGGAGAGACTCACCCCTCATGGTCACAGCTCCTTTTTTGTTTGGATGACAGTGTCCAGATTCCAAGAGGCTGAGGGACTGCCCAAGGTCACATATCCAGGTGGTGGCTGTCAGGGTCTCCCCGGGGTCTCCTGGCCCTTGTCCCAATTGTCTTCCCACAGAGACCATGTTACTGCTGTGCACATGCCCAAACAAAACACGGGTCGTGTGATCTCGGGTCTCCTGTGAACATTTTCTTCATTTCTGCCATATGTTGCTTTATACCAGTTTGGCAGGAAAGAAGTGATTTGTGCTCCGAAGAAAAAGCAAAAATCCTATTCATGCTGCGTTGGCGTAGTCTTTTCCTTCACTGTGCATTGGGTCAGTACTGAGCCGTCAAACAGAAGGAAGCATCTTTTACTCTTCTATAATTATAATTCTACCACTTTTTTCCTAGCCTTGTTTTAAACCATTGAATTTTGTATGCTTTCTCTTTGTACCATTTAGCGGTGCTGAAGCAGTGCTTCTGGCTGCGTAGGTAACCTCTGGAATCAGCAATTTTATGTATTAATGTTCCTGATGGAGCTGATGTTTTTGCTTATGATTTGTCTATTATAAGCTGGTAAGTTTTTATAAATAACGTGGCAGTCTTCTGATAGGATTCCCTATTTTCTCAACAGAAAGATCAATAGTAAGTCGGATAGTAACTAAGATTTACACTTTTGATTTTTGAATTATAAAAGATTAGCCCCGTGGAAAGCAGTGCTATGGGGAGTTCGAATTTTTTCCATCCTTCGCTGTCCACGTGGGAACCCTTACTCTGTCGGGAATGTAAAGCAGCATTGATGTTGAGAATGACTTTGGGGGCTTATGGGATGACCTTGGGCAATCTCCTTAACTTCTCTGAGCTTTAGATTCCTTATCTACGAAGTAGAACTAATGTACTAATAGGATTGCTGTGAGGGGAAAATGGGCAGAATGAGTGAAAAGTGTAGTACTGCGTTTAACATGGTACTTACCTTCTGTGTAGAAGCTTTTAGAGCTATGTGACCTGTTAAATCATTTGCTGTTTAGATAAAAGGATGAGGCCTCGGATACATTGGTTTTGCTAAGCAGGGGGATTTAAAGACCAGATTGCATTTCCCCTAAATTGGGTGTGAAGAGTTTTGGTGTCTCCCTCTTTCCCGGAAGGAGTGACCCTCGGCTGTGTTGAGGGAGACTATGAGAGGCCTAGTCTGGTTCTTTCTGGGCTCCCTGGGGACAGGAGGGATGGTTGCCAGCTCTGCGGGGGGTGGGAGTAAGAGCAATGTCGTTCTTGGAGCACGCTGGAGGGGAGGGTAAGAGGTTAGTGGGAATGTTTGTCCAGGCCTATGCCACAAACCTATGTGACGATTTTTGTGGGATGTGGGGGGACAGAGGCTGAGAAGTGAAATGGTGAGAGCAGCCTGACCCCGCCTCCTGTTCACAGTTTTTTGTAAAAACACCTTTGCAGTGGGGCCCCATCACGCCATCCTGGAACTGAGATTCCTTCAGCAGGGGAGAAAGGGTTCCAAGGTTCCTCACTGGGTTCCAAGTCAGAGTGGGATGGGAGTGGCAGCCTCCTCTTTTTCCTTTCTTTACCCTATTGTCACAAAATATTATTTCTATAGACCAATAGACTATAGCATTTCATTCTGGGCTATAGACTTTGCATTTTAAAGTCAAAAGGGAAGTCAGTTGGTGTATTGCCTTTGCTGATCATTGCAGACGTGCAGAAGGAGCCTAATTATCCTTCAGGCTCAGGCTAGACCCCGGCCCTGTGCCACCCCCTACCCCCCCACACACAGCAGACCCATTGCTGGTCATTGGCAGCACCTGTGGTCAGGTTCAGCTGGGGTCCTTGTCCCTTGTTCACCCATCAGTGATCGAAGAGGCTCGAGTTTTCCTTGATTTTTGGATTCCAAGGCATATTCTAAAAGGAAAGCCCTGGCTTTCCCCCTTGTTTTCCTAGAGCTGAAATTTACATGAGTGGCAGGAAGGAGTCCTGTGCCTTGGCCTCAAGTCTGAAGGCAGAGGGTGATGTCCCTCTGTGGGACTGTGGTGCTGTGCTGTGTAAATTTCGCACTTCCTTCCCCTCCCGTTTTCCCCTGAGGGTCTGGCCTAGAAAAAAATGCCGCTCGCTCGTACAGCTGCAGCAGATCGATTTGGTTCCTGTCAATCACTCCATCTCAGGAAAGCTCCTTGCTCTAAGATATGCTGAGCCAGCGTGGACAGATTATTTGATTCTCAGAAAAAAATGAACAGGACAGAGAAATCTCTAGTTAGGTCTAGGAAAACTGCCAGAAAGTCCTCATTTACAGAAAGAACTCTAAGCTCAACCTAAAGGGAAAAAAGCGCACTTAGCATGTGCTCTTGGCAATACCTGTCCCAAAAAGGTAGTGGGAGGTTTTCACTTAGAATTGTACGGTTTCGTTTCCTAGCAATGCAGGAGATACACTAGTGGGTTTTTTGGGTCGGGGGGGCGGGGGCCGAGGGTGGTGGTGACCAGGTGGGGAGAGGGGGAGAGAGCATCTTAAGGAGGCTGCTTGCCCAGCATGGAGCCCTACCTGGGGCTCGGTCTCATGACCCCGAGATCATGACCTGAAATCAAGAGTCTGATGCTTCACCGACTGAGCCACCCCAGTGCCCCTGCACGGACGTTTGAACACCTGCAGCAAACCCCAGCACTAGCAGCTCGTCTTTCGAGATTTGCTTGGTTGGTTGTCCAGAGGTGGGTTATCTGAACAGCCCTAGCATTCACCCCCTTGGACGCAGTGCAGTTGGTGGGATCCTCGGTCCCTTTCTTTCTGTAGCCTAGGTTTGGCTTCTTCTGTTGATGCGTCTGGAGAAATGGAGCAGGTAAAAAAAAAATCACGATCTGGGTGAGGTTAAGAAATCCTACATGATATTTAGATTCCTTCGCTGTCCGTGGCTTGGAAATAGTCCATTCTTGGAAAATTCACCTTGTCCCTTATGTGCTGTAGTTCGACCCTTCTATGCTGTGGTTTCTCTAGCTGTGCTAGAGTCTTTCTGTCCAGGTTCTGACACAGGAAGGGAATCTTTGTTTCTGCGTATTTCATCTGTCCCTGCTGCTTGTCAGCCGCTGAGGGCTAACTTTGTTTGCAACTACGGTTACTTTCTGAGGTGAGGTCTGGGCGCAGAGACAGAAATGTACTTTCAAGTGGGACCTGCCCAGTAGAGGGAATCAGGAACTCCTAAGAAACTGTTAGGATGCTCAGGAGCCAAAAGGAGTGACAGTAAGATCCAAGCAGAGTGCGTTAGGGAGAGAAGGGTGGTTCTGGAATGTTTGGGTGCTTTCCCAGGGCATCAGAAATGCCTGAACATTCAAATTCCAGCTGGGATAGTAACTTCAGAGGAAATGGCACTTAACGAACGTAAGCTGGTGAAACTTTTCTCTGAGATTATCCCCTACACTAAACGGATTAGGCACCTTTTAATGTGTCGGAGGCTTCACATTAGGACGGTTCCCAGGGCGTGATTAAAGTTGAAGGCGGCAGGAGGTTAAATGTCATTCACTTGTAGGAACCTGGGGAGGAAAAGGGTCACCCTGCAGAGGTGTGGAGCCTTTGTTTGGTTTGATCAGAGAGCTTGGCTTCTGCTGGTGGGTGTGCTCCGCTTGGTCCCTCCCCATCCCACTCAGCTGGTGTCCAGGCAGAGGTGGATGGTGGAGACCAGCCCATGCCCCTTTGCACAGTGTGTTTTCTTCTTTAATCGGGTTCTCTTAGATAATTCCATGTGAATTATTTTTGCTCTGCGGCAGAAGCCTTTCTCCAAGAAGCTGTTTGATGGATTCTGCTGGATTTCAGATCCCCTCTCAGGTCCTGAAGCTGGGATAGCCATGCAGAGGAAGAGCATTGCCCAGTCCATGCCCAGCGGGTTAACCCTGGCTCACAGCCCCCTCCTGCAGCTGTTACCAAAGCCTGGGGGCGGTGTCTGCCCGAGCCCCTCCCTTTTCCATATGTTTCCTTTGAAGCCACCCCTTTCCTGGGCCTCTTCTCCCATCTGATGAGTTCTGAGCTCCCTGATGATGGCCTTGGCTTGGCCCCTCTTGGAGCTTACACACCTGGACTAGAGCGGTGGTCCAGGCCACTGAGCTGTGGTTTAGGTTTAAAACTCCTTTATCTCTCCCTGCCTCCCCCATCCCCCAGTTTTACTGAGCAAGGAATGATTGTTTGTTCCATTCAAACTGAACAGTAGCGGAGGTGGATTTAAAGTCTGTACTTTGGAATGAGCAAGATGTAGATTGAATCCAAATTCTTGCCACTCCCTAGTTACGGGGACAGTGGGACCCCCTCAGCCTCCCAGAGGCCCAGTTTCCCCATCTGTACAATGATTTAAGAGGATGAAATGAACTACTGTGTGTAAAAGGCTTGCCATGTGTTATTGAAGTGCTCTATTAATAATAGCTACTGCTTCTCATAAAGGGTTACCTTTCCTGAAATGAGTCCTTGATGAGTTAAGGAGGCCTGAGTGTGGATTTCGTTGTATCAGTGGTTGAACTCAGATGGTGTCTCTGGCTGCCAAACTTGTGGGGCATGTTCTCTGGGCTCACCCAGCTCACTGAGGAAGTCCTTGGAGGGTCTATGGGGGCTGAGCCTGGAGACATGACCACCAGGTTCAAAGGGACAGTGCACAGAGCTCCCAATGGCCGCTGTTCTCCACAGGACACAGGGAGGAATGGAAGGTTCCAGAAGTCTCTTGTATCTTAGTAACTAAACAGTAATAGTGTGCTGTATGTACTTCACAAGGTGCTTCCTATCTGCTCGTAGAAATACACATCGACTTTTTTTTAAATTTATTTTTTCAGTGTTCCAACATTCATTGTTTATGCACCACTCCAAGTGTGTCATGTAATACGTGCCCTCCTTAATACCCACCACCAGGCTCACCTATTCTCCTATCCCCTCCCCTCTAAAACTCTCAGTTTGTTTCTCAGAGTCCACAGTTTCTCATGGTTTGTCTCCTGCTCTGATTTCCCCCAACTCACTTCTCCTTTCCATCTCCCAATGTCCTCCATGTAATTCCTTATGCTCCACAAGTAAGTGAAACCGTATGATAATTGACTCTCTCTGCTTGACTTATTTCACTCAGCATAATCTCCTCCAGTTCTGTCCATGTTTATACAAAAGTTGGGTATTCATCCTTTCTGATGGAGGCATAATATTCCATAGTATATATGAACCATATTTTCTTTATCTGTTCGTTTGTTGAAGGGCATCTTGGCTCTTTCCACAGTTTGGTGACTGTGGCCATTGCTGCTATGAACATCGGGGTACAGATGGCCCTTCTTTTCACTACGTCTGTATCTTTGGGGTAAATACCCAGTAATGCAATTGCAGGGTTGTAGAGTAGCTCTAGTTTCAATTTCTTAAGGAATCTCCACACTGTTTTCCAAAGTGGCTGTACCAACTTGCATTCCCATTAACAGTGTAAGAGGGTTCCCCTTTCTCCACATCCTCTCCAACACTTGGTGTTTCCTGACTTGTTAATTTTGGCCATCCTAACTGAGAAATACACATCGACTTTTATGAACAGTCTTGACGGACCACTTTGAATTGGGGGGTGGATGAAATGGGAATTGAAAAGTAGACTTCCAGTTATAAAATGTCATGGGGATGCGTGGTGACTACAGTTAATACTGTACTCTAGGGGTCCCCAGCTGTCTCAGAAGAGCATACAACTCTTGATCTTGGGGTCATGAGTTCAGGTCCACATTGGGTACTGTAGATTACTTACAAAAATCCCAAAAACCAAAAACTTAAAGATAATACTGTATTATGTATTTGAAAGTTGCTAAGAGTAGGTATTAAAGGTTCTCATCACAAGAAAATTCTGTATGGTAATGGGTATAAACTAGATTTTGATCATTTTGCAGCATATATAAATATCACATCATTGTTTTACACCTGAAACTAATACATGTCAATTACACCCCAATAAAACAAATATAAAGTGCCTTTATGTTAATGAAAGAGAAATTTATGCATACAAATAATTGAAATGTGTGCCAGATAGAAAATTGTGAAAATCCCATGCTTCCTCACCAGTGTCCAGTTGAATCTGCATTTTCTATTAAATCCTCATTCACAGGTGGAGGGACAGTTCTGCAATACAACACAGGCATTCCCCTTTAGGACTTTGCTTATGGGAAGTGCCAGGACTTTTTAAAGAAATTAACACCCACAGGGATTTTCTGGCAATGCTGTTGTTAAGAGCAAATGTTGCAGAGTAAATTGGATTGTTACATAATCTGATGGCAAAGGAAAGTGTTCGTTGTAGAGACCTACAGAAGTCGGAAAACAGTCGATGCATAATTGCATGCGACAGAGGCAGCATTACTGATGTTTTAGTTATAGTTTTCGTTTTTTCACGTATGTGCGACTGTACCCTGTTGAGCTCATATATACATGTTTTGAATGGCTTTCATCTGTAGTGAATATTTCTCATGTCATTAATTACACAGCTCTTGAAATAATACAGAATAGGTATCCTTGAGGATGACTTTTCACATCCTCCATTTTTTTTTAAATATTTTATTTATTTATTTGACACACAGAGAAATCACAAGTAGGCAGAGAGGCAGGCAGAGAGAGAGGGGAAAGCAGGGTCCCTGCTGAGCAGAGAGCCCGATGCAGGACTTGATCCCAGGACCCTGAGATCATGACCTGAGCCGAAGGCAGAGTCTTAACCCACTGAGCCACCCAGGGACCCGACATTCTCCATTTCATTGTGAACATTTTAGGGCTGAGTTTGTTCTGTTACTGAATACATGGTGGATATTTTTAGGCAGAAATGAAACCAAATGTAAACAGGGATTAAAGCAAAAATCTGGGAAAGTGTTCCCGACTGTTCTTTTTTGCCCCCAAGTCTAGCACCAGCTCAACTCTTTGCTTTAGTCAGTATTTCTAGCAGAGAAGATCAACGCAGCAAATTCCTTCCGAGTTTATGGGCCCCTCCCTGCTCAGGACCACGGAATGAGCCAAGTTCTTTGTGTTGTCTGGCTAAGCCTGGTGTTCCCTAGTGTGTGTCTCAGGGGGTAACCCAGATTCAAAAGGGCTTTCTGGGAGGAAATACTGCAGGGACCTGGCCATCCTGTCTGGTTCCTCCATGTCCACAGGAGCCTGGTAGGTCCCAGTCACAGCTTGGCTGGTGGTTGAAGCAGATGGGCCAGCTGATCAGTAACTGACCCATGGCCCACCAGGCCCTCTTCCGGAAGAAAAGTTTTGAAACCATCACTACCTAAGACCAATCAAAAACATCAGCTGTTAAGGGAGAGATTTATGCTTTTTGGACAGCTGTTTTGCCTTGTATTTTAAATAATCTCTACACTTAACAGGTGGGGCTTGAACTCACAACCCTGAGATCAAGAGCTGCATGTTCCCCTGCCTGAGTCAGCCCAGGCAGCCTTGGGGTAGCTGTTCCTAAATGGGTCTGTGGCTAAGAGTCAGCATACCTGGTCACATACATATGAAATTCTGCACTGACTTCACAGGGTTTGTGGTCCCCTAAGCCCAAGCTCATTCCCAAGCTGAGATCTTGCTGTAGACACTGTAAGCTCTGACCCCTCCATCCTTCCTCACCAGCATTCCCTGAGCACTGGCCCCAGCTCCTCTATGCCCCTGCGGCCTCCCTTTTAGCAAGGAGCTCTTGGCCACCCACTTTTTAGTTAGGATCCTCTCTTCCTCCAGGTATTCCTCTTGGGTGTGGGGCCCTGGTCCCTTCTTGAAGTCCGTATCTGACCCCCAGGAAACTCACCTTCTTGACTCTGACAGATTCTGAGAATGAGCATCTGTCTTGTTGGCCTTTAAGGCTTCAGCAGTGTGATTTCAGCCTCTGTCACTAAGCCCTACAAACTCCAGTGGACACCCACTGCCTGGAGCCCCTTCCTGCTTGGTACAGGGAGAAGGGTGGACTTGTTAGCTTTCTTCAGAGAAATTCTCTACACCTCCCTTCAACGGTCTGTAAACCCTGGGCAGAGGCTAGCTGAGTTGGTTTCAAGACCACTTAATATTTTGTATGGAGTGTCGACAGCTTCTTCAGAATGATGGGGAGAGCATTGGCCGCAGATTATTCTGTCTGAGTTTGTGGACCCTCTGAGACCCATTATTTCATTTTAACATCTTAACCTGGGTTGCTCTTGCTATGGCCAAGAGTAGGCACCTCAGTGGAAGGAGATAGAGGAGGGAACGTTTTTTGTATTAGGAAGAAGGACTTTGGATTGATTCTGAAAGGAAGCAGGTAGTTTTAAAATCTTGTTCTTCTGTTTCTCTCTCACCAAGAAGCGAGAGGGCCTCGTCCAACATCAGATGAAATTTTTATGACTTCATATAGCATGTGTTAAACATCCAGATGTAAAATCCTGGCTCACAGAAACCTTCTGTGGATTTGGGACATCCCCAGGATCGGTGAACCAACCAATGACTTAACACTGGGAACTAACAGAGCATTTTTTTTAAAAAAGATTTTATTTATTTATTTGACAGAGATCACAAGTGGGCAGAAAGGCAGGCAGAGAGAGAGGAAGGGAAGCAGGCTCCCTGCTGAGCAGAGAGTCCGATGCGGGGCTTGATCCCAGGACCCTGAGATCATGACCTGAGCCAAAGGCAGAGGCTTAACCCACTGAGCCACCCAGGTGCCCCAATAGAGCATTTTGGGGGGCATAATTTTGCATCATTATTCATATCTAATAGAAAAGGCAGAGGAGAGCAACAAGAATTTGGTATCAGTTTTTTTCACTATAACTCTGGGCCTTAATTCACTTCAGATGATACTCTGTTAGGAGTTGGCAAGGGTATTCTTAGGGGGGAGGTAGCGTGAGTACAGAATCTTTTCCCCTCAACCTCTCCCGCCTATTCGCGCTGGGAGTTATAATATGGAAGAAGGGATCTGAGGTATTAGGGAGACATCTATACACATAAACATTTCATCACACATTGTACCAATTAGAGATTCATTTTTATTTAGCAAGTTCTTGGAAATGGTGAATGGTGCCTGAAAGGATTTAACCACATGGGCATTCAATTAAACCACCAGATTGTGTTGAGGGTGGTGGTTCTGTAGACATAATGCCTGAGGACATTTTGGAGCATATCGCTCTTTGAGGACAGGTTAAAATGGCTTGCTAGCGTAGTCTGGGAGGGGCACCTTCCATAAACCCAGAGCACTCAGCCAGCAGAGACTGAGAGAGATGATCCAGGTCAGGGTGTCTCAGATCGAGTTCCAGAGAGTACTAACCCTGTGCAAGGTTTCAGAGGAGGAGAGGGGAAGGATCTTTGGTCAAAATATTTGGGAAACACCACTTGCATCTCTGACTTAGGCATCCACAGAACATGAGCCTATATTAAAGGTTCTGGGAAGACCTGCAGTTTAGAATCTTATTTAGCTGGATTAAGGAAGTGTTTCCCTAAATTGCGTGGTCAAGGAACACCTTCTACCCTCAAGGACTTGTTTTCTGTTTTGTTTTGTTTTTTAAAGATTATTATTCATTTGAGAGAGAGAGAGAGTTAGGAGTGCACACAGGTGTGCGCACATGAGCTGGGGAGGGGTAGAGGCAGAGAGAGAAGTAGGCTCCCCGCTGAGCCCAACACAGGGCTCGATCCCAGGACCCCAGAGATTGTGACCTGAGCTGAAGGCAGCCGCTTAACCTACTGAGCCACCCAGGCACTCTTGCTTGGGCTGGTGAATGGCTGCTGAATGTTCTGAGCTTCCAAAGCAGCTGTCATGACTCCAGGCTTTTAAAGTTCTGGTTAAATTGCCTTCAAACAGTGGAGCGTTTGCTCGAGTAGCCTCTGTTATGGCTGGTTTTCTTTACCTTGAGGGTCAGTTTGAAGAGAGAATCACAGATATAGATCAGTTAAGGTCTGATGAGAAGAAACAGACTAAGAAATGCCAGATAGGGCAAATGACATGATATAATTGCTTAGATTTACAGAAGACGTACATAAACATGTGAGTGACTGGGGCCACCAACCATCCATTCATAAACTAATTTGTATAAAAGGAGAGCTCTTCTCCTAAATTATTTTCCGTATTCCTTCTGTGCCTTGCTTTTTTCCTTTCACCCAGTGGGTGTTCAAGTCCTTCTTCCCAGGGGGTTGGCTCACTCTTCCTTGCAGCAGAGTCTTCCATTTGATGAAAACCACACAATTTACATATTCTGTTGATAGACTTTGGAGTGTCCAGTTTTTTGCTTTTACAGCACTGCGGCTCTGAAATTGTAGCAGCTCTTCTGGTGGTGTGCCGAGAGTGCACCTGCAGGGCCGCGGGGGGTGGGGGGGGTGGGGGTTCCTGCCGGATGTTCGGCTTTGCTAGAGAATGTTGGGTTCCCCCACTGGGGGTGTCAGTTTACCCTCCCACCAGTGGTGGGAGAGGACTCCTGTTCGTTCTCACCTTCCCAACAATGGGCATTGTCTGACTCAGTTTCCATCACTTACATATAAATATCTTTGTGGTTTGCATTTGCATTTCTGATTCCTAACAAGCCTGAGCATCTCCCGCATGAGTTACTGAGCTGTTTAGGTTTCTTCCACCATGAAATGCCCTTGACTTATTTTGCTACTGGATTTTTTTTTTTTTATTCTTTATGGATTTTGAATACTAATACTTTCTCACTTTAAGTGCTACAGAAACTATACTGGTGTCTTTTGATGAAAAGATACTTGTAATTTTAATGTAACAGTTTATCGATCTTTTAGGATTTGTAATGTTTGTCTCGATATCGCCCTGAATTGTCTCCTGAAGTTTTATAGTTTGCCTTTTTAAAAAAATTTAATTTTTTATTTCAGTGTTCCAAAATTCATTGTTCATGCACGACACCCATGCTCCATGCAATACATGTCCTCCATCATACCCCCCACCAGACCTAAACCGACCTGGAACTGATTTTACGTATAGTGTGAGATAGGAACCCAACTGCATTTTTCCCTTATGGAAACCCAGTTGGGCAAGCCTCTTATTTAATATTTCATCAGATTTTCCATGCCATCATTCTAAATCAGTTTTTCATACATGCACGTATCTGTTTTTGGATTCTTGATTTTATTCCATTCAACCATATATTTCTGTACCAATATTGAAGTGTTTTGACTGCTACAGGTTTATGTATCTTGATATCTGATAGAAAGTTACCCCTACCTGGTTCTTCAGATGCATTTTGGCTCTTCGCCATTTGCGTTTCCTTTTAAATTTTATTTTTAGATTCCATTTGTTAATGTTATTGCATCATGAGTAGGATTTTCCTGGAACTTTCTTTTCTCGTGGTATTCTTGTTTGGTTTCATTATTCATGTTTTGCCAACCTCATAAGCTTACTTTTCCCCAGAAGAGTTTGTGTAAATTGAAGTTATCTGATGTTTGTATGTTTGGTAGAACTTGGGAAGCCAGTGGGCCTGGTTTTTGTTTTGTGAGAAGATTAATTGGATTTAATTGATTGGACGGTTCTAGAAATATTCAGGTATTCTTTTTCCTCTTGAGTCACTTGTATTATGTCAAGTTTCCCTAGGAATTCATCTGTTTCCATGATTTGTCAATTTCTAAATTTAGCGGCATGAAATTATTCATTATATAGAATGGCCCATTTTTCATTGTTTCCTCATTAATCTTGCCAAAGGTTTGGCCATTTTGTCTTTCCAAAAAATCTTTGCTTAAATTTTTCTTTTTTGCACTTCTGTTTTCCTTCTACTACTTTGGTTCATATTCAAAGTCTAATTTTGTGTTTTATTTGTCCTTTTTTTCTTTTTCACTTTTGAATTGACCAAGATTTTAACACACCCTCTCAGTAATTGATAAACAATTAACAAGTTTTCTTTTTATGTAGTTCTGTTCACTGTGCATTTTATTTTAACTTTATAGACTCATTAAACAGCAAATGTGGGAGAATAATTATGAGAGAAGGCCTCTTGTAGCACCAAAGATAGAAATACCAAAGAACATGAAAAATTGAGATTAGTTCATGTTTGTGTAAGACAAACATGAACTTGAGTTATGATTGCATGTATCTGTTTCAGATATGCTGCTGGGATTTAATTTGATGTTTGTGTACAAATTACTTCTAAATTATTTTCCATTCTTGATCATATCTTACCCATAAAAGTGCATGAAGAGAAGCACTGCACATAATTACACAGTTCTGGCATTCATCGAAGGTTTTTTCTTCCTCCCAAAAGATTTTGCTCTGTAGAATTTTACTCTGAGGAACATGTTCGCACACATCATTAGATCATTAGGAGACATCACACCAGAGATTAATGAGATTTATTTGCAAACGGAAGGTAAGACCCTATAAAGGTCCTATCAGTGCCTTTATCCTCTCAAAGTTTAAGATCACAACCTCCCACTGTAAAATGCTATTCTTAGCCAGTGTTTTAATTCCTAATTGTTCTTCTCCTTCCCTCAAAGTTAGGTATTACTGTATTTTGCCATGAGTGTTTCACATGTATCCTCATACCCAGGGTCCTTGCCCACGATTCTTTCTTATATCGGTGACCTTCTGTGTGGGGTTTTCTTTCCAAGGTGCATCTTGGGAAATTCTTTTAGTGAAGATCTGTTGGTGGTAAATATTGATTTATAAATGTTGATATTATATTTTTGAAAGAGGCCTTTTGTTCCTTGAATATTTTTCTTATTTCTGAGTGTGACAAGTCTTACTCTTTCTGGGTTCCTCTTGTGTTTTGTAATTTTTGACTGTGACCTCTTGTCCTTTGGATCTTTATCTGTGGGAATTCTTCAGACCTGGGATCAAGTTTTCCTTCAGAGAGAATTGGCAATCCCATCCCCAGATACCTAGACCTGCGACTACTTGAAAATGTTTATTACTGTGTGTTTTTTCATGCAAACCTGGTTGAGAATGGTCTGTGGTTATAACTGAGTGCCCCCCCACAACCCCCTAGTGACAAGATCAGAATGACTCTACCCTAAATGCTTTTTACCTGAATGTCTGTTTTGTCTGGTTTTAATACAGCTTCCCTCCCCACCCCCCCGCCATCATCTTCACTCTACTCCCTTTTTCTAGGTCTTTAGATGTGTCTTTTCTAAGAAGCACATAGTTCAATTTTTAAGATGTATTCTGACTCTGAAAATAAATGGACTTCGGATATTATAAAAATTACTTATTCCCATGTCATTGTGTGCTTTTTCTTTTCTGTGCTGCTGCTTGCTTTTTGTTTTTCCGTCTTTGGATTTTTCAGCTGAAAATATTTCCCTCTACTTTTTTTTTTTTTTTTTGGCAGTTACCATTTCTAGTCATTTAATGGGTTATTCGTATTAAATGTTCGGCATGCACACTGACCTTGAAGTCTGTCATTAGTACCTTTTTCTCCTGAATAATACCAACTTTTATTAGAATACTTTAATTTTGATCATATCTTCTGTAAGTTCTGAGGAGTATTCTAGATCTTTGTTCCAGTCCCCCGCACTACACATTTTTGCCACTGGTTTTTACAGTTGCTGATTTTTTAAGATTTCATCACATTGATCTGTTTGCCTGCTTTTCCTTATTGCATATCTGATCTCCCTTTCAGGATGATTTTCGTTTCTAATGAAGTGTGTCTTTTGGCAGTTCCTTTGGTGATGTGCCATTCGTACTTTCTCCTTTTTTTGGTTTGCTTAAAATTGTTTTGTTTTGTTGAATGCCAAATTAGCTGTTCACATGATTCTAGATTGATAGTTATTTCCTAGCAACACTTTGAAGTTATGATGTCCCTGTCATCTGGCTCCCATTTATACCTATTAAAATCTGATGTCAGTCAAATTGTCATTGCTTTGAAGTAATTGGTCTCTTCTCTCTGCCTATAAACGGTCTTTGCCTTCTATATCTTTACTCTGTCTTCTCTCCCTCTCCTCTTTTCTTCCCTCCTCCCTAATTAGAATTTGTCATGCCTTCAGAATGTGAGCATTTTGTCTTTTCATCAATTCTGGGGAATTCTCAGCTGTTACCCTTTCAAATCCTGACTGTTTTGTTTGTTTGTCTTCCTTTTGGAGATCTAATTAGATGTATGTTAGACCTTCTTCTCGTTCTCAGCCCTCCTGTCTCTTCATCCCTCTTCATTTTTTTTGGTGACCATGTACTGGGACATTCTCTCCAATAACTGATTCAGTCTTGAGGCTGTCTGACTTATTGAACTCATTTTGGGGTCTTTAATATTAGTGATTATAGATTTTACATATTTAGAAATGCTTTGTTTCCCCCACACACACACTCCCAGATTTCCCTGGTCCTTCAGGTCTTTTGTTTCTTGCTTATGTTATTTCTTTAAATGGTGTTTTAAATTTGGATATTTCCTATTAGCCTGTGAAGATTCAGATGGATAGACTTAGGCATTCTGATTCTTGGTGGTTTCTGTTTTTTACTGACTCTAACTCAAAGATTCGTGTGTCCTCAGTGTTCTGTGATTTTTTTTCTTGGTGAACCCCTATTTAACCACCGTATTTTGTGGGAATCCTGAAAGGTTTGGCTTAAGGATGTGTTCCTCCCATGAGACTTGGGCTTGCTTCTGCCAGGTACCGTGAATTGGAACTATTTTCCCTTCACCTTGCTGGTCAGTGGATGCTGGGTCCTGCATGTGGGATAAAGGGAGCCTCTGAACTGCGTGGATGTAGATCTGTACTTAGGTAGATGCGCAGGGGAGGCCTTGTCTGTTTGGACCTTAGCTCAGGTGAAAAGCGCTCTTGATGCTTTCCCTTGTCGGGCAGCCCATCCTCTCATGGAGGGAGCACCCCTTGGAGGAATCTGTTACCATTTTGTGAAATGATCATGTCTGACTTCAGTCTGGGGTTCAGCACACTGTGCTTGTCTTGGTCTGGACTTCTTTGTTGGGTTCAGGTCCCTAGTATGTACAGAAATCGAGGCCCAAACTATCAAGAAGTTCTTCCTTTCTTTATCATGCATTTACTGCAGCTCTTGCGATTTTGCAGGTACATCTGCCTACCTGGTTTTATTTCTCCAGTTGGCCACGTCTCCCTTGAAATTGCAGATCTTCACCCACAACTTGATTAATGTTTTTGGTTGTTAAGTCAGGATATGACCCTTTGTGCTGATGTTTGTCCAGTTATAAGATCTACCATTTATGTTTGGGCCCCATATGAATGGAATATTGATACCATGAAAGAAATCCAAGATTTTACTATA
The DNA here is from genome assembly GCF_902655055.1 of Lutra lutra. Lineage (NCBI taxonomy): Eukaryota > Metazoa > Chordata > Mammalia > Carnivora > Mustelidae > Lutra > Lutra lutra. The sequence goes on from NC_062289.1 coordinate 16,463,982, forward strand.
AAATTACATGCGTAGAGGGTATGTGCTATGGTGAGTGCTGTGAAGTGTGTAAGCCTGACGATTCACAGACCTGTACCCCTGGGGCAAATAGTACATTATATGTTAATAAAAATAATTAATAAAAAAATTATGTGCATAAAATCACTTTAGGCATGTAACAAATTTTATAGATGTGTATGTGTAATACAGGAAGAAAAGACTGTTTCTGGATAGGTTGGCTGCCCTTCATTCTTCTGGCTACTTAACCTCTTAACGATCTGGGATCTGGACGATGCTTTCAGTGTTCAGCCTCAAGGGCTCTTGCTGGCTGAGTGTCCTTCCATAAGGACACCAGGGATCCAAAGGAGCCTGGAAACGCAGTTTAATGAGATGCACAGATGATGCTGAGAGAGGGAAGTGTTCCATTCTCAGTGGGGACAAGAGCTCAGTAACAAGAGGGGAAACTAATGCCGTGGGCCATAAATAATGAAATGAGAATACGCCTGAATTTTGGCTAGAGAAAAGTAATGTTGTTTTTTTTTTTTTAAAATGATCTGCAGCGATTCTCAGAGCAGGGATTCTGCAGAGAAGATGGGATCCAGAGAGGAAGTGGGAGCACAGAGGATGGGCAGTCTCACTGTAGCTATTTTCAGCTAATTGGTCCTTGACCTAACACCAGGGAGTAGGGAAGTTGTAGTCTTATAAATAATAATAAAATTGTTATCCTTGTGGAACAGCTTGCAGAGGATTACTGCCTCGAAGCTGTGGTTTCATCCACCACCATGGGTCATTTCTGGCCCATATTGAATTTTATAAGACCATCTCCCTGTGAGCTCCTAAAGTATGCATGGATTGAAAAGGAGACTGTTTGGACCAGCCTCTTGCTGATGAAGTCCTTCAGGCACACAAGGCTTAAAACCAGTTTCAAAAACATTACATGGCCTCAAGCATGGACACCCAGCCGTACCCTTATGACCCTCTCCTTGGTTCACTGTGTTCCCTCCTTTGTAAAACGATTCCCAATTTTCAAGTCCTTCCCAGAACCAATATCTACCATCAGCTCTTCCTCTCTGACTACCTGCCCGCATTTGCCTCTTGTCATCCTGAGGTCCTTGTACAAACTTTATGGACCTTTGTGGCTTCATCAGTGACGTGAGTGGCTTGGTGGACCGGCTCTTCTATCTCAGCTCTTGGGAGATTCCAACTGTCCTTTTAACAGACGGCATGACATTAGGTGCTTAGTTACTCCTTCTCTTTGTATTGAAGCTTTGTATTTTTAAGTTCTTGTGGCTGTCCACATCTGACCCTGTTTGAACCTGTAGGTCAACATGTGACTGTCCCTGTACTGACTACAGAGGAGGTACTAAGTAAGTGGTAGCGGCCCCACATATTTGCTGTCTTATACTTCCCGCTGTCTTCTCTAAGTTTTCCAGCCAAACCATCCAGCACTTAATTTTAAGGGTCTTAATTCTATAGGGCCTTAACCTCAGATTTCTGCCTCCCTGATGCATGGGTGCCACCTAGTGGGAGACAGTGGCAACTGTAGGCTGCTCAGGGCCTGGCCCATTCCCCCCAGGCTCTTGGAGAAATTCAGAAGGCCAGGAGTAGGCAATAGGACTAGAACCCCTCGGCCCTTACGCATGTACAGTCAGCCGGACTCTGCATAGATGCACACAGAGGTGGCTGATCGGTGCTCTGCTGCTTCAACGTCCTTGTCCCAAGAGCCTTTCCTGGCTAGTGTTAGAGGTCCATCCCATGAGAGGCGCCTTATTTTTTGTACCTTATCCATTGATCCCAATATTGTGTTCCTCTGTCATTGTTTCCTGGATGCAAGTCAGGATTCTCAGTTACAGGTGAAAGAAACCCAACTTAGGCTTTTTTTTTTCTTTTTTCTTTTTCTTTTTTTTTTTTTTTTCTTTTCAAGCTAACAAAGGGAGTGGATCACCTCATGTAGATGGAAAACCAGGCATGCTGGGAACATTTCCTCTGAATTGAGCTTACTCATGATCTCTTGGCTCTGCTCTTGGTTTTATTTAATGGCAATTGTTTTTCCACTGGGCACCCACCCATTACCCTCTCCCTTTTTAGCCTTCCCCTCTAAATGATGCAAAAGTACTGGGATTTATTCTTTTGGGGCCATGTATCAATCCTGGAAACAATTACCATATACTGGGTAGGGGGAGAAAAGGTGAACTCTGGGCGGGTCTCCATCACCTGCCCACACCGATCCCATGCACTGAAAGAGGGAAGGAAATTCTTTCCTAAAGGAAGATGGGAGTATGATCTCCAAAAGGAGGATTGGATGCTAGACAGGGGAGAAGAACAGCTGTCTGTACTGTTGGCTAGCATGTCGTTTGCTCTGGTGCCTGTCGGTGTTTGCACATGGCTGGATATCTAATATATCTAATATGTGTTTGATCGTTCCTAGCTGAGCGAGGGGTTGGGTGAGAAGGGAGGCCAGTGAACCACCACAAAGCCATTGGGTACCTGGGGGAAGGGTAGAAAATTAAGGATCTGTTCTGTGGGTAAATTCAGAATTCACTCTGTGATAGTTCTAAGCCTTAGTCTCCAATATTTTGAAGCTCCTCCTGGAAAGAGGGGTCTGTGTTCCCTCCCCTGGAATCTGGAAGGGCTTCCGACTGCATCAGTCAATGGACTACAGCAGAAGTGAGGCTTCTGGGGAGAGGTTGTTAAAGACCATGCAGTCATGTTGACTGGAACACTTGATCCTAGAACCGCTATCCAACACACGAGGCTTTCATCAGGAGCCTGACATGCTGGAGAGGTCACAGCTGGGTGCTAGGGGTTGGGGGGCAATCCCAGATAAGCCCAGCCTGCTAGTCATTCCTGTTAAACCACCAGAAGTGAGAGTGCAGCTGGCTAAGATCCTTCCGCCCAGCCCTTCTGCCAGCGGAGAGACAGCATGGAACCTTCGATGCCACGTGGAACAGAAGAATCTCCCAGCTGAACCTTGCCTGACTTCCTGATCCCACTGAAGTGTCAGAGGTGGTAAAACGGTGGTAGTTTTAAGCCAATACATTTTGGGGTGGCCAGTTATCCAATAATTCGTAACTGGAACAAATTGCCATTTCTTCAACCTTAATGAAAAAGTGAAGACCAAACACATTTCACATTACTTTGACTATGATCTCAACGCAACTGTGCTCTAAAAAGAGCTGTTTATGAAGAAAGATTAAGTGATTTTTTTTCCCCAGAAGGCTTTCAAATAATAAATTTGAATAAATGTCTTCCTCTTGCCAGCAGCTTCTTGGCGGCCTGCCTCCTTTTATCGCAGGGAGCCTAGTGCAGCGAGAGGCAGCAGCCAGGGTTTTACTTGCTGTCACAGCTTTGCTGCGAATGGCAGCTGGCTTACACAACCCCAGGGACTTGGAGAACTTCTGGTTGCTCACGTAGATGGAGCTTGGTGGGCAAGTGGAGTGTGTACCATCCGTGGCTTTGCAAAATAGAAAGTAGGCTTCCTTTCTGAAATCTTGATTCTTCCCTCACCCTGCCCCTGCAGACCCGTAGCCTGCCCTTTGCGCCCAGAGCCTTGTGAATGACTGGGCAGGGAGAGAACCAGGGTACAATTTAGAGCGGAGGCTGAATGTCATGAGCAGATAGGAGAGGAGGTCAAAGGACCAGGCCTGAGAGACATGGGAGTAACTGGAGAGTTTTGAATGGTGGAGTGATCGGATCCGACTTGTGAGATGGCTCTGGCTGCTGGTTAGGAATAATCTGGGGGTGGGGGAGATGAGGCTGTAAAGGAGATCCCACGGGAACCTCCTGTAATAATGTGGCTGAGAGTTGGTGGTTGGATGCGTGAAGGAGACAATGGGAGAGGTGAGAAGCAGTGGGATTTCTAGCGTGGTTTGAAGGTAGGGTTCACAGTGTTGGCCAATGGATTGGGATTTGGGTAGGAGAAGTCAAGGATGGCCCTGAAGGTTTTGGTCAGTATCTAGGAGGTTAGGGAAGCAACTGTGAGGAAGCAGGGCTGGGAAAAGCTAAGTAGATCCACGTGGGCCATGATGCATTTGGGAGGGAGGGCTGTTGGACACCCAGGTGGAGAGGGGTAGGCACTTGGTCATGCGGTGCTGGGCGTCAGAACAAGAACCAGGCTGTCAGGACGAAGCTGTTCCCAACATGTTGTTTCGAGTTAGGTCAGGTGTCTGAGCAGAGCGGGCCCACGGCTGTGTCCCTGAATGTTTGAACACGCTTCAGCCCATCAGGTCTTGTGACTGCCCGCTTTTCTGCAAAGCTGTGGCTGTTGTGGTGACAGAAGCACAAGATGCTTCATGACACCAACCCAGGGTTGGCTGTTGACAATGCTGCTGGCTCAGAGCATGGATTGGACTGCTGGCATGGTCAGACCAAATGGGCTTCTCCAGTTCTGTGTGTACTTAAGTTTGAGGAGCCTGAAGACAGATCAATTTTTTTTTTTTTTCCCATTGCCTCACATTACTCGGGGGTAGAGGAATTGGGAATGGAAGAAAAACTATTTGGAAAAGTACTGTTCTATTCTGAGAAGCCAATAAAATTAGCCCTTTGTTCGGTCTTATTCCTTTCTCCTTTACAAATCAAAAGTAGTAACTTCCACATAGCTGATCTTTGATGTTTTATGAATTAAAAATGGATCCCCAAAGATGGAGGTCCCAATCTGCATTTTAACACACTTTCCAGTATAGATTCCAACATACCTGTATCTGTTTTTCTGGGGTTGCCGTAATACCACAAACTGGGTGGCTTAAAACAACAAGAACATTGTCCCATTCTGTGAGGGCCAGAAGTGTTGAAGTCAGGGTATCTTTAGGGAAGAATCCTTCCCAGCCTCTTCCTGCCTCTGCTGGTGGCTCGAATCCCTGGTGTTCTTGGCTTGTAACTGTGGTGCTCCCAGTCACATGCCCTCTCCTTGTGTGTCTTTGTGTCGCAGGTCAAAGGTCCCTCTTCTAGGGACAGCAGGCACTGGCTTAGGGCCCACCTGAATCCAGTAGGACCACATCTTGATTGTCTCTACAGAGACCCTATTTCCCAATAAGGTCACATTCCCAGGTCATGGGGATGAGGGCTTGAACACACCTTGTGGGAGGACCCAATGAGACCCACTGTGACACTGAAGGAAAGCAGAACAGACTGTAAAATGCTGTATTAGCTAAGGAAATAATGCTTGATCACAGTAACTCTTAAATTGCTGCTTTAGTGACAGATTTTTTTTTTAAGATTTTATTTATTTATTTGACAGAGAGAGATCACAAGTAGACGGAGAGGCAGGCAGAGAGAGAGAGAGAGAGGGAAGCAGGCTCCCTGCTGAGCAGAGAGCCCGATGCGGGCCTCGATCCCAGGACCCTGAGATCATGACCTGAGCCGAAGGCAGCGGCTTAACCCACTGAGCCACCCAGGCGCCCTAGTGACAGATTTTGTATTTCTTTTATAAAAGCTGAGACCACATCAGATAAGTGTTAACTTTCCCCTCCCAGTTCTTGAGATTTGTGGCACATGCATGTACTCCGAGTGGGGACGCTGCATCTTGGGGCACAGGGCAAACCCCAGCCCATAACCCCTCAGGGCCTTAATTCTCCTGTCTGTAGAATGGGGACATTGACTGTACTTACAGGGTTCTTTTGAGTCTGTGAGTTGCGATTCACGTGGAGGTGGCATCATGCCTGCAGGTGAGGGCATGGAATCTGGAGTCAGCTGGCCGGAGGGCTCACTCCCTGTGTGACCTTGGACAAGGTGATCAGCCTCTCTGGGCCTCAGTTGCCACTTCTGTAAAATGAGGACAACAGCTACCTTGTTGGGAGAGTTAAACGAATTGATGTGTGTAAAATTCTTAAAACTGTGCCCAGAACAGAATAAATGCTCTTGCGGTGTTTTCCACATTAAAGCGTTTGAGTGCCAGGATGAGGGTCTAAACTTGATAGATGTTAATTATTCCCATTGTCGTCCTATCCTCCTCCCCCTCCTCCTGCACCTAGAAATGGAGTATCAGCCACCTTCTCCATTCTCCTCCAGGTCCTGCAAAAATGCTTCTGTAGGGGCATTTAGCTTCAAGGACAGCTTGAGCTTTCAAAGCAGATGCAGGGAGATGTAGCCTAACTTACTCCAGGACGTACCATGGGACTCTTTAAATGAACTAGCACTTGGAGGTGGTCCTTGGGAAATTCCTTTCTTTCTGGTCGTCTTTCCAGGAACTTCTGGCATGACGTGGACTAGGTGCTCAGATTGGATAAACGTAACCTCCTCCGTTGCCTTGTCCTTCGGGCGTCCTTGGGGCTATCCTTTCCCGCGCTGCGATTTCTGAACAACATTTCAGCTCTCGGCATTTGCTTAGCTTCACCAAAGCCTCAATGACTGATGTTACAACTCCAGACTGTTGAAAGGTGCCTGGAGGTCCCCACATCACACCCCCTGCTGGTTTTGCATTCGAGAATGTTGACTCAGATGGGGAGGTGGTTCGATTTCCAGAGCTCCGTTTCCTTTGCAAAGCCGTGAGTCTCCAAAGCCCCCTGCAGACATGAGTCTCTGGCTACGATTTTGCTCCACTGTGAGGATCTGACTTTCTGTTGTAGCCTGCCTTTCAGTTTCCATGTGCAGCCTGGGGAACGAAATTGTGGTCCCGGGTCCCCCGCCCCCACAGATTCTGCTGTGTCCCACCCGTTTAACCGCCCAGCCGATACTATGATACAGCTGTGGTTGAGAACCATCAACTTATAATCATGGATGTTTGTTGTTTCTTCCTTTTTTTTTTTTTTTTTTTTTGGTATCCACGATGATGTGGTTGCTGCTTTAAGATCAGTGGATAATCAGGTTAAGCCCTAATAGCCCCAGTGGTTACTGGAATGACCAGGGCTGGCTAAACACGGGCAAAGCCCAGGGAGGTAGAGTGACCTGGCCAACATTGCTTCGGGCTGGTAGCAAGTCTGAGCTTGTCTGAGGCTCCTTGTTCTGGTCTTATTAGCCGTGTTCAGAGGCCTCTCAGATTTGAAAGCTCCGCGGCTGTGTGCTAGTACTCACAGGAAGCCAAGGACCTCTTGGGTCTTGGTCCTCTTGCTTTGGGGCCACTGCCTCTGTAACAATATTTACAGACTGGCCTCTGCCTCCCATGTAAGCATCAGGAAGCCCAACTCTGTATTTTGTTCGTAGTCCCTGGAAAGTTGTGCTCAGTAGATGTTGATATTCCAAGAATCACAAATCTTTTAAAAACTTAGAAAACAGGGACGCCTAGATGGCTCAGTGGGTTAAAGCCTCTGCCTTCAGCTCAGGTCATGATCCCAGGGTCCTGGGATCGAGCCCCGCATTGGGCTCTCTGCTCAGCAGGGAGCCTGCTTCCTCTTCCTCCTCTCTCTCTGCCTGCTTCTCTGCCTGCTTGTGATCTCCATCTGTCAAATAAATAAATAAAAATCTTAAAAAAAAAAAAAAACTTAGAAAACAAATCTGCATGTGTCAGGAATGATACTTATGTCCTTTCAGCCCTGCTTCCTACCCCCATCTCCCTCCATCTCCACTCCAAGATGCTCTCGTGTGTGTGTGTGTGTGTGTGTGTGTAGCTGAGCCCCCAGTGTTCTGTCATGGCCTTGGAATGGTTGTAGCACAGGCCAAAGAGAATTTGGGGCTGAAATGTTAAAGTCTGGCCAATGAAAAGGAAATATCAGTAATGTTCTCTGCCAGCCTCGCAGTGAAGAAGGAGGGTGGCTAGAGTTGCGAAGCCCTTCTTTACCAGAAGCTCCCAGAAACCTCTTCTTAAATTGCATTTCTAGTGACTCTAGCCATGGCCTGGCAGACCATCCTCCTTTTTTTTTTTTTTTTACAGAAAGGTAATTCTGCCCCTAAGTTCAGTCCATCCGCCTCTATCTTTTGGAATGAGTTATTCCTATTGGCCTTGTGGTTTGGGTCTTTGTGTGCTAGGGAACATGTCTAATGAAAACCACACGATTCATCCTGACAGCCTTGGCCCATCTCTCCTCAAGTGAGGAGCTGCTCGTGACTTTCTTCTATTTTCAGTTTATTTTTTTTTTATTGCAAAATCAGGCATTCCTTTGAATTCATGTGTGTCCTTAAAAACCAGCCATGTTTTCGTGAGCTCAGCCTCGCCTCCTCTGTGTGGCTGCTGGTGGATGTAGAAGGAATTGTAAACAATAATTAGTCAACAGCCTTCCAGGGGCCTACCGCTTGAAGGCAAAAAAAACCCCTTTGTTTCCACTGGTCATGGGCCCCTAGCGTGTAGGGGATGAACCTGGGAGTTTCAATCCCACTGCCATGTGTGTGCTTGGTGGATGTGCGTATTCTGGGCATGCGGCCTCCAGGGTAGCGGCCCTGCAGGAGAGAGCATGGCAGGTGGGACACAGGACAGTGGACTTCGAGTGTGTGCTCTGCCCTCTTCGCTCCGTGTCTCGCCCCACCTGCCATGCCTCCGATGGGAGCAATGGTAGTGTCCCTGGTTGCTTCAAGGGTAGGGATGATTTTCAAAGGGCATAGCACAGGTGTCTGCCCAGTGGCAGCTGTCGCCAGCGGTGACATCTGTGACCCATGAGATCGTGAGCCCCTCTCCTCCCGTGTGTGTGCACACGGCCTTTCACGTCCCTCGTTCATCAGATTTGGGCCTGGAGAAGGCTTGACTCTTGACAGAAATCTTCACAGAGTTGCCATTCAGAATACTTAATATGTTGCAGCCTATAAAAATAATCGATTTCAAGGGAGGAACCCCGCAAAGTCTGGAGACCTGGTGGGGTCGTGGAACTGCGCAGCTGCTGCCCACCCTGCCTGTGCTCTACCTCTCTCAAATGAATAAATTCATAAAATAAATAAAAAGCATCTTCCGCATGTCTCACATTACATAGGTTATCACCAAATCCAGACTAAGAAACATGGGATTATTTCCATCTCACAGGATAGCAAAGAGGCTCAGAGGTGAGAAGTCTTTCAAAGTCACACTGCTGGGGAGCTAACTCCCAGACTCCAAAGCCCAGCCATCCTTTCGTCACTTGTGTGGCTCAAGACCCCACACGAAATCGAGGACACAGCCACTGTCCCTTTCTTTGCCTTAACACCAGGAGTATTGGCTTACCTCCACGTAGGGAAACTGCCACGTAAGCGACAAGCTGTGGGCAGTTCCGATATCCCCCACCCCAGTTACGGAGTCCACCTGTGGACTCCATCACCCAGAGGAATGAGTGGCTGATTAAATTTTCCTGATGGGCTACTCATCTCTGCACCTTCAGACCAACTGTGGATTTGACAAGCTGCTCTCCTGTTCATCTGGCTTGGTCTGAGTGTGCATGGAGTTTGGTTTTAGCTGTTTTAGAGCTAAATGGATGGACAAATACACTGTTGAATAATGCATTGGTTTTTGGCCGCCTATGGGTCCCCAGTGCCATTGTGTTTTGTTCCAGAATCCTGGGACGCCCTTCTAAGGAAGGTGTGGTCTTTCCATTTTATACATGTCACATTTTTGCCATGACTTCAACTGCCGAGTTGGTGGGCTCCAGTGTTTCCTCCTCCTTTCTTTGTTTCACCCTCTGTGGTCTCCTACCCAGTGCACTGAAGTTCAGTTGCCCTGACAGCCCTGGGCAATGCAGGGACATTATTCTAGAAACCCTTCCCATTTGCGAGAAAGCTGGGATCCTGCCAAATACAGTGTTCGGATTTGCACAATCCCATGAAGATTAAAAATAAAAAACCCTCAATTTAAAGTCCCGAGGGGTTCAGCTTTTTCTTTTGAAAGCTTCAGAGGGCCACACTGAGGGAAGCAGGTGTGTGTGTTGAGCGGGAGGGGGAGTCTAGCCCTGCAAACTACAGCCTTTCCAGCCACTCTGAAGTTCTTTCCCTCCAACCAGGTACATCCCTAGAAAGTCCTAGGAGAAGTAAATTTCTCCTTTTGATCAGGGGAATGTCTAGGACACTGGGAGGGGAGAGTAAAGAAGGTAGAAGAGCACTAAGGCCAGAGGCAAAGGGGTGGGGGGGTGTCACATGGGAAGCCTGACATCAAGATTCTCACAGTGTGGGGGAAAAGTGTTCATGTGTGTGCACGCACATGCAGGCGCATATCTCTCTGCAACTGTGCCCTCCTTCCCCTCCCCATCTCTAGACTTGGCTTACAAGGATGAAGGCCAAAAGCTGTAGAAATGTTTAATGGGACAGTGAATAAGTGCTTTCCCTCATCAGGTCTTTGTTATAAATTCCCTACCTGCTTAGCTGGCTTGTGTTAAAGGAATTGGTATCCTTTTATGATAGATAATCATGAGGGGAACAATCCACCGAGGTAGAATAATTATAAATATTATACATCCAAAAAGGGAGCACCCAAATACATAAAGTAGCTAATAACAAACATAAAGGAAGCCATGAATAGCAATACAGTAATTGTAGGGGACTTTAACAGCCTACTTACATAGATTATCCAAACAGAAAATCAGGGAAACAGTGGCTTTGAGTGAGACACTGGACCAACTGGATCTAACAGCTATATTCAGAACATTCTATCCTAAAAGAGCAGAATACACATTCCTTTCATGTGCACACAGAAAATTCTCCAGAGTAGATTCCATATTAGGTCACAAAACAACTCAATAAATTAAAAGAAGTCTGAGCTCTTGTCATGCATCTTTTCTGATCACAGTGCTATGAAACTATCAGCCGTAAGAAAATCTGGAAGGAACACAAATACGGTATTTAAATAACATGCTACTAAACAATGGGTCGACCAAGAAATCAGAGGAAATAAAATACATGGAGACAAATTACAACAGTCTAAAATCTTTGGAATGTAGCCAAAGCTGTTCTCAGAGGGAAGTTTATAGCAATACAGGCCTAGCTCAAGAAGCGAGAAAAATCTCAACCTAACCTTAAACCTAGAGGAGACCAACCAACCTTAAGTAATACAAGGAAGGAATTAAGGAGTAGAGCAGAAATAAATGATATAGAAACTAAAACGGAACCAAAACAGACCAATGAAACCAGGAGCTGGTTCTTCGCAAAGATTGACAAAATTGATAAACCTCTAGTCAGACGTATCAAAAAAGAACTCATCAGAAATGAAAGAGGAGCAATACTAATAACGGACACCACAAAAAAATGCAAAGGATTAAAAGAGAATATTATGGAAAATTACAGGCCAACAAACGGGACAACCTAGAAGAAATGGATAAATTCCTACAAACAGGATTCAGGAAGAAATAAGAAATTTGAACAGACCGATTACCAGCAATGACACTGAATCAGTAATCAAACTCCCGACAAACAAAAGTCCAGGACCAGATTTCTTCACAGGTGAATTCTACCAAACATATAAAAAAAAAAGTTAATACCCATTTTTCCTCAAACTATTCCTAAAAATACTAAAGGAAGGAAATCTTCCAAATTCATTCTAGGAGGCCAGCATTACCTTGATACTAAAAACTGATAAAGACACTAAAAAGAGATGTACAGGCCAATATCTGTGATAAGATAGATGCAGAAATCCTCAACAAAATATTTAAAACATTTAAAAAAATCATTCACTGTAATAAAGTGGGAATTATTCCTGGGATGCGAGTTGGTTCAATATTTGCAAATCAATCAACGTGATATATCACATCAAGAGAAAGGATAAAAACTGTATGATCATTTCAGTAAATGTAGAGAAAGTATTAGACAAATGCAACATCCATTCATAACAGAAAACCTTCAGAGCAGGATTAGAGGAAACACACCTCCACATAATAAAGGCTATATATGAAAAATCCACAGCTGATGTCACATTCACTCGTAAAAACTGAGTGCTTTCCCCCTATGATTAGGAACAAGACAAGGATGTCCATGCTCACCACTTTTGATTTTTTATTTATTTATTTATTTATTTTTTATTTTTTCAGCATAACAGTATTCATTATTTTTGCACCACACCCAGTGCTCCATGCAATCCGTGCCCTCTACAATACCCACCACCTGGTGCCCCCAACCTCCCACCCCCCACCCCTTCAAAATTCTCAGATCGTTTTTCAGAGTCCATAGTCTCTCATGGTTCACCTCCCCTTCCAATTTCCCTCAACTCCCTTCTCCTCTCCATCTCCCCTTGTCCTCCATGCTATTTGTTATGCTCCACAAATAAGTGAAACCATATGATAATATGCTCACCACTTTTATTCAACGTAGTATTGGAAGTCCTAGCCACAACAGACAAGAAAAAGGAAGAAAAGGCATCCAGATAGATAAGGAAGAAGTAACGCATTCACTATTTGCAGATGATATAATACTATATATAAAACATCCTCAAGATGCCACCAAAAACTACTAGAACTGATGGACGAATTCAGTAAAATTACAGGATACAGAGTCAATTTGCAGAAATCTGATGTATTGCTATATGCTAATAAGTAGCAGAGAAATTAAGAAAACAGCCCCATTTACAATTGTACCCAAAACAAACAACAACAAAAAAAGACTCACCTAGGAAAAAACTTAACCAAGGAGTTGAAAGGGCTGTACTCTGAAAACTGTAAGACATTCTTTATATCGTCTTTAGTTTCTTTCATCACATGGAAAGATATTCCATGCTCATGGACCGGAAGAATTGCTAATGTTAACATGCCCATACTCCCCAAAGCAATTTACAGATTCCGTGCAATCCTTATCAAAATACCAACAGCGGGGTGCCTGGGTGGCTCAGTGGGTTAAGCCTCTGCCTTCAGCTCTGGTCATGATCTCAGGGTCCTGGGATCGAGCCCCACATCGGGCTCTCTGCTCAGTGGGGAGCCTGCTTCTCCCTCTCTTTCTCTGCCTGCCTCTCTGCCTGCTTGTGATTTCTGTCAAATAAATAAAGAAAATCTTAAAAAAAAATACCAACAGCATTTTTCACAGAACTAGATCAAAGAGTCCTAAAATTTGTATGCAACCACAAAAGACCCTGAAAAGCCAAAGCTGTCTTGAAAAAGAAGGGAGCTGGAGACATCACAGTCCCAGATATCAAGATATATACTACAAAGTCATAGTAATCAAAACAGTATAACACTGGCACAAACATAGATACATAGATCCACAGAACAGAATATAGAGACCAGAAATAAGCCCATGACTATACGCTCAATCGTTGACAAAGGAGGCAATAGCAGCAGTGGGAAAAGGACAGTCTCTGCAGCAAACAGTGTTGGGAAAACTGGACCGCTTTCATAAACTTTACACAAAAATAAACTCAAAATGTATTAAAGATCTTGTCTATGCCATACTACCCTGAACACACGTGATCTCCTCTGATCTCAGAAGCTAACCAGGGTCAGGCCTGGTTAGTACGAAGGTGGGATTAAAGACCTAAATATGAGATCTGAAACTATTATTAAAGGAAAAAAAAAAGCACAGGCAGTAATTTCTCTCACATGGGTCATAGCAATGTTTTTCTGGATACTAGACACTGAGAAAAAGTAAAATATTTTGAAACTTTAAGATTTAGGAAAATATGGGGGCGCCTGGGTGGCTCAGCGGGTTGAGCCGCTGCCTTCGGCTCAGGTCATGATCTCGGAGTCCTGGGATCGAGTCCCGCATCGGGCTCTCTGCTCAGCAGGGAGCCTGCTTCCTCCTGTCTCTCTGCCTGCCTCTCTGCCTGCTTGTGATCTCTCTCTGTCAAATAAATAAATAAAATCTTTAAAAAAAAAAGATTTAGGAAAATATGTAAAACATGATGGTGGAATCATTTCTAGTGTAATTTATTTAAATCAGTTATGCTTTTAAAGTAAACCGATTCTTTGTGGCTGACACATTCATGGTTTTCAAGTATTTTCCAGCTTTCTTTACTACTTTCATATTAGAAAAAAATTCTAAGTGCTAACAACCAGCATAAAACCCTTGTGATTTGTAATTATGAATGTTTGGCTGTCCTAATATTAACATTGATATCAAGTAATGGTTTCCCAGGATAGCTGGGGGTAGGTAGCATATGTTCATTCCATCTCTCCATTTCATATGAAGTAAAATACACTTACAAAACATTTCTCAGTCTCAAGTAATTGAGCTGTTGCTTCAAAAAAAAAAAAAAATCTGGATAGTTCACAGGCATATGATGATTCTCAGCACTTTCTTTCATCCTGAGTAGAGAAAGACATTATTTAATAGCCCTCAAAGTCTAGTTTGAAGAAGGACTTTTCTTTTTATTTTAGTTATTTGACAGAGGGGGAGAGAGTGTACAAGCAGTGGGAGCTGCAGAGGAAGAAGGAGAAGCAGACTCCCCATTGAGCTGGAAACCTGACACGGGGCTCCATCCCAGGACCCTGGGTCATGACTTGAGCCAAAGGCAGACGCTTAACTGACAGAACCACCCCAGCACATCTGAAGGAGGGCTTTTTCTTTTTTCTTTTTTTTTAAATTTTTTAAAATTATTTATTTATTTATTTATTTGACAGAGATCACAAGTAGGCAGAGAGGCAGGCAGAGAGAGAGAGAGGAGGAAGCAGGCTCCCCACAGAGCAGAGAGCCTGATGCAGGGCTCCATCCCAGGACCTTGGGATCCTGACCTGAGCTGAAGACAGAGGCTTTAACCCACTGAGCCACCCAGGTGCCCCGGAGGGCTTTTTCTTAATAGGACATCATGGATGTAGATTTCTGAAAGTCTCCCAGACTTGGGAGAACAAAAGTTTTCGTGGCTCCAAATTTGACTTCTTTAAATTACACACAAACCTCCACAAAACTAATATAAAAAAATCAGTTATGGCGACATTCGACTTTTACATATAGTTGAGTATGTTTCAAACTGGTTATCTTAAAGGTCTTAGATTTTTTTTTTAAGTTTTTTTTTTTTTTTTTTTTAATTTGACAGACAGAGATCACAAGTAGGCAGAGAGGCAGGCAGAGAGAGAGGGGAGGAAGCAGGCTCGCCGCTAAGCAGAGAGCCTGATGTGGGGCTTAATCCCAGGACCCTGCGATCATGACCTGACCTGAAGGCAGAGGCTTTAACCCAGGTGCCCCGGGTCTTAGATTTTTAAATAGTCAAAGATAAATGGATCTTAGATCCACTTACACAGCTCCACCTTTGTGGCGAGTGATAGAATATCCATCAGTTAATTTACTGTGCCCGAGTACTCCTGCCATGACCAGTTCGGCCACTGTGCCTTGGACCTTCTCAGCAGGCAGAGCCCCAAGCCCAGCATAGCTCAGGTCTGACCATAGAAATCCCCAAGTCAGAAGTATTGTCTCAAAGAGTGTTTCTACCGACCTGGATGCCTAATGAGCCTAAAAATGAAAAACGTGGTTGCAGAACTCTCTAGGAAAAGGTGTTGGTTGCAGTCAGAGGCCAGCCAGGGCAGCCACGGGCATTGCTTCCAGGTCATCAGGGAAGACTTCCGAAAGGAGGACCTGGAGTGGCTTTTTGCTCCCGGCTTCCATCCGTCCTCCAGCCCTGTAACCTGTTCCTGGCCAAAGACTGGCAGAGTCCACTCACTGACGGAAAATTGCATTTCCCTTCATTTAAAATAAACTCACGCTTCTCGTGTTTCCTGTATTTTTTCCTCAGCTGCTGACCTTGAGTGTAAGGAGTGTGTGTTTGGGGGCTACCGTTTGCCAAAGGCTGGGCTTGTGGTGAAGCATGTGCCGTCTTCAAAGGTAGTTTTGTTCAACAAAGAAACTTAGACCAAAACCTGTGAGCGTTTTCCAAGTTCCCTTAGGCATTCAGGAACTCCTCCTTTGATGTCAAAAGTGTGCAGGGGGTGATGGGAAATGCAAAAGAAGCGTGGTTGGTTCCTCTTTCTGAGGAGATGCCAGAATAATTCTTTCAATCCACCCCCCACTCCCCCGATCACATGAAGTGACAATAGGGGACGATCGTGGCATGGCCTTCAGACTCTGTGTGTTAGGATCACCTGGGAAGCCTCCAGGAATGCCGATGCTTGGGCTCCACTTCCAGAGGAAGTTACCCCCCGTAACGGGTCTGGGGTGAAACCCGACAGCCGGATTTGCGCAGCCAGTTTGAGAGCCAGCGGCTTTGCGTCAGCCCTGAGAGGCAGACAAGACCGGCGCTGTGAGGACTGTCCCCGCGGTACACGTGGAAGCTGAAGCCCAGAGCTGAAGGACCCGCCTGCCCAACATTACCCAATCCGTCAGTGGCAGAGTGAAGCTGAGAAGCAAAGCCTGCTCTCCAAGTAGACTTTCAAGTTAAATTCGGCAATTCATTTATCACACTGTGGCCGTTGTGTGAAATTCTTGGGTCATTACATGAAAAATCCACTTCTGGGAAATGTAAAGCAGCTTGTTTAACCCTGGACCGCCTCCAGCCGGAATGGACAGTGTCCCAGGCACCCCGCTTCCTGCCAGGTGGGAGGAGGAGGAAGGCAACCAGGCCCTTGGGGGGCCAGGACTGCGAAGGAACGGATTTGGCACCGAGCCTCCGCGGGAGTTTCACAAGAGACAGACTCCAGCCAAGGTGGCACTACCCCCCGCCAGCCTGGGGGTCCTGTTTCCTCCCTGAGGGGCCATAATCCCAAAGAAGGGAAAGGGGCAGCTCTTCCCTTTATCATGTTCTTGATGTCTAGACTTGAATCGGATCCAGCTTTGCACATGTTTCAGATAATGCTGCTTAACCCACCGTCCCTCACCTCAGAGTTTGGGTTAACCCCACTGGGGGTTTCCCGTAAATCTTCTTACTTCACCCTTTCGCAGGGTCTCCTCTGGCTCACCTTCTGGTTTTGTTTTGGTTTTTTCCCCCTGATTTTTGTCAACTTTGCAGTTAAGACCAGCATTCTGCAAATCTGTCCTCTCGATGTCCCTCCCTCCCTCTGTCCAATAGCACAAGCTCCCCTGACAGACCCCACAGCAGCCCCCACTCGTTTGCCAAGACTGCCCATACTGTCCAGCTCTGGAGGGTTCTGGGGAGCTTGTCTCTCACTGGCCCTCACGAGGGTCCTCGGGTTGGGAGAGAAGCACCAGGGGGGTGTGCTAGCCAGGAGGAGGCGCCACCATCCATTCACCCATTCATGTAGCATCTGCCGTGTTGGGTCATAGCTTGGTTGGCTCTGGCTCCCGTGGCTTCCTTAGAATTTCCTCTTGATCCTGATATGGCCATGATGGTAGTTGTTTGTAAGTAACCTTTTACTACTGCAGTCCCCTTAGAAAGCCTTGCCTTGTGAGTGAAGCTTGCTTTCTTGTCTGCTTTCATCTTTTTTTGTTTCTTCTCCTCCTCTTCCCACATTGAGGCCTTACCGTGTGCCCTGTTGTGACTCTGCCGACGAACAAAACGGAGCCTCCTGTGCGGATCTTGCCTTCTAAGGTGATATCTGTGAGGTGGGGAAGGACATTTATTTAGCACCTACTTTGTGCCTAGAATAACCTCCTATTTCATGGAACAAGCAGTAGGTTAAATAAATATGCTATGTATTGTGTCAATAAAGAATAAAACCACTCCTAACTTTATGCGCACAGCCTACCTAGGCAATAAAATTAGAGCTTGATACACTCAAGAGGGGATCGTTTTTTTTTTTTCCTGATGGTTGCCCTTGACCAGTTGCAGATGACCTTGGAAGTGACCCTTGAACAAGGAATAGCATCTGATAAGCGGACAGAGAGGAGGAGGAACTGGGCCGGCCAAAGTTTGGAGCATGGGTGAGTGTGGTGTTAGGAACAAGAACAAGGGATTCTGGGAACAACCAGTGGAATCTTTGGAAGAGCCTTACAAATCCTAAGGGATGATCCTGAAGATAATCGGAAACTATGTCAGGTTTTACAGCTCAGTGGTTGACCTCAGTAGAGCTTGGTGTTCAGCGAGCGGTCACTGTGGTAGGGTAGGGTGGAGGACATATGGGGGAGACTGGGTAGGACTGTGGATGGTGGGTTGTCTTCTCATCAAGTCAGGAGGAGGTTTGGGCGTCCATCCAAGGAAGGGCAGGTCGGGGAGAGGGCAGGAGGCAAAGGACACTGGACGCATGGTTGGCAGACCTTTGTAATGGGATGTGCTGGGTGAGGAAAGGAAGGAGTCACTGGAGACTTTGGGTTTCTGCCTGGGACATCTGGATATGTCATTCAGTAAGAACAGAAATAGGCTGGAGTTGTGATTTGGACACTTTTCTCACATGTTAACATTTGTTCGGAAATCAGCTCTGAGATGTGTAGGTGGGGTAATGTCACCCATTTTATATCAAGTTAATGGAAGAGAAACTGTCATCAGCTCAACTTTTGAACTGTGACCCCAGAGGCCAGCAAAGCCTTGAGAAAGATGGGCTGAGCCAAAAACCTGAAAACTACAACCTTGGCTTGAAGGAAGTGCGCTACATTCCCAGCGTTCAGACTTAAGAGTGTTGAGAAATCAGTAACCTGTACTTAATGCTGGGGCTGTGGCTGTGAGGCCATTCTTTCTGGATTGTGTTGACACAACAAACATAGCATGGGATGCTGAGAAAAATTGCCCCAGCTGTCCGCTGCTCCAGATTGTGGCCAATGTGCAAACCCAGCTGAACGAAAAATATTCCCCAAAACTAGGATGGAAGGAAGCTTAAATTATTTGGGAAGGCCTGATGGTTTCTTTAGGGGATAAGTATGTTTTAAGTAAGAACTAAGTAAAAGTAAATCAAACACATAATTTTGTGGTTGATGACCAATCTGTGTACATTTGTTATTTTAAGTATTGGTGGCATTTAAAATAATAAAAGTGTTGCACATGAGAGAAAAATATTATCTTTATGCTTATATTTAAAATAGGTAATTGAGTAACAGATTTAGACTTATGTTAAGTATGGAAATATGAGAGACATTAAGAACTGATTATATTGAGATTTTAAATTAAAACATTCAGAGCATAATGTGAGAACTCCCTCTTAATTGTTAAAGTATGCTTATATACATTTGTAGGTGGAACTTTTTTTTTTTTTTTAAGAGAGGGAGAGAGCTAGAGCAGGAGAGTAGGGGCAGGGGAAGGGCAGAAGGAGAGGGAGAATCTTAAGCAGACTCCATGCCCAGCGCAGAGCCTGACATGGGGCTCGATCTCACAAGCCTGAGATCACGACCTGAGCCGAAATCAAGGGTCAGGCACGTAACCGACTGAGCCACCCGGGCAGCCCTGGGACTTTAATTCCTAAGGAGGGATTTGGGTTTGTAAACCTGAACACATTGAATATTAACCTCGAATGTAACAAATTCAGAAATAACTTTGAACTTGTAAGTGTAACAGGAACCACTCTGGAAACTAAGAAAAAATATGTGCGTTACAATTTGTGTACTAACCCTACGGGTGGTGAGAAATGACAGCTGTGCCCGCGGGTCACTGTGTAGTTGTCTGGACCCATGTGCAGTCTTTGCTCAGTCTTTGCTCCTGTCACTTCCCCAGGAGAGCAGAACTTTGCCCTGCCCCCACCCCCACCTCAAGCCCTGGTCAGGGAGCTTCCTTTAGGTCTGTCTGCTCTGACTTCCTTTAGGGTTTTAAGGTCCATACCATGTAATTTTACTTAAGTATATGCCCTCCTGTCACAGTCTCGAATTCTTTCAGTGTGTGTAAGTCTTGTCTTCCCAACCAGAGCAGGAATTCTCTCTTTATTCCTCCCATCATACCTCCAGCCTGCCATCTAGTAGGTTTTTAAAAAAGCATACGGAAGAAAAGCCCACCTCTTGGGTAGACTGGGTTTGAGTTCTTAACCCCGAAACCATGGTCCTGTACGCAGGGGAATCACGGGAGGTGCATTTTCAGAATCCTCTACATCCGTGGTTCCTACAGAAAGGGGGAGAAGGCTTCAGAGTACCGGGGTTCCCATCTGGGCTCCATGACTTGTTAGCTGTGTGGACTTGGCTAATTTACTCGGGCATTCAGTTTCTGTAGCCCCTTAGCCCAGCGCCTGCCAAGCAATAGAGCTCCGAGCTCCATAAATATTCATTGTTATTGTTATTGCTGCTGTGTTTTCGGGAAGAATGGAATGGCCTCCAGCTAGACCTCTTCCTTGCCTCTGACCAGGCCAGAGAGGAGGGGGAGCAGCTGGGGCCACCCTTGTACCCTCGCTCACAGCTCTGGGCTTGCTGTGGCTTGTGGTGCTGCCCTGGAGAAGGCGGGAGGAAGGTTCGGGCTCTCTCTGGAATGCCTTGTTCTAAGGTGCCGGAGGGAGGGGGAGGGTTAAGTGTAGCGTGAGGAGCCATTGCTTCTGCCAAAGGATTGACTAAGATCTTAGTTGACACGTGAGATCTGCCCCGATCACTCTTAACTTACTCAAAGGTGAGCGAAAGCTTGTTCATTAAGATGCCGTCCTTTGGGCCCACACTGCAGATTTCCTGCTCAGACCTGCGAATTCCAGGAACTCAGAAGCGTGCAGACAGAACAGCTCTCTGTCAACAAACTAGGTAGCTCCTGCCCTGCTCCTAAAACTTTTTAGACCTGTCTTCTCGGCGACTGTATGCCTGAATCTGCATATGCTTCAGCCTAAACTGTATGCTGAAGCCTCGGGCTCCCCTGTGAAGCCTTTAGTTCAATATCATGAATGCCACTTGTCTGCACTCAGAGGAATGTTTTTTGATAGCTGTCTGCTCTGCCCAAGCATGGGTGTCTCCTAAAAAGTGTTTTGAGATTTTTTTTTCTGCTTTCTGAAAAATATAGCTTTACTGTACTTTTCCTTCTGAGCTGTGCTCAGACGGGCTGAGAAACTGCCCACGAGCAGGTGCTCTGGGAGTCCTTTCCCCTGTTATCACTCTAGTCGGGGAGTGGGGAGGGGGGCAAGCTTGCCAGCTCTCCCCAGGGAGGGAGTATTGATGCTGAGGATACCAGGTGAGTGGCACCTGATAAATGACAAAAGGCATGCAATGATGGTGGGGCTCCCCCGGGAGACATTGTTCTCACCTTGGAAGAGCCAGAGCCAGCTGTGAGATCAACCAGTTGATGTCTCGGTCACTTCCAGGTGCAGAGACCTGCCAGCTGGCCTGAAAACAGGCCTGCTGTTGCAGATGCTTTCACTTCCTCCTCTTTGTGCTAAAGCGGGAGACCTACACGGTAAAAGTAATTCAGAAAGGTGAATCAGTCTGATTCAAAGGATAGTGGCTTGGGGACATCCCAGAAGGTCGTTTTTGTGCATAGAGAGGCCCTTTGGGCCATACTTGTCACTGTCCTGTTGACAGCTCAGGAAACTCCCCAGGGACTTTGGTAGGAAGGGAGAGGAGCTGTATGCTGAAATTCACTTTTCTAGCTGGCTCCGCAGAGAGAACGAGCCTTGTCACCTTTGGTCTCCACATGAGGCTCAGCCTAGCTCATGTATCCACCTCGGGCTTGGTGGGATGAGCTTCTGGGCGAGCTCTGGAGCCCCCTCTGGAAATGGCTGCAGGCGCCCAATGCCGCTTTCCCTGGTCAGAGGCAGGTCAGACAAGCGCAGTTATGTAATGTGCATAAGACAAAAGCCCTTCGGAAGATGAACACAAACGATCCGGTTAAAGCCCCGTGTGCACCGATTCTGGGGGATTCCACAATCTTTTATACGGAATTTTTATTCGGAATATTGCTCGAGGATAAGATTTCCTATGGCCAGAGTCTAGGAATCCTTTCTGTTCTTGCGGTATATTGGTCTGTAACATGATTACACGGTGGGTTGCTGGGAAGAAGGGGTGAGGAGTGACAGAGCTTGGAAAGATGTTCAGTAGTCTTTGCATCAGAAGGTCTGTTTTTAGAAATTACTTTTAAACCATTTACTAAGTACTTAATATATTTTAAAAACTATGAAACATACAGTAAAGGCCCTTCTAACACTCAAGATATGAAATTATTCAGTAGTGAACACACCCTTTGGTCACCCCTCCCTGATTTCAGCCCCCTATTCCAGCCACACGGAGCCACAATCCTGGACTTAGTATTTGTTACTCTTCATATTCCTTATACTTTTTATTACTTATGTATGTATCCTCTAAGTGTGATGTATAGCATTTTCATGTTAAGTTTTATATAAATATATAGGATTTTTTTTTAATATATAGGATTTTTTTTTTCACTTAACATTAGGGGTAATATCCATATTGACCCAGATAGTTCTAGTTATCCCAGTTTCACTTTCCTATGATATTCTGTCGTAGCAATGTCTCAAAGTTGGAGAAAGAATATTTATTGATGTAGAAATATTTCATTTGTATTTTTTTGGTAATAAATGAAAATCTCATCCAATCATACCGAAATATTGTGAATCTTGTGCCTATGCCCCATAACTGGATCACTGCCTGTCTCAGTAGATTGGTGAAGCTTATGTTTTGGAAAATTCATGCTTTAGCAATATTTCGTATTAGGAGAGGTGTAGACCCTTTCAGAAAAAGGCTTTGCAAATCTCAATCCATTCTGAGCAAGCACACAGAGGAGGGTGAAACTGGATGGGAATAAAGCTACTTTTATGGTAAGTTAGGTCAGGAAGTAGGAAGTCCCTGATTTCATGGTGACAGGGATTGAGAGACCTATAAAGATCAGAGAACTAATAAGAGGATAGAACCTGGAGTACTTGGTAGACCAGATGTGAAGGTGATGAGAATGATTTCTGTCTGGCTTTGTCCACTAGGTGAATAATGGAACCATTCTCTAGCACATGGGATTCCTCAGAAACAGCCATTTTAGTGGCAATGAGGTTGGATAACAATGATTAATTTTGGACTTGTTGATTTTGAGCTGCTTGTAACATGTCCAGTAAGCAGTTATATAGGAGTCTGGGGACAGGACAGAGATGTGAGCTGGGGATAGACTTCTGGGGGTCACTGGCAAGTGAATGGTGGATGAAGTCACACAAGTAGCTGAGGCTCCAAGATGGAGCGTGTATGACGAGAAGGGAAAATGGCTGAAGACCAAACCCATCTGAACACAAAGAGGAGCCTGCAAAACGGGGTGGAAGGTGGAGACCTAAAAAAGGACAGAGAAAAGTGCTATTCTGAAGACGGCTGGAGAAGTTTCAGGGAGGAGGAGTTGGTCAACAGATCGGATGTGACAGAAAAGTCAAATTAGGCAAGAACCCAAAGAAGTCCATTGGATATAGCGCCAAAGAGGACATTGGTCATTGTTGGGAGAGCTGGGTCAGTGGAAGGGTGGGGGTGGGAACCAGATGATGAATCAGCACAGACTGGGTAATGACAGAAAGGGGACAACAAGGAGATGTTGAAATACTGTTTGAAGAGGTTTGGTTGGGCCTGAGAGAAACAGATGGCAACAAGAGAGTAGAGGTAGGACTGAGGAGACTTGTTTTGAACACAGGAGAGGCATGAACATGTTTCTATGCCAAAGGGAAAGATCCAGTGTAGAAAGAAGACTGGAGAGAGGAGATAATTGGTAAATAGGAAGTAATGGAATCCAAAACAAAAGGGAAAGGATCAACCTTGTGTAAGGGAAGAGATTTCCCACTGAGGAGGAAAGGCAAAGGGAAGAGACTGGTGGGGGACGGGGATAAATTTGTAATTGGGAGCCTGGGAAGTTGAAGATATATCTACTGGTTTACTTCTGCACTTAACTTTGCTCTACCACCACCAATCCCAAGGAATTTCTCTTCATCTTACAAGAATCACGTAGGATTCCTCTAGAGCTGCACTGCCCGGCATAGCAGCTACTGGCCATCTGTGGCTATTTAAACTTGAAAATTTTTAATTCAGTTCCTAAATACACTGGCCACATTTCAAAGATGCCTTAGCCACACAGTGGCCACCCTATTGAGCATCGGAGTCGTAGAACATGTCCAACGTTGAAGAAAGTTCTTTTAGCCGGTGCTGGGCTGGAGTCCTCCCTGAAGATTTCCCCACTAAAACCCAAGCCTGCCTGCTGTGTTAGACCTTCATTCTCTGAGTGCCTCTGTTTGGGTGTTGAAACCTATCCACCTCAGGTCAACGGAGGCAACTCAACAGTATATAGAACTTTATATTCCAGTAGCTAAGTCAGCGTATGGCTCACAAAGAACGGTGGGTAAACAGCCATTGAAAACTCAGATGAGCAAACTGAAGGGTGAATGGATGGGTGCATCGGCCTTAAGTCTTTGGGCCTTAAGACAGCGAAGCTCGGGGTTCTATAGGGATTTGATTAGTGTTCATTCACGGTAAACACCCTACTTAGGTTAAAGCTCCATTTGCAGTGCTCACAGGCTGGTTCCCAAAGTTCCTCAGAAATCCTTAACTTCCTCGAGTGGTTGACAGATGTTTACCTTCAGACAAGGAACCTTCTCCAGATTACTCCATTGCTGATATGAAATCGGGCCTTATGCTTCCCTACGTAGGGCAGTAGGCAATAAAGACTGAGGGCAGCGCCTCTCCTTCGAAATGCGAAGATAGCATTTGGTAAGATGAACACTAAACCCTTTTGTCTGCCATTAACACCTTGGCCGAAGTGTGTTAAATCATCTGTTCAGAGCAAGCCAGAAGTAGGGCTCTGGGGAGTCTGGAACGCAGGGAAATTCATTGTAGTGTTGACCCATAGGGAGTTAAAACCAGGAAAAAGAGTTTTGTAAATAATACAACAGCAATATGAGCTAATCCTTACTGAGCACTTGTGGGTCAAACACTGTGCTGAGTAGATTGTTACATTTTAATTTGTAGTATAAGCTCCACCCATATATGCTTTTATTATCCCCATTTTGTAACATGGTAGACCCACAACCTGAGGTTTGAAGAGGTTAATAGCATTGTTAGTGTCACACAGTAAGTGGTTAGAATTGGAACTTAGGTAGGTTCCAGAACCTGTGTTTCAGCAGTGTGCCCTATTAGCTCCCAAGCCCCAGGGTGGTGCTCTGGGATGGAACGGAGTCTGTCAAGGACAGCTGAAGGGCACAGAGGGAGGGCCGCAAAAGAAACAATGTTGAAATCCAGCCATGGGATCCTTTTTTTGCTTCAGACCGTCTGTAGGACTGTACAAATCGTGCTTCCATTGTTTTCCTTCTAAGCCCCCACCAACTACTAGATGAGCTGTGCCCTGTAGTTCATTGTATGTCAGTTTGAAATTTGGGATGATCCTGCAATTGGAACGATATCCCAAATGGTGGTAGGTCTCCAGTGTAAGCAATCTGCATCCATGTGAATAATTCTTCCTTTTTAGTTGGTTCAGATTATCAGACTCTGCACATTAAGAGGAAGATCATGGTTACACAAGCTCGTGAACCCCTGTCTCCCCTACCGGCTGGTACATGCTTATATGTAAATATCAGCCCAAACCACACCTAATTAGGGGACCAAATCCACAACTGCAAAAATCCTGAACATTTCCAGATGTGCGGGACAGGATTTGGGGATTAAGCTAGGATTAGACTCCTTTTAGGAGTACCACTTTTCCCCTTCATCAGTCTGTCTAATGCATGAGTGTGCTGACGGGTTTGCATCTGGAGCATGGGCCTGCATTGAAAAGGGCTTCTCCAAGTAGCTAGCAAAATGTAAAGTTGAGAGAACCTGCATTTGTGTTCATCAGTGTAAGGTCAATCCACTTTGGTTAAGAAAGAAGTTTCACTCAGAGTCAGATTTCTTGGATAAAAAGACAGTGCTGTGTTCTCTTTTCGTTGTATTCGTTGTAAAATAGCCAGAACGACAAAAGATCCAAAATGAAATACGGCCTCCAGAGAGGACTCTTGGTGCATTTCTTGACACCCCTCTGAGGTTGGCGTATGTCCCTGTGTGACCAGTGGGAGATGCCTGATTTACACATGCACAGCTGGCTCCGAGATGGGGTCCAAAGATGGCAGGGGTTCCCACAGGGACGTTATCTTTGAAGACGAGAAGTCATGTTTACGACTTTTTTTTTTTTTTTTTTGGAAGACCGTTTATAATGGGATGTCATGACAGGCTTGCTAAGTATGTAGATAATTAAAACAAAGTTTGATTTATAAACAAAAACAAAAATGCATGTAGGAAGTCAGCCTTTTGCACATGCATTTTGTGGTTTGCTGTGTGGGACATATCCTCATCAAAGATGCCTTTCTGATTTCCCTGAGAGGGTCACTGTGTCCCTGTCTGTCACAGCTGATGAATTACATCCCAAGGATCTGAACAATTTTGGGGAGAGGGGGATTCAAATGCCTTTAGCTCTGTCGCGGAGCGCGCAAAGGACATGTGAGTGTGATCCCTGCCCTCAGAGAGCCCCATGAAGCCTGTTGTCTGAAATAGTTCACAGTTAAGGATGAAGTTTGTATTACTGAGAAAGCTCTGTTTGTGAGACTCTACGTCTGGGGTGGATTGGAGTTCCTCCCAAAGCACAGCAGGAGCCGAGATCATCACAGTTGTTCGGGAGGGTAACATGCTTTGGGCAGGGAGCTGTGGCTGCGAAGTTCAAGCATTCCAATTCACCTCCCAAGCCCAGTTTCCTGGGGCCTGGCCTAAGCAGTGTTCAAGTGGAGCGGGTCACTTCCTTCACCTTTTCCCATAGAAATTGCCAGGAGGAAAACCAGTTCTTCAGGGCTACCTCATCAGGCGGTTGTCCTGGGGCCAGGGCGCTGGGACGATCAAGCCCTCCTCTGCCTTTTCCTGTCTGATGAGCGTGCAGGTGCCTTGGAACTCGGTCTGGGGTCTCCTGGGAGTGGAGGAGCAGGTGTTTCATCTACTGGGGACATTTCACTGGGGGATGACCTGCCTGAAGAGGCTCTGTGTCATCGTTAGGTCCTCGATTTCCCCGCAAGGTCTCAGCACACGAGAGGCCGTCAGGAAACATCTGCTGGGTGATGAGCCCAGTGGTTGCAAATGGGGGGGCTGAGGACCGGGCCAGAGGACATGGTTTTCTCTGCCCAGAGCTGCCTCCCTTTGCCACACTTGCAGCATCCCCCCGGACCATCCTTTTTTTTTTTTTTTTTTTTTTTTTTTTTTTTCCCTGTCCTTTAAGGCTTAGTTCAAGTGATGCCTCCGTGAAGCCCTTCCGGTCTTTTCCGGGCAGCGAGGAGCATTCCTTCGACCTGTGCCAGTTATAGCCAGGTTCACACCTTGTTCCAACCTCTGATCGTCTGTTCTCTTTAAGGACAGAACGTGTCCTCTTTATTACGACTCCTGGTGCCTGGCATAGTGACTGGCTTTGAGAAAATGAAGGAATGATCAGGCTTCGTTGTTCCGGTGTCTTCAACTTTTCTGGGATTTTAAAAAATCAGGCTCAATTGACATACAGGATAACATGTAGGATCTACACCATGATTCAATATTTGTATATATTGAGAAGTGATCACCAGGGTAAGTCTAGTTAACATCCATCACTGTAAAGAATTATTTTCTTGGGAACGCCTGGGTGGCTCAGTTGGTTAAGCAGCTGCCTTTGGCTCAGGTCATGATCCCAGCGTTCTGGGATCGAGTCCCGCATCGGGCTCCTTGCTCGTCAGGGAACCTGCTTCTCCCTCTGCCTCTGCCTGCCTTTCTGTCTGCCTGTGCTCGCTCTCTCTCCCTCGCTCTCTCTGACAAATAAATAAATAAAATCTTAAAAAAAAAAAAAAAAAAAAAAAAAAAAGAATTATTTTCTTGATGAGAACTCTCAAGATCTACTCCCTAAGCAATTTTCAAACACGCGAGGTGGTATCAAATATAGGCCCCATGCTGGACAGTCCCTCACCATGACATAACTGGAAGTTGGTCCCTGTTGACCCCTTTCATCATGGGCAACCACTGATCTGTTCTCTGTATCTATGAGTATAGTGTGTGTGTTTGAGAGTCCATATATGGGCTTTATCATTCTTAAAGAATTTCTTATACCTGTAGCACGTTCCAGAAGAGGTCTTATCAAAAAGACAGAAGCTTACCTTGCTGCCCAGCAGTTCTTCCGCTTTGTCAGTTTCTACGCCCTTAGCCTCACAGGGGACAGCACCCCTGCTGAGCGGGTCCACCAGCCCCAGCATTGCCGGTGAAGCTCCCGGAGTGGATGCCCTGACTCGTATTTGTAATCAGGCCAGAACACGTTTCCCCCCAAGCACTGCTTTCATCCTCCCCGATGCACACAGGGCAGAGTGGTGACTGAGCTCCCGTCTCCAGCCTGAGGCAGGACTGGTGCAGCCAGGATCTGTGCTGGCCACTGGATGTTGGACACAAGGGTCTTGTCCCCAGACTGGCCTGATCCAGCATCTTAGCAATAGCTAGAAAAAAGTGAAGCGTTTTGAAAGGCTTGCAGTAGATCTTAAAAATACACGCGTTACTAAACTGACAGAAGTAGGCAGGACACGGCAGCGTTTAAGAGGCCAGAGCTCTCGTCTAACAGGGATCAAATTACCGTGATGAATCGTAGCTGACATTGACTGTGGATGCACATATCTAGTGAAGCAATCATAAATAGTGGAAACTGTTTATTTATGACCCTCTCCTATCGGACATATTTTATTTCCTTTTATAAAAGTAGAGGAAGAGGAACTAACTGTCTTTCGAAATACAGGTGACGGTGGTGAGGAGCTTAGTAGAGGTGTCCGTTTGTATCCAGGGAGTAGTGAAATGCACTGATTGTGTTTTATACCTGTCTGGTAGAGAGGCCTGTCGAGAAAGTCAGGTTGAGACTGTCTTGCTTTTTACTGGATCAGTGTCTGTCTCGCATGCCCTTTGACGTTCCCCCCTGCTCTGGGGAGAGGCTCCTGGACTCCTGGCTGGTGGCGCCATGTTCTGGCCAGTGACTCTTTGGCCTCTTACGGCTCTATGGCATTGAACCTGTTCAGGGGAGGGGAGGCCCCGTTCGGATAGCTTTGGTTTTTTCTGCCAAGTCTCTCCATTGGGTTCTTCCTCACTGGCCTGATGGAGATGAGAGAAAGTATCAGAGAAATTGCAGAGACCTTCTCCCACTTGCAGTTGTGAAAAAACGCTAAGGTCAATGTTTCCATAGACAGAGGATCAGGCTTTCCACGCCAACCAGTTTTTTAAAAAATATATATTTATTCGACAGAGAGAGGGATCACAAGTAGGCAGAGAGAGGGGGAAAGCAGGCTCCCCGCTGGGCAGGGAGCCCGATGTGGGGCTCAATCCCAGAACCCTGAGATCATGACCTGAGCTGAAGGCAGAGACTTAACCCACTGAGCCACCCAGGCGTCCCCATGCCAACCATTTTAAGAGGGAGTGTGCAAGTAGGATCGTAGGGGAGAGGGGCAGGGGTGGGTGGGGGGGGAGGATCCTCAAGCAGACTCCCCACTGAGCGCAGAACCTACACAGGACTCAGTCCCACTACTGGAGATCATGACCTGAGCCGAAATCAAGATTTGGATGCCCGGCCGACAGAGCCACCCTTGTACCCTGCACTCCATCTTACAACGGCCCTGTGGAGTCCTCCCTTTTCGGATGTGGAGTCTGAGGCACAGAGTGGTTGCGGACCTGAGGAAGTCCCATTAGAAGTTTCGATGTCCACCTCAGGCTGTAGGTGTTACCTCAGGCCCCTTTCTGATGTCTGAGCTGCTTTTATTATTTTTTTTTAATCTGGTAAATTTTTTGCTCAGTCTACAATATGTTAAGAAGGACAAGAGGTTCTTTCTCGGAAGATAAAACTGGTGTGTTTCTTGATAAAAGATAAGGGAGACTGTTTTCTAGGGTGAGGGAAAAAAGAGCAGTGACTTGGTGTTAGGAGAGAGACGCTAACTTCGCTTTGTGTTCCTGTTAGATTTAACAACATCAGAACATATAATTACTCAGTAGATAATTCCATAATTACTTAAAGATGAGCAAAAACTTGAAGATGACCCAGGATGTGAAAGGTTTTGAAGTCAGGAGCTGTGCTCCCTGGAGAAAGCCAACGACTCTATTTAAATCAGATGTTTTATGGAGAGATGAGCCATCCTTATCTGTAAAGGCCACATTCTGCCTCTTCACAGCGGTAGAGAGAAATTGTTTTAGAAATAAAAATAAAAACTTTATTTACAGAAAACTTTCGGCCAAGGACCCAAAGGGCCTAGCTGACATTAACTGATGATTCCTTGCAGAATTAAGCATCTCCCGTTTCTTCAGCTTCTTTAAAGAAGAGTTTCAAGCCCCGGGGACTAAATTCTGTGCCCTGATACTTCAGGCCATAGGAGTCATGGCTGCCTTGCTTGTAGTGGTTATTCCAGAATCTTGAGTGAGCGGTTAGCATTTGGCTGTGGTGCGCACACACTCTGCAATTTTTTTTTTTTAATTTTTTTATGTGACAGAGAGAGAGAGATCACAAGTAGGCAGAGAGGCAGGCAGAGAGAGAGGGGAAAGCAGGCTCCCGGCTGAGCAGAGAGCCCGATGTGGGGCTCGATCCCAGGACCCTGAGATCATAACCTGAGCCGAAGGCAGTGGCTTAACCCACTGAGCCACCCAGGCGCCCCCACACTCTGCAATTTTTTCAAGCATCATTTGAAGTTAAACATGTCACAATAGCAAATAAACTGAGTATTGTGCCCCCGGGAGCATGGGACTACAGTTTAAGCGATATCACTAGTTCACCACAACAACTGGACAGGGTGGGTATTGCACGTTATGGCTCAGGACCATAGGACACAGAGGTTCCGCAGGTTGTCCAGGGGCACAGATCCTGTAGGTGGGAAGCTGGGGTTTGATCTCGTCTCTGTCTTCAAACTGGAGCTTTTTACCATTTGGCTGCATGGTCTCCTTTCCGCCAGACCATGGGTTCTCAGTTGGGTTTGGAAACTGACCATCATATAATCCTCCTCACCATGGTCTTAGGGTCCTATTGGTACTGGGCAAGATAATTTAGGACCCACAATTCCTGGGTCCTCTGGGTTTACCCCCTCGCCCAGGGTGGCTTCTCCATGGAAACCCTCTTTCCCTTCTGTCCCTCTCACTCTTACAAGTCCTACTCCTACCTCAAGGGTTCCCCCAAAGCTTTCTGTGGTGATTCAAGCTTATTGTGATGACTCCTTGAGATTTCTCCCCACTTCGAACTCGGGAATTTCTTTCTGCTCTGCCTTGTTCGACATACATTTTGTTTTCACATACACCTTGTTTTCACAAGGTGGTGTTTTCCTATGAGGTCACAGTCAATGGGAAAATGTTTATCCATCCAGAGGGTTTATATTGAATTTGTACTCTGTAAGTAAACAGGGATACAAATGAAAAATAAGGAGAAAGTCAGTGCTTTAATGCTTTAATGGTAATGGAAGAAGGAAGGAATAAAGAATCACATGACGATGGTGATGCTGGTAACCTCGTGGTCTCTCTTGCCATGTTTGTCCAAAGGTAAAAGCAGAATAAGACGGATGTAAGAAAGTCATGAGAAAATTGAGCGACTTTTGCTACTCTGACCTCTCTTGATGGCCCCCCCACCATCCCTCCCCTGCGAGAAGGATCCTGGTACAAGATCTTGTACTTTGGGCCCCATAACACCCGTCTGTGGTGTTTAGTCAAGGACCACGGATAGAGCTCAGTCGTGTAACAAGTGGTCTCGTGAATAACGAGTCTTCTATGACTTGCAGGGAATCCTTTTTTCGACATTTCTCGTTCCCATTTTGTTGCATTAGCTCTAGTCTTAAAATGTTTCACATCTGTGGGTGTTTTAACTTTCCTGTACAAGCAAGCAGATCAGATGTTGAATTTACTGTTTAAAGATGGGTACAGTTGAAAAGCTCTTTCAGAAAAATTGACAGAGGGGATGAGGGGTGTAGGCATGGGATGGGGGCGGGGAAGGCAGACTTTCTTCTAAAATTTCTTCTAAATTTTCAAAAGATTGAATTCAAGTGTCTGGTTTGACAAGAGCAGAACGTCCTCTGCCTCTAATTCCCTAATGTTCTGGGTTCCACATATGTCCTTCGTCCAAGTTTTGCTGTTAGATGGGTTATGCATGCAATTAAAAGAAAACGGAGATCTAGCTAAAATAAGCCTCTGGTTGAAGTCAAGCAAGCATAGGCCCCCTTTTCAGGGGAAATGGGCCCAGTGAATTATAGGAAGGGGAAGTGATCGCACGCTCCTCTCTGCCTCCCCTCACCAGGCCTGATATCTTTGAAGGAGTAGGAATCATGAGGCTTGGGGGTGAGGGACAAGGGTGCCAACTGTAGAAATCAGAGGGTGAAATTCTCTACATAAAAGAAAAGGGGCGAGCTGTTGAGAGGGGAGAATCTGTGGAGAGGAGTTGGTGGTAACCAGCCAAGAGGGGGTGCTGGGGGAGGGGGTGGTCTTGAAGGAGAGGGGGCAGCAAGGGCATGGAGGGGCCCTGCTGACCGAGAGTTGTAATCCTCTCCTTGGTCTCCCTACATATCCTTCAGTGAAACCCACCTCATTCGCCTGAGAATGGCTGACGCTTCTGACGTACCATGAACCATAACAGCTGGGAGATGGGGGACTCCTGCTCTCCCTCCGGAATGACCTGTTTCTTTGGGAAACACCATAGCTCTGCGAGGGTTAGGGTGAGCTTTTGATATGTAGCGATGGAAGTTTTGCTCTCAAATGATGGCTGGAATAGGAATGAACCAGGAGTGACCCTGGAGTCTCTTTAAATCAACAACAGGTGTGCAAGGGCATGGGCTATTCTCCTAAAATGCAGTGACAGGATTCTAGTGAGAATTGAATAGCCACTAACTACGGTTCCCATGTTCTAGAAATGCCTTATTGCCTCTGGAAGCTTTTCATGTCTCTGGATCTGTCTGTAGACCCCAGCCTGTGTGTGCTGCTTACAATTCCACATGCGGGTATGAGTACCCCAGGGGTACAGAAGAAAAAGTTAAGGTGTAGAGCATAACCTACTCGGATCTTAGGAAGAGAGATGTAGCTGACATCTGAACCCAGGTCTGATGCCACATTTTGTGCTTGTAGCCACCATGCCAGAAGCCATATTGTCATGGTGACGGGCTCCTTCAGCAGCGCCCGGGGATAACCTGTGACTTCCATGAATGAATTGCATTTAGCTCACTCTCTGCACCACACACAGTCGTGACGAGAATTAAGGAAATGAACTGCAACAGAATGCAACAGAATGAACAGGATTTTCATTTTAGTCATTATATAATTCAGCGCTGTGCCTGTTCTCTCCAGGTGTGGTAATTATCTTAATTTAAATGCCTGCTGGGCCCCGAAGTACGTATTTTCTCAATTAAGTGCTTGTCACATACGTCAGCCCCTAAATTAGTTCTAAATGAGATAATGGAATGAATAGCATCCAGTATGGTGCCTGGCATGTCGTAGAATTAATAAACCTTCGTAATAAAACTTACAGACCCTCCTTCACCACCCCTCCTCAGTCCTCATCTGTCCTCCTCCCCTTCCCTTCTTGCATCCGTCCAACCTCTGTATTGGACTGTTGGACTGGTTGAAGAGGGGAGTCCTAGAACTTAAGTGGAACGTAGAAGAGTGGATTGATTAACAAAGAAAGAAGCAATAGTAGAATGCCACGAGTGGGTCTGACCGCGGCTATGGCTGGAGTCAGCCCAGGTCAGTGACACCGGCTTTGAGTTTCTCCATCTTCAATTCCTACTCACCTTTGCATTGGCTTCTCTGTGCAGCACGTTTTGCCCTGTGATGGCGCGACAGCCTCCAGAAATGCCAACTCACCTCCCAGTAGCTCTAGATCTGTCTGAAAGAGGTGTTCTTTTTCAGTGGATTCAAGAAGACCATGGAACTGAGCCTCCCTCCTGGCTCGGGCTGTGTGCCCACCAGAGAACCCATCCCTGAGGCCAGAGGAACGTCAGACTCTGCTTGGCCAGGTCTGGGCCACCGGCTACCCTTGGCTGGGGGCGCGGCCATCCCTACCTCAGCCACGTAGCTAAACTGTGGGAGGAGTGGTCGTGCAAAGAGAACTGGGACACAGAGGTGGTGCTGTGAGGAGATGACCTCAACTGCCCTCCCAGCCACCACCCTGTATGCCTCCGCACACTTGAGATGGTGGAGATCTAGAAACAGCATTCCCTCGCTGCTTGCGCCTGGGTTCTTGCTGGGAATTAGGTCTTGCCAGTCGCTGGTACTCAACAGGTAAATAAGCAGCCGCTTGGCTGGGTTGGAGCATGTCTGAGGCAGTGTTATTCAGCAGCTTCAGAACATGGTGGCGTCCCACAGCGGGGGGGCGACTCTCTGGATCCTGGCAGAGGCAGCGCCCTTCTGCGGGGTAGGGGGCTTTTTTCGACTGCTTGACCTAGAGCCTACTAGTCCATACCTTGTAAATCACTTAATACCCGGTAATTCATCCCTTTCTGCTGGGACTAGCTAGTGTGGTTTCTGCTGATCTTCCCTGACCCCTACTAGGCAGTGCTGTTCCTGGGAGACGGGGGCATGGTTACTGAGCAAGCAGCACCGTGTGTCCATCCAGGTCTCTAACCTCGATTTCCATTCTGCCTTTGTCTTCCCTTTCTCTGGTTTCTTCTTGCACTTCTTCCTCCGTTCCCTTGACATTCAGACCAAGTTGTGTTTCTTGAGAGGTTCCAAAATAGGTTCCGTCTCACCAATCTAGAAGAAAAGTATAGAGACCTTATTTCTAAGGTGCTTGAATGAAATCTATGGAGAGATGGAGATGGGCTAGCAAGGCTTTTAAAGTCCCTTCTAGGTTTATATATCTGTGCCCTTCTGGACATTTCCTAATGAAAAACAGTGATAATGGATATATTATGGACTTGGAAGTCAGACTTGGGTTCATATCCCCACTCCTCGACTTGCTAGTTGTGGGACATTGGGAACCTGTCTTCTCTGAAGATCAGGTCTCTTGTTTTTAAATGGATAGTAATAAGACCTTATGGATTTGCTGTAAGGGTTACATAGTATAATATAAATAAAATTTACTTTATCTATATATATGCTAATATTATATGGTTATACTATAGTACTATATTATAATACTGTACTATAGTACTATATTATAATATACTATTATACTATATATATATGTTTTACTCCATGAATATTCCAGAAAATGCCTCCTTCCCCCTGAAACCGTATTCTTCCCTCCCTGTTTCTTTTCTGACTCCACATTACATTGAGTGGTAGTTAATACTAACGGAACATTTACGTGCCCCGCCATATTATATGGATTATCTCCTCTAATCTTAAAAACCTCATAAGATAGGAACTTTGATGACCCTGAGTCTAAAGTTGTGGAAATGATGTGGGATTATGTAACTTGTCTCTGTTCACCCAGCTAGTGAGAACTCTGAGGTTTAAACCTGCCAGTCTGACTCCGGGACCCAAGTTCTTGACCACTGGCGGGACTATGATTTTATTCCTAGTACTGTGGCCATCTAAAGACATCACCTGAACTTTAAAGCCTTTAATAATTGGATAAAATGTACTGCTGTTCTTTTTTTGAAGATGATTAGCATATCCAGAATGTTTCTTGTTGTGTTGACCCTTTTGCACTGGGCATCCACACCCATTCGTGCCGCTTTGTGATGTCTAGCTTAAGTTTCTGTGCTTTAACAGGGTGTGTGTCCTTTTGCTGTGGAAGAGGTTTTACCCACCCACCCCTGCCCCCCAGACTAGGTGGCCTCCTTAAATGTCAAA
Source organism: Lutra lutra (assembly GCF_902655055.1). Classification (NCBI taxonomy): domain Eukaryota; kingdom Metazoa; phylum Chordata; class Mammalia; order Carnivora; family Mustelidae; genus Lutra; species Lutra lutra. Next base: position 16,499,196 of record NC_062289.1, read on the forward strand.
CCCATGGCTTTTTTTCCAGAGGAGTCCTGTTTTAGCCAAACAAATAGCACTGCTCTGACTGATGGTGGACTCCCACGCAGACTTCAGTATATGTGACCGGACAAGTGACAACGTCTTCTGCAAACAACTGTTGTCTCAGTAGTACGAAACAGGATGCGGTGTGAGCTCTCCACCTGTCAGCTGTGAGAATCTGGACTCAGAGGGGCCGTCAGACACAGGAGCTTAGTTTCTGTTGTAAAAACTGAAATTGTTTGCTGCTTATTAGAGCTTTCTTCCCTCTTGTCGTATGTTACAGCCAAGAGTGATTTCCTGTCAACTTAGATCTAGCATGTTTCTGAAGTATTAGCCACCTGAGACTCATGAAAATGATGCAGATATTGAAATATTTCAAAACGGGTCAACTCCCGTAAACATTTCCATGCACACCTAATTTTTACTATTTAAACAAGAAAAACAATTACTTGGAGAAATTCTTTTAAAAAGTTTTCTGTCGTCGTGATCTGTTCTCAGCTGACCTGGAGTCAGGATCATCAGACGTTTGGACCTTCTGCCCAAGCTTCTTTTCTTCCCTTCCTACTTCTTTATTGTAAACGACTGAAACATTTCAAGTCGTCCCTTTGAGGAAGAGACTTTGCTTCCCTTATGGAAATGGAAAGTTTATAGGACAAAGAGCCACTATATTCAGAACTTTCATGTACCCCATTCTTTTTGCCATTTATGTAAACAAACAAAAACCCACATGGGGATCTGTTATAAAATTAAAGTCCCACAGGATAGGCATTACCAATTCCATGTAGACATTTTAAATTATGTAGGTTTTAATGGATAATATTTCTAGGAAATCTATGACAATTATTTTTACACCTTAATTTCAATTTTTAGTCACTTAATTTCACTTTTCAGTCATTTCTTGGAGGTGGCAGAGCCTTTGGGGTAGCCTGTGGGGAGGGCCACCACTGTGGGATCCCACTGATAAGACTTAAATGCCTTCATCTTGGTATTAGCAGGTACTAGTCCGGCCTCTTTTCCAGAACTTTTGTTCTCCTGCCAAAGAACTGGTACATTCAATAGGAAAACAGAATTGTTTTACACTGTATTTATACTGTACACATTTGCTTTTAAAACTACTTTTTAATGCTATAAAATTTGAGAGCTAAGAGCCATCACCAGTGGTAGGAATTTAAGGCAATGTAAGTGTGAGAGTTGGAAAGATACTTTTGGTCAAGGGAACTTAGCCTCATTTCTGAAGGAACTCAGCTGGTGATAAAAATATAAAACATCTGAGAATTTACAATGAGCAGGCTCAGTGCTAAGTGATTTTTCTTGCTTTGTTATAGTTAATCCTCATAATGATGCGACAAGGTTAGTTCTACAATTGTTTCCATTTCTCAGCTGAGGTAACTGAGGAAAAGAAAATAGGTCTTAAAAGAACAACCAGCTGCAATTACACACCTATTGGAATGGTGACGACCCACAATAGCAACACCGCCAAATGCTGGCAGTGGTTGGGAGAACCAGGAGCTCTCCTTCATTGCTGGTGGAATCCAAAATGGCAGAGCAGCCTTGGAGGACCATTTTGTAGTTTTTTTTGTTTTGTTTTGTTGTTGTTGTTTTTTTACAAAACTAAACATGCTACAACAGACTTGGCGGGGAGGGGACAAACCTGCAGATGTTTATAGAAGCTTCATTCAGGGGGCACCTGGGTGGCTCTGTGGGTTAAGCCTCTGCCTTCAGTTTGGGTCATGATCTCAGGATCCTGCGATTGAGCCCGGCATCGGGCTCTCTGCTCAGCAGGGAGCCTGCTTCCCCCGATTCTCTCTACCTGCCTCTCTGCCTGCTTGTGATCTCTCTCTCTCTCCCTCTGTTAAAATAGATGAATAAAAACAAAAAAAAAAAAAAAAAAGAAAGAAGCTTCATTCAGAGTTGCCTAAACCGGAAACAATCAAGATGTACTTCAGTAGGTGAACGGGCAAGTAAACCGTGTTCCATCCAGACAATGGGATATTATTCAGTGCTGAAAAGAAATGAACAATCAAGCCATGAAAAACATTGAGGAACCTTAAATGCATAAATTACTAAGTGAGAGAAGTCAATTTGAAAACATTACATACTATACGATTCCAGCGACCTAACGTTCCTAAGGCTGAAACCGTGGAGACTAAAAATATCACTGCTTGTCTGGGGCACCTGGGTGGCTCAGTCGGTTAAGCTTCTGATTGTTGGTTTCAGCTCAGGCCATGATCCCAGGGTTGTGGGATGGAGCCCCGCGTCAGGCTCCACACTCAGCAGGGAATCTGCTTGTCATTCTCTTCCTCTCCCTCTGCCCCTGCCTCCCTGTAAAACATACAGTAAAGGCCCTTCTAACACTTAGGTTAAGATAAGAAATATTTCAGTAGTGAACACAGCCTTTGGTCACTCCTCCCTGATATCAGCCCCCTATTCCCACCACACTGAGCCACAATCCCAAACTTAGTGTTCATGACACGATATATTTCTTATACTTTGATTACTTACATGTGTATCCCCTAAGTGAAATATAGTATTTTTCATGTTAAGTTTCATATAAATTTGATTTTTTTTTTCACTTAACACTAAGTGCGATATCCATGTGGACCCAGATAGTTGTAGTTAGCCCTGTTTCACTTTCCTGTGCTATCCCATTGCAGCAGCGTCCCAAAGTCAGAGAAAGAATATCAGAGGCAGAAATATTTCATTTTTATTTTCTTGGTAGTAAATGGAAATCTTTCTCCTGTCCAATCATACTGAAATATTGTGCCTGTCCCCCAGAACTGGATCATTGCCTGTATGGATGGGTAGATTGGTGTAGCTTATGTTTTGGAAAATGTATGATTTAGTGATGTTTTGTATTGGGAGAGGAGTACACCCTTTCAGAGAAAGCCTTTGCAAATCTACATGAAGGTCTGTTCCCCTTTGAGGAGAAAGTTACACTTTCTCAACAGAACAATTAACTTGACAAAAGAATTTTGTTTTGCTCAAGAGTAGCCCACCTGTCTTTTGCTTCATAAAAAAAGAATTGTGGTAAAATACATATAGGCTAAAATTTACCATCTTAACCATCTTAAGTGGACAGCTGAGTATCAAGTACCTTCACACCCTTGCACGACCATCGCCACCATCCATCTCCAGCACTTACTCTGTCTCCCCCACCTGAAACTTCATGGTCCTGGAACACCAGCTCCCCCTGTCTCACCAGTGTGTTCTAGTTATGAGAAGTAAGTGAACACATCCCTGCATAACTTTAAGGTGTGCTGCGTGATCATTTGATGTACATATACTGTGAACTAATTATAGGTTTAGCTAATATCCGTTATCTCCTGTAGGTACAGTAAATTTTTTTCCTTCATGGTAACTTAACTCTAACAACTTTCCTGTATATCACACAGCAGTGTTAGCTGTACTCATGTTGTACTTTTTATAAATGTCTTAGGACTGGAAGTTCTTGTATTTCTTATAAATGGAAATTTTTTCCTTTCTTTTTTTTATGTTTTTTTTGTTTTTTTTATGTTTTATGTTTTAAGATTTCGCATATACTTGAGCTCATATGGTCTTTGTCTTTTCATAACTGATTTCCCCATTTTTTATGGCTGAATAATATTCCTGTGTGCATGTATACACCAATTCACAACTTCTTTACCCATTCATCTACCGACACACTACCTGTCTTGCCTCTTGTAAATAATGTTGTAATGAATGGGGGGGGTGCGGAGGTCATTTTCATTAGTGGTTTTGTTCCTTTGGATATATTCCCAAAAGTGGAATTGCTGGATCCTAGGGTGCATGAAAAGGCATTCAGTAACACTACTCATTAGGGAAGTCCCAATTAAAATCACAGTGAGTGATCACCTCACACCTGTTAGAATGGCCACCATCAAAAAGATAAGAGAGAACACATGCTTGGAGAAAAGGGAACCCTTGTGCCCTGTTGGTGGAATTAGAAATGGGTACAGCTGCTATGGAAGGTCCTCAGAAAATAGAACGACCCATCTGATCCACAAAATGTTTTAAATGTTCAGACGTCAGCATAAATCAAGAGTCTTGGGTATACTCGCGCCCAAACTGCCTGCAGCCAGGATAATGAAGCTTACAGACGTGTCCAGCAAGTTCACAGAATTTCAGAACTTGTCCTGTATAAGAACATTAGGCCTCTTCTACTTTTTCTTAGATTTTCCTAAAGGAAATGAATTGAATTTTCACTTTTTTAAATTGTCTAATTAATTGTTTAATTAATTTTTAATTAAAAATTTTAATTTTTAATTGGAGGATAGCCATGCAGATAATCCAAAACAGCTGAGAGAACAAACCGCAACTGAGCATTTACAGTTGGTACCTGCATGCATTACCGAAGTTACTGTTGGCAGTGCTTAGTCTCTTCTGTGTTCCTTAAGCTAATTGAAAATTAGAGTATGTTCTCTGATCATGTACCAGCTAATGGAAGGAATGTTAGAGAATTGTACTGACTCAGGTAGAAAATTGCTAAAGATGTAAGGAGGTCTTCAGAGGAGCATGACACCGATCGTGGAGAAATGGCCAGGCACTTAGTCTCTTCTCGAAAAGTTTTGTATCATAACATGAAATATGGAAATAGAATACCACTCGAAACAACTGTGCAGCTTGACGTAAGGCAGACATCTTGGTAGTCATCAGCTGGGTCAAAAAAAAAAAAGAAAAATACCCAGTTGACAGTCGATCCACGTACCATGTCCTAAAACACTAGCCTCCCATCCCTCCGAAAGCAGCTACTCTCCCAACACTTCCATGAATTTCTCTACAGTTCCGTGGCCCATCGGAAGCACGGGCTTCCCTCAAGTCTATGGTTTGCCCATTTACAATTCAAATATCCTTTAAAATCATCTTAAATCTTTCTTTCCATTAACAATTGTTGAAATTCTGGGCCCTTTGGTCTGTAGAGTTTTCCATGGTCTGGATTTTGCTGGACTGAGCACTCATCCTTACTAAGGGAGGTTTTAAGGGAGGATGTGGAACATTGATTCCAGAAGGCGAAGCTACACAAAAGACATTTCTCAGAAGCACCATTCCCTCCACTAATCCGTGGGCTCTGTTTTTACCCCATAACCTCACTCATTTATCCTTACGTTTGTTAGCAAAAAATAGATACGTGTATATAGAAATACATAGAATCATCCCCTTTTTATCGTATGTACTAAAGTTGACATACGACCTACGTTCTCAGGCACTTTACTTTCTTCACTTAGCAGTATTTTGTGGGGGTCTCCCTCCATGTCGGTTCACAGCGATCTTCACTTTCTTTTTCTTCAGCAGCAGAATATCCATTATGTGGATCTACCGTGGTTTGTTCAACGTGTCTCTTTTGTGTGGGTACTTTCCCCATTATTCTGTAGTTACACATTGTCCCACCATGATAAATAGACATGTGTCCACGTATTTGACTTTGAGGCTCAAATTCCTAAAGGTGAGATTGCCAAGGTCCAGCGGTAAATGCCTCTGTAGGGTTTTATCTGCTGGCTGCTGAAGTATTACCTGACTCCCCTCCAAGAGGCGTGTACCCGTTTGCCTGCCCACCGGCCCTTTCTGAGCACACCTGTGTCTCTGAGCCTTGACAGCAGTGTTTTCAAGCTTTTTAATTTTTACTAATCTATTAGATAAAAGATGGTATCTTAGGGTAATTTTAAATTTCTTTTCTATGGGTAAACCTGGACATCGTCTAATATGTTTAATCACCCATTTTTAGGTCTTAACTGTGTATTTCTGTTGGGCTTTTGCCTCATCCCCCATTAAAAAAAAATATAGGTGCAAAGAATAGATTTAATGTGCAATTACATGTAATATACAAAAATGCATATTAAAATAAATTAGTGTCAGCCTTTTAGTTGGCTTGCATTATAAGCATTTTCTGACTTATGGTATAGCTCATGATGCAAAGGTTTATTTTTATATAGTCAAATTTATCAGTTTTCTAAGAATGGCATGTGGAATTTCCTTCCAACTGGCTGCTGCTTGCTCTTTATAGAGGCATTTCCACCATGTTTTCTTTTTTCACAAGATTTTATTTGAGAGAGCGTGAGAGCATGTGCGCATAATTGGGAGAGGGGTAGAGATGGAAGGAGAAGCAGACTCCCCACTGAGCAGGCAGCCTGACGTGGTGCGTGATTGATTCCAGGACCCGGAGATCGTGACCTGAGCCAAAGGCGGACACTGAACCAACAGAGCCATTCAGACGCCCCACCTGCACGTTTTCTTGTAGCACTTTTGTTTCAGTTCTTGCTTTACATCAAGATGCATTTAAAGTTGATTCTCTTGTGTGGATTGAAATCTGGATCTGATTTTTTCTGCAAACGGCTATCCAGTTGTCCTAGCACAATTTATTATTAAGTGCATCTTTATCCCAGCGATTTGAGACGCCTCATTTTTTTCCCCTGGCTCGAGCTTTTCTTTTTTATTGTTTTCTTAACTATACTTAACGTTTGTCTTTCCATATAAATTTTAGTATCCTCTTGTCTAGCGCCATAAAAACCAAAACATTTGTTCATATTTTTATTGAAATTGGTAATTTTATTAGAATTTATAAATTAATTTATGGAGAACTGACAGATTTATAATGTTGAGTCATCCTATGACTTCTTTATCTTCCAAGAGTGTTTAAAAATATTCTTTATCTAGGCTTTGCTAATTTCTTGTTATGCTGATTCCCAAGTATTTTATCTCCTATGCTGCTAGGTCACGTGCCACCTTACTAAATTCTTTTACTGTGGAGATCTTTAAAATTGTTTTATTTTTTCTAAGTATACTACCCTATCATCTGCACATACGGGTAGTTTTATTTATTTTCCAATTTTATGGCTAGATAAAATGATGCTCATGTTTAATAGTGCAGGGAGCATCTGTATTTTGTTCCTGACTGTGGTGCAAATACCTCTAATGGCACTCCATTTAGAAAAGTGAACAAGTTATGTAAGGTGCTGGTTTTAGGACTAAGGTTATAGATCCACAAATTACTATTTTCTTGAGCACGCGTGCATGCGTGTGTACACCTGTGTGTGTGTGTGTGTGTTTAAAACAGAAATGGGTGTTGAATTTTATCAACTTTTTTTTAGTGCTCTTGAACTAATTTTATGGTTTTCCTAGATCTGTTAATAAGATAGGTTTGTTGATGCATTTTCTGCAATTTAACATGCATTGCTTGAGTATATCCCAGTTAGGATTTCTTAAAAATAGTTGGTTGTGATTCATTATTTTTTTAATGAGATACTAGATTTTATTTGCTATTGTCTTTTGAATGTTATATCCATATTCTTATGTGATGCTGTTTGTAATACTCTTTTTTGGTGCCATCAATGATAGGCTGTTTATCTAACATTGGATCTGGTCTTCAATGGTTTAGTAAAAAACCTCAATAAAACCAATTTATGAGGGGGTAACTTTATTTCTTACATGACATTGGTCCATTTAAACTTTATCAGTAAGGTGGTCCGTATTGATAAACTGCTTTTTCTAGGCAATTAGACCTTTCATGTAGGTTTGTGAATTGACAATATAGGGAGTAGCTACTACCCCTAAGACTGAGATAAAGCCTGTGGAAGAGAGCCCCTCCCCTTGTCCCCAATCTCCAGGGCTCCTCTGTGATGAGACCCAGACCTTGATGAAAAGGGCACTGCTGTGTATGGTGGCAGAAATTGCCAAGATCCTGTGCCAATGGAACTTGCTGGCAATACTCCCTCTGAGATGCTGGCCCCTTCCTCTATCAGGAGGCACCATACCTTGAAAACCACCACAAAACTACCCAAGGAGGTGGTGGGGAAGCCACTTGTGGAGACGTTCCTTGCCAGCAACGCTCTGCTGCAAAGTCTCCTGAGGTGTCAGGGAGGCATTTCTGAGGGGCCTCGTAGGTGGCCTTCCCTGAGCAGTTGCTTGAAGAGGAGCTGCAGGAAGCTAATGGATGTGGGGCGCTGCTGATCGCCTAGCGCCTCAGCCTGGTGCTGAGAAGCCGCCTGCGGCCATTGCTTCCCCCATCGTGAGAGGCGCCATGTTCTGCGGGATCTTAGCAAGGGGTGCACACCAGAGTTGGGCAAAGGAGGACTTCTTGCTGTCTGGTGGAATAATTGCCTGCTCTTGTTTCAAACCGGTTAAAAAGGAAACATTTTCTTTGGTTCCAGTTATGTGAGCAAGAGGAGACAAAGCTAATCGGGAGTGCTAGAAGTCGGAAGAGTGCTTGCCTCTCAATGGGGGATTGTAACCTGGAAGGGGCGTGAGGGAACCTTATTGAGTGGTGCTTGAAATCTTTACATCTTAATGTGAGTGGTAGTTGTACAAGTTCTACCTGCATAGAAAGTAATCAGGCTGGACATGTAGATGAATGCAAATTACAGAATTCACTATATATGGCACACCTCAGAAGTTAATCTTGGCTGTTCTTGGCCCTTTCAAAGTCTATGTAAATTTTAGGACCAGTGTCAAATTCCACCAAAAAAAGCTATTAGGATTTCATTAAATCTGTAGATGAATTTGAGAACTGATGTCTTTATTAGTCTTCTAGTTCTTTACTCTGAGTCTGTTTCCTTTGGCCTTCTTCAATGTATCTCAAAGTCTGGTATTTGTAGAATCCTTCAACTTTTTGCTAGTTATTTTTAATGTTATTAAAATGGTCTCTTTAAAATATTTTCATTTGTGATCTCTTTATAAAGTAAAATTGGTTTCAATCATAAACGGGTATCCAGCAAACTTAATAAATTCCTATGCTAGAAATTTATCTGAAGGTTCTTTTGGATTTTGTTTTGTAATCTTATCAATGATTAATACAAGTTTTGTTTCTTGAATCTTCACACGTATTATTTATAAATCTCACCTGGAAGAGAGCTATCTTGAGATGCTTCCTATAGATGGTATACTTAATAATACTTTCATATATTATGGAGTGAAAATTTTGGGCTTGTTACTGTAGCATATCCCATCCTGACTGAAACAATCACATTAGTAAAAGCAATTCTTTTCAATTCCTAGTTTGTTGAAAGGTTTTATCATACACGGGTGTTGAATGTTAGCAGATGCTTTTTGGGCGTCCACTATGATTATGATTTTTCTTCTTTAAGTAGCAAACTATATTCATTCTTATCAGTGTTAAGACAAACTCCTATTCCTGAAATACTCCCAAACTGGTCATAATGCATTATTTTGTATTTGTTGCTAGGTTAGTAATGCTAATATTTTGTTTAGGATTTTCACATTCACGTTCATGATTGAGATGACCATCCTTTCTCATATATTTTTTAAACTGGGTTTTAAGGTTTATAAAGTGAATTAGGAAGTACATCTTGTCTTTCAGAGTTTACAAAATTGGAATTATTCAGTCCATATTTGGTAGAATCTGGGAGTTAAGCTGTTTTTAATTCTTTTTTCAAAATCAGTTTTCCTTTGATGAAATAATTTTTTTTCTTTTTTTTTTAAGATTTTAATGTTCATGATTTGCACTTGGCTTGGTCTCATACCCTTTTATCCCCCTAATCTCCAGACTCACTGGAAATTTGCTATTCCTTCTTCTCTTTATTTTTTTTTTAAAGATTTTATTTGTTTGAGGTGGGGGGGGGGACACAAGCTTGGGGGAGGGGCAGAGGAAGAGGTAGACTCCCCGCAGAGCAGGAGCCTGATTGTGGGGAGTGGGCTCCATCCAGGACCCCTAAGAATATGACCTGAACCATCCAGCTGCCCCTCCTTCTCTTTAAAGGATATTTTTTGAAGTCCTTTTTAGGCTGCTCCCCTATTTCTCTTTCATCAGGTTTTACCAGCTGAGTTCTCCCATTTGTGGGTCTGCCACGCGTTTGTTACGGAGTTTCCTGCTCAGGGCTCTGTACGTGTCCTGTGAGCCCCTCTCCTGTGCTTCCGTGTGTCTCAGCCTGTCTGCTAAGGTTGCAGAGCAACAGAGGGGTCTCACACTGAAGTGTGGGGTTTGTCATTCACAGCGATCCTTCTGGATGCTGGGCAAACTTTTGGGTCTGGCAGGCTTGTTCTCATGTGGCTGAAGTGCTTTCCTCCTTGACCATCAGAGAGCATTATGTTTCTGAACGTGTCTAGGAGCCGGTGCAGAAGCATCTGAGGCCTAACGGCAGCGTGGTCCTAGCTCCACTACCCTCCCAGGGAACTTGGTTCTGTTTTGTCCCAAAACGTGCTCATGAAGGCTGTTTGGCCGAATTTCCTAAATCCAGAGACCAGAGGGTTTCAACCACTCACCACTGCATTTTCTCTTATCAGACATGGAGATTTTCCTTATTGCTTTTGAGTGTGCTTGTGTAGATTGGATTCCCCCACCGCCCAAGTATTTATGTGCTATCTAGCCTCCCTGTGTGTTTGAAATGAAAGGAACAATGTAATCCAGAGCTCCCTCCCTCTTACCAACGGTTATCACATGACTTTTCTTTTTAAACCTCCTGGTTCTTTATTGGACTCAGAAGGGATGAGAAACCTCTAAGAATTGAATTAGGACATTGCCCCAAAGTTAAACGGAGCATTTCCTTTCCCCATGAAATTAGTTTCTGTGTGCCACTTGTAGATAGAAAACAGCACATCAAATTTTAAGTCAAATTATTACTCAAAGGTCACTATTGAGAGAATTTCTTCCATTTTGGTATCAGTTTTGTAGCAGATATATTTAAGGCCTGAAGTTTCCTCGTTTTACCTGAGATTTTATTTCACACTTAAAATCTCACACACTTCAAATCCAGTTTATTAAAATTTTTATTTAAAATAAAAAATGTACACATGTAAAAACACAGCTACTTAGAAAATAGTGGCTGAAGGACAGGTGCACAGTTAAAAGATGGAATGAACCAGGACGTGCTGCTCTCACTAAGCGGCTCCACTTGCCTCCGGTTCTGGAGCGTGTCCCTGCCCACATGTGCGGCGCAGCTGTTGGTACAGACTGAGCAAAAAGGTGGGAGCCTGACGCACAGAGCGAGGAGTGGAGTCCGGGGTGCCGAGGAGATCATGGGGCTGGGCATCTTCAGGGTCTGCAATTCTACCTCCACGTGGGCTTGTGAAAGCTTAAAAAAAAAAGTCATTTTGCTGATACTTAACAGTGTAAGACGTTTGCCACGTTTCCACCTCTGAGAGGAGAAGCTAGAATTTGAGGCATCTGAGGCTGGCGCTGTGCAGATCGTCATGGATTTGGCTCAGAGATCACTCGTCCCCCAGGTCCTTCCTGAGCTGCTCTGATGTGTCCGCTCTGACCTTGGGGTCGGGGGTTTCATAGTAGCCTTGGTGTTGGGGGCTTGGTAGTGGCAAACCCAGCACGATCCTTGCTCTCAATGTGGTTGCTGCGGCTCCCTGCTTTCAGGAGGGTGAAGCCTCAGGGCAAATAATGCCCAAATAATCCTGGAGGAAATGCAATGTTGCTGCGGGGGGAGGTGCTAGGAAGGTGATTATGTGGTGGGGGTGAGCGTGTTGATGAGAAAGACCTGGATCCCTTAGAGGAGAGAAGTAGGCATCCGAGAAGGCCTTCTGGAGGAGGTAACTTTTAGGAGACATGAAGGGTGAGTAGGAAAAGTCCGTGTTCAGGGGATAGCGTGTTGAAATGCCACGTGGCAGGAAGGAATGTGGCCCGCTGGAGAAGCTGGAAGAAGACCAGTGTGGTTCACATGCGGACTGCTAGGAAAGACACGGTCCACGGTGCATCTTTGTGAGACAGGCTGAGGGTAGGACGCGTGTGTTATTTGGATCCTGTGCGGTGATGGAAGCCACTAACTTCTGATCTCACGCAGGCGAGTGACCGAATCAAAGTTGTGTTTTGAGTGGGTTCTCTCAGGCTACATGCAAAAGGCCCAGAGTTTGTTGAAAGTTCCAAAGGAGCATGACACTAGTCACACACCCTTAGGACCAAAGGATGGCCCTTGTGTGGGAAGATCTCCAGTTCGACTCCATAGTCCAAAACCCACAAAGCACAGTGCGGGAGCCTCTCTTGTCTCTAGGGAGAAACTTTTCCCCCAGCAATAAATCCTAAGGGAAAGCTGTCACATGGCTCTTTAGGAAAAGGACATTGGCTGTTTGGATAATGAAAAACCAAAGCCAAGAAGAGAGCGTGTTCTTGTTATCATGAGATTTTCATCTGGGGGCAGTTTTGCCCTCCCCGCCACAGGAGACAAGGTTTGGTTACATATGGAAGAAAATCCAGAAATAGTAAACATTAAAATGGAGAGCTAGAACGTTGCCTTAAAGTTCTGAGAATGTTTTATTTTTTCACAAGAACTCAGCTGAAAGTGCACATTTTCGTTTAGTGAAGATATTTAATTGGGAGAACTCACCCATGTGGAGGTGTTGAGGTGTTGCTGAGTTCTAACCCCATGTTAGAATTTAGTCTAAAAATGGTTCATATAAACTTGACTTTTTTCCTTCATGAAAACACATAAATACAGCTAGCAACTTTATTTTTTTACCAGGTTGTAAAAGCATGTTCCTTCTCTCCGTGAGCCTAAAGAGAGTCCTGGGTCCAGGGCAAGGGTGTGAAGACATTGGACTAAGGTGCTGGTGGCCACGCTTGGTGGGCAAGGCTGGTGGCATCCCGCCGCAGCCCAACAGGTGCCCCCCCAACTTCGTACCCCAAGGCGCACAGGGGGCCGAGAGGAAGGGCATGACTTTCGAAGCCAAGAGTCCCTCTTGCCCCAATCTCCCCTGAGTGCTTTCAGACAGACTCAAGGTCTGTTTGCACATAGCACATTCAAATTCCAGCCTTTTCTTTTTTTTTTTTAAGATATTTTTAATTTATCAGATAGAGATTACAAGTAGGCAGAGAGGGAGGGGGAAGCAGGCTCCCTGCTGAGCAGAGAGCCTGATGCGGGGCTCGATCCCAGGACCCCGGGATCATGACCTGAGCCGACGGCAGAGGCTTTAACCCACTGAGCCACCCAGGCGCCCCTAAATTCCAGCCTTTTCTTATCAAGTACTTGGCATTCGACATCATCTGGTGGTTAAAATAAGGCCAGTACCTGCTCAGCCGAATAAAGCCTCAGGCTTTGACAACATAACCTGGGTTCTAACACCTTGAGATCTTTAAAAAAAAAAAAAAAAGAAGAAGAAGAAGAAATCAATGGAGCCTGCACTGTACTGGGTCACGATGCAGGTTCATTTCTTTACTGTTCTTCACGGGAGTTAGTTCAGAAAAGTCGAAGAAGGTGAAGGAGGAAGAGGTGGAGAAGGAAAGGCCTCATGGGGCCGCTGCTCTTGACTCAGACCTCAGAAAACCCACAGGCTTCCTCCTGGTGGGGATGAGGATGCTGTCCCAGCGTGGGAACCGAGGCAGGCCGGGTGAGTGGTGCAGCGGTTTTGTGATAGGAAGGGGAGCCCTGAACCTCAGAGGTGCCTGAGGGTCAGGTGGTGACCCCTGGTTTTTCTCACCCTCTCCTTGCATCTTTCTGTTTAGCCCACGCGACAGGGAGGGTTATTCTTGACAATAAGACGAGGGCAAGAGACCCAGGACATCTGCTGGAACGGCTGATGGGGCAGAGACCCCGGAGTGCAGTGGTTCTCAGCTGTGTAGTGGGGACCTTCCCGGTTGTCACAATGGAAGGTGGGCGCTGTCAGTGTCTTAATGGGTAGGGGCCAAGGATGCTGCTGAACGTCCTACAACGCCCAGGCCAGCTCCCCTTCCTGCCCACCACCCTGATGCGAGAAGCACCCGGCCCCAGTGTCAGCGGTACTGACACTGAGAATGCGCTTGTGGTGGGTGTACTTGGAGGGACCGAAAAGTCCTCTTCCGTTCCTCTTTCCCTGAGGTTACCAAAAACGGTGGCAGCCTTGGCACGAGTCTATGCCCAGGGAGGCAAGAGCGTGCTTTGTTCTGCAGTGAACCTGGGCTCTCCCGAGCCCGGGTCTCTTACCCCTGGACACCGCTCTTTCTCCTGGTCTTCAGGGTCTGTCGCTCTGGGGCTTTCCTTTTCTTTTTTTTTTTTTTTTTTTTTTTTTTTTTTTTTTTTTTTTTAAAGATTTTATTATTTATTTGACAGAGAGAGAGATCACAAGTAGGCAGAGAGGCAGGGAGAGAGAGAGAGGGGGAAGCAGACTCCCCACCAAGCGGAGAGCCAGATGTGGGGCTCGATCCCAGGACCCTGGGATCATGACCTGAGCTGAAGGCAGAGGATTTAACCCACTGAGCCACCCAGGCGCCCCGGCTTTCCTTTTCAAAGCTGGACGTTGAAGAGGGAGGAGTAGATGCGCCTTGAATGTTTTCTACAAGGACTAGGAAGCCTGTTGGGCGAGTTTACGTTTCTCCTGTCAATGTGTATTCTGCTTGGCCTCCTCATTGTTAAACACGGCATGAAAAGTTGTCGCTTCAGTTTCAGATGTGGCGGCAACCGCAGCTCAAGTTAGAGGAAATAAGTAAAACTCACCGAAGGAAACAGTGCACAGCCTTGTGCCTCTGCTCACCCACCCTCAGGCAGCTTTGAATGAGAAGCACATAAAGGGGAATTAAAATCACGGGGGTGCAGCCGGCTAAGCGTCTGACTTCAGCTCAGGTCATGCTCTCAGGGTCATGAGATCGAGCCCTCTGGCCCCCCTCCTCCGCCACCACACCCAGCAGGGAGTCTTCTGGATGTTCTGTCTCCCTCTCCTTGTTCCCCGCACTGTGTGCATACTCTCTCTCTCTCTCTCTCTCAAATAAATCTTAAAAAAAAAAAAACCACACACACACAAGCCCCGAGTGTAGCCAACACACAGTGACCTCTTCCAGTGTTCTCGGGTCCCTGAGTATTGCCTAGCATTGAGGACTGTCCCTCTGGTGGGAAAAGGCAGGCTGTTCCCCTTTGGCTGAGTCACTGCCACGGTTAGGACTCCATGGCCTAACGCCCCAGGTCAGAAGTTTGATCTCAATTATGTCCGCAGTTGCCTTCACCCTAAGACTCTCTGTAGCAGACCGACGACGGGCTTCACCCTCTCAGACTCTCAGCAGGGGTGGCTTTCCTTGTTTTCTCTAGGAAAGAAATTCCACTTAAATCAAATGTGACTTGTTCTCCTTGAATTACAGAAAAGAGAGGAGCTTCAGGAAGATTTTCTTACCAGATCCCAGAAGCACTTTCTCTGGCGTGTCCAGCAGGCCAGGCACTCTAGTGGAGACCATGAAGGCAGACGCTGGTAGCTCAGCGTACCCAAGGCCTGTTCTGTTCTAAGAGGCAGGTCAGGTCTGCGTGTGCTGGAACAATCACTGAAATCCCGGAAGACTGACTAACCCAGCTTCCGCTCGGGGCCAGTCCGAGGGGCTCTCCCTGAGGGGGTGCTCGTGCAGCAAGAACCCAAACGCTTGCTTCTCTTGGCCCTGCCACACCCCATGTGGGGAGTCTCGAAGGTCCTCTGGACTACTGCTCAGAGTTACAGTGACCCAAACTTCTGAGTCACTGTGCCCGCATGTAGGCAGTGTTGTGACGGGGAGTCCCTTAACACGGTCTTCTGCCGGAACCGGACGGTGGTTTTCCGCCTCTGCTGAACAGCAGGTGAGGAGCTCTGGAAGCACCCAGGGCCCAGCATTGCAGTCAGCATCTCAGAGTCTGGGACCCAGGAATCTGCTGCTTTTTAAAAAATTTTTTAAATTTTAAATTAAATTTTATCTTGTCAGAGAGAGAGTGTGAGAGAGAGTGGCAGGCTTGAAGGAGAAGCAGGCTCCCTCTGAGCAAAGATCCCGATGGTGGGATTTGATCCTAGAACCCTGGGATCAGGACCTGAGCCGAAAGCAGATGCTTAACTGATTGAGCCACCCAGAGGTCCCCATGCCTCTTTCTTTCTCCGTCCCTCCCTCCCTCCCTCCCTTCCTTCTTCCCTTCCTTCCTTCTCTCCTTTCTTTCCTTCCTTCCTTCCAATCCCATGGGATTCAGGTGTGCAGGCCAGGTTGAGGGAACAGCTCTTGGGAAGGGGGGATCAGGTGTGTGGTGTCTGTCCTGTGCGCACATCTCTGAAGCCGTCACCTGTTGCTTGTTTCCTTGTCCTGCTATAGTTCCTCTTGCTTTTCCAATGAATTTTAAGAATTCAAGAAGCTGGGATGCCTGGGTGGCTCAGTTGGTTAAGCAGCTGCCTTCGGCTCAGGTCATAATCCCAGCGTCCTGGGATCAAGTCCCACATCGGGCTCCTTGCTCATCAGGGAACATGCTTCTCCCTCTGCCTCTACCTGACATTCTGTCTGCCTGTGCTCACTCTTGCTCTCTGACAAATAAATAAATAAAATCTTAAAAAAAAAAAAATTCAAGAAGCCAATAACAAGCAAATGCACAGCTATACCAGTCATCAGAAAGGATTCAGAAGTTGTCAAAAATGATGAACCGCCTGTCAGGCTTCCTCCACCCACCCCCCCAACAAGGGGATTCTTACACTTTGGGAGCAATTGGATAGAAATTCTCTCCTGTTCTGTCTGAGCACCCAGGGACTAGGCTTTAGTCAGTGAGGCGAAGCGACAGACCGCCATGTTGGTCCTATCTTCTATTTAAAGTGTGTCAGCCCTGTAGATGGGCCCTTTCCCTGTGTGACCAATTCGCTTTGCTCAAATAAATCACATTGATTTTTTTTTTCTTTACATCTGTTTAAAATTAACTTGATACAGCTCTACCACAACTCCTTTGTGGGTTTTCCCAATAAGACACTTATATGTGTGTGGGTACAGGCTGCATTCTGTGTAACTTATGTGCTGCTTTATTCATAGATACCTATAGAGTTCTTAAAAATCCACAAATCCCATTAACAATTCTTTCTGTGCGGCAAATGAATTTGAGCCTGTCTTTATCAAGCGTGATCTCAGACGTGTAGGGTTATACTTTCTGATGACTTGGGTTCAGAACTTGGGGAACAGCAGAAGTGGTGTCAATCAGTGGTGGCTTAAGCGGGTCCCTGGTGTCTTTGCAGGGGGCTTTCTTTTAATAAATTAATCTTCGAGCCTCCACTGCGTTGCCAGACTTGGCTTTTGTTCGAAAACCAGCTCCAGCTGGAGCTGTTGCCTGGAGACTTAAAGCAGCCGCAGAGAGCCCCTGCCCCTCGTGACCCCGTCACCCCCCACTCTCCTTAAGTGTGCACTTGCCCAAGTGCACAGCCCGTGCTGCTGCCTTTCTCTCTCTCGCTCCACCATCCCTTTCCCATTCATGTCCAGATCCAGGGAGGCCATATCCTCTCAGGCATGCCCGTTTCTGCACAAACACGGGTTCGTATGAAGACACTTCAGAGAAGAAACTGGGGAATTGGAATTTTTGTAAAATGTGAACCAGCTGGTCTTTACACTTAGCAGCAGGATTTCTCTCGGTGCTCTGCCAAAAGGCACATCCGTGACTGGCCTGAAGTTCAGGGAGCGTGAAGGGATTAGGGAGAGGTGTAGTCAGAATAAAGACGACCTTCAGGTAAGCAAACCCTATCCATAGACCCGCTTGGCAACCTCCCCTCACAAGATGGCGGACAGATCTCTGGAGAAGATGCACTGTGGGCGAGACGTGCGTGAATCCTCCATCCTTCTGAGGTGCCCGTTCATCTGACTGGCCCAGAAATGCCGTGGTAGGAGCTGTAGGTGGGGGGGCCGAGCCACTGGGAAATGGTGGAGTCAAAACTGGGGCCTGGCTCCACTCACAGGGCATCACTCCGTGGGGGAGGGCAGGGGGCCATGGCAGAAGCTGTTTAATCCCACATTGAATCAGAAACAAAATAAAAGCAGAAAGAAGTGGCTTTTAGTCTCCAGCCTCTGTTCCCTCACAGCCTTGCTACGTTTGTTTCTTGGCTTAATTATAAATACTGAGGTTTTTGACAAGCATTAGACATCTTTCCATTTAAAACAACACTGACATTTGTAATGAGGCTGCTCACTAACAAAAACATTTACTGACTTACCTTTCCCTGGAAGTTTAAGTGTAATATGGAGCCCATGTAGTATGGGGGCGGGAAAGCTACTTTAAAAGCAACTGTGTGAGTGGTATAGCTGTTTTGGAAGACAGTTTGACATTTTCTTATAAAGTTAAACACACATTCATCATTTGACTGAGCAGTTCCACTGCTGAAGATTTAAATCCAAGTGAGATGAAAACCTATGCTCACACAAAAATGTGCGTGCAAATATTTATAGTGGCTTTTATGTGTAAACTTCAAAAACTGGAAACAAGCCAGATTCCTTTCCTCTGGGGGATGCAGGCAGCCATGGTGCATCCCTACCTTGGAACCACTTGGCAACGAACGGGCATGAACTGCTCATCCATGTGGGAAGGGGAACGGATTTCAAGTGCATCAGGCTAAGTGGAAAAAACCAAAAATGAAAAGGCTGTGACCTCCTCTGTGATTTCTTTTTTCTGTGACATTCTTGCAGAGGAAGAGTAATGGGAATGGAGAACAAGTCAGTGGTTGCCTAGGGCTAGAGGGGAAGGGGCTAACTAAAGGGGCACTAGGGTCAGGATTTGAGGGGGTTGGAACTGTTCTATATCCTGATCGCGGAAGGCAGTTATTGACAATACGTGTACCAAATCTTGCAGCACTGCACACTTAAAAAGGTGAATTTTATTGTATGTGATTCATGCCTTAATATATATTTTTAAAAAGGTGGGGGGAGATGAAATCAGCTCTGTAAGATGGGATTGGATCTTACCCACTATCGCCCACCACCAGAACTGTGGTGGCCAAAGTGGACTGAGTCAAGTGTACTTTTTTTTTTCTTTTTAAAGATTTTATTTACTTGACAGAGCAAGAACAGGAACACAAGGAGGGGAGTGGGAGAGGGAGGAGCAGGGAGCCCAATGTGGGGCTCAATCCCAGGACCCCAGGACTGTGACCTGAGCCAAAGGGAGATGCTTAACAACTGAGCCACCCAGGTGCCCTGGTACAGTCTCCTTTTAACTTAGGACTCTGTGGATGACTGGCAAAGCCACAGTTCATCTGGACTGAAGGCACATGAATGAAATGAGAATTATGCCGTTAGGGGTGACCTGTACAAAACTCTACCAGTGTTGTCTGATCTCCGTTCCCATTCTCTCCACTTTCAAGGTCTGCCTTTTGTCCACATTAATCATATTGTGCTTTTCTGTATCCGATATTCATTCCTAGTTTCAAAACCCAATTGTAATTTGAATATTCTCAGTCTCTCAGACGTCACTTTTATGAAAATGTACACTCGTTACTCCTGTAGGTTTGTTGTCACAAGTGAATTCGGTAAGAGACTGGCTGCTGGCTTTACGAATAACCCGGGCAGGGTGTACATGCTCTGTGTCTGTCGTGCTCTGTGTCTCTTGGCTTGTAATTTGTACAGTTGCCTCTTTGTGGATTGGAGTGGATCCGTTTGCTCAAGCTGCCACAAACAGGTCCCACAAATGGGATGGCCCATAAGAGAGAAATTTGTTTCTCAGTTCTCTAGCTAGAAGCCTGAGCTGAAGGTATCAGCAGGATTGGTGCTTTCCGAAGGACGTGAGGAGAATCTGTTCCACGACTCTCCTGTACCTGCTGGAGGCTCGCAGCCGGTCATCGGCATTCCGTAGCTCCTGCTGCCTCACCTCAATCTCAGCTTCCTTGTCACATGGGGTTCTCCCGGGGTGTGCATCTGTGTCCAAATTTTCTCTCTTTATATAACAGCAGTATATTGGGCTAGGGGCTCACCTTCCTTCAGTATGACCCCATGTTACCTAATTATATCTATGATGACCCTATTTCTAAGGTCACATTTGGAGGTACTAGGAGTTAGGACTTCAACATATGAATTGGCCTGGGGGATGGGGAGGGGACATCACTCTTCAACCCGTAACAGTGTATCAACTGCTTTTTTCCACCTGGGAGAGAGACATCTACCTGGAGGTAAAAGTCTCTCCTCACCCCAAATTTGCCGAATACCCGGATGCCACAAGACCTGTGTACCACGGCTAAACACCTTGCCGGGTCAGAAAGAGATGATCTGTGTAAATTTATTTCATGAAAGCTACATCAAGAAGCAGGCTTTCGATTTAACCTTTCTTCCAAAATAGAGCCTAGAGCGTTAAAGATACATTTTCATGGAATTGATGTGTGGAGCTCAAGCTTCAGTTTCAGGTTATCCATTGCCTTCAACTCAAGTTCTAGAAATATTCAAGCGAAGAGAGTCTGCCCAAATCCCCGCGCTGTCAACTCTCAAAGGTAAAACCTGGCTTTGGTCTCAAAAACACCGAAATGCCATCCAACTTCATCAGATCACAGGGGCGGCATTGGTGCGAACCAGCAGGGATTAAATGGAGGTCATTCAGAAGTTATCTGGCACCTGTGTAGCCTTTTAAAGCCAGCAGCTGTTCCTGTCATGCTTGGCCCAGATAGAGCACGGGCCTCCCAAGGGGCGGGGAAGTGTATACTTAACACCTGTTGCATGGAGACTTTTTTTTTTTTAAGTATAGTTGACACATGGTGTTATGTTAGTTTCAGGTGTACAACATGGTGATTCAAAAACTCTGTACATCGGGCTTTTGAAATTTCAGGCATTCCCTGTCCTCAAGAGGCTCACAATGGATTGGGGAACATAAGCACGACACCAGCATGAAATTATACAGTAAACGAAATAACGAAGTGTAGGCAAAGTTCTGTGGGACTTCAGATGTTTTATGGTGCTTACTGCAACTTGTAATAACCCAGTACAGCAAGAACTTCATCTTCTGCCTGGAAAGTTGGGACACTTAGGTTTAGAATTAACTCAAGAGTTTTTTTTTTCCTCTATTGTGACCAAATTGTGTCCACTAAAATGAGAACAGAAGAACAGTAAAAATGTCTTGGAAACTATGGATCAAAAGTTAGGGTGTAAGGGCTGTCTGTGGTAGAGTTCACTGGATAAACAGAACCAATAGGGTCTCTATCTAGAGAAATATTGATTTCAAGTGATTGACTCATGTAGTCATGGGACCAGAGAGTCTGCGATCTGTAGGACCAGCTAGAGGGCTAGAGATATGAGTAAGAGCTGCTGTAGCAATCTTGAGTCCAATGGTGGAAAGCTTGGGAAGATTTCGTGTTGGAGTCTGGAGGCAGCATCCTCTTTCCTGTACCCTATGTCTTGCTCTTGAGGTCTTCAAATGATTGTAGGAGGCCCACCCACATTATGGAGGCTAACCTGCTTTCTTCAAAGTCTCCTGATTCCAATGTTCATACCATCTAAAAATTAACTTTATGGTAACATCTGGACGAGCGTTTGGCCAAACAGCTGGTCAGCAGAGTGTAAGTGGACACATAAAATAAACCATCTCAAGGGCACACCTGTGCATTGTCTTCATGGTCTTCGAGACCTTGCATCCTGAAGGAAGCACAGATGTGCGACGGGGTTGTAGTTCGTCCTCTTGAATGTTGGGATTCAGTGGGATTCAGCTTCTGCTTCCTGCCATGGAAAGGCCGTCTCAAGAACTCTGGCTCACCCTGCTTATCTGTATTTGCTTAAGTTTGAAAGTAAATGAAGTTAATCCGGCCAAGCGTGCCCAAGCAAAGTAAATTATCTTGACTGATTTACATATTTTGACATTCCACATAAAGTAGGGTATTTTTTAAACAATGTATTATAAAATCATGGTAGAGAATGTTAAGAGAAAGAAAAAAATGTTATATAGTCGTTTTTTTCCTTGAAGTATTTCATTTGGAAACCTTGTCAAAACAATCCGTGACCAAGTTTGTGCAGTGCCATTTCATGTGGGTTTAATTATGTTTAAAAAAAAAAAAAAAAGTGAACCGCCCCCCGGCCCCAAACACCCATATGATACTATTTTAACATCTCGAAAAATCGATCTGTAATAACAGGAAATCCGGGACCTCTTTTATTTAGTCTCCTTGTAACAACAATTGGTTCCAGCTTCACAGGGCAAAAGAAAAAAAACAAAATTTGTGACAGCTACAATAATACTGGCTTGGCTAGATTAAACTCAATAGCAAGCTGATCAGGGAATTGATTTGATGCCACAAGACATTTTTTAAAAAACAAACTCACTGTTACAGGCCGCATGGTTTATTTCTTCTTACTCTCAGTAACTATGAAAATGCCAGTGCGTCTGAAGATGGTGCCAAGTGATCTGTCCTTTGCATTTTTGTTTTCTTCCCCCAGATTCCCCCCTGCCAAAACTAGCACCACAAAGACCCATTTCGGTGTCAACGTTAGATCATTCTGAAGAGTACACAGGTGCCACTGGACTAGACTAGACTCTCCAGTAGCCTCAGGAGGAAGCTCTGTCCAGGGTCTGGACAACACTGAAAACTGGCTTAGATGGCTGGGCCCCCAACCCAAGTTTGTTTCAGTAGGTCTGCGGTGGGGTCTGAGAAATGGGATTCTCAGGTCCAGGCCATACGTTGAGAATCACTCTTCGATGTGTCAGAGATAATAGATTAAATTGATCGTGTTAGAAGATGCAGGTATTTCTACCTATTGTCCATGTTATCCATTTATTACCGTCTATTCATTTATTTCAGCTTTTAGTGCGACTACTGTATGAATAAAAAAAAACATCACCAGAGTCCCTGCAATCAATTTTTTTAAAAAACCACATACGAGTCATGTAATAATGCCGCAAAGCAATATACAATACACCACATGCCTCAGCCTTTCCTCCTGCCCTTAGGAAGTTGACTACCAAAAGGAAATAATCTTGGCTTGCTCCACTGTGGAGCAAAAAAAGAAAAACAAGTTTAACTTCGGGGGGTTGATGACTATTGTTATGATCCGAAAGGGTAGGGTGCATTTCTGACTCAAGCTTATACATTCCAACCCAATGGCCAACTTACCCTTCCGATGGAGCATGAAATTGAAGCAATATGGCCCCCAGTGAAAGGCCCCACTTCATGGGATCTGGGCCCACAGCCCTGCTGGGGACCACATGAATGACAGAGGCTCTGATGCCTCGTTTTCATCCTGGTTGGTGGGCAGCCGAGGGGGCACCCAGCGCTCTCAGAGCTTGTGTGCTGGGATTCTGCTCTGATTCCTCTGCCCAGCAGCAGCTCTGCCCTTTGTCCTTTCTGGAAGCCTCACACACAGAGCACTTTGAACATTGCTGTTGATGAGCTGCCCTGGACCCCTGGGAGGTCCTGGCTCCCTAGCACGTCCCTGAAGGCGATTTTCCTTTCATTTTCTGTGAGGTCATTGCCCTGACCACGTCACACAGCACTCTTCTTCCTTGGCTGTGATCTTTGGGTCCCTGTCCTAGAAGCTATTCTCGCTCCTCTGGGGCATAAGTCCTATCCAAGAGAATATATGCAAAGCCTTTGCAGAAGCCAGAAATGTTACAACCAGCAGACCTGGGACCAGGGGCCTCTTAAACGCCACTGTGCTTTCCTGATCGAAAACTCATCATGACCTGTTTTAAGGTCTGGCTTAGAAGCCTGACTTTCCGATGCCCTCCCTACCCAGTATGTCATCTGCTTCAGATAGTAGCTCTGCTTGGCCTTGTATAACGCTTTGTCCCTCCTTTGTGGGGGCTCATGTCCCCCCAGCACATTCTGTGGATTCTCTCCCTTAGGTTCGGACCTGACTGTGATGATGGTCAGTAGCCCATGGCTTGCTACTTAATTTCTCTGTAGGTAAACCAACGAGATGCTGCCTGGCTTTTGGAAGACTAGCTTCTGGTCACTTCAGGTTAGCTGTCTTCTCCTTCATTCTCACGGTCAAGGAAGAAGTTAGAAGGCTTTCATTACTAGAGACTCTTTTGAAACCCTTCTGAGAAGTAAAGTAATTAGTCTGATCTTTGTGGGAGACCAGCTAGGAAAAAGAGGAGCTCAAAAGACTGCTCGCAGACCCTCTGTGCTAGTTCCTTTCAGGAAGTCTTTTGGGGGACAAGTAAGCTGTTTGTTTCCAGTCACACGTCTGTTGAAAGACCCCTCCCTCCTCCACACACACACCTCTCTGGCTGTCCTGTTCCACTTGCACGGACTGGTAGTAATCCGTCATTGGACAGAGTCGAGGAGGAATTTTGGATCAAATCTCTTTTTATATAGCAACTGAATAGCTTTGAGCAGACAGCACTTCGACAGCAGAACAGAATTGAACATTATTCTGCCGAAAATCTTGGCCTTTCCTTCCTGCCAGATAATTTGAGAAGTCAGGATTGGGAGGTGTTCTGTGGACTAATTGTGTAACCACCCCCCACACACACAATTCATATGTTCAAGCCCCAACCCCCATTGTGCCTATATTTGAGAAAGGACCTCTGTGGGGATAATTAAGGTTACATGAAGTCATAAAGGTGAAATTCTGATCAATAGGATTAGTGTCTTTGTAGGAAGAGACCCCAGAGAGCTCCACTGTGTGTGCTCGCTCTCTGCACTCAGGGGACAAAGAAAAGCCTTGTGAGGACACGGAAGGCTGCCGTCTGCAATCCAAGGACAGAGTCCTCACTGGACACCAACCCAGCTTCCAGAAAAAAAAAAAAAATCTGTTGTTGAAGCCACCCAGCCTGTGGAATGTTGTTATGGCTGCCTGAGTTGAGTAATACAGGAAGGTTCAAGTTTGGAAAGTGCTAGAAGGACCCCTGGAGGGATTCACTTTTGCCCCCAAGAAGGATTTTCTTCTCTGTGATTCTCTTTCTGTGTGAATACAGATTTCAGAAATGAGAAAAAGAGCCACAACAGCAGTATTCGAAGAGTCTGTGAATAGACAACATTAAAAGTTCAAAACAAGTTAAAAATTTTTGAAAACCATGCAATTTAAAAATAGCAGCAGGAAAGGGACGTCTTGGATCCGTGCTCTGATGTGTGAAATAGGAGTCTGCTGCTCAAACTCAGCATGGGGTCCGCTTTAAAGCTGAGCATTATTGACAATGACTTTCTATCCATGTCAGAACAGTTTTGTTGTTGTACGAAGTCACGTTGTGGGTCCGTCCTGGATATGGTTCAGACCATTCTAGGTGGAGCACAGGCCATCAGCCCTGGAAAATATACCAGGAAGGGACCTCAGTTTCCAGCAGAGGCTCTGGGCACCAGCAGAATCACTGTAGTATCACAGGATCCACTCAGCAGCTTACAATGGCCTGAAGGTCAAGTCAAGGACAAAACATCATCTCAATTTGTGTCCCCACCACCGCTTCCTGGGTTTCCTGTTAGCTAACTGAAGAGTTGTGTCCTCCAAGATTCCCAAGAGCAAGGAATTTCTCACAAAATAAAGTCGCAAAGGACAGAAAATGAATCTGTCTTCCAGCAAAGCCAGAACCGTAGAACAGGAAAAGAATCTCTGCATTACAGATAGCGAGGGACCCTTTGCGACATGATCAGTGGTGGTGACATGGTAGGTCTAGGAAGCTTGTCTGAAACAGGAAAAAAAAATCCACTTAGTTTATCTCAATTGCTCATTTTACCCTGACTTTCATCTTTATTCTTAATGTCTTATGAGACTTTAGAGGGTTTGGGGGGGGAGGTTTTTTTTTTCTTTCTTTTGGTTTGTGGTTTTGTTGTTGTTGATTTTTTTTTTTTTTTTTTTTTTTTTTTTTTTTTTTTTTTTTTTTGGTAGCTAGACATTCCAGGAAGTAGTCCTCATTTTTTGTCTTGGAGGATTAAAAAAAAAAAAAAGCAGGGGGTGATTCTAAGAGGCAAACGCTAACCAGTCGTAATGTCAGTGGCATTTCTTCATAAGGGAATTTAGGGATTTTATTAATATGTTCAGATAAGATGAGCAGCACCAGCAAACAGGATCTTTGGCAGTGCACAGAAGACCAGAAAGTTCCTTTTCCAGCACCGGTGCCTCTTTTCTCCTTTGTTATGGGGTTTTCCAAG
This sequence comes from Lutra lutra, assembly GCF_902655055.1. Lineage (NCBI taxonomy): Eukaryota > Metazoa > Chordata > Mammalia > Carnivora > Mustelidae > Lutra > Lutra lutra. Next base: position 16,524,861 of record NC_062289.1, read on the forward strand.
CAGCATCTAGAGAGCCTGTACTGATGATGGGATTTAACTGGCTGCAGAAAGGGATGCTTGTTTAATGATGGTACTTTCGTTCTTTTAGGTTAATTTTCTATGCCTTTTTGGAAATACTGCAAAAAATTGAAGCAGACAGGTTTAATTGGGGAATACTGGTGAATGATGCGTGTGAGCTTTAAGCAGACATGTCCAACATGAAAGGGTCCCCCCTTCTACCTGCCCCGGAAGTCTGCTCTCAAAATGGTCCTAAGGGTCAAGTGAATAATTTTTATAACGGAAACAGGTGTGTCGTGAGTGGTCCTGGACGAGGTGTTGGCGCTCCCACGTGCTGGGTGGGAAGACTGGATGGAATGAGTGGCTTTGCTGCTTCTGCAGCTCCTTGTCACCTGTCCTGAGCATTTTGCTCTCAGCGTCCTTGGCTTGGGTGTAAGCTGTCAGGGCGTCCAGCAGAGCCTCCTGCAGCCTGAGAGTTGTGTCTGTGGGTGTGCGCAGGTCGGGGGTGGGGACTTCGGAATCCCTAGTGCCATGACGACTGACAGGGCCAGGGGAGCTGTGGACAAGAGTCCTGGAGTAGCAGCTTGAAATGCCCTGCTCTCCACTATTTTATACATTAAGTTGGTTTTTGCATTCGACTTAGGGAAGCAACAAGTTTATTTGTGCTGTTAAATAAATCCTGTGCTCCCAGGATCCCTGTGCCGCAGGGTGTGGGTTTGTATCCCCGGACTGGCAGGGCTGGCTTCATGGCCACATGTCCTCTGCGCACACACAGGACCCCGATCTCGGAAGCGCCCCGTGTGTAGTCCAATGCTCTGCTGTTGCCGCCATGAGAAGGGCCCCACATTCTCAGCTTGTGCTGGGTCTGGTAGACAGTGGAGCTGGCCTGCCTCCAGTGTCAGCCTGACCTGGACTTCAGGCCCCGAAGTCTGCCTGCTGTCACCTGGTTTAGGTCGGAAGCACAGAGTGCGCACTAAAGGCTGTGTTCCAGCCTCCCCTTAACACAGCCCGTGACTGTCCTCGGCTGTTCTCCGTGCAGGCTGGCTCCCCAACCCTCAGGCTGGCTCCCCAACCCTCAGCCTGCACCATTGGCTGGGATCCTGTCAGAAGAGAGCAGACAGATTTCCTGGAAATCTGACCTACCTCCTACCTAATTCCGACCTTTGACCCCCTCTTGCCTACTCCCCTCCTCGTCCTACCTCCCCACAGGTTGACAGGCAGAGTCAGCCAAGGAAGGCCACCCCCTCAGCCCGCTAGACCCCTGCGGCTCCCCCGGTGGATCTCCCTAGCCCCCAACCTGGCTCCCCTTTTTCTGTGGAGGCCTGGCAGCCAGCCCAGTCAGGAACACAGGGAGCAATGCATACTTTTTAGTTCTGTTTCAGTGGTTATGCTGGATCATTGGAACCATCATGGTTGCTGGTTTTAGCTGTGATTCATGTGAGGGACAGTGGAACTCCTATGTTGAAGTCCCCTTGTCATCTGCCTTTAAATCTCTCCTAGGTCTCGTCTTTGCTTCCCACTTTCAGCACCACGGACCTAGCCCAGGTGCTGATCACTTCGTTCTTGGGTTCTTAAAGGCAAAGCCTTTCTGATGGCCCCTGGTTTCTCCTCTCCGTGAGCCCCAAATGGCCCCGTGTACATTGCCCTTCATTCCAACTATGGGACTGGAATGTGCTAGCTGTGTAGGAAGCATGTTTCAGGTAGGTTCCAAAGATGTCCTGGTGTGTAGTCGTGAGACCGTTGGTAAAATGCAAGACAGCTAGTGATAGGTACCCTATGAAGACTACAGAGGTAATGCTGGAAGCATTGTCCTCTATAATGAGAAAACCAGGAACGAGCCAGCTATATGGCAATGTGTAGATACGGTTCCATAAACCACGATCTGTCCATGCAATGAATACCATGCAACCATTTCAAACACTAGAGGAGTGTGTACCATGTCAGAAAATGTGTAATAAAAAGGAAAAGAACCCGGAAGAGTGTTAGCCCTATAGGACCTCGTTTCTGTGTCAGTGAATTACCTCCACCAGTCTGTGCATTGAAAATGGAAAGTTGGGAAAATCAAATGAATCATGGTCCCTGCTGGGTAGGAGTGAAGAGAATTTAACTTCTTCCATTATGCGTTTCTATCAAGTTTGAATTTTAAATAACTTTGTACTGTATTTGTAATTTAAAAATGAAACATTTTCAAAAGGCAGGTGTTCGAAGGATTCAGAGTAAATGAGGACAGGACCTGCTGATTGTTATAAACATTGTCTCCCTGTGTGGCTCCTCAGGTCAGAATGCTCTGAAGGGGCCATCCACCCGAGTCGGTTTTGCCCGCTCTTGATGTTGGCACGCCCCTGCTTACCCTGCCTGCCGGAACTCTCCAGCCAGCCAGCATGGCTTCTTCCCTCCAGAAGCGAATTCCTTCTTCACTGACTCGAAACTATTCATCACATGCTCGGTCCCTAGGGAGAACTTCCTTTTCTAGACACGGAGCCCCCCCCGATTTGGGTCATGGTCATGAACAATCTTGTAGCCTCGTGGAACTGGTACACATATTTTACCAGCTCCTAAATTTTGAATCCTTTTTTTTTGAAAACAAGACCGAAATGCAAATTCCATGCACTTCGTAAACGTTCAGTAGAGACTTACCGGCTGAACGGAAGCCCGGGGAGCTTAGCTTCCGACTGTCCGTCCAATGGTCCGCTCACTTACCCCAGAAGGGGCCTCACTGAGCCCCAGTGCTACTCACGCCTCTGTGCCCTTTGAGCTAGGCCAAGGAGGTCCGAGCCAAAACCCAATAGGAGTATTATTTCCTAGCTCATAAGGGAAAAAAAAGAAGGTAAAGCAGAATTTTCTCAATTTTGTATATTTCCTATGTCTTTCTTAGAAACCCTTGATATTTGCTACCAGTTGTTTGCTTGTGAGCGTTGGCCGCATTATGGCAAAGAAGTAGAAACAGCTGATCACATTTTAGCAGATTGGTTGTCCCCTTCCTCCCTCCCTCCCTCCGTCTCTCCATCTCTCCCTCTTGGGAGAATTTTGAGGGTTTTTCTTCCCGATACCTTCTCATCTTTGACATGGAATGGTCATGAAAAGGGTATGTATGGGCATAAGAACAAACCTTGAGATACATATCCATATACAGTTTAGTAAAGATACGTGCATGAGGGAATTAGAGAAGCATGGGTGTTGAACTGTGCACCCTTGTGGGTGCTGGGTAGTCTCTGTAAAGCTGTCACTTCTCTATCTGGGGCTAAACCTGAAGTCCTTGGGGCTGGCGTCACAAGGAAAGATGGGAATGAAGTGGAGAAGAGGATGAGCTAGGATCTGTCTCCTGCTGCCTCTAGGCCTCCGACTAGCACGATGTGGGCAAAGCTGCGGGAGAAGCTGGTCCAGGACACACACAGGTGGAAGGAGGCGGGGTGCCCAGCTGCTGGTCCGCCACCTGTGACAGCACCTGATGCCCTCCGATGACCTTGGGAGCACGCAAAGCATGGTTGCGTCTGCACTTCACCTTCTAAAAGGCGACCTGTTGCTGGGGACCAAGTTCATATAAAACTGTGCAGGGCCAGGCATTCTGAGAAACGCAGTCCGAGCTCGGCTCAGCCAGTGCAGCGTGAGTGAATGCGCAGAGTCCGAAAATGTGTAAATAACCCCATAAACAATACAAACAATTTTATCTTTGTTTTAATCTAGCCATAAAACGGACTTACGTGGAATACCTCTTTCCTTGAATACTACTATTTCAGTGAAATAAACGAAGAGCAGGAAGAAAAAAAATCTCAGTGTGGGTTGAAGTTACTATGATGATGTATTGATCAAATAATTTCAGAAGTGATTTTTATCTTTCTGCTAAAAATGGCTGGCTCTCTGAGCAGAAAGGAGCCTTTTAATTAAATTCTAACACACAAGGTCACTGTCATGGCTCTGTCTCCAGCTGCCTTTAATGTTGCATAAACCTTTGTCTTCTGCAGCTGGGTCACATTCAATAAGTAATTACAGCGCATCTGATTAAGGTTACTCCCGGGGCTCCCATTAATCATCTCCAGGAAGGAATGCTGGGGAGGCGATGTTACCACAGGTCGCTGTCTCCTGTCCTGCTACTCCGAGGACTCCTCGTGCTCTGCGCTCCATCACGTCCTCCACATGAATCGTGCCTGGAAGACAGAACCCAGCTGGGCCCCAAATGCTCCTGGGACTCATCCACAGCTGGGATTTGGCCCTGCCGAGATCTCAGGGGCTCTGAGGACAGGACTCCGTGTCTTATCGCATGCATTTCCCGAAGCAGCCCCCCACCGACACTGCAGTGGATGGGACCGCTGAGATGTCATTCAAGGCGGTCACCAAACAGGACGCCGGATATTAGGGGAGGAGGGGAAGAGGTCCTGGGGCCGAATAACCTCCCGGGGAGCTTGCATAGCTGAGACCTGGGTACCCTTATTCTGAGCAAACCCTGAAAATGGTGAGAGTCTGACTATCCTGATACGTGTAGGATGTGTCTTCCGTTATCAAGGCTGCAGGCAGCAAAGCTTCCCCGGGTCACTGTCTGCGACACCGGCCCCCAAACTCCCGAGTTGTGATTTCCCTCCCAAGAGAGGACTTCCTTCGCTTACAACAGATGGAGTTGGTCTGTGTCTTCAGGAAGCACGAGCTGTGACTGTAACACTGAGTTCCCTTCCTATAATTGAGTATAAAGAATGCCTCGGGGTCACTGGCATTTGCACGTGATCCAGCAGCTTTTCTTTCCTCTTTGGAGTGCCCTGAGCGCAACCAAAGCCTTCTACTGCAAGTTAGCGCCCTAATTCCACAGAAGGCCAATACAGTGACTTCAGTCACTTCAGTCTTTCAGAAACAGAAACCCAAGGAGCTGTCCCAAGAGCCGGACTCTTGAATCATGATACCGGACCTGGGCTTTCAGAGCAGATGCGGAACATCACCTGTTTCAGCAAAGGTAACACAATAGAGCACAAGAGCTGAGGATATCGGTCATTGGCCACTTGCATGGTTCTGATCGATGGTTACGTGTACCTGTTACAATTTACCATCAAAATTCGGCTCACTCCCCCAGGAGAAAAAAAACAAGGATCCCTATATTGATTGAAACTTAGTCTTTTACCTTTGAATACTGGGCCATCAGCAGTTCTGGAAGGATTTTTAAAATGAGCCATTTCAAGAAAAAGTTTTAGATTCCAAAACCACTTCTTGCTATAGTTCCCGTTAGAGCAGAATGGGTAACATTTTCCAACCATATGTGCAGATTTGAGGACACATGCGTCTATTAAGTTGGCTCTGAGAGGATAAAATGGATGTCAAGAGTCAGGGGAATCTAAGAAATTGTGTCCTCCCACTGTTTCATTATACAATGACTTTAAATCAGTGCCTTGCTTAATTAAGGTCTCTGCTGCTTCCTGGCAGAGGTCTAGAATTTGACACTGTTTATTTCCCAGTCTAGCCTCTTTCCACTGTACCTCAAAGTAGCCTTCTTCCCTCCAGACAGTGGGGCCTTCAGTTGGAGACCTGTGGTCCCACTTCATTGTGCATGTAGTTCCAGATATTGGCTGGGCCAGGGCGGAAGAGCCATGACCGCTGTCCTCTGCCTCCACGAGACTGTCGTCCCCGCTGGACAGTGGAACACCTTCTTGCACAAAATCCCCAACGTGCTAGGAAGAGAAGAGATTCGAGGCACCCGTGGGTATCTGGCAGGTCTAACTTAAGAGCTGGCCATGTTGGCCTGTCATTCTGGTGACCCAAAGGAAATGGTCAAGACCTAAACTTGGTCGGTACAGAGAGAGATTTTGGTTGTTCAAAGGACCTCTGGTCCACGGTGAAATCATGAGGTTCTTTGTGCCAGATGATGTGTTTTAAGCCAGACAGTCACGTAGTCGGACTGTGTAATGGGGTCCACACACACAGCTACGATCAAACGTGATGAACTGGATTTACGTGTTTATAATCTGATGTAAGCAGAGGATCATAAGAATGATAAGCCCGCATCCCTCCCTGAGTTCTTTATTCCAGGTCAAGCTTCCGGCCCGGAAAGAAATATACTCTCTTCTCACTGAACACTGGTCGATAACCAGATTCTCCTCTACATGCTCGTTGCCTTCGGCAGCGCCTCATTTAAAGTCTGGAAGGGAGTAGAAGGCTCCTCCATCCTTCCAGCCTCAGCTGTGTTTTGCAACACCACAGACCTATTTATTTCCACTTCGAGGACCAGGCGGGTGATGCCTTCTCAGCCTCCCAGTCCCCACAGTGCTGGCGGAGCAGCTTGGCCTCTGGGGCTGACCCAGGTTACTGAAATCAGGGCCATGGCATGTCACCTCCACTTTTCAGGGTTCCTGGCTCCACAGCAGGAGACTTTATAAGGCTGTACCTGCCTATCTAAAATAAAGGAAAAAGAAAAAAATGCACTTTTCCCAAATAGAGGGTACCGTGGCTGGTTTGGAGTTTGCCCCAAACTTTCTCCCCTCTCCGTTGCCACGGGGACGGAAAGGATTTGAGTGGCCTGAGTGTGCAACTGAAATGGCCTGACCACATTTCTCAGCAGCTGTGATTCCACACCCACCCAGGGCCCTGCAGCCCATCTGCTGATTCCAACGGTGGCGACGGGCGGGGTGCAGGGGGGTGGTGGCATCCCTGCCTCTGGGCTACACGAGCCGGGTCTATGCAGTAGCCGCGTGTGTGGCCATCACTCTAGTTGAGTGTGAGGGCCTCTCTGGGCCTCAGTTTACTCCTCCATCAAGTACGCAGGTCCCCTGTGCCTCTGAGGTCTCTGGGGGCATCAGGGGGTCTGAGTATGTCAGGGGAGCTGCAGTGCCCCGGCACACCCTCTCAGAGCCGAGCCTGTGATTAGGGACTCTGTCCCCGCAGCTGGACTCTGGCTTCCCATGAGAACTGTCTCGTTTGGCCAGGACTTTGTTGCCTTTTATGGACTCCGGAGTTAGGATGGTCAATCCTCTGATGACATGGGTGCAGCCAGCTTTGGTTAGTGGGTTGAACCCCCCACGCGTGCAGAGGGTCTCCTGCAACAGGCTCTGAGCGGAGTCGTGCAGTTGGAGACCATTGTCCCATCTCCACCATATCTCCCCGACCTTCCCATTTTATCTTTGTATGGCTGGACATGCGGGTCACCTGCTCAATCAGAGGAAGGCCGGCTTCGGCTCAATAGAGGAAAATGCCTCCTTTAACCAAGCCTAAACACTCATTCTTAGAGCATATACGGTGGCGTACCTGGGTGGCCCAGTCAGTTAAGCGTCGGACTCCTGATTTTGACTCTGGTCATGATATCAGGGTCATGAGATTAAGCCCCGTGTCTGTCGCCATGCTGGGTGTGGAGCCTGCTTGGGATTTTCTTTTCCCAACCTCACTCTTAAAAAATGTGTGTGTGTGTGTGTGTGTGTGTGTGTGTGTGTGTGTATGCGCACACGCATAGAAAAACATGTGTATACCCACATAGTGCTTTTCTCCTCCTAAAATGATTAAGTGGGTCCTTTCACTAGAGAGGTGAGTGCCAATACTCCGTATTTTCCGCAGACTGCCACTTGGCATTATTTACTGTGACACTGAATTTGACCAGTATTCCTTTTTCATCTAGACAACTTTCTAGAATGAAGTCCTTTCATTTTTTCATTTTTCATTTTTACCTGATGGAAAAACTATGTTAGAACTCTTACCAACCTTGACGGGCATTGGTTCTGGATTAAGTGAGCCACTGGATCCGTGGGCGAGTGGAAGCCGCAGGAGTGGCCCGGATAGCCACGGGCACCGACAGCGTCAGAGAGCACGTTAACAGGGGGATCGTATTTAAGACCCGCCTTGCCAAACACCGGATGAGGAGTCGTTCTTTCTCTGTGCCCGCTGCTTCATGTATGGACCCCTCCCCGCCAACAACACGTTCTCCGTGTGTTACCTCCAGATCGCAGCACACACTGGCAGGCACGTCCTGGGGGACACATGGCTGCGGTGTTTTGCAGCTCTTATCATGGAGAGGTGGGGTCCACGTCCCCACCGCTCATGGTGTCCCCTGGCCTCCAGGATTCAACAGAGTGATAATGAGCATGTCCCACGGCCATCGCCTTCAGGAGGTACAGCTTCTGCCTTCCTCTTGGAAGGTTCCTGCCTCCACATATGGAGCTCTGCCTGATGAAATGATGACAGGCTCCGGGCAAGAGAGGGGCCCAGATGACAGCTGGTGCTGGGGCATGAGCCACAGGAGTGAGGCCTTCCTCTGCCCTTCGGCGCCAGGCCTGCTGCCGAATGACGGCCATCGCAGGAGGGAGCCAAGGCCAGAACACTCAGCTGAGCCCAGAAAGACGGTCAGACACGGGGTGATTGTTTGAAGCCACTGAGTTTTGGGGTGAATGGTTACATAGCAATTGAGAACAGCTAGATAAGTCTACATCGAGGATGAAGACCTCGAGGATCAGGAATATTAACGAGGATCAGGAACATTCCGGAACTTGTCCAGAGGCCGTCAAGGCAAGCAGTGGTGGAGTCAGGATTTGAACTACATCTCGTGATCTCAAATCCCCCATTGCTTGTCTGTGTCAAAACTGTTGCCCTTAAGTCCTTAATTTCAGGAAATGTTAAGGACTTAGTCTCTTATAAACAGATGATGCTCAAAACTAGTTAAAACATAATTTCTTTAGTACATTTCTGTTTTTATTCATTAGGAAGTGTTTTCCAAAACACTGTTGGAGAAGGCAACCCCTGTGTTTCCAGACCAGGATTCTTGAGCTCACGGGGTTGTTCAACTCATATTCTGGGCTGGGGCTCAGGCAGACAGCAGACACAATTTCAGAGGAGGGCTTTCTAGCCCATTCCACTTGGTGAAAAGATTTGCCAAGGGGTCAGCCCACCGCAGAGCTCGGTGGTCTGAAGCTTGTGGAGTCTTATGGGTTAGGGCCCTTCTAAAGAGGCCACCAACAAGGGGTCAGGAAACTTTTTTTTCCTGTAAAGGGCCGAATAGTATTTTAGGCTTTGCAGCCCATACGGTTTCTGTCACAGCTCTGTCACTCTGCTCTGCCCTTGTAACTTGAAATCGCCTAGAGGAATATGTAAACAAGTGAGTGTAGCTGTGTTCCGGTAAAATTTTATTTACGAAAACGGGTGGCAGGCCCGAATGGGTGCATGGATCGTAGTTTGCCGGCCCCCGAACTAGAGGACGCCTGCCCATCGAGAGGCCACCTGACGCTGTGCTGCTGGCCTGGGTGTCTGGTTTGAGTGAGTCCCTAGCTTCCAGGTAGCTGTTGTGTAGACCGGCTAAAGCTGGGAGTAGAGGAGCCAGCAGGATCAGACCAAGAGATGCTTTTAAGGATTCGCGGAAGCCCCCCTTCCAATAGTGCCGTCATCCCGCTGGACTCCCTAGGAAGCCAGGCTGGCTGACAGCTGTGTGGCCCAGGGAATTTCCTTAGCTATGGCCTTGGGCAAATTATCGTTGAGACGTAGGGTGCTTGTGCTTATCTGTACACCGGGGAGGAAATCAGGACCAGACTCTGTAAAATGAGTGGGCTTTCTCTGCCGCGCTGGTGTTTTTCCCCCTGCCCATCCCCCGCCCCATGCTGGGGGAGGAGGGGCGGGGGGAATCAAACCCTGTGCTCACCTTGCCAAGCGTGGAGAGTAGCTGTGGATCATTAAAGTAATTACCGGCCCCGAGCTGCACGAGGGCCGTGTTAATTGCTGGACCAGACGCTGTATCGTCGCGGTGCTGTTGGCCGCGGACCTCGCTCGTCCATCCGCCGGTCTGACTGTTCGCATCTCCCTCACTGCTGTTGCTTCATTGGTGACAGAAGGGCTGCTGGGCCGCTGGGGGGTTGGTGCCTGGTGTTCCCAAGGGCTTTCGCGGATGCCTGGCAGAGGTTACCTGGGGCCCAGGTGCACCCGATGGAGTCTGTTTTTTGTTTTTTGTTTTTTGTTTTTTTTTTATTTGACAGATCACAAGCAGGCAGAGAGGCAGGCAGAGAGAGAGGAGGGAGCAGGCTCCCCGAGAGAGCAGAGAGCCCGATGCGGGGCTCGATCCCAGGACTCCGAGATCATGACCTGAGCCGAAGGCAGCGGCTTAACCCACTGAGCCACCCAGGCACCCCTGGAGTCTGTTTTTAAAGTCCGCCTCAGTCCTCGAGATCAGAGAGTCCCTGCTCTTAAATCAGTTTGCTCTTGTGTCCCTCCAGGGATGCCCATTGGTACTATTTGCTCCTTCAAACTGCCGTTTGTCTGTATTTTGCTGGAGTTCTTTTGGGGATGGTAGAATGATAAGAATCACTGAGTTAAAAGTCTGCGTTCACGGGGCACGTTGGGTGGCTCAGTTCATTAAGTGACTGCCTTCAGCTCAGGTCATGCTCCTGGAGTTCTAGGATCGGTCCCCCGTCCAGCTCCCTGCTTAGCAGGGAGTCTTCTTCCCCCTCTGCCCCTCCCCCTCTCAGTCTCTCAAATAAATAAAGCCTTAAAAAAAAAAAAATCTATGTTCACCATTATTACTTTCGCCAGTGTTACATTTCTGGCCACTACTCTGTTTGAATCAGATGCTCCCATTTTAAAGTTTGGATTTTTATCGGGTTTTTTGGTCCATGATTTCATTTGTTGCAGCAGCCGATGCCCCGTCTCTCTGTCTGTGGTTAATCTGAAGAGTTTCCTGGATTTTTTTTTCAGATTGTTCCTCGCCAAATCTGAAAGGAATCTTAGTACTCAGCCAGGCCCTGCGGTCCCTACCCCTCTTTCTTTAGAGACTGGAAAAATCAAAGCTTTCTTCCCAAGTTTTTTATTGTTCTTTTTGTTTGCTTTTCTTTTGAGTGTCGCTGACACACGGTGTTCCGTTAGTTTCAGGCGTTCGGCAGGGTGACTCGGCGAGCTTATAGGTTACATGGTGTTCTCTGCGGGTGTCGCCACCGTCTGTCCTAGGAGACTGCTATGAGAAGGTCATTGATTGCATTCTTTATGCTGTGCCTTTTATTCCTGGGACTTATTCGTTCCATAACTGGGATTCGCAAGTAGGTTTTCTAGCTGTTGTGATGGAATGAATGTGTTCTCCCCCAAATTGACGTGTTGGAGCCCTAGCCCCCAACGGGGTGGCTGTAGGTGGCATCCGTCGGATAGAGCTGTCATGAATGAGATTGATGCTCTCGAAGGAAACACAAGAGCGCTCGCCTGTGCATTGCTCTCCGCCCTGTGAGGACAGAGCAACGAGGCAGCATCTTTCTTCATCCTCAGGGAAAATGAAAGTGCAGTGTGTCAAAGCAGCCATCTTCAGAATCTCAGCCGAGATGTCCACTCCCTGCATGTCAGTCAGCTTATCTTTCTCTGCAGGAGCAGAATGATCAGAGATCTCTCTTGCTGTGACCAGGGAGAGTCCGCCTGGGGGCCTCGGAGCACTGCTCCTGTTGGCACGTTTCTGGGCCCTCCACACACAGCCCACAGGGGTGTGATGGGGGCTGCAGGGCGGCCATAAGGGTCCCTGGCTGTCTCACTGTTCACAGTCACTACCTCCATCTCAACCATGTTGTGAAAAACAGCCACCAGTACTTCTAGCACTGAGACCAAACTTGTCTTCAGTTGGAAGCAAATACCTTTCATGTATCAAAATGTTTATCAGGTGTGCGACCCACATCCTATGAGTGGTTGTATTGAGCTGTGAGGTGAGATCTTCTGATGTCACCTTTTGGTTTTCATGCTAATTTAAGCGAGTCTGTTCTTATGGCTCTGCTGGTGGTGCCCTAGCCTCACCTGGACACCTGTCCCTCCCACGGGGGCCGTCCCTTCTAGTATTGCCTGCTGGGCATGCCCATTGGGAGTTTCAGTTGACATCTTGAAAACCAAGTTCCTCCCCCAAATCCGCTTGCTCTCCCAGTTCTGCCGGGGGCTCTGCCATTCTCTCAAGGTGAGCTCTCAGCTTCAGCTCTGTGACGCTGTCTTCGCTACACCACCTCCCTCCCACCACCACCATTTCTAGCCCAGGCTGTCCTTGTTTTCTTCCAGAATATGCCATCCTTTTCTCTTCCACCGTCTTGTCGTGACCACATGCCTGCAGGACAGTGGTGGTCCTTGGGTCCACTGAGCCAACGTAGTCCCCAGCCTTCCCACCCAAAAACTCTGCACTGTTTTCTCTTTTCCAGTTGAAATCTGCACCTCTGTGTTTGGTTTCTAAAGTCCCGGATGCTTTCATTCTCATGGCCTCGTACAGAAACACGATTGGTTCTGCTCTGGCCCGTCGCCAAGCCATTACCCTTCATTATAGCTTCTGTGCCCTCATCCCTCGGGACCCTTCATCCAGAATACCCTCCAGGTGCCCCACCCTGACCCAGGCACTCGAATTTCACTCTCTTAAGCACTCCCTCATTTCGATGTTCAAATTTCTTCTAGTCGTCTAGTATAAATCCTGCATTGCCTGGTCCTGTTACTGGCCATTTTGCATGGATGAGTGTTCCCTCCCTGGCTAGGTTGTGAGCCAGTAGTTGTCATAGCTGCACTGTTTTGTGTTGGTCTCCGCCTATGCATAGTGATGCTCTTGGCTAGGAATGCCTCCGGGGCCCTGGCCCAGGCCTGGGCTGCTTGTGGGGAGCCTCGCAGACACTTCCCCGCCCCGAGCCATGGCTGTGACTGGCTGCACTGGCCCCTGCGGCTCTGGGGATTTCAGGGCTGAGCTCCGCAGCAGCCATCAGGCAATGCTGGGAAAAAAACAAGGATAAGGACACATCCTGGAGGGTACAAGGGCCACACAGCAAAAGAAGAAATGCAGACCTGGCATTCTGCCTTATTTGGAGTCCAAGGGCGGGGGGACCCGCAGGTTTCACGGGGCCACTCTTTATTGGTGGATTTAAAATGTAACAGTGGGAATTGAAGCATGGGAAGGGAAAAGCAGGGTCATTCAAGCGGTCAGTAGTCTAGGCTTCCCAGGGTTTTCCAAAAGGAGAACATCATGAGTGGGGGGGCCTGGCGCCTTGTCTGGTGCCACTGTCGCTGGCAGTATGTTTCTTTGAAATGGACGTTTTTGAAGTGGCTGCCTCGGCACGCAGAAGCTTCGCGTCGGGCATGTACATCACAACCAGAAAGCCTGAGTGTCACGCACTTGGCCCACACACTGCCACCCCGAAGCAGCACCAGACTCTCTCACGAATGGACTGGCCGGTGGCCCACTGGAGCCAAGCTTGGTGGCTGTTCCCTTGCACAGAGGTTACAGCCCATTTCTCTCCTTCGAGAATGCCGTTCCTCTCCTCACCTGCCCAGCAGCTCTCTCTTCCTTGGCCTGAAGGAAGCTTTAAACTGGATTGTACTCATCTTCACTACCAGGCGCAGAATCATAGATTTTTCTGCTGGTCAGAGATCACCAGATGGCATCTTTCTGTTGTCTCCGGAGCTGATACCCCAAGTCCCTTCCATGTCTTGGGCTTAGAGTCTATCCTCTGCCCACCAGCTGCCAGTCAAGACACTTCACCAACCGGAAAGATTTCTAGAAAATGAACATGAACGGATGAATAAATCGTTTCCTCAGGACAAGACTCTTGGCCACTGCTTGGCTTAACTGAGTGTTCCTAAGAGAAGGCCCACAGGGGGAACGCTTCGTGTGTGTTCCCATCTGGAGGTTTCAAGTCCACGTAGGGACTACCTCCCCTTGCGTGTGGCTTTCTCTCTCATGTGGCTCTAGCTGACCTTTTCGACCTAAATATTTACCAGGGAGAGGTTGGTAGGAGGACAGGGCTACACATGAGGGAGAAACATCTAGGTTTTTTATGATCAGGAAGTGCCTCAGAGTGTCAGAGGAAGAAGCCTCCTGTGCGTGCGCTGTCACACTAGGCGGTGGAAGGAAAAGTCTCCCCTTTGCTTATTCAGTTGTCCACAGACGAAGTCGTTTCCTGAAGTGTGAGACCAGGGAAGAGGATGGTCTCTTCGCACCCCAGCCGGATTCTTGGCCTGAATCCCCAACTGTCTGGCCTGAACTACTAGACGGCTGGATTTCCAGGGGGTCCCTGTGCCCAGATCCTGCTTTCCCAAGGTTTCCTCTGTGAGGCATCCCGGCTCACTAGCTCTTCAGGGAAGTGAAGGAAATGAGAGAATTGCATAAGCAGAGTGTCAAAATGTGTAGATAAACCCCAAAGGTAATGTTTTGATGCCAGAATTTTAAAAGAACGTGAAGTGCCTCCTGTTGCCAAGTTTTAGGAATCAACCCCCTCCCACATTTGCTGCAGGTGGATAAGCCGTGGACTAAACAAGATGTGTGATTTCTTATCATGGATGGAAATTCCTGAGATTTCTATCTGCTGTTCTTTTCAGATATCTTAGAGCTCACCAGTAATTAGTTATTACCAAGTCCTTTTGATTCTGTCCTGGAAATGCCCCTCTCTCTCCCTCCCCCACCTTTTCCATTCCTCTGACCACAAGCTCAGTGGTCCTACTTCAGACTCCACATACTTTTCACCTGGGCATTAACAGTATGTTTACTAAACTTCTTTCCCTTAATCCATTTTACTCCCAGCATAATCTTCACAGACCAGATATCATTAGGCTACTCCCGGCTAAATAAGTCCCACTCTTAACTTGGCATTGGATGTCACCCTTGGCATTGGATGTCATCCTTGACGTGGCCCACCGTGACTTTTCTAAGGTTCAAAGTAAGCAACTTGCGGTCACACACACAACTTCCCTGGGGGGCCATGGGCCTGCAGTTCCCTCTGTCTGATGCCTCACGTATGTCCACCTTCATATCCAAATTCCACGAGTCCTAGAGACTCTGCCCACATGGCACCACCTCTAGGAACCTGGGTCTTTCTCCTTCTCCCCACTCTTTAGCCTGATTTCTCCTTTGACCACCCACACTTCCAACCTTTGAGTTACGATCTTTTATCCACACATCCCAGCCCATCTACATTATAAACATCCTGTGGCCATAGACCATGCTTTTAATGTTTTGTGAATCTAGCTACCCCCAAAGCATCCAATTAATGATTATTGATAGAATAGACCAATTAATGAACTCAAGTTGTGTTTTATTCAATAAAAATTATCTTAAATATGCATTAAAAGTCTTTTATGCCTCTTATAGGTACTCCACTGTCTAGAACTACCCATGAATTAATAAATTATTGGTGTAAGCCAAAAATATAACCTTTTAAAAGGTTATTTGGCAGGCTGTATCAAAATGAGAAGTGTGCAAGAGTTCAAAATAACTTAGAGTAACGCGACAAGGTTTTTTCCCCCCTCAGTGAGTATAAAATAAATCCTATTCAGATCTTTCCCTTCTGAGAAGAAGAGGAAAGGAGCAGCTCTAGAGATCAAAGTGAGATTACTGTGGAAAACTCAGAGTTCTATCAACTTAGATAATAAAGTGCCTTAAAATTTCTATGGACAACATCTGGAAGATTAACAGGTTTGACTACATAACCTTTGCCATACGGAAGATTAGCACGTTTAAAATGCCAACTGAGAGAAATATTTACGGAATATGTAACGGATAAAGGACTAATATTCCCCAAATAGAACAAGTTTCTACAAATCAGAAGTATAAAAATGGATGAAGGACTTTGTTTATCTGTCACTGCTGAACAAACTACCCAAAGGGCACTGGGTTGAGTCAACACCGATTTCGTATGCCTCACGGCTCTGCAGTCTGGGGCTGGCTCCGCTGGGATGTCCAAGGTGGCTTATTCTCTGGCTTGCTTGGGGGCCCTCAGCTGGGGTGAGTAGAACAGCCAGACATCTCTTTCTCCATGAGGTCCTTCTTGCAAAGAAGCTGGACCTTTAACGTAGTGACTTAGAGTTCTAAAGGTGAGCTTTCCAAAGGAAACAGCCCCCCTGCGTAAGCATTTCTCAACAAGCCTCAACAATGAGTCATGCTTGCTAATAACATTTTGATCAGAGCAAGTCACTTGGCCAAGTCCAGTGAAGGTGGTAATAACACAAGAGCATGAACAATGAGGTATGATTCACTATAGAACACCGATGTAACAGCCTCCTACTTGTACAACAGGCCATTCGCTAAAGAAGTAGGAATGTGGGGCACCTGGGTGGCTCAGTGGGTTAAAGCCTCTGCCTTCGGCTCCAGTCATGATCCCAGGGTCCTGGGATCGAGCCCCGAATCGGGCTCCCTGCTCACTGGGAAGCCTGCCCCCCCCCCACACACCTGCCTCTCTGCCTACTTGTGATCTCTGTCTGTCAAATAAACAAAATCTTAAAAAAAAAAAAAAAGAAATAAGAATGTGAGTAATAAACATGAAAAACCCCACAATTTTGTTAGCACTCAAGGTAATGCAAATGGCAAGAGGCTGTTTTCATTAGGAAAGTGACAGATCTGTAGCATCTAGTTAATATCTAGTGTTAACAAGCTTATGGGAGGATCTTCTACGTTTGGGTGGGAGTGTAAATTAGTGTGGCCCTTTTAAAAGGTTATTTGGCAGGGCATATCAAAATGAGAAATTTGCATGACTCAGCACATTCCACTTCTACATGTAAAAATACTCCTATGTGTAAAAATATTTCCGTAAGTTCCCCAGAATATTACAGAAGGATGCTTATATATCATTACTTGTAATGGCAATGAACTGTAACAGAAGAGTCTATCAGTAAGAGAATACCTTGAACTGCGGTACATCTATACTATGGGATCTCCAGCAGCCTTCACATCAGCATGTGGAATGATCTCCAGATACATTGTTGAGTAGAAAAATAGGCATTGTGTATCACCATTTTCATGAAAACAGAATTTTAGGTAAATATATACCAGAGTGAGAAAAGGGTTTGGAATGAAATTGGGTTGGGGAGTGTGTTTTTACCTTTCAGTTTTGTTTTAACTTCTGATTATTTGGAATCTTTTCTGATGAGTATTCATTGCTTTCATGATGGGGAAGAAGGGAGGCTTCCTTAAAACACGTGACTATGCATGTACAGATGTACATAAAATTACAGTAGAAGATGGAGGAGAAGGGATGCCTGGGTAGCTCAGTCAGTTAAGCGTCTGTCTTCAGCTCAGATCATAATCTCAGGTTCCTGGGATCGAGTCCCATATTGGGTTCCTTGCTCAAACAGGGAGCCTGCTTCTCCATCTGCATGCTGCTCCCCCTGTGTGTCCTCTCTCTCTGAAAAAGAAATAAAATCTTAAAAAATAATAATAATATTAAAACATAGGAGAAGTTTCCTTGGATACTGATGCTCTGCCCAGAGAGCCTCTCTCTTGACCTCTTGTTCTTTTTAGGGCCTTCAAGTTTATTCTCTCTTGTGGAAAAATAGAGGTCTGTGAGTCCCTTGTAATTCCTAATAAGAGGCATATTTTTATGACTTAATTTTAAGCTTCTTAAATTGATGATATTAACAAAAAATATATAAATGTGTTTTCAGTGTCTGGAACCAAACTTCATATTAGGAATGAGGGGTGGTTAGAAAATGTGACTCAGTGTACCCATTCCATTAGATGTCCAGTGCAGCACAAACTACTCACGGCATCTTCTGACCCCAACGTGAAATGGGTACAGGTCAACCCAAGGCTGAGTCATGGAAGGGTTGATGGGCAAATGGACACCTTCATTACTGTCTGAGCTCACTTGTGTAGTCAGTCAGAGCTGGCATTTGTTGTATGCATTCCCTCCTCCTGGCACCTGAACCAATCCCTGCCACGTTTCCCTCTGCTTTCTCTTTAGCCTCCTCTCCCTAGCAAGGAAAAGAACAGCCCCACTAGCTTCCGTGCTATGAAGCTCTTTAAGCCACACCAGTGGAAGAGGATGGCGCCCGAAGGAAGCCTTGTTCTCTTCTAGTTCAGAGCTGCTGCAAGGTCAGGCGTGTGTGAGACCTAAGACAACGGCTCATTTAATTCGAAGAGATCATTTGCAAGATGATAATCAAATCTGGCAATTTTTGCAAGGATCAAGCAGTGGCGTAGAAGCATACTGAGAGCTTTTATTTCATAACAGAGGGGTCATTTCCTTAAAATTTCTTCAGTAATAAAAAGCATCTGAAGGCAACGTGTTTTTTAGCGGACCAATATGTTCAGGACTATTATATTTTGGTTTATAGTTACACGGAGGCGGATCCATTAAGTCTCAAGGTGGGCCACAGGCAGCACCCAGTAATGATTTACACTTCTTTCTGGAATTTAGGAAAAACACCCAACCCAGGACATCACTGAGACGGATTATTAAAGTGGTTGTTTCTGTTATGCCTTGGTCAGCTGTCTATATATTATCTTTATTGTGCTAGATATTCTGTACACTTAGTTTTTAATGTTATACAATGTAAATATTTAAATAGAGCATGCAATGTTTTATTTCCTAGGAGTATTTTTATAATAAAAAAAATGTGCTCCTTCCAGAATATCTGTGTTCCCTTTTCAGCGTTTTACAGAATAGGTGACACTCATTGAAACACAAACTGAGAATCCCAGAACTCTGAGAAATCTGAACTGTGCTTTTAGATTCTCACATAGTGGTTTCATGGATAGAATCCTTGTACTATCCTGTCTTAGGTAAACGTGAGGATGGCTAAGGGTTTTTTTGTTTGTTTGTTTTTTGGGTGTTGTCTTTTTTTTTAAGATCTGTTGCCTAACTTACCTGAAAATCATATGTGCATGACAAAACTGTTTCTTCCTTACAACCTAAAATATTTGCCATAGAAAAAATTAAGTCTTTCTCTGGGTGGAAAATAAAAATATTTTATTGCACCTTTCTTGTAAGAGTCCCTAAATAATGTTTAAAGAATGTTGGCGTAGAGTTCTAGATTCTGTAGCAGGGTTTCTCCTCGGGCTCGTGGGGAGAGAGAACTTGTGCAGGATCCCAGTGTTTCCCCCACACTGAGTCAAGGTCCTGGCCCCTGTGTTTTTAATAGTCCCCAGGTAGTTTTCAACGTATGGTAAAGTATGAAACGCTTAGAATTGAGCTAGGAAAGTCTAGGACTTCCTGAGAAGGAAGCCAAAATTCTGAGGAGGATTCTAGTTATGCTTGTTGGCTTGTTCTATAAAAAACTTAGAAGAACTTTTCAAAAAAGTGGAAAGAGGTCACTTCTGGGTGGCCAGAGTTTGGCTGGATCTTGGAGGAATCAGTCTTCCTCCCTGGTGGGGTCCATGAGGTTAGCAGCATTGGGGAAGTCAACTGTAGCCAAAAAGAGAAGGACGCTGGTGGGTCAGAGCTTGGGAGGAGGTTCAGTTACATGGGGGCACCAACACAGTGGCCCTTCAGGGTGCTGGGAAGAGAGGGAGCCAGAATTCCTGCCCGAGGGGAAGAAGGGATGTGTGGCCAGTGATGTTTTGCCACTCCAAAGCACTCTTCAGTTCTGCCTTTCTTGGACTGTCTTGGCCAAGACACTTGATAGCAGTGCAGCTAGTTTCCCAACAATGTTACATAAATTTTTCAAAACAGTGCTTGCCTCTCTTAGTGTGTTCCACTTTTGAGGTGAGCACAGAGCTCAAGAACTTTAAGAATGATTTCTCAGTCCATTAAAGTGATATCATCCTCTCTCCTGATCCTTTATAGTATTCTTTTTAAACATCCATAGGTATAAAATTTTTTCAAACCTATCATTTTCAGTTCATGCAACTTCTCTGTGGGACTTTAGGTTTCCTTTGAGAGTTTTTTGTACAAGAACTAATTATCATGTTATGTGAATAACTTGTTCACAGACGTTCTAGAATCTCATGTTTGGAGAGGTTGTTAGGCCTCGTAAACCCTACAAATACCCAACAAATTCTTTAAGGCTTTCAGTAGGAACACATTCAAGATACTGTTCAGTAATAGAGGAGGCAGACCTAGCCAGGAAAGTAGAATTCTCTTAGAGACAACTCTAGTTGTAAGAAAGATTTTTTAATTGAGCAGATATCTGTCTCCTGGTATCCTGACTCTCTCATTCTGACCTTGCTTGGTGAGAAGAGCTAGAAGAAATCCAAGGTCTTCTCTATCACATCCATTCACCTGTTTGAATACAGCGGGTGTATCATCCTGTGTCTTCCCTCTCGGCATGCTTTTCCTTCAATACTTCCTCCCGTAGCCAGTTATCAGGGACACTCACTCCACAACTCACTCTGTTGGATGGCTCCAGTTACCAGTGACCCTTAAATATGGACACCTGGGCCTGAACTCTGAACAATAGCATTCAGCAGGACCTTCTGGATACCACATGTCTGGAAGCCTTATCTTTTCCCCCAGTTTTATGAAGATATAATTGAGGTATAGCATTATACAAGTTTAAGGTGTATAACAGAATGATTTGATGAATGTATATATAGAGAAATGATTATCACTGTAAGTTAACATCTGTCACCTCACCTAGTTATAAATTATTTTTTTCTCGGGCCAAGAGCTTTTAAGATCTAGTTTCTTCACTACTTTTAAATACCCAGTATAGTATTTAACTATAATCACTATGCTGTACATTACATCCCTAGAATTAATTCATCTTTACTGGGATTTTGTCCTTTTTGACCACCTTCTCCCAATCCCCACCCCATCACCCCCACCCCACCTCAGGCACCCACTGATCTGGTCTGTTGCTATGAGTTTGGGTTTTTGTATTTTTGTTCCAGATTGCACATATAAGTGGGATCATACAGGATTTGTCTTTTTAGGTCTGACTTAAGTCCACTTAGCATAATACCCTCAAGGTCCATCACGTTGTTACAAATGGCATGTTTTCTTCCTTTTTTATGGCTGAATAGTATTCTCACCTCTTAATAGCAGCTGTATCATAGAGCAACTCACATTTAAATTCTGGCTAACTAAAAAAATTAAACCCTTTTGCAGACTGACTGCTCTTAAGCCCCTTATTTTCCATTCTAACCTTCTGAAATTGGTTTTAGAATTGTTTATACTTACTCTCTTATTACAGCTGGTGTATTCTTTATAGGCTGTTGATTCTTTGGGGTCCTGCCTCAGCTCGTGCATGGTGGAGAGACAGTAGACATGTCACTAGAACACAGGATTAACTCCCAGTGTTGTCCCCCGTCAGCTGAATTTGTTTCCTCCCTTGTAAAATGAAGATGGGAATGGTACCCACTTAACCAAGTTTGGTAAAGCCTAGATTATTTAACGGGCAGTTTACTGAGATGCAGAGCACACAAAATGGATATGAAAATATATTTAGACAGTGAAATACTGTGGAAAATTTCATATTCTGCATTTGCCATCCGTCCCATTTTCTGGTCACCTACATATTAAGCAAGTTTTTGTCAAAATTCTTATCCAGGTCATTAATAAGTATGTAGAACAATTCCAGGCCGAGGGTGGATACCAATCCATTGGTCTCCTTTAGAACAATTGACTTAGTAGTACCTTCCATCCACAATGAGTTTTTCCAGCTTGACCTCAATGAGGTTATAAGAGATTGTTAAATATCTTGTTGAAATCCAGATATGCCCATAGCTTGCACTTCCCCTTGCCCTTCTCCAGGAAAGTAATGGGAATATTTGAAAAGCACATATACTTAGTAAATCCCTCTTGATTCCAAATGATCCCTGCATCCCTCTTATTATTGCAAAGCTTCATTTAAATTAATCTGGAATTTTGCCTCTGGTTTGTCATTTGGTTATGGACATCATCTTCTCCTTATTTTTGGCTTCCAGTCATCACATTTTTCATGATTTTCTTTTCTGACTTTTAAGGAAAACTAACTAGAATTTAAGTGAATAAATTTTCAAGGTAAGTCGACTTAATTCCTCAAATTGAATAGTAGACATCATACTGATAAACAGTGAAAAAAAGGTGGGTTCTTTACTAAGTTACCCCATATAAATTGTACCATGTCCGTAATCAACCCTGAGAAATGAGTCAGATAATAATCTCACGTGTAATGAACAGTCTCAAAGAACTTAAATGAGTTGTTTAAGATTGCCCTGTATTGTAGAGATGATGTAAAGATTCAGATGCCATTCTTTGGACTCCAGATCCAGTGCCTCTAGGGAAGAGGTAACTAGCCTGAATTGGATTTGTTATTTTTCTAACAGTTCTACCTAATTTCTGGAACAGAAGTCTGTGAACCTTTTCTTCAAAGAACCAGATATTAAATACTTTGGGCTTTATGGGTCTGGTGTCTGTCACAACTACTTAATTCTGCCCTTGTGGCATGAAAGTAGCCGTACACAGTATGTAAATAAAGGGTGTGGCTATGTCCCCATAAAACTTTATTTACAAAAACAGAGAGCCATTGGTTGCTGACACCTCTTTTAGAACTTGAATTCATTTAGAAATAAAACCTCACAACATAGATTGGTTTCTTTTATGGAAGTAGTTAAGAAAATTGATTATATTGGCTCTTTAACCTAAACCACTACAGTTTGAAACTGTAAGAAGTCGGAAAGGAACCTCCCCCACCCCACCAACAACAATCATAGAATGATAGTACCCTTTACCCTCCTCTCCATTACCACCCACCTCATACCAGGGTCGACAAGAATCCAAATATAACACAGCCAATATTGGCATTCCGCTTCACTGGAACATTATTTGACCCTGAATTATTCTAATACATTTTATAAGAGACCTAAATTGTGCTGCCTTTCTGGAGCCTGTATATAATTTTCTCAGATAATGGATAAAGATTGAACTGTGGACTCCTTTGGAATAGAGGCAATATGAAGAACAAAAAAACCCAAGACAAATAATAAAAATCCTAACATGTTTAACTGCCTTCCTCTATGGAGGAGATGTTAAGGAATACTTTATAATAAGTTTATCAATTTCTCAAAGATAGCAGCAATGGATTAAGTATGCATTAATGGCTTTTAAATTAATACCATTCTTTTATTCATCATGGGAAATGAGAGGACTATCTAAAATTTCAGAATTTTATGACTCAAGATTCTGCATTGGTCTTCAAAGTCCATCAAGTGCCTCCCAAAAAGAATTCTGGAGGTGGGGAGTAAAGTATGACCCCTAGGGAGAATTTACCAAACAGAATTCCCCATGGTGCAAGGGCACGTAGAGTTTGAAAAAGCCTGTTGATTATTACAAAATAATCTTTCAAAAAAAAAAAGGACTGTAGAAGTAAAATAAATAGAACTCTCAGTCTGGTATAACATGATTTAAAAGAAGCTGAAAATCATGTTATTTTACTATTTATGTGGGTTTTATTTTTATTTTTTTTTACATTTTTTTTTATTTTTATTTTTTCAGCATAACAGTATTCATTATTTTTGCACCACACCCAGTGCTCCATGCAATCCGTGCCCTCTACAATACCCACCACCTGGTGCCCCCAACCTCCCACCCCCCACCCCTTCAAAATTCTCAGATCGTTTTTCAGAGTCCATAGTCTCTCATGGTTCACCTCCCCTTCCAATTTCCCTCAACTCCCTTCTCCTCTCCATCTCCCCTTGTCCTCCATGCTATTTGTTATGCTCCACAAATAAGTGAAACCATATGATAATTGACTCTCTCTGCTTGACTTATTTCACTCAGCATAATCTCTTCCAGTCCCGTCCATGTTGCTACAAAACTTGGGGATTCATCCTTTCTTTTTTCTTTTCTTTTCTTTTTTTTTTTTTTTACAGCTTTATAAACATATATTTTTATCCCCAGGGGTACAGGTCTGCGAATCGCCAGGTTTACACACTTCACAGCACTCACCATAGCACATACCCTCTCCAATATCCATAACCCCACCCCCCTCTCCCAACCCCCTCCCCCCATCAACCCTCAGTTTGTTTTGTGAGATTAAGAGTCACTTATGGTTTGTCTCCCTCCCAATCCCATCTTGTTTCATTTACTCTTCTCCTACCCCCTCAACCCCCCATGTTGCATCTCCTCTCCCTCATATCAGGGAGATCATATGATAGTTGTCTTTCCCCGATCGACTTATTTCGCTAAGCATGATACCCTCTAGTTCCATCCACGTCGTCGCAAATCAATACAACCTTGGGGAGAAACTTTGGAGAATTTCTCAATTTAGTTTCTGAACTGCTGAATGGAAGTTTAGAGATTTTGAGGAACCAGAAGATATAGTCAGGGCGGCTCAGTCGATTAAACGTCTGCCTTTGGCTCGGGTCATGATCCTGGAGTGCCCCATAGAGCCCCACACACTCCATGGGGAGTCTGCTTCTCCCTCTCCCTCTGCCAACTCCCCCTCCACACCCCACCCCATGCTCAACACACCGGTGCTCACTCTTTCTCAAAAAATCTTTAAAAGAAAAAAGATATAGTCAGATTCATATAGATCTGGAGAACTAGGATAATATTAATACAAATAGCTTTATGCCTTTTCTGATTTTCACCAGTTCTTAGACCTTGTGTTAGTTGCTGCATAACAAAATAACCCCAAACTGAATAGCTTAATAATACACGTTCATTATCTTAGTTTCTGTCGGTGAGCTGCTCGGGCACTGCTGAGCTGGGTTCTGTCTTTCATCATCTCTCACAGGCCACAGTAAAACATCTGTGGACTGTGGTCTGTTTGAAGTTCAACTGGGGAAGAATATGCTCCCAAGATCACGTGGTTGGGAGCAGGATGTGGTTACTCTAGGGACATTGGGTGGAGGACCTCAGTTCTTCACTGGCTATTGGCCGGAAGCCCGTCATCCATTCCTTGCAAATGGGCCTCTGCAGTGCTCTTCATCACGCATGCAAACCAAGGAGGCATTAGAGAGAGCCAGCCGTCAAGATGGATGTCTTTCCTAACCTAATCAGAAGTGACATCCTCTCACCTTTGCCATATCTGTTGGTTGGAAAAACGTCACTACACATTCAGCCTCCCCACAAGGGGAGGGGATGACAAAAGGGATAAGTGCCAGGAGACAGGTATCATTGGGATCATTGTAGAAGTCTGCTCAGATTCCTAAGTTTTCTCCTGTGAGGCCAATCTAGTCCTTGAACAGAGAGAGAGCCTGTAAGTGTCAATAGTGTCTACAACATGTAATTTACTTTTGGCTGTTTTCTCTTTTTCCTCCATGTTAGGCATTGATCTTCAAGTTGTCATGGGTAGCACCTTTGGCTAGTAGTTCCCATAATTAAGAACAAATTTCAATGCCCTTAAATTACTTTTTTGAGAATTTGTGTTACTTAGTAAGATAGCAAAGAAGATATCTATGTTCTATGGAGAGAACGCAGGGGAGACAGTTTGAGAGATGTCCACTGAAATATTTGCTTTTTAGCATTGTTCCTTTTTGAGAGTATCTCAGTAATAGATACAAACCTGTTTATGATTATTTAATGGAGCTAAGTTGTACTGAAAAATAATGGCTTTATCAGAGATCTTCTTTATGGATGGACGTGAGAACAAATATTCATATATATTTGGGCAATTGAAGATGAACATTTATCTAAAGTTCTTTGAAACTTGGGAATTATCTGAAATTTACCGTGGAGTTTTTTAGAATGAACTCCTTCATTTCGTAGCTTTTACTCTAGCTATCCTGTACTATATTGAAATGTGCTCATATCATTCTTGTCATCCTTGCTGTATGGGACCATAAATCTTTAGATGTATTATCTCTAAGACATACTAAATGAAAAGCAAGATGTTTTGTTAGATATCACCTTGTCTTGCAAATGTTGCTTATTTATAACCATATATTTTTTTAAAGATTCATTTGGAGAGCATCCATATGTGAGAGTGAGGGAAGGGGTAAAGAGAGAGCAGCAGACTCCCCACTGAGCATGGAACTTGACGCAGGTCTGATCCCATGACCCTGAGATTATGCCATGAGCCAAAATCAAGAGTCAGATGTTCAACCAGCTGAGCCACCCAGGTGTCCCATAACCATATTAATTTAGAAATACACATTGGTGTTCCATGTACTCTTCAAGTTGTTTTAAAATAGCTCATTTAGTCTCCATAATGCCCCTATAAAGTAAGCACTAATATCTCCATTTTCTAGATGGGGCAAGTGCCATTGAAGAGATTTAGTGACTTGCCCTATGGCACACGGGAAAGGGTGGAGCTGTGAATCAGATCCCGTTAAGGTACATCATGTAGTTCAAGTTCAGTTTTGATGGATGAGGTGGAAAACATATTGAGAACAGAAGGATTAGCCGGGTTCCTTATGAGAATACATATTGAATGCTGTGTACTTTATTGGCGTGATAAACTTGGCAACTGTACTCTTAGTATATGTCCCGTTGGCGTGGCCCACCTTGGCCCACAGAGACTATGAATACTATAGAGAGAACTCTACAATCTGATTTGAAATTTAGGGGCAAGATTAGAAAATGGCAGCCTTGAAAATGGATCAGAGCCAATATAAAATAGATGACATTAATAGTTGACAAACCCCAACCCAAAATAATTTTTAAATCTCAGCTGATGATGTCAGAGGTCTCACAAATGTTCCCAGGAACTGTGCCCTGAGAATTCACTTTTTCCAAGTTTATAAGCTAGCAAAAACAAGAAGAACACAAAATGTTCTTTTATATTGTTTAGCATCAAGAAACGAGAGTACCCATTTAAAACCATTTTGCTCTACGAGTTTGTGTCAGTCGCGCTTCTCGTTTGTTTCTGTACTGTCATCATTACCATGTTGTGGTTCTCCTGGACTTTTTCTCTGCTCCGTTTCCCTGAGAGAGTCGATATTTTCCCAGCCCAAGATAACCTTAACTTTGTACATAAAGATCTCTCTCTTGTATTGTTTTCAGTATTTTAAAATACAGACCTCTTTCTCGCATATGCTGAAGTATTCGAAGGAGTCTGGTTGACAACAGAGGCAAGCTAGAAGTGGTGTCATGTCGCCCAAGAAAGTGAGAGAAAGAAGGAAGACGGTGAGCTCAGTGAAGGGACACAAAGATTTCTTGACTACCTGCTGTGTGCCAGATAATAATAATGCTTGCTTCTAAGGGCTGTTATGGGGACTAAATGAGTTATTTTGAAATACTGTGAATATTGCATGGAATATAATAAATGCAATATGTATTTCTACAATATAGATAACCTCAAAGATGGCATGTCATTGGACCCTCAAAATGCTCCCATGCCAGATAAGAAAATGAAGGCTCATAGAAGTTAATTTGACCAAAGTTTTCGTACTAGTAAGGGCTAGAAGTGCTCTTCCTCTCTCTCTCTAAATTTAGAAAGTATTTTCTAGATGAAATATTTTGTCGTTACTGATGTTAGAGAATATCATGAAAACATCTTGTATTCACCTGGAAAAAATAAAAAATAAAACATGACCAATAACTGAAATCCATGTATCCTTCTCCCCCGGTACACACTATCCCAAATCTGGACTGTTATATTTCTTTTTTTTTTTTTTAAGATTATTTATTTATTTATTTGACAGACAGAGATCACAAGTAGGCAGAGAGGCAGGCAGAGAGAAGAGGAAATAGGCTCCCTTCTGAGCGGAGAGCCCTAAGCCCGGCTTGATCCCAGGACCCTGGGATCATGACCTGAGCTGAAGGCAGAGGCTTTAACCCACTGAGCCACCCAGGTGCCCCAGGACTGTTATATTTCTTGAAATGTCTTTATGCTGATATATGTATGTATTCCTTAGCAATAAATACTTTTAAGTATGTAAACTTTGACAGAAATGATATCATGACCTATCCTTTCAACTTGCTTTTTGTATATTACTGTATCCAAATACATATTATTTTCTATATGTTAAGCCACAATTTATATATCCATTCTCCTGTTGATGCACTTTTGGGTTATTTCCAAAATTTTTAGTTATGAAAAACAGTGCCATAGTGAACATACCTATATAGGCACCCTGTACTCATGTGCATGAATTTCTCAGTGTCCCAGGCCTCTGTGCACTTAGGACTGGAGCTGCAGTGGCATACACACATCCCCAACTTCCCCAGGCGTGCACATCGCTCTCTGAAATGTACTGATTTTCACTCACGACAACAGTATTTGAGAGTTCCTGTTGCTCTCCGTGCTTATCAACACTTGGTTATATCAAGCTTTTGGGTTTCTGCCAGTCTAGTGGGTGTGAAATAAATTTAATTTGCATAGCTATAATTACTACTGATGAAAACCTTCCTTTTTACAAAAAAAAAAAAGGCCAGTGCTTAA
This sequence comes from Lutra lutra, assembly GCF_902655055.1. Classification (NCBI taxonomy): domain Eukaryota; kingdom Metazoa; phylum Chordata; class Mammalia; order Carnivora; family Mustelidae; genus Lutra; species Lutra lutra. Next base: position 16,552,752 of record NC_062289.1, read on the forward strand.
TGAGTATCCCTCTCTTGACAACTCTTAAGTCTCCATTCACTGACTTTGAGAGTCTCAACATTTCTTAGTACCTTTCCAGCATCAAGATTTAATTATGCCATTGATTTCATTATTGCTGAAAGCAAAACTACAACATTCTGAATTGCTTGCCCTAAGATCCAAGAAATTGTAGTACAATTTTCACAAGTCTGTTATATAGAGTTAAGAAATCACTTGTAGAAACTGTGGTGTAACATTTTATTCACCTCTCTAAAAATCAGGAATAATTTTTCAGTTTCAGAATAAAAATGGATGAGATGGGTTTTTTTTTTTTTTTCTTTCTAGATCTTAGCGCCATAACTTATGACTTCTTTTCTTCTTCCCATTTGCCCAATGAATACTTGACTTTGATGTACACGGTCAATTTGGTGAATTTTGAGATGAACAGGCTATGAACTCCAGGTTACACAGGTCTAGGTCTCAGGCCACAAAAGTTCTGGGAGACATTTTCAAGGAAGTACAGAGAAGTTTCTGGAACAAACAAAATCTGGGGAGAACCCAGTCTTTAAAGCAGTGGTTTTCAGATGTCAGCATCAAAAGGCTTATCGAAGCACAGATGGCCTGGCTCCATCCTTAAAATTCCTGGGTCAGTAGGTCTGGGATAGAGCTGACAATTTACCTAACAAGTTTCCCTGATACCACACTTTGAGAATCACCACTTTAGAGCAATTTATCCCAAAGTAGGGATGGTACTGGACCAGGATAGAGCTCTCAGGCTGAGGGTTATATCCACACATGGGGGTAATTTAGTCATATCCTACATATTTTAAAGTAAGCATGTGCTTTAAAATATTAAGGACAAGACTAAGTAAAACCAGGTGAAGCTGCAGGGCCTCCCAGATTAGGGATTCAATAAATAACAGATGGTTCTTATTTTGAATTTGAATTTTTAAAATTCAAGCAAAAGTTTTAGTACATGATATGAATGTTGCAAGTGTGTTATTTTTAGGTCAATAGACTTTTAGGAATGTATGGCTAAGCAGTCTATTTCTGTGATGGTAATAGGCATGACATTTACTTATCGTTACCCCACCTTTAGTTATCCTCTTCCACATGCCAGGTTATGAAGGATGAATCATGCAATTTTAAAAGAAATGGTCGTGATGATGATTCTCCAAATTGTTTTTGGATTTTTTTTTTCCTGTTGTTTGAGGTCTCCCAATGACCTGAATCAGGCCTAAGATCATGGATGCCCAGGACATGTGATGATTGAGTCCTGTGACAATTGTCATTACAAACTGAAGTTATGACTTACTTAGGTAAACAGATTAATGTATTTTTATCTTTAGATATATACATGGACACATGCATGTATATATATAACCCGTATGTGTAATGGATCTGCTGAGTAACTTGGATTGTGTAAGGTGATCTAACATTTCTATACATGGAAAAGCAAAATAACTTTGTTTAAAAATATTAACGATTAGGGGGGATCCTGGGTGGCTCAGTCAGTTAAGTGTCTACCTTCAGCTCATCCATGTTCCCAGGGTCCTGGGATCAAGTCCTACACCAGGCTCCCTGCTCAGCAGGCTGCTTCTCCCTCTTTCTCTGTCCCTCCCTCCTGCTTGGGCTCGCTCTCACTCACGTTCTCTCAAATAAATAAAATCTTAATAAAAAATAATAAAATCTTTAAAAAAATAAAATAAAAATTAGGAGCAGGCACATGGCATGGAAGAGAAATTTTGGTGTGTTTTAACCTAGATGATAGTTACAGAGGTCTTTATTTGATAAACATTTGTTTCCACTGACTATATAATTTTCATGCTGATCTCTCTATGTAGGTTTCACCCTAAAATGCTTTAAATATGAATAATGTGAAAAATCATTTTATTTCCATGGTGCTTACATTTCTTTAGAAAAGTTATGCATGCTAATTAGAGTTTGTACCTTTTTATATGTGCCTGTGTGAACATAAAATTGGAAAAGTATGGACTAAAAGCAATATAAAAAAGTGTTATTCTACTTACATCTGTCTTTATAACTGATCTTCTGTGGGAGGATTTAGTTATTTTAACTGTCCTAACCAAGTTTGCCTTGGTGTAAGTTTCCATTCTTATTTCCTATTTCAAAAGATACATTATAGATTCATAATCGAAGTAATGGACGATCGTATGCATGTACAGCAGATATCATGAACCCCTCACTGTCCCCTGACAATTCTCACAGTCCATTTCTTTTGAACTTGCCGTGCTCAGAATAAAATGTCATTTCTAATTGTAGTCTTTGTTTTCTTATCTCTGAAGATTTTATTTGAACATATACTTAACATAATGGAATGAAAACCAAGAATAGCATTGGGGAGGGGGGAGGAAAAGAAACTAGGACCAAGGTTTCAAAATATTATGAAAAGGAAATCATCCAATGCAAGACTTCCCTTTTATGTTGATCATCTCCTTCTGGTTCCTCACCCTCCACCCTGAGCAAAGTGCTCTGAAGCCTGTAGGCGCTGGTGACCCTCCAGACAGAAGATTACAATGACCAGGCACGCGCAGCAGTCCTGGGTGCCTCTGATGGGATCTGGCAGGAGTGGACAAGGACTCGCTGTAAGGAGAATGGATGAGGCCAGGCAGTTTTTCATTTTATAGACCTGTTGTTCCAAGAGAAATGGTTAATCAGAAATCTTTCTACTCTGAGTCTGAAGTGGCATAACTTGGTGGAAAGAACAGGAACTGCAATCAGGAAGTCACACTCCCCTCCCTCCCGTTTCTGGATGTTATAATTAATCCAGGTTAATTAATTAAATAGATCTGTGAGAATGCTGCTTCAGTCTGCAGACTGGGTGTCCTGAGCTTTCATGGGATTTGGGGGATGACATGAGACAACCTAGGAGAAAAGGAGAGGCAGGTTACTGGTACTTAGTAATACTACCCCTGTTCCTCCCAGCCCCGTGAAACACAGTACCAGCAGCTTTGTAGGTAAAGCCAACTCAGGGGGCCGGTCCATACTGCCTGGCCCTGTCATTAGGAAGGATGAATTGAGTGGCCTGTGAACCATGTTTCCTGACACAGGTCCTGCCTTCTGGACTGTCAGCCCCTAAAAAGACCACAATGTAAGAACATGAAATGGAGAGCTACATGGAAGGCCACAAGTGTATTTATTCGGTGTCTAGTAGATGGAAATGACACAGAAGTAGGTTTTTAAAACAAATTTAATCAGTGCGGCACATGCTCGTCTTGGGGGGCAAAGGGAGAAGCAATGCTACTTCCACTGGGTCCCTCTCGGGGGCATCTGGACCTGGTTGGCATAGTGACTGAGGGTCTGCGTCTGTCCCTCTTGGGTGACCTCTCCTCCCGAGAGCCCAGAACTCACTCCCGCTCAGCGCTCCTGGCCCCTGGCCCAGCACCTGTCAGTTGGATGAAGGAATCCTCAGCATTTGAACAGACGACCTCTAGATTTGCCCCCAGCATATGTGTCGATGAGATGATGATGTAATGATGATGTAATGATAGTCTTGAAAGGGCCGTTATTTCTGGAGGACGGGTCCGGGACTGGAGCTCTGCAGAAGAACACTGTTCAGGGTCCCTGCCTACTTGGTTTCTAATCGGCTGAGGCTTTTGTGTGTTCTTCAGTTAGAATACAAGGACTCATGGAACATCTTCCCCTCTTGTCTTGACTGTAGAGGGGCCACGTCTTTGTGATAACCTGGAGGGTCTGTCATTTCAAAGCAGTGACTGGACCTGTAAAATAGTTAATACTTTAGGAATGTCTGTTGCTCTGCCAGGCCTGCTTCTAAGTGCCTTGCAGCTTTCAAGTCTGGGGGCCCTTTGGGGGGTTAAGGATTACATTGAAACCTTAGCAGGTGTAAGTCAGGCTGTCCTATAATCAACATACTCTGGTTTTCGGATGAAACGTGTATTATCCTGAGATTTTCGCAGGTGGACTTTCAACCAGGAAACTTTATTACTCAGCCCAAAAACGGACAGGTAGTCTTGTGCATTTGTCAACCTGAGTCACATATGCGCGTACAAAGCAGCCAAATCCTAAAATAATTCTCAGTCATAGTACATCAAAGGCAACTGACATTTCTCGGAGTGCTTGTTCTCTATCAGGCATCATGATAAGGATTTTACGTGTTTTATGTCAGTTTATACTCCAAACAATCCTATGAGGTAAATGTTATTACATGAAATCCAGATGTTAGAACTGTAGGGTTAAGACTGTGTGTCCACACCACCTTCATGAAGAGCTCAGTGGGCAGATGGCCAGAGTGAGTTGTCTGAAGTCAGGAGGGTCAGCTGATAGATCTGGGCCTGGGATTCACATACCCTACCTTGAACTCCAACGTTCTTTCTGTTATACTGTATTTTCCTTACCTTTTAGGTTCTAGCCCTTCTTAGTTATGTATTTCTAGGACCCTCTTTAGGACAAAATGGGCTTTTATCCCATGCTGAAAGGCGTGTGCAGTTGCTACTGCAACTGCTGTAACCATGTGCTCCCGCATCAGAGCTCCCACATGTTGTACCCAAGGCCCTTCTACCATGGGTCCCCTTCTCATCCATGTGGGCGTATCTCTGTCATTCTGTAGGCATCTTTAGCTCTTGCCAAGCCCTGGAGAAGCCCTGTACAGTCTTGAACTTATCCCTTTGCTAACCTGCTATCCTCTGGTGAATTGTCAAAGACACGGCTTATGATAACCAGTTTTGATCTCCTGTCGTCTGAGAACTCTTCCTGGGGTGCTGCCCCGGTTATCTGCCTGTTGCAGAAAGCCTGCCCCTGCCCCCAGATCTCTGCTGCTCACTTCTCCCAGCTGGACATGGACTTGAAAGGTTTTATCTTTGCGTGTTTTGGCTCCCATTTGAGGGTATCACCTTCTTGTCTTACATATAGTCTCTTAAATGAATAGTAGGTACTTAATATTTTTTTGTTCCTGAGAACCTCTTTTTTTGCTCCTCTCTTGTTTATTTTTCTAGTAAGAGGCTTGATTCGGTAACACATGAGATTCTTGAACAGGAGAAGGAGAAAGATCACGTGTGGTTGAAAGTGAATGTGGTTTTTACTTTTATCTTGAATGTGTCTCTTCATTCTGGCGGGGACACTGAGGAAGTGATATTTCAGATGTCTGGAGAATTTCTTTTTTGAAGTTGGGAGTTCTTTTTACTCAGTAATTACATGGCCAGCAAGTTGATTAGAGGAGTATCAAATCATTCAGCTTACTCCGTGATCCCTTACTATGTTGGAAGAACATTGAGGACTCAGATGTATTTATCAAGACAGCCCTCTCTAGGGGACATTTAAACTGGGCTTTTTGGTATTTTGCTTGAACAGTCTTGAACCCGTCAAATCTTGGCCATGGCCATCACTTAGCTGACATAGAAGAGTTTTCTCATTATAATAAAGCTCTGATTAAAATACTGTGTTTAAGAAAACTATCAGTAATTCAAGAAACAATAGATTCAGTACTAGAACGAGACAATGTCAAAATAATTGGGAAATCTGTATAATAACATCTAGTGCCGTTGATCGCCACAGTATTTGAGAAGAAAACTGTTTTAGAACAATGGAAAAGTTCTGTTTAGGAATTTGTGATAAAGAAATAACCAGGGTTCGTATAAAAGGTGTCTATTAAAGGATTATGTATCTTAGCATAGAACTTCAGACTATACAAATACACAGTAAAAAGAGAAAAGTTGAATCATAGTTTATCCATAATATAGAATATAATGTAGCCAATATTGTATTGTGTTCACAAAATGTTCAATGACAGAAAATAGAAGACTTTCGAATTAAAGCCAAGAACAAAACCATATAGCGTATAGTCATTATTTTAATATGTATGTTTAATATATATTATACAGTAAGATGTGCTCAGTATTTATGTATGATGATTAGTAGGACTATGGAACATTTTTATTCATGCTTTATATTTCCCAACTTTATGTTATCACCAAGTAGTATTGTGGGGTTTTTTGGAAAAGCTTTACTTTAAAATCTTTTCTCAATGTTCACTAAGTCTAAGGAATTTAGTCTTTTACAAATAGAATTTCTAGCAGTCTTTTTTCATTCTGCAAAGCCTGCAGATTTCCTCTAGCGCCTTCTCCGCATTAAAAAACAAAAATGAAGTGAGATCAAGTGGTGTGATGACTTGGGATCATAGACCAATGGTGACATCTGATTCCTTGTTAAATCCCCTATGTCTTCACCTGAGTGTAGAGTGAGGGAAACACAGAGAAAGGAAGTCCTTTCCACAGATGTGGGGTAGAAAGCCAGAAGACACTATTCGGGGGCACCTGGGTCCACCGCTGATTATAAAGGCTACGTACCATTCCCCAGGTTCCCCGCTGATCTGTATATTCTGGGGAAATGCTTCCCGAAAAAAGAAAGTCACTTTTTCTCTGGAAGGACGTATTCACACAGACTCCTCCACATAACTCAGAATACATATCTTGTCACCATAACCAAGAGCCAGGGAAGGCTGTATTGGGGAAAAAAAAAGAAAAAGTTGTGTTGAAATCCTGAAACCCAGAAAAATCACGGTTCTGATGGTTAAGAAAGGCAGAGCTGGGGGATTTTTGTGTGTAATGCTTTTTGGAATTTGGCTCTTTCATTTTCAACTTAGTAAAATTTTTGTTTGCTTAAAATAGTCATCTCCACTCTTCTGGAGCAACGTTTGAATGTGAGTCTGACACATGGGATTTAGATGTTGCTGGCCAGGAGGGTTAAAGATTCCACTTTGGACTGTAAAATCTGCACTTCTGGCTGAGAGATGAAGACAGATGGAGTGAGTAACGGGAGAAGTTCAGCATTCAGAGAACATTGTTCCAGAAAAATAGTTTTATAGTCCTTTTGCGACTGATGAAAACAAAAAAAAATCTATTACTTTTTAAAACACTATTTCAACAACACACCCAGCTGTGTGCACTGCTGCAGTTAAACGGCGGTGCGCCAGGTTGGATTCATTCATATTTGTGTTTACCCTGTCTGGATTTTGAGGGTTTGAACGAACATTTTTTAGAGAAGGAAGCTGACGGTAAGCAGGATGCTCCTTTTGGCCATCCACCAAATCCAACTCAACTGAAAATCGTTATGGAAAATCGGAGACATGTAGTTCTGGTGGCTGCTACACTGTCAGGGAAGATGAAATCAATTGTTATTCGGAATCTTCCAGTCCACCTTGTTACCTCCAATGAGTTTTGTCAGCTATTCTGTGTGTAGGAGCGTGCAAAATTGCAACATGTTAGCCCTCCCTGTACGGATGTTTTGACATTTATCTGAAAAGTTCCCATTGCAAGAATTTACTTGGAGGAAGTTCAAACACACATTTCTCCCTTAAAAACTGTCATTGGTTCATTATCCCGTCAAGCAGGTAAACATAGCCTGCCTTGAATGCTGGTTAATCTTAATCCAAAACTCATTAGTGGACCAAAAGTTTAGATTCAATATCTAAATTTTGGTCGTGGCACAAGTCCTAAATAATTTGGGAGATGTTTCCTTTGAAGAAGCAAGATCTTTCCTAAGGAAGCCATTTATCCCAGATATTTAGTAAAAAGCTATCTTAGCTGAAAGTTGATCAGATTCAGGTGTTACTTTTCAGTTGAAATGTGGAGAATACGCTCTTTTTCTAATTAAATTATTCTGCTATGATAAGAGATCCTTAAAAAATACTCAGAAATTGGAGCACCTGGGTGCCTCAGTCAGATAAGCATCTAACTCTTGATTTCGGCTCAGGTCATAATCTCATGAGTCGTGAGATCGAGCCCCGCGTCCGGCTCCTTGCTTGGATGGGAGTCTGTGATTCTTGCCCTCTGCCCCTCAACCCACTTGCATGCTCTTTTCTCTCTCTCTCTGAATCAAATCTTTAAAATATATATATATATATATATCTCCAAAAACTCAGATCAAGGAACTGAATTTAAAGAAATCTTAAAGATGAGGCCAAAGGTTATTAAAAGCTCTGTTAAATATAGCATACACCGTGATAGTAAAATGCTTTCTAAAAATAACAAAATTTTGTAGCCATCAGAAATTAAAGTTTGAGATAGAGAGCTTATTCTGTGAAATGAAGTGAGAGAAGCAGTGTAGGCAATAGCGTATCAGTACGATCTCAGCTGTTTACCAAATACGTATAAAAAAGTGAAAGGGGAGTTGCCAAATACTTGATATTCTGGGTTGTAGAATTAGGGGTGATCATCTTGTTCTTTGTATCTTTCTGTAATTTCTAGGATTTATATAGTCAGATACATGGGCATATTAATTTATAATCATCAAATGGTAATACAAATTACCAAGTTCTTAACCGTTTCCAAAGAGTAATAAAAATTTAAAAACCAGGGCACCTGGGTGGCTCAGTCAGTTAGGCTTCTGCCTTCGGCTCCGGTCATGATCCTGGTGTCCCAGGATCAAGCCCCACATCGGGCTCCCTGTTCAGCGGGGAGTCTGCTTCTCCCTATGACCATTCCCCCTCTCTTGCTCTCCCTGTCCCTCTCTCTCTCTCTCAAATAAATAAATTCTTTTACACATATTTAAAAACATCTTTTATAAGTCTTAAGGCAGGAAAGGAAATATTCCTGGATTGATTCAAATGTCTGTCAATTTAGAAATAACCGAAGAGAATATTTTTCACCTAATATATATTTTTCTCTCTAAAACATAGCAATTTAGTCAACAACACTTTTTTTCACTCTGTAGCATCCGCTCTTTCTTCCTAGTAATGCCATCCTCATTTTGTTTTTGGAAATTTTTCTTTCTTTGTCACTCCGAGTACAGCAAGTGGAACAGACCTCCCATGCTGGTCAGAGCCTGGGCTTGAGGCGTGAGCCAAAGTGTTAGCCCCAAAGTCACATTGCTTGGCCCAGGAATAGGCACAGGACCCAGTCTGGGCCAGTGGGAGAGAGGAAGTCCTAGGATTTGTATGGCAATGATGATGTCCTATGAGACATCAGACCCTTGGACGTGGTGTTGTGAAGACATGTGCTTGAAGCTATAGGGAGGTGCCTGGCAGGTCTAAGATTGGAGCAGACCCAGGAACAGCAGTATAGAGAAGGATCCCGATGGCATGTCTCACACCCTGGAATGAAGCCATCCTTTAGATCTTTCCAACTGTCTGAGCCAGTAAGTTCCCTTGCTCCTTAGTTGCATCGGGGTTAAATTTTCATTCAATTGCATGAACACCAACCGATACAGAAACCACATGGGAAAGTACAGCGACCAGCTGGATACTGTAACGTTTATCCTGGTCCCATGCTGTGTCGCCCTACCCACCGTCCTCCTCTTTCTGGCTCTGTTGCCTTCCCCCTCTGCAGCGTGAGGCACAGTTTCACCAGGAAGCGTAGAAAAGGAACCTTCTCTAGGTGGATGTTTGAAGGCGGGGCTGAACAATTCCTTCTGACGATGCTTACCTGAGTGCTGGGGACGGGGCTCTCAGAAGGCCTAGTTTATGGGATCCTCCCCCCACCCCCGCCGGTTAAAATGTGTGTTCTAGCACCACCGGCATTAAGAGACAGTTTTCACCATTTTTAAGCAAAAAGTCTGCCTGCGTTCTTGTTCTTCTGTCAAATCAGCTAGCACTAGCCATTTCTCTTGACCTCCTCTTTGTCAAGACTTATCCGTACTTCGAGTGTGGGCACCCTCGCATGTGTGGAGACTTCATCCCCAATCCTCACTAGTCCTCACTGACCTAAAAAGCCTTGTCTTTAAGTAATTGTCTCTTTTCTCTTATCAAGTAAGAGATTCCCTTGGTACAGAATCAGGAAACACTGATAATCCAAAATTTGCTGTCACACAAAGAAAACGTCAGTTAACATTTAGACTGGGAAATAGTATGGATATTTAAAAATGGGATTATGTGGTAATTTTTTAGTCTTTTTATTTTCATTACTAAATTAACCTCTCCCAACTCCTTACGTATTTTCCAACTACATTTTAAAGATCCCTAGTTCTCCCATCTATGAATTCTGTCACTTACATAAACAAAGTCCAATTGTTCGATATTTAGGTTGTTTCTTGTGGTTTTGTTCCTTTTTTAGGACAGTACGAAGAACATCCTCAAATGTGTGTATATTCGTGATCATTCAATTAGAACAACTTCCTAGATACTGGAGTTCTCTGGGTCAGTGGGAGAACCAAATATTAAGGACTTTTCTTGTAACTTATCCTCTAGAAAGTTCCATCCCAGCCACACCATATGAAGAGACTGGTTTCTTCACGCTCTTGCTTTTACCATTTGAAAAAAAATCCTCTTTCACACTTGGCGGCGTTACATGTGTGTGTAAGAATGACCATCATTCTCCCACACTGGAGTGTGAGCTGAGGATAGACCTAGCATCTCGTCTGCCAGGACCTCCCTTGATGCCTCCCACACAGCAGGAAACCTCAGTGAATTCACTCTCAGTAAATCATTTATGGATGGGTGGATAAAAATATGTGTGTATGTGTGCGTATGTACGCACACGTGTGACTCTCTTCTGATGTGCATTTCCATGAGCCTGAAGCCTTGTGCTGTTGATAAACTCCAGAAGCTTCAGAGGACTGCCTACGTGAAACTGAAAGGGAGCCCATCTCAATCACCCATCGCAAACCTTGCTCATGGCAATAAGAGGATTTCCTGGGTTAATTGCTCTGCTTTTGTTGAGCAAGAAAACCAGATCTGATCATAAAGTACTGAGTCTACTGTCTTTGGTCCCCTTCTCTCCCTGCCACACCAAGCTAAGAATTCTACCACCAAAAGAGTGCTTTTTTTTTTTTAATTTAGATTTTTAAAGTTGATTTGAATTTGAAACAAAGACTCTGGGAAGCCAACCGCTCTTCTAGCTTTTTCAGAGCAGTTCAGAGACAGCTGTGTGTCCAGAGGACTCCTTCATTCCCGTATTTCATATAAGAATAGCCTGCAGTGTCATGGTATCTCTTTTTCTTTTACTCCATTCCTCTTCCTGGCTCCTTTCCGAGGATGTTCAAGGACCTCTGAGCTGGTGTTGATCCACAGAGAGGCTCTTGGTGGAGGGACCAAGAGCCAGACGATGATGGAGACCCAGGGAGGAGCCTCTCCCAGAGCAGCCTGCCTGATTAGGGTTAGTTTTTCGTTCATTAGCCTGCTCGGAGGACGGTTTTATAACAACACAGATGGGTATGCTATGGGTCTCAGTTTGGGTTCCCCCAGAAGCTGGCCCAGAGACCAGGCTTTGTAGATCTGCGGTGTATTTGGAAGCTGATCCCAAGGGACACTTGTGGGGAAGGCAGCCAGCAGAGGGCGTGCTTTGAGTAAGTTACTGCTCCGGGGCCCTGGGACCTCATCCTGCCTGGAACTCCGGGAATAGTATAGAGCCGGATCTGCGAGCTACCAGTCCTTGGTTAAGGGCTGCTCCCAGGGAGCAGGTAATTCCCCAGCACCACCACCTACCTGCTTTGGGTGGCCCTGCCAAGCAGGCACACGGGTTCTGGTAGCCAGACAAGGTGCTGAGGCAGAGAGAGATGCCAGCCGTGGCGAGTTACATGGGTCCCCGATGGGAACTGCCACGTGTGTCTCCCTGTAACTTCCTGGCCACCACACATATGCCACCAATACTACTTTCTGTGCTGTTTGCGGGGGAGTGACATCCCCCCCCATTCTGGTTGACCCACTGGCAAATAGGCAAGTCTCACACATGGGCCTTAAATTACAGGAAGAATGAAGACAGCAGGGAATGTGATGGCCAAGCAGGGAAGACCCATTAGCAAATGAGCAAGTTAGAGTTCTGTTTATAGTTGTGTTATGAATGGTTTGTTTTCTTAATCATGACCCTCTAACCAAATGTGCATAAGCACTAACTGAATAATGTGCCTGCTACTAACTGAATAATGTGCCTGCTACTGGTTGGGAGCTGAGCAATGATTAACAGAGGAGGCCTCCCAGACGGGGATCTGGTCCGCGGCTGGAGTCCCAGCCTATCAGCAACTCATCAGAGTAGAGCCCCCCACCCACCCACCCAATGACCCCAGTCTGCGAGTTTGCACGGATGTGGCTAGCTGGCAGCTGAGGTACTCCTCTTTTCTTCTTCCCAGGCTGTGTGACACACATTTTTTTCAGTATAGTTGACACACAATAGGACATGAATCGTAGGCGTACAGCATAGCGATTCCACAACCCTACCCCATGCTGTGCTCACCCTGAGAGTAACTATTACGTTACTATTAACTATACTCCCTGTGTTGTATGTCCCCATGTATTTTTGCTTTGGTTTCCCTTGCCTTAGGAGACATGTAGAACAATGATGCTACAGCAAGTGTCAAAGAGATTACTGCCTGTGTTCTCTTCTAGGAGTTTTATGGTTTCAGGTCTCATGACATACAAACGCACTCAAACATATTCCTTTATTCCTGTGACTTCTTTTTTTCCTTTTTGGCTGGGTAGAGTATGTTTCATTGATGGTATGTGACAAAGTTTGGCTCCGCCAGTCCCTCCCCTTCTTCAGTGTGTCTGAGATGGACACTGTGTAGAGGTCGGGAGATTCTCAGCATGTTGGGGGATGAATTGGGGTGAGGACTTCCCAGAAGCTGAGGGCCTCTCTCTCCCTCCTGCTCTTACTGGAGCTGGTGGCCCAACGGCTCTTACTCCTTGGAGGCCATATGGACCATAAGGTCCACCATCCAGTTGCTGTAGCCAAATTCATTGTCATAGCAGGAAATGAGCTTGACACAGTGGTCATTGAGGGCAATGCCAGCCCCAGGATTGAAGGTGGAAGAGTGGGTGTCACTGTTTAAGTTGCAGGAGACAACCTTGTCCTCAGTGGAGCCCAGCGTGCCCTTGAGGGAGCCCTCCAATGCCGCTTCAGCATCCTCTTGATGTTGTATTTGGCAGCTTTCTCCAGGTGGCAGGTCAGATCCACAACCAACACATTGGGGGTGAGAAAATGGAAGGCCATGCCAGGGAGCTACCCATTCAGCTCAGGGATGATCTTGCCTACAGCTTTGGCAGCGCCAGAAGCAGGGTTAATATTCTGGGCGGCCCCTTGGCCACCATACCTCACCTTCCCAATGGGGGCGTCCGCAGTCTTCTGGTTGCAGTGATGTCATGGGCTGTGGTCCTCAGTCCCTCCACCATGCCAGAGCTGTCACGCATGACCTTAGCCAGAGACCAAGCAGTTGGTGGTATGGGAGGCATTGCTGATGATCTTGAGGGAGTTGTCATACTTCTCATAGGCCACACCCATCACAAACATGAGGGTGTCATAGAAGGGGCAGAGATGATGCTACCTTCAGGTGAGCCCCAGCTTTCTCCACGGTGGTGAAGACTCCAGTGGATCGCACAAGATACTCAGCACCAGCACCATCTCATTTGATATTGGTGGGATCTCACTCCTGGAAGACGAAGATGGGTTTTTCACTGATGACAAGTTTTTCATTCTCAGACCTGACTGTGCCATTGAATGGGCTGTGAATGGAATCATACTGGAACATGGAGACCATGTAGTTGAGGTCAGTGAAGGGGTCATTGATGAAGACAGTATCTGCTTTGCTAGATTTAAAAGCAGCACTGATGATCAGGCCCCCATTATGGTCAAATGTGTTTATTCCAGCCTTTATCCTAGTGTCTCAGGGACACAGCTGATACTGCACCAGAAGATGAAGCTGTCTGTCAAAGGGGAGGAGCAGAGAGCCTCCTGTGACTTCCTTAGTCCATACTGTAAGCCTGTTTCTCCTTCTCCTCTTTACCTATCTTACCCATCCCTCTATCCCTCTCCCTTCTGGCAATTGTCAGTTTATTCTCTGTATTTATAGGTCTGGTTCTGCTTTTTGTTTATTCATTTGTTTTTGTCTGACTTATTTTACTTAGCATAATATCCTGTAAGTTCATCCATGTTGTTACACATGGCACAATTTCAGGCCTTTTTGGCTGCATGATATTCTAGTATGTGTATGTGTGTCCGTGTGTGTACCACATCTTCTTTATCCATTCATCTGTCAATGGACACTAGCTTCCATATTTTAGCTATTGTAAATAATATTGCAGTGAACATAGGAGTGCATGTATCTTTTTGCATTAGTGTTTTCATTTTCTTTGGGTAAATGCTCAGTAGTGAAATTATTGGATGATACAGTATTTCTATTTTTAATTTCTTGAGGACTCTCTACCATTTTCCACAGTGGCTGTACCAATTTATGTTCCCACCAACATGCTCATACAACATGCATACATGTTGGTGTATGCTCATACACCAACAGTGTATGAGCGTTCCTTTTTCTCCACATCCTTAACTCTTGTTATTTCTTTTTGATTCTTGGCATTTTGAAAGGTGTAAGATCAATATCTCTTTGTGGTTTTGATTTGCATTTCCCTGGTAATTAGTGAGGATAGGCATCTTGCCATGTGTCTGCATGTCTTTGGAAAAATGTCTGTCTAGCCTCTGCCATTTTAATCAGATTATTGGTTTTTTGGGGGTGTTGAGTTGTAATACGTTCTGTAATCTTTTCAGTATTAACCCCCTATCGGATATATCATTTGCCAATATATTCTCCCATTCAGTAGGTTGCCTTTTTCTGTTGTTGATAGTTTCTTTCACTGTGCAGAAACATTTTATTTTGATATAGTCCCAGTAATGTAGTTTTGCTTTGGTTTCCTTTGCCTTAGAAGACCTATCTAAACAAATATTCCTGCTGATGTTAAGGAAATTACTGCCTTTGTTCTCTTCTAGGCGTTTTATGGTTTCCGGCTTCATGACATACAAACATACTCAAACATTTAAGTCATGCAAACAAACTTTGGAAGATATCCACCAAAGAGATGGTAGTGATTCTGAAGAAAGACCCTTTTTAAATATATCTCTGATATTTTGAAATCTGATTTTCCAAGAAGGAATTATTCATGTCAAGGTTCTTTTAAGTTCTTGATAGAAACATATATGTATATGCATATGTGTGTGAGAGAGAGATTGATTAGAACAATGACTGGAACAAAATAAATACTAAATGTGTTTGATATTATTGTGTTACTGCATACTACTCCCATCCAAGATCCTGAGAAGCCCCCCAAAGGAGAAGCACCCCAAAGGAGAAGACATCGAGGAATTTGTGTGTTTTAGAGTTGTATCCTCAGAAAAATTTTGGGAACCACCATGAGGTCCCAGGGCTTTTTTTCCACCTCTATTTTATGTTCAGACCAACAGAACAACATCTCCTTTCTCATGATGCTGCTCACCAGGCCTAGCAACAAGGGCGCATGTTCCATCTGCGCCACCTTCCCCAGTGAAATGCCCTGCCTGGTTCAGAACCATGGACAGTGTCATGGGAGGCAGCATTCCCCTGCCAACCCAACAATCTTGGGCATGCTGATCCTGTGACACATCTTTTTTAATATTTGAATCTCCCCCACATCCTTGTATGTTGTGTGGTCAAGAAAATGTGTCTCTCTTCCAAAGTCGAGACATGGGCCTTTCAGTGACTATGGATCTAACCCCCTGCCAACCCAACTGCTAATGGCTCAGTAGAAAGAAAGCCCACTTCTTTCCATGCCTGCTTCGTAGAAGCATCTGGTTTTAAGTTTGGTGTAAATGACTCTAGGAAGAAAGGAACAAAAATTATCAGATGCTTTTACCTAATCAGTGTACACATACTCAATCTTAAATGGGGCTTCCATATGCCAGGGGGCTCTGGGGTCCAATGATACTGGACAGTGAGCTTTGGTTTAAGGGGTATGTAGATTGTACATAATGCATCTATGATACTGTCTTCTTTATATTTAGGTAAATGACTTTTTACCTGAAGCAGAGCCCAGGGAGTCATCACAAATGCTTACCCTTCTGAACACAAACAGATGAAAATTCTTCTTACCCCAACAGAAGGAAACGCTGCCCCCAATGCAGCCAAATTGAATGATCCAAAAATGTCAAATACCTGGGATTGATTACAGTTAGCAACAAGGTAAAAGAATGACTTGTCTATGAGTGAATGATGAATTGTTTGTAGTGATACGGTTGAGCTGGATGCCCTGTTCTCCCCATCCTGGGCTCAGAAGGGCCCTAGCAATTTCACCTACTCCCATTTTTGTAAAAACAAAGAAATAGAAGCATAGATGTTCAAGGGCTCATGCGGTACCAGAAGCTCCTCTCCAGTGTCCCATCTGTCATGAGGAAAATGTACATTCTTGGTTAGGCACTTCTGCCTTACCTAGTTAAAGTTTGCATTACAGGCAAAAGTGCCAGGGAAACTGGTGGTCAAGGCAAGCTGGCTGGTGCTAAAAAGCTTAACTGATGTTTGGTTTATTGCGAGATGACCAGAATGAGAGATGCTGGTCAGAAAAAAAGGTCACATAGTGCTTTCTAAGGAAGACCCAAGGGAAAAAGTTGAGTTTGGACCAAGTCCAAACTTTGGACTCTCTTGGCAGAGTAGCATGGACAGCCATTCCAGACACTTACCAGTGTGTTCTCCGTGTTTGCTGTGATAATTCTGGCAACCACCTTGAAGGTTTCACGCTACATTTCACTATGACCTTGCCCAAGAGGACTGAGGACTGGACTTCAAAGCCTCTGGGGTCTCAAGAGCCAGGTCACCGCATGACAACCAATTAAGTAGAAATTTGGTTAGCAAGCCGGAAGGTCTGTGGTAATGAGCCAAATCATGTCCTACGAAGAGAAACAGACCCTGAAGATGAGTCATAACAGGAGAGTAAACAAAGATAAACCTTGGCGACCACCCCCCAAACTTTCCTTTTCAGCACAGATGGTTTTTACCCCCTATCAGTGGAATGTTAATGACTCCCATCCATCCACATGAAGCTGTTGCAACAACAAACACTGGCAGCTCCTATCGGCCACTTGACATGTTTGCTGGCCCTTCTCATTCTCATTGGCTCACTCTTATCCTTCAGCCTTCACGAAGAGTTGGGGATATTTGCATCTTAGCCAAAGAGAAAAAGTAGAGGTTCCCTGTCCCCTGTGCCCTTTCCTTAGCAACATGGCTTCCATGAGTCAGAGCAATGGTGCACGGCAAAGTAAATGAGAAGGAAAAATTCTAATGTTTCCTGAGTACCAAGATAAAGCAAGCACTCTCCTGGAGCAAGACTTGCACAGTCTCCTCAGTCTTCCCTCAAACCCATCAAGTAGGGCTGCCTAGTGTACCCATTTTGCAGATGAGGAAACTGAGGCTCGGGGATATTAGCTTTGTCCAGAGCACAGCTGGAAAGTGGCAGAGGCAGGATTTGAACTCAGAAAGCCTGACATATCAGTGTCTTCACTCCCGCCTCCCTCCAGAGCAGATTTTTCAAGGCCGAGAGAGGAACAGCCTAGAGCCAGCACAAATTGCTAAGGTAATATTTTCCCAAAGGATCATTTTTCCTTCTACTTAGTTAATTCCCATCAAACTCAAAGATTACCTTGGCCTTCTAACCTGAAGTTGTGTCCAAGATAGGCTTTCCGGAGGGTCTGTGTTGACAGTCCAGATGAACTACCGCTCAGAGAGAGAATCAGACCCCATGAGTTTCTGGGTTCAGAAGCTCAGAGCACAGTAGCTCCAAGAAGATCTCAAAAGACATGGGCGGAAGAGACTCTTAACAGTCCAGTTTTGGAAATGATGCCATTTACGGACAAATTGCAGCTCAGGGCCCTTCTTAGGAAGATCTATTATAGACCCGTTACTGAGATCTATATTATCTTGACTCCAGAATAATTGGTCTTGAAATAAAACATTGCTGTTATGCGCATGACTACAATAGCAGCTCAGAAACTTAAGAAACAAACGTGTGGCTCCGGGAGGCCAGGGGGTAGGTCACAATGGCTGTGCAGCTTTGTTTTGGGGCCCCTTTGTAGCTCGGCTTCATCTTCCCACCATTCTTCCCCTTGAGCCACCGCCCCCCCAGGGTTTTGCCCTTGTTCACATATCACTTTACTTCATATCCTCTTCGGAGAAAACTATGACATGCATACATTTAAAAAGTAAAATAAATGTCAGAACTTCCTGCTTCTCCACTTTGCAAACACTAAAGTAAAACCATGTGCATGTGAACCTGGCCCCCTGGTTGTTGTCGTTCCAGGTGTCATCTAGAAAGACCCTTGAGCTAGGACCAGGAGAGTCAAAAATTGAAATGATAGAGTTTTATCGACAGCCACTGAAAGCGTAGGGAGCCATGGCCAAAACAACTTAAAACATATCTACTAAAACAGATGGCCTTTCCCTGTGTTTCAGTGATTGAAAACCAAGAGGCATTCCGTGTCTTGGCAAGGGTGCTCCGGGGTAAGGATTAAGTGTGTGCTCTTTAAAGTCAACAGATGCCACTTAGATTAGGGCTGCAGCTTTTTTTTTTGGGCGGGGGTGGGGGGTGGGAATTGGGGAAAGGAAAGAAAACATGCCTGAATTCCCCAAGGGAAGTCTGTGTTCCACAGCAAACAAAGCCCCAGCCAGAAGCTACCCTTACACGCACAGGGCTTCAACCTCAGGGTCTGAGCCAGCTGCAAATGTCACCTGTGGCTTTCCAAGTTAGACTAGCCCTTCAGGCCGCCGGTCTTGGCTGCCCTGAAGGCTGAGCTTTGGGAAAACAAAGCACCAGATCAAAGCCGTGAGAGTGCTGCTCTCAAGTCAGCTTCGTGGGAGGGCCCTGTGTCCACGGAGGAGCCGAGCAAGTGGAGCTCCCCCCAAAGTCCTGGCATGGTGATCACTTATTAAGTGCCACTGAATACTGCAAGGCCTCACCGCAGTCTGCCAGATGCTGCGCAAGGCACAGAAGAGCTCCCTTACGGATCTTACAGACCTGGGATAAGCAAGGCGTGTGGCCTGGGTGGGAAAGTTCCTTGAAGGGGTAATAAAGCCACGGCCCCATGGTAGGCAGCTGTCATCCTGCTGTTCTCGGGATGGTGTCTGGTGTCCCAGAGCTCCAAGCTGCGGCCATCCTGTGGAGGTCAACAGGGCCATTGGAGTCCCTCGCACCTTCCGCAGCCAGCCCGCCGTGGTCTGAGTGCGGCGCACAGGCTACCCCAGAACAGGAGGGGGCCGCCCCCTCCTCGCTGCCTGGGACCATGTGGCCAGCAGAAGCACAGCGGGAGCCAGTGAGACCCACATCTGGATCTCAGCTCTGAGCCTCTGTTTCCCTGCCTCTCACTCAGGGCTCCTAAGTCTGTGTGAGATGAGGCTCTTTCACGAGAGCGTTGCCTGGCCCTCCTCCCTTTTTGTCTGTCGAAGTGCAGCCTTCGCTATCGTGCAGGGATGCCAGGCCTCTCTGTTGTCCGCCACCTCCAGATTCACAGGCTGGCTTCTGCCCCCAGACGCTCCCCCCTGGCTCCGTGCTCAGCAACCCCTCCCCCCGAAAACCACCGCCCTCCCCTGTCCCGCAGTCTGCCCCCAGACTCCACATGCCTGACCGGGGTGGCGGGCGCTGCTGACTGTTGCCGGGGCTACGCAGTCCGGGATAGAAATCCTCAGAAGGAAGAACACAGCTGACCTTTGGCCGAGAGCCAGACAGGAAAGGTCCTTATTACCTGTGTTTTTCTTTCCCTCCCTCCCTTCAGATTCTCCCTGGTACCTACACCCATGTCACTCTTCCATTCTCAACTGAATGACCTCACCCTTCGCTTCAAGAAAATGACATTCCAAAGCAGTCTCACTTTCTCCCCCCAGGTCTTCTGTCATCAGGGGGTGCCCGGGCTTTTCCTGGAAGAGCAAAGCCCTGCTGTCTGCCATGCGTGGGCTGGGAGGAGGGTGGGACCCAGGGCAGGGGACGGAGAGGAGAGGAGTGCTTATGTCCTCGCTCCTTCACCCCTGCAGTGAGGCCTGTGGAACCCTGCTGCTTACCAGGGAGCCCGTTCTTCAAACATCTCTCTTGATAATACTGATTTTTTTTCCTCACTGTGCATCCATATCTCGTCCAGCAGAAAGGATGCTGTTCCTAGGAGTAGGACTCTGGGAAAGGAGATCCCCATGGGGGCTCTTTCCTGCGCTGGGCCTGCCAGAACCACACAAGGACACCCGCTCTGCCGGTCTCGGAGGGGACATCACTGTCCGCTACACGTTCTTTAGTCCCATCTATGCAGTGGCTGCTTTCGGGGCAGGGGACTTCCCAGCTCTCAAAGCCAGAGCTCCTCCAGTTGCCAGAAGCCAAAATCTACCTCGGGAAAATGGGAATAAATTATAAGGCTACAGAGAAACCACCAAACCCAAGGACAGAATGAAGTATGCGCGAGTCTTGCGTGATCGTGATTGGAAAGTCAAAAGCTAATGTTACTTTCTCTGTCTCTTTAAACGTCTTTTCACTCTCACTGTGGTTTGAATCCACTCATTTTGCCTCTTCCGTGTGACCCTCTCGTGCTTGCTCAGTGGGCCACCCCAGCCTCCAGGTCCCTGCGTGCTCTGCCCTGCCCCCTGCAGCGGACTGCCCACATGGCTCTCTGAGCTGAAACTCCTGCCCAAATTTGGTTGGCCCAGCCCAGTTTGTGGTCCCTCTGCGAAGCTGGTGTCCACTGATACGGGCACCGAGGGGTTCTGAACTGTGATGCATGGCAGGGAGGGGGGCTCTTTCAGAAGCTACAAGAAGGTCATGTTGCCAGAACTAGAATATAATAACGTTTGTCGTGACGACGCTGGTGATGACCGCCTGTCAGATAGTTTAAGATACGGGGGGGGTGTCTTCCCCTCACTGTACTGGGGAGGCTGCGGGGTTACTTTTGTAATGCCTGGGAGCACTCTGATTGCAAACATGCCTGCGTCACGGTGTGCGTCACGGGTATTAGCTGCTTGGGGAAAAATCCTGGGGACACAGTAAAGCGATTATTCAGAAGACACAGCTGACTGTCAACTCTTTAGAACCAAGAGGGGTTGGGGCCCTGGGGAATCCCTTATCTTCAGCATTGCTGGAGTAGGAGTCAGAAGGAGGCTCTTGGTGCTCAGAGTATTAATTTTAAAATGCTTCATCACCGGGGGCTCCTGGGGGGGCTCGGTTGGGCATCCGACTCTTGATTTTGGCCCAGGTCATGATCTCAGGGTCATGAGATAGACCTCCTGGCCCCCGCTGGTCTCTGTGCTGAGTAGGGAGCTTGCTTGAGTTCCTCTCCCTCTTCCTATGCCCCTCCCCCCAAAATAAATAAATAGTTAAAAAGCTGCATCACCAATGCTCCCATGGCACAAAGAATGTTTTGTGGTGAAAAGCACAGAAATCGGGGTCTCTCAGGTAATAGACTGATTCTGAAGAATCAAACTTGATATGTGAATACGTTTTAAGACTGTCTTAACTGGTGTGTCTTATTATCCTCTATGTATATCCACATGTATGACATATGACAATCTGTGTCTAATTAGGATGAAAAGAACTACCTTGGCAAGCATAGAAGAATTTCAGTGATAAAGGGTCGTGTCAGATTTTAATTGGCAACTTAAAAAACCATGTGTTACATGAAATAAGGGTGTGTCTTTGATAATGTATTCAGTGAAAGACGGTAATGTCCTCAACAGTAGAGGGTGCAGAACTCTGACCAGCAGAAACTTAGGGGATGTGAGGATCTGGTTTTGGGGGGAGACATCTTGGGGACTTGTCTTGTGGCTGAGTTTGCCCAGCAAGCGGATCTTCACACAGATGGCATGTGACCAGTCCATAAACACAGCAACGTTCTTGAAGAAAGCTCAGATTCGTGCTTCATATAAGCATGCCAGAATGTCAGCCCTCAAGGTCTGCGGAGAACCCCAGGAGTGACGGGGCGTGCTTTGACATGAAGGGAGAGGGCAGAAGCAGGCCCATGTAGCTCCAGCCCAGGGAACCGGGGAGGACCTTCATTTGGGGAGTAAGCCAGGGATTTGATCACATAGGATTGTCTGGACCAGAGCAGGGAGTTTGAATTTTTACTCTGTGTGCAGTGGGATGCGAGCGGCAGAGTCTGAGCAGATGGGCTATTGACATTTTTTTTAAGGTCATCCTGGTTATTGGGAAAACAATGCCCTATAGGTAGTAAGGAAAGAAAGCAGAGAGCAGAGGTTGGTGAAGGTTCGAGACTAAAGACGAGGAGGGTTGGAGCAAAGATGGAGAAAATGTAATTAAATCCTAGTTAAGTATATCACACCACACACACAGTATGGCAAATGGTCCCCACATTCCCTCCCGTTCACCCAGCAGCAAGACCGATGGTCATTCCGAAGAGACGGTCCCTCTGTAACGCAAGTGCCGTTGCCCCCTAGTGTTTGTCTGTCTGGTCCAAGAAGCCCGTGCTGACGGAGGCTCACATTTCACCAGCAGCGCAGTGGCCTGGTGTTTGGGTCCATGGACTTTTCTCCTGGCTCGCACTTCTGCTCACCCAGCACCCTTGGACCACACCCGACCTGCCCCCTGAGAAAATCGCCATGCCATCTCTTGGAAAACAGGTTGGGTCACTTACACAATTACTTCTTTTCTCCCCCAGCACATGAACAGCAGCATTCAATAAATCAGCCCTATCTAAGAATGCGTTTAGAGCAAAGGAACCATCTGGATTTTTTAAAGGTCATTAGAAAGTATACATGAAAGAATTTCTCCTAATTCCCTCCTGTTATGAATCTGGCTGGTTTCCACTGAGCTTCCACTGAAGTTCCTCTTTTGTGTGACAGGCTTCCGCAACTTTAGAAATGTGCCGGACTCCAGTTGTGTCCAGAATCACCTGGCTGCTGTGTGTGCCTATGACGGGTTCTGGCTAAAGACCAAATTCTTCGTTTTTCCTATTTTATCCCCTTGAATGTATTAATTACACTCAAAAATGTTAGCCTTTTCTTCGTATTTGCCGTGCATCTCTGAATGCACAACAATAAAAATAAAAATAAAATTGCTGAATTTTCCTGTATGTATTAAATGATAGCAAATAATTTGTAGATGGGGGTCATTGAAATTCTCGCTCATGCTAGATTACTACCCATTGCAGCGACTGCAATGTGCGTATAACTCTTCATTCCTGTTTGCATCTCTACGTAGACAACCTTTTGATGAGCTTTTGATGTTGACCTTGAGCAAGGCCCAAAATGTAGCTAACGGTGTTGATAGATGTGGACATGACAGGCCGTAGTCTGCCCACGATGGCCAGTTTCTCACAGAGTCTACTAAGGATACAAGACGGTTTGGGACCCACAGAAGCACTGATTATAGGTTTGGTTGTTTGGGAAAACTGTGGTCTGGAAGTTTATCTCTGCTTTTTCTTAGACCTCGCATGACTGAGCAAAATTACTGGCTTTAAGAGACAAGGATAACGAGAATGGGGACCACATGATGTGACCCAGCAACCAACTGCCATGTCTGGGCTGCAGAAATGTCACTTACCAGCCTTGAGGAGAAGTTGCCTGACCGGGCTGTTCACTGTTTATATCATTAAGAACCTGGTTTTATGCCTGTCCTATGCTAAGTGCTTCACCTAAACAGCGAGCTCTTACCTCCGCAGCGACTCTGTGAGTCACCTTTCAAACTGCCACGTAACTGATGAGAGAACTGAGACACAAAGAGGAGGTAGGCGACTTGTCCAAGGTCACACAAATAGTAGTGGATGGACTTGAACCCTAATTCACGTCTGACACCAGAGCTCAAGCTCTTAATTACTGTGCTGTAATATCTTCCTTGACCGAGAGAAGCACAAACTACCATCGCACATGGCTTGTAGGTTAATCTGAAAAATGAGGATACAGGGACGGATACAAAAGGTCATGGTCAGGTATATCCTTACCACTGATCACCAAGAAAATATTAACTGTGTATGAGGTCTGTAAGATTTTTGACAAACGCTTTCAGTTCAGTTGGATTCATGGCAGATTCGTATACAGAGCAGAGATGATTATTCTCATGATAAAGGGACAGGCATGAGCACAGCATGAGGGTAAGACAGCAAAACAAGTAGTCTGGCCACAGCAGAGTTCTCCTTTGACGGATGGTGCAGAATGAGGTTGGAAGAGGAGAATAGAGTTGGAACGTGACGATCCTCAGCAGCCAGTGTGGGGAGAGGGGATCATGGATCTGACGAGTGAGGGCCTGCAGCAGAAGGGGTCACTGAGAATTTGAACAGTAGCATGGCATAGGGAAGGCAGTATTGCCCTGGCCATGGCAGACTCGAAAGACCTGGAACCTGGAGTTGTGGAAACCAGCTCAGAGCTTGATAGCCATTCCCCAGCGTAGACGGATGTGGCTTTGACGCAAGTGGTGGCAGTTGTAGAAATGGAAAGAAGGGGTGAATGGAAGTACAATACCTTTATTCAAACCAATGGGCCTTGATGTTTGGGTGAAGGAAATGAATTGGAGCCTTTAAACCTAGATGGATTAGAGAAATGGGATGAGGAATTCCAAAGGGATCTTGGTTTTGGAAGGAAGATGATATGGTTGATTTTCAAATGTTTT
The DNA here is from genome assembly GCF_902655055.1 of Lutra lutra. NCBI lineage: Eukaryota > Metazoa > Chordata > Mammalia > Carnivora > Mustelidae > Lutra > Lutra lutra. The sequence goes on from NC_062289.1 coordinate 16,577,017, forward strand.
GACTCTGAACAGTTCATGAGCTATCTGGGTGAAGATTTCCCAGGATCATTGGTAAGTACGGCTGGAACTGGAGAGAGAGGTTGGGCTGATGGTGCGGATGTGGGGATCCCTGTTGCAGTGAAAGGCACAATGAGGGCTGAGGATGGAGACAGAAGAAAAGAACAAAGAGGCCAAAGAGAGAGCTTGAGTTAGAGAAACCTCAGCTGAAGAGGACCCAGTACAGGAGAAGAGAGACCCACATCTCTCATTTCTGGGGGGAGTAACAGCCCCTTTTCTGGAAGGGAAGACTTAGCTTAATACTTTCCAGGTTTTTCATCCCAGAAGTGATCACTTGGAGGTTGCATCTCATACTGGGAGCTTTTGTCCACCCCTTGCCAGGGGGCTGGCCCATGTGGCCCATGTCTGCAGGGCCTGCACCCCCTCTGGCTCCCTATTAGGTATAACTAGTGGCAGGCCCCAGATGGAGATGGGAGGGATGGAGGAAAGAGGTTTGAGGTCTGGACACTTATTTCTCTGGCTCCCTTCTTGCAAGGCTGCCTCAGCCTGGTCCTTTCCTGCCACTAAAGGTCCCTGTTCCACCCAGGGGCCCACATAGCACACACATTCCCCCTGTGCTCAGTTTCTCACCCTCTTTTCATCCTTTTGGGAATTGCCGTGCATTGGATTCGTTTCCTGGTGCTGCCATGACAAATACCACAACCTGGATGGGTTAACACCATAGAAATGTATTCTACAGTTCAGGGAGCCAGAAGTCTGCAATCAAAGGTGTCATCAGGATTGGTTCCTTCTGCATGTTCTTAAGGAGAAGCTAGCCTGTGCTCCTCTAATAGCTTCTGGCAGTTGCCAACAATCCCAGGATTCCCTGGCTTGCAAGGACATCACTCCAGTCTCCACCTCCATCTTTAAATGGTCGCCTTCTCTGTCTCTGTGTATCCTTTTCTTCTTTTCTCCTTCTTACACTGGGTTGAGGACCCATCACAATCCAGTATGCTCTCTCCATCCTTCCCTTCCTTACATCTGTAATAGACCTTATTCCCAAATAAGAACATGTTCTGAGGTTCCTGGGTGGAGGGCAGTATTCAGTCCCCTGCAAAGGGCAACAGCTCCTATATCGTCAGCCCTGAGTTCCTGCACTTACCCTTGTGGTTTCCCTCCACCCTGACCACATATTTGTACCTTAGTCTCTTTGGAAACAACCCCGCCTTGGATTATCCTCATTTCAATGCAACTTCTATTTCCATTTGGGACTCTGAGTGATGAACCTCCCTTTAGTAAATTTCTTACCTTTTACACAAACCTATACGTATTACAACTAACTCATCATTTCTCCTTTTTTGGGTTTTGCTGCCAGAAAAGGTAGCCCTAAACATCATGTTCAACTGTGTAGAAGCTCTCTTTAGGTGAAATTTCTGCTATCTTTATCTTTCCCCCTTGAATAACTATTATTTTGTTCTCATTTTAACTTGTCTTTATAAAATATTTTTAATGATATGAAGTATAGCTTAGTAAGAAAATGCTGGTTCTCCAAGGCTCCCTTTCTCTGGCCAAGTCCCTTACTACTTCAAGCTCATCCTTGGAGGAATCCATTTGGACATCTATTTCTCACACTTTGGGGGATGTACATTTGGTTCCTGTAAAGCATTGTGTTTTGAATTCACACCAGTTGATCTTGACTGAGAGGAGCGTTCACATAGTTTTTCCCATGTGTGTGATTCTGAGTTTGTGTGTAGTTGCAATCACCCATCTTTATCATGATGAATGTGTCATGGCATAGTTAATACAACCTATAGCACCCGGCCCATTGATAGTCACTCTCAGCCATCTCCTGGGGATATCTCCTGGTTGCACGTCGAGTTTGAGGAAGCCATCCTGTGGCCCTTTGGAAAATGAAGAGGAACATTCCATCCAAATCATTGTTTTCAGCTCTTAAGAGTTTGTGACCCAAAGTCCTGTACTCTTGCTCATTACCCTCTACCCCACGAGCAAGCTTTCAAATAGTATCAAGATATCTGGCATTTTGCATACAATTGTAGAGCTGGGAAGAAGCTGGAAAGAAGCCATGTAACCCAACCCATGGGAGTCCCTTATTTTGCAGTGAGTAAACAGAGGTCCAGAGACGAGACTCCACCACCCATTGCCCCATGGTGTGCTTGTATTTTAGCTGGGGAAGATGTTCCCAGCTCAACCCCTTTTCCATTGGCATTTGCTGTGTGTGACCTTGACAGGGTCCTAGTGACACACAGAGCAAGTACTATGGAAGTTCGGGGGCAGAGGAAGAGTCTTCTGGCTTGGCTCAGAGAGCCAGCGAGGGTGTCCAAGAAGAAGAGTAGGTTGAGATAGACCTCAAAGTTGACTTCTACACACACTAAATTCCAGTTCTCATGGCAGTGGGGGTTGGGGGGAAAGGGGGGACAGGAAGATGTCCAAGACTCAATTTAATAAGCCCATCAACCTAACCAGGTACTGGCTTTTTATCCAAACAAGTGAGAATAGTATAGTAGTGGTCAATGAGAAATTTTGATCAAGAAAATTGCACTTTGGGTAAGAAAGAAAAAGGTAGACATTCTAGGATCAGATACTACTACTAATAGCCGTTACTGAGGAAAATAGTTTTGAATGGAGTAAGTCTAGACTAAGATGTCAAGGAAGCCTATTTTTAGTTAGAATTTAATCTTTAATTTTTTCATGTCTTATGATTATTCCCAAAACGAGTAAAATCAATAACAGGCTAACATAGGAATTGTTGAGATTGATTATACTGAGACACACACACCCCCCATGCATATATGGTCAGTGGTCAAAAATTCAGTGATCTTTGCTTTCCTCCCCTGACTCCCAAATTTGAGATTCTGTTCATTCAATCGGTGAGTCAGCTTTGTAATATTTATCAGCATTTCCCTTCTGCCAGATCTGGGGGAAATTACGAAGGTGAAGAAAACAAGCCTCTTGTCTCCTAGGAGCTCACGGTCTGGGTGGAAGGACAAACATTTAAATGAGTGAGAGCTGAAGGAGACAGAGAATGTGTTACGGGGCGGGGATCTTGTGAGCTGGACCTTTGATGTGGCCAGATCCCGGTAGGGAATGATAAAGGTGAGGTGAGGTGAGGCCACTCATGCTTCACGAATGATTGGACTGGAGTCATAGGCACTGGGAGCCAAGGAACGTTCTTACACAGGGTCATAAAATAGATATGCTTTAAAATATCTGCACTCAGTGGGCTGTGGGAAAGATGGGAGGCCGGAAGATAAATTGAGAGGCTATTTTAAAAAAGTAGGCTGGAGTGATTTTTCAGTCTGAACTAAGGTAGCTGGCAGCAGAGATGGAGAAGAGAGGTGGATTCTAGAAACATTTTCAAGTGTCTGTCCTGGGGCGAGGGAAGGTTGTATAACGGCATGATTAGGAACCCAGGCTTCTGAGTCAGGTGGACCTTGGAACAGATTCCAGCCCCATCACTTGTATGACCAGAGCAATCGCCTCACCTCCCCATACCTCCATGTGGCTGCCTAACGCCCCCCGCCCCATGGTGCAGAGCACTAGGAAGATTGCGGGGGCGGGGGCAGTAAATGTCAGCTGCTGTTCCTGCTGCTGTTCCTCCGGTGGTCAGTTGGACCCAAATTACCCTTTCTCTGCAGCTGACATTCGATGGCACAGGAAGGGGGTGCCTGAGCCCCACAGCGGGGAGTTCTCACTACTCACTCCACGGCTGCCAGGGCATCCACAGCACCGCGGACCATGTCATGGGCATGCCACAGGCTGGTCGGGGGGGGGGGGCGGTGAGGGGGGTAGGATGGGCACCAGCGCATCCCCACAGAGAACAGGTCAGAACACTTGTCCTGCTGACAACGAGCCGGGAGCCTGTCTTCACCAGCATGAGGGGGCTTTTCCTCTCCTTAGGCTGCAGGTCGCTGTGGGTCGTCTCTGTTTCTTTTTAAGGGGATTTATTATTCATCGGTGACACAGAGTGTGAAGCATCCACTGACAGGAGAGATGGTGCAAAACTGGAGGGGAGCCCGTGGTCCCCCTCCTTGCGGGAGAGTGATGACTGTTGGCTTTGAGCAGCCTGGTCACAGAAGAGCCGCCAGCCGAAATGCCTGGGACCCTGCAGAGCCCCCCCGGGCCCTCCTCTCACTTCTGAAACAGAATTTATGGCCTTGTATTTCTAATGTGCCTTTTTCACATTTTTCCTTTTTTTTTTTTTTTTTTTTTTTTTTTTTGGTAAGGAGATTAGAACCACAAAGCCAAGTCCTGCAAGAATTCCAAGGACGTAGAGTTGGGCTCAAGTTCAACAGACTGAGTGTTTTGCGCTGCCCTCTGGCTCACCTTTGTTTAGATAAATAATTGAAAGGGTGCCATTTACAAGGCTCAGGCCTCAGAGGCGCACAGAGGAATCTGGCTCAAGGCTATAATTGAAAGCAGGAGATAACCAACAACACAGCCTGTTCCTCCCGTGGGATGTTAATGGGGATGGGGGGAAATTTATCGTCTTTGGAATTCATGTTCTTAGGTTGCCCGTATCAGAGGATGAAGACATAGGACTCTTACCAAAAAAAAAAAAAAAAAAATCGCAAAACATGCCCCATACCCTCCCCAGGGATTGTTTTGATTTTCAGTTGAGGCTACAGTCCCTCCGCTAACACTCAGTGCGCACAGGCGGTAGGCAGGCTGGGCTGGGAACTGGGCAGGCTGGGCTGGGTGTTCCCGAAAGCAGGTCAGGAGCCTGGGGTCATGCCCTGAGCAGCTCCCAGCTAGACAGCAAAAAAGGACACAGCAGATTTCAACTCTGGTGCTCAGTCCCCGCAGATTCTTTTTAAAAATGCTGATCCCCTGGTGCCTACCCCAGAAGTTCTGATTCAGTTATCTCCAGGGGTTTGTCAGGGGCGAAAGTATGTTCATCATTTAAAAAGGAAAAATCTCAAGAAGTAGATTTCAGCAAGCCGCCAGGATTGAGACCCACCGTTGTTGGGGTTTTTTTCCTAGACAGTCTGAGATGAGCAGATAGTACGCACAGGAACTGGAAACCCCTCCTGGTGGGGAGGAGTTCAGAGAAGGCATCTAGAGGAAGAGGAAGTGGCGCTGGACCCCAAAAGGTAGGTTAGGTGTGTTTGGGGTCAGGCAGGGAGAAGACTAGTCACACTTCCAAGCAGAGACTTCAGGAAGGGGGTTTCCTCCACGTCGCAGGGGGTTTTCTAGGATTCAGCTCAACCTGGCACACACTCGGTTTTGCACGAAACACCCAGTGCATCTGCTTGTCAGTCTTATCGCTTCTTCCTAATGAAACCCACGGAAGGATGTCTTCTGGCCGGGAGTAAGGCTCCAGACCCCAGGGAAAACCATTCAGAGGACAGCACCGAGGCATAGTCAGGGACTTACACTTAACATTGGCGGAGACACTAGAACTTCCCTTGTTTCTTAAAGCAAGCTGACGGTTAAGAAGCACATTTCCCCCCTTGGCTTACTTTGCACGGCCAGCACTGCTCGTTTCTTGTTGAAACTCAAGCTGTGACTCTTGCTCAAGGTTAGCAGTAAATCATTTACTAACTGCCCAGAACATCTGGACATTCATCTGTTATTGACAGGGTGTGATGAGGGCTGTGTCTACAGGTGAATACGAATAAATTTGAACCATCCATGAGTGATTTCCATATAGGAAACTAATATTTGTGCTTTTGATAAAACGCACAGCAGTCATGGAAACCCTACTTACAATTAACCCCCAAATCAAAAGCCTTTTGTCCTATCACTTCCCAGGATTAGATCATCCATATGTTACCAGGATAACTGGAAAAGTTCAAGATCTTGGTTGCCAAGAGCAGAAGTGCTGCTTGAATCTCAAGAAGAGAGGGGGCCGGTGTTAGGATGGTTGGTGTTCATATGGGCAGGGGAGGGACGGGAGAGGTGACGTGGTCAGAAAACAGGGCCGCCCTGGCGGGTGACTCTGCCCTCCTCTCCCTCCTGAAGTCCCTGGTCAGGATTCTAACCAACACCCAGCTTCCTCCCCTGACTCAGGCTTTCAGCCCACTGCTCTTCCAGACCTTTCTCAACCCCGGGAGACTCCGTCGTACCACTATGGCCAGCTGGCCTACTCATGGGGTGTCTGTTAGTGTAGAGCCCTGGAAAGGAGCGTGAGATTGGTCCGTCGCACTGTTTTGTCCTGGGAGAGATGGCTGGACTGGACACCCTTGATCCACATGCCCCTTCCCAGTCTTCTCAACCCAGAGGAGCAGCAGCATTGCCTCTTGGTATAAAATAGGACTGTCCAGGCTACCTAGTCAGAAGCAACAAGGGGCTGGGGAGTTCTCCCTAGGAAGGGACCAAGGGTGGGCAGGTACAGAGACTGACCTCTCTGGGTAATTTGAGGTTCTAGTTAATAAGGCACTACTATCTCTTACCATGTAACAAAACCCAAACAGTGCTGTGTCCCTCAGGCCAGGATAAACAGGACCTCGTCATGCTCTTCTGAATGTCCTGTCTCTGCCTTGAGTGGCCTTCCATTCTCTTCACTGTCTAGATAGATCTTATCCCTCCTATAAAATCCAAATCGAATCCACAGAGAATTCTCAGACCGCACTGATCTGAGCCTGCCCTGTCCCGTGGTTATCTTTGATGGACTGAGTATCTTTTGATATGTTGAGTATCAGATTCCTTTCGAAGGTCATGTTGTAGTTGAACTGTTCTTACGTTGTGAATCCTCAGTGATTATACCACATTTTTTTTATTTTGGGATTCTTCCTGTTCCCTAAGGCATCTATCGGCGACTTGCCCAGGGTCAGCATTCAATGAGTATTCACTGATTTCGTGTAAGTTACTGTGCTGTTTATCTTCCTGTCTTCCAGTGTTTCACAGCAGTTTGTCAGAACTGTTATGAACATTCCTTTAATACACACTGTAACCCCTGTGCTAATGGAAGAGGACAGAGAGTCACAGAAACCACGACTGTTCTTCCTGCTGTCATTATTACTATCCCTTTATAGGACATTTTGTTTAAAGATTTATTTATTTGACACAGGGAGAGAGAGAACACAAACAGGGGAGAGGGAGAAGCAGACCCCCTGCTGAGCAAGAAGTCTGAGGCAAGATTCAATCCCAGACCCTGGGATCATGACTTGAGCCGAAGGCAGACGTTTTAGCTGACTGAGCCACCCAGGCACCCCTGGATATTTCTTGTATAACAAGAACTATACCAAGTGCTTTATCCATCCCATTGAAACCCTAGCGAAGTACGTATCAATACTGCATTTCTCAGAAAAAGAAACTGTGAAAATGTAAATTTATACATAACTGATATCAATTCATCAAACCAGTAAGTGGGGGACTTGGGTTTAAACCTCAGGTCTGCCCGACTTTAAAACAGATGTCCATAAAGTGATAATATGCAAGGTCTCCACATTTTTGTGTTTAACTGTTTTGATTCATTCGGGCCTCCTAAACACAGAGGCTTATTTGCCACTCAGCAAAGATCCAAAATTAGCATCCCGACACCCCTGCTTACCCTGGACAGGGAGGCTGAGTTTGCAGGCAGCCTCTGTATCGTGATCCCAGCCGCACCACGGAACAGTCTCAGAGAGCTTACCCAGACTAGCTGGGCAACCTGGTTCATCTCCGAGAACACATACTGTGTACTCCAGACAGAGCTGACTATTTGTAGTCACAGGAGGCAGAAATTGGTAAAGACAATTTGTCACTATTCCATGCAGGAAATATTACTAGGGTTTACTCCTTAATATCTAGCCACTACTCCTGCCAGCCCCTAATTCCTTCTACACCTTGTAATGCAGAAAAGGAGGAAGGAAGGAAGGAAGGAAGGAAGGAAGGTCAGTCGGTCGGTCGGTCCATTGGAAGCCAGAAAAGATAAAGCAGAAGAAAAAAAGAAAAGAGAAGATAAGGCTTGTACCCTTATCACGTAAACAGCATCTTGGAGACATTCTTCCTGAGGTGGGAATTCTAGCCAAGCTGGGTTCTGTCAGGATGTGCCAAGCATCTGTGATCCCACACTAGGCTCGTGCTCAGGATAACTAAGACCTGATGCCTGTCCTGGAGGAGTTCATGGTCAATTAGCAGAACCTGACTGCAGTATGTACAATGGTAGAGACTCACATAGCTTCCCGTAGCCCCTAAGATTCTCCATAGAGCCACCTCTACTACAGAGCCCCAAATTCTACTTTGCTGTTGGGGATCAGACTTACTACTCTAAGAAACTCTCTCTCAGAATTTGCAAAAAGGAGGGCACCTGGGTATCTCAATTGTTTAAGCAACTGCCTTTGGCTCAGGTCATGATCCTGGAGTCCTAGGATCGAGTCCCATATCGGGCTCCCTGCTCGGCGGGGAGTCTGCTTCTCCCTCTGACCCTCTCCCCTCTTATGTTCTCTCTCTCACTCTCTCTCTCTCAGGTAAATAAATAAAATCTTTTTTAAAAATTTTGCAAAAAGGAGAAAATACCATGATAAATGACAAATTGCAGAGTAGACTCAACATAGAAATGTGGGCAGCCTTTCCCTTCTAACTGACCCTTCAGATATCAAGGAGCCCAAGTTGCCTTAAAAGTGGTATACTGGGGGGGGGGGGGGCGCCTGGGTGGCTCAGTGGGTTAAGCTGTTGCCTTTGGCTCAGGTCATGATCTCTCAGGGTCCTGGGATCGAGCCCGGCATCTGGCTCTCTGCTCAGCAGGGAGCCTGCTTCCCTTCCTCTCTCTCTGCCTGCCTCTCTGCCTACTTGTGATCTCTGTCAAATAAATAAATAAAATCTTAAAAAAATAAAAGTGGTATGCCTTGCATCGGGAACATCCATTCCTGAGCCTTAGGAACCCTTACTGAGTTTATCCATATCGACTGACTCAGGACAGGCTCCGGAGAACCACGACTTGAGCAGATTTGTCTAGAGGTCGTGAGCACCTGCGGGCTGCAGATCCCAGGGAGGCAGAGCTGCCCTAAAGAACCTACAGCATGAGCCAGGTCTGATAGCCGTCCAGAGGCCTTCATTACTTCCCCATGTGTTTGTAAAACATTTTAAGACATCTGCTCACTCGTACCAATGTCTGGAATGGTCAGAAACTAATTTCTTACAGCAGCTCCTTCTAACTCATGTCTATTCCCCCTCCCCCAGACCCGGGGACTGAGGATGTATGTTTTTTTATGTGTATTTCTTTCTCTCTGATGAAAAAGTACTCATAAATGGAATATTTCATACTATCATTAATAATTTTGCATGGAACAGTAATTATTTGGAGACAGGGATTTTTTTTTAAGATTTTTATTTATTTATTTGACAGACAGAGATCACAAGTAGGCAGAGAGGCAGACAGAGAGAGAGAGGAAGGAAAGCAGGCTCCCTGCTGAGCAGAGAGCCCAACGCGGGGCTCGATCCCAGGACCCTGAGATCATGACCTGAGCTGAAGGCAGAGGCTTTAACCCACTGAGCCACCCAGGTGCCCCTGGAGACAGGAATTTTTTTATTTTTTTTTAGAAATGTTTAAAACCCACTTAAGTATAATTTACATCCTTTTAAAAAAAAATTTAGAGAGAGCGTGCGTGCGTGAGAGGGGCAGAGGGAAAAAGAGAGACTCTCCAGCGGACTCCCCACTGGGCATGGAGCCTAACACAGGGCTCGATCCCCCGACCCTGAGATCTTGACCTGGCCTGAAATCAAGAGTTGGGCGCTTACCTGACTGAACCGCCCAGGCGCCCCTAATTTACCAGTAAAATGCACCAATTCTAAGTGTACAGTGAGTTTTGACAAAGTGCACAGACATTTAACTACCACCACAAGGAGAGCTAGAACATTTTCATCACCTCAAGAGCCAGGATATTTGGAGGTTGGGGGAGAACTTAAAGGTCACCCTAGTCCAAGACTCTTTCTTCTCAGAATGGGAAGCAGAGACCCAGGGCAGGACAGTGATTTGTTCAAGCTACGGCACAGTCTGTTGGCTTCGTCAGTAGCACTTCCCTGACTAGTCCTCTCTCTCTCTGGCTTCTCTCCCGGTCCCAGTGCTTGCAGGAGGACATCTCCCCAAATCATGTCCTTGGCCCTCAGCTTCACCTGTTCCTCTGAAGACCCTGCCTCGCCCTTGAGTTGCCCGAGGCCTCAGACATCCTGAACATTGTGTCCAAACCAAGGGTAATTGATCCCTTCTATCATCCCAAAATCTGTGCCATAAAATTCTTCTGATCTAGCTCTTCCCTGCTTAACCAGCAACTAGTCAATGGTGACCTCATCCTCGAGACTGCTCTGCTGAGAGAATTCTCTAGTCTCGGTCTGCTCTGTTTTTCTTATTCTCTACACCCCATGTGTTAGGAAATCCTATAGATCCTGCCTCTAAAATTTCTCTAAAGTCCGTCCTCATTGTTCAGTTCCACAATCCTATTTACACTGCCTTAATTTCTTCCCTAAAATATTTCGGTGGCCTTCTTTAACTGCTGTCTGCAGTCTCTCCCATCCGGCCTCAGCTCTGGGCCTGTACTGTGATTCCCTGACTCATGGATTCCGTGAGGTTCGGGTTTGGAATACACATCCTGAAAGTGGTCTCCATCCTTAATCAAGGACAGGGAATTATTCCCCAGAAGGAAACGGAGATTGCCAGACAAACCGGATTTGGGGCCAAGCTAGAGAGGGACAATTATAATGAGTATACAGTGAGGATGAGTGTCCCTTTGTCTGGGCCCAGATATATTTTTCTGGGGCAGGACCAACTTTGTGGGCCACACGTTGCTGCAGCCTCTGACACTGAGTTACCACTCTTCCCAGTGTACTTGGGTCACAGTGCTACTACTGCTCCGTCTTGTGTTCTCAGGAGCTGTGAATACGTATTTCTCATACACCGATCATCTTCAAGCACCACGTGCAGACCTCACTCGTCGCCATACCTCCTGTAAAACCCAGTTCCCGGAAGAGGTGGCCTCTGGAACCCCGTAGCCTGGATTTGTGTCCAGCCCAGCTACTGATTTGAACAAGTTACTTAAGAATTCTGTGCTTTAGTTTTCCTATCTGTAAGAAGTGTGGTTATGCAAATTTAATTAATCTATGGAAAATGCTCAGCTTGGCATATAGGAAACTCCCAATTAAGTGTTGGTTGAATTAAGTCAAATTTAATGCTTCCAGTTGTTAGCTAATCTGAAGTTTTTACCGCGATATTGGATCATTATATAATTCGGTATCTAAAGTAGAAGACTCGTGCTCTCATCTGTAAATGATTTAGAGGTAGGAATCCCACTTTAAGCAACGCATACAGTTAGACCTGAGTTAATATCCGTTATACTTCATTTTCCATAAGAGTTTGATGCACGTAAGGACTGTGTCACATGAGTAATTAATGTAAGAAAGAAGATCTCAGATCGGGTCCCCTCCGTCTTTGAAAGTCATTACAAGTAAAGCTCTCTGCTTTAAGACTTCCTCATTTAGGAGGAGGAGTCAAGATGGCGGAGAAGTAGCAGCTGAGACTACTTCAGGTAGCGGGAGATCAGCTAGATAGCTTATCTAAAGATTCCAAACACCTACAAATCCAACGGGAGATCAAAGAGAAGAAGAACAGCAACTCTAAAAACAGAAAATCAACCACTTTCTGCAAGGTAGGACTGGCGGAGAAGTGAATCCAAAGCGACGGGAAGATAGACCGCGGGGGGAGGGGCCGGCTCCCGGCGAGCGGCGGAGCAACGGAGCACAAAATCGGGACTTTTAAAAGTCTGTTCCGCTGAGGGACATCGCTCCAGAGGCTTAACTGGGGTGAAGCCCACGCGGGGTCAGCGCGGCCTCAAGTCCCACAGGGTCACAGAAGGATCGGGGGTGTCTGAGTGTCGCAGAGCTTACCGGTATTAGAACGGGGAAGCCGGCTACAGAGACAGAGCCGAGGAGTGAGCTCTAAATTCGGGGTTACCTTGACCCGGTCACAGGCTCGGTCAGCTCGGAGCGCGGCCAGAGGCCAGGGTGACGGGAGTCATTGGGCGCTGTTCTCTGAGGGCGCACTGAGGAGTGGGGCCCCGGGCTCTCGGCTCCTCCGGGCCGGAGACCGGGAGGCCGCCATCTTCACTCCCGCCCTCCGGACTCTACAGAAAGCGCTCAGGGAACAAAAGCTCCCGAAAGCAAACCCAGCAAACCCAAGCGGATTACTCAGCCCAGCCCTGGGTAAGGGCGGTGCAACTCCGCCTGGGGCAAAGACACTTGAGAATCACTACAACAGGCCCCTCCCCCAGAAGATCAACGAGAAACCCAGCCAGGACCAAGTTCACCTACCAAGGAGTGCAGTTTCAATACCAAGGAGAGCGGCAGAATTCCAGAGGAGAAGAAAGCAAAGCACGGAACTCATGGCTTTCTCCCCATGATTCTTTAGCCTTGCAGTTAATTTAATTTTTTTTTCTCTTTTTCAATTTTTTTTTCTCTTCTTCTGCTAAATTTTTTTTAACTTTTACCGTTTTCTCTCTTTTTTTTTTTAAGATTTTATTTATTTATTTGACAGAGAGATCACAAGCAGGCAGAGAGGCAGGCAGAGAGAGAGGAAGGGAAGCAGGCTCCCTGCTGAGCAGAGAGGCCGATGCGGGGCTCGATCCCAGGACTCTGAGATCATGACCTGAGCCGAAGGCAGCAGCCTGACCCACTGAGCCACCCAGGTGCCCCCCGTTTTCTTTTTTTAACGTTTTTTAAATAGTTTATCTAATATATATATATATATATGTATATATATATTTTTTTCCTTTTTATATTTTTTATCGGCTTTCTTTTTTTAATAGTTTCTTTTTTTTTCTTTTTTTTTTTCTTCTGAACGCCTTTTTATCCCCTTTCTCCCCGCTCACGATTTGGGATCTCTTCTGACTTGGCTAAAGCATATTTTCCTGGGGTTGTTGCCACCCTTTTAGTATTTTACTTGCTCCTTCATATACTCTTATCTGGACAAAACGACAAGGCGGAAAAATTCACAACAAAAAAAAGAACAAGAAGCAGTACCAAAGGCTAGGGACCTAATCAATACAGATATTGGTAATATGTCAGATATAGAGTTCAGAATGATGATTCTCAAGGTTCTAGCCGGGCTTGAAAAAGGCATGGAAGATATTAAAGCAACCGTCTCGGGAGATATAAAAGCCCTTTCTGGAGAAATAAAAGAACTAAAATCTAACCAAGTTGAAATAAAAAAGCTATTAATGAGGTGCAATCAAAAATGGAGGCTCTCACTGCTAGGATAAATGAGGCAGAAGAAAGAATTAGCGATATAGAAGACCAAATGACAGAGAATAAAGAAGCTGAGCAAAAGAGGGACAAACAGCTACTGGACCACGAGGGGAGAATTCGAGAGATAAGTGACACCATAAGACGAAACAACATTAGAATCATTGGGATTCCAGAAGAAGAGGAAACGGAGAGGGGAGCAGAAGGAATATTGGAGAGAATTATTGGAGAGAATTTCCCCAATATGGCAAAGGGAACAAGCATCAAAATCCAGGAGGTTCAGAGAACCCCCCTCAAAATCAATAAGAATAGGTCCACACCCCGTCACCTAATAGTCAAATTTACAAGTCTTAGTGACAAAGAAAAGATCCTGAAAGCAGCCCGGGAAAAGAAGTCTGTAACGTACAATGGTAAAAATATTAGATTGGCAGCAGACTTATCCACAGAGACCTGGCAGGCCAGAAAGAGCTGGCATGATATATTCAGAGTACTAAATGGGAAAAACATGCAGCCAAGAATACTATATCCAGCTAGGCTATCATTGAAAATAGAAGGAGAGATCAAAAGCTTCCAGGACAAACAAAAACTGAAAGAATTTGCAAACACCAAACCAGCTCTACAGGAAATATTGAAAGGGGTCCTCTAAGCAAAGAGAGACCCTAAAAGTAGTAGATCAGAAAGAAACAGAGACAATATACAATAACAGTCACCTTACAAGCAATACAATGGCACTAAATTCATATTTCTCAATACTTACCCTGAATGTTAATGGGCTAAATGCCCCAATCCAAAGACACAGGGTATCGGAATGGATAAAAAAACAAAACCCATCTATATGTTGCCTACAAGAAACTCATCTTAAACCCGAAGACACCTCCAGGTTTAAAGTGAGGGGGTGGAAAAGAATTTACCACGCTAATGGACATCAGAAGAAAGCAGGAGTGGCAATCCTTATAGCAGATCAATTAGATTTTAAGCCAAAGACTATAATAAGAGATGAGGAAGGACACTATATCATACTCAAAGGAACTGTCCAACAAGAAGATCTAACAAGTTTAAATATCTATGCCCCTAACGTGGGAGCAGCCAACTATATAAACCAATTAATAACAAAATCAAAGAAACACATCGACAAGAATACAATAATAGTAGGGGATTTTAACACTCCCCTCACTGAAATGGACAGATCATCCAAGCAAAAGATCAACAAGGAAATCAAGGCCTTAAATGACACACTGGACCAGATGGACATCACAGATATATTCAGAACATTTCATCCCAAAGCAACAGAATACACATTCTTCTCTAGTGCACATGGAACATTCTCCAGAATAGATCACATTCTTGGTCCTAAATCAAGTTTCAACCGGTATCAAAAGATTGAGATCATTCCCTGCATATTTTCAGACCACAATGCTCTAAAGCTAGAACTCAATAACAAGAGGAAATTTGGAAAGAACCCAAATACATGGAGACTAAACAGCATCCTTCTAAAGAATGAATGGGTCAATCAGGAAATTAAAGAAGAATTGAAAAAATTTATGGAAACAAATGATAATGAAAACACAACGGTTCAGAATCTGTGGGACACAACAAAGGCAGTCCTGAGAGGAAAATATATAGCGGTACAAGCCTTTCTCAAGAAACAAGAAAGGTCTCAGGTACACAACCTAACCCTACACTTAAAGGAGCTGGAGAAAGAACAAGAAAGAAACCCTAAACCCAGCAGGAGAAGAGAAATCATAAAGATCAGAGCAGAAATCAATGAAATAGAAACCAAAAAAACAATAGAACAAATCAACGAAACTAGGAGCTGGTTCTTTGAAAGAATTAATAAGATTGATAAACCCCTGGCCAGACTTATCAAAAAGAAAAGAGAAAGGACCCAAATAAATAAAATCATGAATGAAAGAGGAGAGATCACAACAAACACCAAAGAAATACAGACAATTATAAGAACATACTATGAGCAACTCTACGCCAACAAATTTGACAATCTGGAAGAAATGGATGCATTCCTAGAGACATATAAACTACCACAACTGAACCAGGAAGAAATGGAAAGCCTGAACAGACCCATAACCATAACCCATAACCCATAAGGAGATTGAAACAGTCATCAAAAATCTCCAAACAAACAAAAGCCCAGGGCCAGATGGCTTCCCGGGGGAATTCTACCAAACATTTAAAGAAGAACTAATTCCTATTCTCCTGAAACTGTTCCAAAAAATAGAAATAGAAGGAAAACTTCCAAACTCATTTTATGAGGCCAGCATCACCTTGATCCCAAAACCAGACAAGGATCCCATCAAAAAAGAGAACTATAGACCAATATCCTTGATGAACACAGATGCAAAAATTCTTGCCAAAATACTAGCCAATAGGATTCAACAGTACATTAAAAGGATTATTCACCACGACCAAGTGGGATTTATTCCAGGGCTGCAAGGTTGGTTCAACATCCGCAAATCAATCAATGTGATACAACACATTAATAAAAGAAAGAACAAGAATCATATGATACTCTCCATAGATGCTGAAAAAGCATTTGACAAAGTACAGCATCCCTTCCTGATCAAAACTCTTCAAAGTGTAGGGATAGACAGCACATACTTCAATATTATCAAAGCCATCTATGAAAAACCCACCACAAATATCATTCTCAATGGAGAAAAACTGAAAGCTTTTCCGCTAAGGTCAGGAACACGACAGGGATGTCCGTTATCACCACTGCTATTCAACATAGTACTAGAAGTCCTAGCCTCAGCAATCAGACAACAAAAGGAAATTAAAGGCATCCAAATCGGCAAAGAAGAAGTCAAACTATCACTCTTCGCAGATGATATGATACTATATGTGGAAAACCCAAAAGATTCCACTCCAAAACTGCTAGAACTTGTACAGGAATTCAGTAAAGTGTCAGGATATAAAATCAATGCACAGAAATCAGTTGCATTTCTCTACACCAACAACAAGACAGAAGAAAGAGAAATTAAGGAGTCAACCCCATTTACAATTGCACCCAAAACTATAAGATACCTAGGAATAAACCTAACCAAAGAGACTAAGAATCTATACTCAGAAAACTATAAAGTACTCATGAAAGAAATTGAGGAAGACACAAAGAAATGGAAAAATGTTCCATGCTCCTGGATTGGAAGAATAAATATTGTGAAAATGTCTATGCTACCTAAAGCAATCTACACATTTAATGCAATTCCTATCAAAGTACCATCCATTTTTTTCAAAGAAATGGAACAAATAATCCTAAAATTCATATGGAACCAGAAAAGACCTCGAATAGCCAAAGGAATATTGAAAAAGCCAAAGTTGGTGGCATCACAATTCCGGACTTCAAGCTCTATTACAAAGCTGTCATCATCAAGACAGCATGGTACTGGCACAAAAACAGACACATAGATCAATGGAACAAAATAGAGAGCCCAGAAATAGACCCTCAACTCTATGGTCAACTCATCTTCGACAAAGCAGGAAAGAATGTCCAATGGAAAAAAGACAGCCTCTTCAATAAATGGTGTTGGGAAAATTGGAGAGCCACATGCAGAAAAATGAAATTGGATCATTTCCTTACACCACACACGAAAATAGACTCAAAATGGATGAATGATCTCAATGTGAGAAAGGAATCCATCAAAATCCTTGAGGAGAACACAGGCAGCAACCTCTTCGACATCAGCCGCAGCAACATCTTCCTAGGAACATCACCAAAGGCAAGGGAAGCAAGGGCAAAAATGAACTATTGGGATTTTATCAAGATCAAAAGCTTTTGCACAGCAAAGGAAACAGTGAACAAAACCAAAAGACAACTGACAGAATGGGAGAAGATATTTGCAAATGACATATCAGATAAAGGGCTAGTGTCCAAAATCTATAAAGAACTTAGCAAACTCAACACCCAAAGAACAAATAATCCAATCAAGAAATGGGCAGAGGACATGAACAGACATTTCTGCAAAGAAGACATCCAGATGGCCAACAGACACATGAAAAAGTGCTCCATATCACTCGGCATCAGGGAAATACAAATCAAAACCACCATGAGATATCACCTCACACCAGTCAGAATGGCTAAAATTAACAAGTCAGGAAATGACAGATGCTGTCGAGGATGCGGAGAAAGGGGAACCCTCCTACACTGTTGGTGGGAATGCAAGCTGGTGCAACCACTCTGGAAGACAGCATGGAGGTTCCTCAAAATGTTGAAAATAGAACTACCCTATGACCCAGCAATTGCACTGCTGGGTATTTACCCTAAAGATACAAACGTAGGGATCCGAAGGGGCACGTGCACCCGAATGTTTATAGCAGCAATGTCTACAATAGCCAAACTATGGAAAGAACCTAGATGTCCATCAACAGACGAATGGATAAAGAAGATGTGGTATATATACACAATGGAATACTATGCAGCCATCAAAAGAAATGAAATCTTGCCATTTGAGACGACGTGGATGGAACTAGAGGGTATCATGCTTAGCGAAATAAGTCAATCGGAGAAAGACAACTATCATATGATCTCCCTGATATGAGGGAGAGGAGATGCAACATGGGGGGCTAAGGGGGTAGGAGAAGAGTAAATGAAACAAGATGGGATTGGGAGGGAGACAAACCATAAGTGACTCTTAATCTCACAAAACAAACTGAGGGTTGATGGGGGGAGGGGGGTTGGGAGAGGGGGGTGGGGTTATGGATATTGGGGAGGGTATGTGCTATGGTGAGTGCTGTGAAGTGTGTAAACCTGGCGATTCACAGACCTGTACCCCTGGGGATAAAAATATATGTTAATAAAAAATAAAATTTAAAAAAAAAAAGACTTCCTCATTTAATTCCCAGGTGACAGACCTGTGGGCAAAAGTCTGAATTGGGAAATTGTAGCTACATGTTTCCCGTACTGAGAGCTCCCTTGAAATGCCTCATTTACAAGGTGAAGTGCAGGGAAGGGGGCTGACTGCCAACGAAACTCTGCCCACTGTGCAGAAAGGAGGATTGTAGCCCTGTCAAAGCAGAGAGGACTCTAGCTCCTGTTAATTTATGACATTTATATTTCCAGGCATTTATATTTCAAGGGTCAGTATTTCACAAGGCTCAAGGGCTCCTTGCCCAGTCATTCTGGAGCAAGAATAAAAGGTTCGGTCTCCTCCACGTCCCCTTATGGCTTACTAACCTTGCCTGTCAGTAACCTTGCTCCCATAGATTCATTTCCTATAGTTATTTTGGCTCTCAAAGCTGAAATCAAAAATAATAGCTTAAACAAGATGGGAGTTTCTCTTACACAAAAGCGTCCCGAGTCCTTAATTGATATGGTGGCTGGAAAGCATCATTGAGCTTCTTGTATGTTGAGCCTCCCATCACCATGGTCCAAGATGGCGCACTGCCATGTCCATGCTGCTCACGGGAACGTGAAAGGGAGAGACTGTGCGCCCCTCCTGTGTAAGGGTAGCGCCTGGCAATTTTACACATCAAGGCTACTTGCATACTGTTGGCCGACTCATTCTCCACGCAGTATGGTGGGTGAGAGGCTGGAGAATAGTTCCTTTTTTTTCCTGGGTGGCTATGGACCCAGCTCTAATTTGGGCTTTTGTTGCAATAGAAAAGAAAAGGAAGTAGGTAAGGAGAAACCACTAGCTCTCTCTGCCACAGTAATGACCTCTGGAAGTGCAGCGGTCATAGGTCATCTAGGTCTCTTACTAGGGAGAACACTAGAAAGCGATGTCTAAAAACAGCCTTGTGGATTATTTGCCTTGGATCTCTGGTCCCGTCGAGGATGATCTTCTCTTCCAGTTTGGCAGTGAGAAGTAGGTTCCAGGTTCCATTTCTTCTATTAGTTTTAAGATATAACACGTTCTCACTATGGAAGCTATTACCCAATCATTGCAAGAAATCTGGAAAATAAGGGCAAGGAAAGTGAATGCAAGGAGGGTGCCAGGAGTTCGCAGTTTAGGAGTCCAACAGAGAGGTCAGAGTCGAAATCCTGACCTGATGCTGAATCCACCCTTTGAAGGAGAGAGAGGAGGAGGAAAGGCTGGCTGAGCTGCAGAGAAAGCCCGGAGTTGGGATGAGAAGGCTGTGGAGCCGTTAGGAAACTTCAGGAATGTTTCGGAACCACAGATGACTTCTTGTATTGTTTGGTTTACCGTGAATAATTCAGGGCTTGAAGATATGATTGCCTTGATGAATGCCATTATAGCAGATTAATAACTGTTCAGGCAAGAGCACCTGGGTGACTCAGATAAGCGTCTGCCTTCGGCTCAGGTCATGATCCCGAGGTCCTGGGATCGAGCCCCGCACTGGGCTCCCTGCTCAGCGGGAAGTCTGCTTCTCCCTCTCTCTGTGCTGTCCCCCACTGCCCCCATTCATACTCTCTGTCTCTCAAATACATAAATAAAATCTTAAAAAAAAAATTTCAGGTGTTCCTAGGGTTATGGTTAGAGGGTTGATACAATAAAAACACAGCAGTGACTAGGGCTCTGGGCCCCATGGTGTCACAGCACTGGGTGAACTACACAGCTGCAGGGAGTAGTCTCCACGTCCATGCACTGTCTGTGGACCATGGCCCCACGGAGTGAGACACGATTCCCAGTTCTCGGTGCTTCTGAACATTAGCAGCCATGGGAATAAATGTCAGAAATGCATTGGCTTAAAAACGTCTCACAAATGGGGGAGAAGTTTCCATTAAAATACTCTCTAAGGCAAACGTCTATTCAACCAGTTTTCTGATGTGAAAAAAAAGAATGAACATCCTTCTAAATGATACGCTGACTCCCAGGGGCATTTTCTTAATAAATGCCATATATTGTTTCCCTGTGACTTGGTCCAAATCTGTTTGGTTGAAACCTCTTTGGTCAAGTTTGCCCAAAATGTAAATCCTGTGGACTCTCTGGGTGAGGGAATTCATAGTAGACACCTGTATGTGCTGTTCTCAAATGTGCTTCTTTACCAGCTTCAAAACCAGTAGGTTCCAGAACCATCGCCAAGCCTGGCATTAGAAATGTACCAAAACACCCTTGAAAAATCCCCCAAAGGCCTCTTTATTATTTCCTTTATTTTCGTTTATTAAAAAAATAAGTACCTGCTCATTGTAGGAAAATGAGACAACACGTAAAAACCTGACTTACTGTGGTGATCATTTCACAGTGTCTACAGATGTCAAATCATATGTTGTGCACCTGAAGCTGGTCTGAAGTTATAAGTCAATTTTAGCTCAAAACAAAAAAAAAGAAAAAAAAAACAAAAACCCCACAAAGAACATCTTCCATCTTACCCACATAGAGAGATCTGTGAATACCCAACCTAATCCTTCTTTTCTTAAAAGATATTACGTGTGTGTGTGCATGGACACAGTTTTATTATTTCTTATACAAAGATAGTGCCAAACTACCTCTCTCAATTTATCATCTAATGTTTCAGAAATGATCAACTTCTCAAATGAAATAGGGAAAAGGCAGCCAGCAAGCAAGATGATGAGGGCTGATGGGGTAGAAAACTCATTGGGGGAGACAAGGAGGGAGGGGAACAGGGAGAAGAGAGCTGGAGGTCGAGCACTGACATCGTGACCAAGAGGCAGGTTCTTGTCTCCAAAACCTGTGTGGACTCCGGGTGGCCCTCTGGGGGGTCCCTGACCATGTGCGACTGAGAAGCGCTGACAGGGCAGGGAGATAGGGAAGTGCTGGCAGAAACGTACGAAGGGGCCCCACACATGTTCTCAGCCCTACACCCCAGGCCATTGTCCACGCCTCCCAGGAGCTCCCAGGCCAACTTTGAGCAAACTGTATAAGATCTGGTCATGTGCGTGCCTTTCATCGTTGAGAACAGAAATGACACTGATCGGAGAGAGGGGAGTGGAACTTGGTAGTAGCCCGAGGGGGTTTCCTTCTGCTAGCCGACAGTCATCTTTGCGCAGGAGCCACCATGGGAATTAAACAGCCAAAACACTGGCTTTTGACCTGCGGTCAGTCAGCACGCCTGCGTCTCCCTGAAAGCCACACCCACGGGCAGTCAGACTGTGGCCCAGCTGCTCCCTTCCTAATGCTCCCCCTCCTCTAAAACACCCCAGCATCCCAGATGGTGAGTACTGGAGTAGGGACACAACAGGAAGACCAGCCTATTTCTTTCTACATTTTCTGCTTGATGTATACAGCACTGTCCTACCCTGTGTGCTTCTTTGCTCCTTGGCCCCTCTCACCAAGCCATTGAGGTGTGTACAATTACTATCTCATTTTACAGACACACAAATCAAGCTAGGGGGGTTTTAAGTCACTTGTCCAGGTCCCACAGCTGGAAAGCAGCAGAGCCTGGATTCACACCTGAGAGGTACCTCCCTCTGGGGCCAGAACCGTAACCACCATCTCTTCTGTCTTCCTGGGATGTGCAAGACAAACATTTGTGGAGGGGATAGGTTGTTCTCCCTTGAAACCTTGTAGAGATAAATGCTTTCCCATTTATCCCCATCTAAGAATAATCCTCACATGCCTAAAAAAAAGTCTGTCTGTAGTTCACAGAACTAAAACCCAGATGATACCACGCCCAGGGGGTTACTGGCTAGAGGGATGACTTCAACAGCATTCTCTCTTCATTTGATCTTTTTGTGTATGTTTGGTAAAATACACATAACATAAAATTTACCATATTAACCATTTTTAGGTGTGCGGTAGCTGTCACCATCCATCTCCAGAACTTTCTCATTCTCCTGAGCTAACACCGTGCGCCCATTTATACCCACAACTCCCCGTTCCCTCCCCACCCAGCCCCGGGCCACAACCATTCTACTTTCTGCCTATGAATGTGACCACTTGAGGCGCCTCCTTTAAGCGGAGTCATACAATATTTGTTCTTCTGGGTGATTTCGCTTAGCGCCATGTTTTCAAGTTCCATCCGTATTGTAGCACGTGTCACAACGTCCTTTAGAGGTTGAATAATACTCCATTGTGTGTGTGTGTGTATCACAGTTTGTCTCTTCATGCATCTGGCAGGGGACCTCTGGGGTGTTTGTAGCTTCGGCTGTTGTGAACGACGCTGCTGCAGAAAAACACGTGTTCGGGGTTTGCTTTCCCTTCTTCCAGGTATATACCCGGAATTGCTGGAGCTGGTGGTTCCTCTGTGTTCAGTGTGCTGAGGAGCCGCCATGTCGTCTCCTGCCTTGGATCTTGACCATCAGTGACTGTGCATAGGAGAGCACGTTGTACGTAACTCGCTCCCTAGGATTCTCTTACTATCACGGAGATTGGGCAGGAACAAGCTTTTATGCAGATGAATAAATAAGTAGGTTTATTTGCCCTTTTTCGATTGTTTGTTTGTTTACCTTCACTGATTTCTATAGTAAACATGATGTCATTTGCCTGGGAGAAGCACTTTCTGGCTAAAAGGCTGGAACGGAGCATGCCTAGATGGGAGGTGAGCCCTTTTACTAGGTTCTGTTCTCAGGGCATCTGGTAGAAAAGGAATTCTAGTAATTCATGTGTAGTCGTGCAAAGCTCAATAAAAGTTTTGGCAAGAGAAGGAGGCTGAAAGAAAGAGGAAACTTCCTCTCTTTAAGGAGTTTTATAGAGAAATCCAGGACCACTTTTAAATCCTCAGGCCTCTAGGGGCACGTAGCTGGCTCAGGTGATTAAACAACTGACTCTTGATTTCCGCTCAGGTCATCATCTCCCATTATGAGATCGAACTCTACGTTGAGCTCCACTTTCAGCGTGGAATCTACTTGTCCCTCTCCCGCTGTTCCTTCCCCCGCTCATGTGCTGTCTCTCTCTCTCTGAAAAATAAATGAATAAAATCTTTAAAAACCAATCAATTCATCCAACCATCCATCCATCCTCAGGTCTTTCATGGAGTCCCAGGGGTTTCGTGGGCTGTGTTGTTCCTGGCAGGAGTTTCTCATGGACCCCCTTGTCTGGCATGCCACGGCAGGATTAGGTGGGGGAAAAAGGCTCTGCACACTGGTCTCTGCATTTTCCCAGCCTCATCTCTCTTCAGTGAGGACTGACTAGTTGGGGATGTGGGGAAGCTGCCATCAGTTGGCCTTCAGAAGCCATCACCAGGAGGCTTGCCTTGTTCCAGAATGAGATGTTCTGTTGAAAGCATTCTTTAAAAAGGTTTGGAGATTCTGTGTGCCTGGGCAAGATTATCTGCTCGTGGGTATGTCCCCCAGGGGCCTCTGGCTTGGTGTGACAGTCTTGAGTTTCTCGGGTCCATGTTTCCCCAAAGACTGTACCTTCTGCCTCTTGCGGAGGTAGATGAAGGGGAGCTGACATGGGGGAGGGAACGGGAAATGCAGCTTCTCACCAGACCTTCAGATTGTCTGGCTCTCTTCTGGCCTCCCCTTTCCTCGGTACCTGGTGTGTCTAGTTCCTAAGCCTGGCTGAGGGTCTGCAGGGTTTTGGTTTCTCTGCAATAACCTCTTCTGGAGGCTCATAGTTTGAAGTTTCTCCACTCTGCAAAATCGCTTCCTGGGAACCTGGGTGGCTCAGTCAGTTAAGCGTCTGCCTTTGGTTCCGATCATGATCCCAGGGTTCTGGGATCAAATCCCACATCAGACTCCCTGCTCAGCAGGGAGTCTGCTTGTCCCACTCCCTCTGCCCTCCCCCTGCTTGTGTGGGCACACACTCACACGCTCTCCCTCTTATTCTGACAAATAAATAAAATCTTTAAAAAAAAATAAAGGCACTTCCCACTCTCCCATCTACTGGCCATTTTCTTATCAGATTCAATATTAGAATTATATTTCTAATCTATAGATTTTGACCTTGCATTTTTATTTCTTATTCCCATTATCTGGGGTTAACTTGTGAAAGAAGAGGCCAGAAATACTACTTTTCATTCATCATCTTGAAATCAAAACTTTTCTCCCTCCCTCCTCTCTCCCTCTCTGCTTCTCTTTTGTTTCTGGAAGAAGATCTCAGCCACTGAATAGGAAGTGGAAGGAAGAGACAAGTCCCAAAATGAAGGCATCTGGGAAGACTGGGTTCTGCTGTCTTCTTTCTGTGTTCATAAAGGGGCAGCTGGGTCACTTTTCTGCCCCTGTGCCTGGCTCTGTGCTGGTTACCTTTATTATCTGTAATCCTTGTGGTAATTCTGCAAAGCAGATATTATTATTCATGTTTTATCCATAAGGCATCTGCATCTCAGCGAGTTAAAGAGATGAGCCCCAGGTCACATCACAAGCTTTTTAAATGACAGGGCCAGAACTGTAAACCAGATGTGCTTGACCCCAGAGCTTCATCCGCTGCATGTGGCTTGGCACAGAGAACCCTAAAATACTCTAAAAAGTGCAGAACTTTTAAAAAAGTTCTGATCTGTCTGGTGCATATCTAGATAGCCAGGCAAAGGAAACCCGAAATAAATCTTGGGAAATTTTACTATTGCGGTGGAGCAAGTGTTGAAATATTTCTTGCCCTATAACTCAGTTGACCTTTCAAGGTCCCTTCTCATCCTCTAATTCTATAGGCAGTTTAAAAAAAAAAAAATCTTTTCTAGACTCTGCTAACAGCACACAGTCAAATGATGGTATCTCTATCATCTTCATTTTCCCGACTCTGTTTTTCCTTCCGAAAGCTCTCACACACACTTGGTTGCTGGAATAGATCTCTGGCTGCACTATTTCTGCTTATGATTCTGTGTGTGTGTTAATGCTCTGGGGTACCCAGGGGAAGCCTCCACAGACTTTACTGATTAGCACATGTCGCCCTTTATATGTAACCACCCCTCGGATCACCACTTCTCCTCACCAAGAGACGAGAAAAGCATCTGCATTTGGAAAACCAAGCTATGACACATGAAGTGGATTAAGAAGGACCGGCTCCCCAGAATCCACATGAGCTTTTCCCATCTTCGTTTGTTTTTCTTAAAGATAAAAATCACATGGCCATGTGTGTAGCTGGGTCTAACAAGTGCCTCGCTTGCATAACAAGAGGGGGATTTTACTTTGGCTATCTTGACTTCGTTATACATAAATTATGTTGTGAGTAATCTTTGAAATGGCATGACATGTGCAGCCAGTGTTTATTTTTTTATACTTTGGAATATTTCATGGTTTATTTTAAATGGTGGCTTATGTTGGATGGGTGTTTAACGTGCAATGTAATGCTGTCTTTCTGGGAACTCTAGAGAAGCAGGAGGGTACCCTGCGGTGTCAGACCTCCTTCTCTCCAGCAGAGAGATGGAGTTAGGTATGCAACGGAGAAAAGAACAGCCAAGGGGAAGTTAATTCTTAATTGAGCAGGTATTTAAATGCAACATGGCCATACTGGAGCTTAGATCTTCTCCTGGTAGAGCTCTGTAGCCTTTGGAGAGCATATCAAATCACTGTTACTTAATTTCATACAAAGGTAAATGACAGATTATTTTGGGCTCCCCTAAATGGACAATCCCAAGCCTGCGCAATGCTCAGAAAGATCAGAATGCCCAAGTATGAGGTCTTGGACACAGAAAGAAAGATTGTTGTAAGGGTGGCATGTGCATGAACTTTGAAATGCCATCAAACTTCTCAGCAGCTGTATGTTAAGTGCACTGTTTAAATAGAAATAGACAAATAGAACCATATGTTTAAATGTGCCATTGTACTTAAGATGTATCAAAAACACGTGTTTCCCCTCCATCCAACTTTCTCATAATTTGTTTGAGTTTCCGATAATTTAGGGCCCTGTTCTTCCTCTAACAGTCTTCTGTAGGACAGCTTCAGGTAATACAGTAAGTAAGAGCTGTAAAATTTTAATGATTTGTCCTATCAAGCAGTTTTCTTTCTGGTTGTTAGGAACTTGGACTTTCTTAAACCATGGAAAACTAGACAGAGTGTAAGTTTCATGCACTGTAAAGGTAGGTCCTCTACCTCTGTTAGAAATGATAATAATCGTAAATTTCCGCCCCAGGGGCTTCCCCTTGTGTAAAATTATAAATCACTTGGAGGTGTTGGGAAATTATGTTTAATTGGAAAACTATGGACATTGCCACACATCCTTCATAGCAGTAAATCACACACACACACACACACACACACACACACAAAACATAAAATATGCTGAGGAAAGATTCAAAATAATCTATACTGAGTGTACACATAGAGATTGGCAAATGCATCTTCTGCAGGGAGGAGATCCTTAGTTATTTCACTCAGGTCTGATTCGGGAGCATCCCAGATGCCACTGGTTTTTATGATGGAAGCCCACTTATTATGCTTTTGAAGTAAAATTGTCCACCACAGCTGGATTGCACATGAGAAATGTTGCAGGGAGAGATGGGGTTGTGCTGCTGTCCCCAGATGGTCTTCAGAATGTTCTCTGAGCAGATGTGATGTTTGTAAGTTGTACACGTTGTATACATTTTTAATACATTTTATATAGAGTTTATACATGGATTTAATAAAAAGTCTTAAAAATTTTTAAAGTTTTAGGAAGAGGGTGGCTCAGTCGGGTAATCAACTGCCTTCAGCTCAGGTCATGATCCCAAAGTCCTGGGATAGAGCCCTGCATCAGGCTCCCTGCTCAGCAAGGAGCCTGCTTCTCCCTTTTCCCCTTCCCCCTGCTCATGCTCTCCCTCTCTCTCTCTCTCTCTCTCTCTCTCTCTCTCTCTCTCACGTATTCTCTCTGTCTCAAATACATAAATAAAATCCTTAAAAACATAAAAGTTTTAGGAAGAGATTGCCGACGTTTCTCCTATGAGTGGTAACCTGCCTAGCCGACCAGTCTACAATAATTTGACAGGGGAGCCTGGCTGGCTCAGTGGGAGAGCATGCAACTCTTGATCTTAGGGTTGTGAGTTCAAACCCCATGTTGGGTATGAAATTCCTTAAGAATAAAATCCTAAAAAAATAAATAAAATTGACCAATAATTTGTAAAAGTAGAAAGTAATGTTATTAAATTATTATCTTACTAAAATGTGACGGAAAACATACATTTAAGTGTGCCAAATTTTTGTTAGGTAGAAGGCCTTGTCTGACCTGGTGGAAGGTTCTGACCATTTGACAAAGGTGGAAATTTGCTTTAGGACCCAGATAACGCCTAATTTCTCAAATCTGTGGTTTCTGCCCCCATATTCACCACAACATACAGATGATATGCTCACATACATGGCGGCCTCAACAGACTACAGGCGATGTGTCTTTCCTGATCACTGGACCATATTGAACTCCCTTTTTCCCCACCTAGAAAGCATGTCCAAATACTAATAATCGAGAGTGATATTTCAATGGGAATAACCTTGAATATGATTTCTCTTACGGTTACAAGGAAGTCTTTTTTTTTTTTTTTTTTTAGTTCAACCTTTATAGTCAATGCAGAAGATCTTGGACTATATTCTGGAGATTTGCAAATTCGCTACACCCAGGTTAATTCTTGGCCTCTGAATTAACATACCTATTTTGGAAGTGATCAAGGGTAGCTTACCAGGAAACCAGCTGGGAGAGAATGGGAGAGAAGGAAAGGAGAGATGGGAGAACAAAGGGGAATGTCTGCTGCAGTGGAAATGTCAGCTTTGTCCATTTTCACACACAGTGTAGATATTTTGTGACCATGTGAGCCCATTTACAACCCCGAAGTTGTTTAATTCTGCAGTTCTGTTTGTTGCTCTTACTTGCATCATGAATCCTACATGACAGTGGTATCATTTTTGCTTTAAAATAGTTAAGTGTGGAAAAAAAATAAAATAAGCATGAAAAAAATAGTCTTTTATACGTACCCACACACTTACCAAGCATAAAGCATCTCATTCCTTTTTAAAAATCCAAGTTTCCCGCTGGTACCCGGTCTTTCATTCTGAAGGGCTCCCTTTAGCGTTTCTTGTCGCCCAGCCCTGCTGGTGATGAATGCTTGGTTTTCTTTAATCTGAAATGTCTTCATTTCATCTTCATTCTTGAACGGTATTTTCACCGGATATAGGATTCCAGATCGGCAGGCTGGTTTGTTTTCTCAGCACTTAAAAGATGACCTCCCACTGTTTCTGGTTACCATCGGTTTTGATGAGCACATGGCACACGCTTCAATGCTGTGCACTTTCCGCCTGCTTTCAAGGTTTTCTCTTTACTTTTCAGCAGGAGGACTATGATGTCTCTAGACATTTTGTGTGTGTGTGTGTGTGTGTGTGTGTGTGTGTGTGTGTATGTATTTAACCTGTTTCAGGTTTGCTAAACATTTTTAGTCTAAATTTATGTTTTTCATGAAATTTGCAATATTTCCTCTTTTTTTTTAAGATTTTATTCATTTCAGAGAGACAGCACAAGCATGAGCCGGGGGGTCGGCGGGGGGCGGGGGGGCCTGGGCAGAGGGAGAACTGGGCTCTCTGCACTCAATCCTAGGACCCTGGGATCATGACGTGAGCCAAAAGTGGACGCTTAACTGACTGAGCCACCCAGGCAGACAATCAAGTTGGGATGTTTCAACCACTTTTCAGATTTGTTTTTGGCTCCATTTTCTCTCTCCTCACTTTCTAGAACTCCAAATACCATACATTGTAGCTTTTCAAACTGTCTTAGGGACTGAGGCATGGTGCATTTTTAAGCCATTTTTTTCTCTCTAAACTGAGCAATTCCTGGAATGCCTGGGTGGCTCAGTTGGTTAAGCATCTGTCTTCAGCTCAGGCCATGATCCCAGGGTCCCAGGATCAAGTCCCACATCGGGCTCCCTGCTCAGTGGGGAGCCTGCTTCTCCCTCAGTCTCTGCCTGCTGCTCCCTCTGCTATGCTCTCTTTCTCCCTCTCTGTCAAATAAATAAATAAAATCTTTAGAAATGAAAATTTTAAAAAATTTTCTTAAAAATTGGATAATTCTTAAGCCTGTATCTTCAAATTCACTGGTTCTTTCCCACTTCCTAGCATCTTTCAGTTGTTAAACTCATCCAGCAAGATGGTTTTTTTTTTATTTATTTGCCAGCTCTTATATTTTCTTCTTTTCATAGTTTGTATTTGTCTTAGATTTCCTGCCTTTTCATTTATTACAAGGGTATTTTCCCTTATAACATCAAACATCATTGTAACGGCTGCTTTAACGTTGTGTCTGATAAGTCCAACATCTGGAATTGAGTTGGCATCCTTGGTTGTCTTTCCCTTGAGAATGGGTCACATTTGTCCAAGTGATGTGGAGACCCAAGGTCCTGTTCTATTCATCCAAGAAGTGTTGGTCTTTTCCTTTCAGCAGGCAAGTAGCTCGGTGGGATGTAATGTGAAGACTGCCTTATAGTCGGTGGCAGCCCAAGCCTTCAACCAGTCTGCATTGTACTTAACGGGGCTGTTTTGAGGCTGCTCCTCGCAGCTGGGCCAGGGCTTACGAGAGCTTGGGCAGAATTTATACACAGAATTTAAGGCTCCCCTTCTCCAGCACTCACCTTTCCAGGGTTTCCCTCAATGTTTCACACCTCGCATTGCCTAAGCTTTTTTTCCTCCATTTGATCAAGCCAAAACACACGACAGGTTCCCTGTGTTTGAGCTTTCCACACCACACAGCAACTCTGATAGGCACTGTGATAGACAAAAAGCACGAAACTTAGCCTGGGTTGGTCCCTTGTTCAGAATTTCAGCTCTCCTCTTAATCCTGCCTGCCTCTCTTTACTCACCAGAACCTACCAGTGGTGGGCTTCTTCTGATTTGTCCAGAGTTTAGAGTTACTGCCTATAGGGGGTTGGTCTGTTAGGAGCATACAACTCCATACCAGAGACATAATCTTTCCAGTTGGAGACCTAGATTTTGAACTAATGGCACCATTTCTCTAACTCAAGCAGAGATACAAGTCTTGGAAGTTTTTGTTAGAATTGCTTGTTTTGGGGGGCACCTGGGTGACTCAGTCGGTTAAGCGTCCAACTTTCGATTTTGGCTCAGACCATGTGCTCAGGGTCGTGAGCTCAAGCCCCATGTTGGGCTCCATACTCAACACTGAGTCTGCTTGAGATTCTCTCTCCCTCTGCCCCATTCCCAAGTGCTCACTCTCAAAATGAATGAATGAATGACTGCCTGTTTGCTGTTTCTTTTTTTAATTCAAATGATTTAGATACCCCTTCAGTATCTTAAGGGGTACAGGTATAAAGCAAGCACCCAGATGAGAGTCAGAATGCATTGGCTCAAGCCTCAGTCTTTTTTTTTTTTTTTTTTTTTTTTTTTTTACAGAGAGAGGCACAGCAAGAGGGAATATAAGCAGGGGGAGTGGGAGGAGAAACAGGCTGATCCAGGGCTCAATCCCAGGACCCTGGGATCATGACCTGAGCCAAAGGCAGACATTCAAGGACCATGCAACCCAGGTGCCCCCTCAGTCTTTATTATTATTTTAACTAGCCATCATTGTGTTATGATTATCTAGTTATTATTAGCTAATTGTTATAATTAGCAAGTAATGTGAACTCCTGGCTTGTAGGCTGAGGGGCCTGGCCAGCCTCCAATTTCCTTTGTATCCTGGAGGCTTCTGATCATCTGATCTAAGTGTCTTGAAGTCTCTGTGTTAATCCACTTCATAGGATTCAAGTGACTAATTTCATATATTACGTGGTGAAAGGGGCATCCTGCTGTTGGAAGATATGGCCATGTGCTACTGATAATATTTCTGCTTTTATCTCTGCTTCCCTTAAAACTACACAACCCCTTCTTTCCCTTACGCCTCACTTTTTCTCGGGCACAAGTCATTCAATAACTGAAAAGAATTATACCGTTAATGTAACATCCCATTTAAAATATGTTTTTGTTTGTCTCTTAGGAAAAAATGCTGCAAAGGATATAAATTTGTTCTTGGACAATGCATCCCAGAAGGTATGTAATATAAAAGATTTTGTCTTCTCACCTTGTTTGGGACTAGTCATTAGATGTCTATAAAGTTCAGATGTATGGAGGATGTATGTGGTTTATCTATGTGTAATTTCGGTTTTTCTGGCATTAAATTCTCCTAGTGCCAGTTTAGCTACATGTAGCATGCTCTAGCTAAATAGCCACACAACTTATACACATATGTTGAGCATCCTCGATATATACAAACAATACACATGTTTCAGGTTTTAAGTTGCAGAGGCTCTATTTCCCTAATCAGCATTTCATACACAATTAGGACAGAAGCATCCTCCCACTTCCCTCTGTGCTTTTCATATGCTAAACTCAAAGCCCCTTCAAGCCCTGTGCCCAGCCCAGCTCTAGCGAGACAGAGCAGGGTCAGACCTGGGCCCAGACCTCAAAGCCCACCCCCACAAGCTGGGGAGACAGGGTATAGACAGCATGGAATCAGAGAGACCTGAATTTCTTTTAAAGACTTTATTTTTATTATTATTTATTTGTCAGAGAGAAAGGGGAGGTACAAGCAGAGGGAGCAGCGGCAGCAGGAGAAGCAGACTCCCCACTGAGCAGGGAGCCCAATGTGGGGCTCTATCCCAGGACCCTGGGATTGTGACCTGAGCCGAAGGTAGACACTTAACCCAGTGAGCTCCCCAGGCGTCCCAAGAGACCTGAATTTTTTTTTTAAGATTTTTTTTTTTTTTTTTTTTTTTTTTGACAGAGAGAGATCACAAGTAGGCAGAGAGCCAGGCAGAGAGAGAGGAAGGGAAGCAGGCTCCCTGCTGAGCAGCGAGCCCGATTCGGGACTCGATCCCAGGACCCTGGGATCATGACCTGAGCTGAAGGCAGCGGCTTAACCCACTGAGCCACCCAGGCGGCCCAAGAGACCTGAATTTTAATTGCACTTTCCATATTGCCTTAGTCCATGCTGGCTGCTCTAACAGAAATACTATAGTCTGGTGGCTTCAACCACAGATGTTTATTTCTTTTATAGTTCTGGAGGCGAAGTCTAAGACCAAGACCCTGGAAAGCTCCATGTCTGGTGTGAGCTTCCTGATTCATACTTAGTCACCTTCTTGCTGAGTCCTTGTGTGGCTAAAGGGGTGGGGGAGCTCTCTGGGGTTTCTTTATAAAAGCACCAAGCCCCTTCATGAGGCCTCTACCTCATGATCTAAGTCCCTCCCAAAGGCCCCGCTGCCTCAGACCATCACCTTGGAGGTTAGGATTGCAACATGTGAATTTCAGGAGACACAAGGATTCCGTTCATAACACACATCCAGCTTCGTTTTTGTGGGAAAGTATTAGTACCTGACTCATGGTTGTTTTAAGAATCTTCCCACATGTAAGGTACTTGAAACGGAAGCCGGCTCTTATTAAGCATTTGATGAATGGTGGTTCCTGCTGTTGTTTTTAATAATAACCACGACCTATGTAGTGAAGGCATTCAGAGCAGCAAGTGTCTGGAGCAGGCGCAGAGCCCAGAGGATCCAGGGCCGTCCGAGGGGGTCTCAGGGAGGAGGGGGAGCCGGCCGATCAAGGAAGGCTGCCCAGGACCTGGACAAGTGGGAGGAGGAACGCTGCAAAAGATCCCAGTGCTGATCCAGAGAACCCTAAGAACTGTCTGGAAAGCGTGAGATTAGTTTGCCTGAGGCCGGGCAGAGGCGGGTGGGTATTGAGAAACGGGGGTCTCTTCACTCTCCCGCGAGAAGCTAGGGCTCCGCAGAGGACCAGGAGCCCAGCCAAGCCAGTTCCCGTTCCATTCTCTTACAGAGAGCACTTTCTTGTCTCGGGGAGAAATAAATGAATCTCCCCCCCCCGCCCCCCACCGCTCTCTTCGGGTACGAGAGCTCACTGAAGCATAGCTGGGACTTTTGAGAAAGCTGCTTTAGGAAGGTTGGTTAGGAAATCACTTTCCATAAGATGGTTTATGTGGCCTCGGGGCTCTCTGCGACTGAATTTCTCACTGCCGGCCAGTTCTTTTGGTTAGAGCATGGTGGGGAAAAGGGGAAAAAAAAATCCACAAAATGCACAAAAATGCAAAATAATTGCATTCTTTTATAAGCCAGCCTTTCTCAGTCTGCAGCTGTGTCCTTTATATTTCCCTTGGCAGATACTAAGAAAACGAAGTTTAGGCCAGTCTACTTAAGATCCCAGCTAAAGACCTCACCCGGCCTAAGTAAAAACACATTACACGAGTACCACCTACTTAGGGTTTCTTTTTTTTTTTTTTTTTTTTTAAGATTTTATTTATTTATTTGACAGACAGATCACAAGTAGGCAGAAAGGCAGGCGGGGGTGGGGGGGGAGCAGGCTCCCCGCTGAGCAGAGAGCCCGATACGGGGCTCGATACGGGGCTCGATCCCAGGACCCTAGGATCATGACCTGAGGCAAAGGCAGAGGCTTTAACCCACTGAGCCACCCAGGCACCCCTATACTTAGGGCTTCTTGAAATGTTAAGTGTTGTGGCCTCAAACATCAGAGCCTAAAAGTAGTCTCCCCTCCCCCTCAGCAGGGCCTGTGGTGCCCGTGAACAGCATAGCCTCGCCATAGCTAACACTCTTACTCGCCTCTGTCGCCGTCACTAGAACACTTCAGCGTTTTCGTCTGTGGGAATAAGTCTGTGGGGGGGGGGGGGGCTTCTTACCGACGATCTCTGTAGTCCTAAAGATTTCCACTAGCAAGAACGCCACGTACCGATGTGGAACTTCAGGAAAGATAGCATATCCGTTAGGAATGTCCAGAGAAACAGAGAGAAGCTTATTTAAAGGAATTAGTTGATGCGATCATGGCGGCGAGCAACTCAGAAGTCCATAGGACGGGCTGGAGACCCAGAAGAAAGTTCCAGTTGGAGTCGAAAGGCCGTCTGCCTCCGAAATTCCCTCTCCCCTGGGGGAAGTGGGGTTTTTTTTCTAGGAAGGCCTTCACCTGATCCAATGGGCCCACCACCATTTTGGAGGGCAAACTGATTGTTTTAGACTCAACTGAATTAAACGTGGATCCCATCTAACAAATATCCCCACAGAAACACGTAGACGATGGTTGACCCAACGTCTGGCTACTGTGGCTCTTGTCTGTAGCCACATTGAGTCGGAAAATTAACCCCTGCGGAGAGCGCGGAGGCTGGAATTTCTGAACAAGTGTGCTGAGGAGAACGGGGCAGTTTAAGACTGTTGTTGCCTCCCATGTATGTCTCCAAAAGTCAGCCGCCCTGGGCCAGATCAGACCCACTGGCTATTTTTGTAAATAAAGTTTTATTGAAACACAACCATACTCCTGCACGTAAGTATCATCCATGGCTGCGTTTGCCCTGCCACCGCAGAGTGGAGGAGTGGTTGCCAGCCAGATCTGTTCTGCCAAGCCCCGCTGTATTATTTTGATTTGCCAGGTGATAGGATAATCTGATTTGTTCTAGCTCAACAGTTATTAATGGAGCATAAATTGGGGGAAGAGAGTCGTGCCCATCCCTCCAGGGGACACAGTCCTTGCCAGATACCCAGACAACAGTAAGAGCTACTCATAAAGGAAGCAGAGGACCAGGTTGAGCTTTTACTGTGTGGCGGGCACCGTGCAGAAGGCATCATCCCAGGTAACCTTCATAAAAGCACCATAAAGGCTGTATTACTGCCACCCTGGTATATAGGTGAGAGATGAGGCTGAAAGGACTCAAGGTCACAAAGAGAGTAACAGGGTCGGGAGGGCTGGCTGCAGAATCCATACTCCTCCTCATAAAGCAGCATGCCTCCTAGCCTGCAACAGAGTAGGCCTTCAGAAATAAGGCAGAACATAGGAGCAAGAGAAAAATACAGAGCACAATACATGGGCTGCTTAGGGGCCCTGAGTGGCTCAGTCAGCTAAGCACCTGCCTTTGGCTCAGATCATGATCTCAGGGTCCTGGGATCAAGCCCTGCTCAGCAGGGAGTCTGCATCTCCACCCCACCCTCCCTCTCTGGTCTCCCTGTCTCAAATAAATTTTTTTAAATCTTTTAAAAATAAAAAAAAAAAAACCATTGGCTCCTTAGAGGTGATAGTGGAGGAAGCGGTGTTTGACTGGCAGGAAAGCAGACATGCCATCATCACAGTTTCGGGGGAAAGGATTTAGCCGGGGCAGCCTTCCAGGTCCTCATGAGAGCGGCACGATGCCTGCCACGGGGACCCCGCTGGCGGGGAGGCTGGCCAACCCACCCGTTCCACCTTCCCGTGTGGCGGAGCAGACCAGGCCTAGCCCGCGCCCGAGGATCGTTCATCTGTCAGCACCCGGGGAAGTCAGCACGGGGACTGAGATGCTGGCTCTAGTCTGGAGGCCAAGGCGGCGCAGCCTGAGCTCCTGACTTCCAGCCAAAGTCCCTTCAGAGGCTTGTTAAATATCCGTTTGTAAGGACTGGGAGGAGGAGATATTTTAATTCTCTTCAAGTCGGAGGCCATCCAGAGATCTCCAGCTGTTTCCAGCCCCTCCTCAGCATGCAGGGTCCACACACACGCACACTCACAGAGACACACACAGGCACTAGCCCCGCATCACTCACACCAGCCCTGTTCCAGAACCTCCCTCCCGCCCCTCCTCGCCTGCGTGACCTCCACTCCTCGAGCTCTCTCGGACAGTGCCTACGCCCCTCACCAGGGCCCGCTGTTCTCTGATGTGCATCTGGAAAAAGTTCCGTGTCTCTACGGCAGCTGCTGAAAAAGCCCAGACAGGCCTGCAGGTGCTGCTGCAGGACCAGGGGCCATCCAGAGGAGCGGCGGACCCCAGGGGATAAGGAGATGGCCCAGGGGAAAATCGCAGGGAAGGGGGTTTGCCTTCCACCACGGCCAGCCTGAGCACCAAGCTCCCAGACGCAGTACTTTTAAAAGGCAGCCCGTGGCCCGAAGGCTTAACGCCCTTGTAAACATAGCTGGGCACGTCCACAGGCCCCAAGGGGAGTGCAGCCCAGGAGGTCTGTGCCAGACCCAGGCCCATCGCCGCCGCCCCGTCTGCAGAACGACCGTGGCTGACGTGAGCCCACCCTTACCCTTGTCTTTTTCAGATTACGACGTGTGCGCTGAGGCCCCCTGTGAGCAGCAGTGCACGGACAACTTCGGCCGAGTGCTGTGCACCTGCTACCCGGGGTTCCGGTACGACCGGGAGAGACACCGGAGGCGCGAGAAGCCCTACTGCCTGGGTGTGTTGGCAGCACCTGTGAATGTTCCAGCCCCTGGGCTGGTGATTCAGTCGTTTCCTGGAGACACTCCATCCCTGGGGCCAGCTCCCCGGGTGGCTCTGATCTTTGTTTCTTCCCTTATGTCCCGACACTCAGTATCATGCCAGCCGTCACTGCCTTGATTGAACCAGCCTCGGCCGAGGAATTCTTCCAGGAGCTGGTACCTGCGAGATCCCAACAGGCAGTGAGCTCGGAGGGCGGGAGAAGGGGAGCATTAGCAAGTGAAAGCAAGAACAGTGTCAAACGGGATATAAGTGGGCAGAAGCGTCAAAACACAGGCGAGACCCCACATTCTCTCGGAAGGCCAGGCAGAGAGGCTGGGGACGAGGAAGGGCCCATGTGGCAGGCAGACTGGCGGGGAGTCAGCCACCTGGACAGCAGCTGAGCGGGCTCAGCACTGTCGGTCACCACCGGCCGGGTCCTTCCCGCGCTGGCGGGGCTGTCCAGGCGTGCCCTCTTCGCCTGGAAGATGGGGTGATGGTGATGGTCCCCTGGAGCCACGTTTCCAAGTGTGGTCGGTCCATGGCTAACCTGCCTCAGAAACATCTGGGGTCCTTGATTTCCAACAAGATTCCCGGCCTCACCTCCAGGGCCTGAAGGTAGGTCCAGAAATCTGCACTTACACAAGCATCTCTGGTGACGGCGTGCACAGGCGAGCTGGAGATTGAGCTGGATGGTAGCTGAGGAGCAGGCGGAGGTCCGGGTGGAGACTAAGCGAGCTGGGATGAGGCTTTAGAG
This sequence comes from Lutra lutra, assembly GCF_902655055.1. Lineage (NCBI taxonomy): Eukaryota > Metazoa > Chordata > Mammalia > Carnivora > Mustelidae > Lutra > Lutra lutra. Next base: position 16,613,845 of record NC_062289.1, read on the forward strand.
CGCCGCACTGGAGACGTTCTAGACGTGGGTCTCCTAGGTCTCCAGGTGGCACCGATGGTAGCTCCCTGCACTGACAAAGAGGGGTGAGACCACCAAGTGGCTGGACCTGGGACCCGTGGCGCCTTCCACAGGGAGCATGGTGCCCCACGCTGTCTCGCTGAGGTCCCAGGCGTGGGGGCTCTGCTTTCAGTTTGTGGGAGCTCTGGTGTCACAGTCCGCAGGTGACAGTGTATACTGCCAGGGGACCTTCCAAAGGACCACACCCCCTGGCGTGCCAAGGTGGGTCCCAGGCAGCTGGTCCAGAGAGGGGTGGGGCGTCATCCGCATCCTAAAGTGCAGGGCTGAGCTCTGTCTGCCCCCCTCCCCAACATGCACACAGGACTGAGTGTCATGTCCGTCCCCCTCAGCCCCAACCCATGATGTCTTCAACCAGGGAGCAGGAAACAGACCGGGGCCTTCCTCTCTTCCCCCGCTGGGAAACAGTTCCCCGTTCCGCGGGGGAGCAAGTCTGTGATGTGCACGGTTTATGTGGACTCTGACAAGTGACTTGTTTGATGGTCTCATGGCTCGTTTCCACCACTCACAGGCGGTCCGTCTGGGTCATTGATGACCCCAAAATTTCCTGGGGAAAACTCTCCATTAGATCCATTGTAACTATTTTCTTTTGCCAGAAGTGGCTTTTCTCAGATTTCGTTACATTTCTTAACTGGGGAGGAGCCATTTGTAACTGACCTTGGGTCACTATCCAGCTACTCTGAACCTAGAGCCATAAAGGTTGGGGGGGTGGGGTGGAGGAGACCAACAACAACAAAAAAAAACCTTAGCCCACTCGGGTCCTTGCAGAAAATCATGGCCCCGATGCTTGCTTTTCAAACAGTGTTGCTCTCTGTCCACTCATTTCCTCTTTTGAGGAGCCCAGCCAAGTATTTCAGGCTGGCATCATGGTCATGTTTTGTAGATGGGAACTTCGAGGGCTGGCAACACTCGCACCAGGCCACGTGACATGGCAGTGGCAGAGCCCCGACCAGAAAGCCTGTCACTGATCAGCCTGGCACCATGGTGACACGGCCCGGGCACTCCAGGTGCGCTGGCTCCTGTCTCTAGCGTCGTGCTCTAGTGCAGCCTTCCCTGACCAAGGCTGGCAGAGGGTCCTTTGCAGACGTTCGTCATGGGTCGTGTGGGAAGAGAGTTCTCTGAACTAGAGCATTCTCTGCTTTGATCCAAACCCAGATATCGACGAGTGTGCCACCAGCAATGAGACGCTGTGCGCGCACACGTGCATCAACACCGTGGGCAGCTACCGCTGCGAATGCCGGGAGGGTTACATCCAGGAGGACGACGGGAGGGCGTGCACCCGGGGAGACAAATACCCCAATGACACTGGTGAGTGGGGCAAGCCACATTTCCCCATGGATAGGCCCTTGGGAGCCCACCGGGGCGGGCTTTCAGCCACTGACATTAATTTGTGGGCCAACTTGAAAATGAACAACAAGAAAGGGAGCAGTGGGAAGGAAGGGGCGTTTGCACGAAGGGCAGGTGGGACCCGGGTTAAGAGAGGGGTGAGACACAAGGTGGAGCCCCCGTGGTGTGAAGCTGGCAGTGAAGGTTGTGAGCTGGTGTGTATTTGAGGAAACTCTCCACCATATGGATGTGTGTGCTCAGGTGGAAATCAGTAGAACTTAGCTAGGTGCTGGGACCACACTCAGATGAGCAGAGGAGGCCAGGACGCCATGTTCTCTCAGAGAATGGGTTGACTATCAATAGGAAACACGTCCGTGTCAGGTCCACGCATACATCAATGCTGCTTAACGTACAGCCCACGCTCTGTGCCTGCCCAGAACTATTTGTTACTTGGTTTCTGATTGCATAAAAACAGAAGTTGAGTGTTCAGGCATGTTTATACCCATTTGTAGACACCGATCCAAAGATCAATGCTTGTATTTTGTCGTCTTTTACTAGTCATTGGTTTTTATTGTGTTTTGCAAATAGTCAAGTGCAACGAGGTTAAAAGCTGGCCTTCGGAGTTTGAGAAGCTGATCCACATTCCATCAGCCTGATCCAACTGACATGTCTCTCACCCAGGGAAATGATCAGCTTGATGGCTGGGTCACTCCTTTAAGTCTGGAAGAAGGAGCCTCTGTGTTCCTGTATCCGACACTCACAGGGCGGGAAGCTGCTCCCATCTTCCTGTGCTTGGGGCATGGCTCTAACCTGTCCCTCTTGGGAGGGGACAGGATACTGTCTGTTCGGAGAGGCTGGCTGGACCTTGGACTCTCTGAGTGGGGCAGGGATTTCTGGGCAAATCATCTGTACTGAGAAGCCAGGGAGCTGGGAAGGCTAAACGGTGTAGACACTCGGGAGAAGGTGACTCTTGGTGTAGCCCGAAATTTCGAAAAAAAAAGTGGAGGACAGTTGCCATCAGCTGAGGACAGCAAACAGCTGGGGGACAGCTGCTCACATGGAAAAACTACAAAGCAAAATTCTAAGAAGGGGCAGGTTGAGTCATGAGGAAGCCACTGTGTATTAGAAGTAGAAGCAGAATGTGTCTGGAGCCAGCTCAGGATTGGGCAATCTGGAATAATATAAATGCATCAGCAGGCCTGGGGACACTTCTTCAAGTCTAAAGCATGTGGAGCCTGCCTGCCCAGAGGCACTTCGAACAGGGACGAACAGTCTTTTGGGTAGAAGGGTTGACTGAGGAAAAATGTTTGCAGGCCTTTTTTTTTTTTTTAATTCAAAATTAAAGTCACTTCATTTTTGTCCCATGATGGAGAAGGTGGGAGAGGGGCAGGGTGTGGAGCTTACCTATTTGATTATCTCCTTTAATGAGAGGAGATAATTCTTTGAAAAATAAAGTGCAGCCTTTTCGCCACTGACTTAATTCGTGGGCCAACTTGAACATGAGCCACAAGAAAACAGCTTTCTAGCTTTCATTCTGGGATTGGATTTGCAGCTCTGCTCCGAGCCAGGAAGCCCAGGGACTGTGCAGCCGACTCCACTGTCTCTCTGCCTTACGTTTCTGTCCAGGTGAACCCTATTTACTTGGGCACGAAGGGCAGCGTTGAACAACCCAATCTAGACGTTAACCCTCAGAAACTGCAACCACAGATGCTTACTGCTGGAGTGTCGGGGTGGGATTAGATAGGACGGATCCCCAAATAACAGGACCTAGCCTCAGCCGTGAGCGGTTCCCACCTGGCGCTGGTCTGCCCTCACAGAGAACCAGAGAAGCCGGTTGGAACTTTCCAAGACAGCATGAGAGTTTCCCACTGAAATGTTCTTTGGTCTGGGGTGGTCTCCCTGTGTGACACTGTAGGGAGGGCTCTTGCCCAAGCACAGTGATAAGGTGGGCCCGGTCAGAGGCACTCACCTTCTCCCTCCTGCTTTGGCCGTGTAGACCCGGGCGGGGGCCCCAGCAATGAGCCGGGCGGAGAAGTTCTCCTTGTGTCTCTGAAGTTAGCCGTCTGTTGTGTTAGGTCAGTCCTCAGAAAGCAGTCCTCTGCTTCCTTCCCAGAGAAATGACTTGTACTACTTAAAAGTTTTTAGTGTGTGACACTAAACTACACAAGAAGTTTCAGCACGAGAGAGCAAGTTCAAGAGATCAAGGATTTTACTTTAGTGATGAGCAGTGACTTCTCTGGCTGAGAATTCTAGGAAAAACTGAAGTGGTTGTAATGAGAAGGGGTGTAGACCTGCAACTTTCTTTTGTACCTTCTCTCATAGTCTTTTCACGTAAAGATGACCTATTTTCTCCCAACTGTTTATTACAGCCTTTCCCCATTGGGTTCTACAGAGCTTGGAGTCTTGTGAGCTGCAAATAAGCCTGCCTGCCTGCCTGCCTGCCTGCCTTTCTTTCTTTCTTTATTTCTTTCTTTCTTTCTTTTTTTTTTTTTAAGACTTTATCCATTCATCTGACGGAGAGAGAGCTCAAGTAGGCAGAGTGGCAGGCAGAGGGAGAAGCAGCTTCCCCGCAGAGCAGGGAGCCCAATGTGGGACTCGATCCCAGTACTCTGGACAATGACCTGAGCTGAAGGCAGACGTTTAACGACTGAGTCACCCAGGTGCCCAAGCCTTCCTTTCTTTAGAAGCATCTGCATTCAGATGTTTGGGGAAAAACACGTTACTACCCCCACTTAGGGGGTTCATGGGCCAAGTGCATGAATGGCTCAGAGAGACTGCCTTTTTCAAAGATGTTAATTTTGATTCAGCCTGAAATTCCCCCAAATTATTTTCTTAAGAAAGGCCTATAAACATCTCACAGACAAGAGTGCCCTGAAAAATACAATTTGGAAAATTCTAATGTATTAACCTCAAAGGCCTGAGCTCTGGGGTTGAACATGGTAGGTCGTCTGGTTGGCTTTCGGGCAAAGATGTCTTCATCGACCGATGAAGCAGCCGAAAGTCCAGAGGGAAGCCATTTGCTGCGGATTGCAGAGCCTCTGATGAACAAAAACAGGGCAGGAGTCCTCCATCCTGCCACACAGAGAGGCCGTTTGTTCCTGTTTACAGTGGCTTCAGTGGGAGGCGTCTGTCTAATTAGCAAGAACCGCCTGGTGCTCCTACCGCCGAGCTTTATTGTTACACAAAACTCATTTACAGATGAGCCGAAGCTGCAAATTCCCTTTCTCCTCTCTCTCTCCATCCTCCTCTTCATAGAACAGCTACAAACAGTTTAAAAAACAAAACAAAGCCAAAGCTGAAACCGCACTGTCTGTTGGCTCACACTCCGCCATCACCCCCCTCCGCGTCCCTGGACCGCCGACAGCAGCATTAGAAAAAGAATTTCTCCGTATTTTTCAGTTACCGGTGTCTGTGGAGTTCACCACACACGCACATGGGATGAGCATTTGGTTTTAGTGTTTTGCTAAGAAAAACATTCCAACACCAGTAACCAAGGACATCAGGAGGGAAGGGACAGAGAGGAGGAATCCAGACCCTTCGTTAAAATTATGAGCAAGGACAGGCATGTTGTAGGCCGTGAGTGTGAGAGTCCTAACTCGAGCGATGAGCCCCCCAGAAGGTGGGGGGGTAGCTTTGACGGTGCTGGCAACAAAAACAAGCACCCTGGACGCATTGCTTTGACAGCAATGTCCTGGAACATTCCATGGCCTGGGGGCTAGGAGAGCTGGCCACAGGAGCAGCTGCAGTACTGACCATGGAGCGTGGCTGGGCAGGTTCCGGGCCCCCGCTGCCTGCTCTGTAGACGGAGCAGGAGTGTCAGACTGTGTGAGCTCTGCAGACCCTCTAGCCCTCCCATGTTCCTTCCAGAATGTGGTGGGGTGTAGCCTGAGTCACCTAAGCCTGACCAGCCCCAGCACCGCCCTCATTTCTTTGTCCTCCATCTAAGTGAGCCCCAAGGCTCCAAGAACTAGTTGATGCCCAGCTTCAACAGCTAAACCGAGAACGTTTCTTACCGTATCTAGAAGATGAATCAGGACCAGGCAGATTCTCAGCTCAGCAACCGGAGAAGTCAGGGGCCAGGCAAGGCAGCTAAGCAGCTTCATCTGTTTTGGATGGATTAATAAACCTAATATTTCATCGTGGTTATTTTTTTGATGAAGAGATAATGATGATTGAATGTGAACACATAGGACCTAAAATCTCCCTCCCCCCCCCTTTTTTTTTAACTTTGCATTGTCTAATGTCTGTGACGTTATAGTCAGAGGAATTTAAAATCAAACACAGCCTCGGCTCGCTGTTAGAGAGTGGTGGGGGGTGAAAGGTTGTGGCGCACACGCCGGCCTGGCGGCTCGAGCCCCCAGCCACCCGGCCAGCACGGCGTGCTCGGTCGCTTGCTTGCTTTGAAAATATGTAGCTGGAGCCCGTGTAGACACCCCAGGGAGTCTGTGCAGCACTGATGGGGAGACAAATTAGGGACACGTTGGCTCCATAGTAATGAGCTTACTGTCCTGTTTTTCAACTTCTGTTTACTTTCTGATAGAGCGACCACGACCCTCGGGCAGTTCAAAGCTTCTGGGACCGCCAGGTGTTTCATGTAATTTTCAAGCTCTGCTAATCCATAGATCAGTGGTTCTCCACCCAGGAAGCTTTAAAAATTGCCAATACTGTTCCCTGACTGCAGCCCCCAGGTGGGTGGGGTGCGACATAATGGTTTGTTTTTTTTTTTAACCTCCGCCCCCTCCCCCCCTTCATATGGGGGGGGGGTATAATGGGCCACCAGCATTGAGAACTGCTGGCCAGGGCACAGTCCTCCACGGTCAAGTTTTAAAAACAAACGCTGTTCATTGGTGACATTGCTCATGTGCAAGGTATTGGGAATATCCTTTAGTTTCTGGATTTATTGAAATATTATTAATATGGTATCTGAGGAATTCTTTTTCTAATGCTGTGGGGTGCCTAGCCTGCTCGGCATTAGTAAAAATTAGAGCTCTTTGCCCCCATGTGGCTAATGAATGATAATGCACCTTTAAAATCTGATCTGGTGGGAGCAGAGTGTTGAGTAAATCCTTCTCTTAAGGTGAGCGTGGTCACAGTTCGAGATGCTCGGTGATCGCAGCATGAATTGCCAGGACTGAAAACATGCAGGATCAGAGATGTCTTCCCAGATTTCTAAATGAATTATTAACGTAGCATACACGAGATTCTTTTAGCTCCACATTTGATATTACTGTAGACAAATTACAGGATAAATGAGCCCCAATTCAGAACAGATAGCATGTTCCAGGCCTACACACACAATTTATCTTGGAGCTGTCTGAGAGCTCTTTCCAGAGGATGATGTAAAGAGCCCTATCCCACATCTGTTATTTTGTAGGAAATTCAATACCCCCAACAATAACACTTACGGAGCACTTGTCATGTACTGGGCACTGTCCTAGGAACTTACAGGTCTGTTTTCCTTGCTACTATGGCAGTTACCCAGGTGATAAGTGCCTTTGTCATTTTACTGTTGGAGGAACATACCCAGAAGCTGTGACTTCCAACCTAAAGGATACTAAGTGACAACATCAGGATTTAAGCACCGATCATCTGACTCCCCAAGAGCCTCTGCTCCCTGCTACCCTGTTACTCTGTGTCTATAGAACCGACACAGTTCATCTTGATGTCTGTGTTCCAAAGATTACACAAAGTGATGGAGAGCAGACCAGGCATTCTCAGGTCATAGTTCCTCCGCAAAGCTTACTCCCTGGGGGGGTGCTGGCTGAGCACACGTGTGCTTCAGCATCCCATGGAGGGCTTTGACAGATCTGTGCACTCGGCCCCAGTCCCAGGATTTCAGATTTTTGGCAACAGGTGCCTGGGCAGTGACGGTGCTGCTCCTGGTCAGGTGGTCACTCTTGAGAACCACTGCCCCAGAGTCTGCCTCCCAGAGAGCACTCGGGGACCCTGAACAGAACACCCCATAGCCAGCTCGCTGCCCCCCCCACACAATGCTAGATTCAGGACCTGTAAGCCTCCAGCCTGTGCACACAGCCCTCTGGAGGGCCTAGAGCAAGTTATTTTCCTTATTTATAAAGGAGATTGAACCCAAAATACATCCATGCTAATATTCCATGATCTAAACGAAGTAGAGTCTAGAACCTGTAGGGAGGTTTATTCTACTCATGAATATCTCAGGTTGCATTCATCACACCCACACTTGGAAATTCAGCTGAGTATATAGTATAGTATATTTCTGAGTATATAGAAATAGGAAGATGGGCTTCTAACTTGTGTTCATGATGGCCTGGCTCTGCCAACAGGGCTAGTTCCTTACAGAGGTCAGTCACAAATTGTTAAGCAGGTGTTCTCATCTGTTTTTGCATTCTCAGTGCCTCATGTGGCCTGGCAAATAGCAGACGCTCCATGGGTGGACGAGAGGGGGAATGGGGAGGGTGGACGAGTGGATGGACTCACAGACAAGTGGATGAGCAAGAGAGGTGGGTTACGGGACGGGATTGTATAAATTGACCAGTAGATGGGACGGAATGCAGGAACGCTAGGTTGACAGAGATGGACGTCCTCCAGCCGTCCTTCAGCGCTGACAAACCTAGTCAGCCTGGAGCCGGGGTCCCCTATTTATGCGGGGGTCCACTGTTCCCTGCCATCAGCACAACCAGAGTTGGTGGGGCTGCCGGTCTTCCCCACCTAGTGAGCTCTGCGTGAAAACGTCCTCGTGTCGCTCAGTTATGTTGGTGACAGATCCTCACAGGAGCCCAGGCTCTGTGGGCAAGTAGGACTATTTGGCCACTACACAGGGACAAAGGGCCCAGAGGAGATTGCCTAATGTGTAGAAATGGTGTTGGACTCAGATTCAGGAAACCGCAACTCTAAACCCACATCAGTCAACTTGCGAGATGACTTTCAGGTACCAAATGTCTGTTTCCCCTCATTCTGTTCGCGTTAATACTCTCCTTCAAGACTTCTGGGGTTCCCAGGCAAAAGCAAAGTGAAGGGCTGGGTGGGTCTGAAGCCTGGGCCAGGCACGGGCTCCCATTTATTACTGGCAGGTGGCATTGGCCACTGTCCCACAGGCAGGACCTTCATTTAACCCTCACAGTTGCCCTCCACTACAGGAATTATTCTTCCATGTTATAGTTGAGGAAATTGGGGCTTGTTGAGGTCAGATAACTTGCCCGAGACTCCTGAGCTAGTCATGCTAGAGCTGGTCTGCGCAGCGGGGACGACAGCCCCTGGGAAACCACGCTCTTAACCAACCCAGTTGACCTCCTCCAAGCAGAGACCTTCCCCAGCCTCTTAGCTCAGTGTTACACAGCTGTGGGGGGAGCGTGACTCCCCGAGTGTACCAGCTGACCGCGTTGTCGGTGGGGAGCCCCCGACCAGACAGCCAGCCCAGGAAGTGGGGATGAGCGGGGCGGTCACGTTACCCAGCGTCCGTAGGTGGATTTAGAGACGGCCGCGCCCCCATAGATCCACGTGCTCTTTCCAGCCACTCGAAACCTGCACTGTAGGTTGACTGGTTGATCCAGTTGCTTACAGTAACTTAAAGATGGAGCCTGCTTTCCCCGCTCAAACCTGCTGGCTTGAGAAGTGTGTTCCCAGCATGGGTACTCCAAGCCTCGGGCTTCCCGTGACATGCAGGGATGAGGTGTGGCGGGTGAGCCCTGCGCCCATGCTGCAGGTAAATAGGCAGAGATTTCAGTCACCAAGTTGCCCGCAGACCCCCTCCCCTCGCAAAGAACAGAAACACTGGTCACCACATAGGTCACCAGGAAGGGGACCAGCACCATGGGAGAAACCAGCCGGGCCACGTGAGGAAGGTTCATGAGAGCATGAATGCCCAGTTCATCTATCCATTCGCTAGCTCTGCCTCAGACCGTCACCAGCTGGGTGGCTTCAAGGACAGAAATGCATCCTGTCCGTTCTGGAGGCTACAAGTGTGAGACCAAGACATCGGCAGGGTTGGTGCCTTCTGAGGGCCGTGCGGGACAGTCTGTCCTGTGCCCCTCCCTGTTTCTGGGGTCTTCGCCAGCGATCTCTGGCCTTCCTTGGCTCCTGCCCTATTGCCTGATCTCTGCCCTCATCTTCATGCGGTGGCCTCCCTGGGTGCGCATCTAGGTCCTGATGTCTCCTTTTTCTACGAACACCAGTCCCGTTGACTGTGGTCCCACCCTGCAACAGTAGGACTTCGTCTTATCACACCACCCACGACCCTAATTTCTGAATAAGGTCACATTCTGAGGTCCTAGGGGTTAGGGCCTCAACATACGAATTTTGGCAAACAGTTCAACCTGCGACGCTCTGCCTCACACGTAGCACGTGCCCTCCTCGTGAGCTCCCCGCAGGTCCAGGTCTTAGGTGGCTTGTGCTCTGGGGCGGGCAGCCACTCTGCAAGTTGGCGTAGAGACCCCCGCCATCTGAGTGGACACGTGGTGAGTGTGGCCTGAGGTCAGGACCACAGTATCTCTGTAGAGAGAGGACAGGCTTTGTGGAACGTCGGACTTGGTTCTCGATCGTTGATAGGTTTCTGTGAATGGGGACCGCAGAGAGGGCTTCCCAGAAGGGGAATAAGAAAAGCACAAGTCAAGGAGGACAAGAAGTGGCTTAGAGGGACGTTGCTCGGCTGTCCCCAGCTGTATTCCAGACAGCATGGTGAACGCTGGCCTTCAGATGGAGGAGAATAAGTCATGTCAGGTTGGGAGATCACACTTCTTAAAAAGCACTGACGAAAGGGCAGTAGTTCCCATATTCACTCCTGCAAGAGGACAATACCGGGGTGCCTGATTGGGAACAGCTGAAGCCAGAGCAGGGGAGCCCGGGGCGGAGGGTGGAGGCTGCTTCCATCTCTCCCCTGACCCAGGTGTGCAGCCACTGACCTGAGAAGTGGCAAATCACAAGCCTCCCTCCCTCCCTCGGCCCACTGTCCACGGGTCCTCCGCGGGGACTGCCGTTTACGAGGCTGTCTGTAGCCTCCCGAGCCCACCCGAGCCCGTCCCCTCCCGCAGGGCACAACGAGAAGTCCGAGAACGCAGTGGAGGCCGGAAGCTGCTGTGCCACGTGCAAGGAGTTTCACCAGATGAAGCAGACGGTGCTGCAGCTGAAGCAGAAGGTACGTGCCCGTCGTGTTCGAGCCGGGCCCGCAGGAAGATGACTCGGCAGAGAGGAAAGGGAAGAACAGTGAGAAACAGTAAGACAACGAGTTGTCGCCCACGATCTCCGTGAATGTTCACGAAGGTCGCTGCCAGCTGGGTTGGGACTGAGACTTTGCTCCGACCGCCCACCCTCGGGAGCTGCCGTGCAAAGGGCAACAGGCCCATGAAGGCAAGAAAGCGATCAATTAGGTAACTGCGAAGCGGGGCTCGAGCTGGGGGGCGCGTGGCAGAGGTGTAAGGAGGTTGAGCTAGGACTGTTTGAAACCCTGGGTAAAAGGAACGTCCAGACACATGGTCCTGGGGCAGACCTACGCAGTTCTGTTTCATCTAACATTCTGGTTAGGTTTTACAACGAGAACACCCTGTCTATAAACATCCGTAAGCTGACGGTGAATTTCCGTAGCGGCTCTTTTTCACATTGGAAAGCCGCCATTTGGGTGCCTCGTGTCAACAAGAATGAGGGCTGAGTCACTTTCTAAAAGGCTCCCACGCATGCCACAGAGACTATCACATTTCTAGCAACATTATTATGCCGTGAGTAATGCCCCCGTGATGAACCTGGGGACTGATTTCTTGAGCAACTGTCCTGGCCCCAGCTCGATGGTATTTATGACCCCTCAGTCCTCCAAAATCACGCTTGTGCTGAGAATCGTAGGGGCTTGTTTGTTTAATTGCTTCTGCCCGAGGCTCTTAGCACATCGAGGAGGTGTATGTAATCTGTTTAACTTTGTTACGCCAAAGGGCAAAGGGTAAGCATAAGACAATATGGCTTTTCCATGTTCCACAAACATACACGCAGCCCTTAGTGAGAACCACAGCTAACCAGTGAAATAAGCCGATCGATAGGCAGAGAAGGGCAATGGCTTTGCTCGTCTTTCGTTACATTGTTGGCGAAGATCTGTCCTGTATCCTGTACACGATCCGAAGTAGTCTGTGATCCAGTAATAGAGAGAACGGGCGGAACACTCTGTAAGTGCAGCACATAAACACATCCCACACATCCCCTCGGTTAAACTTGGATTGATGTCACCACTGATTGAGCAAATTCAAAAATGGGTCCAGGGAAGAAGTAAGTTCACATTTCATACCAGAGGATTAGGGCTCAGCAGACGCAGTTGCTTAGTATCTTAAGACCTAAGGCAGCTCTCTGCGTCCTCTCCTGGACAGTTGAAAATCTAGGAGCTATAGGGAAGCTTTTTCCAGCCTGGAGGATCGTCAGAATAGTGCGGTGTCACTAAATCCCACAGGTTGCTCGGAAATGCAGTTGCTAATCAGTATCTGGCTTTCGTGTCCTAGTACCCACCACCTTGAAAGACTGCTGTAGAGCTCTAAACAATCCAGTAGCAAGTACTTCTTAGTACTCCAGTAACTCATGTAGTGACTATCACACACTTAGTATTCCAATAACTCTCATGAGGTTAACTCTCACGTAGTTAATACTCCAGAAATGAGTATGTGGTAACTCTCACACACTTAGTACTCCAGTAACTCTCATGAGGTTAACTCTCACGTAGTTAATACTCCAGAAATGAGTATGCTGTAACTCACACACACTTAGTACTCCAGTAATGCATGCACTAACTCACACACTTAGTACTCCGGTGACTCTCATGAGGTTAACTCTCACGTAGTTAATACTCCAGAAATGACTATGTGGTAACACTCACACGCTTAGTACTCCAGTAACTCTCATGTGGTTAACTCTCACGTAGTTAATACTCCAGAAATGAGTATGTGGTAACTCTCACACACTTAGTACTCCAGTAAGTCATGCAGTAACTCAGACTGAAATTGGTCCACCTCATACTGAATTCTGCAAACGCATCGTTGCAAGTCTAAGCTAATGCTGGCATTTAAAGAACATCATGAGGAGCAACTCCTTTCTAAAGGCATCTGTAAGCATGTGTTGCATTCTGTAGTTGATAAAGCAGTCTTACATCCAGTATCTCATTTAATTCCCAGCGTGACCCTGTAAGAAAGATACAGGTATCCTCAGAGAGGTCAAGTCACTGCCCAAGAGGCAGGCCACGCTTCTGCCCCTATGCAGGGGACAGGATTGTCTATTGGATTTTAACTTCATTTCACTAGGACAGATGCCCTCTGTTTTTTTGGAAAGAATGTAGGGCATCTACCCAAATACACTTTGGCCAAGAAGTAGGTACTGGGTGTCCTGGACCATGGCCAACCCCATGGTAGAACATGGTAGGCAGACATGCTGAATTGTGCTATGAGTATAGTCAGTAAAATGGGGAACTCAACAGTTCCAGAACCCCCATGGGTTCCTTGGTGGGTAAATTATAAGGAAAAGAAAGGTAGAGCAGTGACCTGCAGATTAAAAGAAATTTTAAAAACCTGTTATTTTTGTAGAATGACCAGGACTAAACCAGAGTGTGTGGGCATGCATAGTTAGGTTATTTTTAACTTATTTTTAAAACATAGGAAGTCATGAAAATCAGGATAGCGGTTACTTTTGGCAGGGGGAGGGGTACAGGAAGAATGAGACTATGATTGGGTCAGAACTCATGGAGGGTGACTTCTGGTGAGTGGCTGAGTTCCGTCTTTTGACTTAGGTTTCATTAAAAAGATACATGCCTTATACTCATTTGCTAGGATATACATTTGTGGGGTTTCCAGATTCTGTGCTTTCATTTTCTGATAAATTTTTTTTTAAAATTGTATGCAGATGATTCTTTGGGGGTGGGGGTTAGTGATTTGGCTAGAAAGAGAGATTTGGGAATAAGTAAAATACCCGTCATTTCCTTTATAAAGAGGGCACCAGGCCTGTCAGCGGGGGGATGTCTGAAGCAAGCAGCCAGTTTCCAGAAAGCCCCTTGGGCTCCTGCTGCATGGACTGTTTGATTGGGGGGCGTGACTGCAGAGCATGACTGATGACTCAGGAAGGGTTTATTGGGCATCTATTATGCCTTCCGGTAGATTGGAAGATGAGGGAATACGGGCAGTGCGGAATCAAGCCCTTCCTTCATCAGCTGTCTTATCTGGGCAGTCAGACCAGCAGTGAGTCCACCAACAGCTGCCACGTGGCGGGGAGCAGACAGAGCCTCCAAAGTTAGAGGTCAGTGCGGGTTCGGAGGCCTGCGCACACCTGCATCCCGCTGTCTGCCTTTGCGCCTTCTAGCACCGCCGTTAGAGCCAGGCAAATAAATGGCTCAGTCGTTTGTGACCTCTTCTGCTACCTTGATCGTAGCAGAGGGCCCTTCTCAGGACATGGGGAAGCCTGAGCCATACTGCAGTGACTGGAGTCACTGCACCGCTGGCAGCGTCGAGGGAGGCAGCTTGCTGTGGTGTCGGGAACACAGATTCCAGAGCCACATAAGCTAAGTTTACATCCTAGCCCCGCTACCTGCTGGATATATGACCCTAAGGAAGTGACTTAACGTCTCCATGCCTCCCCTGGATTAAAAGGGGAGGACAATATTATTTTTGTTTTCGTGACCATCAAATGAATTAACATTTATAAAGGACTTGAGACAGTGTTTGCTACTTGGAGCTTTGTAAATGCTTACCAATCAACATTTTTTTAAAGATCTATTTGAGGGACGCCTGGGTGGCTCAGTGGGTTAAAGCCTCTGCCTTCAGCTCAGGTCATGATCCCAGAGTCCTGGGATCGAGTCCCCCGTTGGGCTCCTTGCTCAGCGAGGAGCCTGCTTCTCCCTCTGCCTCCTGCTCCCCCTGGCTGTGTTTGCTCACATGCTCGCTCTCCCCCCATCTCTCTCTCTGACAAATAAATAAAATATTTGAAAGTAAATATTTACTTGAAAGCGTGAGCATGGGGGGAGGGGCAGAGGGAGAGAACGTCAAGTGGACACCCCACTGAGCGCAGAGCCTCATGCGGGGCCCAGTCTCATGACCCTGAGATCACGACCTGAGCTGAAACCAAGAGTCAGAGGCTTAACTGAGCCCCTCAAGAGCCCCTAAATAACATTAATTGTATGCATAATGTTAATCATATGTGCTTACAAAGTGCTTCACAGCAGCACCTGCCTGATTCTTACCAACAGCTCTATGAGGTAGATGCTTTACTACCAAGGTTAATATGAGATAATGATATTCGTGATTCCGGCAACCGGAGTCCAGGCTAACGTAGACTCTTCCTATATGACTATGACCTTCGCAAACACCTGCATCCCACCAGCCCACCCTCTGCTGTGTTTGTGCAGCAAAGTCAAGCCAAGGACCTTGGACATCTGCCTCCAAAACACTAGCGCCTTGACTTTCCACGCACTCCGCTGATGCATCGCATCAGGGAACTGAAGGGAACCGGGCTGTAACCACCCAGCAGGAGGTCAGATGGGAAGCGGAGACATTTACTGGATCACCTCATGGCTTTTACTGGGGAGCAAAGGGAGCTGATCCCATCCTCCAGGCTTGAACTCTCAGATCTAAAGACGGGTGCGGGGCATCAGAGCATTCCAAGGCTAGGGAGGAGCTCTGCCACACTATTTCTCCTGGAATCTCTTGCTCTCTGGGCACAGGGTTTCCAAGCAGGGCCTCCTCCAGGAGGATACAGGGACAGATATAACATGTTCCAGAAAATCTCAGATACTTGGTTTCTATGGGCCTCCAGGATCCAGAGTAAGCCTTCTGGAGAGGTTAGCTCTGATCCCATAAATGTGCCTTTCTCCCCCTGACTTTGCCCCACCAAATTAGCTTCCTGGAAGACAGAGACTAGAACTACCATTTATCAAGCCACTTACTATGTTCCAGGTCCTGTGCTGGGCACCTAACCTACATTTCCCATTAAGTCCCCACAGCCCTAAAGGTGGGTGGTGAAGTTCCCTTTATTGGTGACAAACTGTAGGTTTGTAGCATTTGGTTCTCCCAGAGGGTCTCATGGATTCACACAGCTTACCTGACCTCAAGGATTGTGAAGGTCATCTGTCTGGGTGGCCCCTCTGGCTTCCCCTAGAGTGAGCTGCTCGTGACCCAGGAGGGAAAGCGAAGAGGAAGCCGCCATGATACATTTTATGCCCCCATTTCAGAAGTTACCCACCATCACTTCTGCCATTTTCCAGTTATTGGAGGTGAGTCTCTAAGTACAGCCCACCCTCAGAGGGCAGAAGTTAGGCACCACCTTTTGAAGGTAGGAGTGTCCAAAACTTTGCGGACCTGTTTTTCCATCATGGGCACTGTTGGCCACTCGTTCCCGAACACCTGAGTGTGTAGGTGAACTGCAAGCCACCTTCTTGGTCCTGGCCCCCAAGGCTGAGGGGCCGTGTCTTGATCGCCATTGTCACCTTATAACCAAGCACAGGGCCTGGCACATAGTAGGTACTAAATAAAGTAATTAACACATTGAATGTCTGAAACAGGTCAATTCTATCAGTTTGGTAATAATGAGTCAGTGATGATATCTAGACTATCTGGAGCCTGTCCAGGTTTATCCACTAATCAGCCAAGAGATCTCCCTCAAGTCACGTTCACTGGAAGGCCTCTGGATTTGGAAGCAGATCCCTAGACCCCTTTGAGGATGGAGGGGAACAACCACCAGAAGGACTGGCAGCCCCTGCAAACACCCAGATGCAACTGTCTTCCTGGCCTGGAGCCATCACTTCCTGACCAGAGATCCTCTTCCTTACAGATCGCCCTGCTCCCCAGCAGCGCTGCCGACCTGGGCAAGTACATCACTGGCAACAAAGTACTGGCCTCAAATGCCTACCTCCCAGGACCTCCTGGGCTGCCTGGGGGCCAGGGCCCTCCTGGTGAGTGGGGAGGAGGGCAGAGGAGGGTGATGGAGCCACCAGCCGTGGCCTACCGGAAGCCACCATGGGTGGGGGCCGGCCCGGGTTCAGACTGTGAGGGTGAGGGCAGCAGCGGAAGTCGGGGGAGCTCCCACCCCCCTGTCACGAGAAGCCTAGGGGAATTGGGTCCTCGAGCCTGAGAAACCCTCATAACCAGGAGAAATCGAGAAGAAGAAGGTCATTGTCCTGGGCTTGGGTAAGATTCTTAGAGATAATTTTCAGTTACGGAGAAACAAAATGAAGACTTATTTTTGAGTGTTAATGTGCAAAAATAGAATTGGGTGAGGAACCCACGGGGGCATGTCAGCCAGCTGTAACCCCCCATGGCCATCCCTGTCCCTGCTATTCCTCAGCCTTTCTTCGTCCTTCCCCTATTTGTGAACACACTCACATCTGTGTTTCTTTATATGTATACATGTGTGCGTGCATGTGTGTGTGTGTGTGTGTATGCCTCCATATATTTTTCTTCAGTCAACTTTACTGAGATACAATTATACACAGTAACACGTACAGCTCTAATCAGTTCAACAAGTTCTGAGGAAAATATACATCCCCCATCAGGCACTTACTTACCACTATCCTACATCAAGATACAGAGTATTTTCATCACCCCAAAAAGTTCCTTTGAGCCCCTTTGCAATCTACCCCCCCTGTCTCCAACTGTAGGCAACCACTGACCTGCTTTCTATCACTAGTTTTGTCTGTTCTAGAACTTCAGAGCACTGGAATCTCATCACGGGTGTGCTGGTCACCTGGCTTCTCTCATATAGCATTTTGCTTTAGGGATCTACCCTCATCACTTGAAGACAATCCCAAATGTCCCATCGTTCCATCAGGAAGTACACAATGAGAACTTTATTTTTCTTTTTAACAAATGTTTGGGGGGGTTAGATTTCATTTTTACAAGAAAAAGCATGAGAGCACAAGCAGGGGGTATGACAGGGAGAGGAAGAAACAGACTCCCTGCTGAGAAGGGACCCCCCCCCCACACCCCCAATATGGGACTCGATCCCAGGACCCTGGGATCATGACCTGAGCTGAAGGCAGACACTCAGCTGACTAAGCCACCCAGGCACTCTACAATGAGAACTTTAAAAAATAGTTACATGATGTTTTCTATTTTATTAGGAGTCCCTCCACAGATAAGATAGATCAACAAAATCTTATCCACACCAATAAAGGAAATGATGTCAGTGTTAGCAGATGAGTCTAAAACATAGAGTGCCTTTTCCCTGATTGTCATTGCCTAGTAGTGTGCTAGATGTTATGAGTGACCTCCTGGCCTTCCAGTAAGACAAGAAACAAAGAGCAAAAGCAAATAGAAGAAAACAGTATCTGCTTGCCCCTAAGTGAGTAAAAATGTCTCCCTGCTGCGGGAGCTTACAGAAGGGAGAGACCACAGTGATGGTCTGCAGTGATCCCAGGACCTGGATTTGACCTGGACATGGAAGAGTGGGACGGTTTGTTCAAGCAGGAAGAATATGGACAGATTTAAGACCGAAAGTTCACCAACAACAAAGGCTCCAAATTCTTTCCAGACTATTTATTTCTTCTTTTTTTCACTTATATCTTAATCTCGTTTCTGCCAAACACAGGTGCCCTGGGTCTCAGTCTATACAGGGAACAAGGACTGGTACAGGACCTTGGTTTATCCTCTTGCTCATTCCCTTGGCCTGAGGTCCTCTGGGACAGGTGGAGTTTTCTCCAGACCCTCCCATAGGCAGCCTCTTGCTGTTCCTAAGAAGATGTGGGTTTCCTTGCAGATTGATCCCAACTCGGAGTTTCCACCCTTCTCTAAAAGTGTGTTCTTGCTCTGCTTCCCGAGAGGAAGTTCATCTCCAGGCCAGTCTACAAATCACTCCAACAAGGACAGATGAAGGAAAAACAAGGGTGCCATTGGCTGGCTGTATTCTTAATAAACGACTTGCTGGCTTTCCTTTCCAATTCTGCCGTCTGGTTTCTAACAGTTTGAGCTGTCCAGGGTCCTTGATGCAGCAGGGAGTAACAGAGGACTAACTTCAGCAATGGACTGTGCCCTTACTTTGTCCTCCAAACCTTTCTTTCTCTCTCCTTACTTCCAGCATCAGTTTGCGATGTCCTCCATTGAGCTGTACTGGGGCAGCTAGAGACATAAATCAGGTTTCTCTTATCCATAAGTAAAAGTCCAGTCCCAGGGCTTATGATGAATCACAGACTGGAGTTTCAGCACGGGAAACCACACCGGGTTGGAATCCTTTGTCTTCCGTGGGGAAGGGGTGGCTGCTGCTCCCCGACCCTCACTGTTATGCATGAGAGGTTGCCATTCGCCCATCCAAGCCCCACATCCTAAGGACACTTGACACACAATGATCTCTGAAGTTCATTGATTGTGTAGATAAAGGCAAAACGTTACCTCTGGCCTGTCCTTGTGCTACTGGACGTGAAGTATTTTTTAGTTATAGGAGGAATCTGGTCCCCTTCCCAGATACACTTTTTCAGGCTGTGCCTGGAACCAGCGTTGCGAGTCAGGGTATGAAACATGTTTGGAGAGAACACTGACTGCCTTTAACTTTGGCCTAATTATGCTGTGAGCTAGAAGAAGACTTCCCAAAATATGAAAAATCGCAAGTCTTTGTTTCTTAGATTTGATTTGTTCTGTTTTCCGATGCCTGAAGATTATCGCATCCAGTTGCTGTGTTTTGTCTCTAGTAGGAGCTAGCTGGGGATTTTCAACGAATATGACTGTATGCATTTGAAACAGACATTGCTGGTGAACGATTCTAGCACAGCAATCAGCCCACCGTCTTCACTGTGCTCACTTGATGTGAAGCATTTCCTAAAGAGCCTGTATGCACTTGGGACTCTGCAAGTGTGTGGACAATTAGGACATAGTCCACACCCTCACAGAGTCAATAGGTGAAAACAGGTTAAAACTCATGTTGTTCCATATGCAAAAGAATGAAGTTGGACCCTTCTCTTGAACCATATACAAAAATTTACTCAAAATATACTGAAGATCTAACTAACTGAGCCACAAGGCATCCCCTAAAATATACTGAAGATCTAAATGTAAGATCTGAAACTATAGAATTCCTAGAAGAAAGCATAGGAGAAAAGCCTCATGATGTTGGATTTGGCAAAGATTTCTTGGGTATGACACCAACGTACAGATGACAAAAGCAAAAATAGACAAGGGGACTACATCAGACTTAAAAACTATGCAACAAACGATACAATTAGCAGAGTGAAAGACATTCTACAGAGGGAGAAAATATTTGCAAATCATTTATCTGATAAGGGGTTAATATCCAGAATAGGAAAAAAAAAAAAAAAAACTACGACTCCACAATAAAAAATAACCTCAATATAAAAATAAGCAAAGAAAAGGTGCCTGGGTGGCTCCGTCATTAAGCGTCTACCTTTGGCTCAGGTCATGAGTCCAAGGATCCTGGGATTGAGCCCCACATCAGGCTCCCTGCTCGATGGGAAGCCTGCTTCTCCCTCTCTCACTCCCCCTGCTTGTGTTCCTTCTCTTGCTGTGTCTCTCAAATAAATAAATAAAATCTTAAAAAAAAAAAAAAGCAAAGGACTTGAATAAACATTTCTCCAGAGATGGTATACAAATGGCCAACAAGCGCATGAAAAGACGCTCAATATCACTCGTCATAGAGAGATGCAAACCCAGCAAGGCATCACTTCACATCTGTCAGGAGAGCCACTGTCAAGAAAAGAACAGAACAGGTGTTGGTGGGGATGTGGAGAAAAGGGACCCCTTGCACCATGTTAGTGGGAATGTGAACTGGTGTAGCCACTGCAGAAAACAGGGTAGAGGTTCCTCAAAAAATTACAAGTGATACTAATATGACCCAGCATCCTACATGTGGGTATAATATCCAAAAGATTCAATAGCAAGATTTCGAAGAGATGTTTGCATACTGTACGCCAAGCTACCTGTGTCCAGCAAAGGATGAGTGGGTAAACCAAAGGTGGTATATACAGCAGGGGAATGTCATTCAGCCTTGAAAGGAAGGAAACCCCTGTTGCACACTGTAACATGATCTTTGAGGACGTTCTGCTAAGTGAAATGAGCCAGTCGCAAGAGACAAATCCCATAGGATTCTACTAATAAGTCATCGAAGCAGTCAGGTTCATAGAGACAAGAAGTAGAATGGTGGTTGCCAGCAGCTGGGGGAAGGAAGATGAGGACTTGTTGTTCAGTAGGTACAGAGTTTTAGCTTTGCAGGATGAAAAGGTTCCAGAGATCTGTTGCACAGCAAGGTCAATGTCCTTAATTCTACTAACCTGTCCATCTTAAAGTAGTTAAAATAACCACCTCTCTGTATCATTTACTACAATGAAGAAAAGTGCTCTCCTAGCTCTCAGCCCCCTTCCCCCCCCCCCCCCTGCCCCCAGCTGACATTCAGGGCCTAAGGCAGAGGCAAATGTCCTGAGGTCTGCACCCAGGTGCTGCCCCACAACTTAACAGCCACGCCAGAGAGACTGTTTCCAACTCTCCGTGTGCGTAGGTGAAGGTAGGTGAGGCCTGTAGGTCAGTTCCCCGTCAGCCTCCATGATCAGTATGGACACGCGCCGGCCCTCAGACAGCCACAAAAGCAGCCCTACGGCTTGATCCTGAACTCCAAATACCCCCAGTGCTCTGTCACGTTAGGCCTCAGAAAAGAAATAAAAACAAAACCCACAGTGTCTACAGGGACCTGGCAGGCGACACAAGTGAAGGAAGGGGCGGCCTGTGAGCGGCAGGGGGTAACCAAACCATTGTGCCAATGGCAAAATAGTGGTCCAGGCTTTAGTTCTTCCCGTCTTCAAACAGATGCCAGAAATCCAGATTTCTGTAGGAAATCTCCCAGTTTTTAGATGTCAGGAAATTCAGAGAACAACGGTACCCATAAACAACTACATAAACCTGTATGAAGTGTGTGTGTTGTGAATACGTGTGTATGGATACAGTTATATACATCTATATTTGATGTACAGCTAATGTATATATTCATATCTAATATATAAACAGAGACATTGTATAGTATTGTGGTACACAATGAAGTAAGCTGTTAATTCTCTCACAGAGAAGGGATGTTGAGATGTTTTTGGAGAAATGTAGTCTACAACGATTATATAAGGATGGAGAATTCTGATCATGTTAAGTTTAAAATGCCTGTAGGGTGTCTTAGAGACATCAGAAGGCAGATACCAGATCGCAAGGAGAAATGGCTGCAAAGGGCTCCCCAACACCCTGGGCAGCCAGAGCCCCTGTCCTCATGGGATGTAGATCTAACGAGCTCTTCTTTGATTACAGGTTCACCGGGACCAAAGGGAAGCCCGGGCTTCCCCGGTGTCCCAGGACCTCCCGGGCAGCCTGGCCCGCGGGGCTCGATGGGACCCATGGGACCATCTCCTGATCTGTCCCACATTAAGCAAGGCCGGAGGGGCCCCGTGGTCAGTATTTTATCAGAGATCCACTTACTATTGCTGGGGACAACACGTTCTTGTCCCATGCGTTTTCCTTCTATTGAACTAGATCCCTTTGTCTTGCAGGGTCCGCCAGGTGCACCAGGAAGAGACGGCTCTAAGGTCAGTCTTCCGAGTGGTCCTTACAGCCCAAGTTTTCCCAGTTGCAACCTACTGGGCGGACATCGAGTAAAGCCCGAGCACTGTTTCCTCTCCCCAGTTCGCACGTTGCAAAATTGGGACACTCTTTTTCCTCCAAGCTAGAAAGAAAATCTAAGATGCAAACAACTGTAATAAAAAAAGAAAAACCCAAAACCATCCCTATGAATGAGCACCTCTATACATTTTACACAAGCCCCGTGCAGCAGGGGTCTTTCTCTTGGGCCGGTGCTCCTCGGCAGGGCTGTGTGGTGTGTCCCCACTCCTTTGACGTGTTTACATCAAGAACAGGAAAAGCTCCCGTCTCTGCAAGTGGGTGCTTTCAGTTCCTGGGCTGCCCGCGTCTCACCCCACGAATAAGTCAGTGTGCATCACTCTAGAAAGTTGGTGAGATATTGCACACGTTGCCTGGAAATACAAGCATTCCTCTTGTCAGGTCTGGTTTGAAAATCCACAGCCCCAGGGGAAATCAGAATGAGAGACACTTGACCCCAGCAGTTCTGTTCAAAAAGAGGGTCCCTTGAGTCCAGCTTCAAGCTTCCATTTGTTTCTGATAGAAAATACTTGTTTATGTAAGGCAGTGGTGACGCCGGGGATCTCCATGGAGCCTGGGGGAGGTATCCCACGCAGTCCACAAAGCTAATGTGACCTTTCTACTTGCAGGGAGAGAGAGGAGCTCCTGGACCCAGAGGGTCGCCAGTGAGTAGCACTATCTGCCCCCCTCCCTCCGGGTAATGTCCTCAAGGATGTAGCTCTGATGAGCCTGTTAACTTGGCCAACAGCCAGCCCCTTCCAGCCAGTACTCAGCCTACCCAAGGGGAACTTAGGGGTGAGGAGGAGAATCTCGGAGGACTTTAAGAGCTGGTTGGGATTTTTTTTTTTTTTAATTTGTTTTCTGGGTTTTTTCTTTTTCTTTTAACATGGCTAATCTTTATATGGAAGATCTTCCCTTAAGATTTAAATATATATATATATATATACGCTATGAGTCTACTTCCGAGTATGTCCTAAAACATCAGACGGGGCTCTCCTAACTCTGAACACTTACGAGTTTAGCCACCACTGCAACTCGAGCAGATCCGATGACCAGCTCTTCCCAAAAAAACCGCAGAGACCTACACAGCTGCTTGGGCCCATTGAGAATAAATTGGCTTGGATATATGTTGGTGTCTGGGAGATTAAAAAAGGAACCTTAGTAGTAACCAAAGCATAGGAAATTCAAGCAACTCCATTGCTTTTGAAAGGATCGGTGTCCTTTCTGAAGACAGACAGCCTCGGCTTAGATGTAGGCAGTCTGGGCTCTCACCCAGCCCTTCCACAGATGAGCCATCAGATCCTGGCCATCCTTAGCACCCCTGGGCGTCTCTCTGTCCACTCACCTGTGCCATGGCAAGTGTAATCTGAGCTTCCACCCTTGAAAGGAGCATCAGTTACTATCAAAACACTGTCTACCTGTAACTGCTTTACAGATGGAGTCGCTGTTTCAAAGGCGGTAACTACAGCATCAGAGGCCATAGGCAATAAAGATGTTTACTGCAAGCCACTAACAAGCCCTGACCTTGCCCGTTCACGCGTTATTTTGACGTGCCCTGCACGGCGCTACGTAGAAGTCAAAGGTTAACAAATACCATACAATGATTAAAAAATGTTCATAGAAAAATTAGGAAGGCCTTACACCTTTCCTGGTCAATGGGGAATGGATGTCTTTACAACATACTCTCAACTGCATTCAGGTCACAGTTATAGTCAATGACCTTTAAAAACATCTTAGTTGTTTCCTTTTTTAAAAGATAACATTTAGAGCATTTACGATGCTCTGAGCCCTTTATTTATTAACTCATTTAAATCCTCACTAATGAAACCCTACGATGTTAAGATTATTATTATCTCCATTTTACAGATAGGGAGATGGAAACCCAAAGAAACTGAGTAACTTGACCAAGACTAGCTAGTAAGCAACAGAGCTGAGATTCAGACCCCAAAGAATCCCAACCTCTTTTTTTTTTTAATGACCCCGCTTATTGATTTGACAGAGAGAGAGACAGGGAGAGAGGGAACACAAGCAGGGGGAGTGGGAGAGAGGGAGAAGCAGGCTTCCTGTTGAGCAGGGAGCCCAATGTGGGACTTGATCTCAGAACCCTGGGATCATGACCTGAGCTAAAGGCAGACGCTTAACAGGCAAACCCTGGCAAATTCCCAGGCAAACCCGGAATCCCCACATCTGTGTTACTCTGTGTTACCCCATTTTCTTTGGAAAGTAACGTAGGAGGGTTCTTCTCATATTCTTTAATTCTACCAGATTTGATGTAGCTGAGAATTAGGAGGGAGGAGATAGACTGTGTCACCTCAGCTCATACGGGAGGTGAAGGAATTAGGAGGTGATCTTAAGAACGCCCCCCCACCCCACCTGGCTACTATAGTAGTTATGTTTACTCCATTTGGGACACAGAGTTGTCAACGAAGTAGTTACCATTCAGCAGGGGGAGGAATAGCAAATCATGGCGCCCACAGAAACCGTGGCTTCGCACAGGATTGAGTTTGTGGTCTTCTGGCTTTGATTCCTCTCCTGTGCACAGGGACCCCCTGGGTCTTTCGACTTCCTGCTACTTATGCTGGCTGACATCCGCAATGACATTGCCGAGCTGCAGGAGAAGGTGTTTGGGCACCGGACACACTCGTCAGCGGAGGAGTTCCCTTTACCTCAGGAATTTTCCAGCTACCCGGAAACCATGGACTTTGGCTCTGGAGACGAGTACCCAAAAAGAACCGAGATGAGGGACTTGGGACCCACCAGAGACTTTTATCCTTAGCATGTCCTGTTATCGTCATGCCAAAGGACGGGAAAAGTGTTTTTCACCTGCAGTTAAATCCTATACAAAAAAAGAAAAAAAAAAAAACCAACCCACTGGAGACCTAAAAAGATACAACTTTAATTTCTTTAACTCTTTTCCTGCCTTCTCCCTCCTGCTCTTCTTCCGAACACTGTGTTCAGAGTCCCCTGCCAGACACGTGAAGGAGTAAGTCATTAATTTTACATGCTTCCCTCCACAGCCAGCTTGGGGGGTGTGGGGAGGGCGGGGAGGGAGACACAGGAACGTTCCTTTTACTTCCTTCTTGTTCATGAATTTCTGAATTTCTGAGTTACGTACTCTCACAGTGTCTTAAAGTTTGGCAAAATATCCAAAGGGAAAAGTGGCAAGGTGAGCTCTGAGAACATATGAGGTTACTTATTAAAAAAAAAAAAAAAAAGGTATGTGTCCAAAACAGAGTATTACTCAGTATCAAAATTAACTTTCTTTAATTAAAAGGGGAAAACAACACTGTATATTTACCTTGGTGTATAATTCTTTTTCCTTGTCAAACTAATATATTTTTAAATATTCTATCCTCTTGTCCAACCTTGTTTCCCAATTTTGATTAAAGGAAGGAGGGAAATAAGAAGGAGCAGAGATTAGAGAAGATGGAGGGAAACTGTAATCTTATATTTCTTGTCCTGTAAGTTACCACATTCTAAATTCAAAAATGACGCTTAAGGGTTTATGCCATGCATCTCTGTACATTTGTTCCTCTTGCTGTAGGAGTAAATCCTCTTCTCAAAACAAAGTAAATGAATGAAGCGCCTGGATTCCCATTAAAATAATGGGCTCCTGGTTTGCCTAGACGTTTTAAAGCTACGTGGTCAAACGAGTGGGCTTGCTCAGTAAGTCATGGATCGTAACATGAGAGTGGCTGACCCTTAGGGAACCCCACTGAATGGCCCGCCTCTGACTGGGTGCCCAGGAGGGACCATTACACCACGATCCTGGTTATATCAACATGCACTGGAGCCGGAGGCTGGAAGGAGGTTGTCTGCTTGGGTCTTCGGAGAGGGAGAAGGAGAGCCTCGAGCAGGATCCCCACGGAATCCGCAGAGGCAAGTCTGTTTGCTCTCCTTGGGAATTGGAACCCTTTGTCTGGGGCCAGCAAAGCTCGCCAACGCAGAGAGTAACACACTATTGGAAGTTCTCTTGGATGCCGAGGGAAATAACAATGTCTCTTGTTTGGCAGAAGTTTCCTTCCCACTCTTCCCATTTTTCCTTATTTTTCCATCATTTTATCCAAGTTCTAGTTCTCACAGGCCTTCTCCTTGATCCCCCTTCCTAAGCAGAAGTGGGGAGTGGCTGGGAAAGGGGAGTATTCTCGAAGCTGCTACTGAGTCTGTGGCCACCCATACACCTCTGGGTCCCAGACAGAGACATACTTCAGAAAAGACTTCCTCAGGTTCCTTAGAAAACAGGAACAAGAGTGAACCATGAAGACACCAGCAGAAGCATCTGCTCCTTTGGAACACGACCAGGGAAACTCTTGGTTTTGAAGGGGAGCGCACAGTTTTCCTCCAGGAAGCTGGCATCTGCCACCCAGAAATGCAGCTACCTGATCGGGGGCCCGTCCCCGCTCTGTTGAGCCTCAAAGACGGTCACGGGCACACTCATGCCTGCTCGTGGTGGGGTTCCTCTTCCCTGTGATTTCTCCCCATATTTCTGAGAGGTGTTTGTTTCCTTCTCTTTTTCCTTTTTGCCCATCACTTCGCTCTCCTGCTGGGAAAGCTTGTCTAAGAGAGCGCTGTTGGCATGTGGGAGACTGCCACCTTGCAATAGTCTCTCTCCGGAAAGCCAGGAAGGGCTTCCGTTTGCGAGGGCCCCGTGACACTGGCCTGTCTTTCCTTGTCGCCATCAAGGTACTAGCCCTGACTCTAGTCCGTCGGCCGCTGGCTGGGCCTTTCGCGGACCTTTGGCCCTGCTGTCTCTTCCTCATACAAAATCCCCAGAGGCCAGCCCACCAGAAAGTCACAGCGACAAGCAAACACCTTCTCAGTGCTCCTTTTCTAGCATTTTCCCTCCCCCTGCAGTCTCTCCAGAGTCCGATCTTCACAACCGAGGGCCTCGCCACCCCCAGGGCTCATGGAGAGCTGAGCTAAGCAGCTGATGATTCCCATCTGGAATACATTTAACGTTGCCTGTTTGCAGAACACAATATTTAAAGGGTGTGGATGGATGAGTGCTAAAGCAAAATTATTTACAGGCCTTATGAAAAATGATTAGATCCGTCTTTGATTTTTTTTTTAATGAGGATTTGTGTTTAGAAATATAAACTCCTTTATTGTCGAATGCTCCTAAAATGCATCCAAATGGCATGTTTGGCCAGAGGCGAGGATAATATATTTAAAAAAGAACTGAAGGAAATAATGTCTGGAATTCGTGAGCCTACTCTAGATCATAATCTCCGGCAAAACCCAATAACCTGTGTTGTATAATTTCAGTCTGCGAGATGAGGACAGATTATAATTTTCGTCCTCAGATCTTCAGAACTTGGACGGCTACTCAGGATCAAATCGGTACTCTGTACGCCCAAATTATACTTTTCAAAGAGAAAAACATAATCACTGTTAATCCTAATGTATCTTTAGGTTATGGGTAGAAAGTCAAAGCTCACTGTTTGAACAGGGCTTCTCAAAACCTAATGGGGGGTAAAATTCGCTACTGCTTTGCTAAGCCACTCCCATCCCCATGTTCAATTGGGGGAAAAGGATCTTTGTAGAACTGTTAACTCTCATTTTGTGCACCCTGATACCTAGAATTTAGAATAGGGACCTAATCATTGCTTTTGTTTTTGGAAAGCCATGGCCATAAAAATTTGCTGTTGAAAATAGTGCAAGGAGGGAATATATTTTAGTTTAGGAAAATCCTCCCTCCCTCCCCAATCCCGAAAGGAGAAATTATAAGCTTTCCTGTGCCAAAGAGCGTGGGGGTACAAAGGCAATACTGTCTTCTCTATCCTGTCTTAATTCCAGCCCCCGCCACCGAGTGAACTGACCGACTGAGCTCATTTCTGCTGTATAAACTCAGACAGGTGGGCCCAGAGCCAACCCAGATAAATGTAACAAATGCACACCAGCATGGGGGCAGGAGTATTACCCCACCAAAGACCAGGTGAAGGGCACCCCGGTTCTGGTCATGCTCCTTCTCCAGGATTCACAACTACTGTTTGCCCTGTGATGGCTTTTCCCAGGCAGGCAGGGGAAGATCATGGCTGTGACTAGGTCCCAGGCTTCTCCTTGCACCAAGAGCAAGTCCCTCATCATGCTTTGGGTATCACGGTCCCTTCCCTGCTCCCCCAAGGCCGGCCTGTCACAGAGAGACAGCAGCCTCATTGTGCAACCTTAACATCTCTCCGATAACCTTCCTGAAAAGGAAATTCATTTATGGGAATCCAAGCCAAACAGCTAATAGAACAGAGCCATCTCGAGTTATTAGTAACCAATTCAGGGAAATAGATGAAGTTTTTCCTGGCACGGTCAGCATGTGTGTTTCCCAACAAATCAAAAAATAATTTTCCATTTGAAGGAAAAAAAAAAAAACCCATGCCTGTAATTGTTAAAGCATAAAATCTTGGACTTCACAGGCTCCTTCAAAAAATATTACTGCTTTAGGGAAAGCATAGAAGACCGACCCTTCAACACAACCTCCAGAGACCCTCCACCTTCTTTCCGAGATCCCAAAATCACGTGCCCTGGAGGATTCTGTGTGTGTCACGACCATTTTTGTTTCGCTTTGACCTGTCCTGTACTTCAGTAGCCGGGTTCATTATTTATAACAGGTCCATATCGCAGTTGAGCTAATATTCAAACAGTTATGGATATGATACTA
The DNA here is from genome assembly GCF_902655055.1 of Lutra lutra. Taxonomy (NCBI): domain Eukaryota; kingdom Metazoa; phylum Chordata; class Mammalia; order Carnivora; family Mustelidae; genus Lutra; species Lutra lutra. The sequence goes on from NC_062289.1 coordinate 16,642,447, forward strand.
TGAAGTACTTTTGATAAGATTATATATGCTTAATAACAAAGTTATTTTTCTTATGTGGTTGTACTGTGTTTTGTCCTGATTCCTGGGCTTGGGGAACGAGCTGTCTTTTTACAAGATGAGGACAAGGAGATGGAGACATTTCTCCCAAGAGCTAGAACCTGCATTCTGGGGGAGGCCGTCTCCTGGGTGGGGTCTGAGTGTGTACCCAACATTCAAGTCTAACGGCCCAGGTTCCACTGATTCTGAGTCTCAAAGGCCCGTGTCTCCAGCTGGGGAGGATCCTCTGCACCCCCCTCCCCATTCCGGGGTGGGCTTTTCCAACCAGAGCTCTCTCTAGGGATCATCGGAGAAGCCTCAGGAGCTCACAGAGGGGAGGCCTGTGAAGGTCCCGTTCCCTCCTCCAGAGTTACTGTGAGCAACTCTGCTTTCAGTTGGTTCTGGATTAGAATTCCTCATAAGGTTGCCTTTGAAGGGGAAAAAAAAAAAAATTGACTACCTAAAAAGGAAAGAGAAAGGAAAAGAGTGGGGAGGCATCCCCTTGAGTTGGTAGCTGAGGTCTCCTCAGTGAAGACAAGAAAAAGGGAATTGTCATCAGTCAGGCCCCAGGGGAGGTGGAGTTCCCCCATAAAAAGGGAGGATACCTCCAAGAGATTGCTAGCACTCAGCAGGGTTTAACATCCTGAAGCTGGCCTGGATTTCTACAGCTCCTTTCCTTCCGCAAATACTTATCAAACGCTGGTCAGCTGTGCCCAGCTGTGCCAGGTGCCCTGCTCCGCAGACATAGGCAGCGAGAAGCCCTAATCCCCATCCTCCTGGGAATCTGGCAACACGGACAAGGATCCTCCCAGGCAAAATCCATTAATCACGAAAACATGCAATTACAAACTGTGATAAACCCTGGGAAAGAAAAGTGCTTCGAGGGCCAGTCCCAGCCCGAGCCAGCAGGAGCTGCCCCGCGCTCCCAGCCTCCCCGCCAGAGTCAGCGCGTCACCCATACCACAGCCCCCCAAGGCCTCCAGCCCTGGCCAAGAAAAGCCTCACGCATCCCGTAGGGGAAACAAGCCCAGGGAAATCTGGGAGACTGCCTCATAGAGGATTTCTGCAGCCTTCTTAATTTAAACAGCAGTTTGCGACCTGAGATGAGTGACCACTCCCATTCGCTGCCTCTAGACAGCCCATCCCTGTGGTTGGCTGGTCACCCCATGCACTCAGGTCTTGTTTTGGGCAGAACTGGGAGCTAGTTGCCTCCCCACACCCAGACCCTGCAAGTTGCGAAGCAGCTCGCAGCGCTTTTGAAATATCCCCACCCCCTACCCCAGCTCCGTGTGTGGATCCTCATCCTGTTCACGTGCAGCTCCAAGGTGACAGGTGGCCAGGTGGGCACCTGCCCTCAGCAGCTGGGCGGCTGCGGTGGGCACAGGGAAAGGCAACTCTGCGAGGGGGTGCTGAATGGCAGGGTTCTGGGGCGGTGGTGGAGACGGGAGGTGGGGACGCTGTCACTTGCTCGGACTGGGACTGCTGATACAGAACACCGCACCTGAGGGTTGGACCCACAGCCTTTGGCGATCTCTCCTCTCACCGTTCCAGAGGCTGGCCTTGGAAGAGGTGCTGGCAGGGTCAGCTCCTCCTGGAGGCTGCGAGGCGGCCGTGCACACTTATCTGCGGCTGCCCAGGGCTGCTGGCCATCCTTGGTGTTCCTGCCTCACGCATCCCATGCTGCTCTCCCTCCACTTCTCTGTCTCTCCGTCTTCATGGGATATTCTCCTGTCTGTGCTTTCTGTGTCTATATTTTCTTTTCTCTTTTTTTCTTTTAAGAGCATGGGAGCAAAAGTGGGGTGCAGGGTGGGGAGGGAGAAGGGAGGTGCAGAGGGAGAGGAAGAGAATGTCAAGCAGGCTTCACACCCAGTGCAGAACCGGACATGGGGCTCAAACTCATGGCCCTGAGATCATGACCTGGGCTGGAATCAAGAGTCAAATGCTTAACCAGCTGAGACACTGAGGTGCCCCTGTTTTCTCTTCTTATAAAGACACTAATTAGATGAGAGCTCATTACCCAACAGCTTCATCTCAAGTATAGCTGCAAAGACCCTATTTCCAAGTAAGGTCACATTCTCAGGTTCCAGGTGTACATGAACTTCAGGGAGTGGGAGGAATACCACTGAACCAAGTGCAAGAAGGAAATGTTCAGCCTAACCCTTGGCTTTTATCACCCAGCTTATTTCCTTCAATAGCATCTTCTCAAATCTGAAATTCTTGCCCACTTCAATAAAAATTTATTGAGGGGCAAGGGTAGAGTAGTGATAAAGATTCCTGCTCTCACAGAGGTGACTTTTGGTCCAGGCAGACAAATAGATAATAGGTATTAGTCCAGGTTCTCCAGAGAAACAGAACCAATATGATGAATATGTCTGTAGAGATAGGTAGGTATTGGGGGAGGTGTGTGTGGTGTGTGTGTGCGTGTGTGTGTGTGTGTGTATGTGAAAGTATAAATGTATATGTATTTACACAGAGTTACTTTAAGAGTCGACTTATGTGACTGGAGAGGCTGACAAGTCCAAAGTCGGTAGGGTAGGCTGGCAGACCCCAGAAAGAGGTGGTGTTGCAGTTGGAGTCCAAAGGTAGTCTACTATAAATTCCTTCTTTGGGGTAGGTCAGTATTTTTCTGTGAAGGCCTTCAACTGATTAGATGAGGCCCACCCACATTATGAAGGACAATCTGCTTTGTGCAGTCTATCAATTTACATGTTAATCTCATCTTTAAAAAAAATACCTTTGCAGCAACCACCTAGGATAATGTTTGACCAAATATCTGGGTCCTGGGGCCTCGCCAAGTGGACACATAAAATCTTCCATTACAGTTATGTGTCTGTTAGAAAGGGCCATAGGGGGAAATAAAGTAGGGTAGAGGAATAGAGAGCGGTAGAGGGGGTGGGGAAATCTATACTTCAGATGTGATCTTCTGGAAAGACCTCACCAGCAAAGGAGTTGTAAGCAGAGACCTGAATAAAGGGAGAGGTGAGCCACAGGGAGATGTTGAGGAAAAATGACCCACACAGAGATCAGAATGAAACCCTCAGGCAGACCTCCTTGGTGTGCTCAAAAAGTACCGATGAGTTCATTGTGGCTGGGACAAATACACAAGCTGGGAAGTGGTAGGAAATACCTTGGAGAGACAGCCACAGTCCAGGTGGAACCTTAAGGCCCTCCGTTAGGACTCAGTATTTCTTTCTGGACCCGTGGACGGTTCTGGAAAAGGTGAGGATGGGAAAAGGGAAACTCACTAGGAGGCTGTAGAAGTAAGTGCCTTGTTTCTTGACCGCCTCTATGAGAACTTGGCTCTTGTCTGCTCCCTTGAAAGACTGGAAACCCCTTGGGGGCAGCAACAGTCTCTTTCCTTGGGACTGTATTCCCAGCATCTCCCACCATGCCCAGCTATGGTGGAAGTCCAATCAATATTTTTTATATTGAATTTTGTCTTTACAAAACCCTATAGGGTGGATACTTTTATTATCCCTATTGTATGCCTCCACGGCGAGGTCAAATAGCTTGCCCAAGGTCACAAAACTAAAATGTCCATCATACACACAGGCGTCAGATGAACTGTCATATTTACCATGTAGGATACACACGGCTCAGCTGCCCAGCCCCACATTCTCCCCCCATGCTGGAATCACACACGGCTTCACAGAATAGTCCTCTGTAGTACAGAGGGTGGGGGGCTGCGTGTTAGTCTGTACTGGATTGACTACCTTTCTGACCTTCCCATATGAGGTGACTGGCAAGTGCACACAGTGAGACTGTAAGATATGGATACATATTCGAGGAAATTATGACGGGAGAACGAAGTTACTATATTTAGTGCTAGATACAGCCCAAAGAAAACAAGGAGTCAAGACTCAAAAATTATATATCATAGATTAAATAATACATTAGTAAAAGGAAACATGCTATCATTCAGGAGGGATTTTTTTTTTCTAGAAGGAATATATCCAGTGAGTCCTTACTAAATAGTCATTGATCAACACACATAACCATTTCTTATAAAAGTTCATGGTAAAGGGAACAGAAGAAAGTGTGTTTCCTTTCAGATATATCTGCAGTTGAAGAGCTGCAGATACCTGTCTGAGGTATGAACTTGATGGAAAGGTAAAGCTTAGCGGCGCAGGTAGCCAGCAGGACCGTGAGACCAGCGGTTTCCACGCGCTTATAACAATGACCCACGAAGGATGGGAGGCACCACACATTTCACACAATGGCCCAGTATTTACAATTGAAACAAGTTTCTCAATATTTACCCTTCCTATGTATGATGCACTCTTGTATCTTCTCTTATAGGCTGTCAAATTTTTTAATCCTGGTCAAAATCACCAAGTTGATTCCAGGACTTATTAATAGGACAGCCCACAGTTGGAAACCCACTTGCTTAACCAGTGCTTCTCAAACTTGACTTTGCATAAGAATCGTCTGGGGACTTGATGAAAATGAGGATTTTCATTCAGCGTCTGTGGGCAGTACGGAGTCTGAATTTGCGTTCACTCCTGCTGAGCCGGGAACTGCACCGCGGCTAACAAAAACTCTCATTTGTCACGCAGTTAGTATCTGCTCTGGACTTTGGATGGGAGCAGGAGAGAATCAGATTCACTGAGAACTCCAACAGGAATCAGGAATACAAATATGGCTTTCATAGTTCAATTATCCAATCCTTTGTGCCAGGTAATTTTTAAATACACATGTATGTGGTTTCCCTGGAAACTGGCACAGCCCAAGATAGCATCAAGTAAAACCTGTCTCTGCATTAACATTGTATCAGGAATCAAGTCAATGGCCAGGTGAGGAGGAAAGAAAACATCTGGAGGGAGGAAAGGGACGCCCCTGGTGGAGAATATGGGAGGGTCGCAGACAAAAGCTTTGCCCATTTTACTTCCTCCCTCCCTCCATGGGCCCTGGCCACAGCACAGGTTGCTAATCTTTGGGAGGCTGGTTCCCAGGCATGGGAGGAAAATAATGAAGTCAGTTTAGCTCGTTGTCACTCCGCTTAAGTATCATTTGGCTCCTGTTCCCTGCGGGGCAGTCTTCACCAGCATCCCCAGGTAATTCAGACACTCCGATTCTCGTCCATTTCCAGCAAGGGACAACGTTTTCCATTCTCACTTCTCCTCCGGTCTGTTTTCCTGTGGCTTTATATCAGCATCTGTCTTGAGCATCCCTGCCAACCACACTGGGAGTGGGAGCTGGGTGGGGAAATCATTAAACCAGAAGGGAAGTCCTATCTATGGAGTCATACTTGGCTTTATAAATAGTTTTTATGATATAGGAGGACGGGGACTGTTTCCAAAGTCAAGTTTTGTTGTTTGGATGTTTTGTTTTGTTTTGTTTTTAACTAGAATGCATGGGTGTTCTTGGCTCTCTGTGCTTTGCCTTCTCCCCGACAGTAACACAGCAGTGAGATGGATCTGCCCTGAGTCAGCTCAGAGAAGGCTGTCGACCTTTCCACCCCCAGCATTCCGGAGATAACGCATGGCATCTTGCAAGGTTGCCGTCGTGCCTTGTAACCGAAAGACCATGTAATGTGGAACACGTCTCCGGGGTTCCAGCAAGGTCATTGATTTACAGCTCCGTAAAAGTCTCAGCCAAACCCCGCAGAACATGTACAGGATTTGAGAGAGCCAGATGTGGGTAAATTGCCTGTTGCAAAAAATCTGGAAGAGAGAAAGGTGCCACAAATTGAATTAGGCTCAGATTATTCAGAAAGGAAATAACAGGTGGAGAACATTTCAAAAAGAGGTCCCTTCAAAACGGCCTTCCTAGGACAGCAGCCAAGTACATTTTTTCTTCCAGGGCTGAGTCTGTGGCGCAGTCGGCTGCTGAGATCCAGTGCCACTCGCCCGATGGGTACACACTTGATGTATAAATATTCATGCGAGGTGGGAGGAAAGCCTTTGAATTGACACGATTTGGTTTGGTTGTTCCAAGCAAACAAATGTAGCCCCAGGGGACTGGCTTTCGGAGCTACATCCTACCACCAAAGATAAAATCTGTGCGTGGGGTAGGGAAGCATTTTCTCTTAGTGAGTTTTCTTGGGTAACCAACCCACTTGGTGGCACCTGGTTCTTCCTCGGCTCAGTTCCCTGACTGTGGGACTTGAAGTTCCATTCAGTGGTCTGTCCATGGCCAGATGAGCCCGGAAGGCTGCACCCAGCTGACAGAGAGATCCAGAGGCAACTCCCAGGCAATTCAGGCTCTTTCGTGCCTTTTACTTGATTCCCAAAGGCCCCCCATGAGACCAAGGAATCTGGTTACTGTTCTCAAGGGAGATTTGCCCCAGGCTCACTCAAGGCTAAGGGGTAGTGGGGGTGGGGAGGATCCTGGGTACATGGAAGGGACCTTGGAGGAGTGAAGGGCCCCCCTCTGAGAGAATGGGGATACACCACTGACTACCCAAAATACCAAACCACCCACCCCCATGGGTCTGCATCAAGGCTGAAATGCTCACCACTGCTTTCCCTTCCTAAGGATTCACCCAGGCTACCACTTTCGGTTGTGAGAGCCAGAGTCTTCCCTAACCAGCGGGTATGTGGAGAAATGAGTCACCTGATTCCATGTGAAGACCCAACAGAAAACAATTTGGGGGAATTGGTGAGATATAAAGGGGGAGGAGGGGAACAAGTCTAACCTGAGAGCTAGAGGTAGGCATGACGGTAGATCCCCGGGGAAGGAGGGCAGGTTATGAGAAGGCAAGACAACTCATGAACATTGTGATTTCAAATGCACCATCTCTTGCAGGCCAGTGACTATCGTCTCCTCTCACCATCGTCGTGAAGGTGAGGGTTTCTGAGTCCCTGCCGTTACCAGCTAGGTGACACGCATGTCATACTGGGGAGAACATGAAAGACCCAGCTTCACTTGACACAATCTGGGTCATAGGACTTATGCCAAGGGGCTTCCCTGCCCCACCCCCACTCCTTCCTGGCTTCAAAGACAGGGTGGTCACTTTCTCCCTAATAGATTCTGGAGACTTTAAAGGTAGGTAGTTGTGCCACTCTGTCTCCTGCCCTTGGTCAAAAGCTTCTTGAGGACAGAATTTTAACCATCTTCTTAGCTCTTGGGGAGCCTGGAACAGCACCGGGGCACCGTTAGAGTTCAGAAAACATTTAGCAGGAAACAACCAGTTGCTAAGGATACAGCCACTGGGGGTCCCAAGCTATTCTGTTCATTCAGTACTTCAAAGAATATGTATCAGCTGGTCTCTGTGGGACATACACTGGTGAGCACCGCAAATGTAACAGATCTCAAGACAGTCCTGGGCCCCGGCGTCTGGGATTACAGTCTAGTGAATGAAATCCCAAGCCTGTGTCCATACACACCGAAGCCCCAGCCCCTTTTAAATTTTTTCCTGTGCAGAATTCCCCCAAGGGGAATTTTACAAAATTTTGAATTTTACAATTAACACCGTCCATTTATTTTGACTCTCATCCCTTTTAAGGAAAACAACCACCTCCACACAAGCCGTGAGAACAAGGCCTCTTAGAAACTTTCTGCTGCCTCTTCCGCACCAAGTATGTGTTTACGGGTGGCTTTCACAAGCTGCAAGGCCTGCCCAGGAAATGGAATTTTCCTATTGAGCCAAAATTGTGTTTTGGCCCAAAGCTGAAGAGAGAATGCATCAGGAACCCCCACATTCTAAAGTGAGCATTTTTTTTTAAGATTTTATTTATTTATTTTAGAGAGAGGGAGAGGGAGAGCGAGGGAAGGAGCAGAGGGAGAGAGACAAGCAGACTGTGCTGAGCTTGGAGCCTTACATGGGGCTCGATCCCATGCCCCTGAGATCATGACCTGAGCCAAAATCAAGCGTCAGACGCTTAAAGGCCTGAGGCCACCAGGCGCCCCCAAAGTGAGCATCTTCAAGTAGCTAAGCAACAGCCACCTCTGCACAGGGCCGTGGGAGCAGCTCCTGCTCAGAACGGTGCCGGCCCCGCTGACTCCCACCCAACCCGGGCTGTGGGAGAAGTGGGTGGGGGGAGGGGGAGGCACAGACAGCCTGTAGAAAAGACCGAGTTCTGGAGGTCAGGTGATCCCCTACATATAGGGATGAGGAGAGGAGCTCCCCATCCTAAAGCCAGGTGAGAGGGAGCTCCGAAGGGAATAGCTATGGCAGTGTGGGGCGCTCACAGGAAGGAAAGAGGACAGCTGTTCCCTTGCCAGGTGCTGAGCTTTAGGACCCCCCAGGTGGGCATGGTTACTCCCCATGAGCAAGGCCAAGGACTGGGCATCCTTGGGGGAGTACTCTGAGAGTATGATTTGCTTTCCTTTCCCATCTACACACCCCAACCCCATGAGGAAGGAGACATGGTACTTGGCACGTGTGCCCTCAAGAGAGGGGACATACTGGGGCACCTGGGTGGCTCAGTGGTTTAAGCCGCTGCCTTCGGCTCAGGTCATGATCCCAGGTCCTGGGTTCGAGCCCCGCATCGGGCTTTCTGCTCAGCTGGGAGCCTGCTTCCTCCTCTCTCTCTGCCTGCCTCTCTGCTTACTTGTGATTTCTCTCTGTCAAATAAATAAATAAAATCTTAAAAAAAAAAAAAAAAGAGAGGGGACATACTTACATGGAAAGACGAACACCTGTGATGATGACATCAGAGAGCCAGCAAGAGCAGCCTCTCCCTCGGAGCCTAAGGAACCATGTTTCTCATCCCTGGGAAGAAGATGGGGACAGACCGTGGAGGTGTTTGCATGTGAAGGGGCACAGAAGGAAGAGGAGTGCTGGGGACCCCTCCCCGCTCAGACACGTGGATGTCACCAAGGCCAGTCCTCACACCTCCTGTCTCATGCCAGCCTACCCCAGAAGCTTGAACTGGTAGAGGCGGGGGGTGGAGGACGCTCAGCTCCAGACCCCAGCTCCTTTCCAACAGACAGGCCCCCAGCCCTGGCCAAGATTTAAATCAAGTTCAAGGTTAAATGAACAGGACTTGGTCTTAAATCCCAAAGGTATCTAGAAAGTTCAAATTTGACCAACATTTCATGAAAGGAGCCACAACCAAAAAAGGGGGGGTAGGGGGGCCGGGCACAGCTCAACAAAAGTTAAAAGACCACTTTCTGTCCTCAACCAATCTAGGAATTTCAATAAACCAGTTACAGATGAGATGCGTTCTTTACTTAACACTTTCAATCCACTTTAGACTTATTCCAGGCTCGAATTCATTTACTTTTATTTATGCCCAAAGACCATCTATTCTTTCAATCATTTAAGCCCAAGTTGGTCCGATCCCAATCCAAGGCAGGTGCCCGAGGAGCTGTGGGTCTGAAAATGTAGGCATGTCCCTTCGTTTTTGGGAGACAGAGCATCCTGCCTCCGCCTGCCCCGGCCCACAGAACTCTGCACTCTGTTTTCAGAAGAGAGACGTCTCCGCTGTAACCAGCCTGGCCTTTCCCAGCTCCCGCTGCCTCGGGGAATGCATGTGAGGAAATCCAGGCCCCTGGCAGAGATTTCCTTCAAAAACGGGGGGAGATGAAAAATGAAAGCCGTGCATGGCAAACCAAACATTGAGGTCATTTGGTTTCCAAATGGGAGGGAGAAACGCAAGCATGTGCAGATTCGCCTGCAAAGATTCCCAGTTCTTGGACCTGGGGTGCAAAACTGAGATGATGCTATTGGGAGAGGGAAGGTCCACATAGCCCCGTAATTTGTCTCGACTGCAGTCACTCACGTGGGGAAAGGCAGAAGGATTGGGGGGAAGGATAAAAACAATGGGAAGGAGGGGGTTGTTTATCTCATTTTGGTTTTTGAGTTTGTGGAAGTCAGTCCTAGACATCATTAAAACACTTTACATGTGTTTTACGATTTTTGAAAATCTTTAAAGAAAATTTATCGCAAATAAAATCTAAAAAAAAAAAAATAGTTACTGGGACGCCTGGGTGGCTCAGTTGGTTAAGCAGCTGCCTTCGGCTCAGGTCATGATCCCAGCGTCCTGGGATCGAGTCCCACATCGGGCTCCTTGCTTGGCGGGGAGCCTGCTTCTCCCTCTGCCTCTGCCTGCCATTCTGTCTGCCTGTGCTCGCTCGCTCTCCTCTCTCTCTCTGACAAATAAATAAAATCTTAAAAAAAAAATAAATAAAACTTAAAAAAAAATAGTTACCTAAAATATTGTGATGTGTTCAATGATAGCTTTAAAATAATCCCATGGGGTAGCAGAAATGGGTGGGAGTGTAGATAAAACAAGAAGGGGACGCCTGGGTGGCTCAGTTGGTTAAGCATCTGCCTTCAGCTCAGATCATGATCCCCAGGTCCGAGAGTCGAGTCCTTCATCAGACTCCTTGCCTAGCAGAGAGCCCGCATCTCCCTCTGTCTGCTGCTCCCCCTACTTGTGTGCTCTCTCTCTCTCTGACAAAAGGATAAAATCTTTTTTTTTTAATTTTTTTTTAAAAGATAAAATAAGACGTTCTGGGGTTGATAACTAAAAGCTGACTGGTGGGTACGTGGATGTTCATTATAATGTTCCCATGAAAATATCTTTTAAAATAGGCCTTGGGATGCCTGGGTGGCTCAGTCGTTAAGTGTCTGCCTTCGTCTCAAGTCATGATCCCAGGGTCCTGGGATCCAGCCCCGCATTGGGCTCCCAGCTCAGTGGGAAGCCTGCTTCTCCCTCTCCCACTCTCCCTGCTTGTGTTCCCTCTTTCTGTCTCTCTCTCTCTCTATCAAATGAATAAATAAAATCTTGTTAAAAATTATTTTTAAAAAAAGACCTTTCAAAATTGTATGAAGAGGGGCACCTGGGTGGCTCAGTAGGTAAAGCCTCTGCCTTCGGCTCGGGTCGTAATCCCAGAGTCCTGGGATCGAGCCCCGCATCAGGCTCTCTGCTCAGCAGGGAACCTGCTTCCTCCTCTCTCTCTGCCTGCCTCTCTGCCTACTTGTGATCTCCATCTATCAAATAAATAAATAAATAAATCTTTTAAAAATAAATAAATAAATAAAAACTGTAAAAAATAAAATTATATGAAGATTTAGTAGCTTGGAAAGATAATTGGCTGCTTATTAACTGGAGACATTACTACCCTAAGGTCGAGATCAAGGTCCTGTACCCACCAGGGCTGCCAGAGTCTGTTCCTTGAGGGGAAGCTCGGAGCTTCCCTTTGGAGCAGTCCCCATTGTTTGGAACTGATTCTGGCCTAGAGAAATCATTTCATTTCGGAGGAAATGAAATCCCATCTCTCTGTTTCTCACTCTTTGTGTCCCTTCCCGACAAAGCGGGCCCACAATCCATGGAGGAAACTCAGTCATATGCCCTCCACAGCCATTTCTGAGCAGTGTGTTCCTCTAAAATGTTCTAGTAGGCTCGTTGATTTGGGGATTTGTCACAGTCCTTTCCCCACCATCCCCATGGCCACAGGCAAAAGTGCTAGGATTAGATTTGGTCCCCAGGGAAAAGAGTTCTCCAAGCCTCAACAAGCTAAAATCTTTTTTTTTTTTAATTTGGATTTATTTTTTTATTTATTTGACAGACAGAGAGTACAAGTAGGCAGAGAGGCAGACGGGGGGGTGGGGGGGCAGTGATGCAGGCTCCCTGCTGAGCAGAGAGCCGGATGTGGGGCTCGATCCCAGGACCCTGGGATCATGACCCAAGCCTAAAGCAGAGGCTTTAACCCACTGAGCCACCCAGGTGCCCCAAGCTAAAATCTTGACATGGAATTTGCCGTAGGCCTCCTTCCACACCACTAAGCCCCACAAATTTGTACCAGCTTCTCTCCACTTCCTCTGGCCCTCGACAGACGGGACATGAGTGAAGTGGGACTCTGGGTCTCCTGGGAAAAGATGCCACAAAGATTTTCCTTTTTTTTTTTTTTTTTTTTTTTTGCCTTTCTGTCCCATGGGCCAACTCAGCAAGTTCTAATTCTAAATGAATGTGGGGGCGCGTGGGTGGCTCAGTAGGTTAAGTGTCTGCCTTCGGCTCATGTCACGATCCCAGGGTCCTGGGATCAAATCCCGCGTGGGACTCCCTGCTCAGCAAGGACTCTCTTTCTCCTCTGCCCCTTCCCCTGCTTTGTGCTCTGTCTCACTATCTCTGTTGGAGTTGTCCCCTGCCACAGCAGAGCTGAGGCCTTGAACCCTGAGTCCTCACTGCGCTCTTTGTCACAGGCCCGGTGTTTAGTCACAATGCGTCCGTCTGGCTGCAGAAATGCAGTGAGGCGGTCTCCAGAGCCCCCGTTAGGAGCTAACCGCCACCAGAAATTTCAGAAATGTGAGATACAATACTTGTGAGGTATAATGGTCCCAGAAAAAAAAAAAGGCTTTAAGTAGTGGTTCGACTACACCCCAGAGGCAAGAACGGGTAGGCTTAGAGACAGGCAGCAGGCTAAGCTACATGCAGGAAAACTCGTGAGGCCTCGGCATTGAGTCCAAAGTGAAACTTTGGAGACCTCTGAGGCCACAAGAATCCTTCCGTGATTCTCTGGAAAAGAGCACAGCGTCATGGTTCTTTCTGTCAGAACATAAAGCAGAGGGGTCTCTGCCTCTAGGTCCCAGATCGTGACTCTGGCATGGGTTCCCGCCCCCGTCAAGGGTGTTCCGTGTGTTCTAGGGAACTGAGGCAGTCCTGCCGAGAAGCTTCCATCTGTGCGCCTGAAGCCCGCAGATGACTCTTAATGAGGACATGTTTTGGAAGTTAAAGATAACGTTTTGCTTGCATTCGTTGACTGGTACCTAGTCACAGGGCATCTCTAGTTGCAAGGGAGGCTGGGAAATGCAGCCTTTATTTTGGATGGTCACAAGCCAAGCCTGGCTTGGGGCTCAGTCCCAGAATCCTGAAATCATGACCTGAGCCAAAGGCAGACGCTTAACCAAAGGAGCCACTCAGGTGCCCCTGTTTTTCTCATTCCTAATGAGATCCACCAACAGCAAGGAAATCATACAGTTCTTTTGGATAAGTGAGGAAATTCCAAATTGTAATTTCCAAATTTCCAAAAATTCCAAAATTCCAAATTGTAATCCCCAGTAAATAAAGAAAATCTTTTTTAAAAGACAAAAGAGGATTGAGAAAAATGGGTTAATCTTTCAGCAGAACTGGCCCCAAGAGACTCTGGGGTAGACCCCGGAAGCTAGAAATGATGTGGGTGTGACCCATAGCCCTTAAAATTGGACCTCTGAGGCAGATGGCTAATCATACTCAACCTTCCCCCTTAGTATTAATAAAACTTCCAATTTTTCACTGAGCTTGTGACCATCCAAAATAAAGGCTGCGTTTCCCAGCCTCCCTTGCAAGTAGAGATGCCATGTGACTAGGTACCAGTCAACGAATGCAAGCAAAATGTTATTTTTAACTTCCAAAACATGTCCTCAAAGAAAGGGGACATGCTCTTTTCCTCCTTCCTGTTGGCTGGAATTTAGATGTGATGTTGAGAATGCAAGCAGCCCTCATAGACCATAAACTGAACCATTAAGGATGGTAAAGCAGAAAAAAAAAATGGAGCGAGGCTTGCTGATGATCACGGAGCCATTACATTATCCCTGACTGCTTGCCTCTGGCCCTGTATGTGAGAGAAAAAGGAACTTCTGTCTGTCTGTCTCTCTCTCTCTCTCTTTTTTCTTTTTTTAACTTCTGTCTCTTTTAACCACTGGAATTACGGATAGTTTCTAGTTTTCTGTAATGTTCAGTCAAACTTAATCTGATCTGCTAAACAGACAAATTATCTGAGAGTGAAAATTAGCAAATCCTCAAAGCCAATTAGAAGACCCTCCAAGAGGAGGGGGATAGGAGGAGGCGGTAATTGGGTGATGGGCATTAAGGAGGGTACGTGATGTGATGAGCACTGGGTGTTATACGCAACTGATAAATTACTGAATACTACATCTAAAACTAACGATGTACTCACTCTGATGACTAAGTGGATTTGAAGAAAAAAGAAGACCTTCCCAAACTTGTCTCAGGTCAGGAATGGACACCATGATATAACGTGTTTCAGAGGAAATTAGAGAGTCATTCAGCCCCTCACCCCAGGGTTCATGACATTAGCTCTGAAAGGATGGGGACTGGCCTACTTTCTCTGGCTGGGGCACTGAGTAGCTTTGAGAGGCTGCCTGCTCTCAGACTTCCCACCCAGTCTCTAACTTTGGAAGGGAGGTGGTTAAATGCTACAATATGAGTATTTGCATGCTTGCTCTTTGGAAATCTGCTTTCCCAGTCCCGGCATTTGTTAGAAGAGACCCCAGTGCTTGTCAGTACCTCCCGGGGCATTTGCGGGGGAGTGCACCTGCACAAGCAAGAGAAGGGAACTAGAAAAGAAAGACATTAGCCCCGTGGTTCTCAAGCCTGGGTGTGCCTCCACATCACTGGAGGGTTTGCGAAAGCAGTCTGCTGCCCCACATGTCCAGAGCTTGCCATTCAGCTGGTCTCGGTCTCGGCAGAACATCTGCATTTCTAACGAGTTCTGTGAACCACACTTTCAGAACCCCCTACATTAGATTATATATAGAAATATATAGACTAGCCTTTCAATATCGGTCTTCTCTTCAGCCAAGGGAAGTGTAAGCAGACAAAAATAATTAACAGGTGTCAAGGTCCTCTAACCAAAAGCAGAACTGAAGAAGAGAGGGATGAATGAAAAGAGAAAGACTCCTTCAGAATGCATCTCTTTAGAAGTAAGGGGAGCGGAAGCAAAGGGTTTGTTAGAGGAGGCTCTGCTGAGGCAAGGCCCAAGAGACCAGGCAGTCCTGGTGGAAGCTGGGCAGCGGGGTTGGGAGGGGAAGGAGGAATTTGGGGACAACGCTAAGGTTTAGTTCTGCTGCTGTGAAAGAGTGGGTAGGAAAGAAAGAAATCAGTGGGGTTGTGTGTGTGTGTGTGTGTGTGTGTGTGTGTGTGTGTGTTTCAGAACAGAGTTGTGAAACGATGTTTTAGCAGAAGCAGACACAAATCCTCCATCATATGAAGCACTTGGGAAATTAACAGATACCCGGAAGCGACACAAATCCTTGGTCATATGCAGCATTTGGGAAATTAACAGGTACGCGGAGACTATAAGCATCGAACGTGCAATTAGCTTTCCCTATGGGTCAGTCTAAGGACCACAGAGCTGTCAGGTCAGCCTCCGTTTCCCTTCTCTCCTGAGCACCCTCCACATCCCCTCCTGCATTTCCTAGCTCGGCCGCCAGGTGGAGCAGTTGAATCACACAGGGAGACCGGGTCACGCCCCCAGAAGCACCTGCCCCAGGCTGCCTTCATTGGGGAGAAACCTACATTCCTTCTAGAACGTTCTTCAGAGGCGGGTAGCGGTCCTGGCGGGAGGCTGCAATAGCAGTGTCGCTACTCGGTCTGAGGTTTCACTTAAACACCCAGCCGAGCTGCCCGACCAGACGCAAACTCTGTTGTTTTTCATGCCAAGGGCTATTAAGCCAGCTGTCTGCTTTCCGCAGGCGTGCTCCCGAGCACTTTGTAAGGGGCCAACTCCTTATCACATTAATATTCTGTCTGTAAGGAAGACTGTTAATTGCCTGGATTTAAGGAAGTTTTGTTTTGTTTTGTTTTGTTTTGTTTTGTTTTAATCAAGGAGAATGTGATGACTCTCCATTGTTTTGTCTGCTTGGGTGAAGGGAAGCTGGTGTTCTAGGTTGGATACGAGACTGTGCTCAGAAGCTCATGCTTCATAAACCTCTCCAGCAGCTGACTTTCCAGGATCGGACACCTATCATCAGGTCTCCCTAGCTCCAAGAGGCTAGGTTAGCGCTGGACCAACACAGTGTGTGCAAGACTGAGTCAGGGCACCTGTGTTTCAGCAGCAGAATGTCCAGCCTGTGAACAGTCACTGCAGTGTGTCAGGGCAGAGCCCACAGCAGTCATCTTCCAGAACACAATTGATTTCTTTAGTACTGCTGCACAGCAAAATTGCTAGGGGTTGTAAGTTCAATTTGAGCAGCACTTTCTGATCTGATCAGACCCAACGCCCTCCCCCTTTCCAGCAAATATTGTGCAAATCTAGCCTATGGTTTCCTAAAATGAAATGCACAGTTATCTACACAGATATTATGTTCATCATTCTAATGTCCTGACAATATACAAATCAAAGAGAATAAATCAAAGAGAAGGTGTTATAAGTTAGTATGTATTCCAGCCGCTAGAAGACACGAGGGTGTATCCCAATGCTTGCACCTGTTCCCACACTCACCCAAATATGACAGCTGCAAAGCAGAATGTCGGTGACCACGAGCTGCGTTGTATGGGTGAATAACTCTCAGTAAAATTCCAACCAAGTGTAAGTATAATGTTTCCTTAATTTACATAGAATTATAAAGTTTTAAAAGATATATTGTGTTTATATGGAAAGCAGAGTGAGGCGGTAGGCTCTTCAGTCCTTGTGACCGCCGAAATCCCTTCTGCACACGCCTACGCCCACATGAACCGCACATCATTTCCTAAGAAACCGCTAGGAGGCAGTATTGTCACCGTTGAGAACTATTGGCTGGCCAACAGGGAGTGCCCCCAAAGCAGGGGAAGTGCCTTTAGCTGCCTTCCAGCCCTCCTAGAAAGCAGCAGGTCCTCCAGGTAATTACCTAACGCCTTTCTCAACTGTAAAATCCAAGACTTGCACACCTGGTACCAGATTTGATTACAAGGTGGAGACCTACGGCAGGTGGCTCTGCCCTAGGTTCCTGCATGGCAATGTGACTGCTAGTTCTGACCTCTGATGGAAATACAGTGTGACCCACCACAATCAGCTTGAGAGATGCAGGCGAAAAGGGACACCTGGTTCATTCTCCTGAGCCAACTTCCATCCCACCCACCTTGCCAGGCTACTGGGGAAAGGCCTGGAAGCTAAGCCCGCAGCAGATACTCACAGTACAAGGTTAGCCCAGCTCTGTACCAGCCTCTGGGATTATCTGGTATTCTGGGGTGTCAAGAAGCTCCTGGATCGGGCTCTAGTTAATTGAATGTTCTGGTCACTTGATAGCTAATTCACAAGCCTATATGCTTCGATGCTTGTGAAAATGTTCTAAAACTCATAAATTCGCCGTTCACCAAAACAGCAATGACTTGCCTAGCAGGCAAGATTTCTTCCTCTTTTATCTCTTTTCCAATTTCCCACAATGGAATTATACTATTTCTGTATCAATAGAAAGGCACACGAGTCCGGTTTCCTAGCTTAATAAACGTGCATGCTAGAGGACTAAGCTTTTGTTTGAGATTACTGTATCATTTGGGACCCCTTTCTCCTCACCTCTGATGGTGCCCAGGGCAGCATCAAAGACTGTTTTATGTGGATTCAGATCTCAAGAAATCTGAAAGCTTAGTTAGTTTTTTGTTTCAGTTGTTTTCTATTTTTCTACTATAGTAACTTTTTTTCTGCGTGCTGGATGTAAATGTAATGCATGCTGTGTCCGCTGGGGGTCTTCGGAGAAGGAGCTCAGAGGAACTCCGAGGTTCACGGGTTCTGTTAGAGAAAAGAACTGTGTGCGACAGTGTGGAAGGAGCCAGACCTGGCTAGAAGCTGCCAGGTCACAATGCAAAGCATGCCGAGGCCTGTTAGGGTACTTGGCACAGGCTGTTCCCTGTGGTTCATCCATCCATGCAGAATTGCCTGCAAACCCTTAACGGCCCCAGCCCCACCCCGTGGTCTGGGGAAAGCACTCGCTCCCAGCCTCACAGTGTGATGATGGGAGCTGGCCTTTTGCCTCCCTGGGGCTCCAGTTCCTCACCACTAAAGAAAGATCTAATGCCTACTCCCAGGTCTTGTCACAAGGCTCACAGGAGAAAGATCCTAAGAGCTCCCGAGTTACGTGGACACCAGCAGTGCAAACGTTCCCTCCTAGCCAGCCGTGCACTCACAGCACTGGGAAGGTCTGCTCTAGAAGAACCGTGGTCATTGTCTCCTTTGAGGACCTCGATTCTCAACACTCACCCTGTAAACACCTAATTTAATGACCTCTTTAATGACACGCACATTATTTCCCACTTAAACATCTACAAAATCAAATGCCTCTTACAAATCAAAGGCATTTCATATTTGCTGTCAACCAGGTGACAGTTTTCATGTACTTGCGGTCACCCACCGCGTCTTCCGATCACCCGTAGCTGTACATACTGTCATCCCTCCCACTGAGCTGGGTGCATTTTGGGTACTCCGTTGGACTTTAAGATGACTGCAAGAAAATTCCACTCTGATTCAACATTGACACAAAATGTCATTGTGTCTACCAAGAGGTGCAGAACTAGAACAACGGGGTATGAATTTGCTGTAAGTAAAGCAAATGTTCTTTGGTGGGAATAAACAGCAGTTCTATATTTTCTCGCAGATCACCTCAAAAGAGCTAAGTGAAGCTGTGCCACCTTTTGTTTACTGAGATAAGGATTGCTTACCAAGAAACGCAACAGAAGGCAGAAGAAAGGGCCAAATCCCTCAGAATGGATGAAAGACGTGTCAAAGCGATGAGAGACCAGTGACATCAATTTGTGCATTGCAAAGGACTATTGTTAAGATGGTGTCAGGGTTTAACGGGCGGCCGTGGTTTTTCTTTTTTAGAGATACTTCAGCTAATGATGGGTCTTATAATCTGAGGCGTCTTAGAATTGATAAGGCAGGGCACTTTCCCGTTTTTCAAAGAAAATGAGGGAAATCAGCATAATGTGAGTCTTGTCTCTATTCTGAAGTTGCCCTAATATCCAGCGATCACGATCACGTGAGAGGCAAAGTGGAAGACCCGACCCGGCTGCCCCAGAAGGAGTGGAGGGGCGGGGGAGGGACCTCTGCTTTCCCCGCTGATGGCTCTGCCTTTCATGATTCGTCTTGCTTGCGAGGCCCGCTGCCCTTCCAGCTCTGAGGCACCCTTTCATCCTGGTATAACTCATGCTACTTTTTTTAATCTCTGCATTCATTGGGTTCTGCTCCTATGATCGTAGAAGTCCTGTTGAGGCACCAGTGCTGCTTACACACCCACACCCATTACTCTATTTCTCCAGTTCAGACTTGGCCTCTAATCTTAAAGAGTGATCCTGAATTTCACTGATTCACCCACTTCCTTGTCTAAGCTTCTAACAGCCCAAGAGACACAGGTGGTGGTCCAGAGGGAGTGAGAATTTCTGAACGAGAGATCAGTGGGCTCACGCTACCGCAACCCCCCAACCCTCCCCACTGGTTGGCCTGTGGTTCAGGGTTAAGGCAGTTTCGTTTAGCATTTAAATAACCATTTGCTATAAGGCCAAACAAAAAGTTACCAGAAGTGTCCAAGGGTGGCATGGTCTATTTGGATAAACATTCTGATTATTAGATAAATATCGCAGGCTCCATAAACAAAAATGCCAAGAACTATAAGAGAACATTTTATTCTGAGCACAATTTGACATTGCGAGATGTGATGATTCTTTGGGATAAATATCAATGGTCTTTATCTTATAGGGTTAAAACGCCAGGCTTGATAAAGAAGCCTGATTCATAGAAGGCTGAGTAATCCAACATTCCCTGTCTGGGTTTTGGAAGACATTTCGGAGAAGTCTATGTGCCTTTCTTTGGTTTCAAGTCTGACATCTGCACTAAATGTCTTCCTCTCTGAAGCCCGTTACCATCTTCGGGGGTGCAGGCTGCAGGCAGAGTCTTCATTTCCATGGGGTGACCCCCGCCGTGCCCCCCCCCCCCACCGGGTACCTAGGTGACAAGCGGCTGCCTGGTGTTCCTGTTGGCCACCGCAATTCCAAAGGGGGGGGAGCAGGCTGGGAACAAACCACCGACCAACCCCAACTGGGACTGGGACGCTCACTGAGGGGTTTCAAATTGGGGTGAGAGGAGGGATTAGGCTAGCCCCGCAGAGGAGTCTGGTGTCGCAGAATACAAGAAAGCGTAACGTTCTGGTGAAGCTGGAGACTGGGATTTTCTGACTGTTGTAGGAGGAAAAGGATGCAGCTGAGTGTAGTACAGGGACACGTTAATGCCCACATGCGGAGTGGGTGTTTGAGAATCAAATCACCCATAAAGCGAGGCGTCATAAATGGGCTGTGACGGCGGCAAACACTGGCTTTGAGCCACGGAGGTGTGGATTTGCTGGGCGTCACGGGTGAGTGCACGGTGGGGGGTCGGAGCCAGGAGGTTGTCAGGGACTCCTCCGTGCTCGCTTGGGAGCGTTCTCAAGTCAATAAAACCCACCCCGGTGTGATCTGGGAGCTAAATAGGACAATTTTTTTAAAAAACCCACAAAGAGACTCCATCCAGCCTCATTCTCTTTTTAAATAAAATTGGGTGAGCGGGGACAGGGGAATCCTATGGGAAAGTTCCGCAGTACTTTCGTAGTGAATTATGAATTCCATCTTGGAACCAAGTGGTCCAGTTTGAACGTGGCGCTTTCCAAAGCCAGGAGAACAGGCTGCTGGGGCCGGTCCCCTCACTTCTAAGCTAAGCCACCTACCTACTCGTGGGAGAGACCCAGCAGCCCTGCGGTCTCCGTGCCCTGGCTCACCCCTTGAGAACCTCCTTTTTTCCCTTTCCTTCTTTCCTTCTTTTATGTACATTTAGTTCCCACAGGCTCCCTTTATCAATATTTCAATTGGTCGCTGCTGACCTATAGTTGAATCCAAATATTTGCCCTATTCAGTGTGAATCGTGCATTCAGCCAAATGCTGGATGACGTGTGTGCTCTTTTGAGCAGACTGAAAGGGCTACTTGACTAGGTGATCCCGATACAGGCTGGTCATTTGTCGTATTTGTTAGAATCGACCAGATGCAACAAGGAAAGAAGGAGAGAGAAGAAGGGGTTTGTGTTCAGTTTTCCCTCCAGCACAGCCACGGTGAAGAAAATGAAATCGTGTACTTTCCAGGGCGTAATTACAGGCTGTCTCTGTGTTCTTCAGAACGGACTCTCAGTCTAGCGTGACTCAAACGAGCCAGCATCCAAGGGGATGAATATTCCCGAAGGTTCAGTTTTCTTTACTCATTGGTAAATTACCCCCTGTAAAATGAATACGGTGTTTTTAATGGGGACTGGCGTTTGTTTTTTCATTGTTTGGGTGAGGACACGGAGAGTGAAATAAAGCTTTATGCATCACTTGCCTTCAATTACTACGGTCTCTATACCACCATGCAAGTATGGCATTTTTCTGCATCTACGAGCTGACCTTGTATGAAAATCCGATGTCACGAGACTGCACAACGTATAACGATAACACACGCAAGCATTATTCTTACGGTTAAGTATCAACCTTATGTGCCCCATACTGAGTTATGTTGTAGAAACATGTTGCGTAGAATAAGATCACAGAGTTAAAATTCTCGGCCCGGACCCAGGGGAGGACATCAGCTCATGTCCAAGAGGATTTTGCCAGAAACAAGAGTGGCTTGGAAGCAGACTGTGAATTTGGCCGGCACCCTGGAGCAGGAAGTGGGAGTAAGAATGCACCTGTGTGACTGGCCTTGCCCTGGAGGAGTTCATAGCTTATGGGAGAAAGCAGACATGTAAACAGTGTAGAAGAGATAGGAATGACGATACTTGGGGCAACATACAAAGTGAGTTAATTGTGGGCAAAAACAAAATGTTGAATAAAAGGACTCCTTTCCTCCAGGGGTCTGTCAGAGGAGATCATTCACAGACACAAACAGCTTCCAAGGCAGACTGTGTTTAGAAAAACAAGACAACATGGATATTCAGGGCTGGGAGAGGTCACATCCGAGTACACTGGGTATATCTAACCTATGTTTTTAAAGCCTTGCTTGAAGCTCATGGCTCTGAGGCACCTGTAAGCTCACACCAGGCATATTTTAAATTTGTCTTAAGAGTTTACAAAATTCTTGGAGTATCTCCCACATAGCTCTTTGACTCTAAGTGGATTTCCTGGAGCACCTGGGTGGCTCAGTCACTTAAACGTCCCACTCTTGGTTTCGGCTCAGGTTGTGATCTCGTGGGTCATGAGACCAAGCCCCATATCAAGATCCACGCTCAACCCGTACTCTGCTTGGGACTCTCGCCCTCTGCCCCTCCCCCCACTCGGGAGTGTGCACACATGTGTGCTCTCTCTCTAAAATAAATATTTTTTAAAAACATGGATTTGCTGCCTGACTTCCCTGTTTCTATTACACTAATGCACTATTAAATAAAAGAGGAGTGGAAGGACAGAAATGGGTAGCTATTAAGCACGTACTGTGTACCAGCCCTTGAACTAGACACTTTCAACTTTGTTTCTCATTTATTTATGGAAAAGATTTTCACTTACTCCATGGTTCTTGAGTCTGTCAATACTGTAAATATGTAATTTCTCCTAAAATTTTTGAAATGTGCATATTACCTTCATTTTAACAACGAGAGATGGAAATGACTTCCCTTAATGAGAAAGTCACCTTGACATCTGGTGTTTCCCCATAGTCAAGAACACCACAGAGTAAAAGCAAGACACCAAAGAGGCCTATACATGGGCTATTTTATTTGAGGGTGGTGGGAAAAGGGGGAATGTCAGAGAAGTGCCTTAGAAAAAAATTTTTTTTCTGACAAATATCCAGCAGTGATCGAACTGTTAATGTTCGAAGATCTTTGGAAGGAAAGGATTATATGAATGAAAAAAATACACAAATATTGTACTAATAAGAGCATATGAGCCTTATTTGTATAATAAGTCACTGTACTAGTCATAATCATGATGACAGAAGAGTGAGGCTCATTACTCAGAATGAGGTTAAATAATCATTTCTAAGAACATTTGTATTGCACCTGTGTTCATTTCTTAGGGCTGCCAAAACAGAGTACCATAAAATGGGTAGCTTAAAATGCAGAAACTCATTATCTCACAGTCCTGGAGGCTAGAAGTCCACAATCAAGATGTTGGCAGGGCCACACACTCCCTCTGAAGGCTCTGGGGGAGGATCTGCCCCAGGCGTCTGTCCTGGCTTCAGGTGTGACCAGCAATCTTTGGTGTACCTATTTTCCAGTGGCTTTTAAGCAATTTGGTATCTTATGTGGAATGCATTGCCAATATAATACAATATGTTTCTAATTCTAGAACTAAATCACTATGCTATAATTATTTACTGATATTAATGATGTGTGCACAGAAAGTCCTAAATGAAGAGGAAATGCACAAAAAGATGCTTTGCAAATCCTTTTCTTTTAGTATAAAAAGCCTGAGGACATGTCTGAAAATTGCACTAATGGGGTACGGGAGAGGGGAGCAGCAGTCCTATACATGCCATTGTGTATTACACTACATTTAACGAGGTCTGTTGTTCACATCACTGTGCCTGACATGTCAGGAAGATAGGAAATCTCACAGTCCAAGCCAGAGGTTTTAACCTTTTTCAGTATCTCTCTCTCTCTCTCTCTCTCACACACACACACACACACACCCACAGAGCAACCATAAACAGGGAAGGAACAGGAAGCTGTGACGATTTAAGTGAAACAGCCAACATGAAGGAAGTTTTCTCCAAGAAGATCTGGCGTTCCCTGCTATTCCAAACCTTAGTGTGCTTCAGGTTTCCAAAGCAAGAAAATAAGGGTCTTGACCCAAAACACCCCATAGCCATTTCAACAATGACCAAGCCCAGTAAACTATGACCAAAGGCCAGAAAAATATTGGTTCTCACATTGGTATGATCAATGGCTGAAACAACTGATATTACATTAATTAAAGGAGATACTTTGTTTTGCTAGTGAATAATTTTTTTTAAACAAGTGGTATGCTTGACTGTGACAACCCAAGAAGAGATTAAATATTTGTCAACTATCTGATGGAGTTACATGGACTTGGTGTAGAAAACACATTCTCCCCATTGTCAATATTTTCTATATGGGCAGAACAATTTGTATTTGACATTTGTTGCCAAAATATTTTGTAATCTCAAGTGCTCAGAAACATATAAAGTATTATAATGGCATGCTTAATGGGATAGTTTTAAAATAGTTATACTTAAAATATTATCTTCTAAGCCATAAATATGAATGAATGCAAAAATATATGAATTAATGCAATATGGGGCTTTTCTAAGATACAGGGCACTTAGTTTGGTTCAATAAATGGTTATTATTAATACCATGTTTTCCTTATGAAATCCAGAATCCAGGATCCAGAATAAGCCGCAGTGGCATAAAAGATATTTTAAGTTAGGGTTAGCATTTAAGTTCCTGAAACCCCATATTTGCCTAAAAGCAGGGTCTCCTAAAAGAATTCATTTGTCATAAATCCTTTCCCCTCGAACAACTCTAATCTCTTCTTGGAGAGGAAGAGTCTCTGCCACACGCAAACATACACTACCACAAAACCATCACATCTGCTGTCTATTCTCCCAAGGGCCCATTTACTGCTCTGAAAAATCATTTGTTTTTCAATGCCCTTTTCTTCTGCTCCCCAACCCTGTTTCTAAGAAGTCATTTGTTCCAGAAGTGCTCCTCTGCTCTTCCCCATTTCCTATTAAAATAGTATGTAAATCCCAGATTCCTCATTAAGTCAATAAAAAAAATCTGTCTTTTCTGCTGCTAATCCAGTGTTTGTCCGTTTTATTTGCAGGCCTCCAGCACTGAACCTAAGAGGGTAGTTGGAAAGTATTTCCTCCCCAACACTTACTCTCTGAAACTTGCAAGGCGCTGTTTGCTTATTCACTCGTTTCATGTGTTATCTCATCCTCCCAAACTGGTTTTGTGATTGGACAACTCAAACTGAGAAAATAGAAGTCCCCTGTTCATGGTTGAGGTGGGATTTTTATTTTTATTTTTATTTTTTTTTAAGATTTTGTTTATTTATTTGACAGAGAGATCACAAGCAGGCAGAGAGGCAGGCAGAGAGAGGAGGAAGCAGGCTCCCTGCTGAGCAGAGAGCCTGATGCGGGGCTCGATCCCAGGACTCTGAGATCATGACCTGAGCCGAAGGCAGCGGCTTAACCCACTGAGCCACCCGGGCACCCCGAGGTGGGATTTTTAAAGCTGATATCTCTGACCCCAAGTCCCATACTCTTTCTATTGAGACTCTATATTGTTTTTGATGGTTATGAGAAGGTTTTAAGAGAAGCTGCTTGATCTTGTTTGGATCTCTCTCTCATTGCTTAGTGACTAAACACCTCTGTGCTTCCCAATGACCCACTCCATCCATTTGTGATTCATGGTCATGTAATAAACCATGTGCTATATGATTATACATATATAAACCTGCATCACCAGACAATATATTTCAGATAGGCTAGTATTACCTAGTGATGTAGACCTTTCTTTACAAACAAATTGAGATGGAGCCAACATAAACACACTTGAAACCCTGGATGTTACAAAAAGGCAGCTCTGTCCTCAAAATTGGAGTATTGTGTATTGTGAGCTCCCCAAGCCTGCAGTGTAGTGGCTTCTGGTCCTGCATTTGCCACTAACCATGATTTTCTATTTTTTAGTAAATCCCTCAGGCTCCCTGAACATCTGCTTTTTCACTGGGTACGTCCTATCGAAGCCTTTCCTCCTAAGATTGTTGTATCAGCTGAGAAAATGTTGAGGAAAGAGGTATTTAGAGGTTAAATCCCCACGGTGCTATAACTCTAAAAATCCTTACGAAACGTGTTGTTCAAGCTCACATATCTGGTGCTGCCCCAGTCGGGGTGTTGGGTCAACCACCCCCCCCCCCAGCTCAGTCCATGCACTTAAGGGTTTGTTTTTCCCTAGAAACAGAGGCACGCATGGCGCCCTTCAAGACTCATGCTAGAAAGCACGGATAATAAATTATTAAGAGAACAAAGACTGAGCTCATCGAAAAGCTATTGCTCTGTGGGTAAATACAACCCCACTGTGTATTAAACAAAAATTAAACCCCATTTTCTTTTTTATAGTTAACTTGCCATCAATTCAAATAGAGAGAACAAGGCACTGGACACAGTTAATAGCCCGCAGACCGGCCCGGCCCGGCTTTGAAAGCATTTACGCTTTCCCGAAATGCTGCTTGTGCCCAATTATAACTCACTACTTACCATCTTCATAATTTAAATCTGTCCGCCCCTTGGGGGGGGGGCGAATTTTTTTGCTAATCAAAGCCATGAATGCACCTTTTTCCTTTTGACAGCATTAAATTAAAGCTAAATGGTCGGTTTTGAATGAGTTACTGTGAAGAATAAAGGCATTAATGAGGTAATTTCATTATGGAGACTCACCCAGGCCTATGTGAAAGCGAGGGAAGTAAGCGGAGGGGAAAGCTGAGAGGAAATTAGGGTTCCTTCCACCCTAATTAATGTTTGGGGGCATTTAGTACAGGCACCAAATTAACTGCTCCAAAGAACTCTCATTGAAAAAAAATACATTGTTGCCCTCCTGTGTAATTAGAAGATACTCCAAGGAGAACCCTCTGTGAGCATAAAGCCCAGCTTTAACTGATTCGGCTGCTCCCAGGGAACTGGCCATTAGAGAGGCTGAAGTTTAGGGAAGCGTCGGACAGACAATATAAGATTGTTTAGGTCCTCGGCTCCCGGAGCTGTAAACAGGTAGCCTCTGAGTAAGGAATTATGAGACTCCCGGGAGGCCTGTCTTCCCAGCAAAACAGTCTTAAATGCCTCCAAAAGGAAGAAAGAAAGGTGAATAGGCCCAGCGTGGTTAGCAAAGAGAATGTTCAATGCTTGTCTTAAGTGATTACATGAGGTTGCGCTGGCCTCTCTCATTGAGTTATCTTTACACTGCTTTTGTCTCCCCTAATTGGAGCTGATGAGGTGCTAATTGGAGGCCTTTTTTAAAAGCCCACTACTTTAATCATTGGAAAATCTGGGGAGACTGAGGGAGTGGAGTTAATGAGACCAAAAAGGAAAAAAAAAAAAAAGAGAGAACCATAAAGTGTAGTCAGACAACAAAAAAAATGCTGTCATCTGTGTGTGTCCAGGAGGGGTGAAAGGGAAAGGTTTGGTCGGGGAGGAAGGGGCTCGATCGATGGATGGAGAGAGTTGAATTTCAGATCTTTCCACAGCATCTTCCCAGGTTAGCCAGAACAGGAATCACTGGTGAGTCCGGCTATGCCCGTCCTTTCATTCCCATATGGGGCTGAATTCAGGCTAAAACCTTTATGTTCCAACTCCCTGGCTCCTTTTCAGAACCGTGGGGAGAGACTGTACTGAGACAGGCCTGCGTCATCCCGACCTTTGTCCCCCTTCTCAGACGGGGGAGGGGGGTGGTGATTTGCCAACAGAACTACACCTGGGTCCCAGGCGTGCGATGAAACGTGGTCACGAACATTTACTTGCCTTCAAGGAATAAGAATTAGTGAAAAGAAGGTAGCATTGACTTAACCAAGAGTGCCTCTGAGAGTTGAAAGTGTTGGTTTTTTTTTTCTGCTTTTTCTTTATGCTTTTCTATGGCTTTCCAAATCTTTAGAATGGACCTGTGTAACTTCCATCATCAGAAAAATGGCATCTTAATATCTTCAGTCAAGGGGACTGTTTACCTTTTTTTTTAATTATTTTTATTAACATAAATAATGTATTTTTGACCCCATGTATTATTGGCCCCAGGGGACAGGTCTGTGAATCATCAGACCTACACATTTCACAGCACTCACCATAGCACATACCCTCCCCAATGTCTATAACCCAACCGCCCTATCCCTACCCCCACCACCCCTAACTGTTTACCTTTTTAAGTAGCAAAGAAATGAGAGCCAAGTGTGTTGCAGGGAGGAGAGGCGTGCTATAGAACAGTGGGCTTCCAGAATCACCTTCTGGCGGGCAGGGCGGCTGCTTGTCTTGCTGCGTAGCAGGACCCAGCAGAAAGGAAGGGCCAGAGGGACTTGGAGATAAGCATCGAGAACATGGGCTACCTGGGGCTGCCTTTTGATGCTCCCTTCCCTGATCTCTTGGAGGATTTAGAAAGTATGCTGAAGGATTTAGCGCTTTATATATTACCTCATCGTTGTCAAACCCTCCTTGCTGGTTAATTTCCTGACACACTGAAAACTTACTTGAAGGCATAGCCCTGTGGTTTGTCTTCCACTCCCTCTTAAGTATTCAAGTGCTAAAGTTATCTTTCCATGCCGCCTGAATGTAAAATCCAGCCACGCCATAGGCATGGGTCAAAGAAATAGGAAGCTGACATGCCACAGGTCAGCCAGTCACTGTGAGCACGTGACATGTGCAAACCCTAGGGCGACCGCAGTTTATCCTTGTTGAAATGAGCTGATACACGTCAAGTGCTTGGAACAGAGCCTGGCATGCAGTTACGTGTCAATAACTTAAAGCCAACACAAGGAGACTCAGGGAGAGACAGAAACCCGGGAAGCAGACAGACTCGTAAAAGGCAACAATGATTGTGCAGCATCTGGTCTGAAAAGGAAGAGTTTCGTTTAGGGGACGATATTTAGAATGAACATCGTTTCCGTTATTTGTGTCCTGAGCCAGCCAGTACCCTGGCTCTAGGTCGGTGAGACCACACTCCCCACATGGAGAAATTTAGGATTGCCACGCTAGAAAGAACCTGACAGGAGCCACTGGTCTGCAGAGGAAGAAGTGAGGAGCTCACAATGACCCAGGTCACCAAGAGGGGCTGAGTCCACACTAGACAAGATCTTCAGCCTACCAAGTCAATGCTTTTTTCCCCGAATACCATGCAGCCCCACTGGACCAGAAAATGGCCAGTCTCCTCCTCTGAAGTCCCTGAGTACCTTGGATTAGAACAGCAAGACCCCGCTGTCCGTTGAAAACACACACACACATCTGCACGCATATTTTGACACCTAGACCTGCGATGTCAGCGCCAGCTGGGAGGACATCGTGCTCTAATCTTACATGGACAGTTTGAAAATCAAGAGGAAGGTCTCTGCGTGTCCCAGTGGATCTCCATCAGATTGACGCATTCGATCGCTCATGAAGCCAACGAGTCCTGGGATGCCTGCCAAGGGCCACCTGAGTGGAGTGTGGGGGACATGAAGGTGAGCAAAATCCCACACAACCTGCCCTCACGGAACTTCTTGTCCCGGGCGGGAGTCAGGTGTCACACAAAGATTTACACAGAGATGCTCTGATTCCTGATGCTGTCATAAATGCTGTGGGGGAAAAGCAGCGTGCGAGGCCAGAGTGTGGGCGTGGGAGGACACGTTCACCAAGGTTTCCGGGTGACACTGAGGCAGGTGCTTTGAGCTCCTGCCGGTGGGGGACAGCAAAGCCTCCCCTCAGGTGCTATTAAAGCAGCTTCTAATGAATTCACCGAGCAGCCTGAGGATGGGGGATGACCAGGTGGGGGGGGGGGGCAGAGGGAGGTGGGGAGGGAGAGGGAGGAAGGACACACCACGGTCTGCAGATCCTCAGCAGGTGCTGTAGAGGAGGCTGGGGAAGCTGTTTGCCAGCTTCTGAAAGAGCAAGCAGTGGGGTCCATCAATGTGGCCTCTATCAGTTCAGCGGCTGTGTTTTTTAATATAAAAAAAAAACCAAAACGAGTCATCTGACAATGTTTTTGTTTTACAGATTCATTTGATAAAATAATTTGCATAGATAGAAAGTAAACTGAACTTAGTTAGACGATGATTCAATTGACTTCTATAGGAAAATACCTTTATATGAACTGAGACACATGAGAGCCAGAAATTAAGATCTCCACATTTTTTAAAAGATTTTCTTTTTTTTAATTAGAGAGAGAGAGAGAGCACCAACCGGGGGAGCAGCAGGCAGAGGGAGAGGCGGACGCAGGCTCCCCACTGAGCAGGGAGTCCAACTCAGGGCTTGATCCCAGACCCTGGGATCATGTCCTGAGCTGAAGGCAGACGCCTAACCGACTGAGCCACCCAGGCGCCCCCAAAATCTCAGCATTTTAGCGTGAGAGGGGAATTTGAAGATCGCAGAGACACGTCTCCCAATTGGACAAGGAAGAGAGGAAGATCCGGAAAGGTAAATGACTTCCTCGCAGATCATGCCAATGGCAAGATTAGAGAATGGGGCTCCTGGATCATAAATGCAATGGATTAAAATGCATCAAATACATCAAAAACCATGAGCTCAAAATAACACCACCAAACAGAAAAACAATGAAAGCAAGCAACAGAAACAGAGAGGTCACTTCCCGATGATGCCTGGGAACTAACTCTTTGGTTTGGAACCGTTTAACTGTATTGTCCCTGCATTTAAAACCTCTTTGGAGTGTGGGCTGTGCTCTGTGATGTCAGAGAAGGGGAAAGATGTGATCTGACCAGCTCGTGTTAAGCAGGTTCTGAAGGGGGTTGGGGGAGTGCACGTTTGAAGGGCAAAGTCTGGCAGGTGGCAGGTGACAGGTATCAGAGAGGCAATGACAGCCTGGAGGTAACACAGCAGCAGGAATGGAAGGGAGGAAGGAGCATGAGGCCTCCCATCTGGAATAGCTGGGAGGGCGCTTTCTGCCAAAAGGATTCTAGTGCTCAACGGGAATTTAGCCGAAGGGGGAGGACCTCAATGCCAAAGGCTCCACAGGATGACCTGTGGCAGCAGTAGAAGGGACCAAAGCTGTTCTGGAGAAGAGAAGCTTTAAGGGCAGAGGGCAGAATTTGGGAGTTCAGAAGTGATCCTGGTGCACACTGGGAGTAATGGGGACCGCTTCCTGGAGAAGACAGAACTTGACTGCGTTCTAAAGTTTAATCCGTAAGTTCAGATAGACAGACAGGACCTCCGTGACAGGACCCTCTTACCTAGACATGGCTTTGTTGTTCTTGGTTTTGGTTTGTCATATTTTATTTTGCTTCTAGATCATTCTGGTAGCATTTACTTACCATATATTTGGTTTTTACCTTAGTTTAATTTTGATCCAAATATTTATTAAACATATTTCATTTGCCCAAAAAAAAGAATGTCATCATCTTATCAAACCCAATGAAATAATGGATGGAGGAAAGAATCATCAGTGGCTGCTCCGAACCAGACATGACGTGTCTCTCCATAGAAGTACACTTTCCTCACTGCCTATGAACTATTTTGTCAAAAATCCTAACAAGGTTGGTCGTGCTTCTGATGGCTCCACGTTCTCCAAGATAACCTTTGTCCAGGGCTCAGAGGTGCTCACTGTTTTGCAGTAACAATATCCCTAACTGGTCCTCTAGCGTCTTGTGATCGGCCTCATTTCAAAGCCCCAGAACAATCCATGTAAAATATGTATTTATGTGCGTCTCTCCCCTGGTCTAATGGACCAGGCCCTGCTGTGGGTTGAATTGTATCTCCCCGCCCCCAACAAAAGATATGTTCTAGCCCTAACCGTCAGTACCTATGAATGTGACCTCACTTGGAAACAGGGTCTTTTCAGAGGCAATCAAGTTAAAATGAGGTCATCTGGGATTAGGGTGACTTTAATCAATGACTAGTGTCCTTATGAGAAGAATCAAATTAGACACAGAAACACAGAGGGAAGATGATCATGTGAACTCGGAGTCTGCAACTGGAGTGAGGTAGCCACAGCCAAGAAATGCCACAAATCACTGGCAGCCTCCGGAAGCTGGGAGCTCTCCCACGCATCTGCAGGGACAACACCCTCATCCCCTCTGACCTCTGTACGTACCGTTCCCTCTGGGTACAGTGATCCCTTTCCTGATCTACTCAGATGTTCCCCAGTCTTCGAACCCTCACGGTTCCACCCAGGCAGAACTGAAGTCCTTCTGGGACCCCCAAAGCACCCTGTGCCCGCCTCTTACTTCGTGTTGGCCAGGTAGCACTGCTGTGGATTCCCTACCAGATGCGAGCCCTGCCATAGATGGGAGAAGGTCTTACTCCATCATCCCAGCACCCTGCAGAGTCACGGTAATCGCAGTGAATGGGATTGAGTGAATCAGGTTCCAAGCGTTGCTCCAAGTCTTGTCCATGCATTGGCTCAGTACATTCGCCCAATGCTGAATCACTGTCCCCATTTTACAGATGGGAAAACGGAGGCACAGAAAATTAAGTGACTTGCCCAGTATCACACACAATAAATGGTGGTAGCATGATCCAAGACCACGGCAGACAGAGCTCTCAAATAGGTGAGCAGGAGATGGGAAAAGGGCGGCAACAAATAAATGAACAAATTTGCAAAACTTCACTTGATAGGTGTTCATAATCTTTCCTTTAAATTTATTTTTATTTAAAGATTTTATTTATTTATTTATTTATTTATTTATTTATTTGAGAGAGAAAGTGAGAAAAAGAGAAAGAGCATGAGTGGGGTTCGGGGAGAGGAGCAGAGGGAGAGGGAGAAGCAGACTCGCTGCTGAGTGGGAGCCCAACGTGTGGCTGGGTCCCAGGACTCTGGGATCATGATCCGAGCCGAAGGCAGCCGCCCAACTGACTGAGCCACCCAGGTACCCCGGGTGTTCATAATCTCAATCTAACCAAGTCATCGTTCTCCTATGCTTCCCGAGTTACCACCCCAGAGTTGGAAGCACAATTTGAGAATGTGTCTGAATGACGTTGCATATGGCACGGCAAAGGGAACCTGATGGTTTCTGCGTGATCTGCAGTTCATTCATACGTGAACCCAGTTGTGGAAATTGACTTTCTGTCCACAGAGCTCCCTCTGGCCATGACCTCTAACTCCTTGATTTCTTTTCTCTCTCATACCTTTTGTCGCTTTCCCACCCTCATTGACTCTACCTTCCCTTGCTTGACCTTGCTGAACTGCATTTGACTTGGTTCATATCTCTGTTAGCCAAGCACATTCTAATTTTAGCTTTCAACGAGGTACTATGAGGTCCATGAGCTTGTTTTCTCAAAACAATGTAGGTGCATTTCAAGGTTTTACTATGCTGCTCATCAATGAAATGCTACAAAATTAAAACACCACTTAGCAACCACAGGCCGCACCTACAAGTGGCCTAGAAGAAATACCATCTGATGTGTTTTCCACTCTTGTTCTTTTTTAAAAAATTTATTTATTTGAAACAGTAGAGGGGGGAGAGCAAGCACAAGCAAGGGGAGCAGCAGGCAGAGGCACGTGCGGGCTTCCTGCTGAGCAAAGAGCCAGATGTGGGGCTCAATCCCAAGACCCCGGGATCACAACCCAAGCCAAAGGCAGTTCCTTAACCCACTGAGCCACGAAGTGCCCCCCACTTTTGTTCTTTACAGTCCATTTAAAAAATGACAGTATAATACACATAACATAAAATTTACTGTGAGTGACATTTAGTGCACTTACAGAGTTGTCCAACCATCACCACTGTCTAGCTCCTGAACATTTTTCATCACCCTTTGCGGGAGTCCTACACTCTGGAAGCAGACCCTCTCCATCCTCCCTCCCCCATCCCCCGGGGAACCACCAGTCTGCTTTCTGTCCTCATAGATTTGCCTATTTTGAATACTTCTTATAAACGGAACCATGTAGTAAGTGACCTATCGTGTCTGGCTTCTTTCACTTAGCATACATGTTTTCAAGGGTCATGTGTATTGTAACACATCTGCATGCCTTTTAGGGCTGAATAATACACCATTAGCTGAATACTTCACCATTTGTTTACCTTCAGCCACTAATGGACCTTTGAGCTGTCTCCAACTTTCAGCTATTACAAGTAGTGCTGTTATGAACATGCACTGACAAGTTTCTCTTTGAACACCTGTTTGCAACTCTTTTGGAGACGTAACCTCCGGAGTGGGTCACATGATAACTTACGTTTACATGGTTGAGCAATAGGCAGTCTGGTTCCCAAAACGCCACACTGTTTCACATTCTCATCAGCAATGTATGAGCGTTCGCGCTTCTCCACAACCTTACCTATACCTCCCTTCTTTTCTTTCTTTTTTTTTTTTTTAATTGTGGCCATCTTACTAGGTGTGCTTAGAGTCCTTTTAAAGCATGAATATGATGATAGCAGTGGTTCTCCTAGTTTTATGTACATGTGAAGACCTGGTGATCTTGTTACGATACAGATTCTGATTCCCTTGGTCTGGGGAGGGATCTGAGACTGGCATTTCTTTCTTTTTAGAGATTTTATTTATTTATTGCACCCATGCATGTATAAGAGAGGAAGAGAGAAAGAGAATACGAGGACATGAGTGTGTGGGGGGCCCTCCGAGGGAGAAGCAGACTCCCCGCTGAGCAGGGAGCCCAAAGTGGGACTCCATCCGGGGACCCTGGGATCATTACCTGAGCCAAAGGCGCCCTGAGATCTGCATTTCTTTTTTTTTTTTAAGATTTTATTTATTTATTTGACAGAGAGAGATCACAAGTAGGCAGAGAGAGAGAGGAGGAAGCAGACTCCCTGCTGAGCAGAGACGCCCATGCAGGGCTTGATCCCAGGACCCTGAGATTATGACCTGAGCTGAAGGCAGAGGCCTAACCCACTGAGCCACCCAGGCACCCTGAGATCTCCATTTCTAACAAACTTCTGGATGATACTGGGACCACTGGTCCATGAGATTCATTTAATGTGGCACAGATCACAGAGGAAGATTATAGTAGTCACTTGCTGAAAACACTCCAGCTCTCTTCATCTGTAATTTGAATAAGATTCAAACCCCTCATCATGTTCAGAATGAACCTGCCATTTCCCAGCATCGTCTCTGACCCCTTTCCAACTTTGGACCACACCCCAGTCATTCTGGGTTTCTGTTTTGCCACAAGCCACAGCTTTCCTGCCCCAGGGACTTTGCACTTCCTGTCCCTTCTGCCTGGGACACTCTGTCCCCTGATCCTCACTTGGCTGCCTGTATATGCCTCAGTCCTTAGATCAAATGTCTCCCCATTGTGAGGCCTTCCCAGAGCCCTCCAGCTGCCCACCCAGCCCCACCAGTCACTCTCAATCCCATTTCTGTTGGCTTTTGGTATTGTTGTTGGATTTTACGGCATTTATCGATACCACAATTTGAAATTTTCTTTAAAAAAAAAAATCTGTTGATAGTTTTATTGTCTATCTCCTGTTAAGAGAGTGTAACACACCCACGCCGTGAGAACAAGGTCTCCTCTGTCTGGCTCATTGCTATACCCCTAATGTTTGGAGAATTGCTCGACACATAGAGGAATATAATAAATGGTAATCAGGTGAGTTAATCAGTTGATTGCAGTTTTAGGCCCTGGTTATGGTTTTTAGATGTGGTGACGCATATCTGAAATTTAACCCAGAGAGGGTTATAAATCGTGACCATAATTATAGGCACAGAGCACCTTCCTCTATACTTCCAGTCCATTTAAATAGTCATCAGACAAAAGGCTTCCGTTTACTTCTACCTCCCAACTGGCTTGTGTATTGTATCTGCTCCCAGATCTACACCCCTCTCCACCCCAGTACTTTTTGCAGCTGTTTACAAATACGGAAGGGAAAGTAGGAAGCCCCCTTACCTCCACCCGTCCCATTTTTCTTTACAGTGCGCATGTGTGGGCAGGGTGAGCATCTCACCCTGGTGTCCTCGACCCCTACTAAGAGCCTTCACCAGCCCCATCTGACATAGCAGCAGGTTTTCCTCACTTGAGTGTCTCCACTATACCACGAAATGTTTTCAGTTTCCCTCCAGTGGAGCTGGTATCTCTTTCTTCTCCTTTGCCTTTAGGCTAAAGACTGAATTTCTTTGGCCCTTCCTTGCGGCCCTGCTTCTCACTCAGCAATCTTATCTGGGTCTCAACTCCCCCAGAGCCTTGTGAGTTTTGTTGTATCAGGTTTCCTTTTGTCTTTCTCAGTTTTTTTCCCCCCCCCAACACTGGGCATTCATTCCTTCATCATGAAAACAGCTTCCTAGAGAAACACACAATGTTCATAAATTCCATCAGCTTGTATATCTCTGTTTTGTGGACTCATAAGACTCGTTCCCCAAAACCGTGAAATCTGTCCTTTTCCAATTTGGTGTCACCTTAAAGTGAATTGTCTCTTTCCAGTTCCTGTCATCTAAACCTGGTAAGTTTCGGATCATTTTCGGATCATTTTCATCTCTCACATACTCAAATCTGTCCTGAAATGCTCAGAAATGTGGTAGTCTACCTCGGCGGATGGGAAAAACACATCATACTAGGCTGATTTTCCAAGGAGGTTGTAGTAAATCTTTGCTAGAATATCTTCCTTGCTCTTTACTCTTTTCTTCCTTAACCCAGAAATTCATCACCCTCTGCTTCTCGTCTGTCTCTTCATTTAGTGATTATGAGCTGAAATTTTTGATGCCAAGGTTTCCCTGAGTGCTGTGTTTTAGTCTACCATGCCATTGGCCTTCGCGATAAACCATCTTACATGCTACTAGCTCTCTTTCTTATTACTAAATATCCAAGAACGTTCGGCATCCCCTGTAAAAGCAACATTCAGCTGCTTTTCCCTCTCTCAGGGTTTACAGTGTGTTCCTCCTTGCTCACCGGTCTTCTTCACCAGTCTGGGGACTCCCGCTGTCAGAGACCCTATCTCATTTATCTTGCTACCTCCAACATAGAACACAGTGCACACCTCGCGACTGAGTCTTTGTAACTGTTCATAGAATATTGACAAAATATGGATGATCACAAGCAAAGAGTCCCAAAACCAAGGGCAGGCGAGACAGAACATACAGTTGAGTGTGACATGCGTTTCAGAAAGCTTCTGAAGGAGGGAAGTGAACAGGGCTCACGGAGTTGGAGAAAGCTTTGTGAAATGAACACAAGACCCAACCTCGGCCACTGGGGAAAATGCGGCCCCTTAAGGAGTCAGTGAGGTGCCGTAGGTCTCCAACCTGTCCCACTTAGGTTTCCTTCTGGGGCTGCCTCTTCGTCCCCACCTTCCCAAAGCACTTCCTCATTAGGTCCTCAGCACCCTTCCCTTCCACCTTTACCAACCTGGTTAGAAATCCCCTTACGGTGCTTATCTGTGCAACCTTATCTTATTTTTTAGCTCAGCATGAGATTTCAAAGCCTCTGATGCACAATGCTACCTTTGTCTCCTCTTCCAAAGGTCCCTTGGGCCAATCTCCCAGCCTGGTATAGTTACTGAGGCTGCCCCTCTGGAGAAACTAGGCTGTGGGGTAATTAGGTCATAGGAAGCCCCGGACCCAGAGAATTCAGCTGGAGACAAGTCTAAAATTCATAAATAAAGATTGGTGTAGCCTGGATTCAAGAGAAGCTAATTTTACATCTGTAGACTCGATCTAGCAGAATAGTGACAATTACATCCTTTCTCTAAAGGTTTAGCCTGCTACGGCTTTTGAAGTATTTATTTTCTATCACTGAATCATTCAGTAGCAAATAATTGTTATTTCTATTTCCCGGGCTCTAACAGGTCTGGGAGCCAGTTACCATTCCCAGTTCATTAACCGACTGGCCTTTGCATTAGCAGCCCCTCCACCGGGGGTTGCCTTGGAGACAAAGCTTCCTGTGGGTAATCCAAGATTATCTAGCTCTTTATCCTGCATGTGACCCTTAATTACTTGCTAAATTAGAACGGTTTTCTGAAAATCACAAGCGGAGGTTAATATGTTCTTCCAGAGCTGGTCGAGCTAAGATGACACTGAATTCACAGGGAATTCAAGTTACGTGATCCCTGAAGGCGTCTCTTTGAGTAAGAAGATGAACTCTCCCCCTGGGAGGCATCGCCCCCCCATAAAGCCCCTGTCACTCACGGTTCCTCCGCCTGCTTTTCTAGTTGCGGTTTAATCTCCTTGGGACAATTCACTATGTCAATATTGAGCAGACTCATTCTGGTGCAGGATCCTGCCTCCATTTGTCTTTGATAACTAACTGCTTTAAATTTAAGTACGTATTTTTACCATAATTTCAGGGTTTCACTCTATGCATTTCATCTGTGCAATCATCAAGCTTCATGTACCAATTTGGGACGAGCAAGGGAACGGGAGAAACTATTTTTAAAAACAGAAGTAAACACTTTGGGGAAAAATGTTGGGGCACTAGCATGTCCTCCCTTATATTATGTAGGCCTCAAAGGGAGATTAGTGGAAGGAGGGACCTTCAGAAGGCACCTAATAAGATGCCTCTTCAGATGGGTTTTGGAAGTAAAATATGAGTAAATGCAGGTATTGAATGAGAATATCATGACAGCATGCCGTTTAGCATTACTGGTGGTTTATTCTTCTAGACTATACCGAAACTATCGAGTGTAGTTCTTGAAGTTAAAAAAAGAAACTGTCTTAACATTTAAAATATTATGAGTAGTTCTCAACATAAAAGTAACAAACTAGAAATAGTGGAGCCCCTAGAATCTCATAGGCATTCATTCTGGAAGTGTTTAGGAAACAACTGAATTGAATGTGCTAGAAATAAACACATTAAGAAAGAAAAAAGGAAGGAAAGAAAGAAAGAAAGAAAGAAAGAAAGAAAGAAAGAAAGAAAGACAGACAGACCATTGGTGATTGGAGACCTCATATTATTCATGCAGATTTTGAAGTTGTCAAATAGCTAAAGTCCTATTCAACCAGAATGTTCACTGATGACATACAAGGCTTTGTGTGTTCATGATTACATTCCTCAGCGGTATGACACCTTTAAAATATTTAAGTATCTGTTATGTATAAGGCATCAGCAGCCCTCATTTTGTCTGTATGTAGTGGTCAAAGGAGGAATTAGCAGCGAAGTCCTATGAAAATCATTTTATTAGATTTGATCATAGCTTAATCACGGCATGGGTGAAATACTCAGAAATTGACGATGGTACATTCAGATTAGGCATCAGTGAATTTGTTTTTAGAGAGAAGTTTGGCAAATCTTGGAGTGGTTCTTAATGGGAAGAGAATTTCTTTGATAACGTTTTTAAGTAGTTTCGTACACCATTTCCAAAAACGCGTTCCACAAGACAGGAGTCCTGCCGTATGTGAATAGCAAAAAGGCTCCCGTGACCAAATAGCTTTGGGGAATGTATTAAAACAAAATTATTTGGGCTTCACCACTAGGGAATTTCTATGAGCTTTTAACATTTTAATGTGCATAGGCAAGCTCAAGTCTCCTACACTCATTTGCTTATAAAACTTTTATCCTCATAGTATCTCATAGCATCTCTTGGCACTGGGGAGTTTTAAGCAGCACACTCTGGGAAACACTTATTTGTTTCTCTTACTGTGACTTGACGAATGGGGGCAGATACAAATGATACCAAGATTGACCAACCAATCTTTTTTACACTCTCACCTATAAAAGGTACCCTAGTTAAAAACCATCCTTACAAGGATTTAAGCAAATTGCTTATGGCTCTGCCCTAGCAGTTACACGCCAGGCTTGCAGAGACAATAATGACTCCAAAAGCCAGGAGAGGCTATCCAGAGAGGGAACACGACTGTTCTGTCTAGAGACTCGGTCCAATTCCGTGCTCACCTTCCTTAGAAATTTTACATCTTGCATCCCTGTTGATTAAAAAGATCTGATCATTTGAACTATGGTGTAATCTTGAACGGAAAATTCTTTGTCCTTATAATCATGTTACCATGTCCTCCTAATTTAGATCACTCTTTAGATCTTGCATCCTTAATAATGTATAAAATCTATGATGTTATCATGTTCTTGCTTAAACAAGTGTAGGAGATGCTGTTGGTTGTCTTCTGATCTTTCTTTTCAACCCTCTTCTTTCAAACTGGACCTCAACTTTGGTCAGATACTCACATAGCCCATGTGGCTCAAGGGAGCCAACTCCATCCCCAGTTCCTGAGGTAGATCATGATTTGCCTAAACCAGTGATTCTCAAAGGGTGATCCCCAAACAAGGAGCATTAGCGTCACTGGAACTTGCTAGCAATGCAAATCCGTAAGCCCCATCCTTGACCTACTCAATTAGGAACGTTGCAGGTGGAGTTCCACAGGTAAATTTGAGGACTACTGTTCTTAACCAAACCTAGTAATCCCATACTCTTAGTGGTAATTGATTCAGTGTGTGGTCTTCCCTTGGCTGCTGTTAATGTTCCAAAGATGGTCATGTAACCTAAGCTGAATAAAGAACAGAAGTTTTGGGGCACCTGGGTGGCTCAGTTGTTTAAGTGCCCAACTCTTGATTTCAGCTCAGGTCATGATCTCGGGGTCCTGGGATCAGCCCAGCATCAGGCTCCACGTTCAGTGCAACATCTGCTTGAGATTCTCTCCCTCCCCCTCTACCCCTTCCCCTGCTGTATAAGCTCTCTCTCTCTCTCTCTCTCCTTCTCTCTCTCTCGCAAATAAATAAATAAAATCTTTACCCCTCTCCCCCCAAAAAGAATAGAAGAACAAATTCCAAGGTTGGAAGAGATTTTTTTTTTTTCCTCTCTGGAATATGAAGAAGGAACTCCCATCTTAGAGGTTGGAGAGAAGACGGAGGACAAAGTGAACACAAGTTAGAGCCAAGGAAATTTCAAAGATGTACAGCAGAGCCTTACCCAGTCCTATCTGTAATTTACAGTTCTGGGGAAAGCCTGCAATTTATGTTATTGTTTCAGACACTTTAAATTGAGTTGGTGTTTTTTGTTGTTGTTTTGGTTTGGTTTTGTAGGCCCAAGCATCCCATTTATTAAAGTATGTATGCTAATTTTCTCATTGTCTAAGATTAAATCTGAATTCTCTATACAGGTTGTATTCTTACTGCCTTGCCTCTAGTAATTGGCAAGTGCAGTATTCAATTATGCTTAATGAGTGATACAAGCAGACACACGCATGAATGAATGATCAGGTGCTGAAGGATCAAGCAGATAACATCATCATTGTCATTTCTCTTATCAAATATGATTGATTTAGAGTCATGAGGAGGTCCCTGAAATAGTTAATCCATTAATGCAAATAATGAATATTCGTGTAGCCTTAGTTTTATTTATTTTTCTAAAAGATTTTGTATATTCATTTGACAGAGAGAGGGA
The DNA here is from genome assembly GCF_902655055.1 of Lutra lutra. Classification (NCBI taxonomy): domain Eukaryota; kingdom Metazoa; phylum Chordata; class Mammalia; order Carnivora; family Mustelidae; genus Lutra; species Lutra lutra. The sequence goes on from NC_062289.1 coordinate 16,683,027, forward strand.
ACCCAAGCAGGGGGAGTGAGAAGCAGGCTTCTCCCTGAGCAGGGAGTCCAACCTGGGGCTGGATCCCAGGACCCTGGGATCATGAGCCGAGCTGAAGGCAGACGTTTAACGACTGAGCCACCCAGGCGCCCCTGTAGTCTTAGCTTTAATGCAATATTTGCTGCAACTAAGTGAAATTTTTTCCAGCCAGTTTAAATGAAAATGAGGGTCTATTATAAGGTTACTGAAGTGTCTCATGGACCACAGAGTTTTATCCCTGACTCTAGCCAACAAGAATGAGTACCACTGGTAAGGGTAATGTAGATGGGTTTAAAAAAAATTTTTTTTTTAAATTGATCACCAATTATGGAAAAACAACACATTGATCCACAGAAAAGATGCCTCCCACCCTGCTCCTGGTCTTTTTACTCATTTAAGAGCAAAGCAACATCATAGATTTGTTGAGTGGGACAGTCCAGTCAGTCTTCTGGCATCTAAGACACTAAAACCAGGAGAGGCACACAATGAGTCACTGCTCTTACCAAGAAGGAGTTGCAAGGAATCAGTTACCAAAGTGAGCTACGGTGCTGCTACTTCATGTCTTATCTCTGTGCTGGGCTCAGTAGGATGGGGAGAGACTTCCATAATTTATTTGGAATTTCTGGCTTAAAAATTGGAGCTTAATTTTTTGGAAAATTGACTCAGGCACTAGAGGGTGGTAGAAAATCCCTTTTTGCTGTATTTTACAAAACTTAGATATTAAAGACAAAAGACAAACAAAAAAACCAACCTTATGGTATTGACCCACAGGTAAAATGTCATCCTGTTGTAAAGAAGCGAAGGGAAGCCATTCATGACTGATTTATAATTGGGAAAAACTTGAAGAAGGGCTTTTAAGATGTTTAATGTGTTATTTTAGGGAAGATAGACATATAGTTTGAGAAAGAGGATTGTTTCTTATCAATGAAATAGCTAGGGCAAAGCCTTGATGTCAAATGAAAATACTGGGTTAATTTCCTCCTAAATGAGTAAATGTATGTGTATCACCCTGAATGGGGCCTGATACATAGTAGCTCTCAATACATGGGAGCTATGATATCGGTTAGGATTGCAGGTAACAAAACCTGGAAATAATAGCTTAAATGAGTGAGAGTCTTATCTCAGAAAACAGAAGTCTGGAGATAGGCAGACTTGGCCTGCCAGAGAGCTCAAGGGAATCATTAAAGATCGGGGCTCCTCTGGCTTCTTGGGCCATCATTTTTAGTGGTCACAAGATGGCTGCTGCTCTCTAGGCGTTGCTACACTTTCAGGCAGGAAGCCCTACAAACAGGGAAAAGAAAAGGTCTTCACCCAGTGAAGTTTTACCTTTTTATTTGGTATCTGACTCTCTCCTCAGGCATTTCTGCCTACCTCTCATTAAATGTCCTGCAGCCTGGAGAAATGAGTATTTTGGCTGTACAGCTTGCCACCCTGAACAAAATGGTGTTCTGAACAGAACAAAAGGAGGAACAGATAGTGTGTGTGTGTTTAGTAATATCCACCTCGGCAATCATTACTTCAACTGAAAGGCAAACCTAAGGAAATACAAAGTGGCTGGTGTGCTGAGGTGGGATTAGGAGAGAAATAGGTAAAGCCTTCTGTTTTGAATTTATTCACTGTGGCAAGTTCTCTTGTGTCTTTTGTTTCGATTGCCCTACTCTGGTTTCAGACACTAGTCATCTCTCCTCTAGGGGTTCTCTCTCAACAAGAACCTGCCCCTGTTTTTCTTCTTCTTTAAGACCACTACAGATACTTCCCATTTTCAAGGGGAATAGGCAAACTCCCTAGCTTGATATTCATGGCTCTCTGTTTGAAATGCCTGAACGCAGGTCGATGGAGCTTAGTCGGGTGGGACCATCCTATCACCAAACTATGCCTTGTTTTTGGAAAGACTTGTTTCAACAAGAAAACCAGCTACTGAACAATCGTTATCACATCAGACTTTCTTCTAATACTGGAATGGTTTATTATAGCCAGACAAGACAGATGTGGTGAGTAGGTCCACAGGTGTTAGGGCTCAGGAATGCCATCTCTCTCTCTCTCTTTTTTTTTTTTTTTTTTTCATAATTCACGAGCGACAGAGAGAGAGAAGCAGGCACTGTAGGGACCAAGGGAGTCCTATGAGGGACTCTATGGCAGGACCCTGAACGCAGATGCTTAACCCACTGAGCCATCCAGGCACTCTCCAGAATTCCACCTCTAAGGCATGTCATGAGGCAGGAAAAAAGATTGTTACTTTTTTTTTTTTTTTTTAAGGAAAAAGATTCTTGCAGGTAGGAACGTGGTCCACTCCTCCAACACTCCCAATCACGTGGGAAGGGAATGTTAATGTTGGAGACCTTTTCCCGCCCCAAAGAGGACGGGAGGAGCTCGCGGACAGCACCGCCTTCAGGCCCCGCCCCCTCCCTTGGGGCTCCGCCCACTGATGCCCCGAGTCCGCCGCGGGCTAGCCGAGTCCGGGGGCGGGGCTCACCCTTGCCCTCGGGGTCTCTCGGGCTCCGCCAATCAGCGAGCGCCCTGTTGGCCGTCCGCAGCTCCCGCGCCCCTCCTCCTCCCGCCGGCCTCCGCTTCCTAGAATCCAAGATGGCGGGATCCAGGCAAAGGGGTCCCCAGGCCAGAGTTCGGCCTCTTTTCTGCGCCCTACTGCTGTCGCTTAGTCGCTTCGCCGGGAGCGACGGCATGGGAGGCGACCCTGCGGCTACTGGTGCCGCGGGCACCGCAGCCGGGTCGCCACACCGGCGTTTCGAGTACAAATACAGCTTCAAGGGACCGCACCTGGTGCAGAGCGACGGGACAGTGCCCTTCTGGGCCCACGCGGGGAGTAAGCCGGGAAAGAGGGCGGGAGGCCAGGGTCCCTTCCCCGCCTTGGGTCTCCTCTTCTCTACCCTCTCCCTGCTGCACACCACTGGCGCGGCGGATCCTTCTCAGCAGCCCCTCCTGCAGGTCGGCTCTGGTCCGCAGGGCTCTCCGCCTGCGCCCGGCTCTTCCCCCGGTTCTGCCCACCCCTCGTCCTCCTGTCCTCTTTTCTTTGATCTCGCCCGTTCTTTCCGTTCGGTCACGAGGTGTTTTGTTACTTTCCTATACTTCAAGCATTCAAACTCTCTTCTAAGCATCACGTTTCACCCTAAACGCCACGTCTCAACGCGAACGCCCCGCAGCCCCACCCCCGGCCATCCCAACCTGAGACTTGTTCGCGGAGCTTCCCTACGCTCCTTTCCCGCTCGGTCCTCCCCTGCTGTCTTGTCTCCGGTGCTAGCAATGGTTAATGCTCCAGTGTGTACCCCCGATGACTCTAGAGATGGCATATGTTGGTTTTAAAGTAGTTTTTAAGTCTTCTTATGTCCGAGGACATTGTTACACTACTGGAACTACTACACCTTAAATTTGCCTCTTTCAGTGGCTTGGTGTGGTCTTTGATCTTTTCAGTTGTATTAACACGTTATGTAACATGAGTCGCACTCCTCCGTTTATTTAGAAGAAGGGATATATTTTTTGGTATTGTTTCTGCACTTAATACATGAAAGTAACATTACATATACAGCCTCTTCAGAGTTATAGTTGTTTTTTTTTAATTGAAAGTAATCTGTGCTCCTTGTTTTATTCCCTTTGTGTGTTTGTCACTGTTAGTAGGTAAGAGAGCCTTGCTAGCCATTTACATACATGAAAGAAAACGTATCTGTACTTCCTAGTGCTGATGTGTCACTGCTGACTAAGGAATCAGCCCTCACACTTGGCATGCTGTAAGCTCTGTTCAGTGACCCATCAGATGCATCCTTTGGAAACAAGTGGCAAATGCCTTTTTTTTTTTTAGATTTTATTTATTTATTTGACAGACAGAGATCACAAGTAGGCAGAGAGGCAGACAGATAGAGAGAGAGGTGGAAGCAGGCTCCCTGCAGAGCACACAGCCTGATGTGGGGCTCGATCCCAGGACACTGGGACCATGACCCGAGCCGAAGGCAGAGGCTTTAACCCACTGAGCCACCCAGGTGCCCCGGCAAATGCCTTTATATGGGGTGAGAAGTTCTGTCATTTTGAGTTCCATTCATTATGTGTAATTAAACAGTCATTTATTAAAGGTTTGTATACCTCGTTTTAGAATGTCAGGTGCTTGAAACAAAATATTCCATTTCCAGAAAGTAATTACTGAGTAGGAAACACACTCTAAGGAAGGAGCATTTCACTGAAATTAATATATAATTTGAAGGTAAAAATTTCAATTTGACTTAATGACCAAGTCATTAAGTATTCGAAGTAGAGTACAATTATTTTGTTTCTCAGCAGGCATTTTCTCTGTGCCCGCTCATCAAGGATTTATTGCTGGGCTTTTGTTATCAAGGTAACATTGTTCCTAATAAACAAAGATGCTGCAGGTGTGCCAAACACAAGTTTTGGGGGTTTTTGAGTCTTGTTTTGGAATGATGCTGAAGTTTTCAATAGTGGTGATGAATTTGCTCACACTTTTTTTCACTTCTGCATCTCTCCCTTGCCTGCTTTTTCTTCTGTCTTTCACACTTACGCCATGTACATCAGTCAATTAATGTTAACTACTCAGATTAGCTAACTTGACTTTCTCTACAGAGCCTATACCCAACTCAGCTTGTCTGCTGCAAAAATGTCAGGTAGTATACCTGGGTGAATTAAAGTTGGATGACTAGACTGAACTTGAAATAAAGGGATCCGTATTTTAGTCCTGACTTTTCTGGATACTGACTCTGGGAATCCCTGCTGTGAATACCCCTTGCTTTCATTATCGCTGTAACTTTTACAGTCTCACTGTTTTCTTAACTCCGTTGATCATTTTTTCCCTTCTCATTTTACCCTGAGATCCACTATTTACAGCAGTTTTTATAAATAGAGAAATTTGAGATTCAGTTTAAACATGGCCCATTACATTCATCCCTAAATGAAGATCAAATCGATGGTGTTTCTTTTCTTAACTCTAATGGCCTTTTGTACTGTTAGTACACATCCTGGGTTCATAAGGGCACAAAACTGATCACAGCAATTTGTAACCCTTTGTAGCTCTCAGAGCTCTTTCACCTTCATTTTCTGATTTGATCATTTGTAGGCAAGGCAGGTGTTCTCTGTCTTAGAGATGAAAAAACTGCTGTTCAGAAAAGTAAGGTTCTTGGAAGGGACATAACTGGTGTCAGTAGACTAGAACCCCTATCCAGGTCTTCTGAATCTGTGTCTGCTACTCTTCTCATGAGGCTTTCCCCAGTGTTTAAGTGCTTGAAAGTGTTGGTGACAGTGGCTGATCTTAATAAAGTACCTCAGCTTGTCTTCCGTCAGTTTTTCCTAGCTGTAAAGACATAATACAGTTATTTCCCAGAATGGATGTCAGAACTCGTTAATATAATAATAATCTGAGAGGATGTGTTAGAATTGTTCAAACTTAGGCCTGATAGGTGCTATAATAGTATCTAGTTCTATAACAGGACTAGCTAACATTTTCTGAAATATTTCTGTACATTATATGCCTGTGAGGTTATTAGAGAAACAGAATCACTTGCCTGTAATCAAACAGCTAGTAAGTGGTGGAGCTGGGATTTGAACCTAGCTTGAAGATGCAAACCACCATTTTGGGGATCACAGTTCTCTCTGAGAATCTGCTGACACTGAAGAACTGTTTATTGACTTGAAATTCAGTTGACCCTCTCCCTAGAAGAATGCATATATGCACAAAATTTTGCATATAACTTTTGGGATTTTTATGGAAGTGATTGAGCCTAGCCCCTTCATTTTACAGGTGAACATATGGTGAACCCAAGACAGTAAGAATATTTGCTCAGAGTCACACAGCTGAACTGAGACTAGGAATAAGTCTCTTGATTCCTAGTGGTATGTTCTTTTCACACTGTTTCAGCTTTCTGACATTTGTAAACTGCTAAAATGGTTCACAGTTTAAAAAAAAATAATATGCAAGTTTTTGAGATACTTGAAAAAGAATATAATGGGAATCAAATAGTTGATTTGCTTTTTAAGTCATAATTTCCTTCCTCCTGCCCCTTGAATTTTTACTGTATTGCAGCATTAATTTTTTTCCCCCAGAAGTATTTCACTATGCAAAAGATGGGGGTGGGAAGGCTGTTAGAAAGCTCTAAAATTCTATTTTATTTTCTTACTATTTTTAAAATATTTTATTTTTTATATCTTAAAATTATTTATTTATTTATTTATTTGAGAGAGAGAGAGAGAGAGAGAGAGAGAGCGAGCGAGCACAATCTCGGTAAGGGGCAGAGGGAGAAGCATTCTCTCTGCTGATAAGGGACCCGGCCGCAGGGCCCTCTCCTAGGACTCTGGGATCATGACCTGAGCTGAAGGCAGACACTTAACCAACTGAGCCATCCAGGTGCCCCAGAAGCTCTAAAGTTTTAAAGTTGAAACTATCAATGTGTAATTTTTTCCTAACAAAATTATTGTACAGGTTACCAAGTTAAAATTAGATCTCTCTCGGCATATGGAACAGTTTGGTGATGGTTCGTTGAGTTTTACCTAATTATAACTTAAAGCTCTTCTTCCCTGATTTTTGTTCCAGATGCTATTCCAAGTTCAGATCAAATTCGAATAGCACCATCTTTAAAAAGCCAAAGAGGATCAGTGTGGACAAAGACGAAAGCAGCCTTTGAGAACTGGGAAGTTGAGGTGACATTTCGAGTGACTGGAAGAGGTCGAATTGGAGCTGACGGCCTGGTATGATCATTTCTTTACCTGAGTATCAGTGTGTACATATATCGATGCATATGTATATCCGTGCATATGTGCATCAGTGCATATGTGTATCAGTGCATATACCACTAGCCTCTGAATGTCCCTTGTTATATATTTACAGGCAATTTGGTATACAGAAAATCAAGGCTTGGAGGGTCCTGTGTTTGGATCAGCTGATATGTGGAATGGTGTTGGAATATTTTTTGATTCTTTCGACAATGATGGAAAGGTATATTTGTTGTCAGAACTATTACCTACTTGAATACATCTGCTAACAAAGTTGGGCTGTGAGAAATACAGCTAATTTAACACTTTTGTCTGGTTAGTAGTTTGAGAATTCTCCAAACTCTATTTTAAGTATGATGATTAGTCTTGTATATAACCGGGACTTTGGAAATTTTAAAGCTCTTTGTTCCTGATTTGTCATGCACCAACTTGAGGTCGTAATGGAGTTCTAACTCTGAGAACTTTGCAGTGACCTCCCTCAGCAGCACCCTGTATGTGTGTCGTAATTTTGATGTATAAGCCTGAGTCATTTAGAGGTAGGCAGTGGAACCAGCAGTGTTTAGGATTATAGTCGGTTTTCATGAAAATACCCTGTGCTTTACTATTACTAGCTCACATATTAATACCTTTTTATAAGTTAATCACTTTTTGATCTGCCAGTTTCTCTGATGATGTCTTTAGGAGAGCCTAAAACAGTTCAGAACAAAATGTACTTGTGATTTAGTGACATTAACTTGTGCTGTGTTAGCCTTAAGATTGATGATCTTTGTTTCAGCTGGTAGTTTCTCTGCTGATTGTCATGGGTTATTATTAGCAATTTAAAAGAGAATTTTAATAACTTCTTAAATGCTGGCGCATACTAGTCCTCCTGTTACTAAGCTCCCTTGGGTCTCACACGTGTCCCACATAGTCCTCAAATATGTGTTGTAGTTGATCATATTCTCTCTCTCTCTCTCTCTCTCTCTCACACACACACACACACACACACACACACACGTCTTTATTGAGGTGTTTAGAGACTGTCTTTGAATGATTATAATAGAGTTTACTAAATTTTTTCTAAATAAATAGAATCTTTTCTATTAATTACTTTAAAATTTTGAGCCCTAGAATTTTAGAGAAATAAGAGACTTTACAGCACTTCTAGAATGATCTAGAATTCTTTGACCTAAGGACTTTAAAACGAAATACATTCTTTTTATTTTTAGAAAAATAATCCTGCTATAGTAATTATAGGCAACAATGGACAAATCCATTATGACCATCAAAAGTAAGTGTATGTTTTTTATATTACTTGGTTGCAACAACTTTTTAGAACCCTTGTAAAAAGAGATTATTTCAAGTCTGAATATTTTTCAGATGAAATAAGATTATTCTTTTTCTTGAGATGTATTTTGTAACTTGGTAGAAAGGTCTTTTTTAAATTTGGTCCTGGATGAAAGTTCATTCTATGGACCACCTCAGATTTCAAACATAAAAAAGACTTGTTTTATTGACCCGAAAACTATGTAATATTTTGAAAGATTTATAAAATGTTCCTGGTTCTTGGTGATGCCCTTAGTCATGTTTCTTTCATCTTTCAAAAATAAAGTTGAAATCCTTAACCAAACTAATGGCTGAGCGATTTACACCACCGCATACATCCTGCATGTTGATTTATTTAAAGATTCCCAGTAGGCTACAAAATTTCTAAGTGTTTAGTATATTTATAATGTGTGTGAATTAGGTATGTACATTTTTAATTTTTACATGTTTGTTGTGGGAGGAATTACCTTTGAGCCAATCAGGAACTATAAGAAAAGTTACTCATCTGCATTTCCATTTACTGTTTCCTCCTAGTTTATCAAGACCCCCTGTGGAGCTGTTTAAACCAGAGTTGCCAAGGCCGCCTCCTCCTGAGTCTTCTTCCCTTGACTTGGGGTAGAATCTAGGCGTATGCATTTTAAAAGCTCCAATGTAAAATAAATAAATAAAAGCTCCAGTGTATTTCGATTCTGCCCTGACATAAAGGAGGATTTCGCCCTCATCTCAGAAAAGTAAAACTTTCTTCTTGCTGTCAGCACATTGGATTCTGATGTTATCCATAGTTCTGACAGGAATCACAGGGAAAAACTTGTGCATTAACTTTGTGTCTTCTGAGTCAGTAACTTCAAATGTCCTAAGACTGTCATAACTTAATAATATATTCCCTTTCTGGACACTGATCATTTTAAGTAGTGAATTTTTAAGTACTGAGAAGCTTTCTGACATTTTTTGTTTGTTTTCCCTTTCTTCTTACTCTAGTGATGGTGCTAGTCAAGCTTTAGCAAGTTGTCAGAGGGACTTTCGTAATAAACCCTATCCTGTCCGGGCAAAGATTACGTATTACCAGAAAACACTGATGGTAAGTAACACGCACTTAAGAGATGCTCAAATGAACAACATTCTAGTGGACTTTTCATTCTGAATCTTTGATAAAAATTAAAGGCATGTAAGTTTGGGTATCGGTTTATGTACTCAGCATTACTATGAGAGAACAGAAGTGCTTCAGAGCTTGGCCTAAGTAGTCATGTGGTGTTAAAACTTGCCCATAGGTTTGCATTCATCAGTATGTTTAAGCATCTTACTTGCTAGATGCCACACATTACATACATATCCAAGCCATCCAGATACAGATCTGAGTAAGAGAAAGCTCATTTTCTCCAAAGAGCTTGTAGTCTAGTGGAGGGAAGATACTTGTGTAACATTACTGTGCTAGATGGGAGGTGTGTCACAGCACACGTACCATTAAGGAATCAAGGGGTTAGCATCTTGTAACTGCAGCTGGGAGCAGAGAAGGTCAGGAACAGTTTCTCAGAGCTGAGCTGCACCGGGAAGGGGAAGGGGGGACTTTTCTGAGACGGGGTGCATGTTCCAGGCAGAGAAAACAGGCACAGGGACTGGTGAAAGATTGGGGAAAGGCATGTGATTTGGAATGGCTGGGGATAGAGGAGACTCTGGGGAGTGGGGTTGAAAGGTCCATGGTGGCAAGTCACGCAGGCCTTGGGTAGTTTATCCTGTAAGGAACTGCTGAAAGTTTTAAGCAGGAAAGTGAAATGATCCAGTTTGCGGTTTGGGCAGATGACTTAGGCAGCAGTGTTCTTAAAATGGCATTTGTGAAAGGAGGCGCTGCACTTAGTGGGCCATTCCCCGTGCTCTGTCTTTTTAAGTGCAGTGTCCCACTTATTTTTTCTGACATCCCTATGGGGCAGGCATCCCCATCTTATACACAGGGAAGTGGGATATGGAACATTTTAAGTAACTTATTGTTACTTAACATACCATATTGTTAACTAATGTACCACGTAAGTAGCACAACCGTGATGTGAACCGAGTGCCTCCTTCCCTGCGAGACTCCACTTGCTGTCTGAGCCAGGGTAAAGGGAAGAAGAGAGGAGAGGTGATCAGGAGGGAGAGACTGTGCTAGGAGGTGAGAGGGTGTGTGCATTGGGGACTCAAAGATGGTTCCTGGATTTCTGGCCAGTTGTACACCTAAGCCAGGAAGCAGCATCTGAGTTTGAGTGAGGAGTGGGAGGGCAGAGGGTTGGTAAGGAGTTTAGTTGTAGACAGCTTGAATTCAGGGCAGTATTTATGTAAAGTGGGTATATCCTGCGGCACCTGGGTGGCTCAGTCAGTTAAGCGTCTGTCTTTGTCTCAGGTCCTGATCCCAGGGTCCTAGAATCCAGCCCCTTAGCGAGGAGTCTGCCTCTCCTTCTCCTTCTCCTTTTGCTGCTTCCCCTGCTTGTGCTCTCTCACTCTGTCTCAAATAAATAAATAAAATCTTCAAAAAAATAAAATAAATAAAGTGGGTATATCCAGCTAGCAGTTCTTCTAATACATGGGAACTTTGCTTGTTAAAGGTACCATCAGTGCCATCATACTAATAAATAAAAAACATCTTGTTTAAATTTTTCTTTCTCCTGTCTCAGTTCTTTGGAAGACTTTAATATTGGCTCAGTCTTTTTTTTTTTTTTTTTTTAAAGATTTTACTTATTTTTTTGACAGAGAGAGACACAGCAAGAGAGGGAACACAAGCAGTCACAGCCCCTCCCCAACTGAATGAAGAGAAGCTCACTCCTTGCATGGCAGTCTATTTAATTTAATATAATTATATTTAATTCCCAACTAGCTGTGGTAAAAATTATAAATTCATCTTATGTGTTTGAGCTCTGACACTGGGGTTTTCGACCAAATCTGGTCCCTCTTCTGTATGAACCATTCAAAGGAAGTCATCATGGTTCCCTGAGCCTTCTATTTTAGAAAGATTTTCATGGAACATTATCAAATATTTCTCTTTAAGCCTTTGACACATTGTAGAATAAAAACTTCAAAGTGAAATATCTCATATAATGATGCTAAATAAGTGAGGTTATACGTGGACAGGGGATTACCCTTTATAATAGAGAAAACTGATCGCTTTTTGACGGTTGGCTAGGAGACCAAATATAAAGATCAGTTAGTCATAAATTGACTATTTGAAATTCATTTTACAATGCCTGTTGTAAAAGCTATAGCTGTAGTATGTCTTTTTTAGGTAATGATCAATAATGGCTTCACACCAGATAAAAATGACTATGAATTTTGCGCCAGAGCGGACAATCTGGCTCTCCCTTCCCAAGGGCATTTTGGAGTATCGGCTGCAACTGGAGGTCTTGCAGGTAAATCTTGCCATCTTTTAATGTTACATGTTCGTGAATTGAGTTTCAGTGGGAAGGGTCTACTGGGAGATTTGTAGACTCGTCTCCTCTCAGCCTTTTAAGATGAGCTGTACTGCAGAGCCAGTCTTTTGGTATCTTGAATCTGCTCATTTTCTGCTGATACTCTGTAGGTATACAGTTGGCTGGGGCTGCAGACAACTGATGGTTGATATTTAAAGTCAAGGCTGAGGGCGCCTGGGTGGCTCAGTGGGTTAAGCCGCTGCCTTCGGCTCAGGTCATGATCTCAGGGTCCTGGGATCAGGGCCCGCATCGGGCTCTCTGCTCAGCAGGGAGCCTGCTTCCCTCTCTCTCTCTCTCTCTGCCTGCCTCTCCGTCTACTTGTGATCTCTCTCTGTCAAATAAATAAATAAAATCTTTAAAAATAAATAAATAAATAAATAAAGTCAAGGCTGAAATAGGTTAATTGCCAAGTGGTTTAGGATCCTGAAAGTTGTCACAGCACATTTACGTGAATTTGGTAGCCTAAGGAAATATTACTGGGACTAAAGCTTAAACAAGACATATTTACCATTTTTGCCCCACATTTGGTAATAAATGAACTTCTCACATTAATACCATCTTGTGTTTAAAAAATATATATATCATATTGTGTTTACATGGTACATGGTATAATTTTTTATTATTTTCAAATATATAATTGTTCCTTACAACATCACAAGGACGGAGAGAGAGAGGATAGATGGTATTTACCCTATTTTTAGTTAAGTTTGCCAAATTTTACATTAAAGTACATTATAAATATTATATAGCCAGTAATGGTCAAACCAAGGCAGGACTTCGTTTGAATTTCTGACTCCGACTCCTGAGTCCAGTGCTCTATCACACTGAACATCTCCTGAGGTTAGGTAGCTTACACACCTAGAGTGTTAAGGAGTTTTCTCTTTCATCTGGTTGCATATCTCAATCTTCATAACAGTGGCAGAAAGCATAGAGATCGCCAGTTGGAATTAATTGCACTTGCTTTGCAGACGTGACTCCAGGATTGGTATTTTAGGTCAGCATTATGAGGTTTGATCTGCTAAGTGTGTTTCCAGCTTAAGCAGCCTGAAATTAATTTGATTTTTAAAATATGATTTTAGATTAAGTAAAATTGTTAATATCTGCTATGTGAGGGAAACAGAGATGAATATTATATAGATAGAATCATCATATTATCTAATTGGAACGCTTGGCGAATAAAAGAAGATGCTGTTAGTAATACCAAGACAGCATGAATAAATCAGGACTATCCCAGTAAGCCAGGACAAAGCAATGTCAAGTTTATAACAAGAAAGTAAGGCCAAGTAGTGGTAAGTACTATAAGAAAGGTTGAGAGGTCCAGAAATACATGAGGGACAGGATTTTGTCTCATTTGGCTGAGACACTGCCTATAAAAGAGATTTGTGGGAAGATATGGGAAGTTCTTGGTGTCAGGTTTAAGGGTTTAGGCTTTCTTTTGATTCCTCATTTGTTTGTTTATTCCTTTATCCCTTATTTATTATTAACCTTTATACCCTTACTTATTAATTATCTGTCATGTATTAAACACTGTTAAATATTCTGGTTTAAGATAAAATAAAGTGAATTTTAGTTTATTTCTGATGTAAATCTTTCTGGTGAATTTTCATCTCTAAGCTCACAGAGCTCCATTGCCTTTACCAGATGAGAGCTGATTTTTGTTATTTTTCACAGATTATTTTTAAAGCACTAGATCTCTCTAAAGTAACTTCACAGCCGTAAAAATAATCTATTGTGGAACTTTTTCAGACTTTTTTTTTTTTAATTTTGTAGATGACCATGATGTCCTTTCTTTTCTGACCTTCCAGTTGACTGAGCCTGGGAAAGAGCTGGTAAGTATACACATTTTTTTTTTTTTCCCCAAAAAAGTTGACTTCCAGTTTATTGGTATCTCCCTGTAGCTGAAAACTTGGGAGGTCCAACTTAGATTTGGGTCTTGTTTCTGCCTGTTATTGCTGTTTAATCTTGTGAAAGTGGCTTAACCTCTGTACCGCTCTGTTTCTTCACTGTTAAAACTGAGACATTGGTACCGGCTACCTCATGGTGTCATGAGCATTAAATAAGACCGTGCACTCAATAAATGGTAGTGGCTAGTGTTACTGATTTGTTGTAATTATTAGTAGCAAGAGTAAAATGGTTAATATTTTTATGTTAACCTTTCAACTAGTGGTTGAGTAGTTAAAATGAAGGAGGAAAAAAAAGTATACTGAGGTTTAATATTTTCTTATCTTTTAAATTTTTTTTAAATGATCTATCCCTAAATTCCAAAAAAAGCCTACGCCAGATAAAGAAATTTCAGAAAAAGAAAAAGAAAAGTATCAGGAGGAATTTGAGCACTTTCAACAAGAATTGGATAAAAAAAAGGAGGAATTCCAGAAGGGCCACCCTGACCTTCAGGGGCATCCTGGTGAGTTGGAGGAAGTTGTGCTCAGAGCTACATGGGGGTCGCGGCACGCACATTCATCCCATCCTTGAGCTCTTGTCTGGCATATCCAGGCAGTTTCCAGAAGCAATCTATGAGCAAATCTTCTGTCATAAGGCTTGGAGGTCGATGTTTCTATCAGTAAGGGTGTGGCTTAGGAAAGCCTTTGGTGGGCGATACTGGGTAAAATGGATGAACAGTGATCACTCCAAGTGCAGGCTCTGTGAGAACAGGGATTCTGTTTTTCTGTTGACTACCATGACCCCCCAAACCTTAAAAAACAAAACAAAACAAAACAAAAAAACCAACATGACCTAGTAGTTGAGACTCTAAATATTTGTGGAATGAAATCATATAAAGTTTATGTCTTTCCTTTGAGTGGCACATATTAGCTTATTAATGTAGAGATAATACTGGGAAAATAACAAAATCTTGTGAAAGTAATATGAAATGATCTCTAGTTCTCCTCCCCTTACTAGCTCAGCAGAACTCTGGATTTGAAGATTTTGCAAATTTTTAAATAATTAGTCTAAGCTATTGTTGAACTTAAGTGTGCTATGGGTCAAAAATAAAACATGAGAGGTCCAAGTAGAGTGGCTTTATATTATCTGCTAAGTTTTATCTGGATTGTTCCCACCGGCATAGATCGAAGCTGTATTTAATAAAGCCATAGCTAGCTTTTGTATTCCTTATAGTATGTGATTCTCTGAATGATCAATAATATAAATCGGACTTAATGAAGATAAAAATGAAAAATGAATTTAATTCTCTTCTTGGATTTTTTTTAAATATCACATACGATTCCTGAGTATATCCTGAAGCTTACTGTAGTAAATGTTTGAATGAAATGATTTTCAGCACAGTTTTACAAGGAAAATCAGCTGTTCTCAACTCCATTATTAAATTTGTTACCTAAGTGAAAGGCACAGATTTTAAAAGTGTAGTTTGATGAATTATGACAGACTTATATACCCACTTAATTGTCACTCAGTCAACACATAGAATATTTTTACCACCCCAGGGTGTTCACTCATGCCTCTTCCAAGTCAGTCCCTCTCCGCAGGGACAACCACTATTCCTGATTCTAGTAGCATAGATTAGTTTTACCTTTTCATATAAATAGAATCATATAATATATTTGAAAGAAAATTATTTTTAGGTGAAAAACGTTCAGAACTAATTTATAATAGGTATTCAGCCACCATATGTGGCAAAAAGCATATAGTAATTTTGTCTAGATTGAATTGACTATCTGCATATTTACTATTGAGGAGCTCATACCACTGGAGTAGATCATATTGGTGATGTCCTAATTTTAGTATATACTGATGCTTCAGTCACTTACGGTATTACAAAAACTACACGTCGGTGATTTTGATCATTTTAATTTGCAATTTCCATTTCAGCGGATGAAATATTTGAGAGTGTAGGAGACCGCGAGCTGAGACAAATCTTCGAAGGACAGAATCGTATCCATCTTGAAATCAAGCAGCTGAACCGACAGTTAGATATGATTCTTGATGAACAGAGAAGATGCGTCTCTTCGCTGACAGAGGACTTTGCTAAAAGAGGGCTGGGAATCCCAGCCCAGCAGGGACAGGTGAGCTTTCCAGACAGGCGTGTGTGCCGTAGGTAGCCTCTGATGGAGGAGGAGGCACAGAGGAAAGAAAGGGTACTCTGCCTTGTGCTCCTACAGAACTGGGTTCTTCTGCTTTCCTTCTAGATCACCCAGCAAGAGCTGGATACCGTTGTGAACACTCAGCACGAGATCCTGAGACAAGTAAACGAAATGAAGTAAGTCTGCAGAAGTCATGTCTGAGTGTTAGGTGATACATTTATCCAAAATTCATGACTTCTCTCTCCCTCTGTGCAAGCACATTATTATTGTAAGAATTCCACAAGAGGATAAGAATCACATTCTAGATTCAGTTTATAAATCAGGGAGTGGAAAGTATGGGAACTTTTGATGTTCAGAAACTGCCAGTAGGCCTAAATGTTTGAGTTGTTCTAAATCAGAAGAGAAAAATTGCTTTAGCATCTTTAAAAAAATACATTTGCATAGCTACTTGAGACGAGTATTTGTACATTTCTAAAATAAAAAGAGTATGTGTAGGGGCACCTGGGTGGCTCAGTGGGTTAAGCCTCTGCCTTCGGCTCAGGTCGTGATCTCGGGGTCCTGGGATCGAGCCCTGCATCTGGCTCTCTGCTCAGCGGGGATCCTGCATTCCCCCTCTCTCTGCCTGCCTCTCTGCCTACTTGTGATTTCTCTCTCTCTCTGTCAAAAAAAAAAAAAAAAAAGAAAGAAAGAAAAAAGAATATGCGTAGTAGTATCTGTGAAAAATCCTAGAAGGGTAAGCATGCATAGCATTGTAGAACTGTGATACAAGCATGCCTGATGCAGGAACTTCTTTGTGATGGAATGGAACCATTTCCAAGGAAACGTGCCATGTGTGACTACCTCTCTTCCATTCCATCTTGTACCCTAAGAGAGACTATTCAGAGTTGGAACAAAGAGGAGTTACTGTGTCCTTGGAACTTTGAATAAGTTGCTAAAAAGTATTCATTTACACTTAACAGCTTTCAATGCCTAGAGTAGAGAAACAGCCAAAGTGTTACGTTTTATAAGCTCACTTTTTAGAGCCTTGCACCAACCAGTACAACCCTTGACAAACAAGAATGTCAAGGTGAGTTCTTTAGCACTGGAAAATTGAACAGTATTGGGTTAAACAGAAGGTGATAATATCCACACCTAGAGATTAAAGGCAGCCCCACTTGTAACTGCAAATTTGGACTTCTTTTCACTTATACTCTCTGACATTTTAAAAAATCTTTAAGTTGTAAACTCATGATTAAAATATTTACGATCCTAAATGAATGAATTCTTTCAGAAATAGGGGCACCTGGGTGGCTCAGTCAGTTAAGGGTCTGCCTTCGGCTCAGGTCATGATCCCAGGGTCCTGGGATTGAGCCCCACGTTGGACTCTCTGCTGACCGGGGAGTCCACGTCTCCCTTTCCCTCTACCTGCTGCTCCCCCTGCTTGTGCTGTCTTGCTCTCTCTGTCAAATAAATAAATAAAGTCTTTTAAAAAAATTTTTTTTCATAAATTTCATAAAAGGATCATTTGATATTATTTTTGAAATCTTTATTTTGATCTAATTTTAGACTTCAGACATTGCAAAAATAGCACAATTTCCATATATTCCTCGCCATCTTCCCCTAATGTTCACGACTTATGTAACCATAGCACAAGTTGACAGAGCCAGGAGATGAACAGCAGTGCAGTACTATTAACTAAACTAACGATCTTACTCAAATGTCACCCACTTTCCACGCATGCCCTTTTTTCTGTTCCAGGATCGTGTCCAGCAACATGCATTGCATCTAGTTCTCTCTCTTCAGACTTCTGCAGTCTGAAGTAGTTCATCTCCTCTTGTCTTTCATGACCGTGACAGTTCTGTCCGTTCTTTGGCCCACTGTCTCCAGATTTGGGGTCCGGCTGGTGCTGACTCATGACTGGATGGAAGTTCTGTGTTCTTGAAGAGATACAACACTGTGTCACAGTCACGATGTCCGTACGGGTCACTGCTGCTGACACTGGCTGGGGTCACTTGGTTAAGGTGGTTCCTTTCTGCTTTCTGTACTTTAAAGTTACTGTCTTTCCCTTACTGCTTAAATACATTTTGGAAAGGGAACTTTGGGACTATGTAAATAATCTAAATATCCTGTTTCAGTTTAAACTTTTGCTTGCTAATTGTAGCATCCATTGACGTTTTATCTGAAACAAGAACGAGATGTTTCCCAAATGCTGATTTTTTTTTTTTTTCTATTTTCATCATTCCCTCCCATGCGTTCATTGAAATTCTGTAAGGACTGGGTCTCTTCTGCCCCATTTATTTATTTTAATCAATTATTTATGTCGTACGGGCTCATGGATATGTATTCTGTGGGTTGCAATCCCATACTGTCATTTTTTACTGCACAGACGATTCTGCTGTGGTGATTAAGAACTCCTCCAGGTTGGCTTCTGTGTTCTTTCAAAAAGCTCCCATCTTTTTTTAAAGCATTTCTTAACTTTCTGGTGCTACACCGTGTTTCAGGCTCATTTTGTGTTTTTTCTGCCCCAGCTCTAGAATCAACCACTTCTCTGGTGAGCCCTGGATCCTTTTATTAAAGAAAAGTATTTAGAAACCCAAGATCTGGACAGTAGGTGTGCTCACTATCCTTGTGGTGCCACTGCTCCTAGGCCCTCTCAGTGGGCAGAGCTAGGGAATATGTGAATGTCTACTAACCCACCCAGACGCGCATATCTTTATTTTTGTGCCCATCACTCTTATTTGTATTAAAAAGACCCTGAGATTATCCAGACACTTTGGATTCTGGTTGGACTAGACTTGACTGAACATTATAGGTTGATTTTCACCTTCTTCTTTCCTTCTTTGAAAATTCTTTCTCCGGGAGGGAGAAACCTATTTTTTATCCTCTAAAATGTATTTACTTGTTTATTTTATTTTTTTAAGATTTTATTTATTTATTTGACAGAGCACAAGCAGGGGGAGCGGCAGGCAGAGGCAGAGGGAGAAGCAGGCTCCCCGCTGAGCAGGGAGTCCAATGTGGACTCAATCCCAGGTCTCTGGGATCATGACCTGAGCATGGTTTGTTCTTCCTGTACTTTGTCTGCACATGTGTATTTTCTTAGATCCCCTTCTTTCTTACACGAATGTTACTATATTCCAGATACTCCTTTTTGTTCTTTGCTGTTTTCACATACCAGTGGTACCAGAACATCTGAAGAGTCAGTGAGTGATTAGTAAACCCTAGCCATCTGCTGTATAATGCATGAAAACACTTACTTAGAGTAGTTAGCAGTCCTCATAAACTCCCACTTGCTAACTGAGAATGAATGTCATGCGCCCTGTATGTGAAAGTGAAAACTGAGCGCCGATGTCTAAATTTGTCTTCTAGAGCTTTTTTCCTTCTGGATTAGGTTTCAGGAAAAAACTGTAAAGAAAGGAAATTTGTCTTTGTGGAGCGGTTGATTTGTGTCTGTGGATTTTCATATTCTTAGAGAATCGTAGAGTTGTTTTTTTTTTTTAAGCGGAAGCATGTAGTACAACCCCCTTCAGTTTACAAAGAGAGAAAAAAAGGCCCTGACTGGTAAAAGGTCCCAAAATAAAAAGTCAGAAGTAGTTTCATCATCTCCTCACTTTCAGCTACAGTTTGTAGCAGACCAGAAAGAACGTCTTGCCAGTTTTTATTTTCATTTTAGACATTTTCAAACATACAAAGAAGTTGAGCATAAAAGCCATCCCTTATACCCCACCCCCCAGTTGCAACAGTTATTAATAACTGGATGTTGTCGGCCTGCACTGTTCATGATGAAGTACCCCCATCAGCCCCTCCAAAATTTTAGTGGTGGTCATAGTCATAGCCAGAATCCCTCATTTCCAGAGAGAGAGTAAAGGATGGTACTCTCACTCTAAACTTCCGTCTCTGTTTTTGCTTTTGGTTTTTTTTTTTTTAAGGTTTTATTTATTTATTTGAGAGAGAGAAAGTACTAGCAGGGTAATGGGTAGAGGGAAAAGCAGGCTCCGCACTGAGCAGGGAGCCCAATGTGGGGCTCGATCCCAAGACTCTGGGATCATGACCTGAGCTGGAGGCAGATGCTTAACCGACTGAGCACCTAGGCGCCCCTTAAGTTACAGTTTTATAAATTATTTTCCAGAGGCACCTGGGTGGCTCAGTCAGTTGAGTGTCTGCCTTCAGATCAGGTCCTGATCCTGGAGTCACAGGAATGAGACCCTCATCTGCTCAGTGGGGGGGTCTGCTTCTCCCTCTGCCCCTTGCCCCCAACTTGTGCTCACTCACTGTCTCTCTTTCTTGCTCTCTCTCTCTCAGAGAGATCACAAGTAGGCAGAGAGGCAGGCAGAGAGAGGGAAGCAGGCTCCCTGCTGAGCAGAGAGCCCAACGTGGGGCTCCATCCGAAGACCCTGACATCATGACCTGAGCCAAAGGCAGAGGCTTAAACACTGAGCCACCCAGGCTCCCCTAAATAAATAAAATCTTTTAAAAAAATTATTTTCCAATCCTGAATATGATTCAATATTTCTAAATGTTGATTTTTTTAAAAATAATCTAACATTGGGCTTCGAAGTGTATCTAACCTTTCGAAAAATGTGACTAAAAAAATCATTTTTCTAGCAACTCCCTTGTCTAAAGGGATTTCTGTTTCAGGAATTCCATGAGTGAAACCGTCAGACTGGTCAGCGGCATCCAGCATCCCGGGTCTGCTGGGAGCGTTTATGAGTCAACCCAGCACTTCAACGACATCAAAGAGCACCTGCACATCGTGAAGCGGGACATAGACAACTTAGTGCAGCGAAACATGGTAAGCTCTTGACTCCTGCTGCTGTCATCATTAGTCTCCCTTGGTTAGAAACAAATGAACACATATTCTACTGAAAAATACTTTATAACTTTTTACTTAATACTTATGTTCATTTTTCATATTCAAGGTAGAATTATTCCATGTGATCCAAATGTCTTTATATTCCATGTTTCCATACCCTATTAAATAGAATTTTTTTAAGGATTTTATTTATTTATTCGAGAGAGTGAATGAGTGAGTGAGAGGGGGAGGGACAGAGGAAGAGGGAGAAGTTGACTACCCGCTGAGCAGGGAGCCGGATGTGGGGCTCAATCCCAGAACTGTGCAATCATGACCTGAGCTGAAGAAGGCAGATGCCTAACTGACTGAGCCACCTGGGCGCCCCTCCATACCCTGTTGAATAGAATCTTTAAAAAATACATTGCTGGGGCGCCTGGGTGGCTCAGTGGGTTAAGCCGCTGCCTTCGGCTCGGGTCATGATCTCAGGGTCCTGGGATCGAGTCCCACATCGGGCTCTCTGCTCAGCAAGAAGCCTGCTTCCCTCTCTCTCTCTCTCTCTCTGCCTTCCTCTCCGTCTACTTGTGATCTCTCTCTGTCAAATAAATAAATAAAATCTTTAAAAAAAAAAAATACATTGCTATTCCTATCATTGCGATGTCAGTCCCAGACTTTTGTTTTCTAGGTTCTTTCTGTAAATTTTCTTTTTTTTTTTTTTTCTTTTTTTTTTTTCTTTTTTTTTTTTTTTTTTTTTTTTTTTAAAGATTTTATTTATTTATTTGACAGAGAGAGAGAGAGATCACAAGTAGACAGAATAGTAGGCAGAGTAGCAGGCAGAGAAGCAGGCAGAGAGAGAGGGAGAAGCAGGCTCCCTGCTGAGCAGAGAGCTGATGTGGGGCTCGATCCCAGGATCCTGAGATCATGACCTGAGCTGAAGACAGAGGCTTAACGCACTGAGCCACCCAGGCACCCCTAAATTTTATTTTTTTAAAGATGCCTCTTGTTATCAGTAGTGATGTCTTAAAACAGCTTTAGAAAGGTGAACGTCTCTTGACCCTTCGCTGAGACAGGCGCTGGGTAGCTCCACTTCTCTGTCTGGGCTGCGAGGAAGCGCAGGTCTGACACTGGCTGACTGGTAGCCTCTTTCTTTAAGCAAGATTCTTCTTTTTTCTAGCAACTCTTCCTCTCTTACTTGGTTCACTTTTTAAAGTTTTTTTGTTTGTATGGTTTGGGTTTTGTTTACTTTATCAGTCCTTTTTTTTTTCTAGCATTTTTCACAGATACGCTGGCAAAAAAAAAAAAAGCAGATACCTACAGGCACCTGTGGGATGCAGTTGGTTAAGCATCCAGCTCTTGATTTCGGCTCACATCATGATCTCGGGGTCGTGGGATCGAGCCCCTAGTTGGGCTCCGTGCTCAGTGGGGAGTCTGCTTGGGATTCTTTCCCTCTGTTCCTCTCCTGACTCTAACGTGTGCACTCTCTCTGTCCCTCTCAAATAAATACATCTTTAAAAAACAACATACGGGGCGCCTGGGTGGCTCAGTGGGTTAAGCCGCTGCCTTCGGCTCAGGTCATGATCTCAGGGTCCTGGGATCGAGCCCCACGTCGGGCTCTCTGCTCAGCAGGGAGCCTGCTTCCTCCTCTCTCTCTGCCTGCCTCTCTGCCTGCTTGTGATCTCTCTCTGTCAAATAAATAAATAAAATCTTAAAAAACAAAACAAAACATACATACTGGTACGCTCAAGGCCGTTCTTGCTGGACTATATGGAATAGCTCTAAGACTGGGGACAGATTGGATTGGTAATTATGAAGCCAGCCGTTTGCATAATTACACTCAATGTCAGTTTCCTATAAATTTGTATCTAGATTAAAGCTCAGATGATTCAAAGAAGGCTAACTTTTACACTCGTGCTTTTTATTTCTACCTTATTATGGAGCAGTTTGGGGGGACTGTAGTTTCTCAGTCCACTGTTTGTTGCTTTTCTTAATATAAGCAGAAACTGTGATGAAATCTTCCCCTTTTTTACAGGTAGTAGCAGACTGTACACATTTATCTTCTCCCTGCTTTCTTTCACTTACCAGTGTGGTCGTAGTGGGGCACAGATACTCCTTATTCCTCTTACAGCTGCATGAACCCCATTATGGGACTGTATCATAGTTTTATTATTTCTCATGAGAAGTCAGTCTTTTGTTTTTCCGTACTCTTTTTTTCTCTGCTTTTAAGATTTTCTCTCTGATACTGATTTTAAACAGTTTGATAATTATATGCTTTGCTTTTGTTTTCTTTTTCCTCTGCTTGGGGTTTAATATCTTAGTTCTGTGAGCTTATAGTTGTCATTAAATTTGGGAAATCTTTAGCTAGCCTGAGCACAGCCTTCCAGAGGGCTTGATCCCACAACCCTGAGATCATGACCTGATCAAAACCAAGAGTCCCACGCTCAACTGACTGAACCATCCAGGCGCTCTTTCTAATTTCCATTTCAGTTTCTTCTCTGATCCATGGATTTGAAGTTGTCTTTCTCTGGCCTTCCCCCTGCCCCCCACCGCCCAAAAAAATGCTGATCCCATCACTTCTTGCTATCTCGTCCATTGCCTTTGCCTTCAGACGGGTGTTGTTTTAGATTGGATTTGTTTCTAGCTCTGCTAGTTGTCTTCTGCTAGGAGGCTGGTCCGTATTACCCAGTGTACCTTCCCGGAAGCCCTAATATCTTATATGTTATGTGGAGCTTTCTATCTTTAAAAGTTTTTTAAAAATAACTATTATACTTTAGGAAAGAAAGTTAATGTGTGTTAACTAACTTTCCTGAGGTCCTTAACTATTTAGTGGGAAGAACTTAGGTCTTTAACATGTAATCTTGTTTCCTTTATATTTTTGGATACTGCCTTTCTTACCTACATTTTTATGTATGTCTTGGGTATTCCCATTTTTCAAATAGGAGTTAAGAGTTTCCTTAATGACCATTATCTGTCATCCAGAGCGTCGTGGTCTGTTCCCTGAGTTCTGTTTGAGGCCCGTTTCCCCCGGCTGTGCCCCGTGGAGCGGGGTGCAGTCTGGTTCTGGGACAGGCACACACGCAGTGCGGAACACTGTCCCGCAGGTGCAAACATGCCGGGAACAACTGACCCGACAAGCCGTTCTGTCAGGATACCGTGATTGAATCTTTGCCCCGGTATTTAATTGCCCCCTTAAAACAGAATACCCATGGAAATAGGAAAAGAAACTTTTTTTTCTTTTAAGATTTTATTTATTGACAGCAAGCATAAGCAGGGGGAGCAGCAGGCAGAGGGAGAGGGAGAAACAGGCTCCCCACTGAGCAGGGAGCCCAATGTGGGGCTCCACCCCTAGGACCCTGGGATCATGACCTGAGCAGACGGCAGATGTTTAACGGACTGAGCCATCCAGGTGCTCCGAAAGAAACATTTTTCAAAATACTGATTAGTAAAGTTGACTGCTAGGAGGTTGGGGAGGATGGGGGCTAAGAAAAAGCCATTGTATTTGTCAGGCAGTTCCTTGAGAATAAAGGGGATACTATTAATAATAATAATAATAATTAATAATCAGTGTAGTACAGCAAGGATAAACTGGGTGTGTCCAGGGAATTTGTGGTCTGTGACCATCAAGAACACAAACAATCATTATCACTGTGCTGAAGATTCGAGCCAGACAGCAGTGTGTTAGTGACTGGGCCGTGAAGGTGGAGGCCTTCCTGTGTCAGCTACTCTTCCAGAAAGTTCAGTGGTAGGGGCGCCTGGCGGGCTCAGTCAGCACAGCATGGTGGTTCTTGATCTCAGGGTCATGAGTGTGAGTCCCATGGTGGACACAGATACTACTAAAAAAGTAAACAAGTAAGCTTTATTTTAAGAAAAAAGTGGTAAAAGTTAAGGGGATGGAAGATATTTATGGGATGAATAAATAAAAATCTTGAGTTTATGTAGTTAACCATGAATTTTATGAAGGTTTCACGTTTATCTCTTTTTCTAAAATACCGGTTTGACTAATTGTAATAGTTTTTTGCCTTATAGCCATCAAATGAAAGACCAAAATGCCCAGAGCTGCCACCATTTCCATCATGTTTATCTACGATGCACTTCGTTATATTTGTAGTGGTACAAACGGTGTTATTCATTGGTTACATCATGTATAGGTAAGTCTCTGAAATTTGACTCCGCATCTTTCTGTATTTGTTTAATTTTTAACACTTCAACTACTTTAAACACTACTTGTAAAATTCAGTTTAACACAAAGCAAGTAGTATTTCTAGTCTATTTCTGTCATGTGGGAGTACATCTATAGGAAGGATGCTTATCTTAATGGGATGTATACTTCCAAAGGTGATATGTATTTCAATTCTAAGCAATCCTGATTCTTACTGAAGTAAAATGTATAGAACTTTCACGGTTTTTTTCTTCTTTTTCCTTAGGACTCAGCAAGAAGCAGCTGCCAAAAAATTCTTTTGACCCCGTTTTTCATATGTGTACATCATGTATGTATATACAAAATGTTGTCTTTTTGAGGGAATTTAAATATTTAAATTGCTTCATAGTCTAAATTATTAATTTTTTTATAAAATGACTGTTTAAACATTGATTTGCAGTAAGAATAAACCGTAAAACAAAGACAACCACATGTAAATTTGTGCATAGTACATAAATCTATTTAAATTTCAGTGAATTTCTGGCCAGTAGAATACAGCCACTGAACAGAATATTGATAAATAAGATGGTAAATAATAGAAACTAGGGGCAGCCCCAAGATGTGAAATTTACCCCTTAGTCTCCAGTGTTGGAGGTTTCTTTATTTAACATAAATACACTTGCCTTCCTAACCCCCAAACTATGTGGTCTAACTTAGAGCTCCCCATCACGTTTATCTTAAAACCAGAGTCTTTTTTTAGAGGTCAGAGTTTCCTACTCTAAGACCCAGTCCAGCAGTCCTTTTATCCAATACAGTTCCCTTGGAAATCAAAGAATATTTTGTCTGAGAGCTTTAGGATCTAGGTAACAGGCTTCAGAATGTTGAAGTATCTTTCCCTCTGATTATCGATGATACATTTCACTTTTAAAGGAAATTTGGGGGGAAAATTAATAGCTGCTCTTTGCCTGAAAAACCATT
Organism: Lutra lutra; assembly: GCF_902655055.1. Taxonomy (NCBI): domain Eukaryota; kingdom Metazoa; phylum Chordata; class Mammalia; order Carnivora; family Mustelidae; genus Lutra; species Lutra lutra. Next base: position 16,708,416 of record NC_062289.1, read on the forward strand.
TAGGTGAAAATGTTCCTCTGATCATGGTTTTCGTGGTTTTGCGTGATAATGTGCTCAGCTCATGCCCGCTCATATTCGTGAACGTCTCTATGCCAACAGCATCAGTTCAACAGTATGAACATCATTTTGGGATTTAAGTTTGTAACTTAAGGAGCGTCTCCCGTTTTGTATAGTGTAACTGCAGCCCAGATTGCATGTCCTGGGGAGAGTTTAAGTTCACCAAAAAAACCCACCACTGAGTTTTGGTTACATCACTTCATATAATCTGGTGTCGTTTAAATCAAGGAGACTGGAGTAGAAACAGTGTAGACGTTTGAAGACCAAATTTGAAAAACAGAATTTACACTTCTGATTTCTTCTTCTTCTTTTTTTTTAATGCCAGAACTAAGGATATTGTGAAGCACTTGTTAGGAAGCTTAACCTTGAAATGTCAGACTGCAAGGGTTCGCTGTACTGTTTGTGCATAGTGGTCCTCAGTGTTACAGAATCAGTCCGGAAAGGACATTTGAACATGCAGACCTCATGTTGTCTTCACGGCTGATGTAGACCTGTGTTTTTGCTGACTTCAAAATACTTTTATCTCTTTTAGCTAAGTTGTTATCTTTCATTTGTCAGAGAACCCAGAGTAAGAAGTTACACTGTTGTATAAGACAGTACCATTTCATTCTTCTAAACCTTCATAAATTTGTTCTCAAACGTCATTTACAGACTGGGCTAACCACCTAAAATCTGTACAGAGACTCTGAGGAACTCTGCAGTGTAGCAGTACGTACTTCGTACTATGTACGCAGACAGCCCTAGCATTGCTTTTCGTGTTAGCGTTGATCCCGGAATGCTGAGTAAGACTATTCTAATGACTGCTCGCTCTGCTTCAGTCACTTTAACAGAGAAAATGCTTCTCTGGTGCTTCTCTCCTTTGTGGTATTCACATTTTGAAATTCATGTTCCAGAGACGCCATCACAGAATTTGCTCTTAATCTGTGGGAAAAAAAAAAAAACTTCAGAAGAGTATTTAAGTTGTGGGCTGTGGAAGTTGGGAAATCCTCTTGATAAAAGGCTGCAAAATATCCAGTGTTACAAAATCCATTGTCATGTGTGCCTGAACGGACTAAGGGGACACCCGACGTATGAATGCAGTGGACATTGTTCAGGCTACAGTTGGGAGAGGAATTGTGCTGACCGTTACTAATTCAGTCGGAGAGAGCTATTATGAAAATGCGTGAATCTTTTTCTTTTTTACCTAGTAATTTAATTTACTTGAAGATCACTCATAAAGCAGTTCACACAGGCTGTTCATCGTATTATTTGAAATTTGGTTTATTTTCTTCAAAATCATTCGCTTTAAGTAGCTCATTTCTGAAGAAAAATGTCTGCTCTGTGGAAAAATCAATCACTGCCAGGATTCTTTCATTTCTGTACTATTTTGTATAATTACATTTGTTACCTTCTCTCACACCAGCAAGTATTTTACAGGTGCCTTGGACTAAAACAAAATTGATTTTAAAAAACTTTAGTGTTGAGTCATCGTGCCTACGATGCCACTTTTAAAAACAATATCCAATGCCATAATGGCTAATACTTTTTTTTTAATGTACCTGTTTGTGTTCTAATTGTTTGAATGTTTTATTCAGCTTAAAACTTTACTAAGAAGCCACGAACCATCAACAATGTTTTGTTCTGTATTAAAGGGACATCAGTGTTTCTCAGAGTGTGGTCCGTGGACCGTGTGGGTCATGCTGTGCTTGTGAAGCATAAGGATTCCAGGCCTCCATTCTAAAGCACCTGAATCAAAATTCAGAGGCGGGGCTTCAGAATACCACTTTTCAGCAAGCACGTCAGGTGGTTCTGAGCACACTAGTGTCTGAGAACCACTAACATGGGGAGTGGAAAAAAAGTACTGTGTTCTGTTGGTTTAAAGCTGAGCAGAGAGCATAATAGATCATTTTCATTGTCGGTGACGTTAGCACATGTGCACGGATCCTTTTCTTCTTGCAGTGTTCTTCCTCCTAAAATTCTTGCTTTCTTAACAACCACAAACTAAACCCAGATTGTTGCCTGTAGCTCTTGGTACTTTGGTTGATGGCTTTTAAACTTACAGAATCATCGTCAGATCATGACTAAGCCATGAAAACCCCCATCTCAAAGTCTGCCTGCCAAAGCTTTTTGCTTTCTTGATTGCGATTTCTGTGACATTTTATCTCAGACAATTGTACTTTTTTGATAACTTAGGGAAAACAAATTACTTGAATAAGGGATCGCCTGACCCAATGCGTTGCAGAGATACAATCTTTGTAAAGAACTTAAATAACGGTTGTGAATATTAAGATGTGATTATCTTTTCCTGTCCATGTGCTTATGCAGGGAGATCCTGAATAAACCATTATACGGGGGATTTTTTTATTTATAAGATCTAATGTAAAATCACCACTTGCAACTTTTTAGATCTGTACGTTGCCTATTTAATATATTTCTTTTAAAGTTAAGGGTTTTCTATCCACTGTTAATTTCAATTGGATAACATTTTGTCAAGTGTTTTTTTTCTGATTGTTATTTGACGCTAGCTGGAATTCAAGAAATGACATTGACCTTATTCAAATAAAGAAATATTTTAGTAAATTTACTTTTTCCTTCATTGATCTCAGGTAGTAAGTAGGCATTTATTTTCCAAGTAGGCCCAGGTTGTGATCCTGTCTGGTTTGTCATTTGCTACATGCTGTGCCCTGGGTGGCCTCCCACATGCAGCAGAACACGTGGAAGCAGAAAAAGAGAAGTTGGAATGATATGGGTACGGCTTACCCTTGCTGGTAATGACCGACACCAACTAATTAAGGTGGTGCATTTGATGTTTTCACCTGTGATAAACCAAATACTGGGAAAAGTGTGGTTCAGCAGGAACTCTTCATCATGCTGATGGCAGTTTAAAAAAGTTCTTTAATCTTCTTGGCAAGCATCATTTATTTAACCAAATAATTCCAATTTTGAGAGTCCATGCAGTATTAAAAGGAAAGAAGGGGGCTTTGGTGTCAGACAGAACTGGGTTTTAATCTTGGATCTGCCACTTGCTAAACATGATCTTGAGTTTCTTTATAATATTTCTCTCCCAGGCTCCGTAGCATGGTCAAAGAGTCTTTCAAAGTGGTTTCAGAAGATGGTAATGGGCTCTCTCCTGCTGTAACACAGAGAACGACCAGACAGAATAAAAGAAAAGATTTAAATAAATTAGATGGGTTTGAAAGAACTCAGAGGAAATGCCATAATGCCTGATCAGCAAGCCTGGGGAGAGAGCGAGGCGCAGCGGAGGCTAGACTGCGTAGATAAACCCTAGACACTGGGCCGAGGTAGTGCGGTTCACTTCTGGCTTTGCCGATAAGCCTCGCCTGCCTTGCCATAGCAAAAAAAAGTCTGGGGACTTTATTCAGGTATGACGAGAAGCCTTTGGAGGGGTTACACCTGCTTGCCCCATGTCACAAGTCGTGGGATATTTATTTTCCTTTTCTGGAGGAATAGAAGATTCTACACATAGCAGATAGTTTATTGGATGTCAAGGGAAAGGCCCTTGTAATAAATTGAGGAATAAAGAGATTTTAAAGACATGATCCCACTTTCAGTGGAATTATCTACTGGGGAGACCATGAGAGATTTGGGTTCATGAAACAGCAATACCTAGGGGTATCCAGCTGCCACACCCACGTAGCTGCCACCTAAGGGTCTCTGCAATGCTAGCTTACCCCTCCTCCCCAACACCTGTACCAAAAAGTGTAGGGGTTTCATTTTCCAACCAACACTATGACATAGGTCAGATCTTCAGCAGATCCTCTTTTTCTTTGGGAATAAAAGTGGTTTTTAGGGCATCTGGGTGGCTCAGTCAGTTAAGCATCTGCCTTCTGCTCAGGTCATGATCCCAGGGTCCTGGGATGGAGCCTCCCATCGGGCTTCCTGCTCACCAGGGAGTCTGCTTGTCCCTCTGCCTGCTGCTCCCTCTGCCAGTGCTCTGTCTCTCTCTGACAAATAAAATCTTACAAAAAAAAAAAGTGGTTTTTTAATCTCATGAAACAGTGTAGTGTTTTGTTTTTTTTTTTAAGATTTTATTTATTTATTTGACAGACAGAGATCACAAGTCAGCAGAGAGAAGGGAGGAAGCAGGCTCCCCGTTGAGCAGAGAGCCCGATGCGGGGCTCAGTCCCAGGACCCTGGGATCATGACCTGAGCCGAAGGCAGAGGCTTTAACCCACTGAGCCACCCAGGCATCCCCAGTGTAGTGTTTTCTAAAGAAGAGTTGGGCTGACCTGAGCAAACAACACGGAATCCTAGGCTGTGGCTTTTACCCCATCTGCGAAAGGGCTCTGTAATACCCCTCAGTGCGATGAGAGGAGACACGGTGGGTTAGAAATGGAAGTGTAGTGACAATGGTCCAGATGGATCAAGTTCCAGGTAGTGCCCCTAATAGTGAAAGTGAAGCCAGTATGAATGCAAGCTCTCGGTCAGAGCACTCGGCTCGGGTCCTATCTCATCCTGAACCTTTGCTGTCTTTCATGGTAAGATTATTTTAGCAACATCCTTAAATAGGTTTAATAAAGAGAATTTTTTTTAAAGATTTTTTTAAAGATTTTATTTATTTGGCAGAGAGAGCGAGAGAGGGAACACAAGAGAGAGAGGGAGAGGGAGAAGCAGGCTTCCCGCTGAGCAGGGAGCCCAGTGTGGGGTTCCATCCCAGGACCCCAGGATCATGACCTGAGCCCAAGGCAGACACTTAACAACTGAGCCACCGAGGCGCCCAGTAAAGGGAATTATTAACCATTACACAGTTATGTGCAATCTTGAGGGACCCGTTTCCTGAGAGGGCTCACGCCTACAGCCAAATAACAAGCGCAGGTTACAAGCGGGCACCTTTCTCCGCCCCACCCCCTCTTGGAGCGCTTTAATTGGAAAGATACTAACAGATTAAAGTCTTAGCCATACTCAGTTCCTCCCTTAACCTGCAAAAAACCGTGGCCATTGGAAATGTGCTGCGTGTTAGAAAACATCGTAGGAGTACACTACTGATGGTGAACAGAGCCCCCCAGGAAGTGGACCCATGTAAGGGGTAAAGGTGACCCCATTCCACATGGATGATTTAGCTCAGGTCGTGCTTACCTTGTGGGTTCGAGCACTGAAGTGTCTGGTGCTTTATTTCCAAGCAGAGATGCAACATATCAGTGCGGGAGAGAAGCCCAAGGTGATCTTCCAGATCTAAACAGAGGGACCGCGTGTCTCGCCCTTTAGATTTGCCTCAGGTGGGGACTGATGTATGGGCCACGGGAGCCACGGACGCAGAGCAGAACTCCAGCACACAATAAGGCAAATCCTCGCATGGTACTTAAGGGTCCAATCAGATAAAATGACAGATCAAAGGATTATTTTTGCTTGATGAGGCATTCTGGGTTTTGAGTCTTGCTGGACTCCATTTTTTAACGGGATCTTGTCCTCAAGGGGCTGGACTTTGGACATTCCGGGACAGGAGTGTGGCATTCGGCTCCGGTTAATTGAAACGGAGCTCTTGATGAAGCCCTGCTGTGCTTATAATTTCAAATTTAGAAATGGGTAGGGAGAGGAGTAGATAATGTGAGGGGATTTTTTTTTTTTTTGCCTCTGAAATTAGCTTAGTGTATTAATTCAGAAAGCAGTCGTTTGCATCTGATTGTATGCCTTAGTAATCACAACCATCTGCCTCCCTATATTAAGGAGTTGGTCTCTTTAATCCAGCTTACAGCCCGCAAACCACTCTTCTCCATCATCATGCCCTTGAGCAGATGAGGCCGTGCAAAGTCCTTTGCTCTTAAACGCGTTATCGTTGAGGATATTGGGAGATTTTGTCTTTTTTTTTTTTTTTCTGTTCTTCACGTTTTGTCTGAGTTTTGGCTTTATTTTTCTGGGGGCAGAAACCATGGCTTTCTTTATGAAAACTATGATTAGCAACCAGGTCAAGAGCTTCGGATTCGGTGGCGGGTCAGAAGAAAAAAAAGAAGAAGGAGGAACGTCGGATCCCGCGGCAGCCCAAGGGATGACTCGAGAGGAGTACGAGGAGTATCAGAAGCAAATGATCGAGGAGAAGTGAGTACCCGCGGCTCCCCTCCCTCTCAGAGCCGAAAGAAACCAATTCTGGCCATACCTGCTTCCGCTCCCCGACCTCTTTGGCTTTGCTCTCTAAGATGCGCCTTCTTGTGCTGTTTGCCTCTCACCTTAGGAACGAGTGTCCTGCTCCTTGAACCCTCTCCTCACCGCAGCAGGTACCATGTCCCGCCTGGAGGGATGGCGGCCACACAGAATGCAGAATCTGTCTGTCGTTCTGAAAGCCGCTTAGCACTTTTTCTGGTCGAGGTTCATTTCAATTAACCCCAGTTGGATTGTTCAGATGGACAATGGTGAGCCTATCTCCCCGGGTCTTCCCCAAACCCGCCCTTCTAGCACATCGAAAGCTTTCAGATCGAAGAATTCAGATTTTGCACTTGGAAGAGGGCCTCAAAGCACACACCGTGCCATCCTTTTTCCCTTACGTGTGCAAAAACCCTAGAAAGCACAAGAGGATTAGGTCATAAGACTCAGCTTTGCAAAAACTGTGAATAAATTTGTGGGAGGTTTATTGTGGCAATTTTATTTTATTTTATATTTTTTAAATGCCTGGAGAAATAGGCAGGTCACATTTTTTTTTAAAGATTTTCATTTATTTGACACAGAGAGATCACAAGTAGGCAGAGAGGCAGGCAGAGAGAGAGAGGGAAGCAGGCTTCCCACTGAGCAGAGAGCCTGATGTGGGGCTCGATCCCAGGACCCAAGCAGAAGGCATAGACTTTAACCCACTGAGTCACCCAGGCGCCCCTATTATGGCAATTTTAAAGGTACAGAAAAGTAAAAGAGTATAATGAACACCCATACAAACCTATGAATAAAGTCACAGTTAACATTTGGTTATAATTGCTTAAGATGATTAGTTGGATAGATGATTGGATGGATAGATAGATAGATAGATAGAAGCTTTAAAAAAAAGAATTTATTTATTTATTTGACAGGAAGAGAGACAGTGAGAGAAGGAACACAAGCAGGGGGAGTGGGAGAGGGAGAAGCAGGCTCCCTGCTGAGCAGGGAGCCTGATGCAGGGCCAGATCCCAGGACCCCCAGATCATGATCTGAGCTGAAGGCAGACACTTAACATCTGAGCCACCCAGGCACCCTAGATAGAAGGATTTTTAAAGTAAATTGTAAAGTGAAAGTAAAGACCTCATGTTACGTCACCCCTAATACCTCCAAAAAATAAGGACATTCTCCCGACTGTGTAAAATAAAAATAAAATATGGGTAACATTTTCATTGAGCATCATAGAATGTGAATAGAACACACAATTTTTCACTGCTGCAGACCGATCTTTAAGTATAATCTGTACATAATTTTTTAGACTTTAAGGTAGAATAACTTAAGAGTCTTTTAATAACAATGAAGAATTGAAGCCTCAATCTTGAGGTTAAGTGTTCATCATTTTTTTTTAAGTATTAATTAAAAGTATTTCTTTGGGCACCTGGATGACTCAGTCGGTAGAGTGTGTGACTCTTGATCTCGGCGTTTTGAGTTCAAGCCCCACTCTGGGCATGGAGCCTACTTAAAAAAAAAAAAAAAGTATGTCTCATTTAATAAGAGTTTTTCTTTTCCCATTATGGCTCTTTTGCTAATGATCAATTACACTAGAGTGGCCTAAGTCCTATCGCTAAGATGATTATAGGTGAAAGGTTAATGTCCTGGAGGAAACTAAGAAAGTACAAAGGCTTACATTTAATGGAAACTTTGTCTATTGTATTTTTTCTGAAAGAAATCGTAGTTTATAAACTACCTAGAATGTATTATGCTCGGCTGGGCAGTCAATTAAAGTCAGTTAAAAAAGTAAACACCAATGCAAACATGATGTCGGTGCTAGAGCAAAGCTCAGGCAAAAGAAACAACACCCCTTGCATTTGGCTAGTTTCACCTACGGCTTGTAAACAAACAAACAAACAAAAAACAAGCATAATGAAGTAACAGAAGCAGAATGATAGCACCCAGTGTTCTCAGCTCAGTGAGAGAAGAGGAAGAAACCGGCCAGAAATTTCGACTCTCCATCTGATTGTGTAAAACATCACATAAGAGGTCCAAGCAATACGTCTGGTCACAGATACGGCATCTGTTTGATTAACTAATGTCCTAGTTTTCCCTAAGTTTGTATCCAGATAGATCAAAGGCCAGAAGGCCCAAATGGTGTGGTCAATCAGTGAATTGGGTTATTTGCCAGCTACTTGGCTGTGTGTGTGTGTGTGTGTGTGTGTGTGTGTGTGTGTGTGTGTGACCAATTTATGTAGTCACCCAATTTAAGGAATAGTAACAGGGCCGTGGGGCCAGACTCCTTCCCTCTGGCAAGAGGCAAGCCCTCCAGGTTGTTGCTTGGGTTTCCAATAGCTTCACCACCCAGAAGGCAACAAAACAGTCCGTTTAGCCCTCCATTTCTCTCAATAATAGTAAAATGTCCCTTTACCTTACTTATGGTGCAGTAATTGTTAGGGTGCCATTTGTTACTTGAACTTTGATATGCGTCAGAGAACCGAACATAAAAGCAAAAATGATAAAGCATTTAGAAGAAAACAGTATCTCTGCAACTTGAAAGTAAGGCAAAGAGTTTTTTTTTTTTAGATTTTATTTATTAATCTGACAGATCACAAGTAGGCAGAGAGGCAGGCAGAGAGAGAAGAAGGGGAGCAGGCTCCCTGCTGAACAGAGAGCCCAATGTGGGGCTTGACCCCAGGACCCGGGATCATGACCTGAGCCGAAGGCAGAGGCTTTAACCCACTGAGTCACCCAGGTGCCCCAAGGCAAAGAGTTCTTAAACATGACTCTGAAAGCAATAACCATAAAATTTTTAAATAATGTAGACTTTATCAAAGTTGAAAATTCTTGTACATCAAAGGCACCATTAAGAGAATGTTTATAGGCAAGTCCCAGACTGAGAGAAAATCTTTGCAAAACATGCCTGACACACAACCGGAATCTAGAATATATAAAGAATTTCTACAACTCAATAATAAAAGCAAAAATAAATAAACAAATGGGCAAAAAGAGTTGAGCAAATACTTCCTAAAGATACACAAATGGCCAATTAGTACATGAAAAGAACCCATCTGCTCTCATTAGTCATCATGGAAAGGAAAAGTGAAATCCCACTAAGTTACCACTACACACTCCAGAATGGCTAAAATTAAAAAGACACTGTACCAAATGTGGGCCAGAATGTGGAACAACGTAGAACTTCCATTCCATTTCATGAGACGTGAGATGGCACACCCACCTGGGCAAAACTCAGGCATTTTCTTACAAAACTAAACTCACTCGACCAAGTTACCCTGTCACTCTGGTGCCATGCCTAGATTATTTACCTCAGAGAAATGAACATGTAGGTCCACAAAAAGACATAGACAGAAGTGTTCATAGCAACTTCATCGGGAGTGGCCCTGACTGGGAAATAGTCTGAGTCCATCCACGGAATGGAGTAAACAAGCATGACTTCTTCATACAGAAGAAGGCACTCAGTAGGAAAAAGGAACAAACCATGGATGAGTAACACCACCTGGATAAATCTCAGAGGTTCGTCATGCTGAGTAAAAGAAGCCTTATACAAAAGAATGTATAGTATATGGTTCCATTTATAGAAAGTTCTAGAACAGGCACAACCAATCTATGGTGGATAAAGGACAGTGACTAGGAAACAGGTGTTAACTGGGCACGGAAATGAGAGAAATTTCTCCGGTGATGGTAATGTTTTTCATATCTTAATAGGGGTTCGGGTTATACACAGAAACAGAACCAGTAGGAGAAACAGACTTACGCATATGTGTATATGTAATATGTGCACGGGAGATTGAGTGTAAGGATTGGCTCACGTGATGATGGAGGTTGAGAAGTCCCGCCATCTGCTGTCTGCAAGCTGGAGGCCCAGGAAAATTATTGCTGGGTCTTTCTCGGCTGGAAGGCTGATAGTGTAAGTTCTAGCTGAGGGCAGGAGAAGACTGAGATCTTGGCTCTAGCCAACGGGCAAAGGCAGAGAGAATTCCCCCTTCCTCTTGGCCTTTTCTTTTCAGTCAAGCCCTCGACGGATTGGGTGCTGCCCACCCACACAGGGAAGGGAAGTCTGCTTTGTTCAGTCCTTTGATTCGAGTGCTAATCTCATTTGGAAACACCCTCTGAGACACACCCGGAAATCATGTTTAAATCTGGGCACCCCTCAGCCCAGTCAAGTCACCATATAAAATTACCCAGCCCAGTACCTAGAAGCTCTGTGCACTGAATTGTACTCAGGGTTTTACTTCAAAAGAAAACAAAACAAAACAAAACAAAACTGCAAACAAGTATGTCACTTTAGCAAAAGGCATTTGTGTTGAAGTGTTTGGGGGCGCGAGGACGGGTGTCTACCACTTTGAAATGCTTCAGAAGGTCAGATGGTAAATGAATGCATAGAGAGAGAGGTGTGTGACAACACACGGATAGTAAGATGCTGATTGTAGAATCTAGATGGTGAGTATGTGGGTTTCACTGTAAATTTCTTCCAACTTTTCTGCACGTTAAGAAATGTTCGCAGTAAATTATTGGGAAGGGTAGATCTGCTTCTACCCCAGCCCCGGGTCGCTGATGTCTTAGGCAAATCGCTTATTCTGTTTCTCTCTCCAAAGCCGGAAGATGGACCGGCATCGTCTTGTGCCTGTTCCGGGCCTGACCTTTGGTTGCGGGGCGGGGGGGGGGGTGGGGGGGGGTGGGGGGGGTTGGGGGGGGTGGGGGGGGGTTGGGGGGGTGGGAAGTGTGCTCGGGGAGGGCCTGATCTCTTCGGATCAGCGCCCCCTGCAGGCAGCCTTCAGTGTGCTGGGGAAGAGGATTTCAAAACGTGAAGTGAAGAAATAGAAACCAATTAGCCCCCTGAAAATGAAAACGGAATTTATTTTAATGCAAATAATGCTTCATGCAACGATGCTTCACCAAATCCCTCAGCAGAAACCCCACCAGGCCGGACACCTGGGGGTGGCTCAGTCCGTTAAGGGTCTGGCTCTTGATTTCAGCTCAGGTCTTGATCTCAGGGTCGTGAGATCGAGCCGTGTCAGGCTCCGTGCTCAGCACAGCGCTTGCTTGAGAGTCTCTCTCGCTCTCCCTCTGCCCCGCCCCCGCACAGCGGCTCTCACTCTCTCTCAATATGTAAAAAATAAGTATTAAAAAACAAAAAAAGAAACCCCACGAGGACTCACAGGGACCTAACCTAGGAACCAGAATAATGTGGGAAGCCAGCCGGGAGCTCCTTCTCGGCTCTTGCCATCGCTTCTGTCCCCAGTACGGCTGCTTTTTTTCTGCCTGTCAGCCGTCACCTCGCCTTGCCGTGCCACCCAGACCCCGTGGCCCAGGGAACATGGCAGCCCACGGCCTCCTCCACCTGTTCCAGCAAATGTCTGTCTTTCTCGGTCCCCGTCCCAACCTCCCAAGAGGAAAGATTTCACTTACCCAGCTGGGGCCAGTCCAATAGAACCAGAGGGCAGGACCCTGTGTATAAAGGTAGCCCTTCATAATGCACCTTGGTGGGCAGCTGGGAGGGGAGGCAGTCCCCGTGAGCTTCGCAGACATCCCCAAAGATCGTCTGCTCCTGCCTGGGTCAGCGTGGCCAAGGGAGTCAGTTTTAACCCAGACTAATCCTGAGTCCAATTAGATCATCCCCAGAGCTTTATGGGAATCGACCCTACCTTGTTTGGGGATGCCTCCTTCCCAACAGGGAACGGAACACTGTACCCAAGTTGGGGCCCGGAGGGGGTGACAATGAGGGGAAACAGCTTTCTCTACATCCCTAAATACCATGCGCCTCTAAAGACCCCCCAGCCCTGGATGCTATGACCACATTTTCACTTGACTAAGAATCATTCAGGAAGCTTCTTCAAAACAGAGCTTCCGTTCACGCGCCCCCAGGGGTTCTGATGAGTCAGTCCAAGGTCACACCCAGGAAGCTGCATTCTTACCGGGAGCCCAGGGGATTCTGATGTTTGTGGTCGCAAGTTCTATTCAGAGCAACCCTGCAAGGTCAGCGAGATATTAGGAAAAACCACTGTGCCCCGCCCTGGGCTGCATCTTAAGGAGATTCCCAGAACCAAGCTGTCTCTGGGATTCAAGGGTCTGCCTTGAGTTACGACCGGAGAATGACCGGAAAGAGAGGCAGGTGTTTGGGACATAGGAAGGTTTATCCCAGCGTCTGGCTTCTCTGCACAGGGGTGGGACTGTCCTCAGCCCTCTATGTCCTTTGATCTTTTTTTCTATTCTTTTCCTTTTAGGATGGAAAGAGATGCTGCATTTACACAAAAAAAAGCAGAGAGGGCATGCCTCAGAGTTCATCTCAGAGAAAAGTACAGACTCCCGAAGGTGAGACGCTCTTAACACAGTAAACATCCTATTTAACTTCTTAAATAATAGAAAATGGGGAATGTTTGATGATCAGCAAAGAGTCCCACTCATGAATACACACACACCCCCACATGCACACACACATACACACATGCACACACGTACACACAGGTATCTTAATCCTAACTGAGGCATTTGGTGTAGTGAAAAGGCCCTTGAACTAGTTCATAAAAACTAGATTCCAGTCATTTAACCTCTGTGAACTTCCATTTTCTCTCAACAAAATGGAGCTAATACCTCTAAGTGACAGTTTAATGTAAGTTTCTGTCAAGCCGCTAGAACCTCCCTGGGTAACGACACAAGGAGGAAGTCATCAGAGCTGGCCTTCAGTGGCACACCCCAGGCACCGTTCAGAGGGCTTCGGACATGACAGTCCACTGAATCCTTCCCAACGGTCCTCTCGGGTACTGTGTTGTGCCCCCCGCTTGGTGGTAGAGGAAGCAGAAGAAAGTAAGTCCCTCTTGCCAAAGGCCAGGAAGGGCAGAGCCCAAGGTCTTAACTCCCCCCATACTCTGCCTGTATTTCAAAGAAGCAATCCGCTCCTTCAACGTGGGGACGCTGTTGTGGTGATGGCCATCCCCTGGCGTCATCCGTCGGTCCATCTTGGTACTGGCGGACAGATGAGCACCTGTGGGCTCTGGCCGGGCAGCTGGTTTACCAATGGGAAGAGGAGGTGTTGACCTGTGACAGCGGGCTCAGAAGCTCTGCTCCTGTGGGTCCCCTTCTGGACTTCAGAAGCTACCAGCCCTAAACAAAGGGAGACAGCCCCACTGTCCCCTGCAAGGTCAATGCTGAAGTCACCGAAGAGTTCAAGAACCTCAACTTGTGGGAGAGACTCCCTGCTAAGATGCCCCAGGAAGCGGGTTCTGCTCTCAGAAAGGAGAGGAAAACTCACAGAGAAGGTTAAACATTTTCATTGCGACCCAGGAATTTTGAAAAGAAGGGCTTTGCTTTTTGCCTCCCTTATTCTGGTTTAATGCTTTTTCCCATTGGACACTTGGCACACGGTCCCCTCTACTCCCACGGTCTGGTGGATTCTCCGAAGCTGCCTGGGATGGGTCCAGCTGTCTTTAGGAGAACGAGTTTCAATTCCGGGGCTACTTCAGCTGGCTTTTCAATATATCTGAGCCTCAGTTTCCTCATCTGTAAAACGGAGACAGTGACACCTGCGTCACCAAGACACCTGTGTCTTTGTCTGAGGTAACAGAACCTAGTTACCTTTAGCTGATGTAAAGAACCTAGTACAGGGGTGCCTGAGTGGCTCAGTGGGTTAAAGCCTCTCTGCCTTTGGCTCAGGTCATGATCCCAGGGTCCTGGGATCGAGCCCCGCGTTGGGCTTTCTGCTCAGCAGGGAGCCTGCTCCCCTCCACCCCCGCCACCTGCCTCTCTGCCCACTTGTGATCTCTATCAAATAAATAGATAAAATCTTAAAAAGAAAAGAAAAGAACCTAGTATAGTGCCTGACCAATGGGAGAAACTCAATAGATGACCCCTTCTTATTTTTCCCATGATTGTCTCTGTGCCCAGAAATCTTCTTCCTTCATAATAACAGCCAGAGGTCTCGAAGACCTTGGGTAAACACACCGATCTGTGTCAACTGAACTTTTGATTGTTTTCTCCCTAATGAGGGTCCCGCTGTCTTGCTCCTTTCCAGAGCCTCAGCGGTGAACCCCTCAAGGCTCAGCAATGGGGCTTTGATGGTCTTCAGAGAAAAAAGAATCCCCAAATCTTTGAGTCAAGCTATCCTTTGAGACTAGAGCATTTCCAACAGAAGCTATAAGAAGAGGAAAGAATTATCGCCAGGAAATGTGCACATTCAGATCCTCCCTGGAGAGGATCAGGCCAGGGGAGGGACAGGGACTATGTCGGGACAGGGACTATGTCGGCACAGGCTAAGGCTCCCTAAAGCCAGTGGGGGGTGTGGTGGGTGGAGTGTGAAAAAGTCATCAAATTGTCAACAGTGGAGCCCCGTTGTGATGTCCCAGTGCTCATCAGCCCCTTTCCCCTGTCTAAGGCATGTGACACCTCACCTGAGTTTTCCTTGGACCCTGAAAAAGAACTTTGAGTTCATTTAAGAACTGAACGCCACTGCCTCTCTATAGACAGGAGGGCGCTGCAGCCAGAAGGGTTGGGGAGCTTTGCAAACATCCACAGCCACTGACTGATAGAACCGGGCTGGGATGTAAGTTCCTCAACAGTGAAAGCACGTTGACTGCCTCACAAAAGGGTTTGAATGCTGCTCCTTCTGACCCCGAGGTCTTCCGCAATTTCTACTCAGCGTTCAAGGTGTCCCAAAGTCTGAGAGCAGCTTTGAGCTCTTTGCGGCTTCAACCTGCAGGTAGACTTTGGGGACAACCCGCACGGCTGGGGATTTCAGTGACTGAGGATTTCAGTGACATGCGGAATCCCACCCTGGAACCCAGCAGGTGCACGCGGCTTCTCCCGCTCCGAGGTAGTGTGACTCCCAGCCCTGGGAGCCGCTACGACCTGCCAAACACAAGCGAAATAGATGAGAATATCACTTGAAAGCATTCTGCCCTTGACCCCTCAGTGCAGCTGGCTTTCAGGCAGAGGCCTCCCTGGCGTTCTTTTATATTATGGCTGCATTTGGTAAAAATGGATCTATTCTACACAATGCTTCCAGGATTGGCCTGTGGTGGGAACAGCAAAAATACTAACAGTACCATTACCCACTCTTCCTACAGCACGGAGGAACTGGGGAGATTCTAACTCAATTACACAATCCACGAAACGGTTATTAATAGAAAGTGTATCCTAAAAAACCAAGGGGTCCCATTCCACTTGTCCTCCTATCACCAGATGTGGCTCCGGCCCAGCCTCACCGCAGTTCCTTGCCAGTGAAGTCCAGTCCCCGCCTTGGGCACCACGTCGGCCTCCCGAAGGCCCAGGCCTAGAAGGGAGCGCTGGGGGGACAGACACATTTCCCAGGCCAAGAACTGCCCCTACTCCTGTCCTGGCTTCTGAGCGCAGTCGCCAGGCCGGGGAGTAGGGAGGAGGGACGGGGGAGGGGGGCGGCGGTGCGGACCAGGGATAGGATCTGCTCCCTCGCGCCCCCTGCTGTCCCTAGACGCAGCGCGCACCGCAGCCGCAGGGAAGTAATGGGGGCGCCACTGCTCTCAGTGCCGTGGGGGACTGGGGGTTGCAGCAGGGACAGTGATGGTGGGAACAGAAATAAATGTCCAGACTTTTTTTTTTTTGGAAGTCTATTCGTTGGCTACTAGGGACCAGATTGTGCATTGTATTGGAAAGCAGTGTCCGTGCTGGCGAGCGGGAAGGGCCTGGTGGGCCCTCCTAGGAGCAGCTGTCACAGAACAGGAGGTGGCCTGCCCGAGAGGGGCGGGCCGGGTGGGGACCGGCTGGGAGGGGAGCGTCAGAGCAGCAGGACCCTCCCACGCTGTGCCAAGATGGAGAGCTAGGAAAACAACTGGGGTGAGCTGAGCTGTCTCCCCAGCTCGCAGGATGGAGGGGGATTTTGAACCCCCAGTAACTGAGGAGAAGATGAAAGCACTGGAATATTGGGCAGGACCTGAGAGGGGATGACTTTGGGGAAATGGCCACTATGGGGCCAGTCATTCCCTGGGCTTTGAAAGCCATTCTTCGATTCTCCTACGAAGCCAGCTTACCCGGAGGGGCCGAGCTGCTGGCTACACAGACGCGTATGTAATTCTTAGGGGTTTCTCTGATGATGCAGACGGACTCCTCACAGCTGAATCCCTAGAAGGCCTTCTGAAAACCACAATAGGACTTGAGCTTGTAGGTCTTCATCTCCTCCATGCTCCCCTCAGGAGCAAGGAGGCTCTGGAAGGTCAGGCCAGGCCTAGAGGCCTTGCTGTGACTGGAAAAGCCTCAAGGCCATGGCCATATGTCCAGAGAACCAGGGAAGGGAATGAGGGGCTTGGGGCCAGTGCTACACCTGTGGAGCGGTGTGGGGGGTGCTGACAGAGGCCCAGGCCAGCCAGGAACTGCAAAGCCAGAGAGGTGGCCATAGATCCCCAAATTATGACATATATCCTCTTTGTGGGGCTCGGCGTGTTGATTACTTCGCTTATTTGATTACTGCCGTTGAAAATGGCAATCCTGGGTGTGTGTGTGTCTGTGTCTGTGTCTGTGTCTGTGTCTGTGTGCATGTGCGAGCACGTGTGTGTGTTATTCCTTAAATATGTTTATATGCCATAAAAAGAGGAAATCTTGCTATTTGCAACAACATAGATAGACCTTGAGGGTATCTATTAAGTGAAATAAGTCAGACAGAGAAAGACAATAGTGTATGATTTGACTTGTATGTGGAATCTTAAGAAGTCAGACACGAAGAGCCTGGTGGTTGCCAGAGGTGGGTGGGGCGTGGGGGTGGGGAGGATGAAATGGGTGAAAGGGGTCAAAGGGAACAAACTTCCAGATATAAGATAAATAAGTACTAAAAAAAAAAAAAGATAACTGCTGGGGATATAATGTAAGGCATGGCGACTATTACAAAAGGTCATCAAAAGACATCGGTAGGACAAACCGTAGAGTCACTAACAAGCGCAAGAACCTCGGGGTGGGCGGGGCCGTCTGAGGAAAACGCCCACTGCCCCTCCCACTGCCCCTCCCTCTGCCTGTCCAAGCTCTCCTCCTGGGGCAGGTGTGGGTTTCCGGGCTGTCCCAGTACTTTGGCTCCCTGGTCTGAATGGTCTTTCAACTTTTATTAAACTTAATTTTTTATATATAAAAAAAGTACATCAATGCATAATCCTAAAACTCACTGAAATCAAGAGACCTGGCCAAGGTCACAAAACTCACTGCGGCCAATGGGGCCTCCAGCCTCCTGATTCTTCACCTAGAACTTTCTGGGTCCCGCTGTCCCTACACCCCCTCTCAACTGTATCTCCATCCAGGCTGGTAGACTCGAGAGCAAACACAACTGTCTAACAAGAAAACAGTGCTGGGCAGAAAGCAAAGCCCTTCCTGGGCTCCTCATAACCACCGTTCCCTCCCCTCAAGGTCTGCAGACCGCTAAGCCCTCTGTTGTCTTATCAAGTGCCTATTGGGTAAGCAGCCGTATTAATGGTATTAGCAGTCCACGGGGAGTTGGACACATTCACCGTGTCCTCCCGCTAACGAGGGATGACCCCCCGGGTGCCTCATTCACAATTCCCTGGGGTCACCAGCCAGTAGCCACACAACCAGCAGGAGGCGGTTCTGGGCCCTTAGCCTTACGGAGGCCCAACAGAGAGCAGACTTGAGGAAAATGTCTTCCCGGGAGCTGTCAGGTCTAATGAGGATAGCTATGTCACATTTTGGAATTAGAACCGTATTTTCTAAAGAAGTTATTTGGCTGGTGTCCCCCGTGAAAGCATTTCACTGATTGCTGACCAGGGGAAGGAAATTTGGACTCGGGAAAGGAGCAATTTGGGCCCCGCCCCCTAGGGAACAGTAAAAGCCTCCTCTCCCAGTTCATCCTTCACTGTCCGTGACAACACAATTTATTGTACCCGTGTCTTTGGATGACCCCTTTTAATTGCAGTAATCACGTCAGGCGTCCACTAAGGACGGCGATCGAATGCCATCATCCACAGGATCTAGGAAACTGTGCGCATGTCCACGCAGGGTGGCTTTCCTCCCACTTTGGGGTCGCAGGTAGTTGGTCGATTTCTGGCAGCTGAAGGAATCCTGGATGCTCGCATTAGGCTGGGGTCTCGCTCCGCTGATCTGCCCCTGTCCTGTGTCTCCCCTGTTCCCCCTCCGCCGTCTCTCCTTTATAAAGGTCACATCTCGCCCCCACGAAAACAAGCAGATCGCACTTTGCGAGAAGACAGGCCTTTCCAGGTACCTTCCCGAAGTGACCGGCTCCCACCGCCCCATTGACGCCTTCCTCCTTCGGATGCCCGGTAGTCCTGCTAAACACTGTGACCGTCACCGTCAACTCCTCCCGCAGCCCTCTCTCTCTGTCCTCGGTTTCCAGGTCTCATTCACCCTGAATGTCTTCTTCATGGCCTACCCTCCCCCTGTGTGCTGCCCCCAGATTTTGGAACATTGCAGGTGTACTCTTTTCCCCACTGAATCTGCACACTCTCCCCCAGAGAGAAAGGGAGCATGTTGCTGTCGCTCTCAGCTGCCATCCTCATGGGTGACTCTCGGACCTCCACCTGCAGCCCCCCTCTTCTCCCCACGGTTCCTGCTGCGTCTGCCTCCGCTTCGGCACCTCTTAGCTCTTCTCCAGAACAGATTGGCTCATTTTCCCCCAAACCTGCTTCTTCTGTAGGCCCCATTGCCAGGGGTGCCCACCCCCACCCCAGCCCACCCCCCCACACACCCAAGGCCGGTGACCAGAAGTCACCCTTGACTCTCCCCTCCTCCTCCAGCCTCACATCCAATAAATCAGGTGACCCTCACGTCACCTCCTACATAATTCTGATCTCATCCCCCCCATGCAACCCCAAGGGCTCCTGAGGTCTGTCTCCCCACAGCAGCTCAGCAGCAGCTTTTCTACATGGAGTCTTGCTCCTCTCAAAGTGGTAGTGCGAGGTTTCCAAAATGCAAATCTGATCCTGTTTCTCCCGTTTAAAAAAAAAAAAAAAAGACTTATCATAATTTCTGAGAATCAAGTCCCAATCCCTTGGCCTAGAGGCCTTGATGGGGCTCCGATCTTTCCAGTCTCTGCTCTTGCTAACTTCCTGCTTGGACTGAAATGTCCTCCTGCTTTGTCCCCTGCACTCTGCTCTCCGAGGCCCTTCTCTTCCCAGAAGACTTCCGGGCCAGTGCCACTTCTTCTTCTTCTTCTTTTTTTTTAAGATTTTATTTATTTATTTGATGGACAGAGATCACAAGTAGGCAGAGAGGCAGGCAGAGAGAGAGAGGAGGAAGCAGGCTCCCTGCTGAGCAGAGATCCTGATGCGGGACTTGATCCCAGGACCCTGGGACCATGACCTGAACCCAAATCAGAGGCTTAACCCACTGAGTCACCCAGGCGCCCCCCAGTGCCACTTCTTACAGAACCTTCTGTGACCGTCTTCTCCCCACCGCCCCTCATGCTCCCATAATCCCGGGTGCACGTCTCATGTCATCTCACTCACCCCCGTGAATATTCCCGCCTGCTGGACTCTTTAACGAAGGAGCGGAGTTGTTTGTCTTTGTCTTCAGTGACTTGCCCGGGGCCCGACATGTAGCAAGTGTGCATGTGCGTGTGTGTCCATACACACACACACACACACACACACACACACACACAAGAAATGGTTGCTGAATATTGGATGTTACTGGGCAAAAGGCGGGGAAAAAATATACCCAAAGAGCAAAGTACCAAAAACAGCAGAAAGAATTTATCTGCTGTAAGAGTTATATTAAAATAACTTTTCATGAAGAGAACAAGTCTGGATTAGACATCATAACTGTGTACACAAAGTCCAAAGGTGACTTTATATTATAATTAAGATGTCGTATTTCTTCAAATAGAGGAAGTAATATGTTTTAAGTCAAGCCCCAAGTTTCTCTAAAAACAAATTTGCCTTTCTCCCTAGCCAATTCAAAATGTATATGTAAGTCAAGCCAAATTAATAAGAGAAAACAGTTCCACAATGAACCCTAATCCTATTAACGGAATTGTCAATCTAGGTTAGTCATTGAAAAATAATGTTGTGCCCCCTGCCGTGCTATGATTTAGTTACACCTGGTGTTTGTCTGCTGTATTAAGGGCATCGTTCGTGCTGAATCAAGACGAAGGTAGAAGAAAATCTACCAGTGGGGTCGACTTTGAAGGTATCACATTGAAAACTCCCTTAGAACAGAATTTAAAAGTTGCCTCTTTTTTTTCTTTGGCCATTTCTTTGCCTCCTCCTTCAGATTCGGAGCTCTGGGGCTGCCCAGCAGGGTCCCAGACACTGAATCCTCCCACCCTGGGAACAGCTGTTTCTGGTGGCAGAGCTGGAGGCCATCAGGGGCCCCGTCGGGGGCCTTCCCTTCCCCCTCTCCTCCCCATCCTGTCCCCGTTCAGTTTGCTCCTTCTACTCCCCTGTCCCTGAAAGAGCCGTGGACTGAATGTCCTGAGGGGACTTGGGGAAGGGGAGAGAGAGCCCTGGGAACTGGTACAGTGGTCCTTAGCCACGTGGGCAATCTCACTGAATCCTCTCGACCACCCCGACCACCCCGCTGCGCGGTGAGGTAGGTCGGTCATATTTCCCCTTCCCAGATACGAACACTGGCTGGGAGGGGGCGAGGAAGAGCAGCTTCCCAAGGTCACGCCACCTGTAAATGGCAAAGCAGGATGAGACCCCAGGCCAATCTGACCCCACTGGCCATATCTTCCTGCTAGCCCCCACGGCGGGGCTGGCTGCGCACCCTGAACAAGCTGAGTGATACTCATGTAAGTCTTGGAACCTCAGCTTCCTCCTCTGTAAAGAGAGGCTTGGATAGTGACCCCCACGAGCTTCTCGAGCGCCTCTGCAAAGGAAAGAAGTGAGAGATGTACACAATCGGTATCTAGAGACCCCGCTCCTCCCTGGTCCTATCGGTGCGCACGCGCTCAGCCGAAGAAGTCAGACCCACACCCTCTGTCCAATAGCTGATGGGGGGAGGACAGCATGCTGTAGGGGACAATGCAGGCACCAAGCCCCAGACAAGGGTCCTTGTCCTGCTCGACACTAGAATCACCTGGAAAACTTTTAAAAAATCGTATTGCCCAGGCCCCTGCCCCAGAGCCTCGCTCCTGCTCTGGCCTGAAGACCCCTTTACCTTTGGCAAAGCAGGCTGTGCTCATTTTGACTTGCCGCGGAGGGGTTTGCTGACTGGCTGTGTTCTTTTATCTCTCCCCCTCCCCCTTCCACGTCTCCTAGGTTCCTGCAGGACAGGAGCCAGGGGTGGCTGTCACCCTCCCTAGCAGCCAGTGCAGCCCCCCTTGCATAAGCGGGTGTGAAGACCGGTGGTCCTCACAAACACAGAAACAGCTGGTGTTAGATCAGCGCATCCAAGTCGAAGAAATCCGTCCATCTAGCTGTTTGGTATTACGTAGACCAACACCAAATAAACAAACCAAAGCCCAAATAGAATCTGCCTAGAAGCCGCTACACCGGTATTTGCGACGTGCCCAGTTTGGTTGTCTAGGAACTTAACCAGCGGTGAACGCTCAGCTTTTTGACAAAATAGCCATCTGAGATAGGATTGTTTTTCAGCCTGGCTCAAGGTGGGTACAGGATGAAGGCCGGTTTGTCAAAATCTAGGGCTCAGACCGTGGGAATCCTGGGGTCATGCTTACCCCTCAGTGAAAGGTCAGAAATCAGTCACAGGGAATGGCCAGAGCAGGGCGCCGGGCGATTTAAATAATGGGGCCTTGAGCGCTGGCAGGAAGATTATAAATCTGGTTAAAAACCAAGAGATTAAAACTGATTCTGGTCAGCCGGCATAAAAATAATTAGCTCTTAACTGCATTAAACAATATCCCAAATGGATAAGATTTCTAGAAACGAGAAGACCTCCAAGACAGGAATAAAGGAAAGCTTGTCGGGCCTCTAACTGCGTGAGGGCTCGCCTCCCTCCCTCCCTCCCTCCCGATCACCTCCCTTCTTTCTTTCACACCGTGCTCCCCAATCCAGGGCTACGCCTCCCTGCCTCCCTGGAGCTGTGCCGGGTCGTCTGTAACTACACTAGAATCGGGGGGTGTGCGGAGGCATTACTGCCTTCCTTGACGTGTGGACGGTGTCCAGACCTCCCTGGCCTCCCCCGTCTGACTCATCAATGGGCAGCAGAAAGTGTGCATGAGACGTTCGCTGCGTGGACTGCAGACGAGGTCCCTTGGGCAGGGAGGCTGGGGAGGTCAAATGGACAAGGCTGCTTCTATTCTTCGTGGCTTGCTCTGCTCTGGATCTTTCTCCCAAGGGGCCAATGCTCTTCCACCCTCTGTGTCCCTATCTGTGCCTTCTCAATCGCAGGGATCCTTTCAGCAGGGATGGTGACGGCGAGCTGCCCTTTTTTCTCAAAAATGTGAGTAACCACAGTCCTGCTTGTCCAGGGCTTAAAAGCTTACAAGACCGTCTCACATCCCAGCTCCCTCCATCTGCTTGGGAACCCTCTGAGAATCCACGGGCATGGGGAGTGTAAGGTGACTTGCCAAAGGTCATGCAGAGGGCAAGTGACAAAGCTGGGGCTCGAACCCAAGTCTTTGGCCGCATGCCACCCCTGCGGGGGAGCGGTCTGAGTCCGCTGCAGGAGGCTGTTAGAAGCCCAGACCCCTTTTTACAAACAGGACCCTCGCCCTTGGCCTGTTCTGGACCTGGGGCCAGCCCACATTAGGCCCCAGTGCTAAGGAGGCTGGGGCCCAGATTTGGTCCCAAAGGGTTTCATTTTGTCCTCTAATTACTCGCTCACTGGCCCTGTCTGGTTGTCCTGCCCTCAGTCGTAAGGAACCCACAGCCCAGAGAAATGGGTCCCAGGGCTATTGGGTCATCACTGGAAGCAATGGTGCTGCTGATAGAGGTCAGTAACATTGTCCTTCTAGGAGGGGGACTGTAGGACTCGGCCCCTAACCAATGACGACGCTGCACACTGCCTTTAGACGGGACAGTTGGAGCCACCTGCCTTGGGCCCCATGCTTTAGATGTGTGCCTTGGGCCACATTCCTTCACATGGGGGTGCAAAGTCTACAGGGCCATAGGGACAGGCCCGCCCAGAGCCCACATCCCTATTTTATTTTTATTTTTTATTTTTTATTTTTTTCTAAGATTTTATTTATTTGACAGAGAGAGATCACAAGTAGGCAGAGAGGCAGGCAGAGATGGTGGAGGGATGCAGGCTCCCTGCTGAGCAGAGAGCCTGATGCGGGGCTTGATCCCAGGACCTGAGATCATGACCTGGGCCGAAGGCAGAGGTTTAACCCACTGAGCCACCCAGGCGCCCCCCACATCCCTATTTTAGACCACACTCCAGTTTCCCAGAGCTCCAAATTCCCTGCCTCAATGTATTTGTGGAGACTGCTTCAGGCCTCGTCACGGGGCCAGTGCCCTGGAGAGTTCAGTGAGCTGCTGGTCGGTGTCCTGCTAAGCCTCCAGGGGTGGGCAGGGGCTCTGTATACATAAAGTTCCCAGGGAGGGACAGACCCAGCGGTGGGGGGAAAAGGAGGGCTGGTCGTGAGACTGAGCCATCCTCTGGGTCCCACAAACATGCACATGGGATGACAAAGGCTAAGGGAGTCCCGGTAGATGTCTCCCAGAATTGAGGACCTAGTGCCGAAAAGGAAACGAACCGGCCCAGCCTGCCAGAAACTTGACTGTGGAGTGAAAGCAGCAGAGGGCGAGGAGGTGCATTTCTAGGCCAGAGGTGAAGGTACCCAGAGAGCAAGGCCTCTGGTCAGGCTGACTGCCATGTGCAGGAGTCACGGTTGTCTGCCACAAATCCCCAGCCCAGCGCTGAGGGTTATTCTACTCCCGAGCAGCCCCTGGGGGTGACTGCTTCAGGCACTCCAAATAATGCAGGTGTCATCTAATTAATCTTCTACAACTCTAAGGCCAATAGTAGAATCCTAATTTATAGGAAATAAAACTCAGAGAGGTTGGGGCGCCTGGGTGGCTCAGTGGGTTAAAGCCTCTGCTCGGGTCATGATCCCAGAGTCCTGGGATCGAGCCCCACATCAGGCTCTCTGCTCAGCGGGGAGCCTGCTTCCTCCATTCTCTCTCTGCCTGCCTCTCTGCCTACTTGTGATCTCTGTCTGTCAAGTAGATAGATAAAATCTTAAAAAAAAAAAAACAAAAACCTCAGAGAGGTTATGTAAGGTGCCCAAGGTCACACAGCATGTAAGTGGTGGCAGTAACTTTTCCGCTCAGGCAATCTGATTCTCAAGCCAACACTGACCTCCCAGGGCACTGGCCCAGCGGCAGTGGCCAGTAAGTCAGAAGCTGTGACATAGAGCTCTTTACAGCAAAGCGGACCTGCCCATTTAAGGATCGTTAAGGCCTTTGCAGTCCCGGGACACAGGCTCGTGGAATCGTTCAATAAACATTCACCGTCTGTGTCTGCATGCCAGGCACTCTGCTTGGTTCGGAACCTAGCAGAGAAGTAAGTTATGGTCCTGTCTTCAAGGAAAAGGCAGCAGGGCCTCTTAAATGCACCGGAGTCACCAGGAGGGTTCGAGAAGTCGGAGATTGCTGTGCCCACCCTTCCAGCTTCTGAGTCAGCAGTTCCGGGTGAGGACGTGTTTTTGCAACAAGGCCCCAGCAGCCCATGCTGCTGGCCTGGGAGCCCTACTTTGAGACACAGTTTGGTAAAAGTCCCGGTCAAGAGCCCCTCTGTGAGTTGTAAGGCAAAATGGAACCCAACGCTCTTCCTTCCCCTGGCAAGGGGAACGAGGAGAAAATAAACCCGAAACTCCTCCCTGAAGGAGGGACTCTTTCCAAACCTTCCCCAGAGGCAGGAAGCCGCAGGGCCCCCGCAAAGGCGAGACAGGGGAGCACTATCTTCAGGAGCAGCCCAGCTCTCTGAGCACCAGCTGGCTGGCCCCCGACCTTCCAGCTGCCTGTCCCTCCAGGCTACTCCTTCCAGTCTGGACTCCACTGACTCCACAGAGGGGCAGGGAGGCAGTGCCAGAATTCCCAAGAGTGCCTTTTCAAATCATTATTTATTTTATTTCGGGGTGCGTAAGAGAGGGGAGACGTCCTGCATCGACAGGAACTGAGAATTGCCAGGCTGATGTCCCGCCTTTCCTCCCCTCCCTGCAAAATTGCCCAGAGAATGATCAGCAAGAAAGGCAACCTCTAGGCTAAGTAAATAAAAAAGAAATAGAGATGGAAGATTGGCTGGGAGCCCTGAGGATTAACTAACTAATTAATCCCCACAACAGTTTGACGAGGAACTAATTAATCCATTAAGCGCTTTGAGGGGCCGAGGCCTGGCCAAGTGCAGGGAGAGGCTTCTCTCCCTCGGCAGGCTGTGGTGGAGGGTGGCCCTTCCCAGGGGCCTTTGTGGAGGGCCTGTGCGAGGATCGAGGATCGTACATCCCAAAGGGGTATGTCTCCCCCGCATGGGAATCCTGCCTCCCACACAGGCTTGCTGTCACTCCGCCCAGAGAACCAGAGAACCAACCGAAAGAAGGAGCTCTGCGGGGAACCACGGGACCCTAGGGCTGGAGAAGGCCCTGGAGAGCCACTTTACAGATGGAGAATAGAGTGTCCCCCTTACCCTGACTCGCTCTTTGGACCCAGAGGCAACCAATGTCTGTTTATAGCCATTTTTTTTTTTTTTGGAAGATTTTGTTTATTTATTTGACAGAGAAAGACACAGAGAGAGAGAGAGAGAGAGAGAGCAGGGGGGCTGGGAGAGGGAGAAGGAGGCTTCCCACTGAGCAGGGAACCTGATGTGGGACTCCATCCCAGGACCCTGGGATCATGACCTGAGCTGAAGGCAGAGGCTTTAACCCACTGAGCCACCCAGGCACCCCTGTTTATAGCCTTTTCTACTCAGCCCCCCGGGCAAGGGGAATTCATATTTTCCTCTAGGTGTTGACTCTAGCACCCAAGGGGCCCTAAGATCTTTCTAAAATCAGATCAATGAGGGTCTGATTAAGACTAAGCAATCGCTTTATCTTGATGCGAGTTTTCACACGCTTTGGCTGCAGCACGTGGAGGTGGGCAAGCTCCAAAGTCTGCTGAGATCTTCCCGACCCTTTGTTTTTCTGACGCTCTGTAATCTCCTGGGCCCCTGGAGCCCTGTGTGCCTCCTGTTACAACCAGACCTCAGAAATCGTCTGATAGGGCCACCTGGGGATATAAACTATCCCTACCTTTCCCAGAGAAACCTTTTCATTCAGAAAGGGAGTGAGGAGGGAGAAGCAGAGGGAGAGGGACGAGAGAGCTTAAACTGGGTGTGCAGCCTGATGTGGGGCTCAATCTCACAACCCTGAGATCATCGGGTCATGACCTGTGCCAAAAATTGAGAGTCAGATACTTAATCAGTGAGCTGCCCAGGTGCCCCTCCCAGAGAAACTTCTGTAGATTCTCCTCTCTCCTTAAGAAACAAAGGCTTGAAGCCAAAGGGATAAAGGAATGTCTAAGACCACGCAGCTCGCACTATGAAATTCTGGAGCAGTCACTGGTGGGATCCCAGCCTGAACTCTGTGAGGGACAGACGGTGGCCGGGGCAGGCGCGGGGAAGGATGCTGGGAACAGCCACGCCCCGGCGAGTCCCTTAATAAACAGGCACCATGTGCCAGATTCGCTTGCAGGTGCGGAGCCTGTGGGGTTGAACTGGACCGGATTCTGTGCCCCGAAAGGGGCCCCCTGTCTAAACGGAGGGAGGGAAGGGGCAAAGGTCAAGCAGAAGTTGCCACGGTGACTGAGTGTGGTCTGGCCTGGCCTCTGTGAGACCAGACCCCACCCTCCAGGACGGGACCCGCCCACAGGAACCACTGAGTCACAGCCTGGGGCTGATAGACTGCAAAGCTTGCACAGCTGCCCTGAGGCGGAGTGTACAGGGTGTTGTTCTCAAGCTTTGCTGGCGGGCTGGAGGGGACGGATTCTTATAACCCATGTCGCTGAGCACCGCTCAGGAGTTTCTGATTCCGCTGGTCTGGGGCGGGACCCGAGGATCCGTCTTTCTACCGTGTTCCACGGTGTCTAATGCTGCTGGGCCCAGGGACCACACTTTGAGAACCACTGTTGTAGAAAGTTCTGGTCGGCCCGAGGTGCAGTGGAAGAGGGCATGTGAACCACGACCCGCAGTCCCCGCCACCAGCCGGAGAGAGACGCCGTCCCCGTCGTTCAGCCCCCACCGGTGCTCTGGCGGCTACTCTGACTCTGTGGGTGGCTTGGTTGTGGGACAGTGGCTCATCTCCTCCGTGTTTGTGTTTGACACAGAGTGAAATGGATGAGAACCAGATCCAGATGGCCGGAGACGATGTGGACCTGCCCGAAGAGCTCCGGAAAATGGTGGATGAAGATCAAATCGAGGAGGAAGACAAGGATTCTATTCTTGGGCATTTACAGAACCTCCAGAACATGGACTTGGACACCATCAAAGAAAAGGCCCAGGCCACCTTCACGGAAATGAAGCAGACGGCAGGGCAGAAGTGTTCTGTGATGTGAGAGGAGGGCGCGGAGTCAAGGGCAAGGTGACCGCTCTCCTGAGGAACACTGCCAGCAATGAATACTTAAACACAGCAGACACAGAAAAACCGTGGTTAGAAAGCACTCCACAAACTGGTAGACAACACCTTGATGATCTAAATGTTCCTGGTAGAGCACTTAGCCAGCACCTTGCAGTAGGAAACAGACTCTCCTTTTAGTTATAAATGTGGCTCCGGGGGCGCCTGGGTGGATCAGTGGGTTAAAGCCTCTGCCTTCGGCTCAGGTCATGATCCCAGGGTCCTGGAATCGAGCCCCGCATCGGGCTCTCTGCTCAGAAGGGAGCCTGCTTCCCTCCTCTCTCTGCCTGCCTGTCTGCCTACTTGTGATCTCTGTCTGTCAAATAAATAAATAAAATCCTAAAAAAAAAAAAAAATGTGGCTCCGTGTGAAATTTCATCTGTGAGTGATGTAGAACACGTATCTGCTTGGAGATCTTCAGGACAGCTTGGAAGAACCGAAAGCAAATGGCATTTCCTCTCTGGCTTCCTTTCTTAGAGGGCAGGGTCTCACCCTCTCCAACCATTAGCATGACTCCAAGTCCCTTGGAAAAAGATGTAGGAGGTCAGGGAGCCCACCGGGAACCCAGGCAGGTTCAATGGCAAGCAAAGATCACTCTCACCCTCCGAGGCACCTCGACAGGGCTGATCCTCCCCCATCAAGGGTGGCACTTGGACAGGTTCAAGGCCAAGGGGCGGTGGCGGGGATATGATGAGAGATGAAGGTGAGAAATGAGGGCAGGGAATGGACCTCACCAGCCATTTGCATCATTCTAGAGGCCACGTGAAGAATGGATTGTGTGTGTGTGTGGGGGGGGTGACAGGAGAGGCAGGGGGCAAGTAGGAAGGCTGTGGCTCTTCCCACGTTCAGCAGCGTCATCACCTGACGTCTGTCTGTTGGTGATTGCAATGACAACAAAGCAGGGGGACAAATAAAGAGCATTGAGAAGTTGAATCAGTATCGCTCTGTGTGTGTGTGTCTCTCTCTCTCTCCTCGTTCTCTCTCACCTTCTCCCCAGCTTGCCTCCCCTACCTCTCCTTGGTTTTCCTCTCCCGTCCCTCCTCATCCCTCGGCTGCAGACTAGATTCCAATAAATCTTTCTGTCCTTCTGCCCTGATCTTCCGAGGGTGCCGCATTTCCTTCTCTTAACACGTGCTCTCGGGGGAATTGCTCCAAAGACAGACTATTTACCTCGGAAACATCTAGAGCTGGTTAACTAAAGCCAAACTAAAACCAAACCAAAACAAAACTTGCCTTTCAATGAATCTGTTCAATGAATAAATAATGCTCAAAGACAGGTTTAAAAAAAAAAAAAAGATTTGTTTATTGGAGAGAGAGAGAGGGCTCACCAGAGCAGGAGTGGGAGGGGCAGAGGGAGAAGGAGAGAAAGAATGACAAGCAGATGGTCCACTGACCGTGCAGCCCACCACGGGGCTCGATCTCACAACCCTGATATCGTGACCTGAGCTGACCTCGAAGAGTTGGGTGCTTCACCTGCTGAGGCAACCAGGCAGCCCCAAAGACAGCTTTTAACAAGAGGAACTGCTCTATCAGAGGAAAGGAGACCCAAGACCAAAAAGCTGGGGGCTAACCTGCTCTCTAACCAGAGTTCCTGAATGTGCGTTAGAAGAGGAAGCTGCGTGCTATGAAAATACATAAATGATACAAATCATCAGCAGTCCAGGACCGACGATCCTCAGAAAAGTTTAGCTCCTCTTGGAAGTCCCTGGGAGAATATTGGAGCTGTCTTGAAGTTCACTGTCATACTCCATCCCGGCTGCTATGATCAGATAGGACAGTCTGGGTGACTTATAAACAATAAATGTTTTTTTCTCATAGTTTGGGAGACTGGAAGGCTGTGATCAGGGTGCCAGTATGGCTGGGTGAGGACCTTCTCCTGGGCTGTAGCATTCTCATTTTATCCTCACACCATGGAAGCGGCAAGGGAGCTCTGGGGGGGGGGGTCCCTTTGATAAGAGCACTTACCCCATTCACAGGGCTCCACTCTCATCACCTAATCACCTCCCAAAGACCCCACCTGACAACATCACCTTGAAGGTGAGAATTCAGCATATGAACCTTGAGGGGACACAAACTCAGGACACAGCATCCACAGACCCCCGATACCATGGGAATATTTTAAAATCATGCTTGTCTTTTATCAGAACTGGCATGCAAGTGGTGATTGGTTTTATAGTAGAACATGTAAAATAGTCAACATTATTAAAGCTGTAAAATAACGGATAAAACTTATCTTCATTCTGTGCCTGCCTCTGTCCCATAACGGATGGAATGCGTGGGACGTATGGGGGTGCACATGGGCCCTGGATTTATATACTTTGTTGTGACATAAAATATTGTCAAGTTGTCAAGTTCGCCCACAGACTAGCTGCAGAACGGCCCACAAGACTTGCTTTCTTAGGAGATACCACCAACACAGATAAGGAAACCACCACACTAGCACTTCATCTTGACAATCAACATTGCTCCGAGGGCTTTTGGTCCACATCCCAGTGGAGCAGCGTAACTACTAGAAGACTCTGCCACAGTCGTCAGATTCCTCATATCACAACACATCACATCACGTGACACCACACAACCCTGGTTCCTAGTATCCCCAGCAAAGCCCACCGCAGCACCTCAAATAACACCACATCCTGCAAATATGTGGGGTTGGGCCAGAGAGGGCCTGTGTTTGAGCATCCAGAAAGCCTTTTCCTTCTAGGTAGGTAGGGTCTGTACCCTGTGGTGGACACAAAGGGTCTCCTTTCACCACAACAGAGAATCCAACCATTGTAAAGCACAAGTAGGGAACCTGTTCTAAACTCCCACAAATAGGGGTGCCTGGGTGGCTCAGTCAGTTAAGCATCTGCCTTCGGTTCAGGTCATGATCTCAGGATCCTGGGATCGAGCCCCTCGTTGGACTCTCCGTTCAGCAGGGAGTCTGCTTCCCCCTCTCCCTCTGTCCCACCAGCCCCCCTTTCATTTGCTCTCGCTCTCTCAAGTAAATAATGGAATCTTTAAAAAAAAAAAAAAAGGACTTTCCAATTTTACCTAGAAGTGCTCAGTCCTCAATTAGCTAGGAGCTCCTATAGCAGAAGGAAACAGGAGTTCTTTTGAAAGAATATTGACGGGCACCTGGGTGGCTCAGTCATTAAGCATCTACCTTTGGCTCCAGTCGTGATCCCAGGGTCCTGGGATGGAGCCCCTCACAGGGCTTCCTGCTTGGCGGGAAGCCTGCTTCTCCCTCTCCCACTCCCCCTGCTTGTGTTCCCTCTCTTGCTGTGTCTCTCTCTGTCAAATAAAAATAAAATCTTAAAAAAAAAATAGAATATTGACATAGCAAAGCTCCGTCATTCAGAATCCAAGTAGTCCAGCTTGTGAGTTACAGAAGCCCCCCAGTTTTGATCCTGACGCTAGAAATCTGGCCAAATCTTCTCCTACAAACAGAACGGGCTGAGACAGGGAGAGGAGTGAGATTATAACTAACTGACTGTGGTTTGCAGCTTCTGATAACGGAGGATTAGCTCCCAGGGGATCCACCCGCCTGCAGATAACAACTTTAAACTCTTGACCAAATATAAAGAAACAATAGCCCAAAGGCACCAGACAGCAGCCAAAAGCAGGTCCACACTGGAGGGGAATTGAATCTACACTTGGGAAAAGGAAGGAGGGCCAGTAAATTTTCTTTTGTTTACCAGTTTCACCTAAGGGCAGACCCCAGCCAAGCCAAGTAAGACCGCTAAAACTCAGATAGGAAACCTGCAGCCCTTTCGGCTTGCTCGAAGAACCGGGGTGACCCCAGGAGCCATAAAATGAAAGAGCAATTTCCAGAAGGGACAGAGCCCTGGGAGTATGGTCCTAATTCTGTATATTAAGTCTGCTCCAGATACTGGCTAGTCCCTGATCTGTGTGTGCATCAGACAGACACCAAGCCTCCATCCACCCAGGGGAAAGAGTTGGGAGTTTCTATCTAGCCAAGTTTGCAGACTGCTAAAGAAACCAACCAAAATACTCTTGGTAAAAACATAACACTTAGCAAACTAAGGAGAAGGGAGGAAACACTAAACACAGGAGCACCAATCAATGAACAAGAAAGCAATTAATATATTTTAAGAAGCCCAAAAGTTAGTTTTAAGAGGAGCAACAAAATTGGTATGTGCTTGGGGCGCCTGGGTGGCTCAGTGGGTTAAAGCCTCTGCCTTCAGCTCAGGTCATGATCCCAGGGTCCTGGGATCGATCCTAGGATTGAGCCCCGCATCGGGCTCTCTGCTCAGCGGGGAGCCTGCTTCCTCCTCTCTCTCTCTCTGCCTGCCTCTCTGCCTACTTGTGATCTCTGTCAAATAAATAAATAAAATCTTAAAAAAAAAAAAATTGGTATGTGCTCGATCAATCAGTCCAGAAAAGAAAAGAACAAGAACATGAATTGGCAATATCAAAAACCAAAACCAGCATTCCCTGCAGATTCTAGAGACGTTATTAACATCTCAGTAAGGAACATTACAGAGAACTTTATGCCAATGCATTTGACAACTTAGTTGTCTCAATTTGAACTTGACAAATTCTTTGGAAAAAAAAATAAACCTTACAAATCCTGATACGAGGGTAGAATAACTCCATGTTTATTGAAGAAATAGAAGTAATTCCCAAACTCTTATCCCCAAAGAATAAAATATAAATATATACTTATATATATCCAAAATTCCAATCTTTTATTAGTTATAAATATATCTATAATTTACACGAATAAAACCCAATGATAAAAATTTTTAAAAACAAATGCAAAAAGAAAGGGAAAAGTGTGAGCAGACACTTAACAAAGGGAGACAAGCAGCCAAGCATATGAAAAGGCGCTCAGTGTGATTGTCAGGGAAATGAACGTTCAAAAGAATCGCAAAAGTAAGTCAATCAGAGAAGGTAATTATCATACGATCTTGCTGATATGTAGAATTTGAGAAATTCAGAAAGACAGAGGATCATGGGGAAAGGGAGGGAAAAATGAAATAAGAGGAAACCAGAGAGGGAGACAAACCCTAAGAGACTCTTAATCTCAGGAAACAAACTGAGGGTTGCTGGAGGGGAGGGGGCGTGGAAGGGATGGGATGGACATTGGGGAGGGTGTGTGCTATGGTGAGTGCTGTGAATTGTGTAAGACTGATGATTCACAGACCTGTTCCTCTGACACAAATAATACATTCTATGTTAATGAAAAAATTATTTTAAAAAATCACAAAATGACATCGTATCACAGACCCACTAGAATGTTTAACATTGTAAAAACTGACAAGGGTTGGGAAGGCTGTGGAGCAGTGGGACCCCTCCTGTGCTACTGGAGGGAGTGTGAAATGGTACCACCAGTTTGGCGAAACATTCTGGCACTTTCATATGCAAGTAACGGACTAAACCACACTAGCCTCTGACCTGGCCACGGCATGCTTAGGGTTTGAAGGCACATGTCCTCAAAAAGATGAGTCCAAGAATGTTCCCAGCAGCTTTATTTGTAAGACCCAGGAAGTGGAAGCAATCCAGGTGTCCATCAACAGGGGAATGGATAAACAATGATAGATGATTCATTCAATGAAATACTAAACAGTAAAAATGAATGCAGTGCAGAACAACAGGGGAGAGTCTCGAAAGCATCAAACTGAGTGAAAGGAGTCTGACCCAAAGTAGCCATATGATTCCATTTATAAGAAATTCTTGAATGGGGGCGGGGGGGGGGGGTGCCTGGGTGGTTCAATTGGTTAAAAGTCTGACTTTGGCTCAGGTCATGATCCTGGACTGCTGGGATTAAGGGTCCTCCCCCCACCCCAGGGCTCCCTGCTCAGCGGGGAGTCTGCTTGTCCCTTTCCTTCTGCCTTTTCCCCCCTTGCTTGTGCTCTCTCACTCTCTCTCTCTCTCTCTCTCAAATAAATAAATAAAAACCTTTAAAAAAAAAGACATCATGCATTACTATCATCTCAGAAAATTCATGCATGCCCTTCCTAGCTAATGCATCACACCGTTCCCCTCAAGCAAATGCAGTTCTGGTATTTTTCACTATAGACTGGTTTACCTGTTCAAGAATTTCTTTTCTTTTTTCTTTTTTTAAGATTTTATTTATTGGGGCACCTGGGTGGCTCAGTGGGTTAAGCCTCTGCCTTCGGCTCAGGTCATGATCTCAGGGTCCTGGAATCAAGCCCCACATCAGGCTCTCTGCTCAGCAGAGAGCCTGCTTCCCCCTCTCTCTCTGCCTGCCTCTCTGCCTACTTGTGATCTCTCTCTCTCTCTGTCAAATAAATAAATAACATATTTTTTAAAAATATGTTATTTATTTATTTATTTGAGAGAGAGAGAGGGAGAGAGAGCACGAGCCAAGCCGGGGGAGGGG
Source organism: Lutra lutra (assembly GCF_902655055.1). Classification (NCBI taxonomy): domain Eukaryota; kingdom Metazoa; phylum Chordata; class Mammalia; order Carnivora; family Mustelidae; genus Lutra; species Lutra lutra. The sequence continues at coordinate 16,742,360 of NC_062289.1, forward strand.
CAGAGAGAGAGGGGATAAGCAGGGTGTCTGACTGAGCACGGAGGCTGATGCAAGGCTCAATCCCAGGACCCTGAGATCATGACCTGAGCTAAAGGCAGTCGCTTAACCGACTGAGCCACCCAGGTACCCCAAGATTTGCTTATTTATTTGAGAGAGAGAAAGCATGGGAGTGGGGGGAGGGGCAGAGGGAGAGGGAGACAGTCCTCAAGCAGACTCCCCGCTGAACACAGAAGCCTATTCAGAACTCCATCCCACAACCCATGAGATCAGGACCTGAGCCAACACTAACAGTTGGAAGCTCAACTGACTGAGCCACCCAGACACCCCCAACTGTCACCATTTTTAAGAGTACAGTTCTGTGACATGAAGTCCATTCATGTCGAACAACGATTACCACCTCCCATCTCCGGAACCTTTCCATCTTCTGCAGCTAAAGCTCTGAATCCATGAATGAAACAGGACCTTCCCATTCTCTCCTCGCCCCCTACCCTAGCCTGACAACCAGCTTTCTACATTCAGTCTCTGTGCATTTGACAACTCTAGGGACCTCGTAAGATTGGATCACACAATATGCCTCCTTTCATGACTGGCTTAGTTCACGCAGCAGAATGTCCTCAGTTTTCTCCCATGCTGCAGCATGTGTCTGAATTTGCTTTCCTTTTTAAGGCAGAGTAATATTCTACTGTATGTATAGACCACATTTTGTTTATCCATTCATCTGTCCATGGACACAGGTTGATTCTACTTTTTGGCTACCCGAGCGCTCCTACATTCCACTTTTTTCAATGAGATTGGATGCATTTCCACCTAGAAACAGAATTTCTAGATTGCCCTTAGATTTCTGTCTACATTAGAAATAGTGGTTTGCGGAACTACAAAAATGATGCTCAGAGAATGCAATAAAATTTAGGGTTATACAAATTAAATTCAGATCTAGAAATCTAGGATTTCCTTTTTTTTCCCCTTAAAAAAAAAAAAACAACCCTTTTATTATGGAAAATTTTCAAACCTAACCAAAAGTAGCACTGCAAGTGTAGCAAATGAACTTGTATCCAAGTTCAGCTTCCTCAAAATGCTGCTCTCCTGGGAGAACTATGTGTTGTCAACCCCACCTATATACTAACGACATCACTCTTAGATGGTGTCTAAGTCCTAGAGCTAGAGAAAAATAGCATAAATGCACAAAGTGATGCTTGCTGGTTTTCTCGAGTCGTTTCAGAAAACTCTGAAGATTTCCAAGTTGTATTTCTTTAAAGCTGATTCCTTTTGACTCACAATGCACGCACCCTCCGTGTAAAGTGCGGTAAGCTCCTGACATCTGAATGAAGACACTTCTGGGGGAACATCTTGAAAACTCTATTGAAAGCATCTGGTGGTTAAAAGGGGCTAATTAGATTGGCCGAGGGGGGGGGATATATGAGATCAGCATTTTTAGGGCTTAAGGGGTCAAAGGAGAAAGTACAATAAAAATTGACAAACAAATGTCTATGAAATTGCAGTCAGCTGTAAAAGTAAGCTACGGCTTATGGTGCACAGGGGAGTTGCAGGACCCTCTTCGGATAAAGAATGGCATTTCTCAGACGGTGCACCCTACCAAGAGAGGAGCCGGCTGGGGTGGGCTCTGAGTGTGGTGGCTGGGGCATTGCACAAGGCCTGACTCCTCATTCGATGAACGATGAACGCTCACATCAAAGACCAGTGAGGAAACCCCAGAGAGCGCTGATGCTAACAAGACTGGAATGGCCTGAACTGACTTTTGAAAGTGATCAAATGGTTTCTGTCGACTTCGTTGGAAGGAAAGCCAAGCAGTTTGACATTTTCCAAACACCTGGGAAATAACTAATATTTAGAAAAACTTCTGATGACTGATGATAAGGATGTGAAAACACATGTACTTGTAATAATAACACTGTGAAATCAGACAAGTTTCTTAACCTGTTTCCTCATCTGTAAAATACCGTTCCTTACTGTTTTTCATTAAATCAGCCACCGCTGTGGATAGCACATGTTCTCGATGCTAGGAATCCAATAGACAAGGTCCCTATTCTCACACAGCTTAGAGTCTAAGGTGAGGAGACAGGTAACAAACAATTACACAAACAATAAATAAGATTGTTTTGGAGAGCGGAAGGTGCTATGAGAAAAATAAAATGACGAGAAGGATTATGTGGACATTTGGAATTGGGGAGGGGGCAGCATTTCAGGCAGTGAGACTAGTCAGTGCAAGTGTCCTGAGGCCGAAAGGGGGTTGGAGGATTTCAACAAGAGAAAAAGACCAGTGTGGCTGTAGCTCTGTGAGCAAGTTGGAGTAGATAGAAGGATGGCCAGAAGTGTTTAATGAGGCCATGTAAGTGGGGAAGAGGTAAGTTTTGACCTCACAGGGTGCTGTGAAAATGAAATGAGAATTGACTCCTTTCAAAAAGAAGAGAGGAGGAGACTGCTGGAGGTGGCCCAGCTCTGAGTGGGGGGTGGGTCAAGGCTGCAGCAGAATGGACATCCTCGGATTTATCTTCTTAGCATTCTAAAGAGGATTGATGGGCTTCAAGTCCATCATCCCCTTGGGATAAATGTCTCTTGTGCTTCCCTTAGACACTCCGAATTCAATTAGTTTAATTAGAAAACAAGTAAAGAGGAATTATCTTAATATAGCTTTGCTCCTAACAACACACACAAAAAAGGGGGGGGGGGCTCATTTCTTTTGGCAGAAATCCAAGTTTCCCTCTTTTATTTATATATTCTGAGATAATGATGCAAATGTTCCATTTTATTGGCAAAAGAGGTGGACATCTCTTATCCAATAGATCACATTTTAGCTTTATAATAATAATACTTTCTTATTTCTTCAACTCTTTAATGAAGTAAGAACATTGGTATGCTAGTGAATATTTTTAGACGGCTAAAAATATTGGGGGGTGGGAGAAGAGCAGAGGGAAAATGCTCTGATTTTCAGTATTTGCCAGTATCGGTGACTATGATTTGTTTCAAGTCACTAACGTGGCATCGGTGAACTCAGAGCTGGGAAGGGATACTCACCATCAGCTCTCTTAAGCCCCTACGAGCTGATTCCAGCACACTGATTGTTTGCCCAAATGCCCCGCAAATCTATTGCCAAGGGAATTGTTCCTGTTATGTAGAAGCTACTTGGATTGGCATCGCTGCAAAAGCAGGCTCAGGACCAAGGCCAAGGTAACTGGGTTGGTAAATGATTGGGGAGTCGTATGAAGAGTAACTTCATTGTGTTTGTTCAATAAATGTATTCCTCCATGATTCGTGCACACACTTACTCTAACTACAAGCATGGGCCTTCCAAGTGTAGGACCCCCTGAGAGCTCAGCATGGCAGTGGTAAAGCCACAGTGGCCTGTGGAAGAGTCAGGAAGTCTGGAGACTGGCCCCTGGTCCAAGCCTTGCCACAGCCATTCTGTCTCATCGTTGGGCAAATCACTTCCTCTCTCTGGACTCCAATTTCCCAGATTCCCAGATCGCTGAAGGACAGACGGGGGCTAGTGGTGGGAGAGCAAACAAGATAATAACCAAGTTTTCCCTTCTAAGTCTTAAACATATGATCCTCTGAAATACCAGAAAACTAAATCAGAGGCTAGTTTTAAGTGATGGCATCCCTAAAAATATTGTAATGGGGAAACAACAAGAATGCCAAAGGAGGACAGACTTCTTGCCAATTAATGGATAATCTGCAGAGAGCTGGGGTCTCTGTTCTTCCACAAAAGGAAGCCTTTCAAGAAGCGTATTGCCACTGGGGAAACTCAGCAGCTCCCAAATGCCCTTGGTTCCATTTTAGGATTAGGTAAAATGTCTGTTTCCATTTGCCCATCTGAGAGGTTCTTGGTTCAGCCAGAAATGCCTATAGAATGCCCTTCTCTTCGTTGGTTGGTGTGTTTTAGCCACAGTTATGTGATGAGGTGAATAATAATTCACTGCAGTATACTTTCATCAACACTGACTCCAATTTATTTTGAAAATACTAGAAAACATTCAGGTTGCCATATGGAATGGTAAACTGATGTATAGGAAATGTGTTTAGTACTCGTGCCAATTTGATGAAAGTGGTCAACGATATTCATTATTCGTTGTCTCCTTGTAAAAATGGGTGTTCTGATAAGTATCTCTAAGGACATGTTCCTGGGGCGCCTGGGTGGCTCCATGGGTTAAGCCTCTGCCTTTGGCTCAGGTCATGATCTCATGGTCCTGGGATTGAGCTCTGCATCGGGCTCTCCGCTCAGTGGCAAGTCTGTTTCTCCCTCTGCCTCTGTGATCCCTCTCCCTCTGTAATTGCTTTTGCTCTCTCTAAAATAAATAAAACTTAACAAGAAAAAAAAAAAAAAAAAAAGAACAGGTTCCTGACTTTCTTTCTGCTGGGCTTCCCAGTAGGAAAATACTTCACTGATTTAGGATGGTAGTGAGAAACGAACAAGCACTGTGTGTCTTATCTCTGGACTCCGTGTGTCCGAATTAAAGAGAGTTTAGCGATTGTTTTTTTTTTTTGTTTTGTCATGTGGAAAGGACAATATGGAACAACATTTGGAGTGGGGCGGGGTGGGAGGGAGAGATTTGGAGGAAAAAGGGCATTGGGTCAGGCTAGCACGAGGAAAATGAAATCGAAATGTAGCTAGCAGTTATGGGCAGCTGTAGTGTAAAGGGGCTCTTTTGTCTTGGGTGAATGTGGGAGGTCCCATTTCTGGACACATTCTAGGTGGACTCCTTCCCCCAGAGCACTCTTGTGAGAAATGGGCATTTGTAGAGAGAGTTCCCTGTGCACTGGGTGAGCACGGGACATGTTCATGACACGCTAATGGCATTTGACGGTAGCCTCTGGTCATTTCACCGTGAAGCCGTGTTTGAGGTTTTGGCAAAAAATGTTTATTTAAGGGCCTACATGATATCACTTCACAAAGTGTTTTTTTTCTTTTTTTTTTTTAACAATTGTCAGCAGCTTGTATATTGCGCCCACGACGTGACATGCAATGTACAGTGTAGTATACGGGAGAATTCATAGCATCAAAGACAGACAAAATAAATGGCGCAGGGCTGATGCTTAAAATATACTGGGTGGTTGGGTAAAGCCCCGCCCCACTCCAGTCATCGTTCCATATTGTCCTTCCCACATGATACGGAACCTCCCACTCTGAAGACCCCCCCCAACCAAGCCCCGACCACCCCCACTCTCCTCACTTCTGGAAATGTTTCTCTGAGACATGCCAAGTTTAAAGGGGCTTCAGCTGTGTCTAGGTTCAGCCCGCATGTGGGGGCTGGGAGGAGGGATTTTTCTTTGATCTGCCTAATGAATTAATGAATTAAACAGAGGTGGAGTTCAGAAGGCAGGCTCCTTACTTTTACCAAAGTTGGGCTGATTATGAGCTGGAGTAACTGGTGGAAAAATGCAGCTTCAGGCTAGAATTAGGGACATGGCCGAGTCCATTCATCTTCCCTAATCGAGTTCTTGGGAAATACACATGTAGATTAGCCCCTAACAACGACCCCCGGCTGATTGCTTGGAGTACCCTCCACCGTGCCCACAATGGCACTGACTAGCTCTTTATGTCGTGCACAAAGGAAGCCCCAACCTCCCCTTGTCCTGCTTTGCCCTGTTTCCCCCCAAAGTCCCTCACCAGTGGCTGTTGAAGTCTTTTTTGCTTTTCTCTCAAGACTCTGAAATAAACAGTAAATAAAAGCTAACCTCACCTGGACCTATTAGGGAGAGCTGGGCAGTCCCAGAGGGAATTAACTTTGGAAAACAAGGCTCTAAGCCCCTTAGCGTGTGGGCAGAAGCTTAAGAAAACACTGCCAATCTTTGTTGAGCAGGGATGATAGCGATCAATTTAATATTGGGGACGTTTACATGAAAAGCGTCCTTGGTCGTAGGGGAAACAGCAAACACCCGTCAGCCACGGGCAGCCAGAGACATTAGCACCTGAGCCACCAGGTCTAGGAAACTGGCATTTGGGCATTGTGGGGTTGCCACCAGACCCTTTGCAAGGACAGGGTCTTCAACAGCCTAGAAAGCCCGAGGGCCCCAGGGACAGCCTTTGCCTGGACTGTGATGGGAACTTCCCAAGGATTTGTTCAGTGGTCCCAGACATCGGTACCCCACAGGCCGCTGTTCTGGGCTCTGACTTCATTTCTGGGGGAAGCAAAGCCGCCATTACCTCAGCCTCTCAGATGCGGCGCCCAGTCTCTGGGAAGGATTAAGGATGGACTGCAGGCTAAGATGTGCTTCTTTTCTTTTCAAAAGCATCGCACTCACAACATTTATTACAAATGAGCCATAGGCAGAAGACGCTGGACAAGGAGTCCCGTGGTCTGAGTTCTTAGTCCTGACCTCTGTGCTGACGAGCTGCCTCATCGTGAGCCTCAGTGTCCTCTTCTGTAAAATAGGGACAACTGGATTTGTCCTGCTCCCCTTACATGGCTGTGAGGATCCTCTGAAGGGAAGAGTGTGAAAGGATTCTGAAAGCTGTAAGGTGCATACTGTTTATCATTAATGTAGCTTTTTCTTAAAATAAAACTCAACCTCTGGGGCACCTGGGTGGCTCAGTCAGTTAAGCATCTGACTTTTTTTTTTTTTTTTTTTAAAGATTTTATTTATTTATTCATTTGACAGAGAGATCACAAGCAGGCAGAGAGGCAGGCAGAGAGAGAGGAGGAAGCAGGCTCCCTGCTGAGCAGAGAGCCCGACGCGGGGCTCGATCCCAGGACCCCGAGATCATGACCTGAGCCGAAGGCAGCGGCTTAACCCACTGAGCCACCCAGGCGCCCCAAGCATCTGACTTTTGATCGTGCCTCAGGTCCTGATCTCATGACCCTAATCAGGGTCATGGGATTCAGCCTCCAACCAGCTCCTCGCTCAGCAAGGAGTCTGCTTGATTTCCCTCTCTCCTTCTGCCCCTCCTGCACACACTCTCTCACACAAATAAAAATAAATAAGTCTTTAAAATGAAATACAACTTTTCACTTGAACGGACAGCTCAATTTCTATCTACTGCAGACTCACCTGCTTGCTATTTTAATTTACTTTATTCTAGGTCTACTAAAAATGGGAGGGATTTGTGTAACGACCATTCCCATATGCCTGCCACAGAGAATTAATCATTCCACGATCCTCAATGTGGTCACATGTCCTTTTGAGTGCCCTTCTAACATCAGTTTAAAAGTGAGGACTGGGGGCTCCTGGCTGGCTCAGTCAGAAGAGCACACAGCTCTTAATCTCATGAGGTTGTGAGTTCCAGCCCCACCTTGGGTATAGAGATTACTTAAACAAATAAACTTTCAAAAATAAAATAAAAGTGAGGGTTGAAAGATACATGTTTTTCTCTTGTTTCTTCCTTTGTATTGTCTCCCAGGCTGGACATTAAACTTCTCAAGACCAGCGCCCAGCCTTTCTTTTCTTCTCTGGGGCTGGCATTCCACCACCCCCGCACCGCTCTGTGAGTGCGGGACCCTCAGAAGGGAGGCAGTAAACCCTTGTCTGAATGCAAGGAGAAAGAAACAAATGGGGTTGGGGAGAGACATCCCTGTGTGGAGATCAGAGCTCCTACTGCAGAGCACATTTTCAGAATCTCTATAGTTTGTATCTGGATGAGATCATGAGAGGTGAACTAAACTTATCCTGAGAATCATTTCACGACACAGGTAAGCCAAGTCATTCTACTGTACACCTTGAACTCACCCAGCACTGTATGTCAGTTATATGGCAATAACAGTGGGGAAAAGGAAAGGAATCTCTAGGTCCTTAGACCTTTAGGAAAGCATTTATGTTCACATTTCCTGCTAATAGTTTAGAAGGGGGACGGGGGCGGAGGGTGGTGGGTTCGGGTCCAGGATTAGACTTGAGCAGTGTCAGCCTTCACAGAGCGGATCACAGCACGGCGGACTGGGGGGAAATCACTCGCGGACGGTAACCATCATTCCACCTGGCCTGAGACTCTCATTCTGCCCCAAGGAAGCCTCGTGGGGCTGCCAAAGTGGAAAGAAATGCAGGCAGATTACGCCTAGAATCCCCCCCCCACCCCGAGAATGCGAGGAATCACCCCAGACGAAGGCCCTTCCCCCCTTCTGCCTGAGGCTGGAACATCTCCTGGGTCTGGAGAGTATTTGGTGGGGAGAGGGGTCCCGCGGAAGTCTACGGGAGTGAGGGGCCCCGGGCAGGTCTATCTGTCCCCCCACCCCCGGCCTGAGCCCGGGAGCAGGTCCCTCTCTGGGCCTCCCAGCCTCCTGCTGAGCTGTCGGGCACTCGAGGTCACAGGCGCGCAGGCACAGATGGCCCTACCGCCTCCTGGGGTGAGCCTGCCCGCGCGCGAATCCGAGGGGACAGGAAGGAGCAGTTAAACATACGTAGACAAACAAAATAAACGCGAAGTCCGAGGCTTCGGACTACGAAGCCGAAAGAGGAGTGCCCTTGGGGGTAGAAAGATGGAGAGAGAAGGGAAATTTTAAGGTGGGAAGAAGCGCGCGTGGCCCGACGTCCTACACAGCATAGCCTGGCAGCCGTCCGCCCCCCCACCTTTCCAAAGGTCGCCCCCGGCGCTCAGCCCTGCGGAGGAAGTGAGCGCGAGGGCAGAGGCGACTCTGGGGTCTGGGGAATGAAGAGGGAGGTAAGCCCAAGAAGGGAGGCAAGCCCCCGGGGTACTGGGGGAAGGTGAGACCGAGGGCGTCGGCCCCATTGGGGCCAGAAGCGGGCCCCAGAGCCGGATCCCCAGGCCTGTCTAACATCCCACCGCCGTTTCCCCCGGGACGTGCTTGGAGTGGATCGAGAGTTGGAAGGTGGAAAGTTCTGAACGCCGGCCCCGCCCGGAGTGGCCTCACAGGGAACCCGAGGGGAAGACCCGCCCCGCTGCCGGGGGAGGGGCCGAGGGAAGAGGCTGGGTCGTGGGCAGGAGGGGAGGAGCCGGGGCTCGCGGGCTCGCAGCCTTTAGCCCCCAGAGCCCCAGCTACCCCGAGTCCGAACTGCAGACTCCTGCAGAGACCCAGGCCGCGGCGGGCGGAGCGCTCTCCCACCTCCGGCGTGCGCGGCCCAGGCCAGCGTCACCCGCCAAGCTTGACCTTGGGTCGGGACCAAGCGGGTGGGACGGCGGTACCCGGGAGGCACCGACTTAGGGTCTCTTCTCTGGGTCTCCAAAGCGGGCGGCTCTGCGTGAGCGCGGGCCGCGCCCTCCGGCCTCCTGGAGCTCCCCATGCACCTGCCGGCCTGCGCCCCCGCCATGGCCGACGGCAGCTTCTCGCTTGCCGGCCACCTGCTCCGCAGCCCGGGAGGAAGCACGTCCCGGCTGCACAGCATCGAGGCTATCCTGGGATTTACCAAGGACGACGCGATCCTCGGTTCCTTCTCTGCGGAGCCGGGCGCCCGGGGCGCGAAGGAGCGGGATAGGAGACCGGGCGCGCGGGCCGCCTGCCCCAAGGCGCCCGGGGGAAGCGGCGAGCCCTCCCCGCAGCCTGCCCCCGCGCCTGCTCCAGAGTACGAAGGTGAGTGTGCACCCCTGGCTGCTGCAGGGCCCTGAGGGGTGCCCAAACGTAGGAGCTCTGCAAGACGAATAAGCCCGTGCCTTGGCTTTTATTAAGGCATCTGGGCGCGGAGTTTGAGTTAGTGTGCAGAGCAGGAGACTCCAATTTGTGTTCAGAGAAACCTTAGGGGCCCCTACGGCCTTACCCCGACCTCCTGGCCCAGCGCCCAGGAGCAGCCCGCGTCCAGCTGCCGGTGCCCAAGGGTAGGCGGAGTGGGCCCAGAGATAACTCCCGGAGTGTCTCTGACCGTCTGGGGCCTCTTCGTCCCAGCCCCTCGACCTTACTGCCCCAAGGAGCCTGGAGAAGCACGGCCGAGCCCCGGGCTGCCCGTGGGTCCCGCCACCGGGGACGCGAAGCTGTCGGAGGAGGAGCAGCCCAAGAAGAAACACCGGCGGAACCGCACGACCTTCACCACGTATCAGCTGCACGAGCTGGAACGCGCGTTCGAGAAGTCTCACTACCCCGACGTGTACAGCCGCGAGGAGCTGGCCGGCAAGGTCAACCTACCCGAAGTCCGCGTCCAGGTAAAGCGCCCAGATCGGTCCCCGGGAGAGCCCCAGGCCCAGCCTGCAGCCAGTGCTCCGCCGAATCCCCGGGCGTCCACGCATTTACTGTGACACTGTTCCCATTGGTCTTCCTCGACTGGGCTCGCCTAGAGCCTCAGACGAGCGTCGCCGATCTTGCGGGTGTCCCACCACCGCCCTTTGGACAGTCTGTTCCATTTTGTAGTAGGATCTCTCCTTTGGTGGGGGGGGGGGTCTCCCTCTTTGAACCTAAAGACAGCACTAGGGCACGGCTGTCGAGATGAAGGGCCACAGCTCATTACACGCCCTGCCAAGGACTGGGGAGAGAGGCGGTGAGTGGAGAGGGGATGTAGGCAGCCTCCCGGATTGGGACCCCAAATGCCACCCTAGTCACTAACTACACTCACCCTGTCCAGATATGAAAACCCAGTCTTTTGCAAGGGCTCTGGCGCCTGCAGTTGAAAGTTTTGGTGGATTTGTTTAAGAAACTGACTTTTGCTTCTTTGGTGCACATCCATCCAAACTTCTCACTACTGCAGAGAGGACTTGACTTTTCTTTTCTTTTCTTTCCTTTCCTTTCCTTCCTTCCCTTTTTTTTTTTTTTTTTTTTTTTTTTTTTTTTTTTTGGTAAGAGGGTTTTCGCTTTAATTAAAGCTGAATTATCTTTAATCCCTGATCATTAAAATATTTGAAAGCCTTAAATATTTGCTAGTCATCTGTGAAAAATCTGGGAGGATTTCCAAATTAGGAGAGTTTACAGAGGCCTGAAAGGGAGTCATTGGGAACAAATTTCACTGCCTCTGAAAGGCAATGGAACTAAGGTGGGATTTTTGTGTGTGTCTAATGAATTAGATTTCCAGGAAGTGAAGATATTCCAATGTTTGGGAGCTTTTAGCCTTACCTTAAAGCTAAAAGAGGACAAACTTTTGCCTTTTGTCTCTTCTGTTTATTATATCAGGAGTTTGAAGTAATGAGTGAATGTCATGGTTTAAAAAAAAAATAATTCCCTAATGTAACTCAGGATTAACTTGCAAGGACAGTTCAGTTTCTCTTCATTTGGAGCAGTAGAACTGCAATGGTTTCCCTGAAGGTGTGGACATTTTAGAACCTGCTTTTTTCAGGGAGAGGCTGGGGTAGGGGGAAGAAAGAGACAGGAGTGAAGGATGAAGGAAAAGAGACAAAACCTCCCAGTGCCCCTACAGACCACAGACGCAGCCAGCACGAGGCTACCTTCAAACTGGATGCCACCTCTGTCCTACCTTCCTTCCTCCCTCTTTATTTGTTCACAGATTTTGGCTCCTCCTCTAAGTTGTCAGCTTCTTGAGAACAGTGTCTGTGACTTCTCTGTGACCACAGGGCCAGCACAGTGCCCAGCATATGGCGGTTCTTAACACATGGCTATGATGTAATCAGACGGAGGGGGCGGTCTACCATGGGCCTCCAGCTGTGTGGAGGGGAACGATACAGCCTTCTAAGAGCCGACTGTCCCAGTCTTCAGCTTTCTGCCTTTGAATACTGGGTGGAAGACTGTAGCCAATATTTTGGGGGCCAGAGTGGGACATGCAAGGAATTGGAGGAAGCAGTGGGATGGGAGCCCTCCCCAAGCTGTTGTTTCTCTTTTCTCTTTTATCACTAAATAACTAATGTTTCTGGGGAAATTAGGGCCTCTGGTATGGAGATGAATCTTTTGTGGGAAGGGGACAAAGGTACTTAACTTCTTTGTCCTTTCTCCCCCCACCCCCAAATCCTAGCCTTACATATACACTTGCCCTGCCCTGCCCAGGTGCTGGGTGGCTGTTCTCTCCGTGCTTCTAAGAGGTCCCCTCCCCCACTGACTCAAAACTGCCTTCTCCCTTCTAAGGTCTCAGCCATTCCTCTATTTCTTTCCATTAATATAACACTGAAGCCACCAGTTTGGCCAAAGTTCTTTCTAGCCCAGTTCTCTCTGTTATGTTTCCAGGGGTAGTAACTTGGTAGTCAAACCTTAATTACACCTTTTCTTGTGCTTTTACCAAATAAATAATGGACGTTTTATCATTAAGAGATCAGACTTTGAGGGGCACCTGGGTGGATCAGTGGATTAAGCCTCTGCCTTCGGCTCAGGTCATGATCTTAGGGTCTGGGATTGAGCCCCACATCGGGCTCTCTGCTCAGTGGGGAGACTGCCCCCCCCCGCCTGACTCTCTGCCAACTTGTGATCTCTCTCAAATAAATTTAAAAATTTTTTTTAATTTTAAAAAAGAAAGAGATCAGACTTCACTCTTGGTGCAGACTTTCTATATGTAAAGAAAAAAAAAGCAAAAAGAAAAATTTAATTCATTGAACTCATCTTAGAGTAATGTCATAATTGACCCCAAAAAGTCAACATAAATATAATAAACTTGAACTATTGTAATCATTGAAAACCATTTTTAAGAAATATCGGAAATACTAAAGGGATAACAATTAAAGAAGAATCGATATCTTATTAAAGCAGCAACTTAAAAAAGCTTGGGATAAAATAAACCCACTTTTTTCCTACTAGTTATCATAACCAGTAATTCCTGGAAATAGCTGTATTATAATATCCTGTGCTGCTAGTTAAGGTACTTAGAGTATTTGCTTATACCTATGTTTATAATCGAGACGAAATGTGGGTAAAGCTCAGGGAGTCCCGAGGCCTGGGTGGCTCAGGGTGCTTAAGCATTCACTGCCTTCGGCTCAAGTCAGGATCCCAGTGTCCTTGGATGGAGCCCCCTGTCGGGCTCCCTGCTCAGCCGGGAATCTGCTTCTCCCTCTCCCCTCTGCCCGCCGCTCTCCCTGCTTGTGCTCTCTATGAAATAAATAATATTTTTGTTAAAGATTATTTATTTATTTGATAGAGCAAGAGCGAGAGCACATAGGGGAGCAGCAGAGGGAGAGGGAGAAGCAGGCTCCCCCATGAGCAAGGAACCCAATGCGGGACTAGATCCCAGCACCCTGGGATCATGACCTGAGCCGAAAGCAGACGTTTAACCCACTGAGCCACCCAGGCGCCCCATAAAGTATTTTTAAACATTTTAAAAAGAAAAGCACAAGAGAGTCTGAGCCAAACTCCCAGCCCTGAGCGCAGGGCCATACAGGGAGGAAGAAATGTCTAAACGGAAGTGCCCGGAGGAGCTGCCGAGCAGCAGGTCCCCGAAATTTGGTGAGATCTGCTTTCCAAAATCCTAGGTCCCATCCCCAAGGTTAACCTCCCTATTTTTCTGAGCACCCACTCCGTGCCGGGAGTCGGAAACAGACACAGCCACAGCTATGGGTGAGGTAACCAGGGACAGGGGTGGGACAAGGATGAGACAGAGACTCAGAGCAATCGGGAGGAGGGGAGAGGCAACAAGGAGAAAACGGGGTGGAAAAGGAAAGAGAGCGTCGGGGTGGGGAGGTGGTGCGATAGAGTCCAGCCCCAGTTTTCTCTGGGGTGACAGAGTCGTCCCCGGCCGGGCTGCCCGGGGGGAGCAGGGCGGGGGCGCGGCCCGAGCCTCCGCCGCAGCCGACGGCCGCTGTGCTGCCCTCCGCAGGTGTGGTTCCAGAACCGACGGGCCAAGTGGCGGCGGCAGGAGAAGCTCGAAGTGTCGTCCATGAAGCTACAAGACTCGCCCCTCCTCTCCTTCAGCCGCTCCCCGCCGTCGGCAGCTCTGGCGCCCCTCGGGGCGAGCCCGGGCGGGGGCGGCGGGCCGGCGGGGGGCGCCCTGCCGCTCGAGTCGTGGCTGGGGTCGCCGCTGCCCGGCGGGGTCGCCACCGCGCTGCAGAGCCTGCCCGGCTTCGGGCCCCCCGCGCAGAGCCTGCCCGCCAGCTACACGCCGCCGCCGCCGCCGCCGCCCTTCCTGAACTCCCCGCCGCTGGGCCCCGGCCTGCAGCCCCTCGGGCCGCCGCCTCCCGCCTACCCGTGCGCGCCCGGCTTCGGGGACAAGTTCCCGCTGGACGAGGCGGACCCGCGCAACAGCAGCATCGCGGCTCTGCGCCTCAAGGCCAAGGAGCACATCCAGGCCATCGGGAAGCCGTGGCAGGCCCTCTAGGGGCACCCGACACCGGATCGGGCGGGACGACCGTCCTGGGAACCGACCCCGACCCGCAGGCGCGCGCCCTTTCCCCTTGCGTTCCCCACACGGCCACCCTCCCGAGCCGCCTGAAGCTGCGGCCAGGCCTGGGTCTCGGACGTGCGTCTGCTCCTGGCTCTCCGGGGAGGACTGACCTTGCGGCCCGCCGAGGCCCTCCGGCCACCACCCCTCCACCCCCACGGACCCTCGGCCCTGCTGCTGGAGGGGGAGAGGCGGCCCGGCCCCTCGGGGTTCAGGGGACCCAACGCGCCTGACCTCGGCCGCTCCCGGACGGCGTGGCTACCCCGGAAAACGACAACTGGGAGGAAGGGGAGGCCGAGGAGTATAGTTTGAGGGACTGTTTGTATGCGTAGTTTGAAGTGTTGGGGGAGAGAATTAAAGACTGCCTTGTTTTTGTTTGACTCCTGTGAAGGGCGCCCAGGACTGCGGTGGCGGGAAGGAAGGAGGATGGGGGTACCCGAGGGGCTGCGGTGACGGATGGGGTGGGTCAGGGGAAGCAGATGACCGCGCAGGACCTGGGGCCCCCTCTTGCGTATCCTCCTGGGTGGGGGGGGCGCTTTGCTGCTGCGCCCTCCACCTGAGCGCTCCTCCCCTGGCGCGTGCGGGAGCAGCGAACGTGTGGGGTTCGGGGTGTTTGGAGCCTAAGGCTCTCAGCTGCCTGAGCGTTCCCCGGCCTTCTACACCCCAATAGCCAAGCTGCGGCTGCTGCTTAGAAGGATCGACCCCAACAGAAAATGTTCATCCCACCTTCCCCAGGGGGAGAGCTGAAAGTCCGGAACGCCTGGGGGCCCCGCCTCCCTGTTTACTGCCCACCACTGCCCAAGGGTCTTCTCGGATCACTGTCCAGGTTGCGGGCTCGGTGCCAGCCCCTGCTACCAAGGACTGGTGACATTAGTCCTCCAAAGACTCGGGCAGAGCGACTTTTCCTCTTCTGATCCCCACGCCTCTCTCCCGCTTCCCCAACTTGCTCCTTAACCCCCCAACCCCGCGGTTCTGTTCAATGCCCGTTAGATTAGCTGCGGTGCTCGCGGACAGTGTCCTGGAGCGCTCTGCGTCGCGACCCCGGCGGGCACATCCTTGCCGGCGCGTCCTGGACAATACGGGCTATTCTTTGGCGCCGGCTCTGGGGCAGGAGGGAATCCAGAGGTCTCCGCGGGCTTCCGAAGCTCCCGCAGCACTCGGGGAGTCACCCGTGAAGCAAAGCCGGGAACTCCCAGTCTGAGCAGCCGCGGTGTTCGCAGCGGGTCCTGGAAGCTGGGCAGACCCTGGAATAACCCGGATTCCCGCCGCGCAGGTCCTCTGGCCTCGTTGCTTTGAGTGCTCTGGAAAAGACGCTGCCAGGAGCCTTAGCATCATCCCCCCCGCACCCCACTGTTCTGTCGTCCGTTAGCGTGTTAGTGAGGCACCCCTTTCCTTGTCTAAATGAACCCTATGTCCCTGGGAAGTGGAAAAGATGCAGTGAGGTCAACAGTAAGGGCTTTGACTGAACCACCAAGGACCCCACGCCGGGCAGTACATACTGTGATGCCCCCTCTCCGATCCCACGGTATCCCAGTCCTGCTCTTGGGTTCCCAAAACCTACTTGGGCAAAGGATGACTATCCTGAGGCTGGGGTAGAGGAAGTGTCATCACAGAATTCGGGCCTTGCCATGAGGGTCCTGAGAGGTTATCCTATAATCAGGGGTGAGTACCCCTGGCCCCTCAATATGGTGCCCTGCATATAGCAATCTGGTCAGTAAGGATTAACTGGATGTGTTATTACCCTCAAGTGGTAGGAAGTAATACCTGTACTTTCCTTCACAAGGATGCTCATTGGAAAATGGATGTATTTGGCCAAGTGATCCCAGCCGTTGGCATGGAAAAAAAAATAAACAGGATGAATGTGTAAGTGAATTTCTTTCAGTTTGGACTAACCTCTTTCACCCATCCTTTCATCCTTTAACGCCCTCCTTTTACTAGGAACGATTTATTCAGTGAACTCCCAAGTTCACTGGTGAGTACTTGCTCTGCCTTCCCTCTCCTTTCTGCAGTCCTGGGCACCTGTGACCTTGCCCAGCCCCCCACCAGCATCTTCTTCTCTTCCATCCCCGTGACTATTCATTTTGCCTCCTTATGCCGTTTTTCTTCCTATGATTGTTGCCTACAGGTTTCAAACATCACTTCTTTCTCCTCTTTTACTACTTAGTCTGAGAATGAATATTCTAAACTATCTCTTTAGACACCAACAGAATGAATCATACCTGGATTTCAGGGACAAATCTTTGGAAAATGATCAAAATACTAACAACTAATGATCTCTGAGAGCTTATTATGTGCCATCACTCTTCCGAGCAGCTTACATCTACTGATTCATTTAAGCCTCACAAGGACCATGCCAGGAAGACAAGATCAGCCTCATTTTATAAATGAGGAAAGTGAGGCACAGGGAAGTTGCCTTAAATAAGCTTTGACCAGAAGCTCTGGCCATTTCGCAAGCATAGCACTATGTTCCAGAAACACTTGCTGAAGAAGTGCTCCTATTCCAACTCCCAGGAACTACTCTTTAGACCACATTGGGAATTGAGATCCTGAGGGGTGGGTGGAAGGGTCTTTCCTGGGCTCCCATCAGCCCCAGAGTGCCCCCCCCCCGCCCGCTTCCCTCACTCCTAGGGGCTGTCTGAAGAGCAGTTCTGAGAGCCCCAGGAGTTCACTCAGGCTGGAGGTGAGAATGACTTGTGCTGAAGGACCTTAAAGCCCCAGAGGACCCTGAAACACGTGGGGCTGCTGCCCAAGCTCAGGGCTGCAGAAAGCCGTTTGCAGAGGCGCGCGCTTCCGAAGCTAGATTGTGCCGGCTGTGATTTGGGGCGGGTACAAATTTTTCAGGGACTCCGTGGAGTCTCCCCCGTAAGCCTGCATCACTTGAAAAATGGTTCTTGAGTCTTCCATAATGAGACTGAGGGCTTGGCTCAGGCGACGCTTCCAGCGTCCACTGAAGGGGAACAAGAACCAGTTGGGAGTTGTTCTACAGGGTTCGGGAAGAAAGACACTGTTGTCCAAGCACAGCTCCCTAGGACTCCTGGCGGGCGCTGATTCAGGTTGACTGGACTCAGTCAGTCTAAGAGGGAGACCTCGGGAGCCTCCACCCCAGAAGACGACATACGCTCTGACCTGCCACGGGAGGAAAGCAGGTAGGTCTGTCTGTAACCGAATCGCTCCGTTTGGGCTCCCGGGTGGGCGGCTCGGAGCCGCGCGGGGCTGGGCTCCGGGGGCGGGAAAGGACGCCTCGGATTGGGCCACTCCGAGAGAGGGGCGGGGTCGGGCGCGGCCTGGGGACCTCCGGTGCAGGCCCGCAGATGCTCGCGGTCCGGTGCCCAGAGGAGACCAAGGACTAATCCAGGGATCCTGGAGGCCCGGAGCCATGCCACACCGGCCACGGCCCCAACGTCGGGGGCGTTTCAGTTTTCGCGTTTTCCCCATTTTGGAAGAGTCTCTTGCCCACGGGAGTGTCGTGATCACTCTGCGCGCCACGCTCGGATTTATGGTGGCGATTTTTCTCTCCCACAGAGACGCTGGGGACTGAGGGCCCTGCCTCTCCCGGTCACCCGTTTCCGGAGCCCCCGCAGGACCCTCCTTGCTCCGTGTCCTGGGGCCCCACGCTGTGGCCCCAGGCCCGTCCAGGCTATTCATCCGGACTGGGTGTCCAGTTCTTGAAACCAGTTCTGCGTGTCTGAGCTACCCCCTCTGCCGCCCAGGAGGTTGACTGGGACTGGTGTGGGTGACACATGGAGGACTGGGAGAGACCTCTTAGGAGGGGCAGGCTTTGACTAGAGGTCAGCAACTGACCTAGGGTGGCCACTATGTTTTTACTTATTTTAAACAGAGTCCCTGTTTGGGAGATGGAAAATGTCAAACCAGGGGAGACAATCCCTGCCTGTCCCCCACTGCCGTTGTCAGTTAATTCAGAATCCAAAGAGCGGAGACAGGGAATCCTCATTCTCTCCTCTCTTAGCCAAGTTCATTTGTTAACTGA
The DNA here is from genome assembly GCF_902655055.1 of Lutra lutra. Classification (NCBI taxonomy): domain Eukaryota; kingdom Metazoa; phylum Chordata; class Mammalia; order Carnivora; family Mustelidae; genus Lutra; species Lutra lutra. Next base: position 16,760,484 of record NC_062289.1, read on the forward strand.
AAGTCTTTGCTAGGGGATTCTTGGAGCGGGGGCAGCCCCGGACTCCGCTGCGCTGCCGGGGACGCGTCAGCCCCGCAGGCGGTTTATGGTGAGGACTGGAGGAGCGCGGACTCAGCTGCCCCAGCGACATTAACATTTGAAGTCGTGCCTCCCGGTTCTGCCACCTTCCCACATCCTCCCCAGCCCCCCAGCCCCCCAGCCTCGCCGCGGGCCCTTCTCTGTCTCCATCCAAGTTCTCCTTTTCTCCCACAGAACCTTACTACACGGTTACAACTGAAGCCTCCAGCAGGCTAAGCAGGAAAAGATTTCCGGGGAAGATAAAATCAATGAAAAAGTTGGCCCTTCCTCTCCGCAAAGCCAGCGCGAGCTCCGCACCAGCCCTCGGGGCTCTGCTCGCGTCCTAACTCGCCTGAGAAAGGGGCGGCCCTGCGGCTCCCCGCGGGTGCGCTGAACCCGTCAAGAGGCGGACGGTGTGCTTTGTGGCCAATGTCGTCCCCTTAATTGGGAACTGGCTCTAATAATCGGGCCTCAGCTTGTTAATTGTACAATAGTGGGAGAGTTAATGACTCATTAGTGATTAATTCTTTAACTGTGCCTTAATTGCTCACTGTAAACCCCCTTTCCTAAAACGGGATTAAATCGTCTAGATCTTGGCCACGTCTCTCACAGCCCTGGAAGACGCTTGAGGAATGCCACGTTCCACCCAACTTCGGGCAGGTGGGCTTCTTAAAAGCCGGTGCAGTGGCGACCCCCAGCCTGGAAGTGGGGAGATCTGTGGGGCAGCTGAGCTATGCCATTGCCTGGTCCTGACCTTCAACAGTCCCACCCACCCCTCAACACACACAGCAAAGCGGGATCCCCAAGATCTCCCCCCCTCCCTCATGGCCCCAGGAAAGACACCCAAAAGGTAACACCCTATTTTCCAAGCAGCTTTCCTCTGCTCTGTACTTAACATGGGTGTGTGTTCACAGTAGATTCTGAATGAGTTGTAAAGTCACCTGTGAAAGTTCTTTCCAGGGCTGACCGTCGCTGAGTTCTATATATACTCTGTCCATTTGTACTTTAAAAAAATTAGCCCTTTGTGGTTTTTTCCACCTTCTTAATTTTCCTGCAACCTTTATCTGTTCTGGAAATTTCTAAGGCATTGTGGATTTGTGATGATAAACAACTATTTCCACCCTCAAGGTGCATGGCCTAAGTAGAGGAAATGGGCCATTTCTATATATGTTTTCAAATACCTACCGGTTTTCTCCACTTGGTGTTCCACAAGCCACCCAAAACAGATACGCTCAAAACAAAACTTACTCATCTTTACTCCGTGGCTTTGTATAAACCTCCTTAAAACTCCTCCCTCTTTCTTCGTTCAGAGCCACCCAATGGGTAAAAGAATCATTCTTGGAGCCCAGACAAGTTATTTTCCATTTCCTTTCTGCCACTTACTTCTCTCCCCCATAGAGCTTCCAAATCTTAGCTGCCCAGAGCAAAGACACCTCCCAACCTCCCTTTCAACTAGAGATGATTAAATAATCTCCTAATGTCATAGATGGGCAAGCCCTTCTAGGAAGCTAAGTTCTAACAAGTCCCCAGCTCGCTCTACTCTTGTCCCTTCCCTGCCACCCACTGCCTGCGAGGCAGGTGTGATGTTGGTGGCGGAGCACCCATCTGGGACTGTGTTATGAAGCCATGTGTTGAGAATGAGTAGCAGGATCAAAGGGACCGTTTGTGATAAGTCCCTGACACGGGAGAACCATACTGGCTCCGGATTGCTATCTGGGCTCTGTTTTAAATCTGTCTGTTGTCGCCGTCAGCCAAACCCAGGCCCAATTCAGTCATTCCTTTCAACACCTATATGCAGTTCATCACTTAGCCGCATTGCTTTCACTTCAGAACACCTCTCAATTCACCTGTCCTTGATTTTCTCTGCCAGTTTTCTAGTTCGGGAGATCTTTATGATCTCTCCCCAGTGCTGCCTGGCTTCCCATGGCGTGCACACCTTCTCACATGGTGCTTACCACATATGTTCCTGCCTTATGGTTGTTTCTTCATTGATTCATTTACAACCATGTATTGAGTTCTCTCTTTCTTTCTTTCTCTCTCTCCAGCTATAAAGATATGGCCTCCATGTGGATCTGCTTGTTACTCGATCCTCAATCTATCCTTCACACTCTAGCAAGAATTAGCTACCTCAAGCAGTTCCTCTGCTTAAAACAATTTTTTGTGGCTCATGGGACCAAAGCCAAGCTCCTGGTGAATATGGCATCTGAGGCTCTTTTGAACCTGACCCGACCCAGCTTCCTGGGCTTGTCTCTAGCATTCTTCCTTTTTCCTTACCTTCCTCTTTCTCTCTTTCTTTCCTCGCCCTCTGTTCAATGGACACCAGCATACTCTGCATCTCACTGGTCCACCATGTGCTTTTTTGTTTGGTGGGTTTGAGCATAAATGTTCCTTCTGCCTAGAAAGACTTCCCACCATCCTGGTCCTGGCAAACTCCTTCAGCACCTGGCCCAGGAGCCACCATCCCTCTGTGCAGCTGGCCAGTATTCCTGTAGCAGTCAATTCCTTGCCCCCGCTGCCGCCGACACCCCTTGTCCAACCCCCAAGAGCATTTCACTGTTGTCCACTTGAGGGTTACTCCAGTGTGTAACCCACAGGGTTGTCTTTGGTCCCCGGTGAAACTGTAGGATCCTTTCAGGCAACTGTCTGCCCCTTCTTGGCATATTCAGTGTCTGACCCCATGGAAGCACCCAGTAACTGATGAAAAATAACTAACACAAGGGGTATGCGATTCCCGGAGAAAGCACCACATTCTATAACAGCTTATAACAAAGAAACCCGCCTTAGCCTGTGAAGTCGTGGAAGTCACCCTGAGGAAGTGACGCTCATGAGCCATGAAGGGAAAATGGGAGAGAACAGAGAAGAGTTGAGGGAAAGGAGAGGTTGCCACGCCTGTAAAGGAAGAGGGAGCAGGGCTTGTCCGAGGCACCCGGACTGTGCTGGGCTGGCAGAAGCCAAAGGACAACTTAAAGAAATAGGGTTTGTGCATAGCTACAAACAATCAGGAGCTAGGCTCGGCAGCCAAGCAAGACGTGTAAGGAGAAGTCTCCAGCCTGGGAAGGGTGTTCTGGTGCTGGACAGCCAAAAATTAACTAGTGTCGCTACAGGTGGTGATATAATCATTTCTCATAGATCATCCTGCCTGTCGTATGGAGAAGAGCTTGGAAGGAGATAAGAGAGTGTTCTAGAAGACCAGTTCAAAAGCTATCGCAGTAACGGAGGGGAAATGGAAGCCTGGTCTCATGTAGTGATGAGGTGGCCAGGTTTGAGGTTGAATGAGGAGATTTTAGGGGGTGCACCTTTCCTGGAAGGACTGCAATGCCAGATCGGTACATGGAGCAGATGGAGCAAGGTCATTTTCTACCTCCCTGCTCCCCAAATCCATTTAATATATTGTCTTTGGATACAGGACATATCAGATATTAAACTGATAGGAACATATACTACACTTGATCTTAGCCAAAAGACTGAGAAACAACTTTTCTTTTTTTATGTTCAGTTTTGATCAAATGAGTTTGAAGATATTGAGTAGACAATTCCAAGTACGGGTTTGGAGGTCAGGGAAAGGATCCAAGCTGTGTGATTAGTGTACAGAAGATAATACAAGCCGTGGGCATAGAGGACGTTTCCTCGGGGGAGGGAGTGGAGGGAGAAGAGGGTGTCTAATGTCAGAACTTGAAAAACACCAGCATTTAGTGCGTTTGTCCTGAGCTTTCCCACCCCTATGGCTTTACCCAAGCTCTGGAATGTCTTTTGCCACAGAAAATGCCTTAAGATGAAGGAGAATGCAACATACCCAGACTTCTGAAATATAGCTAAAGCAGTGCTTAGAAGGATTTTTAACAACAAATGCCTACATTAAAAAAAGAAGATCTGAAATCTACAACCTCACCTCCTACCTTAAGACCATAGGAAAAGAAGATTAGACTAAACCTGGAGGAAGCAGAAGGAAGAAAATAGTTGAAATCAGAGTGAAAGGGGCTCCTGGGTGGCTCAGTCAGTTAAGTGTCTGCCTCTTGATTTCAACCAACTCAGGTCATGATCTCAGGGTAATGAGATCGAGCCCTGCATCAACCTGCTTCAGATTCTCTCTCTCCCTCTGCCTCTGCCCCGCCCCCAGCAACTCTAAAATAAATAAATATATCTTAAAAAAAAAAAAAAGGAAATCAGAGTGGAAATCAATGAGATGGAGAAAACAAAAGCAATAGAGAAAATCATATGAAAAATATTTGATATAAGGAGTCATCAGAGAAACGAAAGACAAAACCACAGTGAGACACCACTGCATACATATTAGGATGGCTAGAGTAAAAAAATCAGTAGCAAGAAGTGTTGGTGAGAATGTAGAGAAATGAGAGCCCTCGTACAGTGTTGGTGGAAATGTAAGATGGTACAGCCACTTTGGAGAGCAATCTGGTGGTCCTTCCGATAATTAAATACAGAGTTTCATATGACCCATCAATTCTGGTCAAGAGAAATGAAAACATATTTCCACACAGAAACTTGTACATGAATATTTGAACAGCATTCTTCATACTGGCCAAAAGATAGAAACAACCCAAAAGTCCCTCAACAGATGAGCTGATAAAGTGTGACATATACAAGTGATGGGATTATTCAGCCATGAAAAGGAATGAAGTGTGCATAAACATTGTAGCATGGGTGGAATCTGAAGATATTCTGCTAAGTGAAAAAAGCTAGTCACAATAGATGACATACCATATACATGGACATTCATATGAAAGTCCGGAATAAGGAAATCTATAGAGACAGAAAATTGACTCACAGTTGCTTAGTGCTGGGGGACAGGGGGATGGGGACATAAAGGGTGATAGATAAAGGATATGGGATTTCTTCTTGAGGTGACAAAAATGTTCTAAGATGGGTTGTGATTATGGGTGATTGCATGTATCTTTGAATATACTAAACGCTATTGAACGGCACACCTTAAGTGGGTGAATCATAGAGTAAGTGAATTATCTCTCAAAGTTGTTTAAAAAAACACAAGACCATCTTTCCACTGAGCTCTTGCTTCTTCCATCCTTTTCAGGTACTTGTGTTGGAATCATTTTCCTAAATACCATTTTCAGTTTGCCACTCCCTTGCCAGGTGAGCCTTTTCAGGGTCAATAAAGATGTAGCAATTCAGCGAATCCATTCAGCACCTCCTGTCCTGGGCACAGTGATACATCCACCTGCTTCAGTTTTAGATCTCAATTCCCCTTTCTAATCTTCAAGGCTCACCCTGCATGCCTTACACAACCATTTCCTTTCCCATTGACCTTCCTGGTGTTAGAGACTCTCTGTTTTAAACAAGTGACCCGGACAGCATCTTGTTCCCCTCCATTTCCTTCTCCATACTATTACTCTGGGTGGGCAATATCCTTTTATCCAAAATGACAGAGGGGCCCAAAATGCCAGTTCTCCTAGAAAAGAGCAATCACTTAAATTCACTGTATGGTGCGGAGGCTTGGTTGGAGAGAACTTCCTCTGCCAATGATTGTTCAGAGAGCTGGGGCAGGGGCTCCAGGGTCCTGTAAGGATCAGGCAGGAAAATAGGAAGAACTGAGGCCCCAGGGAAGCTGGACCCGCATGCTATTTGCATAGGGCCAGCCTGCTGAGATGTAGGATTATTCCTGCTTTTTTTCACCTGGGTGCGTACTACTAACCATCCTGTGCCTGTCGCCTTTTCTCCTCTCCTTGCGTCTAACCCTAATTCAGAACTCCTCTCCTCCAGTGATCTCTCTTTAGTTTCCGTGGCCACAGTCGCCTTACTTCCCCAGGATCAGTCTGTCTTGTATCTGTGAATTTCCCTCTTCTGTCCACCCCTACCCCCTGTTTATGTTTTATTTATATATTTATTTTTATTTTAAAAATTATTTAAGGGGCACCTGGGTGGCTCAGTGGGTTAAAGCCTCTGCCTTCAGCTCAGGTCATGGTCTCAGGGTCCTGGGATCGAGCCCCGCATCGGGCTGTCTGCTCACCGGGGAGCCTGCTTCCTCCTCTCTCTCTCTCTCTGCCTGCCTCTCTGACTACTTGTAATCTCTGTCTATCAAATAAATAAATAAATAAATCTTAAAAAAAAATCTTTATTTAAATTCAACTTGGTTGGCATACACTGTGTTATCAGTTCCAAGAGTAGAATTTAGTGATTCATCAGTTGCCTGGAACACGCAGGGCTCATTATATCACACGCCCTCCTTCATGGCCAACCCCCATCCACCCATTCACCCACCCCCAGCAACCCTCAGTTTGTTTCCTAAAGTTCAGCATCTCTTAGGGTTTGCCTCCCTGTTTTCATCTTATTGCTTTTTCCCTTCCCTCATATGGTGTTTGTTTTTCTCTGACTGACTTACTTCACTTAGCATAATTTTAGAAAAGATTTTATTTATTTATTTATTTATTTGAGAGAGAGAGAACATGAACCTCTGCAGAGGGTCAGAGGGAGAATCAGACTCCCCACTGAGCAGGAAGCCCAACCACAGGCTCGATTCTAGGACTCCAACACCATGACCCGAGCAGAAGACAGACGCCCAACCGACTGAGCCACCCAGGCACCCTTTTGCTTAAAATAATAGGTTTGCACTTCAACCACATCATTGTAAATGGCAAGATTTCTTTATTTTTGATGGCTGAATAATATTCCATAGTGTTCATGTGTGCGCGTGTGTGCGCGCGTGCATGCGTGCGTGTGTGTGTGTGTGTGTGTGTGTGTACACCACACCTTTATCCATTCAATAGCTATCTGGGCTCTTTCCATATTTTGGCTGTTGTGGGCCTTGCTGCTATAAACATTGGGGTGCAAACAAAAGTAAAAATGAACTATCGGACTTCAAGGAGACTAAATAAACCCCTTTTGCACAACAAAGGAAACAGCAAAACATAAAGGCAACCTACTGAATGGAGAAGATATTTGCAAATGTCTTAATCAGGTAAAGGGCCAGGATCCTCCCCCACCCTTTTTTTTTTTTAAGATTTTATTTATTTATTTGACAGAGAGAGACCACAAGTAGAGAGGCAGGCAGAGAGAGAGAGAGGGAAGCAGGCTCCTCGCTGAGCGGAGAACCCGACGCGGGACTCGATCCCAGGACCCCGAGATCACGACCTGAGCCAAAGGCAGCAGCTCAACCCACTGAGCCACCCAGGCGCCCTCTCCCCCACCCTTTTTAAAGCAAACAGGTCGTTGATATATGTGACTGCCTAGCATTTAACAAAAATCTGCTTGAGGCTCAGGGTTTAGCCTGCAAGGCTTTGTACGCAAACTCACAGAACCGTGTGAATATTCAAACAGCCCTCCTCTGTCTTTTTATACTTTATTTTGCTTGGAAGGGAGGAACACTCCTTTCAGATTACCATTATAGAGAGAGGATTGGATTTCTTGTTAGGAGGTCACAGGAACCCTAGTTCTGCCACGGACTTGATCTGGGCTTCAGGCAGAGTGGTCTCAGCGTGGCTGGAGTTCCTGGGCTGGGACACAAAAGGGCTAGACCTCGGTGGACTTCTCTCCTATCCTCCCGGCTGCAGGATTCCATCCGGCAAATACATTTACTTCAGTAATTTGGCTGAGGCTGCCATCTGATGGCCATCTTGAGAACTTCACTCGCTGATTGCGCACTAGGAGCTTTCCTGAGAATGCTGATTTCCCAGCCTGGCCAGCGATGAGAAGCTCCTGTCCTCAGCCGGGTAATGGCCTGCCTGTCTGACTCCTCCCAAGTCCATGGCTTCATGCTTCCCCTTCTCCACTCAGATTCCCACCCAGGCTAGATCAACCCAGCCACGGGGATTCTTACACCATTAAAGCCACCCTAAGAAGAAGCAGGAGGCTAGGAAAGCTATGATTTCTTGTTCTCCTGGGCTCTCTCCCCGCACCCCAACCACCCTGCACTTCGAGGTTAGCAATGAATTGGTTCTAAGGTGATTCATTCAAAGCAGGAGTGACTTAACTTCTTAAAACTTTCAGGAGGAAATACTTGCATTTAAAAAAAAAAAATGAGCCCTGAAGTAGGGCAATTCCTTTTTTTTTTTTTTTTTTTTTTTAGTTGAATGCATTTGACATAAAACACTGTGCAAATTTAAGGTGTACAGCATGTTGGGTGCCTGGGTAGCTCAGTCTGGTGAGCATCTGCCTTTTGCTCAGGTCATGACCCTGGGTCCTAGGGTCAAGTTCTGTCTTGGGGCTCCCTGCTCCAAGGGGAGCCTGCTTCTCCCTCTCCCTCTGCTCGTGCTCTCTCTCTCTCTCTCTCTCTCTGATTGTCAAATAAATAATTTTTTTAAAAAAGGTGTACAACTTGTTAATTTGATGCATTTCTATATTGTATATTATTTCCATTGTCACAATATTTTGTATCTCTATCACATTACATAATCATCCCTCTTTTTAGTGGTTGTGGTAATAAAATTTTCATCTCTTAGTAAGTTTGATGATCATAGTACAATATTGTCTGTATTGAAGTAAGACAATTCTTAATTTAAATTTAATTAATTAAAAATTATACTCAGGGTAGGGGTGCCTGGGTGGCTCAGTCCATTAAGCATCTGCCTCTGACTCAGGTCATGATCCCAGGGTCCTGGGATCGAGCCTCACATCAGGCTGCCTGCTCAGCAGCCTCTCTGTCAAATAAATAAATAAATAAAATCTTTAAAGAACTATACTAAGGGCAGAATTTTGGATGCCTGTGTAGTAAAAATATTTGGTACATTGTATCCCCAACCTGATATTCTTCAAATCACAGCAAATAGGTAATAAATTCAGTCCTACCACTAGACATTACATATTATAGGAGATACACTAGGTTTTAGACAACTTATTAGTGACATAAATATCCTAATATACCATCCCACTTAGAAATACATACATTTTAAGAGATAACCTCTGGGGGGTACAAGGACCAATGCAAAAAATTGATGGTAGAATTTAGGTGTATAAGAAATCCTTTTTTAAAAAAATATTTTATTTATTTATTTGACAGAAAGTGACACACACAGTTGGAGAGGGAACACAAGCAGGGGGAGTGGGAGAGGGAGATGCAGGCTCCTTGCTCAGCAGGGAACCCGGCACAGGGCTTGATCCCAGGACCCTGAGATCAAGATCCTAGTTGAAGATAGATGTTTAATGACTGAACCACTCAAGTGCCCCCAGGTGTATAAGAAATCTTGTGGGGAGATACTTTGAAGCTCAGGGACCTTTCTGGCCACCCTCCAGTGACTGAGATTTTGGCACTTCTTAAGTCTCATATGTGGGATTAAGAGAGAGCCAGAGAGCATGAGTGTGGGGTAGGGGGAGAGTAGCAGAGGGAGAGGGAGAAGCAGGCTCCCTACTGAGCAGGAAGCCTGTTTTGGGGCTCGATCCCAGGACCCCAGGATCATGACCTGAGCCAAAGGTAGACACTTAACTGACTGAGCCACCCAGGTGCCCCATTTATCTTTTTTTTAAAGAGTCACATAGCAAAGGTTTCCAGGATGAGCACAGTATTTTCAACTGCATTTTCCCATTTCCTCAATCTGGATATTATGCAAAAGATGCAGGACCTTCAAACACCAATATCCGTGAAACTAGAAGGTAATTATGATTTGAAGAAGAAAATGTGTAAATGCTGCCCCACGTAGCTGAGATTGCCGTAGAAGCTGTGCAGAACAATTCAGTATCTTTTAGATGGTCAGGAAAGGGTTTTGTGTCCAGATGGAGTTTCCTTTGAGAATAGAGGCTATAGTTGGCTCAGTTGGTTAAGTGTCTGCCTTTGGCTCATGTCATGATCTCAGGGTCCTAGTATCGAGTCCCACATAGGGCTCCCCACTTAGCAGGGAGTCTGCTTCTCCCTCTCCCTCTGTGCTCTCTCTTTCCCTCAAGTAAGTACATAAAATCTTTTTTTTTTAAGATTTTATTTATTTATTTGACAGAGAGAGACCACAAGTAGACAGAGAGTCAGGCAGAGAGAGAGAGAGAGAGAGAGAGAGAGGGAAGCAGGCTCCCTGCTGAGCAGAGAGCCCGATGCGGGACTCGATCCCAGGACCCTGAGATCATGACCTGAGCCGAAGGTAGCGGCTTAACCCACTGAGCCACCCAGGCGCCCTGATATGTGAAATCCCTTGATTTTTAAACACGTGTGACATATTCTAATTTTTGAGACACTGTCCAGGCAAACAGCGTGTCTACTGTAACCTCCAACCAGCAGGCTGCCTGTTCCTGACTGCTACTAAGATAAATTGTTTTTTAAGTTATTCACTTTCTTTTTCTCCAGTCAACCCCAGGAATTAAGTGGGAAGAAAAGGGCCCTCTCTACAATCTGGTCTGGGTATTTTTCTTTTTTTTTCTTTTTTTAATTCAAGATCAACCCCCAGCCTGCCCATTCAGTCTGCTGCTAGCTCAGGCATCATGGGAAATCGCCTGGCAGAGGGACCACAATTTGAAGCTCCCGATTTCCTTTTTCATTTCTATTTATTTCAGTGGTAGAGTCAGAGGAGCAATTATGTTGCTACAGGGATGGCCATTTGTCTTGCCAGGCGAAGAAAGCAGTTAAGGCTGAGGGAGGCCCAGACAAAAGCCAGGAGCAGCATGTCACCGGAGACCTGAGCATCAGAGCTCTGAGCAGGAGAAACGGACTATTTGCTCTGAAGAGCTCATGGTCTTAAAACTACTGGAAGGTCTTTACATGAGCATCTGAGAAAGGGCCAAAACCCAGCAAGTTTGTCTGTACTGGCCGTGGCTAAGTTTTGAAATTGGCATGCGGATCAAACCAGGGTTGGATGAGGTCACGAGAAATGAAGCTCGTGCCTGTTGTAGACGATGTTGGAAGTCCATTCCAAGTCACCTCCATCCTCCTTCCTCCCTGAGAGTCTTGATTTTGTTTAGGTTCCTGCCCCTCCTACCACATGACTCATTGGTAAATCCTACTCAGAGGAAGTCGGTCCTGGTGGTCAGATTCCCTTCACTAGTGGCAGAGTTAGGGCAAGCACGTGACTCGGCTGGTCACTGAGGCAAAAGATTAGAAACCTCTGGGGAAGGATTTACCTTAGGATTCACTTTCATAAGGTGAAACCTAAAAGGAGATGGCCTCTCTTCTTCCTTTGAATGTCATCATGTCTGGATGTGACACCTGGAACGTCAGCAGCCATACTGTGACCATGAGAGAAGGCAGTTGAAGGACAAATTGGAACTGCTAGCGGCAGAGAGGCGAGATGGAAAAATCCATCTCCTTGGAATATATTTGAGTCACTAAATTAAATTGAATTAAACAACCTTAAATCCCACCTCTCTGTGAGAAAAGAAATCTTTTTATCTTTTATGCAAATTTGATTTCAGGTTTTCTGTTACTAACAGCCACAGTATCCTACCTGTACAATATTCCTTCCTGAAAGTCTACAGTAAATCTCTTTTTCATCTGGAGTCAGGTGGAATCATTCACTCATCATCCAATAATGAGCTTAATGAGTCTGCTCACAGGGCAAAACAATTCCTGCGTGTCCCAGCAATCCCACTTCTGGCCACCCGAAGGAAACGGAATCCGTATCTTGTAGAGATAATCTGCATTTCCATGTTGGTAGTGGCATTGCTCACGATAGCCAAGATAGGCAAACAACTTAAATGTCTGTCAGGGAATGAGTGGAGAAAGAAAACGCAGTGTGCAGAGAAAGTGAAATATTACTCAGCCTTTTTTTAAAAAAAGATTTTATTTATTTATTTGAGAGAGATTGAGAGAGCGCACATGAGAGGGAGAAGCAGACTCTCCGCTGAGCAGGGAGCCAGATATGGGGCTGGATCCCAGTACCCTGGGATCATGACCTGAGCCCAGGGCAGACACTTAACAACGGAGCCACCCAGCGCCCCAATATGACTCAGGCTTATAAGGAAGGAAACCCTGTCATTGGTGATGACATGGATGAAAGTGGAGGTCTGCATGCTAATTGATATAAGCCAGACACAGAAAGGCAAAAACTGCACACTGTCACTTATGAGTAGAATTGAAAGAAATTGAACTGTAAAGAGGCAGAGCGGAATGGTGGTTGTCAGGGGTGGGGGAGGGATGGGAAATACTGGTCAAAGGGCACCAGGTTTCAGTTATGCAGGATGCATAAATGCTGGACATCTAAGCATGGTGACTATAGCTAATAATACTGTATTGTATACTTGAAATTTGCTAAGAGGAGATCTTAACTCTTTGCATGGAAAAAAAAGAAAGGAAAAGAAAAGAAAGAGAAGGTAACATGCAGAGTGATGGATTTATTGGCTAGCTTGACTCTGGTAAGCATTCACTATGCATATGTATATCAAAACATCATATTGTGCACCTTAAATAGACACAATTTTTATTTGTCAATCATACCTCCGTAAAGCTGAAAAAAAAAAAAAAAACCAAACAGACAATAGCAAGGCTCTAGGTTCCCTTCTTCCCAGTTTGTTTACCAAGTCCCTCTGTTCCTGAAGGAATGTGGAAAGAAGAGTGCAAATACACTTCCCACACATCCACACAAACACGCATCCATGTATAAAGACAGGTGTGACAACAGCACAAAGGGGGTTCTTCTGTGCCAATGGGTATTTGGCAAGTGTCACATCTTGTGTTTACTTTTAGCAATAAAGATGAGAGGCAATCAACAAAACTTGATGTTTATTGCAGTCCCCTGTTTTGCAAAGATGAAGGATAGGTGGGGCCCCAGAGAAAGCGTATTGTCTGGAAATGATGGTTTCCTGGCACTCAACGCTCAGGAGAGACATGGGACAGGGCAGCTTCCTGTTAAACCCAAAGACCTCTTGTCTAGGACTCGTCCAGTCATGTCAGTGTCAAGACCCACTATTTCCAGCTCAGTTTCTTCCCGGAATTCAATCTTGTAATAGCCAACATGGTAAACCCTGCCTACCCAACATCCATCCTCTTCTTTTCCTTGTTAGTAGTAAAAGAAATACGGCTATTAGGTGGGGCGGGCGCGGAGGGGGGGGGCGGGGGTGGACGGGCAGGTGGTAGCCATCTTCCCTGCTGGAAAAACTACATTTCCCAATATCCTTTGCAGCCAGAACTGGTCAGTTCTGACCAAAAGACAAAGGCAGAAGAGCAGTCAGTATGTGTTCTGTGCCCTCATATCACGTCCATGGCAGAAGTGTGGAAGAGTGGCATCTGTTCCCCTAAGGAGGGAGAGCCCAGCCTCTCCAGAAAGGAGAGGCCACCCCTGGGGGGGCAGTCTCTGGAGACAAAGCTGGGTGAGAGCCACCAGAATCTTCTCTGGTGAAGAAGTGGGGGCAAGAGCAGGACATGATTACAGCGGGGGAGTGGGATTACAGAGTGGGAGGACCAAGAACATTCTCATTCTTTCTTTGAAGATTCTCAATCGACCCATGGTTAAAGCCACCTCCATGGTCAATCAGGTGATGTGTTCTATAGCTTATGTGGGCTGGAGAGAATGGAAGGAAAACCAGGGGAGAAACACAGAGATGTTTCTGTGTTTTATTGGGATCTAATTACGAAAATGTTTAAGTGGAAAACACAAAGCCCCACGAGGTGAAGCCAGAGCCCTTCTAGTGCATGTGATGACCACAGTCTTTCTGCTTTGGGAATGGCAATAGTTCGTCATGGTGGGTTTCCCTTGAAGAGCTATTTCCAGTGTCTGATTGAAGCAGCCTGTGGCTGAGGAAATGAATAACGTAAATCCCACAATTCGCTTAGATTCCTCCCTCCACATCTGAGCTGGGTTAAAATGCTTTGTGATGAACAAATGTCCCCTGTAGGAACTGGAAGGTGGGCATTGTGGGGCTAGAAACTGTACGACACTGCTTGAAATGCCTGCTTCGTGTGTTCCCGAACCTCGGATCATAAGCACAGACTGCCAAATTGCCCTGAGCAATCCACCCTGTAGCACTTAAAACAAAAAGAGACAGAGAGATTGTTTTTAAAAGAACAAATTCGAAGATTTTTGCTTTCTTCCTTCTGGATTCTTCCTACTGGTTATCCTGCTTTACTGCAAGGACTTTGGAATTTTGTCACCTCTTAAAAGCAATCTTCTTTTCTTGCTTTAGGCACACAAGTCTGGCCTGCGTGCTGTGGGAAGCGCCATCAGGCTCCTGCTTTCCCAGAATCCCAGTCCGGATGTTAAGTACCCTCTACAAGAGGAATGGGCAGAAATCAAAGAGAAAATTCTTTTTTTTTAGAAAAAAGGAGAAGGGGATATGTTATCTGTCTCTGACCATATTATTTGAACACCAGCTCCTTTTTTTTTTTTGGATAGGATCCCACAGTCTTAGTCCCGTCCCCCCCCCCCCCCCCCCCCCCGCCGCCCCCGTCTCAAAAATAGGATCCTTAAAACTACATTTCCCAGTTTCCCTTGCAGCTGGCTCCAGACATGTGACCTAAGTTCCACCAATCAGACACAGACATTCAAAACTTTGATTTGGAAGTAAGCTAAGGCTGAAGAAGCTCTGGGGAGGAGGGACCCAGCTCTTCAGACACAAGTGGTGGCAGAAGCAATAGAAGAGAGTGCCAACCTGCCAACCCTCGCAGCTCTACAGAATGTTTTAGGGATCCTTGGGCAGGCGCAGACCTCCTCAACCCGGTCAGGGGCGTGGCTTTGATCACCCAACCTGCTAGTTTAACCTCCAGTCCATTTCTCTGGTCTTCCCTACCTACTACCTTCTCATAAATTTCCTTTCCTGCTAAAAGAAACCAAGGAGGTTGCTGTTCTCTGCAGCTAAAAATTGCCGGGTCGAAGCCACACACACTTCGATATGTGATAAGCCTGCACTTGCAGAGGAGGGTTCAAGAAAGCTCTTCTAGTAGCGAACAGTCTATCTTTTGAATAAACGGATTCTAAGGCTGACTTGGCCTGGGCACAGAGGAGCCTCACAAGGGTCAGGAGATGTGAGGGAGCTGTTCTCGTCTCTCAGAACACACAGAGGGAAAATAATTGCAGCGAAAACACAAGATCACAGCTACTCTTCTGACATAAGCAAAGAAGTGACCATCTAGGCGGGGCGGTTCTGAGAGTATTGCCTTACTCTCCGTGCCGGAAGTGTCACCATTCGAGGTCCGTTTTCGTCTTCACTAAGTGTGCTGTCAGGGGTGAATCCTGGTGGTCAGGGGGGGCTTACGCCTTGATCCTTAGCTGCCTGGTGGACTGCAGCTGACACAGGTCAGGACCAGGTTGGGAAAGACACCAGGAGAGCCCGGGGAAGAAGTCGGCGTGGTAGGACACTGCTGACACATTTTGCGTTTCTCCCCAAGGCTGGCTCTGTGTAAGTTGTGAGTCAACAGGGTTTTGAGAGAAATTAGAAAGAAAACATGACATCTTACGTGGTTCTTTGACAATCAAAACAAGAGCAAGATAAATTTCTTGACTGTTTCAAATGTGATTTCCCTAAATGAAGGAAATCTAAAACATATGGCGAGAAGCTTTAAAATCTGCTCATGTGTAAATGTCATGATAAATTTGGAACCAGTGAGTGATACCAACCGCCAGGCCACGTTCTCTGGAAATGGAAGGGAATCTCTCAAATTCATCTTCTTTTGTTGTGCAGCTGACTAAGTCTGCCTGTGGGGGCCACTTTCCTCCCAGACTGGCAGTGAGATTTTGAAGAAAGAGCGCTACTTGCTAGGCTTCAGTATACTGAAAAGGAGGTTAAAAACGAGGTGACATGGACGTTAAATGTTACAGAACATCTGGTGACTTTGGATGTTTGAATCCCAGTTCCATCTACTAGGTGACCTTGGCCGAGTAACTGACCTCTCGAATGCTCTTTCCCCATCTAGTAAGTGAGAAGGCTCATTCTCGGCTTATAAACCTATTAGGAGGAGAATATTGATAACATTGGCAAAATACCTGGTCATTGTAAGGGCTAAAGAAATGGGAATTATTAAGTGACGAGTGATCCTCTATCTTTGGCCTAGCCCACGCGATGGTACAGATAAGGGACTATGAGCTTCTAGTCAAGGCCTCTAGAAAGGCTGCAAGTCATACAAGGATTTAGTAAGTGGCCTTCAGGAGGGAGAGTTAAAAACCCAGCCTGCCGGATTCCGGTCAAGATGGCGGAGAAGTAGCAGGCTGAGACTACTTCGGGTAGCGGGAGATCAGCTAAATAGCTTATCTAAAGATTGCAAACACCTACAAATCCAACGGGAGATTGAAGAGAAGAAGAACAGCAATTCCAGAAACAGAAAATCAACCACTTTCTGCAAGGTAGGACTGGCGGAGAAGTGAATCCAAAGCGACGGGAAGATAGACCGCGGGGGGAGGGGCCGGCTCCCGGCGAGCGGCGGAGCAACGGAGCAAAATCAGGACTTTTAAAAGTCTGTTCCGCTGAGGGACATCGCTCCAGAGGCTTAACTGGGGTGAAGCCCAGGCGGGGTAAGCGCGGCCTCAGGTCCCGCAGGGTCGCAGAAGGATCGGGGGTGTCTCAGTGTCGCAGAGCTTACCGGTATTAGAACGGGGAAGCCGGCTGCAGAGACAGAGCCGAGGAGTGACTCTCAGCTCAGGGTTGCCTTGAACCGGTCGCAGGCTCGGTCAGCTCGGAGCGCGGCCAGAGGCTGGGGTGGCGGGAGTCACTGGGCGCTGTTCTCTGAGGGCGCACTGAGGAGTGGGGCCCCAGGCTCTCGGCTCCTCCGGGCCGGAGACCGGGAGGCCGCCATCTTTATTCCCGTCCTCCGGACTCTACGGAAAGCGCTCAGGGAACAAAAGCTCCCGAAAGCGAACCCGAGCGGATTACTCAGCGCGGCCCCGGGTAAGGGCGGTGCAACTCCGCCTGGGGCAAAGACGCTTGAGAATCACTACAACGGGCCCCTCCCCCAGAAGATCTACGGGAAACCCAGCCAGGACCAAGTTCACCTACCAAGGAGAACGGCGGAATTCCAGAGAAGAAAGCAAAGCACGGAACTCATGGCTTTCTCCCCATGATTTTTTAGCCTTTCAGTTAATTTTTTTTTCTTCTTTTTCAATTTTTTTTTCTTTTTCTCTTCTTCTGCTAAATTTTTTTTAACTTTTACCGTTTTCTTCTTTTTAACGTTTTTTAAATAGTTTATCTAATATATATATTTTTTTTCCTCTTTTTATATTTTTTCTTTATTGGCTTTCTTTTTTTTAATAGTTTTTTTTTTCTTTCTTTCTGAACCCCTTTTTATCCCCTTTCTCCCCCCTCACAATTCAGGATCTCTTCTGATTTGGCTAAAGCATATTTTCCTGGGGTTGTTGCCACCCTTTTAGTATTTTACTTGCTCCTTCATAAACTCTTATCTGGACAAAATGACAAGGCAGAAAAATTCACAACAAAAAAAAGAATAAGAGGCAATACCAAAGGCTAGGGACCTAATCAATACAGACATTGGTAATATGTCAGATATAGAGTTCAGAATGATGATTCTCAAGGTTCTAGCCGGGCTTGAAAAAGGCATGGAAGATATTAAAGCAACCCTCTCGGGAGATATAAAAGCCCTTTCTGGAGAAATAAAAGAACTAAAATCTAACCAAGTTGAAATAAAAAAAGCTATTAATGAGGTGCAATCAAAAATGGAGGCTCTCACTGCTAGGATAAATGAGGCAGAAGAAAGAATTAGCAATATAGAAGACCAAATGACAGAGAATAAAGAAGCTGAGCAAAAGAGGGACAAACATCTACTGGACCACGAGGGGAGAATTCGAGAGATAAGTGACACCATAAGACGAAACAACATTAGAATAATTGGGATTCCAGAAGAAGAGGAAACAGAGAGGGGAGAAGAAGGTATATTGGAGAGAATTATTGGAGAGAATTTCCCCATTATGGCAAAGGGAACAAGCATCAAAATCCAGGAGGTTCAGAGAACCCCCCTCAAAATCAATAAGAATAGGTCTACACCCCATCACCTAATAGTAAAATTGACAAGTCTTAGTGACAAAGAAAAGATTCTGAAAGCAGCCCGGGAAAAGAAGTCTGTAACGTACAATGGTAAAAATATTAGATTGGCAGCAGACTTATCCACAGAGACCTGGCAGGCCAGAAAGAGCTGGCATGATATATTCAGAGTACTAAATGAGAAAAACATGCAGCCAAGAATACTATATCCAGCTAGGCTATCATTGAAAATAGACGGAGAGATTAAAAGCTTCCAGGATAAACAAAAACTGAAAGAATTTGCAAATACCAAACCAGCTCTACAGGAAATATTGAAAGGGGTCCTCTAAGCAAAGAGAGACCCTCAAAGTAGTAGATCAGAAAGAAACAGAGACAATATACAATAACAGTCACCTTACAGGCAATACAATGGCACTAAATTCATATCTCTCAATACTTACCCTGAATGTTAATGGGCTAAATGCCCCAATCAAAAGACACAGGGTATCAGAATGGATAAAAAAACAAAAACCATCTATATGTTGCCTACAAGAAACTCATCTTACACCCGAAGACACCTCCAGGTTTAAAGTGAGGGGGTGGAAAAGAATTTACCATGCTAATGGACATCAGAAGAAAGCAGGAGTGGCAATCCTTATATCAGATCAATTAGATTTTAAGCCAAAGATTATAATAAGAGATGAGGAAGGACACTATATCATACTCAAAGGAACTGTCCAACAAGAAGATCTAACAATTTTAAATATCTATGCCCCTAACGTGGGAGCAGCCAACTATATAAACCAATTAATAACAAAATCAAAGAAACACATCTACAAGAATACAATAATAGTAGGGGATTTTAACACTCCCCTCACTGAAATGGACAGATCATCCAAGCAAAAGATCAACAAGGAAATCAAGGCCTTAAATGACACACTGGACCAGATGGACATCACAGATATATTCAGAACATTTCATCCCAAAGCAGCAGAATACACATTCTTCTCTAGTGCACATGGAACATTCTCCAGAATAGATCACATTCTTGG
Source organism: Lutra lutra (assembly GCF_902655055.1). Classification (NCBI taxonomy): domain Eukaryota; kingdom Metazoa; phylum Chordata; class Mammalia; order Carnivora; family Mustelidae; genus Lutra; species Lutra lutra. The sequence goes on from NC_062289.1 coordinate 16,779,374, forward strand.
TCCTAAATCAAGTCTCAACCGGTATCAAAAGATTGGGATCATTCCCTGCATATTTTCAGACCACAATGCTCTAAAGCTAGAACTCAATAACAAGAGTAAATTTGGAAAGAACCCAAATACATGGAGACTAAACAGCATCCTTCTAAAGAATGAATGGGTCAACCAGGAAATCAAAGAAGAATTGAAAAAATTTATGGAAACAAATGATAATGAAAACACAACGGTTCAGGATCTGTGGGACACAACAAAGGCAGTCCTGAGAGGAAAATATAGAGCGGTACAAGCCTTTCTCAAGAAACAAGAAAGGTCTCAGGTACACAACCTAACCCTACACCTCAAGGAGCTGGAGAAAGAACAAGAAAGAAACCCTAAACCCAGCAGGAGAAGAGAAATCATAAAGATCAGAGCAGAAATCAATGAAATAGAAACCAAAAAAACAATAGAACAAATCAACGAAACTAGGAGCTGGTTCTTTGAAAGAATTAATAAGATTGATAAACCCCTGGCCAGACTTATCAAAAAGAAAAGAGAGAGGTCCCAAATAAATAAAATCATGAATGAAAGGGGAGAGATCACAACGAACACCAAAGAAATACAGACAATTATAAGAACATACTATGAGCAACTCTACGCCAACAAATTTGACAATCTGGAAGAAATGGATGCATTCCTAGAGACATATAAACTACCACAACTGAACCAGGAAGAAATAGAAAGCCTGAACAGACCCATAACCAGTAAAGAGATTGAAACAGTCATCAAAAATCTCCAAACAAACAAAAGCCCAGGGCCAGACGGCTTCCCGGGGGAATTCTACCAAACATTTAAAGAAGAACTCATTCCTATTCTCCTGAAACTGTTCCAAAAAATAGCAATAGAAGGAAAACTTCCAAACTCATTTTATGAGGCCAGCATCACCTTGATCCCAAAACCAGACAAGGATCCCAACAAAAAAGAGAACTATAGACCAATATCCTTGATGAACACAGATGCAAAAATTCTCGCCAAAATACTAGCCAATAGGATTCAACAGTACGTTAAAAGGATTATTCACCACGACCAAGTGGGATTTATTCCAGGGCTGCAAGGCTGGTTCAACATCCGCAAATCAATCAATGTGATACAACACATTAATAAAAGAAAGAACAAGAACCATATGATACTCTCCATAGATGCTGAAAAAGCATTTGACAAAGTACAGCATCCCTTCCTGATCAAAACTCTTCAAAGTGTAGGGATAGACGGCACATACCTCAATATTATCAAAGCCATCTATGAAAAACCCACCGCAAATATCATTCTCAATGGAGAAAAACTGAAAGCTTTTCCGCTAATGTCAGGAACACGGCAGGGATGTCCGTTATCACCACTGCTATTCAACATAGTACTAGAAGTCCTAGCCTCAGCAATCAGACAACAAAAGGAAATTAAAGGCATCCAAATCGGCAAAGAAGAAGTCAAACTATCACTCTTCGCAGATGATATGATACTCTATGTGGAAAACCCAAAAGACTCCACTCCAAAACTGCTAGAACTTGTACAGGAATTCAGTAAAGTGTCAGGATATAAAATCAATGCACAGAAATCAGTTGCATTTCTCTACACCAACAACAAGACAGAAGAAAGAGAAATTAAGGAGTCCATCCCATTTACAATTGCACCCAAAACTATAAGATACCTAGGAATAAACCTAACCAAAGAGACTAAGAATCTATACACAGAAAACTATAAAGTACTCATGAAAGAAATTGAGGAAGACACAAAGAAATGGAAAAATGTTCCATGCTCCTGGATTGGAAGAATAAATATTGTGAAAATGTCTATGCTACCTAAAGCAATCTACACATTTAATGCAATTCCTATCAAAGTACCATCCATTTTTTTCAAAGAAATGGAACAAATAATCCTAAAATTTATATGGAACCAGAAAAGACCTCGAATAGCCAAAGGAATATTGAAAAAGAAAGCCAAAGTTGGTGGCATCACAATTCCGGACTTCAAGCTCTATTACAAAGCTGTCATCATCAAGACAGCATGGTACTGGCACAAAAACAGACACATAGATCAATGGAACAGAATAGAGAGCCCAGAAATGGACCCTCAACTCTATGGTCAACTCATCTTCGACAAAGCAGGAAAGAATGTCCAATGGAACAAAGACAGCCTCTTCAATAAATGGTGTTGGGAAAATTGGACAGCCACATGCAGAAAAATGAAATTGGATCATTTCCTTACACCACACACGAAAATAGACTCAAAATGGATGAAGGATCTCAATGTGAGAAAGGAATCCATCAAAATCCTCGAGGAGAACACAGGCAGCAACCTCTTCGACGTCAGCCGCAGCAACATCTTCCTAGGAACATCACCAAAGGCAAGGGAAGCAAGGGCAAAAATGAACTTTTGGGATTTTATCAAGATCAAAAGCTTTTGCACAGCAAAGGAAACAGTGAACAAAACCAAAAGACAACTGACAGAATGGGAGAAGATATTTGCAAATGACATATCAGATAAAGGGCTAGTGTCCAAAATCTATAAAGAACTTAGCAAACTCAACACCCAAAGAACAAATAATCCAATCAAGAAATGGGCAGAGGACATGAACAGACATTTCTGCAAAGAAGACATCCAGATGGCCAACAGACACATGAAAAAGTGCTCCATATCACTCGGCATCAGGGAAATACAAATCAAAACCACCATGAGATATCACCTCACACCAGTCAGAATGGCTAAAATTAACCAGTCAGGAAATGACAGATGCTGGCGAGGATGCGGAGAAAGGGGAACCCTCCTACACTGTTGGTGGGAATGCAAGCTGGTGCAACCACTCTGGAAAACAGCATGGAGGTTCCTCAAAATGTTGAAAATAGAACTACCCTATGACCCTGCAATTGCACTGCTGGGTATTTACCCTAAAGATACAAACATAGTGATCCGAAGGGGCACATGCACCCGAATGTTTATAGCAGCAATGTCTACAATAGCCAAACTATGGAAAGAACCTAGATGTCCATCTACAGACGAATGGATAAAGAAGATGTGGTATATATACACAATGGAATACTATGCAGCCATCAAAAGAAATGAAATCTTGCCATTTGCGACGACGTGGATGGAACTAGAGGGTATCATGCTTAGCGAAATAAGTTAATCGGAGAAAGACAACTATCATATGATCTCCCTGATATGAGGGAGAGGAGATGCAACATGGGGGGTCGAGGGGTTAGGAGAAGAGTAAATGAAACAAGATGGGATTGGGAGGGAGACAAACCATAAGTGACTCTTAATCTCACAAAACTATCTGAGGGTTGATGGGGGGAGGGGGTTGGGAGAGGGGGTGGGGTTATGGATATCGGGGAGGGTATGTGCTATGGTGAGTGTTGTGAAGTGTGTAAACCTGGCGATTCGCAGACCTGTACCCCTGGGGATAAAAATATATGTTTATAAAGCTGTAAAAAAAAAAAAAAAAAGAAAGAAAGAAAGGATGAATCCCCAAGTTTTGTAGCAACATGGACGGGACTGGAAGAGATTATGCTGAGTGAAATAAGTCAAGCAGAGAGATTCAATTATCATATGGTTTCACTTATTTGTGGAGCATAACAAATAGCATGGAGGACAAGGGGAGATGGAGAGGAGAAGGGAGTTGAGGGAAATTGGAAGGGGAGGTGAACCATGAGAGACTATGGACTCTGAAAAACGATCTGAGAATTTTGAAGGGGTGGGGGGTGGGAGGTTGGGGGCACCAGGTGGTGGGTATTGTAGAGGGCACGGATTGCATGGAGCACTGGGTGTGGTGCAAAAATAATGAATACTGTTATGCTGAAAAAAATAAAAATTAATAAAAAAATTAAAAAAAAAAAAAACCCAGCCTGCCTTCATCATCGAGCACACAAGTTCATTGCAAGCTGTTTGTTAACCTCTGCCACATCCTTTCATTTGGAATTGAAATAAGAGGACTACCTGCGCTTTGGACAATGTGCTTAAGTTTTTTATTGTGAATGGTAGGAGGTTGGGGACTGGAATCTAATTGACAAAGAGCCTGGATGTAAAGAGCATTAATTGGAAGACACTTTAGGACAATTAATCACAGCAAACAAATTCAAAACAGAAGATGCTGCTTAAAAATCATGAATTTAGTGAAGGCTGAAGGATACAAGAATAGTTAAGTGTTTTGCACAAAGGAAATCTTGTTGAAGATCCAGTAGAACTGATGCCCGTAGAACACAGTCTCCTAAGGGTTTTGCTTTGCTTCGTTGAGAGAGGCTGTTGCTGTCCCGGTTAGTTCGGCTGGGGGTTCCTTCCTGCACGTTGAGGACCTGGAGCAGTGAGTCCGCCAACTTAAAAAATATTAAAAAGACGGAAGCAAACATAGTTAGCGATCCTGAAGTCTACTGCTAGAGGCAAATACATTCCCAACAAACCATGGACATCACTTGGGAGCTCGTTAGAAAGGCAAATTCCTGGGTCTACCCCAGACTAGTGAATTGGAAACTCTGGGGATGGAGCCCAGCGATCTAGGCTTCCAGAATTCCTCTGGGTGATTCTGAGCATGTCCATAGCTCACAGCTATCCTGAGAGAGAGGGAGGGAGGGAGAAACTGACTTCCTCTCTTTTCCGAGCCACTGAATGTGTGGTTCTTTTCGTTCATATTAGCTTAACTTTGTTCCTGAGATGACTATTCAGGTCTATTTTGACCAACGTTGGAAATTAAATGTATGATTGTCAGGAATTTGTTACTAAAGGGTCAGCGGGGCAAGGGGACTATTGGCAAATACGGAATCTCAATTCTTACTTCACTTACGTTGGCAATGCCCCATTGCACAAATCAGAGCTAGTTTACGAACCACACGATTGCACATTACGAAGCCATGACGGCAAGAGGTGGTAGTGTGCAACCTGGAAACAGGGGCCAGTCTGGATTTCCGCCAATTCTGAATTTACTGTGGCTTGCTCTGTGGCTTCTGTTCACATTGGGACTGAAGAAAGAATGAGTAGTTGTAATGTTAAAATACGTCTTTGTTCCCATATAGCACCCTTTATATGCTGAGATGAGAAAACGCCTTTCAACCAGATTCAAACTTATTACCCTTATTATGCCTTCCAAGATTCTCTGCCCCTTCAGGTGCCCCAGTGGCCAGACCCGCCACTTGTTTCTAATAAAGGAATTACTGAAAGTCTCAGGCCAGTTATTACCTGCTCAACTGTTTTGACCAGGTGTTAATGAGGCCAGGGCCTGGGGTTCGATTCCCACACAGAGCAATTAGTTTTGCTTTCCTCCATGTGCCCGGGCGGCACCACAAAGTGTCACCAGCCTGCCTGAAGATGCTTCCGCCCATTTTGCAATACGAGCCACTGGTCATAAAGAGGGGGCAGTGGGAGAGGTGGGTGAGGATCCGTGAAGCCCCCACATTGGCTCAAAATACTGAATCTGAGCTGTTTGGCTCAAGGGAATGGAAGTAAAGCTACAAGGAAAAAAGGAGTTGGTAACCTAGAAAGATCGAGGACACAGAGGTGGGAGGGAGGGACCCGTTATTGGGGGGGGAGCTATATTTGAGGTGGGGGTGACTTCACTCTGGTCCTTCATAGTGACTGTTAGGGCAATCGGGGCATTTTTAGTTATTCTCAATTACATGTTGCTACTTTTCTTATATTGGAACTTCCTTTGGAGAGTTTCACATATTCGGATAAAAAAAACTTTCTATGCGCTGATTTGATTGGACAGTGGAGCCATCACTTAAAATTGAGGGCAAACTCACACACTTACTTCCTTTCCATAACACCCTCTGCAGTGCACTCCCTGGGCCCCTTTCTTCCTGTCCACCAAATAACAGGAAAAAAAAAAAAAAGGCTGCAAAGAACCATGGTCTATGTCCAAATTACAAAAGGAATCCGAAGGCCAACTTCAACCTTCACTGAAACTCAAGACAATCCACAGCCGTATCTAGCATTACGGATTAGGCCCTGGCGCTGGTTTGAACACTGTTTCATATGATAGAAACCATTGGGTCAGGGCGGCTGGGTGGCTCAGTGGGTTAAGCCTCTGCCTTTGGCTCAGGTTGTGATCCCAGTGTCCCAGGATGGAGCCCCACATCGGGCTCTCTGCTCCACGGGGAGTCTGCTTCCTCTCCTCTCTCTGCCTGCCTCTTTGCCTACTTGTGATCTCTGCTTGTCAAATAAATAAATAAAATCTTTAAAAAAAAAAAAGAAAGAAACCATTGGGTCAAAGTTCCATTAATTTTGTGTGATAAGGGTACTGTTAAAAGATGAAGGTTAACCTTGAAAATGATTGCCCGTGATTGCTAATAATGTTCCGGAGCTCGTTTGCCATGATACAGTAGTCCAGATTCAGTGCACATTTGCACAAATCTTTTCTGAATTTAAGTAAATATCTTTGCCACCAAAACATAGGAAGATGCTCAGAGTTTCTGATTACAGCTATGGGAGATTTGGCAACAGGACTTCATGTTTTATTACTAAAATGGGAGAGGAGAGCATATGTGGATAGTTTTTAATTTTAAGAAAAGTCCTTCAGCCTTTGAAAATTCCTGCTGCTACTTCTGGCAATGCTCGGCTAAGTTATTAAACTTCTTTCTAACGCCGAGTGATATATGGGTTTCTAATAGAACCATTCTCTTGGTACTCCCTCTTTGTGAATAAGAAAACTGTAAGATGTTTTCAATTTGCCTATCAACATTCTTTCACTAAGACGGAATTTCCACAGCAAGAAGAGTGATAAACTCTTGGTCTATGCAACAACTACACTAACTGTTGAATTTTTTCATATTGCTGGGAAATATATCCTAAAGAATGGTACCAATGTGTGCAGTAAATAGTTCATTATTTGACTAAGGTGGAACGAAATGCGGGGTACCTGGGTGACTCAGTCAGTTGGGCATCCAACTCTTGGTTTCAGCTCAGGTCAAGATCTCAGGGTGGTGGGATTGAGCCCCACACTGGGCTCCCTGCTCGGCGGGGAATCTCCTTCCCAGGCTCTTTCTGTCCCTCCCCACCTCACACGCATTCTCTCAAATAAAGTCTTAAAAAAAAAAAAAAGGAATGAAATGGGATGGGCCTCGTAAACTTATAAAAAGAAGAAACACAAAACATAAAAAGATACAGTAGAAAATCGAGGCCTGATTATAAAAAGATGACTTCGTTTCTCCCGCTGAGTCACATGAACACTGAAAAATATTGTCCCCATGACACATTCCCTGTGACTGCCCACTCCATCCACTCCATGCTACGAGCACTCACATGGAGCTGTGTCCTTTCATAACTGGCTTTGCAGCTTACAGAATAGTCTTCTGAATATGACAGGAAAACTCTGATTTTTAAGGAAGGAGCTGAATCTTTATTCTTCAAAAAGATTTAGGGGTGCCCGGGTGGCTCAGTCGGCTAAGCGTCTACCTTCAGCTCAGGTCATGATCCCAGAGTCCTGGGATTGAGCCCCCTGGTAACGGGGGGATGGGGTTGGGGGGTGGGGTGGGGGGTGGGGAGGCCGCGGGTCCCTGCTCATCAGGGAACCTGCTTCTCCCTCTCTCCCTCTGCCCCTCCCCTAGCTTGTGTGCTTGTACTCTCTCTCTCTCTCAAATAAATAAATAAAAACTTAAAAGTATTTATTTATTTGAGAGAGCGAGAGAGGCAGAGGAAGAGAGAATCTCAACAGACCCCTCACTGAACACAGAGCCCGAGGGGAGCTGGATGGGGAGCTCGATCCCAGGACCCTGAGATCATGATCTGAGCCGAAATCAAGGGTCAGTCACTTAACCAACTGAGCCACTCAGGTGCTGCAGGAGCTGAATTAAAAACAAAAAACAAAAAGCATTCCAAGGTTATGCAGAGCCACGGTTGGGGGAATAAAGCAACTCAAAGTGGATACTGAAATTTCACTCCAAAGGGTAAAGAGCAGCAAGCGTAAGTCCATTTCAGTGTTTGTAAAACCGCGTTAGGGATTTTGTGGTGGCGATCCACCGGGGTTATCCCTCAGACAAAGGAGAAGGCATTGCTCTTGGACATCCCCCCAAAGGAAGGCCAGCAAGTCACCTGACCAAGAAAAGGCCAGGGGCTGGGAAGTCCACCCCAAATTCCCAGAGCCCTCAGGGCCCTGTAAGCCACCAACAAAGAAGGGAGCTGGTTGTGACCCCAGTAGTACAGGCGTGGGCAAGAGAATGGCTCGGGGCTTTGTACACAATGGCTGCTTGTTTCTGTATCGGTGAGTTTAATACAGATTTCTTTCTGGATGAAGGTACTGGAGATCTCCTCCCTAGGGGTTGATGCAACCAGAGAACTTTCCATTTGTGTTTAGCATCGAAAATCCACAGTAGCCCCAAGCGCTGTGAAACATAGAGCCTCCCTCCAGAGAAGCCAGCTGAGGCTTGGCAAAACCAGCCCTGAACCTCTGCAAAGGGGGCATCAATCGAAGAGCTGATCACCAGGAACGAGAGAACGGGCCAGCTCCCCAAGCTCTGTGAGTAAAACACAATATCGTTGTTGTCCACGAGGACCCCCCATTCCCCAGCAGATGCTTCACGCGGCAGCCGACTCTCCACAGAGCTGGAGTGGGCTCCTGCTCTGCTCTCACCAGTGAAAAGCTATGTGTGTGAGAGAGAGAGTAATCGAATTTTCTTGAATCTTCCTCCAAGACTGCTGCGAGCATGCACAGAGACGGTGAAGGTAAACTGCTTTGCCTGGTGCTTAGATTATGGTCATCCCTCAAGTAGCCATCCTTAGTCGTACTAGAATTGTGATGATTGTTTTTGCCTTTTATATAAATTTCATGGAAACTACTTAAAGGTTAACGAGAATCACTTTGTTTTCGGTTGCCTTATTTTCCTATAAATGTTATTATCTCTTCCATCCCATCCCATTCATCTCTTTCATCCCCTAAGCAATGCCAGTTTGGTATAATTCCTCTCTTCTACATAATAACTCTTCTACCAGAGCATACACAGGACAAATCAGTTGATTAGATATGTTCACCAAGACCAGAGTGCTCTCTTTTTCTCTTTCTTTCTTTCTTTCTTTCTTTCTTTCTTTCTTTCTTTTTTAAAGATTTTATTTATTTAGGGACACCTGGTGGCTCAGTTGGTTAAACGTCAGCCTTCAGCTCAGGTCATGATCCCAGGGTTCCGGGTTCGAGTTCCACATCGGACTCCTTGCTCAACAGGGAGCCTGCTTCTCCCTCTGCCTGTCGCTCCCCCTGCTTGTGCTCTCTCTCTGACAATTAAATAAATAAAATCTCTTTAAAAGAGGTTTTATTTATTTATTTGATGGAGAGAGAGCACAAGCGGGGTGAGCAGCAGAGGGAGAGGGAGAAGCAGGCTCCTCACTGAGCAAGGAGCCTGAGGCAGAACTCAATCCCAGGACTCTGGGATCATGACCTGAACTGAAGGCAGACGCTTAACCGACTGAGCCATCCAGGCACCCCCAGAGTGCTCTCTTCTAAAAGCGTATGTGAATAGCCCCTTCCACAAGTACTCATCAAAAACAAACGTGGGGCGAGTTGTCGGAGGCAAGGGAAACCAAAGCAAAAATGAACTATTGGGACTTCATCAAGATAAAAAAACTTCTGCACAGTGAAGGAAACAATCAACAATCCTAGGCAGCCTAGGAATGGGAGACGGTATTTCCAAATGACATATCTGATAAAGAGCTAGTATCCAAAACCTATGAAGAATTTATCAAAAGGAACACCCAAAACCCAAATAACCCCATTAAGAAATGGACAGAAGACACGAGTAGATACTTTTTCCAAAGAAGACATCCAGATGGCCAACAGACACATGAAAAGATGCTCAACATCACTCAGCATCAGGGAAATACAAATCAAACCACAATGAGATACCACCTCACACATGTCACAATGGCTAAAATTAACAACATAAGAAACAAAAGGTGTTGGCAAGGCTATGGAGAAATGGGAACCCTCTTACACTGTTGGTGGGAATGTGAACTGGGGTAACCACTCCGGAAAACCACATGGAGTTTCCTCAAAAAGTTAAAAATAGAGCTACCCTACCACCGGCAATCGCTCTACTAGGTATTTACCCAAAGGGTACAAAAACACAGATTGGAAGGGGCACATGCACCCCGATGTTTGTAGCAGCATTCTCAACAATGGCCAACTACGGGAAGAGCCCAAACATCTATCAAGTGATGAACAGATAAAGAAGATGTGGTATACACTGTGGAATATTACTCAGCCATCAAAAAGAATGAAATCTTGCCATTTGCAAACCACGTGGATGGAGCTAGAGTCTATTCTGCTAAGTGAGATAAGTTAGTCAGAGACAAATACCATATGATTTCACTCACATGGGGAATTTAAGAAACAAAAGAGATGAACATATGGGAATGGGGGGGAAAAAGAGAGAGAGAAACAAACCATAAAAGACTCGTAATGATAGGGAACAAATTGAGGGTTGATGAAGGGAGGTGGGGAGGGGAGGGGAGGGGCTAGATGGAGGATGGCGATTAAGGAGGGCATTTGCTGTGATGAGCACTGGGTGTTGTATGTAAATGATGAATCACTAAACTCTACTCCTGAAAGCAATATTGCACTGTTTGCTAATTAAAATTTAAATAAAATTTAAAGCAAACAAAGAAACATAGGGATTGACTCAAATAATGTCCAGCTTCCCTTAAATATTCTGGGAGAATCCCACCAATGCATAATTGCTAATAAGCATGATTACTGATAAAACTAATTGGGATTTGGAACCAACACCCCTTCAATTCTCTAAGAGGAAAAATCATCTATTATGTTGAAAGGAAATTACATAGGAAGTATCTACTCATTTCTCTGCGTGAATTGGTAGTCAGCCTAATTAAATGGTTCGAAAGCTCGCACCATAAACAATTTTATTCTTCTGGGTTTGAAACTAATCTCCTTCCAACTGTCCCCCAACACCTCCACCTCCCGCCCCACCCCACCCCTTCGCCCCCTCCCACCCAGTACATTATACCTTTAGGTTCTGAACCTAGGAAGTTAAAGTTGCTGTCATCCTGGTAATCCCAGGCAGAAGGGCGAATGCCCAGGGGTGCCCTTTGAGGTGACTGATGACTTCCGGTGCCCTTTGCCTCTAGGAGATTTAGCAAATTCCTCGCAGCTTCTTCCCACCAAAGGTGCTCCTGCAGCTGCTGCTCCAGGCTCCCTCCCTCATAAACAGATGGGGCGCTCTTCTTCCCCATTAAGTGTCCTGTGAAAACAAACACAAGAACAGACTACCACCCGTGGAACGCAGGGGACCGAACCAACAAGACGTTTCAGAGGACACCAATTCGGTTTCCATTACTTCGTCCGAAGTGCAGAATAAAATGCAGCATTTTATGATCAGACGCTTGTTCATAAATGACGGACATCTTTTGCTCCCTGTTCAGAATGTGCAACTAGCTGGACACAATCTACAGCGACAGCTCGGGAGCCCTAGGTTTGGTCCCAGCACTTCAGTTAACCAGCTAGGTGACCTCGGCCAAGGGTTGAGCATCCCCAGTCCTCCATTTTCTCAACTCTACAATGAACAGGTTGGACTAGAGGCAACCTAAGGAGCCTTCCATAAGGACAGTGCTGTCACCAATTGTGCTCCCAGCTGAAGAATGGAGGTTAAACATCTCCCTGAGTCACTTCTCAATTGTTGCTGAAAAAAAGAGCTTTGGTGCTTTTCTTTGTTGTGATTAGAAAAGACGTTGGTTTCCTCTGGGCTCTAATACAAATGTACCAATGGAATTTTTCATTTCAACTTTCTTAGAATTTTGGCAGAGACTACATCTAGGAGTTGTCACCTAGAAACTCGTTTGTTGAATAAATAATGAAAAACAAGGTGAAAACAAGTTCTGAGCAACACTTCTCAGCCACATAAATGCAGAACTTTTGCCTAGATGTCTAAAAGGGTCAGTGAAAGACTACCAATGGTTTCAAGGATGAGGACTTGCCATAAAAATGAACAAAAGTTGCCATGTGAGGGGCACCTGGGTGGCTCAGTGGGTTAAAGCCTCTGCCTTCGGTTCAGGTCCTGATCTCAGGGTCCTGGGATCGAGCCCCGAATCGGGCTCTCTGCTCAGCAGAGAGCTTGCTTCCCCCTCTCTCTGCCTGCCTGTCTGCCTACTTGTGATCTCTCTCCATCAAATAAATAAGTAAAATTAAAAACAAAAATAGTTGCCTTGTGGGAGGCCAGGCCATTAAATGGAGAAATCCATGTATGCAAGTGGGGCTAGCCACAGGGTCAGAAGTGGGTATGGAGTCCAAGGTCTGCATTCTTAACACCTTAGCCCCTTGCTAATAATACCCACGTTATCTTATTTACTTTCCTCAGTGTTTTTCTTCCCCAGCTCTCAGCAATTGGGTTTTACAGTACTTTTAGACTCCTAATACTAGTAGAACTATGATGTGTTCGATTTAAAGCTCACAAGGAACACTCTTTGTGGTTCCAATGTTGTCTGGCATTAGAAGTATTTAAGGCAAACTTTTGTGGGGATAATGTTTGCCAGACCTCAACCCCTTAAAATGGCAAGAGTTGTATCCGACAGCAGAGAAGCCTTCCCCGTGACTTTACTGTTGGTGTGTGTTTATAGGATGTTTCCTTTGATCTACTCCACAAGGAGTTCGATGCAAATGAGGCTTGCCAAAGACCACCCACGTGTCAGCAGAGATTCTAGGATTAAAATGAGCTCACAGACTGGACTCTACTATGTTATACCGTTTGGAAGGGTCTTTGAACGTCCTAAAAATATAAGGCAGGTAGGAATCACTCCGGGATCTGGAAATAAGGGTAAGGTCTGCAAAAGCGTCTCTTGATGTTATCAAAAGAAATAGGGGTCATATGCCAGTGTATCATGACTCATGATGTGACTCAGAAAAATTTATTCTGTGGGCATTGGGGAACCTTAACATGAGGTTTTACTGCCTTGCAGTGTGAGCAAGGACCTGGCAAGTCATTTATGACACGACATCTCATACAATTCGAAGACCTCACTGAGGACCCGGTCCCAACTGAAGGATCGGACTCCCAAAGGACCAGCTTGTTCGTTATCTGCTTGGTCAAGTTAGTGTCCAGATATCTGAGAAATCCCCCGGCTTTTAGTCATAGTGATGATTATGAGGCGCACCTTTCCAGGAAGCAGTGAGGCATTTGGATTTTTTGTATGGAGGAAACTGAATCATGACAATGGGAAAGTAGGATTAGAACCTGATGCTCCAGTAATGACCTCAGTCACTCCCACCCTCCCTCGCTGCTGTCATCTAGTTAGGATGCTAGAAATGAGAAAGATGCTATGGCCAATTACACAGAGGGACAATGGAGATGCTTTTACAAATGAAAACTCCATTTTTTGTCATGCCTGAATAATTTGACAGACTTTAGTAAAACGGGAAAACGAAGTAACCCTCCATTCTGTGATTGATTTAATATAGCTCCTCGTGATGGCATACAGATCTGCATATTGGGTGGGTGGGTGGTGGTCCGACCCAGCCCCAGATCCAAACACTGGTCATTAAGGGAAGTGCACCATCTCTAACATCCCAAGAAATACACTGCCTGGGTCCTATTTCATTTTCGCTTTGGAGCTGGCCACTACCCACCAAATAATTGTTTCCATGGCAACGCGGATGCCCACTTCCACTTCTCCCATCATTGTTTGTTATGTGTCCGTATCATAGTAATAGAGATCTCAGCATAGACAAAAGGCAGGCCCTTGATAAAAATAAAACCTTGCCCAGAAGTAAAAAAAAATTAATTAATTAAATAAAAGCTTCCACTCCTTTTAATCATGTAAAAATACCACCACCACAGCAGGCTTGAAACATAAATGAATTTTCTTGAACTCAAAATGTGAAGATCACCCCAACTTGGGAAAATCTCCATTAAGACATAGAGTGTCCAGCAATTCTGAGAGCTAATTTTCCTAGGGTGATCCCTACACCACATTTCACAGTTTCTGGGACAGCACTCCCACGGAAAGCCATTCTACAGCTGAACATCAGTGTTCCAGAATTCAACCTTCCAGGACATTCGTGACATCAATGTTAGAGCCGTGACCAGGAGCATCTCATGGGAGCAGAGGCAAGCTAACAGTAGCAGCGCTGACCTGTATTTTTCATACCTATATTTTGCACAAACAAAACATTTCCAGAAACATCAAGCCAGACAAGAATTTAAGTTTTCCATCTGTTGATTTGCTTTCCATTGCCACGCCATGCTTCTCTCAGCTGCAAGAAGCAATTCCCTTAACAAACCTGCAAATTTGTGCTGACAGCTTCCTCATGGACAGCAATATGTAGCTTTGGTTTGATATAATTAAAACTAAACTGCATGTCTTCAGTGATTGAGGAGGACAGGCATTTACTTAGGAGAGTGGAAGGCTAAATTTAAAATCTAACAACATTGTTCCTGCTTAAGAGCGCTCCGATTCCTACAGAGAGCACGTCTCTCCAAAGCAAACTTTTTCTCAATTACATGTTATTTTAGACCCAACTCTGATTTTCTACTTCACCTCCCTCGGTCTCTTGTTCTCCATCAACTCTGCACAGCCGGCCAAGAGAGAAAAAGGGAAAAGAGTGTATTCGAGAACACATAGGAAAAGAAAATTGGAGGTTGCCACTGGTTGGTGTGCTCTTGGATGAGGAATGCCCAAGCTTCACTACGCAGGGTGTTTCAATGCCAGACCCCCCTGAACACCCAGGGACAGGTGCTCTGGGAAACTAGAGCAATCAGGGTGGGGTTGCCTCAGAAACATGATTCTAGGGGCCCAGATTCTAGGGGTCCTGCTTTTGGCCTCTAAGGGTTGCCTACTAATAAGCCTTTTTAATCCAAAAATACGGAGGAGAGAAAAGAGGTTGGAAATCTGGGACTTTCATTCTACCTTTCCAGCCCACTGACTGGTGGCTGGAGTGGACAATGGCCACTTGGTCTAAATGCCCAGAAGTCCTTTCAAAGCATGAATTTCAGGTTCGGCTTTGGGATGCCTTGTAAATATCCTTCTCCCTTTGAGGGCGGGGTTTTTCCTCTTCACCCCACCGAGCCTCTTCTCTCGGTGTTCCCAGTGTCCCCTCACAGATCACAAATACCTTCATCCCTGGGGCCGCCAGGACTCGGCAAAGGATTCCTCCAGAGGCAATGGAGGCTATCCTGCTGGCAGCCCCGAGTTCTGGATTTCTCTGCCAGAGGATACGCAACACAGAGGAGCTGAGGCGGTGACCGTTCAGCCTCCCCTCTTCCCGTGAATGTGTCCCGGTCCTCACACCATCTGGACTCGGCTGGTATTCGGATTAGCAAGGATCTTTCCAACACACCCTCGCCCACTCTGAGTAGATGGCTAAGGGAACAGTGAAAGGAACACCACCCGCACCAGCACCACTACCCCTTAGACCTCTTTGGGGTCGACCAGCTTCTGGGAGGTGTTGGGGCCGCGGTAACTGGCTACCTGGGGAGGCTTCGGAGGCAGCTGGAAGCTTGGCATCCGCCAGACAGAGGCTATGCTGGGCGCGGGGGAGAGCCCCGGGGTGACGATGGGTGGGCGCTACCCTCCCGCCAGGTGCGGGAAAGCTGTGGGGTTGCGCCCCGCCGGCCGCCCCACCGCCCTCCCCACCGCCGCTGGGGTTCCGGGGCCGGGCCTGGAGGCCGGCACGTGTGGGCAGAGGGAAGCCGCAGATCTAGAGAGACGGAGGACTGCGGGGTCTCGGGGACGCTCCCGGAGCCTGCGAGAGGGAAGGAGGGAGGGCTGGGCCGGGCCAAAGGGCAGGGGAGAGGAAATCGCCACCGTGGTGGAAGGACGGAGGGAAGTCAGGAGAGCCGCAGACACCGGGCGGCGTCCCGGGAGCGCTCGCCCAGAAACCCGGGACCCCAGGACGGGCTCCCACACCTGTGGCTTTGCGCGGCGCCCGGGGCGCAGCCCGCGTCCGGCTCCTGGCGGTCGGAATCCCGGGGCTCGGGGACGCGCTCGGGGACCTGGCTCCCTACGTCGTTCAAGGACAGAACCGTGCGAGACAAGGCTACCCTCAGGATAAGAGGAGGTGTGGGGTAGTTGAGAGGGCAGGTCGGCCTGTTGGGAGAGCCGGCCCGGGCGCCTGCGGGGAGAGGGAGGCGAGAGGGAAAGGACCACGACGCAGGCTGAGGCTGCTCGGGGACCGACGGCCTCCCGGGACCGGCAAGGGGGTGGGGGCGCGGGGGGCGGCGTGGAGCTTGGGGAGAGCCGAGTGCAGAGGTGGCGGCCCAGGGCTGGGGTCCCGCCGAGGACTGGAGCGCGCGGGACACTCACCCACCGCCCAGTGGTTGCCACGCGGGTACATCTTGTCCAGCACGGTCCCCGCGCCCGCCGGCACCGGGGCGGCCGGCCCCCGGGGCGCCTGGCAGAGGACCAGCGCCAGCAGGACCAGAGGGAGCTCGCGGCCGCGCATGGTCCCGGCGGGAAGCCCTTGGAGCGCGCGGTGAGGCCGGCGGAGCGCGCTCTCCCCGCGGAGCAGTGGCGCGAGGACCCGGACTCGGAGAGCGCCGCCGCCGCGCCCGCGCCGCTGCCGCCGCCGCCTCCACGAGGCCCGCACTTTATAAGGCAGCCCGGGCGGGGGGGTGGGGCGGAGGACGGGCCGGGGGGCTCTTCTCCCGCCGCCCCGAGCGCTCTGACGTCTCCCTGCGGCGCTGGGACAGCAGTCCCCGAAAATCATCCATCTTCCGGCCGAGGGAGGGGAAAGGCTGCGCCCACGGCCCCTCTCGACCTGCCCTCGTAATCCTATCCGTCCGGGCCCCGCTGGATTAATTCTGCCCGTCCTCGACGCCTCCGCTCCAACACGATTTCACCCCGGGGTTCTGCGGGGTGAGCCGCCTTCGGATCCTGCGAGGGGCAGTGGAGACCCCGCGGCCGGCCGGATCCCGGGGTGGGGCTGGGGGAGAAGCCCAGAGGAAGGACGCCCTCAGGCTGGGCTTTGCTGGATGCGGTTGGAACCGGGATAGCAAGGGACTTCGCATTCTCACACCTTCCCCCCTCGGCGGACCACCTCCCTCCTCAAGGTCCCAGCCCACAGACCTCCAGAACTCCAGGTCACTCTTACACACAGACACCAGACACCCCCCCCCCCCGCCTTCTCACCACCACCACCACCGCCACCACCACCACCACCGCCACCACCACTCATACCCTCATCCCACCCCTGAAAGGGCAGTTCGGAGATGCCCTTGGCCAGTGGTCTGATGAGATGCAGGTCGCAGCGGGGAGGATATGTTGTGTGAACAGAACTAACAAGGATTTTATTATACACCTGGCCCCTTTCCTAAGCATATTGCTTTCACGAAGAAGCTGCTTTTGTGCAGATTTCCCTAGGCGGCATCTATCAGAAAGCTCACACCGTCCCTAAACTGCTACTCACACGCCTCTCCAGAGCCGCTCAGCTTCCCTCTGCTCCTTTTGTTCTCAGGTGTGAAGAATAGTCAAGGGCCCAACTCCTGAGGTTCCCAATGCAGTGGACACGAAGGGGGTGGGCATCATAGCAATACAACAATAAACAAGCTCGACGCGCCGGGGGCGTGTTTGCGTGCTCCTACAGGGCTGTTCCTCACCAGGGCTAGTGACCTGTCTTGCTGGCGGGTCCCTGATAGGTCCCTGATGGGTCCCTGGTGTTCCTTGTCAGCTCCGGTGTTGTTACTGTAGAAGATGAAATTCTACATTCTTCCCTGCATAGCTGGTGATTCACTATATTTGTGCCATTCCAAGATGGTTCCATGGGCACATTGCATGAGTGACTGTCCTTGGGCTTGGAAGAATATGTCTGGCTCTAAGGTACCAAAAAATGCTAATTTCAAGATCACGTTATTAGCCACAGAAATGCAGTACTGATCTCCTGAGGGAACCACCCAAATGACCATCAGGAAGAAAAGTCCACACTTGGCCTTGACTCCATGTGGCCTGGGTTTCCAGCCTCTGCATCCATCCCATCAGTAAGCAGACACTCCACTGTCAGGTGATTGTCCATAGATTTACTGCCTCCCACTTGGCCATGAACTTTTTTTTTTTTTTAAGATTTTATTTATTTATTTGACAGACAGAGATCACAGTACACAGATAGGCAGGCAGAGAGAGAGGGGGAAGCAGGCTCCCCGCCGAGCAGAGAGCCCAACATGGGGCTCGATCCCAGGACCCTGAGATCATGCCCTGAGCTGAAGGCAGAGGCTTAACCCACTGAGCCATCCAGGCGCCCCTGGCCATGAACTTCTATTGGTCTTGTCCTGCTGTGTTCCTGCAGAGAACTGATCACAGTCATATTTAATATGTATCTGATACCTGAACAACAGACCTGAGAAAGGGTCAGGTCTCAATGCTTTCTATGATCTTGGGTCTTTGGAGGAGCATTCAACCTTCATCTTTACAGATTAAGTTGTTGAAAAATGTTCCTTCTCTTTGTTTAATCAAGATTATTTTAGGATCTTTAAAGGATGCTTTGCCCCTATGAGACCTTGTAAAAACCACTATAAGTACATTAAAGTGTGGGAACAATTGTAGCACAGGGGCAACGCTTCTGCTAATTCAGGCAAACCACTATTGCTTGGGTCTCTTGGAGGTCAAGAAATACCTGGGCCCCTGTATCCACTCCTGGTCTTCCTGTAAGCATCCCAGCACACCGGCTGTCTGTACCCGGTCTTGGGGTTGGACCTGTGACTTGCTTTGGCACCCCATAAGGGCAGTGACTGTGTCAGTCTTGCTCAGGGCTGCGTCCACAGTGCCTGGCCCAGTCCTCGGCCCCGAGAAGAGACTCCATAGACGGGAATGGATGCGTTGACCTGCAGATACAGGAGCCTGAGTCCAATCCCCCCCCACCAGAAAGATCAATGGAGGGTTACCAGCTAGAGAAAGAAACCATAGCATGTTTGATTCAGCCAGCATTGAATGAGCCCCAAGAGATTATACCTGGATAAACTTTTCCGTGACTTTTATTTTTTATTTGTTTTTAAAGATTTTTAAATTTTATTTGTCAGACAGAGAGAGAGAGAGGGAGAGGAGGAGGAACAGCAGGCAGAAGGAGAGGAGAAGCAGGCTCCCCACTGAGCAAGGAGCCCAAGGCCGGACTTGATCCCAAGACCCTGGGATCATGACCTGAGCCAGAGGCAGACCCTTAATGGTCTGAGTCACCCATGTGCCCCTTGTCTATACCTTTTAAAATCTTCACACAGCCCTGCCAGGTAGAGATGATTAACCCCACTGACTTAGGGGAAAGCTAAACTCCTCTGAGAAAGAAGTCTCACGATGCGATGCCACGTTCAAAAGACCCGTCTGTGTCTCTTTCTTGTTCTCAGTCAGAAAGTAGCTGTTCCAGCCACATGGATATTCCAGAACCCGGCTTCATTCCAACCTGTGGCTCTACCATTCCCTAATGTGCCTCTCCTCAAAGGGCTCTTCCATGAGGAGACAGGGGCATGTACCAAAATGGAAATCAATGCCCTGCTTCCCTCATCGAGAACATCTTACTACGGGAAAAAGAAAGTGTCCATTGAGCTAGCTGTTTTGCATTCTGGCACAAGTTCTTTAGCACGGTATAGAAGAGCAACAAAAGGTTCAAGGATGAGCAGCTGATGGGGGACCACGCTTCATTAGGACTGTTCTAGTCCTGGACTAGAAGGGGAAAGTGAAGAGGCATGCCCCCTCTCTTAATACACAGGCAAATGTAGCGCTTACCTCTTCCTCTCGTATTTCATTGGTAAGCAAGGCAGCCACAAGGCCACGGGTAAGCGTAAGAGAGACTGGGAGTTGTGGCCTTGATAGTCAGGTGCCTGGCTCGGATTGTCCCTCTGTGGACAACTACCAAAACCAGCCTAGTGTACCTCAGGCGCAAGGAGAGTCTTACCAATTGTATTTAATAAAGTAAGATGAAACTCTACAAGGCTGGCACAGAGGGGAATCTCTTCATAGACAGGAAAGACTGGACCTGTAGCCCAGGTCCCTCTGTCCCAAAGATCTATATCCCTTAGGGAGCCTCTTGCTGTTTCCTGTAGCCAGCACTCTTTAGGCTTCATGGGGTGCTAGACTCTATTATCACTGTGGGAAATTAGGAACACTTAATTTAATCTTTCTAAATGGATCTTACCATTTTGCTGTGTTCACAAAAGTTTTATGTGACAGAGGGGCACAACATTTCAGTGACATTAATTTTTCATGTGTGTGAGGATGGGCTAGGGTGGCCCTCATGTCAGCTCTGACATGAGTGGCTCTCATGTCAGCTTCGCTGGTCTTGACTCCTGACCTAAGTTGGGTTGAAGTCTGCTCCAGGTTTCTCTCCCCCTGCTGAAACCAGTGGGCTGGCCAGAACTCTCTCTTCTCCTGACTATGGCAGAGATACAACACAGGAGCTCTCTTAACGCCTAGACTTAGAACTTACACCTTGTCGCCTACCTCTTATGCCATTGGCCAAAGCAAGTCACATGGCCATGCCCAAAGTCTAGGGCACGGGAGCTCTTTCCCAGAAGAGACAGTGGTCGGAGGGTGGAGGCAGGAAGCAGTAATGAGACCAGTCCTCCACAGTTCATCACAGTACGGAGAATAGAGGGAAAAGAGAGACAAAAAGTGATATCCAGCAAAATAATCTGGCCAACAGAATGGTGTTCATCCATTTTTAACTTGGCATTCCCGTGGGAGACTTCCAGGGCCACACCCCCACCTGCCCTTCTTCTCTCTACTCCCATGTGGCATTTTCCAGGAAATTCTATGGCTGTTTTCCCCAGCAGGCTCTCTACTCCACAGGGGATGAAGTATACATCCGAGTCTTATAGGAGCTAGGATTGGCCTCCGTCTCCCCTAGAGTCACTGCCATGAACTATTTCCTCCTCTCCACACCTGCTCCATTCTCCACACTCTGGACTGGCTTCCCTGCCCACTCATGGGTTTCCATTCCCACGCAACATCCACCTGCTACCTGAGAGTTGTCTCCCCAGGAACCTGCTGTAGGAGACTACTTTTCATGGTGCCTCCTGTGTCCTATGTCTGCTGGAAACTGCCTCCATCTCTCAGTTTCCTAATTCCTGATTTCCAAGGGAGAAACACGATCCACTCAGCTCATTATGCTTACCCAGCTGCACAGCTCATAGAAGAACGAGTCCAGAATGTGCCGTCAACCCTCATCAGGGGTTAGGAACACAGTGGGACGTATGTGGCAGTGTCTGCTCCATGGGGCTCAGGGCAGGGCAGTGTTCCTTGAAAAGAAGGCATGAGCAGATGGGCACCCAATGTCCCCTACACCACGACCCTTCTCTCCAGATGCTCAGGTATATACTGTCTTGTGCCTGCTATTCCATGATTTGTGCTTTTTCTTTTAGATCAGTGACTCCCAGACATTTCATTGCTACGGGCAATTTTAAAATTAATTTCTCCCATGGAAGTCAGGCTTTGATGGGCTTTTTATTGCAAATCACCATATTGCTTAGATTTCCCATTTTCACTCATCAAAGACCTAAGGAACTGTCCATCAGAAATTTCCAATCATGTTGAAGTAAGTGGTATTACCACACAGGATCAATGTAATGCCAGCTTAAATCAGTGGAACATTGACTTCTTGTTAATCTTCTCAGCTTCTTCAAGTGTAAATGTATATTTTTAAGACAACTTCTTGAAATATGGAAACAGGGCCCAGCTCTATCATGGCCCATCATTGCCCAGGTTGGGAGTCCCTGCTTAAGGCTGAGGGGCTCTGCTGGCTGTGACGGGTCATTTACACATTGGTGTCTGTGAAGTACTGGAGAAAGGTCCTCCTGCAGTGAGATGCACCAAGATTTCCAGGCCTGGGACAAAGCGAAAGAAGAAGTCCTGGAAAGGAAAAGGCCGGGAACAGCGCACTGTGTGCCGCATGTGCGTGGGTTCTAATTGGGCCTCAGCCACACAGGAGCAACTATGTGACCCCAGGCCAGCCACATCCTTATCTCTTCGTCTATAAATTGAGTTGGTGTTAAGAGGATTGAATGAGGTCATGTTGTGTTTATCGACTGGCAACAGCTTATTTATTTTAATTAATGATGGAGAAATATAATTAGGGTAAGCTAATTTTTTTTTAAGATTCTATTTATTTATTTGAGAAGAGAGAGTGTATGCACATGGGCTGTGGTGAGGGAGGGAGGGAGGGAGGGAGGGAGAAGCAGACTCCCCACTGAGCAGGGAGCCCAGGATGGGACTGGATCCCAGGACTCCATGATCAGGACCTGAGCCGGAAGCAGATGCCCAACTGATTGAGCCACCCAGGCACCCCCAGGGCAGGCTAATTTTTATCTTACATTGTGAGCTTCAAGATAGCATAATTTCCCTGTTCAGTGCCTAACCCAATGCCCCAGGTTATTTAGCTCCCCTGAGGAGATAATCATGTACCTAACAGCTAACGTTTAGTGAGCAGCTATTATGTTCTGGGCATTGTGCCTGGTAGTCTGTACCTTTGCTCCTGTGACCTTCCCAGATGTCCAAGGATATCCCATTTTATAAATGTGAACACTGAGGCCCAGAAGAATTAAATGACCTGTCTGATGCCCAGCACTTTCTAGACTCTGGCAGAAGTACAATTATCTCTAAATCGTCACCCCCCTCTTCTCTGGGCCATGGCCTCTCAACTCTAGCCAGACAAAGTTGCAACTGAGTTTGGTAGTGCATTCCTAAGGAAAATATAATTCAGGACGGTCTCTGAAATGCTATTACTTTAATCTGATTTGGCTTATCAAATCAAGGTACATCGATTCATCTCTCTTATGCTCCTTCTGGATGGCGCCTAACATGGCAGCAACCAGGTATTCAGACCAATATATCACATTACGATGGGAACAAGGGTGCCTGCTGGGTCAAGTGCACACGTGGAGCCTCCCAGCACGGCCTCCTGGGAATGCAGGAGAAGGTGTGAGTCCCGTGGAAGAGTAGTGTCCTGTGGCATGCATGGCATTTCTTGAAGCCTCCTGACCACAGGGATGAGGAGAATAATGTCAGCTCAAATGAATTAGGTGGCAGCTGCTTAAAAATGATCGATCGTAGCACCTAATACAATAATGTGACAATTCTTTCTGCCAGAATCGGAACTCTAATTCAAGTTCAGAAACAAGTGTTCATCCTCTTAAGGTTCAACGTGGGATCAGTTTGGCTGTCATCTAAGACAAAGGAGGGGACACTTCCATAGGTTTCCAGAGGCAGTAAAAAGAGTAGTGCCCCGGAAGTCAGGAGGCTTAACTCTATGTGACCCTCTTGTAGTCATAGTATTTATGACAAAGTGAGAATTGCTTTGTATCGATATCTCATTTCACCCTTATTAACAAGTACATGATTTTATTTTTCCCTTTCTCGGGGATGGAGTATCTCAGAAAATGTAGACATGTGCCCATGGTCAAGCAGCTGGCATCAGAACCCTGGTGGTATGGGGCAATCACAGCTCTTCACTAGCTGACCCTGGTGCACCAACCTGTATACTAAGAGCCTAGAGCTTTACATAATTCCCATCTAATTTTTACCTGTCTCCATTAGTCATGGTTCTCCCTGGAGACAAACCAAAAGAATGTGTGTATGTATGAATACATACAGATTGACCCACCTATCTATCTATCTATTGAAGGTTTTAAAGAATGAACTCAAACAATAGTGGAGACTTCCAAGTCTAAAATCTGATGGGCTAGGCCAGCAGGCTGGAGACAGGGCCAAGTTGCAGAATCCAAATGTAGACTGTAGGCAGAATTCCTTCTTGCGTGGGGGAGGTCAGTCTTTTTCTATAAGGCCTTCAACGGGTTGGGTAAGACCCATCCATATTATAGAGGGCAATCTGTTTTCCCCCAAGGCTACCAATTTAAATGTTGATCTTATCTAAAAAGTACATTCACAGAAACATCTAGTAAAACATTTTACCAAATATCTAAGTATTAAGGCCCAGCCAAGTTGACACATAAAATTAACTATCATACTGTCTCTTTCTGTTGTCAAATTTGGGCAACTACCCTGAATGTCACAGCAATCTTGAAGGCACTCTCTCCATCTCCTGTAGGCATTAGGCAAATACCGCTTTTCCTGGAGTTCCATCAAGGTTGGAAATTTCCAAAGTAACTTGGCTAGAAACAAAGAAAAAGAAAACATGAAGATGGATACATGGATGGGATTTTTCAAAACACAAACCAACTTTATTGACATATCATTGACATAGTGACATACAAGGCACCTGTTTTAAGGATACACTTTGTTGAATTTTGACAAATGTGTGCAACCACCTCAATCAATACCTTTCCCATCCCCCCCGGAACGTACCCCAAACTTCGATAAATCACTGATACGCTTTCTATTACTACAGATCAGTTTGTCTTTTCTAGAATTTCATATAAATGGCATACCACAGTCTGTAGTCTTTTGTGACAGGTGTCTATCATTTACAGTAATGCTTTGGAGAGTCAAACACGCTGGTGCACATATCAGATGTTTGCTCCTTTCTTCTGATAAATCATCTTCTATCTTGTGACAGTGTTTCAATTTGTTTCCTTGTTCACCAGTTGACAGATATCTGGTCTGTTTCTAATTGCTGGGTGAGGGAGTTGTTTTGTTTTGCTTTGTGCTTTGTTTTTGGCTATAATAAATGAAGCCGCTATGAACATTTATATCTTTGTGTAACATTTGTCTTCATTTCTCTGGGGTAAGCACCTGGGAGTGGAATTGCTTGATCATAAGGTCACTATGAATTAATGCTCTAAAAAGCTGCCCAGCATCTTCTCCTGATTCAAAGCTAGTCCTCCCTGTTTAAGTGATCGATCAGTCCTAACTCCATGTTTGGAATGCCCCGATTCTATTTACTGCCCAGAAATAAATGCCTACCAGCACTTCACCCCAGTGAACATTTAAACTCCTCCATCAATGTTTGCCTCTGCAAAGGGATGGCTTTCCAGAATCCGTTTCTACAGATTTATGTTTTAAGTTCCTTTGAAGACACCCTATTGAAAATGAACTACTGTGAACTGTTGTGAACAGGCCCATCTCAGCTCCCTAGTGACTC
Organism: Lutra lutra; assembly: GCF_902655055.1. Classification (NCBI taxonomy): domain Eukaryota; kingdom Metazoa; phylum Chordata; class Mammalia; order Carnivora; family Mustelidae; genus Lutra; species Lutra lutra. Next base: position 16,804,338 of record NC_062289.1, read on the forward strand.
ACACTTTAGCTAGAGCATGTCAGCTACTCAGATCAAGGCCCTGTGGGAACCCAGTTGCTTGGCTGAAGGGAAGAGAGAAGGAGAGAAGGAGCCTGTTGTAGATACATCGAGTCACTTCCCAGTGGCCACTTCTTTCTTGCTTGCTACTCCCAGGGCCCAGCCTCCCTCAGTGGAGCACGGCTGCTTCAACTCAATCCCAACAGTCCTTTCCCACTTCTCCAGTCTCCTCTGGGACAGGAGCGGGCACGGGACCTATTTTGGCCAATGGAACCTAAGCAGAAGTCAGCCTATGGCCATGGGAAAGCTTTTGCCCTCCTAATAAAGGAACTGGTAACAGATGGCACCGACCTTCCACCTTCTTCCTCCCTTGAACATAGACATTCCACCCAGCTCTGGCAGCCATCTTGCAGCCATGACAGAAAGACCCAGAAATACAGACACGTCAGCCCTGACGTTGCCAAAATGGGAGATCATTGCTAGCATCTGTCCACCTCTGTCTTCTTGTCACATGTGACAAATAAACCCCTATTTGTCTAAGCTACTGTGAGTAAGTTTTTTCTTACAGACCAATAAATCTGTCAGCAATACAGGTAGATTTGGAAAAAAGAGGTAGGAGCATACTAGAGGCAAATGTCATGTTTCTTGGACTAGTGCCAACAAATAGAATTTGCCTACATTCAGAATTGAATTATTTTCTCAAATTTGCTGGGAATGTTCTAGGTTTTCTCCCTGATTTCTTCTTGCTACAGTTTGTTCCACAAGGAATATGGGTTGCTAATACCTTCCCCACCATTCACTGTGTGACCTTGGCCAAAATATTTCAACCCTCTGTATCTTGGTTTCCCCATTCAGAAGGATCGCTGTGAGGATTAAAAAACAGGAACAAAAACCTAAAAAAAATGACTTAAGCATTTTACATTCTTTACTGAAGTGGAACTAACATGCAGCACTATAAGTGAACAGTATAATGAGTCAACAATTCTAGACGTTTTTCAGTGTTCATCATGATAAGTGTCCTCTATAAGCTTTTTATATTATTCTGTGTTATCAGGAAAAGAGAAATCTTTTCCATTATACTGATCTCTAGCTTCCTGTTCTATATTCTGTTGCTTTTTTCTTCAGCATAAGTGTGTAAAAACATGTTTTCTAGTAACCATAGGTGTTCACCAGCCTTTGTTATAGTTTTTTTTTTTTTTTAAGCTAAATAAATTTCTTCTAACATAGTCTGGGCTATCTGTAGGATCTCAGTAGGTGTCATTGTTGGTGCTGGTGCTGACGATGATGGTGACGATGATGGAGACAATGATGGAGATGATGTTGGAGACAGGATGACGGCTTCAAAGCACTGAATCACTGTCTAACAGATGAGGGTCCAGACCCCACCAGAGTTCTGCTTGTCTTTAGCAAAACTCTGTGCCCCTGACCTAAGATCACAGGGACAGCGGGTCTGTATCTGCCACTTCCCACTTCCCCTGCAGCAAAATAAATCTCCTTAAAACACAATATGCCAAGTTATTAAGCCAACCTTCCAAGGTTTGTTGGAGGAAGGCCAAGTTTCTGCTTCTCCAGCAGCCCCCTACCTCTCCCTGGTGCCTGCTGATTACTCAGACCATCAAAGGTAATCAAACCCAACAGTCAAATGCTTTTCCCTTTTCTCATGCAATGCCATCTTATTTAGCTCTGACCAGGGTTCTCAAATGTCTAGTTCCTTTGGTAATTTTGATTCTAATTTATCTGCAGCATTTGCCATTTGTCACGCATTTTGTATTATCTGCAAATTTAATCTAAATCTAAAGTCAGATTTACTTTCTCCTCTGGGCTGTCAATGAGCGCTGTATATTGGATAATACAGTTTCCTGTACTGAGGCCTATGGGATCCTTGATTCTGGCTCACGCTTAGATCTAATTTAAGATACCACTCATTATTATTTGTACTGACCATTTCTCAGCAAAACTCAAAACTGGGTTCCGTCAGATCTTTCAGGCCCTCCTTCTTTAATTGCCCTATGAATTGCCTGGGTCAGAAGTTCCACATCAAATAAATATTTAAATGATTTCCACTGAATTCCCCTGTGGGGTTTCACAGGGTAATTTTGTTCAGAAATGGCTGTGCCGGTATTAGGGAGAAGAATTTGAGGCTTTTGAATCTGCCAGGCTTGTTGCTCATTAGCTTCTCCTTCACCGGACAGATCAGTTTTCTTATTAAATTTCTTAATTCTTACCTGGAATGGCAGGCATCCATCTCCTGAGTCATCATGTTGACGAATATTCCTCTGCTGCTGGAGTTTGGAACCAGACCAGATCCCAAGGTTCCTTTTCTCTTCACAGTGAGTATGCAATGGCTTTGTGTCCCCTGAAAAGCCTGAAGTGTCCCCCACTTCCTAAATGGAAGCACTAGGTTTAATTACCCCTTCTTACCTAGTTAAGTAGCCAGTCATTCCATTACCTTCTAATGCAGTGGTTCCCAACCTGGGCCAGTTTTGCCCCCCACACCCATCCCTGCCTTCCCTCACCCCTGCCCCCAGGATATCTTTTGTGGCTGTCCCAACTCAGACGTGGGGAGTGGGGGGCAGTGTTACCCCCATCAAGTGGGTAGGGGGCCAGGGGTGTGGCTAATTATCTTCAATGCATAGGACAGTCCACAACAAAGACGTTTCTGGCCCAAAATGTCAACAGTGCTGAGGGTGAGAAACTTGAACATCTAGGCTATTCTATTTTTTTTTTAAAGATTTTATTTATTTATTTGACAGACAGAGATCACAAGTAGGCAGAGAGGCAGGTAGAGAGAGAGGAGCAAGCAGGCCCCCCACTGAGCAGAGAGCCTGACGTGGGGCTCGATCCTAGGACCCCGGGATCATGACCCGAGCTGAAGGCAGAGGCCTTAACCCACTGAGCCACCCAGGCGTCCCTATGCTATGCTTAAAGCTGGTCCTGTCTTCTGCCATCACCACCACCGATCTGGCTGAAGAGTAGAGACCTACTCCCCGTTGTGGCCAGTCCCTTACCTGTCTGGACCACGGCCCCTCATCATTAACTTTAGGTGGGGGTGGGGATTAAATTTGAAATAGTCTATTTCTAAATCCCATTTCGGTTCCCTTCCATTATTTCTTCCTCCCTCCTCTCTCCCCCTCTCCTTCTTTTTTCCCTTTTTTGGACATATATTTATACTGAGTGCCAACTATGGGCCAAGCACATTCATAGACACTGTGGATAGATAAGTTAATCAAAGAGACAAAACCCCTCCCCGCAGGTTGCTGATGTCCTAGCTGGGGAGTGAGACTCAAGAGAGGACACTTAGGAGAAGAGTAGGTTCTATGAGAAAAAGAAGACCCCTCATTTCAAAACTGAAACCCAGTTTTGAGGGAATAAGGCTGAACATTGACCACAGAGATGTGTGTGGTGGCCTATCATTTTAGTAAGGCCATTTTGAGATTGCATATAGGAAGACAGAGCTACTCCCCATGGAGAGGACACTTTCCAGAATAAAGAGTGAGTTTCAGCTGTACTTCACAGGCATGCCACCATGCTTTTTATCTGAGCTCTGCAAACGCCTATGGAGACAGGGACACTGCGTCTGGCCCCTGGGTTTGCAACTGATGAGCTCTGTGACCTTGAGCATATTCCAGAATCTTCCTGAGGGTTCAATTCCAAGAAAATAATGGCACCTACCTCATAGAGGTGCTCTCAGGATTTATGAAAGGCTGTATGTGGAGAACTTAGCCCATTTCCCAGGACCCTGCAGAGTACTCAGGAAAGGAGCTATCCTGATGCTCACGTGGGGAAAGCAATCTTTTGCACAGTTCAGTTGGCTTTTGAGTAGCGAGCCACCGCTACTTCCTTCTTCCTCCTGTGTTTACTGGGAGGTAGAGATTTAGCAAATTCTATTAGGGTAAATCCCAAAGCCTCCCTTCTCCAAGGTCAGGGTTTTCCACTGGACCAAGCTCCCCCCCACCAGTGGTGTCAAAGAGAAACAGAGGCAGGCAGCTGTGAAAGGGACGGCAATAGGGGAGAGCTCTGCTCCACTGAGATAGAAGGTGGGAGAATGTTTAAACACTGGCTTGTGCTCAAGGAAAATTACTGCAAGACATGTCAGGTGTGGGGGTGTGGGTCAGGGTGATCAGGCCACCTGTGTTTGCTATTCGGTTCTTAGCCAGAGGAGAGACTGGCTTCTCCTATTGTGAGGACAGGAGACAGTCTGCAAACTGGAACAGGGCACCCACGAGAGTGGGGCTCCTACTTTCCCACCAGACTGGGAGTCAAGGGAGCCATCACCTTCGGTGTCCGCGTTCCATCAAGGTGGCTCCCAGATCCTTGAGGAAACATTTCTGGATGGCAGAAGATGTACGTTTTAAAGAGGCCAAGAAAAGATTTATAACTGCAATTTTTCTAAAGTAACTGCTCTAAGAAAAAAGACACCTGGGACCTATAGTCGGGGTTTTAGATGGAACAAATAGTAAATTCTCTTGACAGTGTCAAGCTTTCTTAGATAGGCATTTTAAGAAGGCTAGGGTCATCCTAAGGACTCAGTTTTGGGCTGATAGAAACCATGCTAGAAGTTTGGTCAAGCCTCATAGTGTGGGGGGCTGGACAGAGTCATTTGTGCTGAGAATTTTGTGCTTCTCCATGGGCCTGACTTTCTTGTGGACCAAGGCCTCTGTCCCCTACGTGGAGCATCTCAGAGCATCTGGAGGTCCTCGGTAAATATCTCCACTCTGCATTAATACTCAGTCTACGGAAGGCATGACAGGAGCTGTCATCTGTTAGCAGACAGACGGCCTGTAGTTCAGAGAGAACATTTTCTTTATGTTTCAACATTCTTCCAAAAGATATAAAATGGTCTAGAAGTTCATATAGTAAAAATTCAAATCCCGCTTCTCTCTGAGTCTAGCCCCCCAGAGTTGCTCATTACTAAGAGCTTGATAATATGTCCGAAAGATTTTTGTGTGTCCACGAATCAGGCACTGTTAAGATCCCCATTTTGGGGGCATCTGGGTGGCTCAGTTGGTTAAGCGGCTGCCTTCAGCTCAGGTCATGATTCCAGGGTCCTGGAATCGAGCCCCGCGTCGGGCTCTCACTCAGCAGAGAGCCTGCTTCTCCCTCTCCCTCTACCTGCTGCTCTGCCTACTTCTGCTCTATCTCTGTCAAGTAAATAAATAAAATCTAAAAAAAAAAGATCCCCATTTCTGCCTACAAGGAAAACCAGGCCCCCTTCTCGCGGCGTGGCGGCTGGCTGGCACACAGCAGAGCTAGAATCCGAACCGAGGCCACTTGGACTGCAGACAGCACGTTCCCACCCGCCATGGGGTACGTCGATGTTATTATTCTTCTGGCTGAGATCACATTCCATTCTGAAGCTGGCTTTGATTCACTGGACAGTTGGCCAAGGATGTTTTCCTGTCACCACACATCAATCTACCTTCTTCTTCGGCCAGACGGTTCGCCCTGCGTGTGAAGAAACTATCATATATTTAACCTGTTCCCGTTGGCGGTCGGTTATGTTACTGGCCACTTCCTGCTGTTGGGAACAACGTTGCGACAAACACCCCCATACGCGATCTTCAAATGCCTGTGTGAGTATTTCCCAGGGGTAGAGTCCTAAGAATGGAACAGGCCTCTCTGAATATGCGCACATCTAGAATTTTCTGGTCACTTCCAAATTCCCAGAGGACACTTGTAAATAGGGTTGTGTCCCTGGGACCTTCGCTTCTGTCACTTCTGCCTGAACTATGTGGCCCATCACCATCTGGGAACTTCTCAGGTAAAACAACTGGCTGCTGACGGCTGGGAAATTAGTGTACGGGGAGAGGCCCTCTAGAGGGTCCCACTTGCACTGAGTTTGAATTAAAATTAACTGTTAATCCTGATGAGTGGAGTGGGCGGGGGGGTATAAACCTGGCTTCAGCTTCGCTGGAGGGGCTCCCAGTTACCTTCTATAATTTTTGAATCGAGGCATAAATTTAATCATAGCTCAGACTCTAAGTCTCCTTGGGGTTGACTTTTTATTTTTCATTGGAGGCTTAAATTTCCTAAAGAAACAGATTGAATTAACAGTAGAGTCGGTCATGGGGAAATTCTTTAATTGGAGCCAAGATAAATCATGACCCTTTAACTTTCCTATAGTCTAAAGAAGCCAGATAAACCGATTTTAATTGACTTAAAAGTATGAATACCAGGGCCTGTCCCCCTCGAGTTAGAAGGAAGATGCTTTACTCTTGTTTCCAGCCTCGGGCAAAATGACCCGGAGGAATGAGTTTAGGGACAGGAAGACATTAACGGGTTTCATGCTGGCAATTTCATTGCTCTGTCATTCACATAGTTCTGTGTGGAAATGACAAAAACCGAAAATAAAAACTGCCACTTATCTATCATGATTCTGCTTAACAACGTGGTAGGTACAGTGACTTCCAAAGGCCAGGGCCCGTGTGCACTGAACACACGCTAAGGACACAGTTGTCCACACGTGCTCCATGCAAGGGAGGAAGATGGCTAGAAAACAGAGTCAGACAACACACCAGCTCCAACCCTTGTTTTGTTTTTCTCCATGTGTAGACTTACTCTCTGATTTCCTGGAAGTTTGTAACCTTTATGGGGAGCTGATTCAATTATATTTTTTATTATCAGTAGGATTTGTTATTACTTTAAAGAGCCATCAGGAACCCTCCCACCCCACTTGGCCCTTCCTCAGCGTCGCCTTCCCTAGCTCAAGCGCCAGCTTTCACTTGGCAGGACCCCTGCCACAGCCAGCCTGTTCCCCAAGCCCGTCCTGCTTGTCCTTGAGGCGGACTGCGCTTTGATCTTCCCACCCTTCTGTCCTCTCAATTCCTTTCCTCACCCCTCAGGCAATCAGTGTGTCTCCCCCCACCCCAGAGCCTGACCTCATCAGAATCTTCCCCAGGTTCAACTGAGACCCACACGTCCCTAGCACCCCCCGTGGGGGCGGCACACATGCCCTTCGTCCAGGGAAGCAAGTCTCTGCACTGCTACCCAGGCTCCCCCTTAGTTTTGCTGTCCTGCTTGGTAGGGATGCCCTTTCCATTTGCTCTGGTTACACTGACCCCACTCTTCAAGGCTCAGGAGGAAATGCCTCTCCTCCTGGTGGTCCCTGGCTGTCCCAGCCCTGGGGCTGTTGCTTTCAATGCATAGTGAGTGCCCAGCCCCTCCCCAGTTCGACCCACCAGGCTTCTCTTGGCTGCGCTGGTGCTTGACCTCCACAGTCAGACTGTATATGGCTTGAGGGCAGAGACCAAGTCTCTACCTGGAACATATTTAATCAGCAGTTGCCCTGGGAATGAGTTTTCTTTACCCAAGTGAAATATCCACAGAAATGATCGGAAGCCCGGCCACCTACTTCGGGAACTGACAACAGGTTCATATCCCTCTCTGAGTGTGCTCCAGGGAACCCCGAGTGCCTCTGGGCAGGATGGGGGACCCGTGCATGCCTCTGCCTTCAGCTGCCCACCTTGGTGGTCTTTGCTAATTTCCCCTTCCTCCTAAGTCCCTCAGTGTCCTCTGAGTTCTCTTTGTTTGTCCCCTTATATAAATAGAGACCCTGTCGCTTACCTGTTGATCAATTTCCATGCGATTGCATGGGTGGCCTCAACAGTGGCCCTTTGTTGGTGGTTGACAAAAATGACCGCTCAAAAAGTGTACTGGCTCCTTGAATCCCTGTAAGAATCCTGTAAGGAAAGTGTCAACTCTAGTCCCCAGTTTGCAGACGAAGAAGAGGAGGTCCAGAGAGTGACAGAAATCACCTAAGAAGCGAACAGCAGAGCTGGGAGGGATCCCAGGCCTCCGTGAAACCTACAGCCTGTCTTTCTAGATGCCATGTGGGGTTGTCGCTGTCAGAAGCACCTGCTACATTTTAGGCCTTACCCCAAATTATCGTATCAAAAGTAGTTATCTTTGCTACAGACAATTTAGGCATTGGCCGAAAGAGACGTTACCTTTCCATGGGGAAGAAAAGGGCGGCCTAGAGAGATATTTGTTTCTGAACCTGTTATTGGCTGAGCTTTGGAGGCGGTGCCCCTAAGTCCCATGCCTTGCCAGGCCACAGAGAGGCCCCTGGCCCACTAGGAGGCCTGCCAGTGACTAGGAACCCCTTGTCCTGGGATATGGAGGAGGCTGTGGCCTTTTCCATGATCACGGTCAGCAGCCGGGGGGGTCCCCCTGCCCCCACACTCCCTATTCACGGCCACACCCCTCCATCCCGGCTACCCCCCCCAGGCTGGTTCAGAAATCAGACTCTTCCCTCGTCTTCAACCCAAACCTCCCTCCCTTGACCCCCAGATTCCCCGCTGCCGAATGTACACTTGTCGGTGCATGGGCATGTGATTCCACGTTTCCGGATCTTTCCTGCAGTTCCCAGGACACACACAAACTCACTGCCGGCCTCACTCCCTCTCTGCCTCCTATCTTATCTCTACCTTCTCCCAGGACGTTTCTCAAAGGGCAAGCTGCCCTGGCCGCCCAGCCTGCTCGTCAGCCCAAGAACTCTGGCATTTCTCTGGGGTCCCCACAGCAAGCCGAGTGTTTAGGAATCAAGCAGGAGCTCAATAAATTGCCCCTAGCAGAGGGACGGAGCAGGGAAACAGCCCAGGGAAAAGCAGGGCTCTGCGCACGACTAGAAGACCTGCACACACACAGCCCTGGAGTCTCAAGGAGAAAAACCCACAGGAAATGCACCTTCTTATGCCTCCATCAATCGTCCGCCTGTCCCCGGACACAGCCCAGGCCAGGCGGGGGGATGCGGGGGTGGCCTGCTCTGAGCTCCTTCAGTGGCTGCATCTGTGAGAACCCCTCTTCTGACGGGCATCTTCAGAGGGTGGGTTTCGGGGTACTGATTACCCGCCTTTCAGCTCAGTAACTTCCATGTCTTTCCTGTCGATAAACACCATCTGTTTGGGAGAAACAGTACCAGAAAAGGAGAGGGTGCTAAGCAGTTAGGGAGAGGCAAGCCGGGGGTGCGAGGGGGCCTCCCCCAGTTGAGGGGATGCTCCAGAGATAGGCAGCTATCAAGGGGTTTTTCCAAACTGGAATCCCACCAACGAGGCAAAGGTGGGGGAAAGCAGTGGCGCTGAGTGACCTTCACCGCGGTGACGAGCAGGTCCGTCATAAATTAGGAGAACGGTTTCCTGTTAGGAGGGTCTCTGTGTGTCTCATTCCTCTGAAACCCATCAATTTCTGCCCCCTCCCCCACTGTACAGAGGGGCTCTGTCCCGAGGGGCCTGGAGCTCATGCTGTCCCAGTCGTGGTGCCACGGAGACATCTAGACACACATTGACTTCCCTCCCCTGCCATCATCTTTCCTTCAGCTCCATGCTCAGCCTTGTGTTTTCCCCAGTGGCATCGAGGACTCCATGATGACAGCCAACAAGTGCTGTCAAGGTGCTTGTCACCTGGCGCTAACAGAAGTCACTACTATATGAGATAACGCGGCGGGAGTTCAAAACACCCCCCAGGCTAGAGCTTGGGACAGGGTTCAGTGGGATGGAGGGAAGCAGAAAGTTTACAAGGAGCAGTGTAAACTCCGTTGTGCCCGGAGACTATGACGTCACGGGTGTATCTGTCAAACAGACAGAGGTTTGGGGGGCCGCTGACAGGACCCAGCTCAGACACCACAGGACAGTGTCATGCGGCTGCTAAAGAAGTTAAGGCCATTTGGGGCTATGTATTAACAATTACGATACTGAAGTCCAGATTGATTAGGGTGGGACCTGTTCTTGATGTTGACGGGATTGTGGATCGTGGAGGGGCATCTCAGCACAGTGGAAAGGACGAACACGGAATCTGAGGATCTGGGTTTGCACCTCAGTTCTCCAATTTGCTGAGCCCGTTTCCTGATACGTGGCACGTGAGTTCTGATGCCTTTCTCGCATATTCAGAGGGTTGGAGAGAGGATCAAAGAAGCTAAAATATTACAAAGGGGCTATGGCTCATTAGGTCGTGTCCGGTTCTCTGTATCCCATCCATCTCAGGAGCTGCGCATTTGAGCAGGAGAAGCAGGGAGGACTGCAGCGTCCTCAAGGACCCCATGTTTCACACACCGCGTGCTCAGTCAGGCTGACGAGCTCTGCAGTGTTACAAGCCTTGTGATCCTAGGCGTCACTTCAATTCCCCAAGCCTCAGTTTCCCTATTGGTGATGTGGAGAATCACCAGGAGTTTGAAGATGATATAAAAGCCCGGATGGAGATAAACCACTTGGCATAGAAACAGGTATTCAAGAATTGCTAGACTCCTTGCTTTCTGAAGGGATTGAGGATGCATTACTGGGAGGAGGGAAGTCTGAAGAGGGACCAGATTGTTGTTTTCAAACACTCGAAGGGTTGTCATGTGGAAGGGAGTAAACTTTCTATGAGTTGCTCTAGAAGCTAAAAGCAGTGGGTGAGAGTCACAGGGGCTTCTGTTCAATAGGAATTGGGCACTTTCCATGCTGTTCCACAGAACACGCTGCTCCGGGAAGGACCGAGTCTCCGTCACCATTAGGTACAGAAGCAGGGCTTGAATCACGAGCTGTCAGGGACACTGTAAGGGACACGGGAGAGAGGGTGAATGCCAGTTCCCTTCCCACCCTAGAACTCTATGATCCATAACTCCTTTAATTCCCTCATATATGTTCTCACTCACAGAGATAAAACCTGTAACAGCAATTGTTATGAACAGCTACCTCCCTGTACATGTAGCTTTAGAAAATAAACTCCCTCGGCTTTACTTAGAGAATGATTGCCAGAGTAATTTGGGGACATTCTTCTGCCGCACTCTCTATGGCAAGCGTAGCAATCTTGATGTCTCTGATGAAAGCTAAAGACTGGACAGGTCAAGTAATGAACCAATGGCTAAAGCCAGACTCTGCCCCTGAGAATTTGGAGTATGATCAAGCTTAGCAAATCATGATCCAGGCAAAAGTATATTTTATACCCTTGCCCTCAGTATTTTACTTTTTTAAAGCATATAGAAAAGTACAGAATAACATAAAATATACTGTAGGTATATATCAGGCAGATTTCACATATCTTAATGTGTGCCATATTTGCTTTAGATCTTTTTTTTTTTTTCTTAAACTAAAATATCACCGATACCTCTGAAGCTTACTTTGGACTCCTCTCCAGTCCCATCTCCTTTTTCTATCCCCAGAAGTAACAGCTCTCCTGAAATAGCACGCACAGCCATGCATGTTAGTCTCTGTTTTTATTACATATGTATGTGTCTATCAGCGATGCATATGTATTAGTTACCCATTTCTGTGTAAGAAAGCGCCCTAAAACATGGTGGCTTAAAATGACAATAATCATTTATTTTCTCAAAATAAATTCCATGGGTTGGAAATTCAAGAGTAGCTTGACTTGGGGGCTCTCTTAAGGTTGTAGTCAGATGTCGGCTGGGGCGGTAATCATTTGAAGGTTTGAATGAGGTTAGAGGATCCACTTTCCAGGTGGCTCCCTCCCAGAATTAGAATGCGGTTCGCTATTGGCAGAAAAGCTTCAGCTCCTCCTTATAGGACCTCTTCCCCGGGCTAATTGAGTGTCCTATAGCACCGGAACTGTGAGTGTCCTACAGCACCAGAACTGTGAGTGTCCTACAGCACCGGAACTGGCTTCCCCAGAGCAAGCGATGAAAGAGAGAAGGAGGTGGGGGAGAGATCATACTCCTTTTTACTGAGGCTTAAAATCTCATAACTTATTTCCATTATACTCCATTGGCTGGGGTAGCTCCGTGTCCCCACCCAGATTCAGGAGAGGACACAGACCCCAGCTTTCGGTGGGATTAGGTTCTGTTGCAATGTGGTTAGATAGGAATGTGGGACTGGATTTGTCATGTGAAATCTGCGTCACCCCAACAACTTTCCACAAGAAGGGCCGGAAGCCCCTCTCCCTGAGGCACCGAGAAACACATACATGGGGGAGGGGGCCCTGAACCTGTGAAAAGCGTGTGGTTGCTCTTCTTGTAGAGCAGGTATGATAGTCCTGGAAAACACCACTGAGACAGGCTCTGCGATTTCAAGGGGGAGGGGTATACAGGAACCCTAGAGGAGCAGCAAACAAGCGGCTGCATTCAACTACCAAAGTCAAGGTGAGCACCCCTTCTGTAATGGGCAGCACGGACATCCCAGTAATCAAATGCCCGGAGCTTCAGGGGTCTTTAGTGGTGGTGAATGGATCTTGGTATCCCGAGGAAGACAGCAGAGAGACAACTTACCAGAGTATTGCTGGTTTATGTGACAAGGAAAACTCTAGGTCTGTGAGCCCCTGACCTGATTTGAGTGCTCCCCATCAGGACCACTCACTGAATCTCCAGATATTAGTCAACTACCAGACTGAAGGTCCTTAATTGCAGGGAACCTGGGTCTTCTTGAGGAACCACGTATGTAAAATGTAAGTAAAAGTACATATTATAAACATACAAAGAACTGATATACATGTTTTAAATCTCCCTCAAAGCTTTCTCCAAAAGGACTTGAACCCATTTACTAGAGAGAATGGTGCACTGGGGAAATGGAAATATCTAGACTTTGGGGACTTACTAGACACTGGCTCTGAATTGACTTTAATTTCTAGGGACCTAAATGGGACTGTACTTGGTCCCTTCAGAATCTCCAAATTCTCTCTGACTGGTAGAGTAAGGGTCACTAGAGTAGGAAGGGCTAACTGGAAGCCTGTAAAATGTCCCCTCCCTCCCAAGATAGGGGAAGTGTAGAGATCGAGGCCATGATCAAAAGACTAAAAGATATGAGGGTGGCGATATTCATCACTATTTAACTCACTTGTTTGGCCTGTGCAGAAGTTGGGTAGATCTTGGAGAATGTCTACAGATTCTTGTAAATTTACGCAGGTGGCGATTCCAATTACAGCCCTTATCCCAGATGTAGTGTCTTTACTTGAACAAATCAACAGAGACCCTGGCTCTTGGTACACATCCATTGACCTGGATAAAGCCTTTTTCTCCTTTCCATTGTGCAAGGACCAACCATCCAAACCAACTTGCTTGGTCAACAGTCAACTGCAGAGTCAACAGTACACCCTGACGTTCTCGCCTCAGGCCTCTGTCAGTTCTCCTGCCCTTTGCCGTCATATGGTCCAGACAGAGCTTGGCAGTCCACACAGTGTCACACTGGTGCACCACAGGGACGTGTTGACTGAATCTGATGAGTAAGAAGTAGGAAGCTCCTCCAGATGCCCTTACTAAAGGTACACGCACATCAGAGGCTGGGAATAAATCTCGCATAATTTATGTGTCCCCCGCTTAATTGATGACTCTGGGGGTTCCTAAGGTGAAAGATAAATCCCTGACTTTGCGCCGTCCACTAGGAAAAAGGAGGTGCAGTGTTTGATTGGCCTTTACGGGTTTCAGAAGCAACATACACCGCGTGTGAGTGCAGTGCTTTGACAGACCCACAGCATCTCCAGTTAGGCTGCCGGCTTTGAGTGGAGACCAGAGAAAACTGACATTTTACAGCACATTTGACCACAGTGCAAACTTCCCCACCGTGTATAGAGTATGTTGACCCATCATAACAAAAGCATTCTGAAGCAGCCAGCTGAAACCTAACCCATTTGTGCAAATTCCAAGGGACAAATTTAACTGAGTTTCAAGCAGCCATCAAATACAATTTCATAATCTGCAATTTACTGCTATGCTCTGGACTCTAATACTTTTTATTAACGTTCCATTTCTCCCCCCGGTACAGGAATTTCAGTGTCGTTCTTAATATTTCTGCTTTAGTTGGGGCTGTCAGTAGTTATTTCCTTGTGATTAGAGATGCAAATAGGCTCAGCCTTCCTCAGGGGGTGGCCAAGGTCCCACCTCGCTCCTCTGCTGGGGACAGGCTTAGCTTAGAGACTGAGAGCTCACAGCTAAGAAAGCCAGGGTTTGGGGAAGGAATGACATCAAAGAAACCAACCCCTCCCTCCCAGTGGTAGCTCTCGTGGAGAAGTGTGCAACAGGGGGTCCCCCCACTTAATATTTCCCGTTCAACGGCGCCTCTGTGTCCTGATGGCGATGCTGCGGAGATTTGGACGGCAATATTCAAGCACATTATTTTATTCGCATTCACTCAGCAAAAGTGTTTATTGAACACCCACTCTCAGCTCAAGACCGCTACGTGCATTGCTTCTCACCATCTCTCCTGGAGCACTAAGGAAGCAGGACAGGAACAGGCCCTTGGGGGAAGGACAGGTGAAAGCAGTGATCACAGTACAAGCAGGCCGGCGAGAGCACAGATGGGAGCCTTACACGGGCAGTCACAGAGGGCACAGATGGGAGAGGGACGATCCTTATTGCCTGGAGGTCATGTCATGCATAAGCCTCACGGCTCAGCCACCTGGCTAGAAGAGACCCCTTCTCACCAGGGGTCTCTTCTCAGTGAGGCATCTAGACTGTGACCTTGTCTGAGCCAAACTGGTATAGTCACATCCTTGCTCTACCCAGGCAAGGATCCCAGGTCCCCCTCCATCCTGCTACACTCACCTGTGAAGCCACATAATATACAGTTGGTCCAAATTTAAACTCCAAAGGAAGTTTGGAAAAACTCCAAATTTAAACTCCAAAGGAAGTTAAACCCCAAGGAAGGGGTGGAGGGAAATAGCATCCTTGGGTCTTGCTCTTCCAAGTGGGCCCCCTGCCGGGCACCACCAGCAGCACCTGGAACTGTGTTAGGAATGCGCAGCCCCACCCCTGGCCTCCTGAGTCAGAATCCACATTCTGGCAAGACCAGACCCCCCCCCCCCCCCCCCCGCCCCCGCCACCGCCCCAGGCGATTTCTATGCACAGTCAAGGTTTGAAAGCACTGACTTGGGAATATCTATATGGGTGGGGAGCAAAGTGCTGACCTCCCTTCCCTCCCCAGCTTCTCCCCCCCCACCCCCATCCCCCCATTATCCCCCCCCCCTTCTTAGATTCTTAGATACCATGGTGGGGGGGTGGGGAGAGGGACTTGGTACTTGGTGTTAGTGCCTAGGAGAAGGCGAGTGAAGACACACTCTCCGGGGAAGCTATTTGCCCCAAAGTAAAGGCCAGAGGGGGTGGATCGGGTTCCAAAAATTCTGGCAAATTGCGAGGGTTGGGGATGCAGGGCTCTCTTGCCCTGGGAATATCCTCTGAAGAGGAATTCCTGACCTGCTTAAGGGACACCCTTGTCCCACACAGACGTGAGAAAGCTGCTCTCAGGTCCATGAGCAGCAGCTCCGGCCGCGCGTGGCCGTCCCCTGGATGCAACATCCGTCCCCGCTGCAAAGACTGTTTCAGACGCATGGGCAGGGGGAGTCTCAGGGGTGGCCGGGCCTGGAAACCACTGATGATGAGAAACTTCGAACATGAAATATAAAAACTTAAGTTAGAATAGCCCTAGGCCTACCCCAGCAGCTCCCTTCCCACCGCTGGGCTCTTCCCTCCCTCTCTCCCTAACTTCCTCCCCACTTGGCAAAAGCTGGATATGGCATGATGGGGAGGGAGGGGAGGGAGCTCATGGTGCAATGAGGGCTCCAAGACTCAGGTCTGGGCAGCACGAGCCCTGGCTGCAAGAAGCCATCAGATCCCTGGGGGCCGGAGGGGGGGGGGAAGCGCTGGGAACAGCACGTCCCTGTCCCTCCTTGCTGTGTCCCTGGCGAGGCCCAGTCTGGAGCTGGGAAGAATTACAGGGGCTGTCTGGAGATCGACTCCTGCCCAGATTTGTACTTATGTTTTTATCTGAGACTGTTTGTTTTTCAAATTTCCTCTCAAATCCCTTAATGTCCGTTTTACATCTTACCTGTCAGAGTCCCCACTGGGATTCTCAGTTTGCAAGTTCCTATCAGTTGCTAGAATGCTACAAATTTTATATTATTTATTTATTTTTACCAATTTGGACTGCAACGTTAAAGCGGCCAATCCATCAAAAAACCACTTCAAGCACAGGTGGGCTGTATGTGGAGGGGGTGGGCCTACTTGAAGCCCCTTCTTGAAGGAGAAGTTGTAGGCAGGAGCTTGGTGCAGCGTACTTCATAACACTCCCTGTTGTTCAACCAAAGCAAGTGTGATTCCATAGGCCTGGGGAATCACACCCTCAGTGTTTCTCTCTCACCTACCAAGGCATCTGCAATGACCCCACTTGTATTCACTCTCTGGATACAGAAGACCCTCTTGTCTAAATTTTCCATCTCCAGGATCTCAGTCTGGGAGAAAGTCTAGAAACGTCTAAGAGACACCCTCCTCGTGGGAAGAATACGGTCAGACTGGTCATCTACGAAGCAATCGGTTCAAGAGATTGTTTGAAAATAAAATTCAAAACCGCAGAGGAGAATATTTTCCATGAGAATATTTATTCCACTTAGTTTCTAAGCAGCCAAGACTACTCATGATGAACTTTAAGGTGGCAGCCGACCTCCCTCCCAACCGGCCAGAGGGCCAGTGACAAAGGACGTGCTTGGAAAACACCAACATTCTACACACGCGCGAGGAAGCTCTTTTACGGGTCTTTGCTCCACTTTAAAATGTTTCACAGTGGTTCATTCACTTTCTATTAAAAGTTGGAAAGTAGAAGGACGCCTGGGGGGCTCAGTCAGTTGAGTGTCCGACTCTTGGTTTCAGTTCAGGTCATGATCTCAGGGTGGTAAGATCGAGCCCTGCATCAGGCTCTGTGACAAGCATGGAACCCACTTAAGATTCTCTTTCCCCCTCCTCCCCTGCCTCTCCCCCTCCTTTCTCTCTCTAAAAAAAAAAAAAAAAAAATCGCAAAGCAGCAAATACAACATCGTAAGCATAAAAATGTGAAAAATGATCTTTTACTGCTATTTTCCATTTTTGGTTCCCATGTTGACTTGGAAAGGCATCTGGCCTATGTACAATGCATGAAGTGGGACCATGAAGCATAGCTTTGCACTCACAGGAATTAAATTATCCCATCTTAAGGATGATTTGTTATGAGAGTGACTCACCAGGCTCCTGTTTGGGTCTCTCACGCACTACCGAGCTCCAGTCGAATGTTCCCAGAGCTCCAAGGTAGGAGCTCTAAATGGCAGCCTGATTCTGTTATGATGCGTCTCCTTAGTGAGAAGCTGGAGTCAATCTATCTGCCTTTAAATTCACTGATCTAATCAAGAGCTCTTGACTTGATAACCATGAGGGAGGAGGAACATGTTCACAGCCACAGCAGATAAACAGATGCCGTGGAGGGTATAAGACGCGTCACAGCAAAATGGAAAACAGAAAAACTGAAAACAAAAAAACAGCAAAACAGAAAACAGAATGATAACCAAGGAGGCTCCCAGCGAATCTCGAGGGAAAAAGAGGCTCAGACATTTCTATACGATTCACAAACGAGGGAAGGTAGATAAAAATCAACTTGCGATTTTAAAGAAGGCAGGAATTCTTCTTCATAGCTGGGTCTGAGGAATGAAACTTACAAAGGAATTCAGCGGGGAGAGACTGGGTGTTTCTTCTAGTCAAATCCTGCAGTGTGGACATGGACAAACTGATTCTAAACTTCATCATGGAGAGGCAAAAAAGACCCACAAGAGCCGCTCAGCGTTGAAGGAGAACAAAGTTGGAAGGCTGACACTGTCTGCCTTCAAGACTTAGATAAAGCTAGAGCGACTAGTGTGGTCTCAGGGAAAGGAAGGGCAAATGGACCCATGGAACAGAGTAGAGCCCAGAAACGAGCCACATAAACATAGCCAACAGATCTATGACAAATGAGCAAACGCATTACAATGGAGCCAAGAGAGTCTTTTCAAAATAAATGGTGCTGGGATACCTGCCCATCCACAGGCAAAACCATGAATGTAGACACAGACCTCACACCCTCTATAAAAATCAACTCAAAATGGGCCATAGACCTAAATGTAAAACACAAGACTGTCAGATACCTAGAGGAGAACCGAAGAAATATCTAGCTGATTTGGGGTATGACAATGTCTTAGATACAACACCAAAGCCATCATCCATGACACATCCTTGACAAGCGGGACCTCATTAAAATAGACACTTCTGCTCAGTAAAAGACAAATGTCAAGAGAAGACGAGCCACAGACCGGGAGAAAATATTTGCAAAGGCACATGTGACAAAGGACTGTTACCCGAAAGATACAAAGAACTCTTGAAACTCAACGATGAAGAAACAACCTGATTTTATTTTATTTACTTATTTGACAGAGAGAGAGAGATCACAAGGAGGCAGAGAGGCAGACAGAGAGAGAGGAGGAAGTAGGCTCCCTGCTGAGCAGAGAGCCCGATGTGGGGCTCTTTCCCAGGACCCTGAGGTCACGACCTGAGCTGAAGGCAGAGGCTTTAACCCACTGAGCCACCCAGGCGCCCCAAACAACCTGATTTTAAAGTGGACCAAAGGCTTTAACAGATTCCCCACCAGAGAAGATACACATATGGGACATAAGTGTATGAAAGGTGTTCGAGGCCATAGGTCCTTGGGGAAATGCAAAGTAAAGCTACGAGAAATACTGACTACACAGCCCTGAGAAAGGCCTAAGTCTGGAAACTGAAACACGAAATCCTGGTGAGGATGTGGAACAACGGGAACTTTCAGACGTTACCGGTGAGAATGCGAAATGGTATAGCTACTAGGAAAAACTGTTCGGTAGTTTCTTACAAAACTAAACATACTCTTACTATAAGATCCGGCAGTCATGCTCCTCAGTATTTTTTTTTTTTAAGATCTTATTTATTTATTTATTTATTTTTAAATATTTTATTTATTTAATTGACAGAGAGAGAGAGAGAGATCACAAGTAGGCAGAGAGGCAGGCAGAGAGAGAGGGGGAAGCAAGCTCACCGCTGAGCAGAGAGCCCAATGTGGGGCTCGATCCCAGGACCCTGAGATCATGACCTGAGCCGAAGGCAGAGGCTTAACCCCCTGAGCCACCCAGGCTCAGACCTGGAAACTTATATTCACACCAAACCTGTGTAGGGATGTTTATAACAACTTTACTTATTGCTAAACCTGGAGGCAACCGAGATAGTCTTCGGTAGGTGAAGGGAGAAATACACTGCCACACATCCATACAATGAAATAATATTATTCTGTGATAAAAATAGATGGGCCGTCGAGACATAAAAAGATATGGAAGAAACTTCAAAGCAACTAATTAAGTGAAAGAAAGCAACCCAAAAAAGCTACACATACCGTGCGAGCCCAACCACAGGACATTCTGGAAAAGGAAGCAATAGAAACGATCAGTGGTTGCCAGGAGTTGGGGGAGGGAAGGATGAAGAGGCAAAGCACAGGGGGTTCTTGTCAGTGAAACTATGCTGTATGATACTATAATGATGGGTGCGTGTTATCATACATTTGTCAAAGTTCATGGGATGTAAGACACCAAGAGCGAACCCTGAGGTGAACTGTGGACATCAGGTGGTAATGACGTGCTAACGTAGGTTCATCCATCATAACAGATACACTGTTAACTGTGCGGCAGACATCTGTGGCGGGGAGGTACCGTGTTTGGGCGAACAGGGAATATATGGGAACTCTTCGGCACGTTCCACCGCATTTTGCCATAACCTAAAACTGCGCTAAAAAAATAAAGTCCATCCAAAGAAATTCTTGCTGAATGGCAAAAGCTAAGCACTTTGGGGAAAGCATGAAACCTGACGAGAGGGTTGTGGTGGATGGCACTGGGTGATGATGGAGGGAAGCCCAGAGGAAACCCAACAGAAACTGTGCCACAGAGAGCCTGGGAGGGAGTGTCCCATGCCCACACACCGCTGCAGAACAGCACAGAGCAGGCACACAGGAGAGATCAAGTGTGTAAGGGATTTCTGCTCTCCTCATCCCATCCTAAAGCTTCCTGTGGCTAAAAGCTGAGCCTCCAAGGCACAATTCTGCTGTCAGAGGATATGTTTGTAACAGGATATGTTTGTAACACTGTAGGGATGCAAATGCAAAATTCAGAGAAAATAGAGAACTCACGGCCAAAGATGATAGGAAAAAATGTTCAAGATGATTGGGAGGCAATCAATCCTCAGTATTTAAACTCCAGTGATCGTTTGTTTTATTCTGTATTTATTTGAGAGAGAGAGACAGTGAGCAAGAAAGAAATGGAACAGGGGGAAGGGTAGAGGGAGAAGCAGAGTCCCCGATGAGCGGGGAGCCTGACATGGGGCTGGATCCCCGGACTCTGGGATCATGACCTGAGTGGAAGGCAGAGGTTTGACTAACCGAGTCCAGGCACCTCCAAACTCCAGGGATCCTGAGGAAGAAAGGGTAAATTTCTACTTGATCAAAAGGAGCATCAAATAAAGTCTTGTCCCACCTTGACATTAATTCTGGAAACAAGGAAACTGAGTCGAGTCAGTTACAGACTACGGATCTCGTAAATGGAGGCAGAGCTTAACCCTCGGTGTGATCGCAAATCTCTCCTCTCCCTGTACCCCGCCTCACCCCAACCCTGGCCTCTTACTGGAAACAGAGGGAAACTGCTGAACCCAGAGAGTGTGGTGGCTGGGTCTCCGCCTGAACTTTCTGGATGCGGCTCGCCTGACTGTCCGCTGCCCCGGCCAGAGGCCAGAGGCTGCCTATAAGAGGTGCTCAAGCAGCAGCCAGAGCACCCGGGGTGTGGGCGTTTGCATCAGACTGGAAAATGGTGACGGGAAGGTGGCACGTGGCTATGCTGCGCTTTTCCTATCCTGCCATCAGATGTGACCGATCCAGCATCCCAACTGCATTTACTCCCCACAAACCCACACAGATGTTTCTCGGAGGTCCTCCCCGCTGGCATGTACGTGTCACATAGCGAGCTTTTAAGCACAGATGCCAGGCGTGCTGCCCCTCATTTGACGATTCTCGTAACTCGCTCACTTAAAACGGTCAGACTTCCCCACTTGACAACAATGCGTCGTTCGCTCAGCCTTGCTGGGGACAGTGGCAGGCCCATAACCGGCTTAAAGCCCACAGGCCGGTTGCCATGGTGCACGTGTGCGTGTGTGCACGTGTGCGTGTGTGTGCATGTGCACGGCATTTGAGTAAGACTGACACATTCACTGTCGAAGGAGAAAGAGCCCGACTAAGGCCGAGGGCTGGGAAACCAGAGGTTCTACTACTACCTTGTTAAAAAAGCCAAAGCTTCCTGCCGTAATGGCAACTTCCCAGCGTCCTACGGAAACCTGTGTTGATTTCAACACAGTAGAGCAAACATCATTTAACTTCCTTAGTCCTCTTCGAACACCAGGAGGTCTCGGTGAGCTGAGGGGGGGCAGTGGGGGGCTGTCTGCCCCGACCCCAGAGGGTGTCCTGGCCTCCCTGCTCCCATCGCTATCCATTGTCTCCTCCCTTCTCAGTGGGGATTTCTCGTGTGGCCAGCGTCCACCAGCCACCTTCCATTTTGAGACTTCGAGGCTGTTGGGAGGTGGGAAAACAGTTGTCCAGCTCATAAGAAATGTGTGTCCCAGGAGCACCCGAAAGCTCCCAGCAAGAGGTTCCTCCTGAAGATTGTTCGGGTGTCGCAGTGCCCACGTGTCTGCTTGGACGCCGGGCCCGTGTGGATGTGCCCTCCACGGTGGGTCTGCAGCAGAGACCCCCAGAAAATGACCTTCGATCCCGCATCAATTCCCACCACCTCTACCGTGTGAGCACCGACAGCATCTAAGAGGCCCAAGGAGCTGCTGCTAACTAGCCACGATCAGACGGCGCCGGCCGAGGCACGGAGGGTTCACGCCGGGATGTCAGGCTTGCGGAGGGAATTAACGATCGGCTCAGCCACAGTGAGGCGTCTTCCGAGTTTCCATTAACCAACGGCAGACCCCAGAAAGATGATAAAATAATAAAGCTTTGGCCCAACATGTTGATATTCTGTTTTTAGTTAAAGGAATAAAAATCTTTTTCTTAAGAAAGGAGTTTATTAAAGGGCACAAGAGAATCATGTTGTTAGAAAGCGTCCTGTAAATTCTTTTGCTTTCACTTCACTGATTTCGACAGGATGAGGGCTATTGTTATGGCCACAACCTGCTTTGGCAGAGAGAAAGGCTTAGGGGTGAGCTCCCCCCCACCCCCCCCATCCCCTGGAGATCACTCCTGCTGCTCTTCCCCGGATCGGATTGGGGCTCCCATCAGATGAGCTGTGCAAGGGGGTGACAAGGCATAGGCTCACACTGAAAGCGAAAGCACCTGACATGGGCAAGGGTGATGGGGCGTGTACTGCACACACGCCAGCGCCCGTGCTGAGAGCATTCAGTCAGTTAGCCGCCTGCTCCTGGGGCTGGCCAGGGGGCTGAGAGCAGGTCCGATCCTCCATCTGCTGCAGAGAGAACTGAACTTGCTCGAGGCCGAGAGAAGGGTAAGTGGCTTTTAGGGATTCGAAGCCCTTCCACCAGATTTGGACAGACTTCAAAGAAGGACGGAGACTGGCAAGTTCTCACCAAAAGAATGTCAACATCACACTGTTCCATGAAAAAGAACCTTTCTGTTACAACTGAACAGTGCATTTGAAAACATCATTGGCCTCCTTTCTACCCCTCTAACACCGCTACACGGACTGCGGTGCAGGCCCCAGCAGCATCGCCATCCCCGGGAGGGAGTTAGGAATGCAGAGTCTCGGACCCCATCCCGGGCCTCCTGAGTCAGAACCTGCCTTTAAGGGCAGTCAGGGCCTCCACACTCTCACTAAAGCCTGAGATCATCCCCCCAACCCCCAGCCCCTTCTCTGGACTGGAATGCTCTTCCCCAGGATTTACCTGCCTGATTTCTGAACTCAGCTCCAGGTCCTCTCCTCAGAGGTCTTCCCTGGCCTCATGAAAAGCAAAGATTCTCTTAGGCTCTCTCTTAGCGGACCCTGTTTAATTCTACTTCAGGGCAACTGTCACCGCTGTGTGTTCCTCCCAAATGCTGCAAACTCCATCCAGGCTAGGACTTCATAGCCCAGCACCTAGGGTGGCAGTGGGGACAGAAGTGTCTGACAGAGAGTCTCGCGAAGGACTACTTTTCTATGCAGGACTGTATGTTGTGCGGGTGTGACTCCCACAGCGCAGGTCCCTGGGAAACTACAGAGAGGGACGTGTCCCTCTTACCCTTCCGTACTTTTTGTAAGTTTTCAGAGGAGAATCCACTGTTTTTCTAATTTATGAAGCATGAAGCACTTTTCAAAAAATTTATCTAACCCTCTCAAGATCCAACCTGCCACAAACACAAAGCAGATTAGATCTTTCCTTTTAAAAAAGGTTTTAGGCTTTATTTACTGATCAGGTTGTACTTTAATAAATAAGAAACCATTTCTTTTTAGGGGCCTGTTCATTTCCCCCAGAAATGTTATTATGCTATGCAGAGTTTTAGTTTTGAAACTCAGACATTAGGACTACATTGTGGGGACCATGGATGTCCCCAGCAGCAGGTCCGGAAGTGGCCCAAACCCCCGTGCTTGGCTTGGAATGATGACTAGGAGTGGCACATAGATGGAGGAGGTTCAAATCAGAGCCCACAAAAGGAAACAATCTTCGCTGATGAATCATTTATTTGGACAAAACAAAAATGTCTCCACATTGTTTCCTTTTATACAGAAAGTGGAACATTTCAAATATATTAGGTTTTCTCTTTTTCAGCAGAATTCATTTCAGTCTGGTTGCAGGAACTTCTTCTCATTTTAGGATTCACGTTTTAGCAACACATAAGCACCCATTACAGCCAAAAGAGCATACTGTAAAGAAAACAGTGGGAAATTACTCTGAACTCCACAAATTAGTTTGGTCTATAAACGTATTCAGATGAAGTCTGCTCAGGGCTAGACTGAGGACAGAATCCAAAGATGACCTCTTCCCCCCATGCGTGGTTCTCCAAACTAGCTGCTCAGTGCCACGTTATGGTTTAAAACCCCCACATATACTGACGGACTAAGGATCAAGCACCCAACAAACCCGGCCAATTCATCGCTCGTTCCTGTGTACGTTCCCTATTGTGTTTCAAGTGGTTTTTAAAAGATATAGGTACCATTTTTACTGAACTTGAGAGGACATCATTACTGGGTTTATGGTACCACTTTTTTTTGTATGTTTAAAGATTTCCATGATAAAAAGCAACAAATATAGAGGTGCCATTTTAGAATACACTATGAACACAAAAGATGAAAGTAGCTATTTTAAATAACTGATTTAAGTGTTGATAATTTAAATGGTAATGTTAATTTTAGTTAAATACAAACATTCTGGAAAAAAAAACAAAAAACAAAACCACACCAGCAAAACACTTTAAACAGACTGCATCTTTACAGTGGCACGTGCAAAAGCTCCAATATATATACATTTTTAATGCAGACACACAAACACATTCCTACCTTGAATTTTGGGTAGTCATTCATTATTATGGTGACCATACCAACATATGGTAAAAACCTAAATTGTAGGACAAAAAGCCAGAAATATGAAAATTGCTTGTAATATGATGATGGCAGCATTTAAAAACACCCTAAATCGGCCTTAAGATGCAAATCTTCCTTGGGTATAGCTCTATTCGGGCTGTAAGACTAACATTCACTCCTGCCTCAAAAGGCTCTCTTAATCAAAAGCATCACCACTAACAGCGGGACGATTTTTTAAGCAGGCACATGATTTCAACTAGAGATGCTGCCTGTCTTTGCCTGCTGCATTCACCATAGCCGAATTAAAATAATTAGTTGAGCCACTTGTACACATGGAACTGACAATGGCCATCAAGCTAGTTTTTAATTTTTTTAGTGGAGAAGTCATATCCAGACAGCCTATATAAAGACGGCTGTCGGGGAAAGCTTTCAAAATACATGGAGAATTAGTTTGTAACTGGAAGAACCATCATCATTGATATTTCACGGGGCTTTTCAGATGTAACAAACAGGCTTATTGGGCTGTGAACACAGATGTGAGTCCCATAATTTATACCCACACATGATGATGACTGCAGACACAGAAGGTCTGGGGCATAAGCTAGCCAGTGAGTCTGCTGACAAAATTCATGTCAAGATGCAATCAGTGGGGGGCGCCTGGGTGGCTCAGTGGGTTAAGCGTCTGCCTTCATTCAACTCAGGTAATGAGCTCAGGGTCCTGGGATGGAGTCCCAAACTGGGCTCCGTGCTCAGCAGGGAGTCTGCTTCTCCCTCTGCCTACCCCGCCCCGTGCTTGTGCTCTCTCTCTCTCTGTTAAATAAACAAATACATAACATCTAAAAAAAAAACCAAAGATGCAATCAGCGGACCCAAGCCTTACCTAACTAAGGGGAAAACAGGTAAGGCACCCTGTACCCACTAGTCCTATGTAAATCAGCAGCCCCAACTTCTCCTTTATACAAAGCTTGTCCTCCAGATGTCTACAAAATAGAGGACTGAGCAGCTGGAAGTGTCTCTCTTCTCCCCACAGATATGCCAGCATCGCAACAGGGGGAAGGAGTTAGAAGGGGGGCAGAGGGAGAAACGGGGTAGGAAGAGGCCTCAAACCACAGTCTAGTTGATAAAGCTAAATCTTACAAAATGGTAACTGGGTTCTCCAGCCTCAAACAGCTTGTGGGATTTAATGAAGATTTAAAAAAAAAAAAAAAAAAGGCACTTCTAACAAGGGTTAAGCATAAGGGGTCACGAGGAGAGGGGAAGAATTGTCTTTTTTGTTTTTTTTAATAAGAGGATACAGGCTCCTCTGCATCAGAGGTAGAACTAATCGTTGGAACAATTATGAAAAGATGAATATTAAAAGTTTTATCACATAACTGTTTCTGGTAGAGAAAAACAGGAAATAGTCTAACCGTCCACCAAAAGAAAATTGGTTAAATTATGATTTTATGATTCTCAGTGGAACAACAGTATGTAGCCACTTAAAAATACCTGGATGTAGATTTGACACAGAAATCTATTTCCAACTTCTTGTTGGGTGAAAACATAAAATAAAATTCTACTATGTAAAATTATATACGATATATGCACATATCTCTATAGGTACAGGGAATGTCTAGAATATTCCCTTGAGTGTTAAACAGTGATTACCTCTGGGAGGATTTCTTGTAATGCTATTTGAAACCACAAATAACTAATCTCTAGGTGAAGATTTCTTTCAAAAATAGAGTTAAACCAATGATACAGATAACACACTTGTATCCAGTTTTAGATTTTAGGTCCTTAGTTCTGAGCAGTATTTCCACAGTAAATGCAGCATGGAGTACAAACTGGGCTACTTACAACTCTCCTGACATATAATATTTGTAACGAGCGATTCTATTATCCTATACACTTAGTTTCTTTCTTTTTTTTTTTTTTTTTTTTTTTTTTTTGAGGGAGGAAGGGAGGGAAAGAGAGAGGGAGACTGAAAGAGAGAAAGGGAGAGAAAGAGAGAAAGGGGCAGAGAATCCCAAGCAGGCTCCACACTGAGAATCCCAGTGCAGGGCTCAGTGTCACAACCCTGAGTCCATGACCTGAACTGAAATCAAGAGTTGGATGCTTAACCAACTGAGCCACCCGGGTGCCCCCTAGTTTCTCTGTTACCATCTTTCTGGTTTCTGAACCTTTTATTTATTTTTTTTTAAGATTTTATTTATTTATTTGACAGACAGAGATCACAAGTAGGCAGAGAGGCAGGCAGAGAGAGAGGAAGGGAAGCAGGCTCCCCGCTGAGCAGAGAGCCTGATGCGGGGCTCGATCCCAGGACCCTGGGATCGTGACCTGAGTCAAAGGCAGAGGCTTTAACCTACTGAGCCACCCAGGCGCCCCTAGTTTCTGAATCTTTTATATAACTTTTATATAAGTTAATGCTCACCCTCTGGCCCTTCCCACCACATCCTTCTTCTCAAGCCAATTCTGGCCCTCTTTGTACAAGCCTCTGTCGTCCACTTCATTATTGTCTCCTTTAGTCAGAAATTTGATGTCTCCATTATCTCTAGAAAGCAAAATAATGTCCTTTCACAAATGATTTCAGCACGGCATCGCTAGGAAACAATTAGTCTACCTGGCATGTCACAGTCAGATACGGGCATTTAGACGATGACTGTATCTTTCCTGGTCTAAGGTGATTGCTTACAGCTAACTATCCAACTAATGCACGGGTCTACTGGCAATTTTGCAGACTCAAATTCCAAAATGCTCCTGTTACCCTGATAACCAAAAAGCATGATTTGAGCACAAGGCTAATTCAAATGCGGGCGTGCCCTTACCCCTCCTCAAACTTACTTCTCCTTGCCAAATGTAGAATGGTAATGCATTACTTCCTTCAGCACTGAGCAAAGTGGTATAAAATCTGGTTTGCAAAGAAACAGGATTCACAAATGGCATAAAATCAGTGTGTTAAAGAGACCCGTGGGATTAATTTTAAACATTCTAAACCGGTGCTTACACAGCCTTGACACCAGAAACACAACATTACAGCATTACAGAGCTATAAAGGGGGGTCTTCTTTCAATAAGACAAATGAAAAAAGGCACTAGTATAATTAGATAAAATATTAAAAGCCCACAAAGATTTGAAACCATGCCAAAAGGAGCAAGCTGATTTGCAGCTGCGGTTAGAAAGGAAATCAAGAAAATAAAACCCCAAGCAGTCTCTCCCGCGACTCATGCAAATTACAGAAAATCACCATTATTTCCTCAACTTTGAATAATTTCTCATCTGTAGAAATTATTTTTAAGTCAGCTGTCATGTTATGTGACATGTTACATGCGTATTTCTTTATCAGTCAGTTAACAAGTGGACATCAAGTCCCACCGTGCCGTACCACGAGCACAACACAAACGGAACAGGCCCATTCTGATGTTTACAGCAGAACAAAGGGACGATTTTAAGTATCAACTTCTTTGGGGAAGCCCTGCAAGCAGTGAATGGGATGGGAACCTAATACTGGAAATGTACAAATAGTGAAGGTACGCGCATGTGTACACACACACACATACACACACAATGAGAAACACTCTGTTATTTAAAAAAATACAAGTACACACTCTCAGTTTAATTCCATAACTCAGGCAGGTAAAAATGCTACACTAGGCTGCATGAGGTGAATGAATAACCCAGTCCATAGGCGGTAACACATCATCACGTGACTGTACCCTCTCCCGGGAACTTAACACATTTGAGGTAGAAGTCATCGTTTCCAGTTCCCAAAAAGTGTCTTTGGAAGCCACCACTGGCATTTAACAGAAAGAAAGAGCATTTGTTGGGGGGCAGGGGAGTGAAGCAGGACACGCAATCACTGAACTCTGGGCCGGGTCAGGGAAAGGGACGTGCCGCCGTCCAGGGCTAAGGCTACCGCTGCAAATGCCACCTTGTCCGAAGTGACACAGAGAAACAGGCAGCTTTCTGCATTTCAGAAGTGTCCTCACATCGTCATAATCCTCAACTGCGATGGGAGTGGATTTTCTCAGACTCCTTCAAATAACTGCTATGCTCTCGTACACTCCACCTCCCACTGTGCAGCAACTCAAGTTACTGGGTGCTTCCAGAAACACCTGTCCATTCAGTTCTCATAATTGCCCTGTGAGTCACGGTGGGAAATGATAATGTTATCGTGCCCTTGCAGACTGGGTAAAGTAGCGGGTCCAAAGTCACCCAATTAGTAAACGGGAGGACTGGGAACGTAACCCAGAGCGTCTGCTACTTTCCAATCAACCATGAAAATTGGCTCCCGAAATTGAGTCACTAAATTCCACACCTGAAACTAATAACACACTGTATGTTGACTAACTAGAAAACTGGAATTTAAATAAAAACTTGAGGAAGAAAAAATGGGGAAAAAAAAGTTTGATCAGTACTAATGGAATGAATGAGTGAATGAATGAATGAATGAATGAATGAATAAATAAATAAATAAATAAATCTGGCCACCAAAATTTACAAAACACCACCAAAAAGAAGTCAAGCCACCTTACTTTTCATGAACTTTGATCACTCTGTGAACTATTGGAATGTCTCGTCCTTCGACTTTAAAAACCACGATTTCACCAGCTCTAATAGGGTCTTCCCGGAAGTTTGTCAGGAACAGAAGGTCGCCCCTGTGAAAGGCCGGCTCCATACTGCCACTGGGAAGAAATGCAAAATCACATCCAATTAGCCTGGATTCACAGGGGAACTTTCAATTCATGAAGAATACAAAAGTAAACGTATCATTGAAAGTCTCAACCTCCATGAATCATCGGCCAGGTCTGGGAGCTATCAACCAAGCCACAGTGGTTCCCTTCTGACTGCTCATGATGATGACATCAAGCGAGAAAGGAAATGATTTCTCCTTAGATTAAGTATGAAAAGGATAGCAGCAAGCCCCTTATACTTTGCATTATGTAGACAAAGAACCAAGTATAATGTGAACTCTTTGAGGTGAAAGCTGCCAATTTTTAGCCTCAAAAAAAAAAAAAGAAAAGAAAAAGAAAAAGTCTTACATCTAAAAATACATTAGTATTTTCATTCCTAAGTGCAGACTCAGAAAGCTGGTTGATACTCTAGGGCAATTCTTCCATTTCATGGTTCACCCTCAGCACCTAGGACGTGGGCAATCCCGTTCAAGGAAGAGAAGGAAAAAAATGAACGCCTTGGGAGAGTGATCTATCTGCAAACCAAGGTGAGGGTTGGGATAAAATTCAAACCCAACTCTTGGGACTCCAGCCCATATTCTACAGAAAGCCTAATTTTAACAAATGTTAACTGCTTTGGATGTGGAGGTCAATAAATAATCCCACATGGTACTAGTTTAAACCCATGCCAAAAATCTTCAGTGGATTCAAAGTGAACTATAATCTAGTAGAAGCTGAAATTATTAAAACAGAATTCATTTTCCGTATGTTCATGCTTTGCCTTAAAGCATGAGAAAATAAATAAGACCCAAAATATTGCAATATAGGGGCTGTATGATCAAAAACCAGCAAGAAGTTTGTTGAGGGCAAGACTCTGGGAGGAAGAATCAGACTAGTGAGTACTCTAAAGGAAATGTGAGTTCCTAACGGAAGCAGCTCAAAAAGTTGGCCTTCCTGTCTCTCCCGCGTCTGGGCCACCTTAAACTTGTCAGCACACACGGATCAGCAGAGGAACACAGTAGAGACTGGCCTGTCACTAAGTACTTGCTCGTGTGTTTATTTTTAATTGAAACCAGTGACACTAAGTGTCACAATAGATCTAGCATTCAAAAACAGGAAATCTGAGTAAAAAACATAGAGCTAGAAATATAAATGACTAGGAGGGAAAGAAAGAGCAAACAATTAAGAACCACAGCTAGAATACGAACCTTCTGGGTAAGTCTCAGAGGCAGGAGGGTACAGTGCGTCGTCAAAAGTCACTCTTGTGTCTCATGAGAAAAGTACTGCTTTGAAATTTTTCACTAATAACAACTTATGCTTGCTTTCCTCACGGGCCAGGGATTTCCCAAAGGTCTGTGTTCCCCAAGGTCGCTCTCATGATGTCAACAGTTTATGTTGACAAACCAAAGTGCTTTAGAACTATAAAGGATGCTTTAAAAAAAAAAAAAAGAAGTCCCTACAGACAGCAATGTTATAACAGTCTCTGTGTACAAGTGTGTCTCAGTGACTTAAGGAAAACCAGAACACCTGGGATCTGGTTTTGGCTCTGCGGAAAGTACTACAAGATGCGAGTGGCCTGGCCTTCATGGGCCTCCGGATCTTTATTTGTTAAGTGAGATGGCCCAACTCAATCAGAGATTTTTAATTTCTTTTTTTTTTTCTTTAAGATTTTATTTATTTATTTGAGAGAGGGAGAGAGAACATGAGTGGGGTGAGGGTCAGAGGGAGAAGCAGACTCCCCGCTGAGCAGGGAGCCCAATGCAGGACTCTATCCCAGAACCCTGAGCTCATGACCTGAGCTGAAGGAAGACGGCTTAACTGACTGAGCCACCCAGGCACCCCAGAGGTGTTTAATTTCTTAAAAAAAAAAAAAGACAAAAAAAAAAAAAAAAAAAAAAAAAGAAGAAGCCTTAAAATCCTTCCTTCAAATAAGGTCTCACCAGGATGCACCTCCATATACAATACATAAAAATGGAGTCGCCATAACCAAAACAAGGCTGAGGTGTCTAGAATCCATGCACTTGATCCCCGTCTCCCTCCTAACCTAACCCCTGGATCCCAGGGCACTCCTAGAGCAGTGTGAACACCAGCGAATTAGAAACCTGTATGCTCTCCTGAGGCCCCTCAGCTTATGAAAGCAGTGTGTCTCTAGAATAGGCCCCTTGGCCAGTCACACGAGGACAACCACGTGAAGCCAGCATCCTGGCTGAAGCCCCACGACACGGCAGAAGAGGCTGGTAGAGGGAAAGGAACTGGCTGGGGGGCCACAAAGACCAGCGGTGACCCTGACCTGGTCACTGCTACCTCTAAAACACACGGGCTCCATTCCCACCCACAGCGAGGTGCGATGGTCTGGGACGCACTGGACGGGTAGCCTCTTGAACCACCGAAGGGCTCCCAAGTGTGATTTTTTTTTTTTTTAGTATATGTGCTGCCGAAGCGAGCACCCAAGTGTGATTTTTTAAATTTCAAATGGATTACGCTTTCCCCTTGCAGAACTGTACAGCTACATATAGTTTACTAAAGTATTAGCTTTTCTAAAGTGCACACCGTGTGCTCTAGAAGGGCAGTGGTCTCCGGAAGGGAGAAGCCACCTACAAGGGCACTGCGGGAGAAGCTTAAAATTGCTGGGCACTGCGGGGGGCCACCTCGCGGGCTGTCGGGGACAAAGAAAACCAAATCACAGTTTTAAATCACAGTTTCAAACTACTGATGTTTAAAGTCAATTTGTACACACATAATCGTGGAGGATTGTTATTTCAGGTGCATTAGAGCATTAAAATACAAGAGCAAATACTCCGCACTGGAGCGTTAGCATGCGCGCGAAAAGAGCTCCGAAGCGTGTGCTGAGAAAGAGGGGGTGTTTCAACAAAGGGCAGAAGGAAATGAAAACAGTATCAATGAAGAACATTCTAATACTCCACCCAGTGAGAACACAGAGTGTTGGCTGTCACGCAGGCTTTCGCTCAGGCAACACTGCTCCTCTGTCATGGGGCCGAGCGCGACAGCAGCGCGACAGCAGCGTGACCGTGTGCGGAACCTACCTCAGCACCACCACGATTGGGCTCTCGCTGCCGGTGAGGACGATCAAGCCTTTCCAGATCATGAGCGCAGAAGACACGATCATGGCAAAGTTTAAAACCTGGTAATAGAGCTGGAACGAGAAAGGCCAGACCTAAAGTGAAAACTAGTGAAAGAACCGCACGAACCCGATGCTGGCGATGAGCCAGTTTACAAAACAAAACAAAACAAAACAAAAGGTTAAACTGTGATTTTAGGATATTAAACTAATTCACACAAACTCAAGTAGTATTTCAGCTTCTGCCATGGCATGAGCCGTCCGTATATTGTCTCCCTTTCAATGAGCAATGAGAGAAAAACCCCAAAGCAACCCATGGAACCTACTTTGTTAAAGCCTCGGTAAGATTCTACTCACCTGACTGGGATTTCCTAGACCCTTCAACCCTGAAGAGTCCCATTATTCAAGTTCTACCCGGAGGGCCTCCTGCTCTCGAGAATGCCCATCAGACCTGAGAGCCTGATGCACGCAGTGTGGTTTACCTAGAGCCGCTCCTTAGCCCCCTGGCCAAAGGGGCCTCAAAGGGGGCTTCACAGTCCTATAGTGCTTAGCAATGAGCTGTTCTGCACCTAAGATTACATTTCAAAGTGAACAAAAACTTTAAAGATCTGGATATTTAAATTTTCTATAAATGTTTTAGGAAGTAAAAAGCAAACACTATGTGGTTAAGAACACAGGCAGAAAGCCACACAAGATGGTATCGAGTTCCACGCTGGCCTTGCTCCTCCTTAGACCACGGAGTTAAGATCCACAGGGCTTGTCCCACCAAAGCTCAAGGCTCTTCCTTTACTGACCGTGGCCAGCCACACCCAACCCTGGTGACTACAGGGGGGGAAGCTACACGTGCACATCCCAACACCCTGTATCGGACTATATAGCTGGATTGTTGGGCCAGATGTCTCCGGTCTTCCAAGGGGCTTTAGGGACAAAAGTCACTGTGCCTGCTATTACTTGGAATGTAAGTCCCTCAGGGCATCTGCCCTTAGTGCCCTCCAGAATGGCTCCTTACTCTAGTACTTGCCTCAATCTTCTCACCCTTGTCCTGGGTGATCCGAAGAGCCATGCAGATGGCCTACCCAGCAGTCCGGTGTCTCAGTTCTTAGACATCCTCATCTCCAACGTCCTTCTCCCTCCACCTGAACAACCACTCGCAACAACAGACCTGGAACTGAAAGTGCTTGGTCCCCGTGTC
Organism: Lutra lutra; assembly: GCF_902655055.1. Lineage (NCBI taxonomy): Eukaryota > Metazoa > Chordata > Mammalia > Carnivora > Mustelidae > Lutra > Lutra lutra. The sequence continues at coordinate 16,837,525 of NC_062289.1, forward strand.
TCTAACTCAACGATCCCCTCTACCTGCCCATGTACACCCGCTCTGCTGCCATATGTGCTCGCCTACATGGCAGGACTCTTGTCACCACGACCCCCCATTCGTTCTACACATTCTACCTTCTGAACATTTCTGGAGTCTGTTCCGTTCTCTCTCCCAACTGGCACCACTCTCATCCAAGCCACCAGCAGAGCCCATGGGGACCAGTCTCCTGATGGCCACACACACCTGTTCTGAGGCACTCTCTGCATTACGCTCTCCACGCACTCGCAAATGTGCCTCTGGCCATCTGATCATCTCTGTGCCCTGTTTCAATTGTCCCTTGATCGCATCCCTCCAACTGCAGCCCGCTTCTTTGAGGATGAATATGGTCTATGGCCCTGTCTGGTACATCCCCCTCCTCCCTAGCTTCAGCCGGTGAAGCTCACGGCACTCCAGGGACACTAGTGGCATCTGCCAGTGCTTCAGAGAGCACATGCTCCTATCCGCTCGGGATCTACACCTGGCTATTAGCCCAGAGGCTCTCTCCCTCAACTCCTCAGCATACCTAATGCTCACTCATCTTAAATCCTACTTTCGGCACCAGTTCCCCAGGGAAGCCCTCCCTGACTACTAAACTAGAAGCCAGCAAACTTTCTATTAAGAACCACATAATAAGTATTTTACATGCCACACAATCTCTGTTGAAATCACTCAACCCTTCCATTGTAGTGAAAAGCAACTAAAGACAACATGTAAAAGAATTAGTAGGTGTGTTCCAATAAAACTTTATTTATAAAAACAGATGGTGTGGGGGGGTGCCTGGATGGCTCTGTTGGTTAAGTGTCTGACTCTTGGTTTTTGCTCAGGAACGTGAGATTATCATATCAGGAACGTGAGATTGAGCCCTGCACTGGCCTCCATGCTGGGCATGGAGTCTGGGTGAGATTCTCTCTCTCCCCTCTGTTCCTCCCCCAATCCCCTACCAGTGGGCTGGAATTTGCTACTCTCTGCTGTAGACCAGCCTGGGTCCTCTTGTTATATATTCTCACTGCATTCTGTACTTCTTTATACCATCTGTATAATAACTATCATAATTACACATATCATTTCTAATGTGTCTTTTACAGTAGACTGTATGTTCCACAAAGGCAAAGACCATTTTGACCTTGTACCGAGATGCAGGTGCACCTCCAATATTCAATATAGGACTGGCAAAAAGTAAGTGCTCAAGTCGTTGAATAAACAGTGAGAAAATAAACATTTTGTAGTATATGGTGGGCACAAACAATTAGTAAGAAATACACTAAAATCCCCAAAACAACAACAAAAGAAGCAAAAGCTTAAAACTATTAATTTTCCAAAGAAATACAAGTGGTGAATAAACACTTAGAGTGCTCAAACCCAATCCTGCCTCTGCCTCTCCTCTTTTTTTATGCCTAGCAAATTTCAAGTTTGGGGGTATTTCTGTTTGTTTTTTTAATGCTAATACTTGGTGCTGGCCCAGGATCCACTGCGGTGAGAAGGCAAGCGGACAGTCATTCTGAGAGCAATCTGGCCCTTATAGCATAAGGTTACTTTCAGTCCAGTAGTCCTGCTTTAGGAATTCAGTCTACAAGAAACGCAGGCAGGGAATCATGGCCCAACAATATGCGTTATGGTCCTATTTCTAGTAACAGAGAAAAGGAAATAACTGAGCAACAACAGAGAAATGATGTTGTAAAATAATGGCAGGTTACGGCACTATTTAAAACAAAAGTGTAGGCTACAGTAGAAGCTCCACAAACTGCAAAACAGTTTGTAAAACAGACACAAGGAGTTGCCCTCAAGGTTAACAGAGGCCATTTCAGCATGGCGGAATTACAAGTGATTGAATTTTCTTCTTCTTCTTCTTTTTTTTTTTTTTAAGATTTTATTTATTTATTTGACAGACAGAGATCACAAGTAGACAGAGAGGCAGGCAGAGAAAGAGGGAGAAGTAGGCTCCCTGCCAACCAGAGAGCCCGATGTGGGGCTCGATCCCAGGGCCCTGGGATCATGACCTGAGCCGAAGGCAGAGGCTTAATCCACTGAGCCACCCAGGCGCCCCTGAATTTTCTTCTTTAAACTATTCTCTATTCTTTAAAATTTCTGTGATGGGCATGGATTAATTTCAAAGTCTGGGGAAAATAAATGTTTGATGGAATTTGACAGAATATTAGATGGCCATTAAAATAATTACTTTGAAGAGTGTGACAAAACAGAAACACACAGTCTGATGCGGCAGCGAGGTAGGAAAAGCAGAGCTCGTATTGCTCCTGCTACACGTCTGTGAAATTATTCAGTCCAGGTTTATGGAGGAAACAACTGCAAGTAGGGACAAAAAACTGAATTAAAATAACGATGAAGAGGTACGCCTGGGTGGCTCAGTCGGTTAAGCATCTGCCTTCGGGTCAGGTCATGATCTCAGGGTCCTGGGATCGAGTCCTGCCTTGGGTTCCCTGCTCAGCTGGGAGCCTGCTTCTCTCTCTGTCCCTCACCCCTGCTCATGCTCACTCTCTCTCTCCGGCTTTCTCTCTCTCTCCAATAAATAAATAAATTTTTTTTTTTTAAAACCGTGAAGATATTCTGATGTAATAATTGAAAAGAAGGTAAATTTTATTCAAAATTAAAGTTACACACCATTAAAAAACTTTTTGGCTACTGTGTCAATAGCAAATTATGAAATTATCACTAAGTACCCAGAAGACAAGGAAACTGGAGTGCCAAGTGGAGACTGTTAAAGCACTGGGCTATAATACATTACATTGTTGCTCCCGAAGTAAAATTTGCCTTGCAAGGCACTCAGTCTAAAGTAGCTCACATTCGAAAACTTCTCTACCTGCTCTGCCTGATTTGAAGGACTTGATAAATAAATGTTGTTTCATTATGAATTACAGATCTGATTGGGAAAGCCCCAAGCCACAGTTTTATTTTATTTCATTTTTTAAAAAGATTTTATTTATTTATTTGACAGACAGAGATTACAAGTAGGCAGAGAGGCAGGCAGAGAGAGAGAGGAGGAAGCAGGCTCCCTGCTGAGCAGAAAGCCGGATGTGGGGCTCGATCCCGGGACCCTGGGATCATAACCTAAGCCGAAGGCAGAGCCTTTAACCCACTGAGCCACCCAGGCGCCCCCAAGCCACAGTTTTATGATTTTGGGTCCTGGGTCCTGGGATCAAGCCCCGCATCCGGCTCTCTGCTCAGCAGGGAGCCTGCTTCCTCCTCTCCCTCTGCCTCCCGCTCTGCCTACTTGTGCGCTCTATCCCTCTGTCAAATAAATAAATAAAATATTTTTAAAAATAAAATAAAATAAAATTCTGGGATCCAGAAACATAATTTTGGTTGAACTACTGACAAACTGACTGCGACGTAAGAAATACAACCACCACGTTTCACTGGTGCCTTTTGTTTGTCCATCGTCACCTACCAACTTTCTAAGCTTGTTGATTCACAGCCAAAGCAAAAGTTCAGAAGCAGGCCCACACTGTCTTTGTCCACCAAAGATGAAAACAGCCAATGTCTGAGAGTTTCAAACAAACAGTTCAGACCCGATATTCTGGCCGACAAAGCAGCAGAAATGCCAGTAGCTGTCTTTCTTCCTTCCTCTCTTCCTCGCTGCAGAAACAAAGAATCCCTGTTTTTGCATGTGGCTCTTGCCTTACTTTATAGCAAGCTGGGGCAGGAGAGAAAGGAGATCCCACTTCCAACTGGCAGAGCATGCATGCCTGACAAGGTGTCAGAGGATGCTAGTTTGGAGGGAAAAAGAAAAAGAAACAAAAGGACAAAGCTTAAAAGAAAAGAAAAAAAGTATCAGGAGGAAGCAGATTTGAGCTTCTACATTTTAATCAGAAAACCAGCAAAACACAGACAATGCAATAGCTTCTGACAGGCCTTATCACCAAGAGTGGAAATACACAGATCTTTCAAAAGGCAAACTAGTTTAGGAATTGAGACATTCATCAGAAGGCCTTCTCTGATAGTCTGCAATTATAACCACCAGTAATTAGTACCAGTTTTAGAGACATTTTAAAAACCTAGCCAATTAAGTCTGGAGTTTTAAATAAAGCTCTGTTTTCTGGAGGATTTTCCTGGGAACAGCTTCAATGCTCAGGGAATTTGCTGCTGGTTTTTCAAGCTGGTGGTAATCACTGCCACAACTCATCTTAATCACAGAAACCCCTAACAGCTCATCAGCTATGCACACCTAGAAACAACCAGACTCTAAATGACAGTTTAGACTTGGTGACTTGAGTCACCAAACTCTCCCACACTGCTGCGCTAGTATGAAATTCTATTTGGAAAACAAAACAAAACAAAACCCATATGTCCACAGGCATAAGTTGTGTTCTGCCATAGGCATCATCCCACTCCACAGTATAGCGGCAAAAATGACAGGATGTGTCAAAATCATTAGAATTTGCACCAGTTTCTTTAAGTGTTTTTGTTTGTTTTAGAGAGAGGGAGAGAGCACGAGGGGGTGAAGAGAAGGGGAGAAATAAAGGAAGAGGAAGAGAGAGAATCTTAAGCAGGCTCCACACCCAACGGGGAGCCCCATGCGGGGCTCCATCTGGGGACTCTGACCTGAGCCTAAATCAAGAGTCGAACACTTTAACCCACTGGGCCATCCAGGACGCCCTATACCATTTTCAACGACAATCAAACTTACCAATAGGATGGTTCCATTTTTCTTTGCATAATTTATTGTTTAAATCAATAGAAGTATTAGGATCCATTAGGATCTATCATGCCCTACAGGTTCCCTAAATTCTCTATCTAGAAGCTTAAGCCATCACATTTTTCCTGACTGAGCGGGCTTCCTTTCCAGTCCCTACTCACTCTTGCCTTATATTGAAGACTCAAAGCGATGCTGGCCAAGGAGCTGGCCAGGGAGCTGACCAAGGAGAGAGCAAGAAGGAAGTTTTCCTCTGAGGGCACAGAAGAGTGAGAAATCAACCCCAGTTGCCCAGAGACCCCACGTTAACTGCTTCCTATTTTCAAGATGCAGCCAGACGACAGAATCTGAGGGACGCCTTCTGGGGTCCCCTGTAGAACCCTGAATCAGTCAAACGACTGAGCACCCCCAGTGAGATCGCCAGGTACAAGGAGCTTTATTTAGTCCCGACGCATGGTGGGGAGAACACTTCCCAGAATGGGAAGAAATCACTTTGAGAGGCACTACTGGACAGTGTCCACTGTCAGAAAGTGCCTTCCTTTCGCCTGCCTTCCCGCCCCTTCCATCCGCGGGCAGCCTTCCTCCGGGTGTCAGGCCTCCAGAGCCTCACAGGGAAATCTATTTCCTCTTCCAGAAGCTGGCCCTTCAAACACGTGCAGACAGCTGTCACTCACGACCGAGTCGCCTCTTCCGGCTTTCCCAACATCTGACATCCATAGGACTAGATTCCTATCCTCCTCTCCTTCCTGACCACCCTCCCCTCACTGCGCTCTTGTTAAGTGCAAGACAGCGCACACCCGTGCCCACACGTGGGTTTGCGCAGATTTGAACCCAGGGCCTCTGAGAGCGGGTGGAGGAGCCTGGGGGCGCCGTCAGCCCCGGTCGCTGTCCTTGCCGGAGCCCTACCCAGAAAGCCCCGACTCCCCGCCGTCGCAGCCCGTTCTCGCTCCGGGCGCGCCCACCCCGCCGGCCTCCCTTACCTGGCGCTTGTTCATCTTCCTCAGGTCCCCGAAGATGTCCCAGCCGGACGCCGGGAGATGCGTCCCCACGGCGCCCGCGCGCACCATGGCGGGCTTTCCAAGGGCCGAGACGGCCCGCCGCTCCGGGTGTCACAGACAGCTGCGGAGCCCCGGCCAGACCCGGCCCCCGCCTACCGGCCGCCTGTCCGTGCAGGTCACGTGACCGGCAACTCGCTCGGGCGTCTGGGAATGGGAGTCCTCTGCGAGTCTTAGGCACCGGTCCACCAGGAGGGAACTGGGAAGAAAACTACCACTCCCAGAATGCCGCGGGACGAGAGACTCGTCCAGTAAAGCCCCAGGGCTTCTAGGGAGGGCAGCGACGGGACTGAGGAGTCTTGTCCGACCCTTCCCAGCGAACTTGGGAGAGAGGGTGATCTTGCATATCGCAGGGACAACTCGGGGAAGTGACTATTCGGGAAGAACTGAATTCCTCAAGACTCTGGTCAGGCGCCAAGAGGACACCTAAAGCTGCGCTGCATTCACCTATCCGTGTATCTTAGCCATTGGATGACTGCGCCGAGAGGAGGCGGGGCCTCTACTCTGGCAGTCGGCGGGGCTGAATCTGGGAGGAGCCTAAAGAAGAACAAGGCTAGCGGGCGGGGCTTAGAAGAGGCGGGATTTTTGAAGTCTCCGAGTTATACGCTCTGCAAGAAGTAGTAGGATTTCTTTTTTTCAAGATTACTTATTTACTTATTTTTTAAAGATTATTTATTTATTTTTTTAAAGATTTTTTTTAAATTTATTTGTCAGAGAGAGAGGGAGAGAGAGCAAGCACAGGCAGACAGAATGGCAGGCAGAGGCAGAGGGAGAAGCAGGCTCCCCACCAAGCAAGGAGCCTGATGTGGGACTCGATTCCAGGACGCTGGGATCATGACCCGAGCCGAAGGCAGCTGCTTAACCAACTGAGCCACCCAGGCGTCCCTAGATTATTTATTTTTTTGATGGAGACACAGCAAGAGAGGGATCACAACCAGGGGGACTGGGAGAGGGAGAATAGGCTCTCCCATGCGGGGTTCCATCCCAGGACCCTGGGATGATGACCTGAGCCTAAAGCAGATTTTTAACGACTGAGTCACCCAGGCGCCCCAAGAAGTAGTAAGTTTTGAATGCAAGGAAGCATCCTTGTATCCTCTTGGCCATAGTTGTGTTGCAATAAATATTAATTGAATGAATAAATAACCATGAGATTTTATACACGAAGAAACAGGCACAGAACGTCTAAAGGACGTGGCCAAAGTTAAGGGTCAGGGTCTGAAATAGAACTCAGATTTTACAATTTACAACTGTAGATTAGCTAGACCATTCATTCACTCAGTTGTGCATTATTTATTTCATTCGTTTATTCACAAATCTTTCAGAAGCATATACTATGCACCTGGCCTTTTTCTAGGCACTTAAACATCAGTGAACAAAATAAGGAAAGATCCCTGCCCTCATTAAACTTACATTTTGAACATTTTAACAGAAGTAGATATAATAAATGAGTAAATTATACCTTGAGGGCAGTGGTGCTTTGGAAATAAGAAAAGCAAATAAGAGGAATGAGGTGCTCTGGGGGTAAGGGGCAGATTGCAATTTAAAATATCCCAGAGGCCTCAGGGTGGCTCAGTCAGTTAAGCATCAGACCCTTGATTTCTGGCTCAGGTAATGATCTCAGGTCATGAGATCCAGCCCAGAGTAGGGCTTTGCTCTCAGTCAGTGCAGAGCCTGCTTGCGATTCTCATTCTTCCTCTCCCTCTGCCCTCCCCCCTGCTCACACTCAATAGATAAATAAATAAACAAATAAATAAATAAAATCTTTTTAAAAATCTTAAAAAACAAGATTTTATTTATTTGTTTGACAGAGAGAGCGCACACAAGCATGGGGAGTGGCAGGCAGAGGGAGAGGGAAATCAGGCTCCCCCGCTGAGAAGGGAGCCTGATGTAGGGCTTTATGTGGGGCTTGACGTGGGGCTTGATGCCAGGACCTGGGATCATGACCTGAACTGAAGGCAGATATTTAACCATCGAGCCACCTCGATGCCCCTTAAAAAAATCTTTAATTAAAAAACAATAAGTGACAATAAGTAAAATATCCTAGAAACTGACTCACTATAAAGCTAATGAAAGGTAAACTTTGGGACCCTTTACCTGTAAAGGCCCCTTCCAGGGACCTGGAGAAGAAAATGGCCAAATAGTCTTGTAAAATTTTCAAAAGCTAGATATTTGAATTGCTATTGGTTGAATCTTGTTTCTTTGCATTCTAACCTCCCTCCATCATACCTACTGTTGGAGGGACAAGGAGTATTTTGAAGATCCACCTGAGGAGAAGTTGAGTTAAAGATACATTGATTGGGTTAAGTAGATATATTTATGTGGTTCATGGTCATTCCCTGTCATCCTGGTGTAGGAATGGTCCTAGCACTAGGCTCTTAAAAACAGGGGAAGAGGCCCTTTGAAGAAGGAGACAAAGCAGAAGGTGTGATACCCAACCAGCCATCCTTCTAGCCTACCCCTGGCCAAGGGCAGGGTCCTCCACACTCAACATCCACATGGGCCCTCCACGTATGAGGTTGTGACAGGTGTGATCTCAGACATCCCTCAGGAATCAACTCTTGAGGCTACCTGGCCCCCAGTCTTGTCTACTTGTCTTTTTCTTACAAAGGAAGTCATTAACGTCAAGTGAGGTCTCAAAGTACCACCAAGCAGCCCGAAGTCTCCAACCGTACCTACCGACTGGGGCTCAGCTCTGTCTCTTTGTCTGCTCTCAGCTCCTTTTCACCATCTTCAGCAGTGCTGTGATATCAAATACAGGATCTTAGCTCCGGGGGGCTTATTTCCTCCAAAGACCGAGGAAAAGGAGTGGAGTTTAATTACTGTAGACTCTTCTGCCAGTATCTGGGGAGATCTAGTTTAGTGCCAGTAATCAACCAATCCTCTGCCTGGGTATTGATTCTGGAGCTATCTTTGATTTACTGCGTATCTTAAACCAAAACATAGCATTGCTTTATTTACCCTTTTTCCATGGAGAAATAAGCATACTAACTTTCTGAATGAAATCCCCCAAACACAGGCTGATGCCATACACCCTCCCTTCCCTCAAGTGCCATAGTCAGAAATAAAACTTTAAGAAATCTCCTATACCACAACTGGTCCACTCTCTTAATTATTGATTTGTCTGCTCTACTGAGCACTAGGAATCCAGAGTGAATAAGACACAGTTCTTAAGTCCATTTGAAGCTGTTAATGTGCAGGACAGGATTATCACACGGGGTAACAGGTGAATGGGGGTGGGGCATAATAAAAGGTACGCATTCTAATTTAGAACCCTCTTAGCACATCTGGATAGCCCTTGTGTGTGGGGTAAGGAATTGTTACATTCTCCCCATATTTACTTTGCATCAGATAAATGCTTCTTTACACTTACTATCAATTACAAAAGCTGTATTTTACGGAAAATGAAAAATAAGCCTTGGCGCTGATAAGCAGCTTGCCCAATGTCACAGAGCTAAGAAAAGACAGAGCCAGAACTCGAATCTGGATCTGCCCAATCCAAACTTACAGTCTCATTCCCTACACCACACCGTCTCTCCTCTGTTCTTTTCTGCCCTTCGAAGCCCCTGGCACTGCATGAGCAGACACAGTTCCAGGTGGGAATTTCAACTTTTGGTTTCTAAGTTCAAGCCACTGCCTGCAGACCGATGGTATCAGAAACCATCATGAACACGGCAGAATCTTGGGATCCTGGTCTACTTGAGCGAGACGGAGAGAGGTAGGACTCATTCTTAAATGGAGCCCAAACAGGAAGACATCAGATGGATGACTTGGAATTTGGTCAGTTCCAGCAGGAACACTGGAGCTCGTCTGGCTGGGCACGGATGAGTCATTTCATGTCAGATCTGAATCAGAAACACCTGCTTAACGGTGTCCAGACACCAACATTCTGAGCAGCTCTGTGCCTTTGCCGTGGACTGCAGCTGTGGAAGGATACGCCTCAGAAGAGCTGCCTGTTCCTCAGGGACGTCACCATCAGAGCGTGGAAATCTGGCTGCCTCTCCGTCCTCCTCCATCTATCTCCCACCTGCTGCCTAAGAGCTCTTGTCAAAATAAGCCTTTTCTCCAGCTGCCGCCTCTTCTATCCCACCCAGCCCTTCTGATTACTTCCCTATGCCTTAGAGTTGTTACAACCACCCAGGAGGGATTTTATACAAAGTGTCAGGAAAAGTAACAGGAAGAGGGGAAGGAAGATGACATTCGCTAACCAAAGATGCTCATCTCAGTCTATGTCCCATGCTACTTGGCTCTCATGTGAGAATCGAGAGATATTAACACTTGGCTTCTCAGTTTAACACTATTAAAAAAAAGAAGAAGAAAGAAGAAGAAGAAAGAAGAAGAAGAAGAAGAAGAAGAAGAAGAAGAAGAAGAAGAAGAAGAAGAAGAAGAAGAAGAAGAAGTAGTAGTAGTAGTAGTAGTAGTAGTAGTAGTAGTAGTAGTAGTAGTTAGGGAGACATTTTCTTACACTTGCTCCGTCCGTGAGGCTCAGTACTTTCTGCAAGAGTTTGATAGACACCGGAAGATAATTCCTGTTGCTGGGCATCCTGGAACAAGATTCGGGAGATCTGTGATGTCCTCCTTGCTGTGCCCAGGCATGGCAGTATGACCGTGAACCACTCATCTTCCTCCTCAGCCCTCAGTTTCCTCGTCTGTAGAAACAAAGGCGTGGCCTCTCATGTTCTGGGGCAGGTATAAATTTCACAGTCATGGCCCCTAGGGAGCAAAATGTAACTATCTTTTCCTATACCTTAAAAAGTTATATTAAAAGAACGTCTGGCTCCTGGTTTCGGCTCAGGTTGTGATCTCATGGGTTGTGGGATCGAGTCCGGCATCGGGCTCTGAACTCACTGCTTAAAGATTCTCTCCCTCTGCCCCCACCCCTGTCTTCTCTCTCTATCAAATAAATAAGTAAATAAATCTAAAAGGAAAAAAAGAAAGTTATATTAAAACCCCTTCTGTCTGGTTTGCAGCAACCTAATACAGTCACTTTCAGTTTTAAAACTGGGTCAATTTGAGAATATTTAAATATTCTTCCCTCCCCTTCCCTTTCCACCCCAATGGCAACTGAGTTAAGGGAGATGAATCCTAACTTTCAGGGGCTGTTGTTTGCCTCTGCTTCTCCCTCTTGATCTGTCTCCCTCCTGTTCTAGCATCCTTGACAATGTAGTTTGTCAGGTCCAGTCCTTGGGTGTGAACTCTTCCACTGCTGATTCATTGGCTTCTGTCCTTGCCACCCTGTCATTGAGGTGCCCGAAGTCCTATCACGGTCTCGGTCTTCATATACACATGCATCACCTCAAACGCCAGGCTTTGGGGGTCTACTAGTTCTACTCTGTGGGTCCTTTCTTGGCTTGCTTCCTGAGTCTTTCTGACTCCCAAGTGAGTTTTGGTATATCACTCAGCATCATTTGGCCTTGAAACCCTCCATCCTCTTCTATTCTCTTATCTTCCATCATTGTGGCCCAGGGGACACTGGCAAGGTGCTCAGAGGTCCAACTGATGCACTTCCACTCTGGAATTACCAATCTTAGAAACCAGCTGTATCTTTTATACCTCACTCCACCTTCAGGACCCTGCTGGAAGGGGGAAAGCAGAGTCAGCTCTTGGACTCTATACCAGATCTGCTCTAACTTTCCTCTCCATGCCCGGGCTTAGAGTCTTCAAATGGATTCCAAAGGAAAAATAGAAAGCATCCCCATTCTTTTTGTTCTTACATCTGGATGGTACCTTTGACCTCAGAAGTCAAGAATTCACCACCTTAGTCTCAGATTCCGAAGTGACCCCTTATTCCCCAAAGTGGGTAATTCATCTTTAACTATATATGATATGTTGGGGCAAAGACAGATCTTGGGGTACAAAAGAAGAGACTAAGAAGTAGGACATGGAAAGAATGGCAAAATTTAGCAACTCAAGAAACAACAGGCGTTGGCAAGGATGCAGAGAAAGGGGAACTCTCATGCACTGTTGGTGGGAATGTTAGCTGATGCAGCCACTCTGGAAAACAGTGTGGAGGCTCCTCAAAAAATTTAAAAATAGAGCTATCCTATCAGAACTATCTTATTGCCCTACTAGGTATTTATCTAAAGGATACAAAAATACAGATTTGAAGGGAAACATGACAGAGTGCTTGCTTGCATGGCATTTCATGGTCGGAAGGAGAGAGAGAGAGACAATAAACAAGTAAATATAAATAATTAGGATAATTTTAGACATGTATAATGCTATGAATGATGAGGAGCCAGCCCTGCCATCTAAATCTCAGGAAGATTTAGAATCTGTTTTTATGTCTACCCTCTGGGGCCGGACACCTCTGGGGCATGGCCACTCCTGGGAGACAGCTCAGGGCAGTACAGGTACAGTACAGGTACAGTACAGTACAGGTACAGACCCGTGTGCAAGCAAGAACAGGGTATGGAGACAGGCAGAGGGCCAGGAGCAACCCCCTGTGTTCCAACGGGATCCCAATCCTGGCCACAGGTCCTGGCAGATTCCCAGCCACCGGGGGCTGGCCTCAGTGCCCATCCCGTTGTGGCATTAGTGGTCCCATCCAGGTGTGGGCACCATATGCAGTTTGCACAGAAAGTCTTTCCCTCAGTATCTGGGTCTACAGGCAGTCATGTTTCCTTGGGAATCACACAAGAAGAGCCGACAGAAAGGAGAGGAGGACCCAGTGGGTTGTATGGGGCAGAACAGAGCTGAGAGATGGAGAGCCCTGACCACATTTGAGTTCCATGTTCCAGACGTCCCCTCATTCCTGTCCTGGGCTCCATGATACCTTGGGTATTTTTTTTTTTTTTAATCATAAAATCCCCTTGTGGTTTAACCTGGTTAAAACTAGGTTTCTGTCACTGGTTACCAATAAAGTCTTAACCAATTTAGAACATTCTTATGATTGTATAGGTAGACTCAGGTGGAAATGAGGAGAATGGGAAGAAGCTGCTGGCTTCCGTGCCCGAAGGAAATGGTAAGCTGTCAGCCTTCCTCCCGGACTCTTTCTCCCCACAGGGGCTCTCTGCAGCCAAAAGCAAGAAGCATCTCGCACTCAAGAGCCAACTCACTCAGAGCTGGAGAATTGGTCACAGAACAGATGCTGTGTGGAATGCTGCTTAATTTCATTAGCAATCTTGCATTTGCCAAAATATGTTTTTGCCAGAAGTGCCAGCACATCAGAGTTGTGCATTTGTTAAAACTTAACGTAATCCCAGGGAGCCCTGGAGAGGGTCACCGGCCACCGCGCAGACTGTCCCCCAACTCCCCACAGCAGGGAGGGAACACAGTGGGCCCCACAACTCCCTGGGGTTTCCCGGGAGCCTGTTGTCCCGCACTGAGCTGGGTCTGCCATGGTGATGGCTTGTCACAGATGGATGAGAGCCCAGCAGCCTCGGTAAGTCTCAGCGGGGCCCCCAATCTAGCAGCCAGCAGCTGCGGGAAGAGGGGAGGCATTACCTGCCCAGCTTCACGGATAGAAAGGAAATGAATCACTTAATTCTTGGGAGGGGGAGGGATTATGGAGGATTCTAACTGGTTTGAGAGCTACGCCAGCCCCTGAGGCCAGGAGTAATGGGAACTATCACTGTAGCCCCCTGTAGAGCCCCGTGACTGGGAGGCTGCAGTGGGAGAGGGGCTGTTCTCCAAAGAGGTATAGTGTCCCCAATAGACAGAAGAGGTTCCAGGCAGAACCAGAGGACAGACATTTACTCTGTAGGAGTCCCTGCATTTTGCAAAAGAGGAGGCAGAGGCTGAGCGAGTAGATGGCTTGTCAGTGCTTATTTAACGAGGAAAGAGCAGATTCCAGATTAAAAAGAACCAACATGGTCTGGATACATTACATTTCGAGTCCAGGCATGGAGACAAAGTTGTGACAACTAGTTTGACTTTAGGGCAGAATATTTGAAGGCAGGATCACCTTGGAGATCTGGAATTTTTCCTTAAGAACCCATTACTTGGGCGCCTGGGTGGCTCAGTGGGTTAAAGCCTCTGCCTTCGGCTCAGGTCATGGTCTCAGGGTCCTGGGATCGAGCCCCGCATCGGGCTCTCTGCTCAGCAGGAAGCCTGCTTCCTCCTCTCTCTCTGCCTGCCTCTCTGCCTACTTGTGACCTCTGTCTGTCAAATAAATAAAATCTTTAAAAAAAAAAAAAGAACCCATTACTTGTGAAACAGCCCCTTTCCTATGGGAGATGCTCAAAAGCATTAAATTTCACAACCTGTCAGCGTGTTATTTTCTCTTTCTTCTCAACCTCTCTCTGTCTCCTTGCTACAGTTTGGAGTGCCATGCATGGGGCTCAAACCTCAGAGCTTCCGGGGAGGGCAATCAAGACAGCAAGCCCAATCCTACATCACCTGCGGGCTCTCAGTCCGCGGGGCAAGCGGTACTCTGAGACAGGAGTGAACAGAATGTAAGGCAAACCCCGCTTTGCAGGTTAAACACCCAGGGCCGGTGCCTCCAGCCAGGGGGCAGCAGCGGTCTCCACCGCGCAAGGCTCAGCAGGGGCCAGTTCTGTTCGTGGCTGTAGGGTGCAGAGGCTCCACTTCACCATGGGGTAGCTCCGGCCCGAGTTTCACAACAGGGAAGCCCCTAGCGTGGGTCTGACCTTACCCTCCTACAGGAGTGCCCTCCCCACCTTCCTTTGTCTCTTCCCCATGCCTATGCCCTGGGCACCCACAGCCTCCATGCTGCCCTCTGGCTACCCAGACCTTCCCTTTCTACCCAGCCCAGGCTCAGAAGGAACACACCCTGCCCTTTCCAGCCCTGGCCTTTCTCCCATCCCCCAGGCTCCCGAGATCACCCCAAAGAACAGATGATGGAAAACCCAGAGAGCAGAAAGGCATTTTCCTGGTCCAGGAAGGCTTTGGTTAGCAAAATATAATGAACATCAAAATGCTAAAAAAATCAGCTAGAAGCACTTGCAATTTGATGGTATGGCAAACTATATATTCAGAGATAACCCTTGCAATACAGCGCGCTGAATTTGGTTTTTAATTTAATGCACAGTTGAACTGTCAGGAAAGCAAAGAAATTCCTCAGAGAACAGAAATGACAATAAAGCTTGAACTCAGAGGGCAAGCAATACAATGGCTGATATTTTTTTCACCCCTGGTGGCCTGAAGCTTGGATTTTAATGGGCACATACATACACAGGGGACAGGAATATCCAAATATGCTTTTCCAAAATCTTTTTCAAAAACACACATTCAAATACATAATGAGCACATGTCAACGTTTCATTTTACTGGTTAATGAGAGAACCAACAGAATGACAAAGCAAGTTTAAGGGAAGATAGAAGAAATTCATGTGTGTGTGGATAGGTAAGTGATAGGTAGGGATATGTAGATAAGAGGTCCGGTTGCGATTTCTAAATTGTACTTGTAAATGGCTTAATATCCTGCAGGACAAGAAAGGTTGCAACTTTTATCTATTTATTTATTAAAAAGATTTATTTATTTGAGAGAGAGTGCAGATGGGGGGGCAGGGGAGGAGGGACAGAGGGAGGGAGAGTCCTGGGCAGACTCCCTGCTGAGCACAGAGCCCCAACAAACTGGATCCCAGGACCCTGAGATCACGACCTGAGCTAAAACCAAGAGACGCTTAACCAACTGCACCACCCAGGAGCCCCAAGTCATAACTTTAGTATTATCTCCTTTACCAGATCAAAATCTTCTGCATCTCACCAGCAAGTATTTTTATGAACATCTAACTTGACAGAGTTGTAAGTTTTCAGGTTTCTAATCGATAGAAAATAGTAAAAGGAACAAAGTCACATTCCCCTATCCAGAGAGTCAGATGACTTTGATGAAACTCGTCAGACAATGCCGTAAAATGACAGTGACATGAGGCACGTTCGCTGGTGGGCTCGTCATACTAGATGCAGAGACATGGATTTTCAGGTAGAACGCTCCAGCCTTGACCTAGGTTGCATGGCGTGTCCAGTCATATCCCGGTTTAAAAATAAGAAAACAGAGGACATACTTTTGTCCAACCTGTGTAGATCACTCCATGGCTGCAAAATGTGAGAAGACTCCATAAAAGTAAAAGAGTTGACTGAAAGAATTTTTATTTTTTTACAGTGGCGCTCTCAGAAGGATCACAGATAGCTAAGAAACATAGGAAACATTTCCTAACCTCATCAGTAACCAGGGAGGAAATACAGGCAAAACTGGTAATGTAATTCCCTGCAGCTGAGATGGATACAGATTTAAAAGTCTTGCAGGACAAGGAGGGATGAAGAGGTGGGGTAACAGAAACTCTCAAGGACTGTGGGGCAGAGGGAACGTTGGCGCAGTTCTTTTGAAAGAAAGTGGCATGGGCTAGCACAACTGCTGTGCGCACTTTGTGAGGCAGCAATGCCAGCCGGCTTGAGTCCTAGAGAATGTCTCAGGTATGTCTGGGATGTGCATACACATGCAAGTTCATTGTTGCATTATTCAAAATAACAAGAATTCAAGCAACCAAAATGTCTGTCCACAGGAAAACAGACAAATAAATTGCATTGTATTCAAAGAGTATTAAATATTAAATACTATTAATATTAAATATAAACAAATAGTGAATTATGCTCAAGTGTACTGTGTAGGGAGGCATGCATTTGCAGTTTAAAACTCGAAAGTGAGACAAGAGAGGGACATTGAGACACACGCTTACCTCTGAGCAAAGTGTGGGGCCCCTGGGAGATCCAAGGGCTGGGCCAGTGTTTTATTTCTTTTAAAATGTTTGGTGGCCACATGGGAATTTTTTTTTTTTTTTTAACTTTAAAAGTACATGATAGGGGTGCCTGGGTGACACAGTCCATGTCCAATTCTTGATCTCAGCTCAATCTCCATCTCAGGGTTGTGAGTTCAAGCCCCTAGTTGGGCTCCATGCTGGGTGTGGTGCCTACTTAAAGAACAAAAGTTTAAAAAAAGGTACGTTATACACACCATTGAGGACACAATGTATTTCATACACATACACATTTTAAGGTAAAAAATGAGCATGAAAATAAGCCAAGGGAGGCAGAGTGAGGTAGAACTTTCCAGATGCCCTTTAAATAATCTGGGGAAACACTGAACACCTGCCACATACTGGGAATGATGGTGCAGAGCAGAATTCCCACTCTTCCCCCTCACCCACTCTTCTCACTCCCCCCCCCCACACTCCCAGCACCCTCTAGCGGATGGGAGAAAAGCCACTCAGGTCCCCAATCCCTCCCTGCTCCTGCTGTCCTTGCAACTCAGGCCGGAGACTTTTGCCGCCTGGACTTGCTCTGTTCTTTGAATATTTCCGCTGTGATTCCTTTCTCTGCCTAACAAGACTTCCGAGGGTTGGGTCTATGCCTTACATTTCTTCAGTGACTAGAATGCCTGTATAAATACATAATTCGGGGACAACTTTACAAATGTTTCCCCCCGAATCTAGACAGGAATGTGATTTGGGAACAAGGGGGTTCAGGCACGGAGTTTTGTGGATTAGTGGGGTTTGGGGGGATTATGGATTTTTAATTAGTGTTCTTAATACTAATAGATGTTCCACAACTGACCCATCTACTGAACAGGGAGAACCTTCAGGCCACTCATGGGAGTCCTGCTGGGGGAGTGTGGCACCCTGGGCAGCCCTGGGCAGGCCATGGGCCATGGGCCTCACCTCCTGCTCTGCCTGGGATGAGCTCCCACTACCACCACTGGGAGCACTCCTTCATTGCTTTTCCTTTCTAACAGAAACTAGACTAGAACTAGATTTTTTTTTTTTTAAGTATTTATCTTCCTCATGCAGCAAATAAGACATGAGGGGAAGTCTCCTGAGGCCTCCTTGAAAAGTCTCTCGTTCTTAGAGGAAACCCCCAGACCAGAGGGTCTCTGCTAGCTCTGGATGCTGTCATGCTAGGAGGTGAGGCCTGGCAG
Organism: Lutra lutra; assembly: GCF_902655055.1. Classification (NCBI taxonomy): domain Eukaryota; kingdom Metazoa; phylum Chordata; class Mammalia; order Carnivora; family Mustelidae; genus Lutra; species Lutra lutra. The sequence continues at coordinate 16,855,121 of NC_062289.1, forward strand.
GGCTGTAGCTATCTAAGACCACCCTGAGAAGGAAGACGATCTACCAAGGATGGCAGGCTTCACTCAAGGGAGCAGTAACTACTGGGGAACTGTAATACAATCTAGGTAGGATGGAAAGAACCTGAGAACCTGGGTGCGTAGTGACATCACTGAGTTGCACCCTGGAACCCTAGAGTGTGCTTTATCTCTGCACTTAACCTGATCTGTGAGATTATTATTATTTTTTAATCATCTTCTTCATGGATTGTTTAAGCCACACGTGGTTTGGATGCAGAGACTGGGGCGGCCCCAGTGGAGCTCAGTGGTGATCTGCCCACGTTTGTCCTTTGGCCTAGAAGTTCAAGTTCTCAGGTACTTTGACCCAACAAATGGTGCAGAGTGACCCATAGCTTTTATAAGTAACCTCAGAGAGATCAGGGGGGATTTCTGGGGAGCAAGGCCAGTTGGCAGAGTTTACAGACTCCCCATTTGACTAATTAGCTGCCCCTTTCCCTGGAACACGGTAGAGGCCTGGGAAGGTTTCTCTCCAGGCAGCAGACCGTCCTTTCTGGAGCGTTCCCTCTCCCACTCTCTTCCTTCCATTCCACTTGGTGCTTCAGGCTGACTTACTCCTGGCTTCAGGGGGGCATCGCCATCTTGGTCTCTCCACAGTGTTTGGCTGGAAATGACAGAAGACCGAACTCTAGCATATATGAGAAACAGCTTTCTCTGCGGGCTGCTGAGATGACACCCAGAAATAAAGAGTTTCTCTCAGAACTTCGCTGATGGAGTGATAGGGCCGGTGCTCTCTCTCCTTCTGTCTCTTGGGTCTGTGCTTCTCTCAGGAGGAGTTTCATGTCTCCCTTCTTGGCGCAGACCAGCTTCCTCCACATGCCACAGATGTACCTGCTGAGAGTTCTCGAGCCTTATTCCCAGCTCCACAGCAGCAGAGAGCCTGGCCCTTTCCCTCGGTGCAAGTTCTGCCACCCCAGGAAGAGCTCTGCCTGGCCTGGCCTCGGTCACATGCCCGAACACAGACAGGAACACCTGCTCATTCGCCATCCACCCACCCCATCCGGCAAAATAAAAAAAGAAAAAGTTCTCCTCCGTTCAAGAATGATTTGGGAGAATGTTGTGATTATTTTGGTTTGGGTTTGTTTGGGTTCCTACCAAATGAGCTGCATATAAAAATAACCTGGTATAACTTAAATTGGGTGTCCCACCATTGACAAGGAATGGGGTAGAAGTCACGAGAAAGTACTATCATAGTAATGTTGCTTTTAGACTCTTCCCTGCAGCTTTGCTGGTGTTGGGGCACCTTCCTCTGAATGACGACAGGTGATCTCCGCTGGGACGAGGATCAAGTCCACACACGCCCCCAGTGGCTGATTCCCCAGCGCCTCTCATCAGCTGAACCGCATTTTAATTCGCAAAATGGTGTATTTCCCATCACTTCCGCTGTGTACAGGTCTCTGCGCTAGTGTGGCCTTCCAGCGACTTCTCTGGCAAATAAAGCAGATCCTGGAGCCTAGGACTGTTCGTCTCCATGAAGCCCGCAGGAGTGCGATTAGCAGAAGTGTTCTCCTGACTTGAAGCGTGGAGGTTAACAGGGACCCACGTTTGCGAACAGCAAGCAGAGTCTGGCTGGTGAAAAGCAGGGAAGAAAGCGTGTTTTGTAATTACCTGTTTGGCCAGAAATCACATGGGTGTCTGGGGAGAGCTTGGCGGAGAGGACCCTCCCTGCGTACCTGCTGCCCTTCTTGGCGTCCATCACCAACCTTGGCAGTGGCCGTTCATCTTCTCACCGCCTGTGCCGGGCACACAGAGGATGTGGAAAACAAAGCCTTGTAGGTCAATGTGCCCAGCACTGCCTCTCCTCATCCCTAGGGGTTCTTCTAAAACTCTCAGAAGTATATTTTTTTAATGTGTTGTTTTGGACTCGGTCTTCCCAGCAGGCTGATGGCACGGCTCGTCCTCACGGTCTGAAGCAGGGACACTGGCGCCCTGCCTGGATTTGCTGCCTGGCTCCAGCCCATGGCAGATGTATTTGTTGGGTTAAACAACAGACATTTATTCTCTCTGAACTAAACAATTCCAGAGGGGCACCTGGGTGGCCCATTCGGTTCAGGAGCTGGCTCTTGATTTCCGCTCAGGTCATGATCTCAGGGTCGTGAGATGGAGCCCCGCATCCAGCTCTGTGCTTTTAGCAGGGAGGCTGCTGGAGATTCTCTCTCTCCCTCCCTTACCCTCTCTCACTCTTTAAAATAAGTAAATAATTTTATATAGATAACTAAATAAATGTTTCAGGAAAAATCAAGCCTTCAGAGTCTGCCCCACACCCATAAAGTAAGCCACGTTCCGGAGCCCGCCATTCAGTCCTGTTGTATCAGAAGCGAGAACAGAGGCTGAGCAGAAGACAGGGAACGATGTCAAGAGAAGTCAACACAAGGCTCTGGGACTCCGTTGCTCAGCACTGGGTTCTGGAGCTTGGGGGATTATGGGACTCGTGACCCCCCAGTGGTTCAAAGTTTTTCCTGCCCAGAGCCTCCTTGTAACCACCAACAAAGACACTCCAAGGAAAAGAAACCCAGTTCTGACACAATTCAACCAAAATGTTACATGGAGGGGCGCCTGGGTGGCTCAGTGGGTTAAGCCGCTGCCTTCGGCTCAGGTCGTGATCTCGGAGTCCTGGGATCGAGCCCCGCATCGGGCTCTCTGCTCTCTCGGGGAGCCTGCTTCCTCCTCTCTCTCTGCCTGCCTCTCTGCCTGCTTGTGATCTGTCAAAAAAAAAAAAAAAAAAAGTTACATGGAGAAGGCCAAGCCAGCTGGTAAATCAGATGTCTTTTTCAACCACGACCTAGATGGATCCATAAGAGCCTTGGGAAGAGGGAGCCAAGGCAGCTCCAGTCTTCAGGTATCCGTTGAATGGTCTCGAAATAAGGACACATGCGGATCAGAAGCCAGGCTTCAAACACCACCGGAAGCCTTCAGAAACCACTCTGCTTCAGCAGACATCTCTCTACCTAGTTAATCCTGATTCAGCAGGTGTGGTTTCTTGCCTACACCCACACCAGCCCCAGCTGTTTCTTATCTTGGGTTTTTCTCAGACTCAGGATTTTCCCATTTCTTTGGCTCAGATTTCATCACTGATTGTTGACATTTCCTTCCTGACCAAGGTCCTTCCCCTAACCATGCTTGACTCTTCAATCTGTCTTCTCATGTCTGAAAGGGCACTGGTGTCTCTTTCAAGCTTCAATATTTCTTTTTTTTAAGATTTTATTTATTTATTTGACAGAGAAGGAGAGATCACAAGGAGGCAGAGAGGCAGGAGGGGTGGGGGGGAGGGAGCAGACTCCCTGCTGAGCAGAGAGCCCAATGCAGGGCTTGATCCCAGGACCCTGAGATCATGACCTGAGCTGAAGGCAGAGGCTGAACCCACTAAGCCACCCAGGCGCCCCTAGCTTCAATATTTCTGGTCAGTATATGCATTCTAGAAAGACTCTTTCCTGAGCAATGGGATGGTTAAAATCAGATTAGCAACGAGGGCTCCATGGGAACTGAGGGGGTTTGAGGCAAACCAGACAGAAAGCTGAGACAGAACCTAGAGAAGAACATGGACTTCGGGGAGGAAGGCAGGGCCATCAGGGATTGAGAAACAATAGGAATCCTGGATAAGCAGGCCAGCCGGACTTCCTAGAGGTTCAGGAAAAGCAGGTCAGGAATCGAGGAGAAGTCTGGCCACAGCCCGAATGCAATACTGCATGCATTGCTGTCAAAGACAAATGACCCTTGGAAGTCAAAAACAAGAAAGCCTTGACCCTAAGGCAGACATTGAGCCCCTCGGAGGAACTTTTCTAGAGCTCTTTCTTGGGGAATGGTCAAGATGATGGAGATGGGAGGTGGGTAAGTGTGCCTGCCTGGCAGGGAGGGCACAGGTAGCGATGCTGGGAGGCGATGGACACAGCCTTCTCCTTGGTTCCCTCCATCCCTAGCACTCAGCCAGCCCATATGGGCGGAATTGGAAGCAGCCTCATGTGCATAAGCCTCTTGGTCACCCACGGGGTCCCGGCCACTTTCAGATCATCTCTCATTGGGCCCCAACAGCTCCACTGATTGGATTTTGAGAAAGGGGCATTTCCAGGAAATGTCAGCAATGTTCCATCCCATGGGCCTGTTTTGATGCAGGCGCACTGCATTTCGGAGGACATCCAAACGACAGAGTGGGTCAGAAATCCCGTGTGAGACATACTGGAGAAGCTGTGCCCCAGATGAGAATGCCTCTCCTCTGTAGGGCTCTGCTGTGCCTTGCTGCACACCTGAGTAGGTCCAAGGTGGAGGTGCTGAGACCCGGCCCTTCCCAGCAGGGAGAGGAGAAAAGGGCCTTCCTGCTGCTGGCTTGGAGACAATGGAGCTGGAGTGAAGGGGGGAAGCAAATTCTCACCACAGCAGCGGTTTCTACTACCTTATCAAAAGGTACTGAAATAATGGTGGGCTTGGAGGATGAACGCACACTCGGGTCCCTGCGGGGGCTGGCTATAGCATCTCTCAATGTGAGAAGAATGATGCGCTTGGGGGATAGTTTTGCACATCACTGTCTTGAATGGCAACTGTCTTTTGGATAACAGTCCCTTCATTTTTGTTAAAGATAGCTTTTATGACATCCTCTTCCACAGTGGATAATACTCTCCCAGAAAGCCTCTGGAAGTGCCTTATTAGAAACGTATTTTGGGGGGTGCCTGGGTGGCTCAGTGGGTTAAAGCCTCTGCCTTCGGCTCAGGTCATGGTCCTGGGATCGAACCCCACATCGGGCTCCTTGCTCAGCGGGGAGTCTGCTTCTCCCTCTTCTGCTCCTCCTCCTGCTTGTGTGCTCTGTCAAATAAATAATAAATAAAATCTTTAAAAAGAGAAAAAAAAGAATCCCTTCCTTTAAAAAAAACTTTAAAATTAAAATAAACCTTTTTTTAAAAATCTTTTTTTTTTAAGATTTTGTTTATTTATTTGACAGAGAGAGATCACAAATAGGCAGAGAGGCAGGCAGAGAGAGCGGAGGAAGCAGGCTCTCTGCCAAGCAGAGAGCCTGATGCGGGGCTCAATCCCAAGACCCTGAGATCATGACCTGAGCTGAAGGCAGAGGCCTAACCCACTGAGCCATCCAGATGTCCCTAAAAAATCTTTAAAAAAAGAAAGAAAGGTATTCTCTTGCTCCCCATGAATTCATATGTTGAAGTCCTGACCCTGGGACCTCAGCATGCAGCCTTATTTGGAAATGGGATCACAATGAGAGGATATCACACTGGAGTTGGGTGGGTCCCTAATCCAATAGGACTGGTGTCCTTATACATTTGGGGAAATTTGACACAGACATGCGTGCAGGAAGAATGCCTTGTGAAGATGAAGGCAGAGATTGGGGTGATCCAGCAGAAGACAGGAGCCCTAAAGACAGCCAGCGCACTTCCAGGAGCAAGGAGATTGGCACGGAACAGATTCTCCCTCACGACCCTCAGGCCTTGTGGACACCTTGATCTTGGACTTCTGGCCTCCAGGACTGAGACAATAACTTCTGGTGTTGAAGTTCCCCGGGCGTGGCATTTGTTACAGCAGCCCTATGATGCTCATACGGAAGGCACTGACGCACATATGGAAGATAAAGACCAACTTGAATGGAGCTGCCCAGTGCCATTTAATGAACTGGAGAGATTCTGGGTGTTGAGAGGGGGTAAGAGCATATAACTGAAGGAGAAGAAATAGTTCACCTTCTAGGAGTGTATTCTGTCACTGGAGGAGTAAGACATGCGTCCAGGAGTCAAGGCTTGGGACTCGGACCAATTTCAGCGTTCATGTCCTTAAAAAAAAAATTGCGCCATCATGATGTCAAGTCTCAAGTTTTGGTTCCTAGTTCTTTCCCCCATGTGGATTAAGTCCCCTGGCCCACAAACCAATGGTCAGGTGTCCCAGCAGCAGCCTTCTGAGGTCATGAAGAGTCCCCCGGCCTGTGTGGAAGGCTCCCCTCTTTCCCACTCTCTTTGGAGACATTTGCAGGGAAGGGAGAGTTCAAGTGGATTTGTCATGTTCATTGTCGGACATGCCCCAGGGGCCCGGTACTGCACTGGTCACTTGCTCTTTCTTTGGAACACCAAGGAGAGCGAGCGTCAGGCCACGGAAGGGTTCAGAGAGCCCTGTGAGCTTGCCGAGGGAGGGGGTCAGGGAGGGGGAAATCCCTCTAGCCAAGGGGCAAGTATCGGGTGGACCAGGGTTACTCAAAGGGCCGCAGCCTCTGTTCCATCATTGCATTTCTGTTGTCAGGACCTGGAGTCCCTGCCCAATGACCGCATTCTATTCTTTGAGTGCTGATGAGGGGCAAAGGCCCAGGAATCAGCTGACCTTGGTTCATCCACTTACCTGTCAGTTACCAGCGGTATGACCTTGGGCAAGTCACTTAACCTGAGTATCACTTTGCTCAACGATATCATGGAACTAATAGTAGTGCCTTCAGGTTAGGTCAAGTAAAATAATCCATCTGGGGCACCTGGGAGGCTCAGTCATTTAAACATCCAGCTCTCAATTTCAGCTCAAGTCATGATCGCAGGGTCCTGGAATCCCGCCCTACTCAGTGGGGAGTCTGCTTGTCTCCCTCTCCATGTACCCCTCCCCCTGTGCTCCCACTCTCTCTTTTAAGTAAATAAATAAGTCTTTTTATTTAAAAAATCCATCTAGGGGCACCTGAGTGGCTCAGTGGATTAAGCCTCTGCCTTCAGCTCAGGTCATGGTCTCAGGGTCCTGGGATCCAGCCCCGCATTGGGCTCTCCGCTCGGCGGGGAGCCTGCTTCTCCCTCTCTCTCTGCCTGCCTCTCTGCCTACTTGTGATCTCTCTCTGTCAAATAAATAAATAAAATCTTTTTAAAAATCCATCTAAAGGGATTAACACATCTTCGGGTATACGGTGTGTCCTCAGTCCATGTCAACTCCTTAAACCAGCTCACTTCCGCACCTGATTAAATTGCCACCTTCCCCCTCTCCCCTCTGGAAAGCATCCCCCAGCCGGCTTAACTAAACCCACTCTCCCTGTTCACAGCAGCAAGTTAAAGTTCTCCTTCGGTAGCAGTGAACCAGAACAGGCCGCCTCAGAAATTGATCATTAGCTACTGATCACACTCTAGGACGGGGATGGAAGGAAATTGTATTTCCCTCTGCCCACATCTGAGGTCCAGGCACAGGTCCCTGCTGGTCTACACATTAGAGAGTTAGGTGTCTTGTCCTTCTGTGATGCAGAGAGCATACGTACATTTTAAGAGGACATGGCATAGAAGGAATGTAAGCTTGCCAGCCAGGGAAGCGCTGGGAAACTGCATTCTTTCAGAGCTGGTTTGTGTCTAAATTTGGGAGGAGTCCAGTAACAGAAGAGATGAGGTCAGTGTTGCCGAATTCAAAAGCACCCAGCTCATCTCTGCCCACAGGGCCAGCCGTCAGGCAGCCTCTGCCTGGATTTTGTAAGGCAAACAACATGTCTGTCTCCAATTGTTGAGTCAGGAATACAAAATACGTATATTGGAGGCACCTGGGTTAAGCACCTGCCTTCAACTCAGGTCATGATCCCAGGGTCCCGGGTTCGAGTCCCAAGTTGGGCTCCCTGTTTTGCAGGGAGTCTGCTTCTCTTCCTGCCCCTCCACTCATTCTCTCAATCTCTTTCTCTCTCTCTCAAATAAATAAATTTTAAAAATCTTTTTTTTTAAGTAATATGTGCACTGGCACATAAATAGATGTGAATTTCCAGTAAACTACATTAAAAGGCTTTTTTTAGATAGCAACCTTTTCTTATATGCATGCCATTACTGAGGGATTTTTTTTTTTATGTGAACCCACATTTTTTTTTTTCAAATACCAAAGGAAAAACTTTTCTTATCATGGGCTTTCAGAGTTATCATTTGTAATGTAAAAATCAACAATGATAACACAGATATATTAAGACACAAAATAATGAAGTTATTCTGGAAGTCAATTCAAACATTTAAATTTGTGTAGAGGGAAAAGTGAACGTGTACATAGGAAAAAAAAAATCCTGGAGGTTTATACTCCAAAATGTTAAGAGTCATCTTTCCCTGGCTTGGGAAAGTAGAATTATGAGTGATTTTCCTTGTTTGTTTCATTTCTTTTCCTTTCCCCTCGTTAGTCTGAGTTTTCTGAATTGAGAATGTGTGTTCCTTCTTTTAAAGGACTTCATGAGAGCAGTTCCAGATGCACAGCAATGCTGAGCGAAGAGAGAGAGACGCCCACACACCCCCTTCCCTACACGTGTATAGCCCCCCGCCCCCCTTTATGAACGTCCCCCACCAGGGCGGAACGTTGGTTAGTTGATCAACCCACAGCAACACATCCAGACCCACCTGCAAGGGAGGCTGGGAAATGGCATCCCTATGGGCAGCCACGTGCCTGGCTATTAAGTGTCCGCGGTTATGGAGGAAGGGAGAGAGTGGATATGGGGGCACAAACAGCAGTCTCTCGCACAACGAGGGGACGAAAGCATGAAGCTAGAGGAGGGAATCAGAGGGAGAGAGATGGGGATGGAGAAGAACTGTAAGTGGGAGAAGCAGCCCCATCGGCTGAAGGAAAGCCGTGGGGACAGATTCTGCTGCGTCCCTGTGGCATTGCAGGCTCTGGTTTTTCCTCTGCGGGTGGGGCCCGTGGTTCAGTGGGGAGGGACGCCTGCCTTATTGTTCGGCCCCTCACCGGCCTGCAGTTCCATTCACCCCGCGGCTGCTGTCTGTGACCTGGAGCTTCAGACTTCTAAAATCGTTTTCCTCTCGTTCCCTCTTATTTGGTTAAGTTGTACGATGAGACAACTTGAATGGGAACAGAAACTGGACAAGGAGGATGGTTGTGGTGTCTCCTACTAGCTCAAAAAAAATAGAGCACACTTCCTTCCCTTTTTATGGGGTTTAACTTTTTCAGATTTTCTTACAGATGCTGACTCATTTCCATTTTTATTTCTTTTTTTAGATTTTATTTATTTATTAGAGACAGAGAGTGAACACAAGCAGGGGGAACAGCAGGCAGAGGGAGAAGCAGACTCTCCGCTGAGCGGGGAACCCAATGAGGGACTTGATCCCAGGACCCTGAGATCATGACCTGAGCCGAAGGCAGCCACCTGACTGACTGAGCCACCTGGGCATCCCTCATTTCCTTCTTATAACAAAACTGCAAGGCAGGAAGAGCCAGTGTTAATAATGAGACTCACTGAGGGCACTGCCTCTGGGATCCATTGCCTGACTGGAACCCTGCCTCTGTCAATTTAAGAGAGGTGTGATCTTGGGGAACTTACTCAACTTCTCTGAACCTCATTTCCCTCAACTACAAAACAAGGATATTGATAGTGTCTACTTCAAAGAGCTGTTTACTACCTAGGTCAAAGGGTTGTTATGAGGATTAAGGAGATATTCCTGTCTGGCATGTAGTAAGCATCTTACAGATGGGGAAACTAAGGCTCAACTCGGGTGCCTTGCTTAGAGATTGAAAACCGGGACTTCTAACTTCTAACTCTATACCTCAAGGCAGAGATTTCATGGGATTCAAAAAAGACAGGCAAGCAGCTTGCTGGATTGAATGAATATTAATTTAACATTGTGGAACAGCACAAAATATGTGGATTAGAGCAGAAATTTCAAGGAGCAGAGATGGCCATGACACAGAATAAAGCAAGGCGGGCAACAGGAGAAGAGAGAATGAAGAGTTGGGCAGAAGGGCCATATGGCTGTCAGAGGTACTGAGGCCTTGAAATTCTCATTGTCCAGAAAGGGAAACTGAGGCACGAGGACGTCACATGCGCCTCCCACAGCTAGAGCTGCAGAAATCTGGAAGGAATCACTTCACATGGGAGAACTTTCTCGTTCGGGGGAGAGCTGCTGAGCAACCCACTGCAACAGCTTCAGCCTCCCAGGCTCATGGTGGTACTTTCTGGAATGACTTCATATTCTTCCGGCCCACACAGTGGTCGGACAAGCGTGGCTAGCTGAGGGAGGACAGCATACAACACATATCACAATATGTTCCTCTCTCTTTTGTTTTATTCTGATGCCTCTAGGAACAGGACACAGATAACCTTTCAATAATCCGAAATCCCAATAAAAAGAAACTTTCTCTGAAAAGTACACAGTGTTTGGGAAGGCTTTAGTATTTAGTGCACTTGAAAGATTTTTTTTTTTTTTTGACTTGAAAGATTTTCATCAGCCCTCCAATTTCTCTGTGTGCTTTGGAGGCAGTGAGGGGAGTGATATTAGCTGAATAAAAGGTCACTGCCACAAAAGTTGTTTTTAGCCAAATAAATTTGACATAAGAGAGTGGAATGCTCTAGACAGGTAAGAAGTTTCTGACCATACCACGGAGCAGGTGCGGCTAGCCTCTCTCACACACCCTGGCAGGGTAGGAGAAGCCCTTCCATTCTATGCCTGCTTGAGAAGGTCTCTCTCTTGTTCTTATTCTTTTTCCTATATTCTCTTGCATGTTTCCTCCAGAATTTACTTCAAGCTTCCCCTGGCTTGGCAACCATGAACATTGCCACTGAAATGCTGTTTTGCTGCTTTTCAAGCTTGCACGTTTATCAGAATTATCTGGAGGCCCCGCTGCAGCGCTGACTGCCGGGCCCCAGCCACCAAGGCTCCAGCGCTGCTGGTCTGGGGTAGGAACAGAGCCTGCGCGTTTCTAACAAGCTCCCAGGTGCTGCGGGTCTGGGGGCGACGCTGGAGATAAAGACTTACAGAAACCTCCCTGGGCTCTGCCTCAGCCAGGGCCACCAAGTCACTCTGCACTCAGACCTTCCCTCACTCCCAAGGGGGTCGGGTCCCAGGTCTGTCCTCAGGTTCTCAATATCTCTGGGCCGGCCCCACAGTCGGATCAGACCACAGGTCCTGAAACCCCCAGACCGGCCTGGGGCTGAGCAGTCGGCCCAGCTGCCCTCTGATCCAGGAATGCCAATGCTTGCCAAGGAGTTCTGTCACCAAGGAGCCAGCATCATTCCTTAGCTTGGGTGGGGGGAGGTGGAGAGGGCACATCTGGGCATTTGTCTGAAGCACTGGGTGTTAACTATCCAGAACTCTGAGGTCAGGCAGTCCTCATCTTAACAATTGGAAAAATAAATGAAATGTAAGGTTCATTTCAACTTCCTCAGAAATAAGGCAATGGAAATCACTAAGATGTTATTTTCAGTTGAAAATTACAAGTAGATTAGATTAGAAATAACAGATACATTTCCAAAAGGATCCAGTGGCAACCTTATTCCGGTCCTCAGGATAATGGTCTAAATTTCCTAGTAGGAGGCCATTTAAGAGGAAACCATGAATACTCCCACCCCTCTAATCAGCAGTTGAGCAAGGCTACAGTTTTCCTAGGAAGCTTCTGGCGAGTTGCCAAGGGACCCAGCACTGCCCTTTCAGGTGCTGCCCTCTTGTGGCCGCCTGAACGCAAGCAAACTAAAACTTTTACATCTGCACATCTCTTCCTTCTACTTAAAGGGAGCAGAGACCAGAGCTCACTTTTCTCACCAAAGGGGGAATGGTGGTTGGAAGTGGGCTACAACACAGATGCTTTCTACAGGCCTCAAACTGTTGCTACGGCTGTCGCTGCATCATGTTGTGTGCACAAAGGAGCTAAGAGAAACCGAGGCAGGCCATACTGATTTCCCTAGACTTCGTTAATAGGAAATTTGGAAAGTAATGGAAAAAACAAACAAACAAACATGAACATGTGTATGTTGTCTGCGTATGAGTACATGCAAGGAAAGAGAGGGAGAGAGACAGAGGGATTATTTTGCTCTTTTGTCCTGCTCATACGGGGGAGCAGGAAGAACAGCTTTTGGGGCTGGCTCTGTGATGACAGGTGTGTGAACCTGGAGGAGTAACAACCTCTCTGACCTTCAGCTGTCTCGACGTAAGAGGTCTTCATGGAAGAGATAACCACTACAGTCCCCTCCGGTTCTGAATTCTGAAACTACTTAAAACGGAGGGGCACCTGGGTGGCTCAGTGGGTTGAGCCTCTGCCTTCAGCTCAGGTCATGGTCTCAGGGTCTTGGGATCGAGCCCCGCATCAGGCTCTCTGCTCAGTGGGGAGACTCCTTCCCTCCCTCCCCCTCTGCCTGCCTCTCTACCTACTTGTGATCTTTCTGTCAAATAAATAAATAAAAATCTTTTTTAAAAAAATGGAAGACAAACCTCTTCACTCATCTCAGACGCCCCAGCTGATACACTTTGCCTCCCCTTTGCCTTCCTTCCTTCCGGCATTCTCTAGCAGAGAGCTTCTGATGCGGTCATTCTGGTTCAGTTCTGTGTTGTCCTCTTTTTGAGCTTTCCAATATTATATAGGAAAGTGCCATTTTCCTTTTTGATTCTCACCCAAGGGTACTCCAATTGTCTTGTCTCTCCTTTTCTCTACTTTTCACACTCCCCTAAACCTTGGGTGGGTATCTTACCACGTTCTTCATTGTTGTAAATGAGCAATTCCTGCTGGAAGCTGTTGGGGTCGGGCTTCACCACGCAGCTCCTCTTTTAGGCTAGCTACACACCAGGCATTCATTGCTTTCATTTACATGCTGACTTCAGGCAGTAATTCTCACAGTATAATTTGGGTACCACCGCCCCCCACAACTCCCCGAGTCCCTGAGAGCCTTCCAGGGGACCCACAAGGCCAAAACTATTTTTTAATAGCAAGACATCATTATTTTTTTACTCTCTCAGTCCCTTGTGATTAAACACTGGAGATTTCCAGAATCTCCACGATGTGCCATATTGCAGCAGATGGAGAACAATGGCAGATAGAAAAGAAAGAGATGTATTAAGCTGGACATTAAAGAGATTTCAAAACTGAAACACAATGACATTCCTCTTACTCTTACTTTTGGTTTTGAAATTATAGATATTTTCCATAAAAATGTTATGTCGGCATGTAATACGTTACGTTTGAATACATTAGTAAAGTGTTTAAATTTTCCTTCCATTTTAGTTTCTAACACAATGAATATCAATGGCTAGGACCTACACAATAAACAAAGGCTCTGTGGGGCCCCAAGTAATTTTGAAGTTGGAGAGGCCTCCTGAGACCAAAAACAGGACTAGGAATAGTATCTCCTTCAAAGAGATGAGAAGTTAGAGAGACCCTGGATCCCTGGAGGTGCACCCGAAGCCCCAGCGGCATGACAGGAAACGTGAGGAGAGAGTTAGCGTGGTTCCCAGTCCACTTACCTACTTCCGAAGGGTGGAGAAGGAGGTTAGGTTCAACACTGCTAGCTGCAAGGATGTTCTTAGGTCCCATTGAACTCTCCCTGAGCCCAGGAAAAATGAGGCTGCTTTGCATCACATCTGTGCAGAGCCTGGAGAAAGTGGGGGCGCCTGGAAGTGCTCCAGATGGGATGCTGATGCACTGTGACCCAGGCGGGGCTCCAGGCTCACCGGCTGGAGGCCCCTGACCAGTGATTCCTCCCAGCAGCTGTGGGTGAGAGACAGCTGTGGCCAGAATGATCCTTCTCCATCTCCAGCTACTGTTCTGTGGAGTCTAGAAAGCCAAATGTTACCTTCCTTTGCTTCATTTGCAGCTAGCGTCCTCAGAGGGGCTGAATTACATTCCCAAGAATTCACAGGTTGAAGCCCTAACCCCCTCGTGGGACTGCATTCGGAGACAGGGCTTTAAAGATGTAATTAAGTTTGCGTGAGGTCATGAGCGCGAGGCCCTCATCCAGTAGAATTTGTGTCCTTACAAGAAGAGGGAGCGAGGCCAGAGGTGTGCACGCACAGAGAGAGGCCATGTGAGAGCCTGGCAAGATGGCCGCCCACAAGCCACAGCTGAGGGGGAGGCCTGAAGAGAAAACCAGTCCGGCCGCCCTTCCATCTTGAATTTCCAGCTTCCAGAACTGGGAGGAAAGAAACATCTGTTACTGGACTGAATATTTGAGAATTGCTAAATTGAAGAGACCTTGAAAACGTTCTCACCATGAGAGGGGCGCCTCCCGGCAGCCTCGCAGGCAGAGGCAGCTGCCGCCATTCCCATCCGGTCCCTCTGTCACCACCTTTCCTGCTGCTCCTCGGTGAAACGCTGCTGATATTTGCTTAGACCCAGATACGCTCAGTCTCATTATCCTCGTCAGGGCAATCACTACAGCTGCTTCCTTGCCTTGTACCAAGTAGCAACTCCAAATCAGATCTCGGGACCTGGGCCAGTTACTTAGCAACCAAGTGTCCAGACATGAGGCCTACGACGGAGCACAATATTTGGGATTTTTTGAATGTAATGAGTGGCTGATGTATTTCTCCAACATTCCTAAGAGAAGGCACTGAAGGGTAGAATATGAAGACATGTGACAGGCTTGAAGCACATTTGTCTCAGGTCCCTCTCTGTAAATTAAGACATTTCCCAAGAAGGGGCGTCTCCGGGGCACCTGGCTGGCTCAGTGGGTTAAAGCCTCTGCCTTCAGCTCAGGTCATGATCTCAGGGTCCTGTGATGGAGCCCCACATGGGGCTCTCTGCTCAGCTGGGAGCCTGCTTCCCTGCCTTGCTCTCTGCCTGCCTCTCTGCCTATTTGTGATCTCTCTCTGTCAAATAAATAAATAAAATCTTTTAAAAAGGGGGGGGGCATCTCCATGCTTCAGAAGGCTTTGTGAGGCCACGAGCTTCATTTGATGCCAGAAGAATTACCTGCGCTCAGTGTGCAGGTCCATCCCATTCCCTGCATGGATGTGGAAGGCTGCCAATTTCTGGAAGGGTCTCAGCAGTTTCTGTGAAGCTCCTGAGCATGTTTGCAGAACCTGGGGGGAACTAAGGGGTCTTCTGCAGAGAGGTAGGGAGACTGAGTGAGGCTGCAGAGAAGGAGCCCCGAGTTGCCAGGTCTGGCTGTGAGACTCTTCCTTAAACTTCTTGGTTCTCATTTTCCTTCAAGTGTTGAGGAGAAGGTCCTCTCAGAATCTGCAGAGTGCAAACGTGCTTGCTTTTTAATCCTCACAACTCCCATGACACTCCGGCTCCGCATTGGCTCTCTCCTCCCCTCACAGTCAAACTTCTGGAAGGAATTTTTCATAAAGGCCCCTCCTGATTAGCCCTCCTCATCCCGAAAGCCCGAGAACATGGTACCTAAGAGTGTGGGCTCTGGACTCACACTGTTCAGGTTATATGTTGGGATCCCCACCTGGCCGTGGTCTTGGGCAAATGACTTATCCTGTGCCTCATTTTTTGTGTGTGTAAGTAAGGATGAGAACAGAACTCCCCTCAGGGTGCTGTGTTAGGATTAAATGCCTTGGCCTAGAACAGTATGTGCTATGTAATAGCCCTCCATAAATACAGCCATTGTCTTTCAAATCTCAACTTAAGGCTAGTTTCTCAGAAATGTCTTCCTGAGGCTCCCAGTCAGAGTCAGGTTTTCATAGTTCTCACCTAAGTTGTAATGAGGTATTTGTGGTGTTGCTTCTTATTATCACCCTCACCTGGGATACTGAAGGATCAAAGGGAGCGGAAATTGCCTCTGTTTTTGTCAATATTGTATTCCCAGTGCGTAGCAGAGTGCCTGGCAGTGACAAGAGCAAGTAAGCCTTTGTTGAACATATAATTCCCAAAGGAATGGGCGCACGAATGGAGGCTGCCTCACGAGCCAGTGCCCCCGAATGCCTGGATACAGTCGCTGTGGAAGACGTCTTTGGCCAAAGGCTACCCAGTGGCTTGACAGACTGACTATGACCCCGGGAGTCCCTTTGGGCACAAGAAAGTTCACTTTGAGCCAAAGATTGTACATGTCTTGGAGAAGTTGCTGTTTGCACATGAGTGTCATTGATTCATCACTCAGTGGGTCTGATGGTTCAAAAACACGGTTGGCTACTTACTAGAATCCTTTAGGAATTTTTGAGAAGAGTTTAGATGGCTGAGTCCCACCCCACCCGCAAATCCCCCAGGGTTTATCCTGGCAACCTGTGTTTGTTAAAAGTTCCTCAGGTGATTCTGCAGCCCGCATGGACCAGCATTGGAGAACCCCTCCTGTTGCCAAATTCCATCATTTTACAGAGAAAGAAGCAGAAGGACCTCAACCGTGTCAAAATGGATAATGTGATTTTTTTAATGAACAACGAAATAAACAGAATTTGGTTGAGAACAGAAAATGTGGTGCGATTTTTGAAAGTGCATAATACAGATAATGCATGTTAGGGTTCATCAGCATGGCGATAAGGCCCTGAGGAGAAAGTCCTCAGGCTCCCCCGTCCACAAGAAAGTTCTTGTGGCTCCCCCGAGCCACAAGAAAGTCCACAAGCTCCCCCGCATTGTGATCTGAGCAAAGATATTAGGTTGTCTGGCAGCCTCCGCCAACTTTCCACCAGTAGACTTGCCACACTCGGCTGCCGTGTATTTGCCAAGTTCAACACAGAATGACCCAGGGTTACTTGTCTAAGTACTGACGGCCCCAGACACAATGCCAAGTCCCTTCATGTAGCGGCTCTGTACCTCACTGTTCCTGCCTTGTGAGAACACAGCTATCAAAGTGATCATTCCAAACTCAGAGTTTCTCAACCTGGGCGCTGCTATTTTGACTTTTACTAGATAATTCTTTGATGGGGGAGGGCGTAGCTATCCCGGACACTGTAGTATGTTTGGTTTTTTGGGGTTTTGTTTTTTGTTTTGCTTTGTTTTTAAGTAGGCTCCACACCCAGCATGGAGCCGGTGTGGAGCTTGAACTTACAACCCTGAGACAGAGACCTGAGTTGAGATCAAGAATCCAACACTTAACCAAGGGAGCCACCCAGCGGCTTCTGCCTTGTAGTATGTTGCCCGGCGGCGTCCATGGCTTCTGGCCGCTGAAGAACAACAAAAATGCAGACGTTGCCAAAGCTCCCCAGGAAAGACGAAATCATCCCCTCTGCCCCATGGAGCGCTATTTTTTTATAGAACCTTACAATGAATCCAAGGACTTGTAGCATTCGATTGGGAATTTTTACTGGAGCCTTTTCCCCTATGGAGAAAATATTTTTAAAAGATTTCTATGGGGGCACCTGGCTGGCTCAGTGGGTTAAAGCCTCTGCCTTCGGCTCAGGTCATGATCTCAGGGTCCTGGGATCGAGCCCCACATCGGGCTCTCTGCTCAGCAGGGAGCCTGCTTCCCTTCCTCTCTCTCTGCCTGCCTCTCTGCTGCTTGTGATCTCTATCAAATAAATAAATAAAATCTTAAAAAAAAAAAAAGATTTCTATGGATTTCGTGAACAAAATCCCAAACTCGCCAGCCAAAAGGAAAAGAGTGGTAAATTTGCCTACATTTAAATGTAAAGCATTTATCACTTACAATGTTGCCACAGATAGGGAGAAAGTATTTGCAACACAAGTAGGTAACAATACAGAAAGGACATCTTAGAAGCAATAATAACAAGGAAAATACTCATAGAAGAATGGGCAAAGGATATGGTAGGCAGTCTCTGAAACAGAAGGTCCAAGGGCCATAGTGTCTGAAAGAGAAGGTTCAAGGGACATTACACACATGGAGAACACTCAACCCCACTGGTAGACAGGGAAATGAAAAGAGAACTAATCAGACCCTGCCTTATACTCATCAGGGATTTAACAGCAAATTGACAAGTTGATAGAACCAAGTGTTGGGGAAGGTCTTGACTAATGGTGTCTGCCCCCCTCTTCCACTAGCGGAGGCGTAGACTGGCAAAATCACTTTGGAAAGCTGTTAACATTATCAGAAAATACATACACCTGATAACCCTACAATTACTCTCCTGACTCTATACCCTGGAAACTAACACTTCTCTGCGAAGAAATGCGCACAAGGAGTTTGTTACAACTACGTCTACAAAAATGAAAAACCAAGTTCTACCTACCAATGGTTAATGGATTAATATTTAAGGCACACAAGCACTCAGGAGAACACTATGAACATTAGAAATGAATTGCCAGCTATATGGACCATGTTTAATGGGGAAAATCATATTTTGAAAGGCTGTTACAGCATGGAACCAATCACACAGTGCTTAAAAACAACATACTATATAACATTTATAGACATATGGATGTTATCAATAAAAATACAAAAACATGGATGAAACTTGGGTAAGAGGAGAGGAAGGAAATGGGATGCAGGAGGTCTACATTGTGTTTACAATATTTTATTCTTTAAACAGAAACACATTAGAAAGAAAAATGGCAAAATGTTACCTTGTGTTTATTAGGGATGATGGGTATGCATGCTATCAATTCTGTCATTTCTTTAGACTCCTTGGAATGTTTGAAATATTTTATATTCATAAAAAATAAACTTTAAAAAATAAATACATCTGGAAAAGGCAATAGTGTAGGGATGGAAAATGGATGGTTGCTAAGGGCTGGGGGTAAGATAGA
Organism: Lutra lutra; assembly: GCF_902655055.1. Classification (NCBI taxonomy): domain Eukaryota; kingdom Metazoa; phylum Chordata; class Mammalia; order Carnivora; family Mustelidae; genus Lutra; species Lutra lutra. The sequence continues at coordinate 16,873,448 of NC_062289.1, forward strand.
GACTGACAATAAAGAAGACCCCCAAATTTTGTGGAGTCATGGAATTCAATACCTTGCTCATGGTGGTGATAACAAACTGCATTTGTCAAAACTCACAAAAGTGTACAATTTTATAAGTTTTTATAAATTATAACCTCAATTTAAAAAAAGAAAAAGAGAGTGCTTGGGTGGCTCAGTCATTAAGTGTCTGCCTTTGACTCTGGTCATGATCCTGGGGTCCTGGGATCAAGCCCTACATCAGGCTCCCTGCTCAGCGGGGAGCCTGCTTCTCCCTCTCCCTCTGTCCCTTTCCCCACTCTATTCTCTCTCTCTCTCAAATAAATAAATAAAATCTTCAAAAAATTAAAAGAAAAAAAAAGAAAAAATTCATTTGATAAGCATAGGGACAAAAGGTGCAGGATCACACATGATTTTGTGAGCTCATCTAATAAAAACGAAATACTACATAAACTTCTCTTGTTACTTAAAAGCGTATATTAATACATTCCTAGGCATAATCAATATATTTTAAAATTTTGATTAACATTTTAAGTAATAAAAACATAACCATTACATGATGTTTAATAAAAACATAAACATTATTACATTTTAAGTAATGAAAACATTATTATCCATACTCCACAATCTGCTGAAATATCCCGCCCTTTGTCCCTTAATCCAAAGCAAAACGAAGCCCCAGGCCGTTCTTCCCGGCCTGAAGACATGAAAGCTCCCTCCAAACAGGATTTCTGACATTCCTGTTGATATTCCTGAAGTCCTTATAAATAAAACAGGGGGTTATTGGAAATGTTTGGTTACCGACTGAATGCGTTACAGAAAGAACAATCACTTTTGTCTCGGCCTGTCTACCGGAGGGGTCTCTGCCCTCCACTCGACGACAGCGGTAGTTCCGGAGGCTTTGCTTTTCCCCGAGAAACCTCTTCGTTCCCTCCAAATTCCTTGGCTCTGCGTGTTCCTCTTAGACTCAGTCTTCCAGGTGTGAAAGCCCTTTCCCAGGTTTGCGGGAACCTTGGTTCTCTGCTCACCGTTAACAGCGAGGAAGTAGAAAGCCGCTGGAGGGGCGCCTGGCGGCTCAGCCGGTGCAGCGTCCGAGTCCTGCTTTGGCTCAGGCCATGGCTCGGGTCATGATCTCGGGGTGCTGAGAGCGCGTCTGGCCTGGGCTCCGGGCTCAGGGCTGCGTCTGTTTGGAATTCTCTGCCTCTCCCTCTTCCTCCGCCCCTCCTTCTCTGGAATCGATAAAATCTTAAAAGCAAATAAATAAAATAACGGATGGACATGTGCTCAAGGGGCCGCTCACTCCTGTTTGCCCAGGGCAGAGCGGTGTGTGCGGGGACGGGAGATCGGTGCGAACACTGACAAAATCCCAGGCAAATGGGGACGAGGTGGTCACCCTCCTTTGAGCCTATGGTTTGAACGCGTCCACAGGGAGCCTCACTGGCGAGGACATTTGGGGGAGAGGCTTTATATCCATATGTTTAGGGGTTCCGTCTTAGGCCACTCAGAATCCTGCAGGAAGCAACTTCCAGTCCCCTCCCTGGACGGTGGAGACCTGCGTGCTGGGGTTCGGGAGCCTTCAGCACACACACCCCGACACCGCGCGGCTGCACAGTGTCTGCGTCCTCAGCGGGGCCAGGCAGCCCCCAGTCCCTGCATCAACCTCAGCCTGTCCCCTTGCCGCCTCCCTTCTCACAGGAGGTGGCCGCAACTCCCAGCCGCACCACAGCCTCCCCGCACTGAAGGATGGAAGACCAGAACCACTTCCTCCTTCACACCCCCAAGCCCCGCCCATCTCCATCTTTCCCAGAAGTCCCCGGCACATGGCTCCTTAGGTCTCATTGGTCAGAGCTGGGTCACATGACCACACTTGGGCCAATCATGGGCCGAAGCACGAAGGGGCCCAAAGCTGGCTTTTGCTGAGTACGAGTCTTCTCCTGTGTCTGGGTACGGCAGTGCTAGAACGTCAGAGTTGGTTTAGGAAGGGAGGAGGGGACGTGAAGGTCGGTGAAGGTCGGTGGGCCACCAAAAATGGCTGCCTCCGAGTCTATAGGAGCACAGCATTGTTTTAGTTCCAGTTGGGGTGTATGGACTATTGCAGTAAAGGCTTCTCACCCGTTTAAGTACTTTGGCACCTCGGAACTGGGGTCTGGTTGGGCCATTTGGGGGAAAGGTTCTTAGAAAACCGAACATATCTAAGACCTGGTTGAGAGGTGCCCACCTGTACGTGCGAGGAGCCTCCTGGAAGAGAATTCCCCTTAAAAAGTCAAGGGATTGATTCCGTCACTATTTCAGCGGCCATGTACTGAACACCTGCTGCGTGCCGGCCGCGGCGGTCAGGGCCAGTGACGAACAGGGTGGGAATGTAAAGAGGAGGAAATTGCCACTCTGATCACCCTCCATCCCAGCGCCCACAGACTCACAGTGTATCCAAGGGAGAACGACCTCTATTACAACAAGGAAAATCTGCAAGAGCAGTTTCTATAAAAACACCCCGAGCCGTTAGCAGCACTGCATCAACGCCTGAACGAGACGACACAGACGGCACAAGGCGGGCAGAGGGAACTTATCAGTTTGTGCCGCTTGTGGAGATCATTTGTGCTGTGATTGGACACAGTGGCCTGAGCACAGAACCAGCCCGGCCCACCTCCTGCCCAGAGAAGGCGGAGGAGAAGGCGGCATGCTTTGGAGAGTGGAGTGGGGACAGCAGGTGTAGGAGGCACTGCCCCCGCCCCCACCGCCCAGCTCTCAGCAGTCTGAGGGCAAGGCTGGGGAGGGCACAGCTCGAAGGAGAGCCTGCACCATTTAAAAAGGACTTAGAGTCCAGTGTTTACAAGACAAGCAAGATACTCCTAGACTCTCCCAAGACCAGTCAGGAGGAACTTAAGGGGGGCTGGAGTTCCTTTAGATCTGCCCTGGGTGACTATACTGTCAATATGACCTATTTTTATCCATGGGCTGGTATGTGGGGATGAAACACAGATTTCAGAATTTAGGGAGAATTAGAGGAGGCCCCCGTCAGGTGATGCTTACTTACTCTATACTAATGTTGCTGTCTCTATAAATTTGTGTGAGTTTATCATTATTATTTGCTTGAGTTTTTTATACAAAAATAGAAAAAAAAAGTATAATGAGGTGCCACATATCTATCACCCAGCTTCAAAAATGATCACTACATGCCCAATCTTGTTTTATCTATCTCATTTCCTTCTGATATTATTCTGAGGCAAATGCCAGATTTTATCATTTTGCCTGCAAATATTTCAGTATGTGTCTAAAACATAAGGACTGTTAAAAAAAATTACCGCAATACCACCATCACATTAAAAAATTAGTAAGTCCTTAATATCATCGAATATCTAGGCGGTGTTCAAATTTCCAACTGTCTCATAAATGTCATTTGCTCTTTTACAGCTTGTTTCAGAATCCAGAGAAGGTCCCCACAGTCTATAAATCTTAAATTCCTAGGGAATTCCAGACCGAAACAAAAGCTAGAACAAAATTGGATTTCTCTGTCCCTACTTTATATTTTATAAAATTGCAATAGTGGAGAGGTTATTTTTTTTCCCCATGGGCCCCAGGTTGCTAGCCTCATAACTAGAAGCACTGGGCAATTTGACTGCCCAGCAACGTTGGCAGGCGAGTCATTTCCCACTGGGGTCTGTCCAGATTGTAGTGTTCCTGCTGTAAACTCCACCCACCCTCAAGAGCTCTGAGGTCTAAGTTTGAGGGGGTCATGTACCAAGTCCGCCACCAGGGGGCTCCCAAGGAACTCCATGAACTTCAGGGGTTACCCAGAGAGCCAACTTGGTGCTTTCTAATACAGACCCTGAACACGCCAGGCTTGTCTCCTCGCTCGCATCAGATGCTATCAGCAGACTAGACCAGGCCTCCAGGAGATGTGGGTTCCCAGAGTGAGCCAGAAAATGACAAGGTTAGCTGTCAACTGCCCTTTCAAAGGATTTGAGGTTAGCAGCCCTCCCCACCCCCAGTGGTCCTCCTAACAGATCCTCTTGGAGAGAAATAGTGCACACAGAGATGGGGAGCATTCTGTGCTCATTAGCTCCTTGTAGCCCATGATGGTTAACAAATCCTTTGATACTTAAGTACCCAACGAGACGGTTGTGAAACATGACGTTAAGTCTATGTGAGTAGGGACAGTTAGCGTGAAATCACACACCCGGAGAGGAACACAAGTCTGACAATCTGGACACCGTAGCCTTATAAAGCTCTGCGTTTCTAGGCCTTGCTGCTGGAAACGGAGGGGTTGGGATGGAAGCCATTCACCAGGGTCTTGTCCTTCTCTGTTGGGAGTTTTATTGAGAGACTGTTCCTTTCCGAGGGCTACTGTAACAAAGCACCTCAAACTAGCTGATTTACCAGGACAGATGTGTACCCCCTCATGGTTCTGGAAAGCTGAGGTCCTAACTCAAGGTCTCGGCAGGGCTGTGCTCTCTCTGAGGGCTCCGGGGGAGAGGTCTTCCTTGCCTCCTCTAGCTTCTGTGTCTGCTGGCAATCCTTGGTGTTTCTTGGCTTGTGGGGGCCGCCTTATTTCTGTATGTTTTCACCCTTTCTTCCATTTGTGCAGATCTGTCTCTATGTCCAGATTTCCCCTTTTTTATTAGGATGCGAGTCACCTTGGATTAGGGCTGCCTCCCCCCATGAACTCCCTTTAACTTGATCACCTCTGTAAAACCCGAACCCCCAAACAGGTCACATTCTAAGATGCTAGAAGATTCGGACTTTGTACCTTTTTCAGTGGACACATTCAACCCCTAATAGGGACCACACTGTAAAACAGATAATGTTTGGAAGGCCTGTCACCATGCACTCATGAACTGGACACTCCAGTGGGTCATACAATCCTGAGGCTCCAGGATAAAGTTACAAGTCTACAAAGGTGTCATGATAACACAATTATGACATGAAAAACTACTTGCTGTGATTTTACCAAGAAAAGGGAACATTATAACCCAAATGACATTAAATTCACGAGGTTTGCTATTTTCCTGTGATCACTAGTAGAGAAAATAAATACATGGAAGATGAGACCCCAAAAGTCCAGGTTTTGTTTTTGTTTTTGTTTTTTCTGAAAAAGTACATCAGAGGGTGATTATTATGCTAGTAAATAGGCTGTCACAGAACTCTTTTATATAGCAAACACTCAAACTCTTTCATGAATTAAGCACAGATAAGTTGTATATCTTAAACAGTTACAAAATCAGATTCACACTCCTTGCCAGGGGGACAAACATTTGTTACATAAATGAGGCCACGCCTGCTTTTGCTCATCACCAGCAGAACAAACCCATCCATTCTTCCCGGTTTTACCAGAATGTTCGTTCACGGCCCTGCAGGTGTTGGTCCCAGCAGGTGCCGCTTCAGTTCCTGACACGGTTTCTCTATGCACAGCGTCAGGGCCAGCCCAGCGATGAAGGTCAGCAAACAGTGTCCGGAGAAAAGATAAAACTGGAGAGAAAAAGGGGCAGAGGGGATACAATCTTACTACCAGACTCCTGGCTGTACGAAATGGATCTGTAATCTGAATCTGAGCATTAAAACTAGAATAAATGCCATCAGAGAAAGTCTTCTGAAGCCCTCCCTCCAGTAAAACAAAGGACATCAGGCTCTGGCAACAATGCAACATGCTTCTCCCCAAGCCAGTGGATGGCTCTGGGGCTCCAGCAGAGAAGAGACCAGAGAGTCACACCCCGAGCCACGAGCAGGGATGCACTCACCATGTTGGTGTCAGTGTAGTGAATCAGTGTTTCCTGAAGCCCGTTGTAGAGCACGATGAGGATAGGGTGCACCAAGTAGCAGGCGTAACTGATGTTGGCCAGTAGAGTCCAGAGCTGGCAAGACAGCAGCCGGTTCACTGGACCTGGAGGGAACCAACAGCGCGGTTCTCGGGCCCGGGGAGCGTCTCTCCTGCTCCGTGGGGGCCATCCCCGCTCCCTCGGGACTCCACTCCTAAGGGTGTGAATGTCCTCTAAGAAAGTCTTTATTCTTCTCGTTTTTTTAAAAAGATTTTATTTATTTATTTGACAGAGAGAGAGATCACAAGTAGGTAGAGAGGCAGGCAGAGAGGGAGGAGGAAGCAGGCTCCCCGCTGAGCAGAGAGCCCGATGCAGGGCTCCATCCCAGGACCCTGAGATCATGACCTGAGCCGAAGGCAGAGGCTTAACCCACTGAGCCACCTAGGCATGCCTATTCTTCTCGTTTTTTAAGGGAATGAGCCCCAAATGGAAACAAAACAAAAAACAAAAAGCACTTCCCTTTGCAGAGTATGAGAAAAATGAGAAATGCTAATATAGAGTTTACAATCGCCTGGAGCACAAAACATGCACATGTAAAATGAGGAGCAAAGTCCTTCCCCCAGCTTTGATTCTGGCTCCAGGGGCAACACAGGAGACACTGAGCCTTGGGATGAGGCAGTGGCATTGCCAGGACCCGGACTTGTCATCTGTCATAGACAGGCTTGCATTTGGTCAGCTTCTAGTCCCTTTTGGGACAAATATTCCATAACCTGCTCTAACTCCGGAACTGTGCTGTCCCACATGATAGCCACAACCCACCTTGGGTTATTTAATTTAAATTAATTTAAATTAAGTGCAAGGATACATCCCTCTTGCACAGGACTTCCTGTTCTCTGCAGGGGGTTGAAGAGTGTTCTCCCAAAGCTATGTCCATCTGGAACCTTGCTCTATTTGCAACGAGGGTCTTTGCAGATGGAACGAAGGTAAGGAACTCAAGATGAGATTATCCTGGATTAGAGTGGGCCTCAAATCCAGAAATGAGTGTCCTTATAAGAGACAGAAAAGGAGACACAAACACACAGAGGAGAGGAACTGGGTGAAAGCCATGTGAAGATAGAGGCAGAGACTGGAGTGACCCACACCCAGGCCAGGGACCTTGGGGCTTGCCAGCAGCCACAGGAGAAGGAGGGATCAGGAGAGAGCAAGGAACAGATCCCCACAGGGCTTCTGGAAGGACCTTGCCAACACCTTGATTTGGGGTTTCTAGTCTCCAGAACTATGAGAGAATCCATTTCTGTTGTTTTAAGCCAAGAACAAAGAAAGAAAGAAAAAAGAAAGAAAGAGGAAGGAAGGAAGAAAGAAAGAAGTAAAGAAGGAAAGAAGAAAAGGAAAGAAAAGAAAGAAAGGGAAAGAAAGGAGAGAGAAAAGAAAAGAAGCTCTGTCTTTCTTTTCCACATGCCTCATCTTGAGTGCTCAATAATGAATCAAGTGGTTTCAGTTGCTCAGGACAAAATCTTTGGTGCCATCCCAGACTCTGTTCTTTTTCCCATATTCCACAGAGCACAGCCATTCTATCTCTGAAACTATCTATCTCAATCGGACCCTTTCTCCCCATCTCCTCTTGCAAACCCCCTCATCAAATCCACCACGGACCCCTCCTCCACGGACCTCTACAGTAGCTTCCTGACACATCTGTTGGTCTCTCTGCTCTTCTTGCTGCCCTACAGTCCCCACGCAACATTTAATCTTTTAAATCACAGGTCAGATGATGTTACATGACGTTTAAAATAAAATCCAGATTCTTCCCCGTGGCCGTGAAGATCCTTGCAAGACCTGGCTTCCGCCTTCCTCTGTGTCTCATTCCCATCTCTCTCCCACCTTGATCCTGACTGCTATCTGCCTGGCCTTCTGGCTGTTCCCCTGCCCACTGAGCTCATTCCTGTCTTGAGACCTCCGCCACACCATTCCCTCTGCCCATGATGCCTGCAAATGCGCCCCGACTCCAGTCACGCTCCGAGTCCTGCTTTATTCTTAATCCTACATGCATCTGCACTTGAATTATATTATAAATGTATTTACTTGCTACGGCTTTGGATTTGCTTCCGATGGCTGCTGTAACATATCGCAAAAACACAGTGGTTTGAAACAACCAATATGGATTCTCGCGTCATTCTGGAGACTAGAAGCCCAAAACCAGTAGCACTGGCTGAAATCATGGTGTTGACACGGTCACTCTCCCTCTGGAGGCTCTAGGGGAGACCCCACTCCTTGTCGCCTCCAGCTTCCCGTGGCTTCTGGCACTCCTTGCCTTGTGGCCACTCCCGTCAACATCAGCATTTTCAATGCTCTGCTCTATCTCCATATCCCCGTCTCCTCTGTGTGTCTGTCAACTCTCCCTCCGCTCTCCTCTTTTAAAGATACATGTGACTGCATTTCAGGTCCACCTGGATAAGCCAGCACGATCACCCCATCTTCCAATCTCATGTTTGCCGCCATATCTATAAGGTTCCAATAAGACCTCAAATCTTGGGGACCATTATTCGGCTCACTAGAGTCTCCTGGTCTCTCTACTTCCCCTACCCTCTGTGATCTCCTACAAGAGAGAGACTTTTTTTTCTTGTCTGTTGCTTATAGCCCCTGCATCTCAGTGCTTGACATAAATCAAGCATTTGGCAAGTATTTTATGAGATTGAGTGAATAAATAGAAGTGGACTCACAGACCAGACTCATTGGCCCCCGAGTGAATGCCAGGGGATAAGATCAACCAAGATATTACTGGGGAATTAACAATATAGTTGTAGAAAAATTAAGTCAGCAAAGAGCCAGGTAAACCCAACACAAAAGTACATTTCTTTTTTTTTTTTTAAGATTTTTATTTGTTTATATGACAGACAGAGATCACAAGTAGGCAGAGAAGCAGGGAGAGAGAGAGGAAGGGAAGCAGGCTCCCTTCTGAGCAGAGAGCCCAATGCGGGGCTCGATCCCAGAACCCTGGGATCATGACCTGAGCCGAAGGCAGAGGCTTTAACCCACTGAGCCACCCAGGCGCCACCAAAAGTACATTTCTAAAGCAAAAAATATCCTGTTCATGTCACAAGCTCTAGTCAATTATTAATCACATTAAATTAATGCTGTTAATTCAGATTTTATTGGTTTTATAGTTTTATGGTTACTCTATTATTTTTTTTAAGATTTTATTTTTAAGTAATCTCCACTGAGGCTTGAACTCACAACCCCAAGATCAAAAGTCACACACTCTACAGACTGAGCCAGCCAGGTGCCCCATTTTTATGGTTACTTTATAAATTTGTTTTAGCTTTATAAATTTGTGTGCTATAAACATAAAAATTTGGGTGCCCGGGTGGCTCAGTGGTTTAAAGCCTCTGCCTTCAGCTCAGGTCATGATCCCAGGGTCTTGGGATTGAGCCCCGCATGGGGCGCTCTGCTCAGCAGGGAGCCTGCTTCCTCCTCTTTCTGCCTGCCTCTCTGCCTACTTGTGATCTCTGTCAAAAAAAAAAAAAAAAGCCATAAAAATTTGTGTCTTAGCTTTATGTTTGTTCATGTTTAGGTAAAATTAGAATTAAAATTTAATTTAAGCCAATACAAGGGTTTTAAAGGCTATTTATTCCGGAGGAGTCAAGATGGCGGAGAAGTAGCAGCTGAGACTACTTCGGGTAGCGGGAGATCAGCTAAATAGCTTATCTAAAGATTGCAAACACCTACAAATCCAACGGGAGATTGAAGAGAAGAAGAACAGCAACACTAGAAACAGAAAATCAACCACTATCTGAAAGGTAGGACTGGCGGAGAAGTGAATCCAAAGCGACGGGAAGATAGACCGCGGGGGGAGGGGCCGGCTCCCGGCGAGCAGCGGAGCAACGGAGCAAAATCAGGACTTTTAAAAGTCTGTTCCGCTGAGAGACATCGCTCCAGAGGCTTAACTGGGGTGAAGCCCAGGCGGGGTCAGCGTGGCCTCAGCTCCCGCAGGGTCGCAGAAGGATCGGGGGTGTCTGAGTGTCGCAGAGCTTACCGGTATTAGAACGGGGAAGCCGGCTGCAGAGACAGAGCCGAGGAGTGACTCTCAGCTCGGGGTTGCCTTGGACCGGTCGCAGGCTCGGTCAGCTCGGAGCGCGGCCGGAGGCCAGGGTGACGGGAGTCATTGGGCGCTGTTCTCTGAGGGCGCACTGAGGAGTGGGGCCCCGGGCTCTCGGCTCCTCCGGGCCGGAGACCGGGAGGCCGCCATCTTCACTCCTGCCCTCCGGACTCTACGGAAAGCACTCAGGGAACAAAAGCTCCCAAAACAAACCCAGCAAACCCGAACGGATTACTCAGCCCGGCCCCGGGTAAGGGCGGTGCAACTCCGCCTGGGGCAAAGACGCTTGAGAATCACTACAACAGGCCCCTCCCCCAGAAGTTCAACGGGAAACCCAGCCAGGACCAAGTTCACCTACCAAGGAGTGCAGTTTCAATACCAAGGAGAGCGGCGGAATTCCAGAGGAGAAGAAAGCAAAGCACGGAACTCACGGCTTTCTCCCCATGATTTTTTAGCCTTGCAGTTAATTTAATTTTTTTTTATTTTTCAATTTTTTTTCTTTCTTTTTCTCTTCTTCTGCTAATTTTTTTTAACTTTTACCGTTTTCTTTTTTAACGTTTTTTAAATAGTTTATCTAATATATATATATATTTTTCCTTTTTATATTTTTTCTTTATAGGCTTTCTTTTTTTAATAGTTTCTTTTTTTTTTCTTTTTTCTTTCTGACCCCTTTTTATCCCTTTTCTCCCCCCTCACGATTTGGGACCTCTTCTGATTTGGCTAAAGCATATTTTCCTGGGGTTGTTGCCACCCTTTTAGTATTTTACTTGCTCCTTCATATACTCTTATCTGGACAAAATGACAAGGCGGAAAAATTCACAACAAAAAAAAGAACAAGAAGCAGTACCAAAGGCTAGGGACCTAATCAATACAGACATTGGTAATATGTCAGATATAGAGTTCAGAATGACGATTCTCAAGGTTCTAGCCGGGCTTGAAAAAGGCATGGAAGATATTAAAGCAACCCTCTCGGGAGAGATAAAAGCCCTTTCTGGAGAAATAAAAGAACTAAAATCTAACCAAGTTGAAATAAAAAAAGCTATTAATGAGGTGCAATCAAAAATGGAGGCTCTCGCTGCTAGGATAAATGAGGCAGAAGAAAGAATTAGCGATATAGAAGACCAAATGACAGAGAATAAAGAAGCTGAGCAAAAGAGGGACAAACAGCTACTGGATCACGAGGGGAGAATTCGAGAGATAAGTGACACCATAAGACGAAACAACATTAGAATAATTGGGATTCCAGAAGAAGAGGAAACAGAGAGGGGAGTAGAAGGTATGGTGGAGAGAATTATTGGAGAGAATTTCCCCAATATGGCAAAGGGAACAAGCATCAAAATCCAGGAGGTTCAGAGAACCCCCCTCAAAATCAATAAGAATAGGTCCACACCCCGTCACCTAATAGTAAAATTTACAAGTCTTAGTGACAAAGAGAAGATACTGAAAGCAGCCCAGGAAAAGAAGTCTGTAACGTACAATGGTAAAAATATTAGATTGGCAGCAGACTTATCCACAGAGACCTGGCAGGCCAGAAAGAGCTGGCATGATATATTCAGAGTACTAAATGAGAAAAACATGCAGCCAAGAATACTATATCCAGCTAGGCTATCATTGAAAATAGACGGAGAGATTAAAAGCTTCCAGGACAAACAAAAACTGAAAGAATTTGCAAATACCAAACCAGCTCTACAGGAAATATTGAAAGGGGTCCTCTAAGCAAAGAGAGACCCTCAAAGTAGTAGATCAGAAAGAAACAGAGACAATATACAATAACATTCACCTTACAGGCAATACAATGGCACTAAACTCATATCTCTCAATACTTACCCTGAATGTTAATGGGCTAAATGCCCCAATCAAAAGACACAGGGTATCAGAATGGATAAAAAAAACAAAACCCATCTATATGTTGCCTACAAGAAACTCATCTTAAACCCGAAGACACATCCAGGTTTAAAGTGAGGGGGTGGACAAGAATTTACCATGCTAATGGACATCAGAAGAAAGCAGGAGTGGCAATCCTTATATCAGATCAATTAGATTTTAGGCCAAAGACTATAATAAGAGATGAGGAAGGACACTATATCATACTCAAAGGAACTGTCCAACAAGAAGATCTAACAATTTTAAATATCTATGCCCCTAACGTGGGAGCAGCCAACTATATAAACCAATTAATAACAAAATCAAAGAAACACATCGACAAGAATACAATAATAGTAGGGGATTTTAACACTCCCCTCACCGAAATGGACAGATCATCCAAGCAAAAGATCAACAAGGAAATCAAGGCCTTAAATGACACCCTGGACCAGATGGACATCACAGATATATTCAGAATATTTCATCCCAAAGCAACAGAATACACATTCTTCTCTAGTGCACATGGAACATTCTCCAGAATAGATCACATTCTTGGTCCTAAATCAAGTCTCAACCGGTATCAAAAGATTGGGATCATTCCCTGCATATTTTCAGACCACAATGCTCTGAAGCTAGAACTCAATAACAAGAGGAAATTTGGAAAGAACCCAAATACATGGAGACTAAACAGCATCCTTCTAAAGAATGAATGGGTCAACCAGGAAATTAAAGAAGAATTGAAAAAATTCATGGAAACAAATGATAATGAAAACACAACGGTTCAGAAACTGTGGGACACAACAAAGGCAGTCCTGAGAGGAAAATATATAGCAGTACAAGCCTTTCTCAAGAAACAAGAAAGGTCTCAGGTACACAACCTAACCCTACACCTAAAGGAGCTGGAGAAAGAACAAGAAAGAAACCCTAAACCCAGCAGGAGAAGAGAAATCATAAAGATCAGAGCAGAAATCAATGAAATAGAAACCAAAAAAACAATAGAACAAATCAACGAAACTAGGAGCTGGTTCTTTGAAAGAATTAATAAGATCAATAAACCCCTGGCCAGACTTATCAAAAAGAAAAGAGGAAGAACCCAAATAAATAAAATCATGAATGAAAGAGGAGAGATCACAACAAACACCAAAGAAATACAGACAATTATAAGAACATACTATGAGCAACTCTACGCCAACAAATTTGACAATCTGGAAGAAATGGATGCATTCTTAGAGACATATAAACTACCACAACTAAACCAGGAAGAAATAGAAAGCCTGAACAGACCCATAACCAGTAAGGAGATTGAAACAGTCATTAAAAATCTCCAAACAAACAAAAGCCCAGGGCCAGACGGCTTCTCGGGGGAATTCTACCAAACATTTAAAGAAGAACTAATTCCTATTCTCCTGAAACTGTTCCAAAAAATAGAAATAGAAGGAAAACTCCCAAACTCATTTTATGAGGCCAGCATCACCTTGATCCCAAAACCAGACAAGGATCCCATCAAAAAAGAGAACTACAGACCAATATCCTTGATGAACACAGATGCAAAAATTCTCGCCAAAATACTAGCCAATAGGATTCAACAGTACGTTAAAAGGATTATTCACCACGACCAAGTGGGATTTATTCCAGGGCTGCAAGGTTGGTTCAACATCCGCAAATCAATCAATGTGATACAACACATTAATAAAAGAAAGAACAAGAATCATATGATACTCTCCATAGATGCTGAAAAAGCATTTGACAAAGTACAGCATCCCTTCCTGATCAAAACTCTTCAAAGTGTAGGGATAGACGGCACATACCTCAATATTATCAAAGCCATCTATGAAAAACCCACCGCAAATATCATTCTCAATGGAGAAAAACTGAAAGCTTTTCTGCTAAGGTCAGGAACACGACAGGGATGTCCGTTATCACCACTGCTATTCAACATAGTACTAGAAGTCCTAGCCTCAGCAATCAGACAACAAAAGGAAATTAAAGGCATCCAAATCGGCAAAGAAGAAGTCAAACTATCACTCTTCGCAGATGATATGATACTCTATGTGGAAAACCCAAAAGACTCCACTCCAAAACTGCTAGAACTTGTACAGGAATTCAGTAAAGTGTCAGGATATAAAATCAATGCACAGAAATCAGTTGCATTTCTCTACACCAACAACAAGACAGAAGAAAGAGAAATTAAGGAATCCATCCCATTTACAATTGCACCCAAAACTATAAGATACCTAGGAATAAACCTAACCAAAGAGACTAAGAATCTATACACAGAAAACTATAAAGTACTCATGAAAGAAATTGAGGAAGACACAAAGAAATGGAAAAATGTTCCATGCTCCTGGATTGGAAGAATAAATATTGTGAAAATGTCTATGCTACCGAAAGCAATCTACACATTTAATGCAATTCCTATCAAAGTACCATCCATTTTTTTCAAAGAAATGGAACAAATAATCCTAAAATTTATATGGAACCAGAAAAGACCTCGAATAGCCAAAGGAATATTGAAAAAGAAAGCCAAAGTTGGTGGCATCACAATTCCGGACTTCAAGCTCTATTACAAAGCTGTCATCATCAAGACAGCATGGTACTGGCACAAAAACAGACACATAGATCAATGGAACAGAATAGAGAGCCCAGAAATGGACCCTCAACTCTATGGTCAACTCATCTTCGACAAAGCAGGAAAGAATGTCCAATGGAACAAAGACAGCCTCTTCAATAAATGGTGTTGGGAAAATTGGAGAGCCACATGCAGAAAAATGAAATTGGATCATTTCCTTACACCACACACGAAAATAGACTCAAAATGGATGAAGGATCTCAATGTGAGAAAGGAATCCATCAAAATCCTTGAGGAGAACACAGGCAGCAACCTCTTCGACCTCAGCCACAGCAACATCTTCCTAGGAACATCACCAAAGGCAAGGGAAGCAAGGGCAAAAATGAACTATTGGGATTTCATCAAGATCAAAAGCTTTTGCACAGCAAAGGAAACAGTGAACAAAACCAAAAGACAACTGACAGAATGGGAGAAGATATTTGCAAATGACATATCAGATAAAGGGCTAGTGTCCAAAATCTATAAAGAACTTAGCAAACTCAACAACCAAAGAACAAATAATCCAATCAAGAAATGGGCAGAGGACATGAACAGACATTTCTACAAAGAAGACATCCAGATGGCCAACAGACACATGAAAACGTGCTCCATATCACTCGGCATCAGGGAAATACAAATCAAAACCACCATGAGATATCACCTCACACCAGTCAGAATGGCTAAAATTAACAAGTCAGGAAATGACAGATGCTGGCGAGGATGCAGAGAACGGGGAACCCTCCTACACTGTTGGTGGGAATGCAAGCTGGTGCAACCACTCTGGAAAACAGCATGGAGGTTCCTCAAAATGTTGAAAATAGAACTACCCTATGACCCAGCAATTGCACTGCTGGGTATTTACCCTAAAGATACAAACGTAGTGATCCGAAGGGGCACGTGCACCCGAATGTTTATAGCAGCAATGTCTACAATAGCCAAACTATGGAAAGAACCTAGATGTCCATCAACAGACGCATGGATAAAGAAGAAGTGGTATATATACACAATGGAATACTATGCAGCCATCAAAAGAAATGAAATCTTGCCATTTGCGATGACGTGGATGGAACTAGAGGGTATCATGCTTAGCGAAATAAGTCAATCGGAGAAAGACAACTATCATATGATCTCCCTGATATGAGGGAGAGGAGATGCAACATGGGGGGTTGAGGGGGTAGGAGAAGAATAAATGAAACAAGATGGGATTGGGAGGGAGAGAAACCATAAGTGACTCTTAATCTCACAAAACAAACTGAGGGTTGATGGGGGGAGGGGGGTTGGGAGAGGGGGGTGGGGTTATGGATATTGGGGAGGGTATGTGCTATGGTGAGTGCTGTGAAGTGTGTAAACCTGGCGATTCGCAGACCTGTACCCCTGGGGATAAAAATATATGTTTATAAAATAAAAAAAAATAAAATAAAATAAAGGCTATTTATTCCTTTGAGATGAGTCCATATATTATTAAAGTTAGAGGACCATTGCTGGAGGAGAGAGGGCAGCCCTGAAAGGTTTTAACCGGAGGAGTGAATGTCAGAAGATGACTCTGGCAACTCAACACAACATGGCTCTGCACGAACCAGACCCTGTGGTGTACACTGGCTCTGACTGAGATGGCGACAGATGATTTGAGCCATCGGGATCCCCTCACACCCCGAGAGTCTCAGCAAAACGCTTCTTCAAATGTTCCTTTATAGACCTATTTTTCTAAAGGTCACCAGGTGGATACATATTTTCTAGAATTGTATCTTGCCTATCACCTCCTACCTTCACCTACTAACTAATCCTGAGATCTTAAAATAGTGTCAGAGGTGCAAAGCTAGAACGCCAGTCACACCTAGATAACTGTGATCAGCTAATGACAACACACTTTGAAGAGATAATATCTCCCAGGAACGACCAAAGGGCTTGTCTGTCCCTGGATGAAGGGAGGTATCACCCACATTCAGCCTAATAACCAGAAGTACTTACTAGCTCTACCGTGACGATAATGCCGCAAATTTGATTAATCTTCTAACTTGACCCGAGTCACTCCCTCTAGCAGGTTAACCCTTCATTTAGCATGACTTCTTACATTAGACAGGAATGCTATGATGTTTGGCCCCCCGATCACGGGCTAGGGGGAACTAACTGCTTGTGTTCCGAGGCTCTGTTGACAGCTTAGGGTCATTGTCACTGGATGAGAACCATGTTAGGTGTGGTCATGTGATTCAAACAGCTACCCAGAAATGCAAATCCATCAGTCAGAGAGAATGTAGCCTATTTCTTTGTTAATGTCATTTCTCCATATAAGGAAAAGCTTTTACTATTAAGTATTAAGGGACAAATCCCTCATCGTTATAAACTCACCAAATTCAAAAACAAATTTACCAATCAAACATCTAAGAGGGGTATGTTGTACAGAAATGAAGGTCATGGGCTTTGGGCCTTGGCTTTGCACTTGGTCTGGGTTTCATTTTCTAGCTCAGCCACTACTGAGCTGTGTGACCTTCGTGAGTTCCTTCATTGCCAGGCGCCGTCTTTCTCACCGAGAAACAGCTCCTGATAGTTCTGCCCACAGCGGTACTGCCAGGGTCACCTGGGATCGTGTGGGTGAAGTTCTCCATGGGTCCCGGCATAAGCCTGTGCTCAATCTGCAGTTCTTGGAATTTTTCTCCTTAAACTATGATTTCCAAACACTTCCGCTGAGGCTAACTGGGTCAGGTTCACAGGCCCACCTGGAAACCCCTCCTGAGTATTTCACTAGGTTAGAAAGAGGTCATGGCTCCCCCTGGCTCTACCTCCATCGCTGTAGGACTTCTGAGCAGTGTAGGGCCAGAACCTTTTCTGGATGATTCTTACTAGGTGTTCTCCTGCTATTTTCGGACACTCAAGCATCCAGCTCCTACCTCGTGCCAAGCAGAGAAGTAAGGGGGAAATGTCAGGTGACTTGAATATACATTTCTAATCTGGAGAAAGGCTGCAGATTTTCCTTTCGGAACCTGCATTTGTACATAAACCAGGGTAAAAATCTAAAACAGAATATGCAGGCATTTCTCCCCCCAGGATATGAACAAATTGTCCGTACCAGCCACTCCAGCAAATAAGAAAGCCCTTCTGTGTACGCCGTGTTTCCACGTGTGTCGCCTTTAAAGGGACACAGCATGAGCCCCTAAGAACAGCCCCAGCGGCATCATACCTCCGTAGCCTTCCTGACACGCCAGCATGACCCAGCCCACGGCTGCCGCCCACAGGGTCCGGTGCAGGGCCTGGTACAGAGCAACGGTGGGCGAGGAGGTGGCGAGGCTGTCATCCACCACGTACGCCAGAGCGACCACTATGAACAGGGTGGACAGGGCGCAAATCCACCCCAGCACGGCCTGAGCCTACGAGGAAGGGAGAGACGCGGATCAAGCCTGTTCCGGACATTGTGTATTTACTTCCTCTTACACGAATTCAGTTTTTCCTCTCATTAGTGTCACTTTAGGTGTCTATTTGTAAACCTCAATCAGTGCCCAGTTTTGACTAAAATAGAAGGTTTGGACTAGCGGTTCTGAGGGGCCGGGGTTGGGGCAGGGTAGGGGAGGGTGGGGCACGTGACCATGAAGAGTTAGCACAAGGGAGATCGTTGTGGTGACAGCAGAGTTGTGTACCTTGTTTGTGATCGTAGTTACACAACTCTCCATGTGCTAAAGTTGCACAAAACTATATACACACAAACGAGTGAGCATAAAACTGGTGGCTCCAAGACCTATGCACTGTCCAGTGTCCAATGTCCAATGTCCATTTCTTGGTTGCCTGTTACCAGTGAAAAAACCTAGGTCAAGGGTACACAAGACTTTCTGTACTTTTTTTTTTCTTTTTACTTTCTGTTCTATTTTTGTAACTTGCTGTGAATCTCAAATAACTATTAAATGAAAGAAGGGAAAAAAAGAAAAGATAATGTTCTAACCCACTCCTGACCTCCCATTCTGTTCCTTAACCTAAAAAGGCTCCTGGATTGGTTCTGTGCCCGCCAACAAGGCAAGGCTTCCGGCACATGGTCTGTGCCTGGGCTGTAAACTTGTCATTGGGGCCATGAAATGGCAGCAGGAGTGGGAGAATGGAGAACTTTCCAGCTCAGAGAAGAGCCCCATGGGTCAAATTATATTGCCAGGCCCAGTTCAAGATCTTAGATCTTATGTTACCTCACTTGACCTTTTTAGACTCACACCTGTCTTCTAAGAATCTCTCTTGCTTCTCTGTCCCAGTTCCCAAGTTGCTATGATGACCTCTCCATTGAACCAAACTAGCATCTTCTCAGTCCACAGTCTAGTCTTTAAAGAGAAGCTCTCCCCTCCTTGGCCTCCGATTGCTGCGCTAGGCTCTGGCTACATGGGAGGAAAGGCGTTTCCTGGGGGGTCAGGGAGCTCTCCACAAGCCCCATCTTTTGGGCTGGGATGCCCTTCACTCTTTCACTGATAATGCACCCTACCTCATCTCATTCCTAGCACAGGATATCGGCCCCGGCTGCCTCCAGCTTGGACTCTGTGTTCTTATTTTCCGGCTTCTAGAGTTTTGAACTTGGTCTACACATCCCTTCTACCTTGTTTCTCCAGATCAGCTTGACCTGTGTTCTCACTCCACACGCCTTGGTCCGGACTCAATGCCCGGAGTATTTGCAAATGCTCTGTGTCATATTGGGTTTCCCCTCAGCTCCCTGGACACCCTGGAACCTGGATGACACTGAAGCATCTCTTTAATGGCACTCTGTTGTAATCTACAAAATCCCCTGCATTTTCAGGGGAAACTCCAAACTATAGGAAAAGTCACATAGCCCTTGTTACAACCATTCTCTCTAGTGAAGCCCTATCTCCTGTTCCTTCTGTGAGCAACACAATATTTTCCAAGGACAAGGGCCTCTTCTCCAGAGCATCTAGGTGAGGGACCCACAAGACCTAGGCAAACAAAGGTAGGGCTTAACAGAGGAGATTTGGGGCTATCACTGTACCCTAATAGTTCAAAGGTATTCTTGGCCCTTCATCCACTGAAAAGCACATTATCCTTCATTCATTTGTTTATTAAGTGATTTTAATTGTTAATTAATTTTAACTAATTAATAATTAATTTATTTTAATGAAGTGTTTACTAAGTGCCTTCAGTGATTTCAGAACCAGACATTGGGAATTCAGAGGCAAGTAAGACATGGTCTACCCTCAAGGTCTTGTGGGTCAATGAAAAGCCATATGAAGAGATTTGCACCGTTCAAGGGCAACACCAAGGTAGTGTTTTAAACAGATTGCCCCAAGGGTGGATTTGAGATGGACAAGACAAGAAGTCCAGGCAAGAGATGGAAGAGCTTCAGCGAGGTTAGCTGGACAGGAGAAACAATAAGGGGCTTGGTGGAGGACTGCCTGGGAGGAGGGTTCAATGAGGAGGACACATCAAAGATGAACACAGGATTCTGGCTTGAGTAATGAGGTTGGACAGCGAGCCAGAACAATTAACCACAAAGCAGCCAGGGAAGCAATTTTATCTGGAAGACAAAGTGACAGCTTCATTCCCCTTAGATACCTTGTGTCCCGATGCCCAGATGGAGCCATTGAATTTGACCAAGAATCCTGTCTATAGAAACCAAGGAGCTTGTGCTATTAAACATAACCATGCCCTTCCAGAAGAGGACCTTGCCCATGCAAACTCAATAGGTGGGTTTTTCCAATATCGGTGAATTCTCTGGGTCTGTACCAAGCCTTCAACAGGTAGAACACCAGCTCAGTGAGGAAAGTAGAGAATCAGGCTCCGGCAAAAATATAAGGTCACTCTTATTCTCCAGCACCAGGAAATACTGCTAACACACCACAGCCCAATAAAGTACTGAGCAGTCTGACTCCTGGCTGTGGCTTTTGACGAGTCTGGCCAAATGGGCCACTCCAGTCCCAAGAAGACCCAGCCCTTACAGTGAGGTATGGGGCAAGCTTACCTTGGTTTTAAGAATGTTTGCCTGATGGTTTTGATGCATGAAAATGCTCAGTAAGAGGCCCACGAGGAACGGCCCATATCTGCAGTAGGGCTTAGTATAATATTCGGAGAAATATAACACAGTCACGTTTTCACTGAAAAACACAAGAATGGAAGGCAAAAGGGTCTCTTTGATCTGGAGCTGAAAAAAGGAATCTCTCAGATGTCCACTGGTGCAACTGGCAAATCCAACGGAAAATGTGGGTTCGGAACATTTGTTCATTTCCTCAGTAATGGTCCCCAAACAGTAACCTTGTCTTAGGTCACAGCTGGCTTGCTAAAATTCCAAATTCCCTTCAGCAACCCCACCCCCCGCCGGATCCCAAGGAACTATGATGACCGTGTTCCTTTTAAGAAGTTGTTTCTGGTAGCTGGGTACATCAGGATAGCTCTAAAAATCTGGTTCTCAGGAGTTAACCTCTTCGTGGAAGCTCTTACAGAATTTGATTGCTTGGGCCACATCCCTGGAGACTGGGATTCAGGTGGTCTCAGATGGTGGTTTCTGGAAGCACTGGTGGATTTAAAAGCTCCCCAGGTGAGTCTCACGTGCTTCCAGAATTGAGAACCGCAGAGCTAGACAGGAACGAGCCTCTTCCTCTGTCACCTGGCATTGCCCACAAAAGACATGACATGACGGGAAGGGCATGGTGTTCCCCTGGTCAAAAAACCTAGGTGTCTTCATTCATTCATTCATTCATTCATTCCCCTAACAAATACATAACACGCCCTGTGCCAGATGTGGCTTGGGGCTATTTTACATCAAGAAATGATGTTTGCCCTGACACCTTTAGGAAAACCCTGCCAAGACCTGGATTCTAAAGGAAAAGCGTTCTAGTGTGAGCGAACTGCAAATGCAAAGGCCTGAAGAGGGAGCAGGCTGGGTGTGCAGACGTAGGAAGACCAGTGTGACTGGTCCAGAGTCCACACTCTGTCTGGGGAGTGATAGAGGAGGTCAGACAAGGATTTTACTTCGAGAGCACTGGGCAGCCATTGGAGGAATTTAAGCAGGTGACTGACAGGATCTGATTTCCATCTGTATCACTCCACCTGCTGCACTGAGAAGAGATGAGTGGGAAATCAGACCACTTCCCACGCCCCCCCCCCCGCCCCCGCCCATTTAATACACAGGGTGGTTATAAGGAAGAATGTGATATATTCCTCACCGGGGAGGCAAAATAGCATCGTGGGTAAGATCCTAGGTTCCACTTACACCTGTAAGTATGCCACTTACAGGCAGTGTGACTTTCAACGGGTAACCCCAACTTCCTTAAATTTCAGTCTCTCCAGCGGATCATAACTTCCAAGCCCAAGTTCGCCACCGAAGGAGAAACCTAATACGGCCACGTGAGGGCGCTCCTTTCCTCCGAGAAGCATTTTGATGGGCAGCAGTGTGTTTCCGGTGCTTTCAGAGCAGACGCCCCCACCCAGCGCCCTTTGAAAGGTTCGGAAGTTTGGAAACAAAAACGCCATCAGCTTTCCCATCCAGGCTGAACATTTCCCACCCAGTTTTCCCGCGAGCCAATGCACACAGCACAGACTGCCTGGCACTGGCTGAGCAGCCCTTCCTGGGAGGTCCTGGCCCTCCGGAGGGCAGGCTCGTGAGAGCAGCAGGCTGGAAACTGGGGGTTACCTTGCTTCTGACGGAGCTGCCACCGGAAGGGCATAAGCCAGTGTGAGCAGAGCTGTGGCAGTGAAAGATGCCAAGAACAGCATGGCCCCGAGGAGGACAAGGACATGTTTACTTCTGCAAAGAGAGGACATGGACAGAGGCTCCCTTCAGTTTCCGTCACTGCAAAGTCTGTGGCTAGGAAAGATTTGAAAGCTTGGCAATCAGAGGCACTTCCTGCTGGGGCTGCCTTTGAGGGAGGCTGATGTGGGGGCAGCCCTGGCAGAGTGGGCTGGAGTTAGACAACTGGGTTAGCCTTTAAACTTGACCATTTACTGGCTCGGACCTGGAACTTGAATTTCCGCATCTTCACCCTGAAATTTATAATGCAGCTCAACATGAGACCGTGCCTGGGAATGTCCCTCGCCACCCACGAGGCACTCTATGGACCTAAGAGGTGGTTGATTTAGGAGAGAAATAACAGTCAGGCACAGGGAGACACAAGGAAGGGAATAGCAGAAGAGGGGAATCCAGGGGTTCTTCTCCCTCCCAGATGCAATCTGAGACAAATATCTGGGTGTTGGTCTTTGATATGGGGTTAGGAATGAGGGATGGGGTGTGAAACAGGGAAGCAGGGAAAGCTAATACAAGGATGTGCTATCAAGGTGGCTAATGCTCCATTCTTCCAGAATGTGCTATGGAACCTTCTGAAATGCACCTGAAAACTGTCTTGGGAGGTGAAAGAAAGAAGCCTTTTCTAGTGTCTTCTATCCCCCATGGGTCAAGGGTGGGCCCACAAAAGCCAAAGCAGCCACACTTTGGGACTACGCATGTTTAAGGCCAAGAGGAGTCCTGAAGGAGTCCCAGCTGTAGTATATGGGAGGTTCTGGGGCAGGAAATGAGATTTAGGGACACAGGCTCAGAACAAGGCAAGTCTGGGTCCAAGACGATCTGCAGTGGTACAAAAAAAAATGTCAAACACAGGTGCAAGACTGTCTAGGCACAACCCTGCCGGGATGATGCCTCTGAGAAGCCCGTTCCACTGCTTGAAGTTGCCGTGGTCCTTCATGCGGAAGGGATAAGGTACCATTCCTATATCATGAGTGAGGCAGGGAGCAAATGATTTTCATCCAGGGTGCCAATTCTAGTTTAGTGTTAATGTTTGCAATGGAGGAGTGTTAGTTCGCTCAGTGGTGCTGTGATTGATTAGTAATGTCTGCTGTGAGCATGGGTTGGGGAGTTATGACAACAATGATGTCTCTTTACAATGCCTTTTGCTGGACCATCTAGTTCTGCCTCCCTGAATTACTGGCATTCTAGATGAGTGTGTTCTCTAAAGAAAAGAGCCCTACCTTTTATACCTCGCACCATTTAGAAGCTAAAAACATGCTTGGATAGGGCTGGTTTCTAGCTGAGGGATTGAAATCTGCCTTCCACGACAGCTTCTAGGAAAGATGCTGACATTGGAGCCGGGGGTCCTAAGTCACAGGGACACTCAAGCAGGACCCCAACTCAGGTCTGGAGTTGGGAGATAGTAAGAATTCATTGTCTTAGGTGGGTAGTAGGCCATCCAATAAAAACCCACATCCACCCAAATAAGTATTTAACTCCCTAGGGGACTTGAGCCCAATCTGTGGCACTCCCTCTCAGGAGTCAGAGAGTCTCCCCTGGCTAACCATCCATATAAGTAAAACTAATAAAGCCTCCTGACATAGACTATTATGGGCTGGATTTTGTCCCCCCACAAAAGCCAACTTCCAGCACCTCAGAATGTGGCTTTATTTGGAGACAGGGTCTTTAAATTGATAGTTAAGGTAAAATGAGGTCATTGGGATGGGCCTTCATTCAGTCTGACCAGTGCCTTTCTAGACCATGTGAAGACACAGGGAGAGGCCTCAGAAGAAACTGACCCTGCTGACACCTTGATCTTTGACTTCTAATTTCCAGAACCATGAGGAAATAAATTTCTGTTGTTCAAGCCACTTACATGGTACTTTGTCACAGCAGCCCAAGCAAGCGAATAGACAGAGGGACCCAAACAGACAGGGAGATAGTGACCCATGTCCCGCCTTACCTCCTGTTAGTCCTTTGTCCTCTGGAGCTCTGAGCCACTAATTGGGGCCTTTGACCACGGCACAAATGGCCCAGTGCCAAAGGCTTCCCTCTGCCAACTCAGGTTAGTGGTTATATTTTCTGGCTTTCTGAGGGGACAACTCCTGGGACAACGGGATTTAGAAAGTCCCAGAGCTTCAAGCACCAACCACAATCCCCATTCCCCCAAGAGGGATGGTCCATCAAAAAGGTCCAGTCAGGGGCCATAGCCCAAGAGGAGGAAGGACTAACAGAATGTCCTCCTTGTAAGCCTGTCAGCCCCCAGCATCCTGGCCAGGATTCCCTACAGGATTTCTCTTGCTTTTTCCTCACTAAACACCTAGACCAGCAATCAGCACATGGTGCTGCAAAGGCTGCCTCTGAGGAAGGCTGAGGAGGCTTGCCCTTCCCCCTCTGCCAGGGCTGCCGGGCCTGCTGAGGCCTGACCCACCTGTTCCTGCAGGCACTTGCCAAGTTCTCCAGAGCCCTTCAAGGAGCCACAGTCCAGCCGAGGTCTGTGATGGTGCCAGAGAATGGGTCGGCGCAGCTGTGCCCCCTCTCCCCTGAGGGAGCTCTCAGGGTTTAACTGCCTTGTGGGAGGGAGAGTCCACACCAGGGGAGGCCCTGTGAGCCTGAGCAGGTCTCAGCTCCTGCTCAGGGAGCCCCTCCCTTAGCAGCCGGAGAGATCAGTAACCCAGGAGTGTTCGGGGAATCAGCCCACCCTTTCTAAGGGGCCAGGGGTGGGGGTGGGGAGCTTGGTCAGGAGCCCAAAGCCACCGTTACCTCCTCTCCACCTTCCTTGCCTGATCCGTGGTTAGGGTGAAGGTAGGAGAGCTTATTTTTTTTAATCTCCATTGTCAAAATAAATAGCAATATGATTATTAGATCTCATTTCCATCTTATTACCTGATTTTATTTCAATCGCATATGCTTTTATCAGTTCTGTTATGATATCAAAAATTGTACTCTCCACCCCTCAACACCCATCTGAGAAAATAAGCCATTCGATTCAGATGCTTTTGTTTTGGGAGAGTGGGTGGGGGTGGACACTTGGACCTCTTGGCTCTCCCCACAGCAAGCATACAGGGAGAGACACCCCCGCCCCAGTGTCGGGCATTTGCTCCTGTCTGCACACCACCTCACACACCTCGGAGGAGCAGAACTAGTAAGGGGTGAAGCAGGAAGTGTGTGGGAAGGGGTGAGGCTGAGCAACAGGAACGTGGACCCTTCAATCTGGGAAGGCTTTGTTAACATCTCCTCCACACCAGTACCTTCTGGAAAGGGTGTTTAGAGAGGAAGCCAAGGAAGGAGACTCATTGCCCAGATAAGGAGACCCTCTGTGGAATAGGGACAGCACAGAGATTAGGGAGATGGCCCCCCTGAATGGGTTTAGGGGAGGAGCAGATGCTCACAGTGGCTCATCCAGCCACCCTCCCCCAGTCCCTGCGAGACTGGGAGGGGACCACTTGGTGACAGCAGCTGGGGACAATGGTGATGACATGGTGTCTCAAATAACAGGTAGCTGAGTGACATGGGGTCACACGTTACTTATAGGCAGGCCCTGGGCTGGTTCCCATGTGTCTGATCTTCCTTTGTCCTCCAACCCTGATGTGAAGCACTACCGTCTCCATTTTATAGAGATGGAGATTGAAGATGAGAGCCTTGCAACGTACCCTAGGTCCCCTAGGTCCCCTAGCTAGTGACTTACCAGTCAGGATTTGAATCCATGTCTTCTGACTCCAACTCACTATCCCAGCAAACTGCCTTTGTGCTTAGTGGAAGCCATGGAACATTTTTTTAATGGTTAGTAAACAAACAAACAAAACCCTCTTTACATTTAAAGTTAGAAAGCAGTGTGTATTTAAGATGTATGAAAAAGCAGATTTTCCTTTTTTTTTCTTTAAGGTGCTTCATTCTTAGATTAAATTAAAATGAGATGTGCTCTCTCTCTCTCTCTCCCTCTCACTCTAAAATGAATAAATAAATCTTTTTTTAAAATGAGGATGCATTTCTCTTACTCAGGAGGCTTGAGTGTTTGCATGGAATGGGCAACATCCTGGGTCATCCTGTGATTTAAAGGTCTGTCCTGCATAGAGTGTTAACAGGTAACCATGACGCAGGGCTGGTCAATACTTATTTGGAACTCAGGGGCACCCCTAGGAATTGAAGGCTTGCAAGTCAGATGTGAAAAATGAATGTTCTCTTACATTCCAAAATAACAAAGTTTGTATTTTGTTTTGTATTATTATTAACGTTCCATATTGGCAACAGTGTAATTAGATGACCAGCAGACTGAATATTGATAGACCTTTAAGGAAAGCAATTTGTCATTATGCTTTAAGAGCCTAGATGACGGGCGCCTGGGTGGCTCAGTGGGTTGAGCCGCTGCCTTCGGCTCAGGTCATGATCTCAGGGTCCTGGGATCTAGTCCCGTATCGGGTTCTCTGCTCGGCGGAGATCCTGCTTCCCTCTCTCTCTCTGCCTGCCTCTCCATCTACTTGTGATCTCTCTCTGTCAAATAAATAAATAAAATCTTAAAAAAAAAAAAAAGAGCCTAGGTGACATTCATGCCCTTTGACCCAGTAAGTCCCCTTAAAGATATGCATTCTAAAGAAATATCAGAGTTGGAGACAAATAATTATCATAAAAGTATCTATCAGACTGTTATTTATAAAAGCATAAAATCAGAAATAATACAAGTATTTAGCAATAGTTGAATGTATGAGTAAACTAGAGTTCATTCATGGAATACAATGTTATGTGCACATTAAAATTATGTTTACTTGGAAGTAAAATAATATAGGAAATTGGTTATGTCATAAAACTACTAAAAGAAAGATACTAACGGGTGGATAGAGAATCCTTTCATGTATAAAAAGCTGTGCAGAAAAAAGATCATAAAAATAAACATGATATTGACAGGGAATTCCCTTCTCCTTGAGTGAGGGATGGGTCAAGGATGGCTTTCCCCTCTTCATCTTATTATCTTGCAATATTTCTTGAAAATGTATTTTTTATAAAGATTTTATTTATCTATTTGACAGAGAGAGATCACAAGTAGGCGGAGCGGGGTGAAGCAGGCTCCCTGCTGAGCAGAGAGCCCCATGCGGGACTCGATCCCAGGACTCTGAGATCATGACCTGAGCAGAGGCAGAGGCTTTAACCCACTGAGCCACCCAGGTGCCCCGAAAATGTATTTAAAAAAAAAAAAAGAAATATCTCTTAAAATATGGCATGGAGGAGTGCCTGAGGGGGCTCAGTCAGTTAAGCGTCTGCCTTTGGCTCAGGACACAATCCCAGGGTCCTGGGATCGAGCCCCACATTGGGCTCCCTGCTCATCGAGAACCTGCTTCTCCCTCTCCCTCGGCCTGCGGCTTGTGCTCTTTCTCTCTCACTCTCTCTTTCTCAAATAAACAAATAAAATCTTTAAAAATTATTATAAAAAGTTACTTTTTACGGCAAAAAGTGGTTTTTTTGTGTGTGGGTCATGGATAATCCACAAGCTGTAAGTCTCCTCGTGAATTATTAAGACCTTCAGCTTTTCTACAACTAACAAAAATTAAGGTAATAAATATCCGAAGTGGGGAACAGGTACACTGATACCTTGCTTGGGGCACTGTAAATTACCTCACTCTTTCTGCAGAAGAATCACACAATATGTAACAAGCACCTACCCCTTGACCTAGTAATTCCACCTAGGCCCCCAAGAAAACGAAGGGGGAAAAGCGGTATGTTCCAAGACTGTCCTGGAGGTATCATTTGGAGTCAGGACAACCTGGAACTAACCTGGATGGCCAACCACAAAACTGGTGCAGAACTTCGAAAACAGACGAGTATGCGGATCATGTCCCGATGCGGAAATGTTACAAAGACCATTAGTGGAAAGGGCTGAGACTGGATATTAACACACACGGATTACAACTCTGCAAAAGCACCGAGGGACGCAGGCAGGACAGAGATCGGGGGATGCGGAGCAAGGCAAACAGGGGAGGAGGACTCGGTGTCCGGACGCTACTGAGAAGTTCATTTCCTAACTTGTGAAGGCCGCTCTGCCCAGAATGGCAGCGCTCGCTGAGAGTTCCGAGGGAGACGGCCCACGGGGCGACACACCTGTCCCGGGGAAACTCACTTTCCGTGGACGAGGACGATCGCCGGTGTGGTGAGATGAAACTGAAAGTCATTGGCGAGGTACCACGTCCAGCCATTACACTGAAACGAGAGGAGCAGAGGTGACTCCTTTCCCTCGCTCCTCGGGCACCCCCCAGGGTCTCAGCTTCCCAGAGCTGGGGAAAGACTTCCCTGGGCGGGGCAGGGGGCGGGGACTTCATGGGAAGAGAAAGGAATTCCGAGTTCCAGGTGTTTCAAGGACGGCATCTTGTTTAATCCGGTAACAAGCCCAGGCAGTGGGAAGGATGATGCCCGCTCACGAAATGGAAACGCAGACAAGCGTTCTCGGTTGTTGAAAAAAGCAATCATAGCTAAGCTCCCAGAACCCCTGTGGGAGTTCAGTTCCATCCCACGACCCAATGTAAGGAACACCCTGACATCCCACCTTGTGCTCTCTTCCCTGCCTGGCCGGCCCTCCCCGCCTCCGGGGGCCAAGTGTGTTCACTTAGAATGGAGGCCTGGCCGCAGACCAGCTTTTGTGGGAAGCCCCAGAGTTCCCACGTATGACTGGCAGGTGATCATCTGGCCAAAGCAGCAGGATGGTACGAGCTGCCCACGTTTGTGCAAAGTGAGCCAGTCACCTGCGTTTCTTCTTCAACGTGAGGAAATGCCTGGCCTTCAGAGATAAAGGGCTTCGCCTTGTTCCCTCCAACTCCCCACAGTCCAAGGGACACCAGACTTATCCAGGGGAAATGACAGCTTCCCTTGTCCCCATTAGAAAGAATTTCCCATCATGGGGAAATCTTCGAGGACCCGAGGCTGCCCAGCCCTCACACTTGTGCTTCTGAGGACCTAAGGTGGGTTTTGCCTCAAAGAGGCGGCTGGCTCGTGTCCTTGCCCCTGAAGCCCGCATAGGGCCCAAACCTGTCTGCATGGGGCCAACAGCCCCGCCTGTCCTCCGCGGGCCCTGGCCCCGCCTGGGCCCATCTGAAGGCAGTTAGGTGGCCATGAATGCCCCGTCCGAGCCGCCAGCACTGGCTGGTGGAAGGCAGCCGTCTAGCTGGTAAGCAGTTCTGTGCTGTGAGTGGCCACGCGCTGGCCATTCTCTTTCCAGTCTTGCTTCCAAGGCTGTCCGTGTCCTGTGCAAACATCAGTGACATGATGTCCTTACAGCGATTTCACTTTTGTTTACTCCAAGGTCATTACGAGGCTGTGAGGGCTTTGAGGAAGCCCCCAGCCATATATACAGGTGCTGCGACTGTCAGATCGGGCTTGAAGTGGAAAAGAACTCATGATGGCCAAGAGGCAGTGCAACGTTCCATCCCAGCCACAGGCTGTCTGTGGGGAGGTGAAGAAACTGCCCTTTCTCCACGGGGGTGACACGGACTGGAACAGGAACCCTGACAGGGCAAGGCCGGCTGCATCCCGGCACCCAGATGGCTGGTGGGCGATGCCCACTCCTCTGCGCCCTCCCTCTGCTGCTCCCAGCAGCTCCCCCTGCCAGGACTGGTGTGGTTATGCTCACCCATCCTTAGGGGCTAGCCTCCCTGCCTGCAGCCCACCTTACTAGGGCCTCACTGTTACTCCAGAGAATATGCCAGAACATGAAGTGAGACCCGGAGTTGGCTCACACCCCGCTGCCTGTTGACTCACCGCGTTTGGGACCGCCAGGAAATCGTTGAGCAACAGCACATTCGCCCACCATGCCTGCCGGCAGTTATCCAGGTGGAACTTGGGCAGATCCCAGACGGGTCCCCAAGGAACAAGGGAGAACAATCCAACCAGCAAGCACACCGAGTACAGGTGAAGAGGCTGCAACCTGGCGGGGCGGTGGGGGGGTGGGGTGTGGTTGGGGGCGGGGGCGGGGGAGAGAATGTGACTCTGCAGTGGTTCCATGCGGTCCCCTGGGTGGGCCAGAGAGACGCTCCAAAGCGGGTTGTCTGGGTGGGCGACCGGCTCCCCGGCAACACCTCAAACACTCCGACATTCCCCGGTAAAAAATCGTGAGCGCCCACCGTGAGCCGGTTCCCGTGTTGTGGACGCAAATATACCATTAGTCATGGAGCAAGGGGTGCACTAGGAGCTTCTCAGATACTTCCAAACCTCAGAACTCTCCTTTGGGGAAACACCAGCTCTATTTTACTGACGGGGAAATTACAGCTCTGAGATGTGGGCGACTTGTCCAAGGTGGCCCAGCCTCGAGGGAGTGCTGAGATCAGACACCTGGTCCTGTTTTTCCCTCCCCCGCCCCCGGCCCCCTTGGAGGACGAGAACTTTCCTCCCTCCCTCTTCTCCTTCCTCCCTTCCTAGGGTTATTTCTCCCTCCCTTCCTTCCTACCCTAGCTCCTCCCGAGCAGGACTGGAAGCAGGTACAAAGATGATGGGGAAAAAGGCACAGGTGTCCTCTGGAAACAGAATTCGAGTCGCATCTACCACTAGTGTTTTCGTTCTAGAAGCCACATTTGTCAGTCAAAAGAAACAGCTACTATGGGCGCCTGGGGGACTCAGTCAGTTGAGCGACTGCCTTCCTACCACTGGGGTCAGGAGGATCCTGCTCAGCAGGGAGCCTGCTTCTTCCTCTGCCTGCTGCTCCCTCTGCTTGTGCGCTCTCTCTCTCTGTGACAAGTAAATAAATAAAATCTTTTAAGAAGGAAGGAAAGAAAGAGCTACAATGAATTTTAATACTATACATTAGAGAGCCCAGTGTATTCAAAATACCATTTCAATAGGTAATCAATCTAAAAAATTAGTGAGCTAATTTACATCCTTTCTTCTTTGACAAGTTTTTTTTTAAGTTTATTTTATTTATTTATTTTTTTTAAGATTATTTATTTACTTATTTGACAGAAATCACAAGTAGGCAGAGAGGCAGGCAGAGAGAGAGGAGGAAGCAGGCTCCCCACTGAGCAGAGAGCCCGATTAAGGGCTCGATCCCAGGACCCTGGGATCATGACCTGAGCCGAAGGCAGAGGCTTTAACCCACTGAGCCACCCAGGTGCCCCTTTTTTTTAAGTTTAATTACGAATTCTTTTTTTTTAAGATTTTTTATTCATTTATTTATTTAACAGAGAGAGAGAGAGACAGTGAGAGCAGGAACACAAGCAGTGGGAGTGGGAGAGAAAGGAGGCTTCCTGCCAAGCAGGGAGCCTAATGTGGGGCTCGATCCCAGGACCCTGGGATCATGACCTGAGCTGAAGGCAGACACTGAATGACTGAGCCACTCAGGCGCCCTGACTACCTCTTTCAAAACCAGTGTATACATTTAATACTCGCCCACACGTCTGTGGGCCACCTGTCTGGTGGTTACTTACCGGACCTCCCTGGCCTCAAGTTTAGAGGTGAGGTTGTAGCTGGGAGAGGGACACAATCCTGGCATATATTCTGGGTGAGCTATGATTCTAGCCATCTTTTAAAAGAACATATTGAGAGCAGGGCATGGCCCAACCGCGTCTCCGAACATCTCAGTGGGGGCGCCAGGGCCCGGGGTGGGCTGTGACAGATGGGAAGGGCAGGGCTGCTGGGGGGTGGGCAGCATCCAGCCTGGTCAGCACCGGTCCCCAGACTTGTTGGCCTCCTGTCCTTCCCACAATGATAGCATCCTTCCTGGCATGTGTCTAGTAGGCTGAAGAGCTGTGGGCATGCAGGGAGCAGGCGGGATTTGCAGATCACAGTCAGTCAGAAAGGGCCACCAATGGTGCCAAGACGTGTTTCCCCAGATCAGCTCAGACAACAGCCACGGAGCCTTCCCCGGGGCCAGGCCTCGTCACATCAGCCATATGACCAGGCTGCCCTGCAGCTGCTCCCACAGGCCTCCCAAGCCCCCTTTCCCACCATCTGTCACCTCCCTCAGGAGAGTAAGTCAACCCCCTGCTCCCCTCAGAACCAGAGTTCAGGTCAGATGCCCTCGGGAGGGAGCAAGGTCCAGGCACTGCCCCCCAGCATGGCCTCTGAATTGGGGCACATGGGGGAGGGGCAGAGGCTACGGGGGTGGGTCTCACCTTGAAGAGCAAAACTACAGAAATGGGTGTTCCAGTTTTATCTACATTTTCATACTGAGATCATCATAGAACTTCTCTCTTCCCTCTTCTATGGAAGAGGGAGAATGATAATTCCTTATTCCAAGGAGAATCATGATTCCTGCCTCCTAAGATTTTTTGAGACTCAAATGAGATCAGTAAGAAAAAACAGTGGGAAACATTGAAAGCATCAGATAAATGTAAATGCTCTCCCTTTTTGTCCAAGGTTCTGGAAGACTTAGAGTCAAGGTTTTCGAAAATTAGAAAGTACTACTTCGGCTGTTGTAAGAGAGGTGAGAAGCGGGCATTCTCATACGTGCGGCAGCGGGAAGGTAAATTGGAAAATGTCCATCAAAATGTTAGATGCACTGAACTACCAATTCTCCTGGTGGGAATTTACCCACAAACATGTTCACAAGAGTGCACAAAAATATATAGACGTTATACGATCGTCTAAGATAGCAAAAACTTAGAATTACCACCACGCTCATTAATGGGGACAGGTTAAACTCCTGATACTCCATGAACACATCACCGTCCAGGCAACATTTGAAGTCAGTGAGGTAGGTCCTTTCACGCAGAGAGACATGACATGTCAACATTAATCATTAAGTGCAAAAGAGCTATGTGCAAAATAGCGCAGCAGATAGTATAATCCTACTCGTGAAGAAAAAAAAAAAAACACCCAATGCCTGTAAATACATGGAAAGTATTTACAAAAATTCACAAGAAACTCTTAACAAAGGTGTCCTGTGGGGAGTGAGGCTGGGATGGGTTCCCCTAGTTTCAGTGTATAACCTTCTGTTACAGTTAGACATTTTTATCAGTAATTTTTTTTGTTACACATATCTATAAAATCCCCTGATTTTTAAAATGTGGCTCCTGGTTGGAATCGTCACACCATTTTAAGGGTTTGGAACTTCTTACTCTCCTTTGCTTCCTATTATGTAGTCTTTGTTCTGACTGACCCTGGGAAGCTGGGTTTTCGCATTTTCTTAAAGACGGGGTAGCTCCCAGCTGTCACCCAGTGCCTGCCCTGTCCTCTTACTCTCTAGTCTCAGAGTGATTCTTGGAAAGGTTAAATCTGACCATACCACTTCCCTCCGGGAGCCTCCCAGAGGCTTCTTGTCTCCGAATAGCCAGCTAAAGTCTCCTGTAAGTCCTGGCCATGGAGCTCCCGCCCCATCTCCTTGAACCCACTCCCTTCTGTTCTCCAAGTCTACGGCTTCCCCCACTCCTACGGGCTCTCTGTGGTTTTCCAAACACACCAACCATGTTCCCTTCTCTGCACCCACTCCCACATGGGCCCTTCTTCCCTCACAGCATTCTCTCTGCTTAGAAACTTCTTTTACTTCCTTTGACAAATGTCATCTCCCCTGACTACGCTTCCAGAGGAAGACTGCATCTAGCACTTTCTGACACTTATCATCCTGACCTGTTAGAAATGTGTTTGCATGTTGCAACTTAATGTTACATATTTATTTGTTGATTGCCTATCTCTGTTCGCTAGAACATAACCCCAGGCCAGAAGACACCTGCCTGGCTACGGAGTACTGAGTCCACAGAGCTTACAGCAGTGCCCGGCACACAGGGGGTCCTCAACGAAGACAGAAAGAGTGAGTGAACAAATGATCTTACTTCCAGTGCTCTTGGTGCCAAGCAGGCAAGCAATCAATCATAATTGTGTAATAACAGCGGGTTTTCCCCACAAGAATGAGAACAGCAAAGTGGCTAGGAACGTGGCTGCTTTCTCACTGGGTTTACCTTAGAGAGTGAGTTCAAACTCGATTGGTGATGCTTTCTCTGATTTTTTTGACAAAGTTTTGTCCCACTTTGGACTCTCTCTTCCTGGTTCCAATCTGCCACTTTCCCAGAGCTCCCTACCTCAAGAACATCACCACCATCCTGCCATGTCATTCAGGCTGAAGATTTGAGTGTCCTTGATTCTGCCCTCTCCATTCCCAATGCCAATCACCAGTCCAGACCTGCGGTCCTGACCAGATATTGTAATAATTTACTCATGGGATCCTCGCCGCCATCTTGCCCCAGAAGACCTCACACCCACACCCATCCACCCCACCCCCCACACACAGACTTTTCCTGCCCCCACTACTGCTTTATCTGCCTGCTAAAACACATCCCACTCCTCAATCCCCAGCTCTAGGACTTTTCTTCTGAAGCAGGTTTCCCAAGCAGAATCCACCATGCCATTGGATCCCACACCCACCCCTAACAACCCATCAGCATCTCTCACTAAGAAACCCTGGTCTGAATGCCAGTCCCGCTACAGAAGACCACAGGGTAGAATAGGTCAAACCCAGTGCCAAGTACCCAGAAGATATTGAAAGAATAAACAATCTGTCCAGCATGGCGGACAAGAGCTAGATTTAATAGTGTTTGGAAGAAACTACAAAGGTCATGGTGAAAAGAAATCAACAGAGGTCTATTCCCTGGCTCAGACTCATTCTTAACCTATTTACTGGAAAAGTTACAGGATATAAGAAGCAACAACAGTAATAATGGCAGCTTGTACTTACAGAAGGCCAACTAGGCGTCCCGTGCATTTCTAGGTTCTTAGCACCCATCCTCTCACTTCATCTGCACAAGGGTCCAGTGACTATCACTGTGCTTCCCCTTCTTGAGATGAGAAAACTCAAGCACAGAAAGGTTGAGACAACGTCTCGAGGTCACACAGCTGGCAGAGGCTTGAGCCAGAACGCAAGCCCAGGCGGACCCACTCTAAGCAGATCTCGCCCACTCCATTTTTCCTAGCCCAGAAGACTGTTTCAAGACCCTCCTTCCTGCTCCACAACAATGAAGTGTAACAAGGGGACCCTAAACAAAGAAAGCAGCTCCAGCCCAGCCAGCAACAAACTGTGATTTAGAGAAGGTACAAAAGGAGTGTTGGGCTACTTGAGTGGAATTTTCCTCTTCTCCCCACGCAGTATGTGTCTCATTGCATCACAGCCTGTCTCCTGTCCCACAGATTCCATACTCTGTCCCAATACCGTGTCCCCGCCTGCCCCAACCATCCACACATTCGTAAAGAGGACCATAGCCTCCCCGCCTCCCCATGAGCAGAAGCACCATCATCGCAAGCATCACCGGCCCCTCTCCTTGTTGGATCTTATTTTATTTTTATCATTACCCTTAGTACTCTGAGTTACGGCAGCCAATTCCTACCAATTTATAAGAGCCACGCACATTCTCCCGTTGGGTACACATTCCAGGGAAAGCCGACCGTACGTTTATTGGAATCTGATGCCCATGAGCTGAAGAATAAGGATGTTTTTGCTGGTTTAATATAGTTCAGTTTCTCTTAGGACGAACACCATGAAAATTGGTATCTTCCACTGCCAACGGCTATTAAGCCAGCAAAAATCAACGTTATGAAGAAAACCATGTCTTTCGGTTTATTTTTCTTTGAAAATTATTTCAAAAGAGGGCTAAAGACTCAAAAGTAATGAATGATTACGCAGCAATAATGCATTAAGGGATGAGACAAAGAGACTTACCTCAAAAGGCGGCTGAGGACGAATCTGAGTATGACACTGAGGGTCGTTCCTTTGTCTGAATTCTCACGTAGCTTTAAAAACGACCTTGCACTTAACCAGCCACTGAGAGAGAGAGAAGACTAGTCACGGGAATTGCTTACCAGTGATACAGTGCATCTAATGATTAACTTGGTTGTCTGTATCGGGGTCCAAGACGTGATGCTGTAGTGACGGGATTATCTCCAACACTAAAACAGTAAGTTTTTTTCCTCGCTCATGCCATGGCCATCGCCTTGAGCTCAGCATCTTCCCCACCAGGAGACCCAGGCTGAGGTTGAGGCCACTCTCTGAAAAGTCACCAGGGACCACGGCAGAGAACAAAGCATGCTGGAGGGCTTCAAACCAGCAATTAAATGCTCGAGCCCAGAGGGACCTGTTTAAAGTTCTTAGCATATTGGCAACACTAGGTGCCCCTCCCTGGCAGACCTAGTTCCCACCCAACCGCCACGTGGCCAGGAAGCAGACCAAGGGCCTGGAAGGAAGAGAACCAGAAGTATTTGAACAGCTCTACGAGCTACAACATTAGCCTTTAGAAACGATAACATCCAAAGCCACGTTGTTTTCAAAATACTTTTGCTAACGGTGTTGTTTTGGCTTCAAGAGCAATACCAAAGTCCTTTGCCATAAGTGTTTATGGAGCGAGTGGTTGGTAAAAGAGAAGATATTACCATCCCTGCTTTCCTAATAGGGAAACTGAAGCTCAAAGACTCAGTGGGTTGCCCAAGATTCTCCACCAACACATCCTGATGATGATTTGTTACCCAGAACGCTCCGCTAAAGAAACAGGCCACATCTCTGAGCTCTAGCTTGACGATAAGCAAGTTTGGGAGGGAGTTTCCTGACCTTTTGACATGGATGCCAATGATCCTTGTGGGTGTCTCCCTAAGGAACAAATGCATTTTCTATTGCAAAAGAGGGCTGTGTGTGTGTTAGAAGGGCTCAGGGAGGGTTAGAGAAGGTCTTTGTTCTCTGCCAGCTTGACTTTCCTTTGAAACGCAGCAAGTCGGAGTCACTAGAATAGGAACACAATTGATAGAGACGTGTGGAAAGGAGCGCTGAGTTGTGGAAGTGGGACAGCCAATTCCAATTCCGGCCTCCTCTCCATTTCAGGAAAGAATGAATCAGGGTCTGTCTCTGTGTGCGGGCAAGCACCATCCTGCCATTCCCTTCTTCCAGGGGCCAAAGAGAAAGGCTGTCAGGGAACACGGGCTGTGAGCAGGAGACGTCTCTATGGGATGCTGGGAAGACCCAGAGACCTGACCCCAGCGGGGAAGAGGACAATCCTGCGGTAGAGACACGCAGAGGTTCTGGAGCAGTAGAAAGGGATCCCGACCGTCCCTGGCGATAGGAGTCTTTAGTTTTACCACGTAAACAAACATATGAGTGACATGGTGGGTAAGCCGTGCTTTGGGCCCAAAACAAACACTATGTTTTCAGTTCTAATTCTAACTTTCCTGGTTGGGGGAACCGGGACAAGTTATTCCGTCTCTGCACATCAACTTTCCCAGCTGTAAAAATGGGCGTGACATTGGTTCCGACTCCCTGGGTTCACTGTGTACGGAATAAAAGACTGTAGTCTCTTAGCATGATGGCAATACTAGGAATCACTTAGTAATAGTCCCATTGTCCCAATGAAAATTTTACTTAAGGGAATTCGTACATTTTCTTTTTTCTTCCTTTCTTTTTTTTTTTAAGTTTATTTAAGTCTTCTCTACCCCTCACGTGGGGCTCGAACCTACGACCCCTGAGATCTAGAGTTGACTGCTCTTCTAACCGCGCCACTCTGGCATCCCAATGTGCCCTTTCTAAAGTAAACAGAATGAATACAGGAGGGGAAGGAAACCGTTCCCGAGACAGGCAACTAGAAGCAGAAGCAAGTAGGGATAAAGGGAAAAGAGACGGAGGTCGTGGTCTCCTGGGCTGAGTCAGGGGCTGCCGGCTTGCACCCACCGTCCTCAGCTCCTCACGCCGGGGTTCATGCTGTGGTTCTTGGACTCAGGCAGGGGGCAGCAGCACCCCAGGGGATTCTTCCCAGCCTGGGCAGTGTGATTCGGTGGGCCTGGGATGGGTCCGGGAATCTGCATTTGTAACAACCTTCCAGATGAGACTAGTACAGCTGCGTTGGGACCAGACTCTCAGAACCACTGAGAAGAGGCCCAGCACTCCCCCGGGGCGAGCCGGGGGTTGGATATGCAGTCCTTACAATGAAGGGGCGCCCCTGCGTCATTTTCTTCGACCTCTGAAATTTCATAGCCTTGGCCTGTGCTGTGGGTATCTCGGGGTTGACCCAATGGCGTCTCTGTTGTCTCAGAGATTCGCACCAATAGTCCAGGCATGACCAGTGGCTTTTCAGGCCTTCATTCTTCCCTCCTGGTGGCAGTCCTCCAGCTTGAGTTCTGGCTCGGATTCCAGCCATCCTGATCCGTCCTTGCCAGCTCCCTCCCTCGGTTTGGAGCTCTGCCAATCAGCCCCATCCAGCATTCAGTGTCTTTTTTTTTTTTTTTTTTTTTTTTTTGCCTTGTTCTTACTAGTCCTCTTGCAGGGGACAGAGTTCTAGACTTCGAATGCTGTCCCTTGGGCTGACCTCCCCACCCTCAAGGGGCTGGCCCAGGTCTCCCATAGTTGGGCTTTGCCTGCCTGGTTAGGCCCAGCTGTGCCCTCCTGGAAAGTCTGGTGCCTGATGGTTCCCCTAGCCCTGCAGATGGTGGCCTCTGACCTTTGCCTGTCTGGGCCACTCAGCGGTCACCCTGGCTACCTCCTAGCCCTGGCGGCCAGGTCTCAGCTCATTCTGTACCCTACTTTCTCTGCATTCCCCCGAGAAAAGATCACACCAGAGGCTTGAGCTAAAACAATTAAGAAACCATTTCCAAAAATGGAAGAAAGGAAAAAAGAAAGAAAGAGAGAGAGAGAAAGGAAGAGAAAGAAAGAAATCATTATTGAGCAATACTATATTCTTAGCACCTGCCTTAGGTGAGTGACAGCAGGACCCAGAGCAGAAGAAAGTCCTGCCTTATATTCCCGTGGAGACAATAAATAACACAGACAATAAATACAGAAATAATAAATAAATGGCATCTCTAAGTATGTTAGATAAAGAGAAAAAATAAACCAGGAAAAAGGAAGTTAAGAGTCGTGGTGGGTCCATTTTAAACCAGTGGGACCAGCAGGACAAGGTGGGTAAGGCAGTATTTGAACAAATGCTCCCTCTTTCTCTCTCTCCCACCGCCCCCCCTCTCTCCCTCTCCCTCCTTAGCTTGTCTGCACTAGTGGCTCCCTTTGTCTGAAGCTTTCCCATCCTGGATTCTTCCATGGCTGGCTCCTTGCCGCTCAGATCCAACAGCCCCTCAACAGACAAGCCTTCTCTGACAACTCTAAACCACACTGTCAGACAAGCCACGGTCGTATTCTTTCCTAGTATTTGCTATGACCACATTTTTAAAAATTATTTCTTTGTTTGCATATGGCTGGATGCACACACACACACACTCATGGGACCACAAGAAGTCCTTGATTGTTTTATCCATGGTTGTAGCCTCAGGGCCTGGAACGAGGCCCTGCAAGCAGGGGTTCAGTAGATGATGGTGGGATGGATGACTGCCTAGCACGTGATAAAAACAGCTGCCGTCCACTGTCACCATGTCCCTGCGAAGGAAGAGACATTTAACCCAAAAGAGGTAGAGGCAGTCAGCACCGTGACAGAGAATGTGGACTCCAGAGTCAGCCTGCCTGGGTATGGATGATGGGTCCACACTGGGATGCTCTCCCTCAGGCTCAGGAGTCTTTCCTTTAAAGTAGAGACTCTGGGGCGCCTGGGTGGCTCAGTGGGTTAAAGCCTCTGCCTTCGACTCAGGTCATGATCTCAGGGTCCTGGGATCGAGCCCTGCATCGGGCTCTCTGCTCAGCGGGGAGCCTGCTTCTTCCTCTCTCTCTGCCTGCCTCTCTGCCTACTTGTGATCTCTGTCTGTCAAATAAATAAATAAAATCTTTAAAAAAATAAATAAATAAGGTAGAGATTCTGTCGTCTATCCATACAACGGAATAGTCCTCAGCCATAAAGAAGAATGAAGTTGTTGTGCCACAACAGTCATGAGTCTCAGAAACTGCACACTAACTAAGAGAAACAGGCACTAAAAGGCCAGAAGCTGTGAGGTCCATTTATGTGAAGTAACCAGAAGAGGTAAATCCGCAGATTCAGAGAGTAGATTTCCAGGACGTGGGGGCGCGGGGAGTGGGGAAGAACTGCTCAGGGGGTGTGAGGGCTCTGGTGGGGCTGCTGAACGTGTTTTGGAACCAGTAGGAAAGTGTGGTGGCCCATTCCTGGAGATGTACTAAGTGCCACTGGATGGTTCACTCGAGGGTCTTGATTTCGTGTGAATGTGGATTTCACCTGAGCAACAGCCAAAAATGAAAAATGGGGACTTTGTGGTTCCCTGTTCTGGGGGCATCGTTAGGATTAAGTGAGGTAAAGCTGTAGCACTTAACACAGTGCCTGACATTCATCACACGATCAAGACAATGGGCCTCTTAGTCGTCTGTTTAGATAAAGAAAGCGTTAGGAAATGTCACACCATTTTCAGATTTGTTCACAGTTCACTCTAGTGAGAACTGCCAAGTTCATCATGGATTTGCATCCGTCCATGGACCAGAATTTGAGAACCACTGAAATAAACAATTTTGGTTCAGATAAAATCTCCTTTCGTTTAAAAAAAAAAAAAATTTTAGAGGGACACCTGAGTGGCTCAGTGGGGTAAGTGTCTGCCTCCAGCTCAGGTCATGATCCCAGGGTCCTGACATTGAGTCCCTCATCGGGCTCCCTGCTCAGCGGGGAGTCTGCTTCTCCGTCTGCCCCTCCCCCTGCTTCTGCACTTTCTCACTCTTTAGCTCCCATTCTCTCTCTCGACTACATTAACAAAATCTTTGAAAACTTCTCAGACAGCCATCCCGACTCATTTTACACACGGAGTAGACAAAAGAGGGGAGCTAAGGACAGCAGTGCTATCTACAGCCCGGCCGAAGGGAGGCCAGGGCGCGAAATAAATGGGAGGCATTCCGTTTTTCTCACTAAAGTGACGATGGCATCACACCCGCGCACACATCCCCGAACAGCCACGTGCATACAACAGCGGAGAAAACACCCCGTTACCTGACCAGGAAGAATGTGTCGACCCCCAGGTAGAAGGGGCCGCTCCGAGAATAAAGGTACAGGGGGTTTTTAAGCACTCTCTTTCTCCACTCGAGCACATTATCTGCAACAAACACGAAAACAGTGTCTTTTTGTTTCCCAGAAGAAAGTCACGGGATCTGTGTTTTCAGAATAAGCAAGAATAATGCCTTCAACTTTCTTAGCCTCAAGAGGATTTCGGGCAGCCCCACAGCTTGAGAGGAGAGGGTGTCTTGGATTAAGCATTAGGCGCCTCAAAGTGTCCATCACGGAGCGGTAACCAAGGCTTCGAGTGGCTGCCCGCTCTCCCAGGGCCCACAGCTCCACGGGGGGCCACGGCAGCGTCACCCCACCACGGCCGGTGCAGATGCCGGGCAGCTTCTTCAAACCACCCCAGGCTGGCCCCTCCCCTCAACTCTGCCCCACGTGTTGGCCCCACTTATAAGGGGCTGATCCTCCTGGCATGCATTGGGAGGGAGGCAAGAGACAGAAGGCCGAGAAACACTAATTTCACACCAGTGCCCAGTATTTATTTACGCGTTTACGCATGACTATGTTTCCAGGAGAAAGAAACATCAGTTTCTGGATTCCTTAATCATTACTAGAAGGAATCCAGCTCTTTGGACAGTGACTATGCAATCCTTGGGTATCACCGTGCTCCTGTCCTTCAGGGGCCCGATTCATACCCAGGAGGAGGTCACGCGACAGCCGGGCACTGGCCTGGGACACTCGCTTGCAGGAGGTCGTGGCTATGTGTCTAAAACGGAAGGCTGTCTGGGGAAAGGTGCAGCCTCGCAACAGGCTCCCCTCACGTGGAAGCTTCTCTCGACTGCTCGTGAGAGCTCGTTGGTTCTCCTCACCCAAAGACAGCCACGCGGTCATCTGACCGGTGTGCCCCGACACGATCCAGAGGAGACTCAGAACCCGGATGCCGTTGAGCGCGGAGCACGTGCGCACTGGTGTCTCCAGCATCCAGATGGCCGGCACGGTCTTCTGCCAAGAGAAGCATTTCAGAGCGTGCTCCATGGCTCCTGAAAGTCCTGGACGAGAACGCAGGTGTCACCATCCACCCTGAGAGCCAGATCGGTCCACACACTGCCCCACAAATAAGAGCTGAGACACACACACACACCGGTGATCTTGGCTGTCACGCAGACACGCCTTCGCTGGGACCCCGGGCTGCTCAGCCCAGTTCTCCGTGGTCCCCTCCTGCTCTGTCTGCGCAGCTTCGGATGTGGTCTGTAAACCTTGACTTGCCCCAGCATGCCTGCCCCGAGGCCGGTGCCCACACTGCCATGCACAGACTACGCTAACCGAGCTCAGGCCCCAGGAATGCCAGCACCTGACCCCTGTCCTGTTTTACAAAGTGGGGGGGGGGGGGGGGTTAGAGATCATTCAGGAACCACCGGCTCCATAAAGCCAGCGTTCCACCCGGAATGGCATTCCTTCTGTCTTCCCAAGAAAGAACTATTTGCAAACAACACCCCTGCCTGTCAAGTGCAGGGGTGCAAACAGAGGGGCAGGCAGGACAGCCACTAAGGAGCCCCGCCTTATAGTTAAATGCTCCTG
The DNA here is from genome assembly GCF_902655055.1 of Lutra lutra. Classification (NCBI taxonomy): domain Eukaryota; kingdom Metazoa; phylum Chordata; class Mammalia; order Carnivora; family Mustelidae; genus Lutra; species Lutra lutra. Next base: position 16,915,839 of record NC_062289.1, read on the forward strand.
GCTCTGAATCTACCTGTGCTTTCCTAGACACTCTGTAACCTCTGGGAGTCAGTTAACCCCTCTGTGCCTGTGTTTCCGCATCTACGGAATGGGAATCAAAGTAGATCCCACAATCTTAGGGTTACCATGAAGGACAAACGAGGTGACATCATAGCCGCTCTGCTCACTACGATAAGCCTGATCGCTTTCATCCCTTCCACTTCACTTACTCCTTCTAATTTCTAAAAAATTTCAACTGGACTCACGTAGATTAACGCCAGACAGCTGGAACTGGGAACCAGGACCCTCGAAGGAAAGCTCAAGCCACTCCGAGAGACTCGTGCTTTCTCTTGGATCTGGCTTGGGCTTAAACACTGAGGGCACAAGGCTGCAGAACTGAGACTTCCAGATGAGAGCTGGTGTAACAGGCACTGGAAACCTAACTCAGCTTCCTCGATGGGAGAATGTAATTGCCCAACTTTTTGAGGTTCCAGCTGTAAATATGAGTTTTTCCCTTGGAGTCACTCTCCAGTGTGCCTGCCTGAAGGCACGGAGCTCACCAGCGCTTGGCACGGCACAGTCAGCCGTGTCCCACGTCCCAAGTCCCGGCTCCCCTCGGCTCCTGAGAAGCCACTGCCACGTGGAGAGAGGCGGCCACGGGCTCCACCCAGTATCACCCAGTCTTCTGCCTCCCGGGACCTCTTCCCTCACTTTTAAACTGAGCAGGTATTTCGGCCGGGCTCCTGGGAGCACGTGAGCACGTTTGTCAAACATCCAGCCTGATGTCTACGTTGGCAAGCGAGGACTGAATACATTTTGCTACCATTTGATTTTCTTTCCATCTAAATTCTGCTAGCGGGTAAGCTTAACTAGTAGCGGCTTATACCAGTGTCTGAAAATAACTGGTCTATGGGGAGGAGGACAGCCTCTCTGAGCACCTTGTACTTATTTGTAATGGAAAGAAGCCGAAGGGGCCTGGGGAGGATAGGTTGAAATGACACATCAGTGGTTCTCACAGTTGGGGGGTGAGGGCGCCCCAGTCCAGCAGCTTTAGCATGACCCGAGAACCTGTTAGAAAGGCACATGCCCAGGTCCCACCCCAGACCTACTGACTCAGAATCTTTCCAGCCGTGCAAACTGGGCTGTGACAAGCCCTCCGGGTGCTTCTGAGGCGCACCAAGGTTGGAGAACCACAGGGTATGACGATGTGTTGGAAAACCTCGAGGCCCCTTTGGATTTTCTCAGTGATTATTACTGTGAGCTCACTTCAAGCGCCTGACCGCAGATTAAGAGCCCTGACTTCCAGAGGCTGAAATCCACAGCTATTCATTTCATGGAAACTTCCTCGAACACGCTCTCATATTTTTCTCATCTAAGTAGGAAACGACAGGCTCATGTAACAGGAAACCGCTCCAAGCGAATGCCGTGATTATTTGGAGGATAAAGAACCAGGACTCTGAAATGCCCAATTTGGCTCTAAACTTCTAGAAGACACGGTAGTCTTATGTTGATTTGACTCGCTAGTGAGTGGAAAAATGGAGAAGGAAAAAGATTCTGAGCCTAGGGCTCTCTCCATCTCGATTTTCATTTCCAACCATTGAAGATATGATATTTTACTCTGACGGTATAAACACAAGATATACTGCTACAGCAACAGAACATGGGACCCCCACCCCCACACACGTTCCTGAAGCCACACTTGAGTGTAGCTGCTGAAAAAGCTAACATAACCTTTGTATCCTGATCCCAGAGAGTCCTATTTTGGGCTAAAACCCTAACGTTTCAGTGGCTGATTGCTGACTCCATACCAGCGGTGTCTGCCTAAAATCCTGTGATCTGGCCTTAAAATGCCAAGCTCCAAGGCTCGGCCTTCCAACTGATGATAGGCAACGGTGAATGTGGGGGGCTGTAGGCTCACCCTCAGTGTGATAACTAGAAGCATGTGGCAGGTGCCTGGAACCAGGCTGGCCTCGGCAAGGTCAGTGTTAGCGAGAGGTCTTGGCCAGTTAAAGCTGCCCCCCTCCTTGTCCCCTTCTGGTTTAAAGGAAAAGAATGAGGAAAAGAGCAATGAATCAGGACAGTTCACAGTATCTCATTTAATTCCCTTGACAAATTCCATTGTATGCCCCCATTTTACGCACGTGGAGACTGAGTTTCCTAGAGGTCAAACAACCTGACCAAGGGCAGAGCTCAAAACCGAGGCAGGTTTGACCTGGGATTGCTAAGCAGGGGGTCTTTCCGCCACACCCAAGGAACCCTCTACGTGGCAGCTGGGGAGTCGAATTCTTGAACCACTTCCCACGAGGAGACGCTGAGGGGCTCTGAGAGTTGGGGGAGCCCATTATAACTGTCCCCAGTATCTGATATAGGGGAATAGAAACAAGAGACGAGGTCAAACGGCCAAACCAGGGCCTGAGAGTAGGAATTACAAAGCAGCAGGGACAGACTCCGTGTAGGAGCCCAACGACGAACGCTTCCCACAACGAGGACGCCGGGTGCGGTGGCACCACCAGGCCAGCAGGCGCCTTCTGACTGGGGAAGGAGGGCGAGCGTTCTCGGCTCTTCTGCTACACCATCCGGACACAAAAATGCTCTGTGTTGCTTTCCTAGTGTTGGGAGTCTGCACTGGGGTTACATTTGCTTTTGGTTTTGCCTGAAGATCCAAACAGGATTGGATAAAATCATCACTGCACCCTCCATAGTGGAGGTACTCCCCGAAGCTACTCGATCACATTCTCCTAATCTTTTGGGCCATTCACTGAAACTCTGTCTTATTTTTTATCCTCTGAGCTGGAGGAAGGGAAGGTCAATTATATGCACCTGCAGGGGCTGTCAGGCACGAGTCCCCGCGTTCTAAAGGTGTCGGCACGAGGATGCTCTTCTTGTTTGACAGGCGGGGTGTGTGTGCACGTGCGTGCATGTGTGTGTGTGTGTGTGTGTGTGTGTGGTCTTTGCCTTGCCACACAGGCAGGTAGAAATGAAGGAAATGCTCTTGGTTTTCACTGAAACACAACACAAGGTGACCAACCGCTTACTGCCGTCCAGCTCTCCCTTCCCGAAGCAGGTTATCTAGCTCCGGGGTCGGCTGCCCTCCACCAGCCTTTAACCATCTGTGTACTTACTCCCCTGGCTTCGGTCTGTATGTAAATCCTTTACCTTAGTGATGCCAGAAGGTTCTGTGAGTCATGTGCAAAGCTGCGACAGTGAAAATAGACACTGGGATCTTGGAATTGTTCTCTAAAGGATTACCCAGTGCGACCCAAGCTCCATTCTGACCTAGTCGCTGGGTAGTACGAAGACACACTGGACAATTGTACCCGAGGAAGAAAGCAGCATTTTCAGCAACCTCGCCTTAACACTCCGATAGCAAACAAAGACCGAATTGTAAGGAGCAGAGACCTAGCCTCCACACTGGCATTTGGAAGCCCTGGGGCATTCACCAGATTCCAGCACCAAAGGCTTTACTTTCCAACTGTGACTCATCTAAGTCACCTCTCGTGAGTGGTCTTGGGTTCTTAAATGCCTACGTTTTCCTCTGCTCGGGGCGCCTGATAGTGAGAGATGGGCCGGGCAAGCCGGTCTGCTTCTTGGTTCACCCGTCTGCGTCTCTCTCAGAGGCAGACTCCCGTAGGTGGCCGGAGGTACAGGTGACGACCTGCCGTCGGACCCCCGCTCCCTGGCTCCCACGTAGACGGTTCCAGCCAAGGGCAAGGAGATGCCCAGCAAGGTGACGCACCTGCAGGGAGAAGACAAGTGTGACGAAGCCTCACCTCACACCAGGGCCACGGGAACATGAGAGAAAACAGCCCGGGGGAAAACAAACCACTCAAGCTCCCCCCCCCCCAAATACAGATAAATACCTAACAGCTTTAAGGGGTGGGAGTGGTGTTCTAGAATAAAAAATGAAAGAAATGGGGCACCTGGGTGGCTCAGTGGGTTAAGCCTCTGACTTTGGCTCAGGTCATGATCTCAGGGTCCTGGGACAGAGCCCCACATCAGGCTCTCTGCTCATCAGGGAGCCTGCTTCCCCCTGTCTCTCTGCCCGCCTCTCTGCCTACTTGTGATCTCTCTCTGTCAAATAAATAAATAAAATCTTTTTAAAAAAATGAAAAGAAATGGTAAAGTCAAAGATGAATGAATTTCACTAAATTCCTTATTATAATTGTAAAAAATAATCATAAACAAAAGCAACTGAAACACTGAGGGAGCTACTTGCAGCTGGTAGGACTAACGGTTTGTATTTTCACTTGCATTATGTAGTTTCAAGATCAGTAAGAACCCAGCTCACACACACGCATAGAAACAGGAGTGAAACGTAGGAATAGCAGATAAACTTGGGGGGAAACTCCTTGTTACCAATTTTTTTAAATGTTCATTAAACCAGTTTATTTAATCTATCAAATTGGCACTGGTTTTTATAAAGGTAGCCTTTGATGTGGGTGACGGGGTGGTGGTGTAGACACGGACATCTCCCAGCGGGGTAGTTATTTAAGTGAGGTTTTCGGGAAAGCCTCTTACCAACCATTCCAGCCACGGGCCAGCAATTCTAGTAGTTTGTCCCGAGGACAATGCATGATGCAAACAAAGAGTTAGAAGCAGGATCGTTGAGGTGTTCGTGGGAGAAGCCATGCCTCAGATAAAAGAAACTAGTTTTCAGAGCTCACACCCTAAGAACAGGACTATTTGGGGACAGGACACATTTCTCAGTGACTCTGGGACTCAATCACATGTGGGTGTGGCCAGCCTTCCTCTCGAACACGTCCTAAGTTTCTTGCTAAAGGTACATGGTGATCTCCTGTGGAGCCCTGGCCAGACATCCCTCGGGAATGAAAATTATATGATGACATGTCATTGGAGAGTGGAAGGTGATAACATAGCCCCAACATACACATCCCAGCCAGGCACCTAGGATGCCCATACTCACAGACACACGGCGACAAAGGTGTCAAAGGGGAACTTTCCAGAAGCGCATCTAGCCACAGCCACGCCAGACGAGGAGGAAGAATTTGTTGTAAAGAGAGAGAGAGAAGGGGCCAGAAATGAAGTATTTCTGTATCTTAAAATATCTGCCAAGGGGGGAAAAAAGAGATTGTATTAGTAATACTTTATTTTGCAATACATCTACTTTTCCAAGAGTTTTCATAACTATTATTTCAAAGCAAAACTTTGACATTAAAAAGGGCAGCTGGCTTTTCATATATCTGATGTGGGGATGGGGAAAATAAGGCACAAAGTTGCTGAGAGTCACAGAAGGGGGAACTCAGCCCAGCACGACGTGGACCACGCTCTCCAGAACCCGTGGTCCGCCCAGACTCCCACATCCTTTCCCAGCACAGCACTGGGAAGGACAATCATAAAAGGCACCATTGCCAGCTCAAATCTGTTGGCAAACAGGTTCCCATGAGAGAGTTAAATGCGATATGAGATGAAGAAATACAAATGAAGCCCACAGGCCGGGGAAAGTTACGGTCTGCAATGGAAACTCAGAAACACCAACTCAGGGCACAGCTCATGGTCACTGCCAGTAGTTAGTAGGGATATTAGTGGTAAGAAGAGGGCCGTGGTCTTGAACCTTCACGTGCCCCAGAAATTACCTGCAGGGTTGCTCAATGGACGGCTCCCTCCGTCCCTTCCCTGCAGCTGGATGCAGTAGGTCAGGCGTGGGACCTGAGAGTTTCCATTTCTAAAAAGAAACCAGGAGCTCGTACCACTGATCAGGGCACACTCATTGAGCACTACAGGACAAGGGAGCTTCCAAAACTCCAGCAAAGGTTGGGAACTTAGTATGTTTTCATTAAATAGCAATGGCAATGAGGAATACAAAAAATATACAGTCTTAAGTGTCCATTTAGGTATGAGACATGTTTCGGTTATTATCTTCAACTCACCAAAAACCTACAACGAACTACTATTTACCTTATTTTACAGACAAGGAAAATTCTCCTCAGATAAGCTCATGCACTTAAGCATAGCAGCTAAGAACACACGTTCTGCAGTTTGAGGGCCTGGATCTATCCTTTATAATACAACCACGGACAAGTTACTTCCTTGCCCCGTGCCTCAGTTTCCCCTCGGTAAAATGGAGCTAACAGTTCCTTATAGGGTTGTTGTGAGAACCAAATGTAGCAATGGCTATAAAGGACTTAGCAAGTGCCTGGTACAGTCAGAGCTCAGTAAACATCAGCTGTTTCTATTATTGCTGTCAGGAGCAGGGACAGAACCTGCTCAGATCTGTGTGAACTTGAAGAGTGTGGACTTTTTATTCCCTCACTCTACCTTAGTTCACCGCAATGCATGGCCTAGACTTGCATTCAGGAGGCTTGGGTTGGAGCCTGCTTGCTGTGTGACCCTGGGAAAGTTACTTCCCCTCTCTGGGTCTCATTTCCTCCTCCGGCTAATGAGGAAGTGTGGGTTAGACACGACATCTTCTAACATTCCTTCTATCGCCAATACCCATTATTCCCATGAGTGTGAGGGTTTCTGAAATGTCCCAATAGAACACTGGGATCTACTGTAAGATTAACAATATGTGTTAATTGTGACTCTTAATCGTAACCTATTAAGGGTGGAACTAGGAAGGAGGAGGTGTCCACGTGTCCTCAGCACAGCCGAGGGTGAGAGTGCCCCATTAAGTAGGTCCCCAAAGGGGACACAGCAGCAGTTTCCTCATTATCCAATTCCATTTGCTCTGAATCAATGTCCCCTCCCCAGGCTACAGCCTGGTTCCACATGAATTTACCAAACAAACCTTCCACTGAAACAGAAGCGTAACTGACCAGCCGCCACGTCTGTCCTCACTGGCTTCTGTTTGATCCATGAACCACTGCGGAGCCTCTGGTCCGTGTGAACCAGGCCCTCCAGCCTGATGACCCCGGACGCCCTGAGAAAGTCAGCCTCCCAGACCTACAAGGCAAAGCCCAGCTCCGTCCCTGAGGGGACCAGCAGACACCCTCGGAGACCACAGCAGCCAGAACCTTCCTTTGTCGCCTTAACTGCACAGCACAGACAGGAGGCCACAGGGACATCCAAATCAAGATGTCAAAAAGCTTCATAGTTTATCTATACTGTTAAAAACCTTTTTTAAACAATGTAACTTAGGGGGGCACCTGGGTGGCTCAGTCGTTTAAGCGTCTGCCTTCGGCTCAGGTCATGATTCCAGGGTCCTGGGATCGAGCCCCGCATCGGGCTCCCTGCTCAGTGGGAAGCCTGCTTCTCCCTCTCCCACTCCTGCTGCTGGTGTTCCCTTTCTTGCTGTCTCTCTCTCTCTCTTTCTCTCTCTCTCTCTATCAAATAAATAAATAAAAATCTTTTTTTTTTTAATGTGACTTAGGGCCCTGATTGTAACAAGCAGTACAAGACAACAGAATTAGAAACAGAATGATAAAGTGTGCATCTGGGCTTCCCCACGAAACCTGTCATCTTCCATGTGTTTTTAAAAGTATGCTTTTCCTTAGGTCTGACTCTTCCTGTCTCAAGAAGCACAGGCTTAGCGGCAGCCGGAAAAGGTTCCCCGTTGTCTCAAATGATCGTCTTCCTGCATCTGAGTCCTAGGGGAGCTGCCTCACAGACCCCAAAGCTGATTAAAGCAAGTTCCGACCAACTTCACCTCCACTGCCCCAGGGGAATCCCTTCCGGAGGTCAGCGGTTGCGCCGGGATGAAGTCTGAAGCATTGCACAACAGTGTCCAGACCCTGAAGGAGGGAGGATGGTTAACACTGCCTCGTGACCCCAAAGACACTCCAGGCTACTGGATGCTTGCACTTGTCAACCATGGGATAGCTCAGGCCTAGCCAAGAAGCCAAAACAATGTATGTATGTGTGTTTGTGCGCGTGCGCGCGCATCAGCTTTGGCCTGCAGACACACAGGCCCATCCCTTCCACTCCCTCAGGGATAAGAGCGCATGGTGGGGGCTTCTGACGGATGGCCTCTCCGGCCCCCCGCCCACCTCTTTTCTCTTCACCCCTTCTCCCTGCTCCTATACCAAGTGCCTTACCTGCAGATTGTGGACAACAGAAGCCCCACTTTCCTGACCCTCCCCCACAGTCCCTCCTTACAGTGGGGTTGGCAGCCAACTGGGAGGGGAATTCTGGGGTTCTAGATACTCGGAGTGTGACTGGAAGAGAAGCGGAAGGTGGTCACATCCCCTTGACCCCACAGACATCTCATCGGGGAGGACATGGCCAGAAGAAGGCAGGAAGCATGGTCCCTAAAGTGAGGGGCCTAGGTCTGAGGGCTGCACGGCAGACGCCACTCCCCCAGCTCCCAAGGTTCCCACCCCCCTCTGAGGGCGATCACAGGACTCCAGGGGCCAAGTGTCAGGAAAGGAAGAGAATGAGTTGAACAGAATTTGGCCTTGGAGTTTCTAAAATCAAAGGGCCTCTGCAAAGAGACTTTTACAGACTGAATTGTGCCCCCCGCAACTCCCCAAATTCCTATGTTGCAGCCCTAACCACCAGGGACCTCAGAGTGCAAGTGTATTTGGAGGTAGGGCCTTTAGAGAGGGGATTAAGGGAAAACACAGCCATCACAGTACGTGATCCAGCCAGTGTCCTTGTGTGAAAGGAAGTTTGGACACACACATGTGAGCACACGCCCAGGGAGCAAGCCCAGGAGAGACTGATTCAATGTCCTCGGTCTTAGCAGCACCAAGGAGAAGCCCCAACACCCCGTGCTAAATCCTACCCTAGTAAATAAAGCCAACCGGCAGCCTGCGCACATTCAACCAAAGCAAAGCGTCTACACAGCCAGACTCTAGGTCTACACAAGGGAATAGGAGAGCTCTGTATGATCTGTTTCCCACCAATATCTGGCCACGCGCCATCAGCGGTGCCTTTGCTAATCCAGGCCAGCTCAAGCCCATGGGGCTCCTTTCAGTCCCTCCAGTGTGGTCCTTCCCTCCGACCCCACGGCTCCCCAGCTCCTCTGCGTGGCCGCCTGTCCCCAGCTCTCCACGTGCATGCCCGCGGGTGCTTCCTGACCCCTTTCACTCTGGGCACACGTGCTTTTCCTGCTCTCTAAATTGGAGGGCCCCGCACGTGAGGGACTCCTGATGCCTCCGATTCTGCCCCCCTTGGCATGCACACGGGCCCTCACACAGAGGCCAGAGGCAAAGGCGCTCAAGACATCGTCCCTGAATTAACCTGAGAACAGAAAATGGTATTCTGTGAAATGTTTTGGATTCCGTTTTTTTTTTTTTTTAAGGTTTTATTTGTTTATTTGACAGAGAGAGATCACAAGTAGGCAGAGAGGCAGGCAGAGAGAGAGAGGGAAGCAGGCTCCCTGCCGAGCAGAGAGCCCAATGTGGGACTCGATCCCAGGACCCTGAGATCATGACCTGAGCTGAAGGCAGAGGCTTAACCCACTGAGCCACCCAGGCGCCCTGGATTCCTTTTGAGTCCTTTTGAGACCCTTCTGTGGGCCATTCAGGGAAGCATTATTAAAATAGCTCCATTTTAGGGGGACCTGGCTGGCTAAGTCAGTTAGCCGCTGCCTTCGGCTCGGGTCGTGTTCCCAGGGTCCTGGGATCAAGTCCTGCATTGGGCTCCTTGCTCAACAGGAAGCCTGCTTCCTCCCTCTGGCCCTCCTCCTGCTCATGCTCTCTCTCTCTCTCTCTCAAATAAGTAAATACAGTCTTAAAATAAATAAAATAAAATAGCCATTTTCTCACTTAGTGCTCTGGGAATCCCTGCGAGACAGGGTGGGGGCAGAGGTCGCCCTTCGAGGTGCTAGCACCGTTGTTCTGTGTGGCCTCATAATCTTGATTACATTAGGCAGGGCGAGATGAAGTCAGCCTAACGGCACAGGAACAGGGACACATATCAGGGTTGGCGACACATTGATGGCAGCCTGGCTCTCACTGCTTTGGGCCACTGCCAACAGACACAGTGGCCACCATAACATGTTATAAAATTTCCATGAGGACAGGAGATGGACTGAGTGTGAGTCCCTAAGAATGGAAATACATAGCCCTTCAGAGCTGAGTCTGGATAAAATTTGCTAACTCGGCGTTCACGGACCCTTACCCCAGTCCCTTCTTGTCCATCTTCTGCGCTGTCCCTGTGACCAGACCCAAACTGCTCTCCAGCTAACTCCACGCAGATTTGCCTGATGTCTCTCTCTCAAGCGCATACTAAGGGCAGGGCCTCAGCGTTGGTGGCTGTGAGTCACCATGTTCCCGATTCCCTATGGCCTTTAAGGGACGTCCGATATCTAGGCAAACTAGGAACCAGGCATTAGGTCGTGTTCTGGGTTGAACACAGCCCTGCTTGAATTGTGTCTCTCCCTCCCCTGCCCCCAAAAGGTCCAAGCCCTAACCATCCCCCGCCCTCCCCGGGGCTATGACTGCGACCTTATGGGAAATAGGGTCTTTGCAGATGTAATCAACTCAAGAGAAGGTCCTACTAAGTTAGGATATAGGTGGGCCATAAATCCTGTGTCTTTATACACACAGGGAAAATTCGTTAACAGAGAGACACACACAGGGGGAAGGCCGTGGGACCACAGAGGTAAAGATGGGAGGGGTGGGCCCCCTTGTCTGTGGCTCTTGTTCCAGGAGCCAAACAGAACACTGCGAGCAAGGCTGACACACGGCGACGTGAGCTGTCAGGGAACGAGCGGGTAACTGCCTTTGTGATCATCACACCCAAATTTGATCTAGACTCGTGTGCACTAAAGCTTCAGGAGGTGACTGTCAGCCCCCTTGACCCTCTCAAGTGCTGGCAAAGAGATCTCAGAAAAAAGAAGAACCAGAAAACGGGTTCAGCAGAGGCACGAAGGCAATATTTTGGAACAATCAGATATGATAGAAATAGAATGTATTTTTTAAAAGATTTTTTTTTTTTTTAATTTTAAAGAGGGAGAGCAAGGGAGAGAGTGAGCAGCGGGGCGGAACAGAGAGAGGAGAAACACACTGAGCAGGGATCCTGACACGGGGCTCAGCCTGGGGCTCAAAATGGGGCTCGGCGTGGGGCTCTATCCCAGGACCCTGGGATCATGACTTGAGCAGAAGGCAGATGCTTAACCAATCGAGCCACCCAGGTGCCCCAGAAATATAATGTATTTGACTTAGGGTCTTTCATGTGTCTGTGTGGAAATCAGAAAACCTTGATTTTTACAACCAAACAAATGACGCCTTGTGACTCACACATATTTGGAGAACTGCTTGCAAGCACGTGTCCCCCTTTTGCTTCCCATATAGAATCCCCTCTAGCCATGGGTCCTCAGGGCAATCTGAAATACTGTCCCCCGGGCCACGGTCCTCGGGAAGACGACGAATGAAGTGTTTATTAACCTGCTTTGAGGTTGGTTTCATTTCGGTCCACATTCCCAACACCCCTATGTGACACATTTTCATTCTGAAGAACTCACATGAGGTTGAGGACTGAAATGTTATAAGATCCTATGGCAACCACATAGGGAAGGGTTTTTTGCCTGTGTTTTGCCTTCCGCCCTGCCCAGAATCGTCGTCTTCCCTCTCTCTGCAATCTTGGGCTCATTTCTTCTTGGCCTGTCTGTGACAGTCCCCACCTGTGAACTCCCCGCTCTCCTGCTCTGGGGAAGCGAGGCCTGCACAGAAAACGCCACCAAAAACTTTAGGGAACAGAAGCTCCCTTCCTACATCCACCCCTGTCAGCTCTGCTCACCCCAGGCAGGGCCCTTCTTCTTCCCAGGTTCTCAAAGACAATCCTCAAGATATCTTCGTATTGGTAATAACATCTCACCTTCCACTTTATTCTAATGTCAACTCTGGCTAATCAGCTTAGCATTAGCCAGGAAAACTAGGCTAATTGATAAATCTCTTAAATAATAATGAACATTTAACTCAGGCTTAGCGAGCCATTTATGCACTTGAAATGCTAATCTAGTAACAACCCGGCACATTCATCTTCGTTGCTAGGATATGGATGGCCTCGCCAACCCGAACTGAAATTGAAATTTTTAATTCATAACATTCAGTTTTCTTTTTAACGGCACGTACAATATTTGCCTAGAGAGGCAGATACTGGACCTGAATCTGTAGGGATCATCATAAATTCAGAGGATGGTGTCAGGTTATTGAAAACTAACCGCCCTATCAACACTTAAAAGAAGATGTTTAATATGTGCGTGATATTGTGATATAATAAGAAATCTATACTTGGTCTTCAGCCCAGGTTCCTGGCACGGAGCTCATAAAGCCCTTGGAATTTCCTGAGTGACAGGGGTAGGAGGAGAGTGTGCTCTCATTCATTCATAATAAGCTCCTTTCAACCAGACTCGAGTTGATGCTTAACAAGATGACTCCAGGAGGAAGGGGCTGGTTGAGGGAGGAACCAACCCTGTGATTAGAGGCTTGGAACTTCCAGCCCCATCCCCCACCCCCGGGAGGGACAGAGATCGAGTCAATCACTAAGGGGCGGGGACTTAATCCATTGTGTGTCTACACAATGGAACCTCCATGAAAACCCTACACAAAGGGGTTCTGAGAGCTTCTGGGTTGGTGAACACAGGGAGATGCTTGGATGGAGGGTCACCCTGAGCTGGGGGGCAGGGGAAGCTCTGCGTCCCTTCCCTGCAGCTTGCCATGTGTGTCTCCTGTATTTGGCTCTTCCTTCACAATAAGACAGTAATAGCAAAGTGTTTCTCTGCGTTCTGTGAGCCATGAGAGCGAATTATCAAAGGTGAGGAAGATAAGATGGGAACTCCTGATTTGTAGCCACGTCAGACAGAAGGGCGGGTAACCTTTGGGACTCACTATATGGGATTGGTGTCTTTCGTGGGGGATGGGCTTGTGGGAATGAGCCCTTAACCTGTGGAGTCAAAACTCTCTTCAGGTAGCTAGTGTCAGAATTGTGTGATGTGATGGGGAAACCCACACATTCGGGGTCGGAAGTGTTCTCTGAGTAGAGAAATAGTGTCTTCCTTTTAAAGTGTCGTGCTAGTTCTTAGTTGGATGACCAGAATAAATACAAAAGACGCTAGCAGTAAAACTTCTGGGCTTTAAAACTCTTTCTTTGGGGGCGCCTGGGTGGCTCAGTGGGTTGGGCCCCTGCCTTCGGCTCGGGTCATGATCTCAGAGTCCTGGGATCGAGCCCTGCATCGGGCTCTCTGCTCAGCAGGGAGCCTGCTTCCTCCTCTCTCTCTGCCTGCCTCTCTGCCTGCTTGTGATCTCTCTGTCAAATAAATAAATAAAATCTTTAAAAAATAAATAAATAAATAAATAAAAAATAAAACTCTTTCTTTGAACATTCTGAAAGAGATAGAGAAGAAGCCAAACCAGTTTCCATGTGGACTGGAGTGTGTTCATTCTGTGAGGCGACGGTCAGAAGAGCCTGAAAGGCCACAGAGAGCTGGAAGCGCACTGGTCTTCGTGGCCCACCCCTCTCCGTGCGGAGGACGTAACGGAAGTGTGGGGAGATTAAGTGACTTGCCCAGGATCATGCAGCTGGGGGATGACAACCAGGACCGAACACGGGACTCCTGGCACTAATCCAGGACAACACATCAGCTGCCGACAGTCCCAGTTCAGAATGGCCTTCCGGATTTGTGACAGATTCCCCCACACGGGCCACAGCCCAACACACGCACAGTACGGAAACCGGACACGGGCCACCTCCTCTCTTCAGGCCTAATCAGGCCACTGAGGGTGACAGAAGATTGTTTCCATTTCAACTTCGACTGTATAGAGACTCAGCCCTAATCTTCTCTTTATTCTTTCTCCTCCTTCCTACCTACTCCCTTCCTATCCCACCGCCTCCATTCCCAAATCCCCAAAATGCCAGTATTCTCCGTGTATTGGACTTATCAGGGGGAAAGGTTGGTTCATTCCTGAAGGAATGACCTTTCTTGACTCCAAGGAGACAGTAGTTTCCCTGGGTATATTCCGGACCTACCCAACTGAGACATCACGGTCACATCCTCTTCCACGCAAGAATCAGGGACACACACGCCTACCCTGTATTCGGCTCCATCCTGAAAAACACAACGCCACAACGTTTTTTCATTTCGTGTTCTTGGCATCCATGTGCCCTCATTTCTAAGGCTGCACATGTGCTGCCCGAGAATTAGATTAGGACAGGGGAGAGAAAGGTATTGGAAGAAGTTTGCTGATGTCTTTGGAGATGGCTGTCCCATTACAGAGCGGTTTGAGTTAAATCTACCTAAGATCAGATGCACTCGTCTTCACATCAAAGCCGTGACAATGTGGGCTCTGTTCCGGTTCTCCTGTCCCCCACAGTACGGGTCATGCTAAGATTTGACGGTCCTATGATTTTCAACAGAATTGCCAAGTGGTGATTTCTTTGTGACAGGACACACCATCTCAAGTAAAGATTTTATTCATCAGTCAAGCCCACGATTAGAATGCCTGTCCCAATAAAGAAAAGATAAATCATAAATGAAAATTTCCAGAACGCTACTTCTAAATATGTAACTTAGATGATTGTGCAGGCCTGACCTTTTGCTCTGATATCAAAACCATTTACCCGGTCAAAAAAAGATATGACATTTGTACACCTGGATTAAACCCTCAAACAACAATTATCCTAACCCTCAGTGGGGCAAGAGGAACTGGGTCGTAATTTCTCTATCTCCAATGGTTAACCATTGCAAGTCTGTTTTATAGCATGAATCTTAGAGAGCTTGGATTTCTTCTTGCTATTTTATATGCCGGTTTCTAGCCAACCTATTATTTTTCTATTAGTGTGATGTGATGTCATTAAGTCTATTTTTGTATTGAACAGAAGGTTGCACTGCTCCTGGTTTTATTTTCCAGCAGTAAAAGAACTAATGTGCTTTGACGGTAATGAGTCCCATGACCTCAGGCAGATGCAGTGATGCTCGTTGAAGTCCGGGCCTACCGGTTAAGATAGCCCCAAATTCCTCTCTCTGAGCTCTGTTTCTGGGACAGGATTATAGGCAATGGGAAGTCCACCCTCCTGTTGGTATTCCAAAATCGGATGGTGAGTCAGGAGTTAATGGCCAGAAACACTGGCTGGGACTTGACCTTGGATTCCACACGAAGTTTGTCCAGAAGGCTTGCCCCCTACAATGGGGCAGGGAAATGTCTGAAGGCTTAGGCCATTTGTGGACAGTGGCCCCCCGTAACATCCCACACTTAGAACATGCAAGTGCAGCTGTTTGCAATTTAGTTTTAACATTTTGTCAAACATCTTAAGAGTTTCAGGGGTTTTTTGTTTTTTTGGTTTTTTGTTTTATTAAGGAAAGCAATCAATGGAGTTGTGCAGGGTTCCCTATCACCAAGTTCAGCCGTGCCCCGAGAGCCGGAGTGCAGATCCCTGCCTCGCTCACCTGCAGGATGTGAAGCTTGCAGTAGTGGCCTTGGAAACTCCCAGAGGGAGCACGGGTGGAGAGGCACTCGCTGTAAGATCCCAGCCTGTCCACGTTTCCGTTCAGGACGTTGCTCCCAAGCTTCCCGGCGGAGTCGTACACTGAATTTCAAAGCAAAACAAGCAGGCAAGGTTAGCTTCCTTGTATTACTTTCAAATGAATTTCTAGGCACTCAGTTCCACCTCCTAAAGCAATCAGTCTGAGATGACGGAAAAAGAAGAGAGACAAATGATTTAGATGCCACTCTGGGAGTCCACGTCTTGTACCCACGGCCCCTGCCCTCCCTGTTCTCAAGTTGGCCGCATGGTCTGTCGCTGAAAAAAAAATTAGGCATTTGAATGCTTTTAAATAACACATGCTTTGAGGGAGTAACCAGAGGTAGCGAAAAACTGGTAACTTTTCTTTCTCCCCCATACAACCAGGAGAAAATACTCAGCCTTTAAAATTTTTTATCCAGTTTTGTGGGACCTTATTATAGACAGTTAATTTTTTTTTTCCTCCTTCAGGAGCAGAACCTTCAGGAGCAGAACTCCTCCTTCAGGAGCAGTCAACAGGCTCCACGATTAATGGCGCTCTTCACCCTGGTACCGCAGAGCTCTTTTTCTGTTTGTTTGTGCTCCAATGTGTCCTCGTGTCCTTCACTTAAAATAATTCACTTCCTTTTGGTTTTTGTTTTAAGATTTTATTTATTTATTTGTCAGAGAGACAGTACAAACAGGGGGAGTGGCAGGCAGAAGGAGAGGGGGAAGCAGACTCCCCACCGAGCAGGGAGCCTAATGTGGGACTCGATCCCAGAACCCTTGGATCACGACATGGCAGACACTTAACGGACTGAGCCACCCAGGTGCCCCTCCTTTCATTTTTCTTCATCTCTCTCTTCCTCTCTCGTTTCCCCATTACGTTTGACATCTGTCCTCTTATTCGTAGGTGTTCTTGTTTTGTGTAAGTGTATTTATAATTTATATAAATGATTTTGTGCTTCAGATCTCCTGTCTCTACACATGTCACTCAGAGCTACGTTTGTGATGTTATTCAAGTTATATTTATGGTGTAATTATGCTCAGACCTTCTAACTACCCTTAATAATGCATCAGAATCTTAGCCTTAGCTGTTCCCTGGGTGGTAGACACAGAGATGGCCTCCAACCCACAGGAACCTCCCGGGTATCCCCATACGGACCTACGTGAGGCTTTAGCTCAGATATGCACACCATATACACCACCGTCAATGGGACTGCGGCGTCATAGAGTAGACAAATACTGGTAAGTCCCATCAGACTGTGCTCCAGAGTGACTCCCCCAATGTACCCTCCCCAGAGATGCTGAGCCCTAGTTCTTCTTGGCATGATCCAACTTTGTCATTTTTGACAATGAATGGGTATAAAATGCTCTCCAGGGGCACTTAGCTGTCTCAGTTAACAGAGCATACAACTCCTGACCTCAGGGACGTGAGTTCAAGACCCAGGTTGAGTGTAGAGCTTATTGAGGGGTGGGGGGAAGAGGGTTAAAATGTTGCCCAGGGGCCCTTGGGTGGCTCTCTCGCTTAAGGGTCAATTTTGGCTCAGGTCATGATCTCAGAGTTTTGGGTGGAGCCCCATGTAAGTCTCCCTGCTCCACTGGGATTCTGCTTCTCTTCTGCTCCCTCTCCCCGCCCCGTCCCCGCTTGTGCTTGCACATGCTTTTTCTCTCTCTAATACATAAATAAAATCGTTAAAAAATAAATATAAAATCCTATCCAGTTGTTATAACTTTCATTTCTTTAATTACAAAGAACTCAGGATATTATTGCCAGCCATTGACATCTCCTCTTCTCTCAAGTCCCGTGTGTATCTTTTACCCATTTTTAAAAAATTTTATTATTTATTTGACAGACAGAAACCACAAGTAGGCAAAGAGGCAGGCAGAGAGAGATTGGGGGAAGCAGGCTCCCCGCTCAGCAGAGAGCCCAATGTGGGGCTCGATCCCAGGACCCTGGGATCATGACCTGAGCTGAAGGCAGAGGCTTAACCCACTGAGCCCCACAGGCGCCCCTCCTTTGCCCATTTTTTTTTTCCTTTAGAATTATTTTATTAAATCATAAATGTACAACAGCTTCTTAACTCTACACACGCACTTAAATTTTTTTAAAGGAAAAACGTTATGTCTTATTACACCATGATCCTGGCTAATAGCTTTTCAAAACTTTGAGAAAAATCTTAAAAAAGGTTTCACATGTCACCTGAAACTTACAAATTTAACATTATCAAAGAAGGAATGCTTCTACACTCTTACAAAGACCACTAGAAAGAAACAACAATTAAAAAGCTAAGAAACTGTCTCAAAGGCATTTTTTTTTTTTTACAATCCTTCCTCCACAGTAAGGTAATGTTATTAAATAATCCAATCCATTCACAAAATGGCTCTCTGCATCTGCTCTGGTGTCTTCTGCCATATCACTGCATATTTATGCGTGACTGAGATAAGAGTTTCCTTAACATTGTTATTTCGATAACCTGAAGCTGTTCTGTTACCTCTGGGCTCTCATCCTCTCCTATTTATACAGTGAAGCCTATGGCAAATAGGAAGAAGCTCAGTATCGGCTTCTCCCTCCATAACCCCCACTTCCTCCACTGCCTCCAGGACCATAGTTTCCTCCACCATATGGTCCCCCCATGTTCCTGCTACCACCAAAGTTTCCACTCTTCATTGGACCATAGTTAGAGGGTTGCTGGTTATAATTTCCAAAATCATTGTAATTTCCACTTCCATAATTTCCTCCTCCATAGTTGTCATAACCACCTCCGTAGCCCCCACCCTGGTTGCCATATCCAGGTCCTCCACCACCATATCCTCCTCTTCCTCCTCCATAACCAGGGCTACCTCCAAAATTGCCACCTCCAGGTCCTCCTCCATACCCATTATAGCCATCCCCAAATCCACGACCACTTCCATATCCATCAGATCCTCCTCTAAAGTTACTTCCTGGTCCTGGTCCAAAATTTCCACCACCACCACACGAGAATCTCCAAAACAAAAGTTACCTCCTTTGCCCATTTTTGATGGATTTTCTCTTTGGAGTTTTTTTGTTTTGTTTTGTTTTTTGTTTGTTTGTTTTGTTTTTGGATTTGCTCCTTGAGGCGGAAGAGCTCCTTGTCATTCTAAATACGGGTCCTTATCTACCTGAGTCACTGAAAACACTTAGACTCAAAACACTTAGACTCAGTGGGTTCAAAACACTTAGACTCAGTGGGTTATCTGTGGGTTCCTTACCCATGGCGTCCTTTGCTGGACAGAAATTCATTCTTCTAAGCCTGTGCTTTCTGTTCCAGGCTTTCAACAACTTTTGTTCTGGTCAAGATGGGCTACATAATTGGCAGGGCTAATGCAAAATGAAAATGCCGGGCCTCTTGTTTCAAAATTATTAAGAATGTCAAGATGGTGACAGCAAATCACACTTAAAGCAAATGTGGGGCCCTTTGAAGTGTGGGACCTGTGTGACCGCAAAGGCCACATGGCCTATGAACCTATGAAGCCTGGTTCTAACACCAGGACCATATGGTTTTTATTATTGTGGATTTGTAGTATATTGCATATCTGCCTTTAGTCGTCTTCTCTTTTTTTAAGATTTTATTTATTCATTTGAGAGAGAGAGAGAGAGAGAGCACGCAGAGTGAGAGAGAGCACAAAGCAGGGAAAACCCAAAGCCGGGCTAGATCCTGGGACTCTGGGATCATGACCTGAGCCAAAGGCAGACGCTTAACTGACTGAAAGACCCAGGTGCCCCGCCTTCAGTCTTCTTTTCCAAGTTGAGGTAGTTAATTGTAGACCATTAAGGATTCATATACATTTCAGAAAATTTGTGTTCAGAAAATTTCAGAAAAACTTTATTGAGCTCCTTGAAACATCCAACTAGGATACTGATTGAAATTTCTTCAAATTTATAGATTTTATGAGGGTAATTGACATCATTTTTGTATTAAGCCATCATTGGATGTCAATGCAATTTACTCCAGTCTTTTTTTGTGTCCTTATGTGAAATTTTACATTTTCCCTTGGTAATCTTAAAACAAATTGTATAAACAATTCTTAGATAGCATACAGTTGGCTGTTTTCCTTGATGTTTTATTTTCAATTATATTTTCTGATTGATTCTTGCTGGCATGGAAAAATGCACTCGATTTCTGTAATAGGCTCCGGAATCTGACACATTTGCTAAACATTCTTACTAGGATTGCAAACTTATTTCTTCCTCATCAATTCTTATATCGCTTTTCCCCCTTTTCTAGCTTTGGAATAAAAATTATAATCAAATTCATAAAGGGCGTTGGGCAGCTTTCACATTTCTTACCAACCACGGAACAACCGTGGATAAAACTGGTTGCCGGGAGTTGGCAATAGTAGAGGGAGGGGTTTCGCACGTGAGCAGCACGAAGGAGATCTTTGTGGTGAGAGACAGTTCTGTGTCCTGGTTGTGGTGTGGGTTACACAATCTACACATGCGTTAAAAGGACATAGAGCTAGCCACCCACATTGTACCAATGGCAATTCTCTCTATATTATGCTGTAGTTATGTCCGATGCAACCATTAGGAGGAACATGAGAGACACAGGGCCCTTCTGAGTCTGTGTTTTCATGGATTCCAGTATTTTTTTTTAATTTTTTAAATAAACATATATTTTTATTCCCAGGGGTACAGGTCTGTGAATCGCCAGGTTTACACACTTCACAGCACTCACCATAGCACATACCCTCCCCAATATCCATAACCCTACCCCCCCAACCCTCCTCCCCCCATCAACCCTCAGTTTGTTTTGTGAGATTAAGAGTCACTTATGGTTTGTCTCCCTCCCAATCCCATCTTGTTTCATTTACTCTTCTCCTACCCCCTCAACCCCCCATGTTGCATCTCCTCTCCCTCATATCAGGGAGATCATATGATAGTTGTCTTTCTCCGATTGACTTATTTCGCTAAGCATGATACCCTCTAGTTCCATCCATGTCGTCGCAAAAGATTTCATTTCTTTTGATGGCTGCATAGTATTCCATTGTGTATATATACCACATCTTCTTTATCCATTCATCTGTTGATAGACATCTAGGTTCTTTCCATAGTTTGGCTATTGTAGACATTGCTGCTATAAACATTCGGGAGCACGTGCCCCTTCGGATCACTACGTTTGTATCTTTAGGGTAAATACCCAGCAGTGCAATTGCTGGGTCATAGGGTAGTTCTATTTTCAACATTTTGAGGAAACTCCATGCTGTTTTCCAGAGTGGTTGCACTAGCTTGCATTCCCACCAACAGTGTAGGAGGGTTCCCCGTTCTCCGCATCCTCGCCAGCATCTGTCATTTCCTGACGTGTTAATTTTAGCCATTCTGACTGGTGTGAGATATCTCATTGTGGTTTTGATTTGTATTTCCCTGATGCTGAGTGATATGGAGCACTTTTTCATGTGTTTGTTGGCCACCTGGATGTCCTCTTTGCAGAAATGTCTGTTCATGTCTTCTGCCCATTTCTTGATTGGATTGTTTGTTCTTTGGGTGTTGAATTTGCTAAGTTCTTTATAGATTTTGGACACTAGCCCTTTATCTGATATGTGGTTTGCAAATATCTTCTCCCATTCTGTCAGTTGTCTTTTGGTTTTGTTCACTGTTTCCTTTGCTGTGCAAAACTTTTGATCTTGGTAAAATCCCAATAGTTCATTTTTGCCCTTGCTTCTCTTGCCTTTGGCGATATTCCTAGGAAGATGTTGCTGCGGCTGAGGTCGAAGAGGTTGCTGCCTGTGTTCTCCTCAAGGATTTTGATAGATTCCTTTCTCATATTGAGGTCCCTCATCCATTTTGAGTCTATTTTCGTGTGTGGTGTAAAGAAATGATCCAATTTCATTTTTCTGCATGTGGCTGTCCAATTTTCCCAACACCATTTATTGAAGAGGCTGTCTTTGTTCCATTGGACATTCTTTCCAGTTTTGTCGAAGATGAGTTGACCATAGAGTTGAGGGTCTAATGCTGGGCTCTCTATTCTGTTCCATTGATCTATGTGTCTGTTTTTGTGCCAGTACCATGCTGTCTTGATGATGACAACTTTGTAATAGAGCTTGAAGTCCGGAATTGTAATGCCACCAACTTTGGCTTTCTTTTTCAATATTCCTTTGGCTATTCGAGGTCTTTTCTAGTTCCGTATAAATTTTAGGATTATTTGTTCCATTTCTTTGAAAAAAATGGATGGTACTTTGATAGGAATTGCATTAAATGTGTAAATTGCTTTAGGTAGCATAGACATTTTCACAATATTTATTCTTCCAATCCAGGAGCATGGAACATTTTTCCATTTCTTTGTGTCTTCCTCAATTTCTTTCATGAGTACTTTATAGTTTTCTGTGTATAGATTCTTAGCCTCTTTGGTTAGGTTTATTCCTAGGTATCTTTGGATTCCAGTATTTGATGACCATCTATTCCAATAATTCAGCTTCGTGTGGTCCACATATTTTTTCAAGTCAGTGTCCTTAATGCCAAGAATATAGGACTTATGGTACAGTTGGATTTTCTTTAAAGTTTGATTAATATATATGGCATAGTTGACCACTTTCCCTGAAAATTACTTGGTCTGATCTATGTTGCCAGAGCCAGACCCTCACGTTATGCCAACAACAACCAACATATGGCACCTATTATGTGCCAGGCACTGTTTTCAATGCCTTTGGTCCATTCTCTCCTTTACTTCTCACACGATCCTATGAGATTATGAGTAATCATTTCAATCTCCCTTTTACAGATTCATAAACGGAAGCGAAAGTTCATAAATAATGTAAACAGCAACGTAAACCTGCCCCTTCTTTATTGCTCACAAGAACCAGAGCTGGGTGTTTAAACTAGCCAGTAAGGGGGCGCCTGGGTGGCTCAGTGGGTTAAAGCCTCTGCTCAGGTCATGGTCTTAGAGTCCTGGGATCCAGCCCTCTGCTCAGCAGGGAGCCTGCTTTCTCCTGTCTCTCTCTCTCTGCCTGCCTCTGCCTGCTTGTGATCTCTGTCTGTCAAATAAATCAATAAACTCTTTTTTAAAAAATAAAAATAAATAAATAGATAAACTAGCCAGTAAGGATCAGAGCTGTGTGTTCAAATCCATCCTGACCTGAAGCCATACCTCTTGCCCTCTAAAATACACAAAAATACCCTTTTTTAAATTTGTCAGCTTGGTATGGAAGTTCTTATCTGTAACTGAAGATAATGATATTCCTTAGCACGAGTGGGGAGAAAATCTCCACGTACAGCTTAGCATCTCTTCCTGCATTTCTGTGTCTGTCTTTATTAATAATTAGATTTCTGAGAGCTAACCTATAAGTTAGATGGAAGGAACTGTCTTCTGCTCACATGTGTACCTTTAAAAAAATCCATATATGGATATATGACTTTAAAACCTCCCAGCCAGAACTGGATAAACAGTGTTTGATGAGCAAGCGGGACTAACCTGACTTCCGCCCTGCACCCCTGACTCTTCTGGTCAGTTCTACTGCTCAGGCCACTGGGGCTCAGCCAGCCGGTGCCTGGGATCACTCGCCTCTTTTAAGGGATTCTAAGTATTCCAGGTTGTTGCTGTAATGACAATAACTGAGCCTCCCTTTTTCCCTCCGCTGGGTATGACTCTCTGTCTCCCACCATGCGCAGAACCCTGGAGCCGGCATCTACTTGATCATCGTAGCCAACGACCCTCTTTGAAGCTAAATTGTCCGAATTACAAGACTGACCACATACCTCCATTCCTCACAATTGTGCCCAGTCACAATGAACAAAGTTAAATGTAACTCTCAGAGAAGAGAACATATTCACTGTTATCAAACACTTGGATAAAGCACTATATTCAGATTATAAAAAGAACCCTTACAAATCAGCAATTTCTTAAAAGCCAAAGAAGCTGATTTAAAATCTGCAAAGGACATGAACAGGCAACTATTGGAGAAGGAAATCCCAGGAACCAATAAATATGAGAAAGGAGTTCAATCTCCCCAGCAAACCACAATTAGACACCATTCTTTTCTACCTCTCTGATGGCTAAAAATTTATAAAGTTGGTGGAATTCAGTATTAGTAAGAATATAAAGAAATAATTCTCTCACTGTGGCCTCCTAGAAGTTACCCTCCCTGCAAACAGAAACTAGATGCCTGAGCATTACTGCTCCCCGTGCACAGTCCTGACAGGAAGTCAAGGTGCTATTTCTTGTCACCACAGACACTGACAGGGTCTGTAGACGCTGCTGTCACTCTACGTTCCCACTCCCTGTGACATGAGGTCCAATCTTTCCCAGCACTGGTGTGGAGGAAGTCAAGGCCCAAAGCAAAGCCTGGGCTTCATTGGTGTACCAGTGGTCGGCCAGGAGGCGGTGGAATGGACCTGACAGAGGCCTGTGCTGAGCTCAGCAGCTCACTGGCCTTCCTCTCCATCCTGTGAGCTGCCTCTCAGTCCGCCACCAAGCTGCTCTTTAGCCAAAGCTCTCCAGAGTTGGTGGCTGTGGTCTAACCAAAGACTCCTTCCTAACTGATATCCCCATCCGCAGTGACCCAGCCATTCAGCATCTCAGAATCTGCCCCGGGAAACACATGAGCCGCAGTGGCAAGATGGTCATGGCAGTAATGCCTCTAAAGGCCAAAAAGTAGACACACACTGTTAGGTGGAACCACATGAAAATTCCATTTTATGGGATGAAAACTGTTTAATGTCAGAAATCTCAGAGAGTTCAATCCCTGTCAGGAAAAGGTTAAATGAACTGTGGTACTTTCATATTTTACAATGCTCTGTGACAATGAAAATGAGATAGACCTATATTTGTTGCTATGGGAAAGTCTCCAAGACACACTATTCTGTGGGGAAAAAAGAAGTTCAAGAACAATAAATACAGGGGTGTCTGGGTGGCTCAGTCGGTTAAGTGGCCAGCTTCTGATTTCAGCTCAGGTCATGATCTCAGGGTCGTGAGATCAAGTCCCATGTCAGGCTCCATGCTCCGAGGGGAGTCTGCTTGAGAGTCTCTCTCTGTCTCCCTCTTCCCCACCCTCTGCTCGAATAGTCTCTCTCCTCTCAAATAAATCATGAAATCTTTTTTAAAAAAAGAACAATAAGTATATTTTTCAATTTATAGAACAAAATATCTTTCTAGTAGATAAAAATGCAAGGAGAATGTTCTGGAAATTTCTAGAAGGATATACACCTAGTGATAGCTGCTGTTATCCAAGAAGGGGACTGAGAATTGAGGGAACAAAAAAAGAAAAAGACTACTTAAACTTGGTCTGGATTGTTTTGATTCTTTTACAGTCAGGATAGATTAATATATTATTTAGTAAATATAATACACAAACAATAAAATATTTAAAATTTTAAAAATCAATATATATTTACAAGAAACTTCTTCAGTGGTTTTTCATTATCTAGAGTAGAAGTTGGCACACTGCGGTCCTGTGCTTGTAAGTAAAATCTTCTAGGAAAACAGTATGTCCTTTGCTTACATGTTGTTAGCGCTGCATTCTGGATACAGGCAGGGTTCGTTGGTTGCAACAGAGGTTGTGCGGCCCACAAAACTGAAGTATTTGCTATCTGGTCCTTGAAGACTGCAGACCTCTTATCTAGAGCTGTGATTCTCAAGCTGGGGCAGACATGAGAATACCCCGTGGCATCTTTAAACAACACTAAGACCCAGCATTCACCCTCACAAAGAATGAGGTCAGGGTATGGCTTAGGCATTAATTGGTTTTTAAAATTTTCCCAGGTGATGCTCTGTACAGCCAGGCTCAATTGCTCTGATGTTTAGCATTAATTCCAGACTCCTGAGGGTGGATTAAGAGGTCCTTCGTGACCGGACCTGCCTCTCCAGGCTCATCCTCCCACGCCCACACCCATTTCCTCTGCTCCATGATACAGAACGCACCGGGCCTGCACTTGTCTGTTAATCTGCCTGGAATGTCCTTCCTTCCTGTCTGCCTGACAAATGTTGAATCATCCTTTGGGTCTTGGCAGAAGGATGGTCTCCCCTGGGAAGCAATCTAGACTCTGCCTTGGTCTATCACGCTAAAAGGAGTGTTAATGGTTCACCTGTCCGTCTCCCACGTGAGGGACGAGTCCTATTTCCATTGATGGATATCTCAGAGGAGGAGCTCAGAAAACATTTGTTGGATTGAGTTAAACCTTGAAAAAATTAAACTGAAATGTCCCAAATCCAGCTCCATGAATGTATTTTGA
The DNA here is from genome assembly GCF_902655055.1 of Lutra lutra. Classification (NCBI taxonomy): domain Eukaryota; kingdom Metazoa; phylum Chordata; class Mammalia; order Carnivora; family Mustelidae; genus Lutra; species Lutra lutra. The sequence goes on from NC_062289.1 coordinate 16,941,346, forward strand.
GGTCCTCCATGTGTCAAGAAACCCAGGAACAACTTAAAAAAACTGAGTGTCTTTATTAGAGATAAGCTACATGATTCCTGATTGCTTTCTCTGTCACTGAGTATCCCAAATGCTGTAGCCTGAAGTTTAAGGATCTGGAACTATAAGAGTCCAAGGAGATAAAAACAAGAACGATGTCAATACTGAGCCTGACTTTACCCTTCGATAAAACTGTAAAGGACTAATACAGAGAGATATCCAATTATTCACTTGAGAAGATCAAATTCCACTTTTTTTTTTTTTCCAGTTGGTGTTCTGCTTTCTAAACTGATTGGATTTATGGTTTTCTGGCTGAGGTTATTTTGGATGCATGTAAATTTCAATTGCATTTGCTTCCTTTCTGATTATGACCTCAAATGGACATGTTGCCCTTTCCTTGCCTCCTGCATTAATTGGTTTCTGTCAGGAACCCGAGATGCTGGGCCACAGGCGCCATGCAAATAAGAATACATCGTGATTATCTTGGGAGGGAGGCACAGAAGAAACGAAGGACGAATCCCACCTGCTACTTCAGATCACATGGCCGTTGTTTTAAGTTTTTGTTTCCAAAAGATGAAAACTCATTTCACTTCCGCTGGGCTAATTGGCAGACAGGTAGGCTTTCTCACGTGATGGGGGTAACAGGCAGATATTAAACTGTGGAGCTGATTAATTTCTGGGTTTGAAAGGAGGAAAGACAGACCCTGGCCAGTGGTACTATATTTTAAAATATCGATGCCCTGATACCATTAAGTTGAAGGCAGCAGAAGCTCCTAGAATGCTAAGCCACAAATAAATCCTGAAAGTAACGATCATCTACAGCATCATCAGCAAATATTTATGAAGCACCTACCAGATCCCTGTGTTACACTGGAGAATTTTTAAAATGAGGATTGAACAGTCCTTGTGCTATAGCTGATGCTACAGGGCATACACATAAAATGTCAGCCGTCTGTTGCCGGATATCTCCTTGCTGTGTAAGTAAGCACATCTGCATGTGCTATCAATCTGATATTGGAAGTTCCTAAAGCAGCTTTTTACAAACACCTTCTGGTACTCCCCCTTGTCTGGTCAACTATTAATCTTGGACTTGGAGACCAAGAATAGCAGGTGTGTTCATTGCCTGTTACTGCTATAACAAATTCCTATATACTCGGTGGCTTAAAGCCACAGATATTTGTTCTCTCACAATTTTGGAGGCCAGAAGTCCAAAATCAGTATCACTGGGCAGAAATCAAGATGTCAGCAGGGCCACACACCTTCTGGAGGCTCCAGGAGAGAACCCGTTCCTTGCCCCTTCCAGCTGCTAACAGCTGCTGGCATCCCTTGGCTTGTGACCTCATCACTCTGATGTCTGCCTCTATGGTCACATCACCTTCCCCTCTGGGTATCTAATCTCCCCCCATAGGAGGTCACGTTCACAGGTCTCAGGCATGAGAATGTCAATGTCATCTGGGGGGCCATGCTTCAGCCTATCACAGCCTGGATGTGTCTGAAATCCAGCCAGGCCAGACATTTCAGTGGATGCCACTCTGTCACCCTTTCTCTATTATAAGATTTTATTTGTTTCAGCAATTTTTCTGTGCCTAGCTCCAGCATGCAGGGAGGAAAATAGTCTCCAGACTGACGACCAGACACAAAAAGAGGCAACATCTGAGAATCCAGATCAAGTTGATGGTCCATCCTCCAATGATAACAAGAGAACAAATCCTCAGCTGGGACCAGTGACCGCTAGCCTACGTGGTGAGAACCTGCCTACAGCTCGCCCCCTACAACAGGGTATAAAACCATGGGCCTTGCCTTCCAGGAAAGAAGATGAGACACAGGGAGGAGACAAGAAGTAATCATTCTGAGAGATGAAAGATGAAGCCAGAGGGAGTAACTTATCAGAGAAGGAAACTCAGTAGCCCGGCCATCAGGGTGGGCTGAGAAACTTGACATGGGGACCAGGGAGAAGGGACTTGAGGGGTTAAAATTTTTTAAAGCATAAATAGCTGCTTGGGGATGATTTCAGGGATGTTAAGAGATTAGCGAAAACAGGAAATGAAAAGCCCTGTAGGCTGCTTGGGAACCAGAGCTCCCCCAATTTGTCCCTGAGGAATTAAGTGCAGGAACACGAGGGCATCATGTGAACTGGCGGGGTGAGAGGGCTCGCTTTGCTGAGCACAGTTTTAATTCCATATAAATAGCGTCCCCTGAAAGGCCTCTGTTGAAGATGGTGTTATAAATCGTCCAGGTCGATCTTATGAAATGGTCATGGGCGGGCTGGTACATCGCAAAGAAAATGAGTTTCGGGATCTACCAGAAACCACTTATTTTGTTTGTTTTGCTTTTCATCTCAGGAATAGATGCATACTTTTTTAATCTGGAGGGTATGTTGGGTTGCCATAGGTTTCTGTATTCGTTTCCCAGTGCTGTCCTCACTTCCACAAACTGGGTGACTTATAACAACAGACGTGTGTTGTGCCACAGAGCTGGAGATGGGACGTCTGAAATCACGGGGTCCGTGGGGGTGGTCCCTTTTGGAGACTCTGAGAGAGATTCTATTCCTGCCTCGCTCCTAATTTGGATCCCAGCCTTGGGATAGATGGATCTATAGAGTCCTCTCCATCTTTAGGTATATATTAATAAGGATTTATTCACTAAATTCTAGATCTAGGACATAGTCCCTAAATGCTACAAATTCACCATTCCACAGTATAGTCCAATATTTAACACACAGCAAGAAAACAAGGAGATGTGGGGGCACAGAAGGGAAAGTGGTGATAGAGCGAAAGAATAGAACAAACAGCAAGCAATTTGGTCACTGAGCTGTGTGGCTAGACAAATAGAAGTGAGCTTCCTGCAGGTCTGTAGGAGTTTCCTATGGCTGCTGGAACAAATTACCAGAACTTTGTGGCTTAAAACAACGTATGTGTATTATCTTACGGTTCTGGAGTTTAGAAGTCCAAAATGGGCTTTACAGGGTGTTACGAGTTGAACTGAATATTTTCCCCAATATTCATCTGCTACCCTAAACTTGAGTATCTCAGCCTGTCACTATCCTTGGAGTTAGCGTCTTTTTTTAAAAAGGTGGTTAGTTGGGGCGCCTGGGTGGCTCAGTGGGTTAAAGCCTCTGCCTTCGGCTCAGGTCATGATCCCAGGGTCCTGGGATCAAGCCCGGCGTTGGGCTCTCTGCTCGGCGGGGAGCCTGCTTCCTCCTCTCATTCTTTCTGCCTGCCTCTCTGCCTACTTGTGATCTCTGTCAAATAAATAAAATCTTTAAAATCAATCAATCAATTAAAAAGGTGGTTAGGGACATGCGGGTGGCTCAGTCAGTTAAGCACCTGACTCTTGATTTTGGTTCAGGTCATGATCTCAGGTCATGAGATGGAGCCCCGTGTCAGGCTCCACACCAAGTGTGGAGTCTGCTTAAGATTCTCTCTTTCGGGGACACCTGGTGGCTCAGTCGGTTAAGCGTCTGCCTTCAGCTCAGGTCATGATTTTGGGATCCTGGGATCGAGTCCTGCATCAGGCTCCCTGCTCAGCAGGGAGCCTGATTCTCCCTCTCTCTCTGTTGCTCCAACTGCTTGTGCACTCACTCACTCTCTCTGACAAATAAATCAATAAAATCTTAAAAAAAAAAAAAAAGAAGATTCTCTCTCGGAGTCCCTCTGCCCCCCCACCTCTCTCTCTCTCTCCCCCCCCAAAATAATAATAATAAAAGTAATAAAAGAGGTGATTAAGTGAAAACAAGGCTGTTAGGGTGGGGCCTAATCCTGTCTGACTAGTGTCCAATAACACCGATATCTGTACATTCAGAGTGACACCAAGGAGAAGGTGTCATCTGTCATCTGCAAGTCAAGGACAGAAGTCTCAGAGGAAGCCAACCTTTCTGGCACCTTGATTTTGACCTTCCAGCCTCCTGAACTGTGAGAAAATTAATTTCTTCTTGTTTAAGTCCCTCAGTACGTGTACTTTGTTACAGCAGGCCTAATAGACTAATACAAGGGGGTTGAGTTTGTGTCTCCTTTTGGTAACTTGTCTGACTTACGTTTTTACCAGCAATCACCAGTAAATGGCCCTATTTTCAACTAACCATCACAATGATCAAAATTCGTATAAGAAGCTCCCTTGAAATTCAGATCCTCAGATCCAGCTCCTAGAGGCTCAGCTAGCAGTTGGGGAAGGGGGGCTATGGCAGTGGTGGTAAATGTCTGATAAGCTGCGCTCTGCCCCAAACAAGAACGTGTACGTTTACAATATAGAGAGATTATTATAAGTTATACTGATGTAAACGATGTATAGCACGCTGTATTAACGTGCTCGGGCCGCCATGAGGAAACACCACAGATGAAGTGGCTTAAACAAAGGAAATGGATTTCCTTATAGTCCTGGACTCAGAAGTCCAAGAGCCAGGTGTCAACAGGGTAGGTTTCTTCCACGTCCTCTCTCCTTGACTTGCGGTTGGGTATCATCTCCCTGTGTCTTCCTTTGATCCTTCTGTGAGTGTGTCTGTGTCCTCATGTCCTCTTCCCATAAGGGCACCAGTCAGCTGAGATTAAGACCCACTCTCATCACCTCATCCTACCTCATTTAAGATCTCCTTAAAGACCTACCCCCAAATAGAGTCCCATTCTAAAATAAAGTACTAGGGTTAGAACTTCAACATGTGAATTTTGGGAGAACACAACTAAGCCCATAATACATGCAAATTACAAATAGTTATGAAATCAACAATACTCCTACTCCTTATTATCAAGTCCACATAGAGCCAACTGAGTCTCCCAGAAGGCTTCCACTGATGTTTGCAAACTCATGTATCTATAGCGAACCCCTAGTTTCCATTGACCGATGAGTGTAGTCCCAGCATGATCATCAGGTGATATTTTCGTTCCATGTTAATGAGTAATATGGATGGGAAACCAGAAGGATGTATGTCAGAACTTCACTCAATTGTCAATGACGTGAGCAACGTTTTTGCCGAGTTGGAGGACAGATTGCAAGCGCTACTTACAATGTAATGGCCATGGACCTATGACACTTCAAGTTGAATTTGCACTTGTAACATTTTCTCCATCAATTTCTTAGATGTCCAGACAGCCAACAAAAACACTAAATCAAGCCCTGACCTGGGGTGATGGCCAACTTCCATGGTGAATACACTTCAGCCACGGCTGACTTCCAGCCCCCAGCCTGATGGCCGTGAATGTGAGGCTGGCAGACCACATGCCCAGCAGCGTGTTTCCACCCTTCCCACCATTCGGACACAGTCGACACGAGTAACTTCAAGAGTACCAATAGGAGTAACGTAATAAAACAAGGAAGTGATGAATTTTGAGTAGTCATTACTTCTGTTCTTACAGTAATTTGTCAACTCCAATGATTCAACTCTTAAAAGTAACTGCCTTTGACAACCAGCTTGGAAATTTAACAGACGGCTCTTGCGAGCCTGTGCAGACCGGCTGGAGTGGAATCAAGACATCTTTAAAGCTGCTGCAGATTGTCAGAATCTGAGAAACACAGCCTCCCCATTCCACAGGTGGGGTAAGTCGTTTAGCAAAGTAACATCGCTTGGGTGAGGCCAGGCACACAACTGGCTCTGGGTGGATGCAGGCGGCTGGACGCACGCTGTCTGTGGGTCAGCAGCCTATCTCTAAAATGTGCCTCATTTACCAGAAAAGTGCAATGAGGAAAGAAACAGGTGGGTAGGTGCAGGGGTTCGGGTAGAGGGAGAACTGAGAAGAGAGAGAGGAGTGATTGCGGTGGAGGAAGGACATCCCAGACAAGGGACCGCCTCTGAGTTAGAAATGGGTGCATATAAGGAGGAAGGCAGATAACACCATCCCGCTCAAGGAGAAAGGCCATGGAAGGGGGGAAATGATTAGCCAGGAGGGAGGAAGCCAGAGGTCTTTTAGGGGGCGAGGTTGTATGTGATAGGAGACTAAATGTAGATTGCTGTGGATTATGGGTTTAGAAACAAAATAAGAAACAACCAAAAAAAAAAAAAAAAAAAAAAAAAAGGAGAAGGAAAGGGGCCAGAATGCTGGCCTGAGGACTTCAGCAACAAAAGAGGGATAAGATCAGATGGTGACCCAAGATGTTCCTAACAAAACACCATCAGTTCTAAAATGGGATTTGAAGATGGCCATTGAATTAGTTGGATTTATATGTTTTCCAATGTCGCATTAAATGTCAGGACATATAATCCAGCGACCCAAAAATCAAAACACACAGATAGTGTTTAATGGATTTGCTCCCTTTAAGATGAAGGACACGCATTGGAAAGCAAATGGAAAAGGACGGCGGAAAGCGAGAGACTCAGGTTTAGAATCCGGGCACCAAACTTGTCCCTCTAGCCACGTCCATGTCCACAATCATTAAGGTAGCCCTCCCCACCCGACCTCCCCCCAGCTGGCTCTAAGGTCAGTCTCTCCCCTGCTCTGAACAGCCACGACTCCCACTCCCTCCCTCGAGACCAAACCTCCCTGCCTGAGTGCCCCCAACCCTCTCTCCCCACTGGATGTCTCAGACCCCACCCATTACCGGAGGTCCTGCCTCCGTCCTCTCTGGGCTTGGGGGTGGCAATGGAGCTTTAACACATGCTTGTATGACAATTCGATATGTTAAAAAGGCATAAAGAAGAAAATAAGAAACACCTATGTTACTATCGCCCAGCTTAAAAAGTGAAACGTGACTCATCATTTCATGACCCCAGTCATACCCAGAGCCGGACCAGCCCGATTTGGAAATCATGGGTCTCACGCGTCTCTTTCCACTGTCTGTCAGACATACACCTGTCTCCCTGAGCAACCCAGCAGCTTGATTTCACGGCTGACCCCTTTATACCCCACATGTATTCTTCTGCTACTTTCTTTGTTCTTTCTGCATAAGTGCCTCCCACAGACATTGGCCTGTGTGGTTCTGCTTTATTCCTTTTTGCCGTGTTCTTTTCTTATTTGTCTCATTGCTTATTTTAGGCAGTGATCGTAAGTGCAAGCTTGGGAATCCAATAACCTGGGCTCAGATTCTACCTCCCACTTATTTGGGGCAAAGTATTTTACATCGCTGTGGCTCCCTTTGCTCATAATAGAGGAAACTCCCTGCTCAGCGTGGGGCTGTTGGAACTCATTAGGACGACCCTCACGCAGGCTGGGAGTCATCCTCCGCGGAAAAGTGCTCTCTAAATATCGACTCCTCATTTCTCCATCCACAGACGGTCAGGAAAACCAGACTGAGAAGGACGGTCAGAACCACGCTCTGCGCTCAAGATTCTCAGGCAAAATGTCAAAAGCAACAGCATCGGTGTTTTCTGGTGCGTAAGAAAGCAAATCAATTGCAACAACCACACATAGTATTCATCTATCAAATTAACTGATAGTCATGTGTCCCATTTATATAAATCATTTTATTCTTTCTTGGACCATTCACCTTTGGGAAACTTTTTTCACCAAAAAAAAAAAAAAAAAAAAAAAAAAGATTTTCCATTTCCAAGCCACTACAGACGGAATATTTTGGAACATGACTAGAGTGACTTGTAAGGCGAATGGAGTGTCAACACTGCTGTGTGACTAAAAATGACATCATGCCTCACCACCTCATCACCGGCAGTATCAGCCAGTCCCTGCACCCTGTGGTTTTCTTGGCCTGTATGTTTGGCCCGGGTTTGTCAGAATGTTCCCCGCTTGGTTTCGGCAAGCGTTCTAACAAAACATCATCAGTTCTAAAATGGGATTTGAAGACAGCCATTGAATTAGTTGGATTTATATGTTTTCCAATGTCGCATTAAATGTCAGGACATATAATCCAGTGTCAAATGGCAATTACTTCCAATATGCTCTTTTGAATTCCCCCATACTAGAGCAAATTTTCATCTCCCTGTATGATGTGTATTTGCTACTCTTTCCCAACTCACAATAAATTAGTCATGTGTTCAAATGCAAATGGAAATTGCTATGATGGTTTCTCTGGCTTTGGAAAGAGTTGAGTTTTTACTATTGCTTCTTGTTAGTGGTTTCCTTCAGCATCCACAATGAATCATTCTCCAGGAGAGGTTACCCCACTGAAAAAAGAATCTGATTTCCTGCCCCTTTTTGGCAGGAAGGTATGTGTTCCTTTAGTTATGAGAATAATTCAGGGAAACTAACAAAAAATAAATTATGGAGGCCTATGACATGGAAAGGGCTTTGGCTAGAGTCAAACTTCTTCCAGTGTGGGCCAGTGCCTTCACCAACACACTCCTCAGAATTTATTGTCAAATACATAATGGGTAAAACTTGGTCCCTATCATTATCTAAAGCAGACTAAACTTCTAGAAAAAGAAATCAGTAAGTTATCTCATATGACCGTAAAATGCTACCAACTTCGATCATAGTAAACAGCATCTTACAATTTATAAACAGTTCTCATTACTAAGAGGTCGGTCCTCATGAAATTCCTTCTGGCTAAATTAAATACCACTTCCTCCCTTGCCCTTGTGCAATAAAAATTCCTCCTCCCTCCTTGATTCCTGGAGCAATTTATAAATTGAGGCTCATCTTGCCTTCCCTCTTTGGTTCTGTTTTTAATTATCAAGAGTTTTTCTAGAATTCTCCCAGCACAAACCTCCAATTTCCCTGTATTCGCCTACCCAATAGGACAGAAAAACCTACTTACTTCTTAGAGCGTATTCTTTGGGCTCCACTGAATTCAAATCGGAAAGGAATTCATCAGTGTCTCGCATGCATTTGAGAGAAATGTTTCCTGTGGGAAACACAAAAGGTAATTGAGACAGAAAAGACAGCAGACACAATAATAAAGTCAGGACCATCATTGTCCCTTAACCTGCCAGGGTAAAACTCCCCTCTAAGACAAAGAGCCTTATATTTATGAAACCCTCGTCTCTACTATGCTGGGGGGCAATGTGGCAAGGCTCACTCCTTAACATGCAGAGATAAGCTATGTGTCCTCAGCCACCTGCAAAGCCGCTGAGATGAACAAACCATGGAAACCGATTTATACACAACTTGCTATTGTTCACTAAACTTACGCTGCGGATGTGGGGGCCGCTGGCCACCTGGCTTCCTTTAGCTCCGCAGATTAACGCTGCCGCCTAACCCGGGTGGGCTGGTTTGTCCCGAGCTGGATGTCTTGTGTCTATCTCTGGATTTAAAAGATACACGGAGGATGTTAAGTGGCAATACTGGGTATTTTCCAGGAATGATTAAGAATCTGGCCTATGGCACGTTCAGATAAACCAAAAGCAGAGAAGGGCTTCTTCGGGATCATCTGGGTATCTTCCGCATCTGTGACTGCGTCCTCCGGACTTGAACGTGATGATGGCGTGGGAGTCGTGAACTCCCCCACGGAAAGAGACAGCTCTGCAGTAGGACAAATGAGCCCCTGCAGCCTCATGTCGGGGCTTAGACACACATCCTGAGACGGAAATGATGCTGTACAAAAGACCATGGTAACGGTGTTCATCTACTTTAAGAAAACATCAAATGTGTAGCTCTGGATTCCTCTTGGTGTAAATGTTCTCCTTCCAGAAAGGCTTTCTTTAAATAGGAACCTCCCGAACTACATTGAAAATGTGATGTGAACCTTATTTACACAGCCAGTGTACATCCACAAGTGTGGGTGTCCGTGACTCAGTTGTACTTCCTGCTCACTGGCTTTACAGCAACCTCCAGCATCCCAGCCCCCCACCCTTCGTCTGAGTCTGTTGCGACCGCTGTAACAAAACACCCCAGACTGCATCTTTTGAACAAAAATTCATTTCTCATGGTTCTCCAGGCTGGGAAGTCCAAGATCAAGGCTCCAAAACGGTCACATTCTGGTGAAGACCCTCTTTCAGGGTCGTGGGTAGAGCCTCCTCCCTGTGACCTCACAAGGTAGAGGCAACAAGGGGCCTTTCTGGTGTCTCTTTGATAAAGACACAAATCCCATTACAAAGTGTCCACCCTCAGAGCCTCCATGCTTAGAGGCCCCCCTTCCAAATACCATCATCTCTGGGGCTTAGGATTTCAACATATGGGTTTGGGGGGGAACACAAACACTCAGACCAGAACACCCTCTATTGCATAAACTCCACGGTCTCTCACCTCTGTTCCTTTGCTCATGCTGGGCTCCCTGTCCCCGGTGCCCTTCTCAGAGCCCACCCCTTCTGGGCATTACCTTCCTGCTCCGAAGGAGGTGTTGGCTCTTCCAGGAAGTCCTCCTGGGCTTCACCGTAGGGGAGGAGAGGTGCCTGTTCTCTGTGCTCCCTCATTGCCTTTATAGACAATTTTACCTCCTTCCTCCGAAGACTGTCCACTTCTGTGTCTCCCTCTCCTGTAGCCTAGAAGCCCCATGAAGGCGGGCACTGTGCCTTTCCATCCCCCCATAATTTTTTGAAAGGCAATTTATGTCGTAGCTAAGAACAAAGTTGACACTAACTGTGGGACCTACGGCAGTGTCTCTGCCTCACTTACTTCATCTGGAAAATTAGGAGAACACTAGTCTCAACCTCTTGGAGTTATTTTGAGATTTAAGTAAATACATTTAAAGTACTAGGAGAACATCTGGCCTATCATAAGTACTTAAAAGATATTAGCTACAAGTTTATATTCTAAGTTCCTCCCCACCCCGCACTCCTGGTGTAATATATACACCAGACACCCAGACAATGCATACCCCAGGGTACTTCATGGTGGCCTATAGTAGACCCTTAATAAACAATAACTGGTGTGGCCACTTACTGTTATTGTCTATTGGACTAAAGAAAAAAAGATTTCAAGTAGGTCCTTGAAAAAGTAGATCATTAGATCCAAGTTACAAAGGGAAAGTCTTAAAACAATAAAAAAAGAACTTTCTAGGAGCCAAACCTACCCAAAGATGAACTGGGCTCTTTCAAAGGTTCTAGATGTTTCCAACCTTGGAAGTGCTCAAGTGTTGGATAAACACTGCATCAGGCTGTTAGAGAAGAGCTCTGTCATCAAATGGTTCCTAAACAAATGACCTTGAAGCTCTTCTCTGACCTTGAAACCCTCTGAGTCTTCCTTCAAAATTACTTTGTCACGAATGCATTAGACTGTCACCACGCACCTTCACAGCGGTTCTTTTTTTTTTTCTTAAGATTTTATTTATTTATTTGACAGACAGAGATCACAAGCAGACAGAGAGAGAGGCGGAAGCAGGCTCCCCACTGGGCAGAGAGTCTGATGCGGGGCTTGATCCCAGGACCCTGAGATCATGACCTGAGCTGAAGGCAGAGGCTTTAACCCACTGAGCCACCCAGGCGTCCCTCCATAGCAGTTCTTAAATTGAAGCAGAAATTTTTTTACAAAAAAAAAAAAGAGAGAGAGAGAGAGAGAAAGATAACATCCAACCTGGAACCACCTAGAGAAAGCAGCAATTTCCACTAAAAAGGGGACCTAATTTAGCACCAGAAAAAAAGGTTCAGTGTTTGACTACTTCCGTTTCCCCATCTGTGAAATCATAAAATCATCCTGCCTCACGAAGCTGTTTCCTAAGATGAAGTGAGACCTCCTGAGTCCTAAACAAAGAGGATCTCATCTCAGAGCTCTCGGCTCCAAACGCATCTCCTGGGCTTAACGATTTTCCTATGTTAAAAAAAAAAAAAAAGGTGGGGAGGTGTCCCAACCCTAGATGTTTAGGTAATTTGAATATTTAGGAATGACTAAACTGGGGCTGGCTGAGTCGGTGGAGCCTGGGACTCTTGATCTTGGGGCTGTAGTTCCAAGCCCCACATTGGATGTACAGATTACTTTAAAAAAATTTTGTTTTAATCTTAAAAAAAAAAGGAGAAATGTCTGACACCTCAATTGATTTCCAACTCCATTGTCAACGGTCTATATCACTGAAACTGGGAATGGTACAGCTCTTAGAATTCAGTGTTAAATACTCTACCTTCTGTCAACTGGCAGAAAAAACGTAATGAGCAGAACACACACCCATGCTTTAATCATTAGGAATAAAAGCCATCTAAAATGACTTTTAAAATACCACTTAGGTAAAAAGGAAAAAAAGAATCTGATTTTTGGGTACTTCATAGCTTGGGACCCTTCGAATGTTTGTCCCCATCCTTGAGAAATAAAATCATGACCGATCAAAGTTCAAGGAGACTTGGTTGTCTTATGAAGACACGTGTAGGCACCTGTTTCATGCAACACAATATGTTGAGTGTAAAAATAGGACCTGAAAGTAAATAACACGTTCCCTTCCAGAAAGCAGGTCTTTATCGTTTCCCGAGGCGGCAGCAGTCAGCGGTGCTGTTCTTCTTCTTTTTTTTTTTTTTAAAGATTTTCATTTATTTATTTGACAGACAGAGATCATAAGTAGGCAGAGAGGCAGGCAGAGGGAGAGAGAGAGAGAAAGAGGAGGAAGCAGGCTCCCTGCTGAGCAGAGAGCCCGATGTGGGGCTCGATCCCAGGACCCCGAGATCACGACTTGAGCCGAAGGCAGAGACTTTAACCCACTGAGCCACCCAGGAGCCCAGCAGCTGCTGTTCTTAATGCCACAGTCATTTTATTCACGCAACCGGCTCTCCAGGAAAGAGCAGTCAGCCGCTCTCCATCCGGCCCTGGCTTTGAGGAAACAGGATTTGTCTTCCCCGACGAGAGTAAGGATCAGCCTGATGGGGAAAATGGAACCTGCTGCTCTCGGGCTGGGGAAAGGACACCACTTCTGCTGAGAGGGGACGGCATCACAGATCTCAGCAGGCAGAGCTCCCGCAGAAGCTCGGCACTTACATCCAGGGGATGACAGTTGACACATCAGTGTGCGAAGTCAGCGAGTGCTAAGTGCCAGGAGGAAAACTACATCGCAGGGGAAGGGAGTGGAGAGAGGTGCATGGGTGTGTGCTCTTGGGCACCTCGTAAGCTAGGGGACCTGGAAAGGCCCAGAAGGTGACTTCTGAACCAACAGGATAGAAAGGAAAAGGTGCCATTGGGAATGATGACTGAGGGAAGAACATTCCAGGCAGGGGAAATAGCCAGTGCCAGGCCCTGTGAATGGAGCGGGAACACGGTGTGACAGGAAAAACCAGGAGGCGAGGGAGATGAGGCAGGACGTGAGGCTGGTGAGGCTGTGGCGATGGGGAGACAGAAGGGCTGCTGGGTCTACATGGCTATTCATAGGCACACGCTTCTGTTTACCTTGGTCCAGTCTCTTCTAAAATAACTGACATTGTCATGCTGCTTTGATGGCGTCTACAGAGGGAAGCGAGAGTCTAAGCTCTGAGATGTCCCACCACACTGTGAGCACTGCCCAGATCCCACACCGTCCGGTGGTTCTTTGAAGTCAGACCGATACCCAGGTGAAGAGAGAGGCCGAGGAATGTCATTGCCACCAGAATGAATAAATTCAAAACGTCCCTGCTTCTTTGTGTCTCTCGCTTGAAAGTCAAAGTAAGAGCATCACTCTGGCCAAGTGGCGGCCATGCCATGCCTGAGGTTTGGCTGCTGGAGGTCAGAGTGACCTTCTGATTTCTGGGGGAGGAGGTAAGACCCTTCTCTTGCCAAGACTCAAGCCAAGGGAAACTCCGCAACCCTGGAAAGGGGTCAGATGTGGAACTGACAAAACAAAGAGAAATGTCCATTAGTCCTACCTGGGGACACTCTTCTACCCTTTCCAAGACGGGGTCATTCCCTTTGACATCTCCTGATTCTTGTCAACATCACACCATCCTCTCCAGACAGCACATCTAGGTTTTCCTTGTTCTTAGGGGGAAAAAAAAAAAGTTTATTCTCCAGAAATAACCAATCCAATGAAACTTGACCTGAAGGTCATAAGATTCCTCCTGGACTGAACTCACCCTTTCTGGAACTGAGTTAGAGGTGTGATAGTGGACTGTAATTCTAGCGCTCCCCTAGATAAATACATAGTTTTGCAACAGGCTGTTTTAGAAACGGAGCTGCCACGGTAGTGTAATTTACAATTACAATTATAAGAAAGGCTCCAGGATATGCAGCTTGCGATAAAATAGCAAAGCAAATTGAATAATCAGTTCCTTTAAATACCGTGAGGCATTATAAATAGTGCTGTTTTGAGTCAGCACTAACCTCGTAAATTGAATTTGGAAACTAGCAAAGAATATTTTCTGGGAAAAGTTATTCTGTTTCCTTCGGTAAAAATAACCACCAAGGAAAGGGTATAATTCCAGGATAAACCTGGAGAAGTAATTAGAAAGGAAAAGTAAATGTGGAATCCAGAGGACCCTGCTGCCGCTAACTGGCAGCCTAGAGGGCATAAAATACATGTGGCCAATAAAGCAAGTATACAGAAGGCGCTTCCGAAAGCCCGTGCCGGGTGTCTGTCTGACTGTTATGTCTCCATAGCCCAGATCCTTTATGCATCCTGCTCTGTCCGGCTCTGTGCCCAGCACGCTGATAAGAGACATCACTAGGCTTTCTTGTCCTCTTATGTCTATTTGGCTTTGACCAGTGGAAGATGAGGGCAAGAGATCTTTGAGTGTGTCGAGACAGCTTTCCTGTCATATTCGTCCTACACCTGCTTGCCTTTGCCATGACTCTGATCCAGGCTGTGTTCCATGGCTCTAGACGCCCCCCTCCTCCCTGCTCAGCAGGCCTGAGGGTGCTTAAGGGCTCCCTGCCATTGCTAAGTCCCCGGGTGCTTCCCTGTCACTTGTTCAGCCCGCAATTCTGTAATAGTCCCTTCCTGAATGTCTTTGAAGTGAGACGTTTCTTAGTGCGCTGGTTGTCCTGCTAGGACCCTCATTTATAAAGGATCTCATGCCGGGTACTCTCAGATCTACCTTTCCAATGAAGGCTCTGAATATAAATGAGCAAACTCCCAGAAAAAGAAACAGGCCAAAATGACGGGAGCTTTATCATCCGATGTATTGAATCTAGGAAAATGCTCACTGAAATCTATCAGGGCAGTAGAAAGGGAAAATGGGGGTGAAAAGAGAATGTTCTCTTTTATAGGGAAGACTGACAGCCAAGTTTCAGATTGAGCCTCACAGCCAAATCACATGGACCAAGGCTGGACTATTCAAAATAAGAGATTTGGGGTTGGTGGGGGGGGGGGTGCCTGGGTGGCTCAGTTGGTTACGTATCTGCCTTCAGCTTGGGTCGTGGTCTCAGGGTCCTGGGATCATGTCCTGCATTGGGCTCCCTCCCTGCTCAACTGGGAATCTGCTTCTCCCTCTCCCTCTGCTCCTACTCCCCTGCTCGTGCTCACTCTCTCAAATAAATAATATCTTTTTAAAAAATATTTTATTTATTTATTTGACAGACAGAGATCACAAGTAGGCAGAGAGGCAGGCAGAGGGAGAAACAGGCTTCCTGCTGAGCAGAAAAGCCCAATGCGGGGCTCGATCCCAGGACCCCGAGACCATGACCCGAGCTGAAGGCAGAGGCTTAACCCACTGAGCCACCCAGGTGTCCCAAATAAATAATATCTTTAAAAAAATAAATAAGAGGGGCTGTCAAACAAACAAACAAACGGTTTGGGGGTATTGGTGACGATGGAATTACAACTGGCTAGTTTAGAGGCTCCTGTAGCAGAGAGGCTCCTCACAGAGACCTAAGTTCCCACCATCCTATCCCAAAAGTTTACAATGAGCCCTTGAGGGAGATGAGGCTCATAACTGCAAAAAGCAGCTCCAACTAAACAAAGAAGAGTCAAGGGTCCATGTAAACAAGAAGCAAACGGTAGGAGTAGGAGCCGGGTTTTTAAGGTAACAAAACCTAGGTTCCTTATCGCAAACATACACTTAGACTGAAGAGCGCCAACAGGGGACCCTTCCAGCATCTGATTCCCAAGTGACTGGTGTGCGTGTGTGTGCGTGTGTGTGTGTGTGTGTAACATTTATAAATGTCTCAAGCAGCTTTCCACACTTAGCACATCCCTTGTTATCCTCAGACCATTCTTTGGGATAGATGAATGGTTCCATTAAATCCTGTTTTATGCAATTCTTCAACACACTTTCCTTTATGCCCCCTTCCACTTAGGCATTAAAAGAAGAGTGCTCACAGGATGCGGAATACATTAACATGAAATAATGTATTAACCTTGGCCAAAGACTTCTACAGTCCATTTCCCTGCTGGCCAGAGATCCTGGGACGGAACTCACAAGCCCACTGACCTGGAGCTTCTGGGTAGAACAGTTGTTCTTGGAGTACTTACTGGAGCAGGAGCCAACAACTGGCAGAAAATGTGTTTGGGAGGAAGAAGTGGTCTACACCACGTAGTCTAAGACGACATCTTTTTTCTCATTTTCTTAGTCTTCATCCCCCGGTTGGCGTTCTTCTTTACACATCACTGTTAACTCAATTAATGATAAAATAAAGCCATCCAACCACATCCTCCAGCCAAAACGTATCTTGTCTGTATGTCTAAAGTGCAAACTTCCCCAAATCTAGCTATAATCTTGACTTTCTTATTTCTAAGTAATCTAAACCTTGAAAGTAAAATCTAAGAAGTCACATTTCTCTTCCTTCTGTATCCCACAGCATCAAATCCTCTTGGTCCTACTTCTGAAATGCCAACAACCATAGCGTCTTTCCAGGACGGCTCCCACCACCCCGGGTTACGTTTACTCGGTGACCATGGCTGAACTAGCGCCGCAGCTTTGCCAATTTAAATGTTATTACTGTGACAGACATTTATGTTGTTCAAACACAGGCCACCTTCCGTCTTCTGGGCATGCTGTAGCGTACTTCCAGCCTCCTCCGGAGGAGGTAGGATCATGAAACTGGTTTTGGGCAATGAACTGTGAAGAGTGACATCTGTCACTTCTGGTCCAGAGCATGTAATCGCACTTCCCTTTGCCAGAAGAATGAGCAATTTCTGTGACAGTGGGAATAAGGGGACGAGGGGGTTTGGAGTTATGTCTCCTTAGCCAACTGACAATGAACATTAAATGTGACCAAGAAATAATCTTTGTTGTTTTAAGACGTTAAGATTTAGGGTTGTAACCACGGTGTAACCTATCCTGTTCTGACTGATACATTCCCCCACTTTCCATCCTAAATACTGCCACTGACTGGTCTGGTTTTACCACTCCCCTGTCCAAATAACTCATCTCTATCAAAGAGTACAAGCCTTAGTCCATCATTCAAGGCTTTTTACTGTTGGCCTGAGCCTACGCTGAAAGCCTCAGCTCATCCACAGAGAAAATGGGCTTCCTAAGAATTCACAGAGCATGGCCCGGTTTCTGCCTTTGGTCTGAAAATACTGTTTCTCCATTACTCACATCCACAACTTCATCCAGGTCTACCACTAATGAAGAATGGGTAGAACTACAAGTTCCTCTGCGGATTTCTGGTCAGCAATCGCTGTGTTGACCCAAGTATTCACATCTTTTGTTAATGGCCAAGAATTTTTCCACATAGCCTCTAATTGCTCCCTCTTTCTGAAACAGCTATGAATTCTGTTGTTTTGTCCTTCTTGACTTCTAATCTCTTCCATAGACTTCATCTCCTCACCTCTGTGCTTATTCCAGGTAATTTCTTCACAACCTATCTTCCAGTTCACCAATTCTCTCTTCAGTTGAATCATCCGGGTTCCCTCCCAGGGATATGGCCTTGTGTGCTGTTTTCCTACTCTGGATTTCCATTTCTTCTTCATTTTGGATCTCAGGGCATTCTTTGAAATTTTCTTGGATGCTCCAACTGGGCATTTATGGATGCTAACTTCATACCGGCAAGCACTTCTGGGTGCTTTAGAAAGGCTTCCACTTTATCTGATAAAAAGCCATAGTGCCACAAACAAAAATTCTAGTATCGTGTTTTGCACATACTTTTTATTTGTTGAATAAATGAATATTTGTCAATATGTACATAAACACATAGAGCACTACGATTTAGAGCAAGAATATCTGGGTTCTAATACGTGAAGCCGCTTCCCCGCTGTGGGGGCTTAGGCAAAGAACTGCATCTGAGCTCAGCTTCCTCGACTGTAAAACTAGACTATGAAGACCGTGCAACCCACCACACAGGTTTATTGCAAGGTTCATATGCAGAAACACATGAGAGTGCTATGATACAACGCAGAGCAATACAAGTATAAATATAACAAGTAACAGCAATGGAATTTCAAGTGTAGGAATCCTTTAATCACGCCCTTGCATTATAACCATGAATCAATGGAGTCCACGAGAAAGTGACAAAGGGCTGACTGCCAATGAGAATGAATATGTCGTTCTTCCAGAGGTGGGGGGTGGGGCAGGAGGAGGAATTCTGCAATATCTTGGAGACTGTTCCTGCCAGCAAGCACTTCCTCAACTTCATGAAGATGCCAGACCACCGCCCCCCATCAATAACTCTCTCACAAAAGCGCAAGGGCCAATGTCCCATGTTTATTTACATATGAAATGTGTTTAATACAGTTATGACGGACGTAGTGCGTAACACCTGACAGCAGCAAGACCTTCTGAGGAACCGAACGTCGACTACAGTATATCATGCAAATATCTATATATACACAAACAAGTTTCTTTTCTTAAAAAAAGAAAAAAAAAGTACAAAACGTGTTTAGGGGATAAATACAAGATATAAAATGCAAATGAAAACACACACAAAAAAAACCCAAAACGCAAAGATAAAACTCTCCCAGAGAACTATAAATGGAAGGGACAGGGGAGAAGCCCTGCTGTGTTTCGAGGCAGCAGAACCACTGATATTGAAGATGCTTATTGAAACGACCGAACCGGAGCCCGGTGGCTCAGTGCGTGACCGCCCGGCCCATCGCGCCCCGCCCCTGCTGCACTGACAGGTCGGCAGCGGAAGTAGAGCATCCCAACTCCAAGTACCGGGACATCTGGCAGTAGCACCCAGAACAGGAAATGCCAACTCTTTAGACGGCAAAGGGTTATTAAGTCAACTGATTTTTTTTTCCTGTCAAGAGCCAGAGAAATACTTGGTATTTTAAGTTGTGTCTTTGTAAGAGTTAATAAATTACATGACAAAAAAACTCGACTGTAGAAATCTATTGGTCTAACGACAGGTGTATAAGTTTTTACAGTAGTCCAGCCCTTGGGCGACTTGACGACCTTGTGCTCTCTCGGCCAGCCTCGCAAAAATCCGCCCAGAAGACCACCGGCCTCTGGCTCTTCCCTCGGGGATACCCTTCCTTCCCCATTCTACAGTGGAATTAAGGGAAATGCACGCTCCTTCCTGGAATTCGGGCCGAAGTTTTGAATCCGCCGCTGGGAAGGGAAGCTACCTGCCGGGCTGGTTTCCACACCGTCTGGCGTGGACTGGACACACCGGGGGTGCGGTGACATGTCAGAGGCGCACTGGCCGACTCAGAGCAGGCACGTTGAGGGTAGTGCTAAGACACTTAAAAGTCCCTAGTGTTTTTGAGACCCACGATACCTACAATTTATGTAGTGAATTCTAAAAATTAAAAACACTAAAAAAGGCCTTATTTTAGCCTGGAGTTAGTTACCCCGTTCAAATTGGTAACATACAAAATGGTTTATTTGAATTCAGGAACTGCCCCTGTTACTAAGAACTCTGTTTTAAAAGAAAACAGTACAAAAAGAAAAATTCTAACCCAGAAAAGAATAAAGGAAAAAAAAAAACCACCAAAAAAACAAAAAAAAAGGAAAAAAAAAAACCTCAAAACATCTTCCACTAAATACTGATACAAACATGTAACAAAGAGTATAAAAAAGTTATTCATTTAAATATATACAAACTCTTTTAAACTCAAATACTGTTTTAATACTTATGGAGGATGTACACGACCAGGTGAGGAAGGGACACTCGGAGAGAATATATTGCAACAGCCTAGACAGTACTGTTAACTCTATTATACTGCAAACTTTCTGTAACAAAAATGTCTCTTTTCTTCCAATGTGGACAGGGATCTTCCTTACGGAAGGGCTGTGGCTATTTCTCGGCCGAACTCACTCTTTTGGACTTGATGAAGGCCATGCCGTGTGTCCGCATGTGAGCATTTAAGGCAGCTTCAGTTTCAAACGTTTTCGCGCACACTTTGCACTTCCGGTCGGACACGGCGCCGTCGGGCGACTCGTCCTCGGGGCTCGGCTTATTCTCCTGCTGGTTCTCTTCCCCAGCCCCGTTCTGCTTGGACACGGGCTGCGGCTCCTTCAGCTTGTGCACGATGAAGAGGTGCCTGGACAGGGACACGTGCGACGTGTAGCAGAGGCCGCACTCCCGGCACTGGTAGGACGAGCCGTCCGACTTGTGCTGCGGGATGTGCTCGTGGAACTGCAGGAGGTTTTCGGTGGTGAAGCCGCACACGGCACATTTGTGAACCTTGAAAACGTTGATCTTGAGCTTTTTCAGTGGCTGGGTAATTGCCCCTCTGGGAGGTCTGAACTCTAAAACTGGTTCTTCCAACTTCCGCTTGGGGCTGGGAACCTTGAAGAGAAGAATAAAGGGGACGACACGAGTGAAAATCGTTCCACCCCATGGGGGATCCACGACCGGTTCTCCTCGGGCTTTAGAGCTGCGAGGGCAGCAAGGACTGTGGGTTTCAGGATTTGGGGCTTCCTACAGCTGCGTGTCTAGTCACCCACACACACACCCTGCTCCCCTGGGGCTCCTGCCTTTCATCTGCTGCACACACAGGACCCGAGCTCCTACATTCCCAGGCATCACGGCAGCTGTGGGGCCCCACAGAGGACAAA
The DNA here is from genome assembly GCF_902655055.1 of Lutra lutra. Classification (NCBI taxonomy): domain Eukaryota; kingdom Metazoa; phylum Chordata; class Mammalia; order Carnivora; family Mustelidae; genus Lutra; species Lutra lutra. The sequence continues at coordinate 16,961,948 of NC_062289.1, forward strand.
TGAGTCCCTGGCCCTCCAGAATGCAGGCTCTGACACAGTGGGACCGAAAACCACAAGCCAGGAGATCGGCCGTCGGTCAGACCCCAGGAAGACACAGCAGGCCATGGAATGGGGCTGGGACGAGACGGGGGTTTGGGAGGCTCCCCTGCACCATCAGGGATGGCCCCAGGGACCGTGACACTCCAACAGAGGCCTGCTGTGGGGAGGGCCGGGGGCCGAGGGCCGGGCCCGGAGAAGCCGAGGCGACAGCCAAGCCAGCAGGTGGTGTGGAGAGGAGGCAGGGGCCGGGCAGAGAAGTGCCAGGGTATCGCCTTTCCTGGGACTGGCATGGAAGGCGCTGGAAGGCCCAGCTGGTCTAGCTCCTGAGCTCCCCTGCACACTCACTCTCCTTTGTCACATGGCTCACCTGCCAGCCATGCTTTTCTCCTTCCCTTCTGGCTTTCTAACTCTGATCCTTCACGCTTCCAGTGCTCTGAAAGAGGGACACTTCCTCCTCCCTGCTCAGTGGCCCATCTTTTCGGCCCACTGACAGGGCACCACTCACACACAGCCTTGGCCTGAAGCTACTACCCCTGAACAAAGATTCTGTAAGTCCGGCCCAACCCCATCCGTCGAGGGGAAAAGATTACAATTCAATGCGACTCCGGTACGGCTTGTGCTCTGACTCGGCTTTACTCGATGATTAACTCCTTGGACGCACGCAGAGGCTGTCTCCCAGGTACATCCTAGACCTAGGCAAGTGCCAAAGACAGCAGATCTCCCTACACGTCTGCCGGACTGCTCCCTCCTCGAATAGCACTTGGCACACACAGGCTAACATATACACAGTTGTCTGAGTCCAGTTCACTACCCACTGACCTAAGGACACGGCAGATCTGTGACTTTCTCTCTTACTATGACAAAGTGAAACAAAGAAGAATCTCTTCACTTTTCGTAGGTACCTTTCACAACCGACACACTGCCAACAAGATAGAACCTAGCTTCCTACGTTCCCTCTGGCTAAGAGACCGTTTACGTGAGTCCACACAAAATTCTGTAATGTATATACGTAAGGAGATCCCTAAAGCTCTTTCTGGAAAGAGACAGAAGAAACTTAACAGCTCGTAGAGCAAGATGAAAGATCAGAATGGGTGTGCAGAGAGATGACCTATTATGTTATACCTCCATGCATAGGCTTGGATTTCAAAAAATTTAAAGTGAACAGCATGAATGGAAAAAGCAAGTCAACACAACGTCACTGTAAAGAGAACATCTGCGATGTTTGACCTTGGTATCTTCTTTTATTTCTGTTTCCTCCTCATTGGTGGCTTCTGTCATTTCTTTCAAGTCAGGATCCTTAATACCGTGCATGAGTTGGATATGTTTCTCCAGCATCAACCGTTTCGTAAAGGTGCGCCTGGAGTCTGGGCAGTGCCTGTGGAGCAAAGACAAGGAGGTCACCTGCCTGCTGGAAAGTCACCCACGCTGAAGAGTCCGCTCACCGAGGCAAGACCTCCGCCAGCCAGCGGAACGCTCCGTGGGGTCAGGATGATCTGCATGGACACCACTGGTCCGAAAGGAAACAGCAATTTCACTGTGACTCGGTGTCCAATTTGTGAGAAAAGTTTTTGCAGCCTTTGTAAAAGGCTTTCTGTCACTTTTTTGTGTTCTCATGGGACCGGCCTAATTCAGTTCAGATAAAGTATTTCCTGTCTAGGTTCGGTTGAGGTAGTACTTAATTTATAATTCCAGAGGGCTTTAATTTTGAAGTAGAGAATATCAAATTTCAAAAGTTTTCTTTACAATGACTCAGTGTTCTCTCAGAATTTGTCGTAAGACATACTTTAATATGAAAAAAGTCCCTCGCTGATTCCTTCATGTGGATGTTAAGGATTCCTGTCCAAGCTGCCGTAACAAAGAGAAGACAGGGTGTCTAGCCCTGTCACATTCCTCACCAAGACACAAACACGGTGTCACAGGGCTCAAACTCATGGGTTCATTCAGTAGACTAAAAAGTAGGAAACTCAATGATATCCAAAATAGGTCACTCTTTTTTCACTTCCCCTTGTGTGGGAGAAAAAACCCCAAACCTGTAGATTATGACTAGTTTTTCCTTTAGAAGGTAGGAAGTCACCATTTTCTTAATGAATGGACAAAAATAGACAAAGTTAATGGCCACAGTGACTACAGATGCTGTAAGGCACATAAGAAGAAAACCGCTTCGGTGAATGGGTGTGCACAGCACCTTGGGCCCTTACGCAGAATCAAAGGCTTCTGGACATTCTGTAATAACTGGCCCCACACCCAATGATCTCGTGTTCGAGGCCCGCTCCTGGGACAGCCTCGGGAAACGGCACCAACACCACAGAATAAAGGAAATCCGCCAGACAATCCGAGCACCTCACGGCCTCACAGTGACTCCCACGAGAATGACACAAACCTCTCTGAGGAAGGACAAAGCCACGCCAGAGTCCCTTTCCACCTTCCTCTCGGCCAGGGCTTCCTGGTAAATTCTCCGACCCTAGCAATGCGGTCTCACATGCGCAGGCCTTAGTCATGGGATGTTCTCACCTCACCAAAATCACTCCCAGCTTCAATCTCACCGAAGGCGGGTCGGTGTCCCAGTCTCCCTACCCAAGAAACCTCCCCTAGCTAACTGAGAACAGCGAAGCCCCGCCGAACCCACAGCCAACCTTCACGAGCATCCCGAGCCACATGATACCCTGTGCCTGGTCATGTCACACGCGTCACGGGGCCACACGGCTTCTGCATCCGTCAGTCCTCTCTTTTAGGAGAAGTTAAACCAATTCACTCGAGGCACACTCTGGCTGAGCAGGTGCTAAACTTTTCCACTAAGGATACAAGAAGTCACATACAAGGAAAGAGCTCGTGGAGGTCCAGAGCGGCTCTACCGTCCACTCAGTGTCCTGGCCCACTCAATTCCTGGAATTTGGTCTCTTTGCCAAAAGCATGTGCTGAGAAAAGGCTGCCCTGCACGAGGAAAGAGGCCAGCCTCGGACTGACTCCACGACCAGGCGCTATCAAAGTCTGCTGTGAACCAACCAACCAGACAACCAACCTGCCAGTGACTGCTGGCAGCTCCCTGGGCCTCTCATGACCAAAAAGCATCTCACTCAAATGTGTGCCTGCAAATCAACCACTTCTCCAAGATGCTCAGGTATAGGAGATACACAGCTCTGGACAACAAAGCTGTATATCCCCAGGAGCATACGGGGTAGGCAAGAGGCTACTCCTATTTATTTGACTTTTTTTTTAAAGTGTTACAACCCAGTCAAGAAACCGTATGTCAAAACAAGAGAATACGGCTGAAAATGGAAATCTACAAAAACTACAGCAGAGAAGTGGAATGTTAATGGCAACATTTGAAAAACCTGAACGTTTCCGCTGTTAATTTCCCTGCACTTCCCACGTTAGAAATCACGACTTACGAGCAGGTGTAAACTTTCCTGATGCCTTTGTGCTTGATCCGATTGTGACGGCACAGGCTGTGTGAGGAGCTGAAAGATTTGTCACACTGGCGGCAAGGGTGTTTTTTCATTTGCTTCAGTAGGAGAGAAAGAGATACAGGGTCACTTAAGAGAACAAAACCTGAATCGCCATAAAAATTAAGAACGCTTTCATAATAGTTCAAGTTATAATAAGCAACACCGTTTAAGCAATACAACAACAACATGAAAAGATTCTTCTTAAAACGTAATAAAAAAGAGGGCCAAGGCTGGGGTAACCACGCAGGGGCTAATTAATTTCTAGAGAATGAGAGAAACGTTATCATAAGAGTAAAATATTACATTTTTTTCTCAAAACGGTTACAGTGTTGATTCAGCAGAAACCTCTGCATTTTTTAAAACATCCCATTTTCTTTGCAAAAGAGATATGTTATTTTTACCATTTCATATAGCAGACATTATATGAAAGCAGAACACTTCAATAAATACCAGATAAAAACCATTAAATGCTATAGATCCAGAAAGAATGCTAATTCATCCACTGCGCCACTTTCAATTAAATCTCTAGCTGATTTTCAACATCGTGAGTCCCCGCCCACCTCACCGATTAACGATTCCTACCATACGAGAAGAGTTTTCCAAAAGGCCTCTTGAATAATACCATTTAGTTATTCCAAGAACACAAGAATGTGAAACCACTTCATGGAAGCCACCACTAGTGTCTGCGGCATGTGTGTGCACGTGTGCAAGGCCGAGTGTGCGCGGGGCCGAGGGACGGTGAGAGGGCCAGAGAAAGATCTCAAGAGATACAAAAGTAAAAGTGAAAAGCGACTTTGGCTATGATAATACTTGTGTTCATTCAAAAGATTCTCACGAGGAACCTTTAAAGCAAAATTAGGCAGCTTAACCCTAAAACACATTCTTTGGGTACTGTCCGCACTGCAGTCTGGAATCAAACAATGTCGTTTCACGAGGAAATCAGATCAAGAAGTAACTGCCAGCCTCATGAATGGAGCATCTGGCAGGACCCTCCTGGAAAATCAGGCTAAAGAATAATGAACAAGGTCTTGTGTGAAATAATACCACTATTTTTGACAATAAGAAGAGGTAAGCAGCAATTGCGGGCTAAGTGATTAAAGAAATGATAAATATTTTTAAACAATGTTTTTACACCCATCACGTGACAGATATGCCCTTAACTCAAACTAGTAAGCCAACCTATCTATTTAAGTGCCAGAGCTTGGCTCTGGTGACCCAGGAATGGGATGCCGCCTTCTCTCTACTGCTCACAAGTCGAACCGTGTGATCCTGGGAAAGTTTCTCCATAAACATCCACTCCCCGAACTAGAGTTGGGGATCGCCCCAGGGCCTTCCTCAGAGGATGCTGGGGAAGGGGGGATGGGTGGGGAATGAAAGAGGGAGCACAGTCTTTGGGGCACAGAGAAATCCTCAATAAGTGTTCTTTTATGAATAACGATAAAGTTACATATCCACTTTCATTTTAAAAGTGGAAACTACGTCTTTTAAATGAAGCACATTGGTATGTAAGTGCTCAAAAACCTAGACAGAGGGGAAGTTTCTTCTCCATGCTTAAATTGGAGTCCTACCACTGCTTTGATCGTTTTCCTAAGCGTGTGATCTGGGATATTATGAGAATAATCTCGGGGGGGGGGGGGGGGGGGCGGCAGGGAGGATGGGAAACAAAGGAATAACCAGCTAATCCCTCTGAGCCACACTCAGGTTCTTCAGAATAGAGTTTTAAGGGGTGCCTGGGTGGCTCAGTGGGTTAAGCCTCTACCTTTGGCTCAGGTCATGATCTCAGGGTCCTGGGATCGAGCCCCGCATTGGGCTCTCTGCTCAGCAGGGAGCCTGCTTCCCCCCCACCCTCTGCCTACTTGTGATCTCTCTCTGTCAAATTTAAAAAAAAAATAAAAAATTTAAAAAAATTTTTAAAAAAGAATAGTTTTAAGAACAGTCAGGCATGAGTAGTCCTGTGTTTCAAAGAAGGTACTGAAATATCTATTAATATCTAATTCCTGCAGAATTTTGTATCTATAAGATGGACAATGTTAAGATCCTGGAAGAGTTAAAACACATTTTTCTAAAAATAAGACAGTTATAGCAAATAACCATAAAGTAAGTAGAGAACTGACATATAGCTTTCTAACCATCTGACAGGGCAAGAGGCCTCAGAGGAATGCAAATGGATTCTCCACTAAGATGAAGGGTTTGAAATTCCATTTCTTGTTATGGTGTCATGATATTAATATCAAATCAAAATTTTAATAGAGAACTATCAGTCAAGAAGTCCTCAGTAGGTAACACAGTAAATGAAAGCAGCTTAGCTGAATCAGTAATTACTATTTTCAAAAAGAGTTGACAATGTGGGAGATACTCTTCTTTTCCAACGTTTTTATGGAAAAAAAAAAAAAATGCAGAAGCGAGCCATGTAATCCCCAAACAATGGAGCAGCGTTTCAAAATCAGTGGTGACAAGAAAATCACAGGCTTAAACACCAGTCTCCAGATCAGACTGCCACATTCCCATTACCTAAGAAAACAAATTACTTCCTTCTTTGTTAAATTTTAAATACTAACTTATTTAAAGGTGCTGTATCTAATTTATTTTCCTAACTTCTACCTCTTCAGTATTATAATACTGAAGCCACTTTCTGGCACAGAAAGCAATTTTATCAACCAAACAAAAATGGGGGAAAAAACAACTGTATTGAAAAAGCATAGTCTATTGTCACTCAGTTTTCATTTACCTCCTCCCGTTCCAGTAGCACGAGCGGATTTTGAGGGAAGCAGGGCCCTGAGTGGACTTCTTGTAGTCAGGTTTTCCTACTCAATTATGAATTATTTTGTTTTTAAATAGAACTCTCTGAAGAAGTAGTGGAAGGATAGCTGGGAGAGTCTGAAAATTTTTGAAAACTTTAAATACCAAATAAAACAAACACTTGGGTACCTTTCACTCAACGTTCTCCCTAATCTCTGATTGTTGACTCTTTTGCCTTCACATTCTTTAGGAAAGAAAGCATCAGCTCCTCTTAGCAGATGTCTTCCGAGTGCCCTCACTCTGGGCTCAAGTTCTGAGCTCTAGGATTTACAACACCTCTGAAGGCCATTCTTTCTGGGTAGTACTTGGTGAATGTGTTTGAAATGTCACGGGCTCACACACCGGACACTTTCCATTCTGATAGCCAGTCCCTCCTTGTGTCTTGGCTTGAAGCCCTCTTTTTGTTTCAGGAGACTCTCAAGAAGTAGAGGGAGACGTTCTGCTGGCCAGACATGCACTTGGCCTTGTTCTGCGATTCCTGTTTCCACGAGGTTATCAGCCTCCCAACGACACTCGAAGAGCTTCCTCAACTCCCATCAGACATCCAAACCCCTCCACAGATTCAGGACGAAAGGGAGCAGAGTGATTCCCAAGCCATGATGACAACACACCCTTCAGCTCTATCATAAACACTTCCTACGAAAAAGGAAAACCCCAACCACCTGTACAAACTTCAGCCTATCATAGCAGTAATCCCACTGAACAGAACTAAAACCGTGGGCCCTTCTTCACTTTGGAAATCTAGTCTATAGATACACCCGCACGCGTTACAGTCAGTTCTGTGTAACATGACACACATGTATCATAGGTCATTTGCACAACACAAAATCAAGCAAGAAAAACCACAGGGCTTCTGGCAAAAATGGAAGTTAGGGGCGTAACACTCAAACCCCGTCAGCGACACACCTAGCAAAAATGGCAGAGCACAGACTCAAGCAGGATGCCCAGGAAGGACGCACCGGGGGTTGCGGCTTGCTGGGCTTTTGTGAAGTGGAGGAAGGAGGGTTACCGGAGATTGGAGGGTCGGAGGGAAGGCGTAACCTGGGGTGTGCACCAGTGTGACTCAATGGGGAGAGGAAGTCGCTGATGGCAGTCTAAGGTGAGTGCATGCGTGTTTTGTGTATTCCTACGTGACTCCGTTCCATGATTTTCTATGCTCACCTAGTGTATCTCAAGGGTGATAACACACATGTGCAAACTGAGAATTCATGTTAGGCTCCAACTATTCCCTGAGAGATCAAATGCATGAGATCTGTTTCCAACAGAAGCTCTACAGCAGGACAGACAGTGTGGACAAGGTTCTTTGGGGCAGCACTGCGTGTGATGGGGAAAGATGGGAAAAAATCTGGCTCCACCAAGGGAGAGCTGGTTAAATGAATTATATGCACACCAACAGCTACATTCTTGCCTTGCAGCTGTGGAAAAGAATGGCAGATCCTGATGCCCTATAAAACATACACTATATGGAGAAGCAGCTGCTGCAGAAAATCAGATTCGTGAGCTGTGTTCTGCATGGGAAAGAAATAAAAACAAGAACACGTATGCATCTCTGAGGATACCTGCACAGAGACACTTCAAGATAGGTAAGACACTTAGCGCTGGTGGGTGGCAAGGGCAGGAATGAGGCTTTTCGCCTGATGCCTTCATATTGTTTAGATTGTGGGAAAATGTGAATATAGCCCATAGCAAAAAGATGTTCTTCTGTTGCCTCAGGAAAAAAAAAAAAATTCAGCCAGGTGTACTGAGGTATAACGTATACAATGTAAAACCCACTGTTTTTCACATATGATTCTAGAAATTTCGACAAATATTACAAAGTCACAGAGCAGTTGCATCAGCCCTAAAAGTCCCATGTGCCCCTTTACGGCTCTGGGCACCCACTGCTCTTCTTTCCTCTCCCCTCGTTTTGTCTCTTCCATTCGTCCTACAGATGGAAGCATGTACTCTAGCACGTGGTTCTCGAGTCCGGCTCCTTTCGGGGGCAGAACACGTGCAATCCAGCCGGGCCGCTGGGCGCATGCGCAGCCCGTCCCTTCCCACCGCGGGGCCCCGCTCCACGCGACCGCCGCGCTCTCTCCGTTGATCCGCTCCCCCGGGGAGCGACATCTCAGTTGTTTCCAGCTTTGCGGACTTAGGAATTAAAGCCCCTGCAAACGGGCACGTACAGGGTTTGGCGTGCACATATGCCCTTATTTCTCCCTGGGAGTGAGATGACTGAGCCCCAGGGTAAAATAAGCACAAAACTGTCCACCTGTTTCCCAGAACGGCCGCACCTGGCATTTCCGCCAGCTGCTCTGCCGCCCTCCCCGTGGCCGTCCTGCCGGGCGACCAGGAGTACCTCCTTGTGGGGTAACGTGCGTTTCTCTGAGGGGGTGTGAAGGTAAGACTTTCAGTGGACAAGACAACCTACTGTTTATACAGTGTACCTCTCCCTCCGAGGAAAAACCTGGAACTCCACGAGTTTCTGGTTTTTCATTTCTATTTCAGGAGGCATCTCCGTGCCGAGCGAGTGCCTGGAAAACAGAAGCCGTAAATCGCTCATCTCTATACCCCTGGCATCCGGCACACAGAAAGTGCTCCGCGAATGTTTATCGTGTGAATCAGTCAAGGAAAGAATAACTGAAAACACAGTTATCTACTGGAAAAATATAAGCAGGTTCTAGAAAGTAATCTAGAGGAGCACATTTCCGGTCCCGTGCTGGACACACAGCCAGCCCGAAGCCGGGGCAGACCTGCGCCAAGTCGGAGTTCTGATAAGAGCCGGTGGACAAACTAAGCTACTGAAGACAGAGGCGAGAGGGGTCAGAGGGCAGGGAGAATTCAGACAGGAAGGAAGGACAAGTCTTCCGGCGCGACTGGAGAGAAGGCGCCTGTCCGCAGACAGGTGTACTGCTTATTATGGCCAGGGGGGTGTGACAAAGGGACTGGGATACGGAAGGAACTCCTGCCCCAGCTTCCATTTCGTTTTTCCTTTTTAAAGATTTTATTTATTTATTTATTTGAGAGAGAGAGAGAGAGCACAAGCAGGAGGAGTGCAAGGGGGAGAAGCAGAGTCCCGGCCGAGCAGGGAGCCCAACATGGGGCTCGATCCCGGGACGCCGGGATCATGACCTGAGTCCAAGGCACACGCTTAATGGGCTGAGCCACCCGGCAGCTTCCACTTCAAAGAGAAGTATATATGGTGCATCCAGGTAACCCAGCCTTCATTTTCTTTCCCTTATTTTTGCTAATTATAAAAATTACACATTGGAAAATAGATGAGAATAGACTGCCTTGAACGTCACTGACTGCGGTAACTATTGTCAATCTCCAGCTATATATCCTTCCTGTTTCTCTTCCAAATCCACATTCATGTGCATTTAAGAGTCTATGTTATACACCTTAATTTGTAACGTGATTTTTTTCACACACAGCTGCACATATTTTGATGTTTCTGTGTTTTTAACACAACGTAGTATTCTGTTGTATAAATGGGCCACAACTTATTTAACTATCTCTCATTAATGATTTAGGTTGTTTCGAATCTTCGGTAATTATAGGCAAAAATTTCTGTCGTCAACCAACTACTTCTGTGATAGGAATTTCTAGAAGTCTTTCTAGTCTAGAAACCATGAAAAATGTTAAGGCTCGACACTTCCTGCCAAACTGTCCTCAAAAAGGAACCCCCTATTGTTGTAAGTCAGGGCTTATTTGCCGAAAGTCTTACAGATCACCATTCGACTCTACCAAAATGGTAGATAAAAAGACTGTACTGCACTTTGTTTTTCCTTAAGACCTGGGGATGCTGGACATCTATCTATACATTCCTGAGCCACTTATCTTTCTCTAGTGAACTGTCCCGACCGTATCCTTTCCACAGTTTCTAGAGAGTAAAGACTGAAAACAGTGTCAGGTGAGGAGGTCAGAGCAAGACCACAGGTCGTGGGGACTCTGCGTTCCCATGATGCATGACTAGAGGACACCAATGGGTGATCTATGAGAGTGATAGGAAGACACCAATGGGTCATCTATGAGATTGACTGGAGGACACCAGTGGGTCATCTATGAGAGTAACAGGAAGACACCAGTGGGTCATCTATGAGAGTAACAGGAAGACACCAATGGGTCATCTATGAGAGTGACTGAAAGACACCAATGGGTCATCTATGAGAGTGACAGGAAGACACCAATGGGTTTGAGCAGAGGACTAATACGATCAATGAATTATGTGGGTCACTCTTGCTGCCAAGTGTGGAAGGAAAGAACCAGTGAGGAGGCTATCTGTGACAATCCAGGGGACAGAAGAAGTGCTGTGGGTGTGGAAAGTCAAGGTGATGACAAGTGATTAGATTTGGTGTATATCACAAAGGTAGATCTGTGGATGGGCTGATGGTAGATGACAAAGGAGAGAGAGAAGGGCGTCAAGTATCCCTTCAAATTCCTTGCCTGGGCACTTGGCAGAACAGTTACCAGTTACTGACCAGGAAAATAGGAGAGAAGCAGGTTTAGGGAAGGAGAGGAATCAAGAATTATATTTTGGACACATTAAATTTAAGAAGCCCATTGGAGATCTAAGCAGAGATGCTAACTAAGTGGTTAGATTCAAGTACGCAACTCGGGAGCGGTCCAGGCCACAGACAGAACTCTGTGAGCTGGCTGACTGTGGATGGCATTTAAAGTCATGGGCCGGGATGAGCGGTTTCTGAGAATAAAGGTCACATCAACATTTACAGGCTGGAAAGAGGAAAAAGACCAAAAAAAGCTACTGGTGAGGCAGGATGAGAACCCAGAGGCCTAGCTAGCAGAGAAAGCATTTCAAGAAGGACCTAGCCAACAACCGCTTCAACTCAAACAACAGCACTAAGAAAGCCAAGACCCCTGGGGCCAAGTCCCTCGACCTGCAGAACTAGTCCCTGCAGAACTAGTCGAGCAGTTTCTGTGGGGGCAGTAACAGGGTCGCCTCAGCGGGAGGAGGGTGGGAAGCGCAGAGACACAGAGCCATCTCGGGGATGTTGGCTGTAAAGCGGAGCAGAGGGAAAAGGCGACAGACGAGTGGGTCAGGAAGGCCATTTAGTCAGGGTAAGAGGCACCATGGCGAACCTTAGGATTTTGAGAATCGGAAAAAGTGAAGATGCAGGGGACAGTGGGCGAGTGTGGTGGTGAGGCCCTGCAGAGGCCCGAGAAGGGGGCTGGAGGGAGCACACAGGCAGAGGGGTGGGCCTCACGGGGCCACAGAGTCACCCTTGTAACCACAGAGGGCAGGCAGGGTGAACGGGTTTTCATCGCCTGTCTCTCCTTGGGTGTGAGGCAAAATCCAAACTTCTTGGCTTTCCTTTCTTTTTTTTTTTTTTCTAATTTTAATTTTTTAAAGATTTTATTTATTTACTTGACAGAGAATCGTGGCAAGAGAGGGAACACAAGCAGTGGGAGAGGGGGAAGCAGGCTTCCCGAGGAGCAGGGAGCCCGATGGGGGGGCTCAATCCCAGGACCCTAGAATCATGACCTGAGTCGAGGGTAGATGCTTAACCCACTGAGCCACCCAGGCGCCCCACTTCTTGGCTTTCAAGACCGTCCACAATCTAATCCTCTGCGCACCACTCCTGACTGCATCTCCTAGAACTTCGTAAATGCTGCATTCAAAGACACTCACATCACATCTTCTGAAGACAATGGCGCCTTCCTCCCTTGCCCTTCAAAGACAGCCTTCCTTCTCCCCCAGGCCCACTCCAATCCTTTGGCCCCTTAGGCCAGCTCTCTTCTTTGTACCTTCGGGGGCGGAGGTCCTTGGACTTGCCTACCTCGCCAATCCCAACCCCGACCATGTCCTTCCAGGGTGTCACACTCCAGAACGACTTGTCAGCCATCACTTAGGATGTCGTGCTGGGCTGGGCCACACCCCTCCTCCGCTCATACACTGGGTGAAGTCCTCCCAAGCATCCACCAGGTACGTAGCAAGGTAGTATTTCTTTCTCTCTCTCTTTTTTTAAAATATTTTATTTATGTATTTGTTAGAGAGGCAGAAAGAGACAGCATGATCAGGGGGAGGAGCAGCAGGCAGAGGGAGAAGCAGGCTCCCCACCAAGCAAGGAGCCCGATGCGGGATTCGATCCCACGATCCTGGGATCATGACCTGAGCCGAAGGCAGACGCTTAACTGACTGAGCCACCCAGGCAGTCCCGCAAGGTAGTATTTCTTCTGTGAAGCCTTCCCGGGCATCCCCCAGCCCCAGCCAATTCACCAAGAAACGGTGATGCTCAAACCCCTGCTTCCATAGGCCTCAGAGGCGACTCTAATCCTTCTTGTCCATGTATCATGTGCAACTTTAATTTTTAATTTCACTCCATCTTCCTCCGACCTCTTTTAAGCCTCTGCTGTATTTTATCGCTTGCTCTGGTCAGAGCCTCAGAAAGCCTGAGCTGAAAGCTGAATGGGAAGCCCCTTTCCCTTAGTTTTAACTACATTCCACCCTGTGATTCCTCTAAGGCCCACACTAGTGGCAGCTTTAAAAATATTTATGCTTTTTTATACCCAGCTGTAAGCATCTGTAGGACAAGAACTATTATCATTTCCTCTTCAGCATAACAAATGCTGTGTGACTTGGTAAATATTTATATAATTTTTTAAAAAAGGGTACACACAGAAGAACAAACATGATGAAAGCTAAACATTCCCAAAATACGAAGGAACGGCCTGTTCTAAATAGTTTCAGAATAGTGCCTCGTCCCTATAATATGCAAGTGCCCAGACAAAGCAAAGACCGAAAAAGAGAAACCGTACAGACTGATAACCTGAACAGGCCAAAAAAATCTAGAGTCTACGACGTCCCCCATAAAATAAATGAGCTTTTCTATAGAACAGAAATGTACTAAGATTGCATATTAATTACAACCCAAGAAACTTGCTTTTAAAAAAAGAAATTCACTAAAGAAATATGTAACATCCTCAGCGTATGTATTACATGAATAAAAGTATAATTTTCACTGAGAGATCCTGAAACTTTTCACCAGGATATATATAAAAGAAATAATGCTTCATAGAGATTTCACTGTCTTCATTGATTCACTTTAGATCCAAATATCAACACTTTGTACCCACAAAACTGGGCACTCCCTTTCCATTTACAAGATACCACCTACAGTTATAGAGGGTAAGTTGTTGGGTTTGTTTTTTTTTTAAGACTTTATTTATTTGACAGAGACATTGAGAGAGGGAATACAAACGGGGGAGTGGGAGAGGGAGAAGCAGGCCTCCTGCCGAGCAGGGAGCCTGATGGCAAACCCTAAACGACTGAGCCACCCAGGCACCCCGAGGATAAGTTCTAAGTAGCAAACTGGCTTACCCAAGCCACCCACTCTGTCCTAGAGAAATGGTTTTTTACACAGGCAGGTAGCCTTCCCCTAAGTGTGGAATACTGTAGGTCGTAAATTCTAAAGTCCTCACTGTGAATTTAATGTCTAGGACACAAGCGAGATCTTCTGGTCTCACTACATCCCAGAATATACAAATAAATGGGTAGTGAGCTGAGCACAGCATAGGAAACTCAGACTACATATGTCTGAAATCATCAAGAAAAACAATCTCTGAGTACTGAACCATCCAAGTTTCTACAAATTGGAACGGAGTGGTTTTGGGGAAATATTTAAACACAGAGTATAAATTTAGACCAGAGGTTGGCAGACGTTTTCTGTAAAGGGCCAGACAGTAAATATTTTAAGCTTCGCAGGCCATAAAGTCTGTTGCAACTACTCAACTGTGCCTTGCAGTTCAAAAGCAGCCACAATGATACATAAATGAGTGGGTGTGGCTGTGTTTCAATAAATTATTTACAAAATGGGTGGCCAGCCTGTGAACCATAGTTTCAGAACCCCGATTTAGACCACGGTCTTACACTCTTGGAGAAAACAGAGCCAAGTCTCAGTAAGTCAGAACCAAATCTAGTTAACAGAGTAGGTGATCAATCCAGGAAAAAAAACAAGCTGGGATGCTAAGTAAGAAGGGTTTGTTTTTCCTACAGCATGCTCAGGCTATGTCCTGGGGACCGCCAGGATCAGAGTACTGTCTCTAGGTCACTGAGGCCACGGTGGCCATAGCTAGTTGCTATGCTCGCTTAAAAACAGCAACAAACAAGGGGCGCCTGGGTGGCTCAGGCAGTTAAGCAATGGGCTCCTGATGTCAGCTCAGGTCACAATCTCAGGCAGGAGAGATCGAGCCCCGTATCAGGCTTACACTGGGTGTGGGGCCTGCTTCCGATTCTCTTTCTCTCTGCCCCTCCCCCGGCTTGCACAGGCTTGTGCACACGCTCTCTTTCATTAAATATATAAGGCTTTAAAACAACAATAAGGGGGACCTGGGTGGTTCAGTGGGTTAAGCCTCTGCCTTTGGCTCAGGTCATGATCTCAGGGTCCTGGGATCGAGCCCTGCATCAGGCTCTCTGCTCAGCAGGGAGCCTCTTCCCCCTCTCTCTCTGCCTGCCTCTCTGCCTACTGTGATCTCTGTTTGTCAAATAAATAAATAGGGGTGCCTGGGTGGCTCAGCGGGTTAAAGCCTCTGCCTTCGGCTCAGGTCATGATCCCAGGGTCCTGGGATCGAGCCCCACATCGGGCTCTCTGCTCAGCAGGGAGCCTGCTTCCTCTCTCTCTCTCTCTCTCTCTGCCTGCCTCTCTGCCTACTTGTAATCTCTGTCAAATAAATAAAATCTTAAATAAATAAATAAATAAATAAACATAAAACAACAACAAATGAAACCAAAACCAGTCTTCTAACCTTCTGGTTGTAGGACTAGGTGGTATGCTGATGATGTCGTACAACCAAAAAAGGAAAACCCAGAGCCGTGACTGAGGCAGAGTAATGAAAGGCCAAACCCAGAGCAGATAGGAAAGAAACGTGTCCCACGGCAGTCTCTGTGCCCGGAGCCACATCAGACCCTGGGGCCGGGGGCAAGGGGGCGCCAAGCGAATGACAGACAGGCTGCCAGGATTGTGGCACCAGAACTCCAAAATGCCTGCTGGGGTGTCGTGGGGTCACCACGGGTACTTGTCAGCCCGGGGCCTCTGCTTCTACCACAAGTGACCAGTGGGGACACGCAGTGCAGCTCTGGGGCTCCTGTGTACAGACCCAAACAGACCCCGTGTCCCTTCCCTGTCAGCAGACTCCCTCGCCTCCATGCTCCTACACCCACTTCATTACAGGTCCTCCCCGGGCAACCCTTCCCACTCACAATGAGAGAAAGAGCAGCGGCAGCGCCGTGGGCTCTGCGCGGCTACATTTCACCGACTCTAGGACATGCGGGACTCAAAGGCCACATGAGTACGAGAAAACCTTTGCTGCCAGCTTCTTCTGGGTCTGGTCCAGCTTCGCTCCCCATCTTCTACTTAAAAAGGTCAGCCTCTGTTTCCTCAGATACATGCGTATAGAAGGGGGACACATATTTCTCTATTGTCTCTGTTCTCAGAGAATCCAATCCTTAAGAGGGGACCACAAGAAAGAATACAGTGGTGTTTTTTTTTTTCCCTTCTAATAACATTTTTAATACCATCTTTTGGCCCTTTTGATTTAAAAAGCAACCTGAGTAGGAAAAAGGTCACTGTGAACGATATGTCCCCTCCAATCACTGTTACAAAAGTACAAATATTACTACAGAATAAAGATACTAAAACATAGTGTCTGAAGACTTGAGTTGGCTCCCTCTGCGATCATTTATTTCCACAAATCAGAAGACAAAAGAAACCAGACATCCCTCTTCCAGATAATCACTGGTTTTTACCCGATCATCTGTTAGACGCCTGTAAATACACTCAACAAGCAAGCACAAAGATCCCGAGAGCTACCACTAAAACCACCGACTCCAGGCCTCGGGCACACGCTAAGCCTCCCGGCTGTCTGGTGAAGCGTACGGATGAGGTCCCGCGGCCCGGCACCATCAACTGCTCAGGCTGAAGGCCCCAGACTGCGTGACCCCGCAGCGTCCCGGAGTGAGGACAAACGTCATGCAGCCCCTGAAAGGCTCCTCTGTGGGTGCCTGCTTGGTGCTGATTTCCAGCCTTACAATTCCTAGGCTCTGAGGGGCTCTGAAGAGAAAAGGCCTCTGTGCACACAGAGTCCCATGTTCTCCCCTGACGGCCCTTCCAAAGGCGTCCGCGCAGCAGCACGGGCAGTGGACACAGGAAAGCCATGGGGCTTGCTGAATTAATGAATTATGGAATCAAGCAGCAGAATCTTCCTCCTTGCTCCAGTCTCGCCTAGGGCACTGGCTCTTCTTCTGCCAAATAAGATCTGTTCTTACCCCTAACCTGGAGACCCCACACTCCGACCTTGAGGTCGAGGGAGGGGCTGCTGGGTTCTAGCCCTTGGCACAAGTTAGTCTGAAAACTGCCACAGTCCTTCTGGGTCTGAAGTCTTCCCATCTACTAACTGAACTGAGTGGGGTTTCGTGAGCTCTCAGTTACCTTCTAGAGCCATTTTAGGGTCCCTTAGAAGTCAATAATGGCTAGAATGGCTTTTCTTTCTTTCACCTCCCCCCACTTAACAGTATGCAGAAATTGTTTTCTGCTTGCTCAGGGCTTGGAGGGAGTATCAACTTAGACACAGAATCCTATGCTAAATTCTTTTCTTTTTTAAGATTGTATTTATTTGACAGTGAGAGACACAGCAGAGAGGGAACACAAGCAAGGGGAGAGGGAGAGGGAGAAGCAGGCTTCCCACTCAGCAGGGAGCCCATGCGGAGCTCAATCCCAGAACCTTGGATCATGACCTGAACCGAACCAGATGCTTAATGACTGAGCCACCCAGGCGCCCCTCCTACACTAAATTCTTAAAATCTAAAAATCTGGTCTGCCACTTGGATTTTTTTCTTTTCGGAAAGAAAGAAATTACAAATCCATGCAGCAATCCTGGACAGGAACATAAAAGTCTCCCCACATAATACAGCAGATCCAAACATCGTACCAATGTTCTAAAGCCTAATGACCATGTTCAGCACTGACTGGATGGAGAAACCTAACCCCAGAGCAGATCTGGGAACTTCAAGTCTGGGAGGAAACCACTCTCCTCCCCTCCCCGAGCCCCATGGGCACAGGAAGGGACAGAGCTTTGACAGATAAGAGGAAGGGTTGTGGCGGCCATCAGTCTGGGGCGGTGGAAGCAAACAGAATGGAAACCGCTCCATCTGTGGCAGTGAGGAAATTAAGCCTCTGTCTGCAGGCGATATTTTCCATGAAAAAGCTTCTTAAGCCAGCAGGGCCTGATACCCAGCTCCCAGCACCCAGCACCCGGAGCAGACAAGCCGAGAATCGAGAATCGTCTTTCTCCCGTTCAGCAGCAGCACCCGCCTAGCCTCCAGGGAGCTTTAGCTGCCTTAGCCTCTAGTAATAAACAGGAAAAGCCCGAGGCATCCTCCTCAGACTCCAAAATGAGACAGAGCAGGCCTTTCCGGCAACGTACCACCGTGGCCCAGATGTCTGTGTACATCTCCGTGGTGGTGGGCAGCACCCAGCTCGAACCAGCAGCTGCTTGCGCGCCTTGCTGGGGGCTGGCTTTTGAGAAGAGCACCGTAGGCGCCCTACTTCAAGTGCAAAGGTACAACTTGGTATCTGTAGCGCCCGTGACTGGGCCACACGGAGGGTCACAACAGCCTAGATAACCAGCACACCACGGCAGGCCCGCTGTGCACTTTCATTCATTCCATGGGCTCCTCCTTTTCCGCACCGGGAGTCCCCTGCCCTCAGGAGCTCACAGTGGCCAAAGGCAGAACACAATGAAGACGGGATTCCCACGTTGGGCCTGGAATCCAGCAGTCACAGGTGCATGGAGAAATAAATAGAAAGGGGCTGAGTAGGCTCGGGCACTTCTACCGGCCATGACTAGCTGAATCCGGTCTACCCAAGCACACCAGGCAACGAGTCCAGGAAGAAAGGTGTACGTAAGGGCCCTCAGGCAGCTCTCTATGGCTGGAACCACAAGGAGAGGCACAGCGGAGCAGGTACAGAGAAGGTGCACGTGAGAAGGGCATTGGACTCCACCTTAAACACACAGGGAGGGTCCACGCAGGACAGACGGACTTGTACTCTGAAGAGATCAGGCCCGCAGCTGGGTGGGGGTCTACTAGCGAGCTCTGTTATCAGCTCCGGGGCTCCAACCAGGACCCCCAGCAGCTCCAGCTCAGGCCCCACCAGTGCCTAAATCCTAACAGACTTCCAGAGGCAAGCCCACGGGTCTGGTTACTGGAGCTCAAAACATTTACACACCCACCTACCACTCTGTCTTATTAATTTTATTGTACACCCCCGGATTTGGGGTTTTACACTTAACATCCAACGGGGTGTGTGGTAACATGCCCTGTCCCACAGTGTAATCAGAAAACATGCACAGCGCGGTAGTAAGAGAAGTTAACAGAGAAGGCCGGGTCTTTTTCTTAGACTATGTAACTAGGTGTATGCAAATAAGTACTTGCAGCCTTCAACCTTGTTTGGAGAAACCACCAGTGATTTTATAGAAAAATGCCTCCTAAAATGGCTATAACAGACCCCTGACCTCATACAGACATTTCACCCTAAAAGCAAATCTTCCTAAGACTCCAAAAAAAAAAAAAAAAAAAGAAACAAACCAAAAAAAAACATCTATTCTGGCCATAAACAAAATTTGGAATAATATATTCTTATTTGAGTCACATTTTCTAAATAACTAATTAATCTTTCTCAAAAGCATTTTATTTTTCTTTATTTTCTGTCCCTCATGGAATCGTCAGTAAATTTCAGACATGGAAAGGAGTCGCCCACTTGTCATTTCATCTTTGATTCAGAGTGCCACATCTCCTAGTTCCTTCTCTGCATCTCTGACTTTGCCTCCTTTCCATCCGAAGTGGGCGCGGTGGCCCCTGACCACCCCAGATCATTCGGCAGCCACTGTACAGGTGTGAACAACACTGCTTGCCCTTCCCTCCCCTTCGGGGCACACAGGACCACACACTTCTCTGTCGGCTACAACTGGGGCTGGTCACATGACTCCTTCTGACCAATGACGCACTGCGTGTCATATCCATAATAAGGGCGTGTAAGGGCGGGATGGGATTCTCCAGTCCGCACCCCCCACCTCCCCACCCCCGCCCCCACAGTGACACCTATGTGGAGAGGGCGGGGCTGAAAGGAACCACCTTGATCACGGAGTCATCAGTGGAAGGACAGCTGCCCCACCCAAGTGCAACTCACAGCAAACGACATGCGCAAGAATGAACTTTTATTGCGTAAATCAGTGGGCTCTAGGGGATTTTACTGACACACAGGATAAGGGGGGGGGGGGTGCTCTCAAAGGGCAGACTTACTTATTTATTAGACAGGCAGAGATCACAAGTAGGCAGAGAGGCAGGCAGAGGGGGGCGGGTGGGTTAAGCCTTCAGCTCAAGTCATGATCTCAGGTCCTGGGATCGAGCCCCGCATCGGGCTCTCCGCTCCAGGGCAGCCTGCTTCCTCCTCTCTCCGCCTGCCTCTCTGCCTACTTGTGATCTCTCTGTCAAATAAATAAATAAAATCTTTTTTAAAAAAAAGTTCCATAATCTCTCAACGTGTAGGGCAGCAGATAACCAAATGGCTATAAATAATTATCACAGATCAGCCTATAATTTTCTAGATCTGGACAAGTACAGGCAACTTTCACTTTTTAACTTGCTATCAGGTTACCTAAGTGCAGACTGTGTGATCTGACCTCACGTTATCTCATTGAGGGGATCCTAATTTGAGGTTCCTAGAAGACCCCTAAAGCAATCAAGAAAGAATGTCAGGAGGTACATGAGCCCCTAAAATTGTACATAAAATTCTGTGTATTTGTACATTTATCTGGGGAAGGGCTCACGGCTGGGATGAGACCGTCAGGATAATGATACTGACAAGCTCATCTTCCTGTTTTTGTATCTGAGAGCAGGGACACGGGGAAGATGAGAGGATTTCTGTGCTCAAAAAAACTATTTAATGTCCAAACCTAGACGCGACTAACACCAATTCCCCTTTCCAAATGGGCAACATCACAAACCATGGAAGCTACAATAACAGATTTAGAACTTGTCCTCAGAGTGCTATGATTTAAAAAGGCAGCTACAACCTGCCCATAACAGAACAATAATATCAGCTTTAGAAAGTGATTGATTTTATACTGGTTTCTCTGTACTGAAGTTCAGTTAAGAATCGTTTCTCAATGTGGCTGCTTTGGGGCGCACAGGAGGCCCAGCTAGTTAAGCCTCCAACTCTTGGTTTCGGCTCAGATCACGATCTTCCCGTCACGGGATCGAGCACCAAGTCCAGCTCATCACTCAGCATAGCGTCTTCCTTGTCCCTCTCCCTCTGCTTCACACTCTCTTTCAAATAAGTAAATAAAATCTTAGATAATCAATCAATCAATCCAATCAGACTGCTTTAACTACTCTTTTTTAAATGGCTAAAATAATAACGTGGCAAATTATTCCTAAATTATTACATCTCTGTAGATTTTTATGGATTATCTGCCCCCAATTTTTTCAAATTTATTTGACTTAATATCTAATTAAAACAAATTACTTAAAAAAAATTTTAAGAACCACTGGAAATGGATAGTGCATGTGTATTAGTAAAAAATATATATACATACATTTGTGAAATAAAGAAACTAGCTACTAAAAATAAGTAACTAGCACAGCTGGAACTATGGTTTTGAACCCTGAAGACAACGCTCCTGAAGATCTTTGTTTTGATGTGGAACTCCATACAATATTTTTAGTAAAAATTTTTTGGATAGGAATTGAGAGAAAAAAAAAATCAGAAACAATTATTGAGACCAAAAGAGGCCATCTTAAAAGAGGCAGCAGTGAATTACCCAGACAGGAGTTTTTAACTTATGCCAAGTAGGCTTACTCCTAACTCAAAACCTTTTCTCCAAAAGGTTTTCCAGCAGCAGTAACACTAAAGCAAACCGCTGTGCTGTGGTTGGCAGAATGTGCTACATTATTCTCAAAATTATATATACACACACACTTATTTTTTTTAGGCATGATTACAATATTAAAATGAAGTATCCCGTGCTCGCTTTGGCAGCACATATACTAAAATGAAGCATCCCTTCATAGCGCTCTGGGTCAGAACATTTACGTAATGGTATTTCACTGGATAATCTGATGAAATCAGATCTTTCCAGTAATTTCTCGCCTGGTGGAAATAAAAAAATTATGCTCTCCTGGGATCTTTAGCCAGATACCATTTTCAAATCCCTCATCATTTCATATTTATGTCTCACCTTAAATCCAAAAGGACTGGAGGCCACTGATCACCTCACAGCAGTTCCCTCTAGGTACCTACAGCACACGACATTGTGCGGTCACTAAATATGTGATTACTCCCATTTTAAAGAAGAGAAATTAAGTCTAATGGGGGATAAGATGTCGTCCAAGTCAGCACTCATTCTTGATCCATTAATTCGAGAAATATTTATCGGCGTGCTGTGGGCTAGGGGCAGAAGACCCCCAGTTCTTCTGGATGGGAACTGAAGAGAGGAAGAGAGCATGAAGCAGCTATTGGGAGAAAGAGGTAAAAGGCAGCCTTCGCAGAGGGATGAGTCAGGGTAAGGGAAGCACGGGCTGCCCTGGAAACACGTAGGGGAAGGGACTGAAGAAGGCTCTCCAGATGAGAAAGGCTTTCCAGATGGGGTGAGGTCGAAGCTGAGACCGGGAGGACTAAGAGTAGTTAGCACCAGGGCAGCACACTCCTGTAAAGCCCCAGAGAGGCGAACAGTGTCTCAGGCAGGTGGGGCAGGGCCCCCGGGGTGGCTCAGTTAGTTAAGCATCTGCCTTTGGCTCGGGTCACGATTCCGGGACCCTGGGATGCAGCCCCGGGACCACAGCAAGTCTGCTTCTCCCTCTTCCTCTGCCCCTCTGCTGGCTCACATGCTCGCGTGCGTGCTCTCTCACAAATAAGTAAGTAAATGAAATCTTAAAAAAATAAATGAAGCAGGCGGAGCAATCTCATTTGTCCAGTGCACCCCACGTGAGACACGGCTGGAGGGAGGGAGATTGGGGAGAACTGGGGAGCCGCCGGGCAGCTGAAGCCAGTGGGAACGCACTTCGGGGAGGTCTCTCTGAAGCCAGAGTGGCCTGAACAAAGATGGAAGGAAGCGTCAAGCCAGGTTGGACACCAGGCTTTGGGCAGCAGAAGCTGGGGGCTGGGGGCTGGGGGCAAGCCTGGGTTCCCTGTCGGGCAGACCAAGAGCGCCTGTGAATTGTCCAAGAAGCTGAAACAGCTGAGAAAGTGGCTGGATTGGGGGACTGGAATGCAGGCAAGAAAGCACAGCTGGAGACAGAGATGTGGGAGTTATCTGCACATATAGACGGGAAGTGAAGCCACGAGGGTAACCGAAATTTCCCCGCGAGAGAGAGAGGGGGGGACTGTTTCCAGGACAGACAGCTGATGGGCACTCCAGCAACCGTGAGAAAACCCAGGAGGGAGAGCAGTATTCAAACTTAGGGTAGAAGATGCTTTTAGGAAGAGCTACCAATCATGTGAAATATTGCAGGGGTGAGGGCGGGGGAGGGTCAGGCTTCGGTCAAAGTAGAGACGAAACTTGTCCAGTTGCCTTGACAATAAGGAGGTGGGTGTGGTGAGCTGACACCCAGAGGTGGCCAAGGGGGGGGGAAGAACAGGAGTGGAAAAGTGAAGCTGGCAAGGTGCCTTCATGGCCATCAGAAAGAAGACAGAAAAGGGCAGAAGGCAGGAGATTTGAAGTGTGGGGTTAAATGAATATTCAGACAGAAGGAAGAAGAAAAGAACGGGAACAGAGACGAGGAGTCTGTAGGTGGGCTGTCCGGGAGTGCAGGGTTCCGGTCTGGCTCGCATGGTTCACTTGGTCCCTGGTTTCTGACGCACGGTCAGCCCTCCATTCATTTCACTGGTTTGTATGAAGACGTTTCTTTCCTCCCCTTCCCCACCTCCCTTTAGTTCTCTCCAGAGGCCGAGGGGGCAGCATGGACACTGCAATCTAATCTATCTGCCTCCTTCCAAAAGGCGGCATCTCAGCTTCTTCAAAGCTAATCCCCAAATCCCACTAAGCCTAACACTTCCTCTGGAAGAACGAAGGGCTGCCTCCAGTGGAAACAGATGCGCCGCGCACAGCGGACCTGCTCGGCCTCCATCCGAGAGCAGGTAGTCGGAGTCAGTGTTAAATGTACCCTCACCACATCTGTCTCGGAGCTGTCCTTCATCTTATATTCTAGATCCAAAAATTGTTGGACGTGCAAGATAAAGGCAGTTAAAAAAAAAAGAAGAAGAAGAAGAAGAAGAAAAAAAATTTTGAAATGTTCCAAGCTGGATACAAAAATCTCAAATGTATATGTAATGAAAGCCGTGGGCTACTAGACTGAGGTCTGCTCCTGTTTTAGTATTTGTAAAATCCAGTTTGGGTCCAAGGAAAAAAAGCCTTTTCCCAGAATCAGCACATCAGGCTTGGCAAGACAGCTATGGGCGGCGAATTCATACAGAGATTAACCGAGTGCTGCCCCTCAAGAACGCCCGGTGTTTGCAAGCGAATTCAGAGACATGACGGCCCGCGTGGCACGCCTGAACGTGAGATGATTAACATAAGCCATGTGCTACTGGAGCCATATATATTCTGTAAGTAAGTAATGTTTACACAAAGAGACAATAAATTGTGTCAGACCAAATAAAGACATGTCAGCTACATGAGCCGCTCCAATAAAACAGTATCAATGAGATTATGAAGTCATGTTTGAACACTTAATTTAACAAACTTTTTTTTTTTAAGATTTTATTTATGCATCAGAGAGAGAGAGAGTGAGCGAGCGCATGCTGCGCACCCAGGAGCGTGAACAGGGGACGGCAGAAGCAGAGGGGGAAGCAGGCTCCCCGATGAGCAGGGAGCCTGATGCAGGGCTGATTCCAGGACCCTGAGGTCATGACCTGAGCGGAAGGCAGACGCTTAACCGACTGAGCCACCCAGGCAGCCCTCACTTAATGAACTTTTCAAGGATCTAGTATGTACTAATCACAAGCCAATTCCTAGGTACTTTTTACACAGGTTCCCCAAGGAAAACTATTTGGTTCTACTGCCTTAAGTTAAAGCAATTAAAGTGGTTTCTTTAAAAGTATGCTGTATCGGAACCCAACGATGGATCATAGTATCACTGAGAGAAAGAAGCTGCTATTAGGTGCCTCAGGATTTGATACAAAAACAATGTAGCACCTATTTGTATCTAAAAATTCAACCTGGATCTAATCAAATTTCTAGAAATTATGGGATAAAGAGAAGGAAATTAAACAATGTCAAAAGAAAACTACCCACATCCAGAAACGCGCACAATAATCTACAGGACATCTAACCCAATTTTTCCAAGAAATCAACAGCAGGTTAAAAAGTAAAACAGAATAGAGGGAGGGCTACTATATAATAAGAGACTACAGGTCTACAAAAACCAAATGCAATGCAGCTTTTTTCCGGATCCTAACAGGAACAATCCAACTTTAAGACTCCTGGAACCGTATTACAAAATTGTCTTGCTAGTTTCATGGGGTCTAATAATGGGCTTAAAAAAAATCCCTATTAGTTGGAGATGTGTACTTATTATTTAAAAAGCAGAAAGATATATATATATAGATATCTATATATATATATAGATATATCTATATCTATCTATCTATATATATATATATATAAAAATATTCCAAATCAGATTTTTCAGTGACTTTTGAGTTACTGAGCTTCTCCTGGATAGCTTCAGGAAGGATGCAGTATCCCTTCCCACTACCAAACTAAGGAAAGAATCACATTAAGTCATACAAATACTAATAGTTTCCAAACATCACTTTCTCTTTCTCCTCCTTTCTTCCTTATTTGTTAATTATTGGCAGAGCCAAGCTCCCGAGTGCTGGACGTCTGCCCAGTCCTGTGCTCTTCCTCACACCCATGGGTGGCCTCTTGCTCTTACCTTCCCGTGCTCCTTCCTCACGTGGGAAATGTAAACATCTCTCTGCGTGAACAAGCGGTCACACTCCCAACACGTCCAGCCGGGACTGGCCACCTTCTTGGGTTCCATGGATTTTTTCACAGGTGACGGAGACTTCTTTTCCAATTTCTCTTTCCCATTCATGGATCTGGTATCCTCTTTGTTTTGATTTGCTGAATTTTGAGTTGCAGGCTTAATGCTCAAAGGCAAGTTTATACCCAAGTTTGGAGGCCCTTCAATACTTTTCAATGTTCCATGCATAGACTATGTTACAAAAAGAAAAGAAAGATCTATCATAAATGGTTACCACGGAGAAAAGCACACGTGGACTATTCTTAACCGTTACAGATACTCCAATAGGATTTTATACTCATTCAGAAACATTTCTTAATAGAGCAAAAAGGAAACCTATGCAAACAGACACTTAAAAAGAGACAGAGGGGAATTAACTTTTATGGTTGCTCTGAATTATGCATTCCTTGTTCCAAGTAACTTCTGAAAGCTTATTTGCTTGTGCCATTTTTAAATTCGTTAAAAAATAAAGCCTTCTGCTTTGAGTCCAAATTATTTCCGGCTCTGTCCTCCCCCCGTCAACCAGTGAGTTCTCTCCGCAACAGACTCTTCCTGGGGAAGGAGATGCTTACTTTCACATCTACCCAGAGACACGGGGCTAGGCTGACGCACGGGTAGGTGTTTAAGACCCCCGGTGAAGCACCGTTCCACAAACACCTGAGACAAGAGCAGGGCCTTCTCTCTCCCTTTCAGACCCTCCACATTCTTGGGACACGTGTAAGAGTTTGGGTTTTCGTTGGGGTTTTTTGGGGTACCGTCAGGACCCCCACATCCTATCCTGATCTGTCCCGTCTTCCCGACAACACCCAGACTTCTAGGCTGTATACAGCAGAGACTCAAAAAGCCTTTTACAATTGCTTAGCTTTACTGTCATTAACATGACAGCCACAACGGCCATCCCACTCAAACTCAGAGGACTCCAAATTCTACTAAGGGAAAGCGGGTGCCATTTGATCCTAAAGAGCAGCGTGCCTTTGGTTTTTGTTTTGTTTGCGTTCTAGAAACAGAGTCCAGGAAAAAAAAAAAAAAAAGGAGGCAAGTAAGTCTGTGCCTCAGTGTAGAATTTATCTTTAAACAGGTTTTCTCGTGCTATCAGCCTTCAGGCTAGAGTCCTGAACCTACAAAACCTACAGAAAGGCACAACGTGACACACGTTTCCCAAGCGCCCTAGGCCTCCTACGTCCCGGAGATTCACACTGAGTGTATCTCCACTCCATATTCTTTCCTGAGTGTCGGAGTCTGAAGCGGCTCCCTCAGGGTACTCTCCGTCACACCTTCCCAGGCAAGATCACCTCTAACCGGTGCCACGAATTTGCCAATCCTCCTTACGGTCTTACCCCAAAAAGAAAAAGAGGGGGTTCTGTAATTTTCCCGTGAGCAGAGGTGTCAAGTCTATCCAGAGGATCCTCAAACTGGTCTCTAAAAAGTGGTCTGGGAGGAAAATGTCTAATGTTCTTTGGCACAAGAAAGTCTGCAGGGAGGCAAGGTGTGAGCTCGGGACAACCAAAAAGCCGAGCACTGGCTTCTCTGCCATCTCACAGGGCAGAGGCTTTTGGGTTTCCAATGGCCTTTTCCAAAAGAGAAGCCAAGTGTTTACCTTTTTAACCATTTAAAACCAAAAGAAAACAAAACCCCAAAATCTTCTAGTAAACTTTTCATAAGTTTCTAGGCAAATACATTTTTACAAACTAGAAAGTTGAGGAGAGGATCATGTATTTAATAAGTCTTCTTCGGTGAGACGACCTTGTGGTGCTACAGGAATTATAAAAAAGCAGCGAAAAGTTCTGCCTCGACAAGAGGGCAAGGTCATGGGTGCTACAAAGGGAATTTCTACTTTATTCATTCCATTTTCACATCATGAAGTAAAAATAGTATCGTTTATTAAAAGCAAAAGTCTTTTTAAATAAAAGAAATACCACTTAATTCTTTTAGAACTGATTTTTCCTCAGATCCTGTAACAACAAGTAACTTGAACAACTGTAACTTGAAAGTTTGCTTTTTATGGAAATGCCAACATGCACACAGGAAATCAAGCTATACTCTGGAAGAAGAAATGCTACAAACTGATTAAATTAGGCGAAAAAAATCATGTATGGGGGCTCCTGTCCTGCTTTCTCTTAATTTCCTCTTCACGAAAAAGTGAACAGCACAGGTATCAGGTGATATAAATAAACTCACAAGAACTAGTACAGATCTTAAAATTGAAAACAAAAGTAGAGTGCCCCTAAAACTTTATCTTTATTCTTACCCATCCCCAAACACATAAAGGCAGGATATTTTAAATGTATAGGACATACTCGAAATGAGAACATAAGTGAGTATTCCCACTGTTTTTCATGTCATGTGGTCTCGTAAAGGTTCAGATGAATAAAAACAATTCTTTCGTCCTTGTGGCCACAGGATCTCGCCACTCCTCTTCAGTCTCTACTCTTGGAACTTTGTATTCCTCCAAATTCACTATTAACACAAGGAAGACCCTAACCACAATGTCAAGGACCCCACTTCCAGATGTAAACATGAGTTCCAGAAAGCAAATACCTTAAAAGTCTCTTAAGAAGTTAACCTTTCTTTCTTTTTTCCCCCTGTAAAAAGTAATGTAAAATATTTGGGTCTAATTCCAATGTCACTATGTTTTTATGAGCAGTTTCTAGGGTTTGGGGTGTTTTTTTTTTCCCTAGTCAATCATTAAGTATTTGTTGTCAAGATAGTTTTGTGATTTTAGTGAAAACCTTTAAAATATCTTAAGAGGATTTTACTGTACTTTTAAGTGATAATGATGAAATATATCTCCCATGCACTAATTCACTGTAGTAATGCCACAGAGCCACTACCTTAGCCCGGCCGCCAATGAGCAGACCCTCGACGAGCAGGCGTTAGGTTCTTTGCAATAGGCAGTTATGCTACGTGAGCTTACATATGCTCAACACAGGAAATTTCAAGGATTAACAGCCCATTCATCTAATTAAGATGAGACGGGACTAACTCAGGAGACCTGATTGGCTCACCTTTCTTGTATTCCATATTAAAAAAGAGAAGAACTAAGAGGAAGAGAGATGGGAGTTCATGGTATCAGAACACTGTTGCCTTCTCTTTTTAAAAAGTCAAGTCACTTTAAGCTCTGAGAGCTCCCAGATATTACGTCCTTATCACACAGGAATAAAACTGCTTACCCTTTCACAGTGGGCAGTTAGGAGGCTAAGACTAAGCACAGCCTTCCATGAGCTTTAAAGGCTGTAAAGAGATTTAGGTGCCCCTTTTGGGGTTTGGAGGGTGAGAATTATCCAACCTGGACATTTATTCATTTCGTTAACTGAACACTTGCCAGGGGCCACTCTTCTATCCTACACATTTTACCTTCGATTTGCACGCAACCTTGATAGAAAAAAAGACTAAAAAAAAGACCCAGGGGAATCAATTATCATATATATTTAATCGCTTACATAATTTCAAAGGAAAACCTTCATTTTTCTAATACACCGATATTTGCAACGAATTAACACAACTCGTCAGAGTCCCTGTCTATTTCTAAGTCCATTACAACACGGACTTCTCAAAAAAAGCCAATTTCACAGTCATCATTTTCACATGCAGGGACAGGAAGAGCCCTAATGTTTATTTCTCTTTGAGAACCACAGCATGCATGTGTTACTCTGCACTGACCTGTCACAGGACGCAGATAAAAAGCATCAGTCAAGTGGATGATGGCAGCGTTCTGTAAACTGCTCTGTACCAACAACCAGCATCCATCCCTTCCCTCTAGAGTAGGCATGCCTTCTCTTCACCTGCAGCTCAGCCCTGACTTACAATCCATGAATAGGTCTGCGATTGACTTAAAGGACACGAGAGATGCGCACACACCTTGATATGGTCCATCATGAGTTGCTTCTGTGCATATAAAAGAGAACAGTCTGGACACTTGAAAACAGACACCTTCTGGTTTTCGATGTGTTGGTCAAAGTGGCGATACAGCAGGGTTTGCAGGGTAAAAACAGTGTCGCACATGGAACACTTATATATTATTCTAAAACAGAAGAAGTGCGTGGAAATGTCAGTCAGCCCTCGTCTCGGAAGCCAAAGGAATTGCTACTTTACATCTCATCTCAAGAATTCAGGCAGCAGGAGCAGTGAGAACACATAAACTCAGTAAAAAGAACAAAACAGTTTAGCTGTGAAACAAACTTTTGGAGGCAACCGGCATCACTCAAGGGCAGATCCGTCTTAACATTTCGAATAAAGATGCATTCAACCACATTTGCATGGAAGTCTAAATTAATGACCATTTTACGACTTACAGATCTACAGCGGATCCTGTTTGTACAAGACCTTCACCTGTTAGTTACTTTAACACAAAGCAAAAGCATCTTGGTTTTTTGGTTTTCGTTTTGTTTTGTTTGTTTGTTTGTTTGTTTGTTTTAAGTATTCTTTAAGGGAAGACAAGGAAGGCAGCTGGGAGGTGGTCCCCTAACTTGAAAAAGCATTTGATAATGAACTAAGTAGGCCTGTTCAACTCCAACGCCGGCACAAGCTCTTACTTGTCCCAAGTTTTCTTTTCAAGTTGGGGGAAATTTTACACTTGGATTGCAGTATTTCCCTACATGTTCTCAACACAGAAAGCCCTACATAGTCAACAATTATACACCCCCCACCCCCAAAAAAGAGACAGACAGAAAGAGGGAAAGAGAAAGAAAAAAGAAAATCCGTACCACTGTTATTTCAATTTACATCTACTGAGCTTAAAATGGTTTAAAATACCGTCCACTACAGACCATTTCCCTACCCAGGGTTAGCTGCCAAGCAGCCTCCCTAAGCTAACTCAGACCTGAGCCTTCTGCACACAACCCCTTCCAACCACTAAAACCGTCCACTGAAGCTCCGGCTCCGACTAGACTCCCCAGCCACCAACCTCCGCCGCCAGGGGCTTCGCTGCTCGCTCAGGAAGCCCACGGGGGTCCCCTTTCTCCCGTAACTGCCCCGGGTCTTCCTGGTCCTCAGCGGAGGCCTAGAGACACCACCTGTACCTCCTCTGAAGCACTGCGAGGACAGGCACAAAGAATCCGAGGGAGCAGCTCAGGAAAATGGCAGACAAACCCGGACCGAAGGTCAAGTCAGAGATGGAGAGAGCAGAGCGGAGATTCTGTTTGCTGCTTGCACAGCAAGGCCAAAGAAAGGAAAGCTTCTGGAAACCACAGGTCTTCCCTCTCGGGCTCTTCCTAAGAAAGCCCATCTCGTTTCCCAGTTCTCTGTCAATAAATGGCAGACTTAGCTTTTTTTCACCTTTTCCCACATAAAATGTATAAATCTAATTGGATGAGCGGCACACGTTTTTACGAGGTCTTGGCATATTAATAACTGAGCACAGATCACAGGCACCTGTGGGGAGAGGTGGGGATTTTCGAGGACTTCGGGACGTCACCAGACAGCTCAAAGGAGGCACCCTGATGATGTGCCGTCGTGAATGGTACCAAGTGTGACGAGGATGGTCACTTCCTCGCTGTTTAAAACAGCTTAGAATTGAAAAGAGCCCAAACGGGCAGTCCTGTCAAAGCAGGGAAGGAAGAGCAGCTACGGCATTTTTCACAGATTGTGTGACAGACACACGCCAGTGCATGGGGAGATTTTCCTGAAAATTCAAACAGGGAACAAGACAGTATATACGACACGTTCACATTTTTTCAAGGGCGTAGAGAAGACACAGAAGGTCACACGACTGCCATCATCTCTGACAGACGATACTATACATACTCTTACTGTTTACTTGTCCGCACTTCTTATTTTTCTATAATTACCGCAGAGCAAGAGGGAAAAAAGAGCAGCCTCAGGGAAAGAATGAAGATTAACCATCCAGGCTAAGAATTTTTCTCAGGATTCTATTCTTACATTTCTTAGGAAGAACTATTGCATGAAAACCGGCATGGCCCATTCTCCTCGCGCTACATTCCTTTGGTGTGGGGTTTTGTTTGCTTTGACTATTTTTTTTTTTTTTTTTTGCTTTCCACGGAATAGCAAAGAAAGTATAAAACAGGAGAAAAACTATTTACTTCAGCATTCTTCTGACGAAAGTTTGCTGGTATAATACCGGAACACCACCCCACGAACTGCTAGCGCTTATCAAGGGGGAGGCGGGGACCATATGGCGGGGAGGTCTGGCGGGCACCAGCCTGATGAGACGGCGCAGGTCGGCATCGCCGCTAGAAGCACGCATGGGCACTGCCTGTCCCTAATGGGACACAAGAAGCCTCCTGCCAAGAGGACGTGTCCTGTGTCCAGCTGCAAGAAAGCATGACGGACGGGGGTCCTCCTGAGAATGAGGGGGGCCAAAGACATGAGAGGCGGGGGAAGAACGAGCAACTGTTCCAGGCAGAGGAACCCTGACAAGACAGGGTGATTAAATGCAAAACATGTTCCTGGATAGGATTTTGAACCTGAAGGGGGGGCGGGGGGAGACATTTTCTCATCTATTAGAGAAATTTTCATGGGGTCTACGCATTGAGCAGTAATGTAATCACACCAATTTCTGACTGGGAGGGCTCAAAAGGGGGTGCCATACGTGGGTGACCTTTTTGGGAGGAGAGGCAGAACACACTCCAATACTTACGTCATGCTGCCCCATTATTCTTCAACGAGAGAGAGAGAGAGAGAGACGGAGAAAGAAATGGTGGGAGTAAATGTCAGGAATGTGGGCGAACGGATATCCTCTGTAGAGTTTTCCAACTTTCCCATAGGACAGAAACTACTGAGAAATGTTCAAATGGTGCTCATGTTAAAAAACAAAGTTCAAATAAATGAACCTCACAGACACAAGAGTTAGGACATGAAGATCGAGCAAACTCTCCAACTACAATGGCTGAAAACCACGGGACGTAGCCAGGCAGGGGAGGGAAGCCAGGCAGGACGGTGAGGGTGAGGCCCGCGTGTACACAGGCCAACACTTGGGCATGGCGTGGTGAGGGAACAGAAACAAAGAGTGTGGCTGGGTCCCCAAGCTGTGGGAATGGTGGGGGAGGTCCTGCAGAGTTGCAAAGGGCTCTGAAAGCCAAACCTGTATGTCTGACTGAATCCTACCCTAGTTGCAAGACTGAGGGTATAGTGGGTAACCAGACTAAGGGCAGGGGCAGAGGGAACTGGAGAGAAGCGGGGAGAGGCAGGGAAGAAGGGGGAAAAAAGAAACTGAAACCTAAAACCAGGCATCTGGGTGGGCTCCTCAGTTGAATGACTCTTGATCTCAGCTCAGGTCTTGATCTAAGGCTCACGAGTTCTAGCCCCATGTTGGGCTCCATGCTGGACCCTAACTTAATTAAAAAGCCTAATGGAAGGAAGGAAGGAAGGTTGGAAAAGAAAGGGAAGGGGAGGGAAAGGAGGGGAAAGAAAAGGGAAAGGAAGAGAAAAAAGAAAGCTAAAACCAAATACCCACACTCAGGTCCAACTTACAGCAACCCAAACTCTCCAGAATAGTGCGTATCCCTCGAAACAAATGTAAAAGCTTATGGAACCAAAGATGCCAAGCTCAGAAATCCCTACCACAAACCACCTCCTTCATTACCACTGACTGTACCCAACTAAGCGCAAAGCACTGTCCTGAGCAACTGACCATCCGCAAGCCTCCAACAGGTGAACCATGTCACGGACAGGCTCGGGGTGAAGAGAATCTGCTGGATGCTGCACAGATCCCAGGGCCACGGTTCAAATTCAGCCTCATCTCACTCCAAAGCCTCCCGTCGTCCTGCTCTTAAAATTCAGCACATGCTGGACTGATTCAGAAACTCTGTCTCTTACATAATCCTAGACTTTGGAGTCTCACTTCTGAACTCACATACATTTAAAGTGGCAAGTAACAGGAAGGCACAAAATAGCAAAAACCCTGCTGTTCATCAGACGTCAAGGAAAAGACGAAAACAGACACAAACCTCTACCACCATGAAATCCAGGAAAGGGCATTTAAAATGAACTGGAAGTCACCCAGAAAGGATTAAAGAGGGCTCACCGCTTTCTTTTAAGACAGCAGGGTAACAAGCCTGACCACACACTGAAAAACAAGAAACATAGCACTGGAACAGTGCCTGGCACATAAGAAACACTACATAAATGTTAAATAAAAAAATCTTAAAAAAAAAAAAATACGGAAGCAGAATCTATGCATTTCAGTTTGAGGTGCTGGGACAACAGGACTCTATGGCGCTCTATTTTTAGACCTCATATAGTCTTGAAAGAAAATAGGGGAGGGTTATTTTTATACTGATCTTTAAAAAAATTAATGCCCACCATCTGCATAACCTTGTCATTTGCATAACCACCTGTGAACCCAATCCTGCTAGATTTCAACACCTGAGTCTCCAGTGTAGTCAGGGCTACTGAGTTGGGAGGGGGGGGGTGGGGGGCTTACATCAACAGAGCAGAGATGGATTTAATGTCAAAAGGAAGCTTCTGAATCACGTGGAGGCCAAGTGTTCGGTGCCAAGCAAGGCCTTACGGGAGGCTGAATGGGGCAAGGTGGCAGGGAAGAGTGAGCTCAAGGCCCCTCTGTGATATAGTCGAGCAGCACCTGGGGTCCCAGCCAGGCTGCAGGTGGCGACTCGCCTCGGCCAAGCACTGCCATTCACTGAATGGACGCGGCTGAGTTATAGCTGCCTGGTTTGGCAGTTTTGCTGTATTTTATCCCTAATTTTTTTTCCCTTTAGCTTTACAATTCAAAACATAGTAGTCGATGCCCATCTTTAGAGCTGGTACTTATTAAAGAACAATGGTAGCAAAAATAATTTTAGGAAAATACTGGAGTAATTTCTTCCTATACATTACTCAAATTGGAAAAATACTGTTTTAGCTTACCTTAATCAGTTGCTGCCCTGTATTCCCAGGTAACAAGTACTATTCCAGATGTCAGTAAAGTTTTATTTATTTATTTGAATAAAGAACCCAATTAGGGTTGCCTGGGTGGCTCAGTGGGTTAAGCCTCTGTCTTCGGCTCAGGTCATGATCTCAGGGTCCTAGCATCAGGCCCCCCATTGGGCTCCCTGCTCTGCGGGGAGCCTGCTCCTTCCCCTCTCTCTGCACCTGCCTCTCTGCCTACTTGTGGTCTCTGTCAAATAAGTAAATAAAATCTTTAAGGAAAAAAAAGAGAACCCAATTAAAAACTGTATTAATGGGGCAAGACACCCCCTTAGCACCTAGAAGCTTTACTACCATGAACAGTGAGGACCTCAGAGCTCACTCAAGTGTGTCTTCGGGCCCAAAATACCAGGTTATATACGGGTCGCCTGATCTGCAGTTTGCTTCAATTCCAAGGATCCACAGAGACCAGAGGGGAGGTCTTCCTAGAACAGAATTCCAAACTTTATCCTCATTTTCTAATAAATGCTCCTATAGTGTTCCGTCATTAATATTTCCCCAAACTAAATGTTACTGTAAAAAGCTGGCACGCGTAATGTGGCGCGTC
The DNA here is from genome assembly GCF_902655055.1 of Lutra lutra. Taxonomy (NCBI): domain Eukaryota; kingdom Metazoa; phylum Chordata; class Mammalia; order Carnivora; family Mustelidae; genus Lutra; species Lutra lutra. The sequence goes on from NC_062289.1 coordinate 16,996,680, forward strand.
TGCACGTCTTCCCTCTAACGCTTCCGTGATCACGGAGTTACAGGCAAAACACATCAACAGCTTTGTGCACAGACTAACCTCACACAACAAATTCCACGTTGCCGTAAATGATATGAGAATGAAATGAGCTTCACCGCGAGGCTGTAACCCAGTGCTATGTACACAACAAAGAAGAAATGTGGAAAGGACCAGTCACCGAGCCCCTCCGTGCTCTGGACAGAGGGACTGTGTGCCACACATTTTAAATGTCACCTCCCTTCAGCCTCACACAAACTCTGGGCCGTAAGCACTACCCTCACTTTACAGGGAGAAAAATGGATGTTGAAACAGAGCACGTGACAGTCCCAGACCTCACAGCTGCGGGGGGCGGGGGGGGTGGCAGGCCTCGGAATCCAAAGCCCACACTCCCTCCTCTTGGCTAAGCTGCCCGTGACCCAGGCAGGAGGCCCAGGTCTGCTCCACGGCCACTTTGTTATTAAAGACTCACAAAGCAAAAACTGACCAAAATAAGAGCAAGATTAAGACAAAAATGAAATTTGCTGTTCCTAATCAAGGACTTATACTGGCTATGAAGTTAAATTCACTGACCAGCGTTTTAAACGGACGTTGGTACCCTTTAAGAAACCAGGTTTAAAACAAAAAGGGAAGATGACAGTATTTTACCATTCCCCTCAAACTTATTTGTTAAAATCATCTTAAGAAAAAGGACAAAACTGATAAATATTCACTTGCTCTGAACAGCTGAAGGGCATAAGCAGGAAGTGACATTTTTGGCTGGAGGCTTCCCCTGGAAGGAGCCGAAGGGTGCCGGGAGTGACAAGCCACCGGCTAGACCTCCTGTTGCAGCGACCTCTTCGCAGTGGGTCCTTCTTTGTACCTTAAGTTTTATTCCGCAGAACTACCCCGTCCTCTAAATCCCTGAGCAGGCAGTGGCACGAAGTCAGAAGGCGGCAGGACTTACTTTGGCTCTCCTATCTTGACGCCGGGATGCTGTGTGTAGGCATGGGAATGTGTGCTTGGGGCAGACTTAAACGCCATGGGACAAATAGGACACTTGTAGAAGACTTCACAGTGAGAGCCCTGGATGTGAGACTTCAGAGCGGCCACGTCAGAGTACACGACATTGCAATGGACACACCTGCCAGGAAACAAACACGCGGTCGTCAGCACGGGACCATCACACGTGGGCACCTTCACTGTCAAAGTCAGCGAAAATGAGCATCTTGTCAATGGCCTCTTGAGGGTTCTCATGGCCTTTAGGAAGTAAATCTTGTTTTGTTTTCTACTTAGAACAGGTCAAATTATTTTTATATACTTAAGAAGGAAGATCATGAGAAGGAAAACAAAACTCAACTGCCCCATGTCCTGTGCATTGTTGACACTGCCGGGAGTTAAAACCCAGACTCCTGCGTGTGGGGAGACCGGCGGAGTGTGGGGGCGGTACCAAGCCCAGGGAACACAGAAAGACCCTAGGTCTTGTGACTCTGGAAAACACTCCCACATGCTGGATTCGAACCCCAGCCCCTGAGACTCCTAACTACCCCCCAATGCCTAAATGGCATCTCCAATGGAAGAACTCTTCACTGCCTCAACCTACATGCCATCAACAGAGGGGCGCAGAGAACCAATCAGTACTGGCTTCGAAGCCATGGCCATGGTCTCCGGGGACACACTGATGTGTTCAATGGATGTGCAATGAAGGGGGGCCTGTTGGGTAGATTAGGTTAACCACCTAAATTGTCTGTCTCCTAGAAAATAAGTTCATGTACACTTAACATTTGTTTTAAGAAGTAACATGAATTATAAACTCCTGAAAAATCAACATCGCTAAATAATCTTTCCAATTAACTTCTTTACTTCTTGAAAGTGTGATAATGTAATTAGCTCATGAACGGATCTCATCTAGTCCTTGGGAAACAAGCTCTGACGCTTAGATGTGCTTCTTCCCAAGCTCTTCTCTCTCCTGCAGGGACTCTGGGCAACACTGCTCACATGTCTGCTTGATGACCGGACTGCCCCGTCTTCACACCTGAGAACTAACCTGAGGATGGGCTCTGCAGACACGGAGTCTGTGGAGGTAAACCGGCAACCCACCTGAGCGGAGCCGTTCCTGGACGTGAAGATGGGGCTGGAATTGGGGAAGGGGGACCTGGGGAAGGGGGACTGCAGACAGGGCCCGCCTTCCAGCAGGCAGTGCTCCATTAAGCCTGCAAGAATTTAAGGTACTTTTATTCCTAGAACCTTCCGGATTCATGGAGATGCTTCCCAAGTCACACAGGGGCGGGATTCTCTGACGCATGGGGGTTCCATAAAGCATGCCTTGTTAAGCTTTGCCGGCAGTCCATATAAATTGTTACTCATGTATTAGCATTTTAAATGATTTAAGGCATAATATTCAGCAGCATATACATTAAAAAATACACTAAATCATATCAGGAGGATAATTAAGGAAAGCTCCTCTAGCTTATCTACTTGAAGTGTTATTTTAGGCAATAAAGCCACCCATGCACAATGAAATTAGTTTGGGTTAACCTGAACTTGTGTTGTCTTCAACAGGTCACGGATCCTCTCTGGGCCCGTTTCTCATGTGTAAAAGGAGAACAGTTGAACTCAAGTCACTTTTTAGTTCTTCCCAACCCTACAAGCCTGATTCCTACGTTAGAAGGAGGATCCCATCAAACAAAAATGGGTCACTAATGGACAGAAGGGTCCTCTCCCCCAGCGCCATACACAGAAACATTTTCTCATCAAGGGCAGGAACGTGGTGTTCAAAGGGCGAAGAATGAGGAAGGGCAGAAAGACACAAAGAACGAATTCTCTGATTTTGTCTGGACTGGGAAGGAAGATTTAATCCTACGGAAAATAAACAGGAAAGTAAAGCATCTAGACAACAGTGGAAGGACAAGGCCCAAAAAGTACCAACGTGGCCAAGGGAAAACCGTCCTTAACATGAGGAAGGAAAGCAGAGAATTCACAAACCAGTTAAGAAAAGAGAGAGTTTTGTAAAATACCTGCCCTCAGATGGAAGAAAGGTTTCCGGGGCACAGAGGTCAACAGGAAACGGAAAGACGACAAACAAATAGAAGACAGAATTTGAAGGAGTCACACAGTATCTTAATGCTACAAAAATCCTATCTATTAATAAATATTTCATGTACCTGAGGTCCTTTGTGCTCTGGGAACCAATAAAGTTTCTCTTCATGTTAAAAATATTTTTTTTTTTTTACTGTTTATAGTATACAATCCTATAGACCCCCTTTTGAAATGCAAAGCCAATGGATCAAGAAGTAGGAAAATTCACAGAAACCTAGGACTTTTACCACATCGACCAGGAGCCAGGAGGGACCACTGTCACCATCCGGGAGAGGCAGTATGATCAAGAAGAGAAAGAAACAGGCTCACTGAGTCATGAAGGGACAAGTGAGGCATGAGAGCTTTTTCAGAGACTTCTCTGACAAAAAAAAAAAAAAAAAAAACACCACAGGGAAAATGATGGGAGTAGAGAGCCAGAAGTCCTTCTCCCCATACAGAGTTGGGAGAAATAACAAGGCCAAGGGGCTGCTAAGTCCCTGGCAAATACCAGGCAGGACCATTATTTGAAGCAGCAGGTAAAAAAAATTAAGGTCAAATATTTTTTCTCCCAACTAAAGAGGTAAACACGAACTACACAGAATACACACACAGAAGCATTTTTATAGCTCTTCTAAGCCCCCAGTCCAAGGGAAAAAAACCTGTACTAAACGCAAAATTTTTTTAAAATTCTAATTCCCAAATGCGGGCAGGGGATCGGCTTTTCCAACTAAGTTGACTGCTTTTAGCCTGGGTGCAGAGCTTGTTTTAATTCAGGAAAGGCACCAGGAATAGTGAGAATTGCAGAAGTCCTACTTCCTTTATTCATTCCCCCCTAAGTTTACTTTCATTATACTCAAAAAAACAAACACTTGAGGAAAGTTTGGCATCTCTTAAAAGAGGAGCAGAGCGAAAAATGGGGCAGAACTGCTTCCCATGACTAAACAAAGAACCCTGTAATAATAGTTTTAAACCCTGGGGTAAGAACCAAGGTACCCTCGTACGGGCTTTGTAGAATCAAGGGCACCTTCAATGTGTGACTTTCCTCAGCACCTGGAGCCCGCGGGCATGCACTTGCATTCTCTGGGGCATCTCAGTGCAGCCGGAGCAGGCTCCACAGTGCCGTTGCCAGAGGCACCACGGGACAGAATTACCACCCCAAATCTCTAGTTCCTTAATTTCCAAACCGAAAGTGTCCTATGAGGGTGGATCCCAATGCATTAAGCATTCCTGGCCACAGGCTTGGAGGCATGTGATAAGAACGTGAACGAGGTCTCTCTTAGGGTTAGAGAAATGGACAGAGCCATCGATACTGCTGTGACCTGAATGTAACAGAAATAAAACCATCAAATCATACTGACTAGACTTCATTTTTATAAAATAGCGTTAACTGTGCAACTAGAACATATCACTGTGTATTAACCGTCTAACATTTAAGTTATAGGCAAGCAAACATTTAATTTTAAGGTACACACACAGTACAGTAATACCTCTATTAACAAAGACACTGTGTGGCAACGGCGTGCTTTTTTGGCTGACCTTCGTGGGGTCAGAATAGAAAAGGCACAGGAATGCATTTCAGAAGGTCACCAGTATATGGTATAAGCTCCAGTATATCATCACTCCATGCTCCCTAAATGAACATTAGATTCGCCAGATGTCGTAACAGATGTTATCTGAGATTCTCAAGGCGCAGCAAAAGGGGCCACAGCTAGGATGTACAGAGACGAGGGAAACACCTGGACTTGGGTAACGAGGAAAAAGGGACAGAGGAAGATTACCTGGGGTAGAAGGTTCTTCCACAAAGAACGATGATGTTCGGAAAGGGCAAACACCCAATCCTTCCACAGGACGAAATAAAGGGGACCATGCATCCTGTTTTGCTCAGAGGAGACGTATGAAAAGGTACAGAAATGCATGGTATTCTTAGAGGGGTTCAAACGCAGAGAGTGTGACAGCAGAAGGTTGCTGGAAAGGGTGCAGAAAGGAAAAGCTCTAACAGTTCACCCAAGCTGACCGCTGGCCCATGCACGGTTTTGCAGGAGGACGGGCTCCATCTACCCTCTGGAGTAGGAGACCAGAAGGCTAATCCCACAAGGATCCAAACAGATCAACACCACTGCACATGGCCTCGGTTCCCAGAGGATCTGTTAATTGAGGTATCACTGTATGACCCCGCAAACGGTGTGCATGGACCCCTCAGAACTCGAAATGCCGCGCGGTGACAAGCGAGCGGGCTTTACTTGCATGTAAGCAAACAAGATACTGACCGAAAACCAACTCTCCGCGTGTAGTGCAGACAGTTCTTGGTGACGTGGCTCTGGAAGTGCACCGACCTGCAGACGGCCCCGCACTCGGGGCAGGTGTAGGGAGATTTGTGCTGATGGATTCTCTGGTGTGAGGCGTAGCTGCACTGGTTAGGAAGCAGCATCTGGCAGATAGTGCAAGTCTTCTAGATAAACCAAAGGGGGGAGACAGGGTTGGTCCTACGAAGGACTTTCTAATATGCAAAGAAGCGTGGTTAAAATCCCCAATTAACGGCACATTGCTCATGTCAAATACTGCTCTCGTGGCTTCTAAGCCCAAGGAGAAAGCAAAACTTGAAAGTTAAACGTTTAAACCTAACATCCCTTACCCTGGAATATACTAGGTCATCAGGGTCCACCCCAAAGCATGAGGTAAAGAGAATGTCAGTTTCAGGTCAACTTTCAATTCTGTTAACTTTTACATTTTGTTCAGTGCAGAGGAGGGATGTTAGAGGAGGTAATCTTGCAAATTACGTTAGCAAGTCAGCTTTCATGTAGAATTACACGTTTGCAAGCATCTATCTCAAGAGTAGCCAGTTCCCACAACCCATAAAAAACTTTCTTCAGAATAATAAAAAATAGAGACTAATCCAATTTGTTGGTTTCTTTCTTTCTTTTCCCAGTCACTTCAGTTACCTGAACTCTAAAATACAGGAATACAAAAGAATGACCCACAGCAATTAGCTGTTGTTTTTCTACTTGAGTTGGTCTTTCAGTGGATGAGCTGGACACTGTAGGATTTATAATAAAATCAGTGAACTCAAATTCAGATACATAAATTTCGATATTAAACTGAAACTCTGTAAAGCTTAAAGTCTAGTCCCATATAAAATAAAGACAGAAATGCTCTTTGGAAAAGGCCCTACATTTAACTAATCAGGAAAAACTGAAACACACTATTTTTCGTCCCCTTAGATGTAAGCAGTAACATGGCATATTTTTCAAACACAGAAACAGCAAACTTAAGGTAAATATAAAGTGAGGACTTACTGCATCCACTCCAAAAATAAACCCAACACAGCACAAGATAGAATGTATTCAAATTCTAGTTAGCCATTAATGTAACAAGAATCCATCACCTTCTAAAATGTCTAACTTACACTAAAGTCAGTTAAAGAAATCCTCAAAATACAGACTCTAGCTAAGATTTAAAATGACCTTTTTATGCTGAGGAGTTATAAAATTTTTAAAAGATTTCTTTTTCTTCTGGCTTTTGAATCCAGTCCCCAAAATTAAGGCCTTAAACTTCTGAGCAACTAAAACTATGGAAAACCAGAAACTTGCTTGAAAAAAATCTGTCCGGTTTTCCTCCTAAAAAGACTAAATACAAATGTTATCTCACAAAATGTTTATTATAATCACAAAATAAAGACCATTACAGGCAGCTTTGATGAGGCCAGCGTCATTTAAAAAAAAAAAAAAAAAAAGCATTCCTTGTCTAACAACACAGACAGCCAAGGTTAAAACAAGCCACAACAAGAAAAAGCCATCTGCACCTTCGTGCATTCGAAGATCCTGTTGATGTCTACGCTATCACAGGTAATCACTGGTTCCTTTGAACTCAGGTCTTCTATTTGCTTTGGCCACATGGCCGTTAATCACAGGCAGTGAATCATAACACGTGCATGTCCACACACACCTCAGACATGGACCCCATTCCATTACAGGCCAAGCGATGAAGTACTTAAAATACATGGAAATGCAACATTCCATTCAATTCTCATAACGATCTAGGACTTGGTAGTGAGATCACTGGGAAGCCGTGTGCCCTTCTGGACCTTAGAGCTCACTACTTCATCTGTTAGAACTACCCGACCATTGTGTTAGGGTTCAAGTGGACACCATCTCTACAGCTTCTCCTTTATCTAAAGCAATATGGTTACACTAGTTTATGATAGGGAAAAACAGCAACACAAATAAAAGAAATTCTTAAAAAAAAAAAAAGTTGAAAGTAACTTTCACATTCTCTCTCGTCAAGATCTATCAACAAATATCCTTCATGATACGTACAAAACTCACAATGAATCATTTAATCTTCCTTGTTGGACATTTATTTGTTTATAATACATATTTAAACAGTCACGGAAATCCTGGTGAAGTGAAAGGTTTCACTGCTAGCAGGTTAACTAAAATAAGTATTGAAATGATTCAAGAAGAGAAATTACAAACTCTTGAGTGTTCCTTACAACAGAATTCTTTAACTGCAAAGACTACAAAAAACGTGTTAGAGTAACAGATACCAGATGCCAACAACAAATACCAACCTTGCTCATACCCGTTTCCTGGAGAGGGGAAGCGGTCCCTTCATGATGCACTGCGTGGTGGGGTGGTCCAGCCCGTGGGGCTCTGTGAGGGCTGCTGACGGCCATCCCACCCCCATTCTCCTGCCCCAGCCATGGACTAGCTCCCTGTGTTTGCACTCACCCATTTCCACTGGCTAAGGCTCCTCACCCACTTTGAACACAGAAGTTCAAAGAGAAAGTGGGAGCCAGTAGGCAGGACCACCCCAAAAATCAAAATGCGTCCATATTTTGCAATTACTGAAATGGGAGAATTCAGTGGCTGGGGGATCACACTGGTGACGATCTTACCTCTAGTTCACACATATATACTCATGCATAGACACTGTATTGGCTCCCACATTTCTCTCTGGGTACCCACTTCTGCTCCTTGCCTCCCTTCCGTCTTGAGAAAAAGCATGGTATTTTGGTTGTAGACACTCTCTCCTTGATGCTTGTGTTATCAATAGTTGAACACTCACATGACCTATGTCCAGCTGTACTCCCCGGAGTTTCTCTCTGTTTCACTCTACCTGTTTCCGGTAACACTGTGCTACCCCTGCTTCCCCAGACAGGGGTACAGCATTTTCACAGACTAACCCATCAGCTTCTCTGGGATACTTTGATCTCATGGTGATGACAGCTGTTTTCTGGATTTAGGGATAGAATAGCATGGGGGCAGGTCAGTATTTCTTTGCAGTTTTACAAGAATCTGACTTTCCTATCCTTTTTTTTTAAATCAAAGGACTGAAATATATCTGAAAACTCTAATTCTCTTCAATACAAGTTGAGGCTATTTACAAGAGGATAAAGCAGTTTAATGTGACAGTACTTAACTGAATACAGAAAAGTATACTGTTGGCCCTTGAACAACATGGTTTGAACCGCGTGGGTCCATTTACATGGGGATCTTTTACAGTACAGTACTGCCATGTAGTTTCCCTTACTTGTGATTTTCTTAACATTTTCTTTTCTCTAGCTAACCTTATTATAAGGCTACAGTATATAATACATATAACATACAAAATATGTGTTAATCAACTTGTTTATGTTATCAGTAAAGCTTCTAGTCAACAGTAGGTTAGTAGTTGGGGGGGAGGGGCTGGACTAAATGGGGAACAGGGATTAAGGAGGACACTTGTCAGGATGAGCGCTGGGTGTTATATGTAAGTGATGAATCACTAAATTCTACTCCTGAAGCCAATATTTCACTACATGTTAACTAACTAGAACTTAAATAAAAACTTCAAAACAACCCAGTTAAGGTTTTGGGGAGTTGAAAGTTATACATGGATTTTTGACTGTGCGAGGATCGGTGCCCTTAACCCCCACATTGTTCAAGGGTTAACTATAATAAAATGCACTTAAGTGACTTCATTTGTCTTCTGACATTTTACTTATAACGTCTGAAAAAGGAAGTATTTTCAGTACTTCGTTAATAAACAGCTAACTTCTACGCTGGAGCAGATTCATCTGCTCAGAGAACTGCTACTTTTTAAAGTTAAGATATTACCTTTCCATAGTCAAGTAACACAAGAAAGCTACAGGAAGATAAAGCTGGAAAAAAAAAAAATCACATTCCATACGTGACAATTAGTCATACTGTGCCTTCTCTGCAGGCCCTGGCCCCACCTCCCGCAGATGCTGGCTGGGAGGAAGAGGAAAGGGACACATCATGGCCCTATTGAGGACTCAGGGATGCCAGAACTGGGCATCCTCCTTGCATGCGAGAGGAATTATCTGGGTAACAAGGAAAATAATTCCATGTGTTGCAATTCATGTTTTAAGGAAAAAAACTGCCTGCGAATTGAGAAAAGCTAGAGAAATAGGAGTAAATACACCATGTATTGTGCTTACATTTCCAACACACCAAAGTGTGTTGAAACAGTGGGTCTGAAGGTCAAAACACCGCGGGCGAAGAAGCCCCCGTGCTACAGAAAACATGTCTGCGTCACTGACACTAGTTCTGTAGTCTTCTGGCTACTGCAAAATCAGCCCCAAAATAATACCAGTAATAATAAAGCACACCAGTTTGCCTTCTGACTCTCACTTTCATCCCATTTTACGATGAGTACACAGAGCATTTCATTTCAGATCTCGCTTAGATTGGAAATAACACAAAACAAGATTTATAACAGAAATGACTCCGACTCCTTTTGTTTCCAAACTGGTGGGTTGCGGTGGTTTTTGTCCTCAAGTCATCCTGCTACACTGAAAATTTCTAATAAGAGCTGACAGTTATAGGAGCACATTTACAGAAAGCGGTCTGGTCAGCACATTAAACCTACTCAGGTGATAAACACAGGAGAAAAGGCTGATAAGGCAGAAGTGCAAACTGGGACAGGCCTCGTCCGGCCAGAATTGAAAATAAGCACTTAGAAGAAGAGCGGGACCAAGCAAGAGCCAGGAGTCTACGGCTAGTAATATTGTGGGTGGGCGAGGGCATGGAGGTGGCCTCCATGGTTTCCAGAAGCAACTGCCTGGGCAGAGTGTGGCTAGAAATGAGGGCTGACCGGGGCTGCTCAAGAGAATTTAATACACGTGGTGTGTTGTGTTCATGATGAACAGAAACTACACTGAGTCAGCAATCCCTGAAAACGGGACCACGGCAGAAAAAGGCACCTCTGTCTGCACTCTAGGAGCTGACCTGGCTAGAACCCAAGATTCCATTCTCTTCTAATTCCAATGCTCCCTGCCACTGCCAAATGCTTCTAGATCCGAGGTTATCAGCATGACAGAGCGGACAGAATAATGAACCGGCTCTTAGGCACTCCAGCCTGGAGTCCCCGTTCCGCCCCTCACTGGGTATTTGTTTCTCCAACTGTACAACAAAAGGTTGACCAAAGGACCTATAACATTCTCTACTACGAAAACATCCTACCAACTAAGAGGCTACAGGATGCACTTCTAGTCTGTTCTTGGCTAAATTTAGTCATGGTTTTACTGAGAAGTGAAGCAATGACATTCCCATACATTTTAGTATCAATTATTAACAGTTCAGTTGTTGGCTCTTAAATACTTCATGGAGAACCAGGAATCTTCTCCACCCTTCCACCCACTCCTCTTCTCCATGTGCCCCAAAGCGGGGATTATTAGAAGCAAATAGGTTGGAATAAAAACCTCCAAGCAGGGCAGATGTACGGGTGTTACAAAGTCAAGTGCTTGTGTGGCTCCCTTCTCACAGCACAGCTCGGTTCCGTGCGGCTGGGTGGGGAAATGACTCACCCACGATTCCTTGCCGTCTCCTCTGGGAGATCAGCAGACACGGGCAGGGCAGTCCAACCCTGGCTAAGCATGCCTGGGGTCCTGCCCCTATCACATGTCAAGAGTGAGAGGAATTCCAGGACTTGGACTCCGGCTGGGCCTTGCGCTAAACCATACATTTTCCAGTTCCACTCTCAGTGGAGGCCTGCGCCAGCAGGTGTGCTGAGCAAGAGGCCAGTTATGAGTAAAGTGGCACCCTGATTCCCTGTGTCAAGCGTCACTTTGGTACAGATGGTCCACAGGACATTTGGAAGAGGAGTAACTGGCAAATGCCACTAAAACCTTCCTTTATCCCATTACATTCTCGAAAGTTCTGGAAAGGCTGAACGCGCACATGTGAGGAGATGGTAGAAGGAGAACAGCACGTGTGGCCACAGCTGGGATCAACAGAAGAGACCCTCTGCTGGGTTCCAACAGGCACCGTTGGCAAACTCCTGGAAGGACCCATTCCAACAGCAACGGGAGTCAACATCTAAACGGGGAGGAAATCAGAGATGAAACGGGAATGCGGACTGTGCTCAACCGAGAAAAAGTGGTTTCCAAGGGAAAGGCTGGGTGGGGTCTTCGGAGCCTGGGCTCCAGAGACAACAAACAGAAGAGATTCGCCACCTCATCCCTGACTGCTTTTACAAGTGGGCTAAGAGCCAGGATTCGTGGAAATGGACCTGGAGAGCAGAGAGGAATCAAGCAGAACGCTGTGCTCACGGGACACCTAGTTCCAAACACAACCGAGAGTCACAGGCCGGAAGGCTCAGGCTGAGCCTAGCGATGTAATCATGGGAATCTCTCCCTGAAGACACAGCAGCTACACAGGATGTTAAAACAGAGCGAAACTTCCACTTCTGGGAAAAGAAAATGGAAGTACCTTTCCCTATTCCTTCCACTAAATACCACTGAAACTCCTGGGCATTATACATATAACAGACATTAACAGACTCTGAGAAGCAGAGAGAAGAAGGCAGGCTGGCTAGGGACCGCAGGACCCTGGAACTCAGTGACGAGTTCTTTCTGTTTCTTTCTGCCTCATGTATCTCCCACATTTGGAGCTAAAGAAACTGGCAATCTGGAAACACCAAAAGATAAGAGACAAAATAATAATGATGATGATAATCCCCAAGAAAAGCCTGCTATCACTAGCCAAAGGACCAGGAGAGGGTCAGGCTAACAAAAGAGAAAACTTTTTAGATAATGACGGCTCCAGCCAACCACCACAGGAAACACCACAGCCCCACGCCCACCGCACCAAGTCCGGGAGCAGCCCAGACGTCCACCCTCTTCAGGCTATAGTAAGTTGTCCCAGCACCACCGCCGGGATGGTGTCAGAGAAAGCCAGTAGGGAAGAGGGGTTTTCATCCCTACATCAAGTGACAGTCCTTCTACCAGCTCAGAAGGTGTTTTAAGAAAAGTCCCCAAAGCAATCTCCAGGCCCAGGTGGTTTCACTGAAAAATTCTACCAAATATTTAAAGAAAAATGAACATTAACTGCACAGTCTCTTCCAGAAAATAGAAGAGAACACTTCTCAATGCCTTATATAAAGCTAATTCTAACCTGTCCAAAACCCACCAAAGACAGTACAAAAAAAAAAAAAAAAAAAAAGAATATGAATGTAAAACTCTAAATGCAAAATATTATCAGATAAACTTCACCAAATATAAAAAGAATCATACAGCCTGAGCAAGTGGGATTCATTCCAGGAATGCAAAAGGGATGGCTCATCCCTGAAAACTCAATATAATTTATTTCCCCAAACACTGAATCGAATAAATGAGTTCAACAAAGTCAGGGGGTACATGATAAATATAGAAAAATTAACTGTATTTCAATATGGCAGTAATGAACATGTGAACACTGAAAAACAGAATACCATTTACAATTGTTAAGAGAGAAAAAAGAGCAAAACAAGACATTTAGTGGACTCATATGATGAAAACCACAAAACAATAAAAGGAATCAAAGATCTAAATAAACGGAGAGGGGAACCTGGGTAGCTCCGCCAGCTGAGCATGTAACTCTTGATTTTGGCTCAGGCTGTGATCTTACGGTTATGGGACTGAGCCCCATGTCAGGCTCCGCACTCAGCATCGAGTCTGCTTGTCCTTCTTCCTCTGCTCCCCCCCACTCATGTACATGTTTTCTCTCTCTCCCCACCAAATAAATAAATTTTTTAAATCCTTAAAATAAATAAATAAATAAATAAATGTTCACGAACTGAAAGACTCAACATAGTAAAGATATAGATTCTCCCCAAACTGATACAGGTTTAATGAAATTCCTATCAAAATCCCAGAAGATTTTGCAGATATAGACAAGACAATCCTAAAATTTATATGGAAAGGCAAAAAAACCAGGATTGCTAAAAACAAGTCTGAGTGTCAACTATACTTCAATTCAAGAAAAATAACTATTTTGAGAAAGAATAAAGTTGGGCATACCAGTGTACTGGACTTCAAGACACTTTATGATCACTATAGTCAAGACTGTGTGGTGCTGGTAGAGGGACAGACATGTAAATCAATAGGACAGAAGCCAGAACCCAGAAACAGCCGCACACAACTACACCCAACTGAGGGGAACCTGGCTGGCTTAGTAGGCAGAGTGTGCAACTCTTGATCTTCAGTTTGTGAGTTCGAGCCCCACACTGGGCACAGAGATCACTTTAAAAAAAAATTTTATATATATGTGTGTGTGTATAGATATATATATACACATTATATATACACACACACATATATACACACCCCCAACTGATACTCAACAAAGGTGCTAAGGCAATTCAACAGTAAAGGGCAGCCTTCTGGACAAATGGTATTAGAGGAAGAAGATGTGAACAGGTAAAATAAACAACAACAATAAAACTCAGTGTAAATCTCATACCTTATATAAAACTGAACCCAAATGGATCATGGGCTTAAATACAAAAACTAAAACTATAAAATTTTAAGGAAAAAAAAGTTTTTAGGATCCAGAGCAAAAATTAGGCTTGACAGCAAAAGCATGAACCGTAAAAGGGACAATGGACTTCATCAGCATTGAAAGCATTTGCTCTGCTAAAGACCTGTTTAAGAGACGCAAAGGCTCTGGGGCACCTGAGTGGCTCAGTCATTAAGCGTCTGCCTTCAGGTCAGGTCATGATCCCGGTATCCTGGAATTGAGTCCCACATGGGGGGGGGGGGGGGGGGGGGGCCTCCCTGTTCTGTGGGAAGCCTGCTTCTCCCTCTCCCTCTCCCACTCCCCTTGTTTATGTTCTCTCCCTCACTGTCCCTCTCTCTCTCTCTGTCAAATAAATAAAATTTTTAAAAAATTATTATTTAAAAAAAAAAAGACACAAAGGCCCAACAGGGAGAAAAGACTCACAACCACACACCCAGCAAAGGAGTAGTATCTAGAATACAACAAGAACTCCTAAAACTCAACAGCTAAAGGACACAAACATTATCTAAATAGAAAATGGGCAAAAGACTTGAGATATTTCATCAGAAAGAACATCCAGAGAGCAAATAAACACATGAAGAAGGACGTTCTACATCATTAGCTACTAGGAAACTACAAATTAAAAACATGACAGCTATCACACACGTACCAAAATGGCTAAAATGGAAACCACCACCACCAAAAGCTGGCGAGGGGGCAAAGAAAAGGCATCACCAGTACCCTGCCTGAGGAATATACACCAGTTCAGCTACTCTGGAAAACGGTTTCTTAAAAATATAAACGTGCAACTACCATACGACCCAGCAACTGTACATGTGGGCATTCATCCCAGCAAACTCCAACTCATGTTCACACAACCACCTGTACACAAATGTTTGCAGCCGCTTCATTCGTAATGACCCCGAACTGCAAACAGTGCAGACTGTCCTTCAAAGACCGAAAGGGAAACACCCCGTGGGACAACCTCCCGGGGAGTCCTCCTCAGTGATTTCAAAGAACAGCCTCCTGGTACCTGCCACAACCTGAGTCTCCAGGGAATTACACTGAGTACAAAAAGCCAATCCGGAAAGGTGACAGACGGTATGGCCCCATTTACAAAGCATTCCGAAATGGCAACGGAATAAAAATGGAGAACAGATTAGGGGCTGCTGGGGGTTAAGAAGTGGGTGGGAGTGGCTCTGAGAAGGCAATCCGAGAGATCCCTTTGGTGAAGGAATATTCTATAGGCTCAGGGCACCGACGTCGATATCCTAGTGATGACAACTGTTCCACAGTTTTGCCAAGTGTACTACTGGGGTAAACTAAATAAAGGGTATTTATTTCTTATATGAATCTAAAATTATCTCGAAATGAAAAGTTTAATTTTAAAGTCAGTGATTTGCGAAGGAAGACCCAGAACATCCGCAGAGAACTCTACAGCATTATCAGACAAAATTTTCAAGCGATTATGGTAATTATAAGTAGAGGCAGGCAGCAGGAAGGAAGGGAAGGGCAGGGAGGGCAAGGGAGGACAGGCAGGAAGAACAGCCCCGCTGCCTGTGAAGGGGTACACCTCTCTCTAGGCCTGGTGGAGTCGAACGTTAGGAGTCAATGAACGAGGGGCAGTGGGCCCGTTAGTCGTGCCAGGGCCCTGAGGTCACACCCTTAACTTTCAGAACCAACGGCGGCAGCAGGGGCAGCCTGGGCACCCGCTGTGAACGCCTCCCTAACTAAGACTACTCTGCAGACCTAGGGAACCCTGCCCAGCGAAGGGCTCAGTTAGTCCAGAAGAGAAAACGGGCAGCCTGCAGGCACGGGCTGACCTTGCGCCAGATTCCTGTCCAGAAGGAACCATCAAAGGGGGAGGCCCCAGGGGCCTGTTAGGAAGGCGAGGTAGTCCGCCCTCTCAGTCCACCAAAGACCTACTGAGAACGTGGAGGTGCAGAGAAATGGACAGTAAATGTTTTAATTACCTGACTGTAGTGACAAGAAAGGAAAGATGGGGTTCGGGAGAGACCAGGCCTTGAGGGGCCTCAACTTCAACATTTTGTAAGAAGACGTAGTGTTTTAAGAGCCATTCTCAGGGAAGTAACAGTTTACGCCGGGAGATTTTTTTCTCCAATTGAATTTAAGGTCACCAACTGTAAACGGACGGTCACGCGAACGGCAAACCAGAGAAGACGAATGAAGAATTTTCCCGCTTCTCTTCTGCTCTTCCTGTCCTCAGCCCCCACCTCCACTACCAGCGGTGCCAGATGCCACACCAGGTGCCCGTGACGCGTGAGGACGCCCCTAGCTTCCACGACACCTGAAGCTGGTACAGCGACAGCTCTATGGATCCCACCGACATCCCGGACTGGGGAAGGGACTCGGGGCTGGCCTGATTAAACCGAGCGCTGAAGAAGTAGCAGCCAGGCCCCCACCCCCACGGAGAGCCAGGTGGGCTGGGCTGCCAAGCGAGACCAGGCTGCCTGCCTGGGTCCACAGGGGAACGCTGCTCGGGCCTAGTTTGAGAAGATCGGGGAAGTATGCAGGGTGGCCGAGGTTCTGGGCAAGAACCCCGACAAGACAAGGGTAAGGGGGGGAACAGGCAGAGTGTACCCCGGGGCACGCTCAGCCCTCCAGCCGGCCGTGCCTGGACGTGCAGGCAGCTGAGGCTTGTGACTGTAAACATGAAGTGAGTGGACACTTAGCCAGACACAGTTGAAGAAAATACAACTGCTGGGGGGCAAGGGTTTGGGGATCGCTTGGCTCGGTGTGCTTCTGGCCCCAGAGTTCTTGTTACTCAGCCGTGACTCATTCCTAAGCATTCCAGGTGAAACGCGTGAGCTATACCATATGCCTGTCCTGGCAAAAGGCAGAAGTCAAGGTAAAACAGTCACGCACATGAGAAAACATGTTAATTTCCCCCCAGTGTGACCTTCGTTTGGCTGCGGAGCCAGACCGGTCAGCGGAGAACAAGAGATGTAGGTATCCGTGGAGGAAGGGGCAGGCCTACCTCCCCGCCCACATCCCTTCTCCTTCCTCGAGAAGACGAGATCCTGAAGAGAACAGAGGCTACGGGAGGGCAGCTCAGAGCCCCCGGAGCCAGGACCGCATCTGCCACACCACTCAGAGCACCAGCAGACTGAGAAACGAGGCAACACGACACATGCAACGGAGGGAATATTACCTTCCTGATGAAGCCGTGACAAGGTAAGAGGCCCCAGAAAGAACCCAGGCCCTGTCACTGGGATATGCTGGAAGAGCACGTCAACCCCCGCCTTCCCGAACCAGCCACTCTCCCCCAAGTGTCCCACCATCTGAGCCAAAGAAACCCGAGGCCGAGAGAATACTCTCAAAACTCTAATTTCCACCTGCACTAAACTGGACATCCAAAGAAAAACATGACGGAGGTATTCTTGATCTTTTGGTCGCCCAACTCAAAATCCCACCAAGAACTTGACTCAGGAGTCGCCCTGGAGGAACGGACTGTGGCAACTCTCCCCGACGCCTGGACGGCAGCAACACCCCAGCCAGCAAGATATGGAGGCAAACGAAGGAAAGGTCAGCTCGCTGCCCCGGTCTCCACAAACACAAGTGCGAGCCAGCGTGTATCAGCTCAAACCAGGACCCACCACGTCTAATTTCACAAGTTCTCTGCTCCGGACAATAAATCGTACGGTCTCTCTAACTTGAATCTGGTTCACTGGACATACGCAGTTACTTCCATTCCAAGTAAGTATCATTATCTGTAAAACATGCTGCTCTACTGGCCCAAGGATGCCTCACAGAGAAAAACGACAGAAGATAAAAGGACTCACTGATGCCCACTGTGACGTGTACGTCCTTCACCAACATTAACCTACGCTTCACCCCCCCCCCAAAAAAAAGCTGTAAAGAAATGCAAAGGTATTTTCTATTCAGATGGAGACGGTTTTCCATCTGTAGCTTAAAGCCATTGTACTGAGGACTATTACTGAAGATACTTCTGGACCAACATTGTAAGCAAGCAGGCACCCCATATCAGTGGGTACCAATTAAGTCTGTTTAACTGTACAAGACAGTAATTCTAAATAACACGAGGACTTTTTTTTAAATCTCCAAATTGTCATTAATAACTCAACAGGTGATTTAACCTGACTTGAACATTTCATACAAAGGCATGATGCTCTCATTAGTCAGATCTCAGACTTCCTGCATATATGCCTACAATTACAAACTCATTTACCCTAAATCTGAGGTGCCATTAACTCAACTAGTACACAGTTTGTCTTTTTTTTTTTTTTTTTTTTTTTTAAAAAAGGTGGCTCAGTGGATTAAAGCCTCTGCCTTCAGCTCAGGTCATGATCCCAGGGTTCTGGGATCGAGCCCCACATCGGGCTCTCTGCTCAGCGGGGAGCCTGCTTCCCCCTCTCTCTCTGCCTGCCTCTCTGCCTACTTGTGATCTCTGTCTGTCAAATAAATAAATAAAATCTTTAAAAAAAAAAAAAGCACCTTCCCTTTCAATATTGTGCAAGTCTATGAAAACTTTTCTCTTGTGCATCACACACACACACACACACACACACACACACACACACACACCCATTTGACTGAGCCCCCGCCCCAAAAATCGAGGACCTTGTATAGAGCACTCATGTCTACGGATTCGTCACCGAAACACCAAAATGTAAGGGATACTCTACTTGTCCACTCGTATCTGCAGCCTGCTGGAAGTGTGTAGCCAGCGACGTCTCGTCCTGGAAAACCTCGTTGCACTCCAGACATTTCAGACTATGCCTGCACAGCTTGGAGGGGTCCTCGTCTAGAGGCATAGCTGGAATGATGGGCGTGCTCGAGGGAGCGGATATGACGGTCCCGGTGATGCCAGACTGAATTTTCGCTACAGTGTGTGTGGTGGCCCCCACGGAGCTTGGAAGAGCGGACGATGGAGTAGAAGTATTGCTTGACGGAGAGACAATCATTTGATCAGCTGGGACTGGCTTTAAGATCAAGTGGGAGCACTGCATCACAACCCCCTTTTCCTTGTGCCCGCGGGCGTGGGAAAGGAGACTGCACTTGTTGTAAAAAACGAGGTTCTTGGTACAGTGGTTACACGTTACTTCGATGCGCACGCTGCGTCGGTCGTAGTGTTGGGTCAGGCTCTTTTCGAGGGCAAAGGAGTCCCCACACTCCAAGCACTTGTACCCGCGGGTCGGTAACGTGATGCCTGCGTTGGCAGGAGGACTGAGGTTGGGGATGTAAACTGGGACTGGGTTGACGCTGCTCAGCACCTTGTTGAAAGCTTCCACTACGGAACTCTGCAAGGAGGACACCACCTGGACCCGAGACACCTTCTTGGGTGGTTGAGAGGCCGCTGCATTGATTATTGCCTGCTTTATTTGCTGCTGAGGTTTGGTTAGCACTTGGCGGAGCTCAGAGGTGGCCTGGGCGCCCTGAGGCAGAAGGTTAAGGTTGGCGAGGTGCACAGTCTTTGGCACGAGTTTGGCGTTGGCCAGGCTGGATGCTGGCACCACAACAGTTTGCTGCTGGATGGCGTTGGCGGCTTTGATGATGGCGCTGCTGGCACTCTGAACGGAGGCAGCAGATATGACCGTGGCTTTGACCGTCGTGTTGTTAGCGAGCTTCAAATTGATGACCTGCGAGCCCGCCGTCTTCACGGCAGACACTGGGAGGAAGGCGGTTGCCACGGGCTTAATGGTGACCTGTTTGGGGGTCAACTCTGCAGGGGCGACCGCATTGGTGACCACCGCCGACTGCAGAGGTGCTCTGGGCGGGGAGGAGAGGACGGCAGCCGAAGCTGGAGAGGACAGGAGAGACGTCACAGACGCCATCACGGACCCTGCCTGCTCAGAAGGCTTTTTCCCAGAGTCAAGATCGACCTCTGGCAACACCCTTGTCACTGTTCTCTTTATTTCTCCAGAAGACGTCTTAATGGTTTTGATGCGGACTTTGGGGATTGCTGGTGTCGACCCTGCGGGAGAGGACGGTGACCCCTTGCTGCTGTTCTCACTGGAGATGCTCCGGGGGCTGTCCGGCTGCTTCAGGGACGCTTTTTTTGTCCCGTCGATGAGGCTCTGGGATTCAGGAGACTTTTCCGTGGCTCTGGGACTGTCATTCGCTTCCTTAGGTAACGGAGAAGACCCCTGGGAGTCGGTCACCGGTTCTTTGCAGGAGTCGGAAGCAGCCTTTTTAGCACTCAGGGCTGCTATCGCAGCTATACATGAGGACAGCTTGGACGATGGCTTTGACCGTGACAGAGCGACACTGCCGAGGCCCGGGTCGCTCTTCTCCGAGCTTGGCTTCCCCTCGTGGGCCCGATTCTCAAGCACCTTTTCAGAGTTTTCCTTCAGCTTCTCCTCTGCTTTTCTGGCTTTAAAAGGTTCGTAAACACTCAGATTCATGGAATTTGTTTCTGTTTCTCTCTTAACAGCTCTGTTTTTATCTAAACTGCCTGCAGGGGAGATTCCAGTTTTGCTCAAGCTGTCCCCTCCTAGCGCCTTTGGCTTGTCATAGTCCTGCTGGGCAGACGACCCCGTCAACACATTGGACCGGAAACCAGAACGCACGTCCTCTTTGTCTGGGGGGTCGTCCACTTCTATCTTCTCGTCGTCGTCAAACTCTTCAGCACTTGAGATGGGGCTGAACTGGTTGAACGTGGAGTCTTTCAAAGTCACCTCTGAGGTAGGCGCATCTCCTTTCAAGGACTTGGATCCGTCTTTGCCGTAACTGTCGAGCGAGGACGCGGTGAGAAACCCGTTGTGTAAGCCGTTGCCGGTGGGGTTGTGGCCGTCTTTCTCGGCGCCCTCGGCGGAGTCGATGTTCCGAACGTTCTTCACGATGACACTGACGCCCACGTCGGAAGAGGAGGGCGTGTGGGAGTCCTCGTCTCCGTGCGCGTTCTGCTTGATGTGGCTTTCCTGGTCATCGTGCGCAGACTCGATGGCTGCTTTTGGATCGACCATATCTGGGATGTCAAACGCCGCCAGGAGGTCATCAAAGTCTGGGGTCTTCATATCCCCCATGGTCATGAATTTGATCAAATGTTCTGTCAAACGAACAGAAATAATTCCATCAGCAAGGAACACTCTATGATGGTTAGATAAACATCCCTCCAGGACTTACACGGTGATGATCAGCAAGAAAGAGCGGGTTGATAATTGTGCTTCCGACAACTAGGAAACTGAGTGAACGAACACCCAGAGAACACGTACAAAGCCTTGGTAATTACAGCTTCAAACCAATTTCCCCAAAATGCCGCACGGCATTACCAGCACGGCGGCTCTCAAACAAGAACGAAGTTGACTGGCAGGGGTACAGCACAAAATTTGTCATTTACCACTGGATTCATCACACAGTTTTCACAAAAAGCTACTCCCAAACCTATTTTAATCTCTACAGCACTCAATTGCACTGGCACGATGTGCGCGATTATGGTCACCATCACAATTGGCCTATCACATTAAAGGGAATATGTGGCAATCAAAAAACCAATTACAGATTTCAATTCACCCACACAACAAATGAGCATCCCAGCCCACCAAGGGCTATCTGCTGCTAATAAAGTTTGGCCCGAGATTTAAGAAAGAAAAAAAAAATTCCTAAGAAGCTTTTTCAATCAGTTTTTATCTAATCCTAATTTTCTCTGTTAGGGGAAAGACTTAAAAAAACAAAAAAAAAGATAGCATCCCTTCCTTCTCCTCCTTGGTTTAGTGCTTTCAGTGCTGAAGGTAACACAAGGTCATTTCCTAACTGCCACTCCACTGGCACAGATGTCGTCCAACTGACTGTGGCTGCCGGGCCATGGCCCCGCAGCTGACGCTGCTCTCGGCGCGTACACGTGGACCCGAGGGCATGGCAGAGCCTGGGAGAGGGCAGGCCTTCTCCTCTACACGGGGGCCAGATCGGGGTGGGTGACATTCTGTGAAGTGCTCCCATTAATGTCAGCAAAATCCTGGGTGGTAAAAGGACACAGCATTTTAGGAGAAAGGATGGTCATACCCACGGGTAAAGATGAATGATTATAAACGCATGAAATGCTTGGGGTCTTTAAAGGGTACCCTTCACCCCATCTGCAGAGGACACGGGATCGTAGAGATCACAAGAGGAGCTCCACTACCAGAGAGATCCCTCCTCCTGCCTGAAGCTCAGAGCACTCTGTGTTTCTATGACCTTCTGGTATGTAGCACAGCACGTGTGTGTACTTGTCTCTTCATACCTACTGGCCTGTCAGCTGACTGAAGATGGCAATGTCTTGCTCATCTTTGTACCATAAATGCCACATGACGAACACACCACGAGCCAGGGGCCAGCACACTGGACTGATCAGAAAGATGGGCCCAGGCCCAGATCTGTCACTCCCTAGCTCTGGGACCCTCAGGAAAGGAGGGAATCTTTGGACCTATTCCTTCTTTCTGCTGCGGAGGGAGGCAAGCAGTCAGGAAGAGAAGGAAAACAGGAAGCAAAGTTCAATGTCAGAAGGGAAGAGGGTTGCAGCTGATTTTAGGCAACTTTCAATGCAAGAATCAGCCTAACTGATCTACAGACATCTATTCCTAAGGCTCTTTCATCTTCAATACTTACTACTGTTTCTCCTTTAAAGTTATTTATTTATTTATTTATTTATTTATTTGACAGAGAGAGAGAGAGAGAGAGATCACAAGTAAGCAGAGAGGCAGGTGGGGGGAGGGGGAAGAAGGCTCCCCCTTCTCCCTGAGCAGAAAGCCCAATAAGGGGCTCGATCCCAGGACCCTGAGATCATGACCTGAGCCAAAGGCAGCAGCTTAACCCACTGAGCCACCCAGGTGCCCCCCCTTTTTTGATTTTTTTTAATTTGTTCCTTCTTTAAATCTCCTTTAAATCACTGAGAAATTGTCCTCCACATTCTACTGAAGTATTTAATGATTTTTCTTTTTGTATGAACTGCAAGAGATCATGCATTCCTTTTTCTCTTAAGATTTTATTTATTTCTTTGAGAGAGAGAGAGGCACAAGCAGGGAGAAGGGGCAGAGGGAGCAGAAAAAGGAGACTCCCCACTGAGCTGAGAGTCCGACAGGGCTCATCCCAGAACCCTGGGATCATGGCCTGAATGGAAGGCAGACGCTTAACCAACTGAGCCACCCAGGCGCCCTAATCACGCATTCCTAACAAAACCTACACGGGGGCAAGGCAGACTTCCTACTGAGATGACAACAGGCATACCACTGAAAACACAGAAACCTCAAGCCCATCAGTAGGCGCTAACACACCCTCCTTGGCTTACTCAACGGATTGCGGGACACATCCCAACGCTGCTCATTATCTGGGTGGAAAACTATTACTGAAGAAGAAATTAGCAGGCTTGGTTCAACAGGAGCCATAGAACAAATCACCTTCCATTCATGTTTGTCCTGGTCAATTCAGGACTGAAGAAGTCGCATATGCCTTTCCCTACATGGTTTGCTTGGAGAGAAAACACCCCAGGGCCACCCTTCTCTCAGATGGATGCCCGCGGGACACACAGGGAATACTGTATCCTCAGCATCAAACTATAGCCCCGAGAAAACATCAACACTTCTAAGTTGATATTGTTATGAAAATATCTATGACGAGTCATACTCAGTGTAATTCTGTGATTATGATTTTCTTTCTAGAATGAAATTGAACATTTAAACTGCAGAGTACAGGGAATGAAAAATCCATCTGTCAGATAATACCCACGCAAGAGTCCACCCACTTAAGAATAATCCCAGAATGTCACTATATTTATTTTTAAGCAGCAAATGGCAACTGTAAGTGAAAACTCACAATAAAATCACCACTAAGGGGGCACCTGGGTGGCTCAGTAGGTTAGGCGTCTGCCTTTGGCTCAGGTCATGATCTCGGGGTCCTGGGATACAGCCCCACGTTGGGCTCCCTGCTAAGTGGGGTGTCTGCTTCTCCCTCTCCCTCTGCCCTTCCTCATGCTCATGCACACACGCTCTCTCCCCGCCTCTCTCTCAAATAAACAAAATTTTTTAAAAAAATAAATAAAAACTAAAAAAATAAAATAAAATCATCATTAGCAAAGCACCCAGCCCCTGTGGTGGATGTCTACCAAGCATGCGGACTGAAGTGTAGAGATCATGGTTTTTAGAGAACTCAAGACACAGAATCACCAACTACTGCCCAACTCCCACCAGAGCAGAAACGGTCTGAAGAGAGTTGAAACACTGGGTAGTGTTTCTTTAAGCCACTACTTATCCAAACCTTGGACCCACACTCTAGACGACCCTGGGAGTGGACGGGCTCTGTCCTCTCTCCGTCCTTTCTTTACGGTGACACCGGATTTATGTCACGTCCCCTCTCCTTAGACCAAAAAACATCATCCGGTTTCCCATCATTCATTCCCAAAGGCAGTCAGTTCAGGAACAAAAAGAACATAAAAGGCCATTCAAAGACTCACAGGTGGTAGGCCCAGGACACACAATTGCAACAGATGATAAAAGGTCTCCCGTAGAACAAAGCCTGCAGTGCAAGTGACAGCTTGGATCTGCAGTGTGACTGGCACCCACTCGCAGGCACCCGTGGGAGACTAACAAGTGAACCTCATCTTCCTCTTTGGCTGACATGAGGGCCCTGCTGTCCCACCCACACGCAGGGACGCCCACACTACCGCACAGCATTCCGTCACTCGGTCAGTGGCAGGACAGTGTCCACCACGCAGCCCACGTCTTTTCCTGTCACCTCACCACCCCCGCCCAGCCAAAGCAGAGTGAAGGCTTGGAACACCCCAGAGAAGATCCCCAAAGCCTGCAAACGTCCCCAGGGGTTTGAGAGGACATTTCCCATGGAGGAGCAACTCCCTCCGTCGTACCGTGAGCGCACTCCCCACTCTCCCATCCCTCCGTGTCACCTAAGATTTATACTTTCTCGGCGGGAAGGAGGTGGACTTGAGGGCAAAATAATGGGACCTTCTGAAGAGCACTGGGGTGATGGCAACTTAGCGGAGGTTTCAAAAACTCTGAACCAGCCCCGCTGGTTCACCTGAAGGAATCCAGATGTGAAGGTCACAGACACGGGACAGGCATGAAAACCGGAGTGCAAAGCCCAGCACGTGCACACGGCACTGGCACTGCCTGGAACCTAACATCACCGGCGGGGGGACCAGCATCTGCAGGGCTACAGAACCGATGTAAGGAACACCGCTCTCTGTAACTTCACACTTCTTGCTTGGTTTCCGGAAATGTTTTTCATCCTCACAATCCCACTACCTATCACCTGCTCCCTTCCTGCATTCTGGAAGGCAAGAGCAAATTCTCCACTTGGGGGAACAGAATGTTTAACTCCCACTTCATTTCCCAGTTGTATCAGGTACAAAGAGAAATGTTTATGTTTAAAAGTTTTCTCTCCATTTTCCATCCTGGTCCCAAAGAACCACTGTGTTGAAAACATTACAAAAATTTCAGTCTTTTCTTTTAAAGGTAATGGACAGGGAGCCTGGGTGGTTCAGTAGTTTAGCGTCTGCCTTCGGCTCAGGTCATGATCGCAGGGTCCTGGGATCGAGCCCCGCACTGGCCTCCCTGCTTCTCCCTCTCCCACTACCCACTGCTTCTGTTCCCTCTCTCGCCGTGTCTCTGTCAAAAAAAATTAATAAAATCTTTAAAAATTTTTAAAATTAAAAAAAATAAAAGATAATGGACAGGGAACTTGCTTGAGCATCCCTTTCATTGGACAGCTTGGTTTTCAGACAGAATCAGCTTTAGTTGTTGTAATATTGTCTTCTATTTCATTCGTACTCCATAAAACATACCTTCCTTCAAAGGCACCAACAGTCTTTTAATTTAAAATTAAACCCATATAAATAACCTATGATTCACTAATAGCATTTGTGCCTAATGCAGAATGTCCTTTTACCCACTGAAAATATTGGGGAGGGGGAATGCTAGGCCTATTTACAGAAATGGAAACTGAAAGAACTCGAGTCTGTCATGTGATCGCTTTATTCTCCCCTATGACATGGACAAAACATTTCCTTTCTTACCAGAGCCTCTTAAAATTATAGAAAGCTATTTCATCTTTGTTGGCCAAAGTCAAGAGTTATCAGGTCCAAGAAAAATTTAAGAAAAACCTATTCACCCTTCATCGTCCTTCGTACACTTTGTGATGAAAGAGACCGCTCTACCGGGACCTGTTTTCCAGTTTCAAACTAGAGACCAGCGGCGTAAAAGGCACAGGCATCACTTACCCGGGGAGTGCTAACTTCAATCATCCCCAGACGCCCGCCTGCCCGTGCCTGACCCAGCCTACATCCAGGTCTGACCCGGCCACGGTTCTGCATCCAAAATGACCACGCAAAGGCAAATTTGCACAGCAAACACACATCAAATCCACCATTGAAATGGAGACACTAACATTTTAATTTCACGAAGACCAATAAACTCTAAATCATAATAATCCTAAAGAAAACCATAGTACACACTGACCACCTTGACAGTCTTCCACAAACTTCCCGAAGAACAACTGTAATAATAGAAGCCCTGTTATTCTTCTGGGGGACTATGCTTGTCACTATTTTCTAGCACCGTCTGGACACCGAAGCCCTTTCTGAAGAAATCACTCACTGAGTAATGAACCTAACTCACACTTCTAACCTCCTTGTCTTTCCTTCAAATATAAAACGTTTTTGTTTTTCCTTTTTTTTAATATAGTCTCCACACCCAGCATGAAGCCCCAAAGCAGGGCTAGCTCATGACCCTGAGATCAAGAGCCCGTTGAGCGTCTGACTCTTGATTTCCGCTCAGGTCATGACTGACTGAGCCCCGCATCAGGCTCCACTCAGCAGGGGATTCTCTCTCTGCCCCTCCCCCTGCTTTGCCTGGTGTCTTTCTCCCCCCGACCAATAAATAAATAAATTTTTTAAAAAAAAGACATTTCGCACACAGAATGAAGAGAACAGAATATACATTTTGCTAATTCCATGTGAATTAATAAGAAATTAGTAAATATAGTTGCTATTTATCCATAATAGATTTACTTGTTTCACTAAATCCTCCTATCCATCTCGGGATGATCCTTTTATCAATTCTCAATAATGCAGATACTTTGGCCAAGGCAGTGTGTCCTTTTTCAGTTAATACTTAGTGTTCCTGGGGCGGCTGGATGGCTCAGTGGGTTAAGCCGCTGCCTTCAGCTCAGGTCATGATCCCAGGGTCCTGGGATCGAGCCCTGCATCGGGCTCTCTGCTCAGCTGGGAGTCTGCTTCCTCCTCTCTCTCTGCCTGCCTCTCTGCCTGCTTGTGATCTCTGTCAAATAGATAAACAAATAAAAATCTTTAAAAAAAGAAACTTAGTGTTCCTGATTTGAAATATAACTGATGGGAAAGTTCAAACCCCTTCTTGGAAATATAAACACAGCACCACAGTAATCAGGGCACAACCTTGAGACACACAAGAATAAAACCAGCCCTTCCCTGTGGTTCTTCTGTGTACTTTCCTTGAGGCAATACAGACAGGCACCTCCCTGCCCTCCTGGCCCCTCCACGCTCCTCAGCCCTTCAGGAGAAGCCAGCAGAGCATCCTGCCACATAGCAAAGGGTCTCTACAAACCTCAGCCCTTCCAGAAGCTCAACTTGCAATTTTTGGCCTATTTCCCATGTCACCGCGCCCAAGGAAGGTCCCCCTTAGATCCAAACTCTCAAAGCTCAGCCATCATGAGCTCCTTTGCTTTTCCCACGGAGGTTCTCCAGTGGCCAGGAGAACTTCTAGAGAACACTGCAGATCCCCCGCCCCTGGGGAACCCCAGTCTCACTTGGCTCCACGAAGCTCTCTTCCACATTGCCGACTCCCATGCTGCCAGCAGTCAGAAGCGGTTCCTAACCTTCCTTCTTACCTGCTTCATACCGCCTTCTCCCTGCCGTCAGCTTCAGAGACGGCGGGCATCTAGGCGAGACCTCTCCCAGAGCCCTTCCTACCTTCTGACCTTTCCCACTCCCGCACAGCTGGCCATCGCAAGCCGGTCCTCCAAATCCACTGCGAGGTGGCCGCCCCCCTCTCCTGCCCTCTCGACCACGCCTGTCATCCCTACCTGCTGGCATAAAGAGGCTAATCTTAGCCTGCAGACCCTACTGTCAGTGCCCGGTCTCGTGGGCACGCCGCCTCCAGGCAAGTGCTCCACAGCTGGGACAAATTAGGGACCTCTAGCTCCGTCCCTGCCCCTCTGCGATCCACTCCTGATACCACCGCTAAAATCCAGGCTGTAGGAAGGCATCTGGAGGTGGAGGAACTGTTCTGTATCACCATTTTTGGGGTGGATACGTATTCCTTTGCATTCGTGGAGACTCAAAGAATTTACTATATGTAAAGGGGGGTGGAGACGACCAGGAATAATGGGAGGCCCAAAATGTAGAGCAACGGTAACAAAGGACCTAAGTCTGTCACCGTAACAGTATCAGCGTGCGGGAGGAGGACGGAAGAAAGAACTAGCTGAGGCCCCGAGAAAACACAATCCCGGCCGTATGCTGTAAGGCCGCAGAGGAGGGAAACGTGCACATACTCTCTCCTCCACTCGGTACAAAAACTGCTGAATCAGGGTACGGTCTGCGATCTCGTTAGCAGCGGTGTACCGGGGATAACCGCTTCCTTGCGGTGCCCGTGTCTTAATGACGCAGGGCGGTCAGGGACAGCTGGGTAAAGGGTTCCTGGAAACTCCTTGTGGAATCTTTGCAACTCTTCTGTAAGTTATAATAATTTCAAAATAGCTAAGTGAAGACAGTGCTACCATTTAGTCGTGTACAGCTGCTAAACAAAAATCAAGCAAGCGCATCGCGGCTGGAAAACGCTCTGTACCACGGCCCCCTTCCGTGGCCTGCGTCCTTTCCTGACGCCGTGGTCTTACAGCAGAATCCCATGCCCCAGGCATCCTTGCCTCTCGTGAGCCCCACAGCACCACCAGGAACCCACCAGACTCTTCTCCTGACTCCCTGGCTCTCCCCTCCCCGCCGCCTGGGTCCAGTCTGACTCTGTACCTCCCTGTGTCCAAGGGCAGCGGCAGCAACTCCCATGGTCGCCACCATCTGCCCGTTCATGGAACTCAGGCACTTCCGCATTCAGCCCTGAAGCCACCTGCAGAGCCGCCTTTCCGAGACGCCTCCTTCGTGCTCCACTTGGCTCCCCCAACTGCGTTACCCTAAAGCCCTCATGTTCCTCCCAACCTGTTCCTCCTGAGCCCTGTCCGGGTTATGTCGATGATTTTCACCTTTTCTGTGAGAACCTGAAAAACCCTCAGGCAGCATTTCACAAGCAGTGAAACAGACGTGACTTCTGTAGGATCTTATTGGGCTTCTCGCCAACATAAGGCGGAAATACACATAGCAAATGCTGGGTTTTCTACACAGGAACAGACTCCTTCCAGCAGGACAGCTAATTATCATGCTAATGAGTTATTCTAAATCTCTGAAACGAAAAATGCGGCAGTCCCCAAATTCTGATCTAACCAAAGGTCCTTTTTTTCTGATCCATGAATACAAATGCCAAAATGATTTCCCAAAAGGATACATCCATTTTTGTTGCTGCCTTTATGCATTAAAAGGGAGTTATTTTAAGCTCATCCTGCCTCTCAACTTCATAAATATTTATTAGCAAATATCTAAGGCAAAAAGATAACTTATTACATACTGATTTCTGCACTATTGGTTATTAGAAAGTTTGAAACTTTTCCCACGTGGTTGCTTACCAGTTGTAAGAGAAGTATTTGTTCACTGAATAATGAATGGGTGCAGAGGGAGAAAATGAACATCCTATTTACTTCTTTCTGCCGCTCTACAAGATAACTTACCAACCTATGCTCTTGTCACTTAGCGAGAAATAATCAGGAAAAGCACACAAAACCCATCCATACAGTTTCCTAAACCAAATTAGTTTCTATGGACAAACCCTGATGAAGAGAAGGAGCATTCAACATCGCAGCTACACAACACGCAGACCACAGGTGGGAGGGCACAGTGCCTCCCTCCAGCACTGTTCCAGTCCAGCACTAACGTTCCCTTTGCTCTGACTTCCTCGTGACAGAAAATTTTCCACCTAAAAAATGAGGGTAACAGTATATACCCAGCCCCGGGGATATACGGGAAGGACTGGGTACTTAACGATTATTTGAGAGAGGGCACTGTCAAAGTCAAACACACAGCACAAGAAAGCACAGAAAGTACCTGATTCAAACAAGAAGTGGCCACTGGTCAAAGAATTTCAAGGAATGTTCCTCCTCCTGTCACCCCACAACCAGCTGGGAGATCTACACCCAGGGCCAGGACACCTTCCTGGCCAAGCATTCAGGACCGCATTGTGGAGAATGGTCTGTGATTATTAACCTTCCTTCTCACAGAGTTTGAGCAAGAGAAGGAACGAAGCTAAGTGGACAGCACTCTCGGGTGGGGAGGCTGGCCCTGAGGGGCCGGGGGGATGGGAGATCCCCGACAGAGCCCACTGGCCGGATGTGAGCCTCGGTCAGGGTCAGAGTTAGAGACTGGGGCACAAAGCAAACCCACCAGGTCAGAACCGCGGAGGCAGATAGAAGAGATGCCCAGACAGAGACGGCATGGCACCATCCTCATCAGAGCCCACCTGCTCCCGACGGCCCCCAAATCACAGCAGAACTACAGTTCATCCGGACATAGCACCTCACAGTTTGCACAACTTCCTACCAACAGCCGCTCTCCCCTGAAGATGGATGGAATGTTGGCAAAGGTCACACCTAAGAGATGGGGCTTCTCGAAATCCTCAGAACCCCTGCAAACAAGGTTTTCCCAGGGGAGCCCCAAGAATTGTATAACACTCTTAAGTTCTGAATCTTGGTTAATTAAAAAAAAACAATCAATAATTAATGTGATCTGAGGAACAGAAAAGAAAATAACGTATACCTCCATCTGTTTCGAGATTCACACTCAACAAGAAAGTGGTTCTCATATAGGATTTCCCATGAAGGACAAATATAGAAGAAATTACATCCTGAAGATGTGAATTTTCATACTCTTCCAGTCGCCTACACTTTGCTTTAATCTCCTTCATTTAACTCTGTCACTACCCTTGGCAGTCCCCATCACCAAAGCTACACTGTAAATTGGGAAAGACAGATGCAACCCTCCAGTTCCCAAGTCCATTTTATTTCATCTATTTGTTTTGCCTTCATAAAACCAAATGCTCAAAATTTAACGTTAATGAGTTTTTAACTATCTCCCGAAGGCTCACAAATCTGTAAAAATTCTTGAGAAGTGTAATAAAAGATACAAATTGCAGACCAAAAATATCATCGACCCAAATTTAATCTTGTTTGCCAGATGCCTGTTCAGTGTCGATACCGAAACTCAGGCCACAGAAGAAAGCTGCTTAACTCCCCATCCAAGGAATAATACTTTTTTTTAAAAGATCTTATTTATTTTACAGAGCGCGAGAGAGCGCGCACATCTGCGTATATGCTCGCGAGCAGGAGATGCACAGGGAGGAAGAGGAGGGAGAATCCTAAACTGACTGTGCTCAGCTCGATCCCACAACCCGATCCCAAAACCTGGAAATCACAATCAGGGCTGAAATCAAGAGTCAGACACTCAAGCAACTGAGGCGAACCAGAATGTAATTTTGTACTGATGTAGTCTTCTAAAAGTCTGACCTCGAGGGGCGCCTGAACGGCTCAGTCATTAAGCATCTGCCTTCAGCTCAGGTCATGACCCTGGGGTCCTGGGATGAGTCCCATATCGGCTCCCAGCTGAGCAGGGAATCTGCCTCTTCCTGCTCCCACTGCCTGCTGCTCTCCCTGCTTGTGTTCTCTCTCTGCCAAATACACAAACAAAACCCCCCCCAAAAAATCTGACAGCTAGACAAAAACCATATCCTGGCAGTCTTACGGAAAGATTCACTAAGTGAAAGAAGAAAGTGAGTCACGCGAGAAGGTGAGGCCAGCGCTGGTGCAGATGCCTGGCAAAGACCGAAAGTGGGGACAGCCAGCACACGAATCACGGTTTCTGACGCATTCCCCACTAAAAGGAACCAGGGTCCCTTGGAGAAATGGCTGATTCTAGGTTCAGGCAGGAAATACACAACAGGGGCCTGGAGCACCCAGAGCTGGTAAGGAAGCAAGGGCCCGGAAGGATACGACGACATTGACAAGGACACACAGGTCAACTGAAAGAGTGCGCCGTGGCCAGAGCTGGTGCGACTCGGGCAACAAAGCAGTACTGGATTATAACCCAAAGTATAAAATAAAAGCCGGTGAGTCCCTGATGACACGAAGGACAGAAGGTCTCAACGGGAGACAGCAGGTAAACCTCCCGCACAGAGGAATTCTGAGTGACCACCCTGGCACCCCGCCCTTCTGCAGGGGAAGAGGATTCCCAGCTCCTGAAGTGACTTTCTTCCAAAGAGGACAGTGCGGAAAGGGAAAGAAAAGAGTAACTTTCGGTGGAGACGCCTGACAAACCCTCTCTGAGCCAGATGACCAAGGTCAACATCCAAAGTGGTAACTTGCAGGTAGAGCAGGTCCCGCGTTGATGTGAGGAGAACAGCACGTTACCCCAGAAACAGGCTTCCTCAGTCTAACCACGAGAAGGATGTCGCACAAAGCCCAGCCGCCGCCCACTCTGCAAACCACCGATCGCCACTCCTCCGAAGCGCAGGGTCATGGAACACAAGCAAGTCTGAGAAAGCAAGAAAGAGGGGGTACGGAGACGTAGCAACTAAACATAACGCGACTTCCCGCATGGGATTCGAGAACAGAACAGGGCATCGGGTAAAAACGGAGGAAATCTAAAGAAATCACAGGCTTCGGTTAGTTTGTTTTTTCAAAGTGAGTAAGACAGGGGTGCCTGGATGGCTCAGCCAGTTAAGCACCTGCCTTCGGCTCAGGTCATATCTCGGGTGTCCTGGGATCCCGGGGTTCTGGGATGGAGCCCCTCGTCAGGCTCTGAGCTCACAGGGCAGTCTGCTTCTTCCTCTCCCTCCATCCCTCCCCCTGCTCGTTCTCTCTTTCTCTCCATCAAATAAATAAATTTTATTAAAAATAAATAAATAAATAAAAGCAAGTAAGACAGAGATAATGAACAGCTAGCTAACAGGGTGGGAGGGCACTAAAACGTGAAGAGGGGACTGGAACGAGCAGTCCCTGGAGAAAGGCCACACTTGGGTGGGCCAATAGCATTACAAACAAGGTATGTTTACAGCACAGCTCTCTGTATGGGGAGATTAATTTTCCCTTTTATCCTCTTACCAATAAGCTGCCTCAAGGTCAGCCACTGACAAATCAAAATGACTTAACTTTTTTTTTTTTAAATTTATTGGGACACCTGGGTGGCTCAGTCGTTAAGCATCTGCCTTTGGCTCCAGTCATGATCCCAGGATCCTGGTACCAAGCCCCGCATCAGGCTCTGCTCGGCGGGAAGCCTACTCCCCCCGCCCCCCCCGGCTTGTGTTCCCTCTCTTGCTGTGTGTCTCTGTGTCAAATAAATAAATAAAATCTTTGAAAAAAAAAAAAAAAAGATTTTATTTATTTGTAAGAGATAGAGTGCCCACAAGCAGGGGGAGCGGTAGGCAGAAGGAGAAGCAGGCTCCCCACCAAGCAAGGCGGCAGGATCATGACCTCAGCCGAAGGCAGGTGCTTAACCAACAGAGCCACCCAGACATCTCTGACTTAACTTTTAAACCGACGTTTATTAGAAATAGGATTTCCAGGAGCGCCTGGCTGGCTCAGTCAGTGGAACGTTGGATTCTTGGTCTCAGGGTTGAATTCGAGCCCCATGTTGGGTGTAAAGATTACTTAAGAAATAAAATCTTTAAAACAAAACAAAATAAAACCAAAGATATGACAAGACAAAACAAAGAAACAAAATTTCCCAAAGTTTGCATATTCCATGCTCTCTGCACACAAAATGACTGGGACAATCTTCCACTACCACACCCAGCCCCAATCTGTGGCCAAAGATGATAAATTACTTATTGGTGTCTCTTTTTACCTAATGGAGACAATATGACAAGTGGATCACTAATAATTTAATATATAAGACAATAGCCTATTAACAAAAAACAGATCCCTCTGGGGTGCCTGGGTGGTTCAGTCAGTTAAGCATCCAACTCCTGATTTGGGCTCAAGGTCATGACCTCAGGGTTATGAGATCCCTCCCAGCATCTGGCTTTGCGCTGGGCATGGAGCCTGCTTGAGATTCTGTCTCTCTCCCTCTTCCTCGGCCCCTCCCCACCTTTAAAAAAAAAAGTACCTCCTAAATAAAGGTTTGGTCGCACAGGTCACGTGGAAATAAATGAATTGTTTACACCTCTCACTATGATTTAGGTATCTTCTAACAAAGCTGGTCTTTCCTTCCACAGTAACACTGTAAATGGGGTCTACTGGTCCGCACTTTGGCAGCCATAAAGAGAACTGCTGCTTCCCTTTAAATAAAGTGTACGCGGGATGCTTTCCCAGACATCCACTGCAACCCACTTGTGAAGCCAATACAACTAATGGCCTGCATGCAGGAAAACAGAACAAGGTAATATTTATCTTTTTTTAATTGTGGTAACAAGGTAATATTTATCTTTTTTTAATTGTGGTAAAATATTCATACCACAAAGTTTACCATCTTAACTAAGTAATTTTTTTAAGGAGGCTCCAAGACCTGAACTGAGATTGGAGTCGGACACCGAACCAACTGAGCCATCCAGGTGCC
This sequence comes from Lutra lutra, assembly GCF_902655055.1. Lineage (NCBI taxonomy): Eukaryota > Metazoa > Chordata > Mammalia > Carnivora > Mustelidae > Lutra > Lutra lutra. The sequence goes on from NC_062289.1 coordinate 17,031,156, forward strand.
CCTTAACGATGTAATTTTTATATGAAAACTACATAAAAATAATAAAAGCAAAAAAATGCTACCTACTAAGACCTACAGAGGAATAAAAAACAATTATTAGCTGAGCTAATTGTCCCCCAATGTATGCTGAAAGTGTCTTAAAACCTCCAAGGGGCAATTTAACTCACACATTCTCCAAGGTTTGGACTTCAGACTTCTGCTATACACACACACACACACACACACACACACACACACACACTCTCTCTCGCTCTCTCTCTCTCTCTCTCGAATGCACAACTGATTCACTAAACATCTGTATGTTATACCACAGCCACTCACTTGAGAGAGATTCAAACCTAATTTATTTTCTGAGATATCCAGTCAAAGGGCCTGAGAGAGATTTACGATCATACCTCATTTCAAGTCTCTTCCCTGGAGTTTCTCCATCTACCTATTCCTCAAAATCAGACTCCCCTCTCCCTATACTGTTTTTCTCTCAGACACTCAAAATAAGAGTATCCCCTCTACTTCCCTCTCAGGGAGTCCTGCCCATTTTCCTCAGAAACGTCACATCTGCCCTCTCTAGAATGCCTTCCCTCCTCTAGCTGTGAACGGAGTCACCTCACACCTAGACAAAGACAACACCCAATTCTCCATCCTCTCATTCAGAACTGCCTGACTCAACCAGCTAAACTCCATTTCAACCATATCTATCACTCCCCTCTATTCAAAATCCTCAAATCACTTTCCAAACTACAGCCGAACTCCTTGGCCTGACCCCATAGTCCCTACCCAGCTGAGTGAGGACCAACAACCACCAGGCCACACCCGGCAAGTATCCCCTGCAGACGCACCTTTCCTTCTTGGGTGTCGTGATTTCTTGGCCCGGAATCTTCCCGACACACACACCCCTCCACTGGCCGTGTTTGAGAACCCATTCATCAGGTTTTTCTCAAAGAGGCTCAACTTCATCATTTTAAAAATGGGCATCGGTAACAACAGCCATTGCACAGGACGGCCGTGTATGTGAAAACATGTAATACATACGCAAAGCACCAACGCATAGGCATTAAAATGCTATTTTCTGGGGCACCTGGGTGGCTCAGTGGGTTAAAGCCACAGCCTTCAGCTCAGGTCATCATCCCAAGGTCCTGGGATCGAGCCCCACATCAGGCTCTCTGCTCAGCGAGGAACCTGCTTCCCCCTCTCTGTCTGCCTGCCTCTCTGCCTACTTGTGATCTCTGTCAAATAAATTAAAAAACAAAACAAAACAAAACAAAAAACCTTTAAAACTGGTAAATGTAAAATAAATAAATAAATAAATAAATAAATAAAATGCTATTTTCTTCCTCTCTGTTGATTTGTGAGAATAGCAAAACAAAACAGAAGAGGAAAAAAAAAAGGAAAACTGAGTAAGTGTTTTTGAGGTGAGGAAGTAAAGTAAGTTGGAGGTGATGATGGTTTGGTTGGAGGAAAAGGAGAGCACTTTGCAGAGTGAAGGCACTGCTTCCTTACTACATCTCATTTCCCTTCACAACATACGGCCTTTCTCCTCCTATGCAGGCGCCCCAATCCCACCACGAGCCTTTGCTAGGATCACCAGATCCTACCTGGAAAAGAACGTAGTTTCCTCGGAAAAGGCGGCAGAATTTCAACTCACAAAGCAAAATACGTCAACAGGTCCCTCTGACTATCCCGTAACCTTTTTTCCTAATTTCGAAACTCTGTCTTCCGAGCCAAGCACGACTGGCTGCGATCTCAACAACTCCTTGCCCAACCTTGGCCCAACCCACACGGCTAGACCACGTTCACACGCCGACGAACATGGCGCCAGGCCCTGGCGGCTCACAGACCGGGTCCCACGTAAGGGCCAAGCTTTCACCCCGGCTGAAAGCCACCTTAGGATCCCTCAGGAGAATTCCCCCAGATAGGAGCCCCACCCCAAGGAGTGGTCCCCAAGTCCTATACCAATGAACCAACACTCCAAGAGAAGTTAGAGAAGAAAGGGAAGGGACAGACGAGGCTCAGAGAAAAGAAAAGTTAAAGCAAAAGGGGGCTAAGAAGTCCTCATCACACTGCAGAGTTATCTACCCAGTCATCCAGTTCTCTGGCAAGTGGAGGGGCTGCCCTTTCCTTGTGGAAAGACGAAGGGAGGGGACCTGGGTCGAGGGGAAGAAGACCAGGGTCTGGCGGCTGTGGAGGCAGAGCGACATGGGGAAAGGGCTCCCTGGCAGCCACGCCAAGAAGAGGTTAGTGTCCACTCGGGATAACTAACTCCTGACCGCCCCCCACTGTGGGCATGCGGGTCATCACTTCTAATAGGGGCTGTGTTTGTGTTTGTCCTCTCCCTAGCTGGTCCCATCCATGCTCTGCCACCACTCATCAGCAATGCTCTCCCGAGAGCAGGTGCTGACTGAACGATGATGTAAGAGAGAAGTGACAGAGGGGTGCCTGGCTGGCTCAGTCGATAGAGTGGGCCACTGCGGGTCTCGGAGTCATGAGTTCCAGCCCCATGTTGACTATAGAGATTACTTAAGAAGAAAATCTTTATTTTTTTTTAAAGATTTCATTTATTTATTTGATAGAGAGAAACACAGCAAGAGAGGGAACACAAGCATGGGGAGTGAGAGAGGGAGAAGCAGGCTCCCCGCTGAACAGGGAGCCCCATCCGGGGCTCGATCTCAGGACTCTGGGACCATGACCTGAACCGAAGGCAGATGTTTAACGACTGGGCCACCAAGGCGCTCCAAAACAAAATCTTAAAAAAAAAAAAAAAAAAAAAATTACGGAGTGGCTGAAAGTCTACTTTCACAGTGCACAGCCTCCATTTCCTTCACCCAGAAAATACTGGGGGCCTGGATTCAAAGGTTGACCTTCCAGCTCTGCGTCAACCCCCCTGGAGAACCACTCCTCAGACACTTGAAAATCGCTGGATGCCAAGAGGACATGAAGGCTTAGCAATTTCCAGCTCCAAAAGATCCAAGTTCAGGTCAAGCAAAGACATTACACATGGGAAAGAAAAGAAAGAGAGAACATGCAGGAAAATTCCCACGTCTGTCAGAGGGCGCTTCGTCAACCCCTGGAATGCAGAAGTAGAGAAACAAGTGGAGTGTTGTTGTATATTAATATTCTGCATAGGACAAGAGCTTCCCATGAAAGAATGCTGACTGCATTCACGAGTTTCTTTTCCCTTCCCTCCTCAAGTCCTACAAAAATGACATTAGAAGTATTTTTAAAAGATAAAAATAGCAAACACAGAGACAGAAGTATCTCCTACTGCTTAGGGCTGGGGGCACCGGAGAAGTGAGGAGGGACAGCTAATGGGAACAGAGCTTCTCTCTGGGGGATGAAAAGTCCTCCAGGTGACCATGGAGATGGTTCCACAGCTCTGCGAGCGCACAGAAAACCACCGACCCGTACGCTGCACATGGGTGACCTGCGTCTCTAAATAAAGTCCCTACCAAAAATTACCTACACTGTATACCCACAAGGAAAGGACAACAAGAATGGAGTCAAACCCAACAGAAGACACCAACAAAGTTTTAGGGAAAAGGAAAAGAGGGCAGGCGAGTGGCAGCTGGCTCAGCAGGGTCAAGAAGTTGTGTCCCAAGGTCATGCAGGAGGCTGCCACGGAGCCGGAGAGTTAGTTCTAGGGAACTTCAAAGCTCAGGCCTTGGACTCAGCAAAGGAGACACTGCGTGTGTCAGGAGGACCGGGGTGGGGCTCTAACCGGGAGTGGATAAAGACCCTTCCCCCGCCTCCTGCAGGCTGGGACAGCTGGGCGGGAGGGGGGAAAAGCTCTGGGTTATAACCCACGGAGGCTTGCGATTCAGAGCCCCCATCGTGAAGTATGAGACGGAAAGCCTGGCCTGCGGCCTTCTGTTTCCTCCACCCCTCAAACCAAAAGCCAAGTTTACTCCCCACACAGAAGCAGGGACGAGTCTCCTAAGAAACGAAAGCTGCAGTGAGAAGATTCCAGATGCTGGCTTGTGGGATCCCGCAAAGAAGGGTCCAACTCCATGAGTCATCAGAGAAACAGCCCCCCTCGCCCCGCCCCACTCCCACCCTCCTACCCCCACACCCCCTGGGCAAAGGGCAGTCTCACGGGGAAGTGAGAGCTTCCACCCAGCTTTTCATGGCCTTGTCCTTAACTCGGACGCCAGACCTCAGGGAAAGCCTCCAACAGGAAAGAGACCAGAAGAAATAAAGAATTAAAAAACAAAAAGAGGACAGAAATGCTGCAAAGAGTGGAAGGATATACACACAAAGAGTATCCTCGGAGAAAACGGAAGAGGGCATTATGGAAAACATGCACCCAAAGAGTAAGAAGGAACTTTTAGAAATAATAACTGAAACAAAAGATAAAACAGGTAATAAATAAATAAGTAAAGCCAAGGAACGCAGAACTGGAAAAGAGATCCAGACAACAAAAGGACAAAGGCATGAACATGGAAAGTTCACTCCAGTTGGTCCAACATCTGACTACTGAGAGTGTTTCAGAAAGAAAAAATAAAGAGAGGCACTATCAAAGAAAAAATGCAGGAGTGACTCCCCAAGACTAAACGCACCAAGTCTCGGGAGGCAGGGGCCAGCACGGGCTGCCAGATAAAATACAGGATGCCCAGCTACATCTGAATTTCAGATAAACAATGATCCGTCTCTTTGCAGAAGTATGTTCTGGTGCTTATCTGGGCACCTTGTGTTTTCTGTTTGCCAAATCTACCTCTGACGGCCTAGCACAGCAAATGACAATAGTCCAGAGCACAGCAAAATTAAAGGAACATCAAAAATTTAAGAAGTACAACAAAGGACTTGACAGCGTTTTCATGGGTCCCCTCGGCGGCCAACAGGGCAATCACACCTGTCCACAGACAACAGGAGCCCTGCCCTGGGCCTGTGCTTTAGGCAACCATTTCCAACAGCACCAAACAGAGAGACTGGGTTTTTTTCTCTTTGGTCCCTTAGGAGTTTTGGTTTTCCCTTTAGTTTTGGACACTGTCCGAGTGAATAGGAATTATGGGAAAGAGACAGGGGTAGCGTGTATGTGGAGACCACAGCATTGCCCTGGGGTCCCAGAGCTCCTTAACTCCCAGGGGCACGGAAGGTACTGAAAACCTTCAGTCACAAAACTTAAGTGGGAGAGAAGTTCAAGAAAATTATGCTGGATGGCGACTCCACCCATCCGGGCTCCCTGGGAAGCCTGCGCTGCTGTCCGCAGCTGGGTTCCGGGGGCTCCAGGCTAGCTGGGCTCCCAGGGCTGCTCGGAGGAGGAGGACGCCGCCTGCAAACTCTGGGTCTTGAGGGCCAGGTGGCAAGGCCCTGGGTGGGACCGGGGACCAGGCCAAAGATACAGCTTGATTTAAACCTTTTAAATATTTAGGCATATGGTATATACCTCTTAAATATTTAAATATATTTTTTAAATATTTCATTATACCTTTTAAATATTTAGCCAGCTGGTCTCCTTTTGTAGTCTGGCCCCAGGCTCTGCTCTGGAACATCAAGGGCGGGCCTGGGGGCCATTATGACTATTATGACTATTATTATTATTCCTCTTTTATATACCAGGCAGAGAAAGTTTGAGTATCTCACTCAAGGACACATGGCCAGTCAACGCTGGAGGATGGACAAGAACCCACACCTTCTGCCTCCATGGCCCCAGCTTGTGATCTCCACCAGGAGATCAGGAGGCAGTATCTAAAATGAAGAAGTCCGAAGTTAGCACTGTGAGTTTATTACTGAGAAACCAGAGAGTCAATAACGGAAGATCAAAGAGGTGAAATGACTGCCCGCAGGGATGAGGACTAGAAGTCACCCTGTGGTTCTTTCAAATCTATGTACGTGTATTACTTTGACAAAAAATTAAAACTGTTAGAAATCGTTAAGTAACGATCTTAACGTCACATCTCTCCCCTCAATAGAAACAACTTAAAAAAAAAAATCACTCTGCTCCTCAAAGCCTCATTTCTCCAAAAAAACATAAAGCCTACTCATGGCTTTTCCTAACACAAATGCAAATCTGTCACAATTAGAAAGCAGCTCACTAATTGTAACCCTTAGGGCATTACTGCATTAAGTGTGGTCTCAAAATTGTTTACAGTGAAATATGGCATATTCCCTTACTGGTCAGAAAAAACGTTATGTAACTGAAAACCCAGAAATAGTCTTTTTTTTTTTTTATTGCAAAATTAGGCTACATGAATATTCAGGAAGAATTTTTAAGTGTGTTTTTCTTTTTCAGGTCTCTCTCCCTCCAACCTCAACGTGTTGAGAAGACCCTTACTCAGTGAGAGTTAAAAATACAGGAAGCAAAAAGAGGTGTGGGGGAGGATTTGGCATCCAAATACTTTCAGATTATGTATATTCTAGAAAACTGCACAGCTCATAAAATTATTTAATTCAGAATCAGCTGAGCTTTTCCGCCAAGCCTACCAAATCTAAGAGCGCATGTAATGAAATGCAAATAACGACCCCCTCTCCAGACCGGGGCCAGTATCAAAGAGAAAATTCCAACCCTGGAGAATTTTTTTGTGTTTCTGTTCAAGCCCTGGGGAGGGAGAAACAGAGAGAAAAAAGAAAAAGGCTTACAACCTAAGACTTGACCCCAGAACAAAGCCATGGCCCTTTGAAGAATGCAGTCGGGTAGCCTTTTATGTCTCTAGCTAACCAGGCTGCCCATTTTAAAATGTGAGGTCGCACAGGGCTCAGGGCTCGGCTCCCAGCTTGTTCTCCGGCTGGCTTACCTCCATCCGCTCTATTCCTGAGCCTCATCTGACTTCCTCCTGTTCAAAGCCTCCCGAGGACACCTCTAACTGAGCAACCCCGACCTGCTTCAATCTGTCCAAGGTACTGGCCTTTCTAACGCTTATCTCCACCATGCGTCATTGTTTTATTCATATGATACCTTTGAAGAAGGCTCTGAAGTGGTTTATAGTGAGAGACAGATAAGGACCCGAAACTGCAGAGGGAGAGGCATCCCCTGTGACGCAGGCGTCTGAGGGCGGTTGCGCCCTCCTTCCTCACCTTCCATCCCAGACACCAGGACGGCTCCACGGGATCCTGGTGACACACCAGATAGAAACTCTATTTCCACTTAGAGGAGGTGCCGGGAACAGGCAAATTCACAGAGACGTAAAGCAGAACAGAGGTTAGGGGCGTGGAGGAAGGTGGGGAGGAAAGTTACCACTGAACTGGTTCAGAGCTTTCCTTGGGAGCGATGAAAAAGTTTTGCAGACGGAGATGTATTTAATGCCACTGGTTAATAAATGCAGATGGTTAAAACAGTAACTATTATGCTACGCATATTTTACCACAATTTAAAAAAAAAAAAAAACCGCGCTGAAAAGAACAGGGAGGACAAGCAACGTCGGATTTTAAAATGAAGATTTTCGGGGCGCCTGGGTGGCTCAGTGAGTTAAGCCTCTGCCTTCGGCCCAGGTCACGATCTCAGGGTCCTGGGATGGAGCCCCGCATTGGGCTCTCTGCTCAGTGGGGAGCCTGCTTCCCCCTCTCTCTCAGCCTGCCTCTCTGCCTACTTGTGATCTCTGTCAAATTTAAAAAAAAATTTTTTTTAAATAATTAAAAAAAAAAAAATGAAGATATTCGAGGCGCACCTGAGTGGGTCAGGCGGCTAAGCATACGACTCTTCACCTCAGCATCGTGAGTTCAAGCCCCATATTTATGGGCTCCACGCTGGGCATGGAGATAAACAAGAAAGACAGGAAGGAAGGGAGGGAATGAAGATTTTGGAAATTCCAAAATCCAGTACCCTTTTGTGGCCAACTTTAAGGAAATGGGCTAATAAGTATCAGGAGAGTGCTGGTAACCTTCAGCAAACAGCAGTCTGAGGGGTACAGAGCCCTGATCTTTAGCATTTATCCATTTCAGTGTTTGGGTACCCCCACCACAACACACTTCGGAGGTTACTAACACAACAAACATGACCAGTGTGGCTGAGAAGTGGCGCACGCAGTGGGCGAGTCAGCCAGTGAGGGGCAGCTGCTACCCGCCAAGACATCTCCACGTCACTATGTCCCAAGACATCTCCACGTCACTATGTCCCGAAGCGTGTTCTGATTATAGACATTAGGAGGGAAGAAGCTTCTGAGTAAAATGGTTAAACATTTAAACTGGTTTCCTTACCATAAGGCTTCCCTAAATATCTATCCCCACCATCTTTTGAGCTCTTTCTTTTCTTTTAAGATTTTATTTATTTATTTGAGAGAGCAAGAAAGAGCGCGCAAAAGGAGGGGGAGGAGAAGAGGGGAAGGGAGGGGAAGAAGCAGGCTCCCCACTGAGCAGGGAGCCTGATGCCTTAGGACTCCACGCCAGGACCGGGGATCATGACTAGAACCAAAGGCAGCCACGTAACCAACTGAGCCACCCAGGCGCCCCATCTTCTGAGATCTTTAACACATTAATATCCACTTTGAATCACAAAGAGGGGCTGCAGCATGAAATGTTCACCACATCTACTGGACCTCCAGACCCTCTTTTTCCTCTAAGAGGGACTCTGAGGTGCCCCATGTCTTCCGGGAAGTACTGCCACAAAGACATGAGTCTTCTCATTTGTAGCCCACAAAGAGACACCACCACAAAGAGCACAGATGGCCAGGTGTCCAGAAGGTGTCCCCTCTGTAGAGCACCACCAATACCGGGTGTGACCAGCGCACCCTGGTAGACAACCCAAGTGGGACAAGCCAATGTGGGTCAAACTTTCCGGACAATTTACACAGAGGAGCCCAAACAGCCTCTGATCACTGGCCCCGAGCCATAGGGTTCAGGGGAAGGAGAAAGTTTGGGCACAGTTTCTTTTGGTGTTTCCTGTGGGATATTAACTTCTCTCCAGGACCCACAACACATCTCTTAAGATTCCAATAATAACCCCCACAGCCTTAAGGTACATTAACCTCTAAAATATTCCAGGTAGGGCACGGTATGAATCTAGATAAAGCTGCCCAAATATCTACAGAAAATTGATAAATGAGCTCAGTTCACAGAATGCCAAGGAATGCCTACATGCACGGGAAGACCAAGCGTAACGGAAATGAAGCCGGTAAAAGGAGGATGAGAGCAGCAGAATAGGCAAATTAATTAATTAATTCCTTAGGGAAGGATAAGGAGGTCAATAATCTTAAAGCCTCACAAATTAACACCCAGAACGAGCCACGGTTTATTGGATTTGATTAGTAAGAATATTATTTTCACTTATTATTTCAACCCCTCCTAAACAGAGGAAAGGCCTTTTGTGATGAAAATCACATATTTATGTTTCTTTGCAAAAGTGTTGAAAATGACAAGGCCAATGATAAACAGTATTGGACCAGCAAGACACCAAGGGGCCATTGCGCTCCTCCTTCTCTCAAGTCTAGAATCAGAGGAAATCGTTCTCCCATCTCGCTACCAAAGACCGTCAGTCAATACAGGACAAGGAAAAAGCCACAATAAACCCAGTGAACGTGTTAGGGGGATTTTCTGAAGGTTCAGGATATTTGGAACCATCCAGCCGACCAACAGGTAAGTAAAATCGAACCGCCATGACTCCATGCCATCACTGCTCTCTCTGGCTTACACACACAAGAAACATAAGCCAAACCCTTTAGAGAGAAAGAAAATAGTAAGGCCAACCATTTCATGGGCAGGCCAGGTCTTCAGACAATTCTAGTAGATTGAGTAATAAGCACGTAGGTCCAAAAATGTCTACAACTTCCCAGTGAGCTCATTTCCAATAGTTAAGAGTTAATGTACCCCCTGACAGGAGGAGATTCACTGAGGTCTGAAGTAACTCCCAGAAACTTCCAATTATTCTTTTACTTCTTCCTTTGAAGAACAAATCAGAAAATGCTGATCTCATAATCTGGATTAACCAACCCGGTCACTTTATTGAAAAGCATTCCTTAAGATTTTCTGTCTACTAGGGCTCCTGGGTGGCTCAGGTGGTTGAGCATCTGACTCTTGGTTTCAGCTCAGGCCATGATTTCAGGGTCATGAGATTGAGCCCCACATCGGACTCCACACTAGGTGTGGAGCCTCCTGGAGACACTCTCTCTCCCTCTGTCCTGCCCCTCTCTCTCCCTCTCTTCTGTCCACTGAATGGTACAGAAACAACAGGTCAAGAACCCCACCAATCCATCCACCAGCCGCAGAACCCGGAGTTCTTTTATGGGAGTTCTGTTACAGTAATGGCATCCCACCGCCTCCAACTCTTTCCCTGCTAGCCAATACAACAACCTCTTAGATTCTAAAATCCCTACGTAAACGTTGCCACTCCAACAGAAGGACTCTTAACCTGAATGCTCGGGTAGCATCTTTGAAAAAAAGCTTTATTTAGCCAACAGGCTGCCATTTATTCAAATGCCTTTCTTTCACCCCTGGATTTTGAAACCATTTTTATTATAAGCATAGTATATGCTCTTCGCCAGTCCTCTAAAACCCAAAGACATAAGCAAAAGTCTCCTGGAGGCCCACTAGTCAGAGGTTAGTTCTGACAACATTTGGGATATAGACTTCTAAATGCATACAGAAGCATAAATACAAACACACATACATATTTTTAACATACTAGGCCTTGTCACATTCAACAAGATCTCTCCATGTCTATGCATGTTTCCATCATGTCAGACATATGTTCGTGTGAATTCAGTGCACACATTTGCTCAAGAATACCCTTTTAAATTTAGATTTTGATATTTTCCAAAGAGATTTTTGCCAAGGCAAGGAACCACGAGAGAGACCTTTCTTGGAGAATTCTTGCAAAAATAAGAACACTTCAAAAAATAACCTTTAAGATATACAGTGTTGAGTTTCACCCATTTGCGTTAAAATTCTGAAGATGTATTTTTAGCTCGTGGTAAAATGAAAGATGAGGGAAACAGACATTAAAATGATTTACTCATGCTCTTAAATCATAACCCTTATGTTTAACTTCTGTCATTCCATCCATCGAGAGACCACATATTCTTGATTTCACAGTAAACTAGGCTTCTCTGTGGATAAGCATTTATCCAGAAACTTATATTTATCTGTATTTATCCATGTCTGATATCGCAGTATGCTTTCCTCGCCACTCTCCAAAGGGATCGTAGCCTGAAGGAAGTCTTATCTAAACAATAAGCCACTTCCCTTGCTTGAGGAAAGGATGAATCCAAAAGCTCAGCAAGCTTCCCAAGAAAGGGCAAACTGGTTGAGGCTGTAACTTAATAGCCTATCGTGCTAGGATGAGAAAGAAAATCCGTATGGGTCAACAATTAAAAAAAAAAAAAAAAGCTGGTCAGGAAGACATGCGAGGTCACTAGTCAACTTTCTAAGGTACATTGAGTCAAACTGATTATAAGTCAAATTCTTATTTTAAGAGGCTTCATACATATATGAAAACACAGATGAGGGCGCCTGGGTGGCTCAGTGGGTTAAGCCGCTGCCTTCGGCTCAGGTCATGATCTCGGAGTCCTGGGATCGAGTCCCGCATCGGGCTCTCTGCTCAGCGGGGAGCCTGCTTCCTCCTGTCTCTCTGCCTGCCTCTCTGCCTGCTTGTGATCTCTCTCTGTCAAATAAATAAATAAAAATCTAAAAAAAAAAAAAAAAAAGAAAACACAGATGAAAACCCAAGGATAAAAAAACTTTTGGAGGGGAGGATTTTATTTGAGAAACATAGCAAGAGCAGGGGTGAGCTGCTGAGCCAGGACCCTGAGACCAGGACCTGGGCCAAAGGCAGACACTTAACCAACTGAGCCACCTAGGCGCCCCATAAGAAAACTTTTTAACCCCATTTATAAGTCATAATCCATTTATCTGGTGATTTTTAATGTGCATCAGTACAAGGGTCCCAGGTCCCTCTAAAAAGGAAGGAGGGAGCCAGTTGCCTATGAGGTCCAAGGGAAGAGGAGGAAGAAGGTGGAAGGGAGGCAGGGAAAGAGGAGGAGAGGATGGAGGGAGGGAAAAAGGAGGGCAGAGGAGGTGGGAGAAGGGAGGAAGAGGGAGGGGGAGAGAGAGAGGGAAGGGAAGGGAGAAATGGGAGGAGAGGAGAAGCAGGAAACAGAGTGTGCATACAGAGAGACATACACAGTTAAAATAGTGCCTAGTTAGTACCTGATATGCAATTCATCATTATACTTTTTGTTACATTTTACATTTCTCAAAAAAAATAGGCAGGGAGACAGAAAAGAACTCTTTACCAGAGCAATTGAGACTGAGGGGATTTTAGCAAGCAGATACCAGGTACAATTAAAAGTTAAAAAAAAAAAAAAAAAAGAAATACCTAGAAGTCGTTAAAGAGGTAATAACCACCCTTCCAGGGAAGAAATGGGGCCCTGAGCACAGTTACTGCCCTCTGGGTAGAAGGAAAGCAAATGTTTGGATAAGCCCAGGTGATAACAGTTAAGGACTGACAAGGGTACTTAATTTTATTTAGGAGTTTATATTTCTTAAGCACCTGCTCCACTTCTGGAAAAAATGTCTTTTTAAATAGAACGCTCAAGTTAATATGAATGATGTTCTTAATAACTATATTTTATAGGAAATATAAAATATATACGAAAAGGCAAGTAAAAGCAACATGAAGAAAAAAAAGACATACGGATAAACATTAAAACATGGCTCAAGAGAGACAACCCTGGATTTCAGGTAAAGCCTGAACAAGCCCCCCTTTCTTTCTTTGTGCCAGCTACCTGCAAACAGGGAAACTCGGGGCTTATTTGCCTCCATCTAGCTAACATCAGAGCTTCTGAGTCTCGTGTGTTAGCTAAATGCTTAGGAAGAAGGAAAATCAAGAAAAGAAAAAATACGGTCCACAATATGCTGGGGTAGGGGGTGGCCAGGGGAGGAAAAGACGGAGTCATATACATTCTCACCTTAAAAAAAATAAACTCTAAAGAAAAATACCTGATTTCATATTTATAAAATTAGAAACACATGGTATCAAGCCATGATAGGATACATTTGAAATGGCCCTCTTTGTGTGGAGTTAACGGATTTAATATTTCATTTTCTTTCACACTTTGCTAAAATCACATACAAATTCCAAAATGCCCAGTTTCCCACATTTTGTCCATTAAAAAAACTATCTGAGGGACACCTGGGTGGCTCAGTTGATTAAGCATGTGACTCACTTTTGGCGCAGGTCATGATCTCTGGGTCGTGAGATCGAGCCCCAGGTGGTACTCTGCGCTCAGAGCAATCTGCTTGGGATCCTTTCCCTCTGCCCTCCACACCCCCCACTCATGCACACATGCTCTCTCAAATAAATGCATCAAATTAATTATTTTTTAAGTATAAAAAAAACTAGTAAGAATTCCATCCTGAGTCTGCCTGTATAACGCTAAATATCCCATAAAGATTGTGTTTTATTATTCAAGTGATTAAAGTCCTTTTAAAATACATGGGGTTTCTTAACTTAGACCAGAACGTAATCACAGAGAACCCTTGCGGAAGACACAAAGTTCCGATCATTCCGTGTTCCGACTTCCCGGAGTAGAGGACAGCCACAGAAAGACAACTATAATGGCAGAGCAGTAAAATAATTTTCGAAAGCAAAGCACTAACCTAACAAAAACACCTGCGGAGGGCTCCTTTCATGTCAAAGCCCCTGCTCAAAGGAAAATCAATGTGCATGTGATTTCTAGTCCTTCAGGCTCCCGGGGCCCCAGGCTGAAGCCACTCTCAGAAGCCAGCGGCCTCAGTCACTTCCTCAGGAAATAGGACTGACCAGTCACCCCCAGCGCAGCGTGCGCTCCGGCAGAGAGGGTCTAAGATTTGGAAGAGGACACGTTCGCCACAACTAGCGACACTGGCTGGTCCCACAGGACAGACGCTCCTGCGCCCTCAAGCCTGGGGCTTCTGCTTTGTTTTGTGGCTTTTGTGGGGGCCCAGGTGGAAGGTGTCGGGTCCCTCACTGCCCCAGCTGCTCAGACCCGCTCTGTATCTCCCTCCTCTCCCACCAGATGGTCTCGGGGTCCATGACACAGGGTGCTGTCTGACGAAACCGCTATCAAACATACCCAAATTAAGCCCCTCCAGTCAATCCACGTGACCACTGTTTTCTTTTTCTCGCTCAAGAGTCAAAAATAGAATTGTGCTGACATGCCCAGAGTGCTAAGGTTTTTGAGCCGGGGAACATCTACTTGCTGAACATACAGAGCTTCCAAAAATACCTGTCTCAGGTTTTTCTTTAGAAAGCAGAATGTCAATTTAAAGGGCAGGGCTGCCCTCAGGTTAGCATTTCAAAGCGACGGCTCTGTGAGGAAAGCTCCAAGCAGAAGAGTTGACTGACTACCAAACCACCGCAGGCGACCTGAACCCTCAGGGGCCGCCCCAACCTCGCTATCAGAACTGTTATCTGGCTGCGCATGCCCTCCCTAGGGCTGTCCTTCATTTCACCTCCAGGAATTCCTCTGGAGACCCGGTAACCCACCTGGCCTCACAGCTCTGCAGGTATCTGGTCTAGGACAACAAAAAGGTGCTCAGGGCAAGGGCTTGCCCAAACAGACACCCGGAGCTTGCTAAACGATGGGAGAGAACCTTCAGCTAAGGAGATTACCATGGGAGTCTCACTCTCCAGCAGCACACCCACAACCAATAAATCCTTAAAGTCCAGACGGGGTGGGGGGGGGGGGAGGCTCTTTTCCTTAGGTTTTTTTTCTTCCCCTCCAAAGGAAAAAAGTCAAGGATCCCATTTCCTGTACCTGGACAACGTGACATTGACCTTAGGGCACAGGGGCAATGTTTTAAACCAAAAAAAATTAGATCTTCCAAAGTGAAAGGCACTGCTATAAAAAATGTTTGATGCAGCAGAACCCTGGAAAAAATGGAAATGTTCATCAGTAGAGAGATGATTGAAGCAACTGTGATACGTCCACTTTAAAAAAACTGGTGAAATACACATAACATGAAATTTACCACCTTAACCACTTTTTTTTTTTTAAGATTTTACTTATTTATTTGACAGAGAGAGAGGGAACACAAACTGTGGGAGTAGGAGAGGGAGAAGCAGGCTTCCCACTGAGCAGGGACCCCGGGGATCACAACCTGAGCCAAAGGCAGCCGCTTAACAACTGAGCCACCCAGGTGCCTCACCTTAAGCATTTCTAAGTACACAGTTCAACAGTGTTACCTACATTTACATTATTTATAATATATCCTTTTACATTATTTATAATACATCCTTTTTATGGAGTATTACACAGTCATTAAAGTAAGGCAGACGAGGGACACCTGGGTGTCAGTTAAGCCTCTGACTCTGGGTTTCAGCTCAGGTCATGATCACATGCATCCTGGGACTGAGCACCCCAACACCCCCTCCCCAACTCCCCTCCAACCCCACACAGGGCCCCCTGCTCGGTGGGGAGTCTGCTTGAGGATTCTCTCCCTCTGCCCCTCCCCTCACTCTCTCCACAGTAAATAAATAAATCTTTAAAAAAAAAAAAAAAGGAGGGGCGCCTGGGTGGCTCAGTGGGTTAAAGCCTCTGCTTTCGGCTCAGGTCATGATCCCAGGGTCCTGGGATCGAGCCCCGCATCGGGCTCTCTGCTCGGCAGGGAGCCTGCTTCCTCCTCTCTCTCTCTGCCTGCCTCTCTGCCTACTTGTGATCTCTGTCTGTCAAATGAAATGAATAAAATCTTTAAAAAAAAAAAAAAAAAGGAGCGTAAGTAAGTGTGTTATGGATACTAACATGGAACCATCAAGGTACACCATTTTGTGAAAATAAAAATCAGGTCATAAAACGGTATCTAAATTACACTAAAATTAAAAAGAAAAAACAAGCATACTGCATTTTATATGTTTCTACATATAGATATGTAAAATGAAGAGATATGTAAAATTCATAGAAAGGGTTAGGACGCACACCAAACATTCTGTCACTTGAATCCAGAAAAGAGCAGGGGATGATGGGAAGGCAGGGGGAAATATTTTTCGGAGTTCATCCACCGAGTGTACGTGTGCATTTTCAAAACTTCATACCTACAGGAAAGTAGATGAGAGTTTATATTTCTTGTGAACTTAGGGATAGTCAAAGTCATCAATCTTGGTAAATTCTGTCAAAGGCACTTTTGCTCTAGCCCTGTTTCCCACTGAATTTATGTTCTTTTAAGTGAAAGACCCTGGTGCTGGTAATTTGCTAATTCATCAATGAGTTTAGAGAAATACTGAAAGGGTCTGGGCTAAACCTGTCACCATCAATAAACTTCAGGAAAGTTTACTACGTCCCCTGCTTAAAGTGGGTTATTCAAAAGGTTTCATGAGAAAGTTAAACAAACAAACAAAAAAAACAAAAAAAAAAACCCTCACTATTAGATGTAAAGTGCCTTTTTTTTTTTTTAAATGAAACGTGTTTGGTGAATTCCAGTATTTCAAACTCAAGAAATCACTTGCCCATTTAAATGCTGAAACAAAGGCTCCCTACCTTCAAGAGTACACTTCAAGAGCAGAACCCACAAAAGCTTTAGCATTCCTTTGGCATTTTATAAATACCACATATTTTTAGTAGCATCTCTACAATTCTAGCTTGAAGTAAAGGATCGATTTGCTAAATTACAAGTGATATGTTGAGTACACTATGGAGAACTTCAAAGTAATTTTCCTTTGTCACCTGAATAAGCCTTCTCAGTTTTCACACATAAACCCTAAATCCTACAATGGAAGGCTTTGTCCCTGAAATGCTACAATCAAACCAGCAGATCTGTTTTCTGTGGTTTCTTACTCATTTTACCAGCATTGTTTTTTTTTTTAACTTAAATACTAAATTTCAAATATGTGCAAACAGTTTTGAGACTCCTAGCATTAGACAACACAGAAGAGAAAACCAGCAGCTCACGGTATGTTACGTTCCTTGGGGGATCTGTACAGTTTCAAGATGCCTGCTTGCCTGCTTGCTCGCTTTGCTTGGTGGTCTTTGTTGGGAATTCTTACTGCCCGAAGTTTTGAAGTCCTCGTTCTTGCCCTAATGCTTTCAGTCCGTGGTTCTCAAGTGGGGCAACTCCCCTTCACCATCCCCACCCCATCCCTGCTATCTGGCAAGGTCTAGAGACATTTCTGGTTGTCACATGTTGGCGACAGAGGGTGAGGTGAGGGGTGTGTATCGGTGTCAGGGATGCGGCCATCCGTCCTGCAATGCCCAGGACAGCTCCACAACACAGCACTGTGCAGGTCCAAATGCCAACGGCACTGAGGCTGAAAAGCTTTGCTCCAAGTAAACAAGAAATTTTCCCATCACCACCCTGTCCTCCTCTCACCAAGACCTAAACCTCTTAAAATCACCACAAACCTGCCTTCCCGCCAGCCCCCAGTCACCCAAGTGGAGATGGTGGCCGGTCCCTGCTCTGGCACCTCAACCCCCTTCCTCTCCACCCACTGAAGAGTGTGCTCGAAGGACTCCCTGCGTCCCGATCGCAAACGCTCTCACATTCATTCCAAAGGGAAGCCATCACCTGAGCATTGAACGATTCTCACCAGACACATTTCATTCAAAACATGTATGGGATTATGAAAGGTACTACTTTCATCGATCAGCTACAACTAAGAGCCTCGCCCCGAAGTTACCACTCACAGCAGGCCTACTGGCTGTAGACCTTACAAATAAACTCACTCACAAATTCTCTTCCCAGGGTAGAGAGGAGGCAGAAAAACACACAATGAATCACATCATTTCACCAATCGCCATATTATATAAAAAGGAAGAGATCGGAGGAAGCCCTGGCCCTCTCCCTCTCAAGGCCCTCCCATCTTTCACTAAGTTCACATCAGCTACAGCCAACAGCCCAAAGGATGTTCACCCAGGAATGTTCCACCAAAAAGGGATTCCACAGCTGGGGAATGTGGGAAATGCTGGATTAAATGTGTGCGTGCGTGCACACACA
Organism: Lutra lutra; assembly: GCF_902655055.1. Classification (NCBI taxonomy): domain Eukaryota; kingdom Metazoa; phylum Chordata; class Mammalia; order Carnivora; family Mustelidae; genus Lutra; species Lutra lutra. Next base: position 17,048,982 of record NC_062289.1, read on the forward strand.
CACTCACACCCACGCACACAGCTCTCTTCCGGGATCTGCTGCTGTGAACTCCCAGCGAGAATCTTCATTCTGGGGCCCCAGGCTGGGAGCACCCTCCAAGAGGACTGGAGGCCAGAAGCCTGTGGGTGAGACATCTTTGGGACACGCTTGCAACAAGGTGTAAGCAGCTGTTCTCTTTGGAGATGGCTCTTGGCAAAGAGGAACACATTCTGGAATGGAGTGTGCAGGACATGCGCCATGCCCATTCTCCGGACATTTAACTCCGTGTTTCTCCCAGCAGCTCCACGCCACAGGCACCTCCGCATTAACCCCAAGACAACTCGAGAAAGAGTGAGGGAACAAATCTTGTAATAAAAAGCTGATCCTAAAGGGGCTGTGCCTTAACCTTAACGCTGCCAAAGTGATGACAAAGACATTGACTGGCGGGTAATTACTGCCAAAGGACACTGTCTGTGTTGCCAGACGCACAGACGCACAGGTAGAGACACACGTGTGGTCAAGAAGACAAGTCAGGAAAGGCAGCACGGGTAGCTCTCAATGTTTACCTGCCTTCAGCCGCCAGAGCCACATCAGTGTCACAGAGCAGGCCAGAAATACCTCTCGGACCTCGACAATAGGAGAAATACTGGCTGACCCAGAAGCAGAGGCTCTGAACCTCAAAGACACGTGAGCCTGCCGTGGCCAGGCTGCAGAAAGGACGTCTGTAAACCACAGTGTGCGGTCATGGCTCAAAGCACGGGCTCCGGAGGAAGGCAAATGCGAGTGCACCCTGGCTCTTCCCCTTCCAAGTTACGAGTCTCTGGGCAAGTTACTTAACCTCTTCAAGCTTGTGTTTTCTCATGTGTAAAATGGAAAAAATAAGACCCACTCCAGAGTTACTGTGAAGGTTACATACAACAAGCCAGGGGCGCCTGGGTGGTTCAGGCGACTGAGTGTCCGACTCTCGGTTTCAGCTCAGGTCACGATCTCAGGGTCGTGGGATGGAGCCCCATGCCAGGCTCCCTGCTCAGCATGGAGTCTGCTTGTCCCCAGTCCCTGTGCTCCTCCCCCTGCTCTCTCTTCCTAAGAAATAAATAAAATTGTAAAAAAAATAATAATAATCCAGGTAGATACTTACTTCTACCTGAACTATCTGGAATACAGTTGAGTACTAATTACTCTGGGTTATTATAGTATCAAAACAAGGTCAGGGAGAGGATTCCAGCATAGAGAAAGCCCGAAGAAATGAAGCCACAACTCCGGTGCTCTCAGATAGGGGATAACAAGACCGATGCCATCAGAATTCCCAGCCACTACCTGGGACAGAACGAGCATCCAAAAGTGCCTCCTGCACACAGACAGCCCCACAAGGTCTTCTAAGAAGCACAAGAGACGCAGAACAAATGTTTCCTGTCCTCAGTGACCTGAAATAAGAGCACTGTGTAACCAAAGAGGTTAGAGCTACGTGTGAAATTCCAGCGGAGGTCAACAATATCCTAACACTGCAGACAAGGAAAACACAAGTGTTTTACAGTTCTATGAGTCATCCAAAATCAAAACCGTTAAAGCCTCATTATTACTACTCAAGTGCTGAACTAGTGTGTTTCATCTTTCCCCAAATTAACATCGGCCAGATAAACCAGACTTGGCCTTCTGCCAAATAGGTATGTGCTATACGGAGCCTCAAACACAAGCAATAATGTGCGTGCACACGCACACACACACACCCCTGCCCAGGAGAGGCCTCAAATATACAGCAATGTACCCATGAACCCTACACATTAGGCCTGATGTGTAGCCATCTAGCCAAATTTCCTACCTCCAGTGTCTCATTCCAATAATCAACAAATAAAGTCCCAACTCTATGCTTCAAAGAGCCCCTTCACTTTAGCTACTATACCGGAGAATGGTAAACGGTATAGGACTGGGGTCAGGAAGACCCCGGAACAGATGCCAATTCCCAACAACTAAGCCTCCGCATGTATGTTAAGCTCTCAGAGCCTCAAGTTTCTCAGGCATACAACGGGGTAAGACCACCCCGTTGCCAGGCAGTAGATGTGTCCCTAGGGGGTGTTTCACTAGCCCAGTGCAAACGACCACCCATGCAGCGTTAGCGTAACCCGGCCCTCCAAGCCACAGCGGAGCAGACAGGACCTGTTAGGGGCAGGTCTGGAGAACCAGAACCGGGACTAAGCAACACAAGGGATGTTACTAGGACTTTCTTTTTTTAAGATTTTATTTATTTAGGGGGGGTGGGGTTATGGACATTGGGGAGGATATGTGCTATGGTGAGTGCTGTGAAGTGTGTAAACCTGGCGATTCACAGACCTGTACCCCTGGGGATAAAAATATATGTTTATAAAAAATAAAATTTAAATTTAAAAAAAAGATTTTATTTATTTATTTGACAAAGAGACAGCGAGAGAGGGAACACAGTAGGGGGAGTGGGAGAGGGAGAAGCAGGCTTCCCGCAGAGTGGGGAGCCCGACACGGAGCTGGATTCCAGGACCCTGCATCATGACCTGAGCTGAAGGCAGATGCTTAACACACTGAGCCACCCAGGTGCCCCGTTAGTAGCAGTTTAGACGGGGATATGGGAACACAGGGGCTGTGGGACAGTCACCATTGCCAAGTGCCCCGGAAGGAGAATGCAGTTCTACCAAAGGAGAGGCAGAGACACAGCAGAGGCCCTGTGGCCCTGAAAAGAACAGAGTAAGCTCAGTACAAGGCGACACAGGAGCCCTCCCGCGCAGCAGGCATGGCCTCATCGTCAACACCTTCTCCTCCGGTGTGAGTTTGAAAAGCCGAGTCTTGATCACGTGTCCTGTGAAGTCAGGCAAACTCCACACGATCTAGTATTTTAACGCCCTTCCGCATCCACCTTGCGTACAAGGAGCTACTGCTTCTCCCAGTCCATTCTCCCAACCTCAACCACCTGCGCAACAAGTGTCCTGACCTGCCACGTCACAGGAAGGCTGCCCCGTAGAGCTGGCTCTGATTTGGTGATGCACAGATCACTGGCAATGGCAGCTCATCTTGCCCTCGCCCGTTCACGCACCCCACCATCATTCGAGCACACAGTGCCCATCGCCCAACTGCTGCTGTCCTGAACTTCTATAGAGCCGCCACTTCTGCAGCCTCGTGCTCCGCTGGTTCCTGCCTGTCCACTAGACCCGTGACCATCCGTCCAGCTTTGCTCTGTCTTCTGACAACCTGAGTGTCTGTCTAGTCTCGGACTCCTAACTTCTCCTGACGCTTGGCATGCTCCGAAAGCCTTTGCACTTACCCCCCCGCACTCTGAACTCACCCGCAACTCAGACTGAACTTCCACAGTCCCAGCCCCTTTCTCCAGGGCTGGCCCCACCGCCTGGCCCACCCTGAACACCCAGCCTTGCTGCCACCCCCCCGACCCCACCCTCTCCCCTTCCAGCAGTCTGGGACTCCTCAGCAGCTTCGCTCACGGGCCAGGCAGACACCCCCACCGCACCAGGCACAGGGTCCTGCGCCAAGCAAGGAGCTGACAGATTTAGCCAACAATTAAAAATCCTGTTCACTGTGCCAGATTCATATATCATAGAACTCTCTGAGTCCAAATTTCCAGTAAGATCTAAAATTCAACTTGTGGGGTGCCTGGTGGCTCAGTGGGTTAAGCCGCTGCCTTCGGCTCAGGTCATGATCTCAGGGTCCTGGGATCGAGTCCCACATCGGGCTCTTTGCTCAGCAGGGAGCCTGCTTCCCTCTCTCTCTCTCTCTCTCTGCCTGCCTCTCCATCTACTTGTGATCTCTCTCTGTCAAATAAATAAATAAAATCTTTAAAAAAAAAAATTTTTTTTTTAAATAATAAAATAAAATTCAACTTGTGTTTCTGTGAAACAGAGTTTTCTTACAGAGCGATGGGGATGGTAACCTAATGTATCAGACATCATTTAATCATTAGCTCATTGAATCAATACGCGTCCCCAAATTTAAAAAAATACACTGGGGCTGCCTGGGTGGCTTAGTCATTTGAGTGTCTGACTCTTGATTTGGGCTCAGGTCCTGATTTTGGGATCCTGGGATCGAGCCCCAATGTTGGGCTCCATGCTCAGCAGGGAACCTACCTAAGGATTCTCTGCCTCTCCTTTTGCCCCTCCCTGCTCACGTGAGTGTGTGCACAGGCTCTCCCTCCCTCTAAAAAATAAATAGATAAATCATTTTTTAAAGATTAAAAAATGTTAAGATGTTTTTTGAAACTTGTTTAAAATTTTGAAAAATTTTAAAATACACTAAATTTTGCACAACCTCTTAAGAGTTCAAACACACAACACACCAAGCTCCCTCCTGAAACCCCATTTCTGGTTTGTCCAAAGACCAAGACCTCCTGATCCAAGGACTCCGGGCTGGCTGCCTTCACCCTGCGCTAAGAAGCAGGTGGTGGTGATGACGCATCCCTCCACACTTGGGTGTGAGGCGCGCACTGTAACTCCCATTCTAAGGGAAAGTCACAAGCCACCTCGATTCCTTGTCAGGCACGGAGGCAGAAACAGTGGCAGGCCCACTGCTCTGAGTCCTCATCCCTCTCAGATACCGACTCTGAACCAAACACGGCACAGTCACCCCCAAATGTCAACTTAAGGCCGGTCTCCATCTCAAGGACTTCAAACGGAGACCCCTGCCACATAGCTCAGTGTTAAAATTACCTTGTTTTATCAGACGACAGGTGCCAAAGGGGTTAAGATAAGGAAGGAGGAGTGATGCACTTGTATAAGAACAGGAATACGGGGGCACCTGGGTGGCTCAGTGGGTTAAGCCTCTGCCTTCGGCTCAGGTCATGGTCTCAGGGTCCTGGGATCGAGCCCCGCATCGGGCTCTCTGCTCAGCGGGGAGCCTGCTTCCTTTCCTCTCTCTGCCTGTCTCTCTGCCTACTTGTGATCTCTCTCTGTGAAATAAATAAATAATTTAAAAAAAAAAAAAAAAAAAAAAAAAGAACAGGAGTACGTCGATCATTCCAACTGTGTGTACACAGAAATCAGCGTTCATGCCCGGCTGGGCACCTGCGACCGAAAACCAGTTCTGGCCCCATGTGCGCTCGCTGGCATCCCAGGCAAAGCCACAGGGTGAGGCCCTGCAGAATGAGGCAAGTTTTGGAGAATCAGATCACTCTGGGATCAGAGGAAGCACGTCCAAAACCCAAGGAAGAAAACAGCGCAGACCTTTGCTACCCAACATGTGGTCCAGCAACAGGTCTCCACGACCGGCGTGAGCCTGTTAGAGGGACAGAACCCTGGCCCACTCAGCCAGCCGGCATCACTGTCTGCACAATCTAACACAGCCCCAGTGGATCTGCGTGCAAATTAAAGTGGGAGAAATGCTATCTAGACAACAAGGGCACCCGGGACCAGGTATGGGACTCTGAGCAGGAGGAACAAGACAGGAACACCAAGCAGGAACCATTATTCGGAAAAGGCAGTAGGACTCCCAAGCCAGCTTGTCCCTGGCCCAAATCCAAGGTCTGTCACTCACGAGCAGTACCACCTTGGGCCAGTCATTTCACCTCCCTCACCGGGGATGGTAATCACACTTCACAGAGGACATTAGGTGTAGGCATCTAGCTTACGTGGTAAACGTGTGACCTGCACTGGTTCCTGTCCGTTTGGAAGCCGACACCGGCCTGGCACAGCTGTCTAGACCCAATAATGCAGAGACATGAACTAGGGACACGTGTGAGAGAAGAGAGTCCAAACCAGGGGAGCACGAGTTTCTCTAACCAGGAGGCATCACATCATCCCTCCACTATCTTTTCCAACCAAAAGTGTAACTCAACACAATGAACTTCAACACTTCAGGGCACCAGAGAGATTCTACCGCTCAATTTCTTTAAATGTCCATCTAACGTTCCAGACCAGCCCTGTCCAACAGAGAAAGAATGAAAACCACACATACAGTTTTAAATTTTCTAGCAGTCACATTTAAAAAAGAAAAAAAGGGGGGGGGGCAAAACAACATGAATAATTTTAGTTTAGTAATAAATTGTATTCAACCAAAAGAGCCTTGCTTCAACATGTAATCAATATGAAAAAGTATTTTTTTTTAAAGATTTTATTTATTTATTTGACAGAGATCACAAGTAGGCAGAGAGGCAGGCAGAGAGAGAGAGAGGGAAGCAGGCTCCCCGCTGAGCAGAGAGCCCGATGCGGGACTCGATCCCAGGAACCTGAGATCATGACCCGAGCCGAAGGCAGCAGCCCAACCCACTGAGCCACCCAGGTACCCAATATGAAAAAGTATTAATGAAATATCTGCATCCTTTTTTTTTTTTCCTTTTATGTATGTCTGCAGAACCTGATGTGCGTTCTATGCTTACAGCTCAGCCCAGTTAGGACCAGTCACACTGCAAGCACTCCACGGCCTTATGGGGCTAGTGCCCACTCTACCAACAGAGAAGTTTTAGACATTAAAATATGACCCGCAGGTTCCTTCTCCACTCAGTCTTCTGTCACCACCAAATCCCGGTGCGCAAGATAACGAGTATCCGGTCACTGCCAAGCAAACGTGGGAAGCAGCGTGCCATGGAGAAGGGACGGAGCAGAGGCTGTGGCTAACCTGCCACATTTGCACAATCAGGTTTTGTTTCTTTTAACTCTGGTTAACATAAATTACATCAGCTAGGCTACAGCCACCACTGATTGGGCTGGATTTTTCTGGAAACAAAGACAGTCGAAGTACGAGATGATAATGACAACATTCATCCAACGTTTTCCAGCTACAAATCAATGTCCAGCCAAGTGGGAACAAGGACACTATCCTCCTGCCTACATTTCCCCTACTTACATACCAGATATCGGGCAGCTATCACTGAAGATATTAGAGACCAGGCAAGAGACACTCAACTGTGGATTTTCATGGGCCAAAACAAAACTACTTAAAAATGAGCTAACGGGCACGACAGGAGAAACGCCGTCTACGATGAGAAGAAATGTCAGCAAAGGCCCTTCCCCTACACCAGGGAAGCTGGGAACACAGCACAGCAAAGATCCGAGGGAGGACTCACCCTGTAGCAGACACTCTATGAAGCACCTTACATGTTCTTAATCTTCGTAACAACCCTCAAAAGAAAAGCAAGGTCTAGAATTTAAGGAACTTGCTCAAGGTCCCATGGTGGCAGAATGCAGCTTGAGGTCACTAAGAGCCAGGCAAAGGCCACTGAAAATCCCCGTGGACCAAGCCCCCAGATTTCACTAGAGCACTCGGCATGATCACGTCTCAAACTAGAGACCTCAAACTACCTCTCCCACTCTTGCTATGTTAAATCAGCAGAACAGTTCAAGACCAGCTCACCAGTGAGAACCTGTGTGGTTCACAGGATCTAACGATGGTATCAGGAGCGGGCATACACACCACCCAGCCCGTAACAAATTGGAGGGCAGCGAGACAGTCTGTGAGGACACAAGCTGCCTCAGACTGGGAGCTGAGAGTGCTGGGTTCCAGGTCCACCTACCAACCCCACTCTCTCCCCAATTTGGGCTCACTGCAGAAAAGGAGGAGATTAGTATAAATCTTTGAAGTATTTCGAGCTAGCAGATCTTTAAAAACAAAAACAAAAACAAAACACAGGGCTCCAAATTTTCTTAGGTTTTCAGCTACCTAATTGCGATTTAGATCCCTAGAAAGAATTCTGTTCCTCTCGGAAGCAAATGATCAAAATCAATAACCATAATGAGACCAATGAGTCAGCCTTTGCAAAGCCAGAGTTTGTGTCCCAAAAAGGAAAGGCTGAGTTGAGAAAACATTCAAGAACAACACCTTGATTTTATCTTTAGGCCTCTCTCAATCCTACAAGACGCCTAGAATTTCTTCTTACGTCAAGCTGTACTAATATCTAACTGAAAGCAATACAAAACCCACATCTTCTGTCCCTAAGGACCATCAATTACAGGCCACTTAGGAGGGAACACTTGGGACAGCTAAAAAGGCTACTTTGAGTTTGTCTAAAAATTACTTATTTCAGTCTCCAGATTTAGATCAAGTAGAATTTGCTCTCCTCCTCTCATTCTAAAAGAGGAAAAATTTAGAACTTCCTGTCTGCAGAAGATGACTCAAAGAATTCTTTAACTGTGTTTATCTATTACTGAACTAAAGATTCTTCTCAGCACTACTTTCAATCTGAGTTCTTTTCAAAGAATATATAAAAACAAAAATGTCCCTGTTCCTTCTCCCTTCCAATTTGTATCCTCACCCTATGGTGCCCAGTAAAAATGTACTCTTCTCAACCTGCTTTCTTGCACCGTCTCTGACGCAGACTCTCCTCTCTCCATGCTGAGTGAAGTCAGGAAAACGGGGCTAATTACAAGGGAACCTCAACTGTGTCCCAAACTTCTCCATGACATGTTCTCACCTCAGCCATCGTCAACTGCCACCTCTAACGTGAACCTTATCAGTGCCTTTACTGTCTAGGGCCTACCTGTGCCCTCTCAGGCTCCTCCTCCACACCCCTAAACACCTTCCATGGTTTCCTCATGCTCTGCTCCCCAAAGCAGAACAGCCTGGTAGTGAGGAACAAGCCTCAAATTCTGCCTCTGGTATCACTTACAAGCCACCCTGGCCAGGGTCTTTGTTTCCCACCTGCATCACGGGAATAAAAGGACCCAGCTCCTCTCGCCGTTTCCGTAGGACGAGAGATAACAAGCAGAACGGCCTCCTGGATGGGCTGCGTGTCTGCAGATGTCAGCTACTAAGATTACTTTCTGCCTCTCCGGAAATGTCTTGCCCTCCCATTTTCCAAAGCATGCATGGTAAGTTCTTCAGCTGCTCCTTCTTTAAGGCTGTGACTATATAAACCGTTATCTTATGGAACCCCAAACTCAACTTTTTTTACATCTTTCTTCTATCATCTCTGTTCCATGCCCATTCCTCCAGCCCAAAGAGATCCTGGCAACAAAGGACACCTCCATGGGCGACCCAACCCAAACTTGACCTCACTGTATGCAGCCCCTTCACATCCACCCTCCAAATCTATTCTGCCTTCTGATCGCGGTCTCCCAGACAAAAACAACCAGCAGCAAGTAACCTCAAGGAGCAAACTTGGCGCTGTCCTCTGTTCCTCCCTCTCCCCCACCCCCTTCCCATGAGTACACACACCTCCCCCACCTACCACTCCATCCCACTGTGGGGATCGCCTGGGGTCAGGCCCTCCTCTTTTCCCGATTTGCTACGGTGGTCCCCTCCTGTGACCTCCTTGCCTCCAGCAGGAGAGCCTCCCTTCCCTCCTCAGACACTGCCCCAAGGCCGAAGGCTTTTGGCTTCTACCACCTCCACAAGAAAGTCCCCACTCGAATATTCTGTAGAGAATGACCTTCAGAAGTCTGGCCCTTGACAGCCTCCTGATGTCCTCTCCTCCTCTCCCACAGCCACCCGGCTCTCCCAGCCCCATGCACAACTCCAGGCTCGCTCAGTGTCTTTCCAAAGGACTCTGCACTCTTCCCCCGGTCTCTGCCCGCTGTTTCTACTCTCACCCGTCTCTCCCGGTTCGCTACAGAAGCCACCTCTTCGAGGGCTCCTCCCTCTGGACACTGGGCATTAGGTGGCCCATTCACATTCCTGTCATAGCACCAGTAGGCTACTTCCCACTCCAGTTTTCTCTCTGGATTCCTTTTCTCTTGGTACTCCCAGGGCCTAGCAAAATGTCTGGTGCTTTGTAAACATTCAGTAACTGTAAAATGGATGAAATAATCCCCCAATTAAGATCACGTCCCACTTCTCGGGCTCTTCTCTGTCTCCAGTACCCATAACCTTGGTCTGAAAAAATGTTTAAAGTTAAAAAGAAAAAAAAATTTTTTTTTTTTAATCTCCCCAAAGTCTCCCAACTTCACTGCCTGGATTTTGCTTAAATATTCTCATTTCCTTAAAAGGCATCAAACCTGAACAATACCTTCAGATATTAAAACCACACCCATATTCTGGCAGTCGAAAACTCAGGCAAATCATAATTAATAATACGTTGTTTACGCAAGTCCGATTTCAACAAAGAACTTCGGTACCACTTTCCAAAACTGTGATTCTGCTGTTGTCTGGCGTGGCCCTGAACCTGAAGACAAATGTCAAAATTAAACTGCCAAATGTTTCTGAAGAGACGAAAAATGGTTGCTGTAGGAAATAAAGGATATTTTACCACCGGCAGTTTTCTGTTTCCACTTTTGGCTAATTCCGATTAGTTCTGGGTTATAAAGCATGTCATCCCGTTAGTGAGTGGTCCTATTATCATAATCATCTCTCGAGCGTCTTCAGATAATGCTCCCTGCGACGTCTTACTTGGGAAGTCTTAACTGCCGCTGACAAGGCCAGCTCTCTCTCGTGAGCTGCGAGGAAGAGCTGAACGTGCTTTCGCTTGGACTTCTAATTCTTAGGCACTGACCATATGACCCAGCCACGCCACCTGCCCCCCATGTATTTAGGGAAGAGACGTAAAAACTTAGGTTCAGACAAGAGCCTGTATGCAAATGTTTACAGCCGCCTTACTCGCAAGCACCCGCCAAGCAGAAGCACCCCACACGTCCCGGGGAACGAAGAAACACACTGTGGTATGTCCATATCGCGGTCCACAGCTTGGCAACGGAAAAGCAGCCAGTATGGATACACACAGCGATGTGGATGAATGTCAAATGCACTCTGCTAAGGGAAAGAAGCCATTTGTATGGCATTCTGGAGAAGACCAAATATAGGGACAGAACAAACCGGTGGTTGCCAAGGGTTGGGGTGGGAAGAATCTGACCACCAACGTACAGCAGGAGGCAAGTTTCGGGGGTGACGGAACCACTCCCTGTGGACGGCACGGGTGGACACACAGCGCTGTACACTAGTCAAAACCCCTAAGACTCCACACCGTAGAGCAGATATCACTGTATGTAAATTTAAAAGTTAAAAAAGTTAATTATTTAACCATGACTTGGTTAAAGATCATCCCTCGAATGTAATTAACACACAGGTGTAGATTTCCTCAATGCTGACTGCGGATGTGGTTACTGTACTGATTCGGGTGAGATGTTAGGGGAATGAGGAGAGAGCAACCCCAAATCTTTTCCAGATACTTTCGGTTTCCCTTGCACTGGCAACCATCCCAGGGTCCCATATCAGGACAACCTCTGCTCCAGCTGTGAAGAGCTAGATGGGGAGTCCTACCAAGGAGATGAGGGAGCTTATTCAAACCCAAGAGAAGACAGACCCAAGAAAGCATTTCAAGGGAAGAAATAAAGAGGGACGGGAGACACAAATCTGAAAACTCTAACTCATCTGAGGCAAAGGTAGACACAGAAAATTCCACCTACATGGGCCCTGCCTCCCTCCTAAACCCTTCTTTTAAGGAGGAGTCGAGGTGGATGGGGGCAGGGAATCTCTTTGTGAGAAAAGAGGGGGAAAGAGAAAGCAACAAGCCTCCTCTCCTGAACCAGGATGCTCGGAGTCCTAAAAGCCCAGGATCTGATGTTTCTTAACATGCAAAAAAATAAATCCAAGGAAGCAAATGATGAAAACAAAGGTTCAACACCCTGTGACACTTTCTTTCCAGTGTACCCTCATCAGCCAAACCCACACATTCTTCTTCCAGAGGGGATGGCCGGCTTGTCACCTTCCTCAGAGCCTGCCGCAGGCGATCCCTGGCAGGCTCCAGGTGTGGCCTTCCACATGGCGACAGTGACAGCAAGGACACAGGCCCAGCCCCAAGTGTGAGTGCTACCCTGCTCTCTCCTGGCTCTTCCAGGAAAGAGAATAGTGTTGCTCACTCTCCACACTCACATTCACATTTCTAAGCCCAGAAAGCTCTCGGTTCCTGTCCTGGGAGACCTGGGCCTGCTACATTGTTAGACCTCAGCAGGAGATCGCCACCTGAGACAAACCTCAGTCCGCAGATGAGCTCTGATTGCTGCTCCGGAGAACCAGCTCTCCAAGCTTAAACAGCGCTTGCAGCTGGAAAGGCTGGCCTAAATGCAAAACAAATGCGATTTTCCAGGAGCCTTCTGCGGGGAGGAGGAGTAACAAAGCTAAAAACCACAGAGAGAGTCAACCAGAACATTCTGCGCCATGCAATTCCTTACAAAAAGGGCTCTTAAAACAGACTATCAAGAAACATTGATTGCAAGGGGTTAGCTGTCAAAGTTAAATAAAAACCACTGCCTTTCTAAAGACGGGAATAAAGGACTAAATTATAAAACAGCTTATTGTATTAAGCTAATTAAGGTTTATCATATTCGCCATCTGAGTTTTAGTTGGCACCAGAAAAGCAGGAGCAGCACATCGTGCAACGTGGATTGAGATCTGCTTTGCAAGCAGATTTCTACCACCCTCAGACAGTGAACCTCTGGCGGTCGAAAATGATGTAGAATTGAACACCCATTTCAGCACAGTGATTTGTAAAGAATTTTGTTCCATCGTGTAAGCTATTTACTGGTCTATCAGACGGAGATTACATTTATCTTTATTAAATACTGTGCAAAGTACTCTGAGCTAACCGTGCACTCGCTTCCCTTTTGCCAGCTTTATCACATACTGGGTGCTCTGCGATCACATGAAAAAAACCCTTAACAATAAAAACCCTAGCATACTTGACACCCTTCGCTGCAGATACTCTGCCCACCAACTGCCAGCACACAACTTAGCATATTCTAAGATCCTCGGCATTTCTGAAAAGGCTCGACTCTGCGCAAATCAAATCGAGGAGGAACAAAATGCCCTCTTCAAAGTAGGGGACAAATGTATTTTCCAATCCTGTCCTCTCTGAGCTCCTCCTGACTGTACTCCTACCAAACCAGGACCCAGAACGAGTTCTGTGTGTCGTGGAGATCATACTGGGTAGGATTCTGGAGCTGCTGGCTTCCAGTTTGGGGAAGCTGCAGCTCTTTTCACCAGGAACCCCAAGGCAAAATGCTTAGTGCTCCCCCGGTAAGCGCTCACTGCCTTTGTTCTTTACTTTGCCAGACTCATGCCTGCTTTCTTCTCCCTGCTCCTCGAAAACCTCTGGCTTTGGGGGTACATACAAACGCCAGCCTGAAGATGACTACGAGCTCTTTAAGGCATCAGACATTTTCCACCATCCACTGCTACGAAGCTTTGAGTTAACAGGCATCTTTTCACAGATGAAGCCAGACTAGCCAGTTTCCTCCTGGTACTGCATTAGCATTCCACATTAAAATGTATGCCACAAATAATCCGATGGCAAACTCACCGTCAACAGCCCCTAAAATCAATAAAAGCCATTCCACCACTTGACTCGGAGTTGAAAAACCTTTCAGGATAACACAGAGCTCAAGGTAAAAGGAAGGTGATGAATGAACAAAAGGCAAATCTACCTTCAGACTCCTCAAACAGGCTGCCTCGATTTGGCCAAGTCCTTCCTTTTTTTTTTTTTGGGTCACCATCGGGATAATGCTCCATGTGTGCTGCTTTAAGTCTCATGCAAACCAGTGCATTCTCCACAAGGCCCTGATGCCTACCGTTCTCTAAACTTGCCTCTTTCCAGGCCTGCCTCCTTCCCAAGGACTAGCCACATGCGAATTAAGGAAGTCATTCTGATTTAGTCTTGATAGCAATACCATCATAAAATCACCCTAATCCCATTCAACTTGGATAATATTAAGAGTATTCCCTCTCCACTCTGAACCCAAAATTATCTCCAGGGTACCAATCCACTGTCCATCTGCCTCTGCACGGACCTTCAAATAAAACACTTAAATTCATGCTCAAAATATCATATCTCACCTTGTGAACCTTGACCTTTTGGAAAGACTTTGGCTCAATGTTCAGTGACTGTCACACGGTTTTGCATTCTCTGCAAATATGAAAGGGTTAAAAGCAGCCCCAGTCAACAGGCCTACAAGGAAAAAAAAGACAGCATGTATGCCTTACAGCATCACTGGAACGCATTTATGCTCATTTCCTAGAACAATATTGTTACCTTTTGGCCTTCATAATAGTCAGAAGGATCCCCAACACCCTTTAGTAGCTTCTAAAAGGAAAAGCACAAAACAGAACATACCCTGCAAGAGAGAGAAAAAAAAAGCATGCAAAGTAGCATTCTCCAGCAACAAACAAAACTACCATTACAAACCCATCAGTTCATTTTGGTTTTTGTTTTGTTAAAAACACAGAGAAAGAGAGAGAGAGACTAAAGAAACCAAGTGTCCCCACCCTAGCAAGGCACATTTTTTCTTTAATAAGGGTCATAAATCTCAGCTCCTTGTCCATCCCTTAAGCAAAAGAAAAAGGCAGGAAAAGCCCAAGTAATCTCAGACCTTGCAAACCTGCACATTTTTTTCCCTCTTCTCTACACAGAATCTTTTAGGGCTCCATCAGTCACGTACCAGTGCTGTGTGGTGTCTAAGTGTGCATTCACATACTGTGTTGGGATGGTACCTTCCTGCAAGCTCCTCTGCTTTTGGCTGCCATGAAGGGAGGAAGCTGCTATCCCACTGTAGTAGCTCAGTGACTGCATTGTGTTCAGGAGCTGATCTGCCTCAAACCAGTTTCAGCCGGTTCTGGTCACCCTACATAAAAAAGCTATGGCAACCCTCGCTGAGTTGCCAACAAGTCCCTGAAAATCATCAGCACAGAGGGGATCTCGCTAGGGGTTGCTTTTCCCTTTTAGGTCTTCGTGAGGAGAGGAAGGTCATCGTGTGTCCCCCGCCCCCCCCCCCCCGCCCCAACACACACACACGCAAGCACACAGCCTTGGAAAGGCTCACCTCAAGCACCCCAGAGCCCCTCAGGGCCCATCCCCCCTGCCCCTCCACCCCAAAGCCCACCGCAGACACTGTTTCCCCCTCCTTCTCCTTCCCCCACTTACCTCCCACAACCTGGCTCACATCTTTGTGTACGTGTGTGTCAGTGTGTGTTCTCTGTGTTGGTGGCTGACAAAGAGCCCCCAAGAAAGCAATCTATGTGTGTCTGCTCACACTGGATGCGTCGGCTGCAGGAGCGGCCTCGGCCTCCTAGCAGAGTGGTGCTGGCTTGTTGACCAGGCTCCTCTCTGCCTGTCACCCCCACCCCACCCAGCCCCCTCCTCCCGTCCCTCTCCTCGCTCTCCCAGCCCTGTCACCACCACCAGCAGCCCCCCCAGTCTCCTCCTCCTCCGACCTTCTCTTCTTTCAAGCACCTGGGGGGAGAAGTCCAAATCCCTTCACCTCGGGGTAGGAAACTAGGGATGCCTGCGGTGGGGGTGGGGGGGCGAGCTGAGGGACAGGGAGAACGAGGGGCACAGAGGCCTTTAAAGAATCCTCGGTGCACCGCCGGCGCTGGAGGGGGTAGGAGCGAGCTCCAGCGCTCACGTGGCCCCCCTCTCTGAACCTGTGGGGCCTAGGAAACCCGCTCGTCCTCGGCCCCCCCGAGGAAGCCGGCGGGGCGCGAAGGCCAGCCGTCCCCAAGGCCAGGGTGGGACAGGCCGCTGCAGTCAGGCCAAGGGGCCTGAGCCTCACGCGCTCACCCCGGGCCGGCAGGGGTGGGCACGAGGGGCCGGCGCGCCCGCCTCTCCCCCGCAGCCCACCCGCGCCCCGTCCTGCGCTGCCCTCGCCCCTCGCTCGCCGGCGTTGCCCCCCACCCCACCCCGGCCCGGCCGCCCCCCGCCCCGCGGGCGCACACCCACCCCCTTCCCGGGGTTGGCCTTCGCAGCGGTCAAGCCCGGGCGTCTGGGCCGCAGCTCGGATGACCTTTGTTCAGCGCGGCGCCGCCGGCTGCTGCTGCTGTGGCTGCTGCTGCTGTCGTCGTAGCGGCGGCGGCGGCGGCTTCCATGTTACGGGCGTGTCATCTGCATTCCCGCTGCCGGGGTCTGTGTGTGCGTGTGCGGTGGAGCGGCCTCGCCGCCGCCTGCCGCCGCCGCCGCCTCCCGGGCTGCCGGCTCCCGCGCCCCCGGGCCGCCCCGCCGCCGCGGCCTCGCCGTGCGCCCGGCCCCGGGCCCCGCGCCTCCCCGGGCGGCGCGCTCTAGGCCGCGCGGCGGCGGCGGCGGGGCGGCCCGCCACGCCGGGGCCTACGGCTGGGGGTGCGGGCCCGGCGGCGGCGGCGGCCCGAGCGGCGAGCGAACAAAAGGGAGCGCGGCGGAGGGGGAGGGGGCGGCCGGTGGGGGAAGGGAGGATTCGGGGAGAAGGGAGGCGAGAGCGCGAAGCCCCGCGGCCGGCGGGCGCGGACGCCCGGCCGGCGCCGACTCCGCGGCTGCGAGAGGAGCCCCGCGGACCTGCCAAGTCTCGCCCATATGGGGCTGCTGGATCGCAGCTTCGCCCCGGAGAGCGGGCTGGTGGGGCTCAGGGGATGGAGGGAGGGCTTCTCTCTTTTTCAAACGACATTTCGGGCTCTCACCCAGTCCTTTCCGTGGCCCCAAGCCGCAACTTACTCGAGTGGAAGGAAGCAAGGCCTCGCCAAAGATGGTTGAAAAAGACCGTGAGCCTCTCCACCCAGGATCTTGAAGCCAAGGTGGTGTTTTGTTATCCTCGTAATGGTGGCAAATAAGTAAGAAGAGAGCACGCTATCTTCAGAGAAATTAAATCTGAAATTCTCCCTGGAGGGGGAAGAAGGGGCTCTCTTCTGTTTAGTTAGTGGTTTGGAGCCCTTTCGCCTTAAACTGAGCCACAAAAGAATGGAAGACACCCCCTGGGGTGGGGAGAAAGCCCTGGTGCAAAAGACACACGTTTTGCTTTCAGGGAAAAAGCCACTGGGGCCAGATTGAAACATGGCATGTTGAGTTCTTGTAGGATTTTCTTTTTTTTCTTTAATGGGGGAATGATACTGAGTAAACAAAATGTAATAGGTGGGTCTTTAAATTCAAGAAGGAAGATGGTGTACAAATAGAGCAAGCACGTATTGTACATACAGCAGGTGGTCCTAGCCTGCAGAACGCAGAAAGATACATGTATAAATCCCGCTCAGACCACAGAGGTGTGCATAATCGTTCACACGTCCACGAAGGAGACAATATGTTACCAACAGATCAGGTATGCTCTTTATCCGGCCCTGGGTCCAGGGTCCTACCTCGTTCGCAGACGTGCACTCAATTGAAAGGTTTTTTGAAAGGAGAGAGAAACCCTATGTCAAGCTAATTGTGGCTGCCCTGGAACTAGGACAAAATGGAAGGATCTGAAGAAAAAAAAAAAAAGTCACCATAAGCTCTTAAAAAGGCTCACTGTGTGTGAACGGATGGACTCTAAAGAGAACTAATATTCCTCGAGTAGCACTGAAGACCCCCAGCATGGGAAGCTGTTGCTGTGTGTTATATCTTAAATTAGATTAAATTAGATTAAATTGGCTTGTATTTGCAAAGTATGCTGAAAAGTTGTTGCAGTTGGTTTGGTTTGTTTTTAGAGGTTTTTTGTTTTTTTTTTTAAATCTCAGTATGCCTCTCCTTTGCATTATCTTCCATTGAGGAAGCCATTGTTCTCGATTATGGGGACACTATGATGTAAATTGAAAGTAGCATTTTTGCTATTTAAGACTTTTCATGTAAATGAACCGAATGATTGTCTCACGGAAGAGTCCTTGGTCTTTCATTGCAATCGGCAAATTGTTTGGAGTTGCACATAAATGGGCACGCGTATTTACACGTGTTTAGAAAGACCTCGGTAATCTGCAAATTTTGTCAGCCAGGGCACCACATTTATCCATGTTACAAGATGATGAAATTGAAACTCTCATCTTCTTTTAGCCTGAAAACGGTGCCAGAGCTCTGTGGGTTGAGTTTCAACTTTACCTGGGCTTGATTTCATTTGAAAGGAGGCCTTTTTTCTTCTCCCAAAGGTGGGCCTTTATTAGCATGCATGTAAAAACATTCCAGGCATTGAAGAGTATACAAGGACCTACTTATCTGAAATCTTGATGCACTACACAAACTCTGATATATGAAATTTCATAATGCACATATCCTAGTAAATCCTAAATTCCCTAGATTCGGAATCTTTGTTTACTGAACAAGCTCCCTTGCCCTGCCCCCATTCCTTCTCTCAGGAGTTGAAAGCACAGCCCAGCAGTGTTCGAATGGTTACAAGAATTGTATTACCAAAACTAAAGTCTGGATTTTTTATTTTTATCATAAAGAGGCTTCAGTTGTACAACTGCCTTGTGGCCTCATGATGCCAGATACATTTTAAGCAGAGCTTTTTACAAAGCCCAGTGTTTTGGTCTAACTCGCTGGAGGAAATTAGTTTGAAAGCACAATTCATTTGCACAAACGGCCACAGATAACATTGCATCTGCTTTTAAAAACCATAAACAACCAAAAATTTTTTAAAAAATCATAATTTCTTGCACATTGTCTCTGTTCTATTTTACAAAAAGGATTTCAAAGAAATCCTTTTGCCAGGTAGACCAACAGTTAAAAGCAAAGAACCCATTCTAGCCCATTCTGTAAAATTATTGAGTTTCACAACAGAAAAACACACACACACACACACATTTAGTGTAAGTTTTTGAAACATGACACTATCCCTCCACCAAAAAATCAACACAAAGGTTCATTCTGTTATTCTACATACGTAAGGCTATCTTGGGTACCCTTCTGCTCTGGGCAACAATAGAAGTAACTTGACTGCACGAATGAAATAAAGGATTATTTGAGTGTTGGAGATAAGAAAGAACAGGACAAAGAAATATTATTCTTACGCCAAATAGAAACTAAAGGAATTCCAAATCCTTTGGGATTTTGTTTGTTGCTGTTTTTTTATTGCTAACTCCCAATGTCTTAGCTTTTCCTCCAATCAGTATATTGCAAAATCCCAGCTTTTCTTTTTTTTTTTTTTAATCCTTTTGTGGTTTGAAACCGGCTTTGCAAGCGCATATAGTTATCAGTCTACCCGTAATACTTCACCTCCAAATTCCACTATGAATTCGGAAATTCCTTTGTTAGAGCACACAAAAGGTGTGTTCCTTGAGGAAAAGGAGACCAAAAACGAGAAGAAAAACCTTTTCTTTATCTCACCATCAAAAGGCCTTGCAAACTACTCCTAAATTGAGTCTCCTGACCTGAGCTACATTATTTTTCACCTCAAAACTAAGGTCGGCCTAGGTGGTTATAGAGTTTAATAGGTTACATTTGCTGGCTCGTTTTAAAAGAAGTGATTACACTATTCAACACTAGCATTATAATTTAAAGATCCGGAGCTCAGTGACCAGCAAAGAAAAGAAAATCCATCTTTTTCACATCAACATATTGATAGAATCGGGACTTTTTTTTTTTTCCAAAAACCATACCCTTGAAAGAAGCCATAATCAGATTTAAATTATTATTGGCCTACCAGAAATAGACTAGGGGGAGGTCTGGGAAAGGATTCCCTTATCCTTTGTTAGTGATTTTTATAAATAGATTTTCTGCAGCAAAGCCACATCCCCTTTCTTGACCCTTAGTTTGGAAATGCCTGGGAAGCCTTTCACTCAGAGACCTGAATGTGGGGAAAGTAGGGTGTCTGTCTGTGAAAAAATAAACCGGGGCATATTAAAAATGTGAAGAGTTTATTTGAGGAAAAATGAACTCAAATTGGGCAGTGCCAAACCGGAAGTGGTTCCGAGCACTCCACCTACAGGAGGCCGGGGAGAGACAAGAGAAGGTGCCGGAACAAAGAAAGGAAATTATGTGATTGGCTACAGCTTCAGCCCAGTCGGCTGTTTGTGACTGGATGTCCTTAGCTTTTCCATTATGTGACCTTCAGGTGTTTACAGGCCTAGATTTTGATTTGCGTACGTGGGCCACCATGTCATTCGAGCTGCCTCAGTCTGTTGGCCTCCTTGTTTTAATTAATTTAACAGTTCAAAGTTGGGCATTCCATAGGAGGCCCCTCGATATCTGAATGACTTCCTGAGTCCTGGCTACTAGATGGATCCGCTAAGGTTTCTCTCCTACTGTCGCTTTGGGGCCTGACTGCTGGAAAGCCAGCCTTGCCCAAGGAAAGAGAAGGACAGGGACCAAGGAAGGGGTTGTTTTATGAATTCTAGAGAATTCAAGAAAAGCCAGAGGTATGGCGTTTGGTATACCAGCACATATTATCTTTGGGAATGGTGGGCCAGTGGGCAAGGCCTGTTGAGAATTTTGTAAGATCTCTTACCTCTTTGTAATGTTTACATTATGCCTGAGGATCTCTGAAAAGAACTGGTGTTTGGACTTGTTTTCCACTCTCCAAGCCTAA
Source organism: Lutra lutra (assembly GCF_902655055.1). Taxonomy (NCBI): domain Eukaryota; kingdom Metazoa; phylum Chordata; class Mammalia; order Carnivora; family Mustelidae; genus Lutra; species Lutra lutra. The sequence goes on from NC_062289.1 coordinate 17,069,081, forward strand.
GAGAAAGGAAGGAAAGCTAAGAAGGTGTCTGAGAAAAAGGAGAGCCGTCCGGTTAATCTTTCAAGGAGGAGAAGGGAACAGGCAGGAAATGAGGACCAGAGAAGAACTGGTCTTCTCCAATACAGAGGCTCCCTGGGCACTGTGCTTTTTGAATCTTCATCTTTGCTTCTGCCCCCAACACCCCCACCATCCCCACCAGTTAGCATAATGCCTTATACATCCCACAGCTGAAGTTAACTAGTTATTGGGATGCCTGGCTGGCTTACTAAGTAGAGCATTCAACTCCTCATCTTGCCTGATAAGTTTGAGCCGCATGTTGGGTGTAAAGAAGAGAAGGAAGGAAGGGAGGGAAGAAAGGAGGAAAGAAGGGGAAGGGAGGGGAGGAGGGAGGAAGGAAGGAAGGACAGAATTAACTAGTTGTGGATGGAATTAACTAGCTGTGAACTAAGGAATGGATAATAAGTTCCCAGGCACCTAAAAGTAAACATATCCCATAGTAAATGTAAAAGCTTTTGCCCCTATAGTGGAGACTACAGTGTTTTGTCCAGAACCTCTCTTCAGGAGGTATGCCCCATCCCCTAGCTCCTGAGAACATCGGCTGCTGACCACTCCCAGCTGAGTCCCTCCCTGCCCATTGTCCTGGTACTGACCTGCGCCAGTTCCTGGGAACTGTCTTCAGTAAGTTTGTCCTTCCTCCTCCACCTCCTGCCCCCATGCCCTGGTCCCAGGTAGCAAGCAACTTCTGTCTGGCTGATGTGGAGATACAAAGGCTTAGCCCTCTTGCCTCGTGTGGACTACTTCTGAGGGGCCAACCAGTTCCAGAGTTCACTGTGAATGGGCTGAGGCCTTGGTCTCCACAGCACCGTTGCTCAAGCTTCTCATTCTGCCTAATCCTGCCTTCCTCACTCCCTCACACTCTTCCTCCAGAGATTTTCCAGAGCCTGTTTCTAGGACACTCAGCCCCAACTCCCCATTGACTCCATTCTCTGATGACTCCCATTCCCTCTCGTCTACTTCATCATGGTGTGCTAGGGATTCTACCTTCCAGGTATCTCGTAATTCCAGTCCCTCTCTCCACATCCTTCACCAGATTAAACGCTTAGCCCATCTCTTCAGTTCCCATCTCCTAACTGATCTTCATGCCTCCAATCTGGCCAACTGCCAGTACATTCTCCAGGCAACTTTCTAAAGATATCATCTTGCCACGCCTCTGCTCGAACCTTTCCATTGTTCTCCACTGTCCACAGAATAAGGTGCAGGCTGTGTAAGTAATGAAGCCCCTTTGCCTGTCCACATCCCTTGCCCTTCCCTCCTCCATTCCAAGATGCAGCCTCCTAGAACTTTCTGTTATTGCAATGAGACCTTATTGCTTTCACCATCAGGCCTTCACCCTGCTGTTTCCTCTTTCTGGGAGATCTCCCACCCAACCCCCTTTGTCTTATGGCCATGTATTATCTTTAGGCCTAATTTATGTCTTTCATGTGGAAAAGTCTTCCCTGACTTCTCCCCACATACACAAGCTGAGTCTGGGTGTCCTTGATGTGTGTCCCTAAATTGTCCTTCCCACACAATATTTGCGATATATTTGGCTCTCTCTACGCGACAAGAAACTTCTGAGATCAGGCACAATGATACTTCGGCTCACTGAAGTCTTCCCAATGCTGCCACACACAGAAAGACACTTAAAAATTAGGAGTTCAGAACATCAAGCTTAATTAAACACCAATGGGGTTGTTGATTTTTTTTTCAATGACATTTAGAGATAAGAGAAGATCAAGTACTTTACAATTTTTGCTAGACTTAATGACACATTTATTTCTTGCCGAAAGACCCAAAGTCACATCTCACTAGGGAAACATTGGTTATTCCTGGAAAGGTAGAAAATACAAACAAATGTTGAAAGATGAAAATAATAACCAGAAAATATGACTGCAAAATAAAATACATTCATTTGTCAGCAAACAGTTGGAAGACGCTTAGAAAATATTGCTGTAGATTTGAAGAAACACGTATTAGAATAAATTACACAGTGTGGGAGGATTGCCCTACTGTTGAAAGAAAAGTACAGCTATTTCTAACATGCCGCTGCTTAGGGTATATGTTTCATGCTGTTCCAATCAGGACCTTCCATAAAAACTTATTGTTTTATGAACCACTCAATAAAAAATTAGCAGAGAAGGGATATTCTCAATAATAAATTACTTCTTTAGCCAAAATAATATGTACCCATAATTTTTTAAGATTTTACTTATTTATTTATTTACTTATTTTAGTTCTCTCTACACCCAGTATGGGGCTCGAACTCATAACCCCGAGATCAAGAGTTTCAAGCTCTTCCAACTGAGACAGCCAGCCCCCCCATGTATATAATTTTTTAAACTGTGTAACTACAACTAAAAAAGCTGCTTCTCTACAGCAATTTAAAATTCTGGGATTAAATTTAAAAACTTCTAACACGCAAATTTTACCACTGAATCATTCACAGATAAGCTACTGAAGCCAAAAAAACGAAGCCAGAAGTTTTATAGATTGTTACTGTCAGGGAGGAAGAATTCCCTCTGCTCTTCAAGGTCCTTCTAGCTGGACTAAAACTAAAAATGACACGAGACAGATTAACAGGAGAAAATCGAATTTAATAGCCTACATAGGGGAATCCACCCAGATTTGGAAGTTCCAAACAGTGCAGCAACAAGGTGCTTAATGGGAGCTAAAAAGAGGGGTAGGGTCTGAGGATACAAAGGGGAGAAAAGACCATTAGCCGGAAAGGGAGAGGAGATATCTGGAAAACAAAGGTGGCTCTGTTATGCAGATAAATTACTTTGGTAAAGAGGAATCTCTTAATACCTCTCTTCCTGGTACAGCAAGGCAGCTGAGGGGGAAGCAATGAGCTTGTTCTGAATCTGCTGGGTTTGGCTTGCTATTAACTTGAAATAATGTTCTAGCCAATGTGACCCATCTTGGGGAGACCGGCCCTTGCGAAGTTCATTTCATTTTTAAAGAGGGGTAAGAAGGACTTTGCAACCCTCCCTTTACAAAGAACTCTACTGCTCTTTTTTTTTTTTTTTTTTTTTAAGATATTTATTTGACACAGAGAGCACAAGTAGGGGAAGTGGCAGGCCGAGGGAGAGGGAGAAGCAGGGAACCCTCCTGAGCAGGGACCCCACCCACCCAGCCACAATGTGGAGTTCCATCCCAGGACCCCGGTATCATGACCAGAGTGGAAGGCAGATGCTTAACCAACTGAGCCACCCAGGCGCCCCTCTACTGGTCTTTGAAAGAGAAGGCATTTCTGTTGAAATATTTGTATCACACAATAGTTTGCTGGTATGGCAAAAAACTTAGAGATGAGTAATTCACTGTCCTTTTAAAAAGAGGAGTTTGTAATATGCTATCTGGCAGAAATATGTTAGAACAAAAATGTTTAATCTGACACTTTAAGGTAAAGAGAACATTTAACCATGAAAAAGAAAGTGATTGCTTTCAGGAAGAAACTCGTGCTATGGAGAGAGCATTTTAGAAACAGATGTTTGGGGACGCCTGGGTGGCTCAGTTGGTTGAGCAGCTGCCTTCGGCTCGGGTCATGATCCCAGCGTCCTGGGATCGAGTCCCGCATCAGGCTCCTTGCTTGGCGGGGAGCCTGCTTCTCCCTCTGCCTCTGCCTGCCATTCTGTCTGCCTGTGCTTGCTCTCTCTCCCTCTCTCTCTGACAAATAAATAAAAAATCTTTAAAAAAAAAAAGAAACAGATGTTTGGAAATCACTCATAGTTCGATGCTAAAAATTATGTATGAGTATAACCTTTGACAGCTATCAGATACGTACACTTAAAATGTCATAAACAATTTTCTAAACCATTAACAACAGTTCCCAGATGAAGAGTTTCAGTGTGCTTGAAATCTATTTGTTTAAAATATAAAAATGCAAATGCAACATCTTCCAATTTACATTGCAGGAATGATGGACCGACTTTGGGAAACAGGGATTCATCAACTAAATTTCAACTAAACGTTTTGCTTAGTTGGTAGGTGGAACTGAAAAACAAGCATTAGGGGGCGCCTGGCTGGCTCAGTCAGAAGACATGTGAGTCTTGATCTCGAGGTTGTGATTTCAAGCCCCACGATGGGTGTAGAGATTATTTTAAAATCAGGAAGGAAGGAAGGAAGGAAGGAAAAGGAAAGAAAAGAAAGGAAAGACAGACGAGCATTATTATTAAGTATATGATGAAAATAATTGACTTCTTCCAATGGTACATAACTTTGCGAAGCATCTTTTCCCAGTAGGACAGCTTTGAAAACAACTAAGGTTGAAATAAATGGGATTTAGAACAAGATCTTCAAATCATCTTGTCATAACGTGTTATTCCAAGATTTCAAAAAAAGAAGCATGTTCAATATTCAGAATTTTAATGAAAGCAAATTAACTCCATACTGCTACTAAAGAAAAGTAAATTTTTTTTAAAGATTTTATTTGAGAATGAGAGAGCGAGAATGAGTGAGTGTGGGGAGGGGCAGTGGGAGAAGCAGCAGCGGACTCCCCGCTGAGCGGGGAACCTGCCGGGGGCTCCATCCCGGGACTCTGAGACCATGACCTGAGCCCCCAGATGCCTCTAAAGAGAAGTAAATTTCAATGACATCATTTAGTCCACCATAATTTCAACCTTCTTTGACTTATATTTTTGTGTATAATTTGTAACATATGACATATTAGCATAGTACTCCCTGTTTTGAATTTAAAAGTGAACCTAGGCGTGTGACTGAGCTAGTAGGTCAAAAAATGTCCTGGAGTGGGCAAGTTCAACGTTTGCTGGCCACAGGGCAAACGCGTACTCCTTACTGTCCCTGCGCTGACAGCGTAGATTTAGGTAAATATAATGCCTGTGGTGCTCAATGCGCCCGGTCCAAGCATGAGACCGCAGTCTCCGAGTTTCCATCTTAGCCACTGACCGAACGTCAATGCTGTCTGGACGGTTCCCTCACAGACGGTTCCTGGAGCCTCCCTTTCTGGCCGAGACTTTTCCCTGATCCTTCAACCATCTTGTCCCTCCGGGTGTGGGCCATACAGTGCTGTCCCCTCAACTGTAGCCGAGGGGAATTCAGAGCATAAACCACAACCCGGGAAGCAACATCAGGCACCAGACAGATGCACAGAGCTCACCAGCTTTGCAGACTGAGCAGTGAGGAAGGCCCTCCAGGTGCTATCATCTGTCTATAGTCTTTGAACCAGCGCATTTCTTACCTTCTAAACACAAATTAAGTCAAAGATGAATAATGTATGACCCATTCTCTTGGGGCATAAAATCAATCCTCTGGCCCCTTTTTGGCTGTCTCCCTTAATGAAATGATGGTCTGCAAGATTTTCTCTATTTGGGGAGTTCTGCTTGGGACACCTCTCACCAGCCCCTTATGGAACTTCTCTCTTCCCTTAACTTCCCTGAGGCTTTTGCCCTTTCCAAAAAGATCATTCCTTCTCAGGCTTTCTTCTTAGCTGCTGTTTCTGCATTCCTATGTTAAACATGCATTCTTTTTTAAAGATTTTATTTATTTATTTGACACAGAGAGGAGAGAGCACAAGCAGGAGGAGCAGCAGGCAGAGTGGGAGGGAGAAGCGGACTCCCCATGGAGCAAGAAGCCCGACTCGGAACTCAATTCCAGGACCCTGGGATCACGACCTGCGCAGAAACCAAGAGTCAGGCACTTAAATGACAGCACCACCCAGGCGCCCCAGATTTGTTTTTTTGTTGTGTTTATTTATTTATTTTATTTTATTTTTTATAAACATATAATATATTTTTATCCCCAGGGGTACAGGTCTGTGAATCGCCAGGTTTACACACTTTTTATTTATTTTTTTTTAATTTATTTATTTGACAGAGAGAGATCACAAGTAGGCAGAGAGGCAGGCAGAGAGAGAGGAAGGGAAGCAGGCTCCCTGCCCAGCAGAAAGCCCGATGCGGGGCTCGATCCCAGGACCCCGGGATCATGACCTGAGCCGAAGGCAGAGGCTTTAACCCATTGAGCCACCCAGGCGCCCCTATTTTTTTTTTTCCTTTAAAGTAAGCTCTACACCCAGTGTGGGGCTTGAACTCATGACACCGAGTCATAAGCTCTATAGACAGAGCAGGCCAGGTGTACCCAAAGCCCTTCTTTTCTAAATCTGCCCCTGTTGGGTAAACACATTTGCACTCAGGGTTTTAAGTACCTGCGCTGATGTTCCTCAAATCTGTTTTTAGCGCTCAAATATCCTCTAACTCCAGATCACAATAAACTGCCCAGGAAATTAGAGAAATCACTGACAACCATTTCCAACTCAGGAGGTCCAAAATGGTACCTCCTCCTCTTCCTTCCTGGGCCACCAGTATGTGACTCAGTGGCACCACACCCACTTCCCCCGTCCCTTGTCCTATTATACTCCTCCCTCCACATCCCAGAGAGTGAGGCCGGTTCCTCCCACACTCTTCGCGGGATTCGCTATTCCTATCTGCACTGATGCCCTGTTGTAAGCAGTTGTCCATCACCTGGTCTTACAGACATGTCGCTAATCACTAACCTCACCCTTAAACAACCAGTTTATCAGAGTAAATACAGAGCAACCATGTTATTCCTCTCCTCTGAAAGAAAAAGTTCCCTCTTGTCAGAAGCTGGCTTCCCAGACACGACCAACACAACCAGTGGACAAGGCAAAGCCAAGTTCAAGGCTTACCTAAGAGACAACACCTGGAAAGCTTGGGCAGTACCTGGAGGGGGTGGGGGTTTGGGTGACGTCCAGTGAGAGTGTATAGAGAACCGGAAGCTTGGCTTAAGGTGGGTCTCTCAGTGCAGGAATTTGGCTAAGAGGTGTGAGTCCAGGATTGCCAGTAACAGCAAGGAGAGGGATTTAAAGAATTTTAGAGCACAAATGCTTCTACCCTTTCCACTGAAAAGCTGATGGGTCTTTGAAGAATTTTCCCTAAGAAACAATCAAACTCTTGGCTTGGGCAAGAGAGTTCTGGAAGAAATGCTAATTAAGGCAATGAAATTGCAAAGTAATGTTAATGTAGATACTAAGGTGTAGCTTAAGTTCTCAACGTAGAGGCTGAGGTCAGGGGTAGCCGGTTGTTCCTTCCAGGCTGAGGTCGGAAGAAGGCCAGGTGACCGGAAGGAAAGAGAACATTTGCAGAAGTATCCCCTGGAACCTACTAGAAAGTAAAGCATTTGGATAAGTAAGAAAATTTTCAGTAAAAAGTCTGGTTGTTTTGTCCTTCGCAAATCCACAGTCTTGCCATAAAAGGGGGGCAGATCTTGCTACCCGTAAAACCAAGACCATCACAGGACACCTGCATGATCAGGTAAGTAGGATCTGAGGGAGGCACTGGGCAGATCTGGGAAAAGAATTGTGTTTAAACTTTTTAGCCTCTTAACCTCTTTATTATTTTTTTAAAGATTTTTTATTTTTAGGGTCGCCTGGGGGGCTCAGTTGGGTGTCTCGCCTTTTGGCTCAGGTCATGATCCCTGGGTCCTGGGACGGAGCCCTGCATCGGCTCCCTGCTCAGTGGGAAGCCTGTTTCTCCCTCTCAATCTCCTTCTGTGTTCTCTCTCCCTCTCTCAAATAAATAAATAATCTTTTTTAAAAGTTTAGTTTGGGGGCACCTGGGTGGCTCAGTGGGTTAAGCCTCTGCCTTCGGCTCAGGTCATGATCCCAGGGTCCTGGGATCGAGCCCCACATCGGGCTCTCTGCTCAGCGGGGGGCCTGCTTCCTCCTCTCTCTCTGCCTGCCTCTCTGCCTCCTTGTGATCTCTGTCTGTCAAATAAATAAATAAAATCTTTAAAAAAAAAAAAAAGTTTAGTTTTTTTTTTTTTTTTAAGTTATCTGTACACCCAACATGGGGCTTGAACTAACAACCCCAAGATCCAGAGTCACACACCCCACCAACTGATCCAGCCAGGTGCCCCTTCCACCCATTTTGTCTTGTGTTAAAATATTTCTAGGGGCGCCTGGGTGGCTCAGTGGGTTAAAGCCTCTGCCTTCGGCTCAGGTCATGATCCCGGGATCCTGGGATCGAGCCCCGCATCGGGCTCTCTTCTGAGCAGGGAGCCTGCTTCCCTTCCTCTCTCTGCCTGCCTCTCTGCCTACTTGTCATCTCTGTCAAATAAATAAATAAAAATTTAAAAAAAAAAAATTCCTGTTTCTGGGGCGCCTGGGTGGCTCAGTGAGTTAAAGCCTTTGCCTTTGGCTCAGGTCATGATCCCAGGGTCCTGGGATCAAGCCCCGCATCAGGCTCTCTGCTCCGCAGGGAGCCTGCTTCCTCCTCTCTCTGCCTGCCTCTCTGCCTACTTGTGATCTTTGTCTGTCGAATAAATAAATAAAATCTTTAAAAAAAAATTTTTTTTTTAAAGATTTTATTTATTCGACAGAGAAATCACAAGTAGTCAGACAGGTGGCGGGGGGTGGGGGGGGCGGAAGCAGGCTCCCTCCTCGGCTCGATCCCAGGACCTGAGATCACGACCTGAGCCGAAAGCAGAGGCTTATTAACCCACTGAGCCAGCCAGGCGCCCCTATTTCTGTGGTTTCTGCTAGGAAACTCGTCAAGAGAAGAAGAAAACCTTTTTTTTTAAATTACCGTTCCTAGCGAACATGTGAATAAACACTTAAAATTAAACAGCAAAAGCCCATGAACAAATACAAAGCCAGGGAAGGCCTCCCTTTGTCCCAGAGCCGTGGCTCCTAGGCATTTGGAAAACCATCCTGTATCTGTTACAGGGGGTACTTTCCGACAGTGGATGCTACAGTCCTGAGGCGTACGTGCCAGTGTAGAAACAACAGGGACACTCAACCTTACGCCAAACTCCCATGCTGGAGGATGGGATTTAAAGCAGCCCTTCCATTAGACGACTAGCCCCCAGCGTGCAGGGACGTGCCTAGCGTCAGCTCAGCAAAAGTCCCCTCCCAGCTGTGCCCAGGGTGGACCTTTGAGGCTGAATTCCATCCCCAGACCAGGCTCAACAGTCTCCCGTAGTGCGCTGCTTCATTCCCACTCTTCGTCCTTTTCCACCCAACCACCCAGACGTCGAGAGTCACACGGCAGAACGAGCGGCTAACAGATCTTCCGTTAGCGACCGAGTGCCTGCTGGTGCAGAGCCCAAGTCCTGGAGCTAGAACTGCATCAGGGCCTCTGCAGTACAGTTCCTGCTCCCTCCGAGGCTCCTCCCACCAACACTTACCTGCTTGGCCCCCTCCCCCTCCCCTCAACTCAATTGTCACCTTGTCCCAGGGAGCATTTCTGATCACTCTAATTCAACGGCACCCTCACATCTCCTTCCATCCTCAGCTGGCCGTTGACTCTGCTTTACCTGCCCCGTAGCATTGCCACCACCCGGCTTTATTTTTAAATAAATACATGCCATCTTATTTTTAAATAAATACATGCCAGATAAAATACATGCCATCTTCAGAACCTGCTTACGCTAAAAAAATCATTCATCCCTCGTCAGAAATTCAAATTTAACTGGGCGTCTTGTATTTTTCACTTATATTGCCTCTCTCCCTCCCACTCCCAACAGGAACTGCGTGCGGCCGAGATGGGGTCATCTGGATTCGCTGCTCCAAATCCCCAACACCTAGCATTCTGGGGCCTTGCCAGGCTTAGCACAGAGCAGGAGCTCATCAGTTTACAGAACGAAGGAAGAAAGCACAAAGCGGTACAGCACCGAGGACGTAGCCCTAACCGGGCAAAGCATGCCACATTCCCATCTGGTTTCCGCTGTCTCCTTGGAAAATTTCCAATTGTAACGGGGATTCCAAGGATGTAAACGATTGCTTTCCGGTCCAGATACTGGATTAAGACCACCAGTACATACCAGCCCGCCAAACCCCAGGCAAAGGAGAGCTTACAAATCCTGCTGACACAAATCTAAATTGAGCCATAAATGTGGCAGTAAAAACAGAATCCTTTTTTTTTAAACCTACCCCCACCCCATCCATTCCTTGTCTTGCCAAGCAGCCCCCGGGGACAATCCCCGGATTTCCTTCCCCAACTGCATTCACTCTTACTCCTCGGTGGAGCTCTGTTTCCCATAAGCTCAAAAACAAAACTACATCCATCAAATACTGTCCTCAACGGCGAGTCTTTCAAATGCTTGGACGTGTCTAGGGTGATACTTTGGGCAGCTTCATTTGATGTTCTGACAACTGAGTATTGTTAGCTTTGACTCGGTTACTTAGAGGAGACTTTGTAATTCTCCCCCAATCACTCATGTGTGTTTACTCAGCTAAGTAACTCTCGTGACCCGTGGCATTCCTCTTTCGGGTCTCTTCCAGGGGCAGGAAGCCGGGGAGGTGGCGGAAGCCCAAACAGCACACCTTTTCTACCCAGCAACAGGACGTGAGTGCTTCTCGCCATGGTTTAAACTTGAAATTAACACCCGGAAAGAAAAACCAGCATTTGTTTTCTTCGGCCTGTTCTACACCCTGCCCATCGGGAGGAAAAGAAATGGGGGGAAAAAAACACCGGAAACGATCTACCTTTGTATAAATAAATTGCCATGTATGTTTTTTTCTTACTAATTCCTCTAAGGTCTGCTGTGCCTTAACCCTCCAGCGTAGTTACAAGCAGTGCAGGTCTTGGAACATCCTAGGGGGAAAGGACCAAGTACCAAGAACACAGTGGGGGATGCAGGAAGAAAGTGAGGCTAACAGTTGAGGCAGATGCTGTTGAAAACCTGCCCAGAACATTGTCGAGATCCAAGAATCCACCCCAAAAAGAAAAAGCCAAACCGGTGCCAAACCTAGACAGCCCGGCAGGCTGGAGCCGAGGTTCAGTGTAGAAATACCAGAGCACATGCTCTGGGCTGCTTTGCATTAGATCTCTTAGGAATCTGTTCTGGTTTGTCCCACACAACATGGTTTCTGAAGTTCATGAAACATTCTCCTGCCGTAACGTGCAAACGTTCGGCATTCTGAACAGCGTCTTTACACACTCAGTAGTTGTACTAGAAACAGTGAAGGCTTCATTGAGCTTTGAGTGGACGGGACTCACCCTATGCTGGCAATGACCAGTTTGCCAGTTTATCCTACTTCTGTGGTTCTTGGGTCTGCCTCCTAGTACCTTGGATTTTCCTTGAGCTGCCAGTAGTTACTTCTGCCTTTCTAGCGGACCTGCTTCCAGCAGCTCCTCCTCTTCTTTTTTTTCTTTTTTTAAAGACTTTATTTATTTGACGGACAAAGATGACCAGTAGGCAGAGAGGCAGGCAGAGAGAAAGGAGGAAATAGGCTCCTCGCGGAGCGGAGAGCCTGATGTGGGGCTCGATCCCAGGACCCTGGAACCATGACCTGAGCCGAAGGCAGAGGCTTTAACCCACTGAGCCACCCAGGCACCCCAGCTCCTCCTCTTCTAATGAGGTTATGGAAACCAAGTTTGTAAGGAAGCAGGACTAAGCCGAGAGGAGGAGCTCCAAGTTCCTGGAGTCTCCATCTTCCCAGCAGCTTCTAAGCTGCCCCCACCTTGGCAATCCTCAGGTACGTTTTACAGAGCCAGCAGGGCCGCTGACTTAGCTGACTTGCTGTGTGAACTGTCCTAGCAAAGACCATACCCAACACGTAGGGGGGACTTTCTCTGGGCCAGGTCCTGGCAAAGTACTTTGCTCTGTATCTTGTTGTCTCATTTAACCCACCTTCTCTCCCGTGAGCCTTAAGAGTTGGGTCCTGGGACTTATCCCCGTTTACAAATAAGGCTTTCTCCAGCACACGGCCTTCCACAGTGGTCAGCGCTCAGTCCCAGGCCGTCAGGCACTATTTTCTGTTGATCAGTGCTCAACATGGAATCCACGCTTGAAAGCCCTGAGTCATCCACAGCCCTCCTTCAGCCTTCCCTCCACACTCTAATTGTTGCTGAGCCTGTGGAACCCTGTCTTCTAACACTATGTCTCTTAGGACAAAATCCAACTCCGTTATGCAGTTTACAAACCCCTCCCAAATCCAACCCTAGCTTAGCCCCTCTGCCTCTCCTCTGGCCCAGATCCTCTGGCAAGAAACACTCAAAATAATTCGTCAGGGTCTTCCTCTTGGAAGAAAGCTGTCTTGCTTTGAGAGCTCTGCACCAGAGCGCTCAGGTTCTCCGCCTCTGCTAGGCTAACTCTTACAATTCCTGTCACAGCATGGAAGCCACTTCTTCTGGGGAACCTCAGAGACCTCGTCCTTGACTTAGGTCCTCCAGCTAGGAGCTCCAGTAACACCCTTATGTCCCCCATCGCTGCCTTTATGCCACAGCACTAGGCTTACTTGCCTTTCTCCCTTGTGCACGGCAGGCTCAGTGAGGGTAAGGACTCTGTTGTCTGATTCACTGTTGTATTCCCAAAAAGTAGCCACAATCATTATCCATTCAACACGCTATGGAGAAACTATCATGCCCCAAGCTCTAGGATACCCCAGACTTTCTCACTTCATCCTTCCTCGAGGGTTACTTAGCCTAATCTCCATAACAACTCACTGGACAATGCAGCTGGTAGATTAGGAAAGTGAGCTGTAGTTTCCCGTTTAAAAAGAAATTGATCAAGGTCTCAGCTATTAAAAAAAAAAGTCTTTGCCCAGCCCTGGTCGGCCTTGGAGGTTACCCGGAGTGGGATACCCCTGATGGAACTCAGAAATAAGGTCAAAAGTTTGCCTCAGCGGTGAACTATTAAAAAACCTCAAACGAAAGTCCTGAAATAGACAAAGTTCTCTTAAGAGACAAAGCCTGCCAAGGCTAGACGAGACTGTACTCCAGTGGAGGGTATTAGCATATCTAAAGAAAGAATGTGTCAATCACACGAGGTGGGGCGGTTAGCTTAGAACCTTGGGAAAATAAACTCCAGTCGGAATCCTTCTTTGACAGCGCCCACCCAGAACCTTCCCCGGCTGGAGGTGCCAGCTACTGCGGGTGTAGCCCGGCTCCAAAAGGATGCACCAGCAGCTGAATCAGCCGCTTACCTCCTCCGCTCTAGTTCCCGCAACCCGAGCGCAATTCCGCTTCCGCCTTCAGGCAGAGGCTAATAATAGCTCCCACGTGCTTGGTCTGCAGCCTGGGCTAGGCACCTTGGGTACACTCCTCGTTGCGTTTCAGTCCCACACGGCCCAGCTTCCGGCCAAGGAACCCACGCCTCCGGGAGCTAGAGGACTTGTCCAAGGTCAAACTGCAGATACCGAGAGAGAGCTGGGGTTTGGATCCGGGCTCGCCCAGCTCCCGGGCGCAGGACAGCTTCACCTCTCCCCGGCGTGCTCCGCCCACGCGAGCATGCCTGGACCAGGGAGAGCTCTGTTTCTCTTTGTAGAAAATAACTGAGTTGGCATTCTGGTTTATGCCCCCGCTTTATGCAGGGCTGGTTTCATGCATGTCCTCTTTGAGCAGCAAATCCATCTCTATAGGGTGATACTGAACCGTGTTCGCTCCCACAGACGGTCTTCGACCACAGCGCCCCCCTGCCTCCCAACAACTCCCAAGAACACAGAAGTGCTCCCATGTCTCTATGCTTTGTCCTGTCTCCCTCCACTTGCCCTCCTGAGAGCTCTCCTTTCAAAACAGCCACCATCATTTATGGGCACTTGGCATCCCGCTCGGGACTGAAGGTAGAATAAATAAACGGGGCTTTCCTCAAACCATTTAACAAAAGAAACCGTTTTAACATCCCAAGGGTTACACTTTTGCCAATGAAAGGGATAATCAGGGGCGCCTGGGTGGCTCAGTGGGTTAAGCCGCTGCCTTCGGCTCAGGTCATGATCTCAGGGTCCTGGGATCGAGCCCCACATCGGGCTCTCTGCTCGGCAGGGAGCCTGCTTCCTCCTCTCTCTCTGCCTGCCTCTCTGCCTGCTTGTGATCTCTCTCTGTCAAATAAATAAATAAAATCTTTAAAAAAAAAAATAAAAAGAAAAAGAAAGGGATAATCGCAGAGTCATTGTGGCAGGACAGTAGGGGTAACCTGGGAACCGTCTGTCTATGCACCCTATGCACTTGGAAGTGGTGGGGGAGATGTATCTGCAGCCTTGGTTCAGCCATTGTATCCCTGTGTGACCTTGGGAAAGTCACTTGACCTTTTAGCATATGCATCGATGGGCACCCAATTCATGATTTTAGACCTTTTTCTCTCTCAGATCTATACAGGCAGGACTGTAGTGATGAGAGCAATACAGTGAGAAAAATATGGGCTGAAACCCGGTGACCCGTTTTGTTCATTCCCTTCTTTCTGCTCCCACCCCCCTTCTCCCAGGCTCTTCAAACACGAGCCAGTGCCTCATTAAAGACGGAAAACCATACCATTAGGTCCAAATGCATGGAAACATATTCATGATTATTCAAATGATCTCCCATAATACAGTATAATCAATGCCAGCTTCATAAATATTCATTTCCACTGTGCTAATCACTATGTAATCTCACAAAAGGGTGTGCCTCTGTAAGCCTCTTCCCTTTGGCCCTCTCCTCCCTCCTCCCTTTGTCTGATACTCTTCTCCACTCTTAAACCTCCGAAGGTCTTCCTAGGTCTTTGCAATCTCATTCAGGGTAAAGATATTTCTGGTTCTGATCTAAAGCTTTCTTTATTTACCTCTATCTTTAGCTTATTCTACCAGAAGGTTATCTTTGTTCTGTAAAGTATATCTGACCGAGGCCCCACAGCTCTAGATTCTTGGGCATTGTACTTCGTTGATATTCCCTGTAATGGATAAGAGGTTCTCTTCACATGTATACATGGGCGTCCGGGGCAGAGCAGTGTGCCCAGGGTGGAGGGCCACCCAGAAGAATAACACCTTCTAGTCTTCAAGGATAAACACAAAGGAAACAATGCTCTGTAATAAGGGGCAGAATGAAACAGACACGGAGACTTACAAGGCAAAAGCTAGCATGTTGGGAGCAGCTGGGGGCCAGAGAGCACCAGGGGGAGCCTGGAGATACAGAGTGAGCGGGCAGCTCAGGCCTGAGTGTGGCATTCAGAGTCTATTCCTGCTGATCCCTGAATGGTCACACTCGATATTTTCTCCTTACCCCGCCTGGCGTCTGTTTCTCCTAAGTTGACACATTAGCCATTGATTGCAGCAACCACGTATTAAGGTTAGTAAATGGACGTGAATTCGAGCAAGGCAGAAGGCTTATAGGAAGATCCCTATAAGACCGATGAATCAGTGGAAATTACTCCTTTAAATGAAGTCCCCAAGGAGCGCCTGGGTGGTTCAGTCGGTTAAGCCTCTGACTTCAGCTCAGGTCCTAATCTCAGGATCCTGGATTGAGCCCCACGTCATCATGTGTCACATTCAGTCTGGGGTCTGCTTCTCCCTCTGTTCCTCCCCCCAGATCCCCCATCCCCCTCCCTGTGCTCTTCCTGTCTCTCTCTCTCTCTCAAATAAATAAATAAAATCTTTGAAAAAATAAAAATAAATGGAGTCCCCAAGGAACTTGTTTCCAGTCACTAGGACTTTGGATACTAGCCCTTTATCTGATATGTCATTTGCAAATAATCTTCTCCCATTCGGCCAGTTGTCTTGGTACAGTGGCAAGGAAGAGCCCTTATTCCTGCAAGGAAGGGCATTTGCATGCATAAACCCATGTGGAGCAGAACACGGGGTCAGTGGTACCCTCGTTCTTTATTGGTCGCACCCGGAATAGGGCCCAATATAGTCTGTGCATTTGATGGTAAGGAAGTCTAAGGCATTTATATCTTCTGATGGAAAAAGTCACAGGGGCAAGAGGAATGTTTTTGCAGTTAAGGACTCGGGAAATTCCAGAATTGGAATAGAAAGAACAAAATTAAAGGGGAACCGGACAGTAGCTAATATCACCTCTAGGCCCAGAGAGAAGTGTAAGTTTTCTATATTGTATGCTCCTCTGTAAGATATGCAGAAATCTCACTGTTGTCTTTAATTTTATATGAGAACCACTTTACTTCTCAAGCTTTTCAGGGTGTAATAAAACCCACCGCTGCTTACAGCTTGAATAGGAATCATTCTTTACAAATGAGAAGCTGATTTCTCCTAAGCACCGAAAATGTATAGGATGAAAATGAATGGAAGAACATAGTCTCTAAAGCAACGTTCTCAGTGATTTCATTTGTCTTCTTAAAGGCAGGAAAATAAGCTAGCTTGTCAGAGAAAGCCGCCTTCTACAGGAGACGTGAGAATACCGCCACGGCAGAAAAAGCACGTGAGGTGATAAAAGCCATTATCAATTTTTCATGGTTGATTTGTCAGTGGCGTCGGAGAGATAAATAATATTATTTTCTAATCCAGAAGGGTCTCCTACCTGCGACTTGCAACATTATTTCTAAAATCAACAGAGCCTTTTCTTCCCGGGGGATTGTCCCCCAAATCGGGAGTCCCTGGTTTGATTTAATGAGATTTACACAAAGGGAGTTGTCAGTAACCACAGAAACAGGGCAGAGTTTTCATAATGATTATGTTTGAATTGTATTCCAGTCTGAAAAGAGCCTTTTTAATTATAGGATTTTGGGGTGGAGGGAGGAGCGGGGTGTAGGAAAGCTGAAGGGGGAGCGGGGAGGGCCTCTAGTATTTCAAGGCCAGAGACTGAAATGCCTTTTATCTATTTAAAAGGATAGCAGGTGGGCTCCACTAACAAGTCTTAACCCCAGGACTTGGTTAAACCCTGCAGAAAATGTTTTCCATTTTCAACCCAACGTATTTGCTGGTTCTTCACTTCTTTAAATTGCAAACTCTTCAAATAGAGCTTAGCAGGCCTGGGGGAGGTGGAGGAAAGTTTGGCCAAGGACAGTCCAGAGGATTTAGAAATACCTGTGCCTAACAGAGTTCCTGGCGGTCTCAATTTAGCTCTGTAGGTGGTCAGGCCCAGAATCAGCGGCTCCCAGACCGCAGGAGGTGGGCCTGTTTGGAGCGGATGTTGGAGCCTGAGGCCTGGCCTCTTGGATTACCAGTACCAGAGCTGGGATTTTTGGGACAATGTTGGGTAATTCCAGCCCATCTGCATTGCTCTGATGACATCTTGGGAGGAGCACAATTGAGTGAACATTACAAATGCTCAGTAGAGGGCTAAATCCAACCACGGAAGGTCAGGGCCCAGAGCCCTGTCCACCTGTGAGTCATGGTCGGAGGTCCAAGATCACCTCAGCATCCCTTTGAGTTCCTGTCTTCTCAGGATCAACCCCTCCTCCACCATTCATTTTATTTTCTAATTAAGCATATGGAGGTATAATTTAAATATACAGTTTAACTCTTGAAGCAAATGGGATGGCATTTCAGTGGATTCACAAAACAGAAGGTTATTTCTCATTCATATCCCAGCTTGTGCTGCTCAGTCGGTTCTCCTCCAGGCCGTGCAAGGGGGAAGCCGGCTGTCCCCGTCGTGTGCTTCTGCCATCTTGACAAAAAGAACCTAAGTGGTCAATGAGCACATGAAAAAGCATTCAACACCATGAGTCATTGCGGAAATGCGAGTTAAAATCACAATAAGATATCATGATATGCGCTCCAGAGAGCTAAAATTTAAAATTTAAAAAGTGCGGTGTAGCGCCTGGGTGGCTCAGTGGCTAAGTGTCTGCCTTCAGCTCAGGTCATGATCCCAGGGTCCTGGGATCAAGCCCCACAACCGGCTTCCTGCTCAGCGCAGAGTCGACTTCTCCCTCTGCCCCTCCCTCTGCTCATGCTCTCTCTCTCTCTCTCTCTCTCTCTCTCGCTTCCTCTCTCTCTCTCAAATAAATAAATAAAATCTTTAAAAAAGGATTCTAAACAAATAGTCTACTTAATGACATGCATACTAAAATGTATGGGGGGAGTGTTCTCAGAAATGCATTTATTTTTTTTAATTTTTTTTAAAGATTTTATTTATTTATTTGACAGAGAGAGATCACAAGTAGGCAGAGAGGCAGGCAGAGAGAGAGAGAGAGAAGATGAAGCAGGCTCCCTGCGGAGCAGACAGCCCGATGTGGGGCTTGATCCCAGGACCCTGGGATCATGACCTGGGCCGAAGGCAGAGGCTTTAACCCACTGAGCCACCGAGGCGCCCCAGAAATGCATTTAGAAGAGACAGACTGAGGGTTGGTTGGAAGGATGTGTGACAGGCACACACGCAATGAAGCAGATGTAGTAAAATGAAGATAGGTGGTGGGTATTCACTGTACAACTCCTTCAACTTCTCTGTAAGTTCAGAATTTTTTCACAATGAAATGTCAGGTGGGGAGAGGAGCAGACAGGAGCTGGCTTCGGGACAGCTGCTCATCAGTGCCAGCGGGGACCCAGGTGCCTTCTAGGTTTTAGTCCATTGATCCTACCAAGTTGGCTCCCACTCTCAGGCTCGTCCATCTCGTGGTTTTCAGATACCTGCTGCGCTGCAGTCATCCCACTGCCATTTGAGGGAGCAGGAGACAAAGACTGGATTTGCTGCCTCTGTCCCCGTTCTGCTGGAAAGGGCGAGCTTTCGCAGGAAACTCCCAGTGGATTTCTGGTTCCCCATCCGCACCCTCCCACCTTTGGTTCATTAGCAAAGAGGGTGGGATGGACACTGAGGAGATATACTAAGGGTGTCTGTCACACCCTATTGCTGGTCACGCTGCCTGGTGTCTGGCGCAGCCGGTCTTGGGGGTACGCACGCCCATTTCTCTGATCCTGGCATTTGTCCACGTTCACTGGCAGTATAAAGACATCCCAAAACATGTGTGATTCTGCAAGTACAGGGCTGAAGACCCCGCACAGCTGGGGGGGGGGGTCACACCCAACCTGGGGGGTCCTGGTGGTGTCATGAGGCACATAGCTGAAAATGGACTTTACCCAGGCAAGAAATTCAATAATAGCCCAGAAATGAGATGCCCTGAATTTCTTCTGTTTTGAGATGACATTTATATAGCACATTAAAAAACAACCAGATCAACATCTGCATTCTTTGGGCATGCAAAATGTCAGTCTGCAAACTCCAGAGGTACCACTCCGAGTGCCCAGCACACCTGTGTGTATCGCTTGGTACAAACTGACGGGAATGACCTTGGCCCTGAGATACAGCAGCCACTGCAGGTCTGCTAGTTCAGTACCAGCAAGCATTTTAAATAAGGGTTTTGTTTTTGTTTTAAGATTTTATTTGAGGGGCTCCTGCATGGCTCATTGGGTTAAAGCCTCTGCCTTCGGCTCAGGTCATGATCCCAGGGTCCTGGCATCGAGCCCCAAATAGGGCTCTCTGCTCAGCGGGGAGCCTGCCTCCCCGCCTCTCTCTGCCTGCCTGTCTGCCTACTTGTGATCTCTGTCAAATAAATAAATAAAATCTTAAAAAAAAAAAAAAAGGAGAAGATTTTATTTAAGAGAGAGAGAATGGGGGGGAGGTTTAGAAGGAGAAACAGACTCCCCACTGAGCAGAGAGCCCCATGAGGGGCTCAGTCCCAGGACCCTTAATCAAATGAACCACCCAGGCGCCCCCAGCAGGTGTTTTATTAACTTGGAATCTTAACTATCCAGTGGCTCAATCCTCCTCTTCCTCTACCAGAGCTCATTTGTGATTAGATGAAGCCCTTCTATTTTTAGATCCAAAGTAAAACACAAACCTTAGAACAAGATAAAATCTTTATTCAATTATTAACCATCACCAATGGGCATTAACAAACTTTTTTTTTTTTTTTTTTTTTTTTAAGTAATCTCTACACTCAATGTGGGGCTCCAGCTCATGGCCCAGAGACCAAGAGTCACATGCTCTATTGGCCGAGCCGGCCAGGAGCCCCAAAACCATTCTTAAAAAAAGATTTCATTTATTTATTGATAGAGAGCACACAAGCAGCAGGGAGAATGAGAGGGGCAGGGAGAAGCAGGCCCCCCGCTGAGCAGGAACACAATGGGGGGCTCGATCCCAGGATGCTGGGACCATGACCTGAGGGGAAGGCAGATGCTTAACCAACTGATCCACCCAGGCACTCCCATTTTTTTTTCTTAAAGTCCTAAGAAAAGGAAATGACCACTTAGCCAGTCCCCTCGGACAGTCCCTCTCCTTGGCCGCTGAGATTACAAAGTCCTAATCTCTGTTTGAGGAGTTTCTGTTTCTCCTCCTCCCCTAATCCTGCCTTCTCCAAGTTCAAACTCAAATTCAATTTCCATGTACACCACTTACTTGCTGACATTGGGCGAGTAGTTAACTTCTCTGGGTTTCAGGTTCCTTATCTATAAGAAAGAAACCAATAGTATCTGGACAGGATTGATGTGAAGAGTCTGAGGAAAGAAGTACTGAAAACCAGGATGGTACAGGACCCAATGCAATCAAGCTTCGTGGATGTTAGCCTCTTTCCTTTATTACAACAGATGCCACTGCTCTTACCATTTAAACATTTTTTAAAAGGGGCAACTGGGTCACTCAGTCCGTTAAGCAGATGACTCTTGGCTTAGGTTCAGGTCCTGATTTCAGGGTCCTGGGGTCGAATGGGCTCTGGCTCAGCAGGGAGTCTGCATGAAGATTCTCCTTCCTTCTTGCTCTGCCTCTCCCCCTGCTCTTCTCCCTAAAAATAAAATATAAACAAACAAACAATAAAATTTAAAAAGCCATGTTGTCCATTGTTTATTATTATTTTTTAAAATATTTTATTTATTTAGCTGATAGAGCACAAGCAGGCGGAGCAGCAGGCAGAGGCAAAGGGAGAAGCAGATTCCCCGCTGAGCAGGGAGCCAAAGTGGGGCTTGATCCCAGGACCCCGAGAATATGACCTGAGCCTAAAGCAGACGTATAACAACTGAGCCACGCAGGCGCCCCTACTGATACACTATATTTTAAAACAACGGACAGGGGTGCCTGGGTGGCTCAGTTGGTTAAATGTCTGCCTTTGGCTCAGGTCATGATCCCGGGGTCCTGGGATCGAGCCCCACATCGGGCTCCCTGCTCTGTGGAAAGCCTGCTTCCTCCTCTCCCACTCCCTGTGCTTGTGTTTCCTCTCTTTCGGTCTCTCTCTCTGTCAAATAAATAAAATATTTTTAAAAAATAAAATATAGTGTATCAATAGAGAATTTGAAGTTCAGTAAGGTCAACAGTTGAGGAAATAATTGTCATTGAAAACATAGTTGGTTATAGTTCCCAAGAGGGGAAATACTACACCATGGCGTGGGTGGGGGGTGGGGGGCGGATGCGAGGGAAACTGCTAGGGTAGGTCCAGAGGCAGAGACAGAGATGGAGGGGAAGAGCGTGGGCGAGGGCCTTTCTGGTGGTTTCTGTAGGAAGAAGTGGGCAAGGCAGGGGTGTCGGGTTTAGGACTGGCTAGTTGGAATGATGTCAGCAGGGACAGGGGCACAGGTGGTGCCCTTGATTGTCTGGGACGTGCCCTGGGGTGATTAGAGCAGGGGGGTAATGACACACAGATCACGAGAGCCCAGTAAAAGAGGTGGCTGAGGCATGGACTTTGGATTTGACCAGTGTGCTCAGGGGTGAGTTGTTTACTCTCTCCGGGAAATGGCTAACCCTGGGAGGGACAGTCCTCCCAGGGTCAACAAGACCCCAGCATTGGAATGCAGAAATAAGACACGGGGTTAACACACCAGTGTTTAGACAGTGAGATATTTCATGTAAGAATCTAGACTTAGGACTTCTGTGTATGAAGCAGGAGGGTCTTGGGATGCCGCAGCTGTGTCTGGGTGTGGCCACGGCAGGCAAGAGCCTTCTCAGGGGAGGTCTGAGAGCCCACAGGTGCCACGGTCCTCACCGCTCTCTACTGCCTGCCTCATTTTTTTTTTTTTTAAAGATTTTATTTATTTGAGAGAGTGAGAGTGCGCGCACACACAAGTCAGGGGAGAGGCAAAGAGAGAGGGAGAAGCAGACTCTCCTGCTGAGCAGGAAGCCCATTGTGGGGCTCAACCCTGGGACCCAGGGATCATGACCTGAGGTGAAGGCAGATGCTTCACTGACTGGGCCACCTGGGTGCCCCTGCTTCACTTCTTGATATGCCTCTCTCCCTCAAGCTTTTCAGTCTGAAGCCCCTCCCTCCAAAACTTGGATTTAAAGGGATCCAGTGGGGGTGCAGGTCACCGGAGGGGAGGCACACAGCTGCAGAGGTCCCTCCCGTTCTCTGGGGTTTGGTAGCACTTTTGCCTGTGGAGGCACAGGCGACTCTGTCCTCAGGCCCAGGGTGCCCCTTAGAGGCAGCAAGCAACATAGATACCTGTGGGATCTGTCTCAAGGGGAAATGGCTTATAGGAAAAGGGGGGTCTGCAAGGACTTCTGAAAGGGATGGGAAAGAGTAAGAGCATGTCCTTGCGTGTCTGGCATTTTACCACACCAAAGACTTGACGGCTGATTCTTCATGGCGGTCTACTTAACGACTGTAGCCATTACTGGACACGAATACTTCATTATGGTTTGAAAATTGACCTTACAAGGTTTGGCTGGCGTCCATCTGGTCACCTTCAGAGAAGCTGATAAAGGTCCTCAACCTGTAAAGATAGAGAGCTCCATGAGCTTTTGAGGCCACTCCCATCCTCCATCCCTCAACCTGGTTCCAGAGCTTGTCTGATGGCAGAGCTGGCCTTACGTGTAAATCCTCCTGCAACAAGGGAAAAATCAGTTCATGTTTTCTGTCTTCTCTTCTGTGACATGTCCTCAGAGAGATGTAACAGTGCTGGGAGCAGGGGCAGGGATGGACAGCTTTTGCCTTCCGCCTTTGGTGTTCTACCGTGGGCTTGGCACTAGAGCGAATAAAAGGTTGCAATAAAGACTACCTTTACCTTTTCTTTAGCGCCCTGCTGTGGCTCTCTTCCCAGGTGACGTCTTGCACCCTCTTTCTTTAACTATGGAAAGGTCTTGGTCCCGGTAAAGGTATTACCTAAGGAATGCTTCCAATTAAATTTGAGTGCCCACAAAGTATCATGTTAGGTGCTTGAAATAGATATAACAGAATTTAGTTATTATGGTAAGATATGTAAAATATACATAACATAAAATCTACCATTTTCATGATTTTTAAGTATATAATTCATTGACATTAATTACCTTCACGATGTTGTGCGATCTTCGCCGCTATTTATTTCAAGAACTTTTTCATCAGCCCAGACAAAATTCTGTACCCCTTTCTCCATTACCCCCCATCCAGGCTCCTCCAGCCCCTGGTAAACTCTGTTCTACTTTCTGTCTCTATGAATTTGCCTGTTCTGGCAAATAAATTTATCTCAAATAAATGGAATTGTATATTTGTCTTTTTCTGTCTGGTTTATTTCACTAAGCATAATGCTTTCTGGGATAATCCACGTTGTAATCTGGATCAGAATAATATTGCTTTTGGGGACTCCTGGCTGGCCCAGTTAGTAGAATGTGACTCTTGATCTTAGGGTTATGAGTTTGAGCCCCATGCTACATGTAGAGACTACGTAAAAAAATAAAAAGTCTTGGGCCATCTGGATGGCTCAGTCGGTTGAGCATCTGACTCTTGACTTCAGTTCAGGTCATGGTCTTGGGGTTGTGGAATCCAGCCCTGTGTTGGGCTCTGTGCTCAGCACAGAGTCTGCTTGTCCTTCTCCCTCCACTCCTCCCCCAGTTCAAATGCTTTCTCTCTCTCTCTCTCAAATAAATAAAATCTTTTTTAAAAAGATTTATTTATCTATTTGAGAGAGAGAGAGAGAGAAAGTGCATGGGGAGGGATGGAGGAAGAGGGAGAGAAGCAGACTCTGCTAAGTGCGGAGCCCTATGCGGGGTCCATCTCATGACCCTGAGATCACTACCTGAGCCAAAATCATGAGTCAGTTGCTCAACCCACTGAGCCACCCAGATGCCCCTCTTTTCTTTTCTTCTTCTTCTTTTTTCTTTTTAATGTAGGCACCACACCCATTGTGGACCCCACTGTAGGACTTGAACTCATGACCCTGAGATCAAGACCTGAGCTATGAAGAGTCAGATGCTTAACCAAGCGAGCCATCCAGGTGCCCTCCGCAAAATGAAAAATCTTAACAACGACAAAAATTATCATTCCTTTTAAAGGCTGAATCATAACCCATCATACGGATATACCACATTTTGCTTATACATTCACTTGTCGATGGAATATTTGTGTTATTTCCAGCTTTTGACTATTGTGACTAATGCTGCTACGAACATGGGTATGTCAGTTTGAGTCCCTGATTTCAGTTCTTTTGGATATGTACTCAGCAGTGGACTTTGCTAGGTCACGTGGTGGTGGCTCTATGTTTACCTTTTTGAGGGTCTTCCATATTATTTTCCATAGTTTCCATTTTATATGCTCACCAGCAATGCCCAAGGGTTCCCGTTTCTCTATATCCTCATCAACCCTTGTCATATTCTGGATTTTGTTTTTATAATAGTTATTCTAGTAGGTGTGAAGTCATATCTCATAATGATTTTGGTTCGCAGTTCCTAAATGTAGGAATACATATATTTCTCCTTCAATTCCATGCGATAGATGGTATTCCCATTTTACAGATAAATAAATTTAGGTTTATAGAAATCACACTGCTTTTAAGTGAGGGTGGCTGATCTAATTCAAGATGTGTTGATTTCATTCCAAGCCTACTATGTTGACTCCCCACGTGCTTTATAAGTAACAGGTGCTTTGACTTCCGCTGAGCATGAATTAAATTAAATGCTGAATCTAGCCATGTGACTGGTATTCAGAAAAGTAATGCTTTAACATAATCTATGAGAAACATTTCATAACCCAGAGCAAGTTCACTGTCTCATTCTTGCCTTCTGCTAAATGCAGAATATTCCAGCCAAATGCTGTGCTTACTTTGAGAATGAGCAAATCGAGGAAAACCTCCTGACACTTTTTAAAAGGTTTATTTATTTATTTTAGAGAGAGAAAGAGAGAACTCGGGGAGTAGGGGTGGAGGGAGAGGGAGAAGCAGACTTGAGTGCCCGATACGGGGCTCCATCTCATGACCCTGAGATCATGACACAAGTCAAAACCAAGAGTCGAGCTTAACAGACGGTGCCAGCTGGGTGCCTCCTGACAATTTTCTTTTTCTTTCTTTCTTTTTATTTTTTAAAAAAGATTTTATTTATGTATTTGACAGAGAGAGAGAGAGAGCACGCGAGAGCGCACAAGCAGGGGGGAGGGGCAGAGGGAGAGGGAGAAGCAGACTCTCACTGAGCAGGGAGCCTGTCTCGGGGCTCGATTCCAGGACCCCAGGATCATGACCCCAGCCAAATGCAGACATTTAACCGACTGAGCCACTCAGGCATCCCGACAATTTTCTTTTTTAAAAAAAGATTTTATTTATTTATTTGACAGAGAGAGAGATCACAAGTAGGCAGAGAGGCAGGCAGAGAGAGAGGGGGAAGCAGGCTCCCCGCCGAGCAGAGAGCCCGATATGGGGCTCGATCCCAGGACCCTGAGACCACGACCCGAGCCGAAGGCAGAGGCTTCATCCCACTGAGCTACCCAGGTGCTCCTCGACAATTTTCTTTTTAATGAAAGGAAATGGAATATTGGAATGTCCCAGAAGTCTTCATAAGACAAAAGATTTTGAAATATTGGCATTTCCTCCATATTGGTTGGTACACAGCTAATAGAATCCTAACTGGGTCCTGTGGGAGTTTTTGACAAGTGAAGACGTTTCCTGAGGGGTAGACCCAACAGGCCTTTCTCCTACACATGCAAAAAGAAAATCTTCCCTATGGATGCCTGAAATTCCATGTCACTGGCTTTCAGTAATTATTATAAAAGTAAAATAAGCAAGTATTATAGACACAGCAGGTACAATTACCCTTCCTATCACCCTATCGCATTCCCCAGGGATCACCACTATTTCTTGGTCACCTTTCCTATGGTTTCTACGGTTTCAAGCAAAGCGCCTGCACCTGCGCATACACACAGACACACCTAACAGGACCATGTTATATATACACCGCTCTACAATTTGTTTTTATATTTTATTTCTATCAGCAACATCTTTTTTTTTTTTTTAAGATTTTTATTTATTTGAGAGACAGTGAGAGAGAGAGAGCGAGCACGAACGTGACTGGGGAGGGATAGGGGAATCTGAAAAAGATTCCGCACTGAGAGCAGAGCCTACCTCCAAGCTTAATCACGCAATCGTGAGATCATGACCTGAGTGGAAACCAAGAGTCTGACGCTTAACCGACTGAGCCACCCAGGTTCCCCTCTTACCAGTGACATCTTTCTGTGTCACTTTCTATCAGCAGAGTGGAGTATCCATAGCATGAATATAGCAGAGTTTTTTTTAGGTATTCCCATGTGTATAGAATTTTAGGTTTTTATCTTTTTCAATGACAAACACTGCATACCCTTAAAGATGTGTCTGTTTACTTGTGCTAATATATTTCTGTGCTTATGATATTCTGTCAAGCTTTGCCTCCTCAGTACATTCCTTTTGAACATATGTCTTCAAATGCATCCACAAGAAATGCTGGGTACCTGCCTATACTGCTTAGGCTCTGAGCTCAGGGTCAGAGGATAATACCGAGACTATAAAAATAAAAAGAACACTATGTCATCATGGGGGAAACAAACAATGAATTGTAGAACAACTCTGGCATTATGATTGTGAGACATGCTAACAAGCAGAACCATCTGGTACTATGACAACATAGGGTATTGGAACTGACCTAGCCAGACAGCTGAGGAAAACTTCTCTGTAGAACTTCCCACTGAGCTGAGACACTGAAAAAAAGCTGGGGGGTTAGGAAAAGCTTTCCTGGAAGAGGGAACAGCTTATGCAAAGGCCCTGTGGAAAGAGGAAGCACAGTGTATCAAAGAAACATGGCTGACTAGCAGAAGCTGTTTTTCCTGTGCTTGATAGAGCTGGAGGACAGGTCAGGGCCAAACCTTCTAGGGTCTCCCAGATTTTGTTCTTTATCCTGGGAGCCAAGAGATGACCCTAGCACTTTTTTTTTTTTTTTAAGATTTTATTTATTTATTTGACAGAGAGATCACAAGTAGGCAGAGAGGCAGGCAGAGAGAGAGGGGGAAGCAGACTCCCCACTGAACAGAGAGCCCAATGTGGGGCTCGATCCCAGGACCCTGAGATCATGACCTCAGCCGAAGGCAGAGGCTTTAACCCACTGAGCCACCCAGGTGCCCCAGACTCTAGCCTTTTAAGCAGGAGGAGAGTGTGATTAGGTTTGAATTTGGAAATGATCTCTTTGGTTGTGTGGTGAAGAACAGATTGACGAGAGGGAAATGTGGATGATGAGGGATTGACATGTGGAGAAGAGAGATGGTGGTGTACATTCGGTAGATAGAGTCATATCTACTGTAGAGTTGGTAGATAAACACCCCGGCTGCTTCCCCTTTCCGTGGAGCAATTCTAAGACGTGTCCTATACCAACTCTTGGAGGGGACCCAATATGATCAAACTGCCATTGCCTAAAGGGACAACCTACCCATGAACACACACTACGTGCTTCATTGTCTTCCCTGTTAAAAATCTTTGGGGAAAAAAAAAAAGAAGACGTGGATGCTCAACAGACTGAGCCAAACAAGTGCCCCTTATTTTTAAACAAAATTAAAAAAAAAACTATTTTATCCATTTATTTGACAGAGAGAGACACAGTGAAATAGGGAACACAAGCAGGGGGAGCAGGAGAGGGAGAAGCCGGCTTCCGGCCAAGCAGAGAGCCCGACGTGGGGCTCCATCCCAGGACCCCAGGATCATGACCTGAGATGAAGGCAGACGCTCAATGACTGAGCCACTCAGGCGTCCCTTTAAACAAATTTTTAAACATTTAAATTTATTTTTTGAGTCATTTCTGCACTCAACATGGGGCTGGAGCTCACAACCCCGAGATCAAGAGTCGCATGCCGCACTGAAGGAGCCTGCCAGGCGCCCAGTGACAACCTGGGCTTCAGCCTTGCAAGCAGGAAGAGTAGCGGTGCCATCCACTGAGCTGGGAATGCGGAAGGAGTGTCAGTTTAGTGTGAAGACCACAAGTGTGCTCTATTCCTTGTAGAACCTAGCACTGTGCCTCTTTTCTATCACCGGATGCTTGATGCTTGGTTAAGCTACGTGTAGCCACATCTGGCTACATAATTTGCGAGGTCTGGTACGAAATGAAAATGAGGGACCCTCGTTCCAAAAATGATTAAGATTTTGTTTTTTAGGATTTTCTCTCTTTCCTTTCCTTTCCTTTCCTTTCCTTTCCTTTCCTTTCCTTTCCTTTCCCCTTCCTTCCTCCTTCCCTCCCTCCCTCCTTTTCTTTCCTTTCCTTTTCTTTTTTCTTTTCCTTTCTTTTCCTTTCTTTTCTTTCTTTCTCTGAGGGAGAAAGTGAGTGAGAGAGAACACAAGTGGGAGGAGGAGGAGCAGAGTGAGAAGCAGCCTCCCCGCTGAGCAGAGAGCCTAATGTGGGGACTGGATCCCGGGACTCCAAGATCATCCCCTGAGCTGAAGGCAGACCGACTAAGCCACCCAGGTGCCCCCAAATGATTAAGAATTTCAAGGTAGCAGAACATGAAGCCAAGCACAGGACCCTTTGGAGCTCTAGGGTCCTGTACAGATGCAGAGGCCACACCCCTGTGAAGCCCGCCCAGACTCTGGCTCTCCGAAGACAAGAGGATAAAGTCTGGTTCTCACAGAGCTCATAAACTGTGGGGTCAGAGGGATGTAGAGACAGTTATAAAAATTATCCTTATCTTTAAGAGATACATGCTAAATATTTGCTGATGAAATGATAAGATATCCAGGTTTGGGCTAAAATAATCCTGAGGGAAGCGGGGAGTGGGTGGAGGGTGTATTTAAAAGGCCATTGTCATGAGTTAATCATTGTTGAGGCTAATGGTGGGTACAGGAAGAGTCAGTATAATAGCCTCCATATTTTGGTATGTGTTTGGTATTTTCTATAATTCAAACAAATTCTGAAAGAGAAGCAAGTCGTAACGGTATCCTATGAAAAATGCTGGCACAGATGCTAGAATTTGGAGATTATTTGCTTGCTATATTCAGTCCAGCCCTTCTCCAAACTAAAAGCATTTTTGGAATTCATATATTCCAATTTGGAATTTGTGTATGTATGTATACAGTCTCAAAAAAAGAGCAGAATGGGTTTTTTTTCCCCAGCTTTATTGGGATTTAATCGACATATAACATTGTGTAAATCAAGGCTGTACAATGTGGTGATTTGAGCCACATATCTTTCTATTGAGAAATGATTACCACGGGGCGCCTGGGTGGCTCAGTCGTTAGGCGTCTGCCTTCGGCTCAGGTCATGATTCCAGAGTTCCAGGATGGAGCCCCGAATTGGGCTTCCTGCTCAGCGGGAAGCCTGCTTCTCCCTCTCCCACTCCCCCTGCTTCTGTCCCCGCTGTGTCTCTTTCTGTCAAATAGATAAATAAAATCTTTTTTTTTTAAGATTTATTTATTTATTTGACAGACAGAGATCACAAGTAGGCAAAGAGGCAGGCAGAGAGAGAGGAGGAAGCAGGCTCCCCGCTGAGCAGAAAGCCCGATGCGGGGCTTGATCCCAGGACCTTGGGACCATGACCCGAGCCGAAGGCAGAGGCTTTAACCCACTGAGCCACCCAGGCACCCCTAGATAAATAAAATGTTGAAAAGAAAGAAAGAAAGAGGGGCGCCTGGGTGGCTCAGTGGGTTAAGCCGCTGCCTTCGGCTCAGGTCATGATCCCAGGTCATGATCCCAGGTCCTGGGTTCGAGCCTCACATCGGGCTTTCTGCTCAGCGGGGAGCCTGCTTCCTCCTCTCTCTCTGCCTGCCTCTCTGCTTACTTGTGATTTCTCTCTGTCAAATAAATAAATAAAAATCTTTAAAAAAAAAAAAAGAAAGAAAGAAAGAAAGAAAGAAAGAACGAACTTGTGACGAGCACTAGGTTACTTGCCATTGGTCTCCTCTCCAAGAAACTGGGGCCAGCTGGAGGTAAGATCTTGGTCTCATTCTCCTTTTATTTTTGTTTTGTTTTATCCTGGTAAAAACACATACCACCAGGTTGACCATCTCAGTGTATATCATTTTAGCGCGCAGTGCAATAGTGGTAAGTACATTCACACTGCTGTGAAACACATCTCTTGGACTTCTTCAGCTCGCAGGACTGAAACCCTGTACCTACTAGGTAACAACTCCCCTTCCACCTCTGTCCCAGCTCATGGCCATTACCGTCCACCATTCCTGGAGAGTGTGATCACCCTAGATACCTCATGGAAATGGAATCATACAGTTTTTTCATTCAGTCTAAAGAACCAGTGCTCAGCAGACCATCTAGCCACCTAAAGGACCCCACTAAGTCTCCACGGGAGGGGATGAATGGTCTTACCATCCTGTCTACCCCTGAGGTGTTGACATTTTTCACCTTCGCGGGGGTGAACACGCCATCTTGGGTTGCCTGGGACTTGCCCTGCAGGACCGAAAATTCTGCGTCCTGGCCAACCCCTCAGTCCCAAACAAACTGGGGAGACTGGCCACCCCATCTTAGCTAGCTCGCTATGCCAAAGAGTGTAGTTTGACCGAATGATCTAGGGGGGAGCGGGAATTAGGAGGCTTCCTGTGGAGCTGAGTTGATCCTTTCCAAGGAAAAATGTTTCTCAGGACTTGGGTTTATTTTTCAGAGCCTTTGGCCACAAGGGTCAGTCCTTTTTGCCCAGAATTGGTGTCCCCTCCTCTTTGAGGCCTCAAAGAGAGATGAATGGACGTAGGTGAACCTGACTTCTCTCCCTCAGCCAATCATAGGGCTCAGATCCTTCTCTGGGGCAGAGCCAGATTCTGTGGGGTCTGGGACTTAGATAATTTGGGGGTCATTTTTAAGAAAATCATGGATATAGATAGCCATGGGGACATGTTACTAGGGTCCTTTTCAGGGCCCCGGAAGGTTTCAGGCAGTCAAGGGCCCTGAGGCTTAAGGTTCCTTGGCTTCATAGTAAACCTCTCTTCTTCTCCATGCTTTTTTTTTTTTTTTTTTAGAAATTGAGGTAAAATATACACAAAATAAAATTAGCTGTTTTAAAGGGTACGATTTAGTGGCATCTGGGACATTTACAGTGTTGGGCAACCACACATTTATCAAGTTCCTAAACAGTTTATTTATTTATTTATTTATTTGTCAGAGAGAGAGAGAGCATAGGCAGGGGAAGCAGCAGGCAAAGAAGAAGCAGACTCCCCACTGAGCAGGGACCCCAATGTGGAATTCGATCCCAGGACCCCTGAGATCATGACCAGAGTCAAAGGCAGAAGTTTAACCAACTGAGCCATCCAGGGACCCCTCAAGTTCCTAAACATTTTTATCATGCTGAAAGATAACCTGGGACCCAGTGAGTGGTTTACCCCCTTCCCCACTCCCGCTAGTCATCCCTCCCCCTGCAACCACCCATCTGTGGCTGTGTCTGTGGAGTAATCCATCCAGGATGTCGCATATACGTGGAATCATACAACATGTGACCTTTTGTGTCTGACTTCTTTCATCTGGTTTATGTTTTCAATTATCATCTGCATTGCAACAGGCGTCTGGACCTCATTCCCTTTTAGGAGTAAATCATATTGCGTTGTACAGACAGAACACTCTTTAAGTTCTGGCTTCTCCATATTCTCACCAATATTTATTCTGTTCCATCTTTAAAAAATTGTAGCCATCCCAGTGAGTAGGAAATGATACCTCATGGTAGTTTCCCTTACGCACTTTTTGTTTTCCATTCAATTCGACATTTTCTCTGACTTTTGAAAACATCTCGGAAACCACCAATTATGTAAAATTTTTCTTTATGATAAATAATAGTCAACAATAAGGCATTTACTCTGTGTGCTCACAGTGGGGCTGTCAGCCCCCAAAGATCTAAATGACAGGACATGGGTATGAGCTGGGAAGGTTTGTCTTCTGGGGATAAGTTAGGACCTAGGAGTCACTGATACTCTCCATTCCTGGGTTTGATGTTGACACACTTGGATCTCCGTCTTCTCTCAGACACTAGAATTGTTTGGTCCTTGTATTAGTTTCCTAAGGTTGCCAAAATACCACAGACTGGGTGGCTTAAGGAACAGACATTTATTTTTTCACAGTTTCAAGATCAAGTTGTTGATAGGTGTGGTTTCTGCTGAGGCTGCTCTCCTTAGTTTGTAGATGGTCATTTTCACGTGGCCTTTCTGCTCTGCGCATGTATCCCTGGGGTCTCTTCTTCTTCTTATAAGAACGGCGGCCATCTTGGATTAGGACCTCACCAGTAAGACCTCATTTAACTTTACCTCTTCAAAAGCCCTCTCTCCAAATACAGCCTTGATGAGCGTTAGGGCTCCAACATATGAATTTGTGGGGCACTCAGTTCAGACCTTCAAAGCATGGGCTTTATCATTGTAAAGATCATTGAAATCCATTTGAAAAGTTTTAAAAAACTGGAAAGTAGAACCTCAGACTTGTTGTCCGTGCCATCCATTGAATTGCTGAGTCAGACCAGATGGTGAGACATCTGGGGCTGTGCCCCCGGGGCAAGGAGAGGGTGACTTTCAGTTTAAAGACTACCCCCAAAGTCCTTTTATTTCTCTGGCACAGGTATTTATGATGAGGATCAAAAATACATTTGAGATGATAAAGCCCTCTAAAAAGCAAGCTGTCATCATTACAGCTTTCTTGGCCATAGGATGCAATCTCAGCGAAGCCATGTAGTTGTCAACTTTGTCACTAAATGCCACCTCCTCCAGTGCTTGACTTACAACATGTGCCACTGAATTAGTAATGAATCAGCTTGTCTGTGAGTGACAGAAAACCCCAAATAACAGTTGCTTAACAAGAGAGACAAATTGAAGAAGTAAGCAATCTGCTTCAAGAAGTCTTCAGGGACCAGTCCTTATGGTCCAACATGGTGGCACCAGCATTCCCCACATCAGGACACAAAAGGGATGACGAAGAAGGGAGAAGAGAAGGGTGGCAAGCCACACCAGCTTCATAGCCATCCATCCCACTGGCCAGAACTTAGTCACCTGGCTACACCTGGCTGCTTGGGGGGTGGGGGGTCAGCAGACCTAATCACGACGGTGGCCTTGTCCTCCAATACAATGTTTATTACTAGGAAAGATGAGAAAAACACATATTGCAGGAAACTAGGAGTCTCTGCCTTATAACGTGTCCCTCAGATCCGCCAGACTTGGGCAGCCCACCTTACCCAGGACCCCCCAGCAGATTCCTGAAACTGCATGTAGTACCCAACCTTATATATACTAAGGGTTTTTTCTTGTACATACACACCTGTGACAAAGTTTAATGTATAAATTAGGCACAGTAAGAGAGTAACAACAACAAAAATTGATAAAAAAAATTATCGATTGGCTATAGCTTAAAGCCTAGTTGGCTGTTTGCGATTGCTTGTCCTAGGGTTTCAAGTTTGTAAGCTTGACGCACTTAGAGAGTTAGGTTTTGGTTCACTTCCTTTTTTTTTTTTTAAGATTTTATTTATTTATTTGACAGAGATCACAAGTAGGCAGAGAGGCAGGCAGAGAGAGAGGGGGAAGCAGGATCCCCACTGAGCAGAAAGCCTGATGCGGGGCTGGATCCCAGAAACCTGGGATCATGACCTGAGACGATGGCAGAAGCTTTAACCCACTGAGCCACCCAGGCGCCCCTAGGTTTTGGTTCACTTTTATGGGCCACCATGACATGAGAGCCAGCTCAGAATAATGGCCTCTGTGATTTTTAATTTATCTTTTTTCATATTATTAGCAACAGTTTGTTTATACAGTGACATAGAAGTCAAAAAAATGAGTCATTTATTTCTTTACCGCATATTCTGTGGAAGCCACTGTTCTGGGCCCCAGAAAAATTCCAGAAACCAAATGGGTTCCTGCTGGTCTGGAGTTGACTCTCTGGTGGGGGAAACAGGTGAGGAACACACACACATGAAGGAAATGCAAGGAGGATATAGGAAAATGGTGATGAAAACAGGTTTTTTGGTTTTTTTTTAAGATTTTATTTATTTATTTGACACATAGAGAGATCACAAGGAGGCAGAGAGGCAGGCAGAGAGGGAGGGGGAAGCAGCCTCTCCGCTGAGCAGAAAGCCTGATGCGAGGCTCGATCCCAGGACCCTGAGATCATGACCTGACCCAAAGGCAGAGGCTGTAACCCACTGAGCCACCCAGGCGCCCCGAAAACAGTTTTTATTATGTCACTGCGTGACAGGCACTGTGCTAAGCGTTTCCTATATCCTCCTAGTTAATCCTCAGAACAACCCCAGAGGCAGAGTATTATTGTCCCCATTTTACAGATGAGGAAAACAGAGCCTCAGGGAAAGTACAGGGCTAGTGAATGGCAGAAACGAGACTCTGACTTTCTAGTGGCCACGTTTCGCTGTTTGCCTTTTTTTTGCGGTGGTTGTTTTCTGTCATTTTAAAATACAGCCTCCAGTGGATGGGAATAAAATTGTATAAATCAAGGAATCTTGAAAATACGTTCTTTGTAGTAAATTATTGTGCTCATGCTCTTCAAGAATATTCCTGGAAGTGTAGTTTATCTAAATGAAGCCTCTTCCTGGGAAAACTACTTAATCAGCTTCCGTGTCCCTAGGTCAAACGTTCTGAGTCAGCCCGCACTAATGACTGCTTTAATCGAAGGTCAGTTTAATTTATTTCCCTCCTGAACTGAGGCTCTTTGGCTGAGAACTTGAGGAATCTCAGACCTCACAACTTGGGAACTTCTATGCTACAAACTGGAAAATACAAAGAAGCACAACTGACTACTGGGATTTTAGGAGGGTTCGTCGAGAGACCTTCAAAAGGCTATAAACATGCACACCTTTCATTCCAGCTTAACATTCCCCATTAAATGAACTTAGGCATTGGATGGAGTGCTTGCTGAAATATCATGATTTTTTTTTTAAAGATTTTATTTATTCATTTGAGAGAGAGAGCACACAAGCAGGGAGATAGGCAGAGGAGAAGCAGGCTCCCCACTGAGCCAGCCAGGATGTGGGGCTCAATCCCAGGATACGGAGATCATGACATGAACCAAAGGCAGACGCCCAACCCTCTGAGCCACCCAAGTGCCCCACATCTTTTTTTTTTTAATTTATTTAAGTTATCTCTATACCTTACTCATGACCCCAAGATCAAGAGTCACATGCTTTTCTGACTGAGCCAGCCAGTACCCCTGAAATACCATCATCTAAACATCATGGCAGACAAGGCCGTGTCAGGTCTAATCTGACCTTCAGTGAATTTTGCTCTAAAGTTTAGCCCAAATTTTCTGTTTCTTTTTCCCCATGAAGAGTCATTACTTCCTTAAACATGCCCAATTTCTCTCCACCTGCAGGACAAGCATTGGCTTTGTTTTCTTTTTTATGGGTCTGAATATCTCTTCCCAAGAACAAAGGCACATCCACTAAGTAGCAGGAACAAACAGGGCACCTGGATGGCTCAGTTAAGCCTCTGACTCTTGATCTCAGCTCAGGACTTGGTCTCAGGGTCCTGAGTTCAAGCCCCATGTTGGGAACAAAAACAAACAAACCAAGGTAGGAACCACTGAGATCGACAGAGACATAGATGCTAGGAGACTCCCTCGCCAGCCATGGAGCACGGCACCCCTGCTCTCCACAAGTGAGGTGCCGATTTGTACTTCAGAGAAGTTAGGAAGAACTCCATGATGTTTACACTGGAGCCAGTGATGACAAGTTGAAACTATGAATGCTACAGTGCCAAGAACACGGCACAGTAATTACCTATTGCTGCCTAAGAAATGACTCCAAAATATTGTAGCTTAAAACAAAACAAAAGTCATTATTGCAGGGCACCTGGGTGGCTCAGTGGGTTAAGTCTCTGCCTTCGGCTAGGGTCATGATCCCAGGGTCCTGGATCGAGCCCCATGTTGGGCTCTCTGCTCAGCAGGGAGCCTGCTTCCTCTCTCTCTCTCTCTGCCTGCCTCTCTGCCTACTTGTGATCTCTCTCTCTGTCAAATAAATAAATAAAATCTTTAAATAAATAAATAAATAAAACCTTTTAAAAAAAGTTATTATTGCTCTTGGTTTTTGTGGGTCATTGACTCTGCTTGACAGTGTCTGGCCTCAGCTGGAAGACTGGAAAGCCTTCATCTGACGGCATGTTCATTCTCATGTCTGGGGGTTCGTGCCCAGGAGGCTGGTGCGTGGCAGGTGGCAGGGGGTGAGGGACAAGGGATGTTCCTCAGAACATCCACACTGATCTCCAAATGTAGCTTGGGCTTCCTCACAAAATGGTGGTTGGGTTCAAAGGTCAAGCATCTTGAGAAGGAGAGGGATAGAGAGACAGAGAAAGAGCCAGGTGGACACTGCGACTTTCTAAGACCTAGTCTCAGAAATCCCATGGTATCCCTTCTGCTGTGCGCCATCAGAGCAGCCATGGCCACTGCCCAGATACAAGGTATCGGGGGAAACTTTGCTTCCTCTGATGAAAGGAGATACAGTCCCATTAGAGGAAGAGCCTAGGAGACAGGATAAATATGGAGGTGAGGCTGTCTTTGGAAAACATAATCTGCTGTAGATGTAGGTGGCACCCAACGAGTACTTATTGAGTAAATCTGTGAGTGCTGAACACCAGTTCTCAGAGAAGGTACAATGCAACAGACTATCAAGCCCGGAGTCACAGAACTCTTCTGCTTAATAGCACTCAAGACCAACTAGCTATACGCTTCTTAGCTGTTTGTGTATCACCAATGGTCTGCTTTGGGAGAAGTACTGTGCTTTGTCCAAGACCTTGGACAAGTTAGCTAATCTCTCCCAACTTCTGTCTCCTCTTATAAAATGGGGTGATTGACCTGGCCAGGAAAATGTAGTCAACATCTTTGATAGAATGTAAAAGGATGGCTCCGTGTCCTTTCAATATCATATGGGAGCACTGTCCAGCCCAAGGCCCTCCCAAATTTTATGTAATTGTTTAGGAGATGTATTTTTATGGTCTTGCCATTTACGAAGGACTAATGGCCACATTCTCCGAAGTTCCATGTTAACTTGGAGATTTCCAAGACTAGGGAAGATACCTCCAGAGGTTATAGTTTTCCTGCGCCATAGACAGAACCAGTTTTGTCTGTGGCTTAGAAAACTTATTTTAGGATGCCTTTCCTGACTCACTGCAGAGACATCTGTTCCTCGAATTCTCCTTTGAACCAGCTTTACCGTCCTCTTAGCACCCTTGTGAATTAGCTACATAAATAATTGACATGTGTTCATTCTATATTTGTCTGAGAGTCGGGTTTTTAGCTTTTTGAAAATTATACTTTGACAGCCCAAAGTCCTATGCATCACGGGGGAGAAAAAGTAATTAGTGTCCTAGCTATTCATTGGAGGAAGTGATCCGAAGAAGGCCAGGACGACTTTATAGGATAGACTTTTTACTGAAGGACTTTTGAGAAGATCTTGATAGATGTGAATACTTCCAGAACAGGGAGGGCATTTGAGGGCCAGGGTGTTGGCCGGGGGGGGGGGGGGGGGGGTGGGGGGGTGGGGGGGGGCGTGGGGAGGGGGCGCTTCCTCTGTGCAGAAGGAGCAGTAAGCGCGGAAGTCAATGAACAAACCAGAAAGCCACGGTCTGGAGAGGGTAATAAATAACATTTTGAAACTAACCACATGAAAGCGTATTGATAACCTCACCACTTCACCAATTGTGAATTATGAGGACAAAAACCCGCAGTCGTTATGTATTTAAATTGTATTTGGTTTTCTTGGGTGCCCCTTTGTTCTTTTGCTTTTTTCCACATAGAGGAAGCAGCAATATGGTTGCTTCGGTTTATAGTGAAGTCTTGCTCTCTCTGCGCAAGGCTGCATGGGTGGCCTTTCCTGTGCTTAGTTTAGGAAGGAAATGAAATAGGGCTCTTGGTCATAAAGTTTTTATTTTTTCTCCTGGACTCCGCAGAGCCCTCCAGTGCGAAAAGCCCGTGTCCTGTGTCGATGCAGGGGTTTGGATTACCAGCTATTAGACTGGTAACACAGAAAAAAGAAGTCCTTTTCTGCCTTTGAAATCTTTCTTTCAAACTCATGAATTTTTCCCTCTGTAAATTATAGAATGATCAAGGACAACACTGGGAAGCTGCTGAGGTGACCCCTCGCAGAAAGCCACAGGGAAGGGAGCCCGGTTTCCAAATGCGGACTTTAGATCCCCCCCTTTCTACACTCCTTACTTGTGCTGCTGGATCTCGGCTTTCCGACACCGTTTCTTTCTTCAAATTGTAGTGAGCTATGTATAACATAAGCTGTACTATTTTAACCCTTAAGTGCACGGAGAGTGGCAGGGACGCACAACCATCCATCTCCAGAGCTCCTTTCGTCTTGCAAACCTGAAACTCCGGACCTGCTAGCTAATACCCAGCGTCCCACCCCACCCTGCAACCATCATTCCACTTGCCATCTCTATAATCCTGACCACTTTGTGGAATCCTGCAATCTTTGTCCTTTAGTAAGTGGCTTATTTCACTGAGCATAATGTCCTTAAGGTTCCTCCACGCTGTAGCGTCTGTCAGAATTTCCTTCCTGTTCAAGGCTGTATACTATTCCATCGTGTGTGGACGCCATAATTGTTTATCCATTCATCCCTCTGTGGGCACTTGAGTTTTTTCCAGCTTGTGGCCATTGTGAGTAATGCTGCTCTGAACATGGGCATGCAGATATCTGCACATTGCTTTTGATGCCCCACTTTTTATTTTATTTTAATTTTTTTAAGTAGGCGCCACACCCCGCGTGGAGCTGGATGCAGAGCTTGAGCTCATGACCCGGAGATCAAGACTTAAGCTGAGATCAAGAGTTGGATGCTTAACCAATTGAGCCACCCAGACGCCCCAGTGTACCATCTTTTTAAAAAAAATGATCAGTGTGGTCCAGGAGACTGAGGCATGTTCAGTAAGCCCTGGGCCTTATAAGGGACTCTTGGAAGTATTTTGTCCAGTCCTGATCCTAACCAGATTTCTACACATTTTCAGGAAGAGCACAGTCATAGGCTGTGATGACATTTCTATGTTGAATTGCTATTGCCCCCAGACCAACTATTTATGGGGACAAGAATCTGGGTGTTTGGGTGGTGGCTGTTGTAGCCTTCCTGGTATATTCCCCCAAATTTCTACCTCTCGCTGTATGAGACCCAGCAGCTCCTGGCTATAGGAGGTGGGTAGGTGATGAAGCCAAGGCAACCAGATTATGTTTATAGGAATCTGAAAAATTCACCTGATGGCAGGATCTCAAACAGAAGCTCGTTATGAGCCTCTGCGGCCGTGGTCCCCAGAACCATCGAGTTCCTGATTTCAACTCTGAGCTGCTCAGTATCATTCATATAACCTCTTCCTTAGGCCTTCAGTTCCCGAGTCAATTTCTAGTGCTTTCTTTTTTCCTTTTATTTTATTATTTTTTAAATTTTATTTATTTGTCAGAGAAAGGGCACAAGCAGGAGGAGCGGCAGGCAGAGGGAGACGCAGGCTTCTTACTGAGCAAGGAGCCCGATGCGCGGCTGGATCCCAGGACCCTGAGATCATGCCCTGAGCCAAGGCAGACGCTTAACTGACTGAGCCACCCAGGAGTCTCTCTAGAGCTTTCTATCAAAGAACTTCAACTGATAGGTTGTTCAAATACTAACGATGCTTGAATTTCTTCAGGAAATACAGGAATGCCATAAAACTCAATTTGATAGGAACATGACCTATTTTATTATGGTCCATTTCTTTCAGCACTGTCCTGATAGGTATTTTAAAAACGTGTCCAAACTGAAGCAAAATCTTTCCCCGTTTCCCTCTGTCTCTGCAAGTCTTTTTCTCTGTGTTTATCTCTGGCTCTCTCTGTGTCTGTCTGTCTCTCTGTCTCTCAGAGGAGGAGGAGAAGGGAAGACTAAGTAGAAGGAAATAGCAGAGACTAATATTACAGGGCAGACTCTTCAACTGTATAAAGCCATGGAAACTTCCAGAAGGGTGCCTGTTCCTTGCTCCTAGGAACACATGCCTCTGCATGAGAGTGTGTTTCTGATTCACAGCTTCATTTACTGTCTGCAGTTTCTGGCATCTCCTCAAAGTAAAGATCTACTGGGGCTGGAAAGTTATTCCCATTCGAGGGAGAATAATTGTGCCTACGTTTTCCATGATTTGCTTTTTTTTTTTTTTTTAAATAAGAGAATTCCTCTAGAGTCAGAACTTCTTCAAATGCTCTAAAACCTCTCTTGTCTGAGCCGCAGCTCTGTGAGCTCTTTCTTCTAAAGAGCCACTTCTGGTTGCTCTTCTACAAAGCATTTTAAAACTTGGCGTTGGCCTCTTTTTTCTGGGCCACATCAAAGAGCACATATTGTTTCCTTTCTGAGAACAAAACTCTTTAATGGCAAGAAAGAACAAGAAACCGAGCAGCCAACCATCCCTATCAGGAAAGACACTGGTAACCCTAACAACGAAAAAGATCTGCTTCCCCAATCTCCACTTACTTTTTTGAAATTCAAGCCCAAGGACGGTGGTCTTGCCCTCTTGAATACGGCTCTACAGTGCAGTCACATTTTTCCACTTTAAAAACTCTTGATGAACCTGGTTTAATAATTAACCCTCATAGGGCAGTTAGGAGCACCTATCACATATCGAGGATGAAATAGTAAAATCGCGAGTAGCAAAATCACAAATATCCCTCGAAGCTGCAAACGCCCTTGTTGGTTTGACTCAGCGATGTCACTTGTCGAACTTTATCCTACACGTGTAAGGCGTAGAGCACTGACAATATCACGATACATATGTAGGTGTGCAAAGTGATAGATGTGGGATATCATCTGTTGCAGCACCGTTTTTAAGAGCGAAATATTAGGAAAAACCTGATACTCGTAAATGCCCTTGTATTCCATCTAGCCAATGGATGCTTTGTAGCTGTTTTTAAAAGGGGGGATGGGATTCTCACAAATCGGTGTGAAAAGATCTTGAAGACTTATTGTTAGGAAAAAAAAATTGTCTGCCGAGCAATGCGTATGCGTTACTTCCTGACGCAGGATGTGCATTAGAATCACCTGGGGAATTTTTAAAATACTGATGGCTTCGTCCCTCCCCCAGAGATTCTGATTTAAGCTTTCGGAACAGCTTCCCCAAATGATTTTAATGTCCAGCCAAAATTGAGAAAAGCTGGTGTCTGGTGTGCTTCCATTTGCTTAGACAAGAAAAAAATATGGGTTTCCTTTTATAAGCTAAGATGATCTCTAGAAGGATACCCAAGAAAGCAGTCAGTGTTTACACTGAGGAGGGGAACTGGATATAACTTTCCAGTCTCATACCTTTCAACCATTTGAATTTTATATCCTGTGAGCATATTGCCTACTTAAAAATATGTGAATGGGGGTGTCTTGGTGGCTCAATCCATTGGGCATCTGCCTTCAGCTCAGGTCATGATCTCAGGGTCCTGGGATTGAGTCCCGCATCCGGCTCCCTGCTCAGTGGAGAGCCTGCTTTTCCCTCTCCCTCTGCCACGCCCCCTGCTTGTGCTCTCTCACGCTCTCTCTGCCAAATAAATAAAATACTTGGGATCCCTGGGACACCTGGGTGGCTCAGTGAGTTGAGCAACTGCCTTTGGTTCAGGTCTTGGTCCTGGAGTCCCAGGATCAAGTCTCACTTTGGGCTTCCAGCTCAGTGGAGAGTCTGCTCCTCCCTCTGACCCTCCCACCTGTCGTGCTCTCTCTAATAAAAATAAATAAAATAAAATCTAAAAAAAAAAAAAAGTAATGCTTGGGTTCTCCTACAGCTTATGAAGATGGAAGAGTGGGAAAACTCATGGATAGGGAGTTTCAAGTTTACGGACACCAAGTGTATTCTTCCTACCTGGGAGAGGTACAAAGGGGCTTGGCACATGTGGGAGAGGGCATGCTGACAATAGGCAAGGGGCATGGGTCTTACTTCTGCTTCAAAATATCCTTCCAACTCATCAGTTAGACTTTCACATGTTGATGCGATCTCTAGGGTCATAAACATGAATTTGATTAAGTTTATCATTGGTTCCAATACAATCTCCTCTTATCTCTTTTTCTCTGGTCATCTAAATTTAGGTGCTTAATCTGTAATGTATTCTCAATAATTCATTTCAATTTAGCAAACAGTTAATGAATGTCTCCCTATTCAAGGCACCGGGAAACAAAACTAAGACACTATCTTACAGCAGGAGGGTCGGTCAGTTAACCAGAATTCAGTGCACTCGGTGTGACCCTTTACATGCCTGTTCTGCCCATAGCCTCCTTCTGAGCAAGAAGCCAGTTCTTAATTTAAGATTGCCCGAGATATAAATGAATGCATTGGTGTCCTGAGGAGGAAGTGATTAATTTAGGGTTGGAGGAGAGTTTGGGGTAGAGGTTAGGGTGGGGCCAACCACAGTGATATTTGAATTTGAACTTGAGGAGTGCACCATTTCTTCTTTCCTTCTTCCCCCCACCCCCCTTTTTCTTTTAAGATTTTATTTATTTTGAGAGGGAGAGAGCAAGAGCGCCCAAATGGGGTTGGGGGAGAGGCAGTCAGAGAGGAAGAAGCAGACTCCCTGCTGAGCAAGGAACCCAACGTGGGGCTCTATCCCAGGGTCTTGGGATCATGATCTGAGCCAAAGGCAGACGCTTAACTGACTGAGCCACCCAGGCACCCCAGGAGAGCACCATTTCGTAAAGACGTACTACAAAGAATGAGAAACCTTTGTGAGAATTTGGAGATCAGGCCAGCACCTGGATCTGCCAGGACCTGGAGTACTGGAGCCATGAAAGTGACCATGAATATTATGTAAGGATTTGGGGGTGCAGATGGATGGCCATGTTGTGAGCTGGGGTCAGACTAGGAGGTGAATTTGGACCAACTCCAGGACAGTGAGCAGTCACCCATCCATCCATGCTTTGCAGGCATGGCGCTTGGGTTTGCCGCCATCGGACTTGCACAGCACAAAGGTTGGTGCAGTGCCTGCGCAGGAGCCCTCACCACCTTGGTGAGGAGCCTGTTCATGCTTCCATCGCATGTTGCTTGAACACACTGGCCTCTCTGCTT
This sequence comes from Lutra lutra, assembly GCF_902655055.1. Taxonomy (NCBI): domain Eukaryota; kingdom Metazoa; phylum Chordata; class Mammalia; order Carnivora; family Mustelidae; genus Lutra; species Lutra lutra. The sequence goes on from NC_062289.1 coordinate 17,111,866, forward strand.
TCCCAGCTCACCACAGATCGGAAACATAAAACAGCAAGTTTGAAAGGAAATGTGCTAGATGCAGGCAACTGGGAAGGAGACAGACAACGCACTGGACAGCCAGACGGTGCCAGGGCATTGGGTAACTCGTCCAACGGACTCTCGGCAGTAACCTCGGAGATTGGCTGATGTCGCCCGGCCCACGCTGCGGACCCTCAGGACGTTCAGGTCACGACTGCTATGCTTGGTTTAAGAGAGCAGGGGCATGCGTCATCTGTCTGAGAACGCTTCCATTAAAAACAAATGTTTTCAAGGTTTGACCCTTAAAGGGATACAGCAAAAAATTTTTTAAAATTAATTTTTGGGGGGTTGGCACCTGTATGGGTCAGTCGCAGAGGGTGGACTCTTAAGTTCAGTTCAGGTCACTGTCTAAGGGTTGTGGGATCCAGCCCTGCATGGGGTTCCTGACTGGGTGTGGAGCCTGCTTGTGATTCTCCCTCTCCCTCTGCACTCCCCGGCCTCCTCGATAATAATAATAATAATAATAATAATAATTTTATTATGGCAAGATATACTTGACTAAAATTTACCATTTTCATCATTTTAAGTGTACAGTTTGGTGGCAGTAGGGACACTTGCGATGTTGTGAAACCATCAGCAGTATCTATTCCAGAACGTTTTTGTCATCCCCAACAGAAGCTCTGCACCTATTAAACAATAAATTTCCATTTTCTTCTCTCTTCCACCCCTGGCGACCGGCATGCCACTTCCAGTCGCTATGAATTTGACTATTTCAAAGAAATGGAATCACACAATATTTGTCCTTTTGTTTTTTTTTTTTTTTTGGTTTGTTTGTTTTTTAAGATTTTTATTTATTTATTTGACAGAGAGAGATCACAAGTAGGCAGAGAGGCAGGCAGAGAGAGAGGAAGGGAAGTAGGCTCCCTGCTGAGCAGAGAACCCGACGTGGGACTCGATCCCAGGACCCTGAGATCATGACCTGAGCTGAAGGCAGTGGCTTAACCCATTGAGCCACCCAGGCGCCCCATCTATTTTCAATTCTTGTGGGCACATACCTGGAAGTGGGTTATGTGGCTAGGTGATAATGCTATTTTTAATTTTTTAGGAACCACCATACCGTCTAAAAATAATTCTTTTATCTTTTCCTTCACTCACCTGCTCCCCATCCTTCAAGGTCCTAATCAAGTTTCACCTATTCTAGGAAGTCCCCAGTTTTCTCCTGTACTTCCTTCTTGTAAACTGTGTGCTACGCAGTTTGGCAGCCGACGAACTACGCCCTTGTGTTATCTGGTCTTGGTCACCTTGGTTTAGTTGTATATCCCAGGTTCGACTGCAGATTTGCCAGGTGCCGATCGTGTCATACTTAGATTGTCTGACTGCATCTAGCTCAGAGAAGAGGACGTGGCAGGTTCTCGGGAATACCACGGACTGATGGTTTGAAGGAACTTTGGGAGGAAGCATAGAGCCATAAATCTTCATCCTTGTGTTTTAGGGGATTTGGTGGATTGCAAAGCTTATTTTGGGATAGAGCCCAGCAGAACCTCCCACACAAGGTGGAGGGCGTAAATGGTAGGGGCCAACACAGAAAGCTCAGGGTTGGGTTGTCACGGGCGTTGAGTATTAAGGAAATAAAAATGAGTTAATCGCGGCCTGCGAGAGTGGCTCTATGGCCTAGTACAAGTTATTTAACTTCTCTTAGTTGCCCGTCAGCAAAATGAGTTTGCTGTACTGTCCACTTTCAAGCCCTTGATGAAGCTGAGCTGGGTCATGTCCAGAGTCAGAAAACACTGGTCCCCTCCCCTTCTCCTTCACAGATGCCCCTCCTTCTCCAGCCTTCTGGAAGGAAGTGATTGTTAGAGGTCTTAGTCTTCCTTCCCTTTCTTTCTTTGTGCCTGTGTGTCTGAGAGCAGTGCTGGTGTTTTGAAAATGTGGATTGCGTGACTATTCGGGGAGGGGGAGGCCAGAAGACGAGGAGAAAACTGCCATTGAAGGGACAATTTGTCACTTGCAGCTCTCCAGACACAGGAGGGATACCATGCCACACGGGGCCGCGGGGCCACATAGGGCCACAAAGGGCCACACGGGGCCACACAAGGCCACAGAAGGCCACACAGGGCCACACAGGAGACACCAGTGGTGGTCAGGAGGCAGAAGGGGCAAAGTGAAAAGCACGGACAAGAGCCTTTACCGTGGTTTTCTGGGAAGGAATGGTCAAGGCAGTGTAAGCAGGGTAGACAGGCTTAGGATTGGCTGGTTTGAACATTTCCATGCGCTCTGGAGCATAGGGGATGTCACTGGTGGTTTGGTCCCTAGGCCCTGGGATACTTGGGGGCAGAGGATTATTGCATTCTGGAGTGTAAGGACCATTTAGAGGTGGTGCTTTGGAGTACGGGCTCTGGTTTGGTTAGCTTGTGTAGGAAAGGAGTACTCCCAGAGAGAAGTGGGCCAGCTTTCAGAATTGGCTAGACCAGGCAAGGGCAGTCTCTCCCCAGTCAATAGGCCCCCAGGTGCTAGAACATCAAGAATGTGGAAAATTAGGGGCGCCTGGGTGGCTCGGTCGTTAAGCGTTTACCTTCGGCTCAGGTCATGATCCCAGGGTCCTGGGATGGAGCCCTGCATCCGGCTGCCTGCTCAGCAGAGAGCCTGCTTCTCCCTCTCCCTCTGCCTGCACCCCCCACCCGCCATGCTGTCTCTCTCTCTGTGTCAAATAAATAAATAAAATCTTAAAAAAAAAAAAGGAAGGAATATGGAAAATTAGAATATACAGTGTGAAACAGTTGGTGAGTGCAAAGATGCTGTCAAATACAACAGACGTGTGATTCCTGAGCTCCCAGGGCCCTTGGCCCAAACCTGTCCTCACGGCTAAGGAAACAATCTATGGGGGCTGAGAATAATAGTCATTAAGAAAATGGCCTCTCTTTCCCCAAATTCCCCAAGGATTCTGACTTTCCTAGGCCCTATCAACTGTCTCCCCTCTGCTCTCCTTACATAGAAAGGTTTTAAACTCCTAAAGATAAATATCTCTGAGAGGTTAAGAAAATGACCTCAATGGGAAGAAAGTGAAAGCCTCTCTGGGAGATTTCCATGCAGGATGGCTCTCTTTCAAAGAGGAACCTTAAAAAAAAAAAAAATCAACAAGAGCACTAATAAATATCGTAATAAAACCTATTTTCAAATGAGTTGCAACTCAGCTGTAAAATGTCACTGAAGCTTAATCTTGAACAAAGACTTTGAAAAAATAAACCTCACTCCAAATTAGGAACGCCTGCAAATGTAGTAATTTCTACCTAAGAGGCTTTGTGTCCAAACATGTCATTTGAGAGGCCAGGCAGACAAAGGAGAATGCGGTTGGAAACAAGGCTGCCATTCAGCCCCGTGGCCCCAGGGCATTGGATTTCCTCCCTGGGCTCAATAACATTTTTAGCCACATTAGCCACCAGCTTCAGACCTGGTGGGAAGCAAATTTAAAGTGTCTCTTTTAGGGGAAAACAATAAGAATGCTGTATTTCACAAAAGAAAGGAATCCTACCACCCTTGGATTGGCAGACCTGGAGTCTTAATGATTATCTTTGACAGTTGCTCCTAGATGTTGGATTTATAGACACCTTTGGGCTGGCAAAGCTTATCCCAAAGGGGAGACACCCCAGATCTCCACTGAGCCCCAGTTCTTCCAGTAGCCTCGGAACAAATGTTTCTCCTGTTCACCTTTGCATTCCCGGGGATCAGTAACAAATAAATGAATGATCCAAAAGCTTCAAGGTACTGACAGTAAAGAGGAATAGATCAGAAGAGCATTCACCATCCATTCATTCGCTTGCCTGTTCATTCAATGACCAGATGGCTACGGAGGGCTACCCCCGCCGGGCACCTGAAGTCCAGAGTGAACAGAGATGTGGGGTGAGACCAGAACTGGTGGTATCTAGAGGGGGGATTGGGGGACTCCCTCACCTTCAAGCAAAGGGGAAGAAAAACTTCCAGGATGTATGGAAGAGAAGAGAAGGGGAAAGGGAGGGAGCCCTGGCACAGGATAGAGAACATGAGACTGGGCAAAAGGACATCAGATCAGGGCGCAGGGAAACTTCTGGTCAAAAACAAACCATCGAAAGAACCTAGGAAAAGTTTTACCGTGAAGCAAGGCCTCCAATCCAGCCCAGGTCCAAGCTCTAAGGGGACATGGTCGGGGGAGGAGAAATGGACATCTTTCTTTTTTATTTTTTCAAGTGAGCCCTATGCCCAATGTGGGGCTCGAATTCACGACCCCGAGATCAAGAGTTGCATGCCCTACCAACTGAGCCAGCCTGATGCCCCTGAAATGGGCTTTATTTGTTTATTTATAAGATTTTACTTATTTGTTTGACACAGAGAGAGAGACAGAGACAACAAGAGAGGGAACACAAGCAGGGGGAGTGAGAGGAGAAGAAGCAGGCTTCCTGCTGAGCAGGGAGCCCGACATGAGACTCGATCCCAGGACCCCTGGGATCACGACATGAGCTGAAGACAGACGTTTAACGACTGAGCCACCCAGGTGCCCTGAAATGGGCATTTTTTAAAACTGAAAAACCATTGACCAGCCTGGCCCAATTTAGGAGAGCAAAGTCTCCCCTGCTTTTCCTTTCCTAATTTCAGGGTCAGGAAAAAAGACGAGATTCCATACCCTGATTATGTTGCATAACAGGGGAAGAAACGAGTTTTGCAGGTGTCATTAAGGTTACTAATCAGTTGACTTAGAATTACTCAAAAGGGAGAGAATCTGAGTGGGCCTACTTGAAACACGGGGGCCCCTTAAAAGCAGAGAGTTTTACTGGGCTGATGGCAAAAGGGGAAGTCAGAGAGACTGAGAGGGTTAGAAAGATTTGCTGTACCTTAGCTAGCTTGTCATGTGCAAGGACCAGAGTGGCCCCTAGGAGCTCAGAGTGACCCCTCGTGGACAGCCAGCAAGCCAATAGGGACTTCCAGTCGTCCAGCCGCGTGGAGCTGAATTTTGCCAACAACCTCAATGAACTTGGACGTCATTTCTTCCCCAGGACCCGGCCCAGCCGCCATCTTATTTTCAGCCAAGTGAGACCCAGAGCAGAGAACCCAGCTAAGCCTAACCTATACCCGAGTTAACAAACAGGTGCTGTTTTAACTGGCTACCTTTGGGACATTTGTTCCCTGGCCATAGAACGAATCCAGCCTATCGGACACTGGGCCGGGTACTACAGAGACAGTTGCTGCCTTCAGAATCTTTCCACTTGCAGGGACCACACACGTGGGCTCGTGCAGGGAAATGCAGGAATAAAGGCCACGTGAATCGGGCCTGGTGAGTCACCGAAGAGTCACTCGTGAGGCGGTCTGAGAAGAGGGGGTGTGCGAGCGCAGCGATGGGGCGTGGTATCAGGGATGAGCTGGGTGGCTCCGGCTGTAATATCAACCCCCACGTTTAGGTGACGCTGGGGCTCCCCAGGTGCTCTATGGAGGGATGGGTACACACTCCCTCCCCCCTTCTCTCTCTCTCTCTTTTAATCAAGTAGGCTCCACACCCAGCCTGGAGCCCAACGCAGGGCTCGAACTCACCACCCTGAGATGGAGACCTGAGCCAAGATCCAGAGTCAGATGCTTACTTGACTGAGCCACCCCTCCCCTCTCTTTCTGGCATCAGAATCATAGAAAAAGATTCAAGAAGGGAGAATTTCATTAAGGAGGGGTTACAGGACTACTATCCCCCTTGCTGCTGAAAATTCATGGGCTATCCCCTATGGTGTTTTATCACAGATACTACTCACAGACTCTATCTGTTTCGCTGTAAAAGATGCTGCTACTGCCCAATTACCCCAAATTCTGTTTCTTTTCAACAGTACTTCATCAAAAGGCAGCACATTAAAATAAAAGGAATGTTCCGGAACCCAGGGGAGATGAAGCTGTCAGGCCGCTGAGGCAGGCCCTCCCTAGGGAGCAGACGAATTCCTTCTCTTTTTATTTCTGCAGACTCTTCCCCACTGCCCTGATGGATGAGGAGCCCAGAGAAGGAAACAGGCCTACTGCGGACTTCTCCTCCGGAGGGTGAGAGGTGGGGAGGGCCGAGAGGCGGGGGGGGGGGGGGGGGGGGGCGGGCAGTGGTAGATGGGGAGAGGGAAGGGAACACAGTGAGGTGAGGCCTGAGAGGTCCCCGGAGACATCACTTTCCGAGGGGGGGACGTTTGCTTCCTGCCAGTTAGATTCTCCGAAGACCTTGATAAAAGGATGGTGAAGACATCCGTTGGCTTCCTGCCAGCTCATCTGCTACGTTCACAGCTGGCTCTGCCGTGACCGTGTACGCCTCCTTCTGATTCATGGGACATTCGCCCTCTTCCTTCCCAACCGAAAATACCATGGTAGAGGCCTGGAGGCCTCAGGCCATGGAGAAATAATCCAGTGACAGAAAATATTTCCATCTGCACAAACCAACGTCTTCACATTCACTTGAGTACCCATCCTGAGGACCACCAGGGCCTCCATATTTGGGTCCCCCACCCCTACATTTACAGGTTGAAATTCTAACTCCCGAGGTGACGGTGTTAGGAGGCGAGGCCTTAGGGAGGCACTTGGGTCAGCAGGGTGGAGCCCTCAGGAATGGGACTGGCGAACTTCCGCGGAAGGCCTGAGAGAGCTTCCTTGCCCTTTCGGCCACTAGAGGACCCACATCGCTGTCTGTGAGGAAAGAGGCTCTCACCAGACATCGAATCTGCCCGCGCCTTCATCTTGGGCTTCCCAGCCTGCGAGAAGTGGATTTGGGTTGTGTATAGGCCACTGTGTTTGTGGTATTTTGCTATCACAGCCCCAGCAGCCCCAAAGACGAGCCAAACAGAGTCATCCAAGTAATAGTCCCAAGAGACAAGCACCACAGCAGCTATTTTGGGAATTGGACAGAGGTGGGAAATTCAGGTGCTGATTCAGTCAGCACCCGCAGGCGCCCTTGCCTTCCTTTGAAGGGACCCGTGGGTATTTTGGTGCAGGAGGTACCCTCAGCCCTTGCTGGCTGCAAAGACTCCCGGTCGCTGCCTGCAGGCAAATTTCCACATCGTGGTCCTGCCCTGACTTGTTCCTGCCCACCTGCCTGGTTTCATACTTGGAATTCTTCTCCACATCCTGATGCTGCCGCCACTCCAGACTGTTTTCTGCCTCCTAGATACCCCTGTGCTCTGTTCCCCTTTGTTCCTGCACTGCTCTCTGTCTAGAAGCTTCTGGGCACCTCCTCCTCTCCCTTCCAGGCAAATTCCTGCTGCTTCTTCAAGTCTCAGTGCAAATTCTATCACCATGAAACTTTCCATGATTCTCTCGAACACGCAGGGACTGGTTTCTCCATGCTCGCACCAACCCTTGATTAGCATGTTGTATTGTAATTGTCTGTTTGCCTGCAAGTGTCTCCCTTAGACTCCATACCTGAGGTGGAGATCCTGTTTTGTTTTGTTTCCATGTTTGCGTTGCTAACGTTATTACACGTGTCTCCTGAACATTTGCTGGTTGAACAACTACAGAGCTTATGGACTGTTACATAGGTGACATCTGTCAAGTCCCCTGTACGACGTCTAGCTCATTCCCCATAGGTGTTCATGAAATGTTGGACTTCTCGTGGAAAACAAGGGATCATGCTGAGAAAAATGCAGAATGCTTCAGAGTGAAATCACCTGAAATGCTGACATACGGCAGGGGGAGATGGAGGGGGGACCTGGAGAGGGGAGCATTGATTTGTGGCAGAAACAAAACAATAGGACTTTGGACAGTACTTGTGAGGCATTCAGCTGTTGAGAATTTTGGTTTGATGATCTGTCAGGGAAGAAAAGAGAAAGTAGAGACCCATTTCCTCCTGGTGCTGGGCCTTATCATGCAGTCTTATTGATTTCAAGAGCCGTCTCCCCCTGGCAGGGTCCCAGTTACGCTGTTGGGGTTTCTTCCCCAGCATCTGCATATGAACCAGCATGGGCCCAAGAATGCCAGATCTGTGTGCTCCCTAAGTGACAGTTCCTGTGCTCATCAATGACAAGCAAATGAATAATATGACAGGGGTGCCTTTTTTTTTTTTTTAACTCAGCAGTGGAAAAAATAGCAGATTTGAAGTCAGAAGACTCCCAAAGTTCCTGTCTGGACTCGGCCACTCTCTGCTAGTATAACCTTAAGCTCTTACTTTCTCAGGGATGTCATCCTCAAAATGGTGGTATAACAACGGCAGCAGTAGGTATAACAATGGCGGCAGTAATGGCCTCATGGGACTGTAATGACTGTCCAGTGAGATCCCTTAGATAATGTTAAAAGAGAATTTTCTTAAATGGTGAAATTATGACTTTCATACAGCTATGAAATAGACAAGAGTCAAAGAGTCAAAGATTTTGACTGTCAATGCGGAAATCAGTAAGAAGATGGTGAAACTAATTCAAGGGAGAATTTGACTCACAGAGATGTCTGTTCTCCACAGCATACAGTGCCTTTGCACTGCCTGGAATGGGAGTCTGTGCTTGCCTATGGACAGGGAAAACTGGTGGTGTCAGTTTTCTATCACTTAACTTCTTTCCCGATAGATTTGTTAAATAGCTTAGGTAGTCAAAAATAATCCAAGGTGCACATCCCCACAGTCTGATAATTCCTGGAAGGTCTACTAGAAAACCCAAGGACTCTACTACAAGGACACCAGGATTCTATTCTGCTGATTTTCCCTGACACCCAGCAGCTGGATATTCCTACCCCCGGATAATCCTGTCTTGTCCTCTTTCCCCTTGACAACACACCACACCTTGATCCTACCCCCACCCTCTTCTCCCCTTGACCAGATGCCAACATCCTTTCACCATTGTCCCTTCCTCCTTAAAGACACTTCTCTTCCAAGATCCATTCTCCTTTCATTAACTTTCCTCTCTTCTGTTTTTACAACCCTGTTCCCCTGCTCCTTCTCCATTGTTCTACCCCATGGCTTACAAACTTTTTTTTTTTTTGAAGATTTATTTGTTTTAAAGAGAGAGACAGAGAGAGGGAGAGAGAGAGAGAGCATGAGTGGGAGGGAAAGAGGGAGAGGGAGAAAACTTCCAAGCAGACTCCGTGCTGAATGTGGAACCCGATGCAGGGCTCAGTCTCATGACCTGAGCTGAAACCAAGAGCTGGACACTTAACTGTGCCACCCAGCTGCCCCGTCTTAGAAACATTTTTAAGTCCTTCTTACCTAATGTATAGTTGTAGTGTTGTGTTTTTTTTTTTTTTAATGTAATTTCTATACCCAATGTGGGGCTCGAACTCACAACGCTGAAATCAAAAGTAGAATGAAATCCCTCTTATTTTAAAAACAAAAATATGGGGGCGCCTGGGTGGCTCAGTGGGTTAAGCCGCTGCCTTCGGCTCAGGTCATGATCTCAGAGTCCTGGGATCGAGTCCCACATCGGGCTCTCTGCTCAGCAGGGAGCCTGCTTCCTCCTGTCTCTCTGCCTGCCTCTCTGCCTGCTTGTGATCTCTCTCTGTCAAATAAATAAATAAAATATTTAAAAAAAAACAAAAAAAAACAAAAATATGAAATTATTCATCTATATTTGTGCAGTAATGCTGTGTAACCAAAAAAAAAAAAACTGGACATTTTGATGGTTTACAGTAGAAATCAAACCAACCTTTTCCTTAAAGGGCCAGAAAGTCAACATTTTAGACTTCATGGGTCCCATACGGTCGCTGATCCTGTTCACTTCGTTTTTCTTCACAACTCCTAGAAAACGTGCGAGTCCTTCTTGTACAGGCTGGAGGCCAACGTGGCTGGCAGGCTACAGTTTGTTGAGTCCTGGCTGATAGAAATAAGGCTTTATTTTCAGCTTTATTTTCCCGTCTCTGAGGCAGAGTATCCTATCTGTTCCTCTTCCCATTGATGTCGGGAGCCATGGGCTTGCGTGGCTGATGGACTGTGAGCAAGGGTGTAGCATGAGAAGAACACGCCTGGGGGGTCCGTTGGTCCAGGAAGGATTAAAGACATGTGGTGCAAGACCTGGACCCCGACCCTTGCTCGGAACCACAGCCAGCCGGGCCCAGCTCAGGTCCGCCAGACCCCAGCCCACCTAGGCAGTTGTACGACGGCGATGGTTGGCTGCTGCAGCAGGAAGTGCCTCTATACGGGGATGGGGGATTGTAGTTATTTCCGTGTTGCTGATGACAATCTAGACTAGCGTTCCTCCAGGTGTGAGCAGGGACCACTGGCCAGGTGTGACCGAATCACCAGCCTGCTTGCTAAGTGTCAGGTCCTGGGGCCTCACGTGAGAGGGTGAATTCGGAATATCTGGGGGGGAAGACTTACTAATATGCATTATTTCTATACTCCCTGAGGAGTCTGGGAGGCCCGTGTCAGACTCCTTCCAGAGTTCTTCGGTGCGGGTTGGGAATAGCAGGTTTCACAGGACATCTGCTACATACCAGACTGTCTGTGTGTACATAGTCCTGTTCTTTAAACCCTGCAGAGACCGCTCTGTGGGGTAGCAGGGCTGTCCCTCTGTTACCATGGGGGAAGCTAAGACACGGAGAGGCTCAGTACCTCAGCTCCGGTCATGCATCTACTCAAGAGCAGGGTGAGACCCACAGGCCAGGCTTCCACCGGCCGGTTTCGGTTTCCCTAGACTTAAGGAATTAGAGAATCAGCTCATGCAGCCAGTCCTTCTGGCCAAAAAGAGAGAGAAGTGAGGCCAAGAGAAGAGTTCATTAAGGAAAAGAGGGGTGGCTGAGAGCGGGAGGCTCTGTCTGTGGAGCGTCGGGCAAAGGCAAGGGGAGGAGTAGGGGCCTGGTCTGCTCTGTCAGGGCTGGTTCGATGTGCAGGAGGGGGGCAGGGAGGGGCGAAGGGGCAGCAGGGAAGGCCAGCGGGATTCGGGCTTCCTAGGTCTGAGCTACAACCAAGGGAACTCTCCTTTCCAGCAAGCTCTCTGAATCTGAGGCTGGTGCCTTTTTTTTTTTTTTTTAATATTTTATTTATTTGAGTGAGCACATACGTGCCCGCACACGTGCAAGAGGGGATGGGGAGAGCCAAGTGCCCGCTGAGCACGGAGCCCAAAGCCAGGGTCGATCTCACGACCCTGAGCTTGTGACCTGAGCCAAAATAGAGAGTCCTACGCTTAATCGACTGTGTCCCCAGGGGTGCCCCTGATTGATGTAGGTGACTTTAAACCACAGTTTGGAAAAACAGGGAACTAAAGGAATGATTCCTGAACACCAGAATTTCTCTTAACGCATATATATAAGGAATACACGTGCAGTGTAAGTAAATTCTAAAATGCAGAAAAAGAAAAGGCAAAACGTCACGGAAATGCCACCAGTCAGGGATGCTTCTCTCAACGTTCTGAGGTACGTGGTCCCACTCTTCTGTGTGCGCGCATCCCGGCTCTAGCAGGGGCATGCGCCGGCCAGAGCGCTCCGCAGCTCGCGTTTCGCACTTAACGATGTATCTTACACTCTCTTCCGTATCAATAATAGAAATTTACGTCCTCTTTATGGTAGACTTTCCGGCATGGGTGGAGATCCTGGTTTTGGAGGGACGGGCTGGGGCCGTTCACCTCCCCTTGGACTTGTACGAACTTATCGAGCCAACACCTACTAGCCGTGGGTAAGGCCGGAACTTGGGTTCACTTCTGAACCTCCGCGCCTTGCATTCCCGACACTTCATAGAATCCTTCCCCGGCCTGAGAAGTGGGGAGCTCCTGGTTGGTTCTGGGCCAGCGACAACCTTTGCTGGCTTTCTGGGCAGATATCCCCAGACTTCAGAAAGCCGTCAGGGGACTGGCCGGCCTCCGCAGCTGATCCTGAGTGTCTCCGGCTCCAGCGGCACAGTCCAATCTGCAAGATTTGCAGTTTGGGATTCCACGGACTGTCCTTTCCAAGTCTCACCCCACCCCCACCCACGGGAGCCCCACGGGGACTGGGTTCAGGATGGAAACGTGGGCCCAGAGAAAGCAGAGCCTGCCGCCTTTGAAGGGCAGAGATGGCCTCCCCCACGCCCCCAGCTCTGTCCCGAGGGCCCCCACAACAATGCAAAGTTCAAATCTATGGTTACCGGAAAGCGCATTTGGGAACAATCAGGGGCCCCCTGACCTCTGACATGTGACCTTAGGCCCACCCTCCCTGTGGCTGAGACCAGGCTTGAGTCCTTGGAACCAAAGGGGGGAAAATGTGTTACAGAGGCCTGTTTTTTTGTTTGTTTGTTTGTTTGTTTTTGTTTTTGAGAAGAAATGAACTTAAAATATAAACTCTAGTAAACTTAAAAAAAAAGGTAATCGGAAAAATTGGCTTCAGTCTGAGAGACAAACAAACAACAAAGCAAATCTTTTCACCTCCTGTTTGAGGCTGTAAAGGGGCTGCATTTGTATCTTCCCGGTGCTTTTATGACCTGGGGGCTGGCCTTTCTCTGCCTCTGGACTGGGCCGGCACAAAGCCCGGCTAATCACAGAGCAGTTTCGGAAATGAGGGTCTAGAATGGAATTTCCTCCACACGCCTCCCCAGTCTGCAGCTTCCCCCTCTGGAAGGCTCTGGGCCCAGCTCTGCACAGGGCTGGAGAACAAAGGACTGTCTCTCTCAATTTTCCCTGGAGCCTAAGGAGCCTTGTGTTGTACAAAAATTCAGTGAAAGCAGCTCTTCTGTTCCCTTCCCAGGGCTAGGGCTGCCTGAAGGAAGGAAACCGGGGGCTGCATGTTTGTGGCACATACTGTGCGTAGAGCTCTGTGGGGGCAACACAAAAATGCATTTTGTACCTAGGAGCCTTGCCCTCAAAGAGCTTCCTATTTATCTGGAATGTCATAACTCATGAGAACACCGGGGAAAAGTCAACTCACAATTCAAGATGGCCCACCAAGTGACTGACAGATGAGAGGTCCAAGCCTTCAGAGTCCAGTAACTATGAAGACAAATGCCGTGTCTCACTCATATGCGGAATTTAAGGAACAAATGAGCAAAGGAAAAGAAAAAAGAGACGGGGAGACAACCCCAAAAACAAGACTCTTAACTCTAGAGAACACACAGTTGGTTACCAGAGGGGAGGCCCTGGGCAGGGGGTTGGGGGAGATAAGTGAAGGGGATTAAAGAGACACTTATCATGATGAGCACTGAGTGGTATGTGGAATTGCTGAGTCGCTCTATTGTACACCTGAAACTACAGTAACACTAAGTTAACTACACTGGGAAAAAAAGAGTTCAGTAATTGTTTAATATTTGTTGAGCATCTCTACTAGACACGCTATGGATGGGGCGCTATGGGATGGGTTGTGTCGGCTCAGGTCATGGTCTCGGGGTCCTGGGATCAAGTCCTGCATCTGGGCACCCTACTCAGCAGGGAGCCTGCTTCTCCCTCTCCTTCTCCCTCTGACCCTCCTCCCTGTTCATGCTCTCGCTCTCCCTCTGTCAAATGAATGAATAAAATTCTTAGGAAAAAAAAAAGCTATAGAATCACAAAGACCATATGTGTCGTCTCAAAAGATGGCTGCCACCACTTCTCTCCTTCCCCGTTCACGCTGGCCTCTCCCTCTTGAACAGGCGGAGTCTACTTCCTCATCCCCTTGAACCTGGGCTGGCATATGACCGCTTTGACAAATGCATATGGTGGAGGTTATGCTGTGCTAGTTATTTCCAGGCCTTGCCTGGAAGAAGACTGGCAATTTCTGCTTGTGTCTTGGAACCCAGCTGACAAGAAACTACATGGAAAGTCCAAATGGAAGGACAATTCAGGCTCCAGAACTTTGAATCTGAGTGTCCCAAAGAAGAATGGTTTAGGAAATTCCTCTATAGCAATGGTAATGCCAGAAGGAGAGCCCGCCCGGGGAGGGGAGTCTATCCTCAAACACTGATTTGTGGAATTGGAACAGATTCCAGCAAGATGATTTCAGTTTTAGACAAGCTGGAACTGAAAAGCAGACAGAGAGAAGGTGTGGAACTCAGGGCTCAGGTCCTCAGTGGTTTACAGAATCTCTCTCTGTCTTCCATAGACACCCCATAGACCCCCGTGTCCGTGGACTGGCGGTCACACATTCCTAATACACAGTCACACCAACAGCAAGAGAAGTAGTACGTCGTAAGTACTCAGAAAAAGAACAAACTGCCAAAACATTTGATACAGAGAAAAAATGCTACAGGTCATCTAGAGGGGAAAGATCACGGGCTTGACAGCCTCCTGAAGGGTTAGAGTAGAATCAGAAGAAGGATATTCCTGTAACATATGCGTCCCAGGGCGTGGAGGGACCGTGGAAAGCATCGTTTTCACAGCCAGTGAACAGTCTTCCAAAACGTGATTTTTGAACGATCACAAGGGATCCGACTCATGAATAACCACAATTTATTAAACTCTCCCTTGTACATTTTGTATATGTATGAGGTTGATAATTTTGGCTCTTATAAATAACACCAAAATGAAAGTCTCTGTAAATAAATTTTTGCCTGCATCTGATCTTTCTTTGAAGACAGATTCCTAGAAATGGAGTTAGTGGGTTGAAGGGCGATAATTTGAAAATATTCTTGATACTCGTTGCCAAATAGCTTGCTGAAAGCATTGCCAGGCCGCACGATGTCCGGCAATGTGTCAAAGGCCCATCCTGCGTTCGGTTTAGAATGGAAAGAGAAGAGGACATAGAGCTGTGCCCACTTAGGTCCTCCTGTTTGTTTTTAAAGATTTATTTATTTATTTTAAAAAGGGGGGAGGGGCAGAGGGAGAGGAAGAGAGAGAGAGTCTCAAGCAGACTCCTCATGAGCGCGGCGCCTGACACAGGGCTCGATCTCAAGACCCTGGGATCACGACTTGAGCCAAAATCAAGAGTCAGACTCTTAACTCACTGATACACCCAGGCGCCCCTGTATGACCTTGGTTTTAAAGACTTTTTTATTCATTTGAGAGAGAGAAAGAGAGAGGAGGGACACCTGGGTGGCTCAGTCAACTAAGCATCTGCCTTTGGCTCAGGGTCCTGGGATCGAGCCCCACATCGGGCTCCCTGCTCAGCGGGTAACCTGCGGGTAACTTCTCCCTCTCCCCCTGCGTGTATTCCTCTCGTCCTGTTTCTCTATCAAATAAATAAAATCTTTTTTTTTTTTTAAAGATTTTATTTATTTATTTGACAGAGATCACAAGTAGGCAGAGAGAGAGAGAGGGAAGCAGGCTCCCTGCTGAGCAGAGAGCCTGATGCGGGACTCGATCCCAGGACCCTGAGATCATGACCTGAGCCAAAGGCAGCGGCTTAACCCACTGAGCCACCCAGGTGCCCCCAAATAAATAAAATCTTAAAAAAAGAGAGAGAGAAAGAGAGAGCAGAGTTGGGGGAGAGCAGGGCAAGAGGGAGAGGGTGAATCCCAAGCAGACTCCCCACTGAGTGTGGAGCCCATCGTGGGGCTTGATCCCAGGACCCTGAGATCGTGACCTGAGCTGAAATCAAGGGTCGGTCGCCCAACCGACTGAGCCACCCAGGCCTCCCTGACCTTGTTTTAAACTAAATAGATGAAAAGAGAACCCAAATGGTTAACGGCACCTAACTCTGGGTGTTGGGGGCTCAGGGGAGATGTAATTCCTTCCTTACACTTTCGTGTGTTATGTACAATTCCTACATAAGTTGTGTACTCCTTAAAACAGGTTTTTGTTTGTTGTTTTTTTGTTTGTTGTTTTTTAAAGCAGTAAAAGTAATAGAGCAGGAAGAATACTGGACTCCGGCCAGGAAAACTGCGGTCTCAGGTATCTTGCTGACAGCGGGGTCACCGAACCAGCTGCCAGGGGTCTCCTCGAGGGGCTCCCTCAATGACCTGGGCTTCTAGAAGCCCTTCCCCTGAGTCCCACCTCAGACTAACCGAGTCTGCATTGTTAACTGGGGTGGGGCCTGGGGATGGGTATTTTCAGAAAGTGACCCACCTGCCCTAATGTGAGACTTAGACCCTAAAGTGAAGGATCTAAGGACAGTCTCAAAGGCCGCGCTGAAGACCTCACCCTAGCCAGGCTGGGGCCATCTCTGGGGCCAGGGGTGCTGGGACAGAGCACCCCCTCACCTGTCTACCTGCAGTGCTGAGCCCCACAGGTGGGGGTAGGCTGACTCATATCCACCAGCGTTTGCAGACAGTGAGTCAGAACCAAGCAAAACTGCATCTCTGGCAAGGGCAGCCAGGGTCCCCGTCATTCCTAGAGCCACAGAGGTCAGGTGGGGGAAGCCAGGCGGTGGCTGGCTTGGGCCCTCCCTTCCTGTGTTAGGGAAGCCGCACTGGTCGTCTCCCTTTTTGGGGGGTTTGTGGTTGAGGAGAGAGAAGGAGAGGTGGAGCAGAAGAGGGGAGAGGTAGGGCCAGGCCGGTGACCTCCTGCCCGTCTTCTCGGCCAACGAGGAGCTGCCACCTCACGCTGGCCAGGCTCCCAGCCTCCTCTGAAGCCTGGAGATTAGGGCAATTTAATCCCTTGCTCCTCTCCTCTGGTTATTTCTGTGGGGAAGGGGGCTGGGCCAGCTGCGGGTTCCCTCAGCAACAGGGCCTGGCCCGGCTCCATGGTGAGGAGGCCCCAGCTGGGAAAAGCAGTGGGGGAAGGAAGGGAGGAGCCCGGTCTTTCTAGGGCCTTCCCTTCTCCGAGGTGGTGGGAGCGGTAGGCACCCTAAAGACGGGGAGGGGAAGTCTTTAGGGTCCTCAGGCCCTTCCCGGAGGGGAGAAGTCCAGAGAGGGGCCTGTGGCCATAACAGAGCTCATTGTTCGGGCGCTGAAAAGGAGAGCACAGCCCGGCCTGGCTACAGGCCGAGAGGGTCGGGTCGGACAACCCTGCCCGGAGGCTGATCCCGGCCTACAGCCCTCACACTTGCATTTTCTGACCAAGCTAACTATTCCCCTCAGCGTTTCTACCCACAGAGCTTCTTACAAGCTTGCTTCTCTAGCCCCCTCCACAGCAGGGATTCTAGTCCTCACCCCCCGACGGCTCCATCTTCCCTGTATTTGTGGTGATCATGGTTCCCTCTCCACAAGCCTCTTCCAGCTCTGCCATATCCCGCCCATCTCTCCCACTCTTTGTTCCCACTTATCTTTGATTACACACAAACCCCACACCGTGAAAGCAAATGTCTCCCATCCTCTTTCCAGGCGCGCCCTGTTTCAGGACAATAAAGGGTCGGCCGGCCTCGAGGGCGCCGTCAAAGCACCCAGGCCTCGCTGCACCGGCCCACGTTGGGAACCAGACGCGAGACACACGCTTGAGAAAGGTTCGGTCACTGGCGAGTTTTAGATGTCTCGGTACTCACACATGGAAGCTTCCAGATCTAAAAACACGGCCGCTCTAAAAGCTTCCAGACCGCACCCAAGGAGTCAGATGTGACCCCGGGTCATATGTGAAGTCCTTTAAAACACAAGTGTCTTTCTGGTTTTAGTAATTTCCCAAATGGCGGTTCCTTAGGGACCCTTGTTTCAACCTGGCAAACGTCACGAGATGAAGTGTCATGTTAAGGACCCAAGAGACCCAGCCATCCCCCTCCCGAGGTGCCCTTTTATTGCTGACGGCATCCCTACCGCAGTGGAAGGGCACTCGGGCTCCAGAAGGACAGACCTGGGCCCCCAACCCAGCCGGTGAGACGGTGCAGTTTGGATTTGAACTTGAACACTCAGCAACCCGTGGGCTCTTTCCAGAGCGGCCACTGCCTCTCCCTCGTCACGCCAGTTTTAGAAAGCGTTTGCCTTACGGAGTCTTTGGAGGTTTGCGCCAGGAGACAAGTCCGTTAGGTCGATGCACTTGAAGCGGGCTGGAGGCAGCGTCTCAGCGGATGCTTTTAGTGCCTGTTAAGCAGGTGGGAAAGAATCGGATCAATGCAAGGAACACGACGTGTGTGAGGCTCCCTCGTAGGGCCTGTAGACCTGCCCGTGCTCCCAGATGCTAGGACAAGGCTGGAATTCTAAGGCCTCCGAGGAGAACGGCTTTGCCCAAAGACAGAGGTGGTGGCTTTTCCCATGCTGGCGTGATTTTAGGGGAAGGGGACCTTCCCTATGGATGTATCCTTTAGATCCAGATTGTCTGCTATGAAACGCGCCTGAAGAGCCAGCATTAAATCATTGTTCTGAGGTCCTCACTCTGTCTAGAGTCCTTTCTCCAAACAAATATGCCTGCAAGAAGGAAACCACCAGAGCGACGGGCCGTCTCCCTGGAAGGCAGCAGAGTATGGCCCGTGTGGGCCTGGGGAGGAGTGGGGGGAACTAGAGGGGGGGCACGAGGGCCTCAGTGTTCTTCCCAAGACCTCTGGGGGAATATCTTCGATTGGATGCTATCTGTGTTGTGATCTCTGCTAGGTTTTCCTGCTCTTCTCTGCTAATTTTTGACGGAGAACAGAAAAGAAGGATGATGGAGAAGGGGGCGTGGGCGGATGGGGGCGGATGAGGGAGCGTCTGCCTAGCTTGGGTAGAGAGGGAAGGTCTCACCTGGCACACATGTGTGCACAGGTGTACACACACACACACACACACACACACACACACACACACACACCCCTCCCTGCACCATTTCGAGAGACTAACAGTGCCACCTGCTGGTTCTTTCTGTGCAAAGACGTCTCTACACCTTCCCTGAGGAGGAGGCAGCCCAGGTCGGTGTCATTCTGTCCCTATTTACTCTGGTTTCCCACAGTTGAAAGTCCCTCCTCACCCTCCTGTCTGTTTCTCAGAAAGTGAATGTGCTTCTCAAGCCGTGAATGTGCTTCTGAGAAGTGCCTTACAGCGTTCCCGGCGGTGCTCCGGGCCAGAGAGACAAGACTCAGAGCATAGCCTCCCTGTGGAAAGTCTGGTTTCTCGGTGTCTTAGAACCCTGGCGTTGTGCTTCTAGCTACAGGCTTGAGGAGCAGAGGTACGTGGACAGCAGGAACTGATCCCAGCCCCTGCCCCCCACCGGACATCCTAAAAAATCCGCAAATTACCAAAAGAGCAGAATCATTAGTTGCCTCCATTTCTGCTTCTCTCAGGTGTGGTCTCTCCAGTAACAGCTCATCTCTCTCTGTTGTAATTATACAAAGTGACATCCGTCTGCAACACCGAGTCCCTACCCCCAATCCCCACACCCCCAGGCAGGTACCCGCAGGGAGGCTCCTCCCATAGCTGGTGATGTCAGGGTAGAAGGAAGCCTGCGCACGGGGCTTTGTTTTCCTCCCAGGAACGTGAAGCACAGGTCACAGGTGATCTTTATATCTTTGAGTCAACCAGATGGTGACTATGATGAGCTCAGCTCTCGGCCTGGTGCCTTGAAAGCGTCCTGTCACCGAGGCTACGAAGGAACCGAGTGGGTACACCATAGGCACGTGCAGCTAAGACCCATGACAAAGGAGCAGGCAGAGCGTCTTAAAAGGACTCCTTACAAGGCATCGAGATTACGACTTGGGAGGCTTTTGAATGATGGAGGAGTTCAAGGAGTTCTTTCCAAATGTTAACTCATAGATCCTTGCAGAACCGCCTGGAAGTGACTGGCCAGGAAAGGGAACGCCACCAGCAAATCATTAATCTGAGTCCGGTGGCAGCAGAGTCAGGACAAGGAACAGGCCGTTCTTCCAATGCCCTCGCTCCAGTCAGAGCCCTGAAACTCCCTGGTCAACAGCCTGGTTTTGCTCTGCACCTGCTGGGTATGGGAGCCGCCTCCTCGGAGGCCTCGAGGCCGGGAAGGAATAAGGCTCTGAACAGTGATTCTGGATGAGTCTGTAAGCAGGAAACAGAGAAGAGGCGGAGGGCTCACGGAGTCCCTTCTCCTCTCCCACGTGTGAGTACAGGTGCCATCAGGCTAAAATTAGTATCAGGAGAGCTTCAGGGGCACCTGGGTGGCTCCGTGGGTGAAGCCTCTTCCTTCGGCTCAGGTCATGATTCCAGGGTCCTGAGATCGAGCCCCGCATCGAGCTCTCTGTTCAGCAGGGAGCCTGCTCCCCGCCCCCCCGCCTGCCTCTCTGCCTACTTGTGATCCCTGTCTGTCAAATAAATAAATAAAATCTTAAAAAATAAATAAAATAACCTTAAAAAAAAAAAAAAGAGCTTCCAGGGGGAGAACCCGGATAGGAGAGCTCATAGGGGCCTCAGCGCCTGCAGGGGGCAGTGGAGGGAGACTGCGTTTCCCAGCCTTTTTTAGCTCCTGCTGGCGGCCTGCGTTCCTTGGCCTGTGACCCCTTCCTCCGACTTTAAAGAGCATCCCCTCCAGTCTCTGCTTCTGTCACACATCACCTTCTTCCGTCTCCAGCTCATCCCCTTGTGATGGTGCTGGCCCACTCAGATAAGGCAGGACGGTCTCTCGGTCTCAAGACTGGTGCTCGAATCTGCGGAATCCCTTTTGCCATCAGATCACAATCCGGGGATTAGGATGTGGGGAAATCTGGGGGCTGTTTTTCTGCCTCTCACACTGGGAAATCAGGGCAGAGAGACTGAATGGCATTAAATCTTTCCATAACATCAATTTCTCCAAGTCCAAGGATGCTGGGACACCTCACCCATGAGCTGGCCATTGGAGTGCTGGACTGGGCCAGTGTGAGCCGTGCTTCTGGACATGTCTCCCACCGTGGGTGCAAGAGAGGGCATTCTTGGGACTCTCCTGTGCTAGGGGTGGTGAGATACTGGTGCAGCTCCAGCTTCTCCCTCCAACCCACTGGGGTTGCTGGGGAGATGCCCTTGGCCACAGCAGTCATGGGGAATGGGAAATGGGTTTCATAACAACCAAACCTCATCAAGTTCTTTTGGACCATCTCTGAAGAGACAGTCTGTGGCTTTGAGTTAGAGGAATCCAGATGGAAACCACAAACACCACGTGTGAGCATTTCCTTCTGCTCTTCAAGGAACTGGGTTCAAAGGAAGAGTTCCCATCCGCGGAGACATGTCCCAGTTCCTGCGTCCTAAAACCTCCAGGATGGTTCTGGCCACAAATCGGCCCTGCTGTCAGATTTTGCTGTGGCTTCTAGGATCTGATCTGAGCTCACGGGCGCCTCGGACCCCCAAACCCCGCACTGTCGCAGCCCACGCAGGCCCTGAGGGCTCCAGACTTAACTACTCCCCTTCTCTCCTGGTTCTGTGGCTTGGATGTCCCCTGGGGGACACGCTCTACAAACCACGGTCCTTGGGTCTGCATTGAGGAAGACCCACTGGTCAGTTCCCCTAGAGCCTTGCTTCCCTGCCCCGCTTCCCCTCTCTGAAGAAGGCTCGCTCACTCCATCTTCGGGTTTGGGATGGCCCCAAGTTTGGGGTAAGCACACTTTCCCTCTTGAAAGCTTTTACGGTTCACACAGCTCTTTCAGTCCTTTGACCAGGAAGAAAAATCTCAAGGGTGTGTCACATGGGAGTTTGTTAAGATGCAAAGCAAGAAACATGCAGCCCTGGTGACATTTGCGGGCAGATAAGTCTTTGTTGTAGAGGCTCTCCTGGTCTCTGTGACATCCCCAGCTTCTAACCACTAGATCAGCTACTCCTCACGGAGCAGCAGGGCGCGGGGGGGCGGGGGGGCAGTTTTGCCCCCGGAGGACATGTGGCAAGATCCAGAGATGTTTTTGGATGTCAGACCTGGGAGTGGAGCGGGGGAGGGGCGCTCCTGGCATCCAGGAGGTCTGAGCTTGCAAAGAGTGATCCGGCCCCGATGTCAGCGGTGTCAAGATCGAGAAGCCCTGGTTGAAAGAAGTGGAAGTGGACATTTATAGTTGGTCCAACAGGACGGGGTGAGAAAGTCCTGAGGAAAGGACATGCCCCCCAGAACAGAGTTCATATCCCAGTCTCTCTGCTGATACAGCTGGAAATAGTCCTTTTGGGGCCATCATTGCCGGGATGAACGTCCTCCCCAGAGGCCCTTCCTGGCAGGAGACTCGGGGAGGCGAGCACAGGGGAGAGCGCGCTCGCTTCCTCTGGGGCCCGGCTGGGGCCGCGTGGGAGAGAGTGAGCAGACGGGCGCACGGCTGGCCCGGAGAAGGGGCCGCAGAAGTTCTGGAAGCACGGAAGCCAGGGGCTCAGATGCCAGCCTGAAAATCCAGTCCCCAAGAGACCGCTCGCAGCCTCGGTCCCCACACAGCGGGCAGGGCTGTCGGCATCCCGCTTGGTGCTTTTTGTCCTTTGCATTTGGTTTTTGCTGTTTTTGTACCCCATTTCTGTTGACACGCTAATAGCTCAAAGGACGTGCAGACATCACCCAGTTGTACACACAAACACAGGCGGGCCTCATTTATGAAAACCAATGAACAGGTAACAAAGGAAAAAGGGGATCGGCCCACCCCTGGGGTGCTAGAGGCCTTCGGTTTTGTTCTGTAAGCCTGTCTGGGGGCTGGGAAATCCGGAGACGGCGGGGGTGGGGGGGGGGTATGTTCCTGCGGGTCAGAATAGCTGTGGGGTCCCTCCCCACAGCCCCGGCCTGGTGACAAAACGGTGGGTGCAGGCCGAGGGGGAAGGTCAGCCGTGGTGGGGAGCCACAGAGGTTCCTGAAAGTCCCTGCGTGCTCCGGCGACAACCGTGTTTGCAAACCCTTTTCTTGTCGCCCTCTCATTAGCTTGACATAGAAGAGCCAAAATGCATTTCAAAAACTAAGCACAGGAAAATAGACCATCGCTCTTGATTTCCTGTTCCGCTTCTCTCTGCCCTTTCGGATGGAGGGATGGATCCCACAACCTCCCCGGGCTGTCTCCCAGCGGGGCGGCTCTGGGGCAGCCAAGTGGAGAATGAAGAAGCGACAGGAGAGGAAGAATGAGGATGGTCTCGCCCTGGCAGCGGTTCTCAAGAAATGCTGGAGTGGGAAAACATGGCACATTTTCTCTGGTCCCTTGGTGACATGATTCTCCCACTGAGGCAGCGGCGGGAAGGGGTGGCGTGACCGACGGGCAGACGCATGAAGGATCCTGGGGTTGCACCGCTGACTTATTAAAGTTCTCATGTGGGTGTTGACCGATCCAGATGGACAGATGTGGGTCAGGGCTAGCTCGTCAGGCCTGGTGACCCTGACATTGCTCCAAAATTGGGGGGGGGCTCACCCACCCACCTCTGAGCTCCCCCAGGACACGGTTGCCCCCAGCCCATCTCCTGGCTGTCCTCCAGCCCCCAGTGCTGTGCTGGTCAGAGAGGGGGTCCTTCGGCCATGTCCCTGGAGCCCGTGTGCTGGTCCCCATCCGGGCTCCATCACTCACTTTCTCGGTGGCCTTGAGCAAGTCAGCCTCTGGGCGTCCGTTCACTTCTCTCTAGTGTGGACTTGATATGGGCACCTCCACTGAGTGAGGCAAAGGCCCAAGTGAGAGAAGCCAGTCCGGGGCCAGGCCCATGGGCGATGCTGCTTAAACATCAGCCCTTAGTATTAGGAGTCCAAGTTCTGTCTTGTTCAGCTTTGTAGCTCATCAAAGACCAAATATCTCAGGTATTTGACTGCTTGAATATTTTTTTGTCTTAACTACTTCTCAGTTATGTGCCGTACAGATTATTTTCGAAGTGATATTTGGTGGTGGTGGGGAACTTGAATGGCTTTGGTCCTGTTTCTGAACGTGGGCAGGAAGCCTTCTGGGGTCCTCACTAGGCTTCTGGATGCCCTGCAGGTTCTGAGCGGCCAAGGTGCGGGAGTGCAGTCGGAGATAGACGGGATAGGACAGGACAGACGGGATAGGACAGGACAGACGGGATAGGATAGGACAGACGGGATAGGACAGGACAGACGGGATAGGATAGGACAGACGAGATAGGACAGGACAGATGGGATAGGACAGGACAGACGGGATAGGACAGGACAGATGGGATAGGACAGGACAGACGGGATAGGATAGGACAGACGGGATAGGACACTGTGAGGGCCTATTTAGCCAGAGCTATTCCATCCGGTTAAACAGTGATTTTATTGTTTATACAATAAAACTTAAACTGACCTTGCTCCCCCTCCCCCCGCTCAGGGAACTTACTTAAAACAAGTCCTGGAAACCAGTGCCAGGTAACAAAGCCCAAATACAAGGGTGGGTCAGGCCAGGTGGAGGTGTTCAATCAGTGGGGGTGCCTACTGTCTCCCTAGCTACCAAGGAGTATGGGCCCCACCCTTTGGGTGCCAGTTTTGACCAAGGTGATAGGCTGGTTCAAATAGCTACTATGGGGTAAATTGTAATTCAATTGGTCACTTATGTGTGACATAGCATGACTGTGCAGCTTTCTCTGTGTGTTACAATCTCACTGGTCACCTGTGCGTGGCCAGGCCCAACCACATGGCCTTTGCCCTTAAAAGCTAGTCCGTAAGGCAGAGAGAGGTCGTCTTCTCTGTAAGAGGCAAGGCCCCAGCCAGTCGGTTTGATTCTTGATGCTTGGCGCGAAATAAGGCTTTGCTTGACCTTCGCTTTGTATCAGTCTCGCTCCTTTGACCTTGGACCCAACAGACACCCCGGGCTCCGGGTCGAAGCGTCCCCGGAAAGCTCATATGGGCCCGGTGGTCTGGAAAGCCTCTTCTATCTGCCTTGGCTTCCTTCCATATTTTTCTCAGCGAAATCTATCTGCAGATCTCTACCTTTTCTTTGAGGTTCACTCTCTGTGCTCCAGGCTCTGTAAATGAAAAGTCACAATAAAAACCACGAGTGGGGGGCGCCTGGGTGGCTCAGTGGGTTAAGCCGCTGCCTTCGGCTCAGGTCATGATCTCAGGGTCCTGGGATGGAGCCCCGCATCGGGCTCTCTGCTCAGCAGGGAGCCTGCTTCCCTCTCTCTCTCTCTCTCTGCCTGCCTCTCCGTCTACTTGTGATCTCTGTCAAATAAATAAATAAAATCTTTAAAAAAAAAAAAAAAAACCACAGGTGGGAACAAACCAGGAGCGCATTTAGCCTCCTAACAGTTCGCATGTAAAACGGATAAGATGAGGGGCGCCTGGGTGGCTCAGTCTGTTACAGGTCTACCTCCAGCTCAGGTCCTGATCCAGGAGTTGTGGGATGGAGCCCCGGGTCAGGCTCCCTGCTCAGCTCAGAGTCTGTTTCTCTCTCTCCCCTTCTCTCCACTCACAATGAATAAATAAGTAAAATCTTCAAAAGAAATAAAATGGTTAAGATGGGAAGTTTTATGTCAGGCATATTTTACCACAATTAGAAAAAAAATAAAATCACTAAAAAAAAAAAAAAAAAAAAAATCCCAAAAAAGTGGAATGGGAGGGACAGAGGGGCCTTCATTCTTGATGTGACAACCAGCTCCAGGAGGTTCATTCAAGTTCGGAAACGCGACTTCCAAGTTGCCTTCCGTGAACAAGCCTCCTCTCCCCTCGCTGTGTGGGGGTGGGGCTGGGGGGAGCCCAGCTGGGACTGCGGGTTCTCTCGCGTCTGTACCCCAACTCCTCCCAGGAGGGGCTGCGGGTCTGGATTTGTTGACTGTTCCTCAAGGCAAGGGCTCCCCGCAGAGGGTTCCAGGGGCATGTGGCCACGCGCATGCGGGGAGGGGCGCTTCTGAGCATCTCTGCGCTTTCTGGTGCCAGGGCTGTGGGAGCAAGAGGACAGGACAGGGGAAGAACCCACCATCACGAAGTTAGGCTTGGCCGAGCCTGGCTTTCAACTACCACCGTGCAGCCAGCCTCTCCTGCATTCCCGGGCTTGTCCAGCCTCCTGTCATCGTACTTAGCCACCAGCTGGGTTCGGGAGGCCCTGAGTGCACGTGGAAGCTCAGGGTTATACTAATGGAAAACTGCTTCCTCCTGGGTCTTCCTGCAGCCCTTTGGGAAGGGCCCCTTGGGCTCCCAAACCAGTGGGCCCAGGACAAACCCAAGCCTGTGCTGCCCTCTGCTGGTCATCGCGACCCATGGCATTCCCTGGATCTCTGAACCAGAGAAGGGACGCCTGGGTGGCTCAGTGGGTTGTGTCTGCCTTTGGCTCAGGTCAGGCACGATCCTAGGGTCCTGGGATCGAGCCCCACATTGGGCTCTCTGCTTGGTGGGGAGTTTGCTTCTCCCTCTGCCGCTCCCTCTGCTCACGTTCTCTCTCTAATAAATAAATAAAATCTTAAAAAAAAAAAAAGAACCCAGAGGGAAACCAAGGCAAGGGTAGCCCCAGTGGGCAAGGGCAGGCCCATGAGGCCTATGGAGAAATGCAGACCTGAAAGGGACCCCGTGGGCCCCTCATGCAGGCTCTTACCTGGTCTTACCCCTGGGCTTGGGGCCCCAGCATGGCTCACTGATCCCAGTCACTCCATGTGGATGCAGGCTGGCGTTCGTCCTTGGAAGCCATTTCCCGCCCTAAGCTCTCTCCCCTTGGGGATCAGGAAGCTTCCCCTGCCCCCTGGGGTGGGCTCTGGCTGCTAGCTTCCCTGGGGGTGCTGCGCCGGGATGTGCCTTGTCAGCAGCTTATCTGTCCACCATTGCCACCGGCTCCTATTTTCTTTCCAGAACAGAGTTCTAGGTGCTGTCTGACCCCATCTGGCAAGAGTCCCTCTCCTGTCTTCAGGCGGCTCTGCCCGACCCTGCAGTCAGTCTGAAGGAATATGTGACTCGGTCGTGCTCTGTCTGACCACCTGCAAAGTCCGCCAGCTGTCCAGAGGGCGGTTCCAGAACAGCACGAAACACAATGCCCGTCACCATCCGGTTCTGTCTTTCTTTCCTGTCTGTGCTTGACATTAGCGTCCCCTCCTCCCTTGTCGTTCAAACAAGAAGCAGTTTAGTGTCTGCAGCACGGATTCCTACAGCACCTCCGTTTGCGCTCTGACCTCGTTGTGACCCCTCCTGCCTCAGTGTCTGCATCTGTAAAATGAGGAGAATAGTAATAGTATGCCTCATAGAGCTTTTTTTCTTTTCTTTCTTCTTCTTCTTTTTTTTTTTTTAGATCTTATTTAATTACTTGAGAGAGAGAGAAAAGAAGGCAGGAGCAGGGAGACAGGCAGAGGCAGAGGGAGAAGCAGGCTCCCCACTGAGCAGGGAACCCCATGCAGGGCTCGATCCCCGGACCCTGAGATCATGACCTGAGCTGAAGGCAGATGCTTAACAGACTGAGGTATCCAGGCATCCCTATTTATTTCCTTTTTAAAGACATTATTTATTTATTTGAGAGAGAGAGGATTGAGGGACAGAGAGAGAAGCAGATGAGAATAATTCATTAAAAAGAGAGATGTTGATGATGCAGGAGAGAAGGGATACCCAAAGAATGGAATTTGGTGGAGGGAAAAGGAGGCGGGACCCCGAGGATCTGTGGGGGGATTAGACGGGAGGAGGTGGTGCAGGGACCCGTGGGTGCAGATGTGGGTATGCTCCTGTGGGCTGCGGTGGCTACCATTGTCTCCGGGAGGGCAGAGGCCAGGCTCCCAGCCAAGAGGGAGAGGGTGGCAGGAGGAAGGAGGGTCTGCAGAGGAAGAAAATGTGTGTGGAAGGCTGTTGGGGTGGAGTTTCACCAGTTAAACAAGGGAGAGCCAGTGGAGTGGGGGTGGGTGGGAGGGGTGTGGTTGGTATTTGTGCGAGTCCTAGTACAATGAACGGGAGCGTCCAGGTTAGGCAGGAAAGTAAGTTAAGAGAGGCTGGAAATGAAATTAGAGCCGCCCACCGCCCGCCCAGTTGAGCAATATGGATTCGGCCGAATAGTTACTGTATAGGGGACGGACACCCGAGGAGGTGAGCTGAACACAGAGTTTGGATCAGAACAGGAACGGTTTAAATTGCTTTCTGGGGCGACAGGTCCAGGTAGCTCCGGGGAGGGGTGGGTCTGGTTTGCAGGAAATGGTCTCTGCTGATGAGTCAAGGAAAGGAGAGGAAATTCGCTGGGTGGGCCACCAACGCAGGGCTGAATTTCCCGAGAAAGATGATGGGACACAGGACAGAGCTCAGGCTTCAGGGCAAGTGCCAAAGCCTCCACCCTGTTTTTCAAGACGGGGTGGGGGCAAGAACGAACTGTTTAAGCATGTTTTCTTACTTTGCAACGACGTGGATGGAACTAGAGGGTATTATGCTGAGTGAAATAAGTCAAATCAGAGAAAGATAATCGTCATTTGAGCTCCCTGATATGAAGAATTTGAGAGGCAGGGCAGGGGGTTTGCGGAGTAGGGAAGGAAAAAATGAGACAAGATGGGATCGGGAGGGAGACAAACCATAAGAGACTCTTAATCTCACAAAACAAACTGAGGGTTGCTGGGGGGAGGGAAGTAGGGAGAGGGGGGTGGGCTTATGGACATGGGGGAGGGCATGTGCTATGGTGAGTGCTGTGAAGTGTGTAAGCCTGACGATTCACAGACCTGCACCCCTGGGGAAAATAATACATTATATATTAATAAAAATGATTTTAAAAAGAGAATGTTTTCTTTTTCTTTTTCTTTTTTTTTTTTAAAGATTTTATTTATTTATTTGACAGACAGAGATCACAAGTTGGCAGAGAGGCAGGCAGAGAGAGAGGAAGGGAAGCAGGCTCCCTGCTGAGCAGAGAGCCCGACGCGGGACTCGATCCCAGGACCCTGAGATCATGACCTGAGCCGAAGGCAGCGGCTTAACCCACTGAGCCACCCAGGCGCCCAAAAAGAGAATGTTTTCTTACAGAAATATTTCTGCTTCGGTTTTGAGATTCCCTGGTTCTCACATTTCACCAGAGATAGCAAATAGCTCTGGGGCTGGAGGAGGCGCACTTCTCCTTCTGGCCAGGAAGGGGCGCAGGAGACCGCAGCCAAAGAGTGACTCTAGGGAAGGCTCTGGAAAACAAGGTGGGCACAGCTCAGGAACCACCAGGCATCCGCTGCCATCAGCGTCCTTCCGAAGACAGGCTGGGGCTGGAGCCATCGGGAGGTCGGTCCACTTGTATTCGTTTCCTAGCCAATTCATTTGCTCAGTGCCTTAAAACAGCAGACTTTTATTGTCTCACAGTGCTGGAGGCCAGAAATTCAGAAGTAGTATGACTAGGCAGAAATTGAGGTCTCGGCAGGGCCATGCTCCCTTGGAAGTTTCTAGGGGACAATCCTGCCTTGCCACTTGAGCTTGCGGTCCTGCAGGTACCCCTGGCTTCTGGTTGCTCCCCCAACCCTGGCCTCCTCTGTGTGTCTTCTCTTGCAGCTCTTACAAAGACACGAAGCACTGGATTTAGGGTTCCCCAATCCAGGATGTTCTCGTGTCCACATCCTTGATTACACCTGCTAAGACCCTATTTGCAAATAGGGAGTTACAGATCCTGGGGGTTAGAACGTAGAGATATCTTGTTTGGGGTCACCATGCAACCCACTAAACTTTCTTTCTTTTTTATATATTTATTTGACAGAGAGAGAGAGAGAGAGAGAGAACAAGCAGGAGGAGCTGCAGAGGGAGAGGGAGAAGCAGGGTCCCCACTGAGCAGGGAGCACAACATGGGGCTGGATCCCAGGACTCTAGGATCATGACCGGAGCCAAAGTTAGACGCTTAATGGACTGAGCCACCCAGGCACCCCATCCCACTGTACCTTTCTGTTCTCTCTAGGTAAATAGCCCAATGGGTGGCCCACGTTTTATTTTGGTGAAAGTGTGATAACAGTTACTGAGTTTTTCCTATAGGCCTGCCCACACTAAGGTCTTTACTGGGGCCCCTTATGTAATGCTCACGAGTACTTCCGGGGCAGAGACTCCTGTCTGCATACAGGAACGGGGAGGCTTTAAGATGTGGGTAAGTGGGGCGCCTGGGTGGCTCAGTGAGTTAAAGCCTCTGCCTTCAGCTAGGGTCATGATCCCAGGGTCCTGGGATTGAGCCCCACATTGGGCTCTCTGCCTGGCGGGGAGCCTGCTTCCTCCTCTCTCTCTGCCTGCCTCTCTGCCTACTTGTGATCTCTGTCTGTCAAATTAATAAATAAAATCTTTAAAAAAAAAAAAAAGATGTGAGTAAGCTGTGGGAGCGGAGCTTCAACCCAGGCCGCTGTCGCCTTAATCCCATGCCACCTCTCAGTTCTTGTTGGGATCTCATTTCTACCGAGAAGCTGTCTGCGATTAGAAGTTAGAAGAATTCGAGGTGCCTGGGTGGCTCAGTGGGTTAAGCCTCTGCCTTGGGCTCAGGTCATGAGCCCAGCGTCCTGGGATCGAGCCCCGCATCTGGCTCTCTGCTCAGCGGGGAGCCTGCTTCCCTTCCTCTCTCTCTGCCTGCTTGTGGCCTCTGTCTGTCAAATAAATAAATAAAATCTTAAAAAAAAAAAGAAGAAGAAGTTAGAAGAATTCCAGCTAAAGAAATCCGAAGTCTTGGGCCACAGCATAGAGGAAACAGGGAATGCACGTTGGCGGCGCGAACACCAACTCTTAGAGCCTGTCAAGCGTCACCCCAGGTTACAGAGAATGGAGAAGGCAAAACAGCAGAAGCAGCCCAGATGCACCTTAGTGGCCAAGTTGACTTTCCGCTACAGGGTGCCCTGGGTCCCGGACCTCCTCCGGAAGTGAGGTGACATGGCTTCGGAGAAGGCGCCCGCCCGCCCCGCAGGTGCCCGCGGAGCCCGTCTGCCGGCCCGGGAGCGCGAGGGGCGCGCAGATGTCCCGGGCGGGCAGCGGGCAGCGGGCAGCGGGCAGCGGGCAGCGGGCCGCCCTCGCGCTCGGGAGCAAGGAGAGCGGGCGCAAGCCGTGGGCGCAGGGCTGCCCGGGAGTGCTTCTGCAGCCCCTCCGCCGCGGGGGCGCCTGCTCCAGGGCTCCTGCGCTCCGGCTTCAGAAGGTCGCGCTCCCCGCTGCTGGTCCGCGTGGCCCTGGACTCGGACGCCGGGGACTCGCGGGAGCTCTGCGCGGTGAGTCCGCGGCTGCCTCGGCAAGCGCAGGGTTTCTTCGAAGCCCTCTCCCCTGGAGTCCCAGGCATCTGAGGGTGACGTCGAACCCCCTCGGAGTGGCCGGCAGCTCAAGCAGGAGGGACTGGGCCATTGGGCCACGTATTCTGCGCCGGATGGGAGACCCGCAGGGGTCGGTCCTGGCGCTCCCCACTCCGACTGCATTTTCTTTCTTTCTTTCTTTCTTTCTTTCTTTCTTTCTTTCTTTCTTTCTTTCTTTCCTTCTTTCTCTCTTTTCTTTTTTTAAATTTTATTTATTTGACAGAAAGAGATCACAAGTAGACAGGCCCGCAGAGCGGGGTCGGGGTGTGGGGAGCAGGCTCCCTGCTGAGCAGAGAGCCGGATGCGATGCGGGGCTCGATCCCAGGACCCTGAGATCATGACCTGAGCCGAAGGCAGAGGCTTTAACCCACTGAGCCACCCAGGCGCCCCGCGACTGCATTTTCTAAGAGGCCTGGGAGCTTGGGCTCTAGGCTGGCTGGGGACCCCAGGCCCTGTGGCGTGGCGTCAGAGAGCTTTCCTGCGGCGGGGGCCAAGAGGCATTTGAGAATCCAGCTGCCCACCTGCGTCGCCTGCACCCCGAAGCCGACATTCCTTCCTCCCATCTCTCAGCTGTGGGGCCGCCTATCCTGCTCCCTGGGGCAGGACTTGGTGAGTAGTCTTCCTCCCCGTCCTCGCTGGGTTACTTGGTGACATTGCTCTCAGTCTCTGGACAGAGCGGATGCTGTGCCCTCGCGGCTGCGGTGCCAGCAGCCCTCGGCCCTCTCAGCTGGCCAGCTTGGGCCCCCCTGCTGCGCACATGCTCCCCCCAGGCCCTGAGCAGGAGGGGAAGGGCGGTCCTGAGAGTCATGTCACGGCATGGAGACAGCATGGGGCAGACATGAAATGTGTCAAGTCCGCTGATGTCGCTAGAAAGGCTCCAAGGCGGGGAGAGTGGGTCTGCAAGCGACCAAATGTAGTAACTCCTGCTAAGAAAACACCTGTCAGGAAAGGCGTTGGCGGCAGACCTTGGCCCCGCCCTCCCGGTGCCGCGCAGGACAGAGGCGCTCTTGGCCTGGCAGCATTCCCGGCTCGCTGGCAAGGTTGGCGCAGGAGATGGATGCTTGGGACATCTTAGCCTGGTGTCCTTAACCATGGGATTCAATGGGCTGCCTCCTCTTTTCATACTTACAGGAATGCCTTTGACCGTGATTCAGCCTTCTGCATGCGGGTGTTGCCAGGGAGGGCAGGGCTGAGGATGCCGACCATCCCCACACCTCCAGCCTCTCCCAACAAGCACACTTTGTCGTGCTGGTAGGAATGCCACCACGTGCCTCCAAATCATAGATCTCCCTGGACCACAAAGAGGTCAGGCGACATCAAAGTGTAAAATCAGGTTTTAGGAAACTTAATACCTATTTAGCAATAATGGATTCAAATGGGAAAGTATCAGATGGCATCTTGCGTTATTAATAACACCTACCAAGAAGCCACATCTTGAATGACAAAGTAGATTTGAGGGCTAAGTTTCATGCTGTTTGCCAAAACTGCTGGTCAGTATGGGCAGACCCCAGAGATGTCGTGAGTTTGGTTCCGGGCTACTGCAATAAAGTGATTATTGCAATAATGTGAGTCAAATGAACTTTTGGTTCCCTAGAGCACATAAAAGTTTATATGTTAACTTATGTTTATGCTGTAATCTATTAAGTTATATCTATACTGTAATCTATTAAGTATGCAATGGCATAATGTCTGAAAAATGTACATACCTTTATTAAAAAATTAAAAAGTTGGTTAAGCCTTCCAACTCTTGGTTTTGGCCTAGGTTGTCATCTCATGCATTGTGGATCAAGCCCCAAGTCCAGGTCTGAAATTCTCTCCCGCTGCCCCTCCCGCTGCTCGCTCTCTCTCAACAAATAAATTGTAATAACTACTTTATTGTTAAAAAATGTTAAAGATCACCTGATCTTTAAAAGATCTTTAAAGATCAGTAAATCGTAGTCACTGAGCACAAATCACCATGACAAGTATAATAATGGAAAAGTTTGAAATACTGCAAAAATGACCAAAATGTGACAGGGAGACATGAACTGAGCAAATGCTGTTGGAAAAATGTTCCCTGTGGACTTGCTCCATGCAAGGTTTGTGCAAACCTCTAATTTGTATAAAACCCAATATCTGCGATGCACAGTGGGAGGAGCACAACGACACGAGGTCTTCCTGCCCCTGCTCGGAAGGCCTTTCCTCGTCACCGGTAGTTCAGACTGGCCTACGGAGCTCCTCCCTTGAACGGGAGGCTAGAAGCCCTCAGCGCAGTGGGATTTTTTTCTTCCTCTTCTTTCTCAGCACTGAGGCTGCCCAAAGTCACCCAGCTGGGATGGGGAACGGCTGTGTGTGAGGGGAGGGTCCCCAAGCAGTGGTGAGGTCAAGTGAGAGGAAAGGAGATCCATTGCTTTTCACTGGGAAACTTTTTAGGCAAGCCAAAGGTCACTTGGAAAGGCAGCATGTAAACAGATAAAGGTAGAGATGCTCTAGAGGAAAGAGGAGGGGTGTTCCAGTCCCACCCACCAGACAGAAGATTTTTTTTTTTTTAAGAGACAGAGCATGCACAAGTTGGGGGGGGGGCATACGGCAGGGAGAGAGAATCTTAAGTAGGCTCCACGCCCAGCCCAGAGCCTGACATGGGGCTCAATCTCATGACCTTGAGATCATGACTTGAGCTGAAGTGAAGAGTCAGATGCTTAACCGACTGAGCCACCCAGGTACCCACCCCGCAAGAGAAGCTATTCTGAACTGTTTGAAAACTGGACTCAGGTGTGAGGTCAGCTGTTCCAACAGGAAATTGGGAGGGGAGACAGAGCTACTCACCCAGGCTGGGCCACAGGATAGAGGACTCCGAGGTCAGCTAATAGCGTCAGAACCCTAGTCTGGCAGCAAGGAGAATACATGCACATGGGAGAAATGTAGTATAAAAATTATTAATCTTCAGGGAAGACAGTCTTTGCAATAGAATAATGAATGTTCTACACAGAGAGGAAAGTGGTAAAACTAAAGCTTATATGAAAATACTTTAAAATGGGGCGCCTGGGTGGCTCAGTGGGTTAAACCGCTGCCTTCGGCTCAGGTCATGATCTCAGAGTCCTGGGATCGAGCCCCGCATCAGGCTCTCTGCTCAGCAGGGAGCCTGCTTCCTCCTCTCTCTCTGCCTGCCTCTCTGCCTGCTTGTGATCTCTCTGTCAAATAAATAAATAAAATCTTAAAAAAAAAAAAAGAAAATACTTTAAAAAATATATGCTTTAACACCGTCCCCTGTTAGAACTCTCTTGAGCATAATACAGGTGCAACATTGACTAATTTTTAGGTCAACTCCTTTAAAAATGTTCGAAATGTGATCTGTGACTGTCATCTTTAGAGATGGTAAGTTATTTTCTCCTTTAAGAATGTTTCAGTGTTTAAAAATATTTTTCATACACTTAGAATAATGAAGTATTAAGCCATACTGTTAACATACCTCAAGAAGAGTCACTGTTTGGGGACACCTGGGTGGCTCTGTGGGTTCAGCAGCCAACTCTGCATTTTGGCTCAGGTTACAATTTCAGGGTCCCGGAATCAAGCCCTGAGTTGGGCTCCATGCTCAATGGGAAGTCTGCTCAGGATTCGCCCTCTCTTTCTGCTGCCCGCCCCCACACTCCCACCCTCTGTGCACACACTCTCTCTCAAATAAATAAATAAATCTTCAAAAAAAAAAAAATCATGGTTGGCTCTTTTTCTGGTGCTATGGGAAAACAGCAAGTTTAAGTTACCAAATCAAGATGCCATTCCTTCTGTTTTCAAAGTAGGGTGGTTTCTTGCACACTCCAAAGACTTGTATCTCTTAGATACGATATTTGATACTCCATCAAATATGAACATTTAATGTCATGCCACTTTTGCACTGATTGAGCATTTAGGACAATAATGATTGGGTATCTCTTCGTCATGGGGTAATCAGCAGCCCGACTGGGGAATCGTAATGGGCTCTGGTCTGGGTTTGAGTTATCTTGCTTCTGCCGCTTGTCAGCTATCCAGGGTGAATTCATGTCTTGATTTAGCCTAACAGTTTCTTCATCTGTAAGTTGCAAGGCTGCTGAGAGTTAAATGCGGTTGTGTGTAAAATTGTACGTAGGTAGAATGTGAAACACTCCACCCCAAAAGCTTGCTCTCCTTCCTTTGCATAAACGTGTGGATCTGAGGCTCCTATGTGTTCATTCGGTAATGTTGATGAACCACTTATTCTGCAACATAATGGATGCACGCTGCCTTTAAAAAGTTTGGAGAAAAAAAAATTAAAAAATCAGTTTGGGGATGAAATCGCGAATAGAAAAGGGGATAGTTTGCCCACAGTGTTATTTCTTGCGATATATGAAAAGTAATCCAAAATTATTTTCAACTATGGGATTAGCTTTAAAAATCACTTCCAGATGTTCACCACCAGCCATGATGTAATGATAGGACTGGATTCACTCTCCCACCTTAAACAACTAGAAAGCCACACACAAAGTATGA
The DNA here is from genome assembly GCF_902655055.1 of Lutra lutra. Taxonomy (NCBI): domain Eukaryota; kingdom Metazoa; phylum Chordata; class Mammalia; order Carnivora; family Mustelidae; genus Lutra; species Lutra lutra. The sequence goes on from NC_062289.1 coordinate 17,146,982, forward strand.
AACAATAGTTTTTAGATATTAGACAAAGATCAGAGGTCACGATCTGTGAGAGACGGGAAAGATAAGGGAGGATTGTGGTTCCCACTGGGCTGCAGCAGAGGGAAGTTCTGGAATCCTATCCCATCTGGACAGTTATATTGTGGTTATGTAGGAGAACGTTCCTGTTTTTAGGCAGGACACAGTTAAGTATTTATTTAGGAGCAAAAAGTTAACCCTTTTGAATAGCTCAGGAAAAATATCATTTGTAGCTGTATGTAGAAGATATACACACAAACATATATACATTTATGAGACAGAATGATAAAACATGGAAAAATGTTCACATAGGGAAGCAGGGTGAAGGGAATATGGGAATTCTTTGTACTGGTGTTGAAGTTTTTCTCTAAGTTTGGAGTGTTTCAAAATCTTAAAAAATAGTCAAAGCCTGGTTCTATCAACTTCTTTATGTAGGAATACTCAGCCAACCATTTCTACTACTTAAATGCTGTTCCACAAAACTCAACCGTGATGCAAAAAATTGGGAATTACTTCAGATTTGTAGTAGGTACTTCAGACTTAGCTACTCTGTGACAGGTAGAATAAAAGTATCAAAGTTTAGCGTATTTACATGTCTATATCTATATTTGCAAATCATAGAACAGCTATTTCCTGTATAAAAACTGGGAAATCCAGGGAAGCAAAGACAAATAATTCCAGCAGAGAAACACTGCTAATCAGCCATCTTTATGTGTAGACATAATGAGCTAGTAACTGGTAACATTAGATTTCCATGCTTTTTGAAAAGCTTGAAAGTGAAAACGAATGTTGTTCATTTTGGGGTGAACAACATTCACTTGCAACTTATTTTTAAACATTTCTTAATTTTTCATTTTTTTTTTAAAGTAAGTCATACCCCCAACATGGGGCTTGAATTCATGATCCCAAGATCAAGAGTTCCATGTTCCACCAAGTGAGGCACCCAGCCACCGCAACTGCAACTTACTTTAGAAGGCGATGCTGCATTGCCAATACTATCAAGAGTACTTTGTAGGAAGCATCTTAGTAACACATATTACATACCATACTGTGTGCGTACTGACTGGTACGGTTTTGAAAAGGCCTGATTTGAAGGATGAGACCCTTTTCAGACAGGAGGTTCTTCAGAGGACTTACCATCTTGGTACTGGCAGCCCTGCGGAGTATTGGAAGCCCTCTGATGTTACGTCCTCGTCCCCATGGTGCAGATAAGGAAACAGAGGCACAGAGCCTCAGGGCACACTTCAAGCCATCCTGCTGCTGGGTGCTGAGATGAGCGGACTCCTCCTCTGTAACACTACACTTTGTGTCTGACGCTGAAATATTTTTAATGCTGTCAAATTGTAAAAAAAATTAAATACATTTATACAGACATTCTCATGTTCTGAGTATTTTTTTCTTCACGAATTCATCTTTTATCAGTATGAGAAATAGGTCCTATAATTCAAGGGAAAGTATTTAAAAATACATAGTTTAGTTAGGCCTGGGTAAAACTCATAATGTCAAAATAGGAAAACAGATTGAAATTGCACAAAAGTAATATATACATTAAAAAATTATTTGTTTGAAAAATAGAGTCCATGCACAAGCAGGAGGGACAGAGAGAGAGAGGGAGAGAGAACCTCAAGCTGATTCCACACTGAGTGCACAGCCCAGTGCAGGCCTTGATCTCAAGACCCTCAGATCACAACTTGACCCAAAACCAAGAGTTGGATGCTTAACCGACGGGGTCAGATGCACCACCCAGGTGTCCCTAAAAGTAATGTGTAAATTCCGAGTGTTTGGCATCAGTTAACAGTGAAAAGCAATGATAGTATATAAATACCAGGGGAGGGGCGCCTGGGTGGCTCAGTAGGTTAGGTGTCTCTCTGCCTTTGGCTCAGGTTCATCCTAAGGTCCTGGGATCAAGCCCCACCACTGGGGAGTCTGCTCCACCCTCTCCCTCTGCGCCACCTCCTCCTTCCCTGTTCATGCTCTCTCTCGCGCTCTTTCTCAAATAAATTTAAAAAATCTCTCTAAAAAAAAAAGTACTAGGGGAATATTCAAATAACAGGAAACAATTTAAAATTTATGAGGTCTTTTGTTTAAAAAACTCAGATCTAATCTTTATATTAAACTTGTGCCAATCTATGTATCAATGTATCAATTATCTGAGCTGTGGCTACACGACTGGATTTCTGGACTCTTAACAAATTTGACTACCAAAGAGACCACCTTATGGTTGCTTTTGTGTGCAAGTAAGGGCTATGAAAGGTAACAAACACTGGGGAAAAAGGAAAGATCCGTTGTCCCTTTTTCCATGTTGGTATCCTTCAAAGACTTTCTCAAGGCTATGATTTATTTGACCTGTTCACCTTCAGATGGATACCACGTTCATGTTTTATATTTGATGATCCATGTGTTGATTTCACTTTTTTGAATTAGAAATCATGTAACTTATAATTGCTAACTTTAGCACTTTTTGTTACTTTCTAGAAAATACCCCCTTCCCCAGAAACTTATATGAGCTTTGGATTTAGGTGAGACTTTACTACCCTAATATCTTCCTCCCACTGTAATTGGTATCAGTGGGTTACTCTTCCAAAATGCTACTGATGTATAAAATCCTCTGCTAATGTTATAAAGCAACTGGTGTAAGAAGTCAACTCACATAAAAACATGGCCGAAGAGACAAAAAAAATACACAATTGTTATTTTATTTGTAAAATTTTTTGACACAATTGTTCTTAAAAAATGTTTTAAAATTATAAATACACGCTTTTAAAAACTCAAATATACAGAATGAACAGCTGCACAGTTGCATATGAAAACAAGATGTATGTCCGCTGCTCTCTACCACACGGGGCTAGAGGCTGGCACGCCCGGAGCACTCACCTGGAACACGTCCATCCTCACAGACGGCCCGTCGGACAGTTCACTGGTTACTGGTCTACAGTAACCATAATTAAACACTAGTATATAAATTGCTTATTATTAGAGAAGTTCTGTATCCACTCTGGATACAAGTACCTTATCAGACACAATTTTCAAAAACTTTCTCCTGTTCCGTAGGTTGTCTTTTCACTTCCTTGATGGTGTTCTTTAAAACATGAAAGTTCATTTGGAGGAAGTGCCAATTTTTTTTTTTCCTTATTGCTTGTGCTTTTGGTGTTGTATATAAGAAACCATCGCTTAGTCCAAGGTCACAAAGATTTGCTTGTATGTTTTCTTGCCAGTTTCACAGTTTTGGCTCTTATATTTAGGTATACGATCCATCTTGGGTTGAAATTTGTGTATGGCGTAAAGAGGGGGGATCCTTTAGCACTTGGCTATCCAGCTGTCCTAGGACTATTTGTTGAAGAGATTACTCTTATTGAATGCTTTGGCACTCTTGTCAAAAAGCAATCGATCATAAACATCATAAGTTTATTTCTGGATTCTCAGTTATATTTTATATGCCCTCAATCCATGTTTATCTTTATGCCAGTATCACACAGTCTCAGTTACTGTAGCTCTGAGATTAAGTTTTGAAATTGGTTAAGTGTGAGTCTTCCAACCTTGTTCTTTTTCAAGATTGTTTTGGCTTTTGTCTTTTGCATGTGAATTTTATCAGTTTGTCAATTTTTGCAAATGAGCCAGCTGGGATTTTGACAGGAACTACAGGAACTCTGTGAAGCAATTTGGGGAGCATTTGCATCTTAACAGTGTAGTCTTCCAATCCATGAACAATGTATTTCCATGTATTTAGGTCTTCTTTAATTTCAACAGTGTTGCATAGTTTTTATTCCTCTTGATGCTATTGTAAATAGAATTTACAGCAAATCTCAATTTCAGAATTCACTGCTGACATTAAAATAAAGCTGATCTCTGTATATTGATCTCGTATCTATCCTCTAGCCTGGTGAATTCATTTATTAGTTTTTAAATGAATTTCTTAGAATTATAAGATTATGCCATCTGTACATACACAATTTTACTTCTTTTCCAGTATGATTGACTTTTCTTTCTTTTTCTTGCCTAATTCCCTGGCTAGAACCTCAAGTACAATGTTGACTAGAAGGGATGAGAGTGAACATTCTTGTCTTATTCCTGATTTTGGGGGGAGGATATTCAGAATTCAGTCTGTTGCCAATAATGATGTCAGGTGTGGGTTTTTTGTAGATGCTGTTTATCATATTGAGGAATTTCCATTTTATTCCTAGTTTATTAAGTGTTTTTATCATGAAAGGTGATGAATTTTATCAAATGTTCTTTCTCCAACTGTTAAAACAATGAAGTCAATGTAGTCATTTAGTGCTTTATGAACATGGAACAGTTGATCTTCATTATTTATGAGTCTGTTTATAAATTTATCAATTTATTTGTAAAATTTGTTTGTAATCCCCAATCAAAACTGTCAGCACTTCTATGATCATTCATAGATATGTGCAGACCCATCAATTTCCTGATACACATGGTTCCAGCAGGGGTGAATGAGGATGTGCTCTGCCTCTGTTTCACTGTCCACCCCCAGACATGACCAGAAGATGAGGGGGTGGGGGCAGGGCTGGGTAAGCTCTGGCTCTGGGGCCAGTTGGACAGGTATGAATCCCACCTCTGGCAGTTATTAGTGGGGTGGTCTTAGGAAGGTCACTTAATATTTCTGAACCTCATTTTCTCTTTTGTAAAATAAAACAGTATACCAGGATAAACTGTTTTCAGGATTTAAGATTATAGTCTATTTGAGATATGAATACACAAACACTTCCCCTAGGAGCAATGGCTCTGCATTCACTAGTTCAGTATCCATAGTGACTTCCTAGACTATACCTACTGGGAATAATGAGAATTGTCTGCATACGACATTGATTTTTGGATGTTAAACAAACCTTGCATTCCTGGGATAAATCTTACTTGGTCATGGTGGATAATCCTTTTTATATATTGCCAGACTCAGTTTGCTAGTATTTTGTTGATGACTTTTGATTCTCCATTCATAACAGGTATCGAGCTGTTGTTTTCTTGGAATGTCTTCACTTGGTTTTGTATCAGGGTAATACTGGCTTTATAGAATGAGTTGGGAAGTGTTCTTTCTCCTCCCATTTTTGGGGAGAGTTTGCAAAGGACTGGTGCTAATTCTTGAAATGTTTGGCAGAATACAGCAGTGAAGCTATCTGGGCCTGGTAGTTTCTTTGTGGAATGCTTTAAAATTACTAATTCAATATTTTTGTTATTGGCACTTGCCTTTTTGACAGGCTCTAGGTAGGATGAAAGGTGGTAAGATTAAATTCGTTAAGAAAATGTTATCCAGGAAGACATATCCAGTGTCAGCTGCCAAGATTACCCAGAGACAGCGATGTTTTGCTGTCTTGCTCTAACACAGACAAACATTGCATCATCTCTCCATGTGCTTTCATGACCTTAACAAGAAACTTCGGCCTGTTCTACATAAGATTTATATACAAACGTCTTAATTGACACTTGCGGTAAAGTCCTATAATCACAAATTAAAGTTTGTACATTTCTAGATTATATACAGACATGTGTATTTACATATTATCTTTAAATCCACCTAAAACATAACACCTGTCTCAGAACCTGTCAGAAAGGAAGCGTATAGAGGGATAAACACTGGAACAGAAATCTGGAGGTCTCAGCGGTGGGCCAGCACTAATGTAAACAAGATGACATAATCTGTTTCTCCCAGTGATGAAACTAGGTTAAGCCCGATGATCACCAATGTTTTTCTTCCTGATTCTCATAACACAATGACTTATTCTACAATGCCATTCCCATTGTTCTTACTTCAGTGCTCAAAATGAAAATATTTTTGTTACAAACATATAAACATATACACAACCATTCTTCATTCTTACAAAAGTCAACCAATTCACCAACTCTTAAAAGAGAATGAAGAGGAAGTCCATCGGTCAATAATGTAACTCCAACACTTCAAAGTCCTGGGTTTGCCATGAAATACTATCACAGATCTTCTCTCTCTACAGATCCATGTTTTACTTTTTTATGATGCCTCTCTTCACGTCAGTACTGTTGCACTGGAGGCATCGAGTAATTATGATAACTTCCGAAAATAAGGAGGTCAGTTTTCAGAAATTCGGAGTCCCTCAGAGAGATTGAATGGCATGTCATCAGTTGTCTCCACTGGCACATTGCTCCTCCCGAACTGGCATGGATAATGGTGGGTGTGGTGACTTGAAATAAATGCATCTGCCATCCGGCTGCATCGACAGTCATCTGATGGCAAGACGTTACTGGAGTTACCAAGGTGCGAATGGTAAACACCGGGGAATGAGTCCTGAGATGAGGGATAACGGCCGGTTCCCGCTGAGGTGGATGCCGCGGTCTGGTAAGGGCCGTTACACATAATACACGTTTGGAAGCAAGTTTTCCTGCCCAAACCTCGGTGAATGTCCAGTTTGGCAATGAGGGGTTTGCCCACATTCACCTCCTGCTTCTCCTCGACGGTATCTTCCAAGCCTGAGTACTGATACGACAGGCAGACTGTGAAGATCAGATGTTCCTGAAAAGGAGAAGGAATTATTTTTATCAACTGTGAAAGCGTACCGATCTTAGAGTATTACTGACATACACAAATACACCTGTGATCACACAACAACAGCCACTCTCACTCCCCTTTCCCAGGTTCCAAATCCTCAAGGCTTGTTTACATCTTCTCTGTATTAAAAAAAGCCAGCTATAATCACCTTCCATTTCCCTCAGTCAGTACTTTGAACTGGTAGAATTCTAGTTCTTACGACTGGCAGTTACCAGAATCACGTGATTCTGGACTGTATTCCGGATGAACAGTTTAAAGGCATTTTTCTAAGCAGTGGGGCTTAGAAAACTTACCCTGCCCTATTAGTGGAGCTAGGGAATGATCCTTTTTTTTTTTTTTTAAGATTTTTATTTATTTGACAGAGAGAGAGACACAGCGAGAGAGGGAACACAAGCAGGGGGAGTGGGAGAGGGAGAAGCAGGCTTCCTGCCGAGCAGGAAGCCCAATGCGGGGCTTGATCCCAGGACCCTGGCATCATGACCTGAGCTGAAGGCAAACGCTTAACGACTGAGCCACCCAGGTGCCCCTGGAGAATGATCCTTTAATGAAAAAAGCTGGCTTTACACCTAGGCTAAAAGTTTAGCTGTTTTAAAAAACATGAAATAATAATCCACAGTCCTGGGTGGAGAAGCGTAACCAAATCAGATTATAGGGTTATTTCAAAGACAAAGGAGACTATAGGTAGATTAGCTATGAACAAGGTGATAACTGTCTTTCGTTCCTTTACTAGGAAATGATTATTTGAAGATGCAAAGGTATTTAAAAGCACACTATGCTCTGAATCTCTAACTTTTCAACTGCGGAGAGTAATCACATATCCTCTCACGCAAAAATCCTCAGGCCATTACCAGGGACAGAACAGAATATGACAAGGGTCACTGGAAGACTCACTGTGGATCGCGTCTCCACACCTCAATTTAATACCCAATGAAGCAGCTTATCTATAAACTAACACAACTGCCATGTGCCACAATGACTTTTCACTTCCACAAAGTCAGTAGTTAATAAACAGGAAAAGGAATAACCTTTAATTTCTGCAGCGAGCTGAGCCTAGTGTAGAGGCAGTGCTTGGGAAGATCCTTGGACACGAAGTAGCTGCCCGTTTCCTCAGGCGTCCCTTTGTTTGCATCTTTGGGATCAATATCTAAGTCCTGTGGAAATCAGCGGACATTATTAATGAAATCAGCTGAAGTTACAACATTGTCTCTGACAGTAAACTATCTTTTTTTTAAAGCTTTTATTTATTTATTTCAGAGAGAGAGAGAGAAAGGCGGGGGGGAAGGACGGAGAGAGGCAGAAGCAGATCCCCTCTGAGTGGGGAGCCTGTGGCGGGGCTCAATCCCGGGACCCTGGGATCATGACCTGAGCCAAAGGCAGATGCTCCGTCCCTATGGCAGTAAAATATCTTTTTTTTTTTTTTTTAAAGATTTTATTTATTTATTTGACAAACAGAGATCTCAAGTAGGCAGAGAGGCAGGCAGAGAGAGAGGAGGAAGCAGGCTCCCTGCTGAGCAGAGAGCCCGATGCAGGGCTCGATCCCAGGACCCTGAGATCATGACCTCAGCCGAAGGCAGAGGCTTAACCCACTGAGCCACCCAGGCGTCCCTATATTGTGCTATTTTGAATAAAGAAGAAAGGGGGTTCTTACAAGAGGAAAATCGGTAACATAGGCATCGCACATCAGGACATCGGGTGGCTTGTGGACTATGCTTGTGTAGATTATCATGACATTGGAGAATTCGGCGGCAAACCCTAACTGAATCTGAACGCCGCACTGAAATTTAAGACACATACTTTCTGGGAGTTCTGAAAAAGAACAGAAAGAACAACTTACAAATAATCCCTTGAAGGGCCCTTTGGTAAGTTTTTTGCTCAGCAACAGACAATTGTTCTTTATGGGGCAAAATGCATGGAGAGCTTTTGCTTTCACTTAAAAATGTTCTAGAACTAATACATTATTCAAAGATACAAAAACACCCAGGCACGCACTTACAGAAAGAAAAAAAAACCCAAAACCCGTGTTTTGCTGATCAAGCAAATAAAAATCTTTCATTTACTATTAGCCTATAGTTCTTGTCCCTCTGCATGTGTCATTTTTTAAAAAAAGATTTTATTTATTTTTTTGACAGAGAGACACACAGAGAGAGAGGGAACACAAGAAGGGGAGTGGCAGAGGGAGAAGCAGACTTCCTGCAGAGCGGGGAGCCCAATGCGGGGCTCGATCCAAGGACCCTGGAATCATTACCTGAGTGGAAAGTAGACGCTTAATGACTAAGCCACCCAGGCGTCCCTGCATATGTAACTTTTATAGTGGTAATTAAAAGTATCCACAGAATTGCAGAAAAATTTTCACTGTTGCCTCAATCTTCGTTGAAAATAGTTTTTAGAGGCACCGGGTGGCTCAGTGGGTTAAGCCTCTGCCTTTGGTTTAGGTCATAATCTTAGGGTCCTTGGATTGAGCCCCACATTGGACCCTCTGCTCAGTGGGGAGCCTGCTTCCCCCCACCTTTGCCTGCCTCTCTACCTATTTGTGATCGCTCTCTCTCTGTCAAATAAGTAAATAAAAATATCTTAAAAAATAAAAAAGAAAATAGTTTTTAATAAAGCATAATGTCACTGACTATTTGTTACTGTGAACAAATCCAGTACTCTTGAATACCCATAATATTTCTGGGTTTTATTATTTTTCTATCATAGTCAATATTTCTTATATATATGTATTTAATGCTTTAGGATTATTAGATACAGCTGCTTGATGGTTTCTCATACGTGCTACTCTCATTTACATATAATATTTACATATATTTACATACATTTACATAGATCTCACCATACATTTCCAAAATGAAGTAATATTAATTTTCAAAGTGTTTACCTAGTTGATGGGATTAAAAAGGAAAAAAACTACTCTATCATAGTTCTAATTTTATTTTCTCTAATTACTACTTAAGTTTATTATTTTCCATATTTGTTTCTTAATTATTAATATATTCTCAAATTGTATAGGCTAAATTTGCATCTTTTGATGATTAATTGAGGGAGTCTTAATGTTTCTTCTTTTACCATTTTGCATGAGCTCTTTAACATAAAAAATACCAAATCTGTTACAAAAAAAAAAAAAAAGTGCTCTCTTTCCAGACAAACTACATCTCCAGAGCCTGTTTGCCTTGGTAAGGAGATATTTACCTATATCTAAAAGACAAGAAATCAGTATTATTTTAAGACCAGAATCTTTTCATTATGTTTTAAATATTTAGGCCAAGAACTCTGGTGTAAATGTGGTTCTGTTCTGAGTATCACCCTTTCACTCCCTCACTCAACAACTACTTTACTGAACATATACTATGTACCAGGCATGGTTCAAAGTAATCAGCAAACAGAGAAAAATATTGGACCAGCCCACATATAAAGTTTCTTTCTTTCTTTTTTTTTAAATTTGAAGATCTAATTGACTTTATTAGGCAATTCATGAATTGGGCAGCAGCTTTTCCACTAAGTAAAGAGATGCTCCCTTCATTTCATTTCATAAAAGTTTTTTTTACTGTTGATCCTTATCACCATGATTTTGTTATTGTTGTTGTTTAGAGCTTTTTTTAAAGGAAAAGAATCTATTTCAATTACTTATCCAATTATCTGGAAAGCCAAGACAATACATTTACGACATTTTATATTTTAAAGTGCTTTAACATATTTAGCCAAAAGTCTATTTCAGAGAACAGACTATTATGAAAAACAGACTCTTACACAGAAATTCACCAAATATAATTTTCACTTATCTACAACAAGGGATTCACCATACAGATATTTGAGACTCACAGCAAATTAAACATTTTTAGTTCAGTCAATAATTTAAACTCACCTTTTCACTAAATCACCTAGAATTACCAAAGGTAATTAAGTTATAGATAGGATTTCCCTCTCACTGTCTCTTATCTTGCGCTGATTCGCTGATGCAAGAGTCGCAGGGAGAGAATTCCTCAATAACACCGACCAGCATATAGTATTTACGGACCAGCACGCGCGTTTCTTCGCATGTGAGATCGCATCCAATAACCAACAGCCCTCCCAAGTATCAGTTCTCACCCCCCATTTATAGATAACAAGTTTATCAAGTGGTAGAGACAAGATCAGAACCCAGGCCTGTCTGATTTTTCAAACGGCACACTTCCAACAGCTCACAATTTAAGAAAATCCAAGGGACTGTATATCAGATAAGTTGTTTAGTTCTGGGCTTGCCTACCAGGTTAAAATACTTTCACTACAAAATCGAGAGGAAAACTATCCAGAAGGGAAAAAACCTCCTTCACGATTTAATACAGCATAGTGTACGAAAACCTCACAAGGACCAGGCTTCACCGTACCGTGTGCTTTGGCCCACTGCAGATTCCGCACCAGAGACTCCGCAGAATACGCTGTTCCCTGGATTGGGTCAGTGAGTGCTCTCTTTTCAGACAAGCTACTCCGAATCTCTAGAGCCTGTTTGCCTTTGGTGAGGTGACATTTACCCATATCTAAAAGATAAGAAATAAGTATTAAGACCACAATCTTTTCATGTTTTAAATATGTAGGTCAAGAACTCTCCAGCAAATCCAGTTACGTTCTCAGCATCACTCACTTGACAGCTATTTCACTGTCACCTATTATGTGCCCGGCACAGTTCCAAGTAATGAGAAACGGAGAAAAATATTAGGCCAGGAAACTTCTGAAGATCCCCTTTTAGCTTTTATCTTCTATAATTCTATTATCATATCCCTAATATTCTAAACCTTAAAATTCACAAAGAATTGAAAGTCCTTCCTTCAAAGATTTTTATTTATTTGAGAGAGAGAGAAGAAGTGGAGGGAAGGGCAGAGGGAGAGAGAGAGAAAAGCAGGCTCGCTTCAGGGAGCCCAATGCAGGGCTTGATCCCAGGACCCTGGGATCATGACCTGAGCTGAAGGCAGATGCTTAATGACTGAGCCGCCCAGGCGCCCCTGAAAGTACATTTCTTTTCTTTTTTTTTTTTTTTTTTAAAGATTTTATTTGACAGACAGAGATCACAAGTAGGCTGAGAGGCAGGCAGAGAGACAGAGAGAGAGAGGAGGAAGCAGGCTCCCTGCTGAGCAGAGAGCCCGATGTGGGGCTCGATCCCAGGACCCTGGGATCATGACCTGAGCCGAAGGCAGAGGCTTTAACCCACTGAGCCACCCAGGCGCCCCTGAAAGTACATTTCTTTACTGAAAGGGCAGCCATGATAACTTTATGTCTACACTCTGTTGAGAAATACATGTATTTAGTAAACAAATGACTACTTAACTATGCGAAAGGTAAGATTTCATGCCCATCTTTACCTCAGACAGCTTTATTTTTAAGCAAGGAAATAATGTGTTACAACTACTGATATGGTTAAAGTACCACCATTCTTCTCCTCTGACTCAAAATAACCATTGCTCAATGTAGTACATATATTCCCATGCCTATCTTAATTTCACTCACGCACAGGCATTGGTAAGTAGTTTATGCTAATGTTTTAGGGTTGTTTTTTTTTAAAGATTTTATTTATTTATTTGAGAGAGAGATAGAGATAGCAATAGAGAGCATGAGCCGGGGACAAGAGGGAGAACCAGGGTCCCCGCCGAGCAGGGAGCCCAATGTGGGGTTTGATCTCAGGACCCTGGATCATGATGTAAGCTAGAGGCAGACGCTTAACTGACTGAGCCACCAGGTGCCCTTAATGTTTGAGGTTTTGAACTTAACAAAACTGTTATCCTATATGCATGCTCCATTTCATTAACATGTTTCAGGCAAAGACTTGTGACTACTGATAAATGTCAATTTAAATTTATAAAGCCATATATATCATATTCTTTAATATGAACAAAATTATAGTTTCTCTTACTTCTGTATGTATTATTATTAATAAATAAAGTTATAAAGTAATAATATCTGGTCTTTGATACGTCATTACTTATCTGGAAAAAAAAGAGGCAAAACTAAGATTGTTAAACAGAAGAATCTATTCTTAAATAGAAGCCAAATATAAAAACCAGATAAAAGCAGAACTTTTCCGGTTGAAGCAGGATGGTGGGAGGAGGTCAAAGCTCTGGTTGTCTATGTTAAATGGGAAAGTGGTTAAGTTAGGTGATCTAGCTAAAAGATCTACACTGATAAAAACATCAAAATAAACAAAGGTGACTCATGGCTCTTAGTGAAACACTCACACATCTTATACTCCACCTGCCATCTTTAGAACACCCTTGAAACTCCGTTTCTCATGGGCTGGTTTGCAAAAGGATTGCCTTTTGGCATGGCTTCTAAAATGGCATTTCAAAAAACACCAGGCAATCTACTAGCAATCTATATGTACTTGCTTGGCCCCTGACAGGAGCATAACATTATGCTGAGAAGGAAAGGGAACACAAGGAAATGGAAGACATGATGTGAGCCCTCTAGGGTCATGTCCTGAAGGCAGAATTTAAAAACCATTAAGTCCATTAAAAAAAAAAAAAGAACCCAGCCTTTTCCACCCAAGTGTCAAAATTTCTGCAAAACTGGATCAGTCTGATCCTGAGAGAGGATGTTCTCTGGACAAGTTTTTCTGCAAACAAGCCGACAAGGCCATGCACCAGGCATGAGGCACAAGCGAGGTACAGAGCTCTGAGAATGAAACTTCACTGATTTCAGTCTTGCCTGGGACGAGCCTTGTAGCTCGAGTCATGCTGCACAGATGGCACAAAGCTCAGTCACCAGGAGGAGGAGGAGGGAGGAAGGAATCAACCACGAGTGTTGCTGAATGTTCTAGAAAAAAATTGCTTTATAAAAATAAATATTGGGGCGCCTGGGTAGCTCAGTCAGTTAAGCGTCTGCCTTCGGCTCAGATTGTGATCCCAGGGTCCTGGGATCGAGTACCACATCGGGCTCCCTGCTCTGTGGAGAGCCTGCTTCTTCCTCTGCCTCTCTTTCTCTGTCTCTCATGAATAAAATAAATAATCTTTAAAAAAAAATACCAACTCCAGGGGGCACCTGGGTGGCTCAGTGGGTTAAAGCCTCTGCCTTCGGCTCAGGTCATGAATTCAGTGTCCTGGGATCGAGCCCCGTATCCGGCTCTCTGCTCAGCGGGGAGCCTGCTTTCCTCCCTCTCTCTCTGCCTGCCTCTCTGCCTACTTGTGATCTCTGTCAAATAAATAAATAAAAACCTTTTTTTTTTTTAAATTTATTTGACAGACAGATCACAAGTAGGCAGAGAGGCAGGCAGAGAGAGACAGGAGGAGGCAGGCTCCCTGCACAGCAGAGAGCCCGATGCAGGACTCGATCCCAAGACCCCGAGATCACGACCTGAGCCGAAGGCAGAGGCTTTAACCACTGAGCCACCCAGGCGCCCCTCTTTTTTTTTTTTTTTTAAAGATTTTATTTATTTATTTGACAGAGAGAGATCGTAAGTAGGCAGTGAGGCAGGCAGAGAGAGAGGGAGGAAGCAGGCTCCCCGCTGAGCAGAGAGCCCGATGCGGGGCTCGATCCCAGGACCCTGGGATCATGACCTGAGCCGAAGGCAGAGGCTTAACCCACTGAGCCACCCAGGTGCCCCAATAAATAAAAATCTTTAAAAAAAAAAATACTAACTCCAAACCTGCACAATAACAGTAGGAATAAAACAATCACCAGAGAACCCCGAGTAGCTTTCTCTTTATTTTTTATTTTACCTTCTGCAACTTCATCCAGTAACACAGTAATTTTCTTGTCTTCTAATAATCTATCTTTTAAAAATTTCATGAAAATGCCATTTGCCAGCCCAGAATGCTGGATTTCAAAAGCTTCTGCTCCTTGACACCTTAAACACAGCAAAAAGACAAATTTTTTTAAACACCTGCCACACCGGACTTGTGTAAATACTCATGAGCCTCATTTGCTTCCCTGCCTCTTGCATGACAGCCTCATTGCAGAGCTTATCTTTAAGCAGGAACTAAATGCTTGGGGGCTTAGTGAAAAGAAGATGCCAAGATACAAGGAGCTAAAGTCAATTATTTAACTCATTTATCCTTTCAAGAATTATCAAGGATGAAAATTTATGCCTACATTCCTATGGATATATCTAGGCTTCTAATCTTTCATCAAAAAGAAGTCATTGAAAAATGAATGCATCTTGAACATGAATGTAAAATTCCTTACGTGGCGTATCCAAACACAATATTGGCAGTGACTTTTAGCGCATCCAAGATTGGGATAGTGTCATCATAGTCGTTTCTATTTAAAAGGGAGGAGGGAGAAGGACAGATACAAATATTGAAAAAAGTTAAACAGCATTTTAAAAAGAGCATAAATAGTAATATAATGGAAAATCTGATAATGCTATTCTATTATACATAACTGAAGATTATAGATTCAAAATGCCTTTATCAAATCAGGTACACATTTACCCCTAAATAACCTAGGGCTCTTCTGCTGTTGAGACAGCAGACAGGCACATCATCTTTTCTCTGGTTAGCTTTAAAACTGGAGTTACGTCTGAACTCTGGCCCTGGTTTCTGATCCGTATGGGCTGAGCAAGCACAGAACAGTATTTCCGAGAGGAATAATCACTGGTTCTGTTCCTTAGGAACCCAGTGACCAACAACTGGGATCCACATCTTCAAACACCTGGTCTGGCTACACTCCCGTATCTGGGAGACCAGGACTGACAGAGGCCCGGCTCTATGTGTACTGTTTCTATCAGTTCCTGGAGAAATCAGTGCAGTGAGGACTAGAGACATCTACAGACATTCTGAAGAGTTGAACCTTCTGGAATATAAATGCATACACGCATACCCTTTAGTTCCTCATTTTTGTTCTATAACAAATAGGAAAAAAGTTAAAGTGACTAACTACATATAGAGAAATGGAGTTTCCTTCTTGGTCAGTTTCAATCTGTTCCCTTCTTGGTCAGTTTCAATCTGTAATTACAAACTCACAAGCCTGAGTGCTTCTCAGCATTCCCAGGTTTGCCTTCGATTTCACTGTCAAGGCTGGTATTTACCTAACTCCAATGAGCTTTGTTTAACAAAGATGAGGCAGTTTACCTTTTCCTACACATGTCCAACAAGAACACGTTAAGCCCAGTTTCTTTCTCTTGCATCAATTTCAGTATATTTTGCACACACAGACAGTTTTCAGACCTATATGGATTTGGAGCATCAACAGGGACCATAAAGCTGTTGCCAAAGTTTTCATAACCATGTCCTGCATAATATAACAATCCTGGAAAGGGGGAAAAAAAAAAAGAGGTAAAAATTAATTCTAAATTGCACTCTGAACACACATGTAGCACTCTTTAGGAAAAAAACCCCAGACTTTGTTTTTCAAGTTAATGCAAGCTTGTTTAAGCGATATCCAATTATAAACACAGTCCATGTTAACTAAATTTGTACAGAAAATTATTTTGACAACAGTCTTCAAATACTGCACTTAAACCAACACCGAGATGCTGTCCTAACGTGTATTTTAATTCATAAAAATAATACATTTGTAAACAATGGTATAACATGGAATCCAATTTTATCTCATGATGTACAACAAAGAAAAAGGCTAAAGACTTCTTTGTTGACTCCTGTGTCTCCTCCATGAGATCAGGAGACCAAGAGCTCCCTCAAGGCAGTGACGGTATTATCTTTATCTGTGTATTCCCGGCACACAGCAGGAGCTTAGTAAATTTTTAACGGATGGACAAATAAACACAGTTCAGAGGAGTAGCAACGGCAATGTCCAGAACAAGAAATTCCACAGTCATTTCCACAGAATGTTAGTAAGGGCTATAAAAATATAAATGTAGCTTTTTCTAAGCAGAGAAGGGAAATCCGGTTTCATGATTATTTTTTCTTTTTCTTAAGAGATATAATTATCATTAATTTTCCATCTAGAGTCTCTTGAACTAATAATCTAAAATTTGGGTTCCTTTTAGCGTTCCATAAATGAGTCATTATTTCTTTGCTGAGAAATGATAATATAAAAACTGTACCAAACAACTCTGAAGATATTCTTGAAAAGAAGTTTATTTTGGCTATACAACAACTCCCCCAAGACATCAATATGGGCTTCCTTATAACAATATTTGATAGAAATACTTGTGAAGACATCCTCCCCTGAGCATGCAGTTTCTAAGGCCCACTGATGCTCTCTCAGCATTCTGGGTATGACGACTTCTATGGTACTCTATCTTTAACAGTATAAAGGCACTGAGACAGGGAACAACAGAAAAACTAATCCTTTTTATCTACAGGCCCAATTCCTAGCAAAGAACGGGGCTCTGAACACTAAAACAATGTGTTTCATTCGGTCCTAGAAGGCAGGACCCCGGCCTACTTTACTTGAACTCCTACTGAAATGGGAAACATGGTTCTTTCCTATGTAACATTTCAGGTAAGTGACAAAATGGGCGCATTCATTTATTCAGTGTGGGTTTATTCTATCCCGTCTGTGCCCTGAATGTAACCATGTAGGCACTGAAAGAAATGAAAAAGAAAAGGAAGACAAAGTTCCTGGCCCAGGGAGCCTGCAACTCATTCAGTCCTGCTCCTGTTGTTAGTCAAAGAACAAAGAAAGTCAGCACATAATGAAATACCATAAATTATGTGGTTAAGGAAACCCTGCCTGGTAGGAGCAGGGTGCAGAGGGGAGGCAGGGTGAGGTGAGGCAGAGGTGGGTGGCCTTGAGAGCCTGGGTGCAATCTAGAAAGGGAGAGAGAAGAGTGAGGTTCATTAGGGGCAGGGACGGCGGAAACAAACAAGGTGAGGACCCGGAATGGCCGCTCATAGGAAGGAGACCAGTCTGGCCAAGAATCCAGCTATTGCCGTAAATGGAAGTGAGACCACACGGATAGGGAGCATTTTGAAAATCACGACACAGGGAATGGATTTAAGTCACTAAGCAATGAGGATCAAGTAAGTGAGAAGACAACCTGAAGAATAAGGGAGAATATTTGCAAATCATGTATCTAAAAGGATAACTTGTGTCTAGAATACGTAAAGAACTCTTCAATTTGACCATAAAAAGACAAATACCCCCATAAAAAAATGGGCAGAGGACCTGAATAAACATTTCTCCAAAGAGGATATACAAATGCAAGTAAGTACATGAAAAGCAAAACAAAATGATGAGACACCACCTTGCACTTACGGAGGTGGCTATAATAAAAACAGGCAATAACAAGTGCTGGCAAAGATGTAGAAAAAGTGGAAACCTCATTTATTTCTGGTGGGAATGTACAACAGTGCACGCACTTTGGAAAGAGTGAGGCAGTTCCTCAAAAAATTAAACTCAGAATTATCCTATGACCCAGCCAATGCAAGTGCAATCCAAGGTACATATACCCAAGAGAACCAAAAATGTGTGTCCACACAAGAACGTGTACACGAGTGTTCGCAGCAGTGTTATTCACAAGATCCACACAGTTTAAGCAACCGACATGTCCATCTGCTGATGAGTGATGTGGTACGCCCATATAGTGGGTGATTATCCAGCCACAAATATCACGCAACAACACGGATGAACCTTGAAAACATTATGGCATGTAAAAAAAGCCAGACACAAAAGGACATGTATGGAATGATCCCATTCTATGAACTGTCTCAAAGAGGTGAATCCATAAAGCTAGGAAAGTGGATGTGGTGTTGCCAGGGGTGTGGGATAAGGAGGAATGGAGAGTGATGCTAATGGACATGGAGCTTCTTTTTGGGATGATGAAAACGTTCTGCAATTAGGTGACTGATGCACAGCTCTGTGAATATATACTAAAAGCCGCTGAACTGTATACTTCAAAAGAGTAAAATTTATAATTCTTTATCAAGTGCAGGTACCCCTTGCTCTTGAAGTTTGCATCAGACCACTTTGCTTTTATGAAAGACCTACATCAGTATCCACTTTTTTCTTTTCTTTTTTTTTCAGAGATTTTATTTATTTGACAGAGATCACAAGTAGGCAGAGAGGCAGACAGAGAGAGAGAGAGAGAGAAGCAGGCTCCCGACTAAGCAGACAGCCCAATGCGGGGCTCGATCTCAAGACCCTGGGATCATGACCTGAGCTGAAGGCAGAGGCTTTAACCCACTGAGCCACCCAGGTGCCCCTACTGTCCACTTTTGTTACTCAAAAGAAACCCAAAGAGGATTTCTGCTTCGACGAGAAAAGGCAAAAAGTGAAAACAGCGCTGAGTGTGTCTGCGGCCAGCACGAGCCCTGGAGGGGCAGCGCGGCCCCCTTCCCCAGGAACCACACCGGGCAGCTCAGCAGCAGCGCCAGTGCTGTGAGCTGTGTCTGTGAGCCTCTGGGCTTCGCCTCCCTTTGGTGCGTGCATCTGTTAGCAAGATGTATCCTTCAGTAGTAAAGAAGCCTGTCTGGGTCTGGAAACGCTCAGGCACATAGTAAGTGCTTCTTCCCCACAGGCTGTCAGAGGAGCGCTCTGCATGGCCGTAGCGGGGGACCTGCGTACAACATGGGACGCTCCTCCCCATCAGTTTGTTCACAGCTTCTGAAAGCAAGCTCTGCTGATTTCTAACCTTCATGACCCTGCTCCGGTGACTATCTCCTTCCTGTCCACCCAGATCATAACAAGTCCTCTAAGGTCTTCTCAGGCTCAGAACACTCAGCAGGCTATCACCCAGTTTCTGGCTTTCTGACACATGGCAGGCTCGCCCCGCTTTGAAGCCCTGCAGCACCCCTCGGGGACACCCTACAGTTCTTTGTAGGTTTCACTTCTTGCCTAAAAATCACTATAGACATTAATCTTACACACTGTTAGAGATTTTTCATGGTTTTGAAAGGACCTTCATATACATGAACTGATTTTAATCTACATAGCAACCTTTAAATAATTTATATCCTTATTATATTGAGAAAATTAAAAAGATCAAATGACTTGCTTAAAATCATATAGGTGGTAGGTATCTGGACTCTAAAAAGGCATTTTTTTCTCATTATATTAAGTGCCTTCTAACTTTGAGAATATAAATATATTAAGGGACTTCTAATTTTGAGAATATAAATCATGTTCTTTATTTTCTGTATCTCTTTCAACACCTAGCATACTTCTTTATCTGGGCTATGGATATTATAAGAAACACAGTACATGCTTTTTGAATGCATTAAATTAACAGTGCAAACCAATCAGGACAGAGGTAGATGTGGAGAACGTTCTATAAAAAGTCTGATTTGCAGTAGAAATGGCACCATTTCTACAACCGGTATTACCAGCCAGCCGGCCAGAGGGCTTGAGGATTGCCCCCACTGTATCACGTAATGCATCTGTCTCTAATAAGACTTATAACTTGGGAGAAGCACCAACTTCAAGGAAAGGTTCGGCCTCCAGTGACCGGGGAAACCTAAGTGCGGTCCGTTATTTCAGTGCCATATGTCCTGCTCTGCAATCACTGAAACTAAGGCACTTAGAACAAAATACCTTTTGTGCTCCCCAAAATGATTTATGATAAGTGTAAGCATTTTGTATGAAAGTCTACATCCAAATTACATTGTGGGAGATTAAACATTTTTATGTAAAATAAACTAGCCCAAATCATGGTATTTTAAGAACTGCATCTGTAGTACTTATTAATTTAATCGACTATCTCATTACTCAAGGATAGAGGCACAGAATAGGTAACTTTATAAATGACAAAAAATTCAACGTGGTTCAAAACACTATCCTATCAATTAGACCTTTAGGGAATTTTATTTCTGGGGAACATGATTTCCAAGAATATAGTTCATTACAGCTATACATTCTTGTCCATAGAGAAAAGAACCGCTTCGGTGAAGACTGTCCCACTGTGCACCGAGCACCGTGCTCTGAAGATGACCGCGGCCACTGCATCAGCCTACACGGCTCCTCCCCTGTTCACACAAAAGTGCTTTAACTATACGGTTATCATCTCCTCTGATCCTTACGAGACATCTCTCATAACCAGGGAGGTAATATTACCGTCCCCCTTTTACAGATGGAAACACTATAAACAGACACTGACGAATAGTGACAGGGCCAGAATCTGGATGCCGGCCGGGCTGTGCTCCCACTGCACTGTCTCATGGTAACTACCGCTGCCTTTCTAGTAACTTTACTCTCAGAAAATACAAACCATCCGTGTACTAGTTATTCATGGCCTATTACGATCATCTTAAAACCTCCATTTTAAAAAAAAAAAGGAATCTGAGGCTGAACCTTAATATGCAACAACATGGAAGCCGGGTTTCTCTAGTTGAGGCCTGATGTGGAATGCCACCGGGTTCAAATCTCCACGTAAAGTGAAGGAAAGTGGAATTCAGGAAATTACAACAATAGTGGGCCAGGCACCGGGATAATTATTTTATCTTATTTATTCGACGATCACCTCATTATGTTAGTCTACCACTTTGTAAGTCTTTTTAGGCTTATGAAAGTTAACTAACTTGGTTCTAGTTACACACTGGTCAGCAGAAAGGCCAGAGCGTCGGACCTGGGTGAGCTTACTCGAGGCCGCCCTGCTTCGCCACTCAGCTCCGCTGAGCCAAACAACTCCTCTAGAGTAAGTAAGGCTTTGGCCGTATTCTGACCAGGCTCCTTCAACATCCTCCTCCACAAAAGCACGGCAAAGCTGCCGCAAGCGATGAGGGTAGAAAGGCACAGGGTGGGGGAGATATCAAGCCAGTTACTCCCTACCACAGCTACATATGGCAACTGGAAATCTTTATCTCCATTCGTCTGCAAGGACACGTAGCAGAAATCGGTTATTCCTGCTCTTAGAGTATTTCTTAAGTTTATATCTGTTTTAAAAGTGAATTACCTATTTTCTGTTCTTTTGCAGTTTTTGCTTCTTTTACAAACCCACGGGCAACAGGATATAAAAGGGCAAAAACTTGAGTGCATATGCTTTCCCTCTCTGCAGTTGTTCACGCTGGATTTGCTGCGCTCTGCCTCGGCCCCCTCCCCCACGGGATACTAGCCGTGACCTGGGGCTGCCAACTGAAGGTAAAAGTGCAGGAGGAGGGCCTTCCCGTGAGCCTCTACCCCACTGACATTTCATGCAGATGTGCCTGATGTTTAGCATATTCACAATACTTGAAAATATAATGCAGTCACCCTGTTAGGACACCAATCAGTGGGATTTAAGAGCCACCTAGCTTTCGGGATGCCTGGGTGGCTCCGTCGGTTAAGCATCGGACTCTTGGTTTCAGCTTCGGTCCTGGTCTCAGGGTTGTTGAGATCGAGGCTTACACCAGGTTCTGTGCTCAGCACGGAGTCTGCTGAAGAATCTCTCTCCTTTCCTTCTTCCCCCGCATTTCCCCCCTTAAATAAATAAATCTTTCTCAACTACTTTACCAACCTAAACCCTAAGTTGGCTAATATTTTTCCCTTTTGTCTCATTCCTTTCAGTGATGCTTTAGAAGCCTTTCCTGGTACTTTATAAACGGAGATAAATTAAATGCAATAAAAAGAATCAAAACACTATCTTTTTTAAAAAAATATTTTATTTATTGGGGCGCCTGGGTGGCTCAGAGGGTTAAGCCTCTGCCTTCGGCTCAGGTCATGATCTTAGGGTCTTGGGATCGAGCCCTCTGCTCAGCAGGAAGCCTGCTTCCTCCTCTTCTCTCTCTGCCTGCCTCTCTGCCTACTTGTGATCTCTATCAAATAAATAAATAAAATCAAATCTTTAAAAAAATATTTTATTTATTTATTTGACAGAGAGGGATCACAAGTTGGCAGAGAGGCAGGCAGAGAGAGAGGGGGAGGCAGGCTCCCCACTGAGCAGAGAGCCCGATGCGGGGCTCGATCCCAAGACCCTGAGATCATGACCTGAGCCAAGGCAGAGGCTTAACCCACTGAGCCACCCAGGTGCCCCTCAAAACACCATTTTAATTTAGACTAAAAACATATTAAGCAATTGCCAAGAAGGCACATTTATACAGTATATTCTACCATATTTTCGTAAGAAAAATGAATGTCCTCACCCAGAGCTACCACTCTACACACTCATAAACAAGGTTATGTTATTACAACATCAACTTAAGAGTTGAAATCCCAAATTTGAGATATTTACTTTGTTGATTTTTTTGTGTTACAACTGTAATCCTATTATTTTATTTAAGAGGAAACTCACTTAAATAAGATTTTAAGATTCTCCCCATCCCATATACAGTGACATGCTGAATCTTGAGGAAAGAAAAGTTTTTCTTCCATTAAAAATTCTCCTTCGAGACCCATTAGCAATTCCACCAAGCCCACCTCATCGTATCAGTCTAACTATAAATGAAAGGTTAAACTTAGAAATTATTGGGTTGCCTGGGTGGCTCAGTGGGTTGAACCACGGCCTTCAGCTTAGGTCGTGATCCTGGAGTCCTGGGATCGAGCCCCACTTCGGGCTCCCAGCTCTGCGGGGAGTCTGCCTCTTCCTCTGACATTCTCCCCTCTCATGCTCTCATTCTCTCAAGTAAACAAATAAAATCTTTAAAAAAAATAAATAAACTTAGAAATTATTGAAGTAAAATAATTTGAAAGACACAGAAGCTAAACTGATACTTCAACACCAGCATGCCTAACAACAGGCCCGGGGACGCCACTTGGCGGGCAGTCACATGTGACCGCACAGGATCACCGCACGCACAGCCTGGGGGATAACAGCTCCGAGAACCCCGCCGGCTGGCCTTCCATGTGTGCTTCTACCCATTACAAGAAGTAACTTACCAAAGAAATCACTTACTACTGACAGCATATTCTGTCTCTTTAAAAAATCTTTACCATGGGGCGCCTGGGTGGCTCAGTGGGTTAAAGCCTCTGCCTTCGGCTCAGGTCATGGTCCCAGTGACCTGGGATCGAGCCCCACATCGGGCTCTGTGCTCTGCAGGGAGCCTGCTTCCCCCCTCTCTCTATCTGTCTGCCTCTCTGCCTACTTGTGATCTCTGTCAAATAAATAATAAAATCTTTAAAAAAAAAATCTTTACCATATTTGTGGTGCTCTTCACATTTAAATGAGAGAATGAGTAAAACGATTACAAATTTACCATTAGAATTTCTGTGGGGGCCCACCTCTAACTATGTTTGTATAGAGCTTTCGTTTACAAATTGTTTTCATATGCTTCATTCACCAATATATTCTTGCTAAATTCTAGTTCCTTTAAAGACTAGAAAATACTAGGCAATAGTTAGAAGAAGATTAAAACATACAGAATGCACACTTGGTTCCCTTTGTACTACACACACACACAAACACACACACACACACACACAGCAGGATGCTACATATATGTGTATACGATGTGCCATTTGGTCACTGAGCTTCACTGTACTTAAGCTCTTATCAATAAAACACAAAATCAATTAAGACAGGAAAAAAATTCTAGTAAGAACAATATTGTTTTGATAAAATAAGTGACATGAAAGTTAGGACACTGAGCTAATTGTTCACATGGAACTACAGAATGAAGATTAAATCCATCATTTTCACAATTTCAGTTGTAAAATTATTTCACAAACAATTCATTCACAAACTTCAGCTGGATGTGTTTACCATACCTTTCTCTGATTTTTGTCTCTTAACCTAACTTGTATAGTAACAAGTGGATAATTATAAAAACCAAGATTATAAATATCTTACCATATACTCCTTTGTCTAAAAGTAGTAAAAATTCATCCACAGCATTTCGCATCTCATACTCAGTGAGATCCAACAGTGAAACAACTTTGAAATCTAGTTGTCTTAACAAGTTGGTCAATTCATACACATCCACCAATGGCGCTTTAAGCTTGGGGTGCTCCCAGTAATTCATATTTCCTATCAAAAGAGCAACCTTGTCCTTTGCTGTTAAAAAAAAAAAAAAAGAAGAGGGGGGTATTTAGAGGAGGATATAAAGATTAAAGTAAAAACCTATGGAAATGGTATAAATATAATAAAACATATGCTTTACAAATAAGATCTCATTCTTAATTTTATCCTAGATCTATCACTTTATTTAGTAGACCACTTTATATAGTATATAGCATATATACTATATGTAGACCACTTCCTGTAGTATACTGAGGAACACAGGTTGATAAATCAAACAACTGAAACTTATCAATGCTTTCGAGAACCAGGCAAAGGATATTTATGACTCATATGAAGCCTAATGGTAACAAATACTAAATTTATACTTTTATTGAGTTACAACAAAAGAAAAGGATATTCAACTAGGCTTTTAGAGCAAATTTAAACAAGCAATGTTAGTAACTGGGTTCCCATCAAATTAGGTTCTGTTTTACTGACCGTGGAAGATGCTAAAACCAAAAGAATGACCAAAAAGAGGAACAGGACAAATTCTCATCAGAGCAAGCAAGGGGAAAACCAAAGAGGAGAGGAAAGCAGGGACTTAACAAGAACTCTATCTGTATTTTGTCAGTTGATGTGCTATCTCCCTTCGGCTTCTTTAAAAAAAAAAAAAAAAAAAATCCCCTGACCTTCGGGATATGTGAAGACCTTTTGAATGAATATCTTAATAGTTTATTTTCTGACCTTAGTGCAGAGACGTTGCTCAAAGACGTACCCTCATACGAGGCATTTCTCTGTTTCTTAGGGCCAAACAGACCCAAACCGATGCCTTAGAAAGTGCCAGCTAGCTTTACCACGTGTAGAGCATGTCCTGAAATGGCTGTAGAGGGCGGGTCCTCCCAACCACAGCTTTGCTAGTCTGGGGTTAGTGTATAGAGATTGGAGACCGAGCCAGGCCGGGAGGAACAGCGGAGGGCCACAGCGGGGACAGGCAGCACAGGTTCTGGGGTGAACCACGCAGAAGGCTGTAGGGGAACAGCTGACAGGTCATCACCAAACCGGTTGGCTGAGGAGCCGCCGAATGACACAGGCCAGGGCTGGGTGACCAACCTCTGTCGCTTAATGCTGCTCAGTAGTTTCTTTATAAATTATCATGAAGACTACTCTCATGACTGAAATAGGCATAAATAATCCCGTTGCTGACTTGATGTCTGCAATATGGAACTGAATTTCAGATGTTTTAAATCATTAAGTTGATGAAAACTCTTTGGTGAAATTTCTTTCCACAGAAGACTTAAGTCTAGTGTTAAGCCAGGTCTGGAGAAAAACCTGTGCCAACTCTAAAATGGGGCTCTCAGAGTGAAAGAACCCCCACGTTGTGAGACACCTCAGTCCTTTCTTGTCGTGCTATCTTTATTCCACATTCACAGTCTTAGTGGCTTCTTGCAAGTTGCTTATACTTTTTTAATTTTTATTTTTTATAAACATATATTTTTATCCCCAGGGGTACAGGTCTGTGAATCGCCAGGTTGACACACTTCACAGCACTCACCATAGCACATACCTCAAGTTGCTTATTCTAATGAGTAAACATATTTTAGAAAAAAAAAATGAAATGATACTTGAACATTTCTAATTCAGTAAAAGTCACTTCAAGGCCTACATGAGTGATTATCTTTTATCTAAAAGAAAAGGTCAATTATCAAGACTACTTTAAACACAAAGTTTCAGACATAAAGCTTCTACTGAACTGCCTTTAGTTCTAAAAATGACTGGAAAAGTTGAGGACACTCAGGATAGAATTCAACAGGAGGCAGTATGAAACTTAACATTGCCTTTTAAAAAAAACTTCTTCTTAAATAAACTGGACCTGTGCTCTTAGACCAAAGTACCCACTGCATGGCAAACTTAGCTGACTAATCCACAGAAAAAAAAATTCTCAGTGCACTTTCTGTGAGCCCATCAACCCCATCAGAGTTTAGGCCCGTCCATACAGTGACAGATTCGGCACAATGTACCTCAGACTGGGGAAAGTAAGAGAATGTGTGTCTCTGCCTCACACAAACCATGCGGTTCCCAAAGTTATGCAGACAACAAAGTGTCTGTAAATTAGAGAGGGTTTTTTGATGGAATATTATAATTTAATTCTAATATCTGTCCTAGACTATTTTTACTGGCAAAAAACAATTATAAGATATACAACAGAAAAAAAATCACTGGCATCTAGGGGAAAAAGACCAGTTTTCAAATTACGCATGTTTTTGCTAATGTCAATTCTTTATTCATGGATTTAGTCATCTGGTTAGAAAGAATAGTCGGTACAGTTTACAGAAGGCCCAGGTTCAATAATTCAAGAACTCTGTGGCTCAAAATATGAGTAGCAGCAGTGGCCAGCGCTCTTTAAAAAAAATTTCCCCAATGACAGTGAACAGCCAATTCCTAAAATGTCTTAGAGCATTTTCTTGAGTGCAATGGTAATAAAGATGATGGGTAAGCAAATCTTACCTTGCCCAACCTGCTTGTGAACAGTTCCTGAACGACAGGCCAACTGGGGTGCATTTGGAATAGAGATGCAGACCACAGTGGTCAACGTAAGAGATGACAAAGACCCATTCCAGGAATTGGTTGTAGAGAGGAAAAGGAAAAGCCAGACTTTAGAGATACCACAGAGAAAGAAGCGGTAAAATGCGAAGTGGGAGAGATAAGGGCAAGGAATCAAAGACAATTTCAAAATAGCAACTACATAAGCAATTCGTGATGGCTTGCAAGTGATAAAATAGATGGAAGAAATCTTCTGAAGGAAAAAAACACTTACTGTAAGAGCCACCCACCACTTCTTGAACACAAACCATTTATTGGAAAAAGGAAACAAAAATGCCAGTTGATTAAGCAACAGAATAATAAAACCACTTCAGAAAGGTATTTTAACTACATGATCCCAGGCATCTTCCAAAGCTTAATGCAATGTATTCTGCAAAAACTGGTACAATGCTACAGTCTTAATTCCACCTGTAATTATGTGTGTTACTCATCCTATCTCATCCAAAATAAATAATATTCTTAACTACCTGGAAAGGAACCTGGTGCAGATTAAGTGCTATTTAGGTATTTGTTAAGTAAAAAAACCTGTTGACTATCAAAAATTGAGTATTAGCATCAAATCTGATGGAATATACAGTCCTTGTTGGTCTGCACAAAATCTTTTAATCTCTACATCCTACAAAGTAAAGTCCAAGCCTACCTCTCCAGATGCAGTAGAAGGCAGCGACCTCCAAGGAGCCACGCTATCCTTCCTTGCCCTCAAGGGTACAGACCCGCACCCCAGCTCCCACCCTGAATCTGGGCTGCCCTGTGACTGATTTTCTCTGAACAACACAGTTTGGTGTGACACCTGCCAGTTCGTCTAAACCTCAGGAAATCTGGACGACTCCCACTTTTGAGGCCCAGACACCATGTAAAGAAAAAAATTTAGGTACATGGCAAGACCACGTGGGTAAGGAGGGGAGGATGGGGAAGGGGAGGGAAAGTGAAGTAGGCCTAAGGTTGTACAATGAACGGGAAGACAGAGGAGTACAAGCCCCTTTTAAGGGGGTAGCCACTATTTAGCACAGCTACCCCTCAAAAGAACCTAGCAATCTAAATTTTGATATAACACCTGGTTAGTGATGACTGATTCTGTTAAAAAATACTGTATGGACTGCCCTTCCCACCCCACCACCCCCACACACATAAAGGTTACCCAGTTTATGCCCGTTTCTCTGTGGCCTGTGGTAATCTCATGTATGCCACCGCTTGGTTTGAATTTCCATCTCTGCGCTGAGGAGGCTCATAACTCTACCACTAGCCCTAGCCCTGGCCGCCCCCTTCAAGCTCCAGATCCATGTCCACAACTGCCCACTGTACATCTTCACCTCGATGTGCTCAAATATCTCAAGCAGGTTAGGTCCCAAACGGATAGTCATCTAGCCTCTGAATCTTGCTTTCCATTCTGTATTCTCGAACTCAGTGAGCTCTTGGTTAGGCTGGCCCACCTAGTGGGCCAACCAGCAATCTGAGCAGGCCTGGTGATTCCTCTCTACTTTTTATGCCCTATAGCAAGATAATGAGAATAGCTTACTGATTCTATCGCCTAAAGGTCTTCTGAGTCGGCTCTGTCTTCTGCGTTCGCATTGGTACTATCCTAGTTTGGATTCCCATGATTTCTGACCTCAACTACTGCCAACAGTCTCTGAATTTTTCCTCCTAACCAAAACATCGTCTCCCTCCAGTTTACTTTCTCCGTCCATACAAGACTGGCCTTTCAGAGACAAATCACAGGCCTCTATCCACAAGTTTCCTTCTAGTGGCTTGCATGAGAAACGGGCTCCTCAAGGGCTGGCGTCCTCCACCTTCTCTCCCACTTTCTCTTTGTGCCCCAGGACTATGTGTGACTTGCAGTTCCCACAAGACAGCACACTGGCTCACTCTCTACAATGCTCTGACTGCGATGTCATGCTTCCTGTCTGGAAGGTCCTTCTAGTCATCGTTTTCTTTCAGATCTTTTAAGTAATATCTAAACACAAGGTGGGGCTTGAACTCATAACCCCGAGATCAAGAGTCGCAAGCTCCACTGACTGAGCCAGCCAGGTGCCCCTCTACTTTTCATAAAGCTGCTAGCACTGCAACCTCTCTGCGGCTTCTTCCACCTCTAACCTCACTAATAGACTGCATTAACCGCTTCTGTGTAACAGGTAAGTTTCCTGTTTACCTAGTTGTATGCATGCTGCCAAAACAAAATCACTCCCTAGAAGCTGACTAGGTCCCAGAAACTGAATTCATCATCTTTTTCAGCTCCCTGTTTACAACTTCTTTTACAAATATCCAAAATAAAACATTTGGTCTCACTGTCATTTAAATATTTATAATGTCAAATTAAAATGTCTTGAATCTCTTCATGACCACCATAAAAGCATTATAATGTTGCATTTTGACCAAGTATTTTATTTTCCTTATCCATTTATTTTTTAAAAGGATTTTATTTATTCGACAGAGAGAGACAGAAAGAGAGGGAACACAAGCAAGATAAATAGGAGAGGGAGAAGCAGGCTTTCCGCTGAGCAGGGAGCCTGATGTGGGGCTCAATCCCAGGACCCTGGGAACATGATCTGAGCCAATGGCAGATGCTTAATGACTTGACTGAGTCACCCAGCAGCCCTTATTTACTTACTTTAAAAAACTTTTTATTTATTCATTTTGGGGGGTGGGCACCTGGGTGGCTCAGTTGTTAAGCAGCTGTCTTCAGCTCAGGTCATGATCCCAGGGTCCTGGCATCAAGCCCTGCATCGGTCTCCCTGCTCAGCAGAAAGCCTGCTTTTCCCTCTCCCTCTGCTCGCTGCTCTGCCTACTTGTGCTCTCTCTCTATCTCTCTGTTAAATAAATAAATAAAATATTGAGAGAGAGAGAGAGAGAAAGCCTGCAAGTCGGGTGGGGAGGGCAGAAGGAAAGGAGAGAGAGAATCTCAAGCAGATTCTGTGAGTCACAACCTGAGCTGAAACCAGGAGTTGGACGGCCAACTGAATGAGCCACCCAGGCGCCCCTATTTTGACCAAGCATTTAATTAATTTATTTGTTAAGTAGGCGTGGGGCCCAATGGGGCATGGGGTTTGAACTCTTGACCCTGAGATTGAGCCCTCAGCTCAATCAAGTGTGAGTCACACACTTATCTGACGAATAAGCCACCTAGGCAGCCCTTGACCAAGCATTTCAAAGCTCTACTCACCCAAAGGCTGATCAGCTGTTTGCTCTTTATTGTCTACAAAAACATAAAAATATAAAAAAGAGAAGGTGTTAGCGTCCATGATACAAATATCAGCAGGGTTAAAGACACACTGAAACAAGGAACAATAACATCAGCAGCATCAAAAGACAGAATGTGGTTTCCTAACAGCTAAATAATAATTTTAGTATTTTCAGATTCTTGATAAACATACCTGCATGGACAGAGTAGAATCAGGACAAGGGAATGTTTTCAGTAATTAATGACCACAGCTTGGGTAGTAATCCTTAATATGCTAGGGAGAACTCAGTCTGGAAATGGTGGGTGGTGGTATTAAGCAGTGACAGGAATGGTTAGCAGCTGCTAAAGGCTTGCCTGGTACTATTCTATGCACTTCGAATATAATGGATTTAAGTAAGCCTCACCTTGTCGATGAGGTACACACTCCCTCCACTATACAGACAAGGACTCTGAGGCACAGAGGGATTGAGTTATTTGCTCGAAGTAACTGAGCTAGTCTCACTCCACAGTCCTCGTTCTTTGCCATCTACACACATAAAATGAAAAACCTCCCATCCTGGGGACCATGCAGCAAAAGATGCAGGAAAAGATGGGAGTTGAGTCAGTAGTGTGTCTTCTATTATAGACAGGGTAACTCTTTTTGCATTCTTAATAATATATCTAATTATTGTAGTCTATTAAAATATTAAAAGTTCGTTTAAAAAAATTCTTTTTTTCAAAGACTTAGTGTTGGGGGCATCTCTTGATTCCTGTTGTATAAGGATATAATGAAAGTGAGGGCCAGGAAAATCTTAGAAGCTTAGTGGTGGTTTCTTGCAGAAGTTTTCCTGATAGTTTTCACAATGCTCGCTGTACAGCAAGAAATAAGAGACCAACTTAGGAAAGGAGGATTCTAACTAGACTAAGAGAAACAGCTAGCTACATCACTGCATGGGTCTGGATGTCTGAAGCACATGTCCCCATGAGCACCGCCACAGGACAGCACACGGGTAACGGAGGCCTTCCAGGTTGTCTCATTAGCATCTGTGTAATGGGGACAGACTGATCATCACTGACGGTAACAGATGTTTATTAGTAAAATATGGGCACGAAACTAAGCAGACCAGTTATGGTGCTAAAACAATGAGAAATAACATATTGGGAATACAAAGGATCGCTGTAAGTATTAAATGATGTAACTGCCTTCTTCACTGCTTGGGGAAGGGTTAGTTTCAGAGTATCCTCCCAGGTTCCATCACTGCCTTTCAGGATCTCAGGCCCATGCTGATGCCCCCGTCTTTACAAGGTCCTCAGTATTACTATGCCTTTCATCAAAGCTAAGGCTTTCCCTTTAGTTTCACCTGCTCAAAATCGGATTAAAACTGGCCAACATGATGAATACTTCTGCAGTGAGTCTTTTTTCTTTTTCTTTTTTTTTTTTTTTTTTAAGATTTCATTTATTTGAGAGAGAGAGGGAGATAGTGATAGCATGAGTGGGGGGTAGGTGTCCGGAAGAGAGAGAAGCAGGCTCCCTGCTGAGCAAGGGGCCTGAAGTGGGGCTCGATCCCAGGACCCCAGGATCATGACTTGCAGCGAAGGCAGATGTTTAACTGACTGAGTCACCCTGGCGCCTCTGCTGTCTGTCTCTTGGTGGTCCATGGCCACCTATTTCTCTGCACGGCACCAACGATGCTCACTCACACCCCTTGTACTTCAGATAAAGGCACTCCATTAACTGCCTTTTTATGACATAGATCATACACAATGATGAAAATATACATTGATATTTTCTGTAGCTGCAGTATATTTATTTTTCTGTAGTCTTATAATCTAGAATATTTTTAATATTTTCACTCGCATGAATTTATCCCTCATGTAAGTACTAATTTCAACCCTAATTGTATTATTTTAATAAAGAAAAAATTTACTCGTATTATTATAGCAAAAGAATATCTATTGTATTCAAGCTAATGTGTTGTTTGTCTTACTCACCAGGATGTCCAAGATTATTTAATTCATCTAAAATGAAGTAAGAGAAAATAGATTAGTTTTAAATAATTGAACAGACAATTTAGCACAAATAGTAAGACTAATCAGAGAAGTAGGTTTCGAGCTATTAAATCAGGTTATAATATTTCATTAGTTTAGAACTTGTCAAATGCCTTCATGGAGAAGCCATGCCACTACCAAGCATGAAAGGATGCTACTGTGGATTTGGTGCAGGGCTTCTGAGCTATCGCTACTTCCATTAAGTGACAAAAAGCTGAATGGACTCATTCATTGTTTCTTCAAAGTTTTAGATATTCTGGCCTTTTAGAATAGAATAGGTCTGTGGCCTCAATGGTAAACTTCGTGAAACTAAGAAACAATCTCCTATGATTTTTTTTTTTTTAAGATTTTATCTATTTGACAGAGAGAGAGATCACAAGGAGAGAGAGAGAGAGAGAGAGAGGAGGAGGCAGGCTCCCTGCCTAGCAGAGAGCCTGATGTGGGACTTGATCCCAGAACCCTGAGATCAGGACCTGAGCTGAAGGCAGAGGCTTAACTCACTGAGCCACCCAGGCAGCCCTGATTTTTTCTTTTTAAATAAACTTTTAGTTTTAAAATAGTTTGAGATTTATAGAATTAATGTGAAGACAGTAAAGAAGAGTTCCTGTATACACCTATACCCAGCCTCCCTACTTTAACATCTTCTGTTTAGTAGAGCGTAAGGTGAGCGTAAGGTGTATTTGTCACAACTAATGAACCATTAATGTCCTTTTTTCCTCTGGGACCCCATGCAGAACACATTACATTTTCTTATGTCTCCTCGGGCTCTTTGTTGTGGCCATTTGAGGCTTTCCCTGCTTCTGATGGCCTTGGCAGCTGTGAAGGTTACTGGTAGGGATTTTGTGGAAAGTCTCTCACTTTGGATTAGTTGATGCTTTTCTCATGCTCAGACTGGTGGAATGTGTGTTTGGAGGTACAGTGGTTCCAGAATCATTAACCCGTACTCTCCGACTAAAGGACAGATAAAATCATCTAAGCAAATACCCATGACACTAGAGCCATCTCTTTTTCCTTTACAAATCTTAAGATGCAAATTAACACTAACAATAAATTAGAAATATTATGCTGTTGCTAAGATGTCACAGAGGAACTTATTCTTATCTGCCATGTAAAGTCAACCGAAGAGCATCATCAAATTGTACAGGGCTCTGTACAATTTCTCTGGCCTCTTGTCTCATAGACTGCATTCATTTCTAGTTACTTCGGTCAGCACCTTGTTCTTCCTTCCCCTCTTCACTGACGCTGCTGCATACATTTGTAACGCATTTAGATTCTTTGGTCACATTCTGCATTCCATCCTGGGAATCCCCCCTCCCCTGACCTCCTACTAAATGACTTGCATACATGTATTCACCATTATAATGATCATAAAGAATAGTTTCACTGCCCTAAAAAAAAAAAAAAAAAAAAAGTCCTGAACTTCACTTATTTAATCCCCATCTTTTGTCCTGACCAAATATCTTTAACGAAATACATAAAGTGAGATAAGTAATATGTTCTGCAGGTTAAAAAAAATATGATATAGGACACTGTAAATGGTATGCGTCAATCCATTAATTATAAAGCATCTCAAATTTTATACTTTTTTTAGAAAGAAAAGTTGGCTCTAATTCTCTCATTTGAAATTTTTGAGGTAGTTTCATAGTTGGATCTTCATCTCTAAGCGGGCTGAATTTGACAGTGTGTTTGCTACTGTAAAAACTAGAGAGGAAATCAGGTGAAGAAACAGCACAGCAAGGCAGTAATTTCCATGCATCACCCTGAAGCCAAACAGCAGTGCTAGTTTGTATTTGTTCTTAGAAATACCCAACTTTGGAAAGTTTAAAAATCATGCAATTAGGCAAAAACGAAGTAAGAGAAGTTAGAGGAGCTTGTTAGGATTTCTTCACATAGCTTCCCTCCTGTAAGGCCCCTAGAGACAACAGGATTGGAATCCCCTTTACGCTAGAGAATTCTTGTTCAAAAGTATGCATTAGGACAAAAACAGTAATGACAGTATTTCAGTGTGACACCATACAGATACAAAAGACAGGAAAACCCAGGAAACAAAAGATTTAACGTTTTTTTTACTTTACCCAAGTAGACCCCAAGATTATGTAATATTTTAAAGAAGCAGAAATTGAAAAAATACTTTGCTATCTACAAATCAAATTCTGTAAAACAATGTGATATATTAAGGGAAGGTAACTTGAGTATTAAAATGTACTCATTAAAACTTATGTACAATCTTTGAGTAATTAAAACAAATTTAAAAGCTTATGTTGAAACAGATTTTCCAGTTTTTTATATATATTATTGTAAAGATAATATGGTAGATTAATCTATAGACTTGTAGTTTCGAAAAAATGGTTCTTACTAATTTTATGCTGAAATAGTAATATTAGGTACTTGATAAAACATGTGTTTAACAAGAAATTGCCTGTCCTGAAACTCTCAAAGAAGCCACATTCGCATTTGAACAGCATATAATTGTGGCTAAAAGGGTGGCTAAAATCTTAAATGATTATCCATGATAGTACAGCTTTCCATTTTTTTAAATAAATTTTATAAAGATAAAAATTAACATTAAGAATAAATTGTAAAATCTCTCTATTCATAAGATGTACAGAAATGCTATTCTTATTTGCAATAGAAAGTCAATGGAAAATTAGATACTTTATTAATGTGTTGGTTTAATAGCATCCCTGGCAATTTACAAATCCTGAGACTCAGTGAAATTACTTTCTTATAGCTAGTATTTTTTCCATCACTGCACGCAGCAGGCTAGAGCACACCACCAATCCCCAGGGAACCAGCATGCAGGATATGTGGTTTCAAACCAAAGGATTACACTACCTTCAGTGCACTCCACTGCCTCATCTGTTCTTCCTTGTTCCAGAGAAAACAAATGTGAACATACTGTAATTCATGATCTTAGGAACGGCAGCCATCAGGTAAACAAAGAAACGAATGTCATAGAAATATGTTGGCAAACCAACATATGCATCAACCCTCCTACTGCTGACAACCTAACTATAAATGCATTAGGCTTAAAGAGAGCAAACTCCCACATTATGAACTTTATAATGGGACTGTTAATTAATGATCATTCTTTCCTTTCCATGTCTGTGATGCTTGGTTTTTAAAAGTGGTTTTTTTTTTTGGGCGCCTGGGTGGCTCAGTGGGTTAAGCCTCTGCCTTCGGCTCAGGTCATGATCCCAGGGTCCTGGGATCGAGGCCCGCATCGGGCTCTCTGCTCAGCGGGGAGCCTGCTTTCTCCTCTCTCTCTCTATGCCTGCCTCTCTGCCTACTTGTGATCCCTCTCTCTCTGTTTCAAATAAATAAATAAAATCTTTAAAAAAAATAATAGTGTTTTTTTATTTTAATTTTTTTTTTAAAGATTTTATTTATTTTATTTGACAGACAGAGACCACAAGTAGGCAGAGAGGCAGGCAGAGAGAGAGGAGGAAGCAGGCTCCCCGCCGAGCGGAGAGCCCGATGCGGGGCTCGATCCCAGGACCCTGGGATCATGACCTGAGCCGAAGGCAGAGGCCTTAACCCTCTGAGCCACCCAGGCGCCCCTTAAAAGTGTTTTAATAAGAATCTTTTCCCACTTAAATCAAGTTTTTTGTAACTAAAGTTTTAAAGAAAACTTTTTTTGCCACAAATGTTTATGATTGTGAGTTCAATATGTATTCTCTCAAATTTCTACATAAAAAAGATAACTGGCTATTTAACATGACACTAAATAGAATGGGATAAAAAGCAGAATTTCCATTGCTTTAATGTTTCATTTTATATAACTTATACTCCACTTGAGAGAACACTGAGTAAGATGGCTTACCTATGATGATTTCTACCTTCTTGCTATCTTGACTGTCTCGATCATTATATACATGACACCAGTAGGTTCCCTGATGTTCCAGATCCACATAAGGTACCTGTTATCAATATCAGAACACACATACACACACACACATTTCCTTTCAATTTAATTTTAACTGGCTTGGAGAGAAACTTATTTTGAATTAGGAAAAAAACCTAGAACATTTTAGTGGACTTTAGACATTCTTAGATTATTTCCATTTATTAGATTAAACATTAGCAGGCAAATGATACAATGATTCTAATAATGGTGAGTTAGGTGTAGTACTACTGGACATTTTAAGGATTTTATTTTGGAGTCATCTCTTCACCCAACACAGGGCTTAAACTCATAACCTCGTAATGAAGAGCTACACACTCCACGGACTGAGCCAGCCAGGCGCCCCATCTGACATTTTACTGTAAGCCCTTACACGTGGGCTAGTGTTTTATTCCAGGACTTTTGTGAATATAAGAATGAGTTAATACTGAATAACAAGAGACTAGAACTGAAAATAAGGTAAACATTAAAATACCCCAACGAATATGAAATTTAATGTTTGTCTTAATTTTCAATTATACTACTTATTTTATATATCAACACAAAAAATACCCAAATGACCAACTTTTTACCATGTATAGCTTTTTGGTCTCATGTAGTAACGGTGATTCATTTTTGAACCACTGGTAGTGAGGAATGGGGCTTCCAACAGCAACACACTGTAAGACCAACGTGTTGCCAGGCATCAGCTTTTGGGACCTTGGTTCAACGCAGATTTGCAACCTGGATTCAGAGACGCCATCCACACTTCCTTAAATTAAAAAAAAAAAAAAAAATCAATGAACATAAATAAAATCTCTAGGTTAGTAAGAAAAATTTCCCTCCTTCAGCTAAAACAAACAAAAAAACCAAAGAAGGTGTTTTCAAGCTAATATTTTTTATTATCCTTAACAGTACCTCCTAAAACTATGTTTCATGAAAGTGTGACACTTTTAAAAATACTAGATGTTCTGTGGATAAAAGGATGCTGCAGACAAGTACATTTAGAAAATTCTGGGTTACATCTATATGTTGCCTACAAGAAACTCATCTTAAACCTGAAGACACCTCCAGATTTAAAGTGAGGGGGTGGAAAAGAATTTACCATGCTAATGGACATCAGAAGAAAGCAGGAGAGGCAATCCTTATATCAGATCAATTAGATTTTAAGCCAAAGACTACAATAAGAGATGAGGAAGGACACTATATCATACTCAAAGGAACTATCCAACAAGAAGATCTAACAATTTTAAATATCTATGCCCCTAACGTGGGAGCAGCCAACTATATAAACCAATTAATAACAAAATCAAAGAAACATATCAACAATAATACAATAATAGTAGGGGACTTTAACACTCCCCTCACTGAAATGGACAGATCATCCAAGCAAAAGATCAACAAGGAAATCAAGGCCTTAAATGACACACTGGACCAGATGGACATCACAGATATATTCAGAACATTTCATCCCAAAGCAACAGAATACACATTCTTTTCTAGTGCACATGGAACATTCTCCAGAATAGATCACATTCTTGGTCCTAAATCAGGTCTCAACCGTTATCAAAAGATTGGAATCATTCCCTGCATATTTTCAGACCACAATGCTCTGAAGCTAGAACTCAATCACAAGAGGAAATTTGGAAAGAACCCAAATACATGGAGACTAAACAGCATCCTTCTAAAGAATGAATGGGTCAACCAGGAAATTAAAGAAGAATTGAAAAAATTCATGGAAACAAATGATAATGAAAACACAACGGTTCAAAATCTGTGGGACACAACAAAGGCAGTCCTGAGAGGAAAATATATAGCGGTACAAGCCTTTCTCAAGAAACAAGAAAGGTCTCAGGTACACAACCTAACCCTACACCTAAAGGAGCTGGAGAAAGAACAAGAAAGAAACCCTAAACCCAGCAGGAGAAGAGAAATCATAAAGATCAGAGCAGAAATCAATGAAATAGAAACCAAAAAAACAATAGAACAAATCAACGAAACTAGGAGCTGGTTCTTTGAAAGAATTAATAAGATTGATAAACCCCTGGCCAGACTTATCAAAAAGAAAAGAGAGAGGACCCAAATAAGTAAAATCATGAATGAAAGAGGAGAGATCACAACGAACACCAAAGAAATACAGACAATTTTAAGAACATACTATGAGCAACTCTACGCCAACAAATTTGACAATCTGGAAGAAATGGATGCATTCCTAGAGACATATAAACTACCACAACTGAACCAGGAAGAAATAGAAAGCCTGAACAGACCCATAAGCAGTAAGGAGATTGAAACAGTCATCAAAAATCTCCAAACAAACAAAAGCCCAGGGCCAGATGGCTTCCCGGGGGAATTCTATCAAACATTTTTTTTTTTTAAAGATTTTATTTATTAATTTATTTGACACAGAGAGAGAGATCACAAGTAGGCAGAGAGGCAGGCAGAGAGAAAGGGGGAAGTAGGCTCCCCGTTGAGCAGAGAGCCCGATGCGGGACTCGATCCCAGGACCCTGAGATCATGACCTGAGCCGAAGGCAGCGGCTTAACCCACTGAGCCACCCAGGCGCCCCTCTATCAAACATTTAAAGAAGAACTAATTCCTATTCTCCTGAAACTGTTCCAAAAAATAGAAATGGAAGGAAAATTTCCAAACTCATTTTATGAGGCCAGCATCACCTTGATCCCAAAACCAGACAAGGATCCCATCAAAAAAGAGAACTACAGACCAATATCCTTGATGAACACAGATGCAAAAATTCTCGCCAAAATACTAGCCAATAGGATTCAACAGTACATTAAAAGGATTATTCACCATGACCAAGTGGGATTTATTCCAGGGCTGCAAGGCTGGTTCAACATCCGCAAATCAATGTGATACAACACATTAATAAAAGAAAGAACAAGAACCATATGATACTCTCCATAGATGCTGAAAAAGCATTTGACAAAGTACAGCATCCCTTCCTGATCAAAACTCTTCAAAGTGTAGGGATAGAGGGCACATACCTCAATATTATCAAAGCCATCTATGAAAAACCCACCGCAAATATCATTCTCAATGGAGAAAAACTGAAAGCTTTTCTGCTAAGATCAGGAACACGGCAGGGATGTCCGTTATCACCACTGCTATTCAACATAGCACTTGAAGTCCTAGCCTCAGCAATCAGACAACAAAAGGAAATTAAAGGCATCCAAATTGGCAAAGAAGAAGTCAAACTATCACTCTTCGCAGATGATATGATACTATATGTGGAAAACCCAAAAGACTCTACTCCAAAACTGCTAGAACTTGTACAGGAATTCAGTAAAGTGTCAGGATATAAAATCAATGCACAGAAATCAGTTGCATTTCTCTACACCAACAACAAGACAGAAGAAAGAGAAATTAAGGACTCCATCCCATTTACAATTGCACCCAAAACTATAAGATACCTAGGAATAAACCTAGCCAAAGAGACTAAGAATCTATACTCAGAAAACTATAAAGTACTCATGAAAGAAATTGAGGAAGACACAAAGAAATGGAAAAATGTTCCATGCTCCTGGATTGGAAGAATAAATATTGTGAAAATGTCTATGCTACCTAAAGCAATCTACACATTTAATGCAATTCCTATCAAAGTACCATCCATTTTTTTTTCAAAGAAATGGAACAAATAATCCTAAAATTTATATGGAACCAGAAAAGACCTCGAATAGCCAAAGGAATATTAAAAAGAAAGCCAAAGTTGGTGGCATCACAATTCCAGACTTCAAGCTCTATTACAAAGCTGTCATCATCAAGACAGCATGGTACTGGCACAAAAACAGACACATAGATCAATGGAACAGAATAGAGAGCCCAGAAATAGACCCTCAACTCTATGGTCAACTCATCTTCGACAAAGCAGGAAAGAATGTCCAATGGAAAAAAGACAGCCTCTTCAATAAATGGTGTTGGGAAAATTGGACAGCCACATGCAGAAAAATGAAATTGGATCATTTCCTTACACCACACACGAAAACAGACTCAAAATGGATGAAGGATCTCAATGTGAGAAAGGAATCCATAAAAATCCTTGAGGAGAACACAGGCAACAACCTCTTCGACCTCAGCCGCAGCAACATCTTCCTAGGAACATCGCCAAAAGCAAGGGAAGCAAGGGCAAAAATGAACTATTGGGATTTTATCAAGATCAAAGCTTTTGCACAGCAAAGGAAACAGTGAACAAAACCAAAAGACAACTGACAGAATGGGAGAAGATATTTGCAAACCACATATCAGATAAAGGGCTAGTGTCCAAAATCTATAAAGAACTTAGCAAACTCAACACCCAAAGAACAAATAATCCAATCAAGAAATGGGCAGAGGACATGAACAGACATTTCTGCAAAGAAGACATCCAGATGGCCAACAGACACATGAAAAAGTGCTCCATATCACTCGGCATCAGGGAAATACAAATCAAAACCACAATGAGATATCACCTCACACCAGTCAGAATGGCTAAAATTAACAAGTCAGGAAATGACAGATGCTGGCGAGGATGCGGAGAACGGGGAACCCTCCTACACTGTTGGTGGGAATGCAAGCTGGTGCAACCACTCTGGAAAACAGCATGGAGGTTCCTCAAAATGTTGAAAATAGAACTACCCTACGACCCAGCAATTGCACTGCTGGGTATTTACCCTAAAGATACAAACGTAGTGATCCGAAGGGGCACGTGCACCCGAATGTTTATAGCAGCAATGTCTACAATAGCCAAACTATGGAAAGAACCTAGATGTCCATCAACAGATGAATGGATAAAGAAGATGTGGTATATATACACAATGGAATACTATGCAGCCATCAAAAGAAATGAAATCTTACCATTTGCGATGACGTGGATGGAACTAGAGGGTATCATGCTTAGCGAAATAAGTCAATCCGAGAAAGACAACTATCATATGATCTCCCTGATATGAGGGAAAGGAGATGCAACATGGGGGGTTGAGGGGGTAGGAGAAGAGTAAATGAAACAAGATGGGATTGGGAGGGAGACAAACCATAAGTGACTCTTAATCTCACAAAACAAACTGAGGGTTGATGGGG
The DNA here is from genome assembly GCF_902655055.1 of Lutra lutra. Classification (NCBI taxonomy): domain Eukaryota; kingdom Metazoa; phylum Chordata; class Mammalia; order Carnivora; family Mustelidae; genus Lutra; species Lutra lutra. The sequence continues at coordinate 17,188,005 of NC_062289.1, forward strand.
GGAGGGGGGTTGGGAGGGGGGTGGGATTATGGACACTGGGGAGGGTATGTGCTATGGTGAGTGCTGTGAAGTGTGTAAACCTGGTGATTCACAGACCTGTACCCCTGGGGATAAAAATATATTATATGTTTATAAAAAATAAAATTAATAAAAATTAAAAAAAAAAGAAAATTCTGGGTTAAACAAAGTTAAACAGATTTTTTTTTTAAAGATTTTTTTTTATTCATTTATTTGACAGAGAGAGATCACAAGCAGGCAGAGAGGCAGGCAGAGAGAGAGGAGGAAGCAGGCTCCCTGCTGAGCAGAGAGCCCGATGTGGGGCTCGATTCCAGGACCCTGAGATCATGACCTGAGCCGAAGACAGCGGCTTAACCCACTGAGCCACCCAGGAGCCTAAACAGATTTTTTTATTGCAGGACTTCTCAGAGTTTTCTCCTTTTGTTTTGTTTTGTTTTTTTTTTTTAAGATTTTATTTATTTATTTGACAGAGATCACAAGCAGGCAGAGAGGCAGGCAGAGAGAGAGAGAGAGAGAAAGCAGGCTCCCTGCTAAGCAGAGAGCCCGATGTGGGGCTTGATCCCAGGACCCTGGGATCATGATCTGAGCCGAAGGCAGAGGCTTTAACCCTCTGAGCCACCCAGGTGCCCCTCCTTTTGGTTTTTAAGGCTTCTCAGGGCTTTAAGTGTTAGTATGCTTTGGTGTATTTAATTTTTTTTTTTTAAGATTTTATTTATTTATTTCAGAGAGAGACAGAATGAGAGAGAGCATGAGAGGGGCGAAGATCAGAGGGAGAAGCAGACTCCCTGTGGAGCTGGGAGCCCGATGCAGAACTCAATCCCGGGACTTAGGGATCATGACCTGAGCTGAAAGCAGTGGCTTAACCAACTGAGCCACCCAGGCGCCCTGTTTTGGGTGTATTTAAAAGGACAAAATAGTTCAGGTGGTTTCCACACGTGTTTGGCCACAGATTCTTGTTGGTGGGGGCAAACAACTTATTAACATCTTGAGTGATGTTCACATTCAACACGGAAAGTTCTACATTCTGCCGTGTGATTTAACACATTAAAAGAAGGAGTTTTGCTATTTGCATGGAATAAATATGGATGGATGACCACTAGCATTTCTTCCTGAGGCAGACACCAGAAAGCATTATTACTATTTTTTTTTAAAGATTTATTTTAAAGAGAGAGTGAGCGAGTGAGAGAGAGCATGTGTGTGTGTGCATCCATGGAGGGTGGGGGAGGAGGAGGGGAGAGAGAATCTTAAACAGACTCCATGCTCAGTGCAGAGCCCAACACAGGGCTCAGTCTCACAACCCTGAGATCATGACCTGAGCCGAAATCAAGGGTCCAATGCTTTACTGACTGAGCCACCCAGACGTCCCCAGAAAGTGTTATTTACTGAACACTCATATGTTGCTCTAAGGTTCTCGAAGAAGCAGGACTTGTCAGTGTTAACACAATATTAAGTCTCTATCACGAAACTCAGGGTCTCACACAGTGCAGGTAACCAGTCTTTGCTAAATGAACAGGATTTAATTTATAAACATATTAATGTTCATTACACACACAGAAATATTCTAGAAAATATAAATAATTCCCTTGTTTAAATGACTATTTTTTAAAAAAGATTTTATTTATTTGACAGAGAGAGAGAGAGAGAAATCACAAGTAGGCAGAGAGAGAGGAGGAAGCAGGCTCCCCGCTCACCAGAGAGCCTGATGAGGGGCTTGATGCCAGGACTCTGAGATCATGACCTTAGCTGAAGGCAGAGGCTTAACCCACTGAGCCACCCAGGTGCACCTAAAAATGACTATTTTTAGAGATTATTTATTTAGGTGTAGAAGAGCTAAACTGAGAAAGAAGAATGGAGATAGAGAGCTAACAGAAAGTTTGTTTCCCACCTATTCTTTCTGTCTGCCCAAATAACAAAGAATATAGGTCTCGACTGTGAGTGTGAATACAGAAAATAACATCTGATAGCTACTCTTTAGAACAGGTATATTTTTTAAATCAGTAGTAGTTACTGGCCCAAAAAGATGGATGAGAGAGAGGAGAAAACCAATATGGTGAAATGCTTTATTGCAGGCAATGGTACACTACCTGTCCTTTCATGTCAAAGGCAACTTCAGAGGTTTTATTCCACAACACGATCTTGCCAGAGTGATACAACAGTTGGGAAAAAGACATACAGCATAGAAAGAAACACGAGGGATGTTCCCAGAGGTGGGAGCAGGTCTGGCCTAAGGCATCTGCATGTGTAGATATCTGCAGAGAAGAGATCATAGCACATGGGATGAAGTCGGAACAAATGGTGATCTACTGGTGATAAGTACGTACGTGAGCTTCCAGTCCCGTTTGTGATACTGTGAAATTCAAGTAAACATTCAAAACAAAATAAGGCAATTCCCACTCCAATATTCAACTTAATTTACCACTTACCCTGGAAGCTTCCTGTTACTTCAGTGATATCACAAACATCCAGCTGTGACCACTGGCTGAATTCAAAGGTGAAATTATTATTAACCCGACAGACATAAAAGCCTGCATCTTTTACATGCACTGTGTTAAAAATAAGTTCTGATGCATTTCCGTTTGGAATCTGCAAAAGAATCAGCAAGAGAATGTAAATGAATGACTCATCAAAACAACACGACTTGTAAAAATGTGCCCTGCCAAAAAATGTCGATTTCTCTGGAGATCTGAAAAGCATATTTTCCCCCCAGTTCTAAAATATTTTTTACTTAAAAAAACAAACAAACATTTTGAATAATTTAAGACTGAAGTCTTAGAAATCCACACTCTTACAAATCCATTAACTGGAAAGTTAAGCTCTCTCCCACAGATCTTCCAAAAACTGTTAACAGAGAAGTACCTGTTCCATCATTTAAAACTGTTCAAATCATTGGTATTTAAAGAATCTATGATGGCAAATTTATAAGTAACATAGAAAGTTAGGCCTGGTTATTCATTTCAGTCCTGGCCCAATTAGCTGTGAGTACATAAGCAAGTTATTTGACCTTGATACCCCATTTTCTCATCTGCAAAATTCCAGAAGAGGACAGACTACTGAACCACCACTCTTCTTTCAGGGTCTGGGCTGAGAAGGGCTATGGACAACACGTCAGTGATGGGAAGAAATGGTCACCCAAGGGTTTCCCAAGCTCTCCACCAGGGCTCTGGTCACCACATTAGGGTTTTTCACCTTTGCTGCTCTCATCAATTTGTAAATTTCACCTGCTTCTGGCGCACTGCCAAGGGGCTTAGTCGAGTGCCTTCTTTGATTACAGGAGCTCCCTTTCAAGAGCATCCCTCTCTCTCCAAACTCCGACCAACTGAATTCCACTCTCAGCCACTCAGAACCTGCACCAAAGCAATAATCTTCTGCAAAGATTTGACAACTAGGATGGCAGGCTGCCCTTGACACCCATTAGTGTACTAAGTCTGCTTTCCCCCAGACTGTTAATGTCTCTCCTCTGTTTTGTCTCTCCTCAAACCTAATACAATCAATCCTGCTTCTCTTAGCCACCGACTTCGGAGAGAAACTCTCCTCCTCCTGCCACCAAGTCACAAAGCTATCTATGTATCTCCTTGTAACTGCTCTCTTCTCTCCATTAAAATGGAAAATGCGTCTTCCTAGCAAAGGCTACTTGGGCTTAGGATCTGTGGGGATCCACTCAGAACCTCAGACCCAGTATGCAGACTAGTTCAAGCTGCAGACATCTGGGATCAACTGGTAATTTCTCTATCCGAAAGGTGTAGAAAGCAGCCTTCTCAGAGACTCCCCTGTCTGACTAAAACTACACACTTCTGGGAAATGAGGCTACCATAAATTCCTTCTTCAGGGTGGCTTTATCCACCAAGAATAAACCTACCACAAATCCCCTCTCCAGGAGGGTTTTATGGCCGTGATGAAAAACGGGAAGACCACTTGCCCTGCATGAATAATCCCGTCAAACCTTCTTATCTCCTGTTTATTCTTCCAGAAACCCCTTTGCCTTTCTTAAAGAAACCCGTCTGTTCCTCTCATAGGGGCCTTTCTCCCTCCTCCCTTTTCCCTACTAAATTAGGTATGGAAGGCTCTAACTTTAACCAGTCATGGAGCTACTTCCTTTGGAAGTTCCCATACGAATGAACTTTTTCTCTTGTCAATCTGTATTTTGTCAGTTCAGTCACAGGCACCCACAAAATGAACATAAGAGGGCAGGGGAAAGCTTTTTCCTCTCCTGTCAATCCCACCCTCTCTGACCTGGCTCCTGCAATTTTCTCTCTGCTTTACCATCTATTTCTCTTTTATTACATCACTCTCGAAAACAAACTCTAGTCCTTTGTATCTTAAGTAAGTAAAAAACCCAAACAAGCCTTCCTTGACTCGCACCCTCTCCTCTCAGCAGCACTGGAAATGCTAACTACCCTTTTTTTCTTGAAATACTTTTCCTTTTAGGCTTCATACCATTCTCTGCCGGATTTCCTCCCATCTCTCTTACAGGTTCTTCTTAGTCTCTTTACTGGTTTGTTTTCCGTAACATAAACTTTCAAAGACTCTCCGGATATCCCAACTCCCTAGCTGATTCATGGAGCTGTCTAGAGGGCATTTTGAACTTAATGCACCTAAAACGAAATCCTTGAATTTTCTCCTTAAATCATTTCTTTCCCAATCTTCAACACCTCAGGACATGATACTTCCCCAGATGCTTCTGTAAAAAATCCAGGCATCATCCTTGATCCCTCTTCCTTTTCTTCATGCTCCACCTCTAACCAGTCAGGTGTGGTCCACTCCCCCACCACAATCACCTGATGGAGCACTCTGCTCCCTCTCTACCACCCTGCCACTATTTCCAGTCTAGCAAAGGTATGAGCTAACTGGTCTTTCTGCTTTCTCTTGCTTCTCCTCCAAGCAGCAACTTTGTGTCTTTTTTTTTTTTAAAGATTTTATTTATTTTATTTGACAGATAGAGATCACAAGTAGGCAGAGAGGCAGGCAGAGAGAGAGAGGAGGAAGCAGGCTCCCTGCCGAGGGATCCCAGGACCCTGGGATCATGACCTGAGCCGAAGGCAGAGGCTTTAATCCACTGAGCCACCCAGGCGCCCCAGCAACTTTGTGTCTTAAACACATAAATCCTATCATGTTAATTCTCCTGCTTAAGACAGTTAGCGGCTTCTAACTTTAGACCACTCTGCTGATTTTCCTCATAGTTCTCAACTCAAAGAATTCTCCTATTTGTTTGCTGTCTCTCCCCACTGAGGTGGGAGGACAGGACCCTGTGTGTCAGTGTTTCCTCACCATGGCCTTAGATCAAGGCCTTGCACAAAACAGGCGCTCATTAAGTACTTGTTAAATGAATACATCTTAAAATAACCCTATGGCCATAAAGGTAGTCTGACAAAACTCGACCTAGTGAGTGCTTTAAAATCTATTACAACTCTTGGGGCACCTGGGTGGCTCAGTAGGTTAAGCATCTATCTTTGGCTCAGGTCGTCATGATCTCAGGGTCCTGGGGTGAGGCCCCGCATCGGGCTCTCTGCTCAGCGGGGAGTCTGCTTCCCTTCCTCTCTCTCTGCCTGCTGCTCTGCCTACTTGTGATCTCTCTCTCTGTCAAATAAATAAATAAAATCTTAAAAAAATATATATATATAAAATCTATTACAACTCTTCAAATCTAAGAAGTACTCCCCACCTCCTACATTTTTACCTTTCTCAAATCAGGGCATATTTTACAAATGATATGCTTAATATAGCAAGTTTTATCTGTTACTTCTTCCTTTTTGAAAGGCATTTATTAAGATAAAAGCAACTCTGCAATTGAGAACATGTTATAAATAACTTTAGTTACCATCTCCTGAAAATCTAGGTACATAAAACATCCTGCCTTAAATTCTTATAATCCTGGATGATAGGAATTCATATTACAAAAAATGACACCCAGGGTTCTAACACAGGCCTGTCTAGCACCAAAGCCTACATGCAACCTTTTACTACAGTTCAGCTGTTCTCCCTTACCCGTGTATAAGGGATGGAAATAAAAAAATATAAAACCACACATTTCGTCTAAGGCATGGGATGATCCCATTAAAGGAAAGATCATGATCTTAGAATGGCTCTTTAACTTAGGTTCAGGTTTGCAAATGTAGACTTAGCACTGAGTTTGGATGAAAGCTTAGTTATTTCACTAACAGGATGAAAAGAGTATGGGGTTTCAAGGTACAGTCTAGGAGGGAGGGGGTTAGGGGGAGGTGGAGTGGGAGAAGAGAGAAGCCCACCAAAGTGAGAGACAACACGGGAGAGCCAGTGGGAAACACTCAGTATGCAGAGCAGCTCAAAGAACTTATAAGAAAAAAGAATTCCAATATGGGATTTTAAATTATTTGTTGGATGGTAAAAGAATAATGCTCCCCTCCACCAGCTTGAATTTTACTTTGGAATCTACCACAATAGCCTAAATCTTTTGATATAATAGTTAAGTGGAATCTTCCATTAGCCTTCCATGGCACCTTAAAAATCTTTTAATTAAAGATTTTGGTTTTCTTTTTCCAGGTGGTTGGGAAGATGGTGGACATTGATACTGAGGGTGCCTACCCAAAGCAGCCAACTACCTTTCAAAATAAGAAGAGGAACTTGCTTGGAGAATTGGCAAACAGAAGCTCTTACAATACCATAAAAACTTTGGTATAGGTTTCAAGATCCCTAAGGAGGTCATTGATAGTCCTACACTGACAAGAAATGCCCTTTCACTGGTAATGTCTCTATCCGAGGGAAGATTCTGTCTAGTGTGATCAAGATGAAGATATAGAAAACCACTGTCATCCACCGAGATGTCCTCTACCCCATATGAAAGTATAATTGCTTGGAGAAAGACCACTAGAATATGTCTGTACACCTGTCCCCCTGCTTCAGGGATGTCCAGATGGGCAATACTGTCACAGTGGGTGAGTGTCGGCCCTTGAGCAAGACTGTGTGCTTCAGGGTGCTCAAAGTGACCCAGGCTGCTGGCACCAAAGAGCAATTCTGGAAGTTCTGAGACTAGAGGGCACACACTGCCAAAGAAAATAAAATCATTGTTCAAAAAGGAAAAAAGAGAGAGAGATTTTGGTTGGAACATAATTTTTTGTTAAGGATTTTTGTGTGGGTATGTAAGAATGTACTGGTGATAGATACTATTTGTTAACACTGTTGTTCTAAATAATCCTGATTTTCCATAATTTCTAGGGTTTAGAGAATCGATTCTATCATTGCTTACCAATTTTTAAAAAAGATTTTATTTATTTGAGAGAGTGACAGAGAGAAAGAGAGCACATGAGCAGGGACAGGGAGAGAGGCAGACTCCCTGCTGAGCTGGGAGCCCGATGTGGGGCTCAATCCCAGGACCATGAGATCATGACCTGAGCCGAAGGCAGATGCTTAATGGACTGGGCCACCCAGGTGCCCTGCTTACCATTTTTTTATAAGACAACTTTCAGAACTGCCTTACCAAAATAATGGTTACTGACTACTTCAGTAATAACACAGCCAAGTCTATCAGATCAAAATTCCAAAAAACACACTGAGGATAATGATGTTAAATAATTTGTTATCATTCTCTCTTATGACAAGGGAAGTAAAATACATTTAAAAAGTTACCTCTTTATTCATTTTAAACCATTGATATTGTACAAACGGATGTCCAGTTGCCCGGCAACACAGTTTGACAAACTGTCCAGCCAAAACTGCCTTTGACTCTGGGTTGACGGTGATCTTTATTCCTTTAAGAAAAAAAAAAGGTTAAATAAAGTCACAGAAAAGAAGTTTTCCTTGTTTATATTTCTGAAACCAAAAAAACCAAAAAGCATTTTGGAAATAACCTGTATATTCATCCTAGTTGTAAACTGCCCATTCATATCTCCTTCCCCATCAGATTATGCATCTGCGAGTTCCAGGCTTTGTAAAACCAAGAGGAAAGAAATTCATCCCCAGAAGACTTTGATCTACTGTACGCCCCATAGGTGGGGAGAAAACTGTTTGTCATCTTTCTTCAATTCTTAGAAATATTTTTTTTATATTCTAACCCCTCTGAAATCAGGATGCACCTTATGAGAGATGTCTGCTAGACAGTAGCCAGAACGGGGCTCTCAGCGCCAGCTCTTCAAGTACTCGGTCATAAATGCTCACGTGGCTGGCACTTCAATGGACTTAGGAGCACTGTTGCAAGTGGTAGCCACTGAAAATGTCTTCAAGACACATTTATTTCAGAGCTGCGACTTAGCATTCAAATGAAAATCACTCCGTACACAGAAAGGCACAGAAACAGAAGAGCAGGATATAAATGCGACATATGATATTTTCTCATCTGAAAAATGACTATCAGCACCAAAGCTTGGGACAGCTTTAAAGAAAATCCCAAGTCAATTATGGAACTACCTTCCCACTGCTTCCCCTTCACCCTCACCGCTATCTCCCTCTCAGTTACTCCCTCTGCAGAAGCCTGCTGCCATGTCATTAGGACACTCAAGCAGCCCTGTGGGAGGCCCGAGTGATAAGGGAAGAAACCTGGGCCTCCTGCCAGTGGCCATGTAAGTGAACCACCCAGGAAGTAGACGGTTCAACTCTAGTCAGACCAGACAGCTAAAGCTCTGCCCCAACAGCTTGCCCCCACCTCATCAGAGGCCAAAACCAGAGCCAAAACCAGCCAACTAAGCCATTTCCAGGTTCCTAGCCTCAGAAACTGTGTGAAGTAATAGATGGTTTTTATACTAAGCTTTGAGTTTTCGGGTAATTTATTATGAGGCAACTCATAACCGACACAAAAGAAACCAAAGTTAGGAAACTCTACGTTATAATACATAAAACTGGGTTAGCTGGCTTCTAGGAAGGAAGAAGAAAAGATCGTTAAAACTTGTAAAATGTAAGGGGCACCTCTGTGGCTCAGTTGGTTGGGCAACTGTCTTCGGCTCAGGTCATGATCCTGGAGTCCCGGGATCAAGTCCCACATCGGGCTCCCTGCTCGGCAGGGAGTCTGCTTCTCCCACTGACCTCTCTCCTCTCATGCGCTCTCTCTCAAATAAATAAAATCTTTAAAAAAAAAAAAAACAACTTGTAAAATGTAATTCCCTGTACTTAGTTTTATTTTCTTTCCTCATCTATCCTGAATATGATCTCCTAACAGTATCTTTTTCCTCCATAAGCCACCAAGCCAAAGGAATAAAACAAGATTATAGTTGAAGAGGAGTTAGTCCAATAATAGCAATCTTAGTACCTCAGAGATACTAACCTTTCCAGGACAAAAATAGTATATAAGGTAAAATAGGTATGTGAAACCATTCCAGAAAGATAGCAAAACCAAAATCCAAAATGAATAAACATTTATTGCATACCTATTACATTTGAGGGTGTGGAGAAACCCTAGAAAATCTTTAGTAAAGAGAGTAGAGCCTCTCAAAAAAGAATTTAAAATGTTTACCAAGGGAGAACTTTCCTATTCATTAGTTCTTTATGTTGATGCCAAGTTAGCATAGCATAGAAGAAGTAATAGTTCTGGAACCCGTAGTATATGTTGTTTGAAAGGACACTGTGAAGACAAAAAATGGGATGAGCGCTCTCACTTTGGCAGGCAAATTCACAGCATCGCGTTTAAGGCTCCCAATGCCATTCTTTAGCCACGAGAGACTTAGGGTCACAACTTCTAGATACAAAGATTCTGATTTTCAAAGTTTATGTGTGATAAGAAAGAAAAAAAAGCTGTAACAACAAAAGAAGGGAATATAAATCTGAAGAATGGAGGATTTGTAGCTAAATGGGCTTTAAAATGTGGATGTCTTCTAGCCATCTCCAACTTAATGTGTCCCAGATTCCTCAGAAACAAAATCTACTCCGGCATGAGACCCGTGTCTTCCCTTCTCAGTCTGTCCCCATGTATCCAGTTACTCAGAACAAAAACTTAGCAATGCCTCCCGAATCCCTCTTTTCTTCCTCAGTTTCCACGTGCAACTTCTCTGCAAGTCCTGCCAGTTCTGCTTTTCCCAGTCTCCACATCGTCAGTGCCATGATCTTAACCCAAGCCACCGTCAGCTGTGACGAAACTATGTTACAGCCTGCAAACTGGTGTCCTTGCTTCCAACCAGCAGCCCAATGTTTCTTTAAAACATAAATTAATCCAGGCTGTCTGGGTGGCTCAGCTGGTTGAGCATCCCACTTACAATTCTGGCTCAGGTCATGATCTCAGGGTTGTGAGACTGAGCCCCGCCATGGGCTCCACGCTCAGTGGGGAGTCTGCTTGAGATTCTTTCTCTCTCCCTCTCCCCTCCCCTCCACTCACACTCTCTCTAAAAGTAAATAAATAAAATCAAATAAAACATAAATTAATCTGTACCACTGCTCTGGTTAAAACCCTTGACTAACCTATTGTACTTTGAATAAAATCTACACTCCTCAGCAGTCAGAAGGTCTTACATAAACTGACCTCTCTAACCTCGTCCCCTCCCATCCTCCTTGCTCCATCTACACTGGTCGTCTTTTCGGAAGCCAACCTATTTTCTACTTTCCTACTTACAAGTCCTCTGCCGGATTTCCCCTCTAACCCCCCACTGTTTCACGGCAGCCTCTTTCTTTCTCATCATCTAGGTCTCTAGCTTCTCTGGGAAACGTCTCTAAACCAGCTATCCCCCACCCCCACTTCTTGATTACATTCACCCCACTTTGTGGTCTTCACTGCACTAACCATCTGAAATCCCTGGGTTTTCTTGTCTGTCTCACCCACTAAAACAGAAGCTTCATGAGACCAAGGACCTTGTTTGTCTTAGTCACTGGTTTACCCGACACCCAGCACTGTGCCTGGAGCATAGGGCACGGAGAGCGTTCCACATGTATTTATTGGATAACTGTGTATCATTACTGTAATAAAAGCTACTATGGCAGAAATTTACTGACGGCTTTTTATGTGCCTGGTGTTTTGATCCCTAACCTTCAAAATGACCAAATGAGTTAGAGATTAGTTAGATCTATGTCACAGTGAAGAAAATGAAGTAATTTGCAAAAAGTCCCCCAAATTACCTTGAATAAACTACTTAACCTCTCTGAGACCAATCTTTTTTTTCCCCATTGTAAAATGGCGGAACCAGAAGACAAATCTAGGTTTCCTTGGGCTTTAAAATCCCCATGTTTTTGTTAATCTAGTGAATTTTTTTTTTCCTTCCACCTTTATGGAAGTATGCTTGACAAATGAAAGTTCTATACATTTATAGCATCACCATGTGATAATTTAATACACATACACACTGTGAAGTGATTCCCACTGTTGACCTAATACAACTGTCACCTCACATAGTTATTTTCTAGTGATTTTTTTTTTTTTAAGATTTTTTTTTTAAGTGATCTCTATGCCCAACACGGAGTTTAAAATCCTAATTCCGAGACCAAGAGTCACACGCTGGGACACCTGGGTGGCTCAGTCAGTTAAGCATCGGTCTTGGGCTCAGGTCATGATCTCAGGGTCCTGGGACTGAGGTCCGCATTGGGCTCCCTGTTCAGTGGGGAGTCTGCTTCTCCCTTTGCCCCTGATCCCCACTCCCCCCCCCGCCCCCGCTCATGTTCTCTTTCTCAAATAAATAAATAAAACTTAAGAAAAAAGTCACACGCTCCACCAATTCAGCCAGCCAGGCACCCACCCACTCGATGATTCTTAATGTACCTCCCAAGCTGATCGTCTGCCACATGAGCCTCTTACTGAAGGGACAATGTCAGGCAGAGTACAGTGTCTTGCACCATGGCAGTGCTTATAAACTGACCATGCAAACATTCTCTCTGATTACACAAAGAGACAAGAGTGATGGAAATTAAAAGGCTTTCTCCCTTGGGACATCTGGGTAGCTCGGTCAGTTAAGTGTCTGCCTTTGACTCAGGTCAGGATCCCAGAGTCCTAGGATGGAGCCCCGAATCAGGCTGCCTGCTCAGTGGTGAGCCTGCTTCTCCCTCTCCTACTCCACCTGCTTGTGTTTCCCCTCTCCCTGTATTTCTCTCTGTCAAACAAATAAATAAAATCTTAAAAAAAAAAAAAAAAAGGTTTTCTCCCTAGAGTGTCTTACAAAGAAATGAGTAAATTTAATGGACAAAGGGCCCATAGTGCCAGGATATCTTAAAAGGTGTCCTTCCTTTGTTGGGGAGACAAAACTATATGATTTCTAATGTACGTTAAACTCAGTTTACACATCTGTCCTGGACCATCCATTTCAGTAGTCTGGTCTTTAATAAGCAAGAAAATAAATACACTATTTATTACTTAATGTTTCAAAGACTGAGAATTGAAAGGCACAATCTGATTTGGAAACCGCCCTTGGTGAGTAGTAAAGACAAGAAGTCGCAATACCTCCCATGCATTAACCACACAAATTTCCTTCCTCCCACATAGTGTTGTGCGGCAGGGAACCATGGTCAACCTGTAACCACCCTCACGGGGCACCGACTAGTCAGAAGGTGCCGAACAAAGGTAAGGAAAAAAGATGGATGGAGCGATGGAGGGTGTACCAAGGCATACAAATGAAAGTTCTGTTTTAAAGGGTGAATGCACAGTTTCCTGGTAAACAAGCCATTTTCAGATAACATCTGCAAAGAAGTCAAAGAGGTTACTCGATTTCCTGTAAACTGGGGAGAATCTGAACTAGGTACGATGGAACATGAGGATTGTTCACTCAGCACACACCTATGTAGATCAGAGAGCTGTGATACTAAACAATAAAACTAAAAACCTGCTGGAATTTCAAAACAAATAAGTTAGGGTGATTCTTAACTTGACAGAAGGATTCACCATAGCTTTCTTTTAAGTTACCCTTACTCAGGATGCATTTAAATTTTTTCTTTTTTAAAGATTTTGTTTGAGAGAGAGAGCGCGCAAGCGAGAAAGCACGAGCAGGGGGAGCAGCAGAGGGAGAGGGAGCAGCAGGCTCCCCACTGAGCAGACAGCCTAATATGGGGCTTGATCTCAGGACCCCGGGATCATGACCTGAGCCGAAGGTAGCAGCTTAACTGACTGAGCTACCCAGGTGGTCAATGGATGCATTTATATACTGATGTAATTTACAAACAGCTGTTCCAGGAACAAATCTATTGTATACATGACAGTATAACTGTTTTCAGAGGCTGTGAACCAAGATTTCTTTCCATCAGCTTCTATCTTAAACTCTTCCTTGGAGTTATTCCAAAAACTTCTAAGCTATCATCAAAAAGTCCCAGAATAAATACCTTTTCTCTTCCTCCATCAATCTCCCCCCAAAACAACCAAAGCATGTCCATGTATGTCCCTCCTACAAGTCAGTTAACATTCACACCTCCTGTGGCTAAACCTAGTCTCCTCATGATACCCCGTATGCTTCTGTATTGCTCAGCGACCCTGAATACCTCAGTGCAGATGCACATTCTTTCAGACCTCACAACTCCCTTTCTCCTCCTCCTTTGGCCTTTATTCCCATCCATACCATCACTGCCTCTTCTGCTTCTTGATATTTTCCTTTCAGAAAATTTTGTCACTCATGCAACAAGAAAAGTCCTTTGTAAATGAGATCTAATATGAGTACTTTTTAATTTGGCAAGGACAAAAAAATTGCAGTCCATGCGTCAAAGAGGCAACTGGGGGAATAATTCATCACCGAGCTTCCTGAATAACCCAGAAATTTCCTAGCATAATGGAAATGACATTGAGTTTAGCTTGGGGTCAGCAGACCTGGGTCTAATCCACTTTTGTCAATAACTGTGACTCTGGCTAAATGATAACCACTAGAAATCTCATTTTCCACACAAATGTCTGCTCACATTTAAAATTTAAATGTTCATGATGGTACACTTCTGTTCCTTCACAGAACTGTAAAGATAAGATGGTTCTGAACTAAAGGTATTTTGGAAATTAGAGAATAATATCCAACAATCTTGGTTTCTGTCTTTTTTAAAGATCTTATTTATTCATTTGAGAGAGAGCAAGAAAGAGAAAGAGAGAGGGAGCATATGAGAAGGAGATGGAGAAGCAGATTCCCCACTGAGCAGGGAGCCTGATGCAGGGCTCAGTCCCAGGCCACAGGGATCATGACCTGAGCCAAAGGCAGGCACTTAGCTGACTGAGCCACCCAGGTGCCCCTTGGCTCCAAAGGTGTGGGGCAAGTGGAAATGATGTGACTGAAGAGATCTCGGCCAGAACCGTCTAGAATGTATGGAGAGTGAAGTACCTATTCTATAAAGAAGGAAATAAAATGATAACATCACAGAGCTGGACCTGGAACCCTGGGATTCATCTAATGAAACCCATACACCAAATGTTAATTCTCTCTAACTAGCTCCTATCGTCTGGCCTCTGCTTAACCAATTCCAGGCCAGGGCATCACTTCCCTGGCAGCCATTTTGGGATCTGCACACCTACGTAACTGATGGAGCTTATCACTCAGAATGTTTTCACTTAAGAAAAAAAAAAAAAAAACAGGAAGATCTTGAACTGCACATCTAGGCTCAATGACATTTGTAAAAGATAGAGATACCAATGTCAGTTGCTTCAGGATCAGGATTTTTGATCGTTTAAGGAGAAAATAAAGGTCTAAAAATCATTACAGACTTCTGGTGCAAGCAATTTCAGCACACTCATTTGGCGCTCCCACTCCCCTCCAGTTCCCACTGAGATGACGAAAAGAACAAAACAGGGAAACAATCAGTGTTGGGAAATGGGCATGGGGAGCAGTTAGCCAACCATGTGCTGTGGGAAAAGCCCAATTAGAGAGAAAGCAGAAGAGGATAAACCTCAATCCTATGGGGCTCCTTCAGAAAATATATTAAGTGTCAGAGCCCATGGAAAGCAACAATTTTGGGATGAGTTACCCTTAGATCCCACTGTAAGTGAGGGACCACTGAGGCTGGCTCCTACTCAAGGAGTTAGAGGTTTCTATTCAGAGGCAGGGGAACACTGCCCCAGCTACTGCTGGGCTACCAAAACAAATAGATAAAAGAAACCCAGTTTCTCGAAAAACAGAGAAATTCCTTATTATAGCTATCTCCTATGGCTATATCTCTGGCTGTTGGCCCACAACCAACCAGAATGGAATGTGGCAAAATAAAACTAAAATAAATCTAAAGTTTCCTCTTTTTATTGCATTTGGGTCTGCAAGGTCTGTTCAGAGGCTCACAACATCTTTGAGAACTCACCCTACTCCCCCAAAGCAGACCTCTCCACAGAGAGAAAAGTCATTGGACTTTCTGTGGAATAAGAACTAATATCCTCTTATGAAAACTGTCTTACTACAAAAAAGAGAGAAAACATGAGAATATTTCCATATTGTATTTTCACCAAGAACAGGTGAAAAGAAAAACCCAAAGATCAGATAAGACTTGCTCTGCTTGTTTTTACGGTTGTGTTGGATTTGACCATTTCCAGGTTTGTCTTTCCTGTTAGACTACGAACTTTTCCTAGGTGAGAATTTTGGTCCTAGTCATCTTTGAGTCACAGTACCAAGTGCAATGTCTGGAATAGCAAAGGTACTGGAATCCTGTGTTTACTGAACGAATGAGTAAAGTCCCAAATAAAGTTGATTCTTTCAGAGCTTACCTTCTTAATTACAATAGTTTTTATTCTCAATATCCTTATGAAAATTAAGATTTTCTCTGTAATTCTTATATTCTTTAATCTAGCATCTGCAAATACAGTGAGTTTTATTCACATAAAATGCACATAGAAAGCTAACAGTAAATTACCTCTTCCTGAAATTACTGAGCTTTATCAGATCCTAAAATATATCCTCAAAAATCAATACTTAATATTCAGGAAACAACTGATTCCCAATGGATACTATATAGCTAATAAGACATAAAACTTCACAGAAATGGTGAATAAGTGTTAATACAGAAATGTTACATAGAAACTGCTTTCCTTTTCCTGGTCTCCCCTCAAATGCAAGGAAGTCTGAGCAGATAACTCTGAAAAAGCTTTTAGAGCAAATACGAGAATGCTCCGTATGGGGACACTGACGGTAAAGTGCTAATCCTACTATTTGGAGAAAAACACAAAGAGCAGAAATGGATCTGTCAAGGGATTAGGTTACTGATGTTTATTAGGTTGGCTCTGTATTCACTGCTGGTTGGTCAAAAACTTCAGGCAGACTGTTACACAGAAACAAACATGTGACTCCGTTTCAGGAAAGCCCAGTGTCACGCATGGGAAACTGAAGACGTGGAAGCCCGAGATCGGAGGTGGGTGATCCCAGCACAGACCATGAGACGGGAAGCCTCTGTGGTTGCCTAGAGGCAAGTTCACATGGCATCATTTCATGTAACTCCTTCAACTCTGCCAGGTAAAGATTATCTACTCTCATTTTACAGACTTGGCAACCAATAGAGTAATTAGCGTAACTACTGAAGAAAGATAATGAGATATAAAAGTTATATTTACTCTCTGGAGAGGTTTCTTAAGTTTTCAGAGGCCCTGGTATGGTATTCTAGGACTTTTCAGGGCTTAGTAGCTAACTGAGGGCCCGAACTAGCAGATCTCCATTGTCACAACTCCTGGGTAATATTCAAGGCACTGGGGATATTAAAAGTGAACAAATGTCACCTTATGAAGAAGTTCACTACTGGTGACGAACCATAGTCTCATCTAGACGGGGGCTGCTCTAGCAGTAGTTATTCCTACCCCAGACCTCTCGGTAGGAAGAGGCACCGAGGAACGGATGTCAAGCATCCAGTGCAATGTGTAACTCAAAGGAGGCATTTGTAGACCTATTTTATCATCTTCATTAGGCCTTGGGAAGCAGAGGATGAGCTGAGAGTCCAAGTTTCCTGCATCCTTTCCCCTTTGTAGCAGACTCTTCAGTTACCTCCCCAGCATTTGTTATGCCCTTTCTCCTTACAACAGGCCCACTTTTGTTTGGTAATCCATGTGGTTTCTGGAAAGCTGACTCAACCCAACTCCACTCCTGGTTCTAAGTCAACAAATGGGCACATACCATCTCCCTTGCCACAGTGACAGGTGCAGGGACAAGCATGTCACTGAAATTAGTTAACTAAAGTGAATTTTATGATTTTTGCTGGGATAAAGATGAATGCAAGAACAGTCAGTAGAGATCTTGCAACTATGCAGAGAGTCACTCTTAGAAGGAAGCCAGTAACAAGAAAGGAGGGGCAAAGATGAAAACAAGCCAATTCTTTGAAAACAGGGCTGTCCTCAGCCTCTCTTGAAGCCCAACTTGCTTCAAGACTTTTCAATTAGAAGATTCCCGAACTCCAGAACGGACAAAAATATGATATGAATTATAATTTAAGGTTCCTCATGTTAACTTTGAAATATTATCACAAATAGGCTGGTTATTTAATAAAAACTGCATACATCAAAACCATGCAAAATAGAGCATGAGTCCTTAGACCATGGCCCTCCCAACCTCGACTGGCTTCTCTGGTTCTAGTGGAACCTATGATGGTGAACTGGACCACTGAGAAACGAGATCCGAGGTGCTGCTGTCATCAGGCGACTCAGATCACATGGTCTCTCCTGCCGATACTGCTCTAGGGGACCAACTCTACCTGTAGTTGTGGAGACAAGGGGCTTTTCCTATCCCTCCCACCTGACCTTGCAAGGGAGAAATCTCATTCAATAATATTGTTATATTCAGAAAAAAAATCATGGTTGAATCAATCAACATTTCAAAAGTATCACGTTGGTGAAATACTTAATAAATATCTGTCTTATTTGCTTTATCTAATTTGTATACATACATACATACATATTAATAAATATATATTTCTTTATGTTTTGGCTGCACTATTCCCCCTCCCCCTATTCCTTTTTTCCTTCCTTCCTAAATAAACTCTACCCCCAAAGTGGGGCTTGAACTCACAACCCCAAAATCAAGAGCCAGAGGCTCTACTGACTGAGCCTTGGCTGCACTATTTCAACATGAGTTATATAAGTCCTACTCCTAGGGGCACCTGGGTGGCTCATTTGGTTAACCATCTGCCTTTGACTCAGGTCATGATCCTGGGGTCCTAGGATCAAGCCCTGCATCGGGCTCCCTGCTTGACAGGGACTCTGCTTCTCCCTCTTCCTCTGTTCCTGCCATCCCCAATTTGCACTCTCTGTCTCGCTCTCTCTCTAATAAATAAGTAAATTCTTGGAAAAAAAAAAATCTTACCCCTAAATATTTTACTTTTTTTTTCCTTAAAGATTTTGTTTATTTATTTGACAAAGAGACAGCAAGAGAGGGAACACAAGCCGTGGGAGTGGGAGAGGGAGAAGCAGGCTTCCCTTAACAACTGAGCCACCCAGGCACCCCACTTTTTTTCTTTTTTTTAAAGTAGGCTCCCCATCCAATGTGGGGCTTGAGCTCACGACCCTGAGATCAGAGTTGCATGCTCTCCCACTGGGCCATCCAGGAGCCTCATCCCCTAAACACTTTAGCATATATCTCCTTGGAATAAAGACATTCTTCTACAGACTATACCACCATTATCACATGATTATTCCATAATACCTAATACATATGTTAAATCCAAATTGTTTTACTTGTCTCCAAAATGTCTTCTACAGTTGATGTTTTTGAACCACAATCCAATCAATGTTTATGTGTTGTATTTGCTTTTTATGTGTTCTTTAGTTTCAACCTGGAGGGAAAAAAATAAGTCTCCATACATTTACATTTTCCAAAAATATTCAATACAATTCACTGGCAAATGAGATATCTTCCTCCAAGTTTGTGTCCACAAACTCCTGGAGAACAGACTCCAGAGAAGAACCCACCTGGGGGGCTAAGAAGCAGAAGAACCTCCGTGTGCTCCATAGCCTGCAGGAAGTCACTCAGTTCCGTGACCGTGCAACCTTTCTCACCCAACAGTTTCAGTAAACATAAGCTTGGACTTCCTTCAGGCTCCAAGACTTTAAGAGAACACTGCTCCAAGTCCAGACAACTGCAAACAAACAGATTTAATTCAAGTCAACAGTTTTCACCAATATGATATGCCTGCTCTATGTCTGGCACGATTGCAGGTGTTGTTGGGATAAACCATGAGTTGCTGAGTGTTGAAAAGTTATTTCCATTATGAATGTTACTGTCCTTCCCTCCTCCTTCTGCCATCACAGGGAATTCCTCTTTACGCCCTTCTCCAACTCAGCTCCCAAGACTACTAAATCAGAAGATGAGAGAAATCTTGAGACAGGATGTGAAAGAAAGTTGGCTTTGATATTGATAAAAATTTTTACCTTTAATTTGGGAATTCGGAGTAGGAAGATCAGATACATTTCTCTACTTGTTCTTGTGCTTTTAGAAAGCTTAATATGACCAAAAAAGGGCATAGATCTTTGAGACATCTTGAAAAATGAAAAAACTTAACATACAGAATTTTGTATTAGCAAAACCATGTGCTTACATTTGTATTCATATAAATAAAGATAGAGAACAGTGTTTGTTCTGCTTGATACCATTTTTATTACTAAGAATATGTGTTTGTTCTTAAATATACAGAATTAACTTTGAAAAGAGAGCCAACATTTGCGATGACATGGATGGAACTAGAGGGTATTAAGCTTAGCAAAATAAGTCAATCAGAGAAGACAACTATCATATGATTTCCCTGATATGAGGAAGTGGCGATGCAACGAGGAGGGTTTGGGGGTTAGGAAAAGATTAAATGAAACAAGATGGGATCGGGAGGGAGACAAAACATAAGAGACTCTTAATGGCACAAAACAAACTGATGGTGGCCGGAGGGAGTGGGGTAGGGAAAGGGTGGTGGGGTGATGGACTTTGGGGAGGGTATGTGCTACGGTGAGTGCTGTGAAGTGTGTAAACCTGGCGATTCACAGACCTGTACCCCTGGGGCTAATGATACATTATATGTTTATAAAAAAATTTAAAAAATTAAAAAAAAAAAAAAGATAGCCAAGAAACTACAAGTAGTGATTTTTCCTACAGAGGGGAGCCAGTTCAGCAAAGCTCACAGCTGGATGATTCAACTTTTCACTATAAACCCTTCTGTATTGTCGAGTTTTTTACTATAAGTGCTCATTTTTCCAATAATCTTTAGAAGACTATCATTGCTACTGACATTCAAAGTTCTTCTAAGTACCTAGAAATACCCTAACACATGGGTAAGACAAACGCTGGTCTTGGGTCAAACCTACCCAGTCACCTGATTTTGTAAACAGTTTTGTTGGAACACAGCCACGCTCCTTCACAGACATGATTACAAAGGTGGATGGCTGCTTTACTGTTATAACAGCAGGGGTGAGTCACTGGTCTGCAAACCTGAACCCATGGACTATTTAGCTCTTCAAAGAAAGAGTTGGCTGACCTCTGCTCCAAGAATCTATTTTCTGTCTCACTGTCTTTTTGTTAGAACTATTTTTTTTTTTACTATCACTATTTAACATACATATACCATTTCCTTTTTAATGTCATTGCATTCAGTAGGCATATACAAGGTTAGAAAGGTTAAGATCAGACTACAGAAGGCCATAAATAATGAGACTAGTATGGACTTTAACAATTTCATAGAAAGGGAAAGCACAAGTATGAAACATTCAAGAAAAGAAAAACAAAAGAGCCCCCCAAAATCTTCCCGAAGACACAAAACCAACAACAAAGGCCAACCAAAGCCTTTAGATAATCTCCATGATATACTGTAGAATCTGTACCTCACAGCGACCTGTCCCTTTCCTTCCAAATTATAGTCCAATGTAAACTCTAGCTTCTCTGTGAGGTTCACCCAGACCACACAAATCCCCCAAGCACGTTAGACATAGTCTCCTGATGGGACTTATCTTATATATTAAAGGTTGACAAATTTCTGTAAAGGGCCACAGGGAAAATATTTTAGGTTTTATGGGCCACACAGTCTATTGCAAGTTCTTCTTTCTTGTCTTTTGTCTTACAATTTTTTAAATATGAAAACCAATCTTAGCCCATAAACTGTGAAAAGTTTATGCAGTGGCCCAAATCTGGCTCAGGGATTATTGTTTGCACACCCCTGTTCTCTATGACTCAGTTGACACAATTCTGCCTTAAAACTGTGAGCTTTTCTTTCACAAGTGTGTCTTCTCTACCTAACTAGATCACAGTACTCCTTGAAAACAGAAACCCCGTATTTTTAACCCCTCAATACCTAAAATCTGTCTTGCTCATGTTAATTATTCACAACTGAATGATAACTGTGTGAAAATTTTTTAAAGGTTTTATTTATTTGACAGAGACAGTGAGAGCAGGAACACAAATGGGAGGAGTGGGAGAGGGAGAAGCAGGCTCCCTGCTGAGCAGGAAGCCTGAAGAGGGGCTCGATCCCAGGACCCAGGGATCATGACCCAAGCTGAAGGCAGACACCCAACGACTGAGCCACCCAGGCACCCATACTGCGTGAATTTCAATTGTAACTGAAAAGGCTGGAGGACTGGATAGATGGAAATGGTCAGACATAACAGTATCACAGCTATGCCAGATGCAAGGTAAGCAAGTTTTCATATGACTTGGAACAGTCTTTTCTTTTTTTAGAGAGACAGGCTGGAGAGAGGGATAGAAAGAGAATCTTTTTTTTTTTTTTAAAGATTTTATTTATGAATTTGTTAGAGAGAGAGGGAGAGTGAGAGCACAAGCATGGGAAGTTGTAGGCAGAGCAGGCAGAAGGAGTAGCAGACTCCTCTCTGAACAAGGAGCCAGATGTGGGATTTGATCCCAGGACCCTGAGATCAGGACCTGAGCTGAAGGCAGATGCTTAACCATCTGAGCCACCCAGGTGTCCTATAGAGAAAGAATCTTAAGTAGGCTCCATGCTCAGTGCAGAGTCCGTCACAGGGCCTGATCTCATGACCCTAAGATCACGATGAACACACTTAACCCACTGAGCCACCCAGGCGCTCCTGGAGTATTCTTAACCCACATTCATTTTGATCGGTTTTATTAAAAGGCTACCATAGCATTTATATAACAGTCATTCAAGATTTATAATTCTGTGGTGAAGTTGGTAATCTCATAACTTTAGGAAAAAAAAGTTTCCAACCAAAATAATTTTAATACTAGTATCACCTATCTCATAGGATTGTTAGAATTAAATTAGATAATCCATGCTATAAGTACTTAGCACAGTGCTTGGCAAAAAATAAGCACTCAATAAAAGTGAGTTCTTACTATGCAATAAAAATATGGGCTATTAAAAGAACATCAGTTTCCTAATTATGCTGGTTCTGAAACTGTTTTCGCTTTTCTAAAAAAAGGTTTTGATTAGTTACTAGTTTGGTAACCTGATCATTCCTTCAAGGCCTCCTGTCTCTATACTCACTAGGTATTCTTTTCTAAGTGTCTCAGTTAAATGCGTATATTCAATACTCTATTTTTGTTAAATATGAGTCATCATAACATATGTCAACTGTTCCCAAATTCTGGATGGCAGACTAGTGGCAGCACAATCTGAAGTCCACAGTAAAATGATAAAGATATGGACAATAAGACTGCCTTTTAATCTGAGATGGTCTTTCCTATTTTTTTAGTGTTAAAGTCTCATTTCTCCTACGGACTAATGGTGACTATGATGAAAATAACAATGAAAGTTGCAGATGCCCGCCACTCCTCTATTCAGTAAAATTTTCTTCCCTTAGTCCCTGTAACACCCAGGTCAAGAAACCAGTATTAAAGATAATAGAAGGATTACCATTCTTTTAGATAATTAGTATATAAGATCTAAAAAAACAAGGATGCTGTATGCTAAATATAATTTTTTAAAAATGATTCAGAAAGGGGCGCCTGGGTGGCTCAGTGGGTTAAGCCGCTGCCTTCGGCTCAGGTCATGATCCCAGGTCCTGGGTTCGAGCCCCACATCGGGCTTTCTGCTCAGCAGGGAGCCTGCTTCCTCCTCTCTCTCTGCCTGCCTCTCTGCCTACTTGTGATTTCTCTCTGTCAAATAAATAAATAAAATCTTAAAAAAAAAATGATTCAGAAAGGTGGTCAAAATCTGGTACATAAAATTCAGAAGCCATCTCACCAAATGCGGCCGAGTGATGCTTTGATGTTTATACTGAGACAGAAAAAAGCGAAAAACAATCTGACTTCTTTCTTCCAAATGAAGAAAGAGGTCGAGCTGAAGCAGACAGAAATTTCCAATACAAGACACACAGGAGAAAAATAAGATTCTGTATCTCCTTTTCTTTTTTACTGATTTTCCGCCTGGGCACTGGCTTTCAGCTCAGATGATGCTCTTCTATATACCAGACTCTTTCTTTCCTTTTTTAGTTACATTCCTGTAAGACTGTGCTTTGAAGTGGTTTCTACCAGCCCTAATTTGGAATTTCTCATTTAAGTTAAAAGACTATTACCGAAACAAACGGGCTTTGCTCTTAAGAAAATATATTTGTATTTCTCTTTACTTCAAAAAATATATAATCAAATAGAACACATCATACATCCCTTAGGGTACAAACCACGGCACTGCTTTTCGGTCCTTTTGCTTCTTTTCTTGGAACATTTACTCTTTGAAATCTCTCTTTGTTAATTCAGCAACTACTTATTAATCATCTAAAACAGGCCATTTTCCCTAGGTATTTAGGATACTGCAGCAAACAAGACAAAATTCCCTATTATCCTGGATTTTCCTACAAGATATAAATATATATATATATGTACACACAGGCAGACAAACAGAGGCGTGTGTGTGGTGTGTGTATCCATCCAATGGTCATAAGTGCTCTGAAGAAAAAACAAAGCAAAGCAGGGGGCTGAGCAATGCTGGAGCAGATGTACGGGGTCCTTTTAAATCATGTGATCAGAGAAGACCTCACTGAAGGAGGTGACCTGTGAGCAAACACTTGAAGAGGTGAAGTCTTACGGTTCGCCTGTGGAGGCTAGCTCAGACTGTGGAAGAGCAAGTCCAAAGACCTTGTGCAAGTGTGCAGAGAGTAGAAAAAGGGAGGAAGATAATGGGGTCCAAGAGGTAACTGGTAACTGGTATTTTTATCCTGAAAGAGAAAAGCAATTAAAGGGTTTTGAGCAGAGGAAAGGTAAGACCCACTGAATATTCAAAAGAGTAGTAATTCTCACTGAATGAGAATATGCTGAGAATAGCCTGGGGACAGGGGCCAAGCAGAAGTGAGGCGCCTGCTGGAATGCTCCAGGTGAGAGAGGGCAGTGGCCAGCCCAGGGCTGAGGCCGAGGAGGTTGGATTCTGGATGCACACCGAAAGCGTAGCAGATGCCGATGGGACGTGGTGTATAAAAGGGGACTCAGGAATGACTTGGAAGTGTTGGGCTTGAGCAATCAGAGGGGTACAGTTGCCATTTCCTGGGGTACAGTTGCCATTTCCTGGGATAAAGAAAAACTACGAGAAAAACAGGTCTGTGGGGGAAGACATGCCAAGTTTGGGACATGCTACCCTTAAGATATCTTAGTCACTCACGACGAGATGGCAAATCGGCATCTACAGGTATGAATCCAGGGGCTTCAAAGCAAAGATACAGACTGAAGATACGAACTGAGAGGAATCCACCCAAGTAGGTATAGTCCTGAGACTTAGGGATACACTGAGAAGGGGATTGGGTGAAGACACGGAGCTCCAAACTTCAGACACTGAAGAGACAGACCAGAGGGACAGAGACAGGAGGAGAGCCTTTGTTTCAGCTTTGCACACGTTCTCAATCTTACCACAAACTGCAGGAGGGCAGGAGTCTGCAGCTACAGCAGGTGTGCAGGGATGGTTTTCCTTGGTCTGAGTCCCCGAGCCCCCTTCCTAAGCTCCCTCCTGCATGGAGTTCCAACAGCATTAGAGCCTCCTGAAAGCTGTCACCTAATAGGGTGTGGTGACACCACGACACAGTTGTTTCACTCAGAACCTGCTTCTATCTGCACTGACAGCAAAGGCTGTTCAGTATCAGGGCGGTCTGGAATGGAATTAGGGCTGAGTTTGTGTTTAGGGCACTCCTGTATACACACGGTTGTGGGAAACCAAACCGTAAGCCAGGACTGATTGTGAGTCACCCATAATTATATGAAAACATTTACAACTACTCCTAATCTCTGATGGACAGTTCAGGATGGACTCTTGGGTTTTCTTCATTAAATTCTCATCTATCTGAGGAAACATGTATATAGTCAGAAAAAAGGGAAGAGAAACACTAGGCAACCTTGGAAGATTTTAGGGAGAAAGTCCACAACCTCATGGGAACTACTGTCCACTTGGACCCTCACAATTCATTTCCTTGATCTGACACTAGAGAAAAATACCTCTGGGACTTTCTGCTATGAGAGATGCTCTTCTAGCACCAGTATGAAATTACTCTGAAATAGCTTTTTTGTCTTAAATAGAGTAGGCATCACCAGCTTACCTTGCCCACTCAGATGTCACACTCCAGCCCCTAAGTGCCCAGTGCTAACCTTTTGTTATACCAGTTTAATTCCAATTTCAGTAGGTATATGACTTCACTATTCCCCATTTTCTAACTTGCAGGGGTGCCCCGACTCTCACCACCACTCACCTATTCTGAACTAATCTTCTTTATCTTTGGAAGACTGGTGAAATCCCATCTATTTCTTTTCAGACATCCAACTCTGGAATTTGCCAGATTCCACGAATGCGTGCACTTTGTTGCCTGGGAGGCAAGACTGCCCTTCTCTCTATACTACCTTCACCAGAGATGTGGCCTCAGACCTTTCTGTTAGTTTGCCACACGAACCATTCTGCGGCCTTTGGCAAAAGCTGACTGAACGCTTGGGAAGGAACACTGAGCACCTGATGTCAGGTATCCACTGCTTCAGCCATGCTTCCTTTCTTCTCTTTCCTCCACTGCCAAATTGGAGTCCTTACTCCCAGGCCCTCCTCAGGGAAGTCGAGAGCCTTCCCTAGCTAGCGTACTAACCACAAACCAACCAATCATAGATCTGATGATCCTATCCCCAGAGAAGACAACTTTTACACTGTTATGAAGTCCAGAAATTCAGAAATCTACAGACACAGTGTAATAGTATTTTGGATTTTCTTTGCATAGCCCCTTCTCCCTAAGAGAAGCACTGTTTTTTCCTAGAACAGAAAAGTGTGCTGTCTGCTCAATTTTGCAAGTTTATCACTTGTTAATTCCAACTTCACATCCTTACTCCTCTCTGTGGCCAAAGAATCCTAAATCATTATGATCCTGGCTTAACCCCAAACTCTGAAACTCAGGGTTGTTGCGAGGGCTAAAGTAGACAATGCAAGTAAACACTTAGTGTGTTGCTATATACTAAGTGCTCAATAAATGACAACCCATTGTTATTATTATTCACACCCAACATTGCATTTAACGTGTTATTTGTGAATGTCCCAGAATAACAGTCCATTACTAGAGAGGTCCTTGTGAATAGGAACTAAATATTTGTCATCATTTTATCTTCCGGAACTTCCAGCTCCTAACAGGCACTCAAAAAACATAAAATCGTGAATGAATGACTCCCTTCTCAATTCAAGAATATAGTGTCTAAGGTTCTATGCAGAACACACAGACTCTGAACTGATGTCCCCTGTTCTCGAGAAGTTCATAAGAAAGTGTACAAATAATTATAGTCCAAGAGAAAGTTTAGTCATGTTAGAAGTTAAAAAAAAAAAAAACACAACAACAAAAAACTTCTAAGGGATTCCCAGGCAGGCAGATCAAAATCCTAACAACAGCAGAGAGCAGTGGTTCTAAGTGGGGTCTGGGCATCCCTAGTGCAGTTCCTGAGATCCTGTCACGGGCTCTGCAAGGTCCAAACGATTTTTTACAGTAACACTGAGATGTTACTTATCATTTTCATTCAGTCTCTGAGGAAGTGTACATTGTGGAGTATCTAGTGTTACATGACCTGGGACAGTGCAACAGACCAAATGCAGAAGCCCCTAACGGGGGGCTGTTCTCTGCAATAAAGGCAAGACATCGAAGAGACCTTTAAAATGTAAAACAATGCCACTTTTCCAACAAATTTTGTTTGTTTTGGAAAAGTTTTGTTTTCCCACAAAAACATGTAGTTTCTGTTAACGTGTAACAGGTTGTTCTTTTAAAAAGAGTTAATATTTTTAATGTTCCTTAGTTTTAATTCCTAATATGGTAACTCAGCATACATTACATGTGTGTAATGCATAGAACCCACATTAAAAACTCTGGGGTCCTCCATAATTCTTAACAGTGTGAAGAAGTCCTGAGACCAAAAGTCCGCAGTTCCTAGCCTGGAAAGAGGAAAAACAGTTTGACTTCGAGCTCAGTGCTCACGGTGAAGTCAACAAGAGAACCCGGTAAGTTGGTTTGACGGAGGAAGATGGCAGTTTTCGTTTCAGCCTTTCCCATCATCATCCTCTCCTACATAAAAACTTCCAGGAAATCCTTCGCTTTCATTCTCTCTTCACCTGCACTTCTGCGGCTTAGCCTTCCTTCGGTCTTCCCGGTCCGCGCCCACATCCCGTTCTTTCGCACCCTGGGTCTTTTGGAACGACGGCCCGGACCTAGTGGTTTGCAGACAGCCCGCCTTCTCTCCAGATCCTCCCGGGTCGACCTCCGCCGCTCGCTTTCAGTGGAGCCCCCGGGGAGGAGGGTCCAAGCTGGGATCTCTGGCATTCCTACGCTTTCCCGACCGAGTCCCCTCTCCGCTCCCGGTTCACCGCAGCGGCCCCCGCCGCGCTCCAGCCGCCGGAGCGTCGGTCCTCCCACCCGGGTGGCCGCTCGCTCCCGCCCCGCACGCCCCTGCCCCACGCCCCCCGCGCCCCCGTCCCTCACCTGAGCCGGAGGCGCCCCCGACTTCCCGCCACCTCGGCCAGCCTCCTCCAGCCCCGGCCCTCGGGCGCTCGGTCCAGGCTCCCACTGAGTCTCCGCAGCAGCGGCTCCGGAAGGCGGTTGAGGGTCGCGCCGGCCGAAGCGGGGAGTGGCGGCCCCGACGGCGCGGCCGGAGGCGGCTGCAAGGCCGGGGGCGACGGGGCCTGCAGCAGCTCCCCGCACAGCGACCCGTCCGTCGCCGGCGACCCCGCGACTTGCGTTGCTCCCCCCGGGCGCATCGCGGGCCTCGGCTCCAGCGAACCTTCCGCTTGCCCCCTCGCTCGCCCCGGCCCCGCGGAGGCAAGGGCGGAAGGAAAAATACGGCGACGTCGCACCGCACTCTGAGGAGGAAGCTCCGCTCCCCGCCCTGCAGAGAGACAGGTTTGCCGGGGGGAGCCGGGCGGGCGGGCCACGCCTGCAGCGCCGGGGGGCGGGGCCTCTGGCGGGGCGGGGCCTTTGCGCGCGTGCGCGCTCTGCGCTTTTTCTCCGCCTTTCCCCGCTGCCGCCCGCTCGCGGAGGCGCGCGCTTCGAACTGGGGAGGTGGAGTCCGGGCTTAGCAGGAACGGTCGGGCGGCTGCAGCTGGGGCAGGAAGCGGTGGAGGAGCTACGCCCGGGCGGCTCCACTTGGGCTAGGAAGCCTGCGGCGTCGGGGCTTCCCGAGACCGTGGGAGGAGGATTGCCTCAGGCCGGAGACCGGAGCTCGCGGCTCTCCACCGCCGGCCCCTCGCCGCGCTCAGCTGACTCAGTGACTTGCGTGTGCCAGCACCCGCGTTGGGCAACCTCAGTCGAGGCTTCCTCGTTTTAGGGCTTGATGTGTATGGCACTGCTAAGGGAAGTGGTTCCTAGACATCAGATACCTAATGGAAATTTGCTCGAAACCGGTGCCTAGACTTTTTATTTTCTTTCAACTGGGCGGCAGATCTTGGAAATGATCGTTTTTAGCAGGAATTGCTTGGTTTCCTCTGAGTCTGACTGCCTCCCATTAAACACTATAGAGTAGTTTGGGGCAAAAGGGAAGCAATTTATCGAATGTGACCAGCTAGGTACTCTCAGACAGAAGGCTTCCTTGCCCAATTTCCGGTGCCATTAGCTTTTGCATCACATAGGACAACAGGATTTTCTGTAGCAATTTGGGTACCCAAATTCCCCCTCACCTCACCTCTGGCGAGGTAATTAGTTGCTCCATACGTTCTCCCATCACATTCTAGCACAAGCAGTCACTATCCCTTTTCATCCGGTGTTAAGTGCAGAGTTCAGAAAGCAGTGTAATGGCTAAGTGCACGACCTTTAAGACCCAGAAAGATCTGCTGGATTCTCGTTTTATGACTTTGAATAAGTTACTTAGTTTTCTGCCTCATCTGTTAAAATGGAATTGAAAATATAGTAGAATGTATAGAGTTGTTACCAGAATTAGGGGACTTGATGTAAGTAAAGCATTAACTCTGCTTGTCGTATAGTAGATAACAAATGCAAGCTATTATCCTTGGAAATGCAAAAGCTCGTTTCACACTCAGTTTGACTTGGTAAACCTTTCCCAGTCACTTCTGGTGCCGTCCTGTTTTGTTCTTAGTCATTGAACATATATGAGAGTCTATTAGCTGCACGTGCCAATTATGGAAATCAAGTTTTCTAGTTTTTATTGGTCTAGTCTTTATTAGTCGACTGGTCTTTCAAAATTGAGATTCAACAAACTTCTTTTTTCTAAGTCTGCTACATGGAAGGTGTTGCTTATGCAGTACTCACACGTGCCTAGGGATCAAAATGCACATCTATCTTATCCACCCTGGGAAAATCCTTACCAATTTGATCTTTGTCCAGTACAGCTCAGCTAGATACTAACAGTGTCCATCCCGTCCCATCTCCTCTTCAGCTTCTCCTCTTTTCCTAGGAGGACTGCCTCCTTCATTTCCCTCTAGTCTAGGTCCTGTTTTCCACCTTGCAATTTTATTATTATTTTTTTAAAGTAGGCTCTACCCCGGTGTGGGGCTTGAACTCATGACCTTAGAACAAGAGTCGCATGCTCTACCAACTGAGACAGCCAGGTGTCTTGAAGTTTCCTAACCTATTCAGTCACCCCACCCAGCACCCTCTAACCTCTGCCATGGGCTGACATTACATTTTATGATTGGTCTTTTTCTCCTCCTAATCAAATATTAATATTTTTATTATGTAATTTCACCCCCTTGTGGTTCTTTGAAGGGGCATAATGGTTTAATAGGGAAAGTTATGACCTTTCGAATTAGCCCTGAATTTGAATCTTGATGCTGCCACTTATTGAAGACATGACTTTAGGCAATTTCCTTGACCTCTCAGCTTCAATTTCTACATCTGTAAAAAGCAGAGATAATAGTACCTGCTTCAAAGGATATTATGAGAATTAAATGAGAGATAATAATGTATACATATAAAACCTGTTTGGGAGTAGATGCAGGGTTTACTAGCCCTCTCAAAATTGCCACGTTAATATTGGGAACAAAATAATAAACAGTAATTCAGCTTCTTTTCCTGTACCAACCATTACAATTATACAGAGATAGGAGAAACATTGAGAGTGGAGATCTGGCTTTTAAATGCACCTTAAACGTTCATGCATATCTTTAGAGGATATCCTTGGGAGCTCTTCCTCCTTAGTTGAAAGTGATGTAGGTCTTTGTGACTCCAGACAGTCTGCAAGAAGCTTGTGGTCTCTTTCTATGGAAAATCCATTGATGGAATCTTCAAAATACAAATCTGGAAACTGACTCATAGATTTCTCTTCCTTTATACAATTTGACTCTAGATGGTACTTTAAACTAAAAATGCCAGAACAACATGTTATTTCATATCTGGACAGGTTTTCAAAGGCTCAGTGCAGGGGAAAACCTGCGGGTCCTGGGATTGGTATATGACAGAGAGGAAGGAAGCAGGAGTCTTGTGACTTAAATGGTACCCCTTGTCTTCCACCCTTATTCCATACCAGCACCTTTCATATCCTCTGACTCAGCTCTGTGTTGAGGCCACTCAGTGCACCCTCGGACACAAGGCTCCCCACATCCACTGCCCCTTCTTGCTGCTATCTCCCAAAGGATTAGGGGCATTTTCCCATTTTAACTTCAACTTTGGAATAGTAACTAAGTGTTTTAATAGCATTCCATACTTTTTCGTCATAATGAATCATCCAGAGCAAACACATTTATTTGTCTACATTCATTCATTCACTCATTCATTCAGTTATTAACAAATATTTACTGATGCCTACCTTGTGCCAGGCTCTGTTAAAGGATAGTTTTTATTAAGGCTTTTTTGGGGGAGGGTGCAGTTTTAGACTCATGGCAAAATTGAGGGGAAGATATAGAGATTTCTCATATACCCTCTGCTCCCACACAGGCACCACCTCCCCCATTATCAACATCTTGCAGCAGAGTGGTACACTTGTTTTAACTGATGACCCTCCACTGACAATAACCACCCCACGTCCATAGTTTCTATTAGGGTTCACTCTTGGCGTGGTACATTCTGTGAGTTCAGACAGATATATACTAACATGTATCCACCATTATGGTGTTATACAGATGGTATCTTCACTGCCCTAGAAATCCTCTGTGGGCCACCTGTTCATCCCTGTGCCCTTGAACTCCCATGAGATTATCAACAGATAGTTGAGGAGCAATTTATGAGATGGAAGACATTCATGGGCAACACAGTCACTTCGTTATCACCACCTTTCCTTCCGATTCAAGAGAACATATCTGAGCACTGGTATGATGATAGAAATAATTTTAGGTATCATGATAGATATGGCATTGTGATAGGGAAAGTCTTGAATCAGGTCTAATTTTAGTATATGTGCTGCCGAAGCGAGCATGAATCAGGTCTAATTTATAATCTATAAAGCAAATCATTCAGAAACTCTGATACTTACATGATCACTACTAACTAATCACTGGGGACACATTTCAGCTGAAAATGGGAACTGCAATTGAGGTGCCACTTCTCATGGCCAGGAGACACTTTGTTGGGGTTTTCAAAAGAGTACTTTTTATCCACCCGGTCGTGTTCAGACTTTGTGACAAAAACAACTGCATTGGGCTTCAGTAAAATTAATGAAGGAAGTCACTCCATAATGTTTACCAACTACCAATCAGTACTCTCTTAGGATGTAGAAGGAACACTGGTATTCCTCATGTTTGGCTCTACTTATGAATCACGTGAGGGCAGGGTGCCTGGAGGGCTCATTTGGCTGGGCGTCCTGCTGATGATTTCGGCTCAGGTCATGATCTCAGGGTTGTGGGATTAACCCCTGTGTCAGGCTCCGTGCTCAGCCTGGAGTCTGCTTGAGATTCTCTCCCTTTCCCTTTGCCCCTCACTGCGCTCGTTTGCTCTCTTTCTCTCTCTCAAATAAATAAATCTTTTTTTTTAAGATTTTATTTATTTATTTGACAGAGAGAGAGGTCACAAGTAGGCAGACAGAGACAGAGAGGTGAAGCAGGTTCCTCGCTGAGCAGAGAGCCCGATGCGGGCCTCCATCCCAGGACCCTGAGATCACGACCTGAGCCGAAGGCAGAGGCTCAACCCACTGAGCCACCCAGGTGCCCTCAAATAAATAAATATTAAAAGAAAAAAAAAAGAATCACATGAGGGCATGGGCAATCATCAAAAAGTTAAATGTGCACTTTGGCAGCACATGTACGGAAATTGGGATTACACAAAGAAGATCAATTTGCCCTTGAGCAAGGATGACAACAAATTTGTGAAGCATTCCAGATACGTTTTTTTGTATCTATATGAGATGATGGATGTTAATGAAACTGCTGTGATAATCACTTCACAATACAAGTAAGTCAAATCATTATGCTGTTCAACAATTATATCTCAATGAAATGGGGAAAAAATTAGACATAGAATTACCATATGATCCAGTAATCCCACTTCCGGGTTTATAGCCAAAAGAACTGAAGGCAGGTACTCAAACAGATCCTTGTACACCAATATGCATAGATAGCCTCGTTCACAGTAGCCAAAAGCCGGACAGACCAAATGTCCATTAACAAGTGAATGGGTAAACAAAATGTGGTATGTACATGCAATGCGATATTACTCAGCCTTAAAAAGGAAGGAAATGCTGACACAGGTTTACAACATGTAAGAACTTAGAAAGCATTACGTTAAGTGAAATAAATTAGTCACAACATGATAAATACTGTATGATTCCAATTATATGAGGTACCTAAAAGAAAAATTCATAGAGACTGAAAGTAGATAGAGGGTACCAGAGCTTGCAGGGGGAAAGAGAATAGGGAATTATTGTTTAGTGGATACCCTCTTGTTTGGCATAGTGAAAAGGTTCTGGAAATGGATAATGCACCATATTGTGAATGTACTTCATGCCACTAAATTGTATGCTTAAAAATGGCAAAAATGGTAAATTTTGTTATATATAGTTTACCAACACACACAAAAATAATCACCCAAGGAACCTGAAAAACATACAGATCCCTGGGCTGTAGTCCTCAGAGACGCTAATTTTAGTTGGTCTCAGATGGAGCAATAGTAGTTTTTAATATATCCCTCAGGGTATTCTAATGTACAGAAGGGATGCTGAACTTCCAGGCCAGTGAGGCTCATCTTTGATTACACGTTAGAACCATTTGGCGAGTTTTAAAATACACTGATATCGGGGCGCCTGGGTGGCTCAGTGGGTTAAAGCCTCTGCCTTCAGCTCGGGTCCTGAGACCCAGGGTCCTGAGATCGCTGCTCCTCGGAGAGCCTGCTTCCTCCTCTCTCTCTGCCTGCCTCTCTGCCTACTTGTGATTTCTCTCTGTCAAATAAATAAATAAAATCTTAAAAAAAAATACACTGACATCTGATCTCACATCCATCTTATTTCACTGGCTTGGGGATCCTGCCTGGTCACTGCGATTTTTTTCTGAATTCCCCATCTGATTGTAATATGCAAGCTAAGGCGACAACCTTTGCTCTGAGGACACCCCAGGATCTCTGCCTTTCATTCCACCTTGGGAGAACAAGTATTTCTGTATGTCAGTGATGATCAGGACCAGAGTGCGGGAGGGGCTTCTGATGAGAATTGAAGGGCCAAAGCCCCCTTGATTCCTTCTCTTTCCCTCCGCAGAGTCAGAATAGTAAAAATCAGAGAAGCAAAGACCTGTAGAGGGCCCAGGAGAAAAGGGTGAAGATATGTTAGACTCACTCTTAGGAGAGAGAAAGGCTCTTTATTCTTCTTACAGGCATTTAGCTCCTGACAGCTTCTAACACGGGCAGTGCTCCCCGTCCTACCCCAACCTGCCTTTGAGTTCTCCTCCCTCCCCAGGAGGGGCTCAGAGCTGATCTGCTCAACTGGGGTCCCAAAGAATCAGGGCTGATAAGAGTATCCCAATCAAGGGGCTACATTGCTGGTGTATGAAAAACTGTCCAACTTATCTTTTTTTTTAAAATTTTATTTATTTATTTGACAGACAGAGATCACAAGTAGGCAGAGAGGCAGGCAGAGAGAGAGGAATGGAAGCAGGCTCTCCGCCGAGCAGAGAGCCCAACGCGGGGCTCAATTCCAGAACCCTGAGATCATGACCCGAGCTGAAGGTAGAGGCTTTAACCCACTGAGCCACCCAGGCACACCCTGTCCAGCTTATCTTAAAAGAACATCGAGATGGTAGACATACAATGTCCTCTGCGCAGTCCTAATTTACCTTCAGTCGGTCTTTTGTCACTTTTATCTTCTGTGGTATTCGTATTTCTGTTCTGTATAAATCTTGGCTCTTTCTGCTTATTAGATCCTGTTGTATCTTGCTATCTTGTTTGGGAACGCCTTACTCCAGTCTTAGGTCCTTGGAACCAAGGCCAACTAGACAAGGGGTAGGGTGGGGATTTAGTCATGCAGCTGAAAGGCAATGTGGGATCAGGGTGGCCCCTAAAGATAAGAAGTACGGAGAAAGCAGATGAGGCCAGTTCTTAAGTAGATGGTTCATCTACTTATTTTACCTCTAGGCCTTGGGGTAAAGTAGTGGTTCCCCATTAATCTGTATCATTTCATCATAGTAGAATCTCACCAGAAGTCTTTGGGCTGGTCACTTACCACTGGTGCTAAGTATCTTTAATGTCCTCTATATAACATTCCTCTCTTCCATTTTTACGGCCTCAGGTATGATCTCATTGAGGAGATAAATTATATAAACATGAAAAAGTGGCAGAGCTACATGTGGAACCTGAGGATTTCTGTATTGTTAAGGTATTGAAGCTCATTAGTTTTCCAGAGGCTTATCAAAGGCCTAGAGATGGGCCAGGAACAAAGAGAAATAAACTTCTAGGATTAGGAATGCTGGACCCAGAGAGTTAAAGGAATCTGAGTAATGAAAGCATGATTATTTCCTGGGTAATAATACAACATATATTTTTAAAAATGTGGCAACTGTGACCATTCCCAGTTAATGACATTAACCTTTGCATGTGAACATGGTCAGGTAAAAAGGTGGTTAAATACATTTGTGCTGGCTCTCCTCCATGCCTCCAAAGGTGACCTGTTCTGTTTTCTGGGGTGACTGATGGAGGACCTCAGCAGACTTTCACAAGGTGTTAGTGATTGATTGAATGGGCCGTCCCTTCTGAGTCTGGGAATTCCTTGGCATAGTACCTTGAAGACACATTTGGTAGGTCAGATTAGGGGAGTGGACTGGACACTAGGTCCTCTTCAATCCTAAGGTTCTAAGCAGGAAGGTATCAGGTCCCAGAGGGAGAAAAGTGTGTGATCTAAGACCAGCCAAGGAGGGTGACTGCAGGATTGAGTTAAGCAAATTAACATGTAAATACAATTTATTTGTGTGAGGCAGAAGGGCAATATTGAAATGACTGGCACTTCAGGTTTGCCATATTAGTTATTTGCTAAGATTAGATGCTGTGAACAAGCATGGCTATTTCAGGAGGATGGACACAGTACTAAATTAAAATGCAAGTAATATTTATTTGTTAGAGGAAAGGGGAGGAGAAGTACATATTTAATAGACCAGTAGCTTATATCATATTTAAGGCCTTTAAACATTAGTTATATGCTAAGCCTTACATGCTAATTATTAATTTGTTCTGTAAAGCCATCTCAGTGAAAATTTTTCTTTAAAACATTTTTGTAGGAGCCCAGTTAACATTATGAATAAAAGGACATTTGCTTAAAGTATTCTGTAAGTTTTCCATAAGTGATAGTAATGAATTTATTAAGGTTTTGTTGTATATAGATCAGAGCTTTTAAACTCCTGGAAATTTTTACAGTATCTTTTTTTTTTTTTTAGATTTTATTTATTTAATTGTCAGAGAGAAAAAGAGCACAAGTACGGGGAGCAGCAGGCAGAAGGAGAAGCAGGCTCCCTGCTGAGCAAGGAGCCCAGTGCTGGACTCCATCTCAGGATCCTGCAATCATGACCTGAGCCAAAGGCAGAAGCTTTACCCAGGCGTCCCTATGGTATCTTAATGTAGGTTGTCAATAATGATTTCAAGGTAATGAGAAAAGCTTGACACAAGTACACGTGTAGTCTCTGTTTAACACTGTAAGCATGGGTGTTGGTCCTAAAGAGCATTTTGGCTGACCTAGCCCAACACCTTCCCTTTCAGATGAGAGCCCTGTTGACCAGAGAGGTTATCTGTCCCTTCTTGAACATCTACATAGTAGTTCTCAAAATGTGGTCCTTGGACCAACAGCATCAGCTTTTTAGAAATGCAAATTCTCAGGCCCCACCCCAAAACTGCTAAATAGAAACTCTGGAATGGGACCAGAAATGTGTAGCTTACCAGCCTTCCATGTGATTGTGATCCACCTGAATGTTTAAGAACTACTCCCCCCATACCTTGACTTTAAAATATCTTGAGGCAATAAGTTCCCTTAGATCACTCTCAGCCACATAGAGATTTACTTCCTGTTTTATGTCTAAATTTATCTCCCTGAAGCTTTGAAGGGCGTGTCACACAGTCTTCACAAGTGTAGAGACACTTCTCTTACGATCTTTTGTGGGCAACAGTGCAGGATGGTCTCAGCAGAAGGGGAACCAAGCCAAGAGGGGGGAGGAAGACAGAGCTAGCAGTGGGCAGAGACTGGGGGAACAAGCACTGATCTTGACCCCTTCCATATTACCATTATTTGATCATTTGTAGTCCAAGGTCTACCCCAGAGAGCAGCACAGCACAGTTTAGTTGGGGGGGAGGTCTGAGTTTTTAAGACAAATAACACAGAATCAAGAAGTACAGAGTGGGGAGAAAACGTAAGAGTTACATAGTAGAGAAGATGGGAATCTAAAGTATTGGCCAACATTGTCCCAGAAATTCTCTGATTACAAGCAAGATAGAATCAAGAAGGGTCCAGCCCTCTGGGAGTTGAGCACTGTTGATAAGCTAAAAGAAGAGCCCCAGATGGACTGTCTGTGATCCATGGTAGGATTCTACTGCTCCCCACCCTCCCTTGCTAACCCGGTAAGCAGAGAAATCCAGGGATTTGGGATGCCCAAGAAACTGAGGATTTGGAATGCCAAGGGAGCCATGTGAGGCCACTGTTTCTGAGGTCTTCACAATGCTCTTTGGAAGGACGATGCGGTGGGTGGTTACTGTTTTGTCTGCCTAGAGTAGAACTCCCTTCTCAGAAATACTGCTTCTCAATGTGTGTGTGGTTCAGCAGGAGCCCCTAATTTCTTACCCGTCTGTTTCTTGAACTCAGTGATTGGCTGGAGGTAGGCATATTCTCCAAGCTGGGCCAGTCCTGGGAATTTCTGACCTTCAACCCAATGAAGAAGGTCTCAGGCTGTGTCAGGCGGCAAAACTGGAGTCATCTATCTGAGTTGTTTGGTGGGCATGTCTCCCCGCTGGCTGTGTGGAGGAAACCGGTCAGGTGACAGCAAAAAGTGACTAGTACACTGAGAAGGAGAAATGAGAGGTAGAAAAAGGATGGTGATGTTCCTGTCCCTGGCTGTGGTTATCCCGGAGACTGGCTCATATCTACCTTTTCTGCAGTTCAGTTGGCTGAGCCAACAAATTCCTTTATTTTTGCAGTGGGGGAAAGGGAAAAACAGGTTCTTCAACCTTTTTATGTTGAATACTTGGGGCCTGCAAACTACAATGATAAAAGACAGATGAACAGGAGGAAAGGTTTATTTTGTATGCACAAATGACCCATCAAAGGAAGCAGCTGGCATCTTAAATGGTTGGAGTTAAAGGATTATATATCTGATTTAGAAGAAAGGGAGGAGGGAAGAAAAGCCTTGTTATGGGAAGAACAAATAGGGTTTTTTTTTTAATATCCTTTTTAAAATTTACTGTAGAAACAATATGAAAATGGGAGAAAACATTAGCATCAAAAATGTCAAGTCAGGGTGGGAGGTTGGGGGAGCCAGGTGGTGGGAATTAAGGAGGGCACGTATTGCATGGAGCACTGAGTGTGGTGCAAAAACAATGAATTCTGTTACGCTGAAAAGAAATTAAAAAAAATATGTCAAGTCACTTTTTTTTTTTAAGATTTTATTTATTCATTTATTTGTCTGTGCTCGCTTCGGCAGAACATGTATTTGTCAGTGAGAGAGAGAGTACATACAGCAGGCAGAGTGGCAGGCAGAGGCAACGAGAGAAGCAGGCTCCTCGCCAGGCAAGGAGCCTGATGCGGGACTCGATTCCAGGGCCCTGGGACCATGACCTGAGCCGAAGGCAGCGGCATCCCAAAAATGTCAAGTCACTCTTAAAAAAGATTTGTAATTTTGCAAATAGGTTTCTTTAGGAAAGGCAAATGGGTTTTAGGAAAGAAGAGGAAGATAAGAAGGTTTGTGATAATGTTTGTCTACATAGGTATGAGAGGTCTTTCCATTTTCAGGGTCATAAAACTGTCCTGGAAGAGGGATTTGGGGTAGATTTTATTCATGTTCTCCCTCTCAGAGTAGATCGGCTCTGAAGAGGAATTTATGGCAGCCTTATTTCCCAGAAGTCGCTGCTTTTAGTCAGATAAGGGAAGCTCCCAGAGCCACCCCCCATCCCCAATCTGTTGAGTCTCAAAAATGTCTTCAGCTTATGGGACGCCTGGGTGGCTCAGCTGGTTAAGCAGCTGCCTTCGGCTCAGGTCGTGATCCCAGCCTCCTGGGATCAAGTCCCACATCGGGCTCCTTGCTCAGCAGGGAGCCTGCTTCTCCCTCTGCCTCTGCCTGCCACTCTATCTGCCTCTGCTCACTCTCTCTGTCAAATAAATAAATAAAATCTTTAAAAAAAAATGTCTTCAGCTTACAATAATATTACGCCAAAGTGGCGTATTTCAGTGTGCCATACTCTGCTCCCGTCATTGCCGAAGTGTCTCACTTCACAATGTCTTTCTGTAGGTGCTTTAACAAAATACCTTGTAAAGTTCTTAATTATTTTTACTTTCTTTTCTTCTAAAGATTTTATTTATTTATTTATTTATTTATTGGAGCGAGTGAGCAAGCCCGTGTGTGAGTACAGAGAGAGGGGCAGAGGGAGAGGGAGAGAGAGAATTCTAAGCAGACTCCCTGCTATGACCCTGGGATCATGACCTCTTAACCAGTCGGTACTGGTTAAGCCAGTACTGGTTAACCAGTACTGGTTAAGTCACCAAGGTACCCCTCTTTTTTTTCTGAAAAATTTATTTAAGAGGCGGAGAGGGGCAGGGGGAAAGGGAGAGAGAGAGAATCTGCAAGCAGACTCCCCCTGAGCACGGAGCCGGGCAGAGGGCAAGCCCTAGATCATGACCCCAACCAAAACCAGGAGTCAGACACCTCAACTGACTGAGCCCTGCAGGTGCTCCTGTTTTACTTTATTTTCTAAGTGGCTACAGGATCAATTCATACTATTTTTAAATTTTATATTTCAAGAGCAGTTTTAGGTTTTATTACTGAAGTAATCCACATCCACTTAATGCACAATATGAACCAATTATGTTTTTCTCTTTCTGGACAGAAATCACTCTATGGACTGCTTAGATGTTCCTACATTTTATGACAGATCCCACAAGAGCATCCCTGGAAGAAATATTTCATGTGTGTAGAAGTAGTACCGTCAGCTCAATAGCCTGTAGCCTAAGGTCATTTTTATTATTGTTGTTTTGGTTGTTTTGTTTTAAAGATTTTATTTATTTGTTTGAGAGAGAGAGCGAGCAGGC
Organism: Lutra lutra; assembly: GCF_902655055.1. Lineage (NCBI taxonomy): Eukaryota > Metazoa > Chordata > Mammalia > Carnivora > Mustelidae > Lutra > Lutra lutra. The sequence continues at coordinate 17,227,838 of NC_062289.1, forward strand.
GCAAGAGCAGTGGGGCAGAGGGAGAAGCAGACTCTTCCCTGAGTGGGGAACCCCATGCGGGGCTTGACCCATCGACCTTAAGATCATGACCTGAGCTGAAGGCAGACACTTAACCGACTGAGCCACCCAGCTGCCCCTAGCTTGAGGTCATCTGTAACATCAGTTGACCAACAGTAACTCAGCTTCATTCCCAACTGTCTTTAGAGCTCATCGGTAGATACTCCCAGATTCTGGTGACTTAATATTCAGGTGATTGGTCAAGTGAGTTTTAAGTGTCTTCTGTTTAACTGAATGCTTTAGACCTATGTGCTTCAAAAGACATCTGGGGACAAGTGTATCCCTAAAATATGGGGTAAAGAAAGACTAAGGCAAAAAAAGCTTAAATGCCCCAGTCCTCTCATTCCTGAGTGCACACTTGGCACTGCGCTTATCTTGTACCAAATGAAAGAATGTGGACCCTTGAGATTTGGCTGCAAACTTTTGGTTTCGCCCTGTTATGTTTCCTCCCTTTGTGGTTAGCTACTTGGGAGGGGATTTCCGGAGATGTGGGCTATATAGTTTGTTTCCCAAAATATTCTGCATTGTTTTGGGTGGGAGAGCCTATTGTCTACTCTGTAATACCTTGATCTCAGAGAGCTAATACAACCCATAGCCATAATCACATGAGTGTAGTGTGTCTCTCAGTGGTGACATTTTTTTTTTAAATGATTTTTAAAATTTTTTTAAATTTTTTTAAAGGTTTTTTTTTTTTAAGATTTTATTTATTTTATTTGACAGAGATCACAAGTAGGCAGAGAGGCAGGCAGAGAGATAGAGGAAGAAGCAGACTCGCCGCTGAGCAGAGAGCCCGATGTGGGGCTCGATCCCAGGACCCTGGGATCATGACCTGAGCTGAAGGCAGAGGCTTTAACCCACTGAGCCACCCAGGCACCCCTAAATGATTTTTTTAAAAAAGATTTTATTTATTTGACAGACAGAGATCACAAGTAGGCAGAGAGGCAGGCAGAGAGAGGAGGAAGCAGGCTCCCTGCTGAGCAGAGAGCCCGATGCAGGGCTCCATCCTAGGACCCTGGGATCATGACCCAAGCCGAAGGGAGAGGCTTTAACCCACTGAGCCACCGAGGCGCCCTGGTGACACATTCTTTCATAAGAAAAGAAAACATTAAAAAAAAAACAACACACATTCTTTTTTAATTTGGTAAAATATACGTAACATAAGCATTTACCATTTTAACCATTTTTAAGTGTGCAATTTGGTGGCATCAAGTTCTCAGTGCTGTGCAACCCTGGCTACCATCCATCTATTCCCAGAACTTTCTCATCCTCCCAAACACAAACTCTATCCGTTGCACAGCCACTCCCCACTTCCTCCCTTTCCTCTGGTCTCTGGCACCCTCTATTTGGCTTCCCGTTTCTGTGAATTTGCCTATTCTAGGTACCTGACATAAGTGGAATCATACAGCATTTGTCCTTTTATTTCTGGCTTATTTCACTTCTCATAACACTTTCTAGGTTCATCCATGCTCTAGCATGTTTCAGAATGTTACTTTTTGAAAGCTGAATAACATTCCATTGTATGTATAGACCACATTTTTTAAATGCATCTGATGATGGGCATTTGGGCTGTTTCTACATAGAGTCTGCACTTATAATTCTTTTGGGTATGTATCTAGAAGTAATTATGTTTAACTTTTTGAGGAACCAAAGAAAGGAAAACTTACGAACTATCCTATTTTTTTCTTCACTAACCACAAGTTGTATCTGCAGGCCCCAGATGTGATGTGACAGAATGTCTCAGATTACACTCTAGCTTGTCCCGTAGACCCCAGAGCATATGAAATGCTTTAGAAGTTGGTCTGGTATTCCTGCTACAGGGCATGGTCGGGGGAGGCAATTCACTTTGGGGTATCTTATCTGAACCCATGATATTTCCTTACAGAAGAGCTCTATGTCTTTTCCCAAAAGGACTCTGATTTTTATGGCAACTCTAAAACTAACTGCATCCTTGGGTTGCTCCAGATTGGGGCCTTTATAGAACTGGACTAAATCCCAGAACTTCTTTAGGGAAGACTAGGAAACCTGCTCCCCCTTCCAAAACTGCCAAATCACATTCATCATCGAGTCCTATCACTTTTTTTTTTCTTCCTTGGCTCTTGATCCCCTTTCCTTTCTGTCTCTGCTGCGACCATTCTGGTCCAAGTTACCCTCATCTCTCTTGTGAATTCCTAAAATGGCATGTCTTGCTGGTCTTCCCCCATGCACACTTCTTCACACGGCCAGAATGATCTTTCTGAAGGTCTGATCTGACCACGTCCCCAACAGGGTTTTGGTGGAGGGGACCAGGTGGGATGATTATAAAATTCATATAGAGAAGTAAATAGGTAACAACGAGGAGGTTTTTAAAAATCAAGAGTAACGAGAAGAGACCAGCCTTTTCAAATATCGAAATAGATTAAAGAAGCCATAAATACTAAAATAGTTTTATGTCACACTTGGGTAGGCAGATCAATGGAACAGAATACGGTACTGCAAACGAGACCCAAAACAGATAAGAACTTAAATTATAATGAAGATGGTATTTTAAATCAGTGGGAAAAACTGGATTTTGATTAGTTGGGTGTTGAGACAAATGGGGAAAAAATTTGTTTCCTTAACTCATGCATCACACTAAAGCAATTTCCAACTTCATCAGCATTTTAGATAATATTTTTAAAAATGAAACCATAAAGATACAAGAAGAGAATTCGGGAGAATGTCTTTATATTCAGAGTAGGAAGGGCTTTCTGAATATGAAAAATCTCAGATGACTTAAAAGATTGGTGAATTTGTGTATGTACAAATGAAGATTTTGTTTGTGGAGAAAAAGCACACATAGTATAAAAATGCAAAGGACAAACTGGTCATTATATTAAAGACAAGGGATATTATTCTTAACATGTAAAATACACTTATAAGATAACTGAAACATTAATTATCAACAAAGATGGGCAAAGACTATGCATAGGCACTTCACAGACAAAAATCATTCAAATGACATTTGAATATATGAAAAGATACTTTACCTCTTTTTAAATAACAGAAAGGCAATTAAATAATAGAATAATGCTAATTCCACTATTAAATTGCCAAATAAAAAAATTCTGATACTAGATTGTGTTTCAAATCTGGTACCCCATATATAGCTGGGAAGAATGTAAATTTGTATAACTCTTTGAAGGACAATTTTAACAATATCTATCAAAATGAAAAATGCACTTACCATTTGATATAGCAATTCCATTTCTAGAAATTTATCTGAAAAATATGAGACTCACCTACAAGGGTGCCGTGAGAACATTCTAGAACAAGTCATTTATTCTGGCAGGAGAGGGTATAGAACAGACTGTCAGGGAGGAGTGATCCCTGGAAGAGTAAAACATCTGCCACTTTCTTAGGTAAGATGAAAGAAACTCTCCACCATCAGCCAACGACATCTGACATGGTATTTTTACATATGTATGAAGGGTCCAAAAGATCTAAGTGCAGCAAAAACTATTGCTTGCTAAGTTCTGAGGTTGGAGAGAGAGATCCTCAGGTTTCCTTCTGGGACCAACATTAATTTTTACATGAATTCCCCTCCAGAAATTACCTGTATTTTCTTCCCCACGAGTAGCTGGCTCATCATCCCACACTTACATTTTCTGATGGAGCAAATACCATATCTGCTCTGAGCCCAGCTCCAGAATTTGCAGGGCTCAACTGGAAAATGAAAGTGTAGGGCCGTTGTTCAGGAATAACTAAGAATTCTGTGGTGGCAAGAGCAGAACGTTAAACCGAACATGTGGCCAATGTGAAGAAGAGGCCCTGTGTGACCCCCACGGGTCATGGGCCCACGCCTGACGCCCTCCTTTCTAACTTAGTCCAGCTATCCCAAACTCCTTCTGTGGTTCCTCTGAATAAGCCACGCTTTTCCACACATCACTTTCCACAAGCTCTTACTTCTATCAGAATGTTCTGCAGATCCCTTATCCTTCTCCCCAAAGTGCCTCCTCATCTTTCAAAACCCCCTGATATGTTACTGCCCTGAAGCATCCTTCACCCCATTCCCCCTCTCTTCCCTCTGAGAGTCCCTCCTGTATACCTTCTTGGCTCCCTATGTGCACCTGGATGAGGGCAGAGGTCTGTCTTCTGCTTGTCTGTGTGTCCAACCCTCCCCACCCCCCACAGTGTCAATTACTAACAATTATTGGGCACTTACCATATAGCAAGTGATGTATTAGGAACATTCCACAAGTAACTTGCCACCACATCAATCTAAGGAAGAAGCTATAATTATTCTCATTTACCAAAGGAGTTTCAGGGAAACAAAAATGTGTCCAGGGCCACCCATCTAGGGGCATGTATGCTAATGAAAGTGGATTGAGTTTAGCATTTTGGTGCATAATTAATTCTTACCAGTGGACTGAGCCATAACATTAGATTATGAAGCCCACATTTGAAATAGCTTGGTATAAGCAAACTTAAGGAAATAAGAGACTCTCTCTAACCAAGGAACTTGGGCCTCCCTTACTTCAGAAGTACAGGAGTACCCTGACTATTAAAGACAGTGTCTTCTTACTGCCTCTTCCTCCATAATGCTAATTTTAATCAATGAAGGTGACGTCTCATCAAAGTGGACCCTTTGAGTTTCACGTGTTTTAGGTAAACATTTGCTCTCTTTGGGCATTCTTTTTAAAATGCAAATATTTTCCAAAGTTAAGGCATTGAATTCCTAACTGTGTAATGGGTATGAGTTTATCACAGACTTTTCTACTCTAGCCTAAAGTAGAATAGAGAAACATGGGGCTAAATGTAGTTACATGATGTGGTGAAAGGTGGTTGATTGTCCCCCAGTGTCTTTGTGATTTTTGTCATGTGGTTCACTGGCTGCTTGTGTAGGGTGTGTGGGAGGGGTTGTTGTTAAAAATGAAGATTTCTGGCCTTAAACTCAGACCCACTTAGTCTGAATCTCTGGGAATGGACCTCTAAGTCCCGCATTGGAATAAGAGCCCCAAGAGATTCAGATGCATGGTGAAATTCAAGACTAACTGCTTTAAGGGTCGATATAAACTCCAGAGAGAATGACATGAAAATATCCCGCCATGTATGTTTTGTTCTCATCGCTATTTCCATACTGGTATGAAAATTATAGGGAGGAATCCCCAACACTGCACGGTAAGGGCCAAGGGGATACTAGAATGGGGGAGAAAATGGAATTGAAAGAAAAGATCTAGGGACTGACACTTCAAAAGTTTCGGTGTTTCGGGACGCCTGGGTGGCTCAGTTGGTTAAGCAGCTGCCTTCGGCTCAGGTCATGATCCCAGCGTCCTGGGATCGAGTCCCACATCGGGCTCCTTGCTTGGCAGGGAGCCTGCTTCTCCCTCTGCCTCTGCCTGCCATTCTGTCTGCCTGTGCTCGCTCGCTCTCCTCTCTCTCTGACAAGTAAAATCTTTAAAAAAAAAAAAAAATGGTGTTTCCTGGAGCTGGTGCTGGGCTTCCCAGAATAACTGTAGTTGATATTACCTGCCTTTCAGGAAGTTAGTCCTTTGGGAGAGCATGAGCAGACATACTGCCATGAGAAGGCTCTGGTATCTAAGACCCGTCCGTTCATCTGGTCAACGACCGCGGCTTGAGCCATGGCCAGCCCGGCACTGAGCTAACTGTTGGAGCTGTAGGGCCAGCAGGTGTTTCTCATAAAGCTTACAGAGCAGTTGGGGGGAGAGTTAACCCCCGAGAAAACTAGGGGGTTGACAGTGATTGTTATTTTCTTTTTTTTTTTTAAAGATTTTATTTATTTATTTGACAGAGAGATCACAAGTAGATGGAGAGGCAGGCAGAGAGAGAGAGAGAGAGAGAGAGAGGGAAGCAGGCTCCCTGCCGAGCAGAGAGCCCGATGTGGGACTCGATCCCAGGACCCTGAGATCATGACCTGAGCCGAAGGCAGCAGCTTAACCCACTGAGCCACCCAGGCGCCTGATTGTTATTTTCAACACTTGAGTGAAGTAAAGGAGTAAGTTGTTATGTCAATGATCAAAATGTAAAGCTTTCCTGTATGGGGAAAAGTTAAAATGAGGAAATCCTCGGTGCTTTTAGGGTTTGAGACATTTTATTTGCAGTGAAAGGGGCTGGTCAGACAGTGGGTAATGGGACGTCGTGGCTCAAGTATTAGCTGATTATGTCAGCAGCAGGACAAATGGTTTGCTTATCATCAGGAATTAATTTATTTTATTATTTTTTATTTTTTAAAAGATTTTATTTATTTATTTGGCAGAGAGAGAGAGAAGGTGAGAGAGGGAACACAAGCAGGGAGAGTGAGGGAGGGAGAAGCAGGCTTCCTGCAGAGCAGGGAGCCCAATGCGGGGCTCACTCCCAGGACCTTGGGATCATGACCTGAGCCGAAGGCAGATGCTTAATGGCTGAGCCACCCAGGCGCCCAGGAATTAATTCATTTTAATGGCGCAGCTTTCAGAATAGAGCAGACTTATTCTCTATTCCCCGCCCCTCGTCTTTGACTATGTCTGAATCTGGGCTTGTCGGAATATGTAATTTGGGTAAAAAGAGGGAGTTGGATTAGGTAATCGTGAAGTCCCTGCAGTTATTTTTGTTCTTCTAGCAAAGAGGGATCCTCTGCTCCTCTTAGGCTGGAAGTGGAATGGAGCAGAAAGAAGTCTAAAATGTGTCTCAGGTAAGTCTAGACAGGTGTATCTACACAAAGCACGTCCACGGCACAGCTGGTTCTAGGCACGGCATCGACCGTGCCCTCCTGAGCCAGAACCACAAGGAAAAGGAACGACGGACTCAGTCCTCCAAGCCTCCCCGAGTGTAGCTGAGGAAACTACACAGACCAGGTAGTCAGAGGTGGCAGCAAAATGCACTTGGCTGCGGCAGCTTTATCCCACTTCTCTGGGCCTGGGTGCATTTCTAGGGAGGAAGTTAGCGCAGCCTAGTGAGGTCTTCCTGCCTGAGTCGTTAAAAAAATTCTCACCATCACCACACTGACTTTAAGAATTCCAGGAACTTGGGGCGCCTAGGTGGCTCAGTGGGTTAAATCTCTGCCTTTGGCTCGGCTCATGGTCTCAGGCTCCTGGGATCGAGCCCCGCATCGGGCTCTCTGTTCAGCGGGGAGCCTGCTTCCCTTCCTCTCTCTCTGCCTGCCTCTCTGCCTACTTGTGATCTCTCTCTCTGTCTCTAATAAATAAATAAGATCTTTAAAAAAAAAAAAAGAATTCCAGGAACTCAAAGTGCCTGAACGAATGGGTGGCATGTCTGTTGAGAGAAGGGAGGCGCAGGAGTGCTGGATCGGGGGGCCTTGCCGGGGGCTTGCCCACAGGAGGTGCCCCTCAAGCTGGGCTACAAGGAGGTGGAGGACCAGTGCGCAGGGTTACAAGATGTTGTGTTCGGGTTGTAGGTGTGTTGGTAGGGGCAGAGTGCCTACGGCGGGGAGCAGAGGTCAGTGAAAGCATTTCGACTTACTAGTCAAGGTATTACTGTCGTGGCTCGCGTGGTCCAGCTTAATGCCAGTAGAGAATAAACTCTTTGAGAAGTCTCGGAGGTGTCAGTGACATGTGCCATTGACAGTCTGTGTCATTGATTAAACTCTGATCATTACCCATCGACTGGCGTGAGGGGATGGCTGGCATGGATCAGAAAGCTGAGGAACCCGGGCAGGATGAATGTTTGAATACAAGGCTCATACCCTCCTCACAGAGGAGCAGACCCATCCAGAACCAAGACCTACATTTCCCTCAGAACTTACTTCTGGGCCAGCTCTCATCATGGGACAATAGAGGACGTGGGAATGTCCACCTGAGATGTTTAGCTTTATTCTGTTAATGACGGGGAATCACTGAAGGTTTATTAGCAAGGGAGAGATATAAATAAACAACAGTGTTTCTAGAAGACTGGTCTGAAGTCTGTCTTGCGGGTAGCCTTAGCCTTTGGTGGCTGTCGTGCTGGGAAGTGGGGAAGACCGTGATAGATCTGGAAAGAGGAGGCTGGTGGGCTACTGCTATGGTCCCATCACTTAGGGGTGAGGGGAGCTGGACAGAAAAAAATGGACTCAAATTAACCCTCATGGAGTAAATGCATATGGAGAAGTGCCTGTGTAACACAAAGGTAACTGGTTGCTATGTCGTTACTGCATATGCAGCCACAACTTGCAGGTCAGAGATGACTCTCTTTCACCCTGCAGGAAGGTTCTCTTTGTGTCCTTGGGAAGACCAGTTTGGACACCTTACGAGAAAAGTATCTGTGAAATAGAAAGAAGGGACATGTTTTCAAGGCTGTAGTCACAAGCCCTCTGATGGGGGCAGCAAAAGGGGAGTCTGCTCGACTGGCAAAACAAAGCTCAGAACTCAGCCATGTGAATCTTTTACACACGGAAAGGGACAGAACTGCATGAAGCTTGGACAGGACCCTGGAGTTCAAGAAAGGGAGAGGAGGCAACAGGGGTAGACCACTTCAGAAAGCTGTGATTTGGAGGAAACCTCTTTTGTGAAATTTTGCTCCCCATAAGGAACTTACATGTTTCCTGCTCATTTATCAATTAGGTAGAATTGACTCGTCCCTTAACTGACCACGCAACTATCAAAGTAAGTGGTAGGAATAGGAAACATAGTAGTTTGCCAAAAACCCTGATGTAAGATCATGTAAGTCTTGCTATGCTTTTAAAGTTATTGTTACAAATGCAGAATCTTGGGCATTCAGGTCTCACGGCTACCTCCCTGCAGGAGACCTGTGGTAAAGGAACACAGGAGCTCTTTCTGTCCAGGAGCACACCATTTCCCCTGCTACCTTTACGTTTGTTGGAGGACAGGCTCTTACACTGCCTTGTTGCGTAAGAGAGTGGCATAATGACCCTGTCAAAAGAGCAAGTGTTACACCAGGTGGCTGGTGCTAATTCTTGTCTTAGACTTTTGGCTCTCTGGGTATCCGTCATGAGGAATATCATGTTCAGAAGGATTTATTCACTAGGTATCTGTTTCTTGGGTTCATAGCAATTGAGATCCGAAGTAATCATTCAAAGTCACAGGTTTATCCAGTAGGTCTGTTCGTTGACATGACTCTAGAATAAAGGTCAGATTAAAGGCATCCAAACTGGAAAGGAGGAAGGAAAATGATCTGTTTGCAGATAATGTGATCATCTTATATGTAGAAAGCCCTAAAGACTCCTCCAAAAAAAAACAAAAAACAAAAAACAAAAAAACCCACAACTGTTAGAATTAATAAATAAATTCAGTGAGGTTGCAGGATACAAAAACAACATACGAAGATCATTGGAATTTCTACACACTAATACCAAACTATCTGAAAAGGAAATGAAACAACTCCATTTACAATAGCGCCAAAGAAAATAAAATACTTATGAGTAAATTTAATTGAGGAAGTAAAAGACTTGTACACTGAAAACTATGAAACACCGATGAAAGCAATTAAAGCAGGCACAATTAAATGGAAAGACATCTCGTGTTCACAGATTAGAAGAATTAATATTGTTAAATGTCCATACTACCCAAAGTGACCTACAGATTCAATGCAATCTTCTTTTTTTTAAGCTTTTGTTTTTAGGTTATTTCTATACCCAACACGGGGCTCGAACACACGATCCCAAGATCAAGAGTCTCATGATCTTCTCACTGAGCCAGCAAGGCGCCTCTCAATGCAGACTTTATAAAAATCCCAAGGAATTTTTTTTTAAAAATAGAAACAGGAAAAACAACCCTAAAATTCATATGCAACCACAAAAGCCCCTGAATAGCAAAGCAATTTTGAGAAAGAAGAACAAACCTGGAGGCATCACTGGTCTTGATTTCAAACTATGTTACAAAGCTATAGTGATCAAAACAGTATGATATTGGCACAAAAACAGACACAGAGACCAGTGGAACAGAGTAGAGAGCCCAGAAAGAAACCCATGCATTACGGTCAACTCACCTTTGACCAGGACACTCAGAAACACAATGAGGGAAGGACAGGGTTGGGAAAACTGGATCTCCATATGCAAAAGAATGAAACCGGACCCTTATCTGTCACCATATACAAAAAGCAATTTGAAGTGGGTTGAAGATTTGAATGTAAGATCTGAAGCCATAAAATTCCTAGAAGAAAACACGAGGGGACAAACTTCTTGACATTGATCCAGGCAATGCTTTTTTTGGATATGACACCAAAAGCAAAAATGCACTAGAAAGACTACATCAAACTAAAAAACTCTGTACAGCTAAGGAAACAATCAACAGAGTGAAAAGGCAACCTACAGAACAGGAGAAAATATTTTCAAACCATATATAAAATGTACCCCAATAAAGTTGGGAAAAATGGAAAAATAATAAAGTACAAATAAAAGTCATTTTAAAAGGGTAGACAAGGGATCCATTAACTGTTTCAGTCTATTTTTTAAGCGGCTTTACTAAAGTATTATTTACATAAAATTCTTTCATTGTTAGTGTACAATTCAGTGATGTTTAATATACCTGAAGTTGTGCAACCATTACCACAATCCAGTTCTAGAGCATTTCCATCATTCTGAAAAGTTCCCTCATATCCTTTTTTAAAAAAGATTTATTTATTTGAGAGAGAGAGAGATTGCAGGCGAGCAAGCATTCATGCATGAGTGGGGGAGAGGGAGAGAATCCTAAGCAGAGTCCCTGCTGAGTGTGGAGCCAACGTGGGGCTTGATCCCAAGACCTTGAGATCATACCCACGCCAAAATGAAGAGTTGGACATTCAACCAACTGAGCCACCCAGCTGCTCCCCTTCATGGTCTTTTGCAGCTAAAACCCCACCACCTCCACACTTAGAAAACCACAGATATGTTTTCTGTGTCTATAAATTTGCCTTTTTTGGGACATTTCATATAAAAGGAATAGTTCAAAAGTACTCCTACGTGTTTGGCTTCTTTTACTCAGAATAATATTGAATTTATTGTAAGTTGTAGCATCTACCAATTTGTCCTTTCTTTTTTGTTGTTGAATAATATTCTACCATAAGTATGGGTATGCCATATAATTTGTTTTATCCATTCTCTGGTTGACAGGGACCTGGATTGTTTCTCATTTTTGGAATGCAGGATTTTATTGGGACATGTATTTTCATTTCTCATAGGTAGATTCCCAGGTGTGGAATTACTGGGTTAGGTTATATGGTAAGGATATGTTTAATGTTTTAAGAAATTGCCAAGCTCTTTTCTAAACTGGCTGTGCCATTTTATATTCCCATCAGCATTGTAAGTGGGCTCCAAGTTTTGCACATGCTCATGGACACTTGGTATTGTCTGGCTCTTTTGTTAACAGCCATTGTACTGGGTGTGTCGTAATATCTCAATGTGGTATTTGTTTCTCTAATGACTAATGATAATGAGCATCCTTGCATGTGCTTATTAGCCATCTGTATATTTTCTTTGGTGAAACATCTATTCAAGTCTTTTGCCTATTTAATTGGATTATTTGTCAGTCTGTTGTTGAATATATGTACATGTGTATCTGCACACACACACACACACACACACACACACACATATTCCATATACGAGTCCCTTATGAGATAAATGATTTGCAAATATTTTCTCCCAATATATGGTGTGCAATGATGTCTTTTGAAGTAAAAGAGGTTTTAATTTTGATGAAACTCAGTTTTCTAATTTTTACTTTTATGGATCGTGCTTAATGGAAAGGACAAGTGATATAAGAACTCTTTGCATAACACAAAGTCACAGTTTTCTCCTGTGTTTTCCTCTAGAAGTTTATGATTGTCACAATTACTTACATTTAGGTCTGTGTGAGAGACAGAGAGAGAGCACAAGGTGGGGGTGGGAGGAGTGGAAGAGGGAGAGAGAGAATCCCAGTCAGGCTCCACCCCCAATGCAGAGCCCTTTGGAGGGCTCGATCCCATGACCCTAAAATCATGACCCAAGCCAAACCAAGAGTCAGATGTTCAGCTAACTGAGCCACCCAGGTGTCCCCTGTGAGCAGTTTTGAGTTAATTTTTGTGTGTGGTATAAGGTAAGTTTCAAAGTTCAGATTTTTTTTTTTTTTTTTGCATGTGGATATCCAATTGTCCCAGCACCATTTATTGAAAATACTATTCTTTCCTTTGTTGAATTATCTTGGTTATTATTTTTGCCAAAAATCAGTTACCATAAATGTAAAGGCTTGTTTCTGGATTCTCGATTCTGATATATCTATACAGACTATCCCTCTATATGATGGTGTGGCCGGATTGTACTGTTTTGATTACTCTGGCTTCTAAGTAACTTCTAAAATCCCGGAGTATAAGTTCTCCAACTTTGTTAATTTTTGTCAAAATTATTTTGACTGTTCTAATTCCATTGCCTTTCCATATAAATTTTAGAATCAGTTTATCATTTCTACAAAAACCCTTCTGGGATTTTGATGGGGATTGTGTTGTATATAGATCAATTTGGGGAGAATGGCAACCTTGACAGTAGTGAGTTTCCCAATCTGTAAATGTGGACTGTCTCATTTAACCTATCTTACTTTCTCTTTTTAGTATTTTATATAGTTTTTAGTACACATGTCTTTTTGCTTCTAAGTATTTTAAAATTTAAATTCAATTGAATTAACATATAGTGTATTACTAGTTTCAGGGGTAGAATTTAGTGATTCATCAGTTGCATATAACACCCAGTGCTCATTACATCATATGCCCTCCTTAATGGCCATCACCCAGTTATCCCATCCCCCCACCTCTCCTACAGCAACCCTCAGTTTTTTTTCCTAGAGTTAAGAGTTATTGATACTATCGTGAATGGAATTGTTTAATTTTATTCTTGAATTGTTCATATATAGAAATAAAATTGATTTTTGTATATTGACTTACATCTTGTGATTTTGCTAATCTTGTTTATTAGTTGTAGCAGCTTGTCTGCTGAATCCTTGGGATTTACTACATATAGGATCTTGTCATCTGTGAATGAAGACAGTTTTACTTCTTTTCTTCCAGTATGGATGCTTTAATGTTTTTTTTCTTTACGGCCCTGCCTAGAACCTCTTGTACATTGTTGAATAGATGTCACAAGATTCACATCTTGATTTCCGCCTGATATTAGGGAAATAACAATAATAATAATAATGTTAATAACAGTAATTCTGTCACCATTAAGTAGAATATTCACTAGGGGTTTGGTTTGGTTTTGCAGATGCCCTTTATTCTTAATTTCTGAGAGTTTTTAATCATGAATGGATGTTGTAGTTTACCAAAAGTTTTTTCCACCTCTGTTGAGATAGATGATCATGTAGTTTTGTCTTTATAATATTAACAGTGCATTACATTGATTGGCTTTAGTGTTAAACCATCCTTGCATTATAGTATAAATCCTAGTCTGTCACGGTATATAGTCTTTTTCATATGTTGTTCACTTTAGTTGGTAATATTTTGTTAAGGATTTTTGCATTTATATTTTTGAAAGACATTGGTCTTTGGTTTTCTTTTCTTATGATGTCTTTGTCTGGTTTTGGGGTACAAGGGTAATACTGAATTTCTATTGACTGCTTTTTTCCTGTGTAAGAATACACTGTCCTATTTCTTTGCATGTCACATAATTTTTTGCCGGAAACTTGGAAATTTAGATCATATATTGTGGTAACTGAATTCTTGTGTGTGTGTGTGTGTGTGTGTGTGTGTGTGTGTGTGTGGTAACTGAATTCTAATCACTCCCAACACACACATTGCTGCTGCTTGGTTATTTGTTAGTTTAATAGCCTAGCTGAGATAAAGTATGTGGACACAGTTATTTCTACTCAGTTTTCCTTAATTTTCTTCTTTCCTTCCTTTTTTTTTTTTTTAATAAAAAATTGAGAGAGAGCATATGGGAGTGCATGAGCAGGGGGTGGTGGGGCAGGGGCAGAGGAGAGGCAGAGAATCTTAAGTAGGCTCCACGCCCAATGTGGAACCCAATGTGGGGCTCAATCTCATGCCCCTGAGATTATGATCTGAGCCAAAATCAAGAGTCAGACACTTAACTGACTGAGCCACCCAGGCGCCCCTCTTTAAATTTTTAAAAATTTGACTTCCTAGAGGTCACTCCTGTGTCTGTGTAGCCTTATGTCAGCTAACGATTGGACAGAGTTGTGCTCAAATACCTTGAGCCCGTAAACCTTCCATCCTCTGCCAGTGTATCTATGCGTGGGTAGGGGAACACATTCAAGCTTTGGCCACGTTTGAATCTGCCCTGATGCTTACTTTCTGCTGGGTCCTTGCATGGCTCCTCTGTGCATGCTGGGAATGTGTGGATAGATAGCTGGGTCCTCCCTGGTCTCCACTGCACATGCCTGCAGCCTCAGCCAGACAGATGCTTGCCCCAACCCCAATTCCTTTCTCAAGCTAGTAGAGCCGTTGGCCTTCTCCATTCATCTGCTACCAAGAGTTACTTCCACTGCTAACACTGCTGGGCATAGGTGATTTCCACGGCTCCAGATCCAGCGAGTTCTCTTTGGCCGTGGCAGAGAAAATGCCAGGGTTCCCAGCCTGCCCTAGCCGAACCTCCATGACCTTGGAGTTTGGTGAGGGAATGGGAGAAAGTCTGGGCAAGAATGCCATAAAGATTGATTGTTAGTGCCCCAGATTGAGAACTTTTTCAATCTTAAGTGCTTCTCAAATTTTTGCATGCCTTTGGTTTTTATCTAGAGCACAAAATGGCTGCTTGTCTATATCGCCCAATCTTTCTTTCTTTTTTGTATTATCTATCTTTATAGTTGCTTTTGAGGGAGAAGCTCTTCTAGCCTCTTTATTCAGTCACAGCTAAAGGTCTTAACTCCCATTTCATTATATTTTTAATGAGGGGAAAATGTAGTTTCCAAATCAAAATCCTAGCCATATCAGTCTCTTAGTTATAAAGGGTAGAAGTCCCGACAGCAACAAGGAAACAGAATCTCAGATATGTGGGTTAAGGAAAAAGACACAAACTAACCCAGGATATTAGCACAGATGAAGTAACACGAAAAAGGGGGAAGGGCTTGCTTCAGACCCAGCTTTACTCTCTGCTCTGCCTGGAGGAGCATGGACAGTGGGTAAGTGCGCAGAGGGATGGAGGCTTTAGAAGCCCAGGAAGAAACTATAGGAAAAAGATAGATTTCTTTTTCTGTGGTCATTAAAAAAAAATAACAACATTTGCCATTTCTAAGTGTGCAACTCAGGAGTGTTAAGTACATTCACATTGTTGTGAAACAGAACTTCAGAACTTCTTTATCTTGCAAGACTGAATCTCAGAACTCATGAAACAACAATTCCTCCTTCCTTCCTCACTGCGAGATCATTTTTAGTATAAATTCATAGGTTCTGTATAACAGAACTTCACAAATAAAAGGGCAAACCATAAATTGAAAGATAGGGCCCATATCCAGCAAATTACATATGAAATGCTTTTATATGTGCCAAAGGAAAATACTCAAAGTTAACCAAAAAAATTAAGGAGACAATCAGTAAAAGAAAACAGGCCAATGAACTCATGAGTCAATACCAAGCCTTATTAGTAAGCAGAGAAATGTATATTAAAATACCAGTGTTGTTTCTCAGATTAGCCAGACTTTTTCAGTGATATGCTTAGTGCCAGATGTTGCCCTCTCAGTGAGATAGGTGGGCTCAGACCTGCTGGTGGAAACTACTAGCGTTTTATCTAACAATATGTTTCAAAACCTTAAAATGTTCACAGTTTTCACCCATTAAAGTCACTTTCTGAGTATATAAGCGCTCAGAAAGGGAAAATAAAAGAGATAGAAGGAAATGTGTCAAAATGGTGGCTATCTCTGGGTACTGGGAGATATCAAAATCAAAATATCAACGATTACCAATAAAGAGTTTACCCTCTTCTTAGAATCAGAAGTAAAGCCTTAAAAAGGAAAATTTTATAAAATTGTATAAACAGCATACACAAGTATTTTTTAGAACCTTAATTTCCATGCATTGTTCAACTAATTAATTTTACTTAGTAATTGTGATATTGGACTTATGGCTTAGCATACATATTTATGAAAATTGGAATTTTGCTCCTCTTCTGAGAGTTGTAATGCTTTTTTTGAATGTCTGTTTTTAAAATTAAAGCTGTGCCAAAATTTTATCTTGGAAGTTGAAGTCTGGATATTTTTTTGCAGATAGTTAGACTTTCATATTTAGTTAAATGGAATTTTACCCTAGTTTTGATCCTTGTGGTTTTAGGAAGCTGAAATATGGTACTTTGGGAACATGATGGATTAAATATTTCTGTAAGGTGTTCTGTGAACCTGATTCCCATTTATTATTTTGAGACTCGGGGAGAAAATGAAATCTAACTTCCAAACTACATTCATATATTTGGAAAAGCCTCTCTTAGATATATGAATTCTGAGAAAATTGCATTTTAAAAGTTATTTTGTAAGTATTTTTTATGAAGATTTTAAGTAATCTCTACACCCAGCAAGGGGCTTGAACTCACGGCCCCAAGATCAAGAGTTGCACGTTCCACTGACCGAGCCAGCCAAGAACCCTTTTTGCATATACTTTTTAAACTTCATATTCTCACAAAGAATTTTGTCCGCTACCTGGTATGAAAAACATCAGGAGAGAACACAGTCCCATTTACACTGATATTTCTGTTGCCACCCTACTTAAGAGATCAAAATGCCTGTTGAGTTGACCTACCTGATTGGAAATATGGGGAACGGAATGAAGGTTGCAAGAGTGGGATTTGGGTCGTGTCCACCGAACAAGATGCCACACACAGTGCAGAAACTATGAGAACCCCTGGACCCTGGGTAGGGATGGACTGTTGAGAGAGGGAACCCGAGCTGATGCTCTCAGTGGTGGGGGACTCTCCCCAAATGTTGACTGTGCCCTGAAGCTGGAGTGGCTGCCTCAGCTCCAGCTTGGCCCAAGGACCCTGGCAGAAAATCTGATCTGACCTAACATGTGATTGGTACCAAGCCTCCGCCAAGAATGTGCTCTGCTGGAAAGGGCATTCATCACTCCTACCATTAGACACAGACATTTGAGGGCCTCCTCTGCCAGGAGGGATAAAATGAGCAGATAAACTCCTCACGTACCAATTCAAGCCCAATTTATGGGAATGAAAAGCAGCTTGAGAACCTAATGAATTGGCTTTAAATATTCAGATTAGTTGGGAACTGACTAGGTCTGGTCCCCAGAAAGCCTAGAGTAGCCGAGGAATTGCAAGGCGCCCGTTCGTTTGCGAAGCCAAGAAAATAACCAAGCCCCAAAGGTCTTTGAGAGAAGCCGTTAAAAGACACCTGATAAGAAATACATTTCCAACTCTGCTCTTTGGATGGACAGTCCCCTTACAAAAGGAGGGTTTTGTTTTTCCTCCTCTAGTTTCAGAAAAAGGGGTAACTTACATGTATTTTCTTCTATGCCGTACTACTTGACCTGGAATGATGCTACACATCATTAGGTCTTCATTTTTAATCACAAATTCAGGTATTTTAGGGATGCTGTTAAAGGGGCACAAATACATGTCCTCCTTTTCCTCTTTAGCACTTTAAGCCTTCCATCCCCTCTTTGAATAATCACAGAAAATTCAGTGTCCTGGCCTCATTGAGTTTAATCCCAAGGTCTGTTTCTGATTGTCTTCTGTTCCTGCCCCCAAAACCTAAGATTAAAACAGAAATTCTATGGCTGCAGGTGAATGAGCTAAGCAATAAAACATATGTAGGCAAATCTTCTATAACGTATATAAACATAAATATAGATGTATATTTTAATCCTCTGCTCCTTAAACTTATTTTATAGAAGATGAATGCTAGGCGCTGACTGTTTGTCAGGAACAAAAACAAGTTTCATAATGAGTGTCAACTTTTCCATTTAAGGACTCCCAGGCAACAATTCTCTCATGACCGCATGCGTCTGTCTACCGCACTGGGACGCTGGATCCCTTTTGTCTTTATCCTGTCCTGTTGCTGTGTGATAACTTTTGTTTATTTTTTATCATCACACCTTCCTCTTATCTGCTCTCTTAACTTACTGTTCTCTCCTTTCACTTGGAAAGAGCCTCTGTGAAGGGGATCCAGCTTTAAAGAAAACCAGCCGATGGCTACTGTCACCAAGGGGTGGTAATTTCTCCACGTGGTTGCATTTCATAGATGTGTTGCCAACGAGACAAGTCATTACTTTAGAGTTTCTCGGCTTTCAGAAAACTGGGAAACAGAACACATCAGCCGTATACTTCTTGATATTTAATAACTCTAGATGATGACTTCTCCTCTTGTGAAAATTTCATTCCATCCTGGTGTAGAGATGCATACATTGCACTGTGTAAGAACAGTCTGCTTTTGAGGATTCCGCTGCCCGGTACGGAGTGAATATATTCAGTTATGTCCCTTTCAAAGTCACCCACTCAGAGCTGCTAATTTTAGCCGTCTCTGTGAGTGTCCTGAGACGTTTCTTTCCAAGCTGTCCGTTTCCAGGTGTGGCACACACTTTTTCAGAGAAGCAAAGTAGTTACAGAAGAACACGTCTGGATTTTTTTTTAGTCTTCTGTCTTGGATTTGGACAAAATTCAATAAAAGAAATGCCCGCGTGACAAATTCTACTTTGGTATGTAACATGAATAATTCTTGACAGTTTGACGGATTTGTGGGGGTTCTTCTACGGTGTGCTTCCTCTCTTCTTACTACTATGGTCAAAATAGGAAGAGAGAGAATGTGTGTGTATGTGTGTGTGTGTGTATGTGAGAGAGAGAGAGAGAGACAGAGAGAGAGGAAGGGAGGGAGGGGTGTGGGGGGAGGACCATGACGGGGAGGGAGGAGGGTGGATCCCGCCTTGCAGTGGTTTCTGCGTTTTTCACAGAACTTCAGAGAACGACTGTAATGCCAGTTCTAAACGAACAACATCATGCCTCTTCTTTCCCCTCCTCTCCACCCCCTTCCACCCCCTGCACAGGTTTCCTATGTGTGCTTCAAATGCCTTGTATTCTTGCTATGAGAACTGCCCGTGTTACTCTGGCCTCACAGACTTTATCAGACAGCAAGATTCTGCTTTTCTAAGAGGCAAGCCACTAAACCTGAGGTCCTGCACAGCCCTGAGAGCGGCGCTCAGTGTCCCAAGCCTCGGGGACAGAGCCTCGGGGACAGCTCGTCTGCGTTGTTTCATCAGCTCACTGGAGCTGCATTTCACCAGCCCCCTCTGCCAGGGCCTCCCCGGCGGCGTCAACAAGTGTCACACCTCCTGCAGAAACAGCCCTCAAGTTTCATCACAGGGATGCTAAAAAATATTCTCCAGCTTCAGCAATGGCCTAGTTCATTCAAGGGCAGGGGAAAAAAAGTCTTCTTCCAGAAGTTCCCCGGGGAACGGAATTTTCCCTCTTAGGAAGATAGGAGCTTTTCTGGAAACAGACCCAACTGTGCTTTGACCCGAATGGGGAAAAGACCCTGAACCTTGTAACTTCTCTGAATGCCCTGTCCCAGGAGCAGGGACACCCAGTCAATACCTCCCACACAGCCCAGGGAGCCCACAGCCGAGCCAGTCCTCTTATCACGTCTCTTGGATAAAAGGTATTGAAAAGTAAGTATCTAGCCTTTGGTTTTTACATAAGGAATGGCCGCGCTTTAAATAATGTAGTTGTTTGCATTATCTGCAGTAAGGAACAAAGCCGATGGTTTCCTTATGACCTAGAACAGGAGGGAACAAGGAGGGGCTGTCTGGCACATTTGGCTATCTAGGGTTTTAAAGTGGTCGAATTATCATTTGTACTTTAGGTCCATTGAGACCCTTTTTTTGGAAATGGTTATTTTTCTTGTCTGTTTATTTTGGGCTGGCAGCAATTAAAATGGAATTTCTCACATCACGGCTCTCTTAACACGCAGAGAAAACAAACATAGAGGATGACTCAAAGGAGTGATCTGCAAAGGCTTTGCAAAGTAACCTGAAAAACTGAAGTAATTATCCAGGTAACTCAGGCCCCAGATCCTTTTGCCTGGAATATTTGAGGATTTTAGTCAAAAGTTATTGCTTGAATTATATGAATGATTGAAAATCCCTACTCTCTGGGTGGACTCACAATGACACCCAGAATGCAAATTGCTGAAAAGTTATCAGGCATTTCAAGATGGCTGATGCAGACACTCATTGAGTCATTAGGTAGATTTGCTTTCCTCTCTCCCCCCACTTTTTTTTTAAATTGAAGAACACTTAGCATGACATTTACTATCCCGATGAATTTTAAAATGTACAATACAATATTGTTAACTATAGGCATGACCTTCTACTCCAGTTGTTAAACGGAATCTTTAAAAATCTAAGGCAAAAAGTCAATCAACAAATCCATCAATAAAATGGCACCACTGTCACATTGCATTTTGATGAACACATCTCAACTTGAAAACCACTGATGAAGGGTGTCAGTTATAGACATCTGGCAATCATTTAAAAATAGATAAAAGCAAGAACAGCATTTAGAGCTGCTTCCGCTCTAATATTTCCCTTTGCCAACTTTTTCCTGAAGCAAAGGTATCCTTCATTTTTGAAGCTTAAGTAACCAGGAATGGTAAGAGATTATTTGTTTTACAGCACACCAGCTAAGGGTAAATTGCTGTGAGGCTTTGGAACCAAAATCCAGGATGCTGGGAGTGACCTCAATCAACAAACTGACAAATCCTGTATTAACAGGCACCAATGGTCAATAAGCATGTTCAGATCTGGGAAATCAGGATTTAAAACAAGTCTGTTGCCAAAGTTATTTTGAAGTTTTGCAAAAACAGTCACAATTTGGGGCAGACTTTTGGGTCGGGTGGAATTCCTGTTTTTGTCAACTGCAAAAATTTTCCTCCCCCTGCCCCCATCTAATTCGTTTTTAAGCACCCCATGGACACCTACATGTAGATATGAGCCCTTGCAAGGAGGAAACAGTGGGTGTTGTCACCTGGGTGGATGTGTGGGGGAAGCAGGGGTGCTGAGTAAAGTCCAGGCTCTAGAGTCAGATTTCCAATCAAATCCTGACTCTAGCCCAGTTTCCAGCTTGTCTGAACTTCTCATCTATAAAATGATGATAGCAACATCCACTCTGACAGGAGTGATGGGGACATGAGTAAATGCACCTAAGGTATGTGTTATATCCTAGCTTCTCCCCAAAGGCCAGTTCTTCTTGGTTAATTTAAACCCCCCCGCTCTCTCTCTTTTTTTTTTTGCTAAAACTTCCAAATGCTTTCATAATACAAACTATTAAAGCAATAGGAGCAACACATTTTTGATGCCATGATTAAACAAAAATAACATAGGAAATTAGATTTTTCGAGGAATCTTTTGACCTTAAAAACAGTGTGTTTGAGACCAAAACAAAAGGGACTATATTTGAGAACACATCTATGATAAATAAGAAAAACTATTTTTTGTTTGGAAATGGTTGATGGGGCATATATTATCTAAAAGGAGAGGCAGAGATTTCTCAATATCATCTGGCCTGATCCTTTTTAGTATATATCAGTACCGTATTTAAATGAGTTCTCATAATTCATAGGAATGGAGGGTCAGGTTAAATCCATGCATACAAGGTGATATCTCTGTGATGATTATGAAAATCAAGTCACAAATCCAGTCTTTTGTCAAAGGTTCTAGCTGTGCCTTTCACTGATCCCTTTTTGCTTGGACAGAGGCAGAGTGGAGTGAGGGCACGTGAGACTGAGATGGGCTGGCCATAGCGGCTGAGTGGAGACAGTGACTGGGTGGACATTTCAGGAGCCATGGAATTTCGAGGTCAGTCATGAAATGCATAATGAACAGGATACTTCCTGGTTCTGGAGTGAGGGCGAGTCAGGCACAGAGGGATGGAGCAGACAAGGGTCACAAGCAGGCCTCATGGGACAGCTCCAAAGAAAGCTATCCACATGTTTATCACTGCACTGTCTTTACTGAGCTATGCCACAGCTTCTGCCCTGGCACACCAGAGTGGCCTGAAAAATTCTTTGTTTGAGCTACTGACAGATCTCCCAAGGAATCCTGTTATTCTGGGTTTAATTCTACCAAAAAAGGAAATCTAGAAATTCAGAAATGTAAAGAAACTTGGGAGAAAGTAAGCATGTCATCTTAGGGTTGGCAAAAAGGAAAGAATAAATGCCCAACCTCCAGGAGAGAAAAGGACCCACAACTCACCTCGATCTTCACTCCAGTCCTGCTCTTGCATAAACAGGCTCATTTGCTCCTCAGTTGGTAGTTTAAGATTTTCCTCTGCTCCACTGGTTCTCAAACTATAAAGAGCAACAGTATCCAGAGAGCTTGTTACAATGCAGGTTACTGGGTCCCTCCTCTAGAGTTTCTGGTTCTGAAGGTCCCAAGAATTTGCAGTGCTGGCAAGTCCCCAGGTGATGCCGATGGCGCGGTCCAGGGACCACACCTGAGAACCACTGCTTTAGCCGGTTCTTTGGCCTGTAATTCCTGAGGAAAGCACCTATTCTTTTCAGTCACTAACCTTGCCTCCTTCTCAGGAGATGTGGAAGGCCCAGCCACAGTATGCTAGAGCTGGGGTGACTACAAAAGATAAGCCCAGGAGTTGTCTTGCAGGCAAACATCTCACAGTGAGTGTGTTTGTGGGGGATACTGACTGTGGGCCGGGCACACGGAGATGAGCGGTCCACCATTTGGGAAAGGGCTGGTTTTTTGTTGTTTTTTTTTTTTCCCCAGCTGAGGCTGTCAGGGGAGGCTTCAAGGACAAGCTAGCACTTGAGCTGGGGTTTGAAAACTGGTGGGACTGATCGTTAAGAACCAGATGGGAGGTAGTCTTTCTGTGGAAACAATAACAAAAAGCGAAACAAAACACAAAGGCCAGAAAGAGGACGCAAATGCAAAGGGAGCTCAGTAATTCATGTGGTTATATTAGGCGTCCCCAGAGCTTTCTTGGAGAAGCATTCCTTGATTCATCTGTCTAATCTTAAATGCTTCCCTTCTGCCGGTAGCTTGGCAAAGGGACGTCGCACGAGGAGATGTGGAATGGAGGGCCCGTGGTAGGAATTTCAGGCGCCATGGGCCAGGGAGGGGAAGGTACGGATGCTTCAGTACGCTTTCGAGAAGGAACAATCAAAAATCAACTTGAACTAGCTTAAACAGCAGCAACCGCGGGAGTGTACTGCTCACACAACAGAAAAGTTCAGGGGTTCGGTCAGGACCTCGGTTCTGGCTCTCTGCATCTCCGGAGACTCTGCTCTTTCTGTGCTTTGCTTTCAACCTCCAGCTGGCTTTCCACGGTCTCAAATGATACCCTCCCCTGGGCTCCGCACGCGTTCTTTTTCCTGTTTACGAACCTAAGCTTTGCGCTGATTGGGTGACTCTTGAACCACTTTCTGGAGAGAGCCGCGTGCTGATTGGCTTAGAACTAGGTTCACAAGCCAATCACTGAGCAAGAGTACGTGACCAATTTGGACCAATCAGGGCCCACGAAGCCGGAAGGGAGAGGTCCCGCACTTCGGTTCCCAAGCTTGAGTGATGGGAGAGGCGTAGAGGAAGGCAGTGAGTCGAGGCAATGGCCAGGAGGTTTGGGATATACTCTAAAGTCAAACCATCTCTTCCCTTAGTCACGAGGATACTTCACAGCTTAGCATGGGCCTGCTTTAAACTCCAGCCCAAACAAATGAAAAGAATCTCCCGTAGGAGAGTCCCATGTTTGAATGCTATGCACTCACGGATGCAGTACGACTCCCCTGCTTGCCTAAGGGGCGGTGGTGCTCCTTACCTCTAAGGCACCCTTTACCAAAAACAATTCGATAATGAACGATAAAAATAATTTTTCAGGAAACAAGACAAATGGAGGCAAAAACACAAAGTCTTCTCCTGAGACCGTCTGACTGGCTGGGGGAAGGGCGGTGGACGAAGGTGGCCGAGGTGACGCTTGGCCCTCCCCACAGCTCCCCTTCCCCGACCCAGGCAGGAAGGGGACAGAAGGTAAGATAACTTTTCCCGGGTGCTCCCCTTTCTGCAGAGGCCTGAAATTGCACACCTCTTGGTCCACTTTAAAACAGACATTCTCTCCGAAGAGGGACACAGGGAGCCTAGAGAAAGCAGAGGACAAGAGGAGAGGGGACCAGAGAGAGGGTGTTTTCATGAGGACAGTGAGGACTCTGATGACACATGCCTGGATGGGACACCGCCTTCAGCCCACCACCTTCAGCCTCGAACCACTGTGATGTTAACCAGTTAATCCACAGCAGCTGGTCTCATTAAACAGCACTGTCATGCTCTGTATGTTGCCAGCATCCTGATCTCTCCTTTCCATTACCCTGAGAGAGGACAAGGATAACCCCAGCAGAGGAATATGTCTTCTGAACAGAGTGAGTTGAAAATCAGAATCAAGAATCAGGGACTCTGCCACAAACAAGCGGTGTGACCTTGGAAAAGTCACTTGAGCTGCCTGTCCCAGGGGAGTTTTTCAGTTGTAAAATCAAGGAGATACTAAACTCTCTCCCAGGTTTCACTGAACCTTGAGCTCTCTGTTTTAGCCCTCCCTTAAAGAATTGGAAACTGTCATAGATTTTAAATAGCAGAGGACAGGAGTACTAGTGGAAAGGCTCTATTCTACCTTAAAAAAAGTTCAAGCAACTTCCGCATGCAGAGCAAGTGGCAGCTGGGGCTCCGTGGTCTGCACAGGTATGTGCCAGGCATGCCGTAGGCACATGGAGTTGCTCAATATTCATATTTAAAAGTTAAATTGTGTTTTTTAGGTAACATGTATAAATTTAAATTATCCAAAAGGATCTGTAGAGACAATCACTGTCCTTAACAGATTCCCCATCCCTCTTTCCTTGGATACTTGGACCTTCTCCCGGCAGCATCCACGTTACTGGTTTCTTGTCTGTTTTTAGAATCCTTATATGTATAAATACGCATATTAGCATATTCTTCTTGTTTTGCCTCTACAAGTGATAGCATACTCTACACTCAATTCTATATTTTATTTTACTGAACAATATATCTTGGAGATCATTTCATATCAATGCATACAGAACTGCCTTACTCATTTTTAATGCCCATTGCCATTAATAGAAAATCCCATTCAACAGATAAACTGTAACCATATTCCTTCTGATGGACATTTTGGTTGCTTGCAATTTTTTGCTATCACAAGTAAGTCTGCAATGAATGTAGTATGTGCTTATGAAATGTTTGTCTCCTTCTTGCCTCTATTTTAAAAATTAACTTTATTGAGGCATATACCGTATAATTCATCTTTTTTTTCTCACCCACCCAACACCCTTATAATTCACCTTTTCTAAGTGTTTACTTCAATGATGTTTTTAGTAAATTTACCTAGTGGTACAACTATCACCATCAATCAGTTTTGGAACATTTTCATCATCCCAAAAAGAAACCTTGTGCACATTTATTATTTTTTTAAAGTAGGCTCTGCATCCAGCATGGAGCCCAGCTCAAACTCAAGACTGTGAGATCAAGACCTGAGCCGCGATCAGGTGGATGCTTAACCAACTAAGCCACCCAGGTGCCTTCATGCACATTTATTATTAATCAGTGTTTTTCCCTCAGCCTCCATCTCCAGCAATCACAAATCTACTTTTGGTCTTTATGGCTTCTTTTTGATATCTCATATAAGTGGAAACTTACAATATGTGGTCTCTTGTGTCTGGCTTCTTTCACTGGAATGTTTTTGAGGTTCATCTATTTGTACCCGGTATCCAAGTTTGCTTCTTTTTGTTGCTCCACAGTCTCCTATGGTTGGCTTTACCCCATTTATCTATCTATTCACTAGTTGAACATTTAGGTTGTTTCCAACGGACATTGTTTCCAATGGTTATTTCCAATTTTGGGTTATTATGAATAATCCTGTTAGGAACATTTGTGTGCAAGTCTTCGGGTGGGTATATGTTTTCATTTCTCTTGGGTAGACACCCAGGAATGGAATTTCTGAGTCTTTTGTTCAATTTCTGTTTAACGTTTTCAGGAAATGCCAAACCGTCTTCCAAAGTGTCTGTCCTGTTTTACATTCCCACCAGCCATGCTTGAGGATTTTCTCCACATCCTTGCCCACATTTGGCTGCCCATCGTGTTATATAACCATTCCAGCGATTGTGAAACTCTATCTCATTCATTACGGTTTTAATTTGAATTTCACTAATGACTAATGATATTGAGCATCTTTTCCGGGGCTTCTTTTCTTGCCTCTACTTCCCACACACAACCCTAAGATCATACACAAAAAAGACAGCAATGCTTGAACTACAACAAACCTGAACGCCTATCCCCACCCTGTCACTCACAGGCAGCGAGGAATTAAGTTTGTTACATCAACGCTTTTAAAGTTACCTTAAGCTTTCAAGTCATCATCTGTGAAGTGGGCAAAAACACCTACCTTGATAGTTTTGCTGTGAGCATTAAATGTGATCATGTCCCTGAAGCGTCCAGCCTGGGGGCTGACCCATACAAGGGACCCAAGACATGTTCATTGTCTCTTTCCCCGCCTGTTTGCCTCCTCCCCACCAACCTCCCCAAATTCCCAGAACCCATCTTTGGGGAGGGTACTCTTCCCTAACTAACATGGGATAGTAGGCATAGTTACTCAGACAGCGCGTGTAGGAACCCAGTGGCCATTGGATTAGGCTGGGTAATCAGAACTAATCCCTGCTGTCCCCAGTGAGAAAGCACTGTGACAGCTGGCTTTCCTGCCAGCTCCCGAGGACCTGGTTCCCTGTTATCTGCACGTGGACTGAGATTGCTTCCCTGACCCTGTCAACTGACAGCAGCTTTCCTGCTGACAGCGGCCACGCCACCAGCTATCTGAACGGGGCAGACTGGCCAGAATAAAACTTGGCGACAGTCGAGGGCTCTAAATATTCAAAGAATTCGCCTGTAACTTTTGGTCTGTTCTCTAATTGAAGAAGAAGATATTTGAGTAATTTTACTGATCTTAACCCCAAAGCTCCTGAGAGCAACTAACACAGAGTTCTTACTCTGCCATTTAGAAGAGCTTTATACGTACTCAAGTCATTTTCCTAACAATGAGGTCGATACTGCGATTATCTTAGTTTTACGGATGAAGAATGTCAGCAGAGCACAGGTGAGCTAGGAAGGGGCAGAGCTAAGATTTGAACTCAGGAATCTGGCCTTTCATCACCACATCCTTCTACTGCTCTGTAAAGGGCCCAGTCCATTTGGGAGTATCTATCAAAAGGGAATCTGGGAGGGCTCTCTGATTCAGCAGCTTCATTTCGTGGTATTTAATAGTGAACCACTTATGTGCCGAAGGAAGCATGTAGCAGGATGGGTTTTGTTTTTGCTTTTGTTTTAAAGATTTTATTTATTTAGTTAGTTATTTGACAGAGAGAGAGAACAAGAGATCACAAGTAGGCAGAGATGCAGGCAGAGGGGGGTGTGGGAAGCAGGCTCCCTGCTGATCAGAAAGCCCAATTCGGGTCTCGATCCCAGGACCCTAAGACCATGACCTGAACCGAAGGCAGAGCCTTAACCCACTGAGCCACCCAGGCACCCCTAGGTTTTGAGTTTTTTGTTTTGTTTTGTTTTTTGAAGTTTTTTTTGAGACACATTTTGTAAGTGTGAAAATCTCCAGCCTGGTTCTATGTCCTCAATACAAGAACACACAGATTAAGCCTGGAGTTGCTGTGCTAGGCAATACTGATGTCATTGAGCAGTGTTTACAACATGGTGCAGCCCTTTATGGATTGGATTGACATTGGAATACTGTCTACACTTATTACTAAGTAAGATAAGCCAACTGCCTGGGAAGTATACACAAATTTAATGCCATGCATGCAACAAAATTATATATGTATATTTAGATGACTATACACATGCATGGGTAGAAATTGTATAGATATATTTGTGGATACATATATAAATATAATAGAATATAAATGTAAATACATATATATATATATATATATATATATATATATATCTCGTCTAAGTATATATATACTTAGACGATGATATACATACATGGATAGAAAAATGCCTGAAAGTCTAGGTGACCCTTCCTTTTGAGAAGGTACTGAGATGGAGGGAGACTTTGCCTTTGTATGTATTTTTACAAATACAAATGTATGCATTTAGAATCTGTACAATTAAAAGTAAACCAATTTTTTTTTTTTTAATGAAGCAGGTTTGGGGCACCTGGGTGGCTCAGTTGGTTAAGCATCTGCCTTTGGCTCAGGTCATGATCCCAGGGTCTTGGGATCGAGCCCAACATTGGGATCCCTGCACAGTGGGGGAGCCTGCTTCTCTCTCTCCCTCTACTGCTCCCCCCACTTGTGCTCGCCTCCTCTCTGTCAAATAAATAAATAAGTAAAATAAATTAGTAAAAAAAAAGAAAAAAGAAGCAACTTGTTCTGGACCCCATAGCTTAAAAAAAAAGAAAAATAAAAAAAAACACACACACACAAATAAAATCATGCAAATCTTGCGTTCCTTCCAGTTAGCTGTTACCTCTCCATAGTGTCGGTGAACACCACCACGGCTCCCTCTGGTCATATCAGTAATTCAATATTGGTTGTCCACATCTAGCTGAGAATGATAAATCTGTCTTCAGGGGTTCTAACCTTCAGAGAAGCCATGAAACATGAACCACAGCCTGACTTAACTGTCCTCTCTCCTTTATAGTCAGCACCGTGCTGATGACTGAACTGTCTCTATGAGTCAAATAGCCTGTTTGTCAGTGTTGTAACCTGTGGGACTTCACTGTCAGGAAGCAGTCACCTGGGGAGGAGTCAGAGATGACACATAAGGTTCCCAGTGTCACCCCAGCTCTTCTTGGCAGTTTGACTTGTCCTTTCTTCCCTTTCCATCCATAGCAGTGGACCCTGGGCATGGGAATGGGAGGAGCCATGTCTTGAGATTATTATTACAGGTGAATGTTCCATGAGGAGAGATTTTTAGACATTTAATTGGTATATCAATTAAAAAAATTATTGTGGTAACCCACAGCAGGAAAGGAAATTGATGAAACCAAGTGACGTCTTTCCCTAAAGCCTACTGATTATCACCTCAGAAACCAATTATGTAGCAGATTCTCCCTGGGCCATTTCCATAAGGATTATTGTAATCCTTAGAATATTAGCATTATCTTCTTTTACAGATGAAAAACTTTGACCAGGTAAGTGGCAGAGCTAGATGTAGATTTGTCCCTGATAAGTGACAAAGCCTGGGTTGGGTGGTCCTCAGTCCTATGATGCTTATTGATGAGGAGAGTTTTCTGGACTCTGGAGCCCTTCCTCTGCTACCTTCCTGGTTGTCTGAGTAAGTGTCCTAGGAATGTGGAGAGCCAGGGGAATCACACACTTCTGCCCCAACAGCTGCTCTGAAGAAGGGTTGCAGAATGGTGTAAAAAGGACTGAATACTGACCTGTGCTACAACACGGAAGAACCTTGGAAATGTACGAAGAGAAAGAAGCCAGTCACAAAGGACCACGTAGCGTGTGGTTCGATTTACCCGAAATGTCCAGAATAGGCAAATCCACAGAGACAGAAAGTAGATTAGTGGTTGCTTGGGGCCGTGTGTGTGTTTGGGTGGAGGGATGGGAGGATCAGGACTCGAAAACTAAAGAGTGAGGGATTCTTTCTGGGAAACGAGAATGTTCTAAAATTGATTGTGGTGATGGTCGCACAACTCTGAATATATTGAAAGCCACTGAATTGCATACTGCAAATGACCGAATTATATGGCATGTGAATTATATCTCATTAAAGCTGATTAAAAAAAAAGTGTAGAGCTCTCAGCCTTGCTGCCAGTTGTATGGGCTAGTTTTTTTTTTTTTTTCAATAATCACCTGAGCACTTACATTTGTGCCTAGTGCTGTACTAAGAGCTCTACAGGCAATAACTCATTTGATCTTTATAACAACCTATGACGTATAGACCATTTTACAGATGAGGAAGCTGAGGCATGGAGGGGCTCTGACATGCTTATTGACAAGGCTAGTAAGGAGTGCAGCTGGAGTGTGAACCCAGGGTATCTGGCTCTGGAGCTCTTAACCCCCTGTGAGATGTTGCCTCTCAAATACTATAAATGGTTGTGTTAGAACCAAAACTTCTGACTCTTACTCCACTGCTTTTCTTGGGTAGGAAAACCTACCTATGTGCCATGTCCAATCAATATACTAACTGGGGATATAAGATATGTAAATTGCATGCTTATCATCTTTGGGAAATTTACCAGACCAACAATAAATATCCCAAATATCCTTATTTGGAGGACGGTTCTAAATCTCTCTACGCCTCTTTCTCTTGCCTTTCTTTCTTCCTTCCTTCTGCCTTCCCCTCTTTCCTTGTTTCCTTTCCTTCTCTCTCTTCCCTTCCCTTGCCCTCCTTTCCTTTCTTTCTTTTTTTAAAGATTTTATTTATTTATTTGACAGAGAGAGAGAGAGATCACAAGTAGGCAGAGAATCAGGCAGAGAGAGAGGGGGAAGCAGGCTCCCTGCTGAGCAGAGAGCCCGATGCGGGCCCGATCCCAGGACCCTGAGATCATGACCTGAGCCGAAGGCAGAGACTTTAACCCACTGAGCCACCCAGGCGCCCTTTTTCTTTTCCTTTCCCTTTCCTTTCCTTCTTTCTCTCTCTTTCTGAAGCTATACTTTTATGTGTTTGCCAACCCTTGTTCTATATTTTATACTGAGTTAAACCAGTAGAGGAGGTCATGAATACAACTTGCACTTTCAGTTGTAAAATACCATAAAAAATTTAAAATTGGTCTTGGGTTCCATTATTACTGCCTTATGCTTACATTTAGCCCTAACATTGTTTGTTCAATAATACTGAGAAATATTAACTTTTATCTCAAGTCAAACCCCCAGCTCTAGCTTCCATCACCTGCTCAAACCTCTGAAATGGATAAACAGACACACGGCCATTAAGTGAAAAGCTGCTGCTTTCTGCGCATGTTTGTGGGGGTGGGGTGGAGGGGCAGCATTTCCTGGGCAGTGAAAGGATAGCATGTTTCCATTCATTTTCTGGGTTCTCTGTGCACTGCGGGACCCGAGCTCATTCTGGCTTAGCCATCTAGTCATACAGTAACTCAGCCACACTCACCACGTCTTCTCTAAATAGTGTCATCCTTGCGCAAGGTGGCTGCCATGAGAGTTGTCCTTTGGAGTTATTTGGTTTTGAGACTTCTTTCAACCTAGGTGAGAGAGTTTTTCCATTAGGCATTTCTGTGATTGCTGAGTAAGTAGTAAGACATGTCAAATCTGGCCTTTTTATACAGATCAGAACCATCAACCATCAAATGTACTTATCACATAATCTGGAGTGCAGGTGTCTCTTTGCCATCTTGCAGATGGAGTTTCTTTCTGTTCTGTTCAACTAGATTACCATCTTTTTTTTTTTAAGATTTTATTTATTTATTTGTCAGAGAAATAGAGAGAGTACAGGCAGGCAGAGGGAGAAATAGGGTCACTGTGGAGC
This sequence comes from Lutra lutra, assembly GCF_902655055.1. NCBI lineage: Eukaryota > Metazoa > Chordata > Mammalia > Carnivora > Mustelidae > Lutra > Lutra lutra. The sequence goes on from NC_062289.1 coordinate 17,259,209, forward strand.
AAGGAGCCCGATGTGGGACTTGATCCCAGGACGCTGGGATCATGACCTGAGCCCAAGGCAGCTGCTTAACCAGCTGAGCCACCCAGGTGTCCCACTAAATTACCATCTAGATCGAGAGGGGCTTATGATGCTTTAAAATATAACCCCTGTTAACCATAGTCCCCTCGGGTCCAGTCTCTGCACAGCTGAATTAAAATGCTCTATAACCAAAACCCCCTGGAAATGCAATTCAAGTCTTTATTAAAGAGTGTCGAGAGGGTCCAGTTAACAACCAGAGAACAAAACTTCTTACAATCCTCCCTTCTGCCTCTCTGGCTCAATCTCCCACACTCCTCCCCATTACATTCCCGCAGCTCCTCAGGCTTCTCTCCCTGCCCTTGTGCTCTGTTCCAAACCCAAGCCGTTGTCTTCCTTTTTGATGCTAACATACTGCTTCTTCAGCTTTCTGGCTCTTTCTCCCCATTAGCTGAACCTTAGGTCAAAGCACAAGGTTGCTTCCTGTACAGGAAGAAAGGAAAGGAAGGAGAAAGGGAAGGGGGTGTATTCTCCTAAATTATGTTTACCCTGATATTCAGAGAGCTTGGGTGTTTCAGTTTGGGAATGTTTTTTTGTTTGTTTGTTTTCAAGGAATAACCTTATTTCTAAACAAAATACCTAGAGATTAAGGAAATGCTGTGGGAACATCAGAAGCTGCAGGACAGGCCTAAAGGGGAAGAAAGAGCTAGGGGTCATTCATGAGCTGAATTTCCCGGGGCTGTGTCAACCAGGCAGGGCCGGCCTTGGGATCCTACAATGTGGGCCTCACACACTGATCCCTGCTCCCCGAAGGGCCCCGGTGCCCAGTTGTTGCCATCACAAATAGCTTAATCATTTTTGAACAGGGAACCCCTCCTTTTCATCTTGAACCAGGCCTTGTAACTTAGAACCAATTCCTAAACAGTTAAGAAACTGGTCCACCCATACGAGAGAGGTTTCCCCTCCTAGAATACAGTTGTAACCAGGAAGATCCAGCCTCCTCCACCCAGAGCTCCACTTGCTCCTGCTGTAGGACCTTCAGCATTCCCAGAATCACCATTTGCAGGTCTAAGTGCCCCTCTCCCGTCCACGCCAAATGGATCCTACTGTGAAGGGGGCTGTCCTTCTCCTTAGCTTGGTGGCACATGACACATGACACTTGCTCACCAAGGTAAGGAGAAATGAGAGCCTCCCATTTGGATGGTGTGAAATGTTATTTACAAGCGTGGGGCTCTCCAGAGGATGGTTTGGGCAGAGCGGTGCTAGCACTGTACCCAGAGGATATTGTGGAAAGGGTCCTCTGGGTTCGGAGAGACCTGCCTTCTTAGGGGGTGTAAGTTGTGCACTGCGCAACTCTGGCAACTCTGACCCTGCACGCTGACAGTGTCAGCCGGCACCGCCGCAAAGGATGCTCGAGGGCAGCAGCCACTTGAGCTGTGTGATCTTGAGCAAGTTGTCACATCTCTCTGGTCCTCCGTTTCCTCCTTAGTAAGGGGCAGGAGGTGCTAATCACCATTCAGGGAATTTAAAAGACATGAAATGAACTAACACACATGGTGACTAATCAGGTGTTAAATGCCTTCTTGTATCCGGGAGCCCAGACTTGCCCAAAAATGCTAGGCAAAGGAGCGGTACTTTCCCAGTTTCAAAGTACCCTCCTCCTGGAGATTCATCTGCACGCCATCATCTCCTCTATTTTGGAGGCAAGTGTGGCTATGTCCTTTTTGAGTCCAGTGAAAAGACTTTGAGGACAGGAAGAAAAGAGAAAGGAGACATGGCAGTGGCTGCAGGCTTAGGTGATTCTCTCTTAGTCTGGGCTCAGGCTGCCTGACCCTCCTCGAGGATCCATGGTTCTCCACTGGGGCTGCCCTCCCCAGGGAAACTGGAGATGTCTGCAGACATTTTCAATGGTCACGACTTGGGGGAGGGGTGCTGGTGGCATCTGCTGGGTGGAAGCCAGGGGTGCTGCTGAGCATTCGAGAGGGCCCAGGACAGCCCCTGCAGTGAAGCATCTGGTCCTGAGAAAACCAGCCCATCTGCCTGAGTGCCAAGGTCCAGCCTTCTCCAAGCCAGGGAGTGCTGCTGGCTCCTTCCCTCCCAAAGAGCCACCGGGAAAGTCGGAGGGGTCCCGGAACCACTGGTGTGATGTCAGGGATTTTTGTTTTTCAGATTCACGTGGCATGAAAGGATGACAGACTCGGGAGAGCCCCAGAGGCGCACACTTTGTTTTCTATCTACATTGCTTTCCCAGAAAGTTCCTGAGAAGTCAGATGCCGTGCTTCACTGCATTATATCTGGTAACCGTCAGCAGCTAATTACCCTCTGAAATCTCCCTGTGGACTAGGGTTTTAGGGTCACAAAGGGCATTATTAAAACATCATTTGTGGGAAGGATCTGGGAAGTTTGGCCTGAATGGCGGGCAGAACAACTAAACCTTCTATGATGACTTTTCTTTTTTCTGGAGGATTTCTTCGAGTAACTTCCTGGACACGTTTTAGTGATCTTTTTCACTTCACATTGTGGTTCTTGGTGAGACGACTCCCATACCAGTTATTTTTTCAAATAATACACTCTTCATTTCCTGTGTGCATAGGAATGGCATGAATAACTTTGCTTCAGACAACTTACTGAATTCTTCCATCGCTCGTTCCTTGATATCCCCAAGCTGGCTAGATGCATCTCAGGCTGCTTGCCATCTTCAGGTAGCCCAGTTAGCAGTACAGAGGCCACAACCAAGGCAGAGGGTGCCTAGTGGAGGAAAAGCAGGGACCTGGAACTGGAACTCTCCCCGGACTGGAGAGTGCATAACCCAGACCCGAGCCCAAATAGGGACCCCCCAGTGGTAAGAAGGATTTAGTATTAAAAGGAAATAGTAGAAGCAAAATAAAAGGGTAGCAAAGTGGTCTCTTGTACCTTGTGAGCTGTTTTCCTTCTTGGATTCTGTCTCTACTTTCCGAAACGTAGAGGCACCAGTGGTCTTTCCTGAGGGTTCACAGAAAACTCTTCTCCCCTGAGATCCCTTTTTCTAGAGAAGAAGAAAAGAGCCAGCTTCAGAAATGGCCAGGCTTCCTTAGCCAAAGTCATGATAAAATCTTATCTCTGGTCTGGGGGCTGGGGTACACAACTGTGTGCTCAGGCTCTTCGATGAGGGCAGAGCCAAGCCCCATCCCCTCTTGGTGTTTGTCCACAGCCTATCGTAGGAGGGACAGGCACAAGTCCACCACTGGGCCTTCGTATTCGGGCCTCCGCGGCTCCTCAGGAAGCCCCACTGCTTGGACACGCCCCAAACTTGGCCACCAGTCCCCACACACATTAGCCAGGTGCTTGTGAAACATTCTGGAGGTGGCTCTTAGTATGTGACCTGCAGGTGAGCATAAGAAAACAAGGGTAGGATTTTTGGGTGAGGTTTCCAGCAAGTGAAGGGAGAGAAGAGAACCGCCCACAAGGTCTAAGATACCACTTCCCTGTGCAGGTCTCATTTATGGCTGATTATTCAGATCTATACTGCACAAAAGGAAAATATCAGTCAGCCATGAAGAAAGTAGGGGCATCAACCAGTCCTGATCAGTCTGAATTAAAAAAAAAAAAAATGGGAGGGGCACCTGGGTGGCTCAGTGGGTTGGGCACCTGGGTGGCTCAGTGGGTGGGGTTCGAGCCCCGTATCGGGCTTTCTGCTCAGCAGGGAGCCTGCTTCCTCCTCTCTCTCTGCCTGCCTCTCTGCTTACTTGTGATTTCTCTCTGTCAAATAAATAAAATCTTAAAAAAAAAAAATGGGAGTGCAAGTGATTAGAATGAGTTTCTCAGGCCCAGTTACATGCATACTTTATTTACCTTCTTCTTCTTCTTTTTTTAAAAGATTTTATTTGTCAGAAAGAGAGAGAGAGAGCACAAGGATGGGGAGGGACAGGCAGAGGGAGAAGCGGGCTCCCCCGTGAGCAAGGATCCCAATGAGGGACTCGATTCCAGGACCCTGGGATCATGACCTGAGCCGAAGGCAGAAGTTTAACCAACTGAGCCACCCAGGTGCCCCTATATACCTTCTTAAAAAAAAAAAAAAAGTCAATTATACACAAAAAAGGAGCAATTAGATGCTTCCTAAGGAGGAACCTAATAAAACTGACTGAAAGGGGGGACGCGAGGCTGATAAGAACGGGCAGAAATGAATTATGATCAGCAACGTCCTTGATGGTTGTTCAAGGAAGCTCATTTTTGGAGGTTTAGTCATTTGCCTGGAAGGGACTCAGCCAAGCCACTGGTAAAGAAGAATGTGTCCTTGCACGCAGATCTGTCTGTTCCCGGTTCCGGGGACTGATGTGGCACCTACCTAAATGGGTGGGGGCAAGGAGTAACAACCACAGATGCCACCAAGCACATTCGTTGTGTTAGCACAGAGGTAGCCTAGCTGGGAGACCCCGAATCAGACAAGACACAGAGAGGGAGGCAGGGCTCTGAGCACACTAAGCTCCTGTCCACAGCACAGGTCTCGGAAGTCCACGGAGGGGCAGCTGGGTGGCTCAGTGGGTTAAGCCTCTGCCTTCAGCTCAGGTCATGATCTCAGGGTCCTGGGATTGAGCCCCACATCGGGCTTTCTGCTCGGCAGGGAGCCTGCTTCCTCCTCTCTCTCTGCCTGCCTCTCTGCCTACTTGTGATCTCTCTCTGTTAAATAAATAAATAAAATAGTAAAAATAACCCCAAAAAACAAAAGAAGCACATGGAGTTCTCTCAGTGGTCTCGGGGGCTGCCTACCAAATATGCTGAGATAAATCAGACTGAACCACAGGAAGGCTGGATCTAGAAAGTGTCTTGTTTCCCAATACTGGGCTTTCCTCCTACACATATGGCACATTTTGATACGTTTTCAATGATACAGAGGCTCGGGGGGTAGCTCCTTGAGACACACTGGAAACCTTCCTCCGCCTATCACAAGGCGGGGGGAATTCCAAGAGGTGACTGGAATTCCTGGGGGTTTCACCAGATGAGTCCACGAGCATCACAAGGGCCAGGCAAGCTGCTTTGGAGGGAGAAGGCATAGGGCAGTTCCCATGACGACCTCACTCAGGTACGCACAGTCCCAGCCTGGGACACATACACCCCGGACTCCTTCACCCTCGGGAGGCCTCATTGGCTCCTCCTGTCCGTTCTTCCTTCCACCGTGCCATAACATACGCTCCACTCTGAGCACTGCTGAAGTATAATTTTCCAAAGGTCGAGGGACTTCCATGCAAATACGAAACAAACATTTCAATGGTTTTGTTCAGTTCTTTGAGTAAAGAGGGAACTGCACAGTGGGAAGTCCTGGTCAGAGGACATTTGAGGAATTAGTTATTTATAGGCAATTTAATAAAAGAATGTTAGAAGATTGCTGACCTAGGTAAACTCCTGGGTAATGTCCTGTAGGTCAATAAGTCATGACGTACAGAGTAATTTTTTTCTGCCAGGCAGAGATTACTTAGATCTCCGTTGGATAAAAATCGACCAGTTTACATGTAACTTTACTAAATCTGGGAATTTTAATCAGTCATTGCTTAGCGAATGATGCATTCGAGTCAAGGGAAGGGAGATTTTCCGGTTCCCCAGCTGACATATTTTATCATGCTCACCCATTCTCGTTAGTAGCTTTATGATTTTCTTTCCTAAAAATACTTAATGTAATAAGAATTTCTTATTTTCTTCATTATCAGGTCAGCCCAAACCGGAGGTAACTTGGTATAAGAATGGCCGAGCCATCGAGGAGTGCGGCATTGTTTCCAGCTACGGATTCTTCCAGAATCAGTATATTCACGTGTTACACCTCTATCGGTGAGTCAGCGTGCCTCGATGGACCATTTGCAAAGGTCCCTGCATTCTGTCATTGTCATTCTGGGTGCTATCAGGTAAGGCCAAAAGATTGGCTCCTGTTTGCCTTTTTTTTTTTTAACATATAATGTATTATTAGCCCCGGGGGTACAGGTCTGTGAATCACCAGGTTTACACACTTCACAGCACTCACCATAGCACATACCCTCCCCAGTGTCCATAAAACCCAACCACCCTCTCCCTACCCTCCCCCCCCCGCAACTCTCAGTTTGTTTTGTGAGATTAAGAGTCACTTATGGTTTGTCTCCCTCCCGATCCCATCTTGTTTCATTTATTCTTTTCCTACCCTCCAAACCCCCCACGTTGCATCTCTACTTCCTCATATCAGGAAGATCATATGATAGTTGTCTTTCTCGGATTGACTTATTTCGCTAAGCATAATACCCTCTAGTTCCATCCACATCGTCACAAATGGCAAGATTTCATTTCTTTTGATGGCTGCATAGTATTCCATTGTATATATACCACATCTTCTTTATCCATTCGTCTGTAGATGGACATCTAGGTTCTTTCCATAGTTTGGCTATTGTAGACATTGCTGCTATAAACATTCGGGTGCACGTGCCCCTTCGGATCACTACATTTTTATCTTTAGGGTAAATACCCACTGTTTGCTTTTTATATCCTAATGTACGATGCTGTGAGCAGGTGTCAGCCGGGGCACCCACACCTGTAAGTTGCTGCCGTTGATGGAATTACAACTTTATCTAGAATTGTATTCAAGGTGCCCAGCCTTTTTCATTCATTAAATGAGCTTTTCATTTAATCTTGTTCTCTCTGGCAAGTCAAGAAATTCAACAGGGTTTGGGCACTGTCATTCGACCTCTCTTGCGAAACGGTAGGAAGGAGCTGTGGCTGGCGGCGATCCCACAGCACACTGGTGATGGTGGAGGGCTGGAAAGCAGGCCTTCTGGCTTTATTTTAGGAAGTGGTCTGGTTCAGTACAGTGGTTTCTATTCTTTTTCGTTTCCCCAAGAATTTTTTGTTCGGGTGAAATCAGGAAGCTCCGCGTAGAAGTAGAGAAGATGAGAACAGCTTTGATTGAAGCTGGGTGGAGAGTCTGTGCTCTTGGGCCCCAGTGCTTCTGAATTGGTCATGATGTTCCTTACGGGGACTCTGAGGAGCCCGAGGTCTGCAGAGTGTGGTAGGAAAGTGACTGGTAGGCACACGCATGTGCCAATAGCCTTGGATCTGAGAAGAACAAAGGTTAAGACGCGGGTGTGAATTCTGGCTCTAGTATTTTCTGGTCAGTGGCTGTAGCCAGCCTTTGAACCTCTCCAAAATGGAATTTCTTTATCTGCAAAATAAAAGGATTGCTGAGTCAAAGCAAAGTTTTTGCTATGTAGTGGTTGTTCAGTAAACAACCACTTTTTTATCTTTTCACCCACACTTTTGTATCAAAGTATGATCAGGGATCATTTTATCGTAGTTGAAGCGCTTGACTCAGCTGGCTTACAGAATATCTAACCTGATATTCAAGACATTCATTTATTCATCTACTATTCAATCCTTTAAAAAAACAAGTATTTATTTATTTATATATGAGGGAGAGCGAGAGAGTGTGTGTGTGTGCAGAGAAAGGCGGAGAGAGAAGCAGAGTCTCAAGTGGACTCTGCTCTGAGCTCGGAGCCCGTTGCCGAGCTTGATCTTACGACCCTGAGATCACAACTTGAGTCAAAACCCAGAGGCAGGCGTTGAACCAACTGAGTCACCCAGGTGCCCCCATCTACTACTTAGTTCTTTAAACAATATTCATCAAACAACTATTACCTGGCAGGCATGTTACATAACGCTAGGGCTAGAAATGGACAACACAGATGTTGTCTCTGCCTTCCCGAAACCTCAAGTCCAGTATAGAAGACCCAGGGTGAACAAATCACATGCCGTTTTCCCCGTTGCTCCCCAGTATACTGGGATCCAGACCAGTTGCCCCTTGCTGCCCCCCATCCATGGAACAGACTTTCCTGCCTCTTCAGTACAATTTTGCCAAGACCTTCCCCTCCCTCCTCTTCATCCTGTTCGACTCAGAATCCATCTCTGTGGTTCACACTAATTCTAGTTACCACGGCTCTGTCCAGCCTCAGACATTCTCTTTTCTTTTGCACAGGCGCTGCCCTTGGTGCTTATTTATTGCTTCAGATTGACACAGTTCAGTAGACTCTGGGCTTTAGGGCAGGAACCTTCTCTGTTTCACACTAACGCATCGCCCAGGGCTTAGTACAGTGCAACATACATATTTAGTAAGAGGATGGGTGGGTGGATGCTTTAAATATACCATAAATAGACATGATGTTAATTCAGATCAGCGTGGGCAAACTTTTCTATTAAGGGCCAGATAGTAAATATTTTAGGCTTCGAAGGCCAAATGGTCTCTGTCACAACTACTCAACTCCACCATTGTTGTGTAAAAGCAGCCATAGGCTATATATATATATATATATATATATATATATATATATATATTTTTTTTTTTTAAGCATGGTTGTGTTCTAATAAAACTCTATTTACAAAAACAGGGAGGGGACCAGATTTGGTCTGTGGACTATAGTTTGTCAGTCCCTGGTCCAGATGTAAGATCCTTGAGTAGCTATATACTGTACTTCTTTGTATGTTTTCCATTCTTGCCTTTGTCCCTCTGAGCACTCAGTCCATATTTCTTGATTAATTTTAGTCTCACACTAAGCTAAAATATTATACTCACTTTTTTTTTAGCAAGAAAAGAGACCTAATGGGTGAGTATCCTTTTGCTGACAGAATGCCATTTAAGAATTGAGGTTTGTTATTTATGTTATTTGCTATTTATACGGGACCGGAAATGTAGGCAAAACCAGTTTGTGGGGTAAAGGAGCTAAGGGATGAAGGAATGAGAAGACCATGACGAAGCCCAGGGGCAGGTGGGCAGGTTAAAATGGGAAGAGAAATTTAGGAAGAGAACTTGAGCTGCAAACGGGGCATGGAGTCCTAATTCTCGTCCTGGAAGTGCAGCAGGGCATTGGTTTACGGTACCAGCTAAAGACTTGAGATGACAGAATGTACTCTTTCCAAACTCCTGTTTTGCCATTTTGAAAAGTAGCCCACTTAGTAGAAAAAGCATTCAGTCATGGTGCAAGGAGTATTGGTGGGACAATATGATAATAGATGTGGTTGTACTTTTTCTGCTTAGTAGTCAATGTGCTGGGTACTAACCATCTTTTGAAAGTTCTGACTTTTTATACCTGTAAAGTTTTGAACCATAGCTGCCCATATGCATCTCCCAGGGAAATTTTAAAACCCGCTAATGCTTGGCCTTCAACCTTGACTAATTCAGTCCGGACCCCAGGTGATTCTAGTGTAATTGCCCAAGGTGAAAAATTCTTGTTAATTTATTTATGTATTTATGTATTTACTTATTTATTTATTTATTTATTTAATCTCTACGTCCAATGTGGGGCTTGAACTCACAACCCCAAGATCAAGAGTTGCGTGTTCTTCCAACTGAACCAGCCAGGTTCCCCCGAGATGAAAAATTCTTTACATCCTAAAATACCTGCCAAGTCATTTGACTTCTATGAGTGTTTAGGCAAATGGACGGTATTTTGTGCCAATGCCTTTCAAAGATTAAACGCTGGTTATTCATTATAATATTAGTCTCAAATTTTCTTGCCATCATCAAATCACCATAAACCACAAGAGTTAGTCATCATTCCCCTAAAGAAAAGTACTTTTGTTTTTAACCTCCCTGAGTTTAGTCTTTGGGTCATTACATCTCCAGTCTCGGATGTTCCAAAGCTCCCGTTCCTGTGTTTCCCAGGGTTTTTTGTTTGTTTGTTTGTTTTCTGGTTTGATAGACTTGGTCTGCATTTCCACTGTGGGGTCACGAGCTCATTAGTTGACCTCCTGATCTTCCCTCTTTCCTCACCTGGCATGGTCCTTCTCCATCCTCCCTGGGTCCTCCTCCACATGCCCCTCTAATCTTGTCACACCACATACTTCGGACAAGTGAGACAGCTCGGGGGAGACTGGTCAGTGCTGTTGGGACCTTTGCATACCACAGGTCAAGTGTGCTTGGCAGGCAGAGGAGTGGAAAGCCGGGAGAGCATTCCAAGGGCGAGCGACATCAATAACAGCATGGTTTTCACTGTAGGATGATAATTTTTTTTTTTTTTTCAGAAGATATGGAGGTTGAGAGGAGGGGAGGAAAATGCACCTAGAGGTTTTCTACCTCATAGAAAGCAAGTTGCAAAGAGCGCGTACACAAACGAGGAATTGTGGTCTCTTCTGAACATGATGTAAAGAAAGGCAGCTGAACAAGAGATAAAAATCTGTCCAGGAACCCACACCTAGAGAGAGACACCCCTCTTCTCAGCAAGGAGGCCTCTTAGTGGTCATGATCGTGTCCTGCGGTGCTGAGCACAATTACAAGAGAAGCAGAAGGGAGGGGGATGGTGAGGAGGGTGGACTGGGCCCCCCAAAAGCCTGGAGCAGAAGGAGGGTTGAGGCTGCTCCTCCCGCCCCTCCTCAGCTCAGCCCCGGCCCCTGCAGAGGACCTGGTGGGGACCGTGGCCACGAGGCCTGCACAGTCACCATGAGCCAGTCTACTTATGATGTGTGTGGGTTGAATGGTGTCCCCCGCAAAATTCATGTTCACCTGGGAAGTCAGGATGTGACCTTATTTGGAAAGAAGATGTTTTCAGCTGTAATTATTTAAATGAAAGTGAAATCATGGTGGATTAATGTGGGTGTTAATTCAATAACTGGTGTTTTCATAAAAGGAAAAAGCAGATGCAGAGGGGATATAGCCATGTGAAGATAAGCAGAGACCACAGGGACTCAGCTACAAGTCAGGAAGTGCTGAGGACTCCCTCCTCACTACCAGAAGCTAGGAAGGGGCAAGGAAAGCATCTTCCCTAGAACCTTCAGAGAGAGAGCCTTGCCCATACCTTGATTTGGGACTTCTAACCTCCAGAACTGTGAAAGAATACATTTTTGTTGTTTTCTTGCTACCCTCTTTGTAGTACTGATTTATGGCAGCTCTAGGAAATGAGGACATGGTGTATCTGAACATTCTAGAAAAAACAGTGCTGCCATTTGCCTACCTTGACTTAGGGCTGACCTTATCTGACAATGTAGTACTTGTTCCTCCCAGTACCAGCTGGGTTCATCTGGACCTCCTGGGAGGCATCTATGGGTCTGGAGCAAGGAACATTTTTCCAGTTATGCCTCATCTTGGATATTGATTCCTCAAGAACTTGAAGGAAAAATCAGTATGAAGGTTTCCTGGGTCACTTGTGCTTTTTTCTCCCAGGGGACATTCGGCCATGTCTGGAGATATTTTTGATTGTTACCGCTGGAAAGGGATGCTCCTGGGATCCAGTGAGGAGAGGCTAAGGGTGTTGCTAGACATTAGACATTGCCTGGGGCAACCCCCCACAACAGAACTATCCAGTCTACAATGTCAATGGCATTGAGGCTGAGAAGCTATGTGATAAGCCACCACAAAACAGAGGGCCTTGAATCAGCACTGGCTTATTATTTCTCATGGTTCAGTGGGCCGGCTGTGGTTCTTCTGCCGACTTGGCCCGGCTCACCCAGTGCTCCCTCCGACCACTTGAGTCGGTTGGAGGATAGGTTGGGCTAGAAGGTCCAAGACGGCTTCACCAACAGGTCTGGCCATTGATGCTCGCTGTTGACTGGGCCACCTCAGCTCTCCTCCATGTGGGCTCCTGGCCTCCAGTAGGCTAGAACCTCTTGAGCTCCACTGTAACGCCAATCCCAACACATCCTCCGGTCAGAGCAAGACACCGGATCCAATTTCAACATCATAAAAGTAGGGGCCACCCCTTTAAGAGTGGAGTGGTGAAGTCACAGTGCAGTAGGGTACGGGTAGTGGATGGGAGGAATTCAAACTGGCAAACTGCACAATCTACTACCCTCTCTATCCATTGAACACCTACCTAATTAATCTTTTTTCCCCTAATTAATCTTTTTAAATCACATACTTGCAGGCCTCTTTAACCTGCTTGAAAACAACTTTCTAAGCCTCCCTTTTTGCCTATAGAACAATTGTTTTCATTCTTTTTTTTTTTTAAATCTTATTTATTTATTTGACAGACAGATCACAAGGAGGCTGAGAGGCAGGCAGAGAAAGAGAGAGGAGGAAGCAGGCTCCCTGCTGAGCAGAGAGCCCGATGCGGGGCTCGATCCCAGGACCCTGGGATCACGACCTGAGCCGAAGGCAGAGGCTTTAACCCACTGAGCCACCCAGGTGCCCCTTAATACATTTATTGATTCTGCAAACATCAAGGGGTACCTTGTCGGTTCTCATCCCAGCCCGAGGTAGGAGGAAGCCTGGTGGTGAGAAAATGTCTCGCCCCTATCTTCTGTGATCTCACAGTCCAGCGGGGGAAGCAGACACGTAAGAGGACAATCAACAGAATGAGTTGGGGTTTTTCCTCCTGATCCCAACCAGTTCTGACACGAGCTGCCTATTGTACAATCCCGTTCTGTTCTGACACCAAATACTCAGAGGGAACATCTGACCCCATTGGTGTAAGACCTCACTCCCTCAAGACTGCCCACTTCAGACACCAGATTACCCACATTTCTCTCTGACTGGCTACAAAGTTGGGGGGTTCCCACGATCTCCTCTCCCTCCTTCAGGTTCCACGGTTTGCCTGACCAAATCAGGACTCAGGGAAAACACTTGACTTACAATTACTGTTTTGCTAGAAAGGGTACAATTCAGGAACAGCCTAATAGAATCACTACGTAGGGCAGGGTGTGGGGTCAGGGTTGCCAAGCTTGGTGACCTCTGCAGCTATGTCACTGTCCCAGAACCTTGATACATTCACTGACCTGGACCCTTTCTGAACCTCATCCTTTAGGGGTTTTTAATGGGCCTTCCATTATGTAGATATGACTGATTGCATCATTGGCCCTTGGGATGAACACAGTCACGAGCTCCTCACCCTCCTTGGAGGTCTGGGGTTGGGGTTTCAACCCTGTAATCATGCCTTGGTCTTTCTGGGACCAGCCCCCTCCTAAAGCTATTTAGGGGTTCCCAGCCACCAGTCATCTCATTACCATGCAAAAGACATCACTCCAGAGATGTCAAGGGTTTTTGGAACCATGTTCCAGGAACCTGGACAAAGACTGAATATTCATCTTTATTATACCACACCAAGCATGTGCTAAGACGGAGGGGAAGATGAAAGCATCCTGGAAGACCAGAGTCAAGGCAGTGAAGTCAGCCTCTCCCTGGTAGGGGTAGGTGAGGGCCCAGTACAAATGCACTGGGAAGTTTTCTCCAAGGTTCCCCAGCATGAAGCCCTGAAGGGCCTGGAAAAGTGGATGGGAGGGAGGGGAGGACCATGCGAGCCCTGGGATGAGAAAAGCATGAGCAAAGGCACGAGGGCACTGCCTCCTGGAGTGACCGGGGTGCATTCAGTCTCTGGCCGGGGTACTGGTAGGGCCTAGCAGGGAGCAGCATGCAGGGAAGAACAGCCAGGAGGGCGGGCAGGTGCTGGACCGAGAACCTATGTGTCCTAGCTAAGGGGTTCGCACCCTTGTCCTGAAAATGATGCTCAGACTAGGAAGGAGTTTGTGGCAGCAGAGGGTCATGGGAACATTTGCATTTTTAAAAACCTCCCTCTGACTGGGACACCTGAGGTCAGTCGGTTAAGCAACTGACCCTTGATTTCACCTCAGGTCATGATCTCAGGGTTGTGAGATCGAGCCTGGCTTCCACTCTTTGTTGGAAGGCCAGCTCCTCGGGGCAGGGACTGGGATTTCTGTTATCCCTTATCCCTACAGCCTCATGTGTTTGCAAATGATGACAAGATTCTCCAGGTCCTTCCCCAAAGTCCACACTTCTGCTGTTGTTGTACTCTGCCGCTTCTTAGCGGTGTGGCCTGGAGCAAGTCAATTAACTTCTCTGTGCTTTGGTGTATTCATAAGACGATTTTTTGAGATTATCCATGCAAAATGGTCAGCAAAGCGTGTATTACGCATGCAACAAATATTAGTTATTAACTATTAGTTAATTAGCTATTAATTATTAGTTAGTAACTAGTATCATTTTACTGTTCACTCCCTAAAAGCAATGTGGTTCCAGAGTTGCTCTGTATCACTCTGCCCTAGCTTATAGTTGCTGTATTTAGAGACAGGATACTTTGATGTGAATAGTTTTGAAAAGTGTTAGAATCAGTGGAGCATTTTCTTTCTTTTTATTTTTTTATTTTTAAAGATTTTATTTATTTGTTTGACAGACCGAGATCACAAGTAGGCAGAGAGGCAGGCAGAGAGAGAGAGGAGGAAACAGCTCCCCGCTGAGCAGAGAGCCTGATGTGGGGCTCGATCCTAGGACCCTGAGATCATGACCCGAGCTGAAGGCAGAGACTTTAACCCACTGAGCCACCCAGGCGCCCCCAGTGGAGCATTTTCAAAGACCGGAAACAACTGGACATTTAACAGGGGAGCTGGAACCCAGATCCTGGTTGAAGCTGCTTTTCTCATCCATGTTTGTGCTTGAAACCCTGTTTGGATGGTTTTTAGATGGTGCATTCTGTGATTTTAGTGATACCTTGGACTTTCTAGTTATTCCTTACACCTAGGTGGACAGATGGATGCCAGGAGCTTTGGGATACTGTTATATTCTCGAAGCCATTCCACTTTGTAACAAAAAGCTGTTTACAAGTTTTTGTTGTCTGAGTTAAAGACTTTGGTTTCTGGAGGGCTCTTGCTGGACATGATCACCCAGGGAAACTCAAAGTCCTTCCAAACATTGAAGAAACTTGAGATGTTGGTCGAGAGTGAGTCTGGGCAAGTGAGTATTGGGGGAATTGGTTTAAAACCTCTCTATTCCGGCAAGAAACCCTTCAGGCACACATCCTGCTAACAGTAGAATTGTCACCATCAACTTTACTTACAAAGGACTGGAGGTTATTTCCACCATGTAAAGCAAGGATCTGAAGCTGGTTTGTCTGGATTGACTGATGGATTATTTTTTTTTAAGATTTTATTTATTTATCCGAGAGAGAGAGAAAGAGACAGTGACTGGGGGGAGAGGGAGAAGCAGGCTTCCTGCTGAGCAGGGAGCCTGACTCAGGGCTTGATCCCAGGACCATGGGATCATGACCTGAAGTGAAAGCAGACACTTAACTGACTGAGCCTCCCAGGTGTCCCTGGGTTGTCTGATGTAAATCCCAGATCTTCTGCATTGTATCATCTTCAGCAAGTTATGTAGCCTCTCTGAGACTCAGTTTTCTTATCTGCAAGAAGGGGATAATGATAGTACTGCTTTATGGGATCGGTATGGGGATTAAATCAAGATGTGCGATGAATTTAGGATACTCTATATAAATAATAGTTATCTTATGCTATCTCAACATGTCCTCACACTGAACTGTGATTTTGGAACTGATTAAAAATAGGGCAACTTGGAGATAGGAAAGGTAACACAGCTTGGCAGCATTTTCCCTCTGCTATTTCCCTCTTAGAGGATAAGATATAATTAATGTGTTTCATCAAGGAACAATCAGGTAGAGGGGTGCCTGGATGGCTCAGTCGGTGAAGCGTCTGCCTTTGGCTCAGGTCATGATCCCAGGGTCCTGAGATGGAGCCTCACATCGGGCTCCCAGCTCAGCAGCTGCCCCCATTGCTCATGTTCTCTGTCTATCTGTCTCTCTCTCTCTCACTCTCAAGTGAATAAATAAAATCTTAAAAAAAAAAAAAAGGAACCATTGGGTAGAAATAGGGATGACTGAATCTTGCTATGTCTTGACTAAGACAGAAAAGGCATTTCATCTGCGGTTGGAAAGTATTTTGTGAACTTCGTGTTCTTGTGAGCTTAAGTAGGTGTAACAAGTCTTAAGGATGACTGGTCGAACTTTCGGAACCCTGAAGGCCTCTGTGTTCCCAGGTCAGCATTCCTCCTGAATGAATTCAGCGTCGTGGTCATTCCTCAGACCACGCCTAGAGTATTTCTTGAATGAGTCCTGAGGGTCTGACGAGAAACTCCCATTTAGACCCCAGGTAATAGGTCTGTGCTGAGAATCCGCAGCCTGTCCTCACATTCTGGTTTTGACTTTGGTTAGGTGTGTTGGAGGAGTGAATGGGACCCTCCTCTTTGGCTGAGGGCTGGACTTGGGCGGTTGGTCTCACTATGGTGTTGGCTCTCAGGGCATATTATGCTAATATGGGAACAGGTGACAGGTTGATCCAGGAGCCCCTCCCAAGATGCGGGGATGGAGAGAGGTGCAGTAATCCCTGGAAATTGGACATGGGCTCCATGTCTTTGTAAATGTCACTCCATCATCACCTCTGAGTTGAACTTAGAGCAGATGGTAACATTAGGGAAGTTTTGGGCCAGTTGGGGTTCAGTCTTAATTTGTAATCACAGAACCTTGGTCCAGCACTTCTGATGATTGACAAGATGGGGAGTCTCATTGCTGTCACAATCACAGCATTAGTCCTAGCGACCATTTAACTGACTTCTGTTTTAAAGGTGAGCATCATAAAGAAGGTATTTGATGAGGGCAGACCTCTACTTGGGGGAAGAGCTGGAATCAAATCAGGCCTTGTGAGTCCCAGGATGGGCTTTGCTCCAACCCTGTAGGGAGGGGCTCAGGTCAGGGGGTTAGGGGTCGGGGGGCAGGACTAAGAACAAAATTTGGTTTGGGAACATGTGTCCTTGTCCTGGCCAGCACAGCCTTATTTTCTCCCTCTCGTGCCCTCAGCCAAGGGCCTCCCATGAAATTTGCCTCTATCTTTGCCCCATCATGCCTAGGAGCTTTCCATATCTCTGACTCTATCCCCCTCCTCACCTTACTTTTAGTTCCTTGTGAGCCTTGGACCCTGAGCCTTCTCTCTGCCTACCTCCAGACTGCATCACTTCTGAGTGCCTGGTCTGCCCTCTCCCTTCTCCTGAGTCCTACAAGTTCAGGCCAGTCCCAGCACCTCAACCTCTCAGTTCCTAAGACTTAATCCAAATGATTTCTTAGTGTCCGTTTGTAGTCCAGCCCTCCTCCCCTCTCTCCCACGCATCTTTACCAGCAACCCATCTGCCTTCTATCCCTGGAGACGGGTTTGTCTTTTCTATAATTTTATATAGATAAGATCATAGAGCATGTTCTCTTTTGTATCTGGCTGCTTTTGCTCACCATAGTTATCTTCAGAATCATCTGCATCCTTTCCTGTGTCAGTAGTTCCTTCCTTTTGTCATTGAACAGTGTTCAGTGTTTCATTGTTTGGATCCACCAGAAGTTGTTATTCTGTTTACCTGTGGATGGACACTTTGGTTGTTGCCAGTCATGATGCATATTTATTTGTATTTGTGTTTATTGTGAGCATCCCCCAGCTGGAATGTAAATTCCACAGGAGCAGAAATGCGTCCAGTATTCCCTGCTGTGTCTCCAGGGCCTGCTCTGTGCCTGGCTGTCATCAGACGTTCAGTAAGGATTTATGGGATAAATTACATAATGGATTCAAGTGCTTTTGTTGTAGTCTCCACAGTTTTGCCAAGAGAGCGGGAAATACTGATAGGGTTCAGGCACACTTCCTCAAAATATGTCACCTTGGCATACAAAATAATTTAAGCTGAAGGAATTATTTAAAATGGCGAGAGGAGGAAGGTCCTTGCCCTCCACCCCCCCACCAACAGTCCTCTCCCTGTTTCTCTGAAACAGGTCATAAAACTCCTATGTGAAAGGTACATTCCCTGTGCCAGGAGGAGAGAAGCCATTTTTATCACCAGATACAGGGAATTGGGGGCGAGAGATCTGTATAAACAACCTTGGCAAACTCATTCTTACCTTCTAGTTATTTCATCATTTGCTACCTCTAGCCCAAACCCCTTTGTCTTATCAATTCTTCACAAAGTTATTATTTCTTTGCCTAAAAGGTATAAAAGCTTTCTGTTCTTGTCACTTCTTTGGGTCTTCATTCGCTTGTGAAGGCTCTCTTATATGTGTAAAAATTCAATAAAATGTGTATGATTTTCTCCTGCAAATCTGTCCTCATCAGTTGAATTTTCAAACCCATCCAGGGACACTAACAGGGTTGAGGAAATTTTTTCCTCCCCTGCAGAACCATTCCATGGTTCTTCCCCATGAACATGGGGGCCTGATTTGAATTACTGTGTCTTGGTGGTCAGCTGACTATGACTTTAGAGACTGCAGTCTAAGGGGATCGTTATATAATTATAAAAGTCCTCTCCCATGCCCCCAAGAGCTGTAGGAGCAGGCAACTAAGTCAACAACCCCTGGGCCCATTTGAGCTCCAATGAGTCTGAGCTTTTGGTCATTATGTGGCTGCCCCCCTCTCTGTCCTTGTCATTTCCCACTCCCTGGATTGCCATGCCAGTGGGGCAGGGGTTCTTCCTCCTCCCAGCCTAGACCAGCTTTCCTACAACCTGGGGCTACTCCTCCCAGGTGCCCTGTGGCTCCCTGCTTTCATGCTGGTTGCCAGGGGCCTCATCTACTTACCCACAAGGTCCCAGGACATAGGAGTGAGGCAGAGGCGCACTGAGATGGCCCCAAAGAATGACAGAGAGGGACATCACCAGCACCAAGGCTGCAGTGCAGCAGCAAAGAGAAGTGACCCAATTGTCCTGGTTTCTTGCCTCCCAGGAAGCTTTTTTTTTTTTTTTAAATTTTTTTTTTTAATTTGACAGAGAGAGAGAGATCACAAGTAGGCAGAGAGGCAGGCAGAGAGAGGAGGAAGCAGGCTCACTGCTGAGCAGAGAGCCCAATGCGAGGCTCGATCCAAGGACCCTGAGATCATGACCTGAGCTGAAGGCAGAGGCTTAATCCACTGAGCCACCCAGGTGCCCCTCCCAGGAAGCTTTTGAGAGAGAAGTTCTCAGGTCTGGTTTTGTGCAATCCCCCTTCCTAGGGTGCAGTGGTTGGTTTTCTAAAAAAGCAAAACTGGCTGCAGCATCCACAGAGCTGCCTGCGAGGGCAGCCTGTCAGGCACTTATTGGGAACTCAGCTCCAAGTGAGCAGTGAGTCAAGTGACAGCTGATATTTTTCTAAGAATTCAGTAAAGGGACTTTCACTTTTTAGAAACACTGGTGTCCTGAAGCTAGAAGCGAACCTAAGACCTTGCTCCTCAAAAGTTATTTCAGAGCAGAAGCAGCAGCCACCGTCCCCGGAGCTCATTGAGAATGCCCAAGTCCTAGCCCCCACCCCCGCCAATCAGATTCTGCATTTTAACAAGGTCCCAGGGGATTCTGTGCACAGTGACACAAGGAAGCCCAGCTCTAAGGATTATCCCGCTCCTGGCTCTTTGTTACACATGAAGAACTCTAAAAAATATGACACTCAGGTCCAGCACCTAAGAAGGGCTGAGGTGATTGGTCAAATCCCATTGATTTTTTACTTTATAGATCACCTAAGGCCCAGAGAGGTCATGGGACTCATCCAAGTTCTTAACAACTGGTTAGAAACAAAGCCAGGATCAGAAGCCAAAAGTTCTGTCTCCCAGCACCCACAGGTCCTATTATATTACTCACTGCATTTCCCTCTACCAGAGCTGTCCTCCAAAAACAAAATCTACTAACATGTGTGCTGCAGTATAACTCAAAAAGAAGTGATCTTGAGAACTGCCTTCAAAGATCAAGATTAATGGAGGGCCTCCTGTATGCCAGAGCCATTCAAGACCCTGGGGACCCAGGAGGGAGCACAGTGAAGTCCTGATCTGATGGGACAGGGATAGAGAAGGAGTCGTACATTAGTTGCACCAGCAAAACCAGTAGTGTCAGGTGACAAAGAGTAGAGGAGGGCAGGGAAGGGATGGAGTCTCAGGAAAGAAGGTGTTTTCTGCTGAGGTGCCATAGCACAGGTGGGAAGGGTAAGAGTGGGACAGTGGGGAGATTATCCTGTGGCAGAGTGTGCCCTTCAGAGGGACCAGAAGGGGCAGAAGGAAGCTGGAGGTGGGAGCATTCAAGGTCACTGTGGCTGCAGAGAAGACAGGGCAGAGTGAGGAAGACTCACAGGCAGCAATGCCATGATCCAGACAAGAGAGGAAGTGGCCCAGTCCAGGACTGTCCTGGAGCAGGTGGCAGGAAGCCACCAGGTTCTGGATTTATCTGCCAGGAGTTCCTGCTGGATTGGATGCAGAAGAGGAGTGAAAAATGGGACTCTGACGTGTGCCCTATGAATGATTAGTAGAATGGAATGATGAATTTTTTTGGGACAAGCAGGTTTGAAAAGGAAATTCCAGAATGTGATTTGGGGCATGCTGGGCGTTTGATGAGTTAGCAGCACTGGTCTTGCAGGATGTGAAGTTAGCTTGCTCTTACAAAAGAGCTTTGGGTCCTGCAGTGTCAAGGGGTGTGTTCTTGGTCCTGCGCTCAAGATGCCATGTCTCTCATAGATGGATTTACAACTTAACATAGGAGTTTTTCTATTGTCACAATGTACCTTGAGATTTTTGGACACATTCTGGGTATTACGCTAGCCTGGGTGCGGGGTAGGGACTGTTTCCAACTACCTTTGAGTTTTCTTTTGATAAGAGGGTTCTGTTGTCTATTAACTAAGCCTGATGGTAGTAATGCTATAATTGTTTGTTTGTTTTTTCTCTTTTCTGAAGTCAGTTGGCTTCTTTCTTATTTAAAGACTATCTGGTTAGCCACCACTACACCCAAAGGCTCAAAACGCTGTCAAAAGCTTAATGCTTTTGTGCCAAAAAAGAGCCAAGAAATCACTCCTGATACACGCCAAGCAAAGATTCCCTCCTCTTCCATCAATTTACCAGCTCCCCTACCTCTTTCACGACCACACACGGGCTAACATCCTTTTTAGCTCAATGCCTCTGAGCTCTGGCTCCCCTTTAGAATCACCGAGGAAGCTTCAAAACCACCCGTGGTGAAACTGGTCACCCTTGAGATGCTGCTTAATTGCCTTTTTTGGTAGAGCCCTGACCCTGGTATTTCTCCCCCTTTTAAATATTTCACTCTTTAGAGCAGTTTTAGGTCCGCTGCAAAGCTGAGCAGAAAGCACAGTTTCCATAGCCGTCCTTGACCCATCCCCATGTGCAGCCTCCCCCACCGTCAACAACCCCCACTGGGGTAGTAGCGCAGTTACTAATCAGTGAGCCTACAGCAGTCACCATCATCACCCAGAGTCCACGTGTTATGTTAGGACTCACTGTTGGTGTCGCACAGCCCCTGCTTTTCAATGACCACGTAATGACACGTATTCAACATTATAGTAACCTAACGAGTGCTTCACTGCCCTAAAAAGTCCTCTGGCCCTGGTACTTTTAGAAAGCACCCCTAGTGACTCTAATGTCCAGCCAGCCCTGAGAGCTCCCAATTCCCGGCTTCCTGTGCACGGGGCCCTGCTGTAAACCCTTCTAGGAATAACCTCCTGTCGTCCTCATGTCATCCTCTGGTGTGGGTCCAGTTACAGTACTTTCGTAGCTTGTCCATGTTGCACAGTGAGTGGGCAGCGTGTGGACCCAGGCAGTCTTGCCCCTAAGTCTGCCCCTTCCCCCTTGTGCTGTACTGGCTTTGCAATCTGCCTCTCTTCTCTGCTCAGAATTACACTTGGGTGATGGCGAAAATAGAATTTCCACTGCCGTTCACTCATGCACCATGCCCCTGAGCAGAACTCTGTGCCTTTCAGCCCCCAGCTCCTGTCCTTTAGGGCCCTCTCCCCACCAGCTCATTCCTTCACTGTCCCTTACACACAATCTGCTCATTCCAGCTCTGTACGTCTGCCAGGAATGCCCTCCCCACTTCCCTACCAGCCAAAATTTAATCCTTCCTACTACGCTCAAGTTCCATGCTCCTGGCACGCTGTCTGAAGATCCGGGCCACCCTGACCTCTCCCCTCCTAGCACCAGAAATGCTCCCTGCCTCAACTGTGCCTTTTGGGATTCAGTGACACTAGAGTTTGCAAATTGGGTATTGCTCCCCATATGACACCTGAAAGTCTTACCTCTCTGCAAAATTGACAGCCCCCTGGGGAAGGAGACAAGTCTTATGCTGTCAATTTCTCTCCCCTGGTTTCTGCCTGTGGTCTCGGTGTAAGTATTAATAGTGTCCCTTTGCATCCTCAAAACTATTGTGTTTAAATAATAAATAATGAAAGTGGCCCTGCCTTTTAGCCCACTGTGCCCTCAGTCTCACCTTGAGGCTGTTTCTTCTGCCTGGAGTGATCAGCTCCCTCCCCAACCCCAGCCATATACCGACTTTCTTGCCAAATCCTACTGTGTATTTCATAGGCCTGCTTCAGCTTTTTTTTTTTTTTTAAAGATTTTATGTATTTATTTGAGAGAGAGAGTGAGCAAAAGAGAGAGAGCACAAGCCAGTGGAGGGGCAGAGAATCACACTTCTGCCTGATTCGAGACTCAATCTCAGGACTCTGGGATCATGACATGAGCCAAAGGCACTGGCTTAACCCACTGAGCCATCCAGGTGCCCCTGCTTCAGCTTTTGAATATCCAGGAAACCTTCCCTCATTATCTTGCACCCCCGACCCGAATCTCCATAATTGATTGGATTTTTAATTGCCCTTACCACGTACCGTCCTGTATTGTAACCGTTGGTATATCTACATCATTTCTCTTATTGGCTGAGAAGCTCCTAGAAAGGGCCTAGGAATTTACCATCTTTATTGTCTACACAGAGCCTAATATAGTGCCTTACACGTCGTAGTCGTTTCTTATAATTTTTTAACTGTGTTACATAAGACGCTCACATCTTCCCAGGGCCTCAGTTCCAACATCCATGAACTAAATCATCTCTCTATCTGTCAGGGTCTAACCAGGAAGACAAAAACTATCTTCGGGGCACCTGTGTGGCTCAGTCGGTTAAGCATCTGCCTTTAGCTTAGGTCATGATCCGAGGGTCCTGGGATGGAGCCCCATGTTGGGCTCCCTGTTCAGCCAGGAGCCTGCTTCCTCTCCCTCTGTCCCTCTCCCCACTCATTCTCTCTCTCTGTCAAATAAATAAATAAAATCTTAAAAAAAAAAAAAAAAACCAAACCAACTATTTTCGAACATTCAATGTGGGGTTCTACAGGGGAGTGATCCCAATGCGGGTCACCCAGAAATGAGCACCAGTAGGACGCCACCATTCCCTAGGCTGCTTGGGTGAGGGGAGGTGGTAAGGCAACTAGTTCTGGGTTACAAGGCAGAAGCTGGAACCCTGTGGGCCTGTCCTGTGGGACCTGGAGCTGCTGAAGAGGACAGAAGGAATGTCCTCCTAGAAATCCCACCTGTGGGTGACTTTTCCCTTCTCCCCACTCTCCAATCTCCTGCCTCCCTGTGGTCCAATGCAGAAGGATGCCAGTGGCCCCGGGAACCGGGGAGTCTGGGCCTAAAGGGTCAGCACCAGGAGACAGAACAGAGCAGGGAAGGGAGCAGGGGTTGGGATAGGGAGGCAGGTGGGCCCAGGAGCCGCACAGTTCCAAGTCCCCTTTCAGTCTTCACACTCGTGGTTCAATAAATCCATTGGATAAATGAGTAAATTGGTAAATGTATATGGAAACTCCTCATCGGTGTTGAAATGTATCTCACTGCTTATAGAAAATACGATCAAGCAGTTGTGTGTGTTGCTAGTATTAGAATTCTCCTATCTCTACAACAAACTTAGCTTGAGGGCATGGAAAAACCCAAGGCTTTCTTATTCCTTTAGTCATTCTGAATAATTCAATCCATCAAATTGATAGTAGCAGTTAGGCAAGTAATAAGATACAGACAGTCTGTGTAAGAGAATATTTTGACCTTCACCTGGCGCTGTGATGGCGGCAAGGACATGGATGTCATCATATATTTACTGAGCCAGATGCTCTTCCTGCTCCCTGCTGCATGGGCAGGCAAGGCTCAGAAAACCCACAGGGCGCGGAGGGGGTGGGAGGCCTCCAAAGTCCCCCCACCCCCCACATTCCTGGCTGCCCTGGTGAAGACACTGCTGACATTTTGTTCCCAGATATTGTTTTCCTCCCCTGGAAAGTGGCACATAGTAAAACAGAACAACACCTGAAGCCCAGAAAGGATTTCGTGTCTTACCTCCAGCCAATAGCTTGAGCTCTGGCTCCCACAAACTCTGTCCTTGGGGCGTCTGGTCAGATGCAGGGTTTGTTCCAGCAATTTTAATCTTGTTGGGAGAGTTTTCTGGGGAGCAGAGGAATGACCTCCAGGAGACAAAAGGGAGAAGAGAAGCAACCTGAGCCGGGGAAATCCACTTTTCAGTCCACATGGGAGTAAGTCGTTCTGTTTTATGTGTGTCAGTGGAGTGGGGAATGAAGAGGTAGATGATGGAGTGAGTGTGAAAACCCAGCCCCCCAGGGGGGCAGTAAGGGTGGGGATTGGAATGTAGGGATTTCAAAGACGATCTGGACTGATAGGTCTGTCATGCCGGTAGCTAGAGAAAAAAAAAATGATTCCTTCTCTTCTTTTTGCACTTGTTACATTCTATTTCCCAACCCCCTATTTTCATATTCTTGCTTGCTCTGTGCTCTCAGTTCTCACTCACATTTATAATCCTTGTCCTCCTAGCACAAAACAAACCATCCTAAGTTGGCGAGATCCCAAGGAACTTCTAAGGTTGGCACCCTCCCTTCCACTCCTGGATTGATGGACCCAACCTTCTCCTGCTCCAAATTAAATCATGGAGCCCCATGTACTGAGCATTAAATCAGAATCTCTAAGGGGTAGTGGGACCCAGACATAGGTCTTCTTCCTCTTACTAAATCAGGAAATTGAGGCCCAAAGAGAGGAAGTCATCTGCCTAAGAGAGCCCCTAAGTGATTACAGTGAGCAAAATGTCAGCCCTCCATGCTGCTGCCCACTGCCTCCTCTGCCAGCTATTTGCTGTGAGAAAATTGCTGAGAGCATTTTGAAGCTTCCCTTGGTGAATAGCTTTAATTAGTGGTTTTCAAAGTGTGGTCTATGGACCCCTAGGGGTCCCAATGACCTTTCAGAGAATCCGGCAGATCAAAACTATTATCACAAAAATACTGAAACATTATTTGTCTTTTTCACTGTGTTGACATATGGAGTGATGATAAAAAGCAAAGGATGGGAAAACTGTTGGTGGCTTAGCGTGAATCTAGGCAGTGGTTCCAAGTTATACTAGTTGTCATAGAATTCTTCACTGCCGTACAGCTGCGGTTAAAAACAAACCAAAACCCAAAACATTTCACTTGATATGTTTCTGATGCATCAGTAAAAATTGTTGATGTTATTAAATCTTTTTTTAAAAGATTTTATTTATTTACTTGACAGAGATCACAAGTAGGCAGAGAGGCAGGCAGAGAGAGAGGAGGAAGCAGGCTCCCCACTGAGCAGAGAGCCCAGGACCCCAGGACCATGACCTGAGCCGAAGGCAGAGGCTTTAACCCACTGAGCCACCCAGGCACCCCAATTTCATTAAATTTTGAAAAAGCCCTTTAACTGCCCTGTAAGGAAATGAGAAATATGCTCAAAACATCTCTGCTGGATTTCCTTGAGAGGATAGTCATCTCGAGGGAAAGCACCTGTATGATTGTTTAAGTTGCAAGCTGAACTAGCCGCTTTTTCATGGAGTATAATTTTTGCTTGAAAGAACAATGGACAAATGATTCTCAAGCCTCAGATATGTGGTGAACATCGTCTTAAAAACAAACAAAGTAGACCTGCCACTTCAAGGAAAACTGAAAGTATTTGTTGCTAGTGATAAAAATCCAAAGTTTTTAAAAAGATACAAACTTCCAATTATAAAATAAGTAAGTCCTGAGGCATGGCGACTATAGTTAATAATGCTGTATTGTGTATTTGGAAGTTGCTAAAAGAGTAGATCTTTAAAGTTCTCATGACAAGAAAAAGAAATTTGTAGCTATGTGTAGAGATTGACGTGAACTAGATTTCCTGCGCTGATCATTTCACAACGTATGCAAACCTTGAATCATCATGTTGTACACCTGGAACTAATGTGGTGTTATATGTCAGTTGTACCTCAATTAAAAAAAAAAATCCAAGCGTTCAAGCTATCACTACAGTCCCTTCTCTGAACTATGAACTTCCACTTTCTTCAGATATTCTTTCTGCCTCTTTCATCTCCTTCTGGGACTCCCTTTATACATATGTTGTCTCTGAGATTCTGTCCACTTTTTTTCCATTCGTTTTCCTTTCTGCTCTGAAAACTGGGTAATCTCAATCCATCATCTTCAAGTTCACGGACTCACCTCTGCTCTTGAGCCCTCTAGTGAATTTTTCATTGTCAGTCATTATACTTTTCAGCTTCGAAATTTCCACGTAGTTCTTACAATTTCTGTCTCTTTCCTGAGACATTGTTCTCACATTTTCCTTTCGTTGTTTATTTATTTTTTTAAGATTTTATTTATTTATTTGATAGAGAGAGATCACCAGTAGGCAGGCAGAAAGAGAGAGAGAGAGAGAGAGGGAAGCAGGCTCCCTGCTGAGCAGAGAGCCCGATGCAGGACTCGATCCCAGGACCCTGAGATCATGACCTGAGCCAAAGGCGGTGGCTTAACCCACTGAGCCACCCAGGAGCCCTCCTTTCGTTGTTTAGACATAGCTTCTTTTAGTTCTTTGAACATACTTAAAATAGTTAATTAAAATCTCTATCTAGCATGTCCACAGATGGTTTCTATTGTTTGCTCCTTCCCTGCCCCCCAGCCCTATATGGGCCATGCTTTATTCTTTCTTTGCATGTCTCTAATTGTTTTGCAAAGACTGGACATTCTAAACAATATAATGTGGCCACTCCAGAAAGCAGATTCTCTCCCTTTCCCACCATTTGTTGTTGTTCATTTAGTGACTTTTCTGAGCTAATTCTTTAAATCTGTATTCTTTGTTGTTTGTGATCACTGAAGTCTCTGCTCGGTTAATTTTGAAGGAGATGTCCTTAGATGCCTGGAACCAGTAAGTCTCCCACTTTTTGTTGAGGAGCTCTGTGCACATGGTGGGGCATGCCTTCAACACTTAGCCAAGCAGTGGAAAACTCTGTCTTAGCCTTCACTTCCTGCTAGCACAGAGCCTTCAGGTCAGTTAGAGTTGAGAGCTTAATGTTTTCTCAGGTCTTTCCTGAGCATGCATATAGCCCTGGACAAGCTCACAGCCATACACCTGCACATGGCCCTCTGGATTCCCAGAAACATGCTGGAGATTTTCAATGGCCCCTGTGGACATCTCATTCCCTAGCCTTCCCTTTTAATCTTTTTGGTTAGCCTGTTGTTTGTCTCACCAGTTATCTAGTGCCTCAGGCAGCCATGATGTTAAATAGTTGCCTCTGAATATTTTCCGAACAAATGTCTCAGGGAGAAGGTTGTTCCTGCTAGTTGAACTCTGAGTCTGAACACATAAAAACAGTTCTGTGAGTGTGATTGTTCAGGGAGCCACCGGACAGGTCTGATGACAATTCCCCGGGAATGGGGCTTTGCAGTTCTGCCCCTTCTGGTGGCTGCTAGACTGCTGATTTTCACCAAGATTGTCAACACTTGGTTTACCAGACTCCGTGGAGATGAGGATGAGGGGTAGGACAGGGAAAGTGACACCACCAGAAAATTTGCTATTTTTGCTGAGATTCAGCCATTTTTCTTGAATAAACCCTCCTCAGATTTTCCAACTGACTTTCAGAATTCTGAAAAAGCCGATTCAGATACATTTTGCCAGCATTCTTATTGCTTTTATGGAGGAGAAATGTTCAGAAGTTCTTTACTCTGTTCTTTTACTGATGTCCTCAGCCCTTCCAATTAAGTTGCTCTGCCAAGCAACTTAATTGACTTATATTTTTATGATCAATTAATATTTGTATTATTTCCCTAACTAGAAATTTCAAAAACTTATATCCTTCATCAGAACCTTGACAGTTTCCCAATACTTCCAAATTATCAGTAGGAATATTAATTAATGTGATTTTAAAAAATGTATAATGGGGCACCTGGGTGGCTCAGTGGGTTAAAGCCTCTGCCTTCGGCTCAGGTCATGATCCCAGGGTCCTGGGATCGAGCCCCCACATTGGGCTCTCTGCTCAGTGGGGAGCCTGCTTCCTCCTCTCTCTCTCTCTGCCTGCCTCTCTGCCTACTTGTAATCTCTGTCTGTCAAATAAATAAATAAAATCTTTTAAAAAAATGTATAATGAAGTATGTTAATGTTTAGGAGATCTCACGAACTAAGTTCCTTCAATTGAACAATATATGATGTTACAAAATCACGTCTTAGTAAAGATGCATGTAAAATGCAGTCAAAGCCAATGGATTTTATGTAACTTGCTGATAGGGTTTCCGATCCGACATTGCAACCACTCTTGGTATAGTATCAAAGATTTTCCACAATCATATGAAAAGACTATTAAAATACTTTTCCTTTTCCAACTACATATCTGTGCAAGGCCAGATTTTCTCCATATACTTCAACCAAAACAATGTATTATTACATCACAATGCAGAAGCAAATTTAAAAAAAAAAGCTATCATTTATTAAGCCAGATATTAGATGTGTGAAAAAATATAAAACAATGCCACTCTTAGGAAATTTTACTTTGTTTAGGAAAAATACAGGTATTTTCCTATATATATGCTATTATATATCATATATGCTATTTATGCTAACGTTAATGAGCTTATTTGTGTTATTTTTAAATGAATAAACATTTTCAATTTTTCTGTTTTAATTTCAATATGGTAAATATTGATAGATATAACCCGTAAACAAGCATTCTTGGGAGTCCTCTGTTGTTTTTGAGAGTCTATAAAGAGTTCTTGCTGCTCAAATATTTAAGAACCTCTGGTTTAGACTAACCCAGGGGGTTCAAGCCCAGAAGAAGCCCTATCCACTTAAGGTCACATGTAGCTCTTTTTCTTTAATATGGAAATGATTAATTTAGAAAGAACGTAGAGGATTCCAGCAAGACTTTCACATCAAGGTGGAGGAATGCTGCTGCTTCCATTAGCCAAAAGGAAAGATCCACAAGGAGGGAATGCAACTAATTGTTTGGGGAATTTCTTCCGGGATGCTTCTGCATTCCTGTCAAATCACTGTGGGGCACACAGTTCGCTCTGCCAGCATCTTGCAGATTCTAAAGCCCAACCCTACTCACACCCTTCCAGCTGCTCCCACCGGAGTCCCCTCTTTGAGCTTCTCTTCTCTTCCAGTTGCCCCGGACAACTCCTCAGCACAGAACTGACCCACAAGGTTCTCACAGAAATTCAGATTGTCTCCCCAGGAAATTTTTAGTCATTTTAGGGCTGGACATGACGTGGTACGCGTCTCTTTGACTCTGGCTCGGCACTCAACGTAATACTGGGCACCAGAATGAACTTGTCACAAGTGTTGTCAGTTGGCCAATGAAGATGAAAATTTAGGACAGAAGCGCTTTATTTGCAAAAATGATCTCTCTACATTGGCCACCTCCCTTTTCTGAATGTGAGTTTTCTAACATGACATACCGAGCCTGGCTTCAGAGTAGAAGGCTCTGGTTTCCTAGCCCCCTCCACTACTGACCAACTTGGTCACTTCAGGGAAATTACTCAACCCCTCCCCCACAACCCTCTGTTTTGCACGCAGGGGAGTGGCACGCACATTGTTCACTAGCGGGGACATTCAACAAATGCCATGCTTGTGGCTGAATTTGCTCCCTCTCTTCTTTAAGATGCTTAGAGATAACAATCAAGGACATGTCAACCACAAATCATAAGTCTCTGAAAAGAGGTCATTAGCCAGTGAGAAGAATTCTACCTAATCAACTTTTGAGAGGTCAGTTATATTTTTCCTCTTAAGTAAACGTAAGATGGTTTGTAAATCTTTTATCGGCTAAAACACATACTCCATAAAATCGTACGTTACTAAATCCTAACATTCTCCCCTTCACTTATTTAGTCATTCAGAAGTGAAATATATTTAACTCAATCATTTTCTCCACACTTTTTCCTAAAATTTCTTTGGTTTCCTCTCCTTGGTTCTTGAGAACCATCTCTGTTCCCCACCTTTAATGCTTTCTTACCTGGTCCTTTGGTCTCTCTGTCATATTTTCTTCTCTTCCCTTCTGTTTTTTTCCATAAGTCTTGGTGCTTTCAGGGTGGGTGGTTTCTCTGGCACTGGGATCATGGTCTGGATAAATCAGGAAATCAGAATTACTTGGGATGTCCCAGTAGACCATGGTACTCCTATGCTCCTTTTAAGTCCAAAACTGAGGACAGGTCTCCAAGAGCTAAGGAAGAAGAGGCAAGTTGGCAGTGGTGTGGGCCATGTGAATATCAAACGGAGGCCCCTTTCTCTTTATTCAGGTTTAATTCAGCTCAATTGAGGAGATCTATGTGTAAGTAATGAGGATGAGGATGAGGCTGTCTCCAAGGGCAGGCCCAGGACAATTTGTAGCAGAATGTGTTTGGGATCTTTTTTTTTTTTTTAAGATTCATTTATTTATTTGGGGCCCCTGGGTGGCTCAGTGGGTTAAAGCCTCTGCCTTCAGCTCAGGTCATGATCCCTGGGTCCTGGGATCGAACCCCATGTTGGGCTCTCTGCTCCTTGGGGAGCCTGCTTCCTCCTCTCTCTCTGCCTACCTCTCTGCCTACTTGTGATCTCTGTCAAATAAATAAATAAAAATATTTTTTAAAAAATATTTATTTATTTATTTGAGGGGGGAGGCACAGAGGGACAGGGAGAAGCAGACTCCCTGCTGAGCATGGAGCCTAACATGGGGCTCGATCCCATGACCCTGAGATCACAACCCGAGCTGAAATCAAGAGTTGGATGCTCAATTGACTGAGCCACCCTGGCACTCCTGTTTAGGGTGTTTAAAAGCAGATTCTTAGGCCTTTTACTCATGGGTTTCTCTTTCAAAAATTTTAAGCAGTTTCCTGATGATTCTTCTGCACACTTCTTGAGAACTTGAGGTAATCTGGTTTTAGCACTCTCACATCTTTTTTTTTGTTTTGAGTTATAGTTGACATACAACATTGCGTATGTTTTAAGGTATACAACATATTGATTTGATGCATTTACGATTGCCATAGCAGTGTCAGCTTCTGTCTCTATCCCATCGTGTAAATATCACTTATCACTTCTACATTCTTATAGAATATATGTGGCATAAACTTTCTGCTTTGCCACGCCCCTTCACATTGATTTTTCTCATTTGAACTTCAGCATAACCTTGTGAAGTCGACAGGAGGGGCAGGTACTATTTCCTCTAGAAAGTTACCCTGAATTCCGTTCTCCCCATGCTGTTGGCCAAGGCACACGCAAAGATCAGCGGTGGCCAGCCTCAGCCACCCCTGACTGGCTTCTACTTGGGAGCCAAATTATTAAAGACCAAGATATTAACAAAATTGCAATTAATCTATGATTTTTGAAAAATGGGGCATGTGCGAGCAGGCACCCAACATTGAGGGCTTACAAGCACATAGGAGCTTGGAGAGACACAGGGAGGCCTTCAGGGAGAAGACAGAGAATAAGACTCTGTGCCATTGAGTCTCTAACACTGACCCTTCTGGCTTCGATACTGGTGCACACTGTACACAGATCAGTCAATAAATACCTAAATGTGACCTCTAAATCTGGCCAGACCCATAGCTTCCGCCTTCTGAAAATGCTGATTGACTTCTGAGCTGGATAATGCGTGGAGTGAGACCAGCGATGTTATAGCTACACTGAGGTCCAATGAGATAAGTGAGTGCAAATTAGAACAAGTGTAAAAAGTGTTTATCGGGACTGCGGAGCCTGAAGGGAGGCCCTAGTGGGAAAGGTCACCGAAGCCTGTTAGGCTGGAGGGAGGGGCCCCGGGAGCACCGTCTCTCCTGGAGCAGGGAGAGCAGGCTCAGCACGATCTAGGATCCAGTTTCTTCCCTGCTGGATCCAAGCCGAACGCCTGGCTTGGTCTAGGTAAGTCAGGATGGCATGTGGACATGAGTTTCCAGCCAGAGGGTCTCATGGGGGTGGGGCTTGGACTTCACAGTCATGTAAAATGTAGAGAAATGGCACCATTCTTCATACACATAATCCCAGCCTGATACCTTTACAGCTTCCTGGCAGGAACCTCGCCTTCTCAGCACAGGCTTAAGAAGAGCTATTGCTTATGCTGTTCCACAGCATGAGGTCGAATTCTTCAGCTGTTTGTGTACAAGGTCTCCCTCCAGATAATATTTTTTTCAAATTCCCATAGCATAAAAAAGACTTAAAATAAAAGGAGAGAAGAAGAAAACTAGAATATCAGATGCTTCCCCATTCATCTGAATAATTCTCAGCATTTTTCAAGTTGGGGCAAGCATGTGGAAAGTTCTACGGGAAAGTGCAGAGCTTCCTGGATTCTCAGCATGAGCGCAGCTGGAACTCAGAAGCTGGTTTGCGGGGAGCTCACAAGCCCCTTTGCGGGGAGACCACAGATCCCCTTGAGGGTACAGCAACAATCCTGGGGGTTTTCTGTGTGCCATGACGTGAGAAAGGTTGGCATATCCATCCAAATGCGGCAAACTTACCTGTGTATTCTCTTCATCCCAGCTGTAGCCCAGATGACGCTGCTGTTTACCAAATCTCAGCTAAAAATTCTTCTGGAATGATTTGCTGCTCTGCTTCTGTTGAGGTCAAGTGCTCAGCAGAGAACCCACAGCTCTCTCCTGACCCGAAAGATGGCAGGGGCACGGGATGGAGACACGCAACAGAGGCATGTGCACAGGAGAAAACAGATCAGCTTGATGAGAAAGAACATCCTCGTGAGGGGGAGGAAAATATCTCCACAGGTACTGCCATGTCAGCTGATTCCCCCTCCTCCAAATTCAGCTGTTCCTGCTCACTGCAGGCCAGTAGTGACCCTCATGCCTCCAGCTCGGAAAATCCCTTGGATGTTAAAGGAACGAGGCCAACCGAAGAGGCTCGTGATCTGGGTGGTGCCGAGGAAGCTGCAGACGGGCTGCTTTTTTCTAATTTAAGTTGTATTCCCACCAACCACAATGTATATTGCCACAGGACAGTCCATTCCAAAGGATCGAGGCTGACGGATGCCTTACGCAGTGATGGCCCTCAGGAGAGAGTCTCGGACTCTGGCCAAGCAGACCCCACAGGACAGAAATACATCAGCTTCAGCCTGTCGCTGTCCGAGGGGACTGCATCCGTCTGCCCAGGTGACAGGGCCGCGATCAAGCAGCAAGTCAGCCCACAGGTGTCCAGCGAAGACTCTGACAGTGACTATGAACTTTGCCCAGAGATAACCCTAACCTGCACCGAGGAGTTTTCAGATGATGACCTAGAGTATCTGGAATGTTCCGACGTTATGACGGATTACTCTAATGCAGTTTGGCAAAGGAAACTGCAGGGGACTGAGCATGTTTTTTTATTAGAAAGCGATGACGAAGAGATGGAATTCAGTGCGTGTTGCCTGGGTGGGTGTGAGCATCTCCTCGGTGAAATGGGTTGTGGGTCTCGGGTGTCGGATGACATCGGGCCTATGGAGGCCACCACTGGCCTCTTCGGTTATCACTCACAACCCCCAGAAGTGGTGGTGAGGAGCGGCCAAGCCTCCACCCACAGTCCCTCATCCCTGCAAACGGGGATGATTCTGACTTTGGGACCTCACTGGGACGCGACATCTGCGGTGACAGACCCGGGGAGATATAAACCACCCGCTGCTTCTGAGGCCACTGAAAATGATTATCCAGGAATTCGAAGAGAAACCAGAGACAGCCATCAGGCAGGAGAGGAATTCACCAGTGACAATCTGCTAAACACAGATAAAGCAGCGATCGAGACGGCGATGCAGCGCTTGTCTGGTGAGTTAGAAAAGCCAGGGGCGAGCCAGTGGTTGGAGATCGCAGCCGAGGGAAGAGTAGGGGATGAGGGTTCGTTGACCAAGAGAGGCTCGGAGAAACCTGCCAGGCTGAGGCGGCCCAGCATGAGAGGAAAACCCAAGAAACTGAGCCCCAACCTGAAAGCGAGTACAACAGAAAGCACCTTTAATCTCTTCTATCCCAAAGAACCCGTTAAGCACCCACGAACCCAGAGTGATCAAAGAGACGGTTCTTGGGCCAGAGCAGAAGCTGACTGCAATTCCCAGTTCCCTGCAGGACAATGTGCTAGTCCAGTCCAAGCAGAGCGAGAAGGAAAAACCCCGCAAACTCCCCGGGGCTCACTCCCCCAAGGAGGTTACTCAGGCTTCGGGGGAGAAGGGATGCCCGTCCAGAACCTGTTTGAAACAGGTGGAGTTCCAGACTGGAGTGCTCATCCTCGGGTAAGACTCCTTTTTTTAAAAATTACTAGATGAAAGGTATTTGTGTGTGTGTGTGTGTATATGTGTGTGTATGTGTATGTGTGTGTATGTGTGTGTATGTATATGTGTGTATGTGTGTGTGATTGTGTATGTGTGTGTGTGATTGTGTGTGTGTGTATGTGTGTGTGTGTGTGATTGTGTGTGTGTGTATGTGTGTGTTTCCCTTCCCTTCGTAGTCATGATCAC
Source organism: Lutra lutra (assembly GCF_902655055.1). Taxonomy (NCBI): domain Eukaryota; kingdom Metazoa; phylum Chordata; class Mammalia; order Carnivora; family Mustelidae; genus Lutra; species Lutra lutra. The sequence continues at coordinate 17,293,452 of NC_062289.1, forward strand.
TGTGCCTCAGTGCAAATCAAAAGAAGTCTCCCAGTACTGTGAGGGTACTTGTGAATGACAGCTGCTGCTGCTGGGAAGGAAATCTGGTTTTGAAAAAAGGCCCAGATAAACCCTAAGCCATCCTAATTATAGCAAAAGACAGATAGGAGTAAGCGGCACTAATGGGATTCTGGACAGCTGGAAAGAGAAATTTGATATTTTGTCGACTGCATGTGTTTTACCAGGCAATGTCCCTATTCAGAACGTTTTTCAAGCAAATGTTTTGGGTGAAGAGTTTAAAAGAAAAAACAATTCTCTTTAGTCATTTTTCAGGAGCGCTTTGAAAATGGTAAGTGTTGGTTTTCATCAGAATTTATAGTAAAATGAAAGATTTCGGTGTGTCTCATTGATGTGTGGAATCTGTTTCGCGGAGCTGGGGAAAGTGGACAGAGTCGGTTTTCTGTGCCCCAAAATCATAGTAGATTTTTGAACGAATGTTTGTTTTGTTTTTCTTAGATCACAAAGTATTAGAGAGGCTAAGAAAATACTGCCAGGGAATAAATTTGTTTCACCCTATTACTGATTGGGGGGTATATTTGAAAGAGATGGAATTAAATTAATGGGAATAATGCACAAAAGATATTGTGTTTCACATATGAATTTCTTTCATTTCAAAGGGTCCCAAATGGGCTTTGGACTGATGTTGTGTTGTGTGGCCACAATTTTGTGTTTGTAACTAACCACCTAAGAAAAGTTACTCAGTTGTTTTTACCAGACCTGTGTTCTCCCTCCCCTCAAATTCATAGTAGGAACCTCGTGCTGTTTTTGCAGATGAGACAGACTCTAAAAAAAATTAAATATTCCCAAATCCATTCATAGTTACTGAACTCTAGCTATGAAAACGTAAACATGTAATACATTGGTTTCTAAAGACCCAGTCCTGAGATAACCGAACTAAAAATCTCCAGATCTGAGGTGACTTTTTCCTGATCAAATTGTCTGCTCCACCGGCCAAACTTGCCACATAAAAGTCACACTTATACTTTATTTTTTGCAGGAGAACCAGCTTTATGCTATTTGGTTGTTTAACACCTACCACTGGGGTGATCACATGCCAAGGCCCACAGATGGGGATGTCCAGGATAAGTTTATGGAGATGGTTTAGCCAAAGATTAATACAAAATGAAGTTGCAGTGTTAATTTTTTCATGTCAGTAGGCATAGCATTTTCTTTTCTATTCATAAAATGCTCTTCCTGGCTCAACTAAGTACCTTGTTACCGTTGTTTCTCCACATTGAGCATTTCACTGGGCAGATTATCTTCATGATGAAAGGTGACGGGGGTGAGCGGGTAAAGCGACACTTGGAGAGGAGGCAGCTGGTGACAATGTTAGTGTTAGACCTACCACGGCGGGAGACAATTTCTAGCTTCCTCAGCTGCAGACAAAGAGAGGAACTAAAGGAAGGAGCCCCCTTTGTCATCCTCTGCTTGTGCCCTAAACTGAATTCTGAGATTGGGAGTCTTGGTGACAGCAAGCTCCACGCAGCTTAAAAAAAATGGGCATCTCGGGGACTGCAGTCTGTCTCGTGCACATTCTTGTCTCCATCAAAGTTCTTGTGGGGCTCTCGCTTACACATGCACACACACTCACTCCTCCACCTGTCGGCTCCGGGTCTGAGGTGGGTTTTGTGTTTTGTGGCTCGACTCCAGCTAGTACCTCAGACCCATAAAGGCGACTCTTCAGAGAGCTCGAATTCTGCAGGTGGTAGGACTGTCCCTCACTATGCTGTGCTCAGTAACAGAGCCAGCCTCGCACTCAAGGGCGACCAGAAACGTGAATGGAAGTTGTAGATTCAGAGGCGGTTCTGCGCAGCCTGAAGTTAGAGATGGGAGCTCTGTATCTGTGGCATTTTTTACCACTGCCCCCCGTCCCGCCTTTGCTTAATGAAAGCAGAAAAATTCTTCCCCAGGGCCAGGGGCACAGTGAGAGCAGATTCTTTTATCCATGCAGAAAGTTACTGTCTAATTGTGGGAAATGTCCCAGTCCCTTACATCCATATAAGATAGAAGCCAGATTTACAACAAAGGGCTAAATACCATTATAAATGTGACACAAAACCATGAGAAGGTCCCTGGGAGCTAAATCAGACTTTTTAAAAATACTGCTGGAAAAAAAAATTGGTGAATTTTTTGATAAGTAAGTAAAAAAGACATTTTAAATATTTATTCTCAGGCACTTGAGGGATTGGGAACTTAAAATTCGAAATGGTTAAAAATCCTTGGTCGGGGGTAATAATGATGCATCTCCCCACTCTTGACTCTTGGCTGGTGCACTTTCCTTTAGGTGCCCTTTTGTAGAAACAGTGGCCGTCAGCTTATCTTTTAGTAGTTTGTCTCCATCTGTATATTGCTTTTAGCATTCTGAGGAAAAGTCCATACCTCTCAGTCTGCATTTTAAGAACAAGGAAAGAACCAAATATTGTAGCCTACACAGAGGTCTTCGGGAGTATTTACTTCCTGTCTTCCCCTCCTGCTTTTATAAGGTAAGGCCATATTGTGCTGATTTGTGTGGAAAGAGTATTTACCCAGGCTGGGATTGGAAAGCCCCCAGTCTCTGTCCATTTATGGAAGATTCCAAAGTTAATCCCAGTTTGGGAGTGGAAAACAGAGAGGGTATCCTGGGCTAACTTGAATCATCTTCAAGGATCACACCGCCAATCCCTCACCTTGGTTTGGCTCTTTTCTTACGATCCAACTCAGAGGCAAAGACCTGACAACCTGCCCGGCTTAAGTTTCCTTCTAGCCACACGGGGGTAAGATCATCCTCACTCTTAAGCCAGAAGCACTGTGTCTGCCCTTCTCCATCGATGCCCAGATGCTCCCCAGAGAGATTTGCATTTCTCTGTGGGGTCATGGGATCTCAAGTGTACAGTATGAAAGTACAATCTTCGGTTTTGAGAGTTAAGAATCTTCCTGATCAGGAGTCAGCACTAAGCACAGAAGGTGAGGGAGCTCCTTGACGGCAGGGGGTTTTGGTCACTGTATTTCGTTCACGGAGAAATCCCAAGTCCTTGGAATCATGCTGGCCCCATAGTAGGCACTCAAGAATGGAAAGAATAAGTAGCCATATGGGACGAGATTTAATTCCATTAATTCCGTGATGATCACTGGTCTCAACCACTTTATGGCCTTTGATGTAATAAATATTTTCTTTGGTTCCCTTTACATACCAATTTTCCCATTACCAAACTGCTTCCCATTGCTCTTTGGGCCTGGCAATGGATTACTTTGTACTAAACTGTAAACACCTTGCACTTAGGGTCCCTTGTGAATGCTGGCGATTCACATATAACCTTGGCCTCATCAGTGCCTTTCCCAGATCACTGGCTAGACCCAGGAAGACCTTACGACATCCCCCTAGCATTCAAGACCCTCTACCATACTGTTTCCATCTACCTCTGAATGGCAAAGCAGACAAACACACTGGTTTCTTTATCTGGAAGATGAAGCATTTTCTCTTACGTGTGGTGTTTCTTCTGTCTTCTTGCCTGGAATGCCCTGGCTTGGCTTGTTGCCAGCTCAGCTCCTCTCATCTTTCAAGGCCAAGATCCTGCAAGGTATTTCAAGTTGCACCGCACCCCTGCAGCACAGTCCTCCTCCCTTATTATGATTTCTCTTTCCACCAAAACACAGCATTCTTATGCAAATAAGGTATAAGGTAGGGTAGCTGGCTCTGGACCTGAGTTTGGGTCCTGCCTTTCTACTTTCTGATTCTGTGACTCTGGGAAAAACTACTTAAGCTCTCCTAGGCCCAGTTTCCTTGTCTAAAACAGAAAACAGAAATAATAATAATAATAATGCCTCACAGAGTGTTGTGAAGATTAAAGTCTTAATAAAATGTTTATCACAGTACCTATTATGCTATTATGCAGTTAGCATTTAATGAGTTACCATTTTTATTTTGCTTATTACTTACCTTTAATCTCTATACAGAACATGGGGCTCAAACTCACAAACCCAGGATCAAGAGTCGCACGCTCCAGTGACCGAGCCAGCCAGGCCTCCCTATGGTTTACTTTCTTAATACGTATGTCCTTCCCCCCCCATATTAAAGGCATATCAAGGGCTGGCCGTTAGTGGTTTTATACCTTTTTTAATTGAAACTTTTATTGAGATAATTGTACTTGCACGCACAGTCTCAGAAACAACACAGAGAGCTCTCATAGCCCAGGTTTCTCGGACAGTAACATTTTGTAACACTATAGCACAAAATCACAACCAAGGTATTGATATGGATACCATCCAGTGATCTTATGCAGACTTTCCCAGTTTTGCTTGTGTGTGTGTGCATGAAGATGTCTCAAAATCTATCAGTTGTGTGGGCTCGTGTGATAAATGCGGTGTGAAACTTCATGCTGATCGGAGTTCAGCCTGGTAGCTAGGTGGGTGATACTGTAAAACAATTATGGCAGCTTGAAATGAGCATGGTCATCCAGTGACAGGCAGGACACGTAGTAGGTCGGTGTGTGTGTGTGTGTGTATAGATATAGATACATATTTTTTACATAGGAAAATATCAAGAAGATAATCTAAACCTCCTTGTAATGTAGTTTTCATCTCTGGGACAGAGCAACCTGAGGTTTGAGTTCATCTGCATAATAAAATGCATCCCCCCCCATAACAACTGTTTAAAAGGGCCTCCAGAAAGCTGATAAGCCAGCTCTCTGCTGATGATAGGAAGGGCCGAAGTTTATAGTCGCTCATCTCTTAGGACGCGGCAGTCAGGCCTCTTGTCAAGACCACCGCAGACCGGCAAGTAACACAAATATTTGTTTTGTTTTTAATCACAAAGCCTACAGTGCGGCTTCTGCCAAACGCATTACTGCCCCACATCGGCAGGATCAGCGGAGGCCTAGTTCCCGAAGTAATTGTACTCAAGGATTGTTAAATAATCCGCGGAAAGTCCTACAGCCTTGCTACTCCCAGAGCGGTCTGCAGACTGGCTTGTCCAAGTACATACCCTCCAACCCGGCCCCAGCTTTGCAAAATGTGCATTTTAACCTGATTCCTGGGAGATTCCTATATATACTGAAGTTCCGAACGCTCTTGTCTACAGACAGGAGATCGTTCTCAGATTTGAAAAGACCCAAGCAGGGACGCCTGGGTGGCTCCATTAAGCATCTGCCTTTGGCTCAGGTCAGGATCCCAAGATCCTGGGGTCGAGTCCCACATCAGGCTCCTTGCTCAGTGGAGAGCCTGCTTCTCCCTCCCCCTGCTGTGCTCTCTCTGACAAAGATGAATAAAATCTTAAAAAATAAGTAAATAGGCCCTAAACAATTTACAAAAAAAAAAATAAAAACAAAAAACAAAAAACAAACAAATCCTAAAGCAGAGGTCTGTTGGTGGCGGGGACCTTAGCATAGTCTGATTCCTGAATCCAGCCCCAGGAGATTCGGATGCCCTTTGGTCCTAGCGTGGCTTGGGCAGTGGGGGTTTTAAAAGCTTCCGGATGGTTCTCTGTACCTGTAAGGGCCTATATAGCCAGAGCAGCTCCATCCTGACCTCCCCCCACCACCACCTTCAGGGAACTTACTTAAAAACAAGTCCGGGAAACCAGTCCCAGGTAACAAAGCCCAAATATAAGGGCGGGTCAGGTGAGGTGGAGATAATGGCCAAATGCAGGGATGAGTCAGGTCAGGTGGAGACATCCAATCAGTGGGGCGCGCATACTGTCTCCCGAGCTACCAAGGAGTATGGGCCCTGCCTTTTGGGCTCCAATTCTGACCAAGGTGATAGGCTGGTTCAAATAGCTACTGTGGGGTGAATTGTAATTCAATTGGCCACCCGTGTGTGACCTAGCATGACTGTGCAGTTTTCTCTGTGTGTTGCAATCTCATTGGCCACCTGTGTGTGGCCAGGCCCAACCACATGGCCTTTGCTCTATAAAAGTTAGTCTGTGAGGCAGGGAGGGGTCACCTCTTTGCAAGAGAGGGCCCTGGCTGGTCAGTTTGATTCTCGAATGCTTGGCGCTAAATAAAGCTTTGCTTGACCTTCGCTTTGTATCAGTCTCGTTGCTTTGCCCATGGACCCAACAGTACCTACATATCTGAGAATCCTAGCTGTGTTTTAGAACCATCCCTGTTACTCTCTAAATGTACAGATGCCTAGGCTCCACCCCCGGAAGTCCTGAGGTCAGTGGTCCTAGGCCACTAGGTCCTAGGGCTCAAGCTTGCGGACCTGCAGCCCTTTAGGGGAATGGGAGGGTCGCCCTGGGAGGCTCCGGGTTGAAGCCCCGCAGAGTGAGGCCGCAGGGAGCTGAAGGTTGTACAGCCCATGAAAGTACTCGGGACTACTTTCCAAACAGGCAATGGGTGTTCTCCACCCCCAAGATCTGCTGCCCTCGGGCCGTATGTGCATTCCTGCAACACCTCGTATTCTGTGAGAATCACACCCTCTCCAAGATCAGGGCTTCTGGGGGAAAACAGCATTGTCTGCAGGTCGTTTCCTAAACGTGTCGTCAGAAAACCAGAGACAGAAGCAAAAAATTGTGCGTGGGAAGTTCCCTCAGACAGTGCAGGGAGGCAGCCCAGGTGGGCCGGTGGTCGCCGGGGCAGATATTAGAGATGCACAAGAGAACTGAGTGGACATGCTGGCAGCCCTCAGGTTAGGCAGGTGGGAGGGTGCTGAGGTCGCGGGGATGGGAAAGGATCTCTGTGTCTGCGTGGCTGTGGGGTGAGTGCCACCTGGCCTCAGGACACACACACCCCACCCCCCACCCTGCTGCCTGCCAGTCTAGAGTGCCCTTCTCAGGAGACAGGAGTGCGGGACAGGCCTCATTTTTTTTTTTTTTAACATTTTGTCTATTTATTTGATAGAGATCACAAGTAGGCAGAGAGGCCGGCAGAGAGAAGGAAGGGAAGCAGGCTCCCTGCTGAGCAGAGAGCCTGTTGTCGTTCTCGGGCTCAATCCCAGGACTCTGGGATTGTGACTTGAGCCGAAGGCAGAGGCTGAACCCACTGAGCCACCCAGGCGCCCCCCACAGGCCTCATTTTTAATTGTATTCAAAGACGCCTAGAGAGTGTCTCCGCTGCCAATGCAAAAGCTGAGCTGAAGACTCTTCCCCTTCCTGTTCTAGATTCTCTACTTGACTCGGGCGCCTGGGGGTGGGGGTGGGGGCTTGGCCTAGGAGAGATCACGTAGGAACCAAGGCAGCATCTGGTCACACCCACGTCATTGCCCTACTCACCCATAGCAGAGGGGGGTCGCGTCAGATCCCGTGTGTGGCCCAGAGGCGCATGGGACCCACGGCCTGCTTCTGCTCGGGGCTCAGGGCAGTGCGTCTCCACTGAGAGGGCCTGGATTACTGGCACCGGAGTCACCTGCCGAGGTGATTTCAGATCTCTAAATCCTACTGGGCGCTTGGAACCAGCGCTGGGGGTGGTTCTCGTGGCAGTAACATTCCAACCTTGGGCTTCATTAGACCGAGATCTCGAGGGACTACTACCCCTGGGGGCATTCCCGAGAGGAATCAGGGATTTTGGAAGCAACAGGAAGTTTCAGGCTTGTCAAGTGTAACCCCTTTGCCCTAAGAGGGGGGAAAACCCTCATGATTGGGATGTTTCTCTGCTTTCTAGTTGGCTTGGGCGGAGCGCAGCCTGTTCCTCACCTGCCCTGCAACTGAAATGAATACGGATCCTGATTCATTGTAACTAATCCAAAACAGGTGTGCTGTCTCCAGCTGAGCTTTATTTTAAGGAGTAGTTCAGGGACAGGAATTTGGGCGGCAGCAGTGGAGGCGGAGGGAGGATGCTTGGGTGGGTTTTGCTTGTAGCCAGTCTCTCTTCATGGACTTGGATGGGAGCTGAGTGCCAGAGACATGCCTTGTTGGTGTTTGTTGGCTATAAAGGAAAATGAACTTGATAATGGGATAGGAAAAATGTTGGACTAACCATCCATCTATCAATAGAAATGATAAAGCTGTGGCAGAACAGGGTGGGTGCAGCCCCCACTAGATCAATAGGTAAAACAAAACAAGTAGAGAGTATAGAATCAGACCCAAGAATATATTGGAATTTGGTTTATGATGGAAATAGCACCTCAAGTTTTAGGAAAGAAACGTCTTCAATGCTGACACAATTAGCCATCTACGTGGTGAAAAAAAAAGCCTTACAGTGGACCCCAAATAAATTCTAGATGGATCTTTGAGTTAAATATATATATTTTTAAAACCCAAAACTATAAACTACTAGAAAAAATATTGGGAACTGTTTTTATGAACTTGAAAGCCATAAGATCTTCTTGGGACACAAAGGACAAAAAAGGAAGAAAACATTGATCATTTTGGTTACATCAAGTTAATTTCTGTATAACAAAAAAATGTCACAAACAAAGTTAAGTGAAAGTGACATACTGGAAGAAATATGTAGGACAGATGTAACAGATGAAGATTAATTTCCAAATTATATAAAAAGCGGTAAGAAAACATTTCCCTAACAATTGAATTTTAAGCAAAAGTAAGTACGAAGCTCATAGAAGAGGATATAAAAATGGTCACTAGACATGTGAAGAGGATATAAAAATGGTCACAGAGACATGTGAGACATATCTCTCACCCATCATGTAGGCAAAAATTTACAGGATGGGAGATAATATCAAGGTGTTGAGACTATGGAGAAATGGGTACTCTGTCAGCAAGCGTGTAATTTGGTGATATCTTTTAAACTTAAAGAGGGCATTACCCATCATCCTACAGTTTCACGGGCCCAAGGAGACATGTACCATGATGTAGAGCAAGAAAGGTATATTACAAAATGATCTGCACAACATGGTACCATGTGCCCCCCACCGAACCAACCCATAACCATACATATCATTTGTACCTACACGTGGGAGTACATAAAATATCTTTGTTAAGTGTAGAAGGATCCACACCAAAATAACAACTGTGGCTACTCCAGAGAGCGACACAGGAAATTTGCATTCAGATAGGTGATTAGGAATGTTAGAGTTCTTAAGGAAACTACACTCATTTCTTACTTGTATTATTGAAAACTACTATTTTTTAAAAGGCGAATAAATGGAGGTCTAGGAATCTGTGATTTTGGTTCTGGTTCTGCCACTAACCAGTTTCGTGTCCCTGAGTCCATTTCTCCTCTTCTTTGGGCTTTTTCCCTCCGTTTTTCCTTAAACTGAAGAGGTTTGAACATGAGGGGCTCCAAGTTTCCAAGGTGGTAAAGTCCTGTGAATCCCTAATTCCACATCAGGTGCCAAAATAAATACCAAGTAGAGTGGAAGGAAATGTGGACCTTAAGGTGAGGAAATCCTTTCTAAGCATAAGGAGGAAAATTGGTAAATTCTGCATATGAAAAACCTTATAAACAGAATGTAAAAACAAATGAAAACTTAGAGAAGTACGTACTGGTGATGTGTAGACCAAGAAAATAGCGTGTAGACAAAGAAAACCGACAGAGGATGAATAGCTTAATCCAAAACAGGCAAAGGAATCATAGTCAATTCATTAAAAAAAAAATGTACGATTACATCATAAACTTATCAGCTGACTTCCTTCACGCCCTCCATTTTCAGTGATTGCTTTTAAAGTGATAATATCTCCAGCTGATAAGACTGTGAGGAAAGAGGCTTTCTTCTTCACTGCTGGCGGAAGTGTGAATGGGTATCATCATTCTGGGAGACAGATTGGCAATATTCACTCCGTACCTTTACGACGCAAACTCTGGCCCAGTAACTCACCGGATGCAGTGATCAGAGCAGTTAAGACCTAGCGGAACGAGAACGTTCATTGCAGCATGACTTGTAATCATGAAACTTTGGGGACAATCTAGATCTTTAATGCGGAGGGGGCTGGTTAAATGTTGTGGTACAAAATCCTTTGGAACACCACGCAACATTACAAATCATGCTTTGAAAACATTTAAGGAGATGAGAAAATGCTTGTCAACAAATGACAAAACAACATACGTACTCTCTTCCCTTGAAAAACTTGGCGTCATGAGGGAAAGCTCCAGCTCTTCCCCTGTAGTCCCATGGAAAGCCCTGAGCACTCCCGTTCAGTGCCTTTACACTTGCTCCAATTCTAGCATAAATGAGTCAGTCTCAAAATCACTCATTGAGGGGCGCCTGGGTGGCTCAGTGGGTTAAAGCCTCTGACTTTGGCTCAGGTCATGAGCCCAGAGTCCTGGGATCGAGTCCCGCATCGGGCTCTCTGCTCTCTCTCTCTGTCTCCCTCTCTGCCTACTTGTGATCTCTATCTGTCAAATAAATAAGTAAAATCTTAAAAAAAAAAAAAATCACTCATTGACGGGTAGCTTTTAAAAGGAAATAGCCTCGGGGGCTCCTGAGTGGTGTGGTTGGCTAGGCCTCTGACTCCTGATTTTGTCTCAGGTCATGATCTTGGGGTCCTGACATCGCACCCTGTCAGGCTCTGTGCTCAACGGGGTGTCTGCCTGAGGTTCTCTCTCCCTTGGCTCCTCCCCACTCCCTGTGTGCTCACTCACTCTGTTTCTGAAAAATAAATAAAAAGAAAAAGAAATAGCCTCTCTTCTCTTCTCCCAGCTACTTCTCTTCTCTTCTCTACTCCCAGTATAAATAAACTCCATTCCATTTTTCTTGAAAAACAGCCTACTTAATACTACAACTTTTCCCAATCCCTTAAGAGGCTGCCCCAAATCTAGCAAGAGAACCTTCCTCTTTGATCAATGAAAATTAGTTCTCTTCGATGCTGAAAGTTAAATGCTGAGTAGAGGCCCCAGGAACATCCAAGGGGCCTGAAAATGAGTTAATATTGTTAAAAATAGAACGGATAAATAAGAATAAAATCGCCTTTCTTACCATTTTCCTATAACCATATATGGTGAGACTGTATTATGTGAGATGTCAGGTTTCCCCAGGAGGAAAGCTACTCTGTAATGGTAAGCAGGGTGTCCTGACTGTTTGAGAACCCTCCCCCCATTCATGTAATAAAGCCCAGCTCCCACAGTGTTGGTATTTAGAAGTGGGGCCTTTAGATGAGCTCATGAGGGTGAAGCCCCCATGATGGGGGTTCGGGTCCTCATGGGAAGAGGAAGAGAGACCAGAGCTGGCTCTCTCTCCCCTCTCTCCCTCCTGTCCTCCCCACAACTTTGTATGTGTGCACATGTGTCTCTTTCCCTCTCCCTCCCCTTCTCCCTCTCTCTCCTCCTGTCTCCCTCTCTCTCCCTCCTTCTTTGTCTCTTTTCCTCCCTTCTCTGTCTCCTTCTGTGTATATATAATGTTTCTCTCCCTCCCTCCCCTTCTCTCTCTCTCCTGTGTGTGTGTGTATATGTGTCTCTGTCTCTCCCTCCTCCTCTCCCTCTCTCTCTCCTTCTCTCTTGCTCTCTCTCCATCTCCCTCCCCATCTCTTTCCCTCCCTCCCCCTCTCTCTCTCTCCTTCTTTGTGTGTGTGTATTTATAGGTATTTCTTCTCTCTCCCTCCCTCTCCCACCCTTCCCTCCCTTTGTGCCGTGTGAGGACACAGCGAGAAGGCAGACATGGGCAAGCAAGGGAATGAGTCCTCACCACGCTAGTCTCCAGAACTAGGAGAAACCCCTTTCTGTTGCTTGAGCTGCCCAGTCTGTGGCATGTTGTTAAAGCAGCCCAAGCCGACTGAGACATCTGGTCACCCTCAGAGTTCAGAGCCCCAGGTAATGTGGGAGCCGTTCGGGGCACTAATGTAGTAAATTACTACAAAGCAAGCCTGGAGTCCCCAAGAGCTTTCATTTGTACCTAATTTAAATCAGAGGTTTTTCACTGGGAGGTTGGACGTTCTTATAAATGATGGTTTGGGTATTGTTCTGTTCATCACGTGACACTTACAGGACGCTTTAGTAAGGCATTTTTCTGAAACGGAATTTTTATTTACCGAAACCCAAGCAATAAGGCAGTCATAGAAGGCAGGTGTGTCATTAGAAAGCATGACTGAAGAAGCTGTGGTGGGCGGGCACTTTCCTATCGTCATCTCAAGTTCCGTCCCTGTCACAGTCTGCACTGACTGGAGGGAGGAACAAGTGTTGTCTTCCGTAAAAATAGTAACCATTCATAGAGGGTTCGCATGTTCCCAGCACTATGCTAATGCCCTTCGTTGGTAGTAATCCCTGTAATAAAGATGTGAGCTGGCCTACAAAGCTCAAAGAGGTTAATTAACATGCCCGCGGTACATCTATTTTAAGGGACAAAACTGGAATTCACACTCACTAAGGAAATCCGATCGGCGCGGCACAAATGGAGGCTGAGGGTTATGGGGCCAGCGCATTCTGACAGATGGCAGTCAGAATCGTTCAGGTCAGAGAACCCCAACTGAGGGACCCTAGCATCCGGGGGGGGGGTGTATGAAATTATCGAATTGTCCCCAAGGCACTGTGCTCCAAGGCTCCTCCGACACTTACATTTCCCTGCAGGTGCGGGTGAAGACCGTTTCCAGCTCCCCCTGCCCGAGGTCTTTCTTCACAGCCCGGAAGGTTTTCTGGCCACACAGGACAAGGTAGCTGGAAGGAGGAGACCTCACTTCCCCGTAGGATGATTCTAAGGCAGGGGCCACACAGTTTTGGACTGGTGCTCCGTAGGGTCTGGTTCCTGTGTCCACACCCGCCACCTGTTCAGTCCCATGCAGGTGCCTCCTGTCCCTGACTCACACTCCTCCTCTCCTGTGCTCCCTGAGGTCACCTCCTGATAGGTTCCCTACATCTCTGCTGTTGAATCAAGGTCAGCTTTTTGGAGGGGACTCGAATTAAGACCACTCCCTAAAGCCTCCCATTAAAGGTTGCGTCTTGCATCCCTAGAACACCGAGGGAACTCCCTTTAAAGGCTTGACTGTGAAGGCATCTGGCTGATTCCTTAAGGCCCAGTGTTCAACGTCACTCATTTCGTAACACTTCCAGAATCCTAATGCCCCGCCTCACCGTCCTGCCCTGATGCTCTCCCTTCGCCCAAGCCCTATGGCTCTTCGTTTCTCTGACTTTATGGTCTTTACTGCAAATGACACCAGATTAGATGGATAGTAAAACTAATCCATGATTCCTTATGGGCCAGGGGCGAGCGTTCTGGAACACACACAGGGCCTGAGAGTCAGAGATGCCCAATACATGTTGAGTTGAACTCTAACATCTGATCAGACAGGCCCGCCCATGAGAGGGAATTTCAACTCAGCACATGGGACAAGACCTTCAGGGACTTTGTAAACCAGAGTCATAGGAAAAGATTTGAATTGTAATAATTCATTTCAAACCACACAATGGTATGACTGGAAAAGTAGTGTTTTAGTTCACTAGGGTTACCGTAATAAAATACCATAGACTGGCTGGCTGAAATAATGGAAATTTGCTTTCTCCCAGTTCTGGAGGCTGGACGTCCAAAGCCAAGGAGGTAGTTGGCCCAGCAGGTGTCTTCTCGGGCCGCTCTCTGTGGGTTAAGGATGGCCACCTTCTCACTGCATGTGTCTGGTGTCTATGTCCTAATCTCCTTTCTTGTAAGGACATCAGTCATTTCAGGCCCTCCCCAAATGACCTCATTTTACCTTAATTACCTCTTTAAAGGCTCTATCTACAAACATCACGTCATTCTGAGGTACAGGAGTTAGGACTTCAACATATGAACTGGGGCAAGGGGCACTTTTTAGCCCCTAACGAGTAGTCTGTAAATCTCTCCTAGACCATTTTGAGGGCATATGTCAACAGGAATGAAGATATGGGAAGTCAGTACTTAACTATCTCAGACCAGGAAACTCCACCGTTCTGGAAAAGCAAACACGCCCGTTTTCATCTTATGGAATGAGGGTGACAGATGCTGGCTGGGAGGCACCCCAGCAGGTGGTCCAGGCCTCTGAGACACTGTAGGAGGCTGAACAATGCGTCTAAAGATGGAGATCTATGCCCCTCTCCCCAATTCCTAGAACTTATGACTATATTACCTTACGTGGTGAAAGGAACCTCGCAGCCGGAAGTCAAAGGTTTCGATTTGGGGATATTACCCTGGATGATCCAGTGACCCAGATGTAATCACAAGGGCCCTTCTAAGTGGGAGGGAGAGAAGAGGGTCAAAGTCTGAGAAGGATTTGAAGTCCCCACGCTGCTGGCTTTGAATCTGGAGGAAGAGGCCAGGAGTCTGGGATGGCAGGCAGCCTCCAAAAGCCTGAAAAGGCAAGGAGCTCTCTTCTGGAGCCTCTAGAAGGAATGTAGCTTTGCTGATACTGTGATGTTAGCCCAGTGAGATCCATGTTGCACTTCTGACTGCAGAACTGTAAGGTCATAAATTTGCTGAGTGACTGAGTTTGTGCTAATTTGTTGCAGCAACCCCAAGAAACTACTACGGACAGAAAGGGTAATTTTTTTTAAAGATTTTTATTTGTTTATTTGACAGACAAAGATCACAAGTAGGCAGAGAGGGAGGCAGAGAGAGAGGAGGAAGCAGGCTTCCCCCTGAGCAGAGAGCCCGATGTGGGGCTCGATCCCAGGACCCTGAGATCGTGACCTGAGCTGAAGGCAGAGGCTTTAACCCACTGAGCCACCCAGGCGCCCCAGAGAGGGTAATTTAAAAACAGAGTACCTCAAAGCACGTCCAGGGATATCTTTCTTCAGGTTTTTTGCTTCAGACATCAGAGAAGGAACCCATTCATGACATAGACTTTGTTAATTCCAGTTGTCTTTGGCTTAGAAAATCTGATGTGGAAGAGAAAACAAGAAAAATGGCCATCTTTGCCCCGGAATGAGGCCGGCTTAATTTAAAGTAACTATAACAGGGCGGCCTGAATGATGGGAGGCAACCCCCCCCCCCAAAAAACAAAAAACAACAACACAAAAACCCAGGGCGCCTGGATGGCTCAGTGGGTTAAGCATCTGCCCTCGGCTCAGGTCATGATCCCAGGGTCCTGGGGTCGAGTCCTGTGTGGGGCTCCTTGCTCAGCCGGGAGCCTGCTTCTCCCTCTCCCTCTGTGCTCTCTAACTCTCTCTCACTCTCTCTCAAGTACATAAGTAAAATCTTCAAAAATAAGTAAATAAAGTAAGTGTAACATTTGGCAACTCAGGAAGCCTCCGAGAGTAAGGACAGAGCCATGGACTCCACAGCTAATTTACTCGGGAATTCCTGGGTGCTGTCTGGACTCTGCCTGGAACATCTCCAGGTGCACTGACTCAGGTGTGCAGAGGAGCTGAGCACACCGGTGAGGGGGCTGGGCTCCAGAGAAGGCCACGTCCCTGTGCACCTTCTGACCTCAGGGCTGTGTAGGAGGCCGGGAACCCCTGAGCAGCCTCCAGGGCTGGGCCCCTCCAACCAGATGCCCGTGCCATTTGGAGCCCCGATAGTTCTTTGTCACGGGTAACAGTCCTGCCCATCGTAGGGTGTGTATGAGTGTCTCTGACCGTCTTACCCCACCTCACCCCTCTGGCTACTTCTCACCCTCACCCCAGCTAGACTTTGGCGAATATCCCCTGGGGGAGGGGCAAAAATGACCCCAAGTCCATTAGCTCTGGCTAAAGGCTGTACCTTCACCAGTGACAGGAGAGGACAGCGAGGCCCTCTAAATCCAGGCTGTGCAACAGAAACGTCACGCAAGCCACATACATAATTTTTTGCCTGTTCCCAAGTTGAGCAACCACCACCACTCTTGAATTCCAGAATGTTCTCATCATCCTCAAAAGAAACCCATACCCATTAACAGTCATTTCCTCTTCTCTTCTCCCCCCAAGCACTTGGCAAACCCGAATTAATTTCTGTCTCTATAGATTTGCCTATTCCGGATATTTCATAGAACCAGAATCATACAGAATTTGACTTTTGTGTGTCTGCCTTCTTTCGCTTAGAATAGGATTATCCAGGGTCATCCACGTCGGATCATCTACCCACACTTCGTTCCTTTTCACGGCTGAATAAGATCACACGGTATGGATAAACGTGGTATATCCATTCTTCATCCATTCATCAGCTGATGGACATCTGGGCTGTTTCCACTTTGTAGCTAGTATGCATAATGCTGCTGTGAAAATTCATATGCCAGGTTTTTGTGTGGGCGTATGTTTTCAGTTCCCCTGGGCGAATGCCCAGGAGCAGAGTTTCGAGGTGACTTTCCATCTAACTTTTTAAGGAACCACCATTCTGGTTTTCCAAGCAGCTGTACCATTTGCATCTCTGCCCGTAGTACAGAGGAGTGAGCCACACACATAAATTTAATTTTTTTGGAAGCTACGTTTTAAAGTTATAAGACAGGTGGAGTAAGCTTTAATTTTTTGTTAACTAAGTAATTTAATTTTTTATTAATGAAATATAACAAATATTATTTCAGTATATAATCCATATAAAAATGAATGAGATATTTTAGGTTTTTTTCCTGGTATTAAGGTTTCAAAATTTTACACTTGTGTTGTCTCTCAGTTTGGATGCGAACTATTCACTGGAAACACTTGATCTGTATTTAGCTTTCATAAAATTAACAATTGAAAGAATAGATTCATATCCCCAAATTGTTCCAAACTGCCTTAAAAATTTTACTATAGATCTCACGCATGTCAGCTTTTGGATTTACAAGTCAATTAATTAAAATTATATCAAATGAAAAGTTCAGTTCCTTAGTTGCACTGCAAACATTTCAAGTGTTCGTTAGTGGCAAATGGCTACCTTCTGGATGGGACATCTCAGTTCTGAGTTATTTCCTTTATAATTGTGATTTTGTTTTTTGTTTTTTTTAAGCATACAGCCCCAGGCCTCAACCTTGGTTTCTTTTTTTCCTCTCCTACAGCTGATTCAGTAACGAATTGTCATTTTCTTTTTATTTTGAAAAATAGACTTTTTTTTTTTTTTTTCAGAACAGTTTTTGGCAAAATCGAGCAGGAGCCACAGACAGTTCCCATACGCTTCCTGCCCCACACGTGCACAGCCTCCCCCGTTACCAACATCCCCCGCCAGCGTGGGACATTGGTTATGACTGATGAACCTCCACTGACACACCATTATCACCCAGAGTCCACGGTTTATGATAGCGTTCACTCTCGGTGGTGTGCGTTCTGTGACTTTGGACAAATGTTTAGTGACGTGCACCCACCATTATGGTACGTGGTTCTATTTTGTTTTTAAGAAAGGGAGCAGGGAGGAGAGAGAGAGAGCAGGGAGAGGCAGAGGGAGAGGGAGAGAATCTTAAGCGGGCTCCACACCCAGCACAAAGCCCCTGACTTGGGTCTCAATCCCACGACCCTGAGATCATGACCTGAGTTGAAATCAAGAGTCGACTGAACCCCCCAGGTGCCCCTGTTCTTCCATTTTTAAAGGAAAGGGCTGTTTCCTGTATCCCATATATCGAGCTATGGTCTACCAGTTTGGACCAAGCGGCAAACAGCCGCGACTGTCACCACGTGAGCCCCTTCAGCCTCGTAGCCCTAACCCTGTGGAGCCTCTACTTTCAATACCAAGTTCCAATGCAGCCCCCCATGGCCAGGGCCTTCGTGTCCCAGATGGCGTCCTGGCAGCCTCGCTGCTTGTCAGGCAGGCTCTTGTATCACTTTAAAAACAACAGGCCACCCCGCCCCGAGCTGTCTATCAGGTTACTCAGGACAAAAGGGGACACTTCCCAGTTGTCTTTGAGGTCACAGGTTCCTGGGCTTGGGAAATCAGACGTGCAATTGAAGGCTGGAGCCAGGCTGGGGGGAGCGACTGCTTTCCCCTTGAAAGTGAGTTTTCATCATAAGAGGTCTAAGGACTTACATCTGAAGGTCAAGGTTCAGCAGGAGCATCTGCCCAGAGTCAGGGCACCTGGGGCCCACTCCCTCAATATGAGGATTTGGGGCTCATATAGAATGGTGCTTCTCACGTTCTCACCTGCACGCAGGTCACCTGAGAAGTTGTTGGAAAGCAGCTTCTGATTCACCATGTCTAGGGCGGGGTCTGGGATCCTGCATTTCCAGTAAGTTCTAAGGGATTTCCAGTGACCGCACTTGGAGCAACCAAGGCTTTCCCCAGAAAGTGCTCGATGTGTCCTTCCTTTCCCTTCCACCCTCCACCATCACACTTAACTGCCCAATAGCTAATATTAGCTCGTGTTGATTGAGTTCAAATATGTGCCAGGCACTGTGCTAGGACTTTGGTGGGTTAGCTTACTGAATTACCTCGCAACCCAGCAAAATACATCCTGGGGCTGTCTGGGCTCTGGGTCGAGGCGGGGGGCAGGAGGGGTGTGGTAGGGTGCAGCCTGGCTTTAAACGGAGTCTGGCTGACTCCAGGCCCTCAGCCCTAACCACATTACAAAACCTCCTGATTCTGTGTTAGGTCCAAGCTCCTTAACTGTCTTTAGAAGGAAAATAAACTCTGATAACTGCGATTGCCTCTGGTGAAGGCGACTGAGTGGGTAGCGGGAGTAGGAAGGGCACTTCCTGGTCATGCATGCCCATTCCCCGTGTACCTTGTGAATGTTGTACTGTGTGTGTGAGACCTACTGCGATAGAGTGATGAACACTTTGAAAAAAACTAAGCCCGTGGCCTTCATAGTCACAAACATAAACCACTTGGGGGTCAGTATCAGACCTGTTCCCAGGGCAAGGGCACCAGATATCTTTCTCCAAACTGGGCATTCGGCATCATTGGTGAATGGGCGAAGGTTCTTCAGGCTCTAGCCATAGCCTTCCCATCCTCTTCTAAGACCCTCCCCACATGCTACTGCAACAGTCTTCCTAAAACCTGAACCTGGGAATATCATTCCCTTGTTTAAATCAACAACACCTTCCTGGCTCCAGCCAAACCTTGGTGGACCCTCTCTCTACAGGACTAAATCTGAATACTTTGAATGACACGTATGGACCTCCATATCCTGGCGGTAGGCTCTTGCCAAAGTCTCCCGGCTACCTTGCCCTTCCCATGAACCCCATATCCTAGTCATTCCAGATGACACGGTGCTGGAGGTGGGGGGCTTCCCTGCCCCAGTGTCTTATTCATGCTGTTTCCTTGACCTGCTCTCCCGAGGGCAGACTGGCTGATCCCCTTCACCTTCTCTGCCTCCTTACGTGGAAAGAAAATTCCAAGAAGACGGTCTTTGGCTGCTGATGTCCTTTTTCCAGCAGCTGTGATGAGGCGTGGCACACAGAGAGCTTTCTGTAAGTGTTTGCTGAATAAAGGAATGAAAGAATTAAGAAACATAAAGGCACGGGCAGCCCATAAATGGATTCTGGGTCTTTCCCTGATATGCTGGTCCTTTCCCCTCTCCCTGAAGGAGAATTCATTTTCCCCATAATGTTTTATTCCTACCTCTCTGCTAGCATTTACCTTATAGTACAGCTGTGTGTTCGTTCAACTGGGCCACTACTGTGCAGAGCCATGTGGAGACAGACTCTGGATCTGATTCATCTGTGAGTGCCCAGGACAAACACAGCGCTGAGTTAAATCTCATCCGAGAGGCAAGACAAACATGAACAATCATTTTCCCCCGCCCCCTCCAATGTGCTGCCCCCACCGCATTTGCAGAGCTGAGGAGGGGGAAGGGGGCGGGCAGGTGGTAAAATTACAAATTCTGTAAGTTCCCCTTTCTGCTGATGCTTGAAAAATTATCTTTCTGAGTCAGCACAGGTATTTTGATATTTGCCTTGAGATTTCGGGCGTTTTTTTTTTTTTGTTTTTTTTTTTTAAGTGATGGTTTAAAAACAAGTGCTTTCACATTTACCATCAAACTGATGGTGTTGGGTGGGAAAATAACCATCATGAGAACCGCTCCCTCCCTCACTGTTTACGTGCCTAGCTCAGGGCCCAGCTCTGACAGTAAATACAAGGAACTCCCTAGTCACTGCCTGTCCATCAGCAGCTCGGAGAAGGTCCAGCTCAGGCCTGGCCTGGTCCCTGGAAGGACATTCTGAAGTGGATGGCACTGATTACAGGGGTCCAGAAGCCGGGCAGCAACCGGGGATAGACTCTTGGTTGTACTGAATCCACCCTCCTGACAGACCCCTTACCACGGAAGCAAGTGGGCCCTCCAGAAGAGAGCCAACCTCCCTAGAGCGATCCTGTGGCTAGAACATCATTCTAAACCTCAAGTCCACACTACCTGTCAGGGTGCAAAGCCTCAATGCTGAGCCAGCTGGAGACTGTGGGGGAGGGAAGGCCAACAGGAAAGGCCCGGAAAGGAATGGGTTGCTGTAGTGGGTTGAAAATTGTCCTCTCAAATGTATGTCCACCTGGAACCTCAGAATGTGACTTATTTGGAACTGGGGCTTTTGCAGATGTAATTAGTTAAGAGGAGGTCAAAAGACAGGAAGGATTCTTCCCTAGAGCTTTCAGAGAGAGCATGGCCCTGGGGACACCTTGATGTCAAGCTTCCGGCCTCCAGATCTGAGAGAGGAATGCGTGTTGTTCTAAGTCACCCACTTGGTGGTCATTTGTTCCCATAACTCAAGGAAACCGAAGCAGTCTCCAGGGGTGTGTCCAGGGATATGTCTGAAAGAAAAATTTCTGTTTTTCCATTTCTGCCTCCAGGACCCACTTCCAAAGTAGCTCAGGAGACAAGGGTTGTCTGAAGGGTGAGGTGAAAATGGTCAGAGGTTGTGCTGAGGAAAGCAAACAGCTGGAAAGAAAAAGGCGTCTGTTCTTACTTTTGTTTAGGCGGGACAATGATTTTTAGCTGGATTTTGTTGAGAGAGGAGCTTTCTAAATTCCTTTCTTCTCAGATTAGGGAGCCGTATGTCTGTACACACAGCAGGAGGGCGTGAGGGTTCGGACAGACGTACAAACGTACACAGCCCTTGGAAGGCGCCCTCGGAGATGCTGGGACAAAAGGCTGACAGAGTCAGGGCCCGGAGGGACACGTCCGCCCAGACTTCACACCTCCTGGTATCAGGATTCTGCCTGCACCAGCTGAGGGAAACCGTGAGCACAGATCTTTCCCCTGTTTCCATTTTGGGACATGGAGAGTAGCCCAGCACCCATATACCAGTGTGGAAAACTCAGACACCAGCTCCCACAGGGGCAGGAGCAGAACCAGGCAGAACCAAGGACCCGGGAATCCCCTAAAACAATGTTCAAGTTATTGGATCGAAGGCAGGCCTAGGCAGAGAGAAAACTGTTACTCCCCACACAGTCCTCAGCTTCCTACGTGTGACTGAGAGCTCCAGAGGAAGACAAGATCAGTTCTAGAAAAACAACAGCAACAACAACAAAAACCCAGGGCTTCCATGTACGCATGTTTCAGGGAAGAAATATATGAATTTTCAATCCACCGTCAGGACAAATACCAGCTCAGAATATTTTCTGCTCTCCTGGCTCAAATCATTGCACCGAATCCCAGACCTTGTCTTTCTTCCTTGGGTCTCCCAGCATTTCCCTAACAACTTCAGTTTCCTGAAACTTCTTTCTGAATCATTCTGTTTCCTCCCATCTATAGTGGGAGAGTTGACGTTGGTGGCTCCCTGAATTTCTGGCCTAATCACCACATTCCTCTTTGCTCTCTCCCCCTGGCCTTTGATTTCCTTCATCTTTACCATGCAGGGGTTTTCAGCTTAACCCTTCCACTGCACGTTCTAGCCGTACAACGCTGTGTCCGTAGTCACTTGGACATGGCCACCTTCAGTGCCTTGTGCCCACTGGAACAAGTGTGCTGATTCTTCTGGACAGTCTTGTTTGGAACCTCAGTTGCTCACTAGAGACAAGAGGTGCTTCTCCCTCTCTCTACTCAAAAAAGAACGGATGGCTTCAGTTTAGATCTAAAGAAGACCGAGCCCAACCAAGCAACTAATTATTAGAGATGAAGACGTACATTTTAGTAGAATACATGTTAACCAAAGCACAGGACCCTCAGCAATTTTTCAGGTAGCAGATCAACATCTCAACAGAGAACGAGAAGAGACCCATACTCCGAAGGTGCAAAACCTTCCTGGGTTGGCAAAGACACCCTGACCCAAGAACAGACTGGATGGATTTGACCTCTTTTATTTGACCTCTTTTCTGCACACCTGCTGTGTGCCTCGCACAAAGATGAGTAAGCCTACCTAGGAAATTTTGCTTCTGCTGAGCAAAGCTGTCTCTGAATCTAATCGGGTACTATGCTGCCTGCTGGGTATCGGTGCCCTTCTAGAACTGAACTCTCTGGGGAGACATTTTCTAACCAGAAGCCAAACCTGGGCACAGATCTCTCCTGCTACTTACAAGAGACAGATGGCAGAGAAAGGACTCTTCAAGCCCCATGCTTACATTTTCTCCTGATTTTTGGTAATGACCATCCAAGACAAGTGACCTGCCTATATTCACATTTATATTCAGATTTTCCATGTGCCCAATGCCATCTCAGCTGTGCCCCATGAAGCCAGGCTGAACAGGCAAGGTAGGAGTGTCATAACCATGACAAGTATTTCCTGTTTCTAAAGTTTACAAGAACTTGCTTTGTACAGTGTATTATTTTCAGGGCAGTAACAGTAATTGCTACTATGTCGGTTTTGATTTTGCTCACAAATTCTAAAAACTGTAAAGAGAGAGACTGATTTGAAAATGCTCTCCTCGAACCTGACTAAGGGTTCATTGCCCCCCACCGCCCCGTTATTCCATCTGAAGTCTACATAGACGTTTCAGGCTGTGGGACGCAAACGGTGCCACGCAACTCACCCCCCGCTTACGGCCAATAGCAGGAATTCAGTCCGAGGCTCCCGTGGGCCCCGGGGAGGAGACTGACGGGCTCGAGGTGGTCTGGAAACCCCTGCAATGATACACAGAACCGTGTAGGTAAAACAAGATTTGGGGGAAGAAGAAGAAGCCATAACTTTACTCAACTCCAAAAAGCATTAGCTAGTGCTCTCCTAGCTCACGGAGAGGATTAGATCTGGAAGCTTGACGAGTCCAAGGGAAATCCAGCTCCAAGGAGAGGGTGAGGTTTAAGCCCCATTTCTGCGTTTGTGATGTTTACAAGGCAGCGGGACATAGAACACCAGGGACATCCAGGTCAAGAGATACCCTCCAGCCTCTCACTTCACTGTGGAAGAAGCTGCCTCCGAGGGGCTGGTGACTTCTCCAAAGCCATTTTCTGTGGCGCCACAGATCCAGGACCCCAGCCAGGTTTCCGGAGGCTTGGTCCTCCATCTCACACTGATTCCACTTTCCTTTAACCTTCTCACCCAATCGCTGTGTCCCCAAGACTGCAGAAAACCGAGAGACTCTTCAGAAAAGGAATTTGAGAAAAATCACGGCCCTTCCCAACTCTGTTTCCCTTAGGATTGCATAACTCCCTGCCAACCTCCAGGTACACCGGGGCAAGGATGAAGGCTGCTTTTCTGACTCATTGTGCTTGCAAGCTGAATACGATGGAGGTCTTCTCATGTGTTGCGATAGCTGGTGTACTTGTCCTTAACCTTGCACAACCCCAAGTCCCAAAGGTGTACTTTTCTATGACATTTTATAGATGTTACCTGTATTAACATATGTAAAGCACTTAGCACAGTATCTGCCCCATTTTAAGGGCCACACAGGGCTTAGTGATTGGTAGCGATGAGAGCACCTGCTTCCCAGTACCTGAGAGGCACGAGGAACAGGTGGATCTGACTCACATGCCGATGGTCCTTTGCTCACACCTTGTTTCCAGGCAGAGATTCCACCGAATGTACAAGAGGCCCTCGGCCCTAGGAAAGGACATGTGTTATGGAAACCCAGTTCCTCCCAATAAAAAGATCCAACTGGCATTTTACCAACTCTACCGCTTTTCTAAGAAATCGGGATGGGATTGGAGCGCCAGCCAGCTGCAGATTCCTGGTCTCTGGGAGGGAATGGAATGCAGAGGAGCAGGTCGATTGACAGGGGTGTTCGGGATCACGTTTCGGGGCGAGGATTTCCGACAAGTGTCTTCCACATTCTTCTGTGTTATTTAACCATTCAAAGCCTTTAAGTGACGCTCCTTTCTGGGCCACCCAGCAACTCCTAAAAATAAAGTCAAGTTCTGAAATATTCTAGCTTGCCCATAAGCTTATTTGGACTGAACTCGGGGCTATTTCAGGGGTGCCGCCCCAGGTGGTGTGGATTCGCTCTACCGAATGACTGAAAGGCTGAATGACGCTGTGTCCGCATTGGGGGCTCAGCAGACACTGAGGAAAGGGGAGCCGCGGGGCGAGGCTGCAGCCGCCCATAGTGGCCGGGAGAGAGGAAGGGCCCGTTTGATGGTTCCTGGAACCACGAGGAGGTGGAAATTGATGATGCATGTACAACTGGGGAAGAACATGGTGCTATTTATGTCTAGGCCAGATAAGGAAGAAAGGGCATTTAAAGGACATTTAAAAAGAAGCAGGAGTTAGAGAAAGAAAATTATCCATCCCCCCAACACAACCCCCCCACCCCGCAACATACCCCCCCATCCCCCGCTCCCCACAACCAGCACACATCAGCCTCTGGCAGTGTTCCCAGCTGAAGCAAGGATCCCAGTGTCTTGACCTTCCTGGCCCTGGGGGGTTGAACTTGGCCTTTAGAACCTTGGCCTCTCCTTTAATGGTCCATCTTCTCACATTTCCCCATTCCCCTCCCCACACCTTCAAGATCACCTTGCCTCGGGCCTTTTTGATCTCTGGGCACTTAGACCAGCCCTTCGAGTCCCCTTTCCAGGAGCCATACCCTTGTCCTTTGTGACATCAGCCATCATACTAATGTCTGCCTAAAGCCACCCACATGCCTCCAGAAGGTGTCCAGGGCCAACCTCACATGCCCTTTCCTTCATCCCCCAGCAATATATTTTCCTCTTGTGTCTCTAGGAGGACTTTTAGCCACAGCAAACAGAATGGCCAGCTCTGGCCTCAGACACGAGGACCTTTGCCATTCACTTCACTACAAGTGTGGGTAGAAGGTCTTACTGTTGTCCTAGTTGCTCAAGGATGCCTGTGAGCTCCCAAGTCTTTTCTCTCATTCTGCTCCACTGGCCACAGCTTGTTGACTTTCATTTTTGTGCTGCTGTCCTCTTCCCGGCAAGAGGACAGCTCAGCACCAGGCATCACAACTTCATGACAAGAAGAAGGATGGGGGGAGGCAAGGCACCTGCCCTATCTGTGCCTTCTATAAGGAAAGCAAAAGCTCCTCCGTAGTCCCTTAGCAGAATGCCCCTTGTGTCTCGTTAGCAAGAACTGACCCCTTGGCCCCAGCTCGCTAGGCATCTATTTAGCTGTTTATGTGGTTTTCCAGCTTTCTTGGTTGGAGGTAGCAGGGGAGAAGGGGGTCGGGGATGCTGTTGAGTTAGTCAACCGCGATGCCTACTGCATCTGCCACACACCGCTCAGTAGAGAAGATACCCAAGACTGCAGAGAAATGTCCAAGAATTATCTGAGAGTTGATACAAGTAACGTAAGGGTGCGACATCAGGGGGTGTCTGGGTAGCTCAGTAGGCGAAGCGTCTGACTCTTGATTTCCGCTCAGGTCATGATCTCATGGGTCATGAGATTGAGCCCACATCAGGCTTGTGCTCAACGAAGATTCTGCTTGAGATTCTTTTTCTCCCTTTTCCTCTGCCCCTCTCCCCCTCTCACACTCTCTCTAAAAAAAAAAAAAAAAAAAAAAAAAAGGAAAGAAAAAGAAAAAAGAGTGCAATGTCTGGTCTTCACATGGCAGGGACTGTATCCGTGGAGTTAGAAGAGGAGAGTTAGGTGGTGACCTTGTTTCCTCTCCTGGAGCAGCACTGATAGCTAAAATCTATCCATTTGGCTGTTGGCTCGCCTTGTCATAATTGTTATTTATCTTTTCCATGTACATCTTGTCTCTTCAGCGGGATCATAAACTCTTTGGGAAGAGGGATCTTATCTCTTACCACCTTCGACTGTTAGTGACTAAATTAGTCTCATGGACTTTGTTGGCATTGAGGACACTCTTGTTAATGAAGACGAGTGTAACTCTGAACATCACGGGGCAGATGAAGAGAGGTCACAGCTTTCCTAAGGGATCCTCCTCGGGAGGCCACAGTTTTGAAAAGGCCGGCGAAGGAAGCAAGGCGTTTATAGAAGGAGAGGGTGTTGCTAGAGAGGGGGCTGGAAAATGCAGTAGGAGCAGAGGGTAGGTTTTCAAGGGCAATACTGCTTTCAGTACGGACGTTTGGAAGTGTTACTAAATTTGGTTCACCATTTCCTTTCCTTGTCTTCATTCATGTGTTTATTCATGCAGCAAGTTAACAGAGCCCCTACCGTGGGCTAAGGTTCTGGAAATTCAGAAATGAATAACAGAGTCCCTGCCCTTAGGGCTTGTGAGGAAGCTGGCCGATGAACAAGGGGTCCTGTTGCGTAACAAGGACCATTACAGTCTTCTACCCTAAATGTCTTGGGACCCCGGGAGTGCTAGCTTTCACATTAAGCAGGAGTTCCCAGCCTCTTGGTGGTGTTTGCATGAACTTCTCTTGTTAGAAAACTCAAGTTGGAAAGGGCTTTCCAGCCAGACAGACTTGACTTTAAATCCTGGTTCTCTCATGGACGGTGGGATCTTGGGGAGATTTCTAACCCGTGAATATCAGCGACCTCATGTGTCGGTTCTCAACGGACTGCTCCTCGGCTCCCCGTGCGCCCTTCCTAACGTGCTTACTGAGAAGGGAAGGTCATTAACCATTTCTCTGTTCAGGGAAGCCCGGTGTGAAGCGTTCTCAGCAGAGGGTGCTGGAAGGACACTGCGGGAGGAAGACGATGCTTGGCATTTTTAGTATGGAGTGTGTGTGTGTGTGTGTGTGTGTGTGTGTGTTTGTTTTCACCCCACAGAGCCGGGCCAAGCACGGGGCTCAGAACATGGCCCATCTGCTACCTTGTACCCCTGGCCTAGGGAGGATCTTCCTGCAGGCCCCTCTCCTCGGGAGCCAGAACTCTGCATGGCCCCCTTTGCACCAACATCTGGCCTCCTGCAGCCCCAAATACACGGGGCTACCATTCCCTGTCTTTACTCCTGCCACATGTCACCCACCCACTGTGAAGGCCGCAGCGCCTGCCCCTGCCAGGGCCTAGACCACCGCTGCCTGCCTCTGAGCTGAGTGCTGACTGCATGCCCCCTGCCCACATGTGAAAGGGTGGTCTGTGGCTCACCCAGCAGTTCCAGACCGACTCTGGCCTGGCTAACCCAGTGAAGTTCTTTGTCATCTGGCGGCCTGTTTCAGACCTTCTCCAGCGGGGTCTGAGTAACTTAAAAGCTGCCCTTCCTCGGTGCGTCCCCTCTCCTTAGAGCACGGTGGGGTCTCCCCTCCCCCTAGCTGACAGTTACTCTTCTATGCAACTAACAACTGTAGATTTCAACCTCCCTTCCTGGATGTACTGTGTGGTTGCCGTCTCCTGACTGGACCCAGGCTATTCACCTCATCTGTGAAGAAGACACGATAGCATCAGTCTTTCCGATTTACTTAACCACTAAAATGAGAAAACCTATGTAAAGTCCAGGGCTCACAACTCTGCTCACCAGTGTCTCTCAGTTTTCTCTTGGTCCTGGTCACTACTTTCTTTTCACAGACAACAAGGGAAGCTAATGTCAGCCAGAGCCAGGGATTCGACAGGATGGTGCCGACAAATGTGTGGTTAGCCCTGGAGGAAGAGACTGAGGGTCAGAGAGGCCCGAGAGGTTACTTGGGGTCATATATACAATACTGTACTGAGCTGAACTCAGGTGCCCAGACCTCGGAGTCCACACTTCTCCCACTGCACTGGGCGTCCTCCTGGAACCCCAGACCCTCCCCATCTTTTCACCTGAGTGAGAACAGCTTTCTGGCCACCAGCGCCTCTTGAGTTTCAACACTTACTCTATAATGAGAACAGCCTAGTGGCAGGAGAATCACTTGCCGGGGTTCTTTCACAATGACCTCCCTGAGAGAGCTCCTCCTAAAAGAAAGGCCTGACTCATTTGAAAGGTGTGAGTCTGTGGTTTCCCTCTTTCTCTGAGTCAGTCTCTGAATGAGACCCAAGGAGCCTGCCCTTGGAACTGTGTCTCAGCCTTGACGAGCATACACTGGGCTGTTAAAAGCTCTACTTTGAGAAAATCCCATTGTTTCAAATAACATTTATGGAATTTCACATCAGCAGTGGACTGTTTGTGTGGTTTGTTGCCTGGACATAATTTCCAAAAGGCCAGCAGTCTTTGTTATGCTCACTGATGCTTCTCTGATGCTTAGAATAGAACTTGGGACATAGTAGATGCTCAGTAAGCATTTGTTGAGTAGATGAATTTACAGTCAAGGGTTTGCCATACTTCTTTACCTATGTGGGGCTTCACTAGGCTATTTTAAAATGGGACTTTATTTTCAAAGCAAGAGAGGGGAGGAGAGAATATACACTAACAGGAACATGACTGTTCTAGAAATCAAGGCAAGATACCGTGGTTATGCTGATGTATCTCAATGACCAAACTCTCCCTGATCAAAACTTATTTGTCCTGTGACTCACCCACTCCACACACCAGTGTCTTCTAGGTGTCAGCCTGTAACTCTGGTTTTTTTTTTTGGGTAATAAGCAATAATGGGTGGTTAAAATCCCAGTAAGCAACATAGGGCTTTTTAGTGGGAGCCCTTTGGGAAAAAACTGTCCAGTGCCTGGCAGAGAGTTCTACACAAGGCAGCTACTCCATAAATGTCTGTTGGCACTGAGGATAATGTGATGATGACAGGATCTTAAAATAAAGGACTGACACCGGTAGCAAAAATTCAGGCCAGGGAAGAAGGCTCAGGAGAGGGTCATGGTGTTGTTAACTGGACGGTCTGCCTTCATTTCTCAAGTCATGACCAGGAAGCTACCCCAACTTTCTTTCTTCATATTTCAATATATTTGTACTACAGCTCATTACGAAAAAACTGAATGAAAAAGGCAAATGAAAAGAGCATAGAGGTTCAGGTATAGAGGTGAAACCATACACATCTTAAACTTCTTGACACTAAGAAGAAAAAAAAAAACACCCTTGCTTTGTGTTTCCCAGAAGTGATCTTCCTTGTTTTCTCTTTTCCATTTTAAGGTGATGGGGGATATAGAAAGAGAGTAAGTATATTTTTCTTTTTAGAAACACTGGGATGTGATTCAGTAGTGCCCTGGCTTCTGGTTAAAAGACTTTTTAAAAATAGAGTCTTCCCAAAGTCAGGAGCAGTCCAAAGCCCTTCAGCTTGTAGAGGTTTCATGGGTGATGTTGGCTTGAGCTCCCTGATCGTGAGTGGTTCATTCATTTACTCCTTCTTTCAACAAGTGCTTCTGGTGCACCTGCTGGGTGCTAACCACATAGAATGGGAGCTCCTTCCGACGGGCAGATTGCCTGTGCTCTATCGCACTACTCCCTGATATGCTGGAGGCGGTCAAGAAACATTTGTTGAATCGATGAGAATCGACAATGGTCCCAGCCCTCATGGAGTATATAGCACAGGAAATGATACTGAGTTTCTTCTTGTTCATGAGGCCCTTGTATGCCAATAAGATCAGAATTAAATGAACGTCAGGGTGGGTTGAAGGAGGAGATGAGAGGGGAATCACTGGTGACAGCAGGCAGCCTTGGGGGAGTGTGGGGGGCGGTGTGGCTCTGCTGGTCTCTCTCCCACTAGTAGTACGTAAAGGGATTCACTGCAGGGCAGGAAGACCCAGGATTCTCCCGTGTGGTTTCTGGGAGTGAGCCTCGGGACTTGGAGCCACACTGTGCCCAGAAACATTCCAGGTTGGCTTTGTTATGCCCTGGGAGACTCTGTCTCCTCTCCTCTATAAGCCCAGGTATCAGTACATTCGAAAGGGGTTGCTCTAAAGCAGGGTCCTGGAGGTGAAGACGGAGGTACTTGCCAAAATTTAGCAGTAATTCCCTTTTTGTTGCCTGGGCATGATTTTGACGTGTGTTGAAATAATTGACGAAATTAAAGTTTTAAGAGATAAGAATGTAGTCTAAGATCTTGTTGCTTCCTTCAACAATAGCTGATATCATACAATAGTCAGAGTTTACTCCTCACAAAGTGAGTTTCCTCCCTCCTTACCGCCCTCCCTCCCTCCCTCCCTTCCTTCCCTTCCTTCCTCCATCCTTCTCTTCTTCCCCTTCCCTTCCTCCCCCTCCCTTCCCTTCCCCTGTTCTTCCTTCTCTCTCCCTCTCACCTCCCTACCTCCCTCCTCCCTCCCTCTCTCCCTCCCTTCCTTCTTTCCTTCCTTCCTTCCTCCATCCGTTTCTCTCTCTGTCTCTCTTCCCCTGAATCTTCTACTTCTCATGGGCATGGTCTGCCTGCCACAGGACATCTGTTTTAAAGTGGAAGAGGCATTGTAGAATTCTATAACCTTCCTGGGGCAGAAGTAATTGGAAGCGCTGGTGACCAGACATAACCCCATTACTTCATTAGAGGCAGGTTCAAAGGACAGGCCTTTCTCTGTTCTTTAGTAACATCATTAGCCAGCAGACTGTCCTATTTGGGGGACAAAGTTTATTCATTGCTACTTTACAAGCCTTGTATATTTCATTTGTTAAGGTCATGTGAAATGTATCTTTCTGGAGAGATACACACAAGCTCTGGTGGCTTAACTTGATCAAAATAGTTTACATTCAATTTATTTCTGTCTTTTCTCCTGAGAGATAAGAAAGCATCATCTGATGACTGTTGGAAGGCTTTTTGTTTAAAATGGGGAATTTGACCAAGGGTCCCCTGGAACATAGTTGCTTAAATGTGCATTTCTCCAGGAAGTCTCTAATAGCTAGAGAGGGTCTGGGGACCGGCGTTTCGATTTCAATCATTCCTGCTACTCCTCTTGTCCATTATTACAGTCATCGAGGATTAACATTCTTGGGCTCGCAGGAATGCCCAATTGTGGGCTCTCCTAGGAACAAGTCTATTAATATCACTTTCATCTTCCTAGGTGCAAATTCAGGAAACAGTCAGGGAGAGAGACTTTCTCAGCCAGCTGCCAGCTTTCTCAGATCCTGCTGGGGAGCAGTCTGCATTTGCTGGGACCACAACAAATTCCTTCCCCAATGCAGGAGGGATCGATGAGGAAGACAGATCATTGGCCCGATACTTGGAGCTAGGAAGCTGTACTCAATGTCCACAACACGGAGAAAAGCCGGACAGAAAAGACCATGCACTTGGAGGTTCCTGGACAGAACTAGGATATGAGCTGAGCATCCCAGATGCCCATAATGAAAATACATCCCCCTGGGAGCTGTCAGTGCTTCTCCCCCAAGAGGGCAGTGCTGACCCCTGGGAGCCCAAGGCTCTCTCTGTTGCTTCCCCTGAACCCAAAAAGCCCAGCCTCACCCTGGAAACTCCATGCGATGAGCCAGGGGGCAGGGAAGCAGCAAGCGTGTTGGAGCGTCTTGAAGCCCGAGACCAAGGAACACGGGACACTATGGATTCTCCTGCTGGAGCCTCAGCTGATAGATATTTGCCTCCGGAAACTTGCTACACAGACTTAGAGCCGGCGGAGATTCAAAGCAAAGTATCTGATTCACATTCTCCTGATAACGAGACGCCGAGCATCCTCTCCCACACGCAGCGTTCTGAGCTCCCACAGCGCCCGTGCAGGAGCAGCAAGGGGGGAGACTCTGCTGCGCCGCCTCTTTTTACCAGTACTTTTACCTGGAACATTTCACAGAAGGCCAGCAAAGGTGGCACAGGGGAAAATTTAGCAGAGACGGAGAATGTCACCTCCGCGCTGGTCTCCACAGTCCAGCCTGGCCGGGAAAGGCCAAGCCCCGGCAGCTCCGGAGGGTTTGAGGAAAGACAGCCGCTGTGTTCTGAGAACAGCTCTTCTGTGCATTTTCCAGAAGGCGGTGACGAGAGCCCCAGGACCCGTGCCCCAGACACTGCAGACACACCAGCCGGAAATGGTTCGGTTGTGATGTTTCCTCCTGAGAAGCCGGTGTCTTTAACTACTAATCTTGAGTGTCTTCAGGTGACCAGGGAAAGTGGGGACACATCGACCGTTACCATGGCCACCAAAGTCCACCCAGCCAAATACCTCCCTGTTTCAGTCGTGGAGGACAGTCACGC